>NC_072496.1:4692702-7092702 GCF_027574615.1 Eptesicus fuscus | reverse complement strand
GAGAGCAAGAGCTGTGGTTTTCCTCACCTGGGCGTCGATGGCTACAAACCCCACGGGCTGGGAGAACGCGTCTGGAGCCACTCCGGAAGTGGAGGGCAGGTCTTACGCTCTCTGTGTTCTGATGTCATATTTGGGTTCAGGGCCAACCAGTCTGATCCATCTTTGTAAGCAGTTTGGGCCATCCTGGAGGGAACTCCAGGTGACCTCACGTGGTCAAACTCCACAGCCCGTTAGAGTCACCCCAACACCGGGGTGCACCATCCGCATCCGTCATCCCGTGTTGTGATGGATCATCCGTCTTCCTCGCTAGACGAAGTCCTGGAGAGCAGACGCCGAAGTTACAAAACTCGACTGAAGGACTGCCCATTGCATTCAGGTCCCGGACGAGGGCTTACGACGACACAGAACCTTCAAGAAGACTCTAGCCCTGAAAAAGCAAGCTTGATGCCCTCTGAGAAAAAGGGATTCCCAAAGCCTGTCATTGTACAACGAAGACCTTTTTAAAAAGTTGAAATTAGTCCTAACCGGTTTGGCTTGGTGGATAGAGCGTCGGCCTGTGGACTGAAGGGTCCCAGGTTCGATTCTGGTCAAGGGCATGCACCTTGGTTGCGGGCACTTCCCCAGTGGGGGGTGTGCAGGAGGCAGCTGATCAATGTTTCTCTCTCATCGATGTTTCTAACTCTCTATCCCTCTCCCTTCCTCTCTGTAAAAAAAAAAAATCAATAAAATATATATTTTTTAAAAAGTTGAAATTATGCTTCAAATAATCTGCATTTTAGAATTGCCCCGTTATGAAGCAGCAAGTCCTTAAAAAAAAATCAGGGATTCTGGAGTTTAAAAAACAAAGACCTAGGTTGAAAAGCAAGACCAGCCCTTTCTACTCGCTCAGTTTCCTCATCTATAACCTAACGTTGGGGACACCTACCTCACCGAGTTGCAAGGGTTGAATGAGATGAGACGGTAGATACTATATTGTAGCTACCACTGTCACACTCTTCACAAACCATTGTCATTTGCTATCTACATACTTGCCTCTATTGCAACTATTGTGTGTATTCTACAGTATAGAAATGTGGGTACATACATGTTTTCAGTGTGTACATTTGTGCAAACATTTCAATATAATAAGAGCTTTATCTTCTCCGAGTCTGTCTCACTGTGACCACCACAGTGTTTTAAATGAGCTGCATGTGTCCATGTTCTCATACATTGTATTCTCGGGTACCACGGAGCTGTTCCCTCCGCCAGCTTTCAGAGCAAAACGTTTTTAGGATTATCCTTCGTATTATGGTTGTAGAGTATTTGTTTGTAGCTTACAAGTCACCTTCACATACACCCTCGTTTAAATGCAATCAACCTACACTATAAGATGTGAGCTAGTAAGTTGTGAAGGAATGAATGAATGAGTGAATGGATGAAAGAATGGATGGAAGGATGGCTAGATGGTTAAAGTAGTCTGAGCAGACACTTTTCCTCTATCTACAGATGATGAAATCGAGGTTAAGGTAGTTAACTTGATCACTCAATTGACATGTGCCAACCTAGGAGTCCAGGTGTATTTCCCCCCCATGATATAAACCGACCATGATTAAGTCGTTTTTAAAACGATTGATGATTTCTTGACATTATCTTCATTTAACAGTCTATATGACCACTCTTATGATACAAATATTCATCAGCCTGTTCATCTTTATTTAGTTCTTATTCGAGGTAGACACGTATTTTCCTAGTGTTTTATTTGCTGTTTATCCATCTGCATACGGCCACCTAATATCGATTTCACATTCATTTTTAAGGGTCTCAGGAATTGAAACGGGAAACCCAAGCTCCCTAGTGGTTTTTACTGAAATGAACTGGAGATGTAACTTTCAGAAAACAGACACAATTGAGATTTTCCAGAATATACAGTGTATTTTAAAGGCCTCTGACGTAGAGGTTTTACTTACGCAGACACTGCCTGCCCTTGATTCGCCTGCCATCCAGGTGTAGGTTCGCTCATTTACACAACAGGAAGCGCTGGGAGCCGGCCCCCCATCCTGCCTTCCAAGAGCCCAGAGTAGTAAACAAAATAACCTGAAAAAACAAATGACTGCAGCCCTGGCCGGTGTGGCTCAGTCGGTGGAGCCACGTCCCACGCACCGGTTGGATTCTGGTCAGGGCACATGCCCGGGTTGTGGGCTCTACCCCCAGTAGGGGGCGTGCAGGAGGCAGCCGTTGGATGTTTCTCTCGTTGATATTTCTCTCCCTCTCTCCTTCCTTCTCTCTCTAAAAAATAAAAAATAAATGCTGCCTGGAAGAAACAATACCTTTACGACACCTATAACGAAGGATCGATATCTCTCTCATCCAGGACTAAAAGAGAAGGAAACCCAGCAGAAAAACGGGCGGATGATGGAAAAGGGCACTTCACCGGCGGAGGCTTACAAATGGGCCATCTATTCGCTGGATGACTCACTCAAGCCATCGGGTTGGCCAGAATTTTAAAGATCGATGGCGCCCAACGTCGGAGAGGACGTGGGGGAAAGAGGCCGTTTGGATGAGAGAAAATCAGCACAGTATTTCGGAACGTCAGCTCCTGACAACAGTTGTGAATGTTTCTAGTGTGTGACACAAGAGCCCCGTGTTTAAGGACCTTTCCTCTAGCGGTGATAGCACGCGGGCGCCAAATACATGTGTGGGGATGCTCGTGGCGAGAATTTGAAACAGAGGTCACGTCCACCAACAGACCCCCGGTTAAATAAAACCACGGAGTGCTTTGCATCGCCCTTAAAAAATGATGCAGGCGTTGCTTAGCTGCGTGGAGAGATGCCCACGGTGCAGAAGGAAGTGGGGGAAAGGGTTGCAAATAAAAATGTTTAGGACGAGTCAGACAAAACTTTTAGCAGAGGCTCCCTCTGCGGACTGGAGCTGAATTCCCCTTGATTCGCCTGCCATCCATGTGTAGATTCTAATGACTAGTGACTAAGGAGGGAGTAATTTCCCATTGTGTATGTGCTCTTTATTCGATGCGATTTTAACTTTATTTGCTTTAAACATTTTTAACGTAAGAAAATCATCCAATGACACAGGTCAGTCTCCATGCTGGAATCGAAGTGTGGCCTGTAATGGAGGTGTGTGCTGTGATCAAGGTGTGTACGAGACGCATGGGAAAGAGAAGCAGGAAAAGTGGAAGGAGCGCTGAGTATTGCCTGTGATCTATATCAGTGGTCGGCAAACCTCGGCTCGCGAGCCGCCGCGGCTTGCCGCTCTGTTGACTAATGAGTTTGCCGACCACTGTCATATACTCTTTACCCCTTTGCACACAATATGCCACAATTGCCTAATCCTCACAGCTTCCAACTACACGGTAACATTTAGTCTAGTCCAGTGGTCGGCAAACTCATTAGTCAACAGAGCCAAATACCAACAGGACAACGATTGAAATTTCTTTTGAGAGCCAAGTTTTTTAAACTTAACTTCTTCTAACGCCACTTCTTCAGAATAGACTCGCCCAGGCCGTGGTATTTTGTGGGAGAGCCACACTCAAGGGGCCAAAGAGCCGCATGTGGCTCGCGAGCCGCGGTTTGCCGACCACGGATCTATGTAATTAGCCCCTTTTCATTTATGAGCCAGTGGATCCCTTAACAACCTTCGGTAAGAAGTCAGCAATATTCTCCCTATTTTATGGATGCGAACACTGAGGAGCAGAAAAGTCAGGAAACACTCATTAGGCCACCTGGCCACAGGCGCTGGGGAATGACATCCTTGAGACCCAGGTTCAGCTGGAGTTCACACAGCCTGCAGGGCTGGGCCTGGGCTCTCCGTCCCCCTTCACGATGGGAGGGCGTTTGGAGGCCTGACTCGCCAAGGAGAGGCCAGGGGAGTCGGATCTTAAGGGAAAAAACCTGAGTTAGGTTCGCACCTGCCGGCCCGCCTGCCTCCGGGAGGCTGGGGCTGCACGTGGGTGGGGCTGAGCCCACGCGCCCAGCTGAGGCCAGTTTGCGGCTTAATGATGCTCAGGACCCGTTATATTCGGAGGCAGCGTTGTTTGTCCTGTGCGCAAAGGGTCGTTAACGCGAAAATAAAGACGGAGACGCCAAGGGTTGAATGCTGAGCGGGAGAGTTTGGCTGTCCAGCTGGAAACGGAGTGAGCAGGCGAGGCTCCGAGGGTCAAGGTCGGCGGCAGAGAAGGAGGTAGGTCTTTCAGGCCCGCGGCCTGCGGCCTGTCTCGGTGACGAGTTTGTGGTGGGGGCCGGCGTCTGCTGGTGCAGGAGGCTGGCTGTTGGTGGCAGCCTGTGCGATGCCCCACTGGGGGCGGCGGGGTTGGCCTCTGCTGTGTCCAAGGTGGGGCGAGGTGGAGGGAGGGGTGCCAGGCCGTGAGCCAGCACCTGGCAGGCAGGTGTGCCTGGGGCACCCGGCTGGGGGGGCCCAGCGGGTCCGTCAGTTTCTTGTTTGGGTTTCCGTCAAGCGCAGAGGCTGGGGTCCACGGACGAGGCGAGGGCGCTGCCGTCTGTGCACACCGTCTGTGAGGGTCCAGAGGCTTCCCCGGGCAAGGAGCTGCCCACCGCGGGCGGGCCCTGCCTTCTCGCCACCCCGCCCGCAGGCCTTTCTCCTGGGACCCCTCCGCCCCGCTCGCTCCCAGGCTGAAGGCCCATGGCGTCCCCCCTCACCCCCTGGGACAAAGCCCGGCCTGGACGCGGCTGCCGGGGTCGGCAGGAAGCAGGCTGGGTGCGGGAGAGGACGGCCGGCCCCCCTCGTCCGCCGGGGCAGGTGGCGGGAGTAAACAGGAGGCTGGAACTTCCCGAGGGAGGCCTTTCTTTACAACCGGGAGGAGGGGATATCCTGACATTGATCGGGGAGATGGTCCCCCCGCAGCATCTTTCCAGACCCACACGGAAGGGCGGGCTGCGGGCTTTGTCCTGTGACCCGACGGCCAGGACACGCCAGGCCTCGGGTGGGCGCCGATTCCCCCCAGGCCAGGCTGGGCGAGTCGGCGCCGAGGGAAGTTAAGGTCCCGGGAGCCCTGGAGAGACACAAACCCAGCGCCGCCCTCTCCAGGGGCCCTGAGGCTGGCCCCTTTGAGTCTCTGGCTGGGCTGCGGGGTGAATGGCTGCTTCCTGCTGAGCTGTCTGGGACACCAGTGCACCCCCCTCACCCCCCTCACTCCCTCAAACGGGACCCAGGGCCCTGGTGACCTTGCCTAGGAGGCGTCAGGGCTGTGCACCCTGCTCATTCAGGAGCTACACCTGCCCCAAGGATGGGAATATAAACGAGCGGCCTGCCCTAACCGGTTTGGCTGAGTGGATAGAGCCGTGGTCGGCAAACCGCGGCTCTCGAGCCACATGCGCCTCTTTGGCCCCTTGAGTGTGGCTCTTCCACAAAATACCACGGCCTTGGGCGAGTCTATTTTGAAGAAGTGGCATTAGAAGACGTTTAAGTTGAAAAAATTTGTCTCTCAAAAGAAATTTCAGTCGTTGTGCTGTTGATATTTGGCTCTGTGGACTAATGAGTTTGCCGACCACCGGGTCGGCCTGCGGACTGAAAGGTCCCAGGTTCGATTCCGGTCGAGGGCATGTACCTTGGTTGCGGGCACATCCCCAGTAGGGGGTGTGCAGGAGGCAGCTGATTGATGTTTCTCTCTCATCGGTGTTTCTAACTCTCTATCCCTCTCCCTTCCTCTCTGTAAAAAAATCAATTAAATATATTTTTAAAAAACAAAGCAAAAAATAAACAAAATAGATGAGCAGCCTGACCCAAGGCCGCAGGGGCGGGGAGGACAGGGCCTGAGCGGACACAGGGGCCAGTGATGGATCCCTGTGGGTGAGGGTCGGTGGCTCAGTGTGGGACCCAGCAGGGCCAGCTCCTGTCTGCATCCCTCAGCCCCTCGCTCCCGGCCAGCAAACTAGTCCGTGCGCGGCCCCGGGTCCTGCAAATTAACTGCCTCCCCTCCTGTCTCCCCTGGGATCGCAGACCTGCCCCCCAGTGACCCCCATGACCCCACAGTAAACACTCCTTTGGCTTGTCCCCCAACATCTTTGCATTCTGAGCTGCTGAGGTTTTCAGGAGAAAATGCTGACTGAGCAGGGGAACTGAGTCTCGGGCTGGGAAAGGTCCTGGCTCGGGCCGGCCTCCTCCTCCTCCGGGAGGTAGGGAGCCGGCGCCCATCATGGTGGATCTAGGGAGGCTGAGAGGTCCGAGGACTTCAGGGGGCCGGGTTGGGCCCAGCGTTTGGCGAGGGGATCTCGGCAAAGTCGGGGCCTCAGAAGGGCCACTGCGTCGCTGAAGCAGTTCCTGGGGTCGTGCGGGCCCAGGCAATGGGAACGGAACTCAGGAAGTCCGGTGATCACCATCCTGGCTGCGGGTCCCCCCTCCGGGCCCCTGGGAGAGAGTGGCTTTGAGGTGGGGATGCCTGTTTAGTCCAGCACCGCCCCCTCCCCGGGGACACGCCGGAGGCCACTGGTTTGTCCGCCAAGGTCTTCTCCATGAGTGACAGGCTCCCGGTTTTCTCAGACCGATCCTGTCACCCCTGGGGTGTTCACGCTCACATACTGCAGCCCACCTTTCCTGGAAACTGGATATTGGGGTACTCCGGGGCCAAGCACAGCTGTTCCCTGCTGTGGGGAAGGAGCCCGGGTGGGAGGTGGCAGGGGCCCCATCTCTCAGAGCTCCCCTGATTTGGGGGCGAGGGCCTGGGCCAGGGGCCCAGGGAAACCATGGGTTTCTGGGGGAGGGGCGGCCTGCAGGGCTGGTGGGACCCAGGCGCCCCCTGCAAGTCAGCACCGAGGTCGAGGCCAGTCTGGGGGGCCCGTGTTCCCCTCGGCTCCCAGGACCCCGAGGAGAGAGAGGCGAGGCCACTGCCCAGGCCCACAGCTGGCCCCGTCCTGGCTGCCCCGCAGCCTGACCCCGGGGATGGCCGGTCTTCCCAGAACACAAACCAGCTCCGTCAGTTCTAAATGCAGGGGGAGGTGGTTGTGAGAGGAACCGGGGGGGGGCCTCGGGGAGCCCCAGGACAGGCTTCCTAAGGGGCTGGAGCCCAGAAAACTGCTCTCTCCCAGTCTCTCCCAGTCTCGTTCGTCTCTCTCAGAGTGACAGTCTCTCTCTGGGCGACACTGTCTCATGCTCACTTGTCTCTCCCTCTTTCTCTGTGAATCCGTGTCCTCCGTTCTCCTGGCACGTGGCCTCTCAGGGCTGATCCAACACAGCGCCGCCCCCCTCCATCCACATCTCCCCCTCCCCCTCACCCCCCACCCCCCCCCCCCCGCCCCGGGCTCTCGAAGTCCCGGTGACAGATGTCAGACTCAGCCACCCAAGTGGCCCAGCCGCGCTGGCCAGTGCTCTCGGCAGCGGAGGACCAGGGGCCCGGAGCACGCTGCTCTGGCTGCTCCCCGGGCAGGTGTCTGAGTGATCCACACCCACGGCCCTAAAACCGCACGCAGCGTGCTCCCTGCACACACGGGCTGGGCCAGGCGGGGCTGGAAGAGAAACATCCGGGGGGGCGGACGGTCCTTGTCTCTCCTGAAGGCACCTGGCTCCCTGGCTCCCTGGCTGCCACCAAGCCCTATTCAGGGAGCGATCCCGCATCCCCCCCGCAGCTCGTGGGAGCCCAGCTCACAGCGCCGGGTTCTGACTGGGTCCGAGCATTCCCTCCCGGAGAGCAATGGGGCCTAAGGAGCTCCAGAACCGCCCTTGTTACCGGGAACCCCTGGGTGGGCTCGGGGTGCCTGTCGCTCTGTCCAGTGGCGAAGGCGGGGCTGAATCACAGCAGGCGTTTACTGAGACGGCCAGCCGGCCGGGAAGACAGGGCGCGTACAAGCATCGGGTCCTGTCTTCCAGCAGGTGCAGCGGCCAGGGTCATAAAGGGGAGCGGGCTGGGGTGAGAACGCAGCTACGTGCAGGCCTGGGGGTCCGCAGCCGTCAGCTCTTGTCCTTAGTCACCAGGCGACGAGAGGATGGGGATGAGATGATGGGGCCGGGATGATGGGGCCGAGAGGATGTTTTGACTCCTGGTGGGTCGGCCTGAGCCTGCTTCTCGGTGCTGCTTGCTGGATTCCCAGCTGAGTCACCTTCTCCATCGCTTCGCACAGGCCTTGGAAAGGAAACTTAAGAAAAATGTAACCCCCATGCCGAAACCGGTTTGGCTCAGCGGATAGAGCGTCGACCTGCGGACTGAGGGGTCCCGGGTTCGATTCCGGTCAAGGGCATGTACCTTGGTTGCGGGCACATCCCCAGTGGGGGGTGTGCAGGAGGCAGCTGATCGATGTTTCTAACTCTCTATCCCTCTCCCTTCCTCTCTGTAAAAAAATCAATAAAATAGAAAGAAAAAGGAAGAAAAGAAAGAAAAATGTAACCTCCTATTCACATAAGGACATGGGTTCTCAGATTTAAAATAATATGATCATTTTTCAGGTGAATTCAGGCACTCTCTCTATCAGGTTGTACGTCCCCCTGTCACCCTGCGGCCGCCGGCACCGTCTCCCCTCCCTAATGCAGCCGCCCCAGGGGACCGGGCCTGTGTGCCCCTCACAGTTGTGGGGCTGACGTCTCCCGGGGTCTCCAGTTCCCAGGGCGGCAGCTGCTCCCGTCCATCCCCGCCGGCCTGGTCTGCCTCCCAGGGGCCCCGGGAAACCACAAGGGCAGGAAGGGGGTCCCCGGGGGTGGGGGGGGGCGATGGGGAGCGAGAGACAGCCATGGGCACTGACCCAGAGCCTCTCGGCTGCCGAGCTAGAGACCCGGCCCGATTCCCACGAGTGGACCCCGAGCCTGGGGTGCCCCCTCATTTTGCGGGGGTTGGGCCATCGCTGGGCACCAGGGTTGGTGGGGGGAGGGAAGGGGGGCTTGACATGAGAAACAGCTGAGGCCCGGGCCTCACACTCGCTCAGGTTTCTCTCTGTTGTGACGGGGGATTAGCGGGAGGAGAGGAGGGGCAGCTGTGGCCGGCCTAGGCCTTCCAGGTCTTTCTCCCTGGGCCGCCTCCGCCTGAATTCGGGTGCTTGTGTCTGTCTGGGTGGGGGCATGGGAGGGACCATGTGTTTGCGCACTTGACGTTCATTCATTGATGCTCACAGCGTCATCCCTTCACGCACGTGGTCGACAACCGAACACTCGCTCGCGGGCCGCTGGGTCCAGAAGTGTCAGCAGCCCCAGAGCTGAGAGGGCCGTGCTGGGTTTGGGGTGTGGGGAGCCAGGCCAGGGGAGGAGAGGACGGTGGCGGCTTCCTCCAGGCTTCGGGGCTGGGAAATGGGAGCTGGAGAGAAGGCGCCGGTGGGGGACGCCTCGAGGCCTGGCCGGGCTGCCTGGAGCTCGGGGTCCTGGGCCGGCCGGCCGGCTGGGCGCATTGCTCTGGGCAGAGCTGGTCAAGTCTCCTTCCAGCCCAAGCTTTTCTGTCTGCTTGGCAAGAGCCGCAGAGAAGGGCTCAGACCGAGCACCCAGGTCAGATTGTCCGTGAGTGGCTCCTTAGTCAGCGCTGGCGCTGGTGCAGGTGTGGCCTGGGGTTAGGGACATGGTCACCCCGGCCTGAGACAGGGGCTCAGCAAACAGCCGACCCCACCCCGGTGGATCCAGGGCTGCATGGACAGCCGTTGGCAACATCCAAGTGACCCCAGAGTCTGACCACTTCTTTCCTATAACGTCCCTGGATATTCTTCCTCCCTGGGGAGGTCACACACACACACACACACACACACACACACACACACAGAGGCCAGATTATTATTATGATCTCTGATCCCATAATAATCTGGCCACTCAGTGTATTTATATCTCAAACGGGTACCAAAAGTATTCTAGACTTTTGCTGGAGATCAACCACCAGTTTGCCCTGAGCTTTCTATCAGCCAGTGCAAAGGGGAAAACTGATCAGGTGCACGGTTTATAGTATCTTTGATATCAAATAAATGAGGTACTTAAGAGAAGTACACTGAGTGGCCGGATTATTATGCGTTCAGAGATCATAATAATCTGGCTACTCAGTCAGTGTGTATATATATGTATGTATGTGTGTGTGTATGTATATATATTTTTTAAATAAATAAAATATATATTTTTAAATTTTAAAACCAGTGGGTTCTCTAAAAGCACCCAGATAGGTAGGTAGAACCTCTTTTTACTTTATTTTTTTTCTTTATTGATTAAGGTATTACATATGTGTCCTTATCGCCCCATTGCCCCCCCACCCCCACCCCCTTGTTCATGCCCTCACTCCCCTGGTGTTCGTGTCCACTGGTTAGGCTCATATGCATGCATACAAGTCCTTTGGTTGATCTCTCCCCCTTACCCCCACCCTCCCCTGTCTTCCCTCTGAGGTTTGATGGTCTGATCGGTGCTTCTCTGTCTCTGGATCTGTTTTTGTTCCATCAGTTTATGTTGTTCATCATATCCCACAAATGAGTGAGGTCCTGTGATATTTATCTTTCTCTGACTGGCTTGTTTCACTTAGCGTCACGCTCTCCAGCTCCCTCCATGCTGTTGCAGATGGAGGTTGTATTTTTAAACCTCACATCCCAGGTGCCCTCCCTTCCTGGAAGGAAATGCTCTCGTTCTGTTGTAGAAAGTGAAAGTCAAGGTCATCCATGCGGCCTGGGGGGCTGGGGGAGGGAGGGGGAGGGGAGGGAGGAGGGGCTGGGAGCTTTGCCCTGTTGGGGAGCAGGGACATACACCCAGACACGTGTTTCGGGTCCAGCAAAAGGGAAGGCGGAAGGTGCCCCGAGACGCAAGCCACGTCCCCACCAGCAGCCCTTTGCGTGTCCACCAGCCTGTGACTCCCGAGCAGGGGCCCAGGTCGCCCAGGGGGAGTCCCGGGCTGAACACGTCCGGGCCCAGTGGTCTCTCTGGGATCCAAGTTCACGGCACCGGGTGCGGGTCCTCCTCTCTCCCTCCGGGGAGCGTCATGCCGACGGCGGGGAAGGCCCTTCCGTGGTTCAGAAGAACATCCCAGTTAAGCATTCTGAGGGAGGACGCCTGAGTACGTTCACCTTAGATGCTACATTGGGCAATTATCGCCGTTTCTGCCCGAGAGAGCCAGCAGGCAGGGCTGTGATCGAGGGACCTTGTGCTCAAATGAAAGATGAATGAAACCCCTTGATCACAGGGCCACGTGCAACCCCTTCTCTGCACGTTGCTGATTCCACGCCGGGTCCGGGGGACACGCCCCAGGGCGCCTAGAACCTCCCCACTGACCCCACTCGGGAGGCAGGCTGGGGAGCCGGGCCTGACCATGCCCTCGATGGCCAGACCCCACACCAGCGCGGAGCCAGGACCCCCCAGTGACACTCCACAGAGAGGTGTTCGCATCCTCCCCAAGGCCCTAGAGCGGGGGTGTGGAACGTCCGGCCCTCGGGCCACATGAGGCCCGAGAAACCCTTTGGCCTGGCGCTGCCACAGCATTAGGGGTGAGTGGATTAAATGCTTGAGCAAACACAGCAGGCTCACTTTCAAGTCGATCCTGTGGTCTGGCCCTTGAATGATGCTATAAACACCCAAATGGCCCGTGGCAGAAAGAAGGTTCCCCACCCCTGCCCTGGACGATGGAATGGCCTCCCCTGGCACCTCTGGGCCGGGGAGACACCGGTGGGATGGCCGTGGCCCACGCAGGCTCTGTCCGGAGCCGGGCTGGCTCCCAGGGCCTGACAGGGGCGCCTACGGTTCTGGGGTTCTCCGGTGACCAGACAGGCCAACACTTGGGGGTCGGGGAAATGACTGTGAGGTCCTGTCTCCCCGCGGCCTGCGGGTGTGAGTGGCAGGTCCTGTCACGCTGAGGGCGGGACGGTGTGGCTGGGCGCTCCCCACACCTGCGAGCTCTCCAGGGCGGTGGCTGTGGCTCTGGGTCGCTCCACACCTGGCCATCGTCCCCAGGGCCTCTGCACGGGCCCCGCGTGCTGCCTCATCCCCATCGGACAGCAGGCCCTTCGGGGGGGGGGGGGGGCACGTGCTGGGTCTTCAGACGCCTTGTACGTCGCCAGGCAGCGGGTCACGCGCCGGCCATGCCCAGGGGGCACCGTGTGCCGTATCTCCCGACCTCGGCTTTGTACGCATTCCTTCTGGTTATCCAACGCGGCAACGGGAGTCCCACCTCCGATGAGGAAATGGGGGCTCAGGGAGGTGAAGTGATGTCTTTACAGACGGAGACGGGGAGGGTGCAGCTGAGCTTGAACCTGGCTTCACACTGCAGCTGGTTCCCACTGGCTCTCTCCCTGGTGAAAACCCGAAGGTGTTCCCTCCTGCCCCACCACCCTCCCCTCCCCAGACCTCCCATTTTCCCAGCTCACCTGGGCTGAAAAAGCCCCGGGAATTCGGGGAGCTGCCTTGGCAGGGCCCTTGGAGGACAAACTCGGTCCGTTGCCCCTGCTCTCCCCACCCCCCACCCCCCCGCGCGCCTGGCCAAGAGGGCACGTGGCGGGGGCCTGTGCTCCCCCTGGCAGCCTCCCCAGCCCTCATGGGTGGGTAGGGTTGCCACACTTAGCAAATGAAACATGGGCCACACTTGTACCAACACAAATCTGTTGTTTATCTGACATTCAAATGTTGCTGGGAGTCCTGCACACCCCTGGCCCCCTGGCCCCCAGGCCGCCTGGCCCGGCCCACGCAGGCTGCTGTCCAGGAGGAGGTGAGCCCAGGGGGAGGCTGGGAAGGAGAAATAGAGCCGGCAGTGGGGAGAGGGTGCGAGGGCAGGAGGGAAGGGAGAGGGGTGAGGGAGGAGGGGGTGAGTCCTGGATCCCCATGTCCAGCCTGGCCCCAGTTCCCTCATCTGGGGACAGTCCTTCTCCTGTGTCTGTCCCCCAGGCCAAGGGGGCTGGGCTGAGACCCCGGGCAGGCAGGGCGAGGTGGGAAGACAGGACCTCCTCCTCCTCCCGGGGCCCTGAGAAAGGACCTTCTGGGCAGAGGGCAGGGAAGGGGCTCCCAGCTCGGGGTGAGCCCAGGAGGCCGGGGCCGCCCACAGAGGAGGCCCGGGACGCGTGCTCGCCTCGCCCCTGCTGTCCAGAGAGGCGACTCTGGGGACGGACAGGCGCCGGGGACGGAGGGTCGCGCTGTGTCCACATCTCATCGCTGCCGGACGGGACCCCTCCCGTCTGAGCCGGGCCACACCCCGAGGGGCCGAGCTGGACCCCAGGGAGGGCCCCCCGGCTCCGCTCAGAGCGTTTCTGGCTTCTGCGCCCGGATCTTCCCAGGGCTCCCCCCTGCTCGCCGCCACCTCCTCCGGGAAACGTGGTCTCTGCGTGTGTTTAAGGAGCAATTGCAGGGTTTGCTCCCTGGCTTTCCGATGGGGTGTTTCTCTCCTCAGACAACATGTGGAGGCTCCTGGCCGCGGCCCCGCCCGGCTCCGTGCGGCCGCTGTGGGGTGTGCGGTGGGGGTTCTGGGACCCGGCCCTTCTATTTCCGGCCGCGGGAAGGGCGCCGTGTCAATGCCATCGTTGTGTGACGTGGCCGAGCGTGGCCCGTGACGCTCACAGACGGCCTTTGTGTGGCCAGAGCCCGTGGGGGCCGTGGCCGTTGGCAGGGGCCCCGGGGTGGCACTGAGGCCTGGTCAGGGGGCCTGGAGGAGGGGGGTATCGGCAGGAAGCTGGGACGTCCCGGTTGCTCAGGAAACTCCGGGCAGGTGGACAGAGGATGAGATCTGACGCGGAGAGGGTGGGGGGACATTTGACAGGGACGCCATGGCTGTGTCTCGCCATCCCACCGGACAGGGGCTGAGCCTGATCCCAGCAGGGGACGCGCAGGGCCCAGGGGAGAGAGCCCCAGGCCCCTCGTGTTCTGACGTCAGGACTGAGATTAGGGGGAGACAAGTGAGAGCAAAGGTGTGGAATTAAAGGAGGCATCACTCCCTAACCCGGAATCTGACCCTGACTCTAACCTGGGCCCTAACCCTCTCCCTAAGCCTGACCCTGACCCTGACCCCGACCTTGACCCCGGCCTGCAGGTGGGGCCTGCGCAGACCCTGCAGCCGCCGCCCCTCGGAGTCCCAGCACAGCACAGGTGGGGTGAGTGCGTGGACTCTGGCTGGGGTGGGGTCTCGGCCCTGGTTCTATGCCCCTGTCCACAGGGGTGACCAGGAGAAGGTCCAAATGCCACTCAAATGTCTCCCCGTGGAAAGAAAGAACGAGAGATTTTTGAAAAATTTTAGCCCTTTTCCTGAGACGCCTCTTCATGAAGTCGGGGGCGGGGGGGGGGCACGGGGACCCTGAGGGCTGGTCCCCCTCACACTCTTGCCTTCTGCCGGGAGGGGAGGGGTGCAGAGGCTCACCTGTCTGCCCCCCACCACGTGCCCAGAGGCTGTGGTGGTTCCTGGTGGGTTTTGACAGGAGCCTCCCTGGCCTGGGTCAAGCCTGAGAAGGTCAGGGGTTTCCTCTGCCCCAAGGCAGGCTTTGTCCTGGTGTCCGGGCAGGAACTCGGAGCACGCGGGGAGCTCCGGGAGCGGAAGGGGCACGCGGGGAGCTCTGGGAGTGGAGGGAGCACGTGGGGAGCTCTGGGAGTGGAGGGAGCTCTGGGAGTGGGGGAGCTCCGGGAGTGGAAGGGGCACGCGGGGAGCTCCGGGAGCGGAGGGAGCACGTGGGGAGCTCTGGGAGTGGAAGGGGCACGCGGGGAGCTCTGGGAGCGGAAGGGGCACGCGGGGAGCTCCGGGAGTGGAAGGGGCACGCGGGGAGCTCTGGGAGCGGAAGGAGCACGCGGGGAGCTCTGGGAGCGGAAGGAGCACGCGGGGAGCTCTGGGAGCGGAAGGAGCACGCGGGGAGCTCCGGGAGTGGAAGGAGCACGCGGGGAGCTCCGGGAGCGGAGGGAGCACGTGGGGAGCTCTGGGAGCGGAAGGAGCACGCGGGGAGCTCTGGGAGTGGAAGGGGCACGTGGGGAGCTCTGGGAGTGGAAGGAGCATGTGGGGAGCTCTGCTCGCCAAGACCAGGGGGCCCCACGCTGACTGCCAGGGCACAGGTCTCAGTGTTGTCTCCCACCAGTTCCTGCGTTTCGGCCACCCCTTGGGAGAGGCGGGCCTGGGGGGTGTTCCATGCAAGACAGGGCCCCTTGGGAAGGGAACTGGGGGTCCTGGGCCCACTGAGCAGGATGTAGATGAAGCCGAAACCGTTTTGGCTCAGTGGATAGAGCGTCGGCCTGCGGACTGGGAGGTCCCGGGTTCGATTCCGGTCAAGGGCATGTACATTGGTTGCGGGCACATCCCCAGTCGGGGGTGTGCAGGAGGCAGCTGATCAATGTTTCTCTCTCATCAATGTTTCTGGCTCTCTATCCCTCTCTCTTCCTCTCTGTAAAAAATCAATAAAATATATTAGAAAAAAAAAAAAGATGTAGATGAAGCATGTCAAACTCAAAGGCTGACACGGGCCAAATAAACAAGGGTTAAGCGTGTGTGGGCCACAAAAAAAGCAAAAGCTTCCGTTTTCATAGACACGCAGGTTTATTTCGATAGAGACATGCGGAATGCAAAGGGATGAAATAAGTGAGTCATCGTGAACATAAAATAATAGAACATTTTAATAAAAATTAGTATTTTTTTCTTGAACATTAACTCGCCAGGCACTGAGTAACTGCACCAATGAATAAGCGTAACGCAAATAAATGTATTTTTTTTTGTTCTCCGGAAGCGAAATATTTCCCGTTGTGCACACCAAGCAAGTCAGTCCAAGACGAACGCCGTGGCCATCGGCTGCTAACATACTCGCCGCCGGTATTAGCGGAGAGAGATGGTGCGCCTGCGCGTAAGGCGCGTAAGGGAAGTGAACGCAACACGATGATAGTAACCAGTCATTAGCGAACGTTGTAGTTGGTTATTAATCATGATGTATACCGGGACATTGTAAAAATTAAGTTACGAAATTTTTATTGAAACGTTCCTTACATTCCGTTACATTGGCTGGGCCGCAAAAACATTCGTTGTGGGGCCGCCTGGGCCGTGAGTTTGACGTGCTTGCTGTAGACCAGGCGTCCTCACACTACGGCCCGCAGGCCACATGCGGGTGTTTTTGCCGTTTTGTTTTTTGACTTCAAAATAAGGTATGTGCAGTGTGCATAGGAATTTGTTCATAGTTTTTTTTTAACTATAGTCCGGCCCTCCCACGGTCTGAGGGACAGTGGACTGGCCCCCTGTTTAAAACGTTTGAGGACCCCTGCTGTAGATCCTCTAAGGCAGGTCCCCTCTCTAGGCAGGGACACTCCATTGGTCCTCCCTGTGGGACGGACGTGGCCAGGGAGTGGCCTCTGAAGTGTGGCTGTGAGAGCAGGACCCTCTTTTCCATTCTTTCTTTTAAAAAATATATTTTAATTGATTTCAAAGAGGAAGGGAGAGGGAGAGAGAGAGAGAGAAAAAACACACACACACACACACATCAATGATGAGAGAGAATCATTGATCGGCTGCCTCCTGCACGCCTCCTACTGGGGATCGAACCTGCGACCCGGGCATCGAACCCTGACCAGGAATCGAACCCGGGACCCTTCAGTCTACAGGCCAACGCTCTATCCACTGAGCCACACCAGCTCGGGCAGGAACCCCCACTCTCTAAGGTGGTGGAGTCTGGGCCTCACTTGTCACGAAGAGAAAGTGGTGGTGATGTGGGCAGCGGCTGATGTCCCTGAGAGGCTGCCAATCCAGGGACAGGACAGAGCCACCTGCTGAGGACCCGTGTCACTCCTACAACTTCCTCTTCAACTTTCACCTCTCAGCCCTTGGCTCCAGGCCACCCTGGGCCACCTGCTGCCGGGCCTTGAGACAGGAGGGACGGAGGAGGAGAGGGTCCCCGCCCTCTCCTCCCCCAATTCCTGTTCCCCGTTAAGCCTGTTTATGCGCCTTTGAATGGCTGACCTTTCCCTTCCCCGGGGCCTGGCAGATCTATTTTTGAGGATCTGGGCAGGGACCAGGGCTGGGCGAGGACAGCCACGTCAGAGTTGAGCTTTCTGCCTGGGCCTCCTTGCTGTCCCGAGAATGGGCCCTGTCTCCCTGCCCCGGCTTCTCCCACAGAGAGACAGGGTGGCTGGGTGCAGCAGGGTCTGAGGGAGGACAGCTCGGTTAGGCCTGGGAAGCCGAGAGGAGTCCTGGCCGGGTGGCTCGGTGGGTTAAGGCATCATCCCATAACCCCAGGGTTGTGGGCTCAATCCCCAGTCAGGGCACATACAAGAACCAACCAATGAATGCATGAATAAGTGGAACAACAAATGGATGTTTCTCTCCCTCTTTCTCTCAAAATCAGTTTTTTAAAAAAGAAAAAGAAGCCCTAGCCTGTTTGGCCCAGTGGATAGAGCATCAGCCTGCGGACTGAAGGGTCCCAGGTTCAATTCTGGCCAAGGGCATATGCCTGGGTTTCGGGCTCGAACCCCAGTGTGGGGCAGGCAGGAGGCAGCCAATCATTGATTCTCTCTCATCATTGATATTTCTATCTCTCTCTCCCTCTTCCTTCCTCTCTGAAATCAATAAATATATTAAAAAAAAAAAAAAAAAAAAGCCCCATCTGGATGGCTCAGTGGTTGAGCATCGACCTATGAACCAGGAGGTCACAGTTCAATTCCCAGTCAAGGAACATACCTGGGTTGCGGATCCCCAGTGGGGGGCGTGCAGGAGGCAGTCGATTCATGATTCTCTCATCGATGTTTCTCTCTCTCCCTCTCCCTTCCTCTCTGAAGTCAATAAAAATATATTTTTAAAAAAGTTAAAAGAGAGCCGAAACCGGTTTGGCTCAGTGGATAGAGCGTCGGCCTGCGGACTGAAAGGTCCCAGGTTCGATTCCGGTCAAGGGCATGTACATTGGTTGCGGGCACATCTCCGGTGGGGGGTGTGCAGGAGGCAGCTGATCGATGTTTCTCTCTCATCGATGTTTCTAGCTCTCTATCCCTCTTCCTTTCTCTCTGTGAAAAAATCAATAAAATATATTTAAAAAAAAAAAAAAGTTAAAAGAGAAAAGAAACTGAGAGGTGATTTACTCCATCTGCTAAAATGGAAGTAGTTTCCCCGGAACCTCTCTTTGGGAACCCTGCCGTGCAGGGTTAATTTATGACTGGAACCCAAACAAAAACAGTCCCTGCGCCCGACACCCAATGAAGTCCCCGTGCGGCTGCTCCTCGCGTTTCTCCGCGGCCCGGCGGGCCCAGGCACACGCTCCCCGGTGTTTCCCGCGTGCCCTGCACGCGGCCCCCCGCGCCTGGCTTTCCCCGAAGCGCAGGCCTCGCCCTGCTGTCAGTTGAGCCCACAGACACCCCGCGTCCCCTGCTCCACGTTCACCAACAGGGGTGGCTGCCGGGTGAGGGCCTTGGGCCCGTGGCTGAGGCTCTGAGGGTCACGGGCCCTCCAGGGGGATCCCGCAGAGAAAGGCAAGGAACGGAGCCTGAGCTGACTCAGGCCGAGTCTCCTTCCCGGCGTTCAAATATGTCAGTGTGCAGAGTCATGGACTTGAAACGTCAGAACCAAAAGGGCCGCCCTGGCCGGTCTGGCTCAGTGGATAGAGCGTCGGCCTGCGGACTGAAGGGTCCCGGGTTCGATTCCGGTCAAGGGCACATGCCTGGGTTGCGGACTCGATCCCCAGTGGGGGGGCGTGCAGGAGGCAGCCGATCAATGATTCTCTCTCGTCATGGATGTTTTTCTCTCTCTCTCTTTCTCTCTCTCTCCTTCCCCTCTCTCTCTCTCTCAAAAAAAAATTTAAACATAGAACGATCAGGCAGTTCTACTTCTGGGATTATATCTAAAGGAAGTGAAATCGGTGTCTTGAAAAAAAAAATTTTTAAAGCTTCACTCCCACATTCATGACAGCGTTATTTCTAACAGCCCAGATATGGAGGCAACCTAAGCTGATGGGTGAGCGGGCAAAGAAACGGTGATGTATATCCACGTGGCTCACACTTCCTCTCATAGGCTTACTCCTCGAGATCTGCGTCTCTCCGCTTCCTCTCTCCTGACAGTACAACGTTAAACAGAAGAGGTGACCGCGAGGGTCCCTGTGTTTTTCGCAATAATAACGGTAAGAAAGTGCTTTGACAATGACAGCACTCCTCTGGAGCAAGGGAAAGCAACGGCATTTGACCCCACACAGTCCTGTCTTCTTTGTCCTCAGGCAGCAACTGAATCCGCTGGTAGGTGCTGCGGGGTGAGGGGGGGGGGGGGCGCGGCGCGGTGTCCCGGATGTAGCTGGGGGGCTTGTCTCCCAGCAAAGAAGGGAAGGGAAGATCATTGTTACTACTGGGTATTTGGGGGGCCCGCTCTAGGCCCCAGTGTGACTCAGTGGGGCGGGGACAAAGGACAAAGGACAGGGACTGTCAGATGCTTGACTGATGCCAGATCCAACCGCCTCCTGCAGCCCTGGGTCACTGATATTCTTTTTTTCTTTTTTAAAATACATTTTATTGATTTTTTTACAGAGAGGAAGGGAGAGGGAGAGAGAGTTAGAAACATCGATGAGAGAGAAACATCGATCAGCTGCCTCCTGCACACCCCCTGCTGGGTATGTGCCTGCAACCAAGGTACATGCCCTTGACCGGAATCGAACCTGGGACCCTTGAGTCCGCAGGCCGACACTCTATCCACT
The DNA here is from genome assembly GCF_027574615.1 of Eptesicus fuscus. NCBI lineage: Eukaryota > Metazoa > Chordata > Mammalia > Chiroptera > Vespertilionidae > Eptesicus > Eptesicus fuscus. The sequence continues at coordinate 7,073,218 of NC_072496.1, read as the reverse complement.
GAGCCAAACCGGTTAGGGCAGGCGCTGATATTCTCTATCAATTATTTTCACTTCAGTTCTTGTTTGGAAACGTGCAAATATGACACAGGAAGCTAACCTCCACCAACCCTACCTTCTCAGACGTGCACGCCGTGGTCCGATCCTTTTCTGTGCGCACACACAGCTACAGAAATAATGCAGTTTCACTTATAGAACTTTTTGTACAAGTGGAATGCTATTATTACTTTTTAAATGGTAATATATTTTTATTGATTTCGGAGAGGAAGGGAGAGAGAGATAGAAACATCAACGATGAGAGAGAGAATCATGGATGGGCTGCCTCCTGCACGCCCCCTACTGGGGACCGAGCCTGTAACTCGGGCCTGTGCCCTGACCAGGAATCGAACCTGTGACCTCCTGGTTCATAGGTCGCCGCTCAACCGCTGAGTCAGGCCGGCCGGGCTGGGATGCTATTTTTTTTTTGTATGGGCCCTGACCGGGGGTCCGGATGACACGTTAACAAACTGAGTGACCGGTCCGGGCGGGGTGCTGTGAGCGTGACCTGGGCTGAGAGGAGTCAGTGGAAAGACGGGGTTTCCTGGGGAAGGAGAAGGGTACAGTACTAAGTGTAAGAAGAAGCACTGGAGATTTTATATAGGAAACAGAATTTTCCTTTATGATGTTTTTTTAAAAATCACTTATACCTGGAGACCCTGACGAAGGTCCAGGCACAGGCTCAAGTCAACCTCAGGCAGTGAGTGAGCAGACTCAGAGGAACACACAGAAATGCGTGCGCTGCGGTCCCTGTGGTAGCCTCACTGGGTTTCGGGCACTGAGTGTGTGGGCGAACCAGCTCTGAGCACGGCCAACGTGGACTCCAAATGTTCATCCCTCAGATTTATTGCGTGATTTTTTTTTATTTTTTTTTTGGTTCAGGCGTTGGCTGAAATTTTATTTTTTTTCAACTAGTTCATTATTGCAAACCTCTTTTCTGTTGAGTGAATAGACAGAGAATTGGAGGTAATCGAATTAAAAGCACTTTTGTTGAGTACAAACACAGGCAGACTGATTAACGTAAGAGTCTTGTACTCAGTTTTCAAGTCATTGGGAGCATGTTCTCCTTTTCATGAACTTTTGGGGCTTTTTTATTTATTAATTTATTTTTAAAAATATATTTTATTGATTTTTTTACAGAGAGGAAGGGAGAAGGATAGAGAGTTAGAAACATCGATGAGAGAGAAACATCGGTCAGCTGCCTCCTGCACACCCCCCACTGGGCATGTGCCCACAACCAAGGCACTCGGGCTTTTTAAAAAAGCGCTCAGCCAGGCACTTCTCCGTGCTTTGTTCACGAAAAAAATCGCCCATCGAGTCCCCGCAGGGCAGCGTCCAGACGGTATCCAGGCAGGTCCCATCCATCAGCGTGTGAGTGCCGGGGCCCGTGCGCACGTCGATGCGGACGCCCCACTGGGCTCTGTGTGTGTGCTCGGCTGCGGTTCCTCGCCATCGCGACGCTGCGGGGCCGGCTCGTGGAGCTACAAAGTGACCAGGAGGGATGCACTTGGGCAAGACTCCCCGGGGCCTCCTCTCGGCGATTCTGGCAACCCCAAGGTCTGGCTCTCGGCCTCATCTGCCCAGAGACCTTGCTGTCCGCCGAGGCAAACTCCCATTAGCCAGACTCACAGGGGCTGGTGTGCAGACCAGAATCAAACCCTCCATCCCTGAGGGGGCTGCCGGGGTCTCTGCCAGTAGCGGGGCTGCTGGGGGAGGTGAGTGGCAATCAGAAGGCAGTCCTTCCGCTCAGAAGCAGAGCCGGGAGGTGTGTGCTCGAATGTTGAATGGTGCCAGGCCGGAGCCAAACGGCTTTGAGAAAGCTCTTGATTATGAATTACGCTCGGCAGATTCCCAGGTGGTCCCTGGGGCACAGGATGCTCCCCCCGCCCCCGCCCTCCCCCTCCGGACATAGAAGTGTCTGACCCCGAGCACCAACAGTGCTGAGGGTGAGAAGCCCGGCTCCAAGGTCCGAAATTCTATGCGTCTTGCCAAGCATGGTGCAGGACCTTCTGAGCCTGGGATTGCTGGAGAGACTCCATTCCTGTCAGCCTGGCTCGTGGCTGTCCTGACTCGAGGGGTCTGCATTAGACAGCCTGGACGTTGTTGGGGGTCTGACCGCGGCGAACATGTGTCACCCATACAGCTGTGGTTAGGGGGGTGACGGGAAGTTCTTCCCGCTGTCTAGCCTCCGTCTTGGCTGCTGCAGGAGCTAAAGCACAGAAGTGAGAGGGTGCGTTTTGGGTCAGTAGAAGCTGGACCGTTCGCCCCTGGGGACCCCATCTTCCCCGCGGAAGCTAGAGGGGTGCTTTGCACAGAGCCAGCCGCTCTTTCTCTTGGTCGACTATGTCCTTGGACATACAGCTCCTTCTTCCCTTCCCTTCCCTTCCCCTCCTTCCCCCCTCCCTCCCTCCCATGTGCCAGCCATAACACGGCGAATAAGACGCAGTTCCCAGTACCAACACACACCACGGGCTGGCCGCTGGCCGGGGGGCCGGGTCACCCCCAGGTGGTCATGGTGGGTCTGTTTTTACAGCCAGGAGCCCCCTCCCTGAGGAAGGGCGTCTGTTTTGCCCTAACTCTGCTAAGGGGACCCTCTCCGGTATTCTAGGTTAGCGATCACAGGCCATGCCCCTCTGCTGCAGAAAACGGCCGAGCGGTCAGCCTCTCCCGGCACCGGGGCCTCTGTTGGGAGGGGCCGGCGTGCCCTGCAGGCCGTGGCCTCGGCTCCCACGTTTCATCTCTCTCACCTCTCCGGCTGCCAAGCTGGGGAGCAGGCGCTGGGCTCTCCCGCAGCCGCCTGCCACCCAGGGATGGGGGGATTTGGGGGGGCACTGAGAGCTCTGTCCCGGGGAGCAGGGGGTTGTGGGGAGGGAGCCAGGGGCACAGCAAAGTGCTGAGGCCGGCCAATTCCTCCCAGGCCTGCAACATTCCAGGGCTGAGTCCAAACGCCCAAAATAGAAGCGGACAGAGAGCAAACTTCCTGGCTCAGGAGAGGCTGCTGTGTGCTGTGTGCTGTGTGCTGTGTGTGTGCTGAAAGGAGCCGTCAGTCTGCTGGGTCTGGGGGGCGGGGTGAGAAGGGGGGCCGGTGGAGAGGAGCCCCCGGACCAGAGGGGACCAGGAGCCTGGGGCGGGGTGACCTCAGCCACGGAGCGGCAAGCGCCCGCACCCCGTCCCGGTGGTCACGTCTTTCTTTAGAAAGAGATCGTTTGCTTGTGGCCTCGGGACGGGGCGGCAGTAACTGACAGCGCGGCCCCAGGCGGTGCAGGGCGGTGCGGGGCCGGGGACCCGCCTGCATCCCAGGGACGGCGTGTTTGTGGACACGGGCCGGGCGGGGATGCCCGTGTCCACCCGCGGCCGGCACCGGGGAAGCGCGTGCCTGGCCGGGTTCACGCCTCCGTCCTCGACGCGGCGTCTCCTTTACCAACTGTTCTCCTGGGCCCTTAGCTCATCGCCGCGCGTTCCAAGCTCAGGGCTCAGCCGTCAGCCTTTACGTGTGTTTATCTTTGGCTCCAGCGTGGCTGGCTCGCTGCGCGCTACCCCCGGTTTCCGTGTTTTAACGGTCCCAGGAGAGGATCAGACACGGTCCCATCGGTACAGGCAGCCGGGCCGGCAGAGCCAGGTGCGGACGGTGAGCGGAGAGGAGGCAGCGCCAACGCGAGCCAGCCGGGCCGATCCCCGCGCTCGGATTTGGCAGGTAACTTACCTGGCCTGGCCACCGGCTCTCCTGGGCCTCAGTTTCCTTTGTTGTCAGTTCTTACCATAAACAAGGCTGGCGTTGAAGCATCCCCCAGAGTCGAGATGAAGCATCAAACACCCCCCCCTCCCCGCCCCCGCCACAACCCTGTGGGATCCTCACAAGCAGGAAGCGCCTCTGCGTGGAGTGGCCTTCCCGCCAGCGCCCTACGGACTTGAACTCCGTGGAGAGGCCCCCTCTCAGGAGCGAAGAGCCGGGAGATTGTTCCCCCCGTGGGGTCCGGGAGCCGTTCCCATGATCCTTTCTGCCTCCCTTGGTATGTCCAGACGCGATGCCCAGCAGGCCGCCTAGTGCGGCGTCAGCTCTCCGCCCGGGTGTGTGGCACGAGCTGCACTGAGCACCCTGGGCGGGGGGCGGGGGGAGGAGGACAGGAGGTTACTGGGCAGAGGTTACCCCGTTGGCAGGGACTGAGGGCACGAGGGGCTCGCCGGGAGCAGCCAATCGGCTCCCAAGGACACCTGAGTCAGGCCTGGGACCCGCTGCCCCGATGGGGTCTCTCCTCCCGCCAGAACCAAGCCCCCGGGCCCCTTTGGGACCCGCCACCCTCCTGGGAGGTGAGCTGAGCGGCACCCTCAGCCCGCCACCCTCCTGGGAGGTGAGCTGAGCGGCACCCTCAGCCCTCCATCCTCCTGGGAGGTGAGCTAGGGCAGCACCCTCAGCCCGCCATCCTCCTGGGAGGTGAGCTGAGCGGCACCCTCAGCCCGCCATCCTCCTGGGAGGTGAGCTAGGGCGGCACCCTCAGCCCTCCATCCTCCTGGGGGGTGAGCTAGGGCGGCACCCTCAGCCCTCCATCCTCCTGGGGGGTGAGCTAGGGCGGCACCCTCAGCCCTCCATCCTCCTGGGAGGTGAGCTAGGGCGGCACCCTCAGCCCTCCATCCTCCTGGGAGGTGAGCTAGGGCGGCACCCTCAGCCCTCCACCCTCCTGGGAGGTGAGCTGAGCGGCACCCTCAGCCCGCCACCCTCCTGGGAGGTGAGCTGAGCGGCACCCTCAGCCCGCCATCCTCCTGGGAGGTGAGCTGAGCGGCACCCTCAGCCCTCCATCCTCCTGGGAGGTGAGCTAGGGCAGCACCCTCAGCCCGCCATCCTCCTGGGAGGTGAGCTGAGCGGCACCCTCAGCCCGCCATCCTCCTGGGAGGTGAGCTGAGTGGCACCCTCAGCCCGCCATCCTCCTGGGAGGTGAGCTGAGCGGCACCCTCAGCCCGCCATCCTCCTGGGAGGTGAGCTGAGTGGCACCCTCAGCCTGGGTGTTGCTGCACAGCGGCCTGCAGATACCCCAGGGTGCGGGCCGAGGGTGCCCGTGGCAGGTAGCTACTGTCTTGTCTCAGAGCCGGGGAAGCCGAGTGGCTGGTCGAGGCCAGCCGTCGGCATGAGCTGGGGTGGGATTGGAACCCGGGCAGACGGCAAAGCTCTCCAGTCTCCCCAATCCTGGAGAGTCCCTCGGGCGCCCAGGGGCACCCCTAAGGGATCCCATCCCCACCCCCACCCCCACCACAGCCCACAGCCCGACCACAGCAGCCCCCAGCCACCCCGGGTCCCTCGGGCCTGGCAGGCCTCGCACCAAAGCCATCTTCGATACGAGCGACGCTCGCTATCAGGGGCTCATGTCGTTATTATTGTTGCTTTGCTCCTGACTTCCTCTCGCCAGACACGATGTCTAAACAGGAAAGACCGGCCTTCAGAAGCCGTTGGCCTGGGGAGCCCCTCTCCCCCATCCCCCCGCCCCGTGGTTTTCAAAGGTTCCCTTCGGTCCGAGGATGAGTGGGAAGGAGCGATAACAGCCCCGGGAGAGGAAGGAAGCCGCAGCCCGGAGGTGGGCTCCGTTCCCGTCTGTTCCTTCCGCCCGCGGGCAGCGCCCCTGGGTCTCCGCAGGCCCCCCGGGCGCAGGGCGCACCCCAAGGCGGCTGGAGACCGGCGGCCTGGGCTCTGGAGGCACCTGTGCCCCGTGCAGCCCCCGCTGGGCACAGGGTGGGCAGAGGGGCCGCGTGTGGATGAGGCCTCTGGCCTGGAGTCCACGTCCTGGCTCTCAGGGAGGGTCAGGGTCCTTCCCCATCACCCCACACCACGGAGCTCTAGTTCAGTTTATTTCATGTAACTGCCCCTTAGCGAGCCACCGTCACATGAGCGCTCCCCCGGGAGGTTCCGAGAGCACGAATGAACGCGTCCTTGTCCTGAGAGGGCTGCCGCGTGGGGTCAAGGGCCACATGGACAGGCCGTTAAGCTACAGACAGGCCAGCACAGGGAGGGGCGGGGGGGGGGGGCAGGCAGGAGAGTGGGACCAACACGTCCTGGGGCCTGAGGTGCCACTGGACAGGGAACCCAGTTCCAGGGGGCCACCTGGTATCCCCAAAAGGCAGGGTCTGGCTTTAGTTCAAGGGACCCCGATTCTGGGGCTTTGGGGAAGGGGGTTCCCCTGAACACCCCTGGGCCCCTCACTCTGCACGTCCAGGTGCTTCCTGTTTCCCTGCGGGGGCGAGGGGGGCAGAGGGGGGAGAGCTGAGACGCCTTGGAGAAGTGAGGCCATGGCTGTGGCTGCTCCGAGGTGGGACCCCCCTCCCGCTCCTGCGCGGTGTCTCCCCCCGGAGGCCCCCAGGAAGCGAATGCTGCGGTAAAGCGGCGAGAGGCAGAGGGGAAGGGGAGCGGTATTTCTGAGGCCTTCGGGAGGCCGGGGGCTCCATGCACCCAGCCAATCCCTGGCCTTATCTGACACCTGCCCGCACGGACCCCCCTTACCCCCCGCACTGCGCAGCCATGGGGTCCCGGTGCTTTGGGTGTTTCTACTTTATTGCGATTGGGTGACAGCTGCACCCAAGAAGCGATCTCGTGTGGGGCACGGAGCCCTCGCGGTGCGGCTGGTCGGCTCCGTCTCTGAAGATCGTCCTGTGTTTCCTTTCCCTCTTTCTGTGCGTGTGAGGCCATGTCTGCACGTGGCTGCGGTGCTGATAGGGTGTCTGGGGGCAGGAGCAGCGCAGGGAGGGCGGTCCCCTGGGCTGTGGGGCAGGAGGAGGGCAGGCTGATGGGGGGGGGGGGGGGTGCTCGCCAGGGTACATTCCACGGCCAGGCTCTCAGCCCCCTGCCGCTTCCCAGGTCCCGTGGAGGGACACCTAGACGCCTGATGGGTCACTGGAAGCTGCAGAAGGTAGTGGAGCCGCAGGCTGAGGACGGCCCGGGGCTGTGGTCCTGCAGCGCCACCTGGGGGTGACCGGGGGAAAGGCCACAGGAGGGTGAGCCAGAGGACCCGCCAGCTCCCCTCTTGGGGGGGCTTCTAGGGAGGGGTGAAGGTGGGGGTTCTCTAGGGTACCTACCCCAGAGGAAACGCCCCAGTTCCTTGGGGGATGCCGGAGGTCTGCTTTTCGTTCCCATCAGTAGACGGGGAAAAACTCCCCTGAAAGCCTGGGCTCCCTCCCATTGGGGTCGCCACCTCCAGTGGGGACCCCCGGGACCAGAGCCACCACCGCCCACCCTCGCCGCCCCACTTGTCAGAACACTTGTTCTCTTAGGAGGCCACAATTACTCCAAGACCCTTCGAATGATCAAATCAGGGAGACGGTGGGGTCCACGTTTTATGGGTGAGGGAGGAACGAGCTCAGAGATAAGCACAGAGCTGGGAGCCGCCGGAGGGGAGCCGCGGGCGCGGGGCGAGGAGGGTGCCCGGGTACCACTGAGGCAGCACCGGGGCCGGGACACATTCAGACTCAAGCCCGGGCCTGAGGGACACGGACCTGGACGCTCTGCCTTCGGCGCTGGAACGAAGGTGGGCATCGCAGCCTGGTTCCCCTCGGAGCCCGGCCGGCCGCGCCTCGGCACCGAGGCTCCTGAGCAGCAGCCCTCCAAGAGCCGCCGCCTCCCCGTGTGCGGGCCTTCGCTTCCGCTGCGTCTCCAGCCTCCAGCGGGGACACCGGCCGGGCCCCTCCAAGGAGCAGGTGAGCCGACGCCCCCGGCACAGCGCCAGGGCCCCTCGTGCGTGCGGCGGGAATGTGACGTCTCAGTCTGGAGGCTGGACGTCCACGGTCAGGGTGGTGGCAGGTTGACTCTTCCTGAGGGCTGGCAGGCACATGCCCCCACGGCAGGCTCGATCCCCAGGTGGGGGGTGCAGGAGGCAGCTGATGGATGTTTCTCTCCCTCTAAAAAATAAAAACATGTTTTATTTTTATTTTCTTTTTTATATATATTTTATTGATTTTTTTACAGAGAGGAAGAGAGAGGGATAGAGAGTTAGAAACCTCGATCAGCTGCCTCCTGCACTCCCCCCACTGGGGATGTGCCCGCAACCAAGGTACATGCCCTTGACCGGAATCGAACCTGGGACCCTTGAGTCCGCAGCTCTATCCACTGAGCCAAACCGGTTTCGGCTAAAAACATGTTTTAAAAAAATACCACTAAGAGGCAAGCTAGAGGCTGTGAGACAATATGAGTATTACATGTGTCTGACAAAGACTTCTCCCTAGAACAGTGGTCGGCAAACTGCGGCTCGCGAGCCACATGCGGCTCTTTGGCCCCTTGAGTGTGGCTCTTCCACAAAAGACCACGGCCTGGGCGAGTCTATTTTGAAGAAGTGGCGTTAGAAGAAGTTTAAAAAACGTGGCTCTCAAAAGGAATGTCAATCATTGTACTGTTGATATTTGGCTCTGTTGACTAATGAGTTTGCCGACCACTGCACTAGAATATAGAAAGCATGCCTACCAGTTACTGATAAAGAGATACCCCACTTAACACATTGCGGGCAGATCAGGAGCGTTCTCGTGTTTTCATATTACACAGTGTTTTACATAAATGTTAAAGGCACGCCTTAAAATTAAATACCCATTGCATTTTGAAGTTATTTATTACATGTTCTTAAAAGCTAGTATCTTTTAAAGGTATAATACTTTGCAAAACATTTTTTGTACTCGTTCAATAGAAACTTATCTGGCCACTGGGTAAAGCTGGCAATAAGACTACTGGTGCGCGATGTGTTAAGATGGGCACAGAACACTGCCTAAAAGAATACGTGTTAAATGGATAACGAGCACGGGAAGTGGTATTCCCTGTGGCCATTGGGAAAATGCACGTGGACACCACTCGGGCAGTGATTCTCAACCTTTCTAATGCCGCGACCCTTTAACCCTTTGCACTCGCTTGCTTTTTTCTCGATTCCTGCTACCGATGCTAACCGTGTCAAGTCACACTCGACATCCGAGTGCAAAAGGTTAATACAGTTCCTCATGTTGTGGTGACCCCCAACCATAAAGTTATTTTCGTTGCTACTTCATAACTGTAATTTTGCTTCTGTTATGAATCGTAATGTAAATATCTGTGTTTTCCGATGGTCCTAGGTTCTACAGCAGTTCCTGTCGCGACCCACAGGTTGAGAACCACTAGCTAGCAGTGTCGCCTAAGACCATCGGAAACCCAACGATATTCATGAACATTGCTACTGTTAATGAATCGTAATATAAATATCTGTGTTTTCCGGTGGTCTTGGGCGACCCTGCTATCGGTTCTCAACCTGTGGGTCGCGACAGGAGCTGCTGTAGAGCCTAGGACCATCGGAAAATACAGATATTTACATTACAATTCATTAACAGTAGCAAAATTACAGTTATGAAGTAGCAACGAAAATAACTTTATGGTTGGGGGTCACCACAGCATGAGGAACTGTATTAAAGGGCCGCGGCATTAGGAAGGTTGAGAACCACTGCTCTACAGCAACAGAAATGCTCTCTCTCGATGGCGGTGGTGATTACATGCGTGGAGGCAAATGTCAAGACGCATTGAAGTGCCCTTAGGAGCTGCCCATTTTATCGGGTGTTTAAAAAAACACAGCTCGGGGGTTCCCTGTTCAGATTCCCAGAGGCAGTGCCTAGACGACCTCCAAGAAGGTCAGGCTCCCCGCAGGGACGCGGAACAGTGCGGGGGCCGGGGGAGCCGAAGGCAGACCCGGGACCCCAGAAGGCCGCAGTGAGCCAGCAGCCGCCCCTCTGTGCACCCACCAGGTTCTGCAGCGCATGTCCTTTGTGTTAAGAGCCGTGGTCGGCAAACCGCGGCTCGCGAGCCACATGCGGCTCTTTGGCCCCTTGAGTGTGGCTCTTCCACAAAAGACCACGGCCTGGGCGAGTCTATTTTGAAGAAGTGGCGTTAGAAGAAGTTTAAAAAATGTGGCTCTCAAAAGAAATTTCAGTCGTTGTCCTGTTGATATGTGGCTCTGTGGACGAATGAGTTTGCCGACCACTGTACAGTTAGAACAATGCCGCTGTTTCCCACGCCTTTTCATTCTGGGCAGAAACCACCACCAACAACCCAAACACCCCGTACCTGGGGCTCCAAGCAGCACACAGCTGGCCGGGCGACCGCTTGCTCTTCCGATGGGGGGCCAGCATGTCTCCGGGGAGCGGGGTGGGGGGCCGGGGAGCTCCTGCCCCCTGCTCATCTGGGGACTCCCCCTGAGCCAGGCGAGGGGCGGCACCTCCACCAGCCGGTGACTCGATACCAGCGTTTCCTCCTTCGTTCGACAGCGAAGCTCGAAGGCCTCCACTGAAGGGCCACTGGTGAGTCCTGGTCCCTCTCCAAAAAGGCCCTCTTGTTCCACGCAGATCAGCACACGGCAACGCTGGTGACTTCATTCTGCAAACCCCTGAGGGCTTGGCGCGGTCCGCAGGCTGGGCCTGTGACAGCTGCGGAGGGGGTAGGAGCCGGGAGCCAAGGTCCCTGGAAAAACCATGAAAGCGGCCTCAGGTGTTAGCCCCGAGGGCTATGGGAGCCGCAAACCCAGGTCAGCCCAGCCCAGCCATGCCACGGCCGCCACTCTGCCCACGCACCTGCTTCCTGGAGGGGCCGGCCGAGGAGACATGATGTCATTGGTTTTTATCACCCTGCGGCGCGGGGAGACAGAAAAACAAGGCCTCGTGGAGGCAGCAGCGTCCAGAGGGAGGAATCAAAACAAGCCTCCAGCCTGTTGGCTCCGGCCCCCGAGCTGCAGGCATAAGGCCGCCTTGTCACCCGCGCCGGGGCTGCGGTGTCCGAGGATTGTCTGTAAAAAGAAAAGCGTTCGACTTCTTAAAAGGCCTGTCTACATGGAAGGTCTGGTGGCCGTGGAGGAATAAAATATTTCACTGCTAAGTAAAACAGATGAAAAGTTCCCTTAATCTTAAAGAAAATAAAATGGAGCCAAACATTATATATATAGATCGTCCACCTGTTGAAACAATGTCCTTTTTCTTTGTCGGTGGCTTCATTTTAGAAATTGTGGCGAAGTCTATTTCTGCCAAGGTCAGACGTTAGCTCCCTTTTATGTATGCATGCATGGGTTATTTTGGTCATGATTATTTTTTGTCCTTATGAAAGTATCCATGAAATGCATGCAGAGAGCTAAACATTAAATAATACCATTGATTCATAATGAAAGCTTGTACCCCCTCGCTCACCTCAGCCCTCTTTGATCTTTCTAGACGCCCCAAGCACGGCTGGCTGCGGCTGAGGAACAAGCACAGTTAGACCAGAGGCCATTCCTAATGAAGGTAAGGTGTTTGGGGGGTGAGGGGGGGGGGTGTCCTATAAGCCCTTCATGAATTGATCTACTACAGGTACATGGGTTTCTGATGTGTGTATACCTATGGGCTGAACTGCAGTGTCCTAGGGCACGTGTGGCCTCAACAGTGAGCAGATAACGAGAGATTGTTTTTGCAAATGACACCAATTTACATTCTCACCAATAACGTAGTTGGGTTAATTGCTCACACCCTGGCTAATACTTGATGCTGCCGGTCATTTTCATGTTAGCCATGCTGCTGGGCCTGTGGTGGTATCAGAGTGTGGTTTGAATTTGCATTTCCCTGATGACTAAAGAAGGTTGAGTTTTTTTCATTTGCTTTTGGACATCGAGTATCCTTTATGGCAGTGGTCGGCAAACTCATTAGTCAACAGAGCCAAAATCAACAGTACGACGATTGAAATTTCTTTTGAGAGCCGAATTTTTTTAAACTTCTTCTAACGCCACTTCTTCAAAATAGGCTCGCCCAGGCCGTGGTATTTTGTGGAAGAGCCACACTCAAGGGGCCAAAGAGCTGCATGTGGCTCGCGAGCCGCAGTTTGCCGACCACTGGTCTAGGCGTTTTAAATTGATTTTGTCTTGCCCTAGCCGGTTTGGCTCAGTGGACAGAGCGTTGGCCTGTGGACTGAAGGGTCCCAGGTTCAATCCCAGTCAAGGGCACATGCCCAGGTTGTGGGCTCGATCCCCAGTGGGGGGCATGCAGGAGGCAAACAATCAATGATTCTCTCTCTTCATTGATGTTTCTATCTCCCTCTCCCTCTCCTTTCCTCTCTGAAATCAATAAAAATATATTTTAAAAATATAAATTGATTTTGTCTTGTGGTAGGTGAGCATTTATCTACCTTACACCTGGGCTTCATCTTCTATCCTCCAAAGAGAGAGATTTCATAATTTCAAACGTTCAACCACCTTTACTTTACATTCTATCCGGACCGTCTGGAATACTAGTCCCTGCGGGTTCAAATGGTTGATAAGAAATGGATAAGAAATGGTCAAAGTCAGTTGTATCTTTGGGGTGATGAGCGGGATTCTCTCTGAAGTTTACAGCAGCCCCAAACAATAGTCCAGATCAGTGGTCGGCAAACTCATTAGTCAACAGAGCCAAATATCAACAGTACAAAGACTGAAATTTCTTTTGAGAGTCAAATTTTTTAAACTGAAACTATATAGGTAGGTACATTGTGATTAACTTAATTAGGGTCCTCCTAAGCTGGCCTTGGCTAAAAACTCAAGGGGCCAAAGAGCCGCAGGTGGCTCGCGAGCCGCGGTTTGCCGACCACTGGTCTAGATTTTCCAGAATTGTCTCCATTTCAAACACAGCCAGCGATCGCCACTTGTGGGCCGAACTGCAGTGGTTCCTCCTATTTAGGAGTGACGCCAAAGGACCGCGCTCTGTGGGATTTATCAGAGAGAACGGTATCAGCTCACCGACTTGGAACTGTTGTTAAGTGGAATTCAGGAGCAGTTGCTTAGCAAGTAGCATCTCCGCTGGCCAGCTGGTACCCGCATCGCCACGCGGCTCTGCTAACCTTCGCTGTTGCCCTGTATGCCGCGACTCTGGTGAAGTGGGACTTGGAAAGTGGCCTCAGAAAGCATCACAACCACTGGGGAGGGGACACAGAAGGGAGGGTCTTTCCTCGGGGGGGCTTCTGGGTGGCCAGACAAGGCCCCCGCTCTGAAAGGAGGCAGGAAGGGGTGCTGGTTTTAAAAGGACAGCTGGTGTGCTAAGAGTTTGCCCAGAAGGAATAGAGGCCTTTGGGCTGGAGGTACCCAGGAGGCTTGGTGGGCTGGGTTTGGAAGAACAAGTAGGATGGATGTGCAGAGATGGGAGAACATTCCAGAAGGAAGGGCAGAACCGTAGAATAGGGGGGGTGCGTGTGCTGCGATGATGAACAGTGCTAATGGGCACAGTCATTGTTCAAATGTGAGAACAGTCAGCGCGTGGCAAGCTCAGCTTCCTGGACCAGAGAAACCAGGAAGAGAACAGCTAGTCCATGTGTGTGTCTGTGTGTGAGTGTCTGTGTGGGAGGGGTTAGGATTCGGGGCGCACAGTGAGGACAGGGAGCGACGTTCTGGATGCCGAGTCCCAGGCCTCTGTGTGCTCCTCAAACAGCCTCAGCTGACCTGGGGCCCTGCTGGACCGGGAAGCCACGGGTCATGTTGGCGAACCTTCCTTGCTTTCGATTTTTCTTAATACTTTCAGAAAAACATTTCTATATTGACACAAACATGAAAAATAAAACTTGTATGATAAAAAAAAAACAACTTCAAAGACATTCTGATTCCATCTAAGAGGCCCTCCGTGTTTGCACCCCCTTGTTTTGGCCACTGGGGCAACTAAGGTCAAGATCTGAGAAGCCCAATCCTCCTTGGCCCATTTAATGCCCTGGCAACTCTAGGAGGCAGACACGATCATGCGACAGGTGAAAAACCGGGGCCCATCAAGGGCGTGTAACATGCTCCAGGTCACAGAGCTAATGTGCAGCAGCATCAGAACTCAAGCCGGGATCTGTGACCAACGGCTAAGTTCCTTCTGGAAGAACTTGAATGGTTGGTACATTATATGGCGTATGGAGCTCAGATAGGCCGGCGCTAAATCACGGAATAAAGGTTACCTGCCCACAGGAAGTTCCCGGCCCACGTTCTGCCTGGGGGAGCTGGAGGTAAGAGCAGGAGGAGCGCTGTGGCCACAAGACGGCTAGTTCTTCTCATCCCGGCTTCTGTGGGGCCGTTCTCCTCCCCGAGACTGAGCGTGACCTTGACCCAGCCAGGGCGCTGTTCCCACCGTGCAAGCAGGACACGTGCCCCTGTGTCTGTTTCTCTTCTGCTTAGCGCTGTCCCGCAGAGCACAGAGGGCTCCGAACGCGTGGCCAGCCCCTCCTGGAACTGAACCCTGTAGGAGGAGGGGTGTCCATCAGCTGTACCTTCTCTCACGGCGTCCTCCCACGACCAGGAAATACCTTGTAGTGGACGCAAGAGGAGAGAACGGTATTATTGAGTCCGACAGGAAATTGGTGGGGAGTGCGGACCTCGGGGGGCAGCTGCAATCTCCTAGATCTGTTCCTTCCCATTTGCAGTTCATGTTGCTATGAAAATCAAGAGCTTTATGGTTGTTGTTTTTCAGAGTCGGGCAAAGGAACCTCAAAAAGGACCCCCCAGGGAGACTCGGTGCAAATACAAGGTGAAGCGCTATCCGCGAGGTCCGTCGAAGGGTCCCGGCTCCTTGGACTAGGAGACGGTTGCTATCGTCTGCAGCGGAATGTCCCCGTCTTTCTTCTTCTCCTTTTTAAGTATGTGTTGGGAGAGTTTGTGCAGGAACCAGCCAACGTCCTGGAGGTCCTCGGGCCACCTCAGGTACTGCTGCTTCTGCACAAACGCCCGGATGCACGCGTGCCTCATCAGCTGGAACTGGGACAAGGAGCCGACCACCACCACGATGAGGGCGCCGCGGAGGTCGGCCAGGCTCCTGCTCTGGGCGCAGCTGAAGGCTTCCAGGCACCACCCGTCCCGCAGGAAGTGTCTGCTCACGAGACAGACGACCTTCCTGCTGCTCCACACGGCGTCGTGGATGTTGGCGATGACGTCCTCCCCGGGCAGGAAGTCTCTCTCTTCGAAGCACAGGCGGAGCCTGTTTCGGTCGCTGTACTGAGCGTCCAGGTGCGCCAGCAGCGCGCCCTGCACCCATTCGAAGTCCTTGCCGCTGAAGCACAAGTAGGCGTCGTACTTGTACGCGTCAGGCTCCCTGGTCTGGGCTCGGTCCTCGAACAGACGTCTCCGGACCGTCCGGTAACAGAGGAAGCAAGACCCCCGGAACTTGGTGACGATGAGGATGGCCACGAGGAGCAGGGTCACCGTGACGGTGAACAAGACGAAAAGGGAGAACCTGAGGGCCGTGAGTCTCTCCTCTTCATCGCAGCCCTCCGTGGTCAGCGAGGAGAGGGCCACCCCCAGCAGGGGGCTGGGGTACGAGCAGGACAGGTCCTCGGGAGCCCCGAGGAGGGTGACGTTGGTCTGATTGAGCCACGTGAGGAAAGGGCCAAGTTCACACTCACAGATGAACTTGTTGTGAGTGACGTCCAGGACGCGCAGTGACGCGAACACCTCGGGGTCGGGGGAGAGGAGCTGGTTCCTGGACACGTCCAGCACCTCCAGGCGAGGCGGGAAGTCGCCGGGAGAGAGAGCCGTCAGCCGGTTGCCGTTGAGGCTGAGTAACCTTAGGGCGACCAGATGGCTGAACACGCCGGGGGGCAGGAAATTCAGGTAGTTGTTGTTCAAGAAGAGGCGCTGGAGGCGGGCCAGCCCCTGGAAGACATCCCAGCAGGCCCCCGTCTCCCAGGCGAGCTGCAGCATGTTTTCTCCGAGGAACAGCTGCTCCAAGCTGAGGCTCTCGGAAGGCCCGGGGTGGGATTCGCACAAGGAAAGGCGGTTTTGATTTAAAATGAGAATCTGGAGGTGAGGGATCTGGAAAAGGAGAGAGAGCTCGTCCACCCGTTCCAGCCTGTTCTCCGACAACTGGACGAAGTTGGCGGTGAACTTGGTGTTTGGCAATGTCACCAGTTTGTTGCCCCCCAAGTAGAGGGTCGGGATGCTTGGGATGAAGTGGATCGTTTTCAGAGCATTATCCCGGAGGTCCAGGGTCTGCAGTCTTGGCAGGGATCTGAAGGTTCCGTCCTGGACGATCCCAATGTGATTCTTCTGCAGATCGATGTAGGCGACGTTGGGCAGCCCGTGGAAGTTGGGGTCGTACAGTTCCCCCAGAAGGTTGAAGGACAGGTTGAGGACCTGGAGGCTGTCGAGCCCGTAAAACGCCTCACGGGCAATCGTGTTGATCTTGTTGTGGGCAACGTTCAGGACCTTCAGCGCCTTGAGGGTCTCAAAGAGCCGGAAGCCCAGGGAGAAGATAGAGCCGTGGGAGAGGTCCAGGCGTCTCAGTGCGCTTCGGGCCAGGCCGGCAAAGGTGTGCCGGTCAGGCTCTTTGATGTTGTGGAAGCCAAAGCCCGGACCCATAATGTGACGGGCAAGAACCAGAGAGAAAATCTGGGTGCCGCCGATGGCGTCGGTGAAGTTTCTTATGATGTCCACGGTCCAGCCATTCTGAGAGACATCGAGGGTGTCTAGGACCATGTTTCTGAGTGGGTTCTTGCACCTCCCCCAGTCCACGGAGACCCTGTAGTACAGGTTATTGGACGCAAGACCTAAAAAGGAGAGTTCCTTCCCTTGGAGGGGCTGGAGGTCATGCTCACATACGATGGGGATGTCGTTGAGGGAGAAGTCAATGGACTTCAAGGAATTTAATTCCTGGAATGACGGGTGAAGGGAAAGGCTATGAATCTGATTCTTGGACAGGTCCAGGCGATTCAGAGACGGCAAGTTTCTGAAGTAGCCGTCTCTGAACACGGCATCGGAAAGGCCACAGTAAAAGAGCCGAAGCTCAAACAGACGGGGCAGCCCCTGAAAGGCATCTGGGTGCAAGAAGCCGATCGTACTTTGGCCCAAGTCCAGGATCCGGAGATTGGGCAGGTTCCTGAAGGCTTCTCGGTCAACGGTGAAGGAGGTAAGCTGAGTCCCAAGCTCCAGCAGCTCCAGCCGCTCCAGGAAGGGGAATGACGTGGCTGTGACGGCCTTGATGTAGTTGAAGCTTAGCAGGAGGCGCTCAGTGGTGGCGGGGACCCGGGGGACCTGGGTGAGGTTACAGGAACGATACAAGGCGATGCGGCCATCCGAGGAGCAGGAAGGCAAGCCAAGCACAGGGCTGGCCAGGAGGACCACTCCCAAGAGCAGGTCAAGGTGATTTCCCATGATCCTATGGAGAAGAAGGGAGAGTGATGAAAACGTAGCTCTCTAAGCCCAAGGCAGTGCACATGGGTCTTTAGAACTTGGGCTCTAATGCCATGTGCCTGCTGCTCGCTTAGAGCAGTGGTCGGCAAACTCATTAGTCAACAGGGCCAAATATCAACAGGACAACGACTGAAATTGCTTTTGAGAGCCACATTTTTTAAACTTAAACTATATAGGTAGGCGCATTGTGACTAACTTAGTTAGGGTACTCCTAAGCTGGCCTTTGCTAAAAACTCAAGGGGCCAAAGAGCCTGCATGTGGCTCGCGAGCCGCCGTTTGCCGACCGCTGTCTTAGACCCTTTGACCCTCTGGCTCCCTGGACGCGGCGGTTGATGGTCTTTTCTGGCGCAGAGAGCACTGTTCTCGCCGTCTTCCTATCACTTGTACTGCGTTTCCCACGCCCCGCGGCGGCTTCCCTGCTTTGAGGTCATGGACCCCCGCGAGAGGCTGATGATAGATCTGATCCCTCGCCTTCCAAAAAGGCACTTTTGCATCAGCAACCCCGTTTTGTATCCAATGTCAGGGGGTTCCCTGACCTCCTGGAGCCCGCCCCTCCCACCCTCATGTCGATGGACGCTTAGTTCAGTGGTCGGCAAACTGCGGCTCGCGAGCCACATGCGGCTCTTTGGCCCCTTGAGTTGTTAGCAAAGGCCAGCTTAGGAGGACCCTAATTAAGTTAATCACAATGTACCTACCTATATAGTTTAAGTCTAAAAAAATTTGGCTCTCAAGAGAAATTTCAATCGTTGTACTGCTGATATTTGGCTCTGTTGACGAATGAGTTTGCCCACCACTGGCTTAGTTGATGGATCACCACCGCCGTGCTTTATGTTCTGCGACGGGGCTTGGGAAACGTTCCGTTTAGGCTTTGCAGTCCACGTGCCATCGTGTGCTGACCTCTGTTCTGGAAGGGAAGAGAACAGAAATGTTGATTTCCCAAAGGAGGGTTTTAAGTGACCGATACACACGTTCTGATGCTATTTGCGGGAAAGAAACTAACTCGGCCCCCGAGTTGCTGGCGGTTTTGCAGCTTCTGTTGGACCCGAGCATCAGAATGGATCCTCATCTCGGGTCACCAGCCAGAAACGTCCCCACGGAGCCCCGGACGCGAGCACGCCGGCTCAGAAGAACAGAGTTACGCGCTCTGGTCTCACTCCTGCCTTCTGTATAGATGACTCAGCGCTGGCCCCCAAATGCAGACACTCAACTCGGGGGCTTGACCTTGAATCGGTGGTGACAAGAGATGAAAGAGAGCCCTGTCCATGGAGCCAAAACGGCCAGGGCCCTAAACCATGTATTTACACGGTGACGAGAAGCGGCATGAACGATTACTGATGCTCTTAGTTCTGCCATCAGGTGACATATGGATTCCTTCCTAAATCATCACCATGCGAGGCAAACCTACAGTAAGTCCCCAGGCTCCCCGGGGGGGCAGGGGGAAGGGCTAGGGACACCACTCAAAAGCGTCACCAGTGGCCCATAAAGCAAGCTGACAACAGCAGCAGCACCTCTTACACATGTCCCGTGGTTAAAGGTAATAAGCCATCACCAATAAATCAACAAGCGGCAAGTGCAGGCGAGGATGCGGAGAAAAAGGAACCCTCGTGCACGGCTGGTGGGAACGCAGACGGGTGCAGCCACTGTGGAGAACAGTATGGAGTTTCCTCAAAAAGCTAAAAGTGGAGTTCCCATTTGACCCAGTAATCCCACTTCTGGGACTATATCCCAAGAAATCAGAAACACCACTCAGAAAGGACATATGCACCCCTATGTTCACAGCAGCACAATTTACAATAGCTAAGATCTGGAAACAGCCTAGGTGCCCATCAGCAGATGAGTGGATTAAAAAGCTATGGTACATCTGCACAATGGAATACTACGCTGCTGTAAAAAAAGAAGGAATTCTTACCATTTGCAACAGCAAGGATGGACCTGGAGAGCATTATGCTAAGCGAAATAAGCCAGTGGGAGAAAGATAAATATCACATGATCTCATTTGTGGAATATGATGAACAGCATAGACTGATGAACAAAAACAGAGACAGAGAAACACCGAATGGACTGTCAAACCTCAGAGGGAAGGCAGGGGAAGGCAGGGGGAAGCGGGTGTAAGAGATCAACCAAAGGACTTGTATGCATGCGTATCAGCACAACCAATGGATAGGGACACTGGGGCGGTGGGGGCTTGTCCTGGGGGTGGGAGTGGCCGGAGAGGGGTTGATGGGGGAAAAAGGAGACATATGTAATACTTTAAACCAGCGGTCGCCAACCGGTCGTCCGCAGACCACTGCTGGTCCGTGAGGTCTGAAAGGTTGACGACTGCTGCTTTAAACAATTTTTTTTTTTAAAAAGTACATAAAACATCCCTTTACCTTGACAATCCCTGCAGGCTGCTGTGGAAGTGGGCATTAGGGGTCTACGGCGCAGAGTGGAAGGAGGGGGTGTTGGTATCAGACAGAAAGGTGACGAGAAGCGGCATGAACAATTACTGATGCTCTTAGTTCTGCCATTAGGTGACATATGATTCCATATGGACACCGTAAAAAGGTGTACTTAACGCCACTAAACTGTACACGTAAAATGGTGACTTTTACCCAGGCCGGAGTGGCTCAGTGATTGACCGTCGACCTATGAACCAGGAGGTCAGGGTTCGATTCCCGGTCAGGGCACATGCCTGGGTTGTGGGCTCGATCCCCAGTGTGGGTTGTGCAGGAGGCAGCCAATCAGTGATTCTCTCTCATCATGGATGTTTCTCTCTCTCTCCTTCTCCCTTCCTCCCTGAAATCACTAAAAATATACTGAGCAGCCGTCAATGCGGCCTCCATGCTCCTGCCCACGCTGCTCACCAAGGTAACGGGACCCGAGGGAGAAGGGTCAGCATCTTCCATCGGAGCCGAGTTCACTTAGCGCTAACCCCAGCCCTGAGCAGAGCAGGTGCCCTTTCCGGACCTAATGGCCCGGACAGCGTCGCCACGCGTGGCGCTTGGGTGAGTTATGGGCCGCGGTGTCTCCACGGGAAACGGGCACCTCTGCTCTCAGGCTCCACGGTGAGCCTGCCAGTCCCTCTGGCCGGAGCCACGGCTGCTCCTGGGCCAATTCAAGGCTTGGTCCTTAACCCCGAATGCCAGTCCTGGGCTCCTCGGGAGGACCCGGCCTTGGGAGCTGAGAGGCATCGCTGCCTCTGGGAGGCGGCGGCCAACGTCAGGCCAACCCGCCTCCCTGGCTGTGCCCGCAGCCTTGCCCTGTGCGCCAGGGAGAGCTTGCTTTCTGGGAACCTGGCCTCCATCCCATTTCTCTGCGTAGGCTGGTCCCTGGGCCCCAATGCTTCTATTTGTCTCATCGGCTCTGCGGTGCCGGCTGACCTTCCCAGGGGCCAGCTCCTCCGTGGACTAGTTCTCATGCCCACAGGCACACCTGGTCTCCCTCCCTTGATATTCTGTTTACGGCCCCAGGATAGCACTTTCACTATGTTAGGCCTCACCCCCTGCCCCAGACGGTAAATTTCTTAAGGACAAGGGCCCTGAAGGTTCCACAACTTAAGCACCCCACTCCTGTTTTTCCCATGAATAGTTTTTGTTATCATTTTACTTACCTTTTAAATTTTATTGATTTCAGAGAAGGGGAGAGAGATAGAAACATCCATGATGAGAGAGAATCATTGATTGGCTGCCTCCTGCACACCCCACAGTGGGAATCGAGCCCGCAACCCAGGCCTGTGCCCTGACAGGGAATCGAACCGTGACCTCCTGGTTCATTGGTTGACGTTCAACCACTGAGCCACGCCGGCCAGGCATTTAGATTTCATTTTTAACTATAGTTGACATATATTAGTTTCAGGTGTACAATACAGTGACTCAGCATTCACTTACCTTACCACCTGGTCACCACAATCAGCCTCGTAGCCATCTGTCACTGTGCACAGTTATTGTAACTTTATTGACCACATTCTCTATGCTGCACTTGACACCCTGTGACTTATTTTATCACGGGAAGTAGTGCTTCTCTCCCCACTGATGCTTTGAAGATGTATGTTCGTCGGGGGCACTTACCTCCCGGTCCTAACCCAAGGCTCTGCGGATAGGGCCTCCCTCATCCTCGGTCCCTGGTGGTGTAAGGACTCCCGTTCCCGAGACGGCAGAACCCCATACAGTGACGATGGTGGCCAGCGTTCTCCTGTGAACCGGGAAACGGGGCTCTCGGTTGCCTAAGGAGAAACAGGAAATCCAATTAAGAGGATGAAACACAAAACAACACGTAGGTGTTTTCCTGTGCCGCACAGCAGTTCTCTTTGCAGGAGGATTTAAAACCTTAGGTGTGCCTCTTACTGAGCAGAATTTTTTGAAAATATATTTCTTTATTGATTTCAGAGAGGAAGGGAGAAGGAGAGAGAGAAATAAACATCAATGATGAGAGAGAATCATTGATCAGCTGCCTCCCGCACACCCCCTACTGGGGATCGAGCCCGCAACCCAGGCATGTGCCCTTGGCCAGAATCGCAGGCTAACACTCTATCCATTGAGCCAAGCCGGCTAGGGCTATTGAGCGGAATTTTAATGGGCAAAGATCAAGGCCATTTTGCCAACCGGGGCACGTGGCACCTCAGAGCTGAGGGGGTCCCAGGCCCAGCTCTGCTTCAGAAGAAAGTGGGCGTCTAAGCCAGCAGGTCCGAAGGGCAGCTTTCTCCCCTGTCACCCCAGCGAGGGAGGCCCTACACTTGGGCAGTGCCACCCATTTGTGTCACACCGTGGTGGTGAGGAAGTGTCTCTTGGACCTAAACGTCCATTTCTGGGGACATGTGGTTTCTGGGAACGCGAGCACGCGGGCGAGGGTGAGCCACTGTCCACGGAGAGCAGGGGACGTGCAGGTTTCTGGGGAAAAGCAGCTAAGGTCGCCATCAGAGGGGGACACTCTCCACGCGGTACGGCCGGGTGGGTTATGGCTGGGCTAGGAGCCACTGGGCAAGGATGAGGTCTCAGATTTAGGACCAGAAGGACCCTGAACGTTGAACAGACGTCTAGTGCTTCCATCATTTTACGGAAAATCCCACTGATGCTCAGAGAGGCCACTGGGTAGGGCCATGCACCTAGTAAGCTGTGGAGCTGGCACCCGAATCCACCTGCAAACGCAGTTGTCGCTTTTGATCTTTCAGAAACATGGAGTCTACCGCGAGCCAGATCCAGAGCCTCAGAGGGTGCTCTGTATCCGAGGTACCTGGGGAGAGAGCCGGATTGTGCATCTGGAATGATCCTCTAGGTCAGCGGTCGGCAAACCGCGGCTCGCGAGCCACCTGCGGCTCTTTGGCCCCTTGAGTGTTCTAACGCCACTTCTTCGAAACAGACTCGCCCAGGCCGAAAACCGACTTCTGCGCACGGGCCACGAAGTTTCCATCGCACGGTACGTGCGCGCCCGCACGTGGTATCTTGTGGAAGAGCCACACTCGAGGCGCCAAAGAGCCGCCGGTGGCTCGCGAGCCGCGGTTTGCCGACCACGGCTCTAGGTGGTACTGAGGCCGCTGGCTCCCTGACCGCAGTTGGATGGTAAGGACTTAGGGACCTGATCTTTGCAGGCCCTGCTCACGACTCGGGGTGCCCCGTTCTCCTGGGGTGCAGCCCGGCCAAGGTGTGAAATGATCACTTCTGAGAAGCCGGCCTTGATCGAGACAGTCACCCCCAATTCTTCTCAGCCCCGAAGGGTAAAGGACCAGCGCTTGGGTGCAATTGCTCTCATTCCAGGACAGGTGCTTCTCCTGAAGACCAGCAGGGGGCGCGCCAAAGCCGGGGGGCTGAGGGGAGGAGCCCGCAGGAAGAGGCTGAGCTTGGGGGCATGGAGGTCAAGAGCTGCTCTCAGTCCTCGTGGGTTTGGCTCAGTGGATAGAGCATCAGCCTGCGGACTGAAGGGCCCCTGGTTCGATTCCTGTCAAGGGAACATGCCTGGGTTTCAGGGCTCAGTCCCCTAGTGTGGGGTGTGCAGGAGGTAGCCCGTCTCTCATCTTTGATGTTTTTTATTTTTTTAATATATTTTTACTAATTTCAGAGAAGAAGGGAGAGGAAGGGAGAGAGAGAGAAACATCAATGATGAGAGAATCCTGGATTGGCTGCCTCCTGCACACCCCCTACTGGGGATCAACCCTGCAACCCGGGCATGTGCCCTCGACCAGAACTGAACCTGGGACCCTTCAGTCCGCAGGCCAACGCTCTATCCACTGAGCCAAACCAGGTAGGGTGATGTTCCTATCTCTTTCTCCCTCTCCCTTCCTCTCTAAAATCAATAAAAATATATTAAAAAAAAAAAAACTGCTCTAAGCTTAAGTTGGTCTTACTTGCTGCCGTGTGGAGTGCACCAGGCGCTCCTGGCAGGCCGCCCACTCCTCAGGAGCCCCGGGAGAGGGCATCATCGCTGAATTTCAAACCAGGGCAGCCTCGTCTCTGCTTCCTGGGCACGCGCCTTAGGATGTAGCCACCCCCACCCCGTGCCCCCGCGGGTCTCTGTCTGTTTTGCAGTGTGCACAATTTTGCTATTTTCAAAGGACCAAACTGACAACTGAGTTTGTAGCTGGCTTCAGACTCCAGCTCCCCAAGGTAGCAGACGTGTGACCGGGAGCGCGTGCGCGCCCTCTGCCAGCACCGGTCTACTCACCTGAACAACAGCACCCACAGCAGTTCCTACCGCCCCCAGGAAGCGTCACCATGGGCTTCTGAGGACACTGTGCCCGAACCAGACACTCGGTCACTGATACACACACTGAGTGGCCAGATTATGATGATCTCTGAACGCACAATAATCTGGCCACTCAGTGTGTGTGTGTGTGTGTGTGTGTGTGTGTGTATATATATATATATATATATATATATATATATATATATATATATATATATATATATATATATTAGAGGCCCAGTGCATGAATTCGTGCATGGGTGGGGTCCGGCCAGCCTGGCCAGGGGGAGGGGACATGGGCGGTTGGCCGGTCTGCCTGCTGGTCGAACTCCTGGTCGAGGGGACAATTTGCATATTAGCATTTTATTATATAGGATATACACTGAGTGGCCAGATGATTATGCGTTCAGAGATCATCATCATCTGGCCACTCAGTGTAAGCCTCCATTACGTCTTGCTAGCTTAACACATTGCGGGCCAGTAGTTGTATTGCTAGCTTTACCCAGTGGCCAGGTAAGTTTCTGTTGAACGAGGACAAAAAACGTTTTACATGAATGTTAAAGGCACGCTTTACAATTAAATACCCATTGCGCTTTGAAGTTATGTATCACATGTTCTTACAAGCTAATACCTTTTTAAAGAATTCTCATGACAGGCCACAAGCTTTAGAACAGAAATCACCAGAATTCTCGAGATCTGTCCGCAATGTGTTAAGTACACAGACATCATCTAGGCCAGTGGTCAGCAAACCGCGGCTCGCGAGCCACATGCGGCTCTTTGGCCCCTTGAGTGTGGCTCTTCCACAAAACACCACGGCCTGGGCGAGTCTGTTTTGAAGAAGTAGCGTTAGAAGAAGTTTTAAGTTTAAAAAATGTGGCTCTCAAAAGAAATTACAATTGTTGTACTGTTGATATTTGGCTCTGTTGACTAATGAGTTTGCCGACTCATCTAGGCAATGGCACCTCACCCAGAATGCATTCCTTCTAGAAACCACTGAAGGGGAACCGCGAGGGGTGGACATGGAATTGCTCGGCTCACGGCGGGGAGCTGGTACTCCTCTGGTCCGCACCCCTGGGAAATTCTGCGCAAGCAACCCCGATGGTCCCAGCACCTGCAGGAGGGGGTCCCCCAGAACCTCAAGCACCAAGCACAGCAGCCGGAGGCATTGATGGTGACAAGGCAGGACGCTGAAAACCCAAACGCACGCTTCCCGAGCACGCAGGTTTAAAGCACCTGATGCAAAGAAAGAATTCCAAAGGGCGAGGATTGAAAACACACAACGAGCACGCCACATTCAAAATCCTTGGGGCCCGGCCGGCGTGGCTCAGTGGTTCAGCACCGACCTATGAACCAGGAGGTCACGGTTCGATTCCCGTCAGGGCACATGCCTGGGTTGTGGGCCCGATCCCCAGTGGGGAGCATGCAGGAGGCAGCCGATCGATGATTCTATCTCATCACTGATGTTTCTATCTCTCTCCCCATCTCCCTTCCTCTCTGACATCAATAAAAATATATTTGAAAAAAAAAATCCCTGGTGAGAAATAGCTCGCCAAGGAATTGCACATCTCAACCCGTCTTCGGGTTCAGGCACCAATATTCGCAATTAGAGAATTAACACCCCCGGCTCTGCTAGCCTTCCCAAATGCAACGCGGCGAACGCTGGGCTGGCGTGTGGACGGGCAAAGCAAACTGCCAGGAAAGATGGGCAGCTGCAAGGTCGGAGCCAGAGCAGCCGGGAGCCGGGGGTCCCAGATTGCATCCCTGACAGTCTGCTAAGAGCATCACGAATCATTTGGATTGTGATGCAAAGTGGAAGCGGTTGGGTGGGTGGAGGGCGAGGCGGGGGTGGGCAGGGGGGACTGGTAAGAAAAACCTTATTAAACTGTGATCTGTTAGAGAGGATGGAAATGGGAGAAGAGATTAGAAAACACTTGAGAACCTTCCTGGCAGGGATCTGAAGTCTGGGAAGGCACCAAGAGGAACCTGGGGGGGAGGGAGAGAGAGGGGGGGGGGATCAAATCAAGCCTGCTCTGCAGCTGTGGAGACACCCGCTGGTGGGGGTGGAGGAGGGAGAGAGGGCAGCGGGCCAGCAGGAGTGGCCCAGGGTCTCCGTGCCCGCTGGGTGCAGAGGAGGAAAGATGATTCCATTGGCTGCACCCAGGGACCAGGCAGGGCCAGGCCGGGCTGGGGGCCACACCCCTGCCCGGTGCCCAGGTTCCGGGCCCCCAGGGAGGGTTATGGAGCGTGGAATCCGCCCTGGGCAGGCTGCCCGGGGTGGCCGAGCCCCGTTCTGAGTGGGGTGGGGTCAGCCAGAGACTTGGCTCCGACTTCCTGTGGGTGTCACTGCCAGGATGACTGGGATCCTGGCTAACAGCATTGGGCTGGGCCCGGCCGGGGTGACTCAGGGGTGGAGCGTCGA
This sequence comes from Eptesicus fuscus, assembly GCF_027574615.1. Taxonomy (NCBI): domain Eukaryota; kingdom Metazoa; phylum Chordata; class Mammalia; order Chiroptera; family Vespertilionidae; genus Eptesicus; species Eptesicus fuscus. The sequence continues at coordinate 7,046,992 of NC_072496.1, read as the reverse complement.
CCTAGGAACCAGGAGGTCACGGTTCAATTCCCAATTCCCGGTCAAGGGCACACGCCCGGGTTACAGGCTCCATCCCCAGCGTGGGGCGTGCAGGAGGCAGGCGATCCATGATTCTCTCTCATCACAGATGTTTCTATCTCTCTCTCCCTCTCCCTTCCTCTCTGAGATCAATAAAATAAAAAAAAAAAAAGCCCTGGGCTGGGAGAGGGGAAACCTCGGCTCCAGCCTCCTCCGCCATCGTCTGGGTGCCCTGACAAGGCTGGTCCCGTGTCCCGAGTCTGTGTGTGGACAATGGCGCGTGGGAGCTGGGATGGGCCTGTGACGTCTAATGAGACTTGCTGAGCGCTGTGACGGCGGTCAGACCCGGGCACACGCCTAGGAGCACACCCGTGGGTAATTAGGGTAATGAGCAGATCACCCTCCCTCTTGGCACATGTGCAAGTCTGTTAGCGAACATGGTGAAAATATCTAATGGGGAAATAATATGATGAATGTACCCACAAAATGCATCAACAAAATGTATACCCGGGCCTTAGGTAGCAAATCTACCTCTACCCTCCCTCCCCCAAGGATTTACTCTCCGAGGGGATTGCTTTGGGGGCAGATAGTATTTTGGGGGTAGGACCCCACCCCCACCCCCGCTTTCCCTGCCCACATCTCCGCAGTCTCCCCACGTCATTGCCCCGGCCAGGTCCGAGGCAGGACGACACCCAGAATGAGCGTGCGGGCTCTGCTGGCTTTGCTTTTCCAAACATGACCTTAGGTCAAGGACTCGGAGGCTTTCCGGGAGGCACGGGGAGGAAGGGGGGGGGGGCGTTGGTGGAGGGCGAGCCCAGAGGCTCGGAAGAAACAGGAAGTGAAAGCCGGTCTGTGGGTCTCAGGGGGTCAGGACCTCCGAGTTTGCGTGAGGAAGCAGGAGGGGCGGGGAGTGGGGGCAGGGTGCGCTCACTGGTAACGGGCGTGGACCAGACTGGTGAGCAAGATCTACCCCCCTGTCCCCCCCTCCCCGCCCCCCCCCCCCCCCCGCCCCGCTCTGCCCCGAGGTCCTGACAATGCATAACATCCATCCGCAAGCAAGGGATAGCACAGGGCGATAGCGCAGTTCATGGTTTCTAGTCCTGCCGGGGGCTTCAAACTAATGTGGATATCGAGACCAGAAAAGGAGAGGTGGGATTTCTTGCACCCCTGAGCTGGTTAGAGATGCATACGCTCCATCCTTTCCTTTGCACGTTGGGGAATGTCTGGCCTCAGTGGTGGTTCAGCTCCGGGCCCAGACAAGCAACAAAACCCCCCACGGCTGGCTGACGTCGGGAGCAGCTGCAGGGAGTAACGACCCCCACCCTGGTGCCCGCCAGTCAATCAGAGGAGACCACAGCCCTGAACGGACACACCTGGGAAGCTGCTGACTGTTCCATGAAGTTCTTTCCCTGGGACCGACCCTAAAATCTCTGCCTTTGAAACCCTTAGGACAGCCCTGGCTGGTGTGGCTCAGTGGATAGAGCGTCGGCCTGCGGACTGAAGGGTCCCGAGTTTCATTCCAGTCAAGGGCACATGCCTGGGTCGTGTGGGCTCAATCCCCAGTTGGGTGCATGCAGGAGGCAGCCGATCAATGGTTCTGTCTCATCGTTGATGTTTCTGTCTCCCTCTCCCTTCCTCTCTGAAATCAATAAATATATATATACTAGAGGCCGGTGCATGAAATTCATGCATGGGGGGGGGGGGTCCCCTAGCCCAGCCTGCACCCTCTCCAATCCGGGACCCCTTGGGGGATGTCTGACATCCTTCTTGCTATCCAGGACCGTTGTCTCCTACCGCTCGCCTGCCTGCCTAATCACCCCTAACCACCTCTGCTTGCCTGATCACCCCTAACCACTCTGCCTGCCTGCCTGACCACCCCTAACTGCTCCCCTGCTGGCCTGACCACCCCTAACTGCTCCCCTGCCGGCCTGATCACCCCTAAACACCTCTGTCTCAGCCCCCGCACTGGGAACCAGGCTTCTCTCCCTCTGGCCGGCTGCAGGAACCTGGGACCAAGGCTGGCTTCACCCAGGCTGGCTTCAGAAGCCCGGGACCAGGGGCAGCTTCACCAGGGTCGGCCACAGGTGCCCAGGACCATGGGTGGCTTCACCCGGGCCCAGCTTTGTCAGGAAGGATGTCTGGAAGGTCGTCTGGAAGACATCCAGTCTAATTAGCATATTACCCTTTTATTAGTATTGATATTTTTAAAACACACCCTTAGGACAGAGGACCCAGTGCCTCCCCCTCCTCTTCACTCCCCCCACGGCCCCCCAGACACCTTACCATTGGCTCCTCACTCCCACAGCTCCAAGGGCCCTGCCTTGACCTCTGTAACTTGTTTCCTAAGCCCACTGCTTCTAGGAATTCCTTTCTCTACCCCTGCGATTGGCCCAATAAATGTCCTCTTACAGGTTGGGTCTTGCTCCGAGTTCTTTCCTAGCCGGAACCCAAGTGTTGAGGTTGCTGCCCCACCGGTCAGACAACTGGTGCCCTACCCGCCGCCTACAACAAACCCATCGACAAACCCATCGTAAGCCGAACAGGCATTTAATGCACCCAACCTAGCAAACATCATCGCTTAGCCCCGCCCACCTTAACGGTGCTCAGAACCCTTCACTGGCCCACAGCTGGGAAACACCACCTAACACAAAGCCCATCCTATTTAACAAAAGCCTAATATGCAACTTGTCCCCTTGACCGGGAGTTCGACCAGGGGGTGGGGCTGGCTGGCCAACCAGTCAACAGCCGCTTGGGACCCTCCCCGTGCACACATTTCATGCACCAGGCCTCTAGTCCTATCTAATAAAAGAACAATATGCAAATTGATCATCACTCCAACACACAAGATGGCTGCCCCATGTGGCCAAAGATCCTGCCCCCATGTGGACACAAGATGGCCACCACAAGATGGCCGGCAAGGGAGGGCAGTTGGGAGGGACCAGGTCTGCAAGGGAGGGCAGTTGTGGGCGATCAGGCCAGCAGGGGAGGACAGTTGGGAGGGACCAGGCCTGCAAGGGAGGGCAGTTGGGGGCAATCAAGCCTGCAGGGGAGGGCAGTTAGGGGTGACCAGGCCGGCAGAGGAGGGAAGTTGGGGGCAACCGGGCCTTCAGGGAAGGGCAGTTTGGGGGAACCCAGGCCTACAGGGGAGAGCAGTTGGGGGGGACCAGGCCTGCAGGGGAGAGCAGTTGGGGGGGGACCAGGCCTGCAGGGGAGGGCAGTTAGGGGTGACCAGGCCTGCAGGGAGGGCACTTAGGGGTGACCAGGCCTGCAGGGGAGGGCAGTTAGGGGCAAACAGGCTGACAGGGGAGCAGTTAGGCATCAATCAAGCTGGCAGGGGAGTGGTTAGGGGGTGATCAGGCTGGCAGTCAGAAGCGGTTAGGGGCAATCAAGAAGGCAGGCAGGTGAGCAGTTGGGAGCCAGCAGTCCTGGATTGTGAAAGGGATGTCCAACTGCCCATTTAGGCCTGATCTTACCAGGATCGGGCCTAAACGGGCAGTCGGACATCCCTCGAGGGGTCCCAGATTGGAGAGGGTGCAGGCTGGGCTGAGGGACAACCCCCCATGCACGAATTTCGTGCACCGGGCCTCTAGTGTTATAATAAAATACTATCTGTTGTCACTCATTGACCACTGTGCTGGATGTGAAAAACAGAACAGCTGTCTGCACCACCGTAAAGTCAAGAAATCCCAAGTCAGGGAGCATGTGTCTCCAGAACCAGTTATGTCTCTGAGCAGGGTGAGGAGGAAGCTCAGACCACTCGGGGCTGAAAGGGCCTCGTTCCTGCCTTTATTACGGCGGTTTGAGTTCAAATGCTGCCTCGGTTTCCCCGTCTACAAAACGGAGGGGTTCTGAAGGTTGAATGAGATGAGACACGCAGCTCATATTTTTGGGGGGTCCCTGGCAATGTTTTGCACGTAGCAGATTACCTGTTGACTACTCAATTGCTTCCTGACCGTGAGAGCCAGTCTAGCCCCCAGGGGAACTGGGTCCCGAGAGATCCTTGGCTTGGTGACCTTGGACAAGCCATGCTGTACGCAGGGCCGGGACGAGGGATCCTGCAGTCGAGTCAGGAACGGGCCCATTCATCTACCTGAAAGCGTGAACTTGCCTTCTGTCATCTGACCAATGGGACTGAGAACAACACCCACTCACAGGCACTCAGAACAGCGACCGGCTCAGAGTCAATGCTATTGGGGGGTGTGCTGGGATTACGGGGTTCTTCATCTGGCACCACGCCTGGCCAGCCGCATTAGGAAGGAAAAGCCAAGTTTGCGGGTGTTTGAGTCCAGTTCGGGCCGGAGAGCTGAGAGCCAATCATCTCAGCACTGAAACATCCGAGCGTTGGGTTTAGCAATACCATGACGTTAGCGGTTACCCAAGGTCAAAGTTCTCCGGGACAGTCGCGGGGGAGGGGAGGGAGGGAAGGGAAGTTGACACGAAAAACAACCAATGTGGAGAGGGGCACGCATCCAAATTCCTCAGCACACACGGGCTCCTTCTCCCCCTTGCACCGCGGGCAGATCTTTGCGGTCTTCTCTTGACACGATCACTCCCACTTCCTGCCGAGAGACAGTCTATCCCTTCTTTCGTGGCCAAATTCCTCAGCCCTGACGTTGAGAGACTCCACCCGAGGTTCCCGCTGTCCATTCCCTAGCCTCTTGCTGACCCCGTGAGATCTGGCTTTCCGAGGGGAGCTGCCCTCTGGTAGGTCTCCTCCTTCTGGCCTATCCTTGTCTGAACCTCCCCTTCTCTTTTTAGCAAGGACGGCTTTCACCATCTACACTGAGTGGCCAGATGATGATGATCTCTGAACGCACAATAATCTGGCCACTGAAAGAGAGAGAGAGAGAGAGAGAGAGAGAATATGAATTAGAGGCCCGGTGCATGAATTCGTGCATGGGTGGGGTCCAGCCAGCCTGGCCAGGGGGAGGGGATATGGGCGGTTGGCCGGCCTGCCTGCTGGTCGAACTCCTGGTCGAGGGGACAATTTGCATGTTAGCCTTTTATTATATAGGATATACACTGAGTGGCCAGATGATTTATGCGTTCAGAGATCATCATCATCTGGCCACTCAGTGCATGTATGTTTTTTAAAAGTCTCACCCAGGGATATGTTTTTATTGATTTTTTTAGAGAGGGAGGAAGGGAGGAAAGAGAGAAGCATCAACTTGAGACAGTGAGAGAGAAACATCGATCGGTTGCTTCCCATACGTGCCGAGCAGGGATCAAACCCTAAACCCTTGGGTGCACAAGACGATGCTCCAACCAACTGAGCCACCGGGCCAGGGCTGGCCTCCAGTTCTTCTTGGAATGTCTCTTCCTGGCTTTCTGGGTTTGTTTTCCACCAGTTCCTTTCCTTCTCCCCCTCCCCTCCCCCATAGCTTGTCTGTTCTCCCCAAGACCTTGATCTTGGCGTAGGCTTCTTCCCTCAGGGGATACATTTGCTTCCACAAGTTGGACCTCCCTGCTATGCTCCCCAAATCTCCTCCAAGCCTTGACCTCACGGGTACTCAAAGTGCGTGGGTATTTCGGCTGGTTCAAGGGCATCCTTATATGGATGTCCTTTTAGAACTTCCAATTCAATTAGCCCCAACGTGACTTGATGATATTTTGAATTTGGGAAATCTTCTAAAAAAACAGTAACGTTTTTGCACGCCAGTCAGGAGGGGACCTCTCCCTTGCCAGGACCCAGGTCACGTGTGACACCACCTCCACCGGCCTCCCTTCTCCTTGACTCTCCTTCTACAACTAACCGCCAAGTCCTATTTCCCTCCCTTCCGACGCCTCCAGGGCTGTTCTGCCTCTTACATTTTCATCACCCTGGTTCCATCTTCCATCGAGTATGTGTATATTGGGCACTCTCTCAGGGAAGATGGTAGCCAAGGGGCTTTCTCTTTTTTATGCATTTTGTTGACTTTTTACAGAGAGGAAGGGAGATAGACAGTTAGAAACATCGAAGAGAGAGAAACATCGATCAGCTGCCTCCTGCACACCCCCTAATGGGGATGTGCCCACAACCAAGGTACATGCCCTTGACCGGAATCGAACCTGGGACCCTTCAGTCTGCAGGCCGACGCTCTATCCACTGAGCCACACCGGTCAGGGCCAACGAGCTTTCTTAAGGAAACAGCCAATCACTGCCTGCGGAGAGCTCAGCCCTGAGCAGGGAGGCAGGCGCAGGGGGCGCGGCGCTGTGGGAGGGTGGGCACCAGGCTGTGGAGCAGAAGTGGGCACTCACCCAGCCCAGGGCACCTCCCACACCCGGGACAGAGTCACCGAGTCCTGAGCATCAGGAATGAGCTAGAGGTGTCAGCGGGCATTCCTGGCAGAGGCTGCGCAACGGCATGGTCGAGGTAGAGGAGGGAGCTGAGGCCCCGAATGGCTCAGAAGGCAGAAGTGTGAGGTCCCGGTGGGAGCGGGTGGGAGCTGAGGCCGGAGAGAGGACACCCTGGGGCCCGATCAAGAAGGACCGTGCGTCCCATCCTGGGGGCTGACGGGGGCCGCTCAGGGTCTGAGTACGGACGGCCACTGCGTTAAACACAGACTCCTCAAGGCCTCAGGATCTAGCTCTCCCCAACTGGCTAATGTTAAATTCCCCATGACAACACGTCACCCATGCCTGCGGCTCCAGGGAGGTGAGGAGAATTTACAACAACAAAAACATACAAGGGGAAGGGGCGAAGGCCTGAACTGGCGAAGGAAGATGGAGACCAGATGCACTCAAAAGGGAAAAAACTACGGTATATGTGCAACCTCATTTTTTATAAGCCTCGTGGCAACCACACATAAAAATCCCCACACCAGGGCATATGGCTTTAGAAAAGAGGACACAGCCCAGACGAAGCTCAGTGGTTGAGCTTCGACCCAGGAAGCAAGAGGTCACCGGTTTGATTCCCGGTCAAGGGCACATGCCCGGGTTGCGGGCTCCATCCCCAGTGTGGGGCGTGCAGGAGGCAGCCGATCCATGATTCTCTCTCATCACTGATGTTTCGATCTCTCTCTCTCCCTCTCCCTTCCTCTCTGAAATCAATTAAAAAACAACAACAACAACAACAACAAAACCCAACCATATGCTGCCTACAAGAGACACATTTACGCAGCAAAGATAAAGGTCGATTCAAAGTAAAAGGGTGGAAAAGGATTCTCCAAGCAAATAACATCCACAAGGAAGCAGGAGCAGCCAGACTTATATCTGACAAAATAGATTCCATGATACCAAAGGTAACAAGAGACAATGATGGACACTTTATAATGATAAAGGGAACACTACATCAAGAAAACATAACACTTCTTAATATATTTGCACCCAATCAGGGAGCACCGGAATATATAAAACAACCACTCGCAGAGCTAAAGGGAGAAACAGATCAAAACACAATCATAGCTGGAGACCTTAATACTCCATTGACAGCTCTAGACAGATCAATCAAACAGGAAATCAATAAGGAAATATCGGCTTAAATGAAACACTAGACCAAATGGACAAAACTGACACTTACGGAACATGTCATCCCGGAACATCAGATCATACATTTTCCTCCAGCACACATGGAACGTTCTCAAGGATAGACCATATGTGGGGTCGAAGAACGAGCACCAACAAATTCAAAAAGGCTGAAGGGATACCAAGCAGATTTCCTGACCACGACGCCTTGAAGTTAGAAAAGGAAGTCAAGAAACCCACAAAACGAGGAGATTAAACCACATGGTACTCAAAAATGACTGGGTCAAAGAAGAAATAAAAAATGAGATCAAAAGATAGATGGAGCCAAACAGGAATGGTAACACAACATAGCAAAACCTCTGGGATGCAGCAAAAGCAGTAATAAGAGGAAGTTTACATCATTATGGGCCTAGCTCAAGAAATAAGAGAAACCCCAAGTAAACAACCTAACATCACATGGTAAAGCACTAGAAAAAGAAAAAAGGAAATAATAAACAGAGTAGAATTAAACGAAATAGAGAACAAAAAGACTATACAAAAAAATCAATAAGACAAAGAGCTGGTTCTTTGAAAAGATTAATAAAATGGACAAACCCCTGGCTAGACTCACTAAGGAAAAAAAGGGAACAGACCCATATAAACAAAATCACAAATCAGAGAGGAGACGTCACCTCAGACATCACAGATATACAAAGGATCACACTAGCATATTGTGAAAGACTATATGCCACCATCTTCAATAACCTAGAACAGTGGTCAGAAAACCACGACTCGCGAGCCACATGCGGCTCTTTGGCCCATTGAGTTATTATTATTAGCAAAGGCCAGCTTAGGAGGACCCTAATGAAGTTAATAACAATGTACCTACATATATAGTTTAAGTTTTAAAAATTTGGCTCTCAAAAGAACTTTCAATCGTTGTACCGTTGATATTTGGCTCTGTTGACTAATGAGTTTGCTGACCACTGACCTAGAAGAAATGGATAAGTTCCTAGAAATATATAGCCTTCGTAGACTAAATCATGAAGAACTGGAAAACCTAAATAGACCGATTAGCTGTGAGGAAATGGAAATAACCATCAAAAATCTCCCCAAAATCTCCCCAAAAGTTCAGAACCAGATGCCTTCACCAGTGAATTCTACCAAACGTTCAAAGAAGAATTAAAACCTATCCTTTTCAAACTCTCCCAAAAAACTCGAAGAGGGGGCAATACTTTCTAACCCATTCTACGAGGCCAATATAACCCTGATACCAAAACCTGACAAAGTTAACACAAAAAAGAAAACTGCAGACCAGCATCCCCGATGAATACAGACGCAAAAATTCTCAACAAAATACTAGCAGATGGAGTACAACAGTACATCCAAAAAATAATGCATCACGATCAAGTGGGATCCATTGCAGGGGCACACGGACGGTTCAACATTCGCAAATCAATCAACGTAATACACCACATTAACCAAAGAAAGCATAAGCAAAGAGGATCTTAAATACAATCATATTTATCTTATAAATAGAAAAAGCATTTGATAAGACACAACATCCATTTATGATTAAAACACTCGATAAAATAGGAATAGAAAAAAAGTACCTCAAGATAATAAAGGCTATCCTATAGAATAAAGAGGTAATATGCAAATTGACCATCACTCCAACACACAAGATTGCTGCCCCCATGTGGTCAAAGATGGTTGCCCCAATGTGGACACAAGATGGCCGCCACAAGATGGCCAGCAGGGGAGGGCAGTTGGGAGGGCCCAGGCCAGCAAGGGAGGGCAGTTGGGAGGGACCAGGCTTGCAGGGGAGGGCAGTTGGGAGGGACCAGGCCTTCAGGGGAGGGCAGTTAGTGGGCGATCAGGCTGGCAGGGGAGGGAAGTTAGGGGTGACCAGGCTGGCAGGGGTGGGCAGTAAGGGGTGACCAGTCCAGCAGGGGAGGGCAGTTAGGGGCAATTGGGCTGTCAGGGGAGCAGTTAGGCATCGATCAGGCTGGCAGGAGAGTGGTTAGGGGGTGATCAGGCTGGCAGGCTGAAGCGGTTAGGGGCAATCAGGAAGGCAGGCAGGCATGCAGTTGGGAGGCAGCAGTCCTGGATTGTGAGAGGGGAGAGATGTCCCAGATTGGAGAGGGTACAAGCTGGACTGAGGGACACACCCCTCCCCGCCCCAGGCACGAATTTCATGCACCCGGCCTCTAGTATATGATAAACCCTCAGCTAATATCATACTCAATGGCGAAAAACTGAAAGCTTTTCCCCCAAGATCAGGAACAAGACAAGGATGTCCACTCTCACCACCCTTATTCCTCATAGTGCTGGAAGTCCTAGCCAGAGCAATGAGGCAAGAGAAAGAAATAAAAGGCATCCGAATAGGAAAGGAAGAAGTCAAACTGTCAGTTTTTGCAGACAACACGATTCTGTACATAGAAAACCCTAAAGACTCTATTAAAAAAAAAAAAAACACCTATTAGAAACAATAAACAAATACAGTAAAGTTGCAGGATACAAAATCAATGTGCAAAAACCCATCACCTTCCTGTATACTAACAACAAAACTTCAGAAAAAGAAATGGAAAAAAACAATTCCTTTTGCAATAGCAACCAAAAGAATAAAATACCTAGGAATAAACTTCACAAAGAATGTGAAAGACCTATATACTGAAAATTACAAAGCATTATTAAAAGAGGTTGAAAAGACACGACAAAATGGAAAAATATAACATGTTCATGGATTGGAAGAATCAACTTAGTTAAAATGGCCATATTACCCAAAGCAATGTACAAATTTAATGCAATCCCCAATGTCATTTTTTAAAGAAATAGAATTCATCAGATTTGTATGGGACCACAAAAGACCCTGAATAGCCAATTCTGAGAAAAAAGAATGAAGCTGGAGGTATCACGCTACTTGACTTCAAATTATACTACAGAGCTACCATAATCAAAACAGCATGGCACTGGCAGAGAAACAGACACACAGATCAATGGAACAGAATAGATCCAGCTATAAAACCACATGTATATGGACAGGTAATTTTCTACAAAGGAGCCAGAAATGCACATTGGAGTAAAGATAACTCTTCAATAAACGAAGCTGGGAACACTGAAAGCCACATGCAAAGAAATGAAACTCGATTACAGTTTGTCCCCATGTACAAAAATTAATTCAAAATGGGGCAAAGGCCTACACATAAGACTGGAAACAATAAGTTACATTGAAGAAAATATAGGTGCCAAACATATGGACCTGGGTCGTAGAGAACATTTTATGAACTTGACCCCAAAGGCAAGGGAAGTGAAGGCAAAAATAACCCTGGCTGGTTTTGCTCAGTGGTTAGAGCCTCGGCCTGCGCACTGAAAGGTCCCGGGTTCGATTCGGTCAAGGGCACATGCGCGGGTTGCGGGCTTGATCTCCAGTAGGGAGCGTGCAAGAGGGAGCTGATCAATGATTCTCTCTCAACATTGATGTTTCTATCTCTCTCTCCCTCTCTCTTCCTCTCTGAAATCAATAAAAAAATATTTTTTTAAAAAGGCAAAAATAAGCGAATGGGACTATATCAAACTAAAAAGTTTCTGCACAGCAAAAGAAAAAGACAACAAAACAAACAGGCAGCCAACCAGATGGGAGATGATATTTGCAAACAGTAGCTCCGATAAAGGTTTCATTTCCAAAATATATGAAAAACGAATAAAACTCAACACCAAACAAACAAACAAACAATCCAGTCAAAAAGTGGGCAGAGGACCTGAAAATACACCTCCCCCAAGAAGGCATACGAACAGCCAATAGATACATGGAAAGATGTCCAACCTCACTGGCAATCAGGGAAATGCAATTAAAACTACAATGAGATACCACCTTACACCTGCTAGAGCGGCCATTATCAAGACAAGCAACAACAAGTGTTGGAGAGGTTGTGGGAAAAGGGAACCCTCAGTCCCTGCTGGCGGGAATGCAGACTGGTACAACCTCTATGGAAAGCAGGCTGGCGATTCCTGACAAAATTAAAAACAGAGCTACCATACGACCCAACAACCCCCCTCCTGGGTAGATACCCGAAAAACTCAAAATCATGTATTTTTCACAAAGACATATGCACCCCTGTGTTCACTGCAGCATTATTCACGGCGACCAAGACATGGAAACAACCAAAGTGTCCCGAGATAGAGGACTGGGTAACGAAGACGTGGCGCATATATACACCCGGTGGAATACTACACACCCCTGAGAAAGGATGAAATTGCGCCATTTGCAACAACATGGATGGACCTTGAGAACATTATGCGAAGTGAAATAGGTCAGAAAAACCTAAGAACCATACGATTCCACTCATAGGTGGGATATAAAACTGACACCTGTGAACACCAACAGCAGGGGGGTGGGGGGCGAAGGGGGTCCTGATATGAGGTGATAGGAGAAGATTTGACTTTGGGTGGTGGGCACACGATACAATACACAGATCTTCTAACATAGAAACCCACACCTGAAACCTATATGCTCATGTTGACCAATGTCACCCCCAATCAATTTAATCGGTAAGAAAAAAAAAATTTTTAAAGGTAGAGGAGCCCTAGTCGAGCCTCGGACTAAAGGGTCCCGGGTTCGATGCCAGTCGAGGGCACGTACCTCGGTTGCAGGCTCGGTAAGGGAGCGTGAGGGAGGCAACCAATCGATGTGTCCACATCGATGTTCCTCTCTCTGTCTCTAGCCCGCCCTCCCATAAATCAATGGGGCAAATGGCCTCGGGTGAGGATTAACAGCAATAACCAAGGTAGAGGATTCCCCAATAGCATCCCAGCACAGCAGAGGGTGTGTTGAGAGAGGGCATGCCCAAAACGACCTGGTCAGGGCGGCAGGGGACGTAAGAGCGACAGGAGACAGAGCGGGGAGGGAGGCAGGCAGGCAGGGCTGTATCTGGAGGGTGGCGAGTCCCCTGCTTGTCCTGAGCTTCCTTCCTCGGCCGGACCCTGTCCCTGCCTGTGGTTTCCCAACGCCCCTTCGGCTGGGAGCGCCGGGCCCTCTCTCCAGCCCGGCCGGCTGCCTCTTCCACCAGCAGGTGATACCACCGATTTTCCCACTTCCTGGCGCTGGGTCTGTCTCCCCACCTACACCTGGGCGTTGCTGAAGGGCAGGAACAGTGCCTCCCACTTGAGCTGGTCCCCTGCAGCTGAGCACCCCTGGCCTACACAGTGTGGGGGGGGCTGCAAACCCAGCCCGGGGACCCCCCGAAGCTCGAGGCCTGGCCCAAGATGTGGATCTGCCGCCTGCATTCTTTTCCACAAAAAACGAACACAGAACAGACACACCAGGATCCAGTTAACATGCATCCCAGGGTTTCTTGCTCCCCGAGTCTGCAGCACGCAGACACAAACAGGCCTGTTTTGATTTCGACACTCCGCAAAGCCAACTTCCCCATGGCGGGGTCAGCGGGTCAGCCAGGCGGCTCGGGGGTGGGGGGGTGCTGGACCCAATTCCTCCGAAACGAACAAAACCTGGCGGCTCTGCATCCAGGCAAGGAATCTAAAAGCCGCCAGGGGACTCCTCAGAGCGGTGACGCCCAAGGGGTGACCCTGTGACATGGCTCAGGATGGGGGTGCCAGGCAGGCCCAACGCCCGGGAGTGGCCACACTGATTGTTCAAATGCGCCTGGTTATGACTTGGGCCTGGGCCCTCCCCACAACCCCGCCTCCGAGGGTTTCGCTTCCTCGGACCCTGGGCGGCTGCTGGCCCCTGGGTTCGGTGCACAGGGCAAGGCGGGCCCAGCCAGGGAGGCCAGGAGACCTTGGGCCGACTCGCAGGGCTCGGACTGGCCGAGGAAACGTAGGGGAAAGTGATCAGACCACACGACTGGCTAGGGCAGTGGTCGGCACACTGCGGCTCGCGAGCCACATGCGGCTCGCGAGCCACATGTGGCTCTTTGGCCCCTTGAGTTTTTAGCAAAGGCCAGCCTAGGAGGACCCTAATTAAGTTAATCACAATGTACCTACCTATATAGTTTATGTTTAAAAAATGTGGCTCTCAAAAGAAATTTCAATCGTTGTCCTGTTGATATTTGGCTCTGCTGACTAATGAGTTTGCCGACCACTGGGCTAGGGCCTGGCGGCTCCCCAGGCAGCTGACCAGAGTGACCCCACGTCCCCACGAATGCCCCCTCCCAGGCCCCGAGCGAGAGGCTGGCGTCCCAGAGGCACTCAGCTCCAACAGGGCACGGCCCTGACCGGGTCACTGCTCGGCAGCGGTGTCTGCCCGAGGACACGGGCCTTGAGCCGCTGTGGGGGCCACGGTGCTGGACAGGGTGCCCCAAGCTTAGGTGACTGTTACTCCCCGCCACAGGGAGCGAGCCCCGCCATCCATGCTCACCGTGGCCTCGGCAGCCTCGTGGGACCCGCCCTCACCCCAAGCCCCCCCTCGCCCCTAGAAAGTGGCGCCCAGCGGCGGGTTCCCGGGGCCCTGCCACCGGCTCTCGCCTTGGTCCATTTTGTATTCTGTTCAGCACAAAGGCCAACCCTGCTTGCCTGGAGCCTCTGCCCCTGCTCTTCCTGTGCCAGGGGGTGGGGGGTACAAGACCTTTGCTGAACAGCCCCGGCACTTTGGGGGCTCCCCTGGCCCAGCTGGGGGCGCTGGCTCCCTCTCCCGGGGAAGAGAGTGGACCCACCTGCCCCTCCCAGGTGCGGAGGGGAAAGTCTGATAGGACGGTGCCCAGGTGGGAGCGCAAGCCATTCCCGCAGCTGAGCTTCCTGGTGTCCCGCGCTGCGCCCGGGGCAGGTCTCCACACTCTTCCCGCTTTCCCCTCCCCGCCAAGGGACTCCCCCAAACCGCCGAAAGGCCCCCAACACCGCCAAGGGACCCCCCAACACCAAGGGGCCCCCAACATTGCCAAGGGACCTCCAACACCGCCAAGAAACTCCCCAACACCGCCTAGGGGCCCCCAACATCGCCAAGGGGACCCCAACATCGCCAAGGGACCTCCAACACCGCCAAGAAACTCCCCAACACCGCCTAGGGGCCCCCAACATCGCCAAGGGGCCCCCAACATCGCCAAGGAACTCCCCAACACCGCCAAGGAACTCCCCAACACCGCCAAGAAGCCCCCAACACCGCCTAGGGGCCCCCAACACCGCCTAGGGGCCCCCAACACCGCCAAGAAGCCCCCAACACCGCCAAGGAGCCCCCCAACATCGCCTAGGAACTCCCCAACACCGCCAAGAAGCCCCCAACACCGCCAAGAAGCCCCCAACACCGCCAAGGAGCCCCCAACACCGCCAAGGAACTCCCCAACACCGCCTAGGGGCCCCCAACACCGCCACGGGACCCCCGCGGACGGGGCAGAGCGCGGTCCAGACGTGGGACGCCCCGTGCGGGGCTGGGGGCTTGAAAGAGCCCAAGACGCCCCCAGAAGGAAAGGGACGCCCGACCCAGGCGGCCCGGCCCCCGCGACTCCGGGCCCCGCCCGGCCGCCTCCGCTGCGGGGCGCTCACCTCCGGGGAGGTCTCCCCGCCGCAGCCCGCGCCTCCGCTGGTGTCTCCCCGCGGCGCCCGCGGCGCAGTCGGTCCGGCGGGGAAATAGCCGCTCGCCAGGCCCCGCCCCCCGCCCGCCGGGCCCCCCCCGCCCAGGCCCCGCCCACTCGCCCGGCCCCGCCCCGCCGCCCAGGTGGCCGGTTCCCGCTCTGGGGGACCTGGGGCGACCTCCTGCTGCAACTCGGGGCGCCTGGGACGCGGCCCGGAGACCCTGCGGCTGCGGGGCCAAGTGTCCCTTTGCCAAGAACACAGAGGCCCGGGGGTTCGGGGGCAGCAGGCGGGGCGCGGGGGCGGGGGGCACGGCCGCGGGAGGGGCAGAGCTGCAGCCTCTGTAGTTGCCCAAGTGTCCACGGAGGTGTCCAGGCCAGATCGCCCCTGCTCTTCCTCCCCCCTCCTCCTCTTCCCCCTTCTCCCCCGCTTCCCCCTCTCCCTCCTCCCCGGTGCAGAGGGTGCCGGGGCCCAGGACCCGGAGTTCCTGTCCCGAGGCGCAGCCAGAAGCGGGCAAAGGAGGGACTTGACCCCATGCCCGGGGCGGCGCTCCTTCAGCTGCACCCAACCAAGCAGCATTTGAGGATCCGAGTGACAGCTTCCGGCCAGCGCCTGGGATATTTGAGGACAAAACCCAGAGTTTGGCGGGAGAACCCAGGAAGAGACAGGCGTGTTCCTTCTGCCCCGCCTTCTCCTTTCTCCTTGGCCCCAGGTCGCCCGCCCCTGGGGTTTGCAGGAAAGGGGGCGTGTCTGGGACAGCAACCTGGCTCCCAGGGACGCAGCAGACAAAGGGTTAGAGGAAGCCCTGCAGTGGCTCCTTGGCTGAAACCCATTCAAAGACATGGCACTGCCTTGAGTAAGACTGGGGGTTAGGGGAGTAAGGGCCTGGAGTAGGGGTGCAAACTGGGAACACCCCTCCTCTCCCCAGGAACCTGCCTCTGGGAGGTGTCATCACAGAACAGGCTGCTGTCGCACTCACCGGGCAGCGACGCTGGTGGCAAGACCAGGCAAGGCGGGAAAGAGACGGTTAGGCAAAGCCTGGCCCTTAATCACAGCACAGGGACCTCATCCTAGCCTCTTCCCGGCTCCCCGCCTGGGCTCGGCCATTTGAAGTGCAAGTGACAGTTGCCTCAAGTAGGTCTCCGAGGACTGCATGCCAAGGATGACCCCGCCTCCCGCTCACACTCCGCTGTGTGGGGCGGAGGGGAAGGGCCCCCCCCCCCCGTCAAGGGCACCCAGGGGGCGCTGAGAGCTGGAAGCCTCCGCGGCCAGAACCTGACCCTAAACTGCACTTGGTTGGGGGCAGACCCGGGGTTCCCCCTTTGTCAGTTCCCCCAGAGCACACGTGGGTCACTTGGTACATGGCACCTGTTACCCTGCCCGACCCCGCCTCACAGGTGGGCCCTGGGAGACCAGCGGGGGCTTGAATATCACTAAGCCAGAGCCCTGGGACTCTGCAGGCAAGGGGGGGGGGGACATGCCAGGGGGTGTCCTGGGCCCCCAGGGACTCCCAACGCCCTCTCCCAGGGCGGCACCTGCCTCTGGTTAGGGGTTCCAGCCACCTGGCTCCAGAGACTCATGTCAGACCTGGAAGGACCTGTAGATCCTGTCGACCTGGCCCTTGAAGCGAGCTTCCGAGCTTCCGTAGCCTCTCTCCAGTGGGGCAGGGGGGCTGGTGATGCCGTCTTTGCTGGGCAGGGCCCAGGCGCTGTCGCTTGCGTTTTGCCCATTACAACCCAGAGCAGCACACACAGCCTCGGGGCACGACGAGGCGCCCACAGGCAGAGCGGGTTTAGAGGTTTGTGCCGCTCCCCTGTTTGTGTCACTGGCTCCCCTACCCGCGGAGGATCAAGTCCAAAGGCCAGAGTCCAGACCTCGGCTTCACGGGAAGCGAAGTCGTGTCTGATCTGTCCACCACGTCAAATCTAGTACCTGAGCAGTGTCCCCCAATCAATATTTGCTGGGGACTGACTGACTGAATGAGTGACTGTTTAGCAGACTTCGTTTCAAAGGAAAAATGACAACGCCACAAACCTGTAACATCATCATTAGTGACTGTGTTTCTTTAAAAAGGCAGCGACCAAAACCAGATCCAGGGAAGTCCGGACACCGAGGTTTAATAGGGACGTTTAAAAAGGAACCATGCAGCCTTGACCAGTTTGGCTCAGTGGATAGAGTGTCGGCCTGCAGACTGAGGGGTCCCAGGTTCGATTCTGGTCAAGGGCATGTACCTTGGTTGCGGGCACATCCCCAGTAGGTGTGCAGGAGGCAGCTGATCAATGTTTCTCTCTCATCAATGTTTCTAACTCTCTAGCCCTCTCCCTTCCTCTCTGTAAAAAAAAATCAATAAAATATATCTTTAAAAAAAAAAAAAAAAAAAAAACGAACCACGCATTCAACAACCACACAGTTAAGCTTCAACTCTAGACCCTGAGTTCTTGCTAAAATGACAGGTCTGGAGACAATGAGTCCTTCCGCATCACTGCCCACGGGGGAAGGCGGACGTGTCAACAAACGGGTGTAATGCAGCAAGGGCTCCAATAACAGGCGTGCCCCCCGCTGCCCGGAAGCCCTTGGATCGGGGACTTGGTGACGCCCAAGAGTCAGGTGAGAAGATAATGATCACTTTGTCAGCTGGACGGGACAGAGGAAGGGCCTTCCTGGCAGAAGAACTGAGGGGAGAAGGGGGCTCGTGTGGGGAACGGCCGCTGGTTTGGTGTAAATGGAATGTGGGCTGTGCGCCAGGGAGGGGGCCAGACCTCAGGGGACCATCCACAAACACTCTGCTCCGGCTGCCTGTGGGGGTTGGGGACCCAGTGGAAGGTGGTAAGCAATGGAGTGACATCTCACCTTCGTGTCTGTGTATTAGACGCATAACCCTAACAGACGTGTATAGCCTGAAGGGGGTAGGAGATGGGTGATTTTCAGAAAGCAAGGTCAGGCCTGGCTGGTGTGGCTCACTGGTTGAACATCGACCTATGAACCGGGAGGTCACGGTTCGATTCCTGGTCAAGGGCACATGCCCGGGTTGTGGGCTCGATCCCCAGTGTGGGGCATGCAGGAGGCAGCCCATCCATGATTCTCTCTCATCATTGATGTTTCTCTCTCCTCTCTCCCTCTCCCTTCCTCTCTGAAATCAATAAAAATATTTTTTTTTAAAAAAAAAGGAAAGGAAACAAGCCCAGTTAGGAGGCTACTGCTATTGTCCAAGCAAAGATAATCAGAGTGTACATTGGAACAGGGACATTCAATCATTCTGGCCAATAAATATTTTTTATGCTTTTATGAGCCAGGCACCATGCTGGCGGGGAAGCTGAAGACAATGGTGTGTAACGTACGGGTGCGTACGCAGGCTTGGTTTCCTTGGCTGAGCAGTCAATCTCTCCAAACCTCGGTGTCTTATCTGTGAATAGAAAGAATGATGTGTACCTTACCAGACGGTTGTCAATATTAAGATAATGAATGGCCCGTAACACACGTATGAAACGATGCTCAACATCGGTAACGATCAGGGAAACGCAAATAAGAAGCACCAGGCAGTCTCACCGCACACCTGGCAGAATGGCTGTTATCGAAAAGTCAACAAATAACAAGTGTCGGCGAGGATGTGGAGCAAAAGGAACCCTTTTGAACTCTTGGGGCCGATGTGAATTGGTACAGCCACGATGGGTAACAGCATGAAAGTACCTCAAAAAGTGAAAAATAGAGCTACCATGTGACCCAGCAATTCCACTTCTGGTATTTACCTGAAGAAAATGAAAACACAGTTGGAAAAGATACACTGAGTGGCCAGATGATGATCTCTGAACGCATAATAATCTGGCCACTCAGTATCTAATATATATATATATATATATATATATACATATACATATATATATATATATATATATATATATATATACACACACACATATGAGGCCTGGTGCATGAATTCGTGCATGGGTGGGGGGTCCGGCCAGCCTGGCCAGCGGGAGGGGACATGGGCGGTTGGCCGGCCTGCCTGCTGGTGGAACTCCTGGTCGAGGGGACAATTTGCATATTAGCCTTTTATTATATAGGATATACACTGAGTGGCCAGATTATGATGCATTCAGAGAGCATCATAATCTGGCCACTCAGTGTATATATCCCCTACGTTCAGTGCAGCATTATTTACAATAGCCAAGATGTGAAAGCAACCTAGGTGTCCATCAATGGATGAATGGATAAAGAAGATGTCACACACACACACACACACACACACACACACACACACAGAAGTATTAATACTGTAAGGTGCTTAGCGAATGGCTGGCAAACGGGTCTTTAAAATCAGCTTCAGCGAGGTAGAATTTAAATACAGTAAAATGCAGTGGGCCCCACAAATTATGTAGCTGCAGCCTGTCCTCCCATCACCATGGATTAAGTGAGCCTTTTCTGCAGTTTCATATCAATGGAATCAGAAGTACGAGCTTCTTTCACTAACACAAGCCTAACATTACTGAGGTTCACCTATGTTGTTGCATGTCTCATCAGCCTCATTCCTAACAGCCCGGACCACAAACACGCCAAATGTCCATCAGCAGGTGAACAGTCTGTATGAAGCATTCACCAGAGAGGCCTGACCTTTGTCTTGGCTTCTGGAAGGTTGGCTCTAGGCCCCTGGGACACCCTGCCTCGTAGAACCGTATTTCGACGTGTTTTTAAAAATTGTTTAGCCCTAACCGGTTTGGCTCAGTGGATACAGCATCAGCCTGCAGACTCAAGGGTCCCAGGTTCAATTCCAGTCAAGGGCATGTACCTTGGTTGCGGGCACATCCCCAGTAGGGGGTGTGCAGAAGGCAGCTGATAGATGTTTCTCTCTCATCGATGTTTCTAACTCTCTATCTCTCTCCCTTCCTCTCTGTAAAAAAAAATCAATAAAATATATTTTAAAAAAAAAATAAATAAAAATTGTTTATTTACTTTTATTGATTTCCGAGAGAGGGAGAGAGAGACAGAAACATCAATGACGAGAGAGAATCCTTGATCGGCTGCCTCCTACTTGATCCCTACTGGGGATGGAGCCTGCAACCTGGGCATGTGCCCTGACCGGGAATCGAACTGTGACCTCCTGGTCCATAAGCTGACGCTCAATGACTCAGCCACACTGGCTAGGCTCAAAGGACTCTTTGTTCACTTGGGGGCTTGGCCACCCAACAGTCGGACAAGGTGATTTCCATTCGGTCTCTGGGAGGCACCACATCAGTTCCAACCTCAGGGAAGGGCTGGAGACTAGAGGTCAGCCAGGGGTCAGTATGTGGTCAAGCCCCAGGAACCACGCTGGGCTGCACAGCTGAGTGAGCTCCTGGGTCGGGGGAAGTGCGGTTTTTAAGGCAGCAATTCAGCAACTGGCCCCGGGACAGCATGTGACGAGGGATCCCCCGTGGGGTCCTTGCTCAAGAAATGCTGGGGTGTCACCGGAAGGTGGCATCACCGTGGCCTGCGAGTGAGGACAGCCTCAGGGGGAAGTGAAATGTGGGCAGGGCCTGGGGCACAGAGGTAGGTGGCAGAGAAGCGGGCGCTCGCCTCCTGGGCATCAGGGAGACGGTCTGGCAGGAGCAATTGGAGAAGACGCGCTGGAGAGGCGGCCGGCTGGGAGCCACGGGGGGTTCGGATTCACCCTCGAAGGCGTGAGAAGGCCTCCGCGTGGCGGCGCTGGGAGGAGTTGCCGCGTCAGGAAAGCAGATTTTGGGGAATTTGTTTCATATCGTTGCCCCGGACTGGAGCGATGGAGGGGGATCTGCTGCTCCCCAGCGTGGGATAATTGGGGTGGTTGCAAAGAGTGTATTTGCTCTGACTATAGCAGTCAGCGATCAGTACACATGTCATCCCCAATGGAGTGCTTCTCAAACTTGCCCTGGCAGTGACCCAGGCAGAAAATACATTTCCCATCAGTATTCAGCACACACACACACACACACACACACATGCACACACATGCACGCACACATGCAACGCAAGTTACGTGAAACAGTATCTCCGCTTATTATGTTCAGTGCACTCTGAAATTTCCTATTCTGCTCTATTTTATTCTATTCTATTCCATTCCTTTCTATTCTATTTCCTAAAGATACTGGTGATTAAGCAGCAATGTTATTCCCCCGCCTAATGCCCCCTGCCCACCTCCCCCCACCATTCAGCCCTCGGGTCGCGAAGGCCAGGCCCCGAGCATTTAGGGTCAGTGTTAGCCACAGACAGCCATCCCCGTGTTGAAGGAGTGGGGTCCTGGGCGCCCCATGATGCTCAGGAGGTCTCATCCTGCCATTGGAACCTTGCTCTCCAAAATATACTACTGCCCACGGCCAGCACTCGGGGCGCCGGCTGAGCTGTAGAGACCCACGCGTCCCCCGGTGGCAGGGACCGCCCTGAGCCTGCTGTCCAACTGAGCGAGCGGAGGGGGGACATACTGGCTGACAGGCCACAGAGTCTGAGTGGGTGTGAGTGCGTGTGTAAGAGAGACAGAGAGGCCGAGAAGAAGAGAGAGAGAAGCCCATGAAATCCATGTCTATTACTGTCCTCCTTCCCTGTTTAAAACGGAATCACATTGGTTTTCTCTCCCACAGAGAGATTTACACGCCCCCCCCCCCCAATCTCCCGGCCAGGCCACCTCTACCCTCATGCTCAAGGGGTAGCATAAACTACTCTGAGTGGAGATATCTTTAAAATGTCACATCCTGCACTCCCCTCACTACCCCCACTCACACACACATACCCACCCCGCCAGGAGTGGAGCGGAAGCGTGATGGGGCATGCTGGTCCCAAAGAAGGGGCATCAGAAAGGACTAAGCCAGGGGACTGGGGAGAGGGACGGGTCCTCCATGGAGCCCCGTCGCCCCTCCCTGATCGGCCTCAGGACATCAACAAGATGTGCTGCTGCCTCAGAGTGTGTCCCTGAGGCAGGGAGACGACTTCTGGAATGTTCTGGAATGTTCTGGGTAGAGCACTCTATTGGGGATGGGTGCCCTCTTTCAAGCATTTCCTTCTCTCGCTCTGCTCTGTGGCTGTTTCTTCGATGTCCACCTCCTTCAAAGTCCCCTTCTGTGTCGAAGCATCTCCGTTAGACCTTCACGGCCCCCTTCCTCAGCCCCGCCCCGCCCCCCCCCCCCCCCAGCCTCCCTGGTCTGAAGCTGACCAGAGCAATTACTATAATACTATGGACTTCGTTGTGTCACCCCCAAATTCCACGTGGAAGTCCTACCTCTCAGTGTGATGTTGTTTGGAGATGGGGCCTTCAGGAGATAATGAAGAGTTGATGAGGTCACGAGGGTGGGGGAGGGATCCTCACAACCGGTTTGTGGCTTTAGAAGAAGAGGAAGAGCATTTGGGTTTTGTTATAGCGGCCCAAGCAGACTAATACTTACTACAAGCCATTCTCACGTTTAGGTAGCATTTATGGAACCGGCCCCGAGCCAGGTGCTAGAGACGGTTGAAGCCTGAGACGCTGTCCTGTCTCTAAGGAACGCACAGTCTGCCTGGCGATGTAAGACTCACCATAAGGCAAAGGCAGACATGGAGAACTAGGTCTCTGAGTGGGATCAAGTCAGCGTGCAGCAGATTGGCATATCCTGGGCACAGGGGCCCAAGGACATCCATTAGCAGATACACACACCCTCGCCCACACAGCCACGCAGTTCTCCTCAAATCCCTGGTGGCGAAGCCGTGTGAGCACAGAGGGACGAAGCAAAGACAAGTCCACAGCCCGAGTTTCTTCGAGACCTCTCAGGGTGACCTTGACAGATGGCATCGGGGGAGTCAAGTCCACAAACTAAACCAGTGGCCACCGCAGCCACGTGGGGAAGCCACGACGCAGACTGAGCCAGTCTCTGTCTCTGGGTGACTGTGGGGCCAGCATCGGTCCCATCTTCTTGCTCACTGCCTCCCACCGCGTGGTGAAATATGTACATTCCCCCCTCCTTGGACTGGGGGGAGAGTTTCCCCAACTTGCAGAAAACCTTTGAGTGACATTGGCCTCCACCGTCCCTCCTAGAGATGCAAATTTTCTCCCAAGCCCGGGGCTGAGGATGTTCGTCCTCTCTCCTGGGGTTCTCGTCCAGATCAAGGCTTGCTGTTCAGTTCAGTTTTCCTTCCTGCGGGAGCCGGTGCTGACGGAATTATGGAAATCCATCCTGCCCACTCCTTGAAACCTCCCTGGACCGCACAGGTCCGGCCGGGCATCCGCGGATATAATGCTAAACGCCAGCTCGCCACAGACAGAGAGCCCTAACCTCCCCAGATAAATCGCTCTGCAAGGAGAAATGCAAATCACGGCTCAAAGCCGGTCCCGGGTCTGCAGGGCGCATACCAATGCGGCTTCCCCCTGCGTGGATTTGTCTCCTGACGGGTGGAAACATGAAGCCGGTTAGCTGTGGTTTCCCCTTCAGAAACGCAGCAGGCACCACAGGGTCAGATGCTGAGCCGTGAAGCACCGGATCCGTGGAGGGGCCGCACCGAAGAGCATCCCTCAGGTGAGAGCAAGTCCAGAGAAGGATGCGGGCAAATCTCGAACCCGTGACCTGAGCTCCACCCCAAGCACAGGAGCTGGCAAATCGTTCCAAAAGCAGCAGGTAAATTCCCTCTGGTTCCTTCCCCCAAGGTTCTCTTCTCTTCAAAAACAAAGCGATGGCTGAGTCTGGGACATTCCTGCAGAGAGAGGGTGGGGCTCGGGGCCCACCCTGTTCTGTCTTCTCTGCCCAGAGCAAAGTCCAGCACATGTTTGCTGAGTGAATGTTTGTTAGGGAGCGGGGTGGGTGGGTGGGTAGTTGGAGAGGCAATAGCTATCACTCCTGACAGCAGGCAGGAGAGAGGTAGAAGAAGAAGGAAATCAATGAAAACGTATTTTAAAAATAAAATCTATATATATAAAAGCCTAAGTGACCATTATAACCAGACGACCCGCCTGTAGCTATGACGTGCACTGACCACCAGGGGGCAGATGCTCAACACAGCAGGCCCGGTGGTCAGTGCGCTCCCACAGCCAACCTCCCACAGCCAGCCAACCTCCTGTGGTCCCTCTCCCCGGCCGGCCCCTATCGGGACTGGGCGAGACGGCCCCGATCGGCCCCCGATCGCCGGCCAGGCCGAGGGACTCCACCTGTGCACGAATTCGTGCACCAGGCCTCTAGTAAATAAAGTAAAATGCTTGGGGAGTGCAACCCTGCGGATACCTTGACTTTGGACCCCAGAACTTCTGGAGAGTCCATTTCTGTTGCTTTAAACCACCCAGTTTTTGGTAACTTGTTACT
The DNA here is from genome assembly GCF_027574615.1 of Eptesicus fuscus. NCBI lineage: Eukaryota > Metazoa > Chordata > Mammalia > Chiroptera > Vespertilionidae > Eptesicus > Eptesicus fuscus. The sequence goes on along the minus strand of NC_072496.1, from coordinate 7,022,764 downwards.
GCAGCTCTAGAAATGGAATACAGCGGGAACAGCCGAGATAAGATAAAAATAAGAGATTTTAAACAACAGTAATAAATAAAATAAAATGTGGACCGCACGGCCTGGTTGTGGGGTTCTCTCCGTGAGGTGGTGGAGTTAGGCGATTCCGAAATGACCCCGCGTTTCCTATAGTTTTAAATTTTTCTAACCACAAAGAATTTATAAGTTTCATGCTGTTGCAGAGAAAATAGAAGTAGGATTTATGCTTCGCCATTTATGTAGCCAATTTCATAGATATTAGGTCGTTCTATCATGTACCTGAAAGGTACACATTACTGTTTCCCTCTAAGAACTTGCCGAGTGTGGACAGAAATGACTTAAGTGTGGATAAAGACTATTTACTGAGAACCAAGACCAAACATTTCACTAAGTGGAAAAACGCCGAAGTCGTTTCTATTAAATCCGGGGCAAGATAAAGCGCGGCTGTCTCCACTGTCGATCAACATGGCTTCGGAGCTTTAACTAAGGGAGTAAGCCAGGAGGATGAATTGAGCGGAGTAAGTGCCGGGAAAGAAAGGAAAATATCTTTACTTACAGATTATCGGGAGTGCACCTCGATAACCTAATCGATTTTAATGAAACCATATTAAAATTAGTAAGAGAACTGAGTAAGCTAGGTGGGTAAACAGAAAGTTTTGATTTATGATGGCAATAAACATTTGGGAAGGGAAATGGGAAAACATGGCCCATTCATAGTAGCAACAAACTGTAAGATTTCTAAGGATGTGTTTAGCAAGAAAAGAATTTTGACTGGACCAAGCCCTCCCCAATGAGACGCCGTTACCCCAAAACAGGAGAAGAGCACCCCCTATTTCCGTGCTTCGTTATCACCTGCACCCCGCCCCCCCATGCCACCACTGCCTGGTGGCTTGTGTCCCTTCGGCTGTGTCCAGTCCCTGCACTTTGAGTGATGGGGCCCAATCGCCTTCACACAGACAACAGACGGGGGTGTCAGGCCTGGGAGCGAGCTGAAAGGGGTAGGAGGACGGGGAGCGGGAAAGGTGGCCACATTCCGAGGGGGGAGGGGGACCGGAAGCCGGGAGTGTCCCAGGCCGGTACCTGCAAGGCCGGTTCTGCAAGCGGCAGGAGGTGCCCACCAGGAGCGGAAGCAGCCGCTGCTGGCTGGCACTCAGGCTGCCAGGCACCCGTCCAGCCTGGCTGGCTCCCGGGGCGGCTCGGTGCCCGGCCCAGCCAGGCTGGAGGGGGCAGAGGCTGTGGAGTTGCTTTGTCACCCGAGGGCCCTGAGCCCAGAGCCAGACCAAGCTCCGCAGCTGCTGAGGAGCAGGGGGATTGGGGTTCAGGAGCAGCCGTGTCTGGTTGTCCAAGCGAGCCTGCAGGCAGCGTCCTGTGACCGCGTCCCACACGCCCACCGTGTTCCTTGGGCTTTGGGCCAGGACTGAGGGCTGATGGGGACACTGAACTACACTGTGCCGGACCCTCCCCACCCACCTTCCTCCCCTGTCAGTGTGCACATGTGCATACACACACACACACACACACACACACATGCATGCACACGCACACATATATACATGCTATGCGTACACATACACACATATGCCCGCACACATGCATGCATGCACACACTCGCTCGCACACGCCTAACCCAGGCTCGGAGGGTTCTTGGCTGTTCTGAGCTGTCGGCACCATCGTCCCACTGACCCCATCACGCAGGCCAGGTGGGCGCCGTCAGCGTCCTCGCCTTACAGGTGGAGGAGGCAAGGCGCCCACGGCGGTGAGCTTGCCCGACGTTGCTTCACAAAATCCAGTGGGCAGAACGCTGGATTTTTCTCTCACTCGCTCGCTCACTCACTTCTCCACCTCACCCCGGCTTCTCATTCTCCCAAGGGAGCACTGGCCTCCTGAGTACACACCCCCTGCCCCCAGACCCCCAAACCCTCCCTTCCAGCCCCCAGACTCTGGCCCGAGTCCCTCTCCAGTTCCATCTCCCTCCCCTTCTGCCCACCCTCCCCTCCCCTGGGCCTGCTCTTCATCTGGAGCCTCAGAGCCCCGAAGTACAGAATAGCCGTCCATTTCCCAATCCCCCCAGCTCTCCTGCACCCCGAAACCCCACGCCCCCTGCTCTCAGCTCGGCCGAGGGCGCCTCCCAGGCCCAGGCCCGGTCCTGTGCTCCGTGGCTCCCAGTTTGAAGCTGCCTGACCACCAGGCCTCACTTCCCGCGAGAGCACACAGCAGGCGCTTAATAACTGCTTACTGACTGCAACGGGGTCTGTAAATAAACCTTATAGGATCCAAGCGGAACATATCCGTCTCCTTATCCCCTTAGGCTCCACCCCGACCCCCTCGCCCCCAAACTCTACACGCATCTGCTGGCATTTGGTGTCTACATCCACGGGCCTTGAGGAGCAGGGATGGGGTCCCCGCTGGCTCTGAACACGTGGGGGAGGCTCCTACTCAGGTATTGGGGCCACTCCCACTGCCTCGGGGTCCCCAGGGCCTGGTTCTGCCCAGCGTGGAGGCGGGCATGCTGCCTGCCACGGCAGTTACACCTAATGGCTTTAACGCCCCACGCCCTGCGTTAGGTTTTATGATTTAACGATCGGATGCCGCCGTGCGCAGCGCTGCCCGCACCCCAGCCCACCGCCCTGAGCAGTGGCTGCTCTCCCGGGCCCCGTTCTGCCAGACCAGGCACCTTTACCGTCCTCTTTATCGCCTCGGAAACGCACGGGCATTAACTTTCATGCCTTAAATCTAAACTAGGCGATAAAACCGGGGAGGCAGGTGAGTGCTCACCTCCAGGGCCGCCCGTGGGGCGACCTGAGTCCTTCGGGGTCCCTGGGACAGGCTGAGGCTGGCTGCCCGCCCTGAGCAGAGCCTCTGTGGCATTCCCAGAGGCCGAGCGGGGAGGAGGGCAGAGGCCCAGGCCAAGGAGGGACCCTGTCCCTCTGCCCGGACCCTTAGCCAGGACAGGGCTCCTGGGAAGGGGGTCCAGGGGGCCAGGCAGAGCACACTGTAGTCCATCCCCCTGGGGCAGCCCCAAGCGAGCCTGCCCGTAGCCTGTCGGGGGGTGGCAGGGGCAAAGGCAGGTCAGAGTGCCTGGGGACCCAGGTCCTAGTGAATCAGCCACCCACACGCTCCCTCACACTCACCACAAGGAGACGGGCGGCCACTTACCAAGTGCCTGCTGCGCGCGGTGACTCACATCGCTGTCCTCCTCGCCCCAGCCCGGGGGAGGGCAGAGGGGACTTCGCTGCAGTGTCTGCAGGAGGAGACGGAGGCCCGGGGAGGACAATTACCCATCCCAGACACACCCGTGAGCGGTGCAGGCAGCTCTGAAGCCAGGTGTCGCCCATTGCAAAGCCCAGGCCCACCCGAGCTATTTCGCTGCCTCTGTGGGGAATACACAGGGGCCCGGGGCAGACGGGGGGCTGCCCAGCACCACGCGGCGTCGGGGGAGGGAGCATCCGGGCCAGCAGGCGTGGCCCATGAGCCTTTGCGTTTGGCGCCCACTGGCCTGGCCCGCTGTGTGGCCAGGGGCACAGTCCCTCTGCAGGAACGGGCGGCAGGCTGCCGGGTGTCAGCTGCCGGGACGGCTGCAATCAGGTTGGAATGGCTCTGAAGATCTCACACCAGCAAACCGCAGCCTTCAGTGTAAAAACATGGAATCTGAACACGTGGCCGGTGTGGCTCCGTGGATAGAGCGTCGGCCTGCGGACTGAAGGGTCCCGGGTTCGATTCTGGTCAAGGGCACGTACCTCGGTTGCAGGCTCCTCCCCGACCCAGGCCCTGGTCGGCACTCGTGCAGGAGGCAACCCATCGATGTGTTTCTCTCACATCGATGTTTCTCTGTCTTTCCCTCGCTCTTCCACTCGCTCTAAAAATCAATGGGAAGCCCCAGCCGGTTTGGCTCCGTGGATAGAGCGTCGGCCTGCGGACTGAAGGGTCCCGAGTTCAATTCTGGTCAAGGGCACATGCCCAGGTTGCAGGCTCGATCCCCAGTGTGGGGTGTGCAGGAAGCAACCGATCAATCAATGATTCTCTCTCATCATTGATGTTTCTATCTCCCTCTCCCTTCCTCTCTGAAATCAATTTAAAAAATAAAATCCATGGGAAAATATCCTCGGGTGAGGATTAAAAATAGTAAATAAATAAAAATAAATAAAAACATGGAAGCAAAGTGCGAAGATGCGCTGGGACTTCGGTGCTTGTGACGGAGCACGCAGCCAGAAACGGCCACTCTGTGCTTCCTTAAATACCGACTTCTGTGAGCACCTCGGGGGGGCCCAGGGACAGACACCCGAGGTCCTCCCTGCAGGCTCTGCCCTCCGCCGACCTCTGACCTCCGTCCCGAGGGTGCCTCCCTCCCCGAGCAGGGAGCCCTGTGGTCAGGGCCGGCTCCCTCCACCCGGCACCTCTGGGCACAGTTCACAGGGTGGCCCGTGTGATCTCATACCCACTGGCCCCTGAGGCTGTTGGAGAAAGATCGGCTCCGTTCATACCCCGAGGGCCTCCGGGACGTTGAAATGAAGAGAGAGTCCGAGTCCAGGCCTGCTTGGGGCGCCAGGAGGATTCTTTCCTGCCACCTGAGCCCACCGTGATGAAAAATACCCCCCCCCCCCGAAACAGCATGGGTGGGTGAGATGCTGTTGCGGCCACAAACTCAAGGGACCGAGCGGAGGACCCCGGTGACTGGGGAGACACCGTCTGATGGGGCCACTGAACCCACATTTCCTTCCTACCAGCCTCCATTCTTAGAACAACGTTGACACGAATACCCGGGCGCGTGTGGCACTGCGGTACCTGTCCCCTCAGGTGCGGGGCTAGACAGGCATCCGCGACATACTCGGCTCGCAGGTGAGGGCCTGCGTGCCTACTTTGGGGTGCAGAACCGTTTCTGGAAGGAGGTGAGGCCAGGCCCGGAGCCAGCCTCCCCAAGTCTCCCCGCCCCCCCCCCGACACCCCCACCCTGTGTGCCAGGAAAGGAGGCACTTACCTGTGGCCTCTGAGACAGACATGCCCCCCATTTAGGGAGCCTGGGAGGGAGGGCAGCTGTTGGCATGGAGAAGAGCGGAGACCGGGCCCAACAGGGATGCCTGGAAGGCTGCCTGGAGGAGGCGGCCCCAGGTGCGCCCTGGATGCCCCACTCCCATCCAGCCCCCACGTCCCCTCTCTCTCCGAGGGGGCCAAGGGGCATTGAAGCACAAACACTTACAAAAGCCATCCCTTCTACGGGCTTGTCGTACCAAGTTGTGCCCGTGGCAGGTGAGGCCGTCAGCGGACAGAGACGTGATGACTAAACACGCGACCCACCTGCCCGGCACGCCCACCCCCCAGGGCACCGGGCCAGGCCTCGGGTTCTAGTCCGCCGCTTCATCTCCATCACCCACGCTGGCGGTCCCGCCCTGCCCACCCGGCTCCCCTCCACCACAAACATCACGCTTCATACGGGCATTTCCTTTTTAATTTTTAACCCGTCTGTGTCCAGAAAAGAAACAGGACTTGATCACGCTCGCCGCTCTCACGGCTCCGTCAGCACAGCGACGTGATGGGTCCGCGTTTTGTCGGTATTTGTCTAAAATCCGGAGGAGGAGAGACAGCAACTCCACGGAGCGTCGTGGATTTGAAGAGACACCTCACGGCTCGGGGAACTTTCTGTATCCATCATTTTCGTAGGCACCACAGCCAGGGGGCGCCGGCGGGGAGCCCTGGGGGGTAGGAGGGCAGGGTGGGCAGCCAGAGGCCCAGAGGGGCAGAGGGCAGAGCCGTCTTTGGCCTGGGAGGCCTGCCCGCGGACTTTGCAGGACAAAAATAGAAGGAGAAAAAGTACGTAAATCCAACCTCATCTTTTATTGGGAGGAGGGATGTGTTGACAGAAACAATTTCTGTTCGGGAAAATAAAGTATGGCTGAGTTTGGGAGTGAGGGCCGCACTCGGAGCAGCTGGCCAGAGAGGGCTCGTGACGCAAACCGAGGGCCCACAGAATCTTTCTAAGACGCCGCCACAGAGCCCCGCCGCCGTGGGACGTGTCGGGACACCTTCGGACCGTCAGTAGAGTCCCAGGATGTATCCCACGCCACGGGCCCAGGTGCTCGGCCGTGCACACGCCTAACCGACGCGACTTCGCCCCAGGACAGCACGCAGGACACGGGCTCCCCTTTTTGAAGAAGCTTCCAGAAAGCAGAGCCTGCCCGCGCCTCTCCTCTCCTTCCTCGCTGGGTCGGCCACGTCCCGCTTTGGTCTGGCTGAGCAGAAACCGCCAGATCCGGGAAGATGGTCCGAGAGCCGTCGGGGAACCGTCCCGCCGGGCGCCTCCAGGGGGCGCGCTGCTGCTCTGCCCGCAGCCCCACCCAGACTTCCCGCCGAGGCCCACCCAGCCCCACGGGGGATCCGGGGACAGTTGGAAGCGGAGGTGGAAGCGGATTTACGCAATGCGACATGCTTTCGGCGGGCGCAGGTGGCACGCGTGACGTACGTCGGCGGGACGCGGGATCCGGTGGCCCGTGTGTGGACCGCGTCCTGTTCCCCAGCACGCGACCCCTTCCTCCGGGCCCGCACGGGGGTGCCCCCCGTCCCTTGGTTTCCCCGTGGTCTGGGTAAACCCGCAGGCCCCAGGTAAAAGGTCAGCCACCGCCGTGTGTCCGTGTCCCACACCCACTGCCGAGTCCGTGACGTATGACGTGAATCACTGTCTCCGTGAAGACAGATTAGAACACGGCCCCACCCCCACGCTCGGTCCTTCTGCGGCCTCCCTCCACGGGACCGGGTTCCGTTCCCAACGGGGCAGCAGAAGCACGGGGGAGGGGGGGTCTCCTTCCAGGCTAGGCGTCTTCTTCCATGAGCGGGATCTCTGTGGGAGGAGATGGTGGTTACTCACTGCACCCCCAGCCCCACTCCGAGCCTCCAGGACAAGCTGCATGAGACGATCTGCAAGTCCCCACCCCGAGGAGGAGAAGGAAAGGCTAACTTCCACAGATCCGGCAACAATCAAAAACCCAACTCCTGCCCAGGACCAAACCAGAGAGGGTCGGACCTGCATCACCACCATTTGTCCACCATCCAGAACTGAAATATCAGTGCTGACATGTACACATAAGGAACTGTTTGACATTGAAATTGGGGCTCAAAAGAACTGTTGGCCCAGAAAGAAACTCACTACAGACTGATTCATTTGCCTCTCAGCATAACTATTATTGCTCGTCTCACTTTCGGTTCTTATATTTCTAGTAACACATGATCTCACTCACCTAGGGGAAATGATGAACAACATAGACTGATGAACAAGAACAGAACCAGAAACAAGGAGGCATAGATCAGACTGTCGGGCCTCAGAGGGAAGGTAGGGGAGGGTGGGGGGAGGGGGGAGAGATCAACTAAAGGACTTGTGTGCACGCATATGAGCCTAACCAGTGGTCACGGACAACAGGGGGGTGGGGGCATGCGTGGGGAGGGGTTTGGGATGGGAATGGGGGGATGAGGACAAATATGTGATACCATAATCAATAAAGAAATTAATTAATAAATAAAAATAAAATAAAAAATTCCATTTAAAAAACAAAACAAAACAAAAGCCCAACTCCTCCGTATCACAGCGACTTGCTGGGAGGTCTCAGACGCAGCTCGTAAAAAGGAAAATGTTAGATGTGAGCCACGCGCCCTGACACTCATTCCAAGAGGCGACCATTCCGGGCACAGAGAGGCGGCAGGAACGGCAGAAAAGGATCCCGGGGGGACCCAGGAGACCCCTGTGACTGCCGCTTCCTGTGGCTGGAACTGCTGTCTCGTTTGCAAAGCGGTGCCCCCTCCCCTGGGACACGGGCCTACGTCGTCTGACACACGTTCCTGCTTTACCGCGAGCCGCAGCCCGCCTGCCATGCGACACGCAGACACACGCATCCTGCCCCGCGGCGCCCGTCGGGGTCTCCCCTCCTGGCACGGGTGGGGGCTGCCTCCCCCAGGCCCCGCTCTCCGAAGTCCTGCCTAGTGAAGGGATCGAGGAGGCCAGCATCCGGGGTCAGAAAGATGCTCTGGAAACCAAGGGCCGGCCCCTGGAGCCTTTCTGCTCTGGACGGTGGCTCGGTGCCCGGTGAGCCTCCTGAAATGTCCATTTGGGCTCATCCCGTGTGAGGTGAGGGTCCCTCCTCTCCTGACGGGCCCTGCCCGCGGCCTCCGCACGCAGGGAGAGCGAGCAGCCCGACCCGGCCGTGTGCGGCTCGAAGATGCTGGGAGCTGGTGCGGCCGTGTGTGCCGGGCCCGGGGGCCAACACTTACCGTCTGCGATGTCGATGCCCGGGCTGGTGGATGCCACCTCCCCCGCCGCGCTGGCAGCCGTGTCGGGGTCGTCGGAAGCGGGGCGGGTGCCCCCGTGGCACGTGGGGGACGGGTACAGACTCGGGAGCAGCTCGGAAGCGCCCGAGACGCCGTCACAGGGGTCTGACGCCCCGGGGCCTGCGTCCGTGTCCCCGGAGCCGGGGTAGGCCGGGGGGCTCTGGTCCTCCACGGGCAAGGGGCAGGCCCGGCCCCCAGGGGCCAGGTACCCGGGGCCTAAGGCACTCAAGCCGCCGCTCACGGCCTCGTCGTAGGACGGGAGCATCACGGGCACGCCGTCCACCACCACGAAGTCCGGGTCGCTGCTGGAACTCCGGGGGGGCCCCCTGTGCAAGGCAAAGCGGTTCCGACACGTCAGGGTGACACGCCACCCCGGGGAGGAAGCCACAGCGCCCCCCGCTGCAGCCGGGGTCCTCAGGGCCGTGATGGGAGCAGAGATTTCTTTTTTAAAAAATATATATATATATTTGCCGAAACCGGTTTGGCTCAGTGGATAGAGCATCGGCCTGCGGACTGAGGGGTCCCAGGTTCGATTCCGGTCAAGGGCATGTACATTGGTTGCGGGCACATCCCCGGTGGGGGCTATGCAGGAGGCAGCTGGTCGATGTTTCTCTCTCATCGATGTTTCTAGCTCTCTATCCCTCTCCCTTCCTCTCTGTAAAAAATCAATAAAATATATTTTAAAAAAATATATAAAATATATATATATATATATTTGTATTGATCTCAGAGAGGAAGGGAGAGGTAGAGAGAAAGAAACATCAATGATGAGAGAGAATCATGGATCGGCTGCCTCCTGCACCCCCCACCCTGGGGATGGAGCCCGCCACCCGGGCATGTGCCCTGACCGGGAATCGAACCGTGACCTCCTGGTTCATAGGTCGACGCTCAACCACTGAGCCACGCCGGCCGGGCTGAGGTTTCTTCTCACCATCTTGTGCCCTCCCGCCTGTCCCCTCCGCCCTCCCCTCACGCTTCCTTCCTCCCTCTGGGACCGCTCTGTGCCTGGCCTTGTGGCCTTAACCTCCTGGCAGGGGACCAGGTGGCCCGTTCCCGCCGAGCATCCGTGCGAGAGTCTCTGTGGTGTCGCTCAGGAAGGCTGCTGGGAACAGAACAGGTAAGAGAATAGGGGCTGCCCTGGCCGGTGTGGCTCAGTGGATAGAGCGCCGGCCAGTGGACTGCAGGGTCCCGGGTTCGATCCCGGTGAAGGGCACGTATCTTGCTTGTGGGCTCCATCCCCGGCCCTGGTCGGGGCAAGCGGGGGAGGCAGGCAATGAATGCGTCTCTCTCACATCGATGTTTCTCTCTCTCTCTGTCTCTCCTCCTCCCTTCCACTCTCTCTAAAAATCAATGGGAAACTATCCTCTGATAAGGAACAACAACAACAAAAATGAGTGGCCTTTTCCGATGCCCAGGGTCCCCGAAGGAGAAGACGGACACGGGGACAGATGAGTCCTCGGGGACAGGCCGCCGTGTCTGCCCGTGAGCCCTGGCGAGTGTCCTGGGACGGTTGGCGCCCTGCCCTCCTTCGAAGGGGCACAACCCACCCCTTCGCTTTCCACGCGGCTTCTTCCCGACAGCGGCCTGCGGGCAGCGGGCCAGGAGGCACTTCTCGGACCCAGAGGGGGGTGCTGGTGGCACCGGAAGGCGCCGGGCCAGGCCCCTCTGGGAGGAGTGTGACCGTGTCCTCTGTGGGGATGGCGGCGGCGGGAGGATGAAGACACCAACCCAAGCTCATTGGTGAGTGGGGAGGTTGGGGGGGGGCAGAGCCTATTAGAGGCAGATTCCCACGGGCCCTGCCCTGACCCCAACCAGAACCCTTTCCCGAGACTTCCCATCACACACTGTTTTTGGACCGCTGTTGGGTCACACAGCTTTGACCTTGTCTCCTAATCAGCTCCGCATTCCTTATCCTCGCATGGACCGCCCGCTGCAGGGACCTCACTCCAGGCCGCGTGCGGGGAGGCGGCAGGGGCATGGCCCGCGTGCAGCCCCGAGTCTGCGCTCCCCTCTCTCACCCCAAGTGCCCCCCGAGGACCGAGGACCGAGTCCAGGGAGGAAGGGAGACATGGGCTCCCGGGGGGGGGGGGGGGGGAGGGGGAAATGAGGTCTGTCTCCGGCTTGGTGCCCTGACCTCCAGGCCCCCCAAAACGTCGCAGGGAAAGTGTTTCGCTCTCCCCGTGTCCTCCCTGAGGACCTCCCCTCTGCACGCGCTGCCCGCCCAGCTCACCCTCCTCTCCCGGCTGCCCGAGGGGGCGGCACTGACCTGGGGGGGAAGTGGGCCTTGAACTTGGTCTGGAACATCCTGGCCAGGATGACGAGCAGCAGCACCAGCAGCACGCTGGTCGCCGTGAACGCCACGATCTTCCACGTGGTCAGGAGGGTCTCGTGGGTGTTGGGCCACGTTTGCTCTGCGGGCGGGGGGGGGGGGGGGGAGAGAGAGAGAGAGAGAGAGAACGAGCCTGGTCCGTGGTCTCGGGACCCCACAGCGCTAACCCCGTCCCCAGCGGGCCTCTGCCAGGTTGGAGGGCGACCTGCAGGCGCCCATTCCAGACCGGGTGAGAGCCTGCTTCTGGGGCAGAGAATGAGGGGGCCCCTCCCCTGGGGAAGTCATGTCCAGGAGCAGGGAAGGGGCGCTGAGCTAACGCCTTTGTGAGGGTCTGGAATGGACTGGGGGGTGGGGGTGGGGGTGGGGGTGTGAGAAAGAACAGGAAGCTGGAAGGGCCGTGGGAGGCACGGCCGTCACATGCTCCAGGTAAGGGCAGGCAAGGGCCGACCCCCAAAACAGAGTCCTGTCCCTTGGCCACAAGCCCCGCCCCCCCAACCCCCTGGTCTCCTACACTTGCCCTGTGTGGCTGCTGGTTCCTCCTCCCTCCTCTCATCTTTGTTTGTTTGTTTGTTAATCCTCACCCGGGGACATTTCCCCAGTGGTTTTTAGAGACAGTGGAAGGGAGAGGGAGAAGACACAGGAAAAGAAACATCGACGTGAGAGAGACACATCCATTGGGTGCCTCCCGCCACCCCCCAATCCAGGGCCAGGGATGGAGCCTGCAACGGAGATGCACGCCCTTGGCCGGAATCGAACCCAGGACCCTTCAGTCTGAAGCTCTAACCACTGAGCCAAACTGGCCAGGGCCTCCCTCCTCTCGTCTTGCTCAGCAGCCTCCCGTAGGCCTCCCTGCACTGCTCCTCCGGCTGGTTCCCAGGACCCCGGGGGGGGGGGGGCGGGCCTCTGGGTGCCCGTGTTAACCGGAGCTTCCCTCACTCGCTGTGTCCAGGGGGAAGGTGTGCAGCATCCCCACTGCTCAGGGCAGGTGGCCAGGGGCGCACCAGGGAAACCCCAGGGCGGGCGGGATGCGGGGAGGATGGGAGGGAAGGAGACGGTGGGCGGGTGTCGCCGGTGCTCGGGTCTCTGTACCCCGGAACCCCGAGGCCCGTGGTTTGCTGGTAACTTGTTATTAACTAGGCCAGTGGTCGGCAAACTCATTCGTCCACAGAGCCAGATATCAACAGCACAACGACTGACATTTCTTGGGAGAGCCACATTTTTTCAACTTAAGCTTCTTCTAGCGCCACTTCTTCAACATAGACTCGCCCAGGCCCGTGGCATTTTGTGGACGAGCCACACTCAAGGGGCCAACGAGCCGCACGTGGCTCGCGAGCCGTGGTTTGCAGACCACTGGACTAGGAAGTACTTAAGTGTGTACGCGGCTGATGTCTAAGTGTGAGCAGGTCTAACCCACAATGTGGTTTCCGTGGGCCGTGGGGCCGGGGCGGCTCACCTGACTTGATGCAGTAGACCTGGTAGGCGGGGAACCACTCCCCGTACTGGCAGGTGATGTACTTGTAGTCACTGGTGAGGCTGTAGCCGGGGTCGCAGTAGAACTCCACCACGGTCCCGTGGCTGTAGCGATCGCAAGGCCGCGGGTGGCAGACGAAGTCGCCGTGGCTCACCATGGGGGGCAGCGGGCAGACTTGGGCAGTGGGGAGGAATAAGGGTGTGAGTACCAGGCGCTCCCCGCGTGGCGAGCCCTCCGGACGCGGCGGGGCCGGGCGACCGCAGCCCCGAGAGGCGCGCGTCCGCGACGGTCCCTTCCGAGCGCCCGCTGCCGTCCCGCGGTCTCATAAAGCACACGGTCAAAGGGAGGTTCGCGTGACATGGCGAGGAGCGTATAGCATGACGCTCTGTATACTGCTTCACGGATAGTATGACGCTACTCTAGTCATGATGCATGCTGCCATGTGCCAGGCCACCTAGTAAGTGAGACTCAGATATTTATGGGCAAAATACTCACCGAAGGAACAGCGATCCCAAACCCATGCCTGTGGCGAGGCTCGTAACTGGGACCATCCAAATTCCCTAGCCCCGTGGTCGGCAAACGGCGGCTCGCGAGCCACAGGCGGCTCTTTGGCCCCTTGAGTGTGGCTCTTCCACAAAATACCACGGCCCGGGCGAGTCTATGTTGAAGAAGTAGCGTTAGAAGAAGCTTAAGTTTAAAAAATGTGGCTCTCCAAAGAAATTTCAATCGTTGTGCTGTTGATATGTGGCTCTGTGGACTAATGAGTTTGCCGACCACTGTGCCTAACCCAATTCCCAAAGGCCCTGGCAAGTTTGCAAGGATTCTGGTGGCTCTGGGAGGGGGCCCGGCCACAGCCTCCCCCTCGAAGGCGACCTGGCCGGTGGGCAGTGAGCAGCCGGGCCGGCAGGGAGCTCGGTTCCGCCTCCAGCCCTCTGAGTGACGTCACGGAGGCCACGTCCCTGATTTCCGCCTCGATTCTCCCCTTCTGTCAAATGGAAGCTTATTCTACCCTCGACGACGTCTTACGGTTTTTCTGACCCCAACGTCCTACGATTTTAGGGAGAGGGAAAAAGTGGTTTTCCGTTGCCTCTCTCTTGAGCCCACACGCTGGGTTGCAAGGTAAGAACGGGTCCACCATCACCACCACCCCCGCTCCCCACCCCCCCCGCCCTCCACCGTGTCCAAAAGGTGGTGTCAGTGGAATTCGTGCTTCCTCTCGCGCCACGAGGGGCTCGCCGTCCTGGGCCACGGCCCCGTGCTCCAGGAGACAAGCCAAGCCCCACCTCCACCCAGGCCAGCTCCAAGCCACTAAGCACGCTGACCCAAAACGTACATAGACGGCCCTGGCTGGTGTGGCTCAGTGGATAGAGCGACGGCCTGCGGACTGAAGGGTCCCCGGGTTCGATTCCAGTCAAGGGCACATGCCCGGGTTGCAGGCTCGATCCCCAGTAGGGGGTGTGCAGGAGGCAGTTGTTCACTGATTCTCTCTCATCGTTGATGTTTCTCTCTCTCCCTCTCCCTTCCTCTCTGAAATCAATAAAAATATATATATATATTTTTTATTTATTTTAATATATTTTATTGATTTTTTTTTTACAGAGCGGAAGAGAGAGGGATAGACAGTTAGAAACATCGATCAGCTGCCTCCTGCACACCCCCTACTGGGGATGTGCCCGCAACCAAGGTACATGCCCTTGACCGGAATCGAACCTGGGACCCTTGAGTCCGCAGGCCGACGCTTTATCCACTGAGCCAAACCGGTTTCGGCAAAATATATATATTTTTAAAAACAAATATATAATACACAGAAAGAGAAATGATCGTGAACACAGGCGTCATGGTAACAGGTTCGAGGGGGGAAAGGAAGGACATGCAACCCCAAGAAGGACAAGGAAAGGTGTGGATGAGCATTTTCCCTGCCTTTCGCTCCCCGTGTCTAATTACTTGGGGAAGAAGACAGGGAGTTTGGGGAGTCGTTTATTCTGGCAAATTCTTCTGGCTGCCCAGGCACAGACAAGTGGGGGTGGGCTGGAAGCTGAGGAGGGCGGACCCCCCCCAAAACCACCCTGTGGAACACTCTCAAGCAACTCCCCTCCTGAAAAAGGCCCCGGGAGTGGCTACGGGATTCATCGCCTCCCGTGTTGCCCTCGGTTGCAAGAGCTTTTACTGCCGTGAAATACGAGTTCGTGAACTTCCCAGAGAGGAGAGGAGGGCATAGCTGCTGCCTGGAGCAGGCCTGGAGAAGATATTCTAGAGCAGGGGTCCTCCAACGTTTTAAACAGGGGGCCAGTTCCCTGTCCCTCAGACCGTTGGAGGGCCGGACTATAGTTTTAAAAAAAACTAGGAACAAATTCCTATGCACACTGCACCTATCTTATTTTGAAGTAAAAAAACAAAACGGCAAAAACACCCGCGTGTGGCCCGCGGGGCCGTAGTTTGAGGACGCCTGGTCTAGAGTTTAAGGCCGAAAGCGGAGATTTTCCCCGTTTCCACAGTCATCTATTTTCTGAGCATCATGAAGGCACCCTCTGGGTGGCTCAAGCCACTGGCCGCTTAGCTCCGCACCCTTCAGCGGCCTGAAATTTATTTTATTTATTTATTTTTATTATTATTATTTTAATCCTCACCCGAGGATATTTTTTCCATTGATTTGTAGAGAGAATAGAAGAGAGAGGGAAGTACTGATGTGAGAGAAACACATGGACTGGTTGCCTCCTGCATGAGCCCCAACCAGGGCCCGGGCTGGGGAGGAGCCTGCAACCGAGGTACGTGCCCTTGACCGGAATCGAACCTGGGACCCTTCGGTCCTCGGGCTGACGCTCTATCCACTGAGCCACACCGGCCAGGGCTTGGCCTGACATTGAAATGTCACAAAACAAAGACCCCGGCTTGCAGGTCTGTGGGTTTTCACTATGAGGCGGCTGCCAGGCACAGGGAGGCCCGGCGAGTGCGAAGCAGGAGCGCCGTGGGAGAAGGCTCTCCGCTGGCCGGAGGGGGGGCATTCGGACGCACCCAGAATGCTGAGCCCCGGGGACGCTGCGTGTGGGATTCCTGCTGCGGACCGGGGGCTCTCGCTGCAAAACACGCGCAATTCCTACCGGCCCATCGGACAAAGGGCTCCCACCGTCCGCAGCACACGGGGGTTTTCGGTCTTCGGATGTATTCACCGACTCATGAGTCAACCCATCCCTAAGCCTGGCCCCCAAGAGACGGTTCCGTGAAGACATGAGGGCTGGCACCCGGGCCCAGACCCACTGTGCCCGCCCCCCCGGGGCTGATGGAGGCCCCCCAACAGGCTGTCTGCTCAGTGACAGCCCAGGGGTGAAGGGCTGGGAGCAGCCAGCTGGAGTCTGGGGGATCCCTTCTCTGAACGTGAGTGTGTGGTGGGGGAAGGGGGGTGTCCTCATTTCTTGATTTGGTGGGAGAAGCCATTCCAGAATTCTGCCACCTTCGCTCCCTTTGGAGGGAAGAAGAATCCCCTCTCTTCTTCCTCCGGTGTCCGTGTACGTCTCTGCATTTGAACGAGGTAAAAACACACTCCTAGGAGACCAGAGAGCTGGAGGGCTGAGGGTCACGCGTTTCCAACGAGGCTAAAGGCAGGCGAGGTGCTAAGGCCCCTGGACGGGGGCCACAGGGGGAGAAGGGGGTGGAGTTCAGGGCCCTCCTCCAGGTCAGGGCTCCTAAGATCCAAGGGAAAAGGATAACAGGGAAGAAATAGCAGGGAAGCCGGAAAACTTGGTTCCACTCAAGAAACAGGAGCAAGGCCTCGTGGCTTCGTTAGCACAGGAAGATCAGCGTCTCTAGATTCAACCTAGAAAACATATACGGGCGCTGCTTGATGCCAAGGCAGAGTCTGCTCCCGATGACAAGAGCGATGTGTGAGCGAGAAGATGGAGAAGCCACAGTGGCAATTACTTCTTGTAAAAGAAAGAGAGAGAGAGAGAGAGAGAGAGAGAGAGAGAGAGAGAGAGAGAAAGAGGCATGGTGGCCCCTGCGACACGCCGGTGACACGCAGGCAGTCATGTCCCTGTAATCGCCGTGCTGTGATGTATGATGGGTACACGGGAAGGAATGACAATAATTTACCATTGCGAGTGAACAATACATCAACGAGATTGCCTGCTACGCGCATTTCCCTCTAATAAAATAAAATTAAAAAACCTGCTGGGGTCCCGGGCAAGGTGGTTAGCACACAAACAGTGTCACCCCGAGGAACCTCAGGAAACAAAATGTTTGCAGGAGACGGAGCAGAGGGCGTCGCGCTAACGTACGGGCCCCGATGGCCGAGCAGGTTTTCTAGTTTGCAGAACGACCCCGCGTCCTTCAAGACACTCAGGGCTTCCCTGGCTCATGTCCCCGACGTGGCAGGGCGAGTGCCGGAGATTGCTCCCTTCCCGGGCCCGAGAACACGCGTGCCTGCAAAGGGGAAGGAAGATCCCTTTCGTTTTGGAGACTATGATGAACCAACAATCCCTTAAGACGTTGACGCACGTACTCGGAATTCCAAATGAGGGTTCTAAATGGGCTGTCTGCTCGCTGGCTTGAAGGCTGGGAGTCGGAAGAGATGGGGCGGGGGCGAGGGAGTCTGCGACCCGGCAAATCATTTCATTTCTCTGGTCTCAAGTTCCTAAGGAGGCAGAACCGGATGAATGATCTTCATACGTGACAATGGCAAGTCTTTCTGCAGATAAACCCGCAGTGGGAACACGGTATGGAGCACAGAGCCCCTGGGGGTGGGCAGCTGGAACAGAGCTACCTCGGGCCTCTTTGCTTCCGAGGGAACTCCTGGGCCTCAGGGCCTGGGGGGAGACGGGGTCGGGGGTACGGGCAGGAGTCCAAGGCCACCTGCCAAGGGTTACCTGGCCTGGTATACACCTCTTCCCTCAGGCTGAGGAGAGGAGAGAAGGGTGGAGGCTCGGGCAAGCAGACTAAGCTCCCCGACCAGCCCCTTCCCATGAAGAGAGGCCCACTGCCATGCTGGGTAAGGGAGAGAGGGGGCATTCGTTTTGCTTGTCTTCACTTCCTGCTGATTTCCTTTCACGTCGAATCCAGCTGCTGATAGGATCACGGGCGAGTGGACAGGGAGCTTGACAAGCCCAGGAGAGGAGGAGAACATGGCCCTGGCCAGGTGGTCCACTGGCTGGTGGGAGGCTCTGGCGGGTGGGGGTGACCAGTTGGCCACTGCTATTATCACTTCGGGTGAGGGGAGCAGGACTTGAATTCCTGATAGCAACGGCCCTGGGCACTTAGTACACCTCTGGTCATCACCACAGCCCTACCTGGGAGGGAGGGAGGGAAGGAGGGAGGGAGGGAGGGAAATTCCAACTGTCAGCCATCATACACAGCGCAGCTTGGGCCAAATCATTGAGGGTGTCCTTCTCCCTCCTCCCAACCCTCTGACATGGGTCCAGGGTCCACTAAGGAGTCGCCATGGGCAGCCGGGCAGACTCAGAACTAGGGCAGTGCCGCTGGGGAGTCGAGTCAGGGCTGCTCTGGACTCTGTGACTCACTCCGAGGCCACGTCCTGGGGCCTGGTCCCCATCGGTGCAGAGGGCACAGGAATACCTGGAGCTGTTGGGGGGCTAAATAAATAAATAACAAGTGAAGGGCCCTCAAAAACGCCCGTTCCGCTCCCTGGACACTGTCAGTGGCCTCCAGGGGAGAGATTCCCCGGGCACCCCCAGCCTCTGCCGTGCCTCCCAGAGCCAGCCGAGGGCAGGGCGGCCTCTCGGGACAGTGCGTCCCGTTCACAGCAGAGCCGAAGGACATGGCCGCCTGGGAGATGCTCCGGGGACCACCTCCCCCAGCTCCTCCCCGGCCACCCGAGGAGATGAGGCCCCTGGCCAGCGAGCAGCAGAGCGAGGCTGGGCCCCCGGCTCCCGGCAGGCACTCCGGGCCCTGGACGTGCCCAGGAGAGCAGCGTGGGGAGCAGGTGAGGGCTCAGGAGGCACGAGGCTGGGCCACTTGTAAGCAGGTGACCTTGGGAAGGAAGGAAGCTCTCTGAGCCTCAGTTTCCTCATCTGCCGGGTGGCACCTCTCATTTCTCACGACGCTCGTAGGCTGAGCGATCCTGGGTCGCGGGTACCTCCACGGTGCCCAGCACCGAGTAGGCCTCCAAACGCTGTCCATGCCAGCTGTCATGAAGCTCGTTTCCACATCACGGGGTGTCTCACCTTCTCCCCACTGGACTGCAACCTCTTCAGAGTGAGGGGTCACGTCCTCTCCTCTCTCTGTGGCTCCCCAACTCGCTGCTGCTCTGAGCCCGGCAGGTGCTCCCTAAACACCATGTCACCGTGACCGGAGTTCTCAGCACTCACACACGGGGACGCGCCCACAGTCATTGTCAAGGTTGCTTTTCAAAAAAGATTCCTTGGATTCAGAGTGTGTGTGTGTGTGTGTGTGTGTGTGTGTGTGATAGAGACAGACAGCCTCAGAAATGGAGACTGGAAAGCGTTAAGATAAGAGATGAGGCAAAGCACACGGACGCGCAGGGAGGCTGACCAGCCACGGGACCACGCAGTTCCTTCCAGGCGCCCGGATGGACACTCATGTATGTGTAAATGGCATGACCTGCCCTGTGCCTCAAGCCTTTGTGGTTTCGGGGGCTCTGCCCCCACCACACAGCCGTGGGAAAACACGCGTGCGTCCGGATCGCCCACCCCGATAACATGGGGGCAACAGCCCGGACCTCGAAATACCAGCTGCTCCACACCTTTGCCGAAGCTGCCAGAGCTTCACCTTCCAGAGGAGAGACTCCTTCGTGAAGCCCTCACAGTTAACGGCAGTTACTACCGCTCAGCATTTCCCCTCATCACCTGGGGTGCGTCTGAGAGCCGTGGTTGGCAAACGGCGGCTCGCGAGCCACAGGCGGCTCTTGGGCCCCTGGAGTGTGGCTCTTCCACAAAACACCACGGCCTGGGCGAGTCTGTGTTGAAGAAGTGGCGTTCGAAGGAGTTTAAGTTTAAAAAATGTGGCTCTCCCAAGAAATGTCAATCGTTGTCCTGTTGGTATGTGGCTCTGTGGACGAATGAGTTTGCCGACCACTGTCTTACTTAGACAGACACAGCTACAAGTATGCAAGCAACACCAAACAGCGTCTGAACTACCAAAACAGTGTCACGACGTATATGCATCAAAGCCTGGAACTTTATACCCAATGTCACCCCAATACATTTTTTTTAAAAAAAGCCTGGATACTTTCTTCACACCATCATGCCCAGTGGCTCACTTACTACTGATGACTTTGAACACGATTTTAGGGCTAGAGTCACGATGGACACTTGATTGACCACCTACTACGTGCCAAACACTTCACCAAATGTGCTGCATCCGTCCCCACCGGGTCCTCACAGTCCCGAGAGGTAAGGACGGTCGCCTCCCCCTTTTATGGCTGAGGACACGGAGGCTGATGGAAGCTCAGCGGCTTTCCCGTCTCGGATGACCGACTGGGAGACCCAGGACTTGAACCCGACCGGTGGGCTGTCAACCCACACGCTTAATCAATACACCGCATTGCCTCCGCCATCAGCCTGGCGACCCCACCTCCCGGCTCCCAGTGGGTCAGCGGAGGAGGTGGAGGCGGGGGAGGTGCAGCGGCAGGTGCACTGACAGCTGATGGACGGATGGATTCGCGGTGAGAGGAGGATGAAAAGCTCAAGGAGAAAGGCCTCCGTGCACAGCTGTCCACACCGGTCACCCTCGGGGTCAGAACACGCTCCGATAGCTCAAGCCCCCGGCAGCATCCTGACCCCGCAGCACCGTGCAGCAATTCCCCCCGGTGCCGACAGGAGAAATCAGATGATGTGCCAAGAAAGGCAGAGACACGAGGGGCGCCGGCGTGGGGGATACAGGAAAGGGTGGGGGTCTCTCTGCAGAGTTCACCCTTGTTGAATACCCTAAGTCCGTGGTCGGCAAACGGCGGCTCGCGAGCCACATGCGGCTCTTTGGCCCCTTGAGTGTGGCTCTTCCACAAAACACCACGGCCTGGGCGAGTCTGTGTTGAAGAAGTGGCGTTAGAAGGAGTTTAAGTTTAAAAAACGAGGCTCTCCAAAGAAATTTCCATCGTTGTGCTGTGGATAGTTGGCTCTGTGGACGAATGAGTTTGCCGACCACTGGCCTAAGACACTATCAGACCCTGGAGGCACCGCCTTTTCAAAAGGTGACACGTAATTCAAGTCAGTTTAAAGAGATACCAACGCCGAGGTGCACCTGGATACGTTTTTCCGTGAAGCCTTATTTCTTATTAACCCGTTGCTTGATTGAACCCAGTTTCTATCAAGTCTTATTTAAAAAAAAAAATTTATGGATTGTATAGAGAGAGGAAGGGAGAGGGAGAGAGAGAGAAACATCAATGTGAGAGAGAAACATAGATCTGCTGCCTCCTGCACGCCCCCTACTGGGGATTGAGCCCACAACCCGGGCAGGTGCCTTTAGACCGGCATCGAACCCGGGACCCTTTGGTGTCTATAGTCAGTGGAGCATTTAAAGGTCTCACAAATGGATTCCATCAGGTAACTTAAAGGGACATATACGGAAAATAAAGATGTAAAGATTATTTAAACAAACAAAAGGCATGAAGTGACTCTCCTGGCACGGGCAGCTGCCCCCTTGCGTGTCCGCATCCGCCCTGGGCCGCAGCCCGGCCGGCAGAAGCAAAGGGATGGGTGTGAACTCGATTCCACTCAGAGGACAGTCCCCGCTCCCGCTCGGGCCCTCAGCTCGCTGTCCTCCGGAGCTCGGTTTAGCTCTGCGCCTGCTCCCGTCGCCTTCTGAGGCTCCGTAACAACGGCGTTCAAAGCCCCAACGCGAAGCTCATCCGACGGCTTGAGAGGCATTTAAACCAAATTTGAGGAGAGTTTAAAGGCGGCATTTCAAACTGCTGTCATCGCAACAGCCATCCCTTTCACCGACCCCGATGATCGGAGCAGGGGAACCTCCAGGAACCAGAAGCCCCTTTCATCGGTGGCCCCCGCCCACCTGGGCGGGCCGGCGGCGGTGGCATCCAGACGGCAGAAAAGCTGTTCCCATGGAAACAGAGGGGCCGCCCTTCTCCCTCTGGACCAGAGTTGGCAGATTTCGCAAAGAAAAACACAGGCCACTCGGTAATGCTGGAATTCCAGATCAACAAAGAGTAACTGTTGACCACAGTTAAGTCCCATGCAAAATTTAGAACATCCTGTATAATAAAGATGTAATATGCAAATGGTCGTTACGCCGTGAAGCGTAATGACCGACCGCGTAATGACCGGATCACGGATCAGCAGGAGGGTGGGGCAGCGAGCTACAAGCGGGTGGCAGAGAGCTACAGGAGGGGGCAGGGCAGCAAGCTATGGGGGGGTTGGGGGGGGAGTTACAGGAGGGCGGGGCAGCGGCTACTGGCGAGCTACTGGTGCACGAATTCGTGCACAGGGCTACTAGTGTTCAAATAAAAAATCATGTGTTGTCCATCTGCAATTCAGATTTAACTGGCAGCCTGTATTTTATCGGACATTTCTACTGTAGCTTCTGATCCCCTGGGGCTGCGGTCGGCAAACTGTGGCTCTCGAGCCACATGCGGCTCTTTGGTCCCCTTGAGTGTGGCTCTTCCACAAAATACCACGGCCCTGGGCGAGTCTATTTTGAAGAAGTGGCGTTAGAAGAAGTTTAAGTTTAAAAAATGTGGCTCTCCAAAGAAATTTCAATCTGTTGTACTGTTGATATTTGGCTCTGTTGACGAATGAGTTTGCCGACCACTGCCCTGGGGGATTTGGGATGAGTGAGAGGAGGGGGGAGTGGGGGCTCCCCTTACCAGCCCAGGAGAATGGCCCAGGCTGGGCACCCCGTCTCCTTGGAGCACCGGGCCCCTCTCCCCTCCCCCCTCGCCTCCTGGCCAAAATGGCACCAAGGCTCAGCCAGCCCCGCTCCAAGCCTTCTCCAGAGGCCTCCCGCCGAGACACACCCCCTCATCTGACCGCTTCCGCGCAGGGGTGTCCACCGGAGGAAAAACGCTTGTAAGCACGCGCCTGCTGCCACCTCCTCTTGTTTTGTTTCCCCAGAAAGGCTGCAGAAAGGCTCTGCAGGGCCTCTCGGCTGGAGGCTTCCTCTCATTTGTTGCTTTCCCCATGCAGACCCCCCTCTCCCCTCACCCCCCCCCCTCCCGCCTACTGTATTCAACAGACGCCAAGAAACAAATGGGTGTTTGTTCTCTTCCATCATAATTCCAAAACCCGAATGAAAGCGAGGGCTGAGCCAGAATGGCCGGCTTGCCTGGCGGAAGTAGTTAGGGTTCTACACCCACATACTCCGGCCTGCCTGAGCCCGCCCCCCCTCCCCCCCCCCCCCCCGCAGGACCTCACACAACTGATCTGTGATTATCGAGCTGCAAAGTCACATCTATTGAACAAGCCCGGGAGGAGCGAGCGCTCCGTCCCAGGCTCCTGCGTGGGTGGGCTTTGCCGTGACAGGACTTCCCGCAAAGCCACAGAATGCATGGGGACAGGAAGGCACCCTGACACCTTCATAAAACGAGGGGTGAGATTAATGGCGCCCCAGACAATCTGTCTCCACCGGGTGCAGAGAAAATTAATTTCTGAAGACGTTTCGTGTAGCTTCGCAATACGCTGCAGTTGAACGGCGGATGCTGGGAACTTTTCTCTCTTGTCCCTTAAGCTTAAGGATGGGGGTCGGGGGGGAAGCGGGTGTGATGTCTGGTTGTAAGTACGGCTTGCTGCCTCGGCTCAGGATGGAGGCCAGCGGGGGGTCTTCCGTGAACAGTTAGGGCCGGCCATCCTGCTCGGCTCTGCACCTCCCATGGAGACATCCGCTCTAATCACCCCCCCCCATGCACCTCCAGAAAGGGTCAGAGGTGTTACCTTCCAGAGCAAGGCACCGGGGTGGGCTGGACGACCAGATAAGGTTGTGCAAGCACTCGAGATACTCCGACCCCTCGAGCTTGAAGCCGGGGAAGCAGCGGTAGGCGATGACCGTTCCCACCGGGAAGGAGGTCTGGAACTCGGAGATGTTCACGTAGCCGTTGGAAGAGGCCGGCGGCCTCAGGCAGCCTGGGGAGAGGCAGAGGGGGAGGGGGACATTTGTACGCCCGAGATCATCCCAGCTCTCGGACTCCCCCCGCTCTAAACGTGGCCTCTGAGCCATGATCACCTTGGTCCTAAAAGTTCATATTCCTGCTCAGTTGGCGTGGCTCACTGGTTGAGCGTCGACCTATGAACCAGGAGGTCACGGCTCAATTTCGGTCAAGGGCACATGCCCGGGTTGCGGGCTCGATCCCCAGTGCAGGGCGTGCAGGAGGCAGCTGATCAACGATTCTTTCTCCTCATTGATGTTTCCATCTCTCTCTCCCTCTCCCTTCCTCTCTGAAACCAATAAAAATATATATTTTTTTTACAAAGTTCAGACTCCTTATCGACCTGCCTATTCATTCTATTTGTGATGCACAAACTTGATTTTACAGTTGCAAATGGCACTAGAGAATGGGAGGATTGGGGAGCAGTGAGGAGGGAGCTGAGGAGCCAGGTGCCCCCAGCAGGTGATCCCAGCCCTGAATGCACGTGAGAATCACCTGAGAAACCGACTAAACACCCAGGGTTGGTGGACACCCTGGGCACCCCGATCTCTCTGGGTTTTTTGTTTTAATATATATTTTTATTGATTTCAGAGAGGAAGGGAGAGGAAGAGAGACAGAAACATCGATGAGAGAGAATCACTGATCGGCTGCCTCCTGCACGCCCCCTACTGGGGACCGAGCCCGCAACCCGGGCATGTGCCTTGACCGGAATCGAATCCGGGACCCTTCAGTCCGCAGGCCAGCGCTCTAACCACTGAGCCACACCGGCTAGGGCTCGACCTTTTTGAAAGCTCCCCACGTAATCATAACATGCCGTGCCGTCAGGGCTGACAACCACTGGGTGCCACGGAGGAAAAGGACACCCCGCCGTGTCAGCGACAGCGGTGGGGGGTCAGGGAGGTTAGGACACAGACTCTGTCCCGCTGTCGCAGAGCACGGCACAGATGCCTGCGTGGGGAGATGACACTGTTGAAAAGCCCCGTTGTGCTTTATGTGAACTAGGCCAGGCACCCTGTGGGGCAGCGGTTCGTGAACTTGGCAAAGACCCAGACAGGGGGTCTGCGTGGGCACGAGGATTCGCATCCCTGAGGCTTCCCGGCGGGGGCGGCTGGAGGGCGGGACCAAGGTCTGAGAACCCCGCCGTGGTGAGACCCGCACCCTGGAAACCTGCGTGCTCCCCGCGTGGACTGAAGTCCCCGAGGCCACGCTCCTGCTTCTGTAAAACACCAGCTGCCTTTTTTGTCTCGAACCCCGTGCGGCCCCGGGGACTTCCCCGGCCCGGAATCCACTCTGCATGGCATCGCTGTGACCGTGGGACGTCTGACGGCCTCCGCAGCGCCACTGGAGGGTATAATGACCCCGCAGAGCGGCCTCCCTTCCCAGGGAGAACTAATTGTGCGTGAAGTAAATACTGTGTAATGGAAATACCTCGTTCCTTCCCATCACCAGGGACAGACTCCACCAGCTGCCCGAACCCTTCTCCGCAGTGACTGTTGGATAATTTCCACTGAGCATCCAAGAGCCTGCTGTTGGGCAAATGGCTTCGGTCCTCGCCCCAGCGCATGGGGTCGGGGTATCAGGGCAGAACTTAAGGAGGAACTCCCTCTGGGGTGACCCTGCTCTGCTCCATGATGGCACCGCATTGCTCGGTGATCCCGGCAGGCCTCCGCCCACCACCAGCCTACGCTCAGGATGGGCCGGATCTGAGCTGCGTGGGCTCGGCCCTGCCTTCAAGGAATCCCCCGGGCCCGTGGTTGGCGAACTGCGGCTCGCGAGCCACATGCGGCTCTTTGGCCCCTTGAGTGTGGCTCTTCCACAAAAGACCACGGCCTGGGCGAGTCTATGTTGAAGAAGTGGCGTGAGAAGAAGTTTAAGTTTAAAAAATGTGGCTCTCCAAAGAAATGTCAACCGTTGTACTGTTGATATGTGGCTCTGTGGACGAATGAGTTTGCCGACCACTGCCCCAGGCCTTGCACGATCGTGTGTTTTGTTTGTTTGTTTTTTGTTTTCTGAGCTGACCATGTTCATGGCAAAAGTGAAATGTGTGAGGGGAGGTTGGGAATGGGCGGGGGGTGGGGGAAGAATCAGTGAGTGAGAACAAGAAAAGCCAATTCATCCTGGAACAAGTCAATCTACTGGAGCCTCTGGGTACAGCTGACACCAAGACGGAGCCCGGGCCCCCTTCGGGGGAGTGTACAGTGGACCTTGAACAACCTGGGGTGAGGGGCGCTGAGCCGAACGCACCTGAAAATCCACGTATGAGCTTGACTCCTGCAGAAGCTCCGTCGGCCCTCAGTTTATGGGGGGGAGATTGGTTCCGGGACCCCCATGGATACCCAAATCCGAGGATACCCCAACCCGCGGATGTTCGGGGTCCCTCTTACAAAAAGACCTAGACCAGTGGTCGGCAAACTCCTTAGTCCACAGAGCCAAATATCCACAGCACAACGACTGACATTCCTTTGGAGAGCCACATTTTTTAAACTTAAACTTCTTCTAACGCCACTTCTTCAACACAGACTCGCCCAGGCCGTGGTATTTTGTGGAAGAGCCACACTCCAGGGGCCCAAGAGCCGCCTGTGGCTCGCGAGCCGCAGTTTGCCGACCACGGTGCTAGTGACCTTGGTGCGAGTAAGCATTCTCTCCCTCGGCCTCGAACTTGGAATCATGCATTGGACTTCTCGGTCCTTCGGTCCGAGTCACGTGTCGAAAAATAAAAATCAGGATTAACGTGACCTCGAGGGCTTAGTTTCCGAAACAGGGCCCTGCATGTCAGGCCAGGCTCATTGAAACACACACACACACACACACACACACACACACACACACACACACACGGGAGAGGATAAATATTCCCCGTGTCGTCTGGACGGAATTTGAATTTGATTATTTTTCCGTTCCTCATGCATTATACGAAGGGATAGCATTAGTAAGAGAAAGTAACCGCTGTAAACTGGCTTGAAATATCTTCTCACCACCAGCGAAATCAGTATAAATGTTTTGTTACTTCCATTAAGGGCACGGCAGTTCGTCACCGCGTCCACAGCCCAGGTCTGGGCCTCCTAACTCCTCCCTTACTTGCGGTTTCTCAGAAGAGGAGGCATCCAACGGGCTAACGAACTACCTGGTTCCCATTTAAACTTTAAAACTGGTGCACGGCCCGGCCGGTGTGGCCCCGTGGTTGAGCGTCGACCTAGGAACCAGGAGGTCACGGTTCCATTCCAGGTCAAGGGCACGTGCCTGGGTTGCAGGCTCGATCCCTAGTAATGGGCATGCAGGAGGCAGCTGATGAATGATTCTCTCTCATCATCGATGCTTCTCTCTCTCTCTTCTTCTTTGAAATCAATAAAAATATATTTAAAAAACCACAATAACAAACAAACAAACAAAACCTGGTGTACGGAGCTGGAGAGAACCCCAGGAAATGATGGGGGGGAGCGTGCTGACCGAGAGAAAGATACAGCGGGGCCACGTGGGCGGCTCTGCTTTCCTGTCGGTCAGAGAAACGGGCGCACACTCTACACCGCCGCCCGCGAGAAGAGCAGGCGAGAAGGACAGCTTCCGTCTCGTACCTTGACAGATGGGCAGATTGTCCCACGTCCCGTCATCGCGACATAAGGAAGCCAAGTTGTACAGGTCGGGGTACCGGATCTTGAAGCCCTCGTGGCAAGTGATGTTCAGCTTGTCCCCGTGTCTGTAGGTCTTGTTATGGATCTCGGCATCTTCGATGAAAGGGATACGGCAATCTGCGGTCGTGGGAAAAGGACACGTTATTGTTGGATCTTAAAACGGTTGTGGTAGCCCTGGCTGGTTTGGCTCAGTGGATAGAGCACTGGACTGCGGACTGAAGGGTCCCAGGTTCGATTCCAGTCAAGGGCACGTGCTCGGGTTGCGGGCTCGATCCCCGGGAGGGGGCGTGCAGGAGGCAGCCGATCAATGATACTCTCTCATCATTGATGTTTCTGACTCTCTCCCTCTCTGAAATCAATTAAAATATATACATATATTTTTAAAAAAAAAAATAAAAAACAGAATCTCATCTGCGCAGGCTGGGAGGCAGCTCTGCACCTGAGGCCTGGTACCCCAAGGCCCATGATGGGGTTCGGGGAGCTCTTCATTAGCTACAGGACGCTCCCATGCTGACTGGAGAGCCGTGGCCAGCCCCGAACTGCTCCGGACCGGCCTGGGAGAAGATGAATTCCAGCTGCAGCAGGTTTGGAGGGGCGCCCGTGGGGCGGGCCTGCGTTTTTCACACGCAGCCAACCTAACTCTGCGTCGTGTCCGGTGGCGAGCTTGTGAAGGACTGCTTTCTGGGGAACTGTCCCATCAGCGTGGCGCTCACGGTCGCCAGCCATCACCTCGCGGCCTTGATCCATGAGCCGACGGGGACCTCTCCCCGTGCCGATGTGTTTTTCTGCATCTGCCTAATTAATTCTGTGACTGGGGGCAGCTCCGTGCCTCCATGGCCCCTGGGGAGAAAGGGCGCACCCTCCGTGCCCCCGGAACACGGGAGCCGGCACGAGGCAGCTGGTAGAAGCTGCCCTGGTGTGGAGTTCCCCGGCGGCATGGACGTGGGAGCCCTCGGCCGGGGCAGCCGGCTGTCATCCGGCCACGGCGATCGCTGATCATTCCTGTCACGTCTCCGGGCCGCGGCGGCCCCGTGCTGACCTGAACTTACTGCCTCTGGATATTGTTTCTTTTTCCCCTCCCCTTTCGAGTCGTGACCACATTGAAGTGAATGAAATCTTTTCAAGAGCAAAAACCAAACTCACACCGAAGCCACCAGGAGGGAGGGGAGGGAAGCAGGGACTCCTGGGACAAGAGGCGCACATAAGAAATGCTGGGGGCAGGCAGGGGCACCCTCGTGCTCCTTCTTATCTCAGAAGATGGAAAACGAGGAGAGAGAATATGTGCAAATGCTTGCCCTCGTGGGCACAGGCTGCTGTTTCTGATAACTCGTCTGAGGCACCAAGGAAGGACTTTCAGATGATGGAAAATGCACATGAGAAGGAGGGGGTTCTAAATAAGCACGTTTAAAGCATCCATCTGGCCCTGGCCGGTTTGGCTCAATGGACAGAGCATCAGCCTGTGGACTGAAGGGTCCCAGGTTCGATTCTGGCCAAGGGCACATGCCTGGGTTGCAGGCTCGATCCCCAGTAGGGGGCGTGCAGGAGGCAGCCAATTAATGATTCTCTCTGATCATCGATGTTTCTATCTCTCTCTCCCTTCCTCTCTAAAATCAATAAAATATATGTTTAAAAAAATAAAATAATAAAATAAAGCATCCATCTGTTTTGGTGAAGTCTCGGAGCTGGGAGACAACCCACTTTCATACAGGAGTAGCTCTAAAAGATGAGTATGACTCACCGGCTTTTGAAAAATGCCCGCACCACCCACAGATTCTACCGCCACCTTTAGCTCAGGCGTCAAGTAGAACCTTTTCATTAAAAATGTGTAAGGTAATAGCAATCCTTAAACTCACATTGCACCTTTTCTCCCAGGAGGCTCAAAGAAACTTCTTTTTAAAAATAATAAAAATAAAAGATTTTTAATTGATTTTGAGAGAGCGGGGAAGGGAGAGAGAAAAACATCAATGTGAGAGTGAAACATCGATCAACTGCCTCCTGCAGGGATGGAGCCCGCAACCCGGGCATGTGCCCTGACCAGGAATCGAACCCGGGACCTTTCCGTGCACGGGATGATGCCCAACCAACTGAGCCACACCGGCCAGCGCTCAGAGAATTGGAAGACTCCCACGTAGGCCGGCTGCGAGACCTGTGGGCTCGGGCTTCCCCCAAATCCCTTCCGATTGGCTTGGCGCGGACTGACCTGCAGCTGACTTGCAACAAGGAACCCATGGGACCAGCAACCCCAAAATCCAAAACCGCTATCCAGCCAGTATAACGGATGCCCTGGCTGCTGAACGCAGTCTGCGTCCCAGCTGTACCCAGGGATGGTTTAGTAGCGAAAGCTTCCCGTTAATATCGATAATGAAAAGGTTCTGGCTGCTCCTAACACAAACGGATTCGAATTCATTTCCCTTTAGTCGCCTTGGGACACTGGTGTTGTTTTTTGATTTTTAAATACGGCTTCTCTACCTGTGCACGCTGTGGTCTGACTCTCTCTTACGCCGCCCCGGCCCCTGTTGGGGTGTGCAGCTGGGACTCGCCTTTCCACGGTCTGACTGGACGTGTTAAGTGTTTGTAAAGGGCATTCAGGTAGAGTCATCCTTCCTTCACGGCCATCTTTTCTTACGAAAGGACTTAGAGGCCTGGTGCACGAAATCGTGCACAGGTAGGGTCCCTAGGCCTGGCCGGTGATCAGGGCCGATCTGCAGAGTGACCGGTGGGGTGATTGCGGGGGCCGGGGGGGCGCTGGCCAACCTGGGGCCTGCAGGCTGGGGGCAGCTCCTGCATTGAGCGTCTGCCCCCTGGTGGTCAGTGCGCATCATAGCGACCGGTCGTTCCGCCGTTTGGTCGATTTGCATATTAGGCTTTTATTATACAGGATTGCACTTACCCAGGGAAAGTGGCCCCAGGAGACCCAGTTGAGGGGGTTTAGGACGGAAGAGGCCCAGGCAGAAGTTGTCACCGGCCTTTGGTCACTCACTGTACTCACATCGGCAGCCCTGTGCCCACGGGACATAGTTTCAGGCCTTTGCCAACTCCAGGGTCTCCTCTCCCCCTTACTGGCCGCCTCCCCTGCTCCCTGGACCACAAGCACTCCCACCCCTGCGTAGGGACGGGCAGGCTCTGGTCTCGGGGAGGCAGCTCGGAGAAGCAGACACCTCCCTACGCCTCTCTAGGTTGGAGGCTTCGGGTGCCATGAAATTCATCCAGCGCCCGTATTATCCATCCCGTGAGTCCAAACTTCTATGCATCGAGTTTACTGGCAATAAACCAGTTTCGATGGGAATAAAGCGGCCGTGAGAGGAGGCAGATGGCTGAGACACGTGGCAGAGTGAAGTGGAGAATAAAAGAGAGGGAACCTGTGTAAACGAACAGGAAAATGAGTGTCTACTAACCACCCGGCTTTTGCAGAGCACGTTCCTACTAATAAAGCATCGTAGTGCCCACAAACTTAATTTCTTTACATCTGCATCTCAGGCAGAACGGTGATCGCGTGGGAGACTGGAGGGAGTCCAGGGGACAGTGAGGAGACCTGGGGCTGAACACGTCTGTCCCCAGATCGCCGTTCCACTCTGGGAAGGCTCCTGACTTCGCCGGGACTCGGTTTCTCTATCGGCCACACAAAAAATTAAACCAGAATAAGGACTTGGATCGTAGGGTTTCTATACATCCCTTCCACCCTGAACTTCGATGGTGTCATTTACAGTAACACTGTGCTGTTTTATAACTGATGAGAACGGGCTTTTGTGACACAAAGAAGGTTAGACATGACCTTGCGGGGGAGGGAGGGGGTAGATACTGGCTGAGAAGCAGTTCCAGCTCTGCCAGTTACTCATCAGCTGTGTGACCTTGACGAAGTAGGCGAACCTCTCTGAACCTCGTTTGCTAATGAGAGCAATCCGTCTCATCGCGTGGGGGAGACTGTGCCTGTTAGATGAGACGGCGAGCATGAAATTTTACACCGTAATAACCTATAAAAATGAGCTAATTCATTACTGTGATTACTATAACCAACTCGCAAGGATTCATTAGCCTTCTAAGAATGACCCGACAAGGGATACAAATGGATTCAGCAGCCCTTACTATTTCCAGCATTAATTCCGATCAGGGAGGAAAAGCTATGTATAAATCAAGGCGGGGCGGTGGGGGGAGGGATTTTCAGCCTCCTCACTGCTACATGACACCCAGGGCATAGACTTGTGGGTATCCCCGCCCCCCCTATAAACTACGTGGAATAGAGAATGGTCATTAGGACGTTGGCAACGATGATTTTCTCCACCATCGGGGCAACCAAGGCCATCTCTTTACACAGCTCTCTCAAAGGCCAACAAAATCACCATGAATATTAAAAATCAATAGGCCTTCAGACTTAGAAAGACAATGCCTGTTCTCCCAAGCTTTCTAAAAAAATACAACCAGGGCATACCATTTTCTGAATTGTTTAAAGTATTACCAAGAGTAGTACACAGGTCATGCCGTTTTGACCAGAATGCAGGTCCTTTTCTCACTCTGCATAATAAAAGGACTGACCCCACACGGCCACCCCCCACTTACACAGCCCCTAAGCCAGTGGTCGGCAAACTCATTAGTCCACAGAGCCAAATATCAACAGGACAACGATTGAAATTTCTTTTTGAGAGCCACATTTTTTAAACTTAAACTTCTTCGAACACCACTTCTTCAAAATAGACTCGCCCAGACCGTGGTATTTTGTGGAAGAGCCACACTCCAGGGGCCAAAGAGCCGCATGTGGCTCGCGAGCGGCAGTTTGCCGACCACGGCCCTAAGCAAACACTGAAGCTAAGGGCTAAGAGTTAGCTGGTGTGGCTCAGCTGGTTCCCAGCTCCATCCCCAGTAGGGGACGTGCAGGAGGCAACCAATCAATGATTCTCTCTCATCATTGATGTGTCTCTCTCTCCCTCTCCCTTCCACTCTGAAATCAATAAAAAATGTATTTTTTTTAAAAAAAAAGAATATCTTATCATGACCAATAAATTGAGGGGTGGTTGCTAGCATAAACTTTGCCCTTGTCAACCTGTCATTGCTTGTCACAGTTCTTTCCTTAAATGAATCACGTCCAACAGAGCAATTGGCTTAATCCTCCGAATCAGACACTGCCTGTATCATTATATATAGTCTTTGCCCAATATGTCTACTGCGCTTTTTATGGAGTAACATGGCAATGAGCGTGGAGGTGGCAGCCCAGTAATAAACAGCTCTAATGCGCTCTGAGCTTCTCTCCTGCATCGACAACCATGGTGATGAATTGGGTGGTAATTGAGATGGAGAAGGGAGATGATTGCCTCTCACGCCGAGATGAATTTATGTGCCCCGGCCCTCGTCACACACGCGTGCTTTCCCGTCAGCGTGCAGGCCTGGCTCTGAAACGAGGACAGCATCCCCGGGCACGGACCCCTCTGGCACACACAGCCTTGCACCCCTGCAGCCATGGCAACGCAAGCTGGCCACCGCGCAGACACTGACCGTGTGAGAGGTGTCCGTGGGCAGGGGCGGGGGTGGGGGGGGAGTGTAGTGAGCACTTTACCTTCTTGCACACAGACGGATCTGTCGCTCGGGATCCAGCCGAGGGTCCCATTGAGATGCTTCACGCACAGTCTCTTCGGGGAGCCCTTCAGCTTGAACCCGTCCTGGCAGTGATAGCGGGAGACGGAGCCTTCGAAGAAAACCCCTCCGCTGGGCGTCCTGAAGCCATTCTCGGGGACGCCGGGGTCAGCGCACACCTGAAGGTCATCGAACCCTACGTGGACGGAGAGAAGAGAAGGTGTCCGAACACATCCCGGCGCCGAGGGTCTCCCCAGGTAACGGGCAGCTGCTGTGTTCCTCCCGACACCCTGGACCAGCCAACCGCACCAACCGGGGAGCCAGGACTGTCGGCTCTCCGGGGCGCATCCCCCTCTGCTCTCCGCTCCTCGCTTAGAACGGTGCTCGTTAGCGTCTCAGTGCCATGACCGAGGTCGCTCTTCAAGGAGCGAGACGAGGACACGTAAGCCACCAAAGGAACCCGCCTCAACAGCTGGACGAAATGCTGACAGTGGAGCGAGGAGACATTGGCCTTGAAGGCGGGTAAGATCTCTACAGGCAGAACCAGCTGTGTGGAGGGAGGCCTGGCCGGCGTTCTAACGGGAATGGCATGAGCGAGGGCCTGTGCTCAAGACAGCGGCCCAGGTTTGGGGGAGCAGAAAGTGGGCTCCATAGCTCTGCGGGGGTGTGGAAGAGGCGTGCTGGGAATGCCAACCTTCCCCCTGCCCCTGTCTCTCACCCCCGTCTGCCAGGCCTCCATCAAGGTCCTCCTTGGAGGTCTAGGAGGCCTTCCTGAACCCCACACTCCCCCACCCGGCCCCCCAGTGTCCCACCGCTGTGACGTGAACACAGTCCTGCATTGAACTAGCTGGAGAATGACCGCCTCTCACACAGGGCTGGGAGCCCTTTAAGGACAGGTCCTGCGACCTTCCCATCTTGGCATCCAGCATCTCTCACAATACCCTACAGAGGAAGCGCTGCATCCATGTTTGCTGAGTGAATAAACGGAGCTGGAGACCTACTGGGTGATCCCAAGAAGCCAGGCTAAGCGAGGAGGCCAGTGTGGAGCCAGGGGGCAGGCCAGTGGGCCAGGGAGGCCGACAGGTGGGGTGGGGAAGAGGCGATGAGCCTGAGAGGGCATGAGGGTGCTGGGGGGGCAAGGAGGGCACCAGGGTACAAGGTGTTTCAGTTTCAGGTCCCCTTTGTCAACGGACTGGAGGTCGGGGTGAGGGAGACGCCCAGGGAGCTGAGATGAAGGCAGATCCTTGACACAAACACGGCTGTCCTGGGCTGGAGGGGAAGCCAGGCATGGGGAAGGGTCCTCCGTGTGCCTATGACCTGAACGCACTGTCAGAGGGAAGGAAGGCAGCGCACCTTAGTTCTCACACAACCAATGGACGCATCCTCACGGAATAGGTCCCAAAAATAGACACTCCAACCCAGGGCTCACCCCTCTTAGGGTGCTCCTCACCCTGACTGTCCCCGCTGGTCTACTCCGCTGTCTCTCTCACTGGGCTGTGACTCTGGGACGGGGAGCCCAGCTCTTATTCTTCACCTCCTCAGCACCTAGCATGGTGTGTTGTGAGTGTGGACATCCCACAAGCGCTGCTAATAAAAGAGGAATGAATGGATGAATGGAAGAGGGAGGGAGGGAGGGAGAAAGAAGGGAAGAAGGATAAAGAATAGGTGGGTGGATGGAAGAATAGAGGATGGGTGGATGGAAGAATAGAGGATGGGTGGATGGATCAGCGGGTGATGGATAGATAGATGGATGAATAAAGGATAGATGAACAAATGGATGGGTGGATGGAGGATAGGCGGGTGGATGGAGGATAGGCGGGTGGGTGGATGATGGGTGGATGATGGATGGATGGATGGATGGATGGATGGATAGTTGGGTGGGTCGATGATGTATGGATGGATGGAGGAGAGGTGGGTGGATGGATCAGTGGGTGATGGATAGATAGATGGATGAATAAAGGATAGATGAATAAATGGATGGGTGGATGGAGGATAGGCGGGTGGGTGGATGATGGATGGATGGATGGATGGATGGATGGATGGATGGATAGTTGGGTGGGTCGATGATGAATGGATGGATGGAGGAGAGGTGGGTGGGTGGATGATGGATGAATGGATGGTTGGATGGAGGATAGGTGGGTGG
Source organism: Eptesicus fuscus (assembly GCF_027574615.1). Taxonomy (NCBI): domain Eukaryota; kingdom Metazoa; phylum Chordata; class Mammalia; order Chiroptera; family Vespertilionidae; genus Eptesicus; species Eptesicus fuscus. Next base: position 6,988,243 of record NC_072496.1, on the reverse strand, counting down.
GTGGATGATGGATGGATGGATGGATAGTTGGGTGGGTCGATGACGAATGGATGGGTGGAGGAGAGGTGGGTGGGTGGATGAAGCCACACACCATGTGCTCTGCTGGATTCATCAGGCAAACGTCCCCTACCCGCTGCCCTATCGCTTTGAATCGCCCTAAGCCTATGTATTCCAGGGACAAGGGAGGTGTGATATCCCCCCTGGCCCCCTGAGCACAGACACACTCTCTTCCAGCGCCCTCTCACCTTCTCTTCTCTTCTCTTCACCTGAATGGACGACACTCTACATTTTTACAATCTCTTCCAATCCACATCCCCAGACACCCCAGCCCTCCTCCTCCCTCTCCAGTGTAGGGCCAGAGGTGGGTGTATGCCAGGGATTCAGCTGAGACAACTGTCCCCTCCCCACCTCCAGCCCCAACACGTGCTTTTTGACCAGTCACAGCCTGCTAACAAATGAGCCATGCTGACTGCTGGGTCCTGGGCACAGACCCTTACCCCCCTGGGCCACACAACTGTTCTCTCTCAGAGAAGAACAGGTAAGTCAAGGGGGAGATGAAGATCCGGCCCCGGATCTATCAGGAAAATGACCCCTGCCCTCATAAATAAATAAATGATGACGATCGGGATGTGAGAACAGCAGAGCTTCCTCACGAATCCAGTTCGTGCTCTTCCTTTACACGTCCCTTCCCCTTTAAAAGGGCATCCCCGCCCAGTCTCTGCTGTCACGTAACCATAGTTACCCTCTGACTCTGCGTCCCTGCCCGGGCCTGTGCTGACGATCAGGATGCCGCTGGCCGTGGGGTCTAGCCGTTGGCGAAGAGGGGCATGAGAACAAGCAGTGAAAAGAAAGCAACTGGAAGGTGGGGCGGCAAAAGAAGAAAAATATTCTTCATTTTGGACAACTAATCCCATCGAGCAAGATGGTAATTTTCCAGGGCTTGAAAGAGCTGCAATTCCACTTTTCAAACTGCCCCCGAGCGGATCGGGTCCCAGCCGGGGCCATTTTTTTCAATGAGAGCTGTTCTCTTGGTGTCTTTCCATAATGCTGATGAGCAGCCCCATCAGATAACATGTCCGCTACGGAGGCGGGCTGGCCTCGGGGTGGGGAAGAGGAGTGGAAAGTAACGTGCATGCTACCTACTGAACAATCTTTTCTTTTTTTTTTTTTTTAGATATATTTCTTTATTGATTTCGGAGAGGAAGGGAGGAGAGAGAGATAGAAACATCAATGATGAGAGAGAATCACTGATCAGCTGCCTCCTGCACGCCCCCTCCTGGGAATCGAGCCCGCAACCCAGGCATGTGCCCTTGGCCGGAATCGAACCTGGGACCCTTCAGTCCGCAGGCTGACGCTCTACCCACTGAGCCAAGCCGGCTAGGGCCCATTGAACCATCTTATCCTAGGATCCTGCAGTCTTGAAACCCCGACCCATCTCCCTCCCATTCTTCAAATTCTGTGGCTGCTTTGGGTCCAAGTAGCCACAGCTTGGAGAAGGGAAAGATGTTCATGGACTGATTTCCAACACGTATGTTTTGGGGGTCAGATGGAGGACGGGACATTCCATTTTACTTTATTTTTTTTAATATATTTTATTGATTTTTTTACAGAGAGGAAGGGAGAGGGACAGAGAGCTAGAAACATCGATGAGAGAGGAACATCGATCAGCTGCCTCCTCCACACCCCCTACTGGGGATGTGCCCGCAACCAAGGTACATGCCCCTGACCGGAATCGAACCTGGGATCCTTTCAGTCCGCAGGCCGACGTTCTATCCACTGAGCCACAACGGTTTCGGCCAGGTTATTCCTTTTCAATCAGTTCCCTAAAGAACCAAAAAATACAACTTCCTAGAGAGGCAATCTCTCCCAATTTCCTAGAGCCTCCGTCATCTCCAAAAAGATTCAAGCTCTTTTCCCCCCCGAATTTGCCCCAGAATTAAGTGTCTTTTTGCAAATGACTGTTGACTTGAAGAGTAACAACGGAGTGCCTTGGCCAACAGGTAAGCCGTGAGTTGGTAACATAAACCCCCCGAGAACTGAACTCTGACTTCTCTAACTCACGGCCCCAGCTTGGAGGGGGGCTCGAGGGCCAGCAAGCAGGTCCCAGTGCAGGGACAGCTTCTGGTCGGCGTTACCAAGACAGCAGCTGGTTCCTTAGAAACCTCCGCAGTGTCCGCTCTCAGGGCGGCCAGTCAAGCTCCACGGAGCCCCCGATGCAGGCGCGCAAGGCCACGTACCTTCCTGGCCCCAGGGAGGCTCCCCGAAACCCAACAGGAAACCCCAAGAATCTGAGGATTCAGAGAGGAAGAGCTCCGAGCAAAAGAACCAGACGAAGACCAATTTTTCAGGAGAGAACTCAAAAAATCGGACAAAGGAAATCAAAGGTTTCTAAGTGGATTTTGTCTGTGAACTTAGTGCTGGACCATTCAGGGTAGTAACAGTTACATATCTCAGAGGTATCTGGGCCCGGCCGGCGTGGCTCAGTGGTAGAGCATCAACCTATGAACCACGAGGTCACGGTTTGATTCCCGGTCAGGGCACATGCCTGGGTTGCGGGCTCGATCCCAGTGGGAGCGTGCAGGAGGCAGCCAATCAGTGATTCTCTCCCATCCCCGATGTTTCTACCTTCCTCTCACTCTCTCCCTTCCTCTCTGAAATCAATAAAAAAATGTATATTTTTTAAAAAGAGATATCTAGGGGAAGAAAGGGAAGGTGATTACAGTTACCATTTATTAGGCTAAACAGATTTTTCACTACAAAAGCAGTGTCTCTTGGGAAATACAGCCAAGACCGGGCTCATTACTATAGTCATATTTCTGCCACAGCCATAGCGCAATATACTACTTATTACGGCAAATTTATACTAACGAGACGCCACTTGAACCTAGTTTTGTGAAGACACAACGATGAGTTGGGGAATACGGAATTTATCCATGTGGGTTGAGGGCGGCTCGGTATCCTGGATTTCATTCCACAGAGTACACATTGAACACTGCACCGTGATAATATTACACTTACTAGTTACCGCCATAATAGCAACTCTGAAGACGTGGATGGCAATCAAGTTAGGCGACTGTTCCCTAGAAATAGCGAGAGTGTTTGCACGTTTCAAGAACGATCCAGAGATGAACAGAAAGTCTGCTGCGTCTGAGCAAGGGAATGCAGCCAACGGGAGTCTTCACAGCATCATTCAGACCTGATTAACGTGGATGAAGACCACAGATGTGGGCGCCATGGCGTCCCCCCCGTTTGACGCCAGCACTGATGTGTGCTCCCTGGGGACTTAATTCGCTTTGATGACCCCATTATCCCTGCATCCTTCCACTCCGTTTCAGAGCCGATAAGACTGGTAGCGACACTAACTCAGAAAGCGATTTTCCACTCCAGTCTCACGACACTGCTTCATGAAAGCATGGCCCGCAACGTCACGAAATCACTCCAGATGATGACAGCGTGACATGGAGAAACAGAAGAAACCTTTTTGTCTGTTCGAGAGAAAGCGAGGACGGGCAACCATTCGTCACGGAACAAGGACTTCTCCCAGCAACGGGAAGAAGGTGGCTTGGACGTGTCCCCGTGGATAGAAACTTTAGGATTGCCGGGTGACGGCCCTGAGTCAAGGAAGAAGGCAAGGATGACTAAAGGAACGGATTCCCACCTTTTAAATGCGGTTCTTTCCTCAAGCAAATCCTTACGGAGCAAAATGAGGTCGCCCGTCTGGCTGAGCTCGGGGATCCCTGGACAGGTCACTGGATCTGCCAGGGTTTTCGCATCTTATCCCTACACAAGGCAACGGGATGATTTCTCAGCTTCCTTCCACGTTTAAGTCCCAGAACGTCTAGACTCTTTCTGATTAAAAAAAAAAAAAAATGGTAAGAACTCCTTTTTTTACCGCAGCATAGTATTCCATTGTGTAGATGTACCACAGTTTTTTAATCCACTCATCTGCTGATCAGAACGTCAAACCTCAGGGAAGGTAGGGGATGGTGGGGGTAAGGGGGAGAGATCAACCAAAGGACTTGTATGCATGCATATAAGCCTAACCAATGGACACAGACAACAGAGGGGTAGGGGCATGAATGGGAGGGGGGTTGGGGGGTAATGGGGGAATAAGGACACATATGTAATACCTTAATCAATAAAGAAATTAAAAAAAAAATTGGTAACAACCTCCCAAAACACAAACACTGACATGGAAGCAGCCTGGAAGACAATTTGTGGGTGGCTTTAAACAAACAAACAAACAAAAACTCCCAGAAATGGCCATTTGCTGTTTTTAAAAACTCGGATCCCCTTTCTTTTCTGTGAGCAACACTAACGTGTGAGAGCTCTACAGTTCACAGAGCATTTTACGTGCGTGATCTCAGCTCCGCCACAGAACAGCCCCGGAGATCAATAGGACGGGTTGAGAGGACCCCTTCTCACAGTCACGTGATGAGCATCCAACCGCTAATGAACGGTCCCAGCTTTACAGCCACCTCGTGAGAAATCCCGCGAATTCCCTCCCCACGGGGGTTCACTCACAAACTGGACTCCAGATCGTGGGGTGTCACATTCCCAAGTGCCGCTGGACTTCCCCCGGGTTTGGGGACAGGGAGGAAGAGCAAGGTACCATGGGAAGCAGAAGACGGAAAAGGAACCACTGCCGACTTAGGGCAGTGCCGGGCCAGACGACTGTCTCCGGTCACCGCGGAGATGACCTTCCGTCCTCGTAACAGGCAGGCATCAGCGGGCACTTCGTCAAGGAACAAAGAGGTTAGGGCTCTGTTTGTTAATGTTTGTTTCTTTCTTTTAAAGATCATTAGCTCGCCCTAACTGGTGTGGCTCAGTGGATAGAGCGTCGGTCTGCGGACTGAAAGGTCCCAGGTTCGATTCCGGTCAAGGGCATGTACCTTGGTTGCAGGCACATCCCCAGTAGGGGGTGTGCAGGAGGCAGCTGATCGATGTTTCTCTCCCATCGATGTTTCTCTCTCTATCCCTCTCCCTTCCTCTCTGTAAAATCTATAAAAAATATAAAAATAAATAAAAATAAAGGTAATTAGCTCAAGGAAAGCCTCGCGTCCATCCCCTATATATAAAGGCGCCATAAAAAATGTGCTCAGCCCGGCCAGTGTGGCTCAGTGGTTGAGCGTCCACCTCTGAACCAGGAGGTCACAGTTTGATTCCTGGTCAGGATGGCACATGCCCAGGTTGCAGGCTTGATCCCCAGTGGGGGGCGTGCAGGAGGCAGCCGATCCATGATTCTCTCTCATCATGGATGTTTCTCTCTCTCCCTCTCCCTTCCTCTCTGAAATCAATAAAAAAATATATTTTAAAAATTTTTTAAATGTGCTCAGATGTTCCAGTCACCGCCATGTCTGCTCTGTCCCCCTAGGAGTCGGCTGTCTTTGGTCAAAGCCACAATATGGTTCACGCATCAATTATTAGCATTGAATGTTAATGATCACGGGACAATTCCCCACATAAATAGTTATCTACAAAAAATACAAGAAGTGTATTATAGCATAATCCTTTTTTAAAAATACACAAAAAGGAGGCATGTGCATGGAAAAAAAGGAAAAAAAAATCTGCCTAAATTTTAACTGGGTTATTTGGGGTTGAAGGTTGATTTTTATATTCTCCTTTACATATGTCTGTATATTCCAAATTCTCTGCAATGAAACATTTATAATAATAATTAAAAAAAAGAATATTACCCTAGCTGGTTTGGCTCAGTGGATAGAGTGTCAGCCCGTGAACCAAAGGGTCCCGGGTTCGATTCCGGTCAAGGGCACGTACCTTGGTTGCAGGCTCCTCCCCGGCCCAGGCCCTGGTCGAGACTCGTGCAGGAGGCAACCAGTCGATGTGTTTCTCTCACATCGATGTTTCTCTCTGTCTTTCCCTCTCTCTTCACTCTCCCTAAAAATCAATGGAAAAATATCCTCGGGGGAGGATTAACAAATAAAAAAGGAATTTTTTTAAATGTATGCTAATGGCAAAGGTGTGTTAAATTGGGGACGGATGACTGACAGGCTCAAATGTTAAGAACAGAGCAGCGAAGTTCTCTAGCAGTGGTCGGCAAACTCATTCGTCCACAGAGCCAAATATCAACAGTACAACGATTGACATTTCTTTTGAGAGCCACATTTTTTAAACTTAAACTTCTTCTAACGCCACTTCTTCAACATAGACTCGCCCAGGCCGTGGTATTTTGTGGAAGAGCCACACTCAAGGGGCCAAAGAGCCGCATGTGGCTGGAGAGCCGCAGTTTGCCAACCACGGCTCTAGTGAAACGTGGTCCCCGGGGCCAGAGCTGCTGGGATGGGCACTTAAATTCCACAGAGACGCCTGCAAATCACATCACTTCACTCTAGTGGGCCCCTTAATTCATTTCCTTCCAGGGGGAATGGAGCCAACTGGGGGCACCCCACACTCTGACATGTCCCAGGGCTGTTGGAATCCAGCGTGCTGCCCGGGGGGGAGGGGGGGGGCGGGGGTCACAGCCCTCCTTCCCAGAGGGGCGCAGCACCGCAGACCCGGGGTGCCCACGCCCGGCAGGCAGCACGAGAGGAGGAGAGAGCAAAGCCGACAGAAGCCGAGGGGGACACAGCTGTCTGGCGGGGACCGATAATGAACCGTGACTTCCTATCTGGAATCACTTCGTTTCCAAAGCACAGGATTATAAATAGGCCGTCCCCGGAATTCGTTTGTGAGGACACGAGGCTGGATCAAAAACGTTCGGATGAGATGCCACCGGCTCCCAAAACCAATATCCTTCTCTCCCCTCGTAACCTGCGCACCCGCCCCCCCCCCTGCCCCCCGCCACGGAGGACAAAGACGAAAGCCGCAGGTGATGTGGGATGCTCTCCCAGCAGCTTCGCGTCAAAGAGAAACAAATCATAGTCACGAAAGGGCATCGGAAAATGGGCTCTTTTTATGTGCCGGTTGCTACCCTAATTTGCGGTTTAAAATGTGTCTTACAGCCCTGAGCGGTGTGCTCAGTGGTTAGAACACTGGCCCGTGCACCCAAGGGTCTCGGGTTCGATTCCTGGTCAAAGGCTTGTACCTGGGTTGTAGGTTCAATCCCCCGGGACCCGGTTGGGGCATGTGCATGTGTGGGAGACAACCAATTGATGGGTCTCTCTCACATCGATGTATCTCTCTCTCTCCTCTCTCTCTCTCTCACATTGATGTTTCTCTCTCTCTCTCTCCTCCCTCCCTTCCACCTTCTCTAAAAATCAATGAAAAGAATATCCTCAGGTGAGGATTAATAAAAGGCCGCGATACAGTGGTGATGGGGGTAGACTTGGTGAGCAGTCAAATACAGGCATGAGGGCATTTAAGAGGAATGCAAAGAAAAAAAAAATGCAAGCAGAGAACTCGTTTACTCAGGAACAGGCTCGGGTTTTTCTGTCCTTGTTTCTTTTTCTTGCAAAATTTTATAAACTCTCCAAACCCCTAGATTCTAGAACACAGAAGCCGCTGTGTCTTTCTCCCGTCTCCCGCTGCAGCCTGCGCTTATCATTCCTGGCCAGAAAGGAAACCAGGGGAAAGGGCTGAGGGGGGACTGGGGCTTGGGCCGTGTCTCCGCTCTGATCGCCGCAAGAACAGCCTAGAACTTTCTGCTCCAGGAGTCAGCTGCCGGCTAATTTCCTCGCAGCTCGATGCGCTTTTCTAATTTCATCTCCGCGCTATTATTCCAGCGAGAAGCTGCAAGCGATGTCTCCACCTGCCTGGTCCTTTTCATCAGCGGCCCAAAGGGTGCGCGGGAAATCACGTGCTTCCTTGGCGCCGCTAATGGTGCGGTTCCTGAATGCGGTGCTTAACACATTTCCTACCAGCCCCTCCGGAAAGACCATACGCCCCTGGTTACGCGGAGGGGCCCTGGGCTCCTGCAGGCCGGGCCAGCGACACCTTGAGCCGCCTGCCGACGAGGCTGACATCGTTTCCGAGTTGGAGGGGAAGAACAGGAAGCAGCTGCTGTTTACGTTTTTATGGCGCCTCCAGTTTGTCTCATTAGCTGGCAAATGGGAGAGGGCCAGCTCTCCTATCGGTGTCCCTTCTCTCCTGTCTCCCCGGAACAGTGGTTCTCAACCTTCCTAATGCCGCGACCCTTTCATACAGTTCCTCACGCTGTGGTGACCCCCAACCATAACATTATTTTCGTTGCTACTTCATAACTGTCATTTCGCTACTGTTAATGAATCGTAATGTAAATATCTGTGTTTTCCGATGATCTGAGGCTCTACAGCAGCGGTCGACCCACAGATTGAGAACCGCTAGCTGGGTCGCCTAAGGCCATCGGAAAACCCAGATATTTACATTACGATTCATTAACAGTAGCAAAATGACAGTTATGAAGTAGCAACGAAGATAATCTTATGGTTGGGGGTCACCACAACGTGAGGAACTGTGTGAAAGGGTCGCGGCATTAGGAAGGTTGAGAACCACTGCCCCAAAAAGTAAGAAAAAAAACCAAAACCCTCTTTTATTTAAAAGGAACATAAACAAGCTTACTGAAAATAGAAGAATTCCCAAACAATGCTCCATCTGATGAGTTTAGCCGTAAGAAAAACTCGGAGAAGACATGACTTTAACAGACATGTAGAGAGTGACGGGGAGAAAAGTGGAGATGATGGGGGTTTTTCCCGGGTTCTAAGCCAAGACCGTTCATCCGTCAGACACGCCTCATCCAGGGACAGTTTCTTCTAAGCCGCGTCTAACTCGCCCTATGACTTCAGCCACTTCACCACAGAGAACGAAAGAACATGACTTCCTGTCATGCGGTCGGAAGCAGGCTGGTGGCTCCACCGGGCCTGGGGACCTGAACTTGGGGAGCTCCGGATCCTGCTTGCTCTGGGGCCTGGGACACAGGGATCCGCTGTGCGTTTGACAAAAGGCAGACGGGGTTCCAGGCCGGAGCCCAGCCGTGAGCAGTGTTCTCCTTGCCTGGCACCCTCGGGCCGGGGGCCACCGGCAGGACCCTACCCCCTGGCAGCTGTCCCCAGCCTCGAAGATTCAAGAAGGCATTGCGTTTGCACTCACAGGCTCCTGGGTCAAACCGTCTAATCACGGAGAGCGCGTCCGCTGGCTGCAAACGAATCTCCTCGAGGGGCGATGTCTCGTTGGCTCGGGCCCACGGGGAACAGGAAGCAGAGAACAGAGCTCTCCGCAGCTGACTCTAATCTCATTAGCCACAGACGGGGGTCATGTTGTCTGTCAGCAGTAAAACAATTAGCGTTCTCTAAAAAAAAACTTTTTTTAAAAGAAAATTGGCATTTTTTTCCTTGTGCTACTAGACATGATAATCACAGCGTCAAAATATCCAAGTATGTCTATCATCCTATATAATACTAGAGGCCCGGTGCACGAAATTCGTGCATGGAGGGGGGTTGTCCCTCAGCCCAGCCTGTACCCTCTCCAATCTGGGACATCCCTCTCACAATCCAGGACTGCTGGCTCCCAACTGCTTGCGTGCCTGCCTTCCTGATTGCCCCTAACCGCTTCTGCCTGCCAGCCTGATCACCCCCTAACCACTCTGCTGCCAGCCTGTTTGCCCCCAACTTCCCTCCTCTGCCGGCCTGGTCACCCCAAACTGCCCTCTCCTGCAGGGTTGATCACCTCCAACTGCCCTCCCTTGCAGGCTTGGTCCCTCTCAACTGCCCTCCCTTGCAGGCCAGGTGCCTCCCAACTGCCCTCTCCTGCTGGCCATCTTGTGGTGGCCATCCTGTGTCCACATGGGGGCAGGACAGCTGGTTTCCCCTGAAGGGTGTCCCTGATCAGGGTGGGGTACCCTTGGGGCGTGGGTCGGCCTGAGTGAGGGGCCTGTGGTGGTTTGCAGGCAGGCCACGCCCCCTGACAACGCAAGTGGAGGCCCTGGTATCTGGAATTTATTTTCCTTCTACAATTGAAACTTTGTAGCCTGGAGCAGAGCCAAGCCTGGGGCTCCCTCCGAGGCCCACAGGCATTTGTATTGGGGTTATAATTGAAACTTTGTTGCCTTAAGCGGGTGGGCCGGGCCAGGGTGTGTGGAAAGCTTTGCTTCCCCTGTTGCCGGCGACAACCCTGGCCTGCTCTCTCAAGCTCCATTCTGCCGCCATTTGTTTGAATTTGTTTACCTTCTATAATTGAAACTTTGTAGCTTGAGTGGAGGCTTAGGCCTGCAACGGCTGGCAGAAAGCTTGGCTTCCTCTGTTACCTAGGAAACCTTGCTCTCTGTGGCTGTAGCCATCTTGGTTTGGGTTAATTTGCATACTCGCTCTGATTGGATGGTGGGCATGGCTTGTGGGCGTGGCTTGTGGGTGTGTCAGAGGTATGGTCGATTTGCATATTTGTCTATTATTATATAATAAAAGCGTAGTATGCAGATTGTCCCCTTGACCAGGGAGTTGTCTGGGAGTTCGACCAGGGGGCGGGGCCAGCCGGGGAAAGGGAGGCCCCGGCCAGCGGCAGTGGCGGTGGGGGGGGGGGGGGGTAGAAGGGGGGGCAGGGGGAAATACCTGGCCAGCAAGCAGCTGCTAGGGAGCCTACCAGTGCACGCATTTGGTGCACTGGGCCTCTAGTTACCATATATTTGACTCCGCATGTTATACAAAGGGCTCTCAGGTGCACTGTCTCAGTCCTTCCTCCTGGGCCCTTATGGCACAAGGACCCCAGGGCTCTGAGAGGTTACCTAACTTGCTTCTGGTCTCGGGGTAAGTGGCAGCAGATGGGTGGGTGGATGGATGGATGGATGGGCAGATGGATGGATGGATGGGCAGATGGGTGGATGGCAGGATAGACAGATGGGTGGATGATGGATGGATGGATGGATGGATGGATGGGCAGATGGGTGGATGGATGGATGGATGGGCAGATGGGTGGATGGCAGGATAGACAGATGGGTGGACGATGGATGGATGGATGGATGGGCAGATGGGTGGATGGATGGATGGATGGATGGGCAGATGGGTGGATGGCAGGATAGACAGATGGGTGGATGATGGATGGATGGAGTGATGGGCAGATGGGTGGATGGATGGATGGGCAGATGGGTGGATGGATGGATAGATGAATGGACAAATGGGTGGATGGATGGACAGGTGGGTAGATGGCAGGATAGAGAGATGGAAGAGAGAGGAATGGATGGGTGATTAAATGGCAAGATAGATGACTGAGTGACAGATGAATGAAAAAATGGAAGAGAGAAGGGAGACTCTTCCTTACGCATGCTACTACAACTTACTCTCTTTCTGTATTTCTCTGGAAATATTTACTCATCCTCATTCTCACACTCACTTGACTGCTAAGCATCTTCGCCGTGGAGGAAGGTTTGTAACTTCTCTGCTGCCACGGCTCCATTGAAAGCATGCCGGCAGGATGCCGCCAGGAAAACCCGGCAAAGGCCCCAAACCTGAGGGGCTAACCCACACCCCACATGTCACTGCCCTCACTTCATAGTAAAAAAACAAATAAATGTATTCCGTTTGGGAAACTCCCCAGGTCTTCCTTCACAGGCTTTCCAGCTTCTCCTGAAGTATCTTGATTCTTTCCCGAGCCCCTCACTGCCTATTTTCGTTCAATCTAAAGTCTTAAACAGGGAGACTCAGGAAACAACAGAGGAGAAAATAAAGTCCACGGTGAGAGAAATGAAATAGGTTCGTTGACAGCCGGAGGAGGATCTGCCAATAACAACGCCATTTGTCTTCGTTACCGCCTTCCCCTTTCTCTCTCTCTCTCGGCATTGATAGGAATAAAACGGCACGTCCCCAGCCTCCTGCCGCTCCTGGACCGTCAGCACCCCGGGCGATCGGAGCCACGGAGTTCAAGTGCAGTGGAGCCAAATTCAAGTAAACAGATCGGAGACGCGATGGACGGCCGCGTTTAGTCCGTGGCGCTAGTCACCATGGCTGGCGGGTTTTATGTAAAAAAAGGAGAGTCCTGGCGGGGGGGGGGTGGCGGGGGGGGGGGGGAACGGGCCCATGTAGACAGCAGGGGCCTTCTCATCACGGAAATTCATCTGCTAGAAGGAAAAGACGGAAGGACAGCAGAGAGAGGGGAGTGGAATGAGGTCCGCCAACGGGTGATTTGGGATGTTTGTTCCAGTAAGCATGCCTGCACCCACATACAGTTTCGCTGCAGCCTGCCCCCCCTTTTCATAACCGCTAAAGGCAGGACTGACTGACCCACGGCAGGAGAGGGCATTTCTCTATCACAGGCCCACCCAGTCCCACCCAGGCCCTTTCATGGGTCCGCTCAGCGTCACCTATTAAATTCCTTTGCTTCTGCTCCACCCTCAGATTCGTACTATTTTCTCTGATGACATTGGCAATTCTAACTAGAGAGGCAACTGCTGCCCGTGATCAAAAGAATAATAATAGCCGAGACCGGTTTGGCTCAGTGGATAGAGCGTCGGCCTGCGGACTGAAAGGTCCCAGGTTCGATTCCGGTCAAGGGCATGTACCTTGGTTGCGGGCACATCCCCAGTGGGGGGCGTGCAGGAGGCAGCTGGTCCATGTTTCTCTCTCATCGATGTTTCTAACTCTCTATCTCTCGCCCTTCCTCTCTGTAAAAAATCAATAAAATATACTTTTTTTAAAAAAAGAATAATAATAGCCCATCCAGTGCGGCTCGGTGGTTGAGCATCGACCTATGAACCAGGAGGTCCCGGTTCGATTCCCAGTCAGGGCGCATGCCCGAGTTGCGGGCTCGATCCCCAGTAGGGGGCGTGCAGGAGGCAGCCCATCCATGATTCTCTCTCATCATTGATGTTTCTATCTCTCTCTCCCTCTCCCTTCCTCTCTGATACCAATAAAAATATATTTTTTTTAAAAAAAGAGTAATAATGACGACGACTTAGATTTGATTTGCTGGCGCTTTAGAGTTCGCAAGCGGCTTCCAGATTCCAGCGTCGCGGAGAGACCTGCTCCTCAGCCCGTAACCAACGCCCTGGGCCGCTGGGTCCCTAAGGCGAGCTTCCCCCGCTTTCTCTCGATTCCCGTTCCAAGCCGGCTGTGAAACCCTGGGTGCCCACATAGCCTGTTACTTCCAGCAACACACAGCTGGACCGGTGACCCTCCCCCGTGGCTGTGTTGAACACAACGGAAAGGGCCCCCAAAAGGCAAATGCAAGTATGTCCTAAAAACGGCAGTCGCCCCGCACGCACGGTCGACTTAAAAGCCCTTGGCTTCCCTCCAAGGCCTCCGGTACCAGCTACGCGGGCAGAAGCCAGGTTCCTGGGCCTGAGACTTTGCAACAGCCACTGGCCTGCCTCACGCACTGTGCAAGGCCTCCGTTCACATGGCTTTGTGTGACTTTAAAAAATAATAGATGGTTTTATTGAGAAGAATGGAGAGAGAGGAGAGAGGAGAGAGAGAGAAAGAGAGAGAGAGAAACATCAATGTGAGAGCGAAACATTGATTGGCTTGGCTGTCTCCTACACGCCCCCTACTGGGGACCAAGCCCATAACCTGGGAATGTGCCCTGACCGGGAATTGAACCTGCGACCTTTTGGTGCCCAGGATGATGCTCAACTAACGGATGTGGGCTCACCTCGTCTTCCCCAAGAAATCACCCCGCAAACCCACCGGAGGGCAGCAACGCCGTGTCCGCGGTAGACTGGGAAGGACGGTAAAAGTGACAAGGCACCTGCTCATGGGGAAGGCAGGGCCAGTCCTTCCTGAATCCTAACGCGACATTTTGCAATGCCAGGGCCCCAGGCCCCTCACCCGGCTGACTCCCACCTACATCCGGGTTCCTGAAATCCCGGTGGGGCGGCCCTGAGGGCTGCATGGGCCCCTCCCTGCAGGGCGGGCTGGGTCTTGGGGACAAAGGCACCCCACCCGCGTGGCCCTGGTTACAGGGCCCCCTTCTCTCCAGCTTCTGAGTCCTCGCCCGCTGCGTCACGTGCCCATTCCTAAGTAAAGCCGCCGTCAGGGTGGCCTGCCAGGGACACTCTACGCGGCCATAAAATACGGGGGATTCGGTTCATAAAATATTTGGAGGATGCTATTAGGAAGCAGAGCGAGGCCAGCGCACAGCGACTTGTTTTCTACGTGACCGGATGCCCACACACACAGAAACTATCACCGTGTGTGCAGAAATGACATCTCCATTCAGACACGGCACCTGCCCTCCAACGCGCATCCAAGGGATTAAATTACTTGCTCTCTTGCAAAAATTGGGCAGTTACCGCGGCGGGCATCGCTGACAATTATCCGAAGCTCGAGTTCGTTCCCGAACACCCGCCTTCCTAGTTCATTGCACGGAGACATATGGTTTCTCAGGGCCTGTCCATTTCAACCAGGCGTCGTTAGTTATTTTTGAGGCTGTAATTTGGATCGGAGGCTTTAACATACACTTCCTGGGCACTCCGACGTGGCCTGGCCGCCCTGGATGAGTTATTCTACAATTCTTTTCTGTTGTTGTTGTTTTGTTTTGTTTTTATATATATATATATATATATATTTTTATATATATATATATTTTATTGATTTTTTTACAGAGAGGAAGAGAGAGGGATAGAGAGTTAGAAACATCGATGAGAGAGAAACATCGATCAGCTGCCTCTTGCACACCCCCTACTGGGGATGTGCCCGCAACCAAGGTACATGCCCTTGACCGGAATCGAACCTGGGACCCTTGAGTCCGCAGGCTGACGCTCTATCCACTGAGCCAAACCGGTTTCAGCTCTGTTGTTGTTTTTTAAAGATTTTTTAAAATTGATTTTTAGAGAGAGAAGAATAGAGAGGGAGAGAAAGAGAGAGAGAGAGAGAGAAACATCGATGTGAAAGTGTAACATTGATTAGTTGCCTCCTGCACGCCCCCTACCGAGGATCGAGCCTGCAACCTGGGCACGTGCCCTGACCAGGAATCGAACCAGCAACCTTTCAGCGCAGGGGACAACACCCAACCGACTGAGCCACGCCGGCCGGGCCTCGTCTGCAATTCTTGGTGATTGGAGGAAGTTGTGGGGAGATGGGAGTCTCTGCAGACAAGCCTCTCCTTCTTCGGGCCATGGGACACACACAGGACCAGGGGTTAAGACTTCATGCAATGGCTGGGTGGCCCTCAGCTGGACCCCTCACACTCCGGCCCCTGTCCCTTATGGCTCCCCCTGGCTCAGGGGACATGGGGGAGGGGAGGGAAGGGACCATTCTAGCAGTGCCTCCCAACAGCCACCTTCCACCATGCCCCCACCCGTGGATGTCCCTGGCCACGTGCCCTTGGCACTCAGGGCTTCTAAACATAGAATAGAGAACTGAAACTCATCACTATGTCACAATATGTATGAATATGCTGTAGATGAGGCCCCTAGAACCATAAGAAATGCAAAAAGTTCACTGTTCATACCTCCTTCTCGAATTGCCGCCCTTACACATCAAACTGCCCCCCTGTGGGGCGTGTGCCCCATGTTGGGAACCGCTGCTCTAGACTGTACCCCCTGTGAGGGCCGACTTTGCCTGTTATAGTCCCCCCATGATATGCTCAAACATCAGCAGATGCATGAGTGATCCCTCCTAGGACCATCCCACGGACGGCGCTGAGTGGGTGAGGCCTTGAGTGCCTAGATTTAGCCTGAGGTGTGAGGGACAGCTATGAGGATCCGAGTAATGAATTCCTGAAAACGGGGGCAGGGGGGTGGGAGGGCGGCGTGGGAGGAAACGGGAGCTCTCACCACAGCCGCGTGCTAACGGCAGACGCTCTACCGAAACCTTAAGACCTGGGAGCGAGCCACCTGCTCAGAAGACGCAATTAGGCCACCGCGGCCCCAGAGCCGGAGCCACGTGCGTGCGCCCGTGAGCTGGGGACCTGACTGTCAGGTCACACCTCGGGCTCCCCCCGCCGTGTCAGCTGTGTGGTTACCGCTGCACGATCGGTTTACAGAGTCATCACGGGCCGCTTCTGTGCGCGAGAGGCCGGGGCAGGGTTTTTAGCACAAACAGAGGGAAGACAAAGGCGGCTCAGAAGGAGGAAACGAGGCCAGCAGCACACAGCTCCTCGGGGAGGATCCCAGGGGCCCAGAGAGCCCGCCACGGAGGCGGAGATGGAGGCGGCCAGCCGGGCAGGGCTGCTCGCCCGAACAGGGCGAGATCTGTCCCAGCCTCGGTCCCTGGACTCCGAGGGACGGCCTGGACTATTTCTCATCCCTTTGGAAAGGCGAATGGAAACAGTGCATGTATCCAGGGCCGATCTGCACAGGCCCGGGGAAAAAGGCAGGGTTTGTTGTCTGGTTGGAAATACAGTGCGGAGAAAAGACTTAGTGGATGGCGAACGCGCGGACATTTCCACGTACATACATACATCTTTCATCCAACATGGGAAAGATGAGTTAACTGCAGCATAAGAAAAGGCGTCCTCCCCACCCTGGCTGGTGTGGCTCAGTTGGTTGGGCACCATCCCAGGCACCAAAAGGTTGCCGGTTCGAGAACCAGAAACAAGGAGGCATCGATCGGACTATCGGGCCTCAGAGGGAGGATAGGGGAGGTTGGGGGGAGGGGGGAGAGATCAACCAAAGGACTTGTGTGCATGCATATCAGCCTATCCAACGGTTAAGTTCAACAGGGGGTTGGGGCATCCGTGGGGAGGGGTGTGGGATGGGAATGGGGGGATGAGGACAAATATGTGACACCTTAATCAATAAAGAAATTAAAAAAAAAAAAAAAAAAGGTTGCCGGTTCGATTCCCAGTCAGGGCACATGCCTGGGTTTCGGGCTCGATCCCGGATCGGGGTGGCCTATCGGTGTTCTGCTCTCACATTGATGGTTCTCTCTCTCTCCCTCTCCCTTTCTATTCCTCTAAAAAATAAAATTTTTAATTTTTATTTATTTAAAAAAATATATATATTTTTTTTTTATTTCAGGGAGGAAGGGAGAGGGAGAGAGAAATAGAAACATCAATGACGAGAGAGAATCATTGATCGGCTGCCTCCTGCACGCCCTCTACTAGGGATCGAGCCCACAACCCGGCATGTGCCCTGGACCGGAATCGAACCCGGGCCCTTTCAGTCCGCAGGCCAATGCTCTATTCACTGAGCCAGACCAGCTGGGGCAATAAAAATTATATTAGCCAAAACCTGTTTGGCTCAGTGGATAGAGCCTCGGCCTGCGGACTGAAGGGTCCCAGGTTCGATTCCGGTCAAGGGCATGTACCTTAGTTGCGGGCACATCCCCAGTAGGAGGTGTGCAAGAGGCAGCTGATCGATGTTTCTTTCTCATTGATGTTTCTAACTCTCTATCCCTCTCTCTTCCTCTCTGTAAAAGATCAATAAAATATATTAAAAAAAAAAAAAAAGCAGTCCTTCTCTTTTAGAACACAAGGCCAGTGGGTGGAGAAGAATAAAAGGGACCGGAGGGGAGGGGAGAAAGCTGGGGCCACCGCCCTCACAGGAACAGGGGGGTCCCCTGCTCTGTGGGCCGAGCTGTCAGGGCCGCACAGAGGACCCCCGGCACCTCCAGTCATGCTTCCCCCGGAAAGGAGAGCCGGCGGCAATGCCGAGGAGCGAACCCGCAGGGCAGCTTCTGTGATGGCCCAGGGGCAGCGGGAAGAGAGCAGGAAGGAGGGCGGCAGAGACGGGGGAAACTGCCAGGCCAGACGGAACTGGGGACTCAGGGTGACCCGGGCCTCTGTGTGGAGGGCCAGGTGGCAACCCTGCCATTCGCCCAGACGGGGAACTTGGAGAGAGACGCGCGTTCCCAGTGAGGGAAGAGTGTGGTTCCGCGTTGGACACGCTGAGCTTGAGGTACGTGGGCACAGCTCAGAGAAACGTCCAGCGGGCAGCTGCGCACCCTCATCAGGCCCAGGAAGCAATCCGAGAGGGACGAGCGCCTCCAGGGCCGGGGGGTGACTCGAGTCTGCAAAGGGGAGCAGACAGCGACGTCCCGGCAGCCACGGGCGGAGAGAGATTCCAGAAAGAACAGGCGAGGCTCCGCCGGGCGCCTGGACGCGCTGTTGACGTGTCTTCCGGGGTGACATTTGCCGGGGTGATTTCAGGGGAGTGGTGGGGGCGGGAACCATATTGCGGTGGGTTGAAGAGTGAGTTGGATGTGAGGAAAGAGGCTAAAAACGGGCCATTCTCTCTGGGAGCTCATCTTTGCAGGAGGAGAACTTTGGGGCAGGGGGGCCAGGATCAAGGAAGGGTTTTGATTGGAGGGGTTCTGTTGTCTCCTGAGAAGGAGGGGGTGGCAGTGGGGGGTGGAGCAGAGAGGGACCCCATACTCCCCACCGCGCCAGCCCCCACCCGTCTGCTGTGCCTCCCAAGATCTACAGCATCCCCCGCTGGCCAGCTGTCTCGAGGCTGCGGCCACCTTCCCTCCTGGCAACTGACAAGGACTCAGGCTGTTGGCCCTGCCTCCTGGAAACTGACAAGGACTCAGGCTCTTGGCCCCGCCTCCTGCACTGACAAGGACTCAGGCTGTTGGCCCCGCCTCTTGGCAACTGACAAGGACTCAGGCTGTTGGCCCCGCCTCCTGGCAACTGACAAGGACTCAGGCTCTGGGCCCCGCCTCCTGGCAACTGACAAGGACTCAGGCTGTTGGCCCCGCCTCCTGGCAACTGACAAGGACTCAGGCTGTTGGCCCCGCCTCCTGGCAACTGACAAGGACTCAGGCTGTTGGCCCCGCCTCCTGACACTGACAAGGACTCAGGCTGTTGGCCCCGCCTCCTGGCAACAGACAAGGACTCAGGCTCTTGGCCCCGCCTCCTGCACTGACAAGGACTCAGGCTCTTGGCCCCGCCTCCTGCACTGACAAGGACTCAGGCTCTGGGCCCCGCCTCCTGCACTGACAAGGACTCAGGCTTGGGAAGCTGCAACAACCACAGGCTTGTCAGTCCTTCCAAAAGGGTGGCGGGGAGACACGGGGCGTCTGACCCCGGAGGCCTGACCCTGGAGACCTGCACACGGGGTGCGGAGCTGGGAGAGCACACAGAGCTGTGAGGAGAAACCAGTCACCTTTGTGTTAGAGGAGAGACAGGAAACCACCCGGGGCAGAGAAGGCCTGGAGGGCAGGCATACCACCTTCAAAGGCGGGAAGGGGCGGTCAACGCTTAGTCCTTCAAATCCCCGCTCACGCACAGGGGCCTCTGTCCAAAGGCCACAGCACCAGCCCGCTCTGACCGCTGGGGAGCTGGGTCCCAGAAGTCCCACCCAAGACGTGCAGCGTGCAAACCGATAAGGGGCTCAGGGGGAGAGAGAGAGAGAGAGAGAGAGAGAGAGAGAGAGAGAGAGAGAGAGAGAGAGAGAGCCCGGGCAGACAGGCCTGCAGTGGAAGAGAGCAGGCCCAAAGCTGCAAACCCCCTGTAGGAATATTCCTCAAATCCCCATTGTTTCAGAAATAACCAACGCCCAGCCATAACTGACTTCCAGACCAAGACAGACTTGACCTCATACATCTGGCCTCCTGTGTGTTACACGCAGGCTTTGAACCCGGTCTGCAGGGAGGGGCTATCTGCTCTCAGGGCGGGGATAAGGTTGCGAAAACATCCACGTCTGACGGCGAGGTCCTCACCTCGAAGCAGACCCGGGGATGACGTGGAGCGAGTGCTTCAGGGAAGTGTTGCAGATCGATAAACCCGAAGGTGTGTACTAGTACCAGAACCCTGGCAGCGCCGGGCCTGCCTGGCCCCCCGTCTCCAGGATGTTCATCATCCACCTGCCCCCCCCCCCCCGCCCGCCCCCAGCTCCCCATATCACGGGAACCCAGAACGCAGAGCCAGATGCCCGTCTGGGTCCTTGGCAGGCCACAGGCGCTGCTGCAATTAGCGAGCTGGATCATGATTCAGCACCAGACGCGGGCAGCCTCCAGCGGAGCATAGCGGGCAGCTTAAAATAGCAGAGCTGCGGCTGCAGCGCCGGCCCGGGCTCCCCGAGGCGGGGCAGCTGCCACCAGCAGAGCCTAGAGAGGGCCCCCCCCATCCCCACCTCCCGCACGGGGCCGCCTTCCAGCTGTGACAGCCGCGTGGGAAGCTCAAGGGGCGATTCCATCAAGCTCGCCACGCAGGACACCCAGCTTGGAAGCACCTGTGGCCCCTGGAGCCACGGAGGGGGCACAGGAGTGTTCGCGGGTCCAGATCTTGTGTTAAACACACAAACAGAAAGACAGCCCACATTCCTCCCCTGCATCCCAACCACGGTGACAGCTGTGTGTACCCCACACCCACGGGGGGGCGCTCCCGACTCCTCCCCGGCCAGGTGATGACCAGCAAAGGGGCCCACTCTCAGCCTGAAGGAGGGGAGCAAATATCTCGGTCCATGGGAAGAGGTGGGACTTGGGGTTCAGAGAGGCCTGGTCCAAACCCCGGTCAACCACCTGCCTCCTGCTGGCCCATCGCGACCCCTCCCTGTCTTGGCCAAAATTCTGTCCTTTCTTAGGGTCCCACTCTGGTGTGAAACGGAGCTCATGATCACTGATTTGCGGGTCCTGTGACAGGTAAGCGCCGTAACACGCAGAGCATCCGGGAGCGTGCCCAGCACAGGTGAGTCTCATTAAGCAACACCTGCCCTTGGCGGCTTCTGCATGGTCATGGCTCAGGGTGCACGGTCACAGGGGGGCGGGTGGGGACCCGGGGCGCACAGGGCGGAGAAAACCACCGAGGGTCCCCCGCGCCCCGCTCTCGGTCTAGTTCTCTCATTTCGGTCGTGTTCCCTAGGTCCGTGGTATTTTCTCAGCGAAGCCGCGGCCGTCGTCACAAAGGTTCTCCGTCGTCACAAAGGTTCTACCCAAGGACCCGAAGGAGATTTGCAGTCACAAGGAGCCCTGCCATTTTTCAGCATCGGGGAGATGCCACTTGTCCCCGGGTTCATCGACAAAATCAACAACGTGGCTCTAACATGTCTCGGGGAGAACAGTTTCATGGGGCCAGCTGAGAGCATCTGGGAAAAGAAGGGGCAGGAGTGGGGGTGCGCGCCGTCAGATTTTAAAGGGAACACGCAGTAACACTGCGCGGTGATGGCAGAGGGAGAGACACCGAATCCATGGGACATCATAAAGGGCCCGGAAACAGACCCGGGCATCTAAACGACGTTAGTATCTTACGAAAACGGTTATTTCCAAACAGCGGGAAAGAAATGAACGACTCAGTGCCTCGTGGTGGCACAACCGGCTAGCCCTTGAGACGAAAATAAACCATATCCTCACTTCTCCCAAGACACAGAAGTGAAAGTCCAGATTGAGTAAAACAGAACAGATAAGCTATGGAAAGACAGGTGGACATGTACATCACCTTGGGTTGGCAACTGGGAGAAACCATCGAGGGGGGGGGATGTTGATAGAATTATCATAAATGCATTGACAGGCCAATGGAAATGGACAGAACAATCTAATCTAATAATAGACAAATATGCAAATTGACCATACCTCCGACACACCCATAAGCCACGCCCACAAGCCACGCCCACCATCCAATCAGAGCGAGTATGCAAATTAACCCAAACCAAGATGGCTACAGCCACAGAGAACAAGGTTTCCTAGGTAACAGAGGAAACCAAGCTTTCCGCCTGCCATTTCCAGGCCTAAGCCTCCACTCAAGCTACAAAGTTTCAATTATAGAAGGTAAACAAATTCAAACAAATGGCGGCAGAATGGAGCTTGAGAGAGCAGGCCAGGGTTGCCGCCGGCAACAGGGGAAGCAAAGCTTTCCACACACCCTGGCCGGGCCCACCCACTTAAGGCAACAAAGTTTCAATTATAACCCCAACACAAATGGCTGCGGGCCTCGGAGGGAACCCCAGGCTTGGCTCTGCTCCAGGCCTCAAAGTTTCAATTGTAGAAGGAAAATAAATTCCAGATACCAGAGCCTCTGCTTGCGTCGCCAGGGGGCGTGGCCCACCTGCAAACCACCACAGGCCCCTCGCTCAGGCCGCCCCACGCCCCAAGGGAACCCCACCCTGATCAGGGACACCCTTCAGGGCAAACCAGCTGGACCCCACCCCTGTACCAGACCTCTATCCTATCTAATAAAAGAGTACTATTCAGATTGATCATCACTGCAGCACACAATATAGCTGCCCCATGTGGTCAAAGATCCTGCCCCCATGTGGACACAAGATGGCCACCACAAGATGGCCAGCAGGAGAGGGCAGTTGGGAGGCACCCGGCCTGCAAGAGAGGGCAGTTGGAGGTGATCAACCCTGCAGGTGAGGGCAGTTAGGGGTAACCAGGCCGGCAGAGGAGGGAAGTTGGGGGCAAACAGGCTGGCAGCAGAGTGGTTAGGGGGTGATCAGGCTGGCAGGCAGAAGCTGTTAGGGGCAATCAGGAAGGCAGGCAGGCAAGCAGTTGGAAGCCAGCAGTCCTGGATTGTGAGAGGGATGTCCGACTGCCCGTTTAGGCCCGGTCCCTGGGATCGGGCCTAAATGGGCAGTCGAACATCCCTTGAGGGGTCCCAGATTGGAGAGAGTACAGGCTGGGCTGAGGGACAACCCCCCTCCGTGCACGAATTTCGTGCACCGGGCCTCTAGTCTATATATATAAAAGGCTAATATGCAAAGTGTCCACTTGGGAGTTTGACCGGGAGACCGGGAGTTCAATGGCTTGCTATGACATGCGCTGACCACCAGGGGGCAGTGCAGAATGAAGGAAGGCCCCAGCCGGCAGCCGGAAGGCCCCAATCAGCCCTGATTGCTGACCAGGCCTAGGGACCCTACTTGTGCACAAATTTCTTGCACTGGGCCTCTAGTCTATACTAATAAAAGGGTAATATGCTAATTAGACTGGGTCAACCGGCCATCTTCCAGACATCCGACTTCCTTCCAGACAAAGCCATGGTGGTGGGGGCCAAGGCAGAGGCAGTTAGGGGTGATCAGGCTGGCAGTTGGGGGCGAGATCAGGCCGGCAGGGGAGGGCAGTTGGAGGAGAGACCAGGACTGCAGGGGAGGGCAGTTAGGGGCGATCAGGCTGGCAGACAGAGGGGTTAGGGGTGATCAGGCTGGCAGGGGAGGGCAGTTGGGGGCGAGATCAGGCCAGCAGGGGAGGGCAGTTGGGGGCGAGATCAGGCCGGCAGGGGAGGGCAGTTGGGGGCGAGATCAGGCCGGCAGGGGAGGGCAGTTGGGGGCGAGACCAGGACTGCAGGGGAGGGCAGTTAGGGGCTATCAGGCCGGCAGACAGAGGGGTTAGGGGTGATCAGGCAGGCAGGCAGGTGAGCGGTTAGGAGTCAGCAGTCCCAGATTGCAAGAGGGTGCGGGCTGGGCTGAGGGACCCCCCCCACCCCCCGCCGCCATGCACAGATTTCTTGCACCGGGCCTCTAGCATATATATAAAAAGTGTCACTGTGAGAGGTCAGGGTGGAGTGCATACGGGACCATATCCTCAGGTGAGGCGCTCACACCACTGAAAGGAGATGAGAGCTCAAGTACTCCACTTGTCTGAACCGGCACGGCCGTGCTGACATGGCACTTTCCGGGGCTCCCTTTCTGGAGAAAATTGGCCTGCTTACTTGTCAGAAAGGAAAGAGCTGCACTTCACCCGCCGAAGGAATTGCTTCTAAGAACTGTTCGTGGCTGAGAAAAGCTTCCCCTTGAGCAGCCGCCCGCCAAGGACAATGACCTTGGCCCTTACCTGTAGGACCTCCGCACCTCAGATTTCAACCCAGAAGAGCGCCCAGGCCCGCGCCCTGTGCTGCTGCGGACCCCGCGGCCCTGGTTTCGTCAGGATGGACAGTTCCCCCTCCTTCACGGGGCTCCAGACAAGTCCTGCGTGTAGGACACTTAGCACTATTTCTTCTGCTCCAGGCCAGGCGTTTGGGGGTGAGAAGGACAGATCCCGCAGAAATACGCCTTCCCCTCTGCCGTCTCTCTCCTCTCATTGATAACTCCCCGGCTCATCTCTTCCTCTCTCCTCGATACTTTCTCTCCCTTATTGAAGGGAGGGAAAAGAGGATGCCGGTCATGTGCTATGAAGTGCAAACAGACACAGCTTCTGTCAGGCACTGAAAAAAGGATAATTGGAGGCGGCCAGGGAGGCCAGCTTCTATGGAGGCGCACTCACAAACCAATCCTGAAAAGGCTGTCCCCCACAGCCACGCGTGCGTTCTTCACGGGGGGGGGGGGCGGGGGGTACTGGACTCCCCATCCATCCCCTCCCAGTCTGCACGTCCGCCGTCGCCCACCCGGCCCTCACCCTCTCGGCCCTGAGTTTGGCCACACCCCGTGATCCCGTCTCCCAGCCAATCTCCCTGAGCAGCCCTCGGTCTCCTGGGAGGACACTGAGGCTCAAGGACATGCCCACGATCACAGGCGTAGTAACCGATGGAGCAGGGATTCAAACCCCTGACTGTCCCTCCTCCCCGGCCCCCAGGGGCGTCACTCACGTGCACCCCCCAACCCCACCCCATCCCTCAGCCTCCACACGGTGCGATCACCGCCTCCCATAGGACCCCTAAATCCGCATTGGTAACCCCAGCTTCCCTCACTCCATCCTCAGTCTCAAATGCCCGCCGGGCAATCCCACCTGCATGTCAGCATTTAAATATCTTAAGGCCAAACTCATCATCTCCCTAAAATGAGTTCCCTTCCTGATGTCTCCATTACAGGAGTGATCCCTCTTCTCTCTGACACCCACGCTAAGGGACCCCTGGCTCCGTTTCTTCCTTGACCCTCCCTTCAGTTCCCTTGAAATCACAGGTTTTCTCCCCCACCCCTTGCTGCCTGTACCTCCCCTGGGCCCTTAGCATCCCTCACCCGGAACACCTGTTCCTGGCCACCTGCCCCACCGCAGCCAGAGCAGGTTTCTCGCGCTCGGACCGTGGACACGGGGGCCAGTACCTGCTTTCCTGGACCTCTGGGTGCCGGGAGCACACAGCCCCCACCCCGCTCCAGGCACGACAACCAAAATGTCTCCCGACATGGACAAAGGTCCTGGGAAGGGCAGGTCGCCCCCGTGGAGGGCCACAGCCCTAAGGCCTGACTCCCACACGCTGCAGGGGAGGGCAGTTGGGGGCGATCAGGCTGGCAGGTGGGGGCAGGTGAGGGCGATCAGGCTGGCAGGTGGGGGCAGTTGGGGGCCAGCAGGCTGAATTTGATCGGGCCAGCCGATCTCCAACCTGGACACGGGCCAGTTTCAACTTAAAATATCAGAAGAAGAGAAAAGCAAACCAAGGAAATGTTCTGACTAAGGAGGGAAGGCACTGCCCCATAAAAGAGAAAGTCGAAACGACTTAAAAAAAATACAAGCGGATATAACCTCCTTTACCCTAGATATTAACCAGCCACTTTCCCGCAGACAAACTGCGTGTGATAACCCAATATTTACCTGACCTGAACCACGGGTGGGCCTACGGGGGGCCCGGGGAGCCACTGTCGATTGATTTTGTTAGTGGCCAGCAGCTGTAATCGAATCATGGGAGTGTCTAGCAGTAGGTTGATTAGGTTAGAGCAAACATGAAGGGCCCTGTATTGGGGAAACTCTGCAAATTTGAGCTTCCGGATGGTCTCTGGACCCCGCCAGCAGGGTCAGCGTGTTAGTCTGCGTAGAGCAAACCTTGGGAAAGGTGCGTGTCTTAATAAAAGGCACGAATTGGTAAGTGAATGCCTTGTAAAAGCCCCAGGGTGTTCTCTACCCTCACACACAGGCAAGTTCGTGTGTCTACAACTCTGCTCGTATTGCTTCCTTTTCCCCCCTTCTTCCCCCTTCAGAACTCAGCTCTGCTCTCGCCTCCTCCTGGCAGCCCTCCCTGATTTCCCCTGGCTAGGCTAAGAGCTCCGGGTCCTCGTCGTATCTTTTCATCAGAATGAACATGTACCTTCCTTTAGAATCCACTACTAAGGACTGATTCGTGTCCCCCAATAGTCATAGGTCAAAGCCCTGACCCCCGCTGTGGCTGGGTATTTGGGCATAGGATCTCTAAGGAGGGCATTGAGGTTAAATAAAGTCGTAAAGGTGGGGTCCTAAGTCAACATGACTGTGTCCTTATAAAAAGAAACACCAGAGTGCTCCCTCTCCTTCCTCTTTCTGCACACACACACACACACACACACACGCACACACACACACACACACGGCAAGGAAGGATCACGTGAGGACACAGCTAGAGGGCGGCCATCTGCAGGAACCAGCCTGCCAGCACCTCGGTCTTGGACCTCCAGCCTCCAGAACTCTGAGCAAGTGCATTTCTGTGGTGTACGTCACGGGTCTACGGTGCTTTGTGATGGCAGCACCAGGGCACTGACAACACGTATCAACACGCAGACTCGAGCTCCTTGAGGGCGGGGCGATAGCAGACAACGATTTCCGGGCTCAGTACCTACTTCACACGATGCTTGCACAGAGTAAGCGCTTAATACGTTCCTGCTGAGGAAGCATAAGCGTGGATAACCTATCTATATAAAAAGCCATCGACCGGAACGCCATGACGACTGGAACGACCAGTTGCTATGACGCCCACTGTAGCAGGCCAACCGCCCGATCAGGGGCGGGGCCGGCCGGCCAACCTCCCACGGCCCCTCCCCTCAGCCGGTCCCACCCCCGATAGGCCTGCAGCCCCTCTCCCCCCCCCCCCGCGCCAGCCCAGCCCAATCGGCCCCCATTGGGGTGGGCCCGCTGGACCCCACCTGTGCATGAATTCGTGCACCGGGGCCTCTACTGGAAGATCAGAGGCTGAAAGTCCAGCTCACTTTCTCATCATAGGAGCTCAAAGCATGTCTGAACCCCATCAGGTCAGAGCGGTGAGAACTCAGACCCCTCAGGTGCTGTCAGTCATGGAGGAAAGGGCAAAGTTCAAGGCAGAACCCTCCCACTGTCCTTCCTGCCATTTACGCAGCTGTTGTTGCCACCTGACCCGGATGTCGGAAGCGAGAGGGAAGAGAGAGGCTAGGCATCATCAAGGGCTCAACTCAACAATATCTGTTCAACCCAACAATATCCTCCTCGCTGAGTGGATGAAACAGCTGTGGACCCCAGCTTCTAGGAGCTTCCAGGAGCTTCCAGAAGTAAAAACGACACAAATCATAATGATGAAGAGCATGAGGACCCTGACCGTCAACACGTATTCAAACCTCACCCCATGCCAGGCACTGTTCTGTGTGCTTCTCATATATGCACCTATGGAACCTTCCCAGCAGGTCTATGGCGAGGGTATTATGCCCATTGTACAGACGAGGAGACTGAGGCAGAGACAGATTCAGACAGACTTGTTCTCAGTGGCCACACTACCGAGCTGCATGGGGGACAGGGACCTTTTCCTGCTCTCTAGAAAGACAGGGCCGGCTGGGTGCGGGGCTCTCACAGGCCAGTGAGAGGAAAGCAGGTGGGGGCTCTGGGCGGCTTGCTAGGCCAGGCCCCGCAGCCCCCTCTCTGACCCTAGGAGGGCGCTAAGGGGCTCCCATCACCCCCCTGGACCAGGCTCTCTCCATCGTCCTCCCCAGCCCAGCTGTCCATGTTTCCTGTGCTCTGAGAATTCTCAGAGCTGGGGGCCCCGGGACCACCCACGAGGGCGCAGAAAGAGTAGACGTGAGGTGTCAGCTGTCTCCTAAGGGACAGGACGGCTCTGTGAAGGCGGAAAGGGGACGCGGGGAGTCCAGGCCCGGGAACCGGCCCAGCACCCGAGGGCGACACAAACCAATAGGCTCGGCGGGTCTGACGCGAATGTTGCCCCCGACGTGGCGTCTGTCTGCCAGGCCCACGGGCCATCCCGAGCGCAGCCTCTTCTGGACGCTCCGTGCCTGGGAGGCCATCTTCCCCTTCAACTTGAGAGCAACGGTGAGTGTCCGTCTGAGCCCAGGAACAGCCGTGCAAAAGCGGAGTCTCCGTGCCGATCGAGGGCCCGGGGAGGAATGGGCCCGGGACCAGCCCTTGCGTTTCCGTGGAAGCGAGCTTCTGCCTCGGCACCGAGCGCGTGACCCAGTTTAGTAGCAGCCTCAGCTCAGCGGGGCCCGGAGGAAAGGCCGGCTCTTAGAAGACCGAGGCACGTGGGAGGTGAGACGCACACCGGCCTCACCCCGCAGAGGGCAGGCAGGGACCCGCCTCCACCGGCTCTGCGTTGTTGGACGAAAGGCCCTGGTAACCAGGGTGCGAGGAGGAAGCTGAGCGAGGACGATTTGAACGGCGTGGCAGCCGCAGGGGCACAAAGGCGACGGCTGCAGAGACGGGGCAGGGTCACCCCCGTTTTTAGATCCTCGGGTGTGTTTGGGGAGCCCCCAAAGAACGCATCCTCCGTCCTCTGGATCGAGGTAGGGCAGAAGCTCCGTGCCCTCATTACCATGCAGATGAAATCTGCAGGGGCAGCCGCTCAGCAGAGCCACTCTCTGGGGGGGGGGGAGAGGGAGGGAGAGGGAGAGTCGCCTGGCTACCTCCTAAATCCACGCAAGGCCCTCTTCTATTCATTCAAAGCCCGTGAGCAGGTCTGCTGTTAAGGGCTCCTTCCCAACGCAGACCCTGGCTTCCCTGGAGCCCACACGTGGCAAAGAACTGAAGACTAGGAACCCCGAGATCTCCAGCCCACAGGCACCCCAACGGCGGCATCCCACCTGCAGAGCTATGAGGAGACTCTCAAGAAGGAGACAGCCAGCCGCTGGGGGTGAGAGAGGCATTCCACGTGGATCAAGTGCCTCGTGGTCCTCTAGTCCTCACTGCAGCAGCGCCCATTCATCCCGCCGGCCCCCCCCTCCCCCCCGCCCGGCCCCTGAGGACGCTGGCCCACTGCCCCCAGAGGCTCCCAGCAGGACGGACGCCAGCAGGGAAGGGGTGGGGGGAGCAGACGGGGACGCCAGCAGGGAAGGGGGAGGGCGACAGGACGCGGGAGCGGCCTCCCTCCTGGGCCTCTGAAGCCCCTGGAATGAATCACTCGCCTGCCTCACACGTTCAGTTGCTTTTTCCAGAGGCTTCTGCGAGCCCCCAAAAGGGACCCCCTGGGCTGGGGCCTACAGCTATTGGGGAGTTCCTCTCCGCGGCACAAGGACCTTCTCCATCCCCAGCCGTGGCTGTTCCGGGGCGCGCCCGCGGCAGGGACGGAGCACAGATTGCACAACCCGTTTTGCAGCAGAAGAGCCCCCTGGGGCTGCCTGCCATCGTGTCACACAAAATGAGCTTCCACGGGGTCGGGACCCGCACGTGGGGGGGGCGTTGACAGGCTGTGCCCAGCACCCCGGACCCTCCCTGCCCATTCGGAAGGCGCGATGGCCCGAGGCGCAGCGGCGTGTCCCTTCAGACGCCATCACAACTGAGCTGTGTCTACAAAACGCCTCCCCTGGCCCTGCCTCCTCCATCGGCACAGCCCGCCCCCTGGGAGGTGCCGAGGGCAGCCCCGTTCCTCCAGATTTCCAGATGAAGGAGGCAAAGCATGGCGAGGTGGAGGGACTCGCTGGTCACAGGGGGTGAGGCTGACCGAGGGATCGCTCCCTGACAATGGCACCTTTGAAGGTGAACTGACAGACAGCCAAGAAGGTGAGTCCTTGGAGGACTGGAGGGCAGGGCTGCAAAGGACTGTGGGGGAAGGTCACGCCTGGGAGGCACTGAGCCCCTAAGACGTCCCAGCACCCAGGGGTACGGAAGGGGCGACAGCAGGGAAGTCCCCCGGCCACCGTCATACATTCGTGCACAGGGTCCCCTCTGCTCGCATCCCCCGAAGGAAGCCACCCGGGGCCTCCGTGGCCACCCAGGGACCCTGCTGAACGCCAGTCGCCGGTAACGGTGGGAAGGCGGGAGGGAAGGCGGGAAGATATTGACTCTCCCGCAGCCACGCCTCAAGCATCTCCACGCAGATCCGCCGCCCTCCCAACCGCAGCCTCCCCTCCCCGGCCCTGCTCTCCTTTCGGTCCAGGAGGTATGGGCACCCAGAACTCACACTGCTTACCCGATCCCGATGGTAACATAAAATGAATTTCTTGCCCCCAATCAGAATGGGCCGTGGACAGTCAGAATCAAGGTCTGCTGCTGTTTTCCCCCATACTGATTATCAGCACAGTGGCTCCTCCTCCTTCCTGGTCTCTCTCTCTCTCTCTCTCTCTCTCTCTCTCTTTCTTTAAATCCTCACCCGAGGATATTTTTCCATTGATTTCTAGGGAGAGTGGAAGAGACAGGGAAAGACAGAGAGAAACATCGACGTGAGAGAGACACATCGATGGGTTGCCTCCTGCACGAGCCCCAACCAGGGCCGGGGCCAGGGAGGAGCTTGCAACCGAGGTACGTGCCCTTGACCGGAATCGAACCCGGGACCCTTTGGCCTGCAGGCCGATGCTCTATCCACTGAGCCACACCGGCCAGGGCCTTCCTGGCTTCTCTTGACGCTTAAATGTGCACGCTTCCTGGGCTTCACCCTCAAGCCCTCTTCTCGGCTGGCTGTTCCCTCTTCCTGGGGAGCCCACAGTCCCAGCACCCCTCCCCGAGTACAGGACACACAAATCCTTGTCTCCGGCGCTCAGCGCTCCCCCGAGCACCGAAGCGAGTTGTCATCTGCCTGGCGGACAGATGGCGCCCCAATGGATGCCCTGCAGGCAGCGCAAGTGTCCTCATCCAAAAAGAACCCATGATGCCCTGGCCAGTTTGGCTTAGTGGATAGAGCGTCGGCCTGGGGACTGAAGGGTCCCGGGTTCGATTCCAGCCAAGGGCACGTGCCCGGGTTGCAGGCTCCATCCCCAGTAGTGGGGCGTGCAGGAGGCAGCCGATCCATGATTCTCTCTCATCATGGATGTTTCTCTCTCTCCCTCCCTCTCCCTTCCTCTCTGAAATCAATAAAGAAATATATTTCTTTAAAAATGAACCCATTCGCCTCCCTCCCCAGTGACCACGGCCGGGGCTCCGGGAACGGCCATTCCTGCACCCCCACATCCTGCCGGCTGTCTGGCCTCTTGTTCACATGCATCTACCCCTCCCTAGTGACAGCCTCATCCTGTCCCCTCCTGGGCCGAGGCAAGAGTATCCCCACCTGCCGAAACCGGTTTGGTTCAGTGGACAGAGCGTCGGCCTGCGGACTCAAGGGTCCCAGGTTCGATTCCGGTCAAGGGCATGTACCTTGGTTGCGGGCACATCCCCAGTGGGGGGTGTGCAGGAGGCAGCTGATCAATGTTTCTCTCTCATCCATGTTTCTAACCCTCTATCCCTCTCTCTTCCTCTCTGTAAAAAAACAATAAAATATATTTAAAAAAAAAAAAAAAGAGTGTCCCCACCGGCCCCCACTGGAATATGAGTCCCCCACGGGCAGGAACTCGGTTTCACCCTCCACCTAGCCACGGGCAGATGCACAGCAAGGAGTTCCGAGTCAGGGCTCCGTCTCGCCTCCATGTCCACATTGCTAACAATTTCTCTTCTGGAGCCAAGATCCGATCCTGCCAGGCCCCTGCCGGCTATGGGAGAGGCTCCGGGCTGGCCTCAGCGTAGCACTCCAATGCCTGAGCCGTGGTACTGGCTGCCGTGCGGCCCCACCTGCCCGTCCCGTCTCTTCTCAAACTCGTTGCCCTTCGAGAAGGCCGCCCTGAGCTCATCCTGTCCCCGGTGCATCGTCTTTCTCATGCGGAGCCTCGGCCTGTGCGACCCTCTCTCCCGGGATAAAACACCTGCTCTGCCTGGGAAATCATGTTATTTATTGCTCAAGACGTCGCTCAAATGCCATCCCCTTTGGTAAGACCCCCCCCCCTCGATCCCCCATCTCCCCACCCCCATCCCCAGAGTCTCAGAGATAAATCTCCGCTGTAGGACCTATGATACCGTATCATGGTGGAGAGCGCTATGGGGCTACTGGGACCCAGGATCCCTGACCACCTAAGGACTTCAATACCACATCTCCCTCTCGGCCTGGGCCGTTGGGTATTACCATGCATTGGTCATGCTACATCCTTTCGGGGCAGTGGAAGCTCCTGGCACCCTGGCACTCACTCCCCGTTGGTGGGCGGTGATGTGGGTACCTCACATAACTACACTGTCCCCTACGGATGCGTCTGATCCTCACAACCACCACGGGAGGCCGGTGGTGCCCGTATTATTCCCATTTCACAGACAGCGGTGATAAAACCGAGGCAGATGTGAGGTTACTGTCGCCTAGCCGGCTGAGGACAGCAGCAATGGCCCCGTATACTTTCTACTGGACGTCGTTACTCCTCTCCAGCTCTTTGCCTCCAGAAGCCAAACTGTAGCCTCGTCTACGTCATTACGACAAGCCGATGAGCACCTCCCATCCATGAAACAAGGGTGTAGACAGAAAGGGGACAGGAAAAAAAAAAACACCAAGGGGGATATCTGGGCAAGCCCGTCAAAGGCCACGTGGCGATTCTGAACCGGATTGCTCTCCACCAGAGAAACTACCAGTTTCTCCATCATCCTTTCCCCGTTTGGACCGAAACTTGGAGGTGGCCCCCATCAGCCAGCGAGTGCATGCCACAGCTCGCATTTGCACATCTGCCCCCCCAAAAGGAGCTGTTACAATGCACCCCCGGATGAGGTTCTAACACGGAGGCTGAGTGAACAGAAGCGGTCTAACAGAATCCCTCAGTGGTCGGCAAACTCATTAGTCCACAGAGCCAAATATCAACAGCACAACGATTGAAATTTCTTTGGAGAGCCCAATTTTTTTTAATTATTAATTTTTATTGATTTCAGAGAGGAAGGGAGAGGGAGAGAGAGAGACAGAAACATCAATGATGAGAGAGAATCATTGACTGGCTGCCTCCTGCACGCCCCCACACTGGGGACTGTGTGTGCCCACAACCTTGGCATGTGCCCTTGACCAGAATCAAACCCGGGACCCTTCAGTCCTCAGGCCGACACTCCATCCACTGAGCCAAACCAGCTAGGGCGAGAGCCAAATTTTTAAAACTTAAACTTCTTCTAACGCCACTTCTTCAAAATAGACTCGCCCAGGCCGTGGTATTTTTGTGGAAGAGCCACACTCAAGGGACCAAAGAGCCGCCTGTGGCTCGGGAGCGGCAGTTTGCCGACCACGGCTCTAACCCTCTCCAATTTCCACCGAGCAAGCAGGGCCCATGGTTTCTCGCCTGGAGAGAATCAGAACCCTCTGAGGTTAAGTGTTCAGGGAAGTTTTAAGGCGTCTTCTACGGCCTGAGAAATGGGAATTTGGAAACCGGCTGGATCGGTAGCAACGCTGTCCACGCACAGATTTTTCCAGAACCCAAGAACAGATCTCATTTCTTTCTTAAAAGAACCTCTCTCTGGCTGGTCCACCCAATTCCATCACCTCTATCTTTGATAAATGCAATCAGGCCGAAGAAATAAGGTCTCTTTTGGATTTTGCTACACCGAGAAGAGGGAATATAGCACACGAGTGGCCCACGCTGGTTAATTCCAGGAGATTAAAGTCACCATTTTCCAACAGCAACATGAGCCGGACAGGTCAAACCTTCATTCTCCCCCCTCCCCCCCCCAAAAAAAAACCAACTTACTCATCCTCTCTTGAAGAGCTCAGTTTAATGGGCTAATGATGAAATGAGCGTTGATCAAGTTTACGGAGCTCTGCAATTCCTCTCGCTTCTAAGGATAAATGTGGAGATGATGAGACATGCGTTCCCGAGGTTCACATCTGTGTTGGCCCCAGCCCCCGCCCTCCTGGGGGAGGGGGGTGATATGGCCTCATCCACCCCCTGCTCCCAAGTTCACTGCCAAACAACGTCGAGAATGAATTTGTTTTACATCTCTGATGGCCCCGGTTTACCTTGTTTAAGATTAATAAAGCAATTGCAATCCTCTCAATTAAAAAGCTATTTCAAAATGCACTTTTAATTCTAGTGTGTGAGCAACTCAATTATTTCTTTTCTTTTTTTTTTCTTCTTGAGTGGGTAATTGCTGTCTTAGAGTGGCACGGGGTTCTGTTTCTTTTTCTATTTATTTGTTTGTTTGTTTGTTTTAGTTAATCCTCACCCGAGGACATTTTTCCATTGATTTTTTTTTTTTTTTAGAGAGAGTGAAAGGGAGAGGGAGAGGGAGAGAAAGAGAAAAACATCCATGTGAGAGACACACATGGATTGGTCGCCTCCTGCCCGAGCCCAGACCAGGGCCAGGGATCGAGCCTGCAACCTAGGTACATGCCCTTGGCCGGGATCGAACCCGGGACCTTTCAATCCACAGGCTGGTGCTCTATCCACTGAGCCAAACTGGCTAGAGCACGGGATTCTTTTGCTTAGAGAAGAGGAAATACTGGGCCAAATTCTTCCCTAAAACTTAGCATCTTAGGCTCAGACCATCAACTCTCAAGAATAAGGAGTGGAGTCCAGGTTCTGGCCTTCCGTGGGCTTGGGGTCCAGTGGATGAGACAACACTAGGAAGGAGGGGTACGCCTAGTTCGGGGGGCGGGGAAGCGGGGTACCAGGTAAGGGAGAAGTCAGGGACCAGGGAAACAGGAAACAGATCAGGGCATCTGTGTCGGGTCTTAAAGAGAAGTCTGTTCATTGGACAAAAAAGTAAAGAGTTAAGGAAGGCTCTTGCAGGTAAAAAGAACATTACACGCCGCTGTGCTTGGAGCAGGGTGGGGACACGCACTCCTTATGTACTGAATGGATGACGCAGAGGCCCGATGAGTAAGCGTTGTGTTAGCCCCTCCTCACATCCATGGGGCATCCACAGAATTCCCACCCCTCTACCCACCCTGTGAATTAGGCGGCGTTCTCCTCGGGGCGTGGATGAGGAAACTGAGATTTTCAAAGGCCCAAGGCTGTTACGCAGCAGCGCTTGGCCCGGCTTCCTGGTAAGTTATGGATGTGCTAGTGAGCCCGCCTTCAAGGACTGATTTCTAGAGCAAATGCTTAGCTCTCTCCTCGACTCCGACGCGGACCATTCCAGGCGGCCCTCAATGCCCCTCTCCCCACATATCCCCTCTGGCAGCACGGCTGGAAGGAGGAAGAGAGAAGCTAGCCACGGCCATGCCCCGTCAGACTCTGGGATCATCAGGGATCTGTGTCTCCTTGTCAACCCCATGTCAGTCCTCTCAGGGTATTTGGTCTTAGCGGCCCCCCGATGGGGGCCCCTTCTCCCAATTCACAAAAGACAAACTGGAAAGAGCCCCCCCGCAACGTCACCTCAGGCCAATCCAGGCTCATGACAGCCCTCCTCCGACTCAAAGAATGGCATGGACTCGGGGTTCAGGCACAAAGCATTTCGGTTTTGATCGAGGTCTTTTTTTTTCCCCCTTTTCTTTTTCTAATCATTTTCTCAATTTCTCCCTTGCCCGTCCAGCCTCTTTCTGTCAGACTTGTTTTGGGCGCATGCTTTTCCTCCCAGCTGAGGCTACATGACATCTTGCTATTGCTGTGTTCCCTTCTCCACTGAAAGCAATCAAAAATGAAAATCCACACATTCCAGAACAGTGTCTATTAAACATGCACCTTTCTGTAGGTGAAATAAAAGCGTTCTCTGAAGGCTGACGTTCAGCGCGGAGTATCACCCGGAGGTCGGATACTGGGGGAGACCTGTCCCTCACAGGCCATCCGCATCTGGGTCGCTGAGAGTGATGGTGAGAGTCTAGAGCAGGCCGACTTACTGAAGGAATGCCTTCGTCTAAAGCATCCCTGGTCGCCCTAGGCGGTTTGGCTCAGTGGATAGAGCATTGGCCTGCGGACTGAAGGGTCGCAGGTTCGATTCTGGTCAAGGGCACATGCTTGGGTTTCGGGCTCGATCCCTGGTAGGGGGCGTGCAGGAGGCAGCCGATCAATGAGTCTCTCTCATCATTGATGTTTCTGTCTGTCCCTCTCCCTTCCTCTCAGAAATCAATAAAAAATATCTTACCTAACAATAGACAAACATGTAAATTGACCGTACCTCTGCTACGCCCACAGCCAATCAGGAGTGTGTATGCAAATTAACCCAACAAAGATGGCAGGTTAATTTGCATATGCAGGCGCAAAGCAGCCGGGTGGGGTGGGACGCCTGCTATGAGGGGGAGTGGGGGATAGAGGGAGCTACAGGAGTGGTGCTCCAGCCGGGAGCAAGGACTTGGCGGCTCCCGGGCGGCCCGGGAGCGGGGACTTGCTGGCTCCCGGGTGGCCGGGAGCAAAGCCAGGGGAAGGAAGGCCTATTCTTGCACGAATATCGTGCAATAGGCCTCTAGTATTTAAAATAAAATAAAGCATCACTGGTCAAAGTATGGTCCTTGGCCCAGTAGCAAGGACATGGCCTGTGAGCTGGTTGGAAGTGCAGACTCTCAGGCCCCACCCCAGAGCAACTGACCCAGAACCTGCCTCCCAGTGGCACCTCAGGTTGCCTCGTGCGCACGTTCAGATCTTAGAAGCGCGGGTCTAGAACTGCGGTGGATTCCCTGTGACTGCCACCCTGGAGGCCCCCAGGTGGGTTTCTTTCCCAAGAGAGGCCTCTCTGAATGGTGGACTCCATCGCACTTCCCCACCCGAACGGTTGATTCACAGAGGAATTCTGAAATAACCCATGTTCTTCCAGAAGCCACAGTCTGGCCTGAAGGAGATCAAGGTGAAACGGTGGGAGGGAACGGGGAGATGTCTGACCCAGAGTCACAGGCAACCCTTTCCTCCCCGCGCCTTCTTCGGGGCCCTGGGTCTTGTTGTGTGAAGAGAGGCAGGAAAGACGTGCTGTGCAGCTGGACGGTGGCTCGTGGGAGCCGAGGGGGCCGTGCTGGGCACTGAGATCCGAGATGCCCGAGCCAGTGGCAGAGCCTCACACCAATAAGAACCCTCAAAACGTGCCCAGATGAACCCTGATGCATCTGTCACCTACCCGGAGGGGAGGACCGAGAGGATGGGAAACCCTGGGGACCCGGTTGGAGGGGGTGAGAGTGAGACGGAAGGCCGGAGGAGAGAAGGGGGAAGGGATGACCCATCCCTGACCGATGACATCCTGCCCACCTAGTCCCACTCTCCCGAGAGGCGCGGCCAAGAATGTCCGGGGCCCGACAGAGGCTCTGACCAGAGCCCAGGCAGGCCACACAGGTGCCGCCTTGACACCGAATTTGACTCCGCCCTCTGTGAAGAGGAAACTCGTCTCAGAGATCTATATATATAAAAGACTAAGTGACCGAACAACCGGACGACCAGTCGCTATGACGTGCACTGACCACCAGGGGGCAGACACTCAATGCAGGAGCTGCCCCCTGGGGGTTATTGCACTCCCACAGCCAACCTCCCCTCTCCCCCTCCGCATCAGCCCCGATTGCTGGCCAGGCCAAGGGACCCCACCTGTGCACGAATTCCTGCACCGGGCCTCTAGTATTTCTTTAAAAACAAGAGCACCAAAAAAGTTGCCTCTGCCTAAAACAGTGAAACCAAAAACCAAAACAGGGCCTCCAGCCCAAGCCAGGGTCTTCTCGCTGACTGACAGGTGCGTCACAGGAAGTTCCCTGACACCCTGAGCATCTCAGATCTCTGAGCCGGAGGCCTGCCTTAGCGATGCTTCTGCCTTCAAGTCCAGCTCGTTCCCCTCCCCCACCTTTGCTAACTTCTCATTCATATTTTTTTTTCCATCTTCACCTCGGAATTCTCCAAAACAGCAATAGTGTAAAGCACTAAGATGGTTTCGGTAGTATGGATCGATCGATTCCTGGTTTTCCACCGATTATACTTGGTTTATTAACAGCATCTCGGCTCTGCCACATGGTTCTCTGTCCTTCTCGGATGAACACCTCCGCGAGCTCTCGTGGAAAGCCTGGAACGGACAGCAGTGATGGACAGCGGGGAGCCACGGGGGCAGAGAGGTTCTGAGGCCCCGAACTCCGGACAGGACCTCCATCTCGCTCCCTCCACCAAAGACAGCCCGAAGGCAGGCCCTGCCCCAGAACTGATTATGGAGTCCGCCTACGGAGTCCGAGCCACCACCTTAACTCAGCCAACTTCCACTTCCTGTAAACCAGGCCTGGAGAAGCCAAGCCACCCTCCAGAAACACGTCTGGAGAACAGCTCTGCACCCCCTCCCCACCCCGACACGCACAGACAGGCCGGACAC
Organism: Eptesicus fuscus; assembly: GCF_027574615.1. Lineage (NCBI taxonomy): Eukaryota > Metazoa > Chordata > Mammalia > Chiroptera > Vespertilionidae > Eptesicus > Eptesicus fuscus. The sequence goes on along the minus strand of NC_072496.1, from coordinate 6,950,453 downwards.
GCCACCTCCCAAGGAAGGAGAAAGTTAAGTCTCAGGCACACCTGGCTGCAGCCAGTCTGGCCCTGTTCTCAGACGGGGTTCTCACAGCCGAAACCTGGCCTGTGTCTGCAGAGGGCATAGACAAGGGTCAGAGGTCCTCAAGCACCCATTATCCAGAAATTCATTCTCTCTCTCTCTCTCTCTCTCTCTCTCTCTCTCCCTGCCCCAAAATGAGAATAATAGGTCAGCCTTATTATCTTTCCTTTAGAGAAACCAGAAGTCAGGCTGCTGGGCAGCTGATGGAAAGCTCCAGACAGAATGTGGGTGTGTGAAGCTGTGCGGAGCTCCAGAAGAATTTGGGGGGGGAGGGGGGGGAGGAACTCCAGGGGTTTTTGAAAAAAGGGTGTTCTTAGCCTGGGTCACAGGGGCTCCTCAGGTTCTGGGGTACCCAAGAAGTCTGGATGTAGGGGGTAGGGGGTAGGGGGAGTGGCGGGGGCGACTCCCCCTCCCTGCCGTCCTGGGCCCTCCGGCCACAGCCAGAGGGAGTCAGTCACTCACCACCGGTGAGCTGTGCAGGGCCGAAGCACAGGGCCAGCTGGAACCACAGGATCACGGCCAAGAGCCTCTGGGGGGACTGAGGCTGCTGCTGCTGCTGCTGCTCTAGAAATCCATCTCCAGGGCTCGGGTTCATTCCATAATACATCTTTCATCCGCACCGGGCATCCGGCTGGCAAGAGTCTGCAACCAGGGACGCACAGGGCTATACCCGCGGCTGCCTGGGCTCGGCGGGGGCCACACTTCCGCTCCTCCGCGGTGGGACCGGCTGGGGGTGGGGGGGGGGGCGGGGGCAGGAGGGGTCGGCTTCCCCGGCTCCATCCCCGGTCCTCCCCCGCCCCCTTTCCCAGAGCGCAATCACCGCCCCCCCCCCCCCGCCTTCTCGCTCCCCCCAACGCGGGTACACGGAGTACAGCCGCCGCGGGATGCTGCGCGTGCGGGAGGGTGGAGGAGGGGAGGGAGGCGGGGGAGCGCACGCTGGCCCGGCGCCGCCGTCCCCGGGACCCCGCGGCTGTGACCATGACAGGAAAGTCTACAGCCTCCCAGCGTGTCGGGGCTGAGCACCCACTTTTCCCCGGGCCTAGGCGGGTCACTCTCAGGAACCTCACCGGGTGGCACCGGGTCCCCCACGATACTTGTCTGGTTTTCCCCAGGATGGGGATGGGTCCTGTGGCCCGGTCCCCAAAGAGATGGCTCTGCGCTCTCCAAGATCCCTTCCCTGGGCTCGGGGGTGCGGGCAGGACCAGGCACCAACTCCCCCTCCCCAGGCCTGCGCGCGCCTCCCCGGGACGCAGAGCCCCCCTCGGGGCCCCGCGGGGGTCTTACCTGTGGGTCTCATGCAGGCAGCTTCCTTCCCTCCTCCGCCTCCTCCCCGCGCCAGTCGCACCCGCATCTGTGCGCGACCTCTGCCGCCGCCGCCGCCGCTGCGCGAGCCGGAGAGACGGAAGCCTCGGCGGCCGCGGCGCCGGGCTCGGGCTCCCCCCCGCCGCCCGCGCTCGCCCTCCCCGGGCTCCCGGAGCCGCTGGGTGCGGGTGGTGGGGGAGGACCGACGCCGGGCCGCGCGCCCCCGAGGAGGCGCCCGCGCGCCCGCCACCTGCGCTCGCGAGCGCGGCGGCGGCGGCGGCGGCGGCGGCGCGGGAGGAGGGAGGGGTCCTGGGCGGAGCGGAGCGGAGGCGCGCGGCGGCCGCGAGGGAAGGGGCCCGGCGCGGGCGGGAGCGGGAAGGGGCCCGCCGCCGCCTCCCCGACCAATGGGAAGCCCGCGCGCCTGCACCTGTCCGGGCGCCGAGTGCAGGAGGCGCTCTCGCACCCGCGCGCGGGGCCGGGGCGCCCCTCCCCGGGGCTGGACGGCGGCCCCCGCCCGGGCTGAGCGGAGCCCGGAGCCCGCTGCGGCCTCCACGCGGTGTCTGGGGCCCCTAGTCACGGGCAGCGCGGGAAGGCGCTCCCATGTAGGCTGCTGCCCCGGAGGTGGCGCCAGACCGGGGGACGGGGGTGCGCGGCCGGCGGTCCCCACGCCCTGACCCTCACCACCCACGGGGTTCACTTGGAGGGGCGGGGAGGGGGCCGATGGCTACAGTCTCTCATTTTCCAGCGTCGTGGTCCGTTTGTCCCTCCCCTTCCCAACGCCAAGGTTCTGCGCGCCCCCTGGATCCCGAAGGACACGTGTCCCCCTCCCCAGCCCCTTAGCTCTTGGACCTTTTTTTGGCGAACAGCAGGCGTCCTGCGGGTCCTGGGGACGCACTGGTCCCTCTGAACCTCCGCCCGGGGGCGCCCTCTGGTGGTCAGGGGGAAGAGTGGTCCGAGCCGCGGCAGAAAGTTGGGTGCCCAGGACCGGGCCTCTGGGGATCCAGGGTGTTTGCTCTCCCAGCCTTCGTGATGTCTCCGTGCCATCCCTGGTGCCCGTGCTTGGCCCGCAGCCGGGGCGCCTCTCCCGTCCCCTCTGGCTCTGGCCACCTGCTGCCCCTCCCAAGATGGGCCTTTCTCAGCGGGCCTGGCTCTCCTGGCCAGAATCCCAGCCACAGTCGTTAAGGGGTGTGCGCTGATGAGCTAATACTGGCAGACAGCACTTCAAAACCAGTGGCACCCCAATAGTCTGTAGCAATTTGTGGCTATGAATACCATGTTTCTGATGCCGCCACCAAATCTGCTGGCTTTTCCCCAAAATCTCACATACTGGTGGTCGTGGGGAAATGACAGCTTTTACTGGGCCGACTCTTACTGGGATTTCAACACACATCCTTTCAGGATAGATTAACTTCCAGTAGCCACATCAAACTCGGCATGTTTGTTTATATAGGTATCTCTGCTTTGCAAAATCAGAGGTGGCGGTCGCGCACGGAATCGGTTTAAGATTCTGACCAGCACAAGTTCATTGCCGCTTAAAGCCTGTACGTTGGGGCTCTGGAATCTCAGTTGGTTAGCCTTCCACATTTCCAAGATCCTCTGGCTGACCTCTGCCTTTGAATATGTATTTCTTTTCTTTTCTTTTTTTTTTTTCTTCAGTAAATTTCCTAAAGCTTTTCTGATAACCATCAAATCAGCAAAGCTCAAAAAAAAAAAATCAGCAAAGCTCAAACGTATCTGTTGATGGTGCACACGGTTTTCAATTCACACGAGATGCATCTAAGTACCACTGAAGTCTGTGCTTCGGCTGGCACACAATGCATTTGTAGGGAGAATGTCGGGATTGAAAGGAACGTCAAGTGTATCTGGTCCAAACACCCGATCAATGCTTAAGTCGCCTCTCTGACATTTCAAAGAAGTGGCCACCTGGCCCCATTGAGTACTTCCTGCCCACAGCTCTCTTAGAAAAGCCTTCCTTAGACTGAACTGAGACCTGCTCAGTCCAATGTAAGTGCTGTTGGGTTTGGTTTCTCCGGAGGCCTCTCTCCTCGGCTTGCAGGCGGCCGCCTTCTTGCTGTGTCTTCACATGTCATCCCTCTATGTGTGCACGTGTCTGGCGTCTCTCCCTATTCTAATCTCCTCTTCTTATAAGGGCACCGGTCATCTTCGGGAACACCCTAACGACCCCCTAGGTCCCCTGCATAAAGGTCCTATTTCTAAAGCAGTCTCGTTCTGTAGTAGGGGGTCAGAGCTGCAACATGCGTAATTCACCCCATCACGTCGCACAACAAAAACAAAGCCAGCGTTACACTCATCTTACAGGCGAGGATGATGAGAACAAAGGAGTCGTTCCATGTACTCAACACCCCCCGGCCAATGAAGGCCTCGCCCTTAAATCTAACGCAGTTGGACTCCCCCCTAACCCTTCCCACCACCCCACAGCGATGGCAAGGCCCACAAAGCAAGTTATTCCGAATATATTTTGACCTTTCTTTGTCTCATCCTCTATCACCTTGCCTTTTTTTTTTCTTTCTTGGTTTCTTACCTTTACAATCACTGTCAGCCCTAGCCGCTTTGGCTCAGTGGAGTGGGTAAAGTGTGGGCCCTCAAACTCAAGGGTCCCGGGTTCAATTCCGGTCAAGGGCATGTACCTCGGCTGCAGGTTCCCCGGGCCTGGTCAGGGTGTGTGCAGGAGGAAACCAATCGATGTGTCTCTCTCACATCGATGTTTCTATCTCTCCCTCTCCCTTCCACTCTCTCTAAAAATCAATGGAAAAATATCCTCGGGTGAGGATTAACAAAAAAATGAAAGTAAATAAAAACCCGCTGTCAGCTTGGCATGAGTTTCTTTCTCCAGGAAGGCTAGTCCTTAGCACCAAGGGAAGGCGTGGGAGGGAACGAACCTTACCCAACATGCAGCCAGCATTTCCTGAGTGCCTAGATATGCCGGCACGATGCAAATCCATGAAATGCAAACGGATACCAGCTCAGCCTTCAAGACGCTCCCAGTTATGGACCTAAATCTACACTTTGTCTATGGACGATACGTTTACTCAGTCACCCACTCATTCAACAAGTATGTCTTGAGTCCTTCTGTGTGTGAGGTGCTGCTCTAGGAAATTTTCACCAAGGGCTTTATGTCATGATTTTTTTTTTTTATGCTCAATGGATCATTTTAATTCTATAGAAGCCATCCTATATAATAAAAGCCTAATATGCAAATCAACCCAACGGTGGAACAACCAGTGGAACGACTGGTTGCTATGATGCACACTGACCACCAGGGGGCAGACGCTCAATGCAGGAGCTTCCCCCAGCCTGTAGGCCCCAGGCCAGCCAAGGCAGGTGCCAGCCACGGGGGAGGCGGGGGAGGCCCGATTGCCCTGCTGGTCACCCCACAGATCAACCCTGATCGCCAGCCAGGCCTAGGGACCCTACCCATGCATGAATTTTATGCACCAGGCCTCTAGTAATAATATAAGAGATGATATCAAAAACATCAAGGTGTGTTTGGGAATTGTGGGTAACCCCTTGTGCCTAAAGAGTATGTGTGTGTTTAGGGGTGAGTTGGGGGGAGGTAGCTGTCAGAAATAATGGTGGAAGGTCCAATTAGGGACCTTGCATATCACACCGAGGAGTTTAGACTTTATTCAAAAGACAGTGGGAGCCATCAAAGGCTTTTGAGTGAGACAGTATCATGATTAGTTGTATCAGACACTGGTCTTGTAGGAAGAGTGAAAGCTGGAACCGAAGAGGCGGTGGGGAGGCAGGTGGCGTGAGAAAACCACAGGCCAGGGGCGGGGGGATGAGGTGAACAAGGGCCAAGGCCAGGACCCTGGGAGGCTCTGGAGAGGGGGACTGTCAGATCTCAGGGACCAAAATGCTTGAGGGTGAGCAGACAAGATGATGCAGAGGCGGTATCAAGAGTGACAGTCTCGGAGGCCGAGCTGTCCGCTGCTAATAAAAATAGGGGGCATAGCCGAAACCGGTTTGGCTCAGTGGATAGAGCGTCGGCCTGCAGACTCAAGGGTCCCAGGTTCGATTCTGGTCATGGGCATGTACCTTGGTTGCCGGGCACATCCCCAGTAGGAGGTGTGCAGGAGGCAGCTGATCGATGTTTCTCTCTCATCAATGTTTCTAACTCTCTATCCCTCTCCCTTCCTCTCTGTAAAAAATCAATAAAATATTTTTTTTAAAAAATAGGGGACACAATTGCAAAGGAGGTTTTAGGAAGGCAGTGTTGAATCTGAGGAGCTGGAGGGGACTCCAGCAGGCGGTGGAAATTAGAGCTTTGCAGAGGGGTCTGAGCTAGAGAGGTGGGCCCATAGGCTGCCCCAAGGCCGTCCCTTAAAGCCGCAGGGCAGAAGTGCTTGCCTGGAGAGGGCGCCATACAAAGAGAAGAGGCCCTGGACGGAGCTGCTGGGAACTGCACTGTAGGAGAAGGAAGGAATGGAGGGAGGGAAGGGAGAGGGGGCGCCAGTCAGTGGTCCCCAAACTGTAGCGATATTCACCCAGACTCCTCGCTCCTCCGCAGAGAACAGACTCCGTAGGCCTGGGGTGGGGCCATCCATCACCGCCCTGTCCTAGAACTATCTCCCCTCGCCCACCGAGACCTTTCTGAAAAACGCATTTCCTTGGGAGTGAAAAACTCCAGACGCAGTTTTAGCAAAACAGAAAAAAATAAAACAAAAACACCGAACTTTAAAAAAACCACCCTTTTTTTTAAAGTTTCAGTAAAGCTCATTCTTTTTTTAAAAAGAATATCTAATTATATCTACGCCACGTTGAGGATGAAGAAGGAACCCCAAATGAGATAAATTATTCAGTGCACCTGTTTCCTCGAGTCCCCGTTGGGAAAACCTCTTCCCATGTTTAATCTTACAAACTATTTGTGATTAAATTTCAAAAATCGATCATTTCATCGTGCAGCCCGCTGCCTCTGTGTCACTGTTGAGTGATCCTGTAATTGCGTTCTGTTATCTCACGGTGGAGGTAAAAGCTTTGAAAGTACTTATTTTGAGTCCTTCTTTTCTTCAGAAGAATTGCTAATGCCCTGGCTCATGTGACTGGGTTGGTTGGGCATCATTCAATGCACCCAAAGGTTGCCGGTTCGATTCCTGGTTAGGGCACATGCCTGGGTTGCAGGCCTGATCCCTGTTCGAGGCACACAGAAAGCAGCTGATCCATGTTTCACTCTCACAACAACGTGTCTCTCTCTCTCTCTCTCTCTCTCTCTCTCTATCTCTTCTCTCTCTCTCTCTCTTTCCCTTTCTCTCTCTCTCAAAATCAATCCTATATAATAAAAGCATAGTATACAAATTGTCCCCTCGACCAGGAGTTCATTCGGGAGTTCAACCAGGGGGCAGGGCCTGCTGGGGGAAGGGAAGGAGGCCCCGGCAGGCAGCCAGCAGCCGCTAGGGAGCCTACCAGTGCACGAATTTCATGCACTGGGCCTCTAGTAAAAATATATTTGTAAAAGAATTAATTCATTACCATTTCCAGCTGTTCATGGCATTACGATGACATATGTGAGAAACACCAGCATCTTAAGATGGAACAAACTATGCCAAAACCGGTTTGGCTCAGTGGATAGAGCATCGCCCTGCGGACTCAAGGGTCCCAGGGTTCGATTCCGGTCGGGGGCATGTACCTTGGTTTCGGGCACATCCCCAGTAGGGGGTGTGCAGGAGGCGGCTGATCGATGTTTCTCTCTCATCAATGTTTCTGACTATCTCTCTCCCTTACTCTCTGTAAAAAAAAATCAATAAAATATATTTTAAAAAAATATGGAACAATCTATAAATATTTAAAATCCCCTCCTGCTCCCCCGGCCACACATGATTTGGTCTGGCTATAATTATGCAGTGCTAGCTCAGAAGACCGCACAATGGGGAGATTAGGGGGGAGGCGGGATTTGATCCCGGCTCCACTGCCCACCTGATCTTGAGAGTCTCCCTGTGACACTCAGGGAAGGACAGTCCCTCCTTTGCCGTGTTGTGTTGGGAGTTTCCATATACGTGTCAGCCATCATTTTCACACACGCAAGTTCTCATGCACATGGAATACTGGGCATTGTGGGTAACTGATGGTTTCCATGGAAACGTAACTTTCCTATTTCCCAGGCTCTTATCCCACTATTTTCTGCTTTTCTGAAAAAAAGAAGCGTATAATCTACAATTTTCATCCTTAGTACTGGATTCACATAAGTTTTTCACTGACTGTCCTGGGTGTTTACGGAATATATGTTTTTTTTTGTTTTTTGGTGTTTTTTTTTTACTGTTTTGAGGGTCTGCTATTGTTGATGAGTCCCTGTCTCATAGGCACTTGTAGAGAGGGGCCTGTTGTGTCTTCTCAGATACTATTCCATGGGGCATCCGTTTCCCTGGGTTAGTAAAGGAGAAAGTGGAGGCGGGGCATGCAAGAACTGAATTCCTGAGAAATTGTACTGCAAAGCTGACTTCTGAACATTAATCATTTACCCTCTCATCCAGCCATGGGTGTGCAAACTGTTTCACATGACCCTCAGGGAACAGAGCGCGATGAATATTTCCTACAATTACAGCTGGTCCCCGATGTTTTACTTCTGCCCCTGGCAAATGGACTCGTCTTTGTCCTGTCCTAACGTCTAAAAGCGTAAACAAAACGTCCTTTGGGCTTAAAAAGGACGTCCTCAGGGGTTGAGCGGTGAACCTATGAACCTGGAGGTCACGGCGAAAGTGTGCTGCGTCACTTTAAGGCGCTCCTATAGCCCTTCCTCTCACTGCAGAGGTGCCCAGAGGTAAGGATGGCGACCCGAAGGCCCCCTGAGGACCACTCAGGACTCCTCGCCCCACCCGTGCCCGCCACTGCGCCTGGGCCCTTCCCCCCACTTCCATCCTGGAGGCGATGGCTTCACCGGGTTCTCTCAGAAGCCTGCCATTGTAAGGTGTGCAGATGGGAGATCAAATCCGTGCCTAAGCCTGGCCGGTGTGGCTCAGGGGTTGAGCGGTGAACCTATGAACCTGGAGGTCACGGCTGGATTCCCCATCAGGGCACATGCCCAGGTGGCGGGCTCCATCCCCAGTGTGGGGCGTGCCAGAGGCAGCCGATCCACGATTCTCTCTCATCGTTGATGTTTCTCTCTCTCCCTCTCCCTCCCTCTCTGAAATCAATAAAAAAATATATATTTAAAAATATTTCCTGCCTTAGCTGGTTTGGCTCAGTGGATAGAGCGTCAGGCCTGCGGACTGAAGGGTCCCAGGTTCGATTCCGGTCAAGGGCATGTACCTTCGTTGTGGGCACATCCCCAGTGGGGAGTGTGCAGGAGGCAGCTGATCGATGTTTCTAACTCTCTATCCCTCTCCCTTCCTCTCTGTAAAAAAGCAATAAAATATATTTTTTAAAAATATTTCCTGCCTAAAATAACGGTGTTGGTTCACTAGGAACCCTCAGCTTTAAGGGTCACCCTGATTTCCTATAGCCCCCCTGTCCTCTGAGTCCCCCCCCCCAGGTGTGGGGTTCTAGGTGGGGGGGGTGGCCATGGTCTAAGGCTGGGGGACCCGGCGGTGCCAGGGGCATTGTGAAGTGGCCGGAGCGTCATAAGCGCCCCCCACCCCAGGGATCGCAGGGCAGCGCGGGGCCCGGCAGCGCCCCCTGGAGGCTCCGGGGTCCAGGTGCAGACGCCGGCAGGGCGCGCCCGCGAGGAGCATGGAGGACTTCGGCCACTTCTCGGCGCGGCCTCACCGGGACCTCGGAGAGCGCGCGTCCTCGGCGCGGCTGCGCCGGTCCCGGCCCCAGACCCGGCCGGCTCGGGGCTGCTGGGCCGGGGCTCCCGGCGAGGGGAGCGAGGCCGCGGCTCCCTGGCCTCCCCGCCACCAGTCCCCCGACTCCCCGCGGGAAAGCCGCAGCCTGAGCGACGTGGCGCAGAGGCCCCCCGACGGCGCCAGGAAGCACCGGCCCCGCAGCTGGCGCCCCAGAGAGGCCTGGGGGGAGCCGAGGATCCAGCCCCAAGCGCGGGGCAGCCGGCACAGCCCGGCCTGGCCGCTCCAGTTCCAGCTGTCACCCCAACAGCCGCTGCGCTGCCACCACTACCCCCCAGCCCAGGGAGACTCGCCCCCACCGTACCCCGAGGGCGCTTACACCCCGCTAAGTGGGATGTTCGGGGCAGAAGAGGGGCAGAGTGGGGACCCGTGGGCGGTGCCGGTCTGCGGAGGTCTAGACCGCTGGTCCCTGTCCTCGCTGCCCTCCGAGAAGTCCTCGGCGCCCTCCCAGGAGTTCAGGACGCTGTCCGCCTGCGCGTGCGCCCCCAAGAGGGACGGTGGGGACCGGCTGGCGTCCCTCGCCAGCCAGTGCCTCCAGCCCGCGCTCTCCGGCAAGGAGACGAAGAGCCAGCACACCCAGATCCTCAAGAACAAGCTGGACGAGGCGGTGGTGTCGTCCCGGGACCAGAAGATCGTGGCCCTGGTGCTGACCCGGCTCAAGAAGGCGCAGAGGATGCGGGAGCTGCAGCAGCAGGCGGCGGCGGCCTGGGAGGAGCTCAAGCGCTCGGACCACAAGGTCCAGGTGACCCTGGAGCGCGAGCGCAAGCTGCTCCTGCAGCAGAACCGGGCCCAGTGGCAGCGGGAGAAGGAGCAGCGCAAGACGCGCCTGGGCCGGGAGCCGCGTGCCCCGAGGGGGCGCGACAGCCAGGCCAAGCCCGCGGCCCAGCCGGACAACCTGTGGACGGCGCCGCCGCCTCCGCCGCCGCCCGAGGACCAGGACGCGCAGCGCCAGGACCGACCCGAGCGGGCCCGCCCGGAGGCCGCCAAGCCCAGGAGGCCGGGCCCGGCGCCGCGCCTGCGGGAGCGGGAGCTGGAGCTGGAGCAGGAGCTGGAGCTGGAGCGGGAGCTGGAGAAGACGCTGTCGGAGCAGCAGCGGAAGCAGACCAGCCTGGAGCAGCCGGGGAGGCCGGAGCCGCCCACGACGTGTCCCCAGAAGCAGCCGCCCCCCGCCGAGGGCCAGAAGAAGGTGCGCGAGGCCAACCTGAGCTCCCTGGTCAATTTCCAGGCCCGGAAGGTGCTCATGGACTGCCAGGTCAAGGCCGAGGAGCTGCTGCGCAGGCTGTCGCTGGAGCAGAGCTCGCAGCGGGCGCAGGAGCTGCACCAGGGCCTGGTGAAGGAGCGGCACCGGGAGCTGCGGGACCGGGCCCGCCGGGAGGAGGAGCAGTACCAGCAGGTGCGGCTGCGCGCCGAGGAGCTGGAGGAGCAGCGGCGGGTGCGCAAGCGGCTGCTGGTGCGGCTGGCGGAGCAGAAGATCCAGCAGGCCCGCAGCAGCGCGCACCGCAGCCTCGGCGACCGGGCGCAGCACGTCCGGGAGCTCAACCTCCTGCGGGAGAAGAACCACCACATCCTGAAGCTGAAAGCCGAGAAGGAGGAGAAGTGCCACATCGAGGGCATCAAGGAGGCCATCCGGAAGAAGGAGCAGAGGATGGAGCAGCTCTCCCAGGACAAGGAGGCCGCCTCCGAGGGACCCCCGAAGGCCTCCAGCGCCTGCAGGCGGGACAGCGGGAAGGCGCCTGCCCGCGGCTCCTCCTACGACCGCCTGGACGCCGACGACGACCAGCTCCGAGGCGGCTACTGAGAACCCGCAGGAGATGGGGCGACGTGATTCCTTTTATAACCTGACTATACGTGTGAGCATTGATTTTAAGAAAAAAAAAAAGTATAAAATAGCTGCGATTTCCTCTCATGAACTAGTCCGATTGATTCGTTTGGATAAGCCGAGAAACTAGGGGATAGAAGTTGGTGGGGGGGTGTTGAGGACATGACTTGGCCTTTGTGAGTGTCTGTTTGAATAGGATGTATTCCTGGAGCTCTCAAGTCATCTTAGCAGCCTATACATCAGGCACGTCTTGGAGGAACCGGAGAAAAATCTATAGACAGTAGGGGAAATAATTCTGTGACGTGTGAAATAGCAGTCATAAGAAATCCCCCAGGGAGGAAATAAATGTGGGTAGATTTGGGAGCCCTGCGTACTGCATCCCCGTAGGAGTTTATAATGCACATGAACATGTTAAAGGCTCTGAAAAGGCCTGCAGTAAAGAGACTAATTTAAGCTAGTGTTGTTGTTTTTTACAATTCCTGGAACCTTTTTTTCTTTCTTTCTTTCTTTTTTTTTTTCTTCTTCTCAAGTCATTCCATGGAATTGGAGTTCTGTGAAATGTTTTTGGAAATAGCTATCTATAGCTCCTCCCGGATTATGAGCTTCTTTGGTCTGCCTTCCCTTTTTTTACATTTTTAGGTAACCAGTGAGGGATATTGTTCCAAGGTCAATATGAGAGCCACCTTCTCATATAATGAGAACTGGGCCTTCTCCCCTAGTTAGCTTTCTTCCCTTATCTTAGGTCCCCTCCAACTGCTGTCCCCAAAGAGGCCTATTTGAGCCCTCACTACTTTGCTAGAAAATGGAAATGTTTGCAATTCCTTTAGCACTCCTGCTCGGTGGCTCCCTCACAGCCCCATGATCCGAGAGCTCCCTGCTATCTTCTGTTCTGGTTTTTTCCCCCCCTTTGGGTCAGTTCTATCCAGTCTTTTTGGAACAAAAATCTATTGGAGCCCTTCTATTTCCCCCTCTTTCTCCTCTGTTTCTTTTGCTGGAGGTATAGGATGTCATTCTGTCTCCCACGTGGTGTCTAGTTAACCGAGCTCTGAATGAATGACGACGCATGCAGGGTTTGGGACTGTGACATTTTAAGTGAGGAGTCAAGAGGCCAAGTAGAATATAACCCATCACATCTCAACGTCTCTATCAAAACATTCTAAAATTTTCTTTTAGAGCCCCTCTTGTAACCTTTATCTTTAAAAGAGAGAGAAATGGAATAAGCCCCAATGGAAGATTTCTGTCATATTAGTACTTTTTAAAATATATTTTTACTGAGTTCAGAGAGGAAGGGAGGGGGAGAGAGAGAATAGAAACATCAATGATGAGAGAGAATCATCCATCGGCTGCCTCCTGCATGCCCCCTACTGGGGATGGAGCCGGCAACCCAGGCATGTGCCCTTGACCAGAATCGAACCCGGGACCCTTCAATCTGCAGGCGGATGCTCTATCCACCGAGCCAAACCAGCTAGGGCTATATTAATATTTTTGAAATGACAGGAAAGGTAACCGGTGAGGGATATTGTCCCAAGGTCAGTATGAGAGCCACATTCTCATATAATGGGAACTGGGCCTTCTCCCCTAGTTTTCTTCCCTTATCCTAGGTCCCCTCCAACTGCTGTCCCCAAAGAGGCTTATTCGGGCCCTCCCTACTTTGCCAGAAAATGGAGGGGCTCATACATCTCGCCTCTGTTTCCAATCTTACTCTCGTCTCTTCGCCCAAGTTAGTCCTCTGCTCTGGCCAAATGCCCTGGGCGTCCCCCTAAGAGCCTAAGATGTTTCAGGCAGACTGCGGATGAATCTAACTCCTCCTCTTGGTATGTATAGTCATGTGACTTTGGGGAAGTTACCTTCCTCGCCTTCAAGATGAGGCAACTGGTGAGCCTCAGTTGCTCATCTGTAAAATGGAAATGTAATTCCCATTTCAAAGGGATGTTTGAAGGGTGATTAAATAACATAACGTAAGGTGTTTGGCGTAAAGCCCAGAACCTAATACACAACCCATCGTTCAACGGCGGGTTTTATTATAATGCGGACCTTCTGTTCTTGGCAAGTCCATTCTCCCTACCTCGATGCCGCCCATCATATCCGAGTCCGATTTTTCTGAGCTGAGTTGACATTCTGTCTTTTCTGGCATCACTTTCTTGGTTGCTGTTATGTGTGGCGTATCCATTTTGCCATCCATATCTTGGCTTCCAAGCTGGACTGAGGGCTACTTGAGGCCAAGGTCATTGCCTTAGAGTTCTTCGTACCCATCCTTAACATGGTGGTCAATATATAGTCAAAGTTAAAGCCTTTAAGCGGGATGACCCCATATCTACACCAGACCAATCTTCTTTGCTCTTTGCTCCAAGAAATAAACTCCCTGCTCTCAGAAAAAGAAGGCCTTAATACATAAAAGCATTACATAGGTAGGGTCTCTATCTAATAAAATGTTTGATTCATCTGGAAGATAAAATAATTCTTAAAAAGTCATATAGATGTAAAGTAAAATTGATAGAACACACAGAGAAATTAAACTCATCATCAGAGTGAGAGATGTTTGAGGTATCATTGATAGGACAAAAAAATTGTAAAATTATAAAAATTCAATGAGCAAGTTTGGTTTATTAGTCATATTTAGATTCTATGTAGAATGGAGTATTTACAAAAATTGACCAAGAAATAGGCCGTAAAAGAAGGTTAAAATTTTTCAAATATCCATTATCATATCGGACAAGTTTTTTTTTTAACCACAATGCAATTAGAACTCTAAAATACATGCTTAGAACTTTAAAAATCTCACTTTTTAAGGTAACTTCCCCAAAGTCACTTAACTATAAGAGAACACATTATATTCATGTAGGATATGCTTTTAGCATCTTTGTGGGTTCAAATAATAAGAAACATTTCAATATATTTGGAACTAGACAATAATGAAAATATAATACACCAAGGCGTATAGCAATGCAGTGAAGAGGATAACGTGAGAAAATATAGACGTAAATGCTTATTCATATGAGAAAAGGTGAAAATTAATAATCACTCAACTTAAGAAATTAGAAAAAGAACAACAGAATAAATTTAAAGAAAGATAACTATAAGTGCAGACACTAATGAACTAGAGAACAAAGATATAATGAGTATAATTAGCTAAACTAAAAGTTGCTTGTTAGAAAACAGGAATGAAATTGGCAAGCTTCAAGCAGAGTTCAAGAAAGAGACACACACAAATAATATTGAAAAGAAGGGGCTATAATGAGAGATCTAGCAGAAACTAAAAAGATAAGGGTACTATAAAAAAATAAACAAACTATAAGCCAAAGGATGCATTAACTTAGAAGAAATGAACAAATTCCTTTAAAAATAACCAACTCAAAAAGAATAAGAAATCCAAATACCTCATAACCCTTAAAACAAGTGAATCAACTGTTTAATTTTCCTACAAAGAATCACCAGGCCAGATGCTTTTGCAGGTAAAGTCTACTGAATGTTCATGAGACAAATCCTAATCTTATGCAAATCATCTGAGAGAAAGAAGAGAATACTTCCCAACTGATTCTGTCCACAATACCTTTGATACTAAAACTGGAAAAATGTAATAAAGAAAAATCATAGGAAAGCCTCATGCATGAACAGAAAGGCGGTAATCTCACATAAATATTAGCAAAATGAATCCTGCACTTTATGAAAAAAAGATAACACATCAGACTAAGCTGGGTTTATTCCGGGAATATAAGGCTTAACTTCAGAAAATCTGTAATTATCATTCACTACATTAGCATATTAAAAGAACAAAGCACTATGGTAATGTCACTGGATGAACCAAACACATTTGATGAAATTCAAAATACCTATTTATAATTTTTAAAAAATTGAACCAGCTCAGAATAGAAAGGGATTTTCTTAATCTGATAAGGGGAGACTACCAAAAACCTACACAAACATTATTTTTTTAGAGTGAAACAGTGAAGGCTTTTAAAATCAGGAAGAAAAAAGAAAAAGAAAAGGTGTGGAAAAGAAAAGAAAAAAACCCTCAAAACTCTCATTCTTCACAGATGAGATGATTGTCCCCATAGAGTATTTTATCTACAACCTTAGAAGTTTCTATATTCACAACAGGGATTTTTTTTTTTTTTTTTGTAATAGCCAAGAACCAGAAACAATTCAACATCCATCCATGGCAAAATGGATAAATAAATTGAGCCACCATCACACAATGGAATTCTATGCAGCAAAGAGCTTACAAAGGATCAACAGCCATGCTAACAAAATGGGTGAGCCCCACCCACGTGCTGTGGAGTGAATGAGCCAGGCACCAAAAAGCACACACTGTGTGACTGCATTTATATAAACGCGGTCACACAACATAAATGCAATCACACAGTGTGTGCTTTTTGGTGCCCTGGCTCATTCACTCAACAGCACGTGGGTGAGGCTCACCCATTTATATAAAGTACAAATACAGCCCTAACTGGTTTGGCTCAGTGGATAGAGCATTGGCCTGCAGACTCAAGGGTCCCAGATTTGATTCTGGTCAAGGGCATGTACCTTGGTTGCGGGCACATCCCCAGTAGCGGGGTGTGCAGGAGGCAGCTGATCGATGTTTCTCTCTCATCCATGTTTCTAACTCTCTATCCCTCTCCCTTCCTCTCTGTAAAAAAAGCAATAAAATCTATTTTTTAAAAATAAATAAAGTACAAATACAGAAATCAGGATGGTGGACTCCCTTAGTGGGGGGAGTTCGTGGCGGGGGAGGGGTACAGAGAGGCAGCCTGCAGTCATGGGTAAACCATGGGACATAGATTCGATCAATGTTGGGTGTAAACTCTGGCTCTGCCATTCACCAGCTGTCTGCCTACCCACAGGAGGCATAACCACTGGGAGACTCAGTTTCCTCCCCTGGAAAATGGGCAGAGTGATGGTCCTCGCCTGGCTGGATTGCAGTGAAGTGAACGCGATAATGCCTGTGGAGTCTGTGGCTCAGAAAGTTCTGGAACACGAGAGCTATTGGTTGTTATCAGTGTTCCTCTTCTTCATAGCCCCTCCACCAGGGGTTCAACAAGAAATAGAGTTTCCACTCGGCAGGGGGCTTTAGATTTCAAGACATTTCCTCCAGAGCTGCTGGGGGCGGGGCGGGGGGGGCGCGGAGAAGGGGGGCGCCCCACTCTAGCCATGCCCTGTTCCGCCTGCACTGCTGTGGGTTTGTCTTTGGAACGCCTGCTCGGGCCACGTGGGCCGAGGGTCAGGTGGTGATTCCACAAGGGCTGGGCCTGAGATACTAATTCAACTGCTGCCTTGCCTGAACTGCCTACAAATCTCAGAACCAGAAGAGCAGGCCTGGCCTCCTCGCCTTTGTGACCAGAGCGGCTTGGGCCCCGGGCATTCTGACAGCGGCCTCTCACACCCCGTAGGGACTGGTCAGGCAGCTGCCCACCCCCCCACACCCCCCCACCCCGCCCCTGTGGGTGCACAGGCATTCACCATGAAAAGAATGCAGCTCCCCGCCCCCCCCACACACACACACACAATGCCCTTCTTTTCCTGAAAGCCTCCGAAACAGATTTTGAATTGTACCGTTTTCATACAACGCTGTTTTTTGCAAAGCATTTCTTGAACTAGCTGTGCTCAGTGTTTGAAAAAAATAACCTTGCTCCGAGAGAAGGGATATAATGTGTCTATTTAGCACAACCTATAGAAATGGGAGCACCCCAGAGCCTAATGGAAGGAGATGGAGAGGGGACCCCCGGGGAGGATCGACACACAGGCTTCTGGGAGGGAGCCATGAACTTGACCTGCTGGACTTCCCCTGAGCTTCCCCAGTTAGTGTTCACTGGGCTTCATTCATTAGACAGGGCAACTGGGGGAGAGGCAGCAAGAATACACACCACAGACACACACACACACACACACACACACACACACACACACACACACGGTCCAAGGGACATAGCAAGGAGCCATGGGTCCAAGCATCCTACCAATGTGACTTGTGCTGCGCCCCAAGATGGGTCTCGGCTTTTAAAGTAGCGAGGAAAATGGGAAACGCTCCCCTAGTCCGTGGCATGAAGCCGGAAGGAGCTGGAAGTGGGGTGCGCTGGGCTAGGGGTGCTGCACGAAGCCCCAGTAAAACCAGAAGCAAGCCAGCCGCCCTCGTCAGTCTTTCAGGCAGAAGAAGTCCCGGCAGAAGTGACTTTTGCAGGTTGAACAAAAGAGGATTCTCTTGGGGGCACAGGGAGCCCATGGTAAGAGCGGCAGCAGCACTTGGGAAAGCTCAAAGGGGTAGCAAAGGTGAGGGACCACTGTTAGCAGCCGGGTGCTTGCTAAGATGCCATCCAGGGTCATGACCTCAAGGACCAGTCAGGTCCGGATGAAGACAGGGTCAGACCTGCAGCGGGTCGAGTGCAGTCCCACTGCTGGTGAACCTCCAGCTACCAGCAAGCCCCGCGCCCCTCTGGCCTTGGGCGTCCACATCTGTCAATGGGGTGTCCTAACCCCCTGCTCGTACCGTTGGTGGGAGGTCACAGAGGTCAAAGTGCCCAGGATGCGGGAGACCCTCAAAAACAGCTATTCTTCACTGAGCTCTTATTTTGTTTTTCTGTTGTTGTTTGGTTTTTTTAAATATTTTTATTGATTTCAGAGAGGAAGGAGAGAGAGAGAGAGAGAGAGAGAGAGAGAGATGAAAGAGAATCATTGACTGGCTGCCTCCTGCAGGCCCCCACACAGGATTGAGCCCACAACCCAGCATGTACCCTGACCAAGAATCTGAACCATGACCTCCTGGTTCATAGGTCGATGATGCTCAACCACTGAGCCACACCGGCCGGGCACTGAGCTCTTATTTTGTCCCAGACACCATGCGGAGCGCCTGCGTCCCATCCCCCATGAATCTGCACAGGGCACCTATGTGATCAGAATCCCCCTTCCCCGTTACCATGAAGATTCCATTTATGAAACCCCTGAGATGCTCCGAGGGCAGGCGGCGCGCTCGAGGCCCCAAAACCCATGCGTGACGGGATCCAGGCCCAAACACAGATCAGGCGGCCCCAGCCCAGGCTCCGTTCGCTCTCCCCCAGGTTTCCTCTCGCTTCGCTGGATGGACCCCAGGCGGGCCGTCCGTCTTCGGAAAGGCAGGTACCGCCGCGTACCTCCTGAACTCCATTCTGCAGCAGCTGCTCTCAGACGGCTGCCAAGAAATATTTCCTGAAATCGAATTGGAACAGCTCTGTGGGGGGGCTCCCTGCTGGCCAGGCCAGGGCTCTGACAGCTGTTCCGGGAGCTCCATGTGAGTCCCCGAGCCGGAGGGGGGTCGAGGGGGGGGTGACCTCTGCACAGCGGGGGTCAGAGGCCATCACACTGTAGCTTCCAAGGGCAGCAGATCAGCCAACTGCGCCCGTCCCCACCCTGTGAAGAGGGACCCAGATCAGGTGCCCTCTGCGTGGCCCGGCAGGGGCCTGAGACCCCGGGGGCACCACCTGGTCCTCCCGTAGGAGGGTAGTTTGGCCTCTTTCAAAGCTTCCCAAGAAATCATTTAAGAAGTAACATTTGATCCCAGCCGGCGTGGCTCAGGGGTTGAGCATCGACCTATGGACCAGGAGGTCACGATTCGATTCCCGGTCAGGGCACATGCCCGGGTTGCGGGCTCGGTCCCCAGTGTGGGGCCTGCAGGAGGCAGCCAGAGAGTGATGCTCTCTCATCATTGATGTTTCTCTCCCTCTCCCTCTCCCTTCCTCTCTGAAATAAAATATATATATTTTTTAAAAGTAACATTTGAGAGCGCATGCTGTCCCCACGTTGTAAATCTCGGCCCGTTTTCAGAAGCCGGGGGTGAAAACTGCGTTGTAGAAAGGCCTGCGCCACCAGCAACTTCGAAACGAAAACGACTACAGCGTCCACGGCGGGAAACGCACCCGGCTTTTCAAATCAAGGCTTCCTCACGCGGTCCCTGGTCCTTCCCCCTTCAAGACAGGCGCCCGGGGCGGGATTTGATGTGATACTTAAATACCTTCGAGTGGGTGACAAATGAATGCGCTGTGCGTTTTCTTTAGGATAACGTTGTCCTCGCAGGCCAGAGAGAAGGATGCTCGGGGCTGCGACGATGCAGTGAGAGGGGGGATGGGACATTTCCCCGAGGGCTGGTCGGTAGATTTGGTGAAAATGCTTCTTCCCTGGGGAGTCTCCTTTAGACAAACCTCTGGTGCATCTGCCACTCTTTGCATGAGCCTCGTTCAGAGTTAGACCCTTCGGGGCTACCTGAGGGGGTGAATTGTGACTCTGCCATTCAAACTCCCGGGGAAGCACCAATGGGCGAGCAGGAGATGACCAAATTGTGTTGCCAAGCCCCGCCAGCGTGGCTCAGTGGTTGAGCGTCAACCTATGAACCAGGAGGTCCCGGTTTGATTCCAGGTCAGGGCACATACCCGGGTTGCAGGTTTGATCCCCAGTAGGGGGCATGCGGGAGGTAGGCGATCCATGATTCTCTCTCATCATGGATGTGTCTATCCCTCTCTCCCTCTTCCCAAGCTACTCGCCCCCCATCAGACACCCCGAGGGCCCTCTTGCTGGCCTCAGGAAAGTCAGACATGCCTAGTTCAACTCTCCTTCACGTCCCTCCCTGGGAGCACAGACAACGACAATGGTCGGTCAACCTGGGTGCCTCCTGAAGGGCGAGGGGCCTCACACCCCGGGCGAGGAGCAGGCAGGTGGGGGGTCCATGGCGCCTGGGCCGCCTGCCGCTGGGTCCCTGCTGCTTCTCCCCTCTGACCAGGGGATGCCTCTGGGGGCAAGGAGAGCCAGGTCTTTGCCCCGGAGACGGGCTCTGAGCAGGTTGTAGGATGTGACAATTGGCAAACACGGTTTTCAACAGTAGAATCTGCGACAGTCTACACCCCACTCCCATATATAAACTGGGGAAGGGGAGGCTCTCCCAAGACTGGCTAGTCAGGAAGTGGCCTCAGGATTAGGCAGAAGAGGGTATAAGAAGAGAACCCCCCCTCAACCCTGCAGCCCCCTCGCCCCCCGCCTCCCTGGCACACAGCTGGAGTGACCAGGAAGGCTTACACACCCATCAGCTACACAACAACACTTCCGGGTTTTGAATCCAATAAATCACATCCAGGCAGCATCCAATCCTCACTGAGTGCCTGCTGCGGTCCAGGCACCATGCTAATCACTCGAGGCCAGTGGTCGGCAAACCGCGGCTCCCGTCGCCCGACCGACCGACACCCCCACTTCTTCTAACGCTACTTCTTCAAAATAGACTCGCCCGGGCCGAAAACCGACTTCTGCACATGGGCCACGAAGTTTCGATCGCACTGTACGTGCGCGCCCGCACGTGGTATTTTGTGGAAGAGCCACACTCAAGGGACCAAAGAGCCGCATGTGGCTCGTGGGCCGCGGTTTGCTGACCACTGCTCTAGGCCAGTGGCTCCCCACCTTTTGTTGGCCACGCCCCACCTCAGCATCTCTAACATCCTGATGCCTGCCCTGTGACATATCATTCTGATTATTCAAAAAGTGCACTCCTAGTCACGTGGAGGAAGCCTAAAAGGCCATGAACTTGGTCTAAACCAGCTTCCAAAGAACATGGCATCCATGAAAGAGAGAAATAAAAGAACGAAAGGACCGTTGAAGTCCTGAGGAGGAAATCACTAAGAAATTGTTAAAAAATAATAATAATAATCTGAAGTGATGGGAAAAAATAGCAAATAAAGTTTCAAAACATATAACAGAGAGCTGAAAGGCATCAATAAGTCACAATATGTATGTATGTGCTGTAGATGAGGCCCTTAGAACAGTGGTCGGCAAACTCATTAGTCAGCAGAGCCAAATATCAACAGGACAACGATTGAAATTTCTTTTGAGAGCCAAATTTTTTTTAATATATTTTTATTGATTTCAGAGAGGAAAGGGGAGGGAAAGAGAGATAGAAACATCAATGATGATAGATAATCACAGATTGGCTGCCTCCTGCACGCCCCACACTGGGGATCGAGCCCGCAGCCCAGGCATGTGCCCTTGACTGGAATCGAACCCGTGACCCTTCAGTCTGCAGGCCAATGCTTTATCCATTGAGTCAAACCAGCCAGGAGAGCCAAATTTTTTAAACTTAAACTTCTTCTAACGCCACTTCTTCAAAATAGACTCGCCCAGGCCGCGGTATTTTGTGGAAGAGCCACACTCAAGGGGCCAAAGAGCCGCATGTGGCTCGCGAGCCGCAGTTTGCCGACCACGGCCCTAGAACCATAAGACATGCAAAAGGTTCACTGTTCATAACTCCTTCTCGAATTGCCCCCCTTAAAATCTAAATCGCCCCGCTGTGGGGCGTGTGCCCAGGGTGGGAACTTGATCATCAGTCCTCCACACCAGCTGTGCCAGGTGCGACCAGGCCCATTTTGGAGCCGATGCAACAGGAGCTGAGAGAGGCACCTTCCCGAGTCACCTCTGAGCGAGCGGGAAAGCAATTAAGAGGTTTACAATCAAGCAGGGAAGCCAAAGAACCGCATGAAATATTAACCGGCAGTAAGAGAGCTCCTTTGCAGAAGGCCGGGCCATCCATCTTGTCAATGACCTCATCGCTCGCCAGGCCTCATCATCTCCACGCAGGGCTCCCTAAATCTCCCGCTCTCGGTCCAGCCCCGCTCCTGAGCTGCAAAGCCCCCTAAATCTCAGCTGGCTGGCTGGCTGGCATCGGCTCCGGGTGCCCTAGCACACTCGGCCTGGCGAAGACCCACCCCGTCAGCACTTACTCCCACGCCACCCCAAACAAACTCCGCACCAGCGTCTCCGTTTCTGGCCCGTGCCACCTTCTCCGAAGGACTGCGGTTTGAAATCTTGAGCGTTCCCACCTTTACCCCAGCAATAGGCTGCCGGGACGCTTTTTTCTTATTTTCCGTCCCCTCTCATACCTGCACCCCTCCCCTCACCCAACCCCCTCCTGCCCAGAGAAATCGGGGCTCTCGGCGCAGAGAACGCCGATATAGCTTCATCTTTATCCATCGCCCAGTGCCCAAGAATAATTTTTTGGAAGTTTATTCATCAGAAAAAGGAGTGTCAAGTCCTAGACACTCTCTCTGCCTAGACCCAGTTGTTGTTTTTTTTAATACATTTTATTGATTTTCTACAGAGAGGAAGGGAGAGGGATAGAGAGCCAGAAACATCGATGAGAGAGAAGCATCAATCAGCTGACTCCTGCACACTCCCCACTGGGGATGTGCCTGCAACCAAGGTACATGCCCTTGACCGGAATCGAACCTGGGACCCTTTAGGCTGCAGGCCGACGCTCTATCCACTGAGCCAAAACGTTTAGGGCCCTAGACCCAGTTTTAATGGTTCATATGAACACGTTTATTACCTAACAGAATTGGCCGAGGATATTCAGAGTGAAGAAATTCTAATTGCGCTAGAATCTACCAGGCATTGTACCAGATGCTTTCACATACATCAGCTAACTTAATTCAGAGAAACATTGATCATGCCCTGCCTCCCCCCCCCACACATGCCCTGCCCCCTCACATGCCCCGACTGGGGAGTGAAACTGCAACCCAGGTATGCCCCGGACCATGAGTCAAACCCTGGGCATTCCTGTCCCTCCAGTCAACCGAGCCACACCAGCCAGGCACTTAATTCTTATAACAACTCTGCAAGGAAGATGCTAGAAAACTCACTTTATAGTCAAGTTCAAAATCAAGCTCAGAAAAGCTAACCCTAACATGCTCCAACCACACCCCCAGTGAATCTGGGACCCCTTCTCTTCTCCTATGCACTCTCTCCCTAAGCGACCTCTTCCCCATTTACAATATCCCCCCGTAAGCGGATCATGCCGATTCCTGTCCACAGCTCTGTGCTCCTGACTCCACTGAACTACCTACTTCGCCTCCACTTAGGTGGCTAATCCACTTAGATGACTCAGCAGATCCCAAACACGAGTCTTGATTTTCACCTCCCCCACCCAGATAGATCCTTCCCTCCTCCCATGTTCCCCACCCGATGAGGGGCTAACCCAGGCTGGGACACCTGGGCCCTGGGAGACACTCAGACTAGGCCCCCCCGGGAAGGTTAGAAGATGGGTCGAGCAGCAGATCCAGCTCCCATTCCCGCCCTCTGACTCCCATTCTCGATTCCACCAGCAGGACAATCCTGAGCGCTGGCCCGCTAGTCTCCCAGAGGCAGGTGTCCCTTGGGGGTGCTCCTGTGCCCTCTTTGCATAGAAATGCCACAGGGCAATGCATTTAAAATAGATGGGGGCTCGCCTGGCTGGGTGGCTCAGTGGTTGGGTGTCCGACCTATGGACCAGGAGGTCACGGTTCAATTCCAGTCAAGGGCACATGCCCGGGTTGCAGGCTCGATCCCCAGTGTGGGGCGTGCAGGAGGCAGCCAATCAATGGTTCTCTCCCATCATTGATGTTTCTCTCTCTCTCCCTCTCCCTTCCCCTCTGAAATCAATGAAAAATATATTTTTTTTAAATAAAATAGATGGAAACTCTCTGCCTCCATTGGCACCCCCAACTCATTCCCTTCACCAATTTCTTCCCATGTAGTGATCTAGAAATACAGCAGAGCAACCTGGCCAGAGATCCGCCCGTACCATTTCTTTCCCTCTCTGGTATCCTAGGGGTGAAGAGGAAGAATCTGTCATATTCTTTATGATCAAGTGCCAGGCATACACTGCCTTTGACATTCAAATCCTGACTTAAAAGCCACGAGACACGCGCGTGCCCTCCTTAAAGGATGGCTTTTCTGAGAGCGGATAATGCGCCATTATCTCTACACGACCAGGTGTCACTTGCGGGACCAGAGACTCATTTTCCCATCTGCAGCCATGAAAGGGGCTGAGATGCCGATGGGGACGGCAGATGCTTTCGGCTGCCCGTTCTGGATGATTTCCTCTCTGATCTGGGCTGCTGTTTGCGTCGGAGCAGAACCAGCCCGGAACAGTGAGCTAAATAAACACGTGCCAAGCGGGAACTTTTGCCAAGAGGGAAAAATCTTATCTCACTCATGCGGGACCGAGACGTGCTGGTGCCCGGGCCCCTGTCTGAGGACAGGCATGAGGTCCAAGAGGGAGGCTGCAAGGCCGGGAGGTCACACAGGCCTTGCCTCCGCCCTCACCGTGGGCCGTGCAGGTTAGAGCTATGCAGATTCGGGAAGCCCATGCCCAGATGGCAAGAGATGTTCACTGGGAGAATGTCTGATGGATAAAGGGGAGGGAGCAGGAAATGGTTGGAAAGACTCCACATAGGCTAGGGCCGTGGTCGGCAAACTGCGGCTCACGAGCCACATGCGGCTCTCTGGCCCCTTGAGTGTGGCTCTTCCACAAAATACCACGGCCTGGGCGAGTCTACTTTGAAGAAGTGGCGTTAGAAGAAGTTTAAGTTTAAAAAATGTGGCTCTCCAAAGAAATTTCAATCGTTGTACTGTTGATATTTGGCTCTGTTGACTAATGAGTTTGCCGACCACTGGGCTAGGGGAGAGGGGAGAGAAATTAACAACTGGGCGGGGGGCGGAGGGGGAGGAAAAAGGAAATGGATGCTGGGTCAGCAGCCTTAGAGGCTTCTATAAGAATCCTTTTTTCTACACAGAGAGAGTGTCTTTTCTCCTTCAAGTGCAGCTGTTGTGAAAAGTCACTGTCCCTCCCTCTAGCCCAGCGGTCGCCAACCGGTGGTCCATGGGCCACTGGTGGTCCGTGAGATCCGAAAGGTTGGCGACCACTGCGAGTCTAGCCTATGGCAGGTGCCAGTGCCACACGGAACCCTAGAAGAGAGATCTCTGCATCACCTGGTTTTCTATCTCTGTGGTTGCCGCCCTGTATAGTCTTTGTCTGGCAACCATGTCCTATGTATGTCCTCTGATGTGCATTTGAACACTATCTAGTTAATCCTCACGGTTCCTGCCAGGAGAGAGAACAAAGTTTCAGGGGACTCTATAACAATAAAAGTGTAATATGCTAATTAGACTGGACGTCCTTCTGGACAAAGCTGGGGCTGCGAGGGCCGAGCCCCTTGCACGAATTTCGTGCACTGGGCCTCTAGTTTATAATAGGAATGCCCAGAACTGAGACCCTCTAAAGCGGTCTTGCCTCCTAGGCTGGTCTCTGGCCCCAGAATATTCAGCAAAACCTCATTCGTTCGGCCTCCGTGGTGTTCTTCTTTCTCAAGATTGCTTTGACTATTTGGGGCCTTTAGTGATTCCAAATTTTAGGATTCGTTTTCCTATTTCTGTGAAAAATGCCATTGGCTGGCCAGGGAAAGAATTGTGTCAGGAATTTAAGAACAAAAGGAAGAATTAAAAATTCATTTAGAAATCACTCACACGATGGAGATAATACTCAAGCATACATTAATGACTTTTTAAATACCTAACAAACACATTTTGAGCACCTGATGAAAATGAATTAAAAATTATAAGAGCAGCACAAAAACATATAAACAGCACATGGACAAAGTTTATGAATTCCAAGCAAAACTCTAACGTTGGGTAGGTGCGGCTAATGTGATGTACCAGTGATATTAACGAGGACTAACAGGAATCTTAAAAATGATTAAGGACCGATAGAGAAACATCTGTGTAGGCTTAGGGAAAAGCCTCGTTTTTACCTAGAAACACTCAAGATGATCAGGTTCGACTGCATTCTAAATCCATCCACATTATCAGACGATGTTATATGTGTCAATGCAAGAAAAGGAAACGCGGCTGGATTTAAAGACTCTCCTTCCCCTTAAAGTACAATTTCAAGAGATCAAATGCTATAAATCGTGACTAACGGCGAGGGGGACATTGCCACCCGCTGAGAAAGGAGGAATACTCCTCTGCCATTTGCTACAACATACGCGTTCCAAGGGCAACTATTAAACTCTTGATGAGGACGAGTAGGCTGCCATTCCAAACAGAAAACCTGGCGCGAAACAGGACGTTCGTGAGCGCAAGCCCGGGTTTCTCATTAAAGGTCGTTTCGGGGAAGTAAGACTTTGCATGCTATTCTCTAATCACAAGCATCTTCGATCAAGAGAAATGTGACCTGTGGCCGGGGTTCTCGTTCCAGCATCACAAAGGGTTCGGCAATCCGGAGAAAGGCTGTGCGTCGATTAAATAAGAGTCCAGAGACGAAAGGTAATTTTGAAAGGCATTGGGGGGTCAGAGGAGCTTCAGCTAAAGGAGCTAAAAGTTCTCCTCGTCTCAGGACCCTTGCTTTTTATTGTCCCTTCGCATTTTCTAAGCATCGCCCGGGCAGCGCAATGGGAACAGAGTGAGGAGCAGGCCCCTCTGTCCCCACTTCTCCTTCCATCACTCCAGATGGTCCCTTAGTGGGACCTCAACAGCACTCACCAAATATGTCACCAAATCACCACATATGTCACCGTGTTTGCCCCCTCTTTTGTGGGGAGAGCCCAGGAGGACCTGAGTGAGGACGCCTGCTCTAGACCCACCTGCCCACACTTAGAGGGACACAAGCCTTCTCTGTGCACGATTTCACGTGCCCACCTGTTGTCCTGTCACGTGGGGAGGGGATGACAGCTGTAAAATCATCTGTCATTTTTATACCCAGGCCATCACCTCTGGGCTCAACTTTAATTATGTGAACCCTCACACAACCCTCTCCAACAACAGAGCACGCCAATTAATTTCCCCTTCTCTGAGGATCCCTCCAGGAAAGACAAGCTCCGGGAACTGGGAAAGAAAAGGGATCTGGGGCCTCCATTGTCATCCCTGGAGCAGATATTGCCGGGGACCCCGAAGTCACCGGAGCCCGGGTCCCGGGGCGCAGTGACAACGCAGTAATTATTCCCGAGCGCTTCAGCGTCGTTCAGCCTTTCTCCTGGTGTCTGCAGGCAGGCAGGCCGGCCCGGAATGCAAATAATAGGATCGCTTTCATTAAATCATCTTTTCTATGACTGTCTCATTCCAGTAATGAACACCTTTGCTAATGTATTCCGTGAAGCAGGCGGAGCGTTACACTAATGTATGGCCTGTGTTAATTTCTGAAAAACAGGGGTGAAATTGAAATAACCTGCTTCTGAACACGTAAGCGCTGTGGAAAGAAACGGGAAAAAAGAAGCAGCAGCTAGGAATAATTTTGATTAATGTAAACTAATGAGCATTCGTTGTTTTTATTCCACCTTCCCCACCTGAAAAGTACCGTAGGGGGTATTTGCGGATTTCAACTCGTCTTTTTTTTTTTTTTTTTTTTGCATACCTTTGGGGTTGCTGCCCAAGAGAGCCTGCAGGTATTTAATCATCACAATTAGAGACGAAGGACTCTGAACCTCACCTGTTACTCCCGAGGTGCGTTCCCCAGTGCAGGTCGGCAGGCAGGTGCGTGTGTGTGTGTGTGTGTGTGTGTGTGTGTGTGTGTGTGTCTGTCTGTCTCAGAGACTTCTGGGAGTTCAGCCTTTTCCCCAGCCAGACTCCGCGGTCCGCTGAGCATGGCTGACCGTGTTTGATTCTCTGCCGTGTTTATGGGCGTCCACGTGCGCACACAGCTGCACCAGGGCTCAGCCGGACTCGGGCCTTCGATCCAGGTGCTGCTGCTGAAAGACCAGGAAGAACTGAAACGCGGATCCGCATGGGCTCAAAGATCGCGCCTCCTCCCAGCCGGAGCGGTCCGATGCCCACGCTTTACGGCAATGGCCTCAAAAAGCACGTTGTGATGTTCGGTGGCCGGATTCAATGTACGTCTCAGCTTAAAAAACAGTGGCTCGCCCTAGCTGGTTTGGCTCCGGGGATAGAGCGTTGGCCTGCAGACTGAAAGGTCCCAGGTTCGATTCCGGTCAAGGGCACTTGCCCGAGTTGCAGGCTCAATCCCCAGGTAGGGGGCATGCAGGAGGCAACTGATCAATGATTCTCATGGTTGATGTCTCTCTCCCTCTCCCTTCCTCTCTGAAATCAATATATATTATTGATTTTTTGTGTATATATATATATATATATATATACACAATACAGTGCCTCTCTCTGCAATGCACACACCAGAGTCCCTTCTGAAAAGAACAATTTCCAGTATGGAACTCAAAGGGGACAGCCTTTTGCTTCTAACAAGCACTTGATTAGCAAGTCACGAGCTAGGGTTTGCTAATTTTGACCTCCAGGGTTGGTTAGACAGGTGTGTGCTGCAATTCAGTAGCCATCATCCCTAAGATGAGCTTTTTAAAACCATTTTTTGAACGTCTCATGTGTGCCCAACTCCATTCTGAGCTCAGGATCCAGAGCCATCAGCGGCTCCCCGTTGCCTACGAGATCAAGCCCACTCTTCGGAGTCCCCGGGGCCCAGGCCGCTCACCGACACCGGCTCCAGCCCGCCCGGTGGGGAGGAGGCCCGGGGAGGCCGGCACCTCTGTGACCGGGTCCGTTTGTCTAATGTGAAGATTCCGTGAACAGCCCGTTTGCTCTGACTCGGGGCGACGCCTTTCCACCAACCTGCACTAAGCAGGCTGATCTTCGGGCCCCCATCTGCCTTCGTCTTTGTCTTGTTTTTTCAGTTAGTTCAGAACTGGCGTGCAGGAAAAAATTGCCATGTATTGGAGGCCAGCGTCTCCGCTTAGATCCCCGGCTGGCCATTCGGGTAGTGTTTGCTGGATAAAGGAATAGCAAAGGCACAAATTCTAGATTCTAGTGTTGCTTGTTGAGACATTGATTTTCAGACAAGAAAGACTACAGTATAGCGAGCAAAACCCTCACTGTGTTCAGGTACATTGAGTCCTACGAAAGGGTGAGTAGGACATCGATCAGATAGATTCCTGAGGAGGGAGATGATACCAAAAAATACAGTAACTGCTCCCCAAGTCCCCTCCCCGGTGGCCATTTCAACTCAAAGACCCGGAGATCCCAACTCCTCCTCCTTTTAGAGTTCTTGCAAGGATGCCAGCTCTGAGCACGTACCATGCCTCCTCGCTGACCTTTATCTGGCCAGAAATTTGTTTTGTGGGTTGAGACCGGCGGGGAAATGGCCAGCCTCCGCTTGGGTCTGACAGCTATGTTTGTAAAGCTTCCTTCTCTCTGCTAGAATGTTCTCCCCGCGCCCCCCCCCCGCCCCCGCCCGAACTGGCTCCTTGTCTCCCTCGGAGTGGGAGCTACTGCTGGGGTCCAGGGAGGAAAGCAGGAGGGTCTGGATTCGAGCAGGGACGTGGGGGTGACGGATTCCAGAGGCCGCCCTGACTTTCCCAACTAGAGGGAGGCTGTGGTTCGGGCTCAATGCTGTGCATGTTCCAAGGGGGTAGGACATGGCTCTGCCCACATGGAGCTTAGAACCTACCTGGGTAATAAGACCAATAGACACTGAACCATTGGAAAGCAATTGCCTCAGAGCAGGGAGCCCTAAGTCCAACCGAAATAAAATTTCAAAACAATCCCCTAGCTGGTGTGGCTCAGTGGATAGAACGCCGGTCTGCGGACTGAAGGGTCCCAGGTTCGATTCCGGTCTAAGGGCACATGCCCGGGTTTCGGGCTCGATCCCCAGTAGGGGGCGTGCAAGAGGCAGCCGATCCATGATTCTCTCTCCTCATTGATGTTTCTATCTCTCTCCCCCTCTCCCTTCCTCTCTGAAATCAATAAAAATATATTTTAATTTTTTTTTTTCAAAGCAAGAAAAAATCGAGTGTGGGCAGGGCGAGTCCTAGAAGCCATCAGGAGAGAGGTGAGAGGTAAGAGAGAGGTCTGAGGGGAAAGGAACGCATGTAGGAGGCAGAGGAGGAAGGACGCCAGGGGAAAGCCTGGAGTGGGAGCGTCAGGTCACCGTCCTTCAACACTGCACGTGTCCCCAGAGGGCCCCTCACCAGCCACCCTGCCCTCCCTTCCCCCGTCTTGACCCACATGTTGAAACTTTGGGCAAAAAATAGTGAGTCATTATATTGCTCTCTCTTTTGCAAAAAAAAAAAAAAGTCTACTATTTTGGTGGGAAGTAAGTCATTCAAGAGGTGGAGGTGGGGGAAGCCACGTCCCTCAGGAAGAGGATGGGAGTGGTTAAGCCCCTGACCTTGACCTCCTGCCTGCCCAGTCCTTTCTGCTGGCAAATTCGGGCCCAGTTCTCAGGCCTGGAACCTCTGGAGAGCCACTGGCTGGCCCAGGGGACTCGAAAGGGCTGGGAACAGGTTGCTTCTCAGCAATTCGCTTTGGAAGCTGGGGTCCACGGACGTGTTTGATCGGCGGGAGGCCGGTCAAATCAAAGACAGGGCCCATGTGTGGAACGAGACGGCGGCTGGCTCAGCGGCTGGCTCAGCGGCTGGGAGACTGGTGACCACACACAGGGCTGGAACTGGGAAGCCAGAGGTCAGAGGCCACGGGAGGAGCAAGGTCACAGAACTGCGGTTCCTGATCCTCTCCAGGACCTCCGACCATGACCTTGGGCAAAGGCACTGCCCCCCTACCCTCCCCAGTGCCATCTCCTCCTTCGGAAGGCCCGGGAAAACAGTAATTATCCTCTTCCGTCTCAGAAAGTCTTTACATAATTAACATTCACGGGATGGCTTTGAAGTCCTCAGATAGGCGCTGCCGAGAAAATATTATTATTGTCTTAAGATACAATACGCCTGCATCGCTAGCTGTTGCTCGCGGGTCTGTTATCTTATCCTCGGAGGGAGCTGTTTGCAAGCTGATTAATTACAACTCCATTTTTCAGACTTTTTAATTTAGATGTTAATAAATTCAATAATTTTCTCCGTTGATTGTGCCCGATAAGATCCTCCGGGAACAACTTCTCATTTACGACGGTGACCCGGGCCCGAAGGCTCCCGCTGTAGTGTGACTGCCTTCGATGCGAAGGACCAGACTCACCACCCAGCCCGAACACCGTGATTAAGTTGAATTCACATTCCTACCGCTGGTCTGACTTTCTGTTTACTTTCTCGGCCCAGCCCTACTGGCGTTTTCCATGGAACTGACTTGGCCTCGATCTTCGCCCGAAGGGAAAACGGTGTAGAAGCAGAGGAAAGGGACTGCAGCTGTGTCCCCCTGCCCTACCCGGCTGGCCCTGCCCCCCCCCCCCCGGCCCCAGGCTAACAGGCAGACCATCTGGACGGAGAGACACAGCCCTCGGCCAGCAGGGGACATGGTGCCTGCAAGGCAATCAGGGAGAGGTGTCTCACTCCCACGTGACAGTGGGCACCCTTTTTCAGGATGGGGGTGGCTGTGGGGGCTGGGGGGCCTGGGAGCAAGGGCCAGTCAGAGAGGGGGGGAGGAGAGGCCTCCTGCCTGTCCAGGGGGTGGCTCCCCGCCCTGCTGGACACTCCAGCCAGCAGCCTCTCTGGGGCTAGCCTGGTCTTGGGGCCACACTGGGGATGTACCGTGGGGTGTAGCCTTTCTCAAAAAGGTCAACTCCAGCCCAGGCAGCGTGGCTCAGGGGTTGAGCAGCGACCTATGAGCCAGGAGGTCACGGTTCAATTTCCCCATCAGGGCACATGCCCCAGTTGCAGGCTCGGTCCCCAGTAGAGGGCGTGCAGGAGGCAGCCGATCAATGATTCTCTCTCACCATTGATGTTTCTCTCTCTCTCTCCCTCTCCCTTCCTCTCTGAAATCAATTTAAAAAAAGGCCAACTGCAGGCCTCTCTGGGTTTGCAGTCCCCTTCAGAGAGGACTCCGCCCTCCCCTGGACATCACTGTCCAGCCCCCAACTCTGCAGGGAGACCAGGCTGGTCCTTGCAGGCCCATCGCTGCCCCCTGCTCTGCCTGCTCAGGCTTCCCTTCCCCCCTCCCCTGCAGGCTCTCCTTGGTCAAAGCCTTGGTTCACATTCCAACTGAACCACAGTCACCTAATCGATTATAAAGTTCCGTCCATCAGTCCTCAGCTACCCGCGCTGAGGCGGGAGGCAGCACAGAGGTGAAACGAAGCCAGGAGCCACTTCCGAACCACAGACATGGCTTCTTGGGACGGCGCTGTGGGTGGCTTTGTACGTAAGGGAGCCATTTCCGTGTCATTATCTTGTTCTCCTCTCATGAAAGGGCCTTACTTGCCCAGGCAGTAAAAGCCGGGCGACGCCCCCAGAGATGACCGGGGCTTGACCCAGGCTTGACCTCCAGGGCACCTGCCTTCCCATCCGCACAGTGATTGGCTAAATGAGAGTACCCCAAGGACCATCCGAGAAGATTGTCCTCCGGGGAGCCATCATTCATAGAGATGAACTCCTCTGCCCCAGCGTTCCTGGGTTCCTGGCACAGCCGAGAGTCCCTGGGTGCCCTGGCCGAACACCAGCCAGCTGCCTTCACGGGCCTTCTGACCCCTGTGACCCTCCTGTCTGAGTTGGAAATGTCTCCTGTAGAGGAAGCGTCCGCACACGTAGAGACGTTCCGGGCCCGTGGGCAGCGGGTGGCAGCCAGGATTCCTGCTCGGGACTTCTTCTTTTTAAAAGCAAATATTTTTTTAAAATGTATTTCAGAGAGGAAGGGAGAGGGAGATGGAAACATCCATGATGAGAGAGAATCATGGATCGGCTGCCTCGTGCATGCCCCACACTGGGGATGGAGCCCACAGCCCGGGCATGTGTCCTGACCGGGAATCGAACTGTGACCTCCTGGTTCATAGGTCGACGCTCAACCACTGAGCCACGCCGGCCAGGCTATTATTACTCTTTTGATAATGGGGAGGGGGAGCCTCAGTTGCCACCAAGCCTCCCCTATTGGCTCAGAGCTGCCCCCTTAAAGACTTGTCGCCTTGGGGAACCCCAAGGCCATGAGCAGATGAGCCCAAGGACAGGGTAGTGCCGGGGCTGTATGGACACTCTCTGGGTGGTCCCCAGGATGCATCTCGCAAGCCACATGCGGCTCTTTGGCCCCTTGAGTGTGGCTCTTCCACAAAATACCACGGCCTGGGCGAGTCTATTTTGAAGAAGGGGCGTTAGAAGAAGTTTAAGTTTAAAAAATGTGGCTCTCAAGAGAAATGTCAATCCTTGTACTGTTGATATTTGGCTCTGTGGACTCATGAGTTTGCCGACCACGGCCGTAGCTCATCTGCCAGTCCTCTCCACCTGGCTGAACTCAACTCGATTCTGTTTCCTAACAGAGCCATTCCCTCCGGGAAAACCCAGGAGCAAGCCCGAGTTGGCAGGGGCCTCCTGGCCTGTCCCCTCAGGACCAAGGACAGGTGCCGCCCTGCCCCACGGGGCCCACAGGAGACTCTGGTTTTGGCCTAAAATTAAAGGCCAACGTGAGAGGCAACAAGCATTTATTTCAGGCCCAAAACAGCAGCTCCCAGGATGCACCGACTCAGGCGGCGACCCAAACAGCGTGGCGATCAGGGGGCGCAGGCAAGGGTGTGGGTGAGAGAAAGGGAAGAGGAATAATTACATCCACAGAAGGAAGAAGGCATTGCTCTGGGAGCAGATAAGCCGACACAGCGATGCTAATTCTAAAGCAGCGTTTTCATTCCCAGTCCAGCGGCCAGCCGGCCAGCCGGCGTAAGCACGGCTTCCTGGTTATCTCTGCAAACAGTTGCTTTGGAAATAAAGCTGCGTGGGGCCCAACGCAAAGGTCATTTTGCCCGGTTTGAACATTGCGAAGGTTTGAGGAGTAAGACGGGGAAGGCGGTTCCTCTGGGGCGGGCAGCTCTGACTCCATGTTTTGTATTTTTTTGGTTTTTTGTTTGTTTGTTTGTTTTTTAATATATTTCTTTATTCATTTCAGAGAGGAAGGGAGAGGGGGAGAGAGAGAGAGAGAGAGAGAGCAAAACATCAGTGATGAGAGAGAATCATTGATCGGCTGCCTCCAGCACATCCCCTACTGGGGATCGAGCCAACAACCCAGGCATGTGCCCCTGGCCGGAATCGAACCTGGGTCCCTTCAGTCCGTCAGGCTGAGGCTCTATCCACCGAGCCAAACCAGCCAGGGCTGACTCCATGTTAAAGGGGCTCCATGTATAGTACTTCCCACCCTGGAGACATCGCTGAGCCTCAGCCCATGAGTCCAAGGGCGGGGTTCATGCGTGACGGGCGCCGTCGCTCAGGGACGGGGCCCCATGGGAGAAGAGCAGGAGACGGCGGGCTGCCGTGTGGCGGGATGGCGGGTCCTGGAGCCAGAACCGGTTGCAGGCTTGGGGCCTGCAGGAAGCGAAGCCGTCCAAAGCTGGGAAGACCGGGCATCTGAGAGGCGTGGCGGCTCGAGGGGGAAGAAGGCGGGCAGCCTGGCCAGGCAGCGCGAGCACAGCTGGCGAGGGAGGGGAGACTCTGTTCTGGGGACCCACCGCCCCAACTCAGGGGAGCAGCTGGCACCCCAGGGAGGCGAGGGGCGGGAGCGAGGCCACGCACAGTCTCTGTGGGCCTGGCTGGCTGCGGAGGCCCCGTGCTGGGGAAGGGCGGTGTGCTCGACTCTGCCAGCCCCGCTCCAAGCTGCCTCTGCTGTTCTGCAAAATCGTGATAAGCTTTGTGTGCGCAGGGGATGTGAGCAAGAAGCTAATGCTCGACGCTGAGCTCTTGCAGGAGAGGGGACTTGCTAGGGATGACCCGGAATAGCCCGTGACCTTGACCGCCTCCCGGAGGTCGCCGTGGAGTCTGGGGGCTGCGCGACGGCACCTGTTTTCTCGCGTTTGCTGCAGCCCGCCACGAGCCGCCCTCCCTTCCGGAGGAGGTCACTCCGTAACGCATGAGGACAACAACGGCAATGAGGAAGGGTCCCTGTCCCACCACCTCTGGGTATGGAAAGAGACGGCCTTGTTTCTGATGGGATTTTTAAAAGTAATCTGTCGGCGGAGGGAGGACACGAGCCCGAGGCACAGAGAGGTCACCTGGGTCCCCCCAAGACACACAGCAATTCTGCCACAGCCGAGCGCAGCGCAGAACAGAAGACGATGGGCCTGCCGGGCACCCCCATGCTGGGGCCTGGCCAAGTTCAATGACAACGTGCCCCGGGGGGCAGGAGGCGTGGGGAGGGGGCCGCGCTTGCAGGCCCCAAATAAGGGTCCCCCGTGAACAAGAGCCACTGATGATTACTTTCTTCCTAACGATCTGATCACCTAGTCAACTCCGCCTTCCCAGCATCTCCACTTCCCGACTCCTTTATTTCGGGCACAAGGGTGCGGAGTTTTAGCCAAATACGTTCTGGCGCCAGAGGAGACGGAGGCAGTTCTGTCATCGTCTCTACTCACAGCGTTACCGAAGGGCAGGGACCATCCATCTCCTCCCGACAGCTGGCTGGCGGCACCGACGGAGCGGGGGGAGGGGGAGTTGGCGCATACAGGTACCTGAGCCCCCTCCCGGGCCCCCCCGCCCCGCCACGGTTCTGGCCTTCCCAAAGACCCGTGCCAATGTCCCTGCGCGCTCTCGAAGAGCCTGCTCATGGCGCGCATATTTTAATTCCTCCCACACGCAACCTGAGTGCCATCTCAGACACTGTTTACTCCTGGACAGAACAGGGGGATGCGAAGGAGCCATAAAAAGAACGCAGGCCGTTTGCAAAACACTCCCCGTTCACAAAGCCTTTCGGAAGGCGGGGTGATCGCCCCGTTTCAGCGTTAGGAAACGGAAGCTCAGGGAAAGGAACCCCCCCACACCCCCCGCAGGAGGGTCCCACGGCTGGCAAGCTGAGTGACAGGGCCCGGAAGGACCGCTCGCCCTCCCTCTCTGCTCGGCGCCCATCTCTGCCTCCGGGGATGCGAGCCCCGCGTTGGATGGGGATGAAGGAGAGAGCTGATCAAGACCCAGGCCTGCCCTAGCCGGTGTGGCTCAGTGGATAGAGTGTCAGCCTGCGTGCGGACTGAAGGGTCCCAGGTTCGATTCCCGTCAAGGGCACATGCCCAGGTTGCGGGCTCGATCCCCAGTGTGGGGCGTGCAGGAGGCAGCGGGTCAATGGTTCTCTCTCATCATTGATGTTTCTCTCTCTCCCTCTCCCTTCCTCTCTGAAATCAATAAAAATACATATTTTTTTAAAAAAGACCCAGGCCTGCACTCAAGGGGGATTTTATTGTAACACTGCTCCCACGGCACCGAGCCCAGCCCCGCAGCACGTCACCGGGAGGGCGCGGGGGCCTGGGGAGGCGGGAAGTGGAGGAATCGGATTCGCCTCCTTCTCCTGAGAGACGTGGGTGCATCGTTTCGGGGTGTCTTCCTCCGGGGCTGCCCCAGCGGCTGGGACCTAGGAGGAGCCTGGACATGTGTGTATTAGCGCTCATGGGGATGGACGGCTTCCCGCCTTCCTGATAAGCTGGGTCCGTGCAGAGACCGTGGCCACCGGGGAGGGAGCGCCAGCGCCTCCGTGAGAGCCAGAGGGCCACTCCCGGGCCCTGCGTGGCCATCCTCGACCCCCAAGGTCAGGCCCCTCCACCTCGGGCTCAGGTGCAAATATGAGACATGGCCCCTGGGACCGGTGTGGGCAATCGAAACAGCAGGTATCCCCCACCCCCCACCCCCCTGCACGCCATCGGCCACTGCGTCCCCAGCTCAGTGGCTGGGGACCGGCCACCTAGGCAGGTGGGCATGGACGGAGGCCTCAGCGCAGGTGCCCAGGTGGTTAGTAATGGGGAGAAGCACATCCCCGGGGGACAGGGGACAGGGGGCAGGGGGCCAGGAGCAGGGGCGGGGGGAAGCAGGGACAGTTTAGACCAGAAGCTGGAGAATGACACTGGCTGAGGTCGGGCCTCAGGTGAGACCAGCCCATGTCCTGGCCACCAAGCCCCGGGGGCAACAGGGCCCTGAGTGGTGCCCAGAGGCCAGAGAACCAAGTGCAAAGGCATGGCCCACAGATGAACCTGTATAGACCCCTCGGGAGGCCACGCCCGGGAGGCCCTCGGCCCCGCGCTCACCTGGGGGGTCCTGGCAGCCGGTGGAGCCCCGGACCCAGCGGCCACCGAACAGCACCCGGTCCCACTTGTGCGCCTCCTCGCGGCTCAGGGAGTCGGGGGCCGAGCTGCAGATCTCCAGCCGGGAGAACTGCCTCAGAAACTCCGAAAAGGACATCCTGGGGGCAGAGG
Organism: Eptesicus fuscus; assembly: GCF_027574615.1. Taxonomy (NCBI): domain Eukaryota; kingdom Metazoa; phylum Chordata; class Mammalia; order Chiroptera; family Vespertilionidae; genus Eptesicus; species Eptesicus fuscus. The sequence goes on along the minus strand of NC_072496.1, from coordinate 6,913,603 downwards.
GGCAGAGGGGGCTCCGTCAGGAGGGCTGGGCTGGGGGAGGGGGGGGGTGAGGGCAGGGTGCCTCCTGGGCACCGGGGACGGGCCACGGGGCTAGTGCTCCGCTTTCCTACAACCCACAGACACAAACACAGGGGCTGCGGTCCCGTCTCCTCACCATCATCAGCTTCTCCTCTTACCTACCAGAGCCTTCGGACATCTCAACAGCCAAGCAAAGAGAATGAAGCGTGAACTGGGGTCCCCCTAACCAGGCCCCTCCTACTTCATCCTCACGGATGTCCTCTGAGCCAGGCCACGTCCTGAGCACCGGCCTGAGCCCACCCGCCAGGGACCTGTCCCCCTTAGACGGGAAGCTAAGCCTGAGGTCAGAGACCCGGGAGGATGGCTCGTTCCTTTGGGAAGATAAGGGGAGGCAGGCAGGTGAGAGCTGCCAAGGCTTTGGACATCCCGGCTCAGAGGCAGAATCACGCCGGGTGAAGGGGGAGACGGATGAAAGGCCCCCTGCCCTGGCCGGGAACCGCGGCGAATTTCTGCAACACCCAAGGGATTCGCCCCACATCCCAACAGGGGGTGATCCCCAACTACGAGCAGCTCTCCGCAGGCAGCTCCTCACCAGAACTCTCCATCCTCGGCCTTCTTGTCCAGCTCTTCTCTCTTCCTGGGATCCACGTAATTCCACTCCGGTGCACTGGGGGCAAGGGAGGAATTAAATGATTTTTTTAAAATTTTTGTTTTGTTAATCCTCACCCAGGGATATTTTTCCCATTGATTTATTTTTTTTTTTAAGAGAGAATGGAAGGGAGGGGGAGAGACAGAGATAGAGAGAAATATCAATGTGTCACATCGTCCCAGGGCCGGGGATCGAGCCTGCAACCGAGGTACGTGCCCTGACCGGAATCGAACCCGCGACCCTTCAGTCCACAGGCCAACACTAACTACTGAGCTAGGGAGAATTTTTTAAATTTTTAAAGGAAGCAGAGGTCATTCCTGAAGGGGTTGTTGCAGTGCGAACTTTACTGCAGCTAAACTTCCCTGAAAGACCAGAAATAGAATACAGAACAAAAAATAGCAACAAGCAACAACAACAAAAAAGGCCTGGGGAAGAGGCAGGTCAGACTGCGTTGGGGGAGTGCATAGTGTGGGGAGGGGTCAGAGGCCGGGGACATGGACTCCAGGGTCACTGGCAGGGTCACCCAGACACGTGGCAGGAACATTATGCCATGGCCTCGCCCAAATTTCCCTCTCCGGGCAAGCTGACTCCCAGGCCCCCAGGCCCAGAAACGGGGCTGGACGAGAGAGGAGACGGGATGGACAAGAGAGGCGACGGGATGGATGAGAGAGGAGATGGGATGGATAGACAGGAGATGGGATGGACGAGAGAGGAGATGGGATGGACGAGAGAGGAGATGGGATGGACGAGAGAGGAGATGGGATGGACGAGAGAGGAGATGGGATGGGTGAGAGAGGAGATGGGATGGACGAGAGAGGAGATGGGATGGACGAGAGAGGAGATGGGATGGACGAGAGAGGAGATGGGATGGACGAGAGAGGAGACGGGATGGACGAGAGCGGAGATGGGATGGACGAGAGAGGAGATGGGATGGACGAGAGAGGAGATGGGATGGACGAGAGAAGAGATGGGATGGACGAGAGAGGATGGGATGGGTGAGAGAGGAGATGGGATGGATGAGAGCGGAGATGGGATGGACGAGAGAGGAGATGGGATGGACGAGAGAGGAGATGGGATGGATGAGAGAGGAGATGGGATGGACGAGAGAGGCGATGGGATGGACGAGAGAGGAGATGGGATGGACGAGAGAGGAGATGGGATGGACGACAGAGGAGATGGGCTGGATGAGAGAGGAGATGGGATGGGTGAGAGAGGAGATGGGATGGACGAGAGAGGAGATGGGCTGGACGAGAGAGGAGACGGGATGGACGAGAGAGGAGATGGGATGGACGAGAGAGGAGATGGGATGGATGAGAGAGGAGCTGTGGGAACGCCCGTCACAGGAAGGCCCACCCGTATCGACGAGGACGCTGTCCCCCTGGCCCCTCGATAGGTCTGGGGTGAAGGTATTGTGGGCACACGGCCCTGGCCCCCTTCCTGAGCCTGAAGATTGACAGCCAGGCCAGGTGCGCAGCAATTTCCCTGGAGTGACATCCCCCGGGAGGCCGCCTGCAGGTGGCCTTTCTGTGGCAATACCCACAGCCTTTGCTCAGATGTCACCCAGCTCCCTGACCTTCACAAAGGTAGGTTTTCCTGAAATATGCACCCACTGTCTAAATAATGGAGTAACATCAAGATCCATCTTTTAAAAAAAAAAAATCTCTTTCCTGAATGATTTCACCAAAATGTGAACTCCTCCCTTCCCAGCTTAGAAGCTGGGGTGCACCCACGTGCAGCCTCGAAGAGCCCCCAGAGGTCAGGCAGGAGAGCCCCGGGGTCTCTTTGATTCATCGAAACGCTAATTAGATCAGAACCAAATCTCAGGAGGGGCTTGTTATAAACAAAGATTGGGGGGCACGCTGGAGAATTCCAGATCCGATGTAAATCTCCCAGTTGTTTTTTGGGAAAACGTTTTTTTTAATTTAACCAGACTTTGGGGTGAGCCTCAAGATGGGACTTCAGTGACACAGCGCCCGCCACCCCAAAGGGGTTTCAATTTCCTTCGGCCATGGCATTCTTGCAGGGCAGTTGGTGGAATTGGGGTTGGGGTTTTGCTCAATCGTAGGCCGTCAAATGAACAGTCTTTAATATAGGAGGCCGAGCCTGGGCCCTGCAGACACGCGTTTCTTTATGTTTCTTTTTAAAAAATATTTATTTTAATTTTTACAGAGAGGAAGGGAAAGGAGTAGAGAGTTTGAAGCATGGATGAGAAACACCCATCAGCTGCCTCCTGCACAGCCCCTACAGGGGATTGAGCCTGCAATCAAGGTACATGCCCTTGACCGGAATCGAACCTGGGACCCTTTAGTCTGCGGGCCAACGCTCTATCCACTGAGCCAAACCGGTTAGGGCAGACATGGGTTTCTTCATGTCACAAACATGAAGGCACGTATTGCAGCTCTGAGCTGTGCAACAATGTGTGATTAAATGCAATCAAGTTCCCTTCAAAGCCCTAGTAGCATCACGGTGTTAAGGATAGCACCTGGGTACACACGGGATTTAAGAGTGCATTGGGCCCGAGCTGGCTTGGCTCAGTGGATAGAGCGTCAGCCTGCGGACTGAAGGGTCCTGGGTTCGATTCCGGTCAAGGGCACAAGCCAGGGCTGTGGGCTCGATCCCCAGTAGAGGGCATGCAGGAGACAGCTGATCAATGATACTCTCTCATCATTGATGTTTCTATCTCTCTCTCCCTTTCCTTCCTCTCTGAAATCAATAAATATATATATATTTTTTTTTTTTTAAAGAGTGCATTGGGACCTAGCTGGCTTGGCTCAGTGGACAGAGCGTCAGCCTGCGGACTTCGATTCTGGTCAAGGGCACATGCCAGGGTTGTGGGCTCGATCCCCTGTAGGGAGCGTGCAGGAGGCAGCTGATCAATGATTCTCTCTCATCATTGATGTTTCTATCTCTCTCTCCCTCTCCCTTTCCTCTCTGAAATCAATTAAAAAAAATTTTTTAAAGAAAAAAGAGTATGTTGGGAGCGGGTTATTACTATGACCATTCCCATTTCTGCTGGCTTTTCATCAATGTCACTGGCAATTTTCTTTCCCAGTGACAGCCACCCCCCCACCCACACAGCCCCCCCTACCCCCCCCCCCCCGGGCCAGCAGTGGTGACTAGGAGGAAACCCTTCCACATGCTCAACACCCTCGGGGAACCTCGATCCCAGGTCACAGCAGTCGGGGGACACCACGGGGACCCTCGCAGTCCAGCCACCACCTCACACTGACTTCCCCTCCCCAGCGGAGAGCCCTGGCCCAGAGGGGCCTCTGTGGTCATAATGGCTTTGCGGGCGAGATCAATACCCGGCCGTCAGGAGCTCAGGAGAGCGCGGCCACTCCATCCATCACTGCCCGCTGCGGCCAGCTGGTCCCCGGGATGGAGTTCACTCTCTAAGTGGTCATTTCCTGTTGGCGCCCAGGGCTCTGGCCTTTGTCGACGTGGCCAGGGTTTGCGGAGTGGACGGGATCCAATGGGGACGGACAGATCTCACCTTCGGGTCACCGCGTTGTGTGGGGTGGCGGAGGTGGGGGTGCGGGGGGACGGACCAGCGCTGCAGCAAGGAGCTGCCGGACTCGCAAACGCCAAGCAGAGACCCAGCATCAAAGACTCCGGCTCGGAGTGGGGAGGAGAGTGGGGGAGTCTGCTCGGCGTTCCCCAGGCTGGAGCCATCTGCCACCCTTTTCTGAACGGGCTGCGTGACTTGAGGATGGGAAGTACGGGGAACGCACTACGCCGCCCGTGTCATCACGATTGTGTCTCTGCACGACTTTCCCGCCCGGGGGTGGGGGGTGGCGGGGGAGAGGACAGCGCCTACCTGTCACTCCAGGCGCCCGTCCACTCCACGTCGCCCCACGGATTCCTGAGCCTGATCAGCTTCTCCGGGCGCCCCCGGAAATCCACCTGCAAAAGCCACGGCAGCGGTGGCCCCCGGCGGCCCTGCACCCGTGTCTGCACGTCTGAGCTGCACCCCGTTTCTCCGATGTCCCCGAACAGCCCCACTTTCCCTGGCTTTTAACGAGCCCTCCCGGGACTGGGCTCGCCGCTCTGTTTTTCGCCATTTGGTTGCGTAAATAATAAATCCAGCCCAAACACAAGTTTATGTCTCCTTTCACTTGGGTTTAGGTTTTATAGCCGACGCCGTTCTTAATATATGAGACCGAGTGGTAATAAATGCCTTTCCAATTAATACTCCGCACCCAGCAGTTGGCATTTACGGGGCGTGTTCTGTGGGCCAGGCATCCCAAATGCCCTAGCCCCTCACCTAAACCTCGCGACAATCCTGTGAGCTGCGTCTGTTATTTATTTATTTTAAAATATATTTTATTGATTTTTTTACAGAGAGGAAGGGAGAGGGATAGAGAGTTAGAAACATCGATCAGCCGCCTCCTGCACACCCCCTACTCGAGATGTGCCCGCAACCAAGGTACATGCCCTTGGCCTGGAATCGAACCCGGGACCCTTCAGTCAGCAGGCCGACGCTCTATCCAGTGAGCCAAACGGGCCAGGGCTGTTTATTTACTTTATTGATTTCAGAGAGAGGAGGAGGGGAGAGACAGAAACAGGGATGATGAGGGAGACTCACCCATCGGCTGCCTCCTGCACGCCCCCTACTGGGGATGGAGCCCATAACCCGGGCATGTGCCCTTGACCGGGAATCAAACCATGACCTCCTGGTTCATGGGTCGACGCTCAACCACTGAGCCCCGCCGGCCGGGCATGGGTCTGTTATTATCTTCATTTTACAGCTCAAAGATCCGAGACGCAGAGAGGTTTAGGGACCCAGGATGACTTAGTTACTAAGAAGGACCTGGAGGTCAGGCATCCAGGCAGTCTGTCTCCAAAATCCATACTCCAAAGTCCACACACCCCTCTCTTCGCCTACTGTTCACCAGTCACTGTGAGCCCCACACCCATGCCACAAACTGTGGGTCTTCAGTGTCTTACTTCCCTCTATCATCTTCCGTCATGCCTCAGCCCAAGGTTTACACGTATTCATACCTGGGAACCGGCTTGATTAAAGAGCATATTCATGCCCTAACCAGTTTGGCTCAGTGGATAGAGCATCGGCCTGCGGACTCAAGGGTCCCAGGTTCGATTCCGGTCAAGGACATGTACCTTGGTTGTGGGCACATCCCCAGTAGGGGGTGTGCAGGAGGCAGCTGACTGATGTTTCTCTCTCATCGATGTTTCTAACTCTCTCTCCCTCTCCCTTCTTCTCTGTAAAAAAATCAATAAAATATATTTTTTTTAAAAAAGAGCATATTCATGAGACACAAACACGTGTCATGAACACCCACGCCGTTTTAATAAACAGCAACGGTGGAGATTCCCAGTTGTTTTCCTTTTCGCCTTGGCCATCAGGAAACTCAAAGCAAAATTCATTTCTCCGTTGTTGCACTGCTTTTAGCCTACATCTTAGCCTAGGTGGTCTGGTGTACTTTTATACCTTAGCTGTGGTCCGACTGTGTCTATGTGGCTTTCACTGTAAACCACATCAAATCCTTTTTGGGTGTGGGCAGAATATCCTATATAATAAAAGCCTACGATGCTAAGTGTCTGGTCATCTGGTCGTCCGTTCAACCAATCAAAGCGTAATAGGCTAATGATATGCTAAGACCGCTCAACCGCTTGCTATGACGTGCACTGACCGCCAGGGGACAGACACTCCGACTGGTAGGTTAGCTTGCTGCTGGGGTCCGGCCGATTCAGACTGAGCAAGACAGGCCAGACACGACCTAGAGCCCTCCCAAGATCCCTCCCAGCTGGCCAAGCTCCCACGTTCCTCCCTGGCCCCCGATCGTGCACCGGTGGGGTCCCTCAGCCTGGCCTGCACCCTCTAGCAATCCGGGACCCCTCAGGGATGTCAGAGAGCCCGTTTCGGCCCGATCCCACAGGCCAGGATAAGGGACCCCACTGGTGCACGAATTCGTGCACCGGGCCTCTAGTAGTAAATAAAAATAATGAAAAGTAGAGCCCTCGCTCTCCCCTTGGCCCGGAGCGTGAGGAAGACCCTGGCAGGCAGGGCCGGTTTCACCGCCTTTGCTCTCTTTGGCGACCCTGTGGGTTTCCACTACTTGACCTGCACGAGCACGTCTTGGAATGGGAGTAGAATCCACGTCTCGGAGGAGGGCCTGCATCTAGTCAGAACCCACATGAGCTCCAGGGTCCTCGTATCGAGCGAGAGCTGACCGCACACGCGTGGTGTCCACGGCCCCGTGCAGCCAGAGAGAGGCCTCCACCAGGTGGGTTCCCTCCCCACCCCACCCCCCGTCTCAGGGACGCCCTGGACTGATGGTCAACGTCACGACTCATCCCCCTCGCGCTCCCCCTGCCCGGCGTTACCTCCTCGACCCCCGTGACCGAGTACGCGTGACTCTTCACCAGCTTCTGGCGAGTGATTTCTTCCGCTTCGGCCGCGCTGGAGACCTGCGTCGGGAACCAAGTCCACTCAGGGCGGCCGCCCCTGACCTTGTGGGGGCTGGTCCTATAATGTTTCCCAAGGACAACGCCACCCAGCCCCGGGGGCCTCGGTGTGGGGCTGGGGGTACAGGTAAATGGAACCTCTCCATGCGACCCCCCTTTTATTAGACCTGCCTTTCCAGGCAGCGTGCTGTGTGGCTGCCAAGCCTTTAACATGTCACGGAACCGGGAACTCATTCATCCCGCTGCCTGCAGGAGGGATAATGACCCAGGACGGCTGCCCTGGGCGAGTCCTGGTTCTCACTGTTTTCACGGATTGAGCTTCCCAGCGTCCTCCCTGTTCCACAGCCTCCTTCCCCACCCCCTGCCCCATGTCACCCCGACCAGAAACACACATATCCCGCTAGGATCTCCGTAGCGACGTGTCACCCACGGGCCTAGGCCACCAGGTGAGCAGGAGAAAGAGAGGGAGCAGGTAGGTGGTCACAGACCCCGCGGCTGGGTCTCCATGCCACCTTGGCATCCATGCAGCCACGCCCCCGCCAGGGAGTGGCCCCTGGTTTCAGAACCTCTCGCTTTTTCCAGGTCCATCCAGTTGTCCATCATCCTGTCTGCTTCCCCAAATCCCAAAATTACTTCGCAACAAGGCACAGCCGAGTAGGGTTAGGGTCCAGGGCTCGAGGCTGCATTCTTGGGGCCATTTCCATGGTACCCAAGGGGCTCCGCCCGTGAGGGGAAATTGGGGCTCCCACAGTGAGACCCACCCCAGGTCCTACCCACTCATTAGGGCTGAACCAGTTCCCACGGGCTGGGACCACGAAGGTGCCACTGAGCTTGCCCATGGAGTCCCAGGCTCGGCTCTGGCCCCAGGCCCGCCCCGTCCCCCCCCACCCACCCCGGCCACTCGTGGGGAGGGGAGCTCACGTCAATGGAGCAGGCCAGCAGGGACCCCGCACGGAGGGCCTTCCGGATGATCTGGAACAGACCGGTCGGTGGCTTCTTCAGGTCAAAAAACTCAGAGAGGCCGCCCGTGAAGTCCTCAAACCCCTCCACCGTGGACCCGCCGGCGAGGGCCTCGTAGGAGCCGTTGAGCCTGTTGAAAAGGACAGAAGGCGCGCACCGTCCGCAGCCCTGAGCGACCCCAGGGAGCGGCCGTGGGGCGGCAGGGGCGAGGGGGAGGCCGATGCTGGGACGTGGCTCGGTCTGAAGGTTAACAGAGGAGGCTTGCCGATCTGGCTGGGGCCCGGGAAGGCGCTGGGCCACCGTTCCACGTGGCCAACTCAGCACCTTGCCGGGAATGCATCCCAGACCACCTCCCCCCAGGCCACACCCTTTGCCAAGCGTCGCCTTTCCAAAGCTGACCCTCGCTTCTTGGGTTTCTGAGGGTTGGGGGGCACGAATAGGGACGAGGGGGACCCTCCCTCAAGGCCGAGAGGCACCCCGAGGGACCTGCTGCCGGAACACGGCCGGAGAGGCGCCGGGGTCACAGAAGAGGGTGCCAGTGAGGGAAGCTAATTGAAGGAACCCAGAAAAAGGCATTGAGCGCCGCATGCCAGCGGGGAGGAGGACGGCTGAACCGGCCGTCAATAGACTCTGGCGAGTTTGGTATCTGAGTACATTCACTTTCTTCTTCCTCTTTATCATCCTTTTCAAAATCCACGTGGGCCTACACACGGCCCGTGGGGTTTCAGAGCAGAGAAAGCTCAGGTAGCCGTGGCTCCCCCCATTCACACGTTCCTGGGGACAGCGCTGAGCGAGCCAACGCCCAGCCCGAGTTTCTGTCTCTCTCAGTCACCGAGGGTCCAGGGCAGGCGTCCTCACACTACGGCCCGCGGGCCACATGCGGGTGTTTTTGCCGTTTTGTTTTTTTTACTTCAAAATAAGATACGTGCAGTGTGCATAGGAATTTGTTCATAGTTTTTTTTTTTTAAACTATAGTCTGGCCCTCCGACGGTCTGAGGGACAGTGAACTGGCCCCCTGTTTAAAAAGTTTGAGGAAACCAGAAACAAGGAGGCATCGATCGGACTATCGGGCCTCAGAGGGAGGATAGGGGAGGGTGGGGGGAGGGGGGAGAGATCAACCAAAGGACTTGTGTGCATGCATATGAGCCTATCCAACGGTTAAGTTCAACAGGGGATTGGGGCATCCGTGGGGAGGGGTGTGGGATGGGAATGGGGGGATGAGGACAAATATGTGACACCTTAATCAATAAAGAAATTTTAAAAAAAAATAAAATAAAAAATAAATAAAATAAAATAAAAAGTTTGAGGACCCCTGGTCCAGGGCATGGGGGACCAGGTGCCGGGGAAAGACTTGGGCGTGGCACCTTGAGTTTGGGGGCGAGGGGGCAGGTGCGATCCTCCGGGAAGACTGCGGGGTCTCCGAGCGCCTCCCCACCCCACGTACTTGGCGTAGGCCTTCTCCAGCAGCGCGCTCCAGAACTCGCTGCCGTCGGCGGAGTGCAGGAAGAGCAGCTGTCCGTCCCGGGTGGGCAGTCTGTCGTCCACCACCACCTGCACCCACTCGCCGCACTGCCAGAACTGCGGGGGGGGGGGGGGGGACACAGCGCCGCTCAGGGGAGAGCTGGGGGGCGGGGGGAACCCCAGAGAAGCCTCTGTGCGGCTCAGTGTTCAGGCCTTGGACCTCTGGTGGATTCCGAGCTCCTGAAGAGCAGGATCGGGGTCTCACTGGTCCGTACATGTGGGAGATGCTGACGGAGTCGGGAAGCATCGAGTCCCGGGTCTGCGTTTGTGGGAACCGGGCGTGACCCGGACCCACAGCTCCTGCCACTCACTCCCCCGCCCTTTCCTCAAGGCCCTGAGGCCTGGGGGAGACGGTGTGTGTGGGGCGGGGGGGGGGATGTGTAGGTCAGTGGTCGGCAAACTCATCAGTCAACAGAGCCAAATATCAACAGGACAACGATTGAAATTTCTTTGGAGAGCCACATTTTTTAAACTTAAACTTCTTCTAACGCCACTTCTTCCAAATAGACTCGCCCAGGCCGTGGTGTTTTGTGGAAGAGCCACATTTTTTAAACTTAAACTCTATAGGTAGGTACATTGTTATTAACTTAATTAGGATCCTCCTAAGCTGGCCTTTGCTAAACACTCAAGGGGCCAAAGAGCCGCATGTGGCTCGCGAGCCGCAGTTTGCCGACCGCTGGTGTAGGTGACTGGATGGATCGCAAGCTCGAGGGTGTGGAGGGCCCATGAAAACGTAGGCCCCCGGGCCCCACCCCAGAGCTTGCGATTCGGTAGATCTGGGCGGGACGGTGGAAGGGAGGGTCAAGGGCGGCGAGTACCGCGCAGGACCTGGAAACGGAAGATTCCGGCGTAGCCCTCCCGGAAGTTCTGGTCCCTGGGCACGACCCGGGAAAGCAGCTCCTCGTTCAGGGTGAGGGACGCGATGGCCGCCAGGAGCCAACAGTCACCTGCGCCGGGTGGTGGGGACACTGGTCAGGCCAGGCCTGCAGGGTCCTGCTTTCTCTCCCTTCCCAGCCCGACTCTCTCCTCCCCCCGTGTCTCGAGGTCATGGGCAGCAGTCAGCTCCTGCCGCCGCGTTGGAAGGCGTGTCCTCGGACAGAGATTTCTCTGGTCCTCTGGATCGCCCCGCATGCCAACCATTTCACATCCTCAGAGCACTCAGCCAGCGGAAAGCAATGGAAAGAACAAAATCCAAAATGTCTTTTTGGGACTGAAGGGTCCCAGGCTGGATTCCAGCCAGGGCACATGCCTGGGTTTCGGGCTGGATCCCCAGTAGGGGCGTGCAGGAGGCAGAAGATCAATGATTCTCTCTCATCATTGATGTTTCTCTCTCTCTCTCCTCTCCCTCCCTCTCTGAAATCAATAAAAATATATTTTTTTAATGTCTTTTTTGGCTCCTTATTAGCAACTCTGATAAGACATTCGGTTGGAGGAAACATCTATTTGCCAGCCCAAGATGTGTGTGTGTGCGTGTGTGCATGTGTGTGTGTGTGTGTGTGTTCCTTGCCCGCGTGATGTTGGATGACAGGAAGTTGGCTGTGTGTTTCAAAAACTGCCCTTTTGTGTTTGAGAGCTCAGCATGACAGCCTCGATGCCTCGTTGCTTAAAACGGCCTTGAGATATTGATTCGCCTTACATCACGCTAATCAAGGCAGAAGAAATAAAGTCGAGAGGTTAAAGAGTCTAGGGTTCAATAACGGTCAGCTCAGAGATCCAAGCAAATGCAGAAGGAAACAGAAAACCCACTCCGGCCGGCGTGGCCCCGTGGTTGAGCAAAGACTATGAACCAGGCAGACTCGGTTTAATTCCCGGTCAGGGCACATGCCCGGGTGGTGGGCTCAATCCCCAGTGTGGGGCGTGCAGGAGGCAGCCGATCCATGATTCTCTCTCATCATGGATGTTTCTCTCTCTCTCTCTCTCTCTCTCTCTCTCTCTCTCTCTCTCTCATAGACACAATCTGGAAGGCAGCCCTGCCCCCCACCTCCCTCTCCCACCAGGTTCCCCTTCCGATGGTACAAGGGGAGAGGTGAAGGGGCACAGGTACTCATGGGATTTCTTGCTTCTCACTAAGGAAGACTGGGGGGGGGGGGGGGGGTGAGGTTTGGCCAATCAGGGAGCTGAGGTGGGGCCTCCTAGGTCACTGACCTCGAGGGAAGTTGGGAGACCACCTGAGCTTCGTTCTCCCCACTCCTTATTTCGTTTACACACGTAATGGGTTTCATATTTGTTCAGATAATAAAGTGATGTATTTTTTTTTTATTTCACTCAAACAGTGACCCCCTGGCTCCCTCCCCCCGCCCCAATCCCCCTGCCCCATGGCAGCAGGAGCTTCCCGGTTTCCGGGAAACAGGGACACACCCCACCCCTAACAGTGACCTCCTCGCTCTGCTCCGTGTCGGGGAAAGCTCTACGTCAATCAAGAAGGAATCATCCCGAGTCAGGCTTTGCTTAGAAAAAGAAATCTCTAAATTCAAAAATTCCCTCCGGATATGACAGTCAAAGCTGGGAGGTCTGAACGCCTCGCCGTTACGACGGGCCCCGGGGAGCGAGAACTCGGGCTGTGACTTCCCAAACACTGAGAGAGAACATGCCGTGTCCCTGCACGGAGGTGGCCGGAGTCAGCCAGGAGGGCCACTGGTCCCGACAGTACAGAACAGACCACTCAGCACTCCCGTCGCCTCTCCAGGAGCCCAGCCAAGACCCGGGGGGCAGCTCCGGGCACACGGGGCCCTTCGCCCACGGCCCAGAGGACAGAGGCCCTTTGTTGTACCCAGGCTCCGTCTTGGAGGGCTGCAGAGGGGGCTGCAGAAGCAAGAAACCATCCCTGATGCTGACAAAGCAGCATGTCTGACCAGCCACGCGGTCCCCAATCCTGTGAGCATCCCACCACGAGCCGGCCCTGAAACCGCCACGTGACCCCCACCCCCACCCCCGTGGTATCTGTAAATGAAGAATCAAACACACTTTCCCGGAATATCTCCCTCACGGTGTCGTCGGCGCCGGCGTAGAGCGAGCTACCACCGTTCTAAAAGCAGAGCCCAGAGCCCAGTGATCCTGGCATTGCGGGGTCCAGGAACTCCCGGGCCCCCCTCTACCAGCCCCACCCCCACCCCCCGGGTCACTCTCTCCTCTCACGTGGCTTCCCTTTCTCTATGGCTTTTACCACCACCTGGCGCACGTATTTGTTTGTTGGTTGTTTTCCCCAGGGGAACAGTAGACTCCACGACATCCAAGACTCCCCGCCCCCACCCCACTGCTGTACCTTTGGGGCCTAGAAGAGGACTTGGCACAGAGTGGGGGCTCAATCCGTATGTGTAGGGTGACTGCAGCGAGGGATCTGGGCCAGGTTTTGCCGTTTTTAAGAGAAGCCAGAAAATCTGTGTTCTTGTTGTTTTACGTGGAAACCTCCCAGGCCCAGGACATCGATCACTGGGCAGGCAGCGCTGCACCAGCCGAAAGGAACAGGCCTGTGTCTCAGCCCGCACGCCGCTGGCCTGGCTCCGCCCTCCCTCCGGCCCACGCCTGCCCTGGGGGGCCTGACCCTCCGCCGGTGGCTCTGCAGGCGTCTGATTCACACCCTCGAGATCCTCGCTGAGCTGCTGCTGGGCGTCCGCCTTCGGTCTCTGGAGAAATTATGTGGGGTTTGTCTGTCTGTTTTGCTTTTGTTGGTGAGCCCACACCACACCTGTGCCGGCTGCTGGTTGAAATGTCTTTCTCTGCGGCCGTCTGCCCCCCTGGGACCCGGCCAGGGTCCCCTCTCCCCGAGCTTTGCGTCCTTCCTGTCTCCTGTCGCATCCGTTTGCCCTCAGACACTGTAACGATGTGTTTTCCCAGCCGAAAAAAACCTCGCTTTCTGCCCACCACACCCCACCCCACCCCACCGGGCTCCCGGGCATGTTCGCATCTGAGCTCACGTCGCCTCGCCTCTTAATATGTTCGAGGCTGGGAGGCCATCCTCGTGTTGCCATGGAGACCCGCCACCATCCTTTGTTCAATAGCTGACGCCCTCATTGGGAAGCCCCGGGGTCCCCAGCGCGGGTTGGGGCGTGCCGGGCCACTTGGGAGGGAACAGGTGCCAACTGTGCGCCTTGCCGTGTGTGGGTGCCAGCCCGGGCCCGGGCGAGCGATGGCTCTGAGAGCTCCTCTGTCCATTTCCGTCTCCGTCCGCCCTGGCCTCCGGCACCTTGTCTTATTTTTGCACCCAAAGGGCCACGGGACTCAGCTCCGTCAGCACCCCCCGCTTCCTCACACCGGCTCCCCATGGGTCCCCACGAGCCCCAGCGCACAGCCCGGGGGGGACGGCCAATCGTATTGTGATAACTACGCCCGGCGCCAGGCGGGTGGTGGACACGTCGGGGGATCGCTTCGTACGTTACATCAATGTCTAACCAGGAGGCTGGGCACCTGCAACGGATGTGATGTTGGATGGCGACTGTCATTGAAAAACGTTTAATGAATAATTAATTACCTTCAAAAGAGGTTTCCATGATACTGATTTTTAAAAAACAACAACAAGCCCTGACCGGTGTGGCTCAGTGGATAGAGCGTCAGGCCTGCGGACTGAAGGGTCCCAGGTTCGATTCCGGTCAAGGGCATGTACCTTGGTTGCGGACACATCCCCAGTAGGAGGTGTGCAGGAGGCAGCTGATCGATGTTTCTAACTCTCTATCCCTCTCCCCTCCTCTCTGTAAAAAATCAATAAAATATATTTTTTTTAAAAAACATAAAACAGCCGTGACCGGGTTTGCTCAGTGGATAGAGCGTCGGCCTGCGGACTGAAAGGTCCCAGGTTTGATTCCGGTCAAGGGCATGTACCTTGGTTGCGGGCACATCCCCAGTGGGGGGGGTGCAGGAGGCAGCTGATCGATGTTTCTCTCTCATCGATGTTTCTAACTCTCTATCCCTCTCCCTTCCTTTCTGTAAAAAATCAATAAAATATATTTAAAAATAATAATAATAATAATAAACAAAAACACCACCTCAATGGCTGGGCTACCCCAGGGCGGCCCCCGGGCGAGGCCCCGCGGACCTGGGTGGGAGCTGGGTGCTGGGAGTCAGTTTGGGTCGTTTGCTCCGTCCCGCTCCACCCCTCAGCAGCGCACACTCACCATGGTAACGCTCAGGCCTCTTTCCGGAAGCCCTCTTTCCTCCTTGCTGACTTATAACGAATCCAGGGAGGAGCTACCCAAGCCGATCAATTAGACGACACTTATTAAATGCCTGGTACTAAGTTACCCGTCACTAACGAGGAGCTGCTAAAAGCCTCGGCGGGAAGTTGGGCTTCCCTGAGCCACGTGGGAAATTAGGTGGCACCTGACGCGTTCTCCCTGCTCACTGCTCGCCCTGCGGGGGCTCTGAGCTCTGACTCAAAGGAGAGAACACGGAGGCATTTAAAATGAGGTGCCCTGTGACCTTCCAAATCACAAAGGTTTCCAGCGGATTGGAGATACTTTCCTGGCTAGAACCAGGAGGGAAAAGGGGGGTGGACCCCCCCCCAAAAGATGAAGGTTATCGGGTCCCGATGGATGCTGAGATTTGGGTTGTTTTACTGCCTTTCAGCCAGTGGGATTTGTCTCCTCGATGCTCTCCTTTCCTGTCCCGTATGTAGTGGCTGCCCCTGGATGGCGGCGGTTTAGAATCCCAGCGAATCTAAGTCAGAGCCACGCTGTCCCCCTCGACCAGGAGGGCCTGGGATCAGGAGTGCTTAGAAGGTCAGGCGCACCCATTTGCTACCACGGACAACCTGGGGGGTCTGACCCTTGAGGCCAGAACGTACAGAACAAAAATAAATGATTTCCGACGCGTAACTGCACCCGATTGGAGGGAATATGAGAGGCTGGGAGGGGGATAGCTCCTTAGTCCTAGGATCCCAGGCCCGTGAAAGGAAGCTTGGCTGGAAAGAGGGCACCCCTGCTTCCTTACTCATTATAAAAGCATCTATTACGGCAGTCCCTAATGGTAGAGACAGGGCCATTTTATAGGGCAAATTATGCCCACTTAAAGGCAACTACAGGCAGTCACGTCTAACAGCTTAATCTGACGTCACGCGTGGCACACGCACACCCGCCCTGCTCAGAACAAACAGGACAGGCCCGGCTACTCACCCAGGTCGCCCTGGCAAACGTCCGTGCGCGTGGCTCCCCCGGAGATAAACTGGGGGCTGGGGCACAGTTCCTGAAAGCAATTGGAGACAAAACGCACGTCATAAGATGCCCAGCGGTGGTGGCCGCAGGGGTCAAAACGGCTTCCGAGTCCCTGAAGTCAGACTTCACAGCGACCTAGGATCATGGTCGGCAAACTCCTTAGTCAACAGAGCCACATATCAACAGCACAACGACTGAAATTTCTCTTGAGAGCCAAATTTTTTAAACTTAAGCTTCTTCTAATGCCACTTCTTCAAAATAGACTCGCCCAGGCCGTGGTATTTTGTGGAAGAGCCACACTCAAGGGGCCAAAGAGCCGCGTGTGGCTCGCGAGCCGCGGTTTGCTGACCACGGACCTAGGAGATCATCTCTCGTCCTCTCCTCACCTGCCCGAGGTGTCCCCAGTCTCCTGCAAGGGTTCCTCAGCTCCACTCCCCCCTACGAATCAGGCAACCCCTGGCCAGGCCTCCGCCCTCTGCAGGGACCCCGTTTCCCGCGGCAACCGCCTGCCCGAAGCATCCGCTCTCGGCGACATCGCCCAAACCCCGGGCTTCGGCTCCCGACTGTGGAACACGCTGACGCGTCCCAAGTCGCTCGCTCGCCTGAGCCGGCCAGTCCGTTACCCACGTCCCACTGTCCCACTGTCCGCGCGATATGAGCTCATTCGACGCGTGGCCGAGAAGCCTGCCGAGTTCTGCGAACGTGTTGAGTTCGGTTTAGAAGACAGAGTGGTTTGCAAAGGCCAGAAACACGCTGCGAGGTGTGTGATCAGCAGAACGGTGCTGAGCGGGGTACACGTCGGCGGAATGCTCATTTTACTGCGTGTTATTCTTAGCAGGTTTCAAAACGCACCACCTCCCCCGACCCAGGAAAAAAACAACCCGGGGACATCATGACTAATACGTGATGAATCTCCCGGGGGCCACAGGGCGTCCCCAGCTTTGTGAGGAGATGGCATCTCAGCCTAGGCCGGAAGAACATTCCAGAAGTCTTCTCTCCAGGGCTGACTTTCTACTGGAACTCGGATCGGAGACACAAAGCAGTTTGGCAGCCAAAGAGGCTGAAAAGAGGCCGGGAGGCCACACACACACACACACACACACATACACACACACACTCTCACACACATACACACACACACCCCACACATAAACACGCACACACACACACACACACACACACACACACACACACACACACGGGACACTGTTTTTATTTCTTCCTGAATAACAACCACATCTTGTCATTAGTAATGCTGACGATCACTCAGGTAAGGATCTCAGCACACTCCGTAAACACCCATGACTCAGGCCTTGCTTGCTTCGGCCTCTGGTGAATGGGTTCGAGGGAAACGCGGGCACCGGTAAGGGATCCGAGGCAGGAAGGCACTGCAATCGCACCTTCTCGCTGACCAAGGCTACTTGCAAGCATTGCTCCCAGCGCGTTAGACCGGCCCTGGCCTGTCTCTGTCAGGACCCTCCGCTTCCTCCAACCCCCGCGCCAGAGTCTGTCTGCAGCAATGGACCTGCCCCACCGCCTTCCCAGCAGTGCAGAGCCCATGCCTGACACAAACAGAGGCCTCGCCCTGGCCGGGGTGGCTCAGTGGATAGAGTGTTGGCCTGAGGACTGAAGGGTCCCGGGTTCGATTCTGGTCAAGGGCATGTACCTTGGTTGCGGGCACATCCCCAGTGGGGGTGTGCAGGAGGCAGCTGATTGATGTTTCTCTCTCATCGATGTTTCTCTCTATCCCTCTCCCTTCCACTCTGTAAAGAATCAATAAAAATATTTTTTTAAAAAATAAAAAAATAAATAAAAATCAATAAACTAGTCTTTAAAGAAAAAAAACCACAGAGGCCTAAAAATACTGTCTGTTGAAATGAAATGTAGCTGTCAACTCTTGAGACAAGAATATAAAAACACCAGATAGAGGGATGGGAAAAAATGAAATAAAGAAATCCCCAGTTTATAAAAAGAAAGGAAGAATATAAAACCAGGATTCCCAACCTTGATTTTGCCAACATCCCTGAGGAATGCCGTGTGTTTCAAGAGGGGAGGGCAGACGGACCGGGGTGGGCGGGGGAGAGGCAGGCAAAGGAGTGACCCTCAGAGGTGGAACTGTTGGGCAGAACTGGTCGAATGAAAACGAAGGGGCAGGATTGGGCCACATCCAAAGAACTATCTTCTCATCCCCCCTTGCCATCCAGGGCCAAGAAAACGGGTCCCACGGCCTGACTTTCCCATCATGCTCTGGAAGACAAAGGCTCCCTGGCCCAAGGCCCCGGAGCACGTGCTCTGATGAGCCTTTTTACGTGGCAGACGCCGAACAGTCTCAGTTCTCACATCCGCCCTGCAGAGGGGGCTCCGACCCCTGAGGGCACATCACGTGACAAGGGTCCCGTCGCGGTAGGTCACGGACATGGATTTGGGTGGGGGGATGGTTCTCCAGTCTCTGCCTTTTGAGTTTGGGGTGATACCAGTGACAGCACTCAGGAGGCCCCAAGTTCCAGCTGCGATCGCAGACCCGCAGCCCCCACCTCTCCACTCAGCAGCCCTGATGGAACAGGGACCCAGCTCCTGACCTTGAACAGCCCTTTCAGCAACCATGTCACCACTTACCCCTCACCAACGGCTACATCTAGCCTTGGCCTGTCCCCCAGGGGCCCAGGCAGCCACGACCACGCGGTCTGTGCCTGTGGTGGGCCAGGCACGATGCTCTGAGCTTCAAGGTGCCACTGGCACCATTTCACAGATGGGAAAACTGAGGCTCACAGAGGTCATGTGTCCAAGACCAGTCAGGCAGAGCCAGGATTCAAATCTAACTCGTCTGGTCCCAACGCCTCTGAAAAAAAGATTGTTAAAGGGAAAGAGGTTCCGAACTATAGGGTCTAGGAATTGAGGATCCAGAGCCCCGCCTTCTCCCTCAACTGCTTCTGCCCTGAAGCGAGAGCCCTCCATCCTGCCCGTCTCCTTACCGGCGGCCGCTTCCAGACAACGCCTCGAGTTTGGGGGGAGCCTGGTCCAAGATCCTTGTCGCCCAAGGCCGCCGGGCACGCTGGGAACTCGGGGTCCTTAAATAGCACCCCTGAATCCAAGCACTGCCGCCTGAGCGTCTCGAAGTCCTGGCCCAAGTACTTCACGGCGTTCTGGTTGGAGCCAAGACATGCGGCTGCCGCCCACTGCCCGGACACCGGGGCCGCCGGAGCTGCCATGGCCTGGCCGGGGGTGGGCTGCGTGGGGAGGACCGGAGGGCAGGGCTGCTCCGAGCTCTCCGAGGCGGCCCCGCCGGGAGGGGAGCTATAAGGCAGCGTGGAGGGAGGTGGAGCTGGTAGACGCTTCCCCCGAGGCGCTCCGGACTGACGTGAGTCATGGCCCGGCGCACACAGGTGCCCACAGTACCCAGGAACATGCCCGCCTTCCCTGCCGGCCTTTCCCCCGAGACCTGGAGGCTGGGGGACTTCCAGGGCCCCTCCCGGGCCGCTAACCTGGGAGATGCATTAGGATCCCAGCTGCCCCCCCTCTTTGCAGGCCCTGCGTGCCTCCTCCCCCCCCCCCCCCCCCCCCAGGGTTAAGTCGAGAAGCTGTCTGATAGCTGGAAGCTGGGACTCACCAAGACTTTGGAGCCGTGGTTCTGAGAAGAAGGGGGGCAAGGGGTTCGGGGGGGTCCCCTTTCTTTCTGGAAAGTGTGGTTCCATATTTGCTAGGCGGGTACAAATAGGGGTGATTTGTACCCAACGGGATGGGACGTGGGGCCCGCCCTGCAGGAGGTGTGGGCATCCCCTTTGGCGAGTGACTCAGCCTCCCTTCCCCCTAGTTTTCTCATCAGCAAAACGGCAGATAATAGCAGGGCCCACCTCACCAGGTTGTTAGGAGGAGGGAAGGGACAGGGTGTGTCCTGGGCTTAGATTAGTGGGTGAGGAGCGCTCAGGACACGTCAGCTGTCCTATCCTCGGGGACCAGGACCAGACAGAGGAGGCCTGGGAACCTCAAATCCATCCCTTTTCTCGGGGCTCCCATCTCCTAGGCCTGGTCTACCCCAAGGACGTGGGCCGCCTCGGCGATTTCTGAACCGTCGTCGTGTGTGGCAAGCTGGAAAACGGCCCCCCAGCCCTGGCCGGTTTGGCTCGGTGGATAGAGCGTCAGTCTGCGGACGGAAGGGGCCCGGGTTCAATTCCGCTCAAGGGCACAGGCCCCAGTTGCAGGCTCAATCCCCAGTGGGGGGCATGCAGGAGGCAGCCCATCAGTGATTCTCTCTCATCATTTATGTTTCTATCCTCTCTCTCCCTCTCCCTTCCTCTCTGAAATCTATAAAAATATATTATAAATAAAAGAAAGAAAGAAAATGGTCCCCAGACCAATGAGTCCTAAGCTCTGGGAGCTGTAAGCAATGCTTTGTTCGGAAAAGGGATCTTTGCAGATATGTGAAGTTCAGGGCCTTGAAATGGGGGCGGGGGGGGGGGTGGTGGTGGCCCTAAATGATCGTAAATGCCCTCCTAAGACAGAGGCACGGGGAGATGTGAAGACAGACCAAAAGGCGGAAACCGAGACCGCAGAGGCCGAGACCGGAGTGATGTGGCCACAGGCCAAGGAAAGTCAAGGTCGAAGTGACCTTCAGAGGCTCAAGGACGACGCATCTTGAAGGACTTGGCTGTGGCCCTGGCCTCTCTGGGGACCCCACCTCAGCACCACTTTCCCTGGATTCAGGGTCAGCCCCCCAAGGCTTCCACGTCCCCTGAGCAAGGAAGACAGATCCCCCGAAGGCCCGAGTGTGCGTCGCAGGCCATTCATTCGCAGGGTTGTAGCCGCGCGTGGCTAGAGCGGAGGGAAAGGGAGCGGGAGAGCCGGCCGCAGCATTCTCACGCCCGGGTCTTCCCATCCCGGAATCCTAAGGCGAGCGGGAGAAGAAGCCAAGGTCGAGGGTACGGCAGAGTTCTCAGGCATGGCTGGTGGGAAGGGAAGACATTGGGAGGCACCCGCAGCCCCTCAAAATGGAACGGCAGGTAGCGTGCCACTCCCCGGGATGGGAAGACCTGTCCTCGAAGCCACGTGACAGCATCCTTCATAACAGCCCGAACGTGGAAACAACCCAACAGCCATCGGTGGACGGACGGATAGATAGACAGATGTGGTGCGGCCACGGAGTGGAATAGTATGCGGCCATGAAAAGGAATGGAGTCCTGATACGGGGTACCCCCGGATGAACCCTAAGTGGAGGAAGCCATTGCAGAAGGCCTCACAGGGTCTGGTCCCAGTTTGTAGGAAGCATCCGGAATAGGCAAATCCATAGAGACACACCAAAAAAAGGAAAGCTACACAGCAAGATCAGAATAGGGGTCCTTTCCATCTTCAAGAGGGATGGATGGGGTGGGAGAGGAACCAGGACTGCTGGGAACCAGGACGGGGCCAGAGAGAGCCCTGCCCCTCCCTGCGGCCATGCCCGGATGTTGCCTCTCAGGTCAGCTGAGATTCTAGCGAGCTGACGGCAGCGGTGGGTCTGGTCGGTGGTCAGGCGTCTGTAATGGTATCAAAGCCGGGATGCTCCGGGCCAGCAGCTGGTGGTCTCTGCTGCCCCCTAGAGCCCTGTGTGGTCCCAGCAGGCCTGGTGGACTCCAAAGCCAAGTGCTTGGTCTATACCCACACTCTTCCTGTTCTGCTCCTCAGAGGGTGGTTTTTCTGAAAACACCTACAGAGAATATTTTAACCACGTTTTTCATGACCAGGGCGTTCTGACAATTGAGAAAGGGAAAGAATCACGCATGCATCCCGCCTTTCCTGTCCGGGCTACTTCGGGGTCACCGGTTGGTAGGGCAACGCTTTTCTTTATAGGAGAACTAGAGGCCCGATGCATGACATTCGTGCAAGAGTAGGCCTTCCTTCCCCCAGCTGCCGGCACCGGCTTCCCTCTGGCACCCGGGACCGGGCTTCCCTCGCAGCCCCGGCTTCGTCCAGGTCATCCGGAAGGACGTCCGGTCTAAATAGCATATTACGATTTTATTATTATAGATTGCAGCTATAGGAAAGTAAGTGATAGAAATAGAAGTCACCGTTGTCAGTCCTTAATGGTAAAACTATTAGATAAAAGGCTAATGAGGAACTTGATAATGAATACATCTGAGCTCACTTATTCATCTGTGCATCACCCAAAAAAGGGGGCATTCGCGCCTTCTTACCTGATACAATAGGATGTACAACACGGGTCCACCTGGGAAGACTTCTGTCCTCTGTCCAAAGCTGACCTTGAACCGACTCAAACGTCCAGATCCAACTGCATTTTTTAGAGGAAATAAAAGGTTAAGCAGGGTTTTCCAATGTCTGTACTATTGACATTTGGGACCAGATAGTTCTTTGTTGCGGGATTGGGGGGGGGGGGGCGTTCTGTGCATTATAGGATGCTTACAGCATCCCTGGCCTCCACTTACTCGGTGTCAGTAGCTCCCCTGCCGTCATGGCAACCAACAGTGTCCAACATTGCCAAGTGCTTCCTGAGAGGTAAGAGCGCCCCCGGTTAAATGCCACTGGGTTAGAGACACGTGTTCAACGACACCATGAGGATGCCATCGGCCAGCTGGGCAGCCCACCTCCAGGGCCTGCGAGGGCAGGAGCAGAAAGACTGTGACCCATGCCCTCGCCAGTGTGGCTCAGTGGATAGAGCGTCGGCCTGTGAACTGAAAGGTCCCGGGTTCGATTCCCGTCAAGGGCACATGCCCGGGTTGTGGGCTCGATCCCCAGTTGGGGGGACTTGCAGGAGGCAGCCAATCCATCCATGATTCTCTCTCATCATGGATGTTTCTATCTCTCTCTCCCTCTTCCTTCCTCTCTGATATCAATAAAAATATATTGGGGGGGGAGGGGGGAGACTGTGACCCAATTTAGCATGGCCTCTGGGCCCTGGATGGTCCAGAGCACCCATGGGATTAGCCAAAATGTTGTCTCAGCTGCATCACATTTTGGCTTCCCCCTCTGACAAAGACCACCGCGTCCCACCTCCACTCACAGATGCTGGTCCCAGTTTGTAGGAAGTATCCGGAATAGGCAAATCCATAGAAACACACCAAAAAAAGGAAAGCTAAACAGCAAGATCAGAATAGGGGTCCTTTCCATCTTGAGGAGGGATGGATGGGGTGGCAGAGGAACACACTCTGCACGCCCCACCCCTTCTCAGCTCCTACATCCCGGGAACCCAGTTTAAGGCTCTCCTGTCACCATCGTGAAAGTATACATTCTAAGGGGCTGATATATGAATGTGCAGAAAACTAAGCCAGAAAATGAAAACTCTTATAATCACTCATGATATCAAATTAATTAGTAAATAGCATTATTCATTGTATTATGTAAAAGTATGACACTAAAAATTACATTGTTGCAGATCAAAAGTTTACGTTGTTTCACATGTATCACCATTACACTTATTACATTTTTTAAAAATATTTTTTAAATATATTTTTATTGATTTCAGAGAGGAAGGGAGAGGAGAGAGAGAGACAGAAACAGATCAAAAAAAAAATATTTTTAAAGGCAAAACGTTTTAGATTTTAATGGCACTTTTCCCCCGGGGTTTTGGTGAATGTGGACACGTTTTCATTTTGCACTGGACCCTGAACGCCTGCACCTGGCCCTGAGGGTGGGATCATGGGCCACTAACTTGGTTCCCATAGGCGTCGGAAGAGGGGAGTCCTCCTTTAAGCTATTACCAGCTATTCATACCTTCATGTGAGTGGATTCCAGATACTTTGATGAAAGACGGTTTAAAATGTATAAGATGCTAGGGACACCGCATCCATGGAAGAGAGAGAGAAGACCATTAAGACTGGAGAGCGTGATGAGTGGGGGACAGAGACCTGAAGATGAACCCCAAGTTTTGCTCCGAGTTAGGCTTTGTTAGAATCTTGTTCCTGACACTGTGCGAACAATATACACAGCCCAGCTATCAAAAACTAAAAATTAGCCCTAACCGGTGTGGCTCAGGGGATAGAGCATCGGCCTGCGGACTGAAGGGTCCCAAGTTCGATTCCGGTCAAGGGCATGTACCTTGGTTGCGGCCACATCCCCAGTAGGGGGTGTGCAGGAGGCAGCTGATGGATGTTTCTCTCTCATTGATGTCTTCTAACTCTCTATCCCTCTCCCTTCCTCTCTGTAAAAAAATCAATAAAATATGTTTAAAAACAAACAAACAAAAAACTAAAAATTAGATGTCATTTATTTGAGTCATAAAAAAAATTCCCTTGCCACCAAAAGTACACTCAAACCACGTATAAAACTGAGCAGGCAGGAATGTCATTCCATCTCTTGTTGAAGACTGGCTTCGAATGGCCTAGCTCTAGACATCCAGGACTGCTTTGTATTATCGGGGGTCCTTTCGAGGGAGAGCCATTTCTCGGGGTTCTCAGCAGAGAAAAATATCTGGAGTTCATTAAAATGTGTTGACACTGTCATTTTCCACGTGGGCGGGAAGAGCTAATGTGCAGTAGTTAGGATATCAGCAAAAGGCCAGTCAAAATATGTCGCTGGCGAATTGAAGGCACCCCTCCTAGGACACACTCGGACTCTGGGCTTTGCATTCTGTGGTGTGTGTATTTGCTATTTCTATTTCCACGGCCACCCTGTGCAAAAAGCGAGGACTTGTTAGGAACACTCTAGCTAAGATCGTGGAATAAACCCAACCAGTCCGACTCAGAATCTCCCGGGAAGGGGGAAAGAGAAGAACTAACCCAAGCCCTAGCTGGTGTGGCTCAGTGGATAGAGTGTCGACCTGCGGACTGAAGGGCCCCAGGTTCGATTCCGGCCAAGGGCATGTACCTTGGTTGCGGGCACATCCCCGGTAGGGGGTGTGCAGGAGGCAGCTGATCGATGTTTCTCTCTCATCGATGCTTCTAACTCTCTATCCCTATCCCTTCCTCTCTGTAAAAAAAAAATCAATAAAATATTTTTTTTAAAAAAAGAACTAACCCAAGAAATTTTGCCCGTAGCATTGTGAGCATATATACTCAGTTAAGACAAAAACAAAAAAACTATAAACAAATATTGAACATGGGTGAGTAGTCCTCATTTTCACAGTGTATGGGGGTTAGCAATTCCAAACTTTCCGTGCATTTTTGGATTAAGCAAAAATGGAGAAATATATGAAGAATGACGGGAAAGGGAGCTACAGCGATGGAGAGAGGGAGATTGAAAACAAACCATGTGGCACTCTCTTGGAACTGAAGGTCAGGTATAACTTTTCCTAAGTTAAAACTTGATTTCGTTATTCATGTACCCATTTATCCAAGTGTCTTCATTCGCCTGTCCTTTCGTGATTTATTTACCCAATCACCAGAGACCCAGCAGGCAGTAAAGCTGGTTCAGAGAGCATTTAAGAGACTAACTATAGCCGAAACCGGTGTGGCTCAGTGGATAGAGCGTCGGCTGCGGACTGAAGGGTCCCAGATTCCGGTCAAGCATGTACCTTGGTTGCGGGCACATCCCCAGTAAGAGATGTTTCTCTCTCATTGATGTTTCTATTACAGGCGCTGAGTGAAGATCGTTAGAATTTCTGGGGTACAAAAAAAAAAAAAAAAGAATTTCTGGGGTACATACAAAACCGGTGAGCGCCATCCAGGGTACTAAAACTGTAACCTTTCGGATTAGGGGGGTGGTTGTTTTTATTGGTTTGGTTTCTGGCTTTGGTTTTAGTTTAGGTTTGTTGTTTGTTTGTTTTTTACCTGAAAAAAAAATTATTTGCATGTGTACTAGACAAACATGTACACACTGGCATGTAACTTTGTAGAGTCTGGGCCCTGGGCCGCAGAGGAGGACACACCAAAGGCACAGCCCGCCCTCGGGGTCTGAAATCTTGGTGCTTCCGTGGCCACGAGCCCCTGGGTCTTGCTTTCCAAACACCCTTCCCACTGGGATGAGCCAAGACTCCCTGAAGATGGGGCCTTTTGAGGTAGATTTCCCTTTCCTGGCGTGGCAGCAGCAATACTGCCTTCTGCCATGTGGTGGCGCCAACGCAACACCAAGGAGGCCTTCGGAGCTGCTGACTGGGTGTGACATCACCCACCACTGCTCACGCAGGACTCCAGGCCAGTGGTCGGCAAACTCATGAGTCCGCAGAGCCAAATATCAACAGCACAACGATTGAAATTTCTTTGGAGAGCCACGTTTTTTAAACGTAAACTTCTTCTAACGCCACTTCTTCAGAATAGACTCGCCCAGGCCGTGGTATTTTGTGGAAGAGCCACACTCAAGGGGCCCAAGAGCCGCATGTGGCTCGTGAGCCACCGTTTGCCGACCGCTGGGCTAAGGCGATTGCTCCAAGGATTCCTTATGGTGCTTTTCTATGTATCTCCAAACGCACGTCACAGACTACATACACCTCAGAGAGCACTTAGGTCTTGATGTGACTTGCATTTTTTAAATTTTTTTAGTTAATCCTCACGCGAGGATATTTTCCCATTGATTTTTAGACAGAGTGGAAGGGAGGGGGAGAGACACAGAGAGAGAGAAACATCGATGTGAGAGAGACACATCCTGGAGGGGATCGAGCCTGCAACTGAGGCCCGTGCCCTAGGGGCTGAAATCGAACCCGGGACCTTTCAGTCCTCAGGCTGATGCTCTATCCACTGAGCCAAACCGGCCAGGGAGTGACTTGCATTTCTGATCAGAGCCTGCACTGCCGGGGTGGAATCTCCCCCAGACACGCCCTTCTGAGTGTGAGTCAGGAAGCCGGGGCCTCCCCCACGTCACCCGCGAGAGCAGTGATGGGCTCACAGCACGGTCAGCACCCGGCAGAGGCTGGGCTGTGAGCCTGAGGCCCCGAGCTGGCTCCAGCCTCGCTTGGGCCCTGGCCGGCCTCTCATGGCCTCTCAGTGTCTTCAGTGAGAGAAGAGGGGGTGGCCCTGCCCTCCTGGTCCCCCTGAGCCTGGGCCTTTGTGACTCCCGTTCTCCCTGTGAGAGTTGAAGAGGCTCCAGGCGCTGAGTCAGCCCCTGGCTATGTGGCCACACCCCTAGCAGGTGACTCAGGCCCAGACTCCCCTCTGAGGCCCCTCCCATGTCCCACTCCCTTCTGTGGCCCCGCAGGGTCTCCCTGATCTCTCAGCTGCTGGGCGGGCGGGGCCTCTCTCTGGAAGGAAGGAGCCATGGTACTGACAGGTGACAGCTGGGCGGGGTGGGGGGCGGGGGGAGCTGGCCGGCTTCTCCTTGGAGAGACTGATGCAAAGGAACATCTTTCCAGGCTTTAAATCCCCTGGATGCCCAGGCCGGTTTGGCTCAGCGGATAGAGCCTCGGCCAGCAGACGGAAGGGTCCCGGGTTCAATTCGGGTCAAGGGCATGTACCACAGTTGCAGGCTCGATCCCCAGCCCTGGCCGGGGCATGAGTGGGAAGCAACCAATCGATGTCTCTCTCTCTCACATTGATGTTTCTCTCTCTGTGTCTCCCCCTTCCTTCCACTCTCTAACAATCAATGGAGCCCTAGCCAGTTTGGCTCAGTGGATAGAGCATCGGCCTGCAGACTGAGGGTCCCGGGTTTGATTCTGGTCAAGGGCACATGCCTGGGTTTCGGGAGCTGGTGACAGAGACTGAGACGTGTTGGAGGCAGCCAATCAATGGTTCCCTCTCATCATTGATGTTTCTATCTCTCCCTTTCCCTTCCTCTCTGAAATCAATAAAAATATTTTTTTAAAAAAATAAAAATAGCCGAAGCCGGTTTGGCTCAGTGGATAGAGCGTCGGCCTGCGGACTCAGAGGTCCCGGGTTCGATTCTGCTCAAGGGCATGTGCCTTGGTTGTGGGCACATCCCCGGTCGGGGGTGTGCAGGAGGCAGCTGGTCGATGCTTCTCTCTCATTGATGTTTCTGGCTCTCTATCCCTCTCTCTTTCTCTCTGTGGAAAATCAATAAAATATATTTTAAAAAAAAAACAAGGGTAAAAAAAATTAATTAATTAATTAATTAAAATAAATTAAAACCCATGGGAAAACATCCTCGGTGAGGATTAACAAGAACAACAGCAACAAAATCCTATGGAGACTTACGTTAGAAAGCATCCGGACAGCGGCTTGGGTACCTCTAGGCATCACACGCTGTGCCTGGAAGCCCAAATCAACATTGTAAAAAGTACATTCACGTCCACGGAGGCGTCTCCTCTGTACACACTGAGAAGAGAAAAGAAAACAAGAAAGAAAATAATCAAAACCAACCTCTCAGAGGAGGAGGACCCGTCAGCCAGTGTAATACCCCGGCTGCTCGGCCCCAAGCCCCGGCTGCATCCACAGGGGCCCTGTCATCGGACGCTGGAAGCAGAGAAGAGGTCAGACCAGGCGGGATTGAGGCAGAAAAAGCCCCAACAGCCCACACAAAGGTACAAGCGGAGAAAAGGGAGCTGGTGACAGACTGAGAAAGGACAGCCAGGAATTGGAGAAAAAAGAGGGGTGACTGGGAAGCAGAGGGAAGAAGGGATTTTAGGGGGGGGTGGGGGGGGAGGCAGCATGCCAGGCCGCCACAGGAGGCCCAGGGCCAGAGCCGGGCACCCTGCCGGGCCAGGAGGGGGGGGCCATCGGGGAGGTGGGCAGCGTGCTGGTGAGCGAGGGCAGCAAGCCCATTCCGCACCACCCCCCCTCGCTGTGCAAACCGCATTGCCCCGGATCCAGGGCCGAGGCGCCCCAACGCAGCCCCGCGTTCAGACTCCAGCTCCACTCCCCGCTGGCTGGGGGACGCCGGGCAAGTCCTGAAACTCTGCTGCCGCCTGGTTTGTGAATGTGGGAAAACGGCAGGGCTTCTCTCCCAGAGTCACGGTGAGGCCTCAATGACTAACGCCGTGCAGAGCACCCCAAGTCCCCCAGGAAGCAACGGCCAACAAAGTCAGACGTGCTAGAGCCTTCCCCCGCCGGCCTAGTGGCTCAACGGCTGAGAGTCGACCTGTGAACCAAGAGGTCACGGGGTCAGTTCTGATGGGAGCCCATTCCCAGGTTGCAGGCTGGATCCCTGGCAGGTGGGGGCGTGCAGGAGGCAGCCCATCGATGTTTCTCTCTCTCTCCCCCGCTCTCTCTCTCTCGCTCTCTCTCTCTCTTTCTCTCTTGTCCTTACTCTCTCTCTCTAAAATCAATAAAAACATTTTTAGCCCTAACCAGTTTGGCTCCGTGGATAGAGCGTCGGCCTGTGGACTGAAGGGTCCCAGGTTCGATTCTGGTCAAGGGCATGTACCTTGGTTGCGGGCACATCCCCGGTGGGGGGTGTGCACGAGGCAGCTGATCCATGTTGCTCTCTCATCGATGTTTCTAACTCTCTATCCCTCTCCCTTTCTCTCTGTAAAAAATCAATAAAATATATTTTTTTTAAAATGAAATAAAAATAAAAACATTTTTTAAAAGTGCAAGAGACTTATTGGGGGGAACGCCTGTGAGAGATGAAGGGGAGACGGAGCAGCGGAGTTAGGGGGGCCCTAGACCCCCTGACAGGTCTGACACCTGGGAAAAAGAGAGAGAAGGAAAGCCCAGGCTGATGGGCATGATGGGCGGGCTAACTGAGCTTCTCACTTCCCGCCCGTGGGGCAGGGAACAGCACGCATCCCTCCACGTGTTCCTGGACCGGCCGTGTGAGAACAGAGGGCAGAGGGCGGGCGCCGAAAAGCCTTAGAGGGGAGGTGCCCGGGGCTGCGGTGACAGCATCACCCACTGAGATCCTCCAGGAAGAACCCTGACTCTGCGGAGTGGATAGCACCGCCCCATTTCAAGAGGCGAGAGAACTGATGGCTAGTATTTTTTAAATGGCAAATGGCCCTACAAACACGAGCTGTAACCGGTTACTAGCAACGTTACGGTTCGGGGAACCCCGCTATGCGCACCCCTCGCAGACGTGGTGTTGGGTGGACTCTGCCCTGAGCCCTGCCCGGCGGGGGCAAGAAGGGGCCCGGGGCCCAGGAAAACACCTGGGCCTTTTGAAGCTTGCTTTCTGGCGTTTTCCTTCCTCCTCCTCCTCCTCCTTGGGGGCCTCCCCTCTTTTGCAACCCCAGGGACTGCTCATCCCGTCTCCTACCTCCTACTCAGCTCTCCCTAGTCCAACAGGCCTGGCCCAGCCCACCCCCACCCCAAGCTACAGTCGCAGGACGGCAGGAGCCGCTCCCAAAGGGAGGGATCTCTACAACAAAGCCGTCCATTGTAGCAGCGTGGGAGTCACCTTCTCTCTGAGTCCTTTGCATTCAGATCTCAGAGCTGGAGAGAGAGGAGAGAAAGGGCTGGCTTAGCCTCAGCCTCAGCCCTGCCATCCCCTCGCCCTCCTGAGCCGGAAGACGGCGGGGCAGGACCACGTCTGGGGCGGTGGGCCAGGCCTGCTCTGCCACCCTTTCGCTGCCTCTGTTTTCCCATCCATACAATGGGAAGGCGGGATCTCCCTGTCCCCATGCCTGCAGGTGGTGCCTGTGGCCACGCACACCAGCCAGGGCCAGGGCGGAGGGTGGCCTGGATGGGTTACTTTCTCTCTCTTCTTCTCAGTTGGAGGATATAATCTAAAGAAAAAGAAAAGAGATTGCCTTGCGGTGGTCCTCTCGTTATAGAAGAAATCAGCGAGCTGAACAGGGGATGCCTTAGTAAGCCAAGTGTGGAGTCTTTGACCTAACCGGTGTGGCTCAGTGGATAGAGTGTCAGCCTGCGGACTGAAAGGTCCCAGGTTTGATTCTGGTCAAGGCATGTACCTTGGTTGCAGGCACATCCCCAGTAGGAGATGTGCAGGAGGCAGCTGATCGATGTTTCTAACTCTCTATCCCTCTCCCTTCCTCTCTGTAAAAAATCAATAAAATATATTTTTTAAAAAAGTGGAGTCTTTATTATGCCGGCGGACTGAGACACACATTCTCCCTCTCTCTCTCTCTCTCTCTCTCTCTCTCTCTCTCTCTCTCACACACACACACACACACACACACACACACACACACTGCTGGCCCAGGCAGCTCTGGGTGATCCCCGCTGCGTCTGACTCACCCGCTGCCCTCGGGCCTGGGACTCACCCTGGAAGGTTCCTGGTGATGGGTGAAGCCCTGGAGAGTGTGTGTCTGCGCCGGGTGTCCCCTGAGCCGCACCGTCCGGTCAGAGAAAGACGAGAGGCCGCGGCTGGGTGGGAGAGCGCGGTGAGGGGCGTGGAAAAGCTGAGAGAGCACGTTTGCCTGTTGATGCCGGTGTAAGAACCGGGAATGGCCCGAGGCGGGGCGGTCATCATTGTGTGCAGCTGCAGAGCAATCTGAGCAGCTCAGAGGGCTCCGGCCTTTGCGGGCAGAAGCCTGTGTGCACTGAGGCCCTCGAAAGCTGGTGGATCCGCTATCGGGGCCGCAGGGCAGAGGGGGCTGCGGGCTGCGGGCTGCGGGCTGGGGAGAGGCTATCGGGGTGAGCCTGGAGGCTCTTCCATCCCAGGGCTGCCTGGTGTTTCTGATTTGATTGCCTCGATAGGGCTGGTCTGCCTAGGCCCAGGGCTTTGTTGCTTAGAGGCCTGGGGAGGGGAAGCCCGGCCACCTGCCTGGAGGAGGCACATCCCCCCAGGGATGAGGGTCTTCCAGGAGCCGGGCAGGCCTCTGAGCGTTCCCAGCTGCTCTGCCACACTGGGCAGGTGACCAGCTTGCTCCCCAGCCCCCAGGCCCCAGGGGAATGCAGGTGAGCCCAAATGAAGCACACTAGCAGCGTCCAGGGAGGGCTGTCTCTCTCATCTGTCCTCCGTTGCCCCGGAAGGAAACCTCGGAGCTAGGAACGAACGCCCGTGTCCCCGTGTCATCCCAGGGGGCGGAGGGAGAGCCCGGTGGCCGGCCGTGGGACCCAGCCTTCGGGCAGCGTGCCCAGCCTTAGACGCGGATAGAGGGTGTCCAATAAAAACTCAGCCAGACTGAGAGAAAGACGCTTACAACAGGAAGGAGGCGCCAGGCTGTGGACGCCAGAAACGTGGACACCTGTAGAGACTTCCTATGAGTTTATTTGAGCCAAAACTGACGACGTATGCCGGGGAGCGAGCTGCGGAGAATAACAGTTTGGCAGCTGGTTTTGTGCCGTTGGCATCGAGGAGGAGACCGTGCGGAAGATGACACGAAGGCGGGAGAAAGCCAGCAGATGACGCGCCTTCTTAAGGGTGGCGATGCCTTCTCCAGTGTAGCTCAGAGGTGTCAACCTCGACGCACAAGAATGACGGACAGGACGGGCTCAAAACCCTTTCCCTAAAGAAGCTTTAGGCCCTAGCTGGTGTGGCTCAGTGGATAGAGCGTCGGCCTGTGGACTGAAGGGTCCCAGATTCGATTCTGGCCAAGGGCGTATGCCTGGGTTGCAGGCTCGATCTCCAGTGGGGGGCATGCAGGAGGCAGCCTGTCAATGATTCTCTCTCATCATTGATGTTTCTATCTCTCTCTCCCTCTCCCTTCCTCTCTGAAATCAATAAAAGAATATATTAAAAAAAAAAAAAGAAGATTTAGGCCCGGGGCTTGAGGACTCACCATGACCTGCCCAGCTAGGAATTAGTGATTTATCACAGCACCCCTGTCTCATCCACGAGCCTCAGAAGCCGGCAAGTGTCTCAAAATCGAACAGAAAAAGGGTTTCTTTTATGGGTCAGCATCAATATCCTCTCTTGCAAGAAAAATGCCTCTGTCTTGTTCAAATAGTTCTCACCCTTTCATTCATTTCTCCACGACCCCTGAGGAGCCGATGGTGTGTACGTAACAGAGCAAAGGCGAAGGCCCGGGGCCCGCCCACAAAGTGTCTGCACACAACAGAGCAGCGGCCGCCAGCCGGTGGTCTGCGGCCCACTGGCGGCCCGTGAGGTCGGAAATACAATAGAGTATGCCAGCCCTGGCCGGGTAGCTCAGTTGGTTAGAGCATCATCCTGATATGCCAAGGTGGCAGGTTCGATTCCTGGTCGGGCACATACACGTATCAACCAATGAATGCCATAAATAAGTGGAACAACAAATCGATGTTTCTCTCTCTCCCTTCCTCTCTCTCCCTCTAAGGAAAAAAAAAAAAAAGGAAAAAGAAAATCAATCAATAAAAAAGGGTATACAGATGTTGTATTAGAAAGCTGCATACCTGAAATACGTTAGCCTAATAAATTTAATTTTTAAAATAGTCTTAAAAGGGTAAATGATGACTCTCCCATACAAATATAAAATGAGCACACCAAAGAGTTTGTTTAACTCATTAATGCAGCGGTTCTCAGCCTTCCTAACGCCGCGGCCCTTTAATACAGCTCCTCATGTTGTGGTGACCCCCAACCATAAAATTATTTTCATTGCTACTTCATAACTGTAATTTTGCTACTGTTAATGAATCGTAATGTAAGTATCTGCGTTTTCCGATGGTCTTAGGCTCTACAGCAGCGTGAAGAACTGTATTAAAGGGTCACGGCATTAGACAGGTTGAGAACCACTGCATTAATGGATGAGAGAACCGGTAGGTGTGTTTTTTAAAAATTTTAATTCAAAGGAGAATCTAAAAAAAAAAAGGCCAATGAGGAATGCAGAGGAAATTTGTTAATAGATGCAAAACCGAGAGAGGCTGATCGCACTTGCATCAGACCAGGTTCATTTGCATCTATGTAGAAAAGACTTAGTGGCATTACTATCCATTTTCTAGAAATTACTAGAGCTTGTAGACTGTGATAGGCACAGACCGTGCCGGATCTGAACCCCGGGCACTGTTTTACAGGAAAATCCTGACTCTGGCATCTCGAGCCACCCTTCAACATCAACGTAAATGCCACTTTCTCCACAGAGCAGTATCTGGGCCTCCTGCCTCGGGGCTAAGAGATCATTTAAAAAAAAAAAAAAAGGAACAAAGATGACTCCCCTGGAGACATAAAAGGAATGCATCTTAAGGATTTTATTGGACACATTAATTAAATGAGTCAATAAAGCAGATGTGATACCTGGTCCAAAGGAGAGATCAAAGAAGCACACCTTTATTTATGTGAAGCAAAGACTATTGAGCTGAATGTGCGAATGGGCTCACCTGGGTTCTCCAGTGGGGGGAGGAGGCCCTCCACTGGGCAGAAGTAATTTGCATAATCGATAGAAAACTGTTTTGCATGGCTACGGTTACCTGCAAGTTAGGGTTGTAAAATAATTCCAAAGCAATGAAAGGCTGGAATCAGATCGTCTCAGCACACTGACATTTGTGGGGAGCTGTCCCGGGCACTATAAGATGTTTAACAGCCTCCCTGGCTCCTACCCCATCGAGGCCAGTAGCATTCCCCAGGCATGACAATAAAAAATGCCTCCAGACATTGCCAATGTCCTCTGGGGGTAGGGTAGAGAGGCTACATTTGCCTCCAGTTAAAAACCACTGATCTAAACAATGCATAGTTTTCCCGAGGAAACATAAATTCTTCCATATTAGTGTAGGGAAGGAGGAGAAGGATACACTCTTTGGCACACACCCATTTCTCTCGTGTTTGAGCTGAGAATCTCGCGGTATTGTAACCGGGACCCAAGTTCGGCTGCCTGCCGCCACGAAAATCAAACTCGCGAGACAGGTGCTGATGAAGAAGGAAAGAGGTTTATTCAAGTGCCGGCACCTGGAGAGGATGGGGGGCTCTTGTCACAAAGCCCATCTCGAGATCTCAGAGCACGCAGAGGTTTTGTGAGGAGGGAGAGGGAAAGCAGAACAAAGAAGTCAAGGGAGGGGGGTGCAGGCCAGCACACTCCATTCCTTCAAGGATCTCGAAAATGGCCAAGCGATGGTTTGCATCTTCCTGGTCTCCGTCATCATCCCGGTTCTACGTCATCCTGGTTCTATGGTTGAAGGTCAGCAAATCTGCTGGAACTGGGATGACTAACGGTCACAGTGTGTATCTTCTGAAGTTAGTTTCTAGGAATCCTACACAAACATGCTGTTTATCGACATGCTAGATAGTCAGGGCCAGCATTTACAGGAACAAGGCCAGAAGAATGTTGGGATGGGTTACAATTCCCCACGGGCCCAGTGTCTCCCAACAGAATGGTCACAGCGGCCCGACCACAGACACTGTTCTAACTACTCTACCCTTATTGACTCAGTTTCCCCATTTAAATGTCAGTTCCAGGTGAACAACGAAGGATCTTTTATTTTATTTTTTAAAAGTATATCTTTATTGATTTCAGAGAGGAAGGGAGAGGGGAAGAGAGAGAGAAACATCCATGATGAGAGAGAATCATTGATGGGCTGCCTCCTGCAACACCCCTTACTGGGGATCAAACCCGAAACCCAGGCATGTGCCCTTGACTGGAATTGAACCTGGGACCCTTCAGTCCGCAGGCTGATGCTCTATCCACTGAGCCAAACCAGCCAGGGGGGAAGGGTCCTTTAGTGTAAGCACGCCCCCATGCAGGACTGGCACATCGCCTCGAGGGGTTCAGAGCCTCCCCAGTTTGTGCTGTGTCGGCGTGTGAACTACTTTGACCTGAAGGCAATGGAGTCCTGGGGCACTTTTACCTCCCCCTTAAGGAATTTAAGCTACGCCCTAGCTGGTTTGGCTCAGTGGACAGAGCATTAGCCTGAGGACTGAAGGGTCCCGGGTTTGATTCCGGTCAAGGGCATATGCCCTTACGGGCTAGGTTCCCAGTGTGGGGGGTGCAGGAGGCAGCCAATCAATGATTCTCTCTCATCATTGATGTTTCTATCTCTGAAATCAAGAAAAATATATTTTTTAAAAGATGGGAAAAAAAAGCCCTAGCGGGTTTCGCTCAGTGGATAGAGCGTCGGCCTGCAGACTTAAGGGTCCCGGGTTCGATTCTGGTCAAGGGCACATGCCCAGGTTTCAGGCTTGACCCCCAGGAGGGGGCGTGCAGGAGGCAGCCAATCAATGATTCTCTCTCATCATTGATGTTTCCATCTCTCTCTCTCCCTCTTTCTTCCTCTCTAAAATAAATATATACATTTAAAAAAAAAAAAGATGAAAAAATAAAAAAGAATGTAAGCTATCCAGGGGCCTTGCCCCTAATGAAAGATTATCTGAGAACACCTTTTTGACCTTCCCATAGGGCGGGGTAAACTACTAATTACTCACCTCTGCTCTTCCCGGGACTGCCCTCCCTCCCTTCTAAAGGCCCGGGCACCTAACCCTAGCCTTAGCTCACAGATACCTCACTTTCCCTGTCCGCCCCTGGCCCTCTCATGTATGTGGCGGTGTGTGTGTGTGTGTGTGTGTGTCCCCATGCATGTATGTGGTGAAATTAGGCTATTTCTCTTGCTAATCACGTCGATTTAATTATTAGACCAGTGGAAGAATATAGAAAGGTAGAGGAAACTTTCTCCTCCTCCCCCGCCCCCCCCCCCCCCACACACACTTACACGAACAAATTATTGGTGTTTATTTGAAATTCAAATGTAACTGGGAGAATGTACTTTTTATTTACCAGATCGGTCAACCCTGGGATCACACAGCCGGCCGGCCGGCAGCAGGGCAGCATCTGAAGATACCTCCTGGGTGACCCCAGTCCCTGTCCTGCCTGTGAGTAGCTGCGGGACCTCGAATAAAGTGCCCGGCCCTCTCCGATGCGGTGGTTGCATCTGTAAAATGGGCGCAGGACCAGCCTCTCACCCAGCTGCTGGGAGGATTTCACGAGGTCCCCTATGCATCGCCCCCAGGACAGGGAGCGGCACCAAGCTGGGGCCCGACCGACGGCAGCCAGCGCCGCCTCCCCGACCTCACTCCCCGGGCCCGATGCACTGACTCACGGGTGCTTCCTGCAGAGTCACCCCTTCCGGCCTCGGGTTCGTCCGGCTTTCCCCCCAGGAAGGAGGAAAGGGCCGGCCCGGGGCTGGGTGTGGTGTGCGCCCTCGCGCGTCCCGACCCTTTCCGCCCGGAGCCCCGGCGTCCGGCGGCTGCGCTTCCCCGGGCGCCCGCAGGCGGCAGCACCGGCCCCGCAGGCGCCCCGGCCCCGAGCGGGCCCCGCCGGCGGCCAGGCCACACCCCGCGGGCGGGGCGCTCCCGGTGAATCATCGCCGGCAGCCGCAGTCCCGCTGCCCCGCTCCGGGCCCGGCCGCGCCCCTGCCGCGCGCACCACCGACCCCCGCAGGCCGACCCGATCGCGCGCAGCGGACGCCATGGCGGGCATCGCGGCCAAGCTGGCCCGGGACCGGGAGGCGGCCGAGGGGCTGGGCTCGCACGAGCGGGCCGTCAAGTACCTCAACCAGGACTACGAGGCGCTGCGGGCCGAGTGCCTGGAGGCCGGGGTGCTGTTCCAGGACCCCGCCTTCCCCGCCGTCCCGGCCGCGCTGGGCTTCAAGGAGCTGGGGCCCCACTCCAGCAAGACGCACGGCATCGTGTGGAAGCGGCCCACGGTAGGAGCTGGGGCGCGGGCGGGGCGGGGTGGGTGCGGGCCTGGCGGCGGGTGTCCGGGCCCCGGGGGGGGGGGGCGGCGAGGGCCCGGCGGGGGCGGAGAGCGAGCCCGCACCGCCCGGGAGCCACCGCCCGCAGCCCGGCCACCATCTGATCGCGCGCATCCCCGGGGCCCGTTACCCGGTGCAGGGGTGCAGGGGTGCAGGCGCGCGCGGGACGCCCCGGGGGCCCCTCCAACTCCCACGCCTTGCGGGACACGGCTCTCAGAGTCCCACTAGGAGCCCCCCTGGACTCCACAAAAACTGGGGTGGCAGAGGGGACCCGGGGACAACTTTGATGGGACCCCGGTGGGCAGACGGTGGGAGGTGGGGCGGAGGGTCCAGACTCTGGTCCTCAAACTTTTTATTTTTTACTATTTTTTAAAATATATTTTATTGATTTTTTTACAGAGAGGAAGGGAGAGGGATAGAGAGTTAGAAACATCGATGAGAGAGAAACATCGATCAGCTGCCTCCTACACACCCCCCACTGGGGATGTGCCCGCAACCAAGGTACATGCCCTTGACCGGAATCGAACCTGGGACCCTTGAGTCCGCAGGCCGACGCTCTATCCACTGAGCCAAACCGGTCAGGGCCTGGTCCTCAAACTTTTTAAACAGGGGGCCAGTTCCCTGTCCCTCAGACCGTTGGAGGGCCGGACTATAGTTTAAAAAAAAAAACTATGAACAAATTCCTATGCACACTGCACATAGCTTATTTTGAAGTAAAAAAGAAACAAAACGGCAAAAACACCCGCAGGTGGCCCGCGGGCCGTGGTTTGAGGACGCCTGGTCCAGAGGGTCCGGAGGAGAGCAGGCGGGAGACAGCTTCTGCCCCGGAAAGTCCGTCTGT
Source organism: Eptesicus fuscus (assembly GCF_027574615.1). NCBI lineage: Eukaryota > Metazoa > Chordata > Mammalia > Chiroptera > Vespertilionidae > Eptesicus > Eptesicus fuscus. Next base: position 6,875,737 of record NC_072496.1, on the reverse strand, counting down.
GGCCGGCGCCGCCGCCGAGGGAGGGGGAGGGCCCCCTGATCGCTGTGACTAAGGGCTGCCTCCTGCGGCCCTGGCTGGGTTTAGCCGGAGTTTCTTGTTTATTTTAACCAATGGGCGCTGCGAGGACCTGCCCTGCCATTCACGCCGCTGGTAAACAAGGACAGAACAGGCCGCCGAGAACCAGACTCCTCTGGCCCAGAACCCTCCCGGGAACCTCGGGGTCCCTCCAAGCCCCCCAGCTGGCTCCCCGGCGTCCCTGTCCCCTGCTCTGGCCGGCCTAGGGACAGCCCGCTCCCTAATCTAGCTTCCGTCGCTTCCCCACGGACGCCCTGCTGGCTCCAACCCCTATGGGACCCAACCTTAGCACAGCTTCCTGCGAAATCCCACCTCTCCATTCCCGTTAGGAGACTAAGCACCCGCCTCTTGTCTCCACTCTTCTGAGCCGCACCCCCCCAGACCCCCCCCCCCGCCCCACTCACCTTCTCTGTGACCCCAAACCCTGCCCGGGGCAGCCCAGCGCATAGGCCATGCCCTAGGCCAGGACGTGAGCGCCTGAGTTCATTCCTTGGTAACCTGCTCAGTGACCCGGCCTGAGACACGCAACCTCTCCGCCTCCGTTTCTTCATCTGAGAGGAGCGGCGATGCCTGCACCCTGTCCAGGCCCCGTGCCTCCGAGGCCCGCTCCCTCCCGCCTTCCCCCCTGCCGGGGACGCTCTTCCCCGGTGGTCTGGAGTCTGGCTCCCTCGGATTCTTTGGGATGTCCCCTCCCCAAAGTCATCTCTCCTGACCATGCTTCGCAGCCCCCACCCCAGCATTTCATTCTTGATCACAAACCCTGCTCATTTCCTTCCTGGCATTTTTACCGTTTGTACGTATAACTACCTCTGTGCGCACTTTCTCTGAACTGCAGGGAACCACGCGTCACCGTCACCAATATATCCTCAGTGCCGAGCAGGGTCACTTCCCTCCCACGGAATGCATTCACTCATTCACTCACTCATTCATTCATTCCTTCGGCAATATTTACTGAGAACCTATTCAATGCCAGGCACTGTCTTAAATGCTTGGGATACACCTGAGAACAAAAAGACAGTGACGCTTTGTGGCTGAGTGCGTGAATGAATGAATGAATGAATGCAGGGTTGTAAACAAGCCTCAAATGAAGTTATGGTTGTGAGAGTGATACGCAAGAGACTGTATTCACTGTGCATGGGGACAGCACTTGACAGTTTACAAAGTGACTTTGCACACCCATTTCCTTCTTCTTTCCTTCATCCAGGAAGCATTTACTGAGCTCCGCCTGTACACCGGGCACAGAGCAGACAGCGTCTGCCTCTAAATTATTCATAACTCCGTATGTAAACTGTATGCACGGCCTCCTCGCGCTGCGTGTAGTTTCACTAGGGGCCAGTGAAGGAATCCCTGGAAATGCCTGTAGGACTCCTAGACAGACGGGGAGACAGATCTGGGGCCACTGGTGGGGGGGGGGGGGGGGGCAGGCTGTGCACTGCACGACCCAGGGCAGTGTGGCTGGTGTGTTCCCATCCAGCGGGCGGAGAGGTGGAGACGTGGAAAGGTTAAGTGTTTGCTCAAGCAGGTGTCCGGGGTGAAGCCAGGACTGTTTGCAGCCCGCAGCCCACAGCCCACAGCCCACAGCCCACAGTGGCCCGCTCTGCCTCTGACCTGCCGGGGCCGGGGTCAGGCCAGGGAAACAGACCGGTGTCTGCAGGATTGGGGCCTCAGCAAGTCAGTGGTGACTTAGAGCACTGCGGTGGGACAGACTTCCAGCCGGGCAGACGCAGCCTGTAGGGGGCGCCAGAGTGAGCGCGGGGAACCAAGGAGGGGTCTCCTCCTTGCAGAGGGGTGCTCTTTGGAAGTGGGAAGGAGAGTGGGGCCTGGGGTTCGAGAGGCTGTTGTTTTAGACGAGAGAACTGGACTGGGGTTATGTGTTGAGTCACCGGAGCTCAGCCTCAAACCTACATCGCCATCCTCCAAGTTCAGTGATTGCCATCAACTTCTTGGGTAATAATAATAATAATAAGTAACATTTACAGAGTGTTTACCAGGACATGCTTACCTAGTTACCTCGTTTAACTCTCATAACAACCCTAAGTGGTAGGTACGCGTGTCATCACCATGCCCATTTTGCAGATGAGGAAACTGAGGCTTAAAGAGGAGAAGTACCTTGCAGGGTCATAGAACCCATGTAAGAAGTGGCCGAGCCGAGACTCAAACCCAGGGCGTCTGATTCCCAAGCCCAAGCCCCCAGGCCCTCTCCTCGGACGGTTACGTCCACGTTTCACCGCACACCCTCCGTGCTGTGCGCACGGTTTATGAAACTTCTCTAAGCGCCGCTCTGAACTTTGCCTCCCTTGGAGAGGGGAGCGGGGAATACGCATTTTGCCAGCGATGCAGGCAAGTTGCAGAAGCAAAGTGGAAAAATCCTCCTGGCGTCAGAGCTTGGCGCTCGCCCGCAGGATTATCAATCCGACGCTCGGGCTCCCGGTCCTTCCATCCGCTGCCTAAGTGCTCGCCTGGCAGGCCTCGGGCAAAGCTGGCCCCGTTTTCCCACTGTCCCCGTCCTCTGCCAGACAGACGCCCCAAGCAGGGGAGGGACAATGCGGAGGCGCCAGGGGAACGTGCTGGGCTCCGGGATGGACGGGCCGGATCCGGGTCTCGCCCAGGAAACACTCTGCTTGCCAGAGAGGGGCTCCCCGGGGGTGTGGGGTGGAGCCCCAACCAGGTGGCCCCGGGCTGGGTCGAGAAGCCCAGATCGATGCCCCCACTTCCTCTGTGGCTTTGGGTGGGGCGCTGCAGAATCAGGAAGCCCGCCGAGAGAGAGGGCTGCCTCCGCGGAGGGCAGAATGGCCCACGGTGGCTTCTCGCGCCGCAGCAGGGGAGCCGGGAGCATGCATTTTGCCCCCGGGAAGGTCACCTCTAGCTCCGTGCTGCCTGTAACTGGGGAGCAGTGTCACCTCAGAGTCTAGACAAGGTCACCTTAGACACGCTGCCTCCCTCCTCAGCCTGTGTCCTCCCCTGGGACAGGGGGACGTTCCCCATCGTGTGTTCTGAGAGGGCCTCGGGGGGGATACAGCACCACGCACGCCCGGTACTGACGCACAGCCGGTTCACAATCCCCGGCTGCTCCCAGCACCACGGCCCCATAGACGGATCCAGAAAGCGGGACACATTCCCGCGGCCTCCACACGTGTGTGCTGGGAACACAGAGGGACGCCCGTCAGCACCACCAGACGGAGCCCGGCTGGACCCTGAATGGCAGAGGAGAAATACTCTGGGACTCGGAATCCACGGGAGGAGCGAGGGCTGGACTGGGAAGGAGGGCTTCATGGAGGAGGTGGCAATGAGGCTTAAAAAGTGGTCAGATTTGGCTCAGTGGATAGAGCATCGGCCTGCAGACTGAAGGGTCCCAGGTTCGATTCCGGTCAAGGGCATGTACCTTGGTTGCGGGCACATCCCCAGTAGGGGTTGTGCAGGAGGCAGCTGATCGGATGTTTCTCTCTCATTGATGTTTCTAACTCTCTATCCCTCTCCCTTCCTCTCTGTAAAAAATCAATAAAAAACATATTGTGGTCAGATGTGGGAAAGGGGAGACGAGGATGGGAAGGGAGGAATCCCACCCAAGTGAGAGGACGGAGGTGCAGGGACAGAGGAGAGGGGCCCTCCCGCGTGTGGGCGGCCCACCGGTCTGCAGAGGAGGGTGCTGCGGGGCCCTCGGCAGTTTGGAGCGCTGGGCAGTGGCTCCCCTTCTCAGCCGGGGTGTCTCCCACCACCCACTGGACCCCATGAAGCGGGGTCAGGAGAGGACGCCGTGGCAGTCTGGCTGCAGTCACGGGGGGGGAGGGGGGGGGTGCGATGCGCCCGCTGGGAACCGAGGCATCCGAGCGGCAGGAGCGCGGCCCGGTGGGCTGACAGCACTTTGTGGGTCTCGCCCCCAGGAGATCTGCGATGACCCCCAGTTCATTGTTGGAGGAGCCACGCGCACAGACATCTGCCAGGGAGCCCTGGGTAAGTGGCGGCCCCCAGAGCGGCCTTGGGGTCTCGTCTGCAAGTCTGGGGGTGGGGGGTGGGGGGTGGGGGGCGGGGGAGGGCGGGTCTTGGGCTTCTCTCCCTTCCCAAGCGGCTGGTCCACTTCCATTTCCAGAAGCTTCCGGGATTTCTTGTCCCCCGAGGGCCTCGTGTTGAGGCCTCCTGTGTCCCCTGCACTGGGCTGGGTGCTGAGGTCACAAAGACGCTCACACAGGACGACGGAGGGGCTTCTTGCCCCCCCCCCCCCGCCCCCGTGGTCTCTGCACCCCCTGGGGCCAGTCCTACCCGGGGCCCATGAAACAGTCGGGCTCTGGGCCCGGGCCCAGGTGGGAGGGCTCCCCAGGCCAGCGACAGCGCTGAGCCCTCAGCGTCTCGGGGGGGCAGGATCAGGGATGGTGACTCGGGGTGAAGGGAGAGGAAACCCTGATGACTGCTCGCTGCTGGGAGGAAGTGAGCGTAGCCGGGGTTCTGGGTGTTTGCAAGATGAGTCGCCCTGGCATCATAACAGTGCGATGCAGCGCTGACCGCAGCAAAGGCAGCGGGAATGTTCCTCTGGGTGAGACTCACGGGAGCTGAACCCTGAGGGTCGGAGGCTGCGCCCTGAGGCTGAGCTCTGACTTCTCGCTGGGTGCAGGGCCCGCTGAGGTTGGAGCCTGCGGTCTCCACCTCTGGAGGTCGCCAAGGAGAAACCCGGGGACCAGTCTTTAAGTTCTCATAGACTCCACCCTCCATTGTTCTGACTCATCATAAACCGGGCCCCTGGTCGCCCGAGTATCTTATTTACTCTGCTAAACCAAAACCTTGCTTCCTGCCATCACCTCCCGCTCACTGCTCACAGGAGGCCAGGGGTGGGGTCCCTTTTCGCTGCCAAGGCCATTTGGATATTTATAACATCACTGTGGGGCCATACAAAACAATCAGCTTAAACAGGAGCCCGCTGTTTTGGGCCAAACATTTCATTAACTCACCCCTAATGCCTTGGCAGGGCCAGGCCAAAGGATTTCGGGGGCCTCCTCTGGCCCGCGGGCCGGGCGTTCCTCACCCCTGCACTACTAGTCCGTCAGTAACAACACTGATCATCTTGAACGGTACCTCCTTTCTGCGCCCACCCAGAGGCTCTGATACTCGGAGTAATAAGAGCTCATGTTGACTGAGGGCCAGACACTCCTCTGCGAGGGCAGAATCGCTAAGGTGGCCTGATTACAGCTGACCCTCGAACAACACAGATTTAAACGTATACACAGATTGTTTTCAACGAACAGGCCCAGTACTATAAGCGTATCTTCTCTTCCTTTTGATTTTTTTAGTAACATCTTATTTTCTCCAGCTTGCTTTGTTGTAAGAATCCAGTATATAATACACATAACAGACAAAATATGAGTTACCTGACTGTTTACGTTATCAGTAAACTATCAGCAGCTACGTTTTGGGGGGAGTCAAAGTTATTTATACACAGATTTTCAACGATGCAGGGGTCAGTGTCCCTAAGCCCCTGAGTTATTGGAGGGTCAGCTGTATGCCCATTGTACAGGTGAGGACACGGAGGCCCTGGGAGTAACTCAGTTAAGGTCCTGGCACAGCTGAGGTGGGCGCCGGGGATACAATGCAGACAGCCTGACGCCAGGCCTGTGTGTTTAACGCCGGGAGTTAGATTCCACAGAGGAGCCTGGGAAAGTCAGGGCAGCTGTGTGAATCATCGGGGTGGGCACCCTGGGGCCGGGAGGAGGGGAGGGGATGCTTTCAAGGAGACCATGACCCAGGGCTGAGGGCTGGGCAGGCGGAGCCCAGCTGTCTGAGCTCAGCCTCTGAGCAGATTCCTGAGATGCCAGACACACTCCTACCTGAGAAAACACACACACACCTCCACTTCCCGCCTCCCCACCCCACAGGAGATGGAAGCTCGGGGTCCTTGGGCAGCTAAGCTGGGGGCTACTGGAGGTCCACTCAGCCAGGGACTGAGAGGCTAACGGGCTGGGAGCTGCTGCTGACGCTGACCTACCCAGGGGCTGCCCCAGGGCTAACTCACCAGGGCTAACTCACCTGCACAAAATTCCACGCCTGGACTAAATAAACACCTACTTCAAAGCTTTACGACAGGGGTCCTCAAACTTTTTAAACAGGGGCCAGTTCACTGTCCCTCAGACCGTTGGAGGGCCGGACTATAGTTTAAAAAATACTATGAACAAATTCCTATGCACACTGCACATACCTTATTTTGAAGTAAAAAAAACAAAACGGCAAAAACACCCGCGTGTGGCCCGCGGGCCGTAGTTTGAGGACGCCTGCTTTACGACCTCTGAGCCAGTAACAAACAGGACTGAAGTCCTGTGTCAATGCTACCAGACTGTGCAGAGAGCAGACCAGCAAAGCTTACATCCCTGGGTAAAATTCCCCAAGAGAGGCACCAAGTCAGACAGGAACCTGTTACATCAAGTCTTCTTAAAGCTCTTTTTTTTAAATCCTCACCCAAGGGTATGTGTGTGTGTGGTTTGTTTTTTTTTAATTGATTATTTAGGGAGAGAGGAAGGGGGGAAGGAGAGAGGGAGAGGGAGAAGGATGGGTAGTGAGAGAAACATCAATGGGTTGCCTTCCGTACACTCCCCAACCCGGGACGGAATCTGAAACCCAGGCATGTGCCCTGACCAGGAACCGAACCTGCCACCTTTTGGCGTGTGGGATGATGCACCAGTCAACAGAGCCACCCCGCCAGGGCTTGGCCTTTCCTTACGATGGGGGATGTGGCGTTAAAGCAGGAGAGAGAGGGAGGGTGACTTGTTCTCAAGTCGCTCTTGTGCCTGACCCTGAGCAACGCCTTGTGCTGGGGGGTCGGGGCGCCAGAGTTCGCCTTGGCTCTCACTACAGGGAACACACACCTGTCCCCTGCAGACCAGAGTGCAGCCCATGGCGTTTTCACCGTGCTCGCTCATGTAATCGCCCCAACGCTGAGCATTTCCACCCCCTGGACACAGATCAGCAGGCTGAGGCAGGAGGTGGGGGCAGGGGGCCCGCATAAGGCCACACAGCTAAACACCGCCCGAGGAAAGAACCCTGCCCTGATGGTACGTCTTTCTGAGCTCGTTCCAGAACCCCAGACTCCCTCCGAGTTGCTGTGATGAGGGGTGTGGAGGTGGAATTCTCAAAGCCAAATCCACTCACTCACCTGCACTTTGCACCCGGAGACCCGGTTCCCCCGTGGCCTGGGCAGGGCTGTCCTTCGACGTGGTTGTGGCCTTGCCCCTGCCGGCCTTCCCAGCGCTGCCCGGCAACGGTCAGCCCCCAGCTCCCACCCCCTTTCCCAGAAGGCTCGGAGCCTCACCCAATCATGCAAACCACGTTTGCAGAACTGCGCTGACCACGAGCCGCCTGCACGCAGACCTGGGGGCCGGGAGGGAACAGCCACCTGGAGGCGGCTCTGCAATCGCTGGTGGCAACCTGTCCCTACAGGTGATTGCCACTTGGAAGGACCCGGCGCCACAAAATTCAGAAGCTCAGCTCCTCCTACCTGCCCTTCCCCTGGGCCCCTGCTGAGCTTCCTCACTGCCCCACCCCCGCCCCCAGGGCTCACAGCCCCAGGTCACTGTCACCTGGCAGATAGGTCTTTGAGGCATCTCAGAGGTGGGTCACCCCGACTCTACCCCCAAGAGTCACACGGCCCCCAGAACACCTACTGGGAAGAGTCTGGCCCCAGGGTGCCCCTGCCCACAGCCCAGCTGAGCAGAGGGTGGGAGAGGCAAGACCGATGGGAAAAGCCCACAGAAAGCGGGGCCTAAGGGAGTTTCCCGTTCCTGCTCCCTCCACCACTTGCTTACCAGCCTGGGTGGCTTTGACAGGTTACCCAAGCTCTGGGCCTCAGTTTCCTCTTCTGTAAAATGGGAATAATTGGCAATACTCCCCTCCAGGGCTGGGTGACAGGTGAGATTCGTATATAGGCAGACCGGTAGGGTCCTCAACAAATGTAGGGGCCGCGATTATTGCTGAGTTCAGCAACTCGGAAAGTCTCTTCTCCACATCATAGCAGAAGAGAGAAAGGATGGGAGGGAAGGGGAAAAGGAAGATGAGCAGATCTTCACCTCTAAATACTCATCGTGTGAGAAGGGAAGGGCCAGGAGGGGAGGCAAACCTGGGGCCTGTACGTGGGTACCACTCGGGGGGGGGGGGAAAGACAAATAAATATACGAGGAGGCGAATGTGAAGGGGGCAGGTGCACACGCTTCGGTTTTAAGCACTGAATTTAGAAAGATTTAAAGTCATTTTTAATTGTCATTTTAAAAAAATCCTTTTCTAATAGGTATCTTGTTAAAAGCTTCAGGCTATTTATGCATTCATGGGTTGATTCTTATATGTGCCCTGACCAGGGATCCACCCCTCAACCTTGGTGTAGTGGGAGGACACGCTAACCAACTGTTAGAGAACAGTTTTATTTTATTTTTATATTTTATTGATTTTTTACACAGAGGAAGGGAGAGAGAGAGAGAGTTAGAAACATCGATCAGCTGCCCCCTGCACACCCCCTACTGGGATGTGCCCGCAACCAAGGTACATGCCCTTGACCGGAATCGAACCCGGGACCCTTCAGTCCGCAGGCCGACGCTCTATCCACTGAGCCAAACCGGTTTCGGCTAGAGAACAGTTTTAAAGGTACAGAAAAATGGAGCCCGTAATATAGGGGATTCCAGCCGCCCCACACTGTTCCCCCGCTTACCGTCTCGCATTAGCGCAGTGCGTTCGTTACTTACATTAACGGACCGACAGGGCTACACGGTCATTAACTGAAGGGCATGATCGGAGGGTGCCGTGCCAAGATGGTCTAGACGTCCTTGTTTTTACCCAATGTCCTTTCTCTGTCCCACGGTCCCATCCACGGTGCCAGGCGGCACTGCTGCTCCTGCCTCCTTAGGCTCCTCTGGGCCGGGACCGTGTCTGGACTCTCGTCTTTGGTGACCTGGACACTTGGGAAGAGGACTGGCCAGGGATTTTGCAGGATGCCCCTCCAATGGAGTTGCAGGGCCCCTTTAAAAAAAAATAGTGCACATAGTTGAGCGTCGACCTATGAACCAGGAGGTCACGGTTCAATTCCCGGACAGGCCATATGCCCGGGGTGCGGGCTCGCTCCCCAGTGTGGGGCGTGCAGGAGGCAGCTGATCAGTGATTCCCTCTCATCATTGATGTTTCTGTCTCTTCCTCTCCCTTCCTCTCTGAGATCAATGAGAATATATTAAAAAAAAAAAAAAAGGACTAGAAAAGTGTTGGCTGGTGTGATGGAGAAAGTAAATGCATTTTTTTTTTATCTTAAAAGCAGTTGCCTCCCTGCCCCCCCCCCCACCCCCCCCCCCCCCCCCCCCGTAGCCTCCTCCCAGCAGCCCCTCCCAGCTGGAGCAGATGCCGCGGCCATGAGTCACCACTTCCTCTGCCTTCTCTTCTGGCTGTAAGTGTTCTTTCGCAGATTTTCTCCCCTCTGGCTGCGGCCCTGCTCGCCTTCCTGCTGCATCTAGACAGTCTCCTAAACAGGGCAGGGGTGAATCTCGAACCCTAACGACCCCAGGCCCCTCTCCTGCCCCGGCTGCCCCAGGCTCGGCCACCACACAGCACGGCTCCAGCCTCGGTGGGTCCCCTGTCTCTGAGCTGAAAGGGTTGGATCAGACTCTCCTAAGGCCCCACCACGGCTGACTCCTGTGACTCCAAAATCCGCCCCTTCCCCGCCAGCAGCCCCCTCCCCCTGCGTCCCCCCAAACGGGGCTTCAACTCCCATTTGTGAGCTCCAGGGCCAAGGAACCTGCTCAGTCCATGTGGGTGCCCACCTTTTGCTGCCCAGCCACAGCGAGGCATTTTCCCAGGAAGTCAGGGAAATGGACGCCCTCCCGCTGGTCCCTCCAGGAGGTGAGGAAGGAGAATTCGGAGGAAGAGGAGGGATTTCACACCGGAGAGCAGGCCAGGGACACCCTCGTCTCCTGTGGAGTCTGTGAGGCCCGGGACCAGGGGAGAAAGGCCATGGGTTGGACTGCCTGGCAGGCAGGTGCCAACCGTCTGCTGGAGTCCCGGCAGATTAAAGCTCTGGCCTCAGGCAGTGACTCTGGGAACCTGGGTCGGTTGGTCGGCTGCAGGGAAAGGGGCACAAAGATGAAACCTGCACCAGGTGGCTCCCTCCTGGCCCAGGGCCTGGCCTGGGGGGCGGGGGGGGGGGCCCCTGCTGAGAGTCCAGAAGTTGCCGCCCCAGTTCAGAGTGTGTGCGTGAACCTTAGGCCTCCGCATCCTCCTCTCCCTCCTTCCCTCTCTGGCCTTGGGGGCCGGGCCAGAAGGAAAAGGGGACCCGTGGTTAGCATCTGTGAGCAGCCACCATCCCACTGGGATGGGATGTGAGTGGGGCCCCCCCTCCCTCCGCAGCCGCTGATGTAAATGCGTCGTGATTGTGTGTGTGGGGGTGGGGGATTCCGGCTTGGGGTCCCCGTTCCTGGGCCGCTGCCAGGCGTGAATCAGCCACAGGAGGGACAGCCCCGGTGACGCATCAGCCGCCATCACACAGGCCTGGGCTCCTGGCAGGGCGGGCACTTCCTCTAGAGCGGGCCTCCGCCAGCTTCCAGGGGTGGCCCTGGCTCCGCAGGACTTCTGTCCCCTGCCTCCCAAAGCTGAGGCTCTGGGGCCCGGCTGGCCTCCCTCCCCGGGGGGCAGGTGGTCCCTGCAGGCAGAGTGTCAGGTCTGCTGGCGACGGCAGACACCAGGGTCTCAGAAAGGGCCCAGCTCAGCCAGAAGCAGCACCCGTATCTGGTCCGGTTGTTACGGATCCAGCTGTCCCCATGGCCCGCAAGGAACAAGGCCCCTAGGCCGTGGTCGGCAAACCGCGGCTCGCGAGCCACAGGCGGCTCTTTGGCCCCTTGAGTGTGGCTCTTCCACAAAATACCACGGCCTGGGCGAGTCTATGTTGAAGAAGTGGCGTTAGAAGAAGTTTAAGTTTAAGAAATGTGGCTCTCCAAAGAAACTTCAATCGTTGTACTGTTGATATTTGGCTCTGTTGACTAATGAGTTTGCCGACCACGGTCCTAAGGGAATGAGACACGGCTGGGACGGGTCTGACCTGGGCCCTGTTGTATTCGGGCCCTTTCCGGGGTGTCCTGGGCTGAGGGCCCGGCCCAGCGTTCATTCCTGGCCTCTGGCCTCTAGGTACACCCCTCCCCGAGCATGGCAACCAAAGAGGTCTCAAGTGGGACATTGCCCCAAGTCCCCAGAGGGGGGTGGCGGTGGCAAACATGCCCCCGTGGAAAACCGCTGGTAGAATGGGGGGGGGGGGGTGAAAAGAGGGTGAGGAAACATTGAGTACCTGGGGAGGGCGGGCGGGGTCATGGGGCACCATGCGGAGTTGGGACCCGGTGCAGGGAAGGCCCTGTGTGGGCAGAGGCAGTGGTGAGCGGTAGGTGAGCTGCTGGAGGCGAATGTCACACACTCCCAGGGCGATGTCACCTACTCCCGCCCAGTTAGAGGCGGGGAGACAGCACTGGGCGCGGGGGGAGGGCGCATTGCTGGGATAGCGGGCCCCGGGGGAGGGACCCTGCTCGGCCCTCCCGCACCCGCGTCGCTGCAGCCACGGAGGAGAGGGGCCTCCCTGCTCCCCGGAGGATGGAGGAGGCTCCGGGCAGGGCTGTCTCTTCAGCTTCCCAGACCAGGGCTCTGGGAATTTACCTTTTCAGAAGAGGGCTCTGGGCTTAAAGGAGCCCTTCATGGGGTCTGCTGGGGCGCTGTGTCCGCACAGGGGGTGTGGGCGCGCCCCCGAGGGCGAGGGCGGCGGGGGAGGGAGGGCTGGGTGTGGCTGGTGTGCTGTGCTGGGCCAGGGGGTGAGTGAGGAGCCAGGGGGTAGGGGCGGAGCCGGGGTGGGGGAGGAGCCATGGGAGGAGCCAGTGCGGGGGAGGGGCCAGTGCTGGGCGGAGCCTAGGGAGGAGCCAGGGGTAGGGGCGGAGCCAGGGTGGGGGAGGAGCCAGTAAGGGGACGGAGCCGTGGGGGCGGAGCCAGTGGTAGGGGAGGGGCCAGTGCGGGGCGGAGCCAAGGGCAGGGGAGGAGCCAGGGGGTGGGGGAGGAGCCAGGGCAGGGGCGGAGCCAGCGGTGGGGGCCCGCAGTTGAACCTGGTTTCCAGGTTGGCCAGGCTGCCATAGTCTGGAAGGGTGAGGCAGCGGTGCTTTGAGACCCCAAATCCAATTTGAACCTCCTTCTCCCAAGCACATTAGAAGAGGGGGGGAGGTTTGGATTTGGAGGGGCGTCCCTCGGGCACATGAGCAAGTGGCCTAAGTGGTCCCCGCAGGTGGCCGAGGTGGGCCAGAGCAACTCCCTCCCTGGCTGTTGGACACGTGACAGATTAATGCACAAATGCTCTCTGCCTTGGGCCCCAAGACGGCGAGATTCCGCGCGAAAGCCCCAGGCCCAGGCAGCAGGAGAGACAGGACTGGCCGGCTCAGCACGGGGTGGGGGAGGTTGGGGGGGTGGCAGGAGGCCAGAGGGGAGCTCCTGAGGCCCCTCCTGCCTGGCGTTAGGGAGGGACAAAGCCCGGGAGGAGACCTCAAAGCCAGCCTCACCCCAGCGGGGCGGCTCTCAGGCTCCCTGGTCCGGCCCCGGGGGGAGTGAAGTGAAGGGGGGTGTCCACCGTCCCAAATGAGGTTCCCTCAGGCCTGGGGCCGGGGAGGGGGTGCACCCTGAGTTGTGATCAGTTCCTTTGTGTGGACACCTCATCAGTCTTCATCCTTTGTATTGACTCATTACTGGATACCTGCCCCTTCCCTTCTCAATAGTGAGACCGGCGCCTTAGGCCTCAGCAGGTCACAGCCTCCACCCCCCCCCATTCCCACCTTAGTAACAGCCCCCACCCCACCCCACCCCAGGCAGCCTGAGCTGTCACTTTGGGGACCAGGCGGCCAATGTGGCCAGTGTGGCACCTCCTCCGGTCCCGGTTTTCTCCCCAATGAAATGAGAGAGGAAGGCGGTCGCACTTGGAGACACTCTCCTCAATGCCTGACGTGTTTTCCCGAAGCTCAGTGCCCGCTGAGAGGGCTCCTGGACCCGGGAAAGCCAGGCCCTTGGCTCTCCTGGACCCGGGGAGCAGGGTGAGCGGGACGGGTGACCCCTAGCGGCTGGATGCGGGAACACACGCAGCAAAGGGGACTGAGAGGGCAGCCGAGAGCCCAGACCGGCAGGAGGAACCCCAAGAGGGTGGGGTTGCCGCCGGCTGCTCCCGGTGCGGGAGGCAGAAGGGTGTGGGGGCAGGTGAGGCAGTGGAGGCCAGGCGGGATGTGGAACCAGCGAGGGCGGGGCCGATGATGGAGATGGACCGGCTGGGGCAGGTGGCCGTCCAGGTGTCTCCTTAGGGACCACACCCACGTCTGGGCTCAGACAGGGCAGCCGAGCTCACCCCCCACGGCCTCTCCAGCCACCCCCATCGCTCCAGTCCGAAGGGGGAAAGGTGGTATTTCAGCGCAGGTTTGCTTTGTTTCTCTTACCATGCGTGAGGGTGAGCCCCTTTAAAATGTGGGAGACACCACCTTTTCCTTTCTCCCCGGACTCGGCTCTGTCTTTGCCCATTTTTCCACTGAGCCCTCATTTTCTTCTGTTTCTATGAAGTTTATAGATAACCTTTGGTCTGGGATCCGAGTAACAGATATTTCCCCATTATTTTCGTAGTTTGACTTTGCTGATTGTGAGGGTTTTTTTTTTTTTTTTACCTTTTTTTTTTTTTTTACTTTGATGTAGTTAAATTCATCATTGAAGAATTCTGTGGCTTCCAGGTTACAACTCGGTAGCTGAGCTCCACTCCGAGGTTATCATAGAACTCTCCACTGGTCTCTTCGGGAATGTTTATGGACTTATGCAGATAATTACATTTATCATGTCATCATAATGTAAACATATGACCCTATAAATTAAAATAGGCGATATCAGTACATACACATATAATAAACATGCAAATAATACAAAAGTCTAGATTTATCATGCTTCTGTGCCTATAATAAAATATATATTTAAGGTAGACGATGTTAAATGTTTGTAGGTAAATATTATCCCAGTTAGAATTTAGCCCTGTGACACAACGAGCTGTAACTTGATTTTTTTCTAAGTGCCTACTCAGCTGTTCCCGTTCTGTGTGTGAACCATCTCTCTCTCCTCATTCCGGCGTGGGGAGCTGTTTCTGGGCCTCTGGTCCGTGCCGTCCACCTGTGTCCTTACGCACAATGCGGCGCTGTTTTAATCCCTCTGGCTTTGCCTGTTCTGAGTATCTGACAGGCAGACTCCCTTGCCTTTGAGAATTTTTCCGGTGATGCTTTATGTTTCGTTTTCTCCTATTTATAAACGTTAGAATCAGCTGAGTTCCAAATTTTTTTTTTAAATCCTCTTGCTGTTTTTATTGGGATTGCATTAAATTTAGAAACTAACTTAAGAGGAAGTGGCATTTTTTACGATGATGACTCTAGCCGAGGGCATGGGCCACCTTTTAAAAAAAAAGATATATTTTATTAATTTTTTACAGAGAGAAAGGGAGAGGGATAGAGAGTTAGAAACATCTATCAGCTGCCTCCTGCACACTCCCTACTGGGGATGTGCCCGCAACCAAGGTACATGCCCTTGACCGGAATCGAACCCGGGGCCCTTGAGTCCGCAGGCCGATGCTCTATCCACTGAGCCACACCGGTCAGGGCTGGGCCACTTTTTAAGTGGGTAAGTGATCGCCCAAAGAGGTACAGCCTTCGACCACTTCCCACCCCCAGTCTCTTCCTCTCGCTCAAGCTCACCTTTGGCCCCTGTGTTCTCGGCTGCCCCTGCCGCCCAGCGGGCTCCTCACTCCACAGCTCCTCGCCCCAGGCCCCGCTGGGCGAGGACAAGGCCTGCGACCACAGGGTTCTGGGTCTCAGAACTGAATTCTCCCGTCACCACCAGTTACTGTCACACAAAACACTGTCCCTCAGCCTTGCCTCCGAGCCTCCCCGGCCCCCTCCTGCCCGGGGTGTGGCTGTCAGGCTGGGCCGGGGGTCCAGGTGCAGAGGCGGGACCAGATGCTGACCATCCCGCACGCACGCAGACCTCTGGTGAGAGCGCCCGGCTGTGCCCACAGGTGACTGCTGGCTGTTGGCGGCCATCGCCTCCCTCACCTTGAACGAAGAAGTCCTGGCTCGAGTCGTCCCTTTAAACCAGAGCTTCCAGGAGAACTACGCAGGGATCTTCCACTTCCAGGTAACTCCCTTAGGTAACTACCTCACGGGGGGGTCCAAGCTTCTCCCCACCGGGCCCGGGTGGGAGCAGGGCCTGGGGGCAGGGGGCAGGGCCTGGGGGCAGGGGGCAGGGCCTGGGTTGGGAGCAGAGCCTGGGGGCTGGGGGAGGGGGCAGGGCTTGGGGGAGGGGGGCAGGGTCTGGGGGCAGGGCTGGGGGTTGGAGCAGGGCCTGGGGGCTGGGGGCAGGTCCCCTGGTGTGGCTGAGAGCTGGGTCCCCAGGGTTTGCATACACCTGTGAGCAGGGCTGTTTGCAGAGGACAGAGAAACAGCAGAAAGCTCCCGCCGCTCCTGACTCGGGGCCCTGTGAGGGTGGCCATGGGCCCTGGTTCGGGCAAGGAGGGAGGTAGAACAGGGGGTTAAAAAGGCTATTATTTTGGCCTGAACCCCAGCGTTAAGGAGCTGCTCACTGCCCTTTCACGCTGGTCCATGCGGAATGTCTGTACAAGCGGAGGGCAGGGCAGAGTGCTGGCGGTGGGTGTGGCTGGGAGGGAAGGCCCAGGCCTCTCGGTGGGGACCTGCCCGCAGGAGGGGGTTTAGAAGGAAAGCTGCGCCAGGTTTTGTAGGGGAAAGGCGGGGGAGGGGGTGCATGCAGCTGAGGCTCGGGGACCCCGTGCTGCCCCGGCTGCTCCAGCCCCCCCCCCTGTGCCCAGTTCTGGCAGTACGGCGAGTGGGTGGAGGTGGTGGTGGACGACAGGCTGCCCACCAAGAACGGGGAGCTGCTGTTCGTGCACTCGGCGGAGGGCAGCGAGTTCTGGAGCGCGCTGCTGGAGAAGGCCTACGCCAAGTAAGTGCCCGGCGGTCCCTGTGGCAACGCCAGGCCCCCTCCTCCCCCCGCCCTGGATTCGGAAAACAGCAGGGACCATTCCAGGCCATTCTATGGAAGGACTTCTGGGGCCCAAACCGGGCTCTGAATTGGAGGCGATAATGAATGCCTGCAGGGCCTGGCCTCCTTACGCAGCTGCCCAGTGACCGCTAGGCCGCTGTCGCCGCGGGCGCAGGAGCAGAGCGTGGCGCCGAGTGAGCCGGCCTCGAGAGGGCCTGCTGTGCCCTGGCAGGCCACAGTGCATTTTTAAAAAACATGTTTTTATTGATTTCAGAGAGGAGGAAGAGGGAGAGAGAGAGATAGAAACATCCAATATGAGAGAGAATCATGGATCGGCTGCCTCCTGCATGCCCCCCCCACTGGGGATCGAGCCCACAACCCGGGCATGTGCCCTTGACCGGAATCGAACCCGGGACCTTTCAGTCCGCAGGCTGATGCTCTAACCACTGAGCCACACCGGCTAGGGCGCCACAGTGCATTGTTGTCAGCTGAACACAGCCAAGCGTTCTTGCCCGTGGGCCACACCACCCACGCAGGGGTATGAGCGGTAGGGAGGTTTGCCCGGAACATACGGGGTCTCTGATCAGAAACGGTGTCCCTGCTCTTCCCAGCTGTGTCCCACCCGCGAGGCCCAGAGCCCAGGCGTCCAGGGTGCAACACTGCCCATTGCCAATGGGACGGCCCACACCAGCCCCCCCACACACATCAGCCCCCCCAGAATGGCCTTGTCCTGGCCATGCGGCCTGGGCTCAGTCCATCAGTGGCCGGCTCTCGGGCGCCGGGGTCTCTGTTCTTACTGCCCCTGCCAGGGTGGAGGGCCGGGACCCACACACCCCGCGGCGAGAATCTGGCCCTGAGAGCCACTCCTAAGTCACACGCTCCAAGTGCAGAGTTAGCAAAGCCCAGGACGCCCAGAGTCCCCATGCACTGCCTCTGCTCCGGGAAAGCGCCTTCGTTATTGAATTGCTGTCGTTTTTTCAAGCTACAAATGCCAAACAGCTACCTGGCAGACCGCCCCTCTCCGGTCACGAGTAGGAAGGATCAATACGGGAGGTGGGACCAGATAATCACCAGGGCCTTCCAACTCTCAGCTTCTGTGAGGTTTAAAAAACACACCAAACAAACAAACAAAAACACCTTCCAAAGCACCAGGGAAACGGGAGCTGTGGAGACGGTACCTCGCCCTCGTGGGCACCCTGAGTTGGGACAAGGCAAGGAGCACCTGAGCAGGGGGTCCCTGGGGCGTCCAATGAAGGCACCCAGGGGTTGCTAGGCAACAGCCAGGCTGCATCCAGAAGGGGAAGCACGGAGAGGCGTGGAGTCCGGTGGCGGCAGCACCTCTTCCCCTCCCGCAGGATCAACGGGTGCTACGAAGCGCTCTCCGGGGGCGCCACCACCGAGGGCTTCGAGGACTTCACGGGGGGCATCGCCGAGTGGTACGAGCTGAGGAAGGCCCCGGCCAACCTGTTCAGGATCATCCAGAAGGCTCTGCAGAAGGGCTCTCTGCTGGGCTGCTCCATCGATGTAAGTGCCCCCCACCACCCCGCCCCCCCACACCCCACCCCTGCCCGCTCTGGTCTGGTCTGCTCTGCTCTGGCCGCAGTGAGCCCCCAGCAGTGCCCCAGGGCACCCACTGCCCAATGTGCCACTCTAGCCCAGCCCTGTCCACCTTGGCGAGCATCACCTGGAACCCAGGGGTTGCTAGGCGACAGCCAGGCTGTCTGGGGTACAACTGAAGGGGTGATGGTACCTCCAGCCCTTCCCTCTCCAGCCCACTTTGCACTCTCAGCCTCCTGTGAGTCACCACCACCCCAGACCACAGGTCCCCTTGGAGCCCCTGCCCTCTGCTGGACCCCTCCCTCCCGCCCCCGCCCCACCTCCATCTGCAGGGCCCGTGCCTGGAGCCCAGCAGCCTTCCCCTTCACTGCCCCGGGGTTCACGGCTGAGGGCGCTAACCTGTCCTCATACTAGCCTGGCGGCACCCCGCTCCATGGCGTGTCCTACCCCGCCCTCCCGAATCTGCAGAAACTTGTGCACGCACCTTGCACACGTCCCCACAGGTGCCCACTCCCCAGGGCGCTGTTGCCGGCAGCCTGGGCTCTGCTCGGAGGGGGCGGGAGGCTCCAGGTGTTGGGCCACGCCCCCCGAGGGCCACGCCCCTGCGGTAGAGGGGCCGCATCCGAGGCCCAGTGAGCGATGGGGGGAGGGATGGGGGCAGGCAGGGGGCGACCGCCCGGCTGATCCCCCCGCGTTTCCAGATCACCAGCATCGCGGACTCGGAGGCCATCACGTACCAGAAGCTGGTCAAGGGGCACGCGTACTCCGTCACCGGCGCCGAGGAGGTAGCGCCCCGCGGGGCTTTGCAGGGGGTTCTCTCCCGAGCACAAAGGCCAAAGCGCCCTTTTGGCTGTGACTGCCCAGGGCGGGGCCCCCGAGTTCCCGCCGTTGTTTTCTGAATAGGCCTCGCGTTCCTGCGGTCCAGACAGGACTCGCCGGGCGTCCTGGCCGGTCCCTTCCGGAACCTCGGTCCCCCGGGGCTGTCCCCCGCTGCCTTCTGCTGCCCCCTGCTGTCCCCCGCTGCCCTCTGCTGTCCCCCGCTGCCCTCTGCTGCCCCCTGCTGCCCCCTGCTGCCCCCCGCTGCCCTCTGCTGTCCCCCGCTGCCCTCTGCTGCCCCCTGCCGGCCGCAGGCTCGGAGCCCGGCGCTGGGATTTGACTTGGTTTTAGAAGCACCTTCTTCCTCTCAGGGTCCCGCTAACAAGAAAGGACACTTCCCTCTCTTTAGTGTTTCACACTCTCTCAAGGGCTTTCACTCCGTGTGCAAACCTGGCGCTGCCTCTTGCCAGCTGTGTGGTCCGAGCGAGTCACTTAAACTCTGCCCCTTCGTTTCCCCATCTTTAGATTAGAGAGAATGATATCCATTGTAAGGTTGTCATGGTGATTCAGTAACTATGCATCAAGTGCTCAGCCTGTGCCTGAAACATTGTCTCTCAGTGCCTAGCTGTACTTGCTGCTGCTGCTGCTGTTATTATTATTATTATTATTATTATTATTATCATTAAACATTCTTCCACTGTTAAACCCAGACTAGGCCCCAGGTCTTTCCCGTATGCCCAGAGGTTTTCTCTTTACCTTGAATTTTTGTTTTATCCTCCCCGCCGCCCCCGACGCGTATCTTTTTATTTTGAAGATTTCGGGTCTGTAGAAAAGTTGAAAGAAGAGTATAGTCAACCACCAAGGCCACTTCCCTGGATTCAGCCATTGCTAAGGCCCTGCCCCACCTGGCTGGCCTCCCTGTGGTGGGTCCTCTTTTCTGAGCCATTGGAACGGAACTCAGTTCTCTGCCATAATCCCGGTGCTTCTGTCAGGCCCCAGAAAACAAACACTAACTCAACAACAGCACCTCCTATATACTCCATGTCTATGTCTCCCCCAAATATCCTTTATAGAGTGCCCCCCAGCCAGGACTCAATCAACAGCCATGCACCAGCTTATCACCAGCTTCCTGAGCTCCTGTGACACATGCATCCTTACAGCCAGTCAAACTGAGGTTCAGAGGTCAAGGGTCCACGCAGAGTCCAGAATAAGCGCCGGGTCCTGAGAGCCGTCACAGCTGGGCAGCAGAGGGCCCCCCCCTCCGCCTTTTTGTGGATCCCCCCCTCCGCCCCCTTATTACTCAACCCCCATGGCTCAAGGAGGCGGCTTTGGGCCCGAGAACCCCCAGGCCTGGCTTGAACTCGACCCCTCCCTCCCCTGCTGCAGGTGGAAAGCCGAGGAAGCCTGGAGAAACTCATCCGCATCCGGAACCCCTGGGGAGAGGTGGAGTGGACCGGGAAGTGGAATGACAAGTGAGGAGCGCAGCTGGGCCTGGGCGGGTGCATGCTGCTAGGAGGCTCTGGGGAAAGGGGGGTGCAGCTGGGGCTGGGCGGGTGCATGCTGCTAGGAGGCTCTGGGGAAAGGGGGGTGCAGCTGGGGCTGGGCGGATGCATGCTGCTAGGAGGCTCTGGGGAAAGAGGGGATGCAGCTGGGGCTGGGAGGGTGCATGCTGCTAGGAGGCTCTGGAGAAAGGGGGGTGCAGCTGGGGCTGGGCGGGTGCATGCTGCTAGGAGGCTCTGGAGAAAGGGGGGTGCAGCTGGGGCTGGGCGGGTGCATGCTGCTAGGAGGCTCTGGGGAAAGGGGGGTGCAGCTGGGGCTGGGCGGGGTCATGCTGCTAGGAGGCTCTGGAGAAAGGGGGGTGCAGCTGGGGCTGGGAGGGTGCATGCTGCTAGGAGGCTCTGGGGACAGGGGGGTGCAGCTGGGGCTGGGAGGGTGCATGCTGCTAGGAGGCTCTGGAGACAGGGGGGTGCAGCTGGGTCTGGGCGGGTGCATGCTGCTAGGAGGCTCTGGGGAAAGGGGGGGTGCAGCTGGGCCTGGGCGGGTGCATGCTGCTAGGAGGCTCTGGGGAAAGGGGGGTGCAGCTGGGGCTGGGCGGGTGCATGCTGCTAGGAGGCTGAGGGGAAAGGAGGGGAAGGAGGGGGATGAGCCCCGAGAGCACGGGCCACGCCGAGTGGGGCCCACGGGCAGGTGGTCCCTCTGAGACGCTTTTAACCAGCACATCCAGGGCTCCTGTTGGTGCTCATTCCGTTCATCCTCCCACGCGTCACCCCTCCCTCCTTGGGGGAGCCTTGGGGAGAAGTCATGGGTCGCCCTATATTAGTTTCTAACGCGTCTCCGGGGCTTGGTTTCCCAGCTGCCCCAACTGGAACACCGTGGACCCAGAGGTGAGGGAAAGGCTGACCAGACGGCATGAAGACGGAGAATTCTGGTGAGATGACCAGGGGCTTCGGGGAAGGCGGGGTCTGCCCTGCCATCTCTATAGAAAATCAGTGAGATTATCGTGGCGAGGGCCCCGGGGCCTGGGATCCGGGTTTGTAGTTTTAAATCATGACGAGACCCTGAACAGAGAGACGCCCTTCCTTCCGGTGATTTCAAAACTCTCAAAGCTCTTCAATTTGTCCCTCTCCACCGGGGTGGGGGGTTCAGAGCTGAGCAGGTTCCCGGGGCAGCTGAGCGGCCTCTGCAGTCAGGTTCAGATCCCAAGAGAACACAGGGCACCTCTTAAAACGCCTTAAGAAACCGGTCACTGGACCCTGGCTGGTTTTGTTCAGTCGTTAGAGCGTCAGCCATGGACTGAAGGGCCGCGGGTTCGATTCCCATCAAGGGCACGTACCAGGGTTGCAAGCTCCATCCCTGGCCCCAGTCGGGGCGTGTGCGGGAGGCAACCCATCGATGTGTCTCTCTCACATCGATGTTTCTCTCTGTGTCTCTCCCCCGCCCTTCCACTCTCTGTAAATATCAATGGGAAAAAGTATCTTAGGGTGAGGATTAACAAAAAAAAGAACAAAGAAAAGAAGCTGGTCCCGCAGCTCAATAGACCTACACGCATGTGTGTGTCTGCGCCACGCTGGCCACCTCCTTCTGCAGACAACCTGCCGTTTACCGAGCGCGTGCCCGGGTGCCGTCTCGTTTCATTCTCCGGGGCTGGGGGCTCCCCTGGCTGCTCTGCCTGGCCCGGTCAGGATGCTGGGTGTGCCCGCTTGTAACCTCGATGCCCGGGCCCTCCTTTGCCAGGATGTCCTTCAGCGACTTCCTGCGGCAGTACTCCCGCCTGGAGATCTGCAACCTGACTCCCGACACGCTCACGGCCGACAGCTACAAGAAGTGGAAACTCACCAAGATGGACGGGAACTGGAGGCGGGGCTCCACCGCGGGCGGCTGCCGCAACTACCCGAGTAAGGCCCCCCTCACCCTACCCCACGTGCACAGCTCAGCTCCGACCCCTGGCTCCCTCTGCCTGCCTTGTCCCTGCGTCTCCATGGCAACACGTCCCTGTTCCCCCAGCCCCATCGCCTCCTGCACTCACCTGCCTCCCGCCCAGGCTGGACCCACGCCTGGCTGTTCCCGTGATGCCCTCGCCACGCCCCGGAGTCCCTGTGCCACGGCCTTCCACCACACCCGCCGAGGCAGCGCTCAGTCCCACTTCGTGCCTGTGGGCCTCGTTAAACATAAAATGTTTTTATTGATTTAGAGAGAGAGGAAGGGGGAAGGAGAGAGATAGAAACATCAATGGGCTGCCTCCTGCACGCCCCCTACTGGGGATGGAGCCCACAACCCGGGCATGTGCCCTGACCGGGAATCGAACCAGTGACCTCTTGGTGCATGGGTTGATGCTTAACCACTGAGCCGCACCGGCCGGGCCGGGGGCCTCTTTATCCACCAGCCCTGCTGGGAACCTCATCCCCTGGGCATGTCCAGACCCTAGTTGTTGCCCAGCAGCCCCAGCGCCCAGTTCACTCGGCAGATGCTGATGGGCCCTGCTCAGACGGGGTGAGGGCTGACTGCTCCTCTGGCCGGCCCGCCATCGGGTCTCGGGCTCTCCTGCCTCGATGGCCCAGCCTCCCCTCCCCCCTGGCCCCTCAGAAAGGACCTAGTCATGTTGGCATCGTCCCCGTGCAGCGCACAGGTCCGGGGGCAGGGCCTCGATGATCGCCTGCATCTCTAAGACGAGGGCGCCGAGGCCCGAGAGGTCACGTGACTTGCCCGAGGCTGCTCAGCTGGCTGGGATTTGAACCTGCCGTCTGGCGGTGGATCCGTGCTCTGAGTCCTGTGGCGGCAGGTCCCGGTCCCACACTGACGGTCTGTCACCAGCGAGGAACCTGGGCTCCCGGGGCTCCCCTGGGCCCCAGAGCCAGGAGTCGCCGGGGACCAGCGGGCCGGCACCTCCGGCTCTGGCTTCCAGCCCTCCCCTCAGGTGTGCAGCCCCAGGTGGCAGCTGCAGGGACACGCAGGCCGGGCCCGCTGGGTCAGGGGCCACCCGCGCTCACGGCCCAGGCAGAAACGCACTGAGCTCTGGGGGCCAGGCAGTGGCCGCGGCGACTACTCCCTTCACTGCCGCAGCCGGAGCGAGGCGGCCGCCCGTAAATGCGTGGACGTGGCTGTGCTCCAGGAACCCTCCATCCAAGCCCAGGCCGCCACTGCCTGCGGAGCCAGGCTTGGCCAAGCCGCCCTGGGGACGCCTTCATTCCCCAATCAGTTTTATTCCCTTAGGGGAGGGGAGCCATCGGCTCCGCTGTCCTTAATCATGAATGAATCTCAGGTCCCTCCTGGAAAGGGGTGTGGAGGTGGGGCGGGCAGACACCTGGGGGGGGGGGGTGGGCAGGGGGACACAGAACAGGGGTGTTCCTGGCTCCTGGGTTCCCCGAGTCTCCTCAGCCAGGCCCACCCGCGACCTCTAATCGGAGCTGGGACGGGGGGGGGGGGACCCCAAGGGTCCAGGTGAGAAAGCCGACCTCCAGGACAAGCCAGGCTGGGCAAGCGAGAGGGAACCCCAGGGAAGTTTCTAGCTTAGGTCCCGAGAGACTCAGACAGCCCCCCATCGCCCTGGCCCACCAGGCCCACCTCCGTGCTGGTCCCCCTGCCCAGGCTCTGCCGCCGGCCCCGCCTCTCCACCCTCCGCCCCCAGAGACAAGGGCAGAGGGCCCCCCCTCTCCCCCCCGCACCTGCTCAGGGCCGGGCTGCGGGCCTGGCCTGACCTGCCCGCCCTCTGCACAGACACCTTCTGGATGAACCCGCAGTACCTCATCAAGCTGGAGGAGGAGGACGAGGACCAGGAGGACGGCGAGCGCGGCTGCACCTTCCTGGTGGGGCTCATCCAGAAGCACCGGCGGCGGCAGCGCAAGATGGGCGAGGACATGCACACCATCGGCTTCGGCATCTACGAGGTGCGTGGGGGCGCTGACGACCAGCAGGTCCTCTCGCCTCCTTGCTCCCCGCCCACCCCTTCCTCCTTCCTGCTTCGCTCCTCTCAGCACCCCCACGCAGAACTGGAGAGGGGACCCCAGGCCGGGGCCGTGGCCCAGGAAGAGCTCAGCCAGGGCGAGGTGCCTGCAGCTGCCCTGTGTCACCCGAGGGTCCGCGCCCTTTCAAATGCCCTCCTGTCCCTCCTCACGTGCCCCTGGCCTGCCACTCGGGTTGGCCCCCCAGTTTCTAAGAACAGAGGCGCTAGGCTGAGAACAGCATCCTGGGCCACGTGGGGAAATGCTGAGGGAGGAACCCAGACGGGGTGCGGCTGCTCGGGGCCAGCAGAGCCGCTGGATGGGGAGCAGGTGGTCCCCTGGGGCCTTCCCCGCAGACCCACCCACTGCCCCAAAGTCCGCCTGCTTTCCGCACCCGAGGAAAGCCCAGCTCAGCCGCAGCCCCGGGCCAGCCCGGCACTGCCACCTCTCCTCTGGGCGGGGCGGGCGGAGACCTGACTGACCCCACACCTGGGCCCTGGCCACCCCTCCCCCTCCTTTCTGCAGCGCAGACCAGCTTCTCACAGCCTCTGGCTACAGAGGGAGGAAGGGGGGGGCAGAGGAGAGGGGGGCAGCTGAAGTGGGTGCACGTGTGTGTGAAGGTGGGACCCAGTGGGGACACGTGCCCACCTCCCCGTCTCTCCCAGCCCCACATCTAGTGAGCCTGCCTCGGCAGCCCGCAAACAGCCATGGTGGGAGGGGTATTTACACCAGGGGAATGGGCAGATACTATAAATCAGGGCTCCGGCCCTCCCCCAAGGGGAAAGCCCTTGGACGAACCTGGGTGGTCATTTGGCCCCATTTTAGAGATAAGAAAGCTGAGGCCAGAAAGGGGAAATGACCTGGCCAAGGCAATACGGACAGGATGTGGCCGACAGACACCTCGAGCTGAGGCGGGCGGGCCACTAGCTCCTCCTGCCCGGGGGTCCCTGCACTCCCTGGTGGGAGGCGGGTGTGGCTTCGCCCCGGCTGACTGGCTGATCTTAGCACCAAGTCACTTCAAAGCTCCGTGCCTCAGTCTTATGCTCCACAAAATGGGAATGGTGCTCCTGGCTTATCGGCGTTATTGCCGGGCATGCGGTTGTTGAGTGCGGGATGGTTGAGTGTGGGGTGCCGATGCCGTTACTAGGGCTGCAGCTACAGAGGAGGGAGCGCCAGGGCCAGTCCCCGCGGCGGCGTGCCCGTGCATACCTGGCCGTCGGAACTAAGCGTGTGCTTCTCTCTCTGCAGGTTCCGGAGGAGGTACGTCTGGCACGCGTCAGCCCCCAGCCCTGGGGCTCCGGTTCGCCAACACGTAAACGGCTGAGACTGTCGGCCCCTCGAGGACCCTGGCGAGGACCCCGGAGGCTCAGGCCCCCGGTCCTGCGGGTGTGAGCTCAGCGTGGGGAACCTCAGGCTGCCCGCCCCGGGCCGGCACAGGCCAGGCGTGGCTGAGTTCTGGGCGGACGATCTCTGGTCCTGGGTCCACAGGAGGCTCTTCCCGAGCCCTGTGTGTCCTTAAAACGAGCCTGAAGGCCCGGCCGGTGTGGCTCAGTGGTTGGGTGCCGACCTAGGAACCAGGAGGTCACGGTTCGATTCCCGGTCGGGGCACATGCCCCGGTTGCGGGCTCCATCCCCAGTGTGGGGCGTGCAGGAGGCAGCTGATCAGTGATTCTCTGTCATCATGGATGTCTCTATCCCTCTTCCTCTCTGACATCAATAAACATACATTTTAAAAATGAGCCTGAAGGGAAGACGATGTAGGCCTGGACTGGAAGCCCAGCTTCCTGCCACGGGGACGCGAACGTCCCAGAGTCACTTAGGGGCACGTGAGGTCCCGGAGCAGGTGCCTGGAGGCCTCAGTGGGCGCTGGTCGGTCGCGTTGGCAGGAAGTCGCTGTTTCCCTTAAAGCGACAGCGACAGGGAGGTGCGGCCCGGCCCGCCCTCCGCTCCCACCTGTTTCCGTTTACTCACCAGCTGTCCGGACAGACCAACATCCACCTGAGCAAGAAGTTCTTCCTGACGACCCGGGCGAGGGAGCGGTCGGACACCTACATCAACCTGCGCGAGGTGCTCAACCGCTTCAAGCTGCCGCCGGGCGAGTACGTGGTGGTGCCGTCCACCTTCGAGCCCAACAAGGACGGGGACTTCTGCCTGCGGGTCTTCTCCGAGAAGAAAGCCGACTACCAGTAGGTCCCCCGCCGCCCGGCCCGCCGCCGCCGGCCCGGCCCCGGCTGGGCTCCTGCGTCTGAGCGTCAGGGTCTTCGTCTGCGACACCCGCCTGCTCCGAGGGGCCGTGGGGGGTTGCTGGACGGGAGAACTTCGGTGTTAAACGCGGGGGAGCAGGGGAAACGGCCCCTCGGAGGACGTCTGGTTAGACACGGTGGTGATGGAGCAAATCGCAGAATCCGATTTCGCAGAATCATCACGTTGTTTTCAGTTTGATGGCCTGTGTCAGACTAGCTGCTGACATGGTCCCATCATGGGGAGAAACCTGGGGAGCCTCGACCCCCTCAACTCTCCTGCCGTCCAGGGTGAACGCCCCCCACCCCCGCACCTCACGTGGGACACCCCTCCCCCCCCCAAAGGTGTCTGACTTCCTGGCCCCAGGATGTTCACCCTGATTCCAACCTCCAGCACCAGGAGGTCCCTTAGCCCAGTGGTCGGCAAACTGCGGCTCGTGAGCCACATGCGGCTCTTTGGCCCCTCGAGTGTGGCTCTTGCACAAAATACCACGGCCTGGGCGAGTCTATTTTGAAGAAGTGGCGTTAGAAGAAGTTTGAGTTTAAAAAAATTTGGCTCTCCAAAGAAATTTCAATCGTTGTACTGTGGATATGTGGCTCTGTGGACTAATGAGTTTGCCGACCACTGGGCTAGGACTCTCGGGGGCCCAGGTTAAGATCCAGGGGCCCAAGGAAGACCCCCCTGAGCGGAAGTGCCCTCACCCCGGAGCAGGACGGTGCCCGGATACACTGACCACGGCCGCGCTCCAAGTAGAGTCACCCACGGGCTCCGCACGGCCTGCCCGCTGCGGCCCGGGAGCCGGCAGGCAGCGGCGTCTGCCGGGGGGTCTCAGCGTGGAAGATCCACGGGGCCGAGGGTGTTTGAATGGAATCCAAAAGCGGTTCCCGAGGCCGGGGAGCGAGCTGTCCGAGCACCGGCTCCGTGGGGGGGGGGGGGGGGCGGGGGCGGGGTGCTCTCTGATGACCACAGCCCAGCAAACAAACGAGCAGTTCTCGCTCTCCCAGCTGCTCGGCCATCGCTCTCCCTCGGGGCATCTCGCCACGCAGGGGACGGGCGAGGACCCAGGGAAGCGAGAACTCCGCCTGCCCGCCCCTCGCTGGGCGTCACGTCCCTGCCAGCTGTCATTTCTGCAGCGCGTCCCCCCACCCCACGCCCCTCCCAGTCACACGCAGCTCCCTTCTCTTCCAGGGTTGTCGACGACGAGATCGAGGGTGACTTTGAAGAGGTACGTGGGCCACCCCGGGAGCGGAGGGGCAGAAAGGAACCCCAGGGTTTTGGGGGTCACAGCGGGAAACCAAGGCCTCCTTCAGTGCCACCCCTCCCCCCCGCCCCCGCTGGGGCGAGTGAGCCCAGGTGTGCGTGGGGGGCTGTGCAGGACGGGCCGGTGCTGTGCTGATAGTCAGCGTGAGATTCTCGCCACCTCCCTCCCTGGGCCTCGCTGTCTCTGTAAAATGGAAGCGATTCAGTGACAGGTCCTGCAGGGCTGGGACAGACGCACAGACAAGGCCCCGTCCTTCCAAGTGCAAAGTCGAGGGAGGAAAACACCTGGGAGTTGGCGCCGTTTCAAAGGGCCCCGTGGGCTCTGCTCACCAGCCGCGTCCGGTCCCCCCGGAACAGGCCGGCCGGCCCTCGCGTCCCAGTCCCGTTAGAGTCGATCACAAAAGGCCACTGGGTCGAAGGTCCGAGAAGCCACCTGTGCGAGAATTAGTCCATCTCCTTCCCACGTAGTTTCTGCTCCCGCTCATGGGTTTTCACTGGGAAAAAAAAAAAAATGAAGTTTTTACACCGTCCTTTATCTCAACCCCCGAAACCTCACAGTCCAGGCCCGGGAGTGAGGTCGAGAGGGGACTGTGGTGGGAGGGGGGCAGGCGCCTGCCCGTCACCTGGTGGGACCCACAGTCCCTCATTTCCGCGTCTCACCTCCCAGATCGACGTCAGCGAGGACGACATTGACGACGGATTCAGGAGGCTGTTCGCCCAGT
Organism: Eptesicus fuscus; assembly: GCF_027574615.1. Lineage (NCBI taxonomy): Eukaryota > Metazoa > Chordata > Mammalia > Chiroptera > Vespertilionidae > Eptesicus > Eptesicus fuscus. Next base: position 6,847,596 of record NC_072496.1, on the reverse strand, counting down.
TGGCCGGGGAGGTAGGTGTCCCCAGACCGCTGCCGTGCTCTGGTTGATACTTGTCCTCAAGGAGACTTCAGGTTCGAGGGGAGAGGAAGCCCAGCCGCTGTGGCTCCGTGGTTGAGCGTCGACCCGTGGACCAGTTCGATTCCCGGTCAGGGGCACAGGCCCGGGTTGCAGGCTCGATCCCCAGTGGGGGACGTGCAGGAGGCAGCCGGTCCATGATTCTCTCATCATGGATGTTTCTATCGCTCACTCCCCGTTCCTTCTTCTCTGAAATCAATAAAAATTATTTTTTTAAATAAGTCAATAAAGAGAGGAAACAGACTGAACCGAAGCCGGGAGGAATTGCAAATGGAACTCGGCCCCTTATCCTTCATTTCCACAAAGATATTTGGGGGATGGACTAGGCGAGCCACTCACAACAGGGCGTTAGACTTCCCTTTTCTTACAAAAACCCCTCAGCCACGTGGGCCTCTGCTGGCTACAGAGTTCTTCCGCCCTTTTTCTTCCGACGACTGCAAGGAAAAGCCGCCCCAGGTCTCCATCAATGGGCTTGCCCCCCAGTTACTCTATGTGAGGGGGGAGTGGAGACGGCTGAACGACTCCCCCGGAGCCCTGAGAGAGTGCTGGGCCCACCCTGAGGGACCGACCGTGGGCCAGACCAGCTCACGGGGGGCCAGGTCCGAGGCTGCAGGGGGAGGAGTGGAGAGTTTATCCATTTCCCATGCAGAGCGCCGTGCGCACTGAGACTCTGTGTTAGATCGGGGTGCAGGCCCCCCACCCCCACCAGCAGCTCCGGGGGGGCCTGTGGGAGGTGCACACGCAGAGACCTGCCCCGGGCACGGCTCGCAGGGCTGGGCGGAGCGGGCGCCCAGGGCACGTGGCTGGCTCCGTGTGCCACGCGGCTCCCAGGACCGGTAACGATGCCCTGCTTGCATGCCCACAGGACGCGGAGATCTCCGCCTTCGAGCTGCAGACCATCCTGAGACGAGTTCTCGCCAAGCGTAAGTCTCCCCTCCGTGCGAACCCCGCCCCGCTCCTTCCCCTGCGGCCGGCCTGGCCCCGTCTGGGCTGCTGTGCCTGCACCGTCACGGCCTGCTCCCGGTGAATGCCACCCCCAAGGAGGGGCTGAGGGGGGCCTAGTGATGTGATTCTCAAAACAACACGGGTCCCAGGGCCTGGAGGTCACAGTCACCTCCCGGCTCCACTGCTCACTGGCTTTGGGACCTAAACCGGGTCATAGAACCTTCCGGACTCAATTCCTTACCTGCTGGACAGTGACGTTACTACTCACCTCTTAAATGAGTAACGCGTAGAGCAGGCATGTCCAACTCACAGGCTGACACGGGCCAAATAAACAAGGTCTAAGTGTGTGGGCCGCAAGAAAATAAAAGCTTCCGTTTTCATAGACACGTAGGTTTATTTCGATAGAGACATGCGGAATGCAAAGGGCTGAAATGAAAGAGTCATCGTGAACATAAAATAACGGAACATTTAAATAAAAATTAATATTTTTTCTTGAACATTAACTTACCAGACACTGAATAACTGCACAAATGAATAAGCGTAATGCAAATAAACCTATTTTTCCTGTTCTCCGAAAGCGAAATATTTCCCGTTGTGCACACCAAACAAGTCAGTCCAAGGCTAATGACGTGGCCATCGGCTGCTAAAATATTCGCTGCTGGTATTAGTGGAGAGAAATGGTGCGCCTGCATCTAAGGCACGTAAGGGAAATGAATGCAACAGGATTATAGTAATCAGTCATTAGCGAACGTTGTAGTTTGTTATTAATGATTATGTATAACAGGATATTGTAAAAATTAAGTTATGAAAGTTTTATTAAAACATTTCTTACATACCGTTACATCGGCTGGGCCACAAAAATGTTCGTTGTGGGCCACATGCGGCCCGTGGCCGTGAGTTTGACATGCTTGGCGTAGAAACTGCCTAGCACAAAGCCTGCACCCCAGAAATGGTGGCTATGATGGGGAGTCATTGGTAACAAAAGGCTGAGCAGCCCGGGAAGCACCCCAAGTCCCCGCGTCCCCTGGCCGTCTTTAGTAGGAAATCACTGATGGAGAGACATCGATCAATAATCAGCCAGGATGAAAAACAAATGAACTTTTACTCAAACTAAGGGAATGACGTTAAAAAGCATCATCTCCCAAATGTGTAAGTGAGCCTAATCCGACCCGTTTCTCACTGGGAGAAATGTCCCTTCATTTGAGCCGATGGCCAGGCAGGCGACGTCAAGGCCCCAGAAATGGCGGCTCTGGGCCCAGGCGGCGGGGCTTCCGCAGAGAAGGAGCAAACTGGACAGAGACCCGAGGGGCCGGAGGGCCAGGCTGTGCACAGCCGTAAGCAGGAAATACGCAAGGACTGATTGTTCACCTCGCTGCTGGTGACCAGTAGGGGGAGTCACACACACACACACAGAGACACACACACACACACACACACACACACCGACCCCCCACGGTCAAAAGTCCTTGTGTAATATTTTATTGTTGTAGGGACAGAAACATCCATGATGAGAGAGAATCATGGATCGGCTGCCTCCTGCACACCCCACACTGGGGATCAAACCTGCAACCCGGGCATGTGCCCCGACCGGGAATCGCACCGTGACCTCCTGGTTCATAGGTTGATGCTCACCACTGAGCCACACTGGGCTCCCGTAACTTGACTCCCCGATATGTGTTTGCCCCTCAGATGAGCACAAGAGCGTGTGCCTCTGGTATAAGACAGCAGCCCAGGAGCAGGGCGGGTGTCAGAGGGATAAGTCTGGGCCAGACACAGGCGTGCTCTCAGCCCTGTGGGCGTCCCCAGCAATCCCGGGACCAACCCGGAGACGAAGTAGGTCCTCCTCTCGGAGCCCGGAGCCCAGGGCCAGCGGGGCCTCCGGAGATACTGGCTCCTGCCCTGCGGCCACCAGCCCCATGGCTGTTCGAGCTCCGGGAGTCACAGCTCCCACCAGGGGGCCGGGCCGGTCTGGGGCCGGGCTTCCCCCAACAGGCCTGGTGCCTGCCCTCCCCCGCTCCGATCTGGAGGGAAAACAAGGCGTGGTGTTTACCCCGCGGCCGCCAGGCACCGGTGAGGTCATAGGGCTCTTCAGACGGAGAGCCACGCTGACTAAAGCCTCATTGTTTCCGCACAGATGGAGGGTGGGGGTGGGAGACCAGGCCGCTCGGCCTCCTGCTCCAGCCTCCCCCGTGCCTCCCAGCTGCGGGGTGACTCCTGGCTGCCCACGCCCCACACACAGCCCCCTGCCCACACCCGAAAAGGGGTCGGGCCCAGACTGGCAGCTTTGAGTGGTGGGCTCCTCGTGAAGTCTGCGGGGACCAGACTCACAGGGTGGCAGGGTCTCAGGCCAGCACCAAGGAGAGGGGACCCGCCTGGGAGAGAGCAGCGTCTCCAGGTGGCTTCTGGGCCTCGGGTTTCTCCCTCGGCCAGGCACAGGGAGGCTCGGAAAATGCCTGCGGCCGACGGTCCAAGTAAGCCCTCGGCCCAGCCCGGCCTCCACGAACTCACGTGCCCCCACGTTTCTTTCCCACGGTGACTCTGCACCTGGGAGCACTGGTGGCCCTGGCCGGCTTAGGTCAGTGGATGGAGCGTCGGCCTACAGACCAAAGGGTCGTGGTTTCGATTCCGGTCAAGGGCACGTACCTTGGTTGCAGGCTCCTCCCCAGCCTGGGCCCTGGGGTGCGTGCAGGAGGCCACCAATTGATGTGTCTCTCTCCCATCCATGTTTCTCTCTGTCTTTCCCTCTCCCTTCCCCTCTCCCTAAAAAACCAATGGACAAACACCCTCGGGCGAGGATGAACCACCACCACAGCGGCTACTGTACCCAGAGGGGCCGACCCAGGACCCTGCCACCGCGGTGGAAAGTTCTCTCGCCAGTGCGGCTGTCGGAGGTTTTCCTGTCTCTCTTACCTTGTCTTCTAGGCCAAGATATCAAGTCCGATGGCTTCAGCATCGAGACCTGCAAGATCATGGTTGACATGCTGGATGTATCCTTTCACGCGCCCCCGAGAACACGGGCCGGGGAGCCTGCCATGTCACCCTGCAGAGAGAGAGCCAGACACGCTGCCCGCCAGAGAGGCCAGCTGCTGTGTGGTTGTAGGACTGTTGTCACGAGGGAACGTGTAACTTCAGGGGAGGGAAAGCGACAGGCCCCAGGCTCAGAGGGCAGTGGGCGTGTCCCTGGGACTGGGGCAGGACACTCCCACGGTACGCCCACCATCCTCTGCCCCAAGCGCTTGGGTGTGTTTCCCGAGTGACAGTGTTCCCACTTCTTCCTCTAGGAAAACACACTTGACCCTTGAACCACGAGGGGCACCGACCCCCCACATCATCGAAAATCCTCGTGTAACTTTTGACTTCCTCAAAACTTAACGACTAATGACCTACTGTTGATCGGAAGTCTTATTAATACCATCAACAGCTGATGTACACATATTGTGTGTGACAGGCATTATATACCATACTAGAGGCCCGATGCACGAAATTCCTGCAAGAGTAGGCCTTCCTTCCCCTGGCTGCCAGCACCGGCTTCCCCCTGGCACCAGGGACCCGGGCTTCCCTCTGGCCACTGGCAGGCATCCGGGACCCGGGACCTGGGCTTCCCTTGCAGCCCCAGCTTCGTCCGGAAGGATGTCTGGTCTAATTAGCATATCACACTTTTATTATTATAGATTCTTACACTAAAGTAAGCTACCGGAAATGTCATTAAAGTCATAAGAGAAAATACACTTATAATACTGGGCATATTTATTGAAAAAACACCCGCATGGAAGCGGACCTGCCCAGGTCCAGTCTGTGTTGTTGCAGGGTCACCTGTATTCCCTAACCCAGTGGTCGGCAAACTCATGAGTCCACAGAGCCAAATATCAACAGCACAACGATTGAAATTTCTTTGGAGAGCCACATTTTTTAAACTTAAACTTCTTCTAACGCCACTTCTTCAAAATAGTCTCACCCAGGTCGTGGTATTTTGTGGAAGAGCCACACTCAAGGGGCCAAAGAGCCACATGTGGCTCGCGAGCCGCGGTTTGCCGACCACGGTCCTAAGCCATGAGATCTCTGATGCGAATGTTTCCTTTGGCCACGATGTTGAGCATCTCCTTGCCCTTTGCTCTCACTCCGCGCCTTCCCAGGCCACCGGCCTGCCCCCGGGGCAGACGCATCATCGTTTCCCGCCCTGTTCCTGATGACCCTGAGAAGTGCTGGGCAGGGGTGGTCCAAGCTTCTAAGAAGTTCTGTCTCGCGGGCTCCTGGCACCCCCTGTGTCGCTCCCTCCCAAAAGGCCTCTTAGAAAGGCGCCCAAGAATACTCCCCGAATCGGCAAGCCCCCTGAAGCCCCCTGCATGTCATCCGACAGCTCCTTTTTGCAGGATCTGGGGTCCCCACGGCACCCCCAGACCAATCAGGGAGCGGGGTGCAGGGAGCCAGCAGGTGTCTCTCCGGCCCTCCCACCCCCGCGGGAGGGCTCCGCCAGAGCTCCTGTGGCCCAGAGTGCCCAGCGGCTTTCCTTAACCGAAGGCAGTCCGACGGCAGCGGCAAGCTGGGCCTGAAGGAGTTCTACGTCCTCTGGACGAAGATTCAGAAGTACCAAGTAAGCGCGGGAGGGCGGGCCGGCGGCAGGCCGGGTTTGTGTCGGGAACGCGCCGCGCACGGGCCTGTGGACACGGCGGCTCTGCGGGAGGGGCAGGGGCACCTCCCCGGGCGTGAGCTCAGGCTGAGTGAAGGCAGGCCCGGCAAGTGCCCAGAGCGCAAAGCGAGGGCTTGGCGGGCTCAGTGGTCTGCTCCCCGCCTTCAGCTCGCTGAGCAGACACGGGTCTTCTGGAAGCCGCCCTCAAAAGGCTGAGTGGCCTCCTGTGCTTTGGCATTTTAACGGCCCGAGTGTACAGATACCTAAGACAGGAACGCGGACTGGATGTGCGGGTTTACAAACCGCTCATAGAGGCAAAATACCATCAGCTACTGAAGGCAGGAACAGCGATTCCCCCGGGGCGGGGGGGGGGCGGAGCTGGAAAACCAGCCCCCTCAGCACCGAGGGGCCTGGCCTGCCCTGCCCTGCCCGGGGCAGGTTCTCATCACCGTCTTGCACGTGCCATTCCAGAAGATTTACCGGGAGATCGACGTGGACAGGTCCGGCACCATGAACTCCTACGAGATGCGGAAAGCCTTAGAAGAAGCAGGTGAGACGTCACAACTGCGCTTCCTTTTGCCTCGTTGGGAGCGTATGGGGCGCACACGACACCACACGCAGCGGGTGAGCGGTGAGATACAGCAGGTGCCCCTTTAGTACAAACCCACCCCGTTCACCCCCTGTGAAGGCCGATGGGCAAAACCAAACGAGGCCCAGATGCTCTGCCCACCAGGCCGTCCTGCATCTAAGCCTCCTTCCTAGGAGCCTGGTGGGTCCAACAGGCAAGACCAGCTCTCAGCAGCGCCCCCAGCTCCCGCTTTGCGGGGTACAGGGCTGGTTAGGCACACATGGGGTGTCTCCGCGCCTCTTAGGGGAAGTCCCTGGCAGAATGGGATACCGATAAAAGGGACACGAGCTTGTGGGAGGCCGGCAGCGTGGGAGACGGGTGTGTTTGGGGGGGACAGAGAGGACGATGTGAGATTGTTCACTGTATTAGCAAAGACCCCAGATCACTGGCTTAAACGAGATACATCTTTTTCTCACTTAACAACCCCCCCAAGCTGAAGAAGTTCAAGGCTGGGAGGATGCCCCCTGCTGTTAGGGACCTGGCTGCGCTGTCACCAGCCCTTAGAATGTTGCCATGGGACCCAGGGTGGCCTGCCATCACACCCCCATCCCGGCAACGGGCTGACTGACGGAGGGAAAGACATGGGCTGCAAGGGATGCTGGGAAATGTGGCCTTGCTCCCAGGCAGCCAGGACCCCAGGACAAATCTATTCCTGGAGGGAAATCATATCCGTTTGCCATGAGCAGCTTCTGCCACATGCATCCAGGAAGAATCTAGTCGCCAAGATGACTCAGCGCTAACCAAACAGGAGAGGCAGTGGCTCACCCCCTGGAACGGTGTGACCGTGGAAATGGGAACAGACAGGACAAGTCCTCCCTGTTGGGCAGTGAGGAGCCAGGCAGGGTGCAGGGGAACAGTCTGGAAATGATGGTCGAAGGCCCTGGCTCTGCAAGACCAAGCCGGCCGCCTCGGCTGCAGCCAGGGGGCAGAAGCCATCGTAGCTGCCACTGCAAGGGCCGCGTTGGCTCTGTGTTCAGAGGTCGGGGCGCGGTCCCTCCTGAGCCGGCGTCTGCTCGTCCCTCCCCGCAGGTTTCAAGCTGCCCTGCCAGCTCCACCAGGTCATCGTGGCCCGCTTCGCCGACGACGACCTCATCATCGACTTCGATAACTTCGTGCGCTGCCTGATTCGCCTGGAAACGCTCTTCAGTAAGTGGCCGCCCGGGGAAGGTGCGTGTCGGCTCCCGCGCGTGAAAGCAGCCCGCCCTCCACGCGGGCGGCCTCGCCGGGACCGCAGGCTGGCTGTCCAGTGGAGGGTGGAAGGAGGGAAGAGACGACGGCGTGGGAGACTCAGTGGCGCGGCTGCCGGAGGGGAAGGCGATGACGTGCCCGTCGCTGCAGCTCGCTCGCGGGTGACACCTGCTTCTCTCCCCCCACAGGGATATTTAAGCAGCTGGACCCCGAGAACACGGGAACCATACAGCTCGACCTGATCTCTGTAAGTACACCACCCGCCCGCTCGGACGGGGACGGGAGGGGAGGGCTGTTGCCTGGGGGACAGGGACCTGTGGTTGGTTGACCTGCTGTTTGAAAGCTCTCTGGTCCTCTGGGGACAGGCCTGCGAGTGGGTCTAGGCCCGCGCGACGCGCTGTATCTGCAGTCTCTCCCCAGCTTCCGACGGGCTCTAGAGCGCCGGGAAGCGCGCCTGGTCCCTGCTCCCAGGAGCCTCGCCGAGGGCAGCACTGGGTGGAGAGGGGAAGAGGGGGTGCAGACCCCTCTTAGAAACGCACCCTGCTAACCAGCGAGCCTGGGCCCAGGAGCTTCTAGAGGGAAACCCTTCAGATGAAATTCAAGAGCATTCTTAGAACAGATGGACTTAAATTAGCTGCTGAGAAAATCACTTTCCTCTCCTCCTTCCCCCTTTAAGATAAAATAAACAGCCCGGCCGGTGTGGCTCAGTGGTTGAGCGTCGACCCATGAACCAGGAGGTCATGGTTCAATTGCCGATCGGGGCACATGCCCGGGTTGTGGGCTTGATCCCCAGTGTGGGGTGTGCAGGAGGCAGCCAATCCATGATTCTCTCTCATCATTGAAGTTTCTATTTCTCTCTCCCCCTCTCCCTTCCTCTATGAAATCAAGGAAAATATATATTAAAAAATAAAACCCTTCAGTCCGCAGGCCGACGCTCTATCCACTGAGCCAAACTGGTTAGGGCTAAAAATATATTTTTAATTTTTTAAAAAATAAAAGGAACAATAGTGACTAAGCTTCCCTTAAGAAAGTATTGTGCTCCCGCGTCTGGAACCCCAGCAAGGCCCCTTCTGAAACGCTCATCACCCCGAATTAAACTGGAATACCAATGCCATCTGGGCACTGTGCCCTCCCGCCATCCCGATGGCAGCAACCTCCCTCCCGTCCGAGAAAGAAGCCAGCTCAGGCATCAGGCATGCTTTCATTACCATCGGCTTCTCCCGTGCGTGGGGCACCGAGCTGCAAGGCTGGGTCAGGGTGGGGGGCAGTGCTGGGGGGGGTATAGGGTGGTGACCAAGTCCCCACGGACCAGAGAGGAGCTAAGTCCTAAGAAGGCAACCCTTTCCCGTGAGTTTTGAAGTCTAGAGAGCCAGCACATAAAGAGCTATTTGGTTCCATGACGCACCGCAGTACCTTTAGCCGACCGAGAGGATGCTGACTGGTTACAAGTCACACGGACTTGCTTAGAACGGGGTCGCCCAGGCGGCGATCTCCCGTGGAGGCCACACCACTGACACCAACGTGCCAGCTGCTTAGTCCTGGACACTGACCGTTGTGGCTGGCCACACCACTCCTCCCCAGCTCCCCCCGCCCACCCGGCCGGCTGCCACCTCGGCCCACCCCCCCCACTGCCCAGGGAAACATCGGCCCCCCGGCTCCCCCTCCTGTCCTCAGCCGCCCCGTCCTCAGGCGCCTAGAGCTGCCCGCACGCTAGTCTTTGCTGAGGGTGAGCAACGCCACGTCAAGAAAATGCCCTCGGTTTGCAGTCTGCTCGGCCTTGGCTGTGGCGGCATCACCTGCCGACTCTGCCAAGTCCTGCTACCCAGGCCCATCCAGGCCGGTTCGGTCCGAATCCGTATTCGAGCTCCAGAGGACTCCAGTAAGAACCAAGCTGAAAACCACTCGTTTAAGGGAGAGCTAACCACAGACTACCTACTGATGGGGTGGTCGCTCAGGGGTTAGAGCGTTGGCCTGTGCACCAAAGGGTCTCGGGTTCGATTCCCGGTCAAGGGCACGTACCTGGATTGCAGGTTCGATCCCCAGTCCCAGTCAGGACAGGGGCAGGCGGCAACTAATCGAAGAGTCTCTCCCACATCTATCTTTCCCTCCCTTCCAGTCTCTCTAAAAATCAATAGAAAAAATATCCCCGGTGAGGATTAACAACAACAAAAACACCCAGAGTGAACATGATAATCCAGATGTTGTCCGAGTTGCACATTTCACGTGTCTCATTCAACCCGGAATATAATTCACGACCATTTGCTTCCAATATCAGCTTTTTACTAACCTGATAAAAACTAGATTCTAGAAATCAGGTAGAAAAAGTGTGAGCTGGCACACTGACATCTTAACCCTCGCTCAGCTTTTCTGGTACCAAGTCAGTCCTTCGGAATCATCTACAGGTAAACTGCCTTTCATTTTTAAAATAGTCATTGAACTGATTTTTTTTTTTTCCCTTCCTCCCAGTGGCTCTGTTTCTCAGTACTTTGAAGTTATAAACAAGTTTGCCTGAAGACTTCTCGTGAAAGAAAATCAGCCACGGACTCAGCTTTCACAGAGAAACTTTTATCCGGACCTCGATTATGGGAACATTTACTTAAACCGATAATTATAGCCGAACATTAACGACACCATTTGAGATAGGAAAATATTTGCATATCATTAGACTAAATGCGAGTGAGTCGCTTAACCCTCGACCAGCTCAAAGAAAGCTTTAAATCTGTACATAGGATACACTTTTTACTTTTACACACACGGTCCCTTTAGAGCAATATTCAATCAGGTAAAAAAAATAAATAAATGCAGGTGTTTAACAGCTGAGCAAACAGTCGATCTCAGAGGACACCAGGTCCTGCTGGGAATACTGAAAGCAACTTCAAGTTCAAAAACGCAGCTTCGACATTGACCAAACAGCAGCTCAGGGCTCACCAGTTCCCTTAAGGAAAATCGGAAATACTAGTATGATGGTCAACAGGAGTCCTGGCAGGGCCCCGGAGCAGGTGAGAGCGCCCACCTGTCACCGGTTAAACAGGAGGCGGTTTACGGGACCCTGACCTGGCCCTGCACCGAGAGTTCGAAATACCGAAGGGAGTCCTCTCGTGGCCGCGGACACACACACACGGGCCCAGGCGTCCAGCTCGCACACCTACTGTGACGAAGACAAAACAGGCTGTCTGCTGCCTGCTCAAGCTCCCGCCCTCGGCCACCTCCAGCATCACGCAGAGTGGGGGGTCGGGCGAGGGAGCCCCGGAAGAGACGACACAGCTCGTTTCTCGCTTCCCCTGGGGCTGTGCTAACATAGGATGCTGCCTTGTTGCCTTACCTCCTGCCGAATGTGCTGTTAAATAAAGAGTCTCCTGGGCACCCCCGTGTGTGCTGTGCTTCCTCTCTGACCCGGGTGACACCGATTCCCAGGTGGGGTTGTGCATGACACGGAAAACCAAAACCAGCAGGCGCGCCAAGTCCCACAGTTCACTTTTATTACAACTGTTTTCAAAGTCAGCTATGATCGTGACAAATGTTATGGGTAAGTTTATAACAAGTCTCTAATTTCCAAGATACAAAAGGCAATAAATATAGATTCAAATGTGGCCTAAAAACAAGATTCCAAACCTAATTATCTATATATGCATAATTCTTAAAATGCTACAAGCACGTGTAACAATGAAGTCACTGCTCACTGGCTACCAACGGCTCTTCACTGACAATGCACGGCGTGCGCACCTTCGAGCCTTCATCGGGGCCTGAGGCAGCCGGTGCTGGGCCATCAGAGGCGGCCCCTGGTGGCCGTGATGGCACTGGCCCTTCCCGTGTTGGGACGGGGGCAGGGGCTGGGACTCCAAGGGTCTCCCAGGAGCCCGACAAGTGGCCGTTTCTTGCGGAAAGAGGCTGTCGCTGTGTCTCTGAGTGGCCCCTGGCAGTGAGGTCACTTCGGCCTAAGCTCCATTTCCCGGTGCCGCTGTCCTGCGCCACAGCGAGTCCTTCCGTCCTTCATTTCTTCCAGAGCACATCCTCACGGCTCTCCCGTTACAGCGCCATTAAAACAAGTCCTGTGAGACTGTGCCCCAAACAATCCTGTGATTCTTAGTGATAACAGATTAATTCTTCATTAACTACATTCAGTCAGGTTTCAGGCCAAGCTCCTCTGTCTTGGTTTAATTCTTGGGTACAGCTGTAAGAGAGTTTACAAAACGTTTACATACGTACACACGTGGAGCAGAACAGCTCAGGAAATAGGGGTGCGGCATTGGCGGGACAGGAAAGAAATTGTAAGAAAAGGATTCCTTCTGCCTGCGAAGCCCCCGAGTTGCCTGAGGACGCAGATTCACGTGTAACAACTCTCAGCTCGGGGACACTCAGAAGCCATGGGTCCCTCACGGCACCACGCCACGGTGCGGGGACATAACCCACGGCGCTCTCAGCACGAGCTCCATCGCACAGCCTGCCGCCTGTGAACGAGTGTGACGAGGACGCCACCGGCTGCGGTGACCACAACACGCTCCGTGTCCCGCACCCGAAGCTCCCGTTTCAAGGGAAACGTAAGAGATCCACGTCTCTTTCAACTTGATCCACGACGGACACAGCTGTGTCATGGGACCCGGCTGTCAGACTACCCGTCTGCAGATCCGAGGCGGGATAAGGGGAGTGTTTGTTTTGGGGTTTTGTGGGGCTGTGTTCTCCACAACAAGAGCTGGAGAGGAGGTGTATGTGAAGGTCACAAGATCCCCAGTCGGGAAGCCAAGAGCAAGTCAAGCTAGTAATTCAACTGGCGACCCAACAAAAGCTCCCCCTCCCCTCCCCCTCCCCCTCCCTCTCCGCTCACAAAGGGGAAAGAAGGTTTTACTGAAAGGAAGGAGTCAGGCTTCCAGCCAGAACTGGAAAAGTAACTGGAGGATCCACGTTACATAAAGGGTTTTCTCTCTGAGAAAAGATATTTAGCCAGCACCATTTTCTAAACTCGCAGCTGAGCCTCTGGCTAAAAACTCAACATGTATGCAATTTTCTTTTTAAATTTCAAACAAACAAAGGAGTGTGGTGTGGAGGCCACTTCTATCCAGAGAGATTGCCAAAGGACTAAGGCCATGAAGCTGGGCTGGAAGGATCTTCGGTGCAGCTGTGATGCCAGGAGCTCCGCGCCGCACGCACGGGCAGACCGGGCTGGGCACTGCTTCCCGCTGGGAACCCCCGCGGCCAGGCCACCCAGGACCCCCGTCAGGGGCTGAAACAGACCCAACAAGCAGCCCGCTCTCGGAGCCGCTTCTCTCGGGTGAGAGGCTGGAGAAGGCGGTGTTTGCTGGGGTTTGTCCGAGAGGGGAAGTGGCGCTCAGACTCACGTCTCCCTGGTGCTACGGACTGAGCAGACGCGAGCGGGGCTCGGAGGAGAGCCACCTCCGTGTTCCTACTTCACCTGGGAACGCCAAAGCCTTTCAAGGGCCACGGCCTGTTTCTCTTCGCTCCAGGACCCTCTGTCACTTACGTTACGACTACACGGAGGGGCACTGTCTGTTCAATAATAAACCTTTCATCACAGGCGGCGTGGGGACGGGTGAAGTCATTCAGGCTGCACAGCAGACAGGCAACAATGGAGAAGGGAGAGCCGGGAGGACGGGCCGGTCACCAGCTGGCTGGCCAGGCCCCGGCACGAGCCACTTTAACCAGCTCGGCCGCAGGGCGCAGACAGGCTGGGTCAGGGCCTCGCGGCCGGTCGAAGCTCTACGTGGGCACAGGGGCTGGGAGGCAGCTGTGGAGTCTGCCCCACAGCTGATGGCAACACCAACAGAACCACCTCCCAGCACGGTCGGCCCCTGCTCCACCCTCAGTCTCGGGAGGCGATCTTCTGCCTCCCGCGGCCGCGGTCACCCAGGTCCAGGGCTCGGGCACCTGCCCGGAGTGGGAGCCAGGGCTCCTGACCTGCGTGCTGTTCCTTGTCGGTGACATCGGCCCTTCCCGCCCGCAGACTTGCCTACTTCCTCACCCACAGGCTCTGCAAGCGCTTGGACCTTTAAGCTGTGAGCTCAGTCTCTCAACTAACTCGCATTTCTCTGCCTGGTTCCCACGGCCCCAGGCCCCAGGCACACACACACGGTATAAAACACAGAACCTGTGAAGGAGGCTCGTGCCCAGTCCACAGGCGCTCCTCCCCCTTCCCCTGTCCGCCCAGCCTTCTCCCCGAAGGCCCTGCTGAGTCTTTACTGAGACGGCCCTCCCTTCGTGTGTCCTTGGTTCACATGATCTTATTATTTTCTGGGTTTTATGAAACTTAAAATCAAACAGCAGAGAAAGAACCAAGAATCCTGCTCGCTGCCAGAGTTGCAAACCCCGATTCAGACACACTCATTTCCAATGTCAGGACTCGCTGCCCATCGCGTCAGCCAGGTACTCGACCTGCACACGCAGACAGGGCCCCGACCTCCAGGCCCGGCAACATGGACATGTGCAACCGGCCACCCACAGGAATCCCTGAAAATGTGGCTTTTAGCCTAAATCTGGACCATCAACATTTTACATTCCACGTCCCCTAACACCCCGGGTTTTCCCCAAGCCCCTCTCCAAACCTCGCCCGTGTCGGGGTGACTCACCCCCAGCAGGTTGCGGGGGACGTAGCCCTCCTTCTCGTTCAGGCGCGCCCACCACCACTCCACTTCGTCCTCGTCCTCCCGGCGGAGGACGGTCATGCAGTCGCCTTCCTTCATGGGCAGCTCGTCCTCGTTCTGAGGCTCGTAGTCCCACAGCGCGTAGATGACGCCCTTGTTCATGATGCCCATTTTCTCCTGGACGCCTGCAGCGGGAGACACAGCACAGGAGAGGTCACGTGGCGTGGACCCCTGCTCACGGAGCCTGCGTGGGTGAAGCGGGCCCCTAGCATTTCTCCACTAAACACTCGCACGCAGGGAGGGCGGCCCGCAGAGCAGAGGGAACAGACAGACGAGGCGCCTGCGCTGCCGGCTCTAAGCGCGCACACTGAGCACACCTGAGCACCTCTCCACGCCAGTCTGCCTCCCACACAGGCTTCTGCAAGCCCAGGGGCCAGAAAAGAACCGCTACAGGCGAGGACACAAGCGTGAGCGCATGCCGCCCCCTCCCAGCCTACTCTTAAGCATCGTGGCAAGGAACTCAGACACTGCCTCAACTTCCCTAAAACTCCGAGCTACAGCGGGAAGCAGAGGTGTGTATTGGTTAAAGGGGTCTCTATCCATTTCCAAGTGGGGAAAGATAAAAGAACCATATATAAATTCGCTGGGATGCAGAATGCGGCCAAGGGCTTTAGACATGGTTTTTTAAAAGCCTGCGTGCAGTCAACTCTCGGGATTCTAAGACAGTGAAATCCACAAAGTGGGGAGAGGAAGTCCCCCAGCGCCCACTCTGTAGCAGAGCCCCTCCCCAGCCCCGCCCTCCTCCCCCACGGGGGGCTGCTCCTGGGGGTAACAGTCCTCACAGGGCAGGCACGGGGGGGGGGGGGGGGGGGGGGAGGGAGGAAACACAGAGGGGAAGGGAAGGGATGCGGCTAGAAGGTCCCGAGCCACGCAGCCGTCACTGCTGTTTTCGCCTTGTTTTTAGGAAAACACCTGCCTGCTTTTGAATAGTCGGGTTTTTTCCAATTTCAGTGAACACTACACTACTCATCAGGAACTGACTCTTCCGACACCAATGACTACGCGAAGGCGCCTCTCACTCCGGGCAAAACGAGACGAGAAATGAAACAGTTGTCTCCAGGAGAAGGGCTGCCGTCTAAAGGGTCAGGCTGCCCTTAACGGGACAAGTGGATTTCCACCCAACGTCCCCACGTGACTGACAGGAGACGCATCACAGCGCAGTCTGAGGGCAATGAGACTATGACTCCAATACCACGAAGTTGTGGGCTTTTTACATTTTTGTTGATGTCAGAGAGGAAGGGAGAGGGAGAGAGAGAAACATCAACGATGGAGAGAATCAATGATCGGCTGCTTCCTGCCCCCACACTGGGGACCGAGCCCACAACCCGGGCATGTGCTCTGACTGGGAATCGAACCCTGACCTCCTGGTTCATAGGTCAATGTTCAACCACTGAGCCACACAGGCCGGGCTAATGCCACCAAGTTTTAAAGCTGGCCAGACTCCTGATCTGTTTGGGATGGGAATGGGGACGGGGTAGGTGAGCAATTCTAGATATTTTAGTATTCTCAGAATGACAACTCGAGTCTCATTTCCAAGAAATCATCAGGGATGGGAGAAAACGTCCCCTTACTTTGCTGTTTACCAAACTGAGAGTTCACAATCACTGCTTTAAAGAAAACACCGCTCAGCAGCACTGGCCATTTGGGACAGGCGAACCGAGGCCACACGAGATGGCATCCCAGCCGCCACGCGGAGCGAGCTGGAGCAGAGCCCTCCGGCCGCGTGCGTCCTGCGCTGCCCCTTCCAGCCTCCGGGGGACTCGCGCAGGAACGCCACAGGCAGGTGCGCAATGAGCCATGAGCACAGCCTGGCGTCCGTCCAGAGCAGGGTGGCAAGGCTAATGCGGTGGAGTATTGAAATGGCGGGCACAGCACAGGAAGAGGAACCACAGCTCCAGGCCCGCAGACGGCCTCCACAGCAATGGGGAACGGGGAACGGGGAATGGGAACGGCCAGCCGCAGCTCCACGGGGAGGGTTTGTTACAGAAACTAAACAACACTGTGGGACTCACATACAGGTGACTTAGCTTTTTTTTTTAATCCTCACCCAAGTATATGTTTATTGATTTGAAGGGAGGAGGGAGGTGTGTGTGTCTGTGAGAGAGAGAGAGAGAGAGAGAGAGAGAGAGAGAGAGAGAGAGAGAGAGAGAGAGACCGATCCCACACATGCCTGACCAGGGACTGAGCCCACAACCTTTGGGTGTATGGGATATGGGATGACGCTCCAACCAATTGAGCCACCTGGCCAGAGCAATTTAATCATTTTTAAAAAGGGTTGCAGGCTCGATCCCCAGTAGGGGGCTTGCAGAAGGCAGCTGATCAATGTCCCACTCCCACATTGATCTCTCTCTCTCTCTCTCTCTCTCTCTCTCAAAATCTTAAAAAACAAAAAAAAAAAAAAACTAACAGAGAAGACAGAGCCTGTGTCTTTAACTTCAGGGGTCTTACACTCTGTGCACCTGAACGCCATGGACTCCTCGCACTTCCTCTGAAGCTAAACTGAGAAGGAAAACGAAGCTCAACCTCTAAGACTTACAAATGATAAAATTCCCCTTGTAGATAAAGGGCAACCAACCTCTCTCCACTAGACCTCCCAGTCCTCCTTCCTCCACCTGCACGGCTGGTGCTACAACCAGAACCATAAACTCAAACATCAAGGAAACGAACGAGCCAAAAAGTTAGCGCTACAACATCGAGTGTGGGACCAGTTTGCTGGCGGGAAAGCTTGGGTCAATGGGGTTCTTACACCGACTGCATTCCCTTGATCGGCGTGGAAGGAGGGCGCTCCGTTTACTTACTTGCGAAGACACACCGTCCCTCACTAAGCAGCAAAGGCTCAGCAGAGGCCCCTTTTACGATCAGAGCCGAGTGCCACGAGGTCAGACACGGCTCCCGGACCACGCTGCTTCTCGGCACACAGCTGCCCTGACGTCTGGGCCAGGGCGGCCCTGTTTCCGATGCCCAGGACTAAGGGCGACACGAAAACGTTTTCCAAATAACAAACATGTGACCGAACTACACCCCAGAGCAGTGGGACAGAGTCACGCGTGCCGGACACACGTCACGCGAGGCCTACGCACCGTACAGAAACTGGGAGCACTGCGTGTAGCCCTCCTCCATCTCCTCGCACTTGTCCGCGGCCGTCTGCATGTCGCTGTAGGTCATGGCAAACACGGCGGCCCCCGACTCCACCAGGAACTTACACACCTGGACGTTGTTGCAGGAGGCAGCGCAATGCAGGGGGGTCCTGTGGAGGCAGACACAGCGGGCTGGGAACGGTTCTCAACCGAATGGCACCTGCTGCGACCCGGTATCTGGGAAGGAAAGTCTGGAGTCTGTCGTCTACTAAGCCCCTCCTTCCGAGGACTCCTCACAGTTTCCTTTAAATCAGTTACACGCAGACGCCGAGCCCGTTAGAGAACCACAGCCACCGAGGAACACGTCCGAGTGCTGGGCTGCCGGGCTGGGGCGGCGGGGAGTGGGAGGAGGGGGACCCAGGAAATGAGCGAAAGGACATGAAACCTGGGTGATAATCTAAACCCGGATGAGATGTATATTCAGATGCTCTGAAGCTCCAGCCTGATTATTCTGCCAGAGTAGAGGACACAACGGCCTTTTCATTAAAGACCTTTACTCGGAACATGTGCCTCGCCATTAATACCATTACCGACTCTCTCGCCAGCACCGCCGATGCTTTGTTATGGACCACAAGCCACCCCAGGCTGACAGGGAGGCAGTGCCGCTGCCCAGGCTCAGAAGAAGGGCTTGAGAGTTTTTTAAAAATATATATTTTTTAATTGATTTCAGAGACAAAGGGATAGAGGGATAAAAACATCAACGGTGAGAGAGAATCACTGATTGGCTGCCTCCTGCACGCCCCCCACGGGGGGGGGGTGGGGGAGGAGAGGGTTTGAGCCCATAACCCGGCATGTGCCCTTGGCCGGAATCGAACTTGGGAGTCTTTAGTCCACAGGCCGACACTCTATCCACTGAGCCAAACCGGCTAGGGCTAGGGCTTGAGAATTTTAAGCAGGCCCTAAAGTACATGCAATTCTGTTTCTTTACCCTTTTCTCCCTCCCCTCTTCATTTCGTTCCTCTTGGGTACACAGCTTTAAAAAAATGTACCCCCATCCCCGATCCAGGCGCTATCCCTAATAGTGTGGTGACTATAATGACAGATTGTTCAAGTGGGAAGTTATGTATAAGCTGAGCTCCCAACACGAAGGAAACAAGGACGTTAGCACACATTAACAATTTGTTTCCGTTCATTTTTTAAAAATGGACTAAAATATGCGGAGTTGCAAGGAGATCTCACCACCCGTCGCTGTCGGCAGCATTTACGTTCACACCGAACTGCACCAGGAACTTCACGATCTCCGTGTGGCCGGCGCACACGGCGTTGTGGAGCGCCGTGATGCCTTCATCGTTGGGCAGGCTCGGGTCCTCCACCTGGAACAGCAAGAAGGAGGGGCGCTGCTCAGGGACTTCACACCTGAACCGCCCGACTGACTGGCTCTGCAGGGTCATGAGAACAGAAGTAGACTTGTGGCCCTTTTTTAAAAAACCATAATTAAGACCTACAAGAGCCAAGAAAACGATGCCCAGAACGATTCTAGAAACAAGACAGACAGACAGCCACATTAAGTAGGCACTCACTATGGAAAGTTTTTTCCCCCCAAAATTGAAGTAGAACCAGAAACTCTATCCACAGAGTCATTTTTGTTTATTTACCCTCCGACTTCCCACCACAAATTAGTGTCTAACTACAAGTGACATTTTCCATGGAAAGAAAAAAAGGTCAACTAAAAATATTTTAAATTGTAGGCTTCTGAACGGTAGGGACCACATCTGTAATTTAGCCGTCTAGAGTAAACCCACACAGGAGCAACTTTTAACGGGGGGCAAGGACCCCGGAGAAAGCACAGGACTCCAGGGGGCCCGGCGAGGACGACACGTCTGCATCATCGAACACGCGACAGTCACACCTTTAAACAGCAACGCCTGCTTTGGAGCAAGTTCAAGAGTTTCTCTCAACAGCCCCGCCTCCCCCAAAAGAAAACTTAAAAACACAACTTCTCTATGGCAGCTTCCTGATCAGAGCTTTAAAGCGAACTATGACGCAAGGTCGTGTTTAAGAAACCGACCAATCATACCTCGTAGATAATCCTCTGTACAAGGTCAAATTCTCCCTCCAAAGAGGAATCTAGAAGCAAGGCAAGGGGGTTGAACTTCACCCTCATTCCGTGAGCAATTCGCTCGGAACCAGTCTTACGTAAGTTGGTCCTTTTGCCCTGCAGAAGAAAAGCGTGGAAAATTAAGGAGCCTGCTCTAAGCAAGAGGCCAACAAAAATGGGGAGGAATAACATCCCAGCTGAGTTGGTAAAAGACACAAAAAATACATCCAGCACTTTCTATTAAAGCAACACATTACTCAGACGAGTATATAAACCACAATAGCTTACCCCATATGCCCATAGAACGTGACTTTGTGGAACCTAGTGAGATACATTTGGTTGTCCCTACAGCATGAACGGAGCTAAGAGGACCATCTCCAATGACAGGCAGGCTGGTTTTCTGTCAAGTTCAAAACTAACCAAGACTGGTCTTTCAATTACCTGCCTACTATAGCATAGCAAACCCCACGGTTCACTTGGGCAAGAGCTAACCCTAACCCTCTCCCTTCCTCTCTCTCTAAAAATCAATAAAAGTAGTGTTTTTAAAACACAACACTGTTTCCTTCCCATGTATAAGGCCCACTCTGTGCCTAAGGAATTACAAAAAGGCCAAGTGCAGGGCACACCCACTGCCACAGGCCGTTTACACACGAGCCTTCTTTGCAAATGGCTGCACGCACTTGGTGGTGGGTCGCGGAGTTTCACAACCAACACCGGGAAGAGCGACAAGGCTCCTGAAGCATCAAACGCACCACGCGACTTACCGGAGGCAGCGACACCTGCCCGGTGATTTCAGGCGGACGCATGCTCCCCGAGTCTTCCCCCAGCCCCTCTGGCTCCCCCGACGGGTACGGAGGCGGAGGGTAGGGGGGATACTCCTCCAGGTACACCTCAAGCAGATGGGGAGCCTCTGGATTCGGTTCTTCCACGTTATTCTGGAAATTCGGGCTGGTGTCCGGGGCTCCCTCCGACACATAATCAGGGCCCAGGGGAGGAGCGGGCAGGTCACTGTTCTCTGTGCTGGCGGTGGCGGCTGCCTCCGGGGACACGGGCTCAGGAGCCAGAAAGACCACCTCCTTCTCCGGCTCCGCGTGTCCATACGGGTTCTGGATCTCCACGGGGCTGTCGGGGCCGGCAGTCACTGAGCTCGACGTGGCCGGGTAGGATGGCACAGAGATGGTCTCCATGGCAGCGATGGTGGTCCTCTGATACAGGAGTTTCTGGATGTTCGGCCCATTGGGACCCTCCGGCTCGGTGATGGAGCTCCGCTTTTTCAGCGGCCTGGGGGCGTTGGACAGTTTCTTTCGCAGAGCTTCCAAGTCAACGTCGCTCTGGTTTCGGTAAGGATGCGACAGGAAAGGCAGCAATTTGGTGGGGCTGAGGGGCCGAGGAATCCTCTCGTTCTCGTGGCTCTCCGGAACGGAAGAGGCCGGCTCCGTGTCGGACTCCGGGCCGCCGGGTTTGCCCTGGTTACCGGCGTGAATGCTGTCCAGGGGCTGCTGGTTCTGGGCAGCGATCACAGGCTTGCCGTAGACTGATGGCAAAAGGAAAAAAGCTCCGGTTAACGTTAACTGAGCAACACTGGCGAGTCACAGACACGGCTAACCACGCTAAGGCCTCTCTAATCTCATGAGAGCGCCTCCACAGGGCAGCTGCCCCGTCGCCCAGGCACCAAGAGGACATGGGTGGCCTGTGTGAGCAGAGCCTCGTGCGGTGCCCGCCGCGGGCACCTGTCTGAGTCCCCCGTGAGCCGTGTCCTCCGCCCTGAAGGAGCCGCGGGCGGTGGGAGCAGATGCGCTCGGGCAACCACCACGCGGCAGGCTCTGTCTCTCCTACCGGTTTCATCCTGTTTTACCCCGTGTTTCGTAGGCTTCACTATGACTGCTGCAGGGGCCGATGTGCAGCAGAAACTCCCATTTTAAACTGCCCTCAAGACCAGAGGCCACAACGAAACAAAGCTCTTAGGACAAGAGCATCGGTCAGACGGGGACAATCCCTGGCTTCCTGGCGGGTGACGGCCCAGCGGGTCTGCCATCACTCCCGCGGGGGAGAGGAGGGGGGCTTACCGCTGGGGAAGTGCGGCCCCCGGGGCTGCGCCTTGGTCAGGGCGCTCTGCACCGCCTGCTGGAAGCTCTTCCCGGGCGCCTGCTGCTGGGTGTACATGGAGTAGATGGAGCTGGCCGCCACCGTCTGCGGCCTCCGGAAGGGGGGCGGGCCGGCGTCCTTGGAGGGCTGCGGCGTGAAGGGCCGCACAGCCGCGGCCGGTGGGCTCTCCTGCTTCGCGCCGGGAACGGGAACGGGAACGGGAACGAGGGCGGGGTCCTGGCCGCCCGACGGTGCGCCGGGGGCCAGCAGGCCCCTCTGCGGCGGCCCCGCGGGTTTGGGCTTACTTCCCACGGACGCCACGGCTGCGGACAGCTGCTGAGGAGTCCCGTCGGGCTTCATGTCGGACGGGGACGCGTTGGTTTGTCCAAAATAAGGCAAGTTGATCTGTTTGGGTTTTGATGGAACAGGAGGTGGTACTTTCCCATTTTTATTTGCAGCCTGTAAGACACACACACACACACACACACACACACACACACACAGTAAAAATACTGAGCAACTGGGCACACGGAAGGTCTAGATCACCTAACTTCACACATGCAAGTAAACACTAACCATACTAGCTGCACATGTTTAAATCCTTCACATCTAACTCCTAAGGCTCTGAACTGACGCACAGTTACTCGGACTCAGTAACGCAGCGCAGTTCCCGCGGGGAACCACCTCCTCGTGGCCACCTCCTGTCCCGGCAGGTAACTGAGCAGGACACTCTGGATGCTCTCCTACGCTCTCGTATCTTTGGGAGACTGACACGAAATACGACCCAGAAGCAGGTGCGGCAGTGCCCCGTAGGTGTGACAGCGCGCACAGACTCACGGACAGTGACAGAGGCTGCGTGCTTCCTAACCTCCCAGGTGTCGCTGCCGCTTCCTGCTCCCCCACCTCGCCCTGTACCCCTCTAACTCCAGCGGGGCTCTACACGGGGACGCGCCCCGTACCTGCGCGTCCCGCAGGATGTCCTCGCTGCTCTGGTTCTTCCTCAGGGACCCGAAGGCGGGGGGCGCAGCCGCCTGGTCGACCGTGTCAAACATCGAGAAGGGACGCACTTTCTTCTCCTTCTCCCTCGGCGGAACCTCTCCGTCATCAGCTAACAAAACAGAAAAGAAAAAAATCGCACCGATACTCAAACTGTTTGTAATAGAATTTCTTACGTGTCAGTTTCCCTCCTCCATCTCTCTGGAACCTGCACTCACGAAATGCTTCCCTAATTTTAAATTAAGAAATAACCCAAACACGACAATGCTGGCATTGCCTTCCTTCCCTGGCTAAGTAAGGGTGATCTGCAATAAACCCGCCCCTGGCTTTAACACTAGAAACAAACCACCCTGATAAAGAACTCAGGGCCCCCTGAGAAGCCCAGACAGAAAGCTGGGGAGCAGCACCGAGCCTCACCTGGGTCTGGCGCACTCCCGGCGCCTTTCGGGGCGGAGGCAGAGGCCTGGCTCGGGAAGAGGTCTGCGTGGGGACTCCAGTCAGGGCCAAGGGAATGGACTTTAGAGCCTGGAATACAGAAAATATTCTGTATTCTGTATGGAATACAGAATACAGAAAAGCAACCGCAAATAAGCTGGCGTTCTATTGAGGTCCTTACTGATTCCTTTCGCTGCTAAGAAGTGGAATCTCTCAAAAACAGCTTTAAATTTCAGATTCAACCATCCCAGTAAACTTATTTAGGAAATATCAGGGTGCATATTTCTAATTTAAAATTTCCCCCCCTTCCTCAAACAATTTATTTTTTGAAATATATTTTTTGATTTTTTTACAGAGAGAGGGAGAGGGATAGAGAGTTAGAAACGTCGATGAGAGAGAAACATCGATCAGCTGCCTCCTGCACACCTCCCACTGGGGATGTGCCCGCAACCAAGGTACATGCCCTTGACCGGAATCGAACCTGGGACCCTTCAGTCCGCAGGCTGACCCTCTATCCACTGAGCCAAACCGGTTAGGGCTCCTCAAACAATTTAAAATTAATCATGGCAAGTGGGAAGTCTGCCAACAAGGACACATTACGCTTCGCTGGGTAAGAAATGTCACCATCACACCCAGAAAACGATGTCTAAGTGAGCAGGCCCAGGGCTCCCTAACGACACCATAAGTATGCACGGACTACACAGGCAAAGAAACACAGAAATAAAAATAAGCCATGACTCGGACTAGTCTTGCCCAAATCAGTGATTTCGGGATTTTCCTCCACCAGGATGGGAGTTTCAAAGCTTTTCTTTGTCTTTACAGAAAGAACACAAAAGCGCCCCTACAGTAAAACTCACGAGGTGCCACACTGCTTCACAGTGGCAATTACGGCAAAATCATAACGAAGCTAGCAAATGTAATCACACGAGAGTGGTTAGGGAAGAGAGACAATACTGGCTGTTATTTTTCTCTTCCTTTCCCACAGCTCTCCCTGCACCTTCCTCCTGTCACAGACCTCCGGCTTGCACCTCCCGTGTGCCCGAGGACCACCTGGGATGCAGAGCTCACTAACCAGGAGCCTGCCCCTCGCTTTCCCTGCCCACAGGCTGACCTGGTCCTAGCACTGTCAGCGGGCAGGTCCGCAAGCCAAGCACGCCTGAGATAAACACGATTTACCATCGGGACTCACCACCTCGCACTCCGCAAAGCCAACACCGCTAACCACATACGTGGTGTTTTTACACAGACAGTTAGTTCCCAGGTACTAACACGCGATCACAATTTCCTCAGTTACAAGGAGGAATTCAATACAGTTTTCGGATTTGCAAACACATTACGTTCCCTTCCCTTCCTGACCAGAACTGTCACTCAGGCTAAGGAACGTCTTGTCCCAGCAGAGAACACAGGGGATTCTCAGGCTGTGAACACGAGCAGGGACAGGCACACGCTGTAAAGCTCAAACTGGGAAACGCAGCAGCGAGGACGGGAGCCGAAGCTGTGGAAGGACGTGCCGGACGGGCTTTACCTTTAGCCTGTGCGGCGGCCCCGGGTCGCATGTGGGGCAGGGTGTGGACTTTCATGGGCCCCTCTGCGGGCTGCATGGCCAAGGGCCCATCGGGCAGCGCCGGCTTCACCAGCAGCTCCGGCCGGGACGGCATCCGGGGCATGGTGGACGACTGGATGTAGGGCCCGACGGCCGCCACGCGACTCGGCGCCGACACGCCTTGCGGAGGCAGGTTCCCATCGGGTGAAACCTTCGGAGGAAGCACAGGCCCTTCAGGCTCACAAGGCAGACCGGGTCCCGCTCAGAAAAGGCTGGAAGATGCTCATCGTGTTCAGCCAGTGGCTCTAGCCACAGAGTCCACCAGAAACTCCCCCACAAAAGCACCGCTCAGGGAGCTCTCCCCACCCTCCATTACAAGTATCAGCGAGAAAACCGGAGCCAGCAGGTCGGAACGTCGGCAGGCACAAGGAGATGGGTCACGTCTGAGCAGCCCTGAGCACCGCCTCTCTGCGGAGGGCACAGCCAGCACTGACCGCGAAGCGGCTGCCGAGAACTGGCCGCAGGGGCTGGCCTCGCCCCCTCCTCCCGCCCACAGCCCAGCAGCCCACTCACGGGGAGGTTCTCCTTCTGCTGCAGCGCCGCCTTCTTCTTCCACAGCCGGTCCCGCAGCTCATTCACACGCCTGTCCATCGCCGCCACCTCTGAATTGCGCTTATTCAAACACTCCCTCTGTTGTTGCAGCTTGGCATTCTGCTCCTGGTTCAGTTTGTTTCTTAACTGAATAAAACAGGGGACAACAAAAAAAGGTAGCCAAGGCGGAGGGAGAGAAAGTTCTTACACCGAGTCCCGTGGGTCACTCTTACATAATTTCTAAAAGTGTAAGGTCTCCTGCCCACTTCCCCCCCCGCCCCCCCATTTCTCATCTCAAGGCTTCTAGTCCAGTGGAGACCACTGGCTGTGGCTCTGAGGACTGCCTCCGATTTCCAGTGCGAGGGACTAGAGTTTATTCTGGATTCGTTGGGGCTTAGGTCTTCCTCCCCTCCATCTCCTTAAAGGAAAAGACGTGGAAACCCAGCCCTTCCTGACACGTAGGACAATCTGTGTGGCAGGGGAGGAGGCTCTATGGTGCGGCACGGCAGCCCGGTACCTGCAGCTCCTTGTACAGCCGATCGAGCTCGGCCACGGCGGACTGGCTGTCATGGTGGCCGTCGATCCTGCCGTTCTTGAGCATCTCCAGCTGCCTCGTCAGCTCCTCGACTTTGGACATGGCCAGGACGAGCTCCCTCTGCTTCTGCTGGAACAGACTGTTCATCTGCTCAATCTCCTCCACTGGAAGGAGGAGGAGAAAAGGCAAGAATGGACCACTTCCCAGGCGACCGGCTTCCCAGTGAACTTTCCAACAAAAAGCAGAGGAATTTTCCAGACAAGTCCTAGGGCCCACCTAGTGGTGTGTTGTTGTTGTTGTTTTGAATACATTTCCATTGATTTCAGAGAGGAAGGAAGAGGGAGAGACAGAAACATCAACGAGGAGAGGGAAGCATTGATCGGCTGCCTCCTGTATGCCCCCGACTGGGGATGGAGCCTGCAACCCGGGCAATGAATGTGCCCTGACCAAGAGGCAAACTGTGGCCTCCCGGTTCATAGGTCAATGCTCAAACAGGCCCACAGCCAGACACATCATCATTAAAATGCCCAAAATGAAAGGAAAAGAGAGAATCTTTTAAGGGCAGCAAGAGAAAAGCAATTTGTTACCTACAAAGGAGTTCCCATAAGGCTGTCAGCTAATCACTCATCAGAAATTCTACAGGCCAGAAGGGAATGGCATGAAGTATTCAAGGTAATGAAAAGTAAGATCTGAAACCAAGATTACTAGATCCAGCAAGGCTATCATTCAAAATAGGTGGTGAAATTAAGAGCTTCCCAAACAAACAAAAAAGGGTAGAGGGAGATTATCACCACCAAACCAGCACTGCAGGAAATGCTGAAGGGACAGCTGTAATGAGAAGAAATAGAAAGAAGCATAGGTATAAAAAATTAAAATGGTAATAAAAAATACCTACCAATAATAACCTTAAATGTAAATGGATTAAATGCCCCAATAAGAAGACACAGGGTAGCTGAATGGATACAAAAACATGAACCAATTATATGCTATCTACAAGAGACTCAACTCAGAACAAAAGACTCACACAGGATGAGAGTGAACAGATGGGGAAAAAATTCTCCGTGCAAATGGAAAAGAAAAAGAAAGCTGGGGTAGCAACACTCATACCTGACAAAACAGACTTCAAAATGAAGGCCGTCACAAGAGACAATAAAGGTCACTGCGTAGTACTAAAGGCACTGATCCAACAGGAGGTATGACCCTGATAAACATATATGCACCCAGTACAGGAGCACCTAATTATATAAAGAAACTTCTAGAGGACTTTTTAAGGGAGAGGTCGACAGCAATACGGTCATAGTAGGGACTTTAACACCCCACTGACTTCACTGGACAGGTCTTCCAGACAAAAAATTAACAAGGAAATGGTGACACTAAAGGATACACCGGATCAGATGGATTTAACTGACATTTATAGAACAGTTCATTCCAAAGCTGCAGAATACTAGTATACAATCTTCTCAAGTGCCCACGGATCATTCTCAGAGATAGACCACATGTTAGGACACAAAACAAGTCTCTACGGGTTCAGAGAAATTATATCAAGCATCTTCTTGAAATTATATCAAGCATCTTCTTCTAAATCCTAGAAGAAACTATAGGCAGCAAAATCTCAAACATCTCTCATAGCAGTATGTTTATGGATACATCTCCTAGGGCAAAGGAAAGTAATGAGAAAATAAACAAATGTGACTACATCAAAATAAAAAGCTTCTGCACAGCAAAAGAAACCATCAACAAATCAACAAATAGTAAGTGCTGGCGAGGATGTGGAGAAAAGGGAAACCTAGTACACTGTTGGTGGGAATGCAGCCATTATGGAAACATTATGGAGTTTCCTCAAAAAATTAAATATGAACTGCCATTTTACCCACAGATCCCACTTCTAGGAATATATTCTAAGAAACCTGAAACACCAATCAGAAAGAATGTATGCACCCCTATGTTCATAGCAGCGCAACTTACAATAGCTAAGATCTGGAAACAGCCCAAGTGCCCATCAGTAGATGAGTGGACAAAAAAGCTGTGGTACATTTACACCATGGAACACTAGGCAGCTGTAAAAAAGAAGGATCTCTTACCCTCTGAGACAGCATGGAGGGACCTGAAGAGTATTATGCTAAGCGAAATATAAGCCAGTCAGAGAAAGACAAGTATCACATGGTCTCACTCATATGTGGAATCTAATGAATAAAATTAACTGATGAACAAAATAGATCCAGAGACATAGAAGCATAGAATAGACTGTGGAATCTCAGAGGGAAGGAGGAGTAGGTGGGTGGGTGGGAAGAGATCAACCAAAGACTTTGTATGCATATATGTACTATTATAACCCATGGACACGGACATTAGGCTGGTGAAGGCCTGGGGCTGGGAATGGGGCGGGCTAGAAAGGGTCAATGGGGGGGGCGGGGAGAGGGGGGGAAACGGGGACATATGTAATACTTTCAACAATAAAGATTTAATTTTTTAAAATCACTAAAATGTTAATGTAAATGGTCACATAACTGATGGAGCTATTATATAACTAAAAATCCTTGCCTTCATCTGATTTGCAGTCAAAAAATATTTAGAGGGAAAAAACTACTACGTTTTCCAAAGGTAATTTTAGAAATTTGTCTAAACATTCAACAACTCAATTCAATTCAGAGGAGCCAGTGACGTCAAAATTACAGTGAATTTTACTTTCAAAACATTCTTTTACAGTTATCTACATACAGAGTCTCATCTTATTCCTCTCTACTACAAGTTTATATCGACTTCCTACACCAGTGGTCGGCAAACTGCGGCTCGCGAGCCACATGCGGCTCTTTGGCTCCTTGAGTGTGGCTCTTCCACAAAATACCACGGCCTGGGCGAGTCTGTGTTGAAGAAGTGGCGTTAGAAGAAGTTTAAGTTTAAAAAATTTGGCTCTCAAAAGAAATGTCAATCGTTGTACTGTTGATGTTTGGCTCTGCTGACTAATGAGTTTGCCGACCACGGGCCTACACCGATGTGTTCAACGTGCAGCCTTTAGGACGGAGACAAGCTGACGGGACCACTCACCCAGCTTCCCGTTGCTCAGTCTCTTCTGCTCCACGTGGCCTTTGAGCGCCCTCACTTTCTTCAGCTTCGCCTCCTGGTTCTCGGCGATCTCTCGCAGCCTCCGGAGCTTCTCCTGCTCGGCGGCCTGCTGCTGCTGCCGCTGGTCCTGCTGCTTCAGGAACTTCAGGCGCTGTTCCTAAGGTGGAAGCCACCAGCAGGCTGCATCCCTGGAAGCGGGGATCCCACCAGCCCCCAAACGACCTAACCAGAACCCCGAGACGCCGGGGCTGAGGCGCGCCAGCGCACTGCTCTGCCCTGTGCACGCCATCAGACCAGCGGGGCCCGACCCCAGAGTCCTAAGCTTAGGGCTAGGATCCAAAAAGCAGGATTCCTACTCCAAGTGGTTCTTGGGCCGCAAGCAAGCAGTGACCCTTGAACCACAGCTACGATGTCAGAGGGAGCTCAGGAAGGGGGAGGCCGTCTCAGGAAGCTGCTAAGTGATAAGCTGTGGAGTCAAATTTGGGTCAGACCTGAGCTCGTCACCCTTTAGCTATGAGACCGCGGCAACTCACATAAGCTCACCGCGTACGCAAGTCTGTTTCTTCATCCATAAGATGACCAGTAACTCCCTCCCGGGCCCCGTGAGGATGAAAGGAAATGTGACTATAACCCTCTCTGTGCCTTACATCCTTCATATACAGTGCACTCAAGCAATACGCTCAGAGGGGCCAACGCGCTACCTACCACCTTCAGGAAACTGCACTCTGCAGCTTTACCTCTTATTTCCGTGATATTCAATATTTTAAGTAAACCGATAGGAGAGCTACACAATTCATAATGAAGGGTAACCTTCACAAAATGCCTAAAACATATAAATCACACAGAAATCGTTGCAAAATACAACTGGAGGTTTCTCCGGTTAACCTTTTTCTTTGAATTTTTGTCTTGACTACTCAAGGAATGGTACCCTCACAGCATCACCTAGGTCCTAGGAGCTTGTAAAACACAAAATCTCAGACCCAACCCAGACCTCTGAATCAGAGCCTGTCATTTGCGCAAGAGGCCTGGGTGAGCCACGTGCGTGTTAAAGTGCGAGGAGCAATGAGACGCATGATTCTGAGAAAGCCGGGGTCCACGTGGAGAGGAAGCCCAGGGAGAATCCCACGGAGGCGTGGGTGTGTTGAGAACTGCCTTCCAGAATCCTGGCCGTCACATAACTTGCTGTCAAGCCGCCACTGCCGACCCCGCTCCGGGGAACTTAGTCACTGAAGGACGGGCCAGCTGCAGATCCTGAGTGTAGGCCGGGACTGGCAATCCACAGCCGCAGGCCAAGACCCGCCTGCGTTGCTTCCGTGGGCGGTTTCCCTGGGACACAGCCACCCCCGCTGTCCTGCCGCCTGTGGCTGCTTTCTTGCTACAACTGCAGAGCTGCGACAGCGCGACCTGCGAAGACTAGTGTTTCCTCGAGAGCCCTTTCCAGAGTCCGCGGCCATCTGCTCCAGCCTGGAGGGGGCTGGCAGGAGGCAGCGGGAGGCCGGTCTGACAGTCACGGAGAAGCGTCTGACGGCTCCCTCGTTCAAGGCCAGGCCTGGGATTAGCTTGTGGGTGGAGATGTCCCCACAGTAAAGGCCAGCAGCCTGCTGTGGGGACGGGAGGGGACAGTGTCAGCATCAGTAGATGTGACTTTCCTCTTTGAAGCCACGCCTCAAGGCAAACAGCCCACGGTTCCTGCTAGCCACGTTCCAGGCTCCTACCACCTGCCTCTCACTGACACCGACACAGCTCGGTCATTTCATCAGAATCCGGGGCAGGAGTCCCGAGCCATGGGATGATTCAGGGTCCCCCCAAATGCTGGAGTGAAGAGGAGAAAGCACCACCCAGCAGGTGACTTGGGGTTCAGGGTGCACGGTCCTATCTGTGAGGTAACGGGCGCAATAATGAGGGGACACTGGGAACAGCCCGGCGCACACACGGGCATGCGGCCTGTCAGGCCTCTTCACACAGACGTTACCTTCGTCGCCAGCATCTGCTGCTGCGCCTCTATCTGCTGCTGCTGGCGCGATGCCATTTCCTGGAGCTCAGCGAGGGTCAGGTCCATCCGAGGACTGTTCACCTACAGGAGAACGCAACAAGCCCTGCCCGTGAGTGAGCACAGAGACGCGCCGCCGAGGTCTGGCTGTGCTGTTTACAAGCCTCACTGAACCACTCGGGGCACCATTATGCAGCCATTGTCCTTCCATAATATTAAAGAGACAACTGATTTTTTACATCATCACACCCCTCCCCCCGTTGATTTATTACTAAGTTAAGGTATCAAACATACTCACATACAGACCAACGCTTTTATTTTAAATAAAATATTTTATTTTAAAACTATTTAAACTTAGTTTCAATAGTCAGTAACATGAGTGGAACAATTTAGAAAAGCTCGGTTCTGTAGTTAATTTGTATCAGGAAGTAGTGTTTGACCATGTTAAACGTGATGGTGGGCATTGGCGGCAAAGCTAAAATAGAGTCATCAGGACCACCATCAAAAAATATGGCACTGGCGTTAAAAAATTTCAAGATACAGCCCTGACCGGTTTGGCTCAGTGGATAGAGCGTCGGCCTGCGGACTCAAGGGTCCCGGGTTCGATTCCAGTTAAGGGCATGTACCTTGGTTGCAGGCACATACCCAATAGGGAGTGTGCAGGAGGCAGCTGATCGATGTTTCTCTCTCATCGATGTTTCTAACTCTCTATTCCTCTCCCTTCCTCTCTGTAAAAAATCAATAAAATATTTTTTTAAAAAAATTTCAAGATACACTGGATCATCAGGGACAAAAGGCAAGGTGTCTACTCCCAAAACATGTACTCAACATGGTCCTAGAAGTTGTAGCCAGTTCAATAGAACAAGAAAGAGAAATAAACTGTATCCAGATTGGGGAGGAAGGAGTTAAGCTGTCATTAACTTATAGACAACATAATTATCTATAAAGAAAATCATATGGAATCTGTAAGAAAACTATTAGAACAATAAGCTACTTAGCAAGATGACTAGATAGAAAAATCAATATGCCAAAAATCAATTATCTTTCTATATATCAGGAAAATCAGAAATTGAAAAAAATTTTAACCAGTTAACTGCCACGTGTCCAAAACAGAAACCATCCCCACATGCCATGATATTTTGAACTTAATTTAAAAAATCAATTCGCAAAAATAAATATATTACAATTCAGGTGTTCTTGAATATTTTCAGCTGAAAATTCTCACGAAAAATGGTTTTGAAGTTGGTCAGGGCTGCCACTTAGGGAAAACATTTTTTTTATAGATGCGCATGGCGTGTGGGGAAGGTCAGGCGCTTATGGCGTACAATGGGTTAAATACTGGTTATAATGGCATACGAAATATCAAGTACTTAGGAATAAATTTAACAGGAGACATGCAAGACCTATATAATGAAAACTTCAAAACACTGCTGAGAGAAAGAAGACCCAACCAAACGGGAGGCAGAGCCTGGTGTTCATGAATGGAAAAGCTCAACACTATCAAGATGGCAATTCTTCCCACACTAATCTACGGATTCAATGGACTCCCCACCGATATTCCCGCAGGCTTTCTGTATAAGCTGGCGAGAAAATTCTAAAATTCCATGTGAAAATACCAAGGATCTAGAATAGCCAAAACAACCTTGACAAGGCTGGCTGGCTTTAAGACTTACAACGTTTGGGTAACCAGTCCAGTGTGGTACTGATGCCACGATAAACAGATCCAGGGAAGAAAAGAGTACCTGCTGGAGAAGATTCTAGAAAGTATAACTAACTTGTGGTGACAAAAAGTGGACCCACGGGTGGTTCCCTGAGGGTGAGGAGAGGGGAAGGATTACGACAGGACACACGGGGACTTGGGGTGACGGGGATTTTTTGACCGTGGCTATAGCGACGGTTTCAGAGGTGTGTGCAATGTCAGCAATTCTCAAACTGTGAATCTGAAATCTGTGTCGTTTACTGCATGTTGATTATACATCAATAAAGCTGTTTTTTACAAAAATACCCAGTGAAGGGAAAAGATATTACAGAGTGGCCAGATTATGATGATCTCTGAACGCATAATGATCTGGCCACTCAGTGTGTGTGTGTGTGTGTGTGTGTGTGTGTGTGTGTGTGTGTGTGTGTGTGTGTGTGTGTGTGTGTGTGTATATATATATATATATATATATATTAGAGGCCCAGTGCATGAATTCGTGCATGGGTGGGGTCCGGCCAGCCTGGCCAGGGGGAGGGGACATGGGCGGTTGGCTGGCCTGCCTGCTGGTTGAACTCCTGGTCGAGGGGACAATTTGCATATTAGCCTTTTATTATATAGGATATACACTGAGTGGCCAGATTATTATGCGTTCAGAGATCATCATCACCTGGCCACTCAGTATAGTGTCAAGAAGCACCCAAATCCTGTTAATGCTTAAGGCCCTGCCATCCTTGCCCTCCCTGTGCCAGCCGTTCACAGCCCGACCTGAGAAAAGACAGAGCAGGAGCAAATGCTACTTCCGATGACCTGGATCCTCACATGAGGTCGCTGTAGGTGGGAGAAAGGCCCGTTAGCCAATCCCCACAGCATTAGAAATTCTGGGCTCCGAAAAGAAGACGTGTAAGGGTACCCCAAAGATACCTGCTGACATTCATATGCAAGAGCAAAAGCACTGATAATTTTCCATTTTTCTAGAAGCATGACAGCAACAAATAAAATCACCCCCAAACAAATACTTCCTCACATATGTGCTCAACAGTTATTTTGTTCTGAATTGGTATATTCAGCGTCTAACTTCTTTCAACCGTCAGCATGGAGAGATCATGAAAATTAATTGTTTCTGTGAGATAAATGTAAAGCCACCTGTTTAAAAAGGGCCAGAGTTAGTAACCCACTGAATAACCAAGTGAGGACGAGGGAGCTTACAGGTTAAAAAGGCAGCAGCGCTGGGGTACGTGCTCAGCGGAGTAACAGATCACTCACCCCGTTCTCCTTCCTCCGATGGTCCCCCGGAATCTTCACACCATTTCTTTTCAAAGTGGGGTCCTGAGGCCGGGGTCCACTCCCTAAGCACACAATTCAAAACCAAGCGTTACATCCGAGCTGCAGACCCTCCAAGTCCATTTCTTAGTTCTGTGATTCCTGCCCTTTGACATTTTACGTGGAAACTTTAAACAAAATCTTTCTAATAGCAACGGCGTTAAGGCCTCGAACTCGGCCTGTTTTGGGAAACCTATCTCGGAACAGTGAATAGTGAACTTTATTAAACGCCCCTTGCTAACTATTCCCTAGGAAAGCTGCATGATTCAGAGACCAGAAGAGGGGGGAAATGTAACAAAATAAATGTTCTTCTCATTATGGGGAAAATCACACCATTTGCTTGGAGTAGCTCCTCCTAGTTCTCCATTTAGCTCCTCAGGAGTGAAATCAGAAACAGTTTCATTGAAAGAATTAAGTGAGAATTAAATCAATCCATCCTGTGCTCACTGAGAGTGTTTTGTAACTTACATGGGAAGGAAGCAATTGAAAATACAAGTAGTGTTTTGAATATCTGGCTTATCGAGGACATTTTGTGGTAATTCTGAAGTACTATGAAGTACTTCCCCATTTATTTAAGTAAAAATCTTCCATTTTCTTAGTTTGGGAAAGTACTAACTGGAAAACACTGTATTCTGTTTTGGCTAAAACGAATGTTTTAAGCCAAAATATATGGGTCTCTCAGCATCACTTAATGCATCATAAGGGAAAACAGTCTTAATTTAAACGGATACATCCTAAGAAACAAATATCAACAAAGAGAATTTTTTAAATAAGTGAAATTAAGCTAATATTTATCCTTCCAGCAATTAGAAAGATTATTAAATGTCTACTGAATCTGCCTAAAGCTTACCACAAACTCCCATGCCAGTAATACGATATCATCAGAGCCCGGGGTCACACCATCCCTAGCCCTACTGTGTTAGCTTTATTTATTTATTTATTTACTTATTTGTAATATATTTTTATTGATTACATAGAGGAAAGGAGGAGAGAGAGATAGAAACATCAATGATGAGAGAGAACCATTGACTGGCTGCCTCCTGCACACCCCCCACCGAGGATCGAGCCTGCACCTCGGGCATGTGCCCTTGACTGGAATCGAACCCGGGACCCTTCAGTCCGCAGGCCGACACTTTATCCACTGAGCCAAATGGGCTAGAACTGTGTTCGCTTTATTTTTAAAACACTGTTCAATTCTCTGAGAAAATAGCCCCAGGAATCGGTCACACTATTTCTGCAAGAAAAATAAATCTACCGTTTAGGAATAACTGCTGTCTTTGCTGCCTCAAAGGCAGCCCCCTCCAGCCCCCACCCCCCGCCCCCACCCCCGCCAGTGCAGTTCCATAGATAGAGTGCGAGGCGAGCGCTTTAAACATAGTTCCATATCCATTCTGGGTCCCAGCCCGAGTAAAACTGGAAAAAGACCACGGTGACAGCCTCCTCACCTGTCATCTAGCCGCCCCCACTGAGCAGGTCCAGGCCCGGCTAACGGACACTGACCAGCCGCCCTGTCCTACCCCAAGCCAGACACCATGTGGCACTGGAGTGTGGTGACAACGTGAACCAGCTCCTCCACCTTCCGATCCGCTTCTCGCGTTACAGACACACCGACACCGCACGTTCCGCTATCGAGAGGCCGTTCAATAATTCACCAGGGCTGCACGGCTGGCCATCTGAACTGGCAGGCGAGTGGGTGAAGGCCAACCATTTATTAGCAGAGGATGCGTGCAGCAACGTGAACGAAGAACGAATAAAAGTGAGATGCAGGCGCCAGTTTAAAACTACGGAAGAAGAACGCTTAGGGAAAAAACACGTGCTCATTTAAATTAGAGCCACGGGCACCGGTCACACCGCACGGCACGCCAGCCAGCCCGGCAGAGGTGACGCGAGTCCCACTCCTGGCTCTGCGCTGGGTGTGTGGCCTCTGACAAGTCACTGAACCCCAGAGTATCACCTTCTCATCTGCGGAGTGGAAGAGGCCAGACAAGTCCATTTTGAGCTCCTCCAGTCTGAACTTGTTAATTTCTCATTGTTGGGGACCATATGGATTTCTGAATTACCAGTAAAGTGATAAAACTGAGACTGCGTAACATCCAATGACGAACATGTTACCTACAGTCTTACTCCCAAGAATTATATACGGAAGTCACAAACCCTCAGCTTCCCATTGTGAAAACTCCGACAGTCTTAGAAATACCTCGTGATCCGCCTCCACCGGCGCCTTCCCACGAGAACAGAGCTTCCCACAGACCTGCCTGGAAGCTGCTTATCGTCCCACATCCTCCGAGACCTGCCCAGATGGCGGTGACGTGTGCAGCCTGCAGTTTCTCCACGGCCATGACTGCCTCCTGCCCTCTCCTCCCGTCATCTACAAACCCCGGTCACAGCCCTCATCACGGGAGGTGAGCACCTGACTGCCGTGTTCTCCCCACGCCGGTCCTGCCTGCACCTGCCTGAGGGTCCCAGCCACAAGCCAGGCTCTCGGCGCTGGGCTTCCTCACCCCCCCCCCCCCACTCCAGGCTCCTTTCATGGCCAACCTGGAACCGCATCCCCTAGAAGGGCTCCACCCTGGAATCTTACCTCCCAACCTTCTGCTGTGACCACAGTTCCTCTCACGCACCCCTGCACGGACCTGAGACTTGTCACCTCTAACCCCTGGTCGCCCTTCCCCCTCAGCCCTTCCATCCTCACTTCCTCCCCACCCAGCTTAGATGTCGTCTTGCCAGGACCCTCTTCGTCCCTGTCCCGCTGACCTTCCACTGAATGGGTCTGGCATCACCCCAGCCTGGGGTCAAGGTCAATTCAGCCACCTCTTCCCTTACAGCCTCGGGCTGGAGAGCGTCACGGTGGTCTCGTGGCCTCCGTGGGGCCGGCAACCTGCTCCCCTGGGCTCTCTCCTGTTCTCCGGCTCCGGCTCCGACTCGGACCGCGTCCATCCTCACCTTCAGAGGCCGCCTTCTACGGCTGAGAGAACGTGCTCCGATGACAATTCCCCGACTTGCTCACAGGCGCACGCATTTCCTCTTCCTGTCCTGTCACCATGGAAGAGGCTCCCTCCTCCGCCCACGAGACTCTCTGCCAGGGCTGAGGGGCGCCCCCTCAAGCATCCCCTCTTTCATGTACCGCAACCTCCTCCCCTCCCGCATTAAACACTATCATAAAGCTTCTCCCATCTGCGCCCTGGCTGCTGTGGCTCAGCTGAATGGACGCCGTCCCGTGCACCGAAAGGCTGCCAATGCCATTCCCGTGAGGGCGCATGCCCAGGTTGCAGGCTAGATCCCCAGCAGGGCGCGTGCAGGAGGCAGCCAATCGATGTTTCACTCTCGCATCCATGTTTCTCTCTCTCCCTCTCCCTTCCTCTCTCTCTAAAAATCAATACAAAAACCTTAAAAAACTTCTCTTCTTCAAACAAAACAGAACAAGCAAGACCATCCCCTTGTCTCCTCCCCGACAGTCAGATCTGTTCCCACTTACCTCTCGCTCACCCCTCAAATTACCCGGTTCCACTGCAATGCATTAAAACACAGTTCAAATCCTGCTGCTGGCCACGGGATGCCACCTACCCAAGTCCCTGCCGGCGGGGCGCTCATGTCGCAGGAAGAAACGCACGTCACTCCTCTGACTTCCAAACCTCTGCAGGACGTCGAACATCCGCTCGTTATCTGCAATGGGGCGTTCTGGAAGAAAGACAAACACATCGTGTTATCTATCCTTCATGCACATTGCATATTGGGACTGCAGGAAACACGTGGCAGCTTAGGTCATTGGTTTCCATTAAAGGGCCCTTAGGAAACGCAGCATCACAGAATTCCCACACACACTCAGTGTCGAGCCCGGGGGAGACCTGGAAGGAGCCGGGCCCGACCTCACTCCGTGGGCCCCTCACTCGCCACCAGCCTGCCACGTAGCCGGTCCCCGGGTTTCAAAGGTTTCCGTCATCTCCTAATGGGATGGTCTGAGGTCCCTTCTCACTCTAACGGTTCTAGGATTCTCTAAATACATAAACCAAAAATTTTACAAACAATTTTCTAAATAGCCTAGTCTTACTCTCTATTAGACTTTTTAAATTATCATTTTAAAAACTGTTAAAAAGTTAGATGTATCCACTGCCAAGTAACAGGCTGTTGACTGCACTGAAAATACATCCACTTGGCCCCTCAGTGAACTGCCACTTGTCCGAACTCTTCTAGAGACAAAAAGAAGGGCTCAGCTAAACACCCTACTAGACGGGAACTGCGGGAGAAACCAGGTACCCTGCGCTCCCTCAAAAAATCTCCCAACCTGACTCAGGTGTCATTTATGCACCAAAGGGCTGCGGGTTCGAGTCCCAGTCGGGGCACATGCCCAGCTTGCGGGTTCCATGCCCAGTCAGGATGTACATGGAGGCAACCGATGGGTATTTCTCGACTGCCAGCATCACTTTTAACAGAAGGTGGTGGAAACAGCCTAAGAACACGCAGTGCACTTGTCAGTCACGAGGCAACATCTACGTGAACAGCGCAGGCAGAGACTGCAGCAGCCAAGCATTCGGCAGCCCATTTCGCGAGCCAACCCTGAGCTTCACGGGCCTGGCTGCAACCATGGTCCGTTCTGGTTCTATTCCCAGTGACAGAGTGTCCTGAGCCGACACAGATGTCCCTCTTCTGCCAACCACAGAAATTCTAACTAAGACCCCCCCCGGAAGGGACCACCATAGATGAGTAGAAACCCACCGACAGAAACTGAGTAGCCCTCCACCTCCTCACACACACACACACACACACACACACACACACACACTAGTTCACAGGAAATAAAATCCCCCGATTCCAGAAGCAAAGAGAGAACTCAAAGGCAGTGAAGCAACTCCCATCCCTGCTGGGCGGGACCATCTTAAAGGCCATGACCTTCCCGGAGGTCCGGGAGCCGAGGCCCTGCTGGCCTGTGAGGACGAGAGCAGGCCCGGGCTGCATGCTGGATGCACGTCACAGGTTCTCAAGGCCCCTGCGCCCGCCCCCTCCCCTATCTCCTGGTCTCGGCCCGCGGCCTCCGTGATGTGAACGTGCCACTCCGCACACGGATGCGTCCCCAGCACCCTCTCCTCCTGCCGATGGAGCATGTCCACCCGTCGCTGTGGTTACCACGCCGTGTTCTAAGCATCTGCTGAACCTGCTTCTACGCGACGGCAGCAAACTTATCTGTCTCCCTCCCCATCGGTCCCAGGCCTGTAAGAGGAATCTCAGAAATGCTCTCTACACAAACAACTGACAGGCGGCAAGGAGACGGAGATGGCAAATCAAAGCTCCTCGCTGTAAAAAGGTTGTCAGTGAACGAAAATAAGAAACTTGAGAAGCTCACAAAATCAAAGTAATATATTTACTATTTATTAAATAGGACACTTGGGACAATTTATAGCAAAAAGGGGGGGTGTTTAAAACATCATAGCTATTACTGAGAGCTAATACTAAGTGCACCAAGGGCTATGCTAAGCCCCCCTCCCCCCACGTATTATCTCCTGGAATCCTCACTCAATCCTATGAGATAGGTTCAATTATTATCCCAATTCTGTAGATAAAACACTGGAGAATTACAGAGGTTAAGGACCTGGCCTTCAATCATAAAGCTGGTAAATGACAGAGCCAGAATTTCAATACCCAAGACTTCGTTCTTAATCACACCGTACAAACAACCGTCAAATTAATTATGAGTCATTGCAACCAATCAAAATCCCAACAGCATGTTTCCCGGAGCCTTTCCAGGTAATTCTAAAATATATCTGGAAAAGGGAATACACAAGCATTGCTCAGATATTTTTTTAAAAAGCAGAATGAAATAAGCCCTTGCCTTACAGATAGCCAACAAATTAGAAAACTATAGTAATTAAAACTGGCTCCGTCCGGCCCTGGCCTGAGCGGCTCGGCTGGTTGGGGGTCGCCCCCTGCACGAAAGGTTGCCGGTTCAATTCCCAGTCAGGGCACATGCCCCGGTTGAGGGCTCAACTGCTGGTAGGGGGCGTGCAGGAGGCAGACAATCCATGTTTCACTCTCACATCAATGTTTCTCTCTCTCTCTCTCTCTCCATCTCCCTTCCTCTCTCTTGAAAAATCAATTTTAAAAAATCTTTATAAGACAAACAAAAACCTGGTTCTGTCCTAAATAAGGAGAAAAAATGAAAGGAACGGGCTAAAGCTTACAGAAACACCCCTTCATAGGAGACACAACCTAGGACAGGAAGTGAGGTCGTGACAGAAAGGAAAAAACTGTCCATAAGGCACTTAAGAGGATTCACTATCCATGTGGGGGAAAAGTTAAGTCCCTAATTCACACTAGTCACAAAAATTAAAGAGGCGAGGGAGAGGTGAGGGAAAGGGAGGAAGGAAAAGAACGTAAAACTTGTGGCATAAATTACCAGAAGAATATGCTTACGGCCTTGGAGTCAGGAAAGAATTTCCCCACAAAGCGGATAACGTGGCCCGAGGCCTACAACAGCAGGTTTTCGGTCCGTCTTTGTGTTTGATGTCGACAAGTCAAGAGGGAAAAGGCCAAAGCCAAGGGAAGCCTGAGCGGAGGCTCCGGAGAAACCAGTTTTTAAAAGTGAGACCCAAACGGCTAATGAATGAATTCTCAGAAGGGCAGCATCAGCTCAGCAAAGAGGAACGTGTTATTCCATCAACTGGTGATGAGGATGCTTTTAGGAAGAGCTGGCAGGACCGTGAGCTTCTGTAGCCTTTGTTGAGGGAAACCTGGCAATGCATTAAATTTTAAACGCGTGACCCCTCAACCAGGCACCCCACCTGTTACCTACTCCACAGAAATGCTCGCACGGGACCCAGAGGCTCCTACGAGGGTTTTACTGCAGCATTTACAAAAACAAGAGCAGGATTCATGTAAATGTTTATGAATAAAGAAATGGTTAAGTCAACCGTAGCTTATGCATACTGTGAAAGATGATGTGATTATTAGAAAAAATGATGTAAATGGACACATCTTACAGTACCTCCAAGCTCTGTTGGCAGGTAAAACAGTACAGGGCAGGGTATTGATACACATGGTACTATTCACATAAAGCAGAAACAGAGGAAGGCATAACCCACAAAACTATTTCTATAGCTACGTACAGATGCAGAGAAGTCTGAAAAGCGATCGGCTAAAGTCACAGCAATTACACCAAGTGATCAGGGGATGGACTTGGGGAAGACACTTCCATTCTATGGATGTTAAAAAAACACATATTCAGATGCTCTCCACCTTTTTTAACTTAAAAAGTTAGAAGGAAAAAAATCCTAACCATCGTCACATAATATGGGTTCAGGACCTCAAGTGAGCAGAGATAGGAGAGGAAAGGGAGGCGGCGGAATCCAGAGCTCCAGGAAGAGCCTTGGCAAAGGGAACATTCTCCTCTCCCCCATGCACGTCAGGAGGAGGACAGGCACCTTCAGACAGAACCTGAGGCGCCTGCAGAAGCAGGAAATGCAGGGACTCGGGTGGGTGGTTCCAATCACCGGGGGAAGTGTAAGGCAGGGTGAATGCGAGCTCATTGACTCCTTCAGTGAGCACTGACTGAGCACCAGCACCTACTACGTGCCAGGCACTCTCCGAGCGCTGCGGGCAGCAATGAGCAGGGAAGCAGGATCTCTCTCTCTCTCAGGGAGTCTACACGCTAGTGCATGTGTTTGGGGCGACAGGGATCAAAAAGGCAATAAAGTGATAAACACACACACACACAGAGCGATGTGTGTACACAGAGGATTAAACCAGGATGACATCACAGAGAACGTCCTGGCTACTTTTGCAAGATGCTCGGGCAAAGGCTCTCCGAGGAGGGAACGTTTTAACTAAAACCCCAAGGGCCGGAGGGCGCAGCACTGACAATCCGGAGGGAAGCAAGCCAGGTCGTGGGAACAGCTAGTGCCACTGGCTCTGGGGCGGGCAAGAGCTGAGTGTGGTTCACTCGTGAATATAAAAAAGCTGCAGGAGGGGCAGGGAGGGAAACAGGACCAATGACAACAAAGACAGCAAGCCTTTAAGACCCACCATCCAGGATCGAGCGTTTGGATTTTATTCTAAGTAGAAGAGAAAGCTCTTCGGGGTGTCAATACGAAAGTCCAACGATCAGATTCTCATTTAAAAGGATCACTTGGATTTCTTTATGCAAATGGTCTAATCTAGCTCTTAGGTGAAGGTTAAAAAAATAAGCGATGCATGGAGCGAGAAGACCTTCTAGAACACCCAAGGGTGGGAAAGGCAACCACAGACAGGTACGAGGACGTGCAGGGGAGCCGGGCGCTCAGCTGAAGTCAGGTTTCGTGGCCGGTTTGAGCCCAACGAGCGCAGTGTGTAACCTGCACCCCCAGCGGAGAAAGGGGGAACCGCGGGAGCTCACCCAGGCTGTGCAGGAACGAGCAGAACTCGGGAAAAATTACTCCCAGGCCTACAAACTCCTAAGGGGCCAAAGAAACCAGGCCGCCCCACTTCCGAGCTGCAAAGAACTACAATGAGGGAATGATTTCAAGGCTTCATACACCGAGTGGCCAGATTATTATGATCTCTGAACGCATAATAATCTGGCCACTCAGAGTGTGTGTGTGTGTGTGTGTGTGTGTGTGTGTGTGTGTGTGTGTGCTAGAGGCCCGGTGCATGAATTCGTGCATGGGTGGGGTCCGGCCAGCCTGGCCAGGGGAAGGGGACATGGGCGGTTGGCTGGCCTGCCTGCTGGTCGAACTCCTGGTCAAGGGGACAATTTGCATATTAGCCTTTTATTATATAGGATATACACTGAGTGGCCAGATTATTATGCGTTCAGAGATCGTAATCATCTGGCCACTCCGTGTATAAGGCCTATGATTGCACCAGTGCCCTCTGCCACCACAGTAACTACACTGAGCAGCTCTCCCGAAAAGCCTACAAACCTTCGAGAGGGCAAGACAATCAGGAGGCCGCACGTTTCTAATCAGGCAGAGCCTCGGCATACAAACCCTAGGAGCACCCAGCCGCTCCCACTGGGTGTCAGCTGCCTGCCCTCTGACCTTTCCTACTGTGGTGTCGCCACGGTGATGCAGAAAGAGAACAGAGACGTCCTATGTCACAGCGAAGCTGGAGGGGACGTGTCTCCTGAGGGACACGCTGCTCTCCAGCTCCTCTGTGGGGAAGCGTGAGCATCCCCGCCACGTCCAGCAGGAGCCATAAGAGACGCGGAACCGAGCACAGGCTGCCCGGCCCTCCCACCTGAGCCACACCACACTTCGGCCAAATGGCAGTCGCTCTCGCCGGGCTCCTTGCACAGGTCCACCACATCCCTGCATATCGTTTCTGGGGTCACGGGTACTTCTGTAAAGTGCTGCTCGTTGTTGCTGAGGTACACGGTAAGAAACATCTGGAAACAAAGAGAAAGCACAAGAGTTACCGACTGCCCACACTGGCGGTGTTCGCCTTCGCTTCCCGTCCCCAAACAGGCCCAGGTGCAAATGTTCAACAGAACAGTCGGGCTCACCCTGGCCGCGAGTGGGGGTGGGGCCCTGCCCACTAGGGTCCTGCCCCCTCAGGAGCAAAGCCTGCAGCAGCCTGGGAGCCTGGGGGACAGTCAAACCAGTTCACACGGAAGGTGAAATTAAACCCTTCTCTGACATTTTACTTATGGGATTTGTCTACCAAATCCTTATACAGTTCTTAGCATGTGCCAGGCGCACACTACATGCAGATCTTCCTACCAATCCTGTAAAGGTGATGGGGGAGATCATACACACACACTCATGCACAGATACAAAGGAATGTACGACGGCTGCATAAGAACATAGGATGTAAAGCGTCTGAAGGCAAGACGGAAACGGGACAGACCTTGGAGGGCAATGTTTACACCATGCGCATACATTCCCTAGTCAACAATTTAAACCCAAAATGTTTAAGCAAGTTAAATAGCGACTTCAGAGCATGTCCTCACCAACCAGGTGTAAGCAGAAATGACCGGCTGTCATGCCACAACGTTTCTGACCTTGCAGACAAACATTCAGGCCAGCAGAGGATTTAAATCTAAAACTCATTAACAATCTTTTCCCAGTAAAAATAGACATTGCATCTTAAAAAACACTGCTACTGAAGAATGCAAGTTTTCACACCTATTAAATTACCAAAAAAGAAAAGAAAGAAAGAAAGAAAGAAAGAAAGAAAGAAAGAAAGAAAGAAAGAAAAGTGCTGTTAATTCCCACTGCTGCAGAAGCAAATTGTTGATGGCAATGCCAGTCAGTAAACCCCTATGGCTCATTCAACTCAGTGGGTACCTACGATGTGCATGCAACTCAATGAGCACCTACTCAG
Organism: Eptesicus fuscus; assembly: GCF_027574615.1. NCBI lineage: Eukaryota > Metazoa > Chordata > Mammalia > Chiroptera > Vespertilionidae > Eptesicus > Eptesicus fuscus. The sequence goes on along the minus strand of NC_072496.1, from coordinate 6,803,758 downwards.
CGCAATCAGTATGCATCAGGAACAGAAGAACAAACCATTTGAAAGAGTAACCCCACTGTGACACTTTATCCTGTGAAAATAATTCCAATCAAAGATAGAGCATGCCAAGGCCCTGGACTATGAGCCTGATGGACCAGTACAGCACGTTATGCAAAAATAATTAGTGAGACTCTACGAGATTTTGGGGGAGGTTTGGGTTTTAAGGCTGTAAAAAGCAGAAGAGTAAGATCTGTACTGTGATCACAACGACACGAGACCATCATACAACAGCCACACGACTGCCCCTTCCAGCTTCAACTGCCCGCCCGTCACCCCAGAACCGAGAAGGCTGCACTCGGCCCCTTGTTGTAAAGAAGGCAGCGTCCCATTAGGGATGATGGTGGAAACTGGCTAAGACACCAGACTGGATGCCTCAGGATTTGGCTGAAGTGGGAAGAGAAGACGTGCACAAGAGAAAGTGGGGGGGAGAAGGGGGGAGGACACAGGGGCCGGGAGGAACTGGCTCATCCCTGGGAGCTTCCTGGCTCCTCCTTGCATTAAACCATCTTTTCTTAAGGGAATCCAAGTCTCCACTTCTTGCAACCAAAGCTCTTAATCCCCATAAATGTGTATAACATAGAAAGTAACCTAGAGACCTAGCCAGTTTGCTCAGTGGATAGAACATTGGCCTGCGGAGTGAAGGGTCCCGGGTTCGATTCCAGTCAAAGGCACATGCCCAGGTTTCGGGCTCAATCCCCAGTAGGGGGCTTGCAGGAGGCAGCCAATCAATGATTCTCTCTCCTCATTGATGTTTCTATCCCTCTCTCACTCTCCCTTCCTCTCTGAAATCAATAAAAATTTATTTAAAAAAAATATTAACCTATAAAACATAGAAGGTAACCCATTACAACTAGAAGGTAACCCAGAAAAGTTACAAAGGTGGATTCTGTTGAAACAATAAATAAAACGAATGAAAAACAGCTGAGTTCCCATATGAGGTCAGAACCCTCCAGCTAATGACACCAAGTTTGCACAGAGATACACGGTTCTAGGCCTCAGCTTGGCCAACAAGGCAAAACTTTGAAACTGTTACACAAAAATGGCCAAGCATTAGATAAACAACAAAGATGAACTAAACTCACAGAATCCCACCGGCTGCTGCTCTGGCAAACGTACAGCAAATGTATTTAGTGTCAGAGATAAACAATTTACACTTCAGCATGAAACAGGACGTCTCTCCTCTATATTCCCCACCCACACCAAAACTTTCTTTGAAGTTCAACTCTTCAAGAATAATAACTGTTTTCCCTGTAAATATGAGACTTAGGTGTTTATGAAATACAGAAATACTTAATATACAGTCTGCCTACTAAACACAGAGTCTCAACAAATAAACGGCCATCATTACGTAAGATCGGCACCTTACCCGGTCAATGCCACCTGTCCGAGTGCTGGCACACACATCATCTCAAAACGCACATCGAGTCTCAGATAGACAGTACAGGTATTGTTTTCTCTTTATACATAAGTCCTTTAAAGAGGACTCAGAGAAGTGATCTACTTAGCTGCTAAGGAGAGGGTCGGGGTACAAGTCTGTTCTTCTGATCCATCCTCCACCCTTTAAGCTGTCCACGCAGCAGAAAAATACTAGGAACGGCTCTGTTTAACCACAGCAGCCCAAACTCGAATAGAGATCTGGTCTTTCACCTGCTGGGAAACCACAGCGTTGTTTCTTTAAAAGCGTCATTACAAATAAGAATGACGAGGTGTGTTCTGTTTACGATCACTACCCCCCAAAAGCCCCAGAATTAATACTGGCATGAATGGCAGCACATGCGGTGACCCCATCTCTACCTTGTCTGCATGAAGATTAGCTCCGGGGTGACTTTCTAACTGTGTGAGGCCCTGGATGCTGGGCCAGCCATGTGACATTGCTGCCGGTTCCCGGGCAGGAGATCTGGGGCCTAACCCCAGATTTGTTAATAATTAGTTAGACAACCTTAGGGAAATAATGTCACCTCCCGAATCTCAGCCTCCTCGTCTTCAAAATAAGAGTCTTTAAGTTCCCTAAGAGCTACCATTATGTTAGGTGTTTATTCGGTGTCAGAGTAAAAGCCAGCATGTTTACACCAGCCTGCAAGCTGGACGTTAGCAATCCAGGCATGACGTGAGGGCCTGCATGAGGGCAGCGGGTGGGGACCTAGCAGAAAAGGCAGATTCGACAGAAGACAGGCGGTGGTGACTAAGTGAGGGTGGGGGGAAGGGTTGTGTGGGAACTGGACAATTCAGTGATTAGTGAGAAAGTCAATTCAGGAAGAAACCAGGTTGCTTTGTTGTGTGACTATGAGGACGGAGGGGGGAGGGGGAGGCAGAGTTAGAGTTTGTTTTGGATTAGCTGCCTGATCCTGCCCACACCAACACCTGCCCCCATTCCCTCTCAGCCCTCATCTCCTAATCCCCCGCGCGCGCTCTGTTCCACCCCCTCCCCCTAGCTGTTCCTCACACGCCAGGCACGTTCCCCGCTCAGGGCCCGAGCACTTCTGTTCCTGTTTGCAATGTTCTTCCCTGCAGGCCACTCAGATGTCGCCTTCTCAGTGAGGCCTCCCTGGCCGCCCTGCTAAATGCCACTTCCCTGCTTTACGTCTCTTCTTGGCACAGTCGCTGACATACTATATTTAATTATTACAGTTATTTAACATGTTTTTATGTCTTCCCTATTAAAACAGTCCAGGGTTTTGTCTGTTCCATGCGCTATCCTCAGCACCATGAATGTGGCTGGTATGTAACAAGGAAGTAGTAAGTGTTTGTTTATGATTAATAAATTCTTTAGCTGTGACTGCATTTCACAGATTTACCTCTGATGGAGTTTCACAGTAAGTGTTCTTTCCGGTATGGCAAATGCTACAGCGGAAAGCACAGCTAGACGCTGAGAGAAATCAGTGTGTCCCTCCTCCTTTCTCCAGCTTATATCATGACTTTAACAAGTCATCCCACTTGTCTCAAGGTTCTTCATTCATTCACTATTTATAAGCCACCATTTCATAGTCTAAGTTCTAACAGAACTGATCCTCACCGAATAGCTAGGACAGCACACAGTACAACATTCAAGAGAGACAGAGCACTGTGTGGAGAGGGACACGGCCGGCCCCCGGGGAGGCAGCAAGTCGCTCAATGGCCCACGCGGCTCCCTCCCTCGTCTACCCCCCACCTCTCTCCACTGGTCACTCGACAGCAGTCAGGTGGCCTGGGGAGCAGTTTGTGGAAATCAACCTTCGGCAGGAAGCAGGGTGGGGGAAGGTGGAGGGGGATGTGGAGGGCAAGCGGGAGAGGCAGTGACTCCCACACCTGCCAGGTCAGGGAGGGGCCCGAACACGAGCTCACCTGAATGAGAGCAGGAGCCTGGCTAGGCCCAGGCAGAGGAACCAGCCAGGGAAAGACCGAGGAAGGATGGAGTCGGTCACGTCTGTGGACGAGGAAGGTCACTAGAGGGAGCACAGGGAAAGGGTTCCAGATTCCGAAGACAGTAATTCAGAGGCCGGATCATGCAGGACTTCGAAGGCCACGGGTCCTCAACTTCGGTGTGGACAGAGCTGCTCATCACAGATGCTGGGCCAGCCCGAGTTTCCGATTCAGCAGATGGGGAGGGCCTGCGAGTGTGCATTGCCGTGTGTGTGTGTGTGTGTGTGTGTGTGTGTGTGTGTGTGTGTGTTATAGATTCTGCATTTCCAACAAGCTCCCCTGTGATGCTGACGCTGCTGGCCCACAGCCTACAAGCTGAGAACCATTATTCTAAGGCCCCAAGAAGAATCTGGATTCTAATCTAAGAGGCCATGGGGGGGGGGGGCGCAAAGCACTAAGAGGCAGAGCAGATGAGTGGTTGCAGGGGCTGGAGGGACTTCCTTTTGGGTGATGAAACGTTGTGGAGTTAGAGATGAAGTTAACAACCTTCTGAGGGCACTGGAGCCACTGAACTGCACACTTTACAGCAGGGGTGGGGAACGTCGGCCGCGGGCTGGGCTGAGTAAGGCCCGGGAAATCCTTGGGTCTGGCCCTGCCAAGGCCTTAGGGGTGAGTTAATGCAATGTTTCGCCCAATACAGCAGGCTAATTTTTAAGTTGATAATCCTGTATGGCCCGTGAGTGATGTTATAAATATCCAATGGTCCGTGGCAGGAAAAGGTCCCCCCGCCACCGCCTCACAGGGTGGATTTTGTGGTGTATGAACTGTGTCATCATTTAAAAGGCCTACTACATGCTGCCTGTGTGAGAGAGAAACATCTCCTAAGGAAGGTAAATTTACCCATGGAAAGTCAGAGAACAACTTAGCACTAATTTGCATGGATGAGACTTGTAGGTAAGATGGGAATTCAGAAATGGGGGGAAAGAAATGTGATCTGAGACAGACTGAAGTGTCAGCCAAGAGGTGTAAACGAATGGAAAACAAAAACTAACCTATAGTAACCTTCCTTCCAAAATGCCATCTTTTCCGGATGCTTGGGAGTTGCTAATACACCATGACACCCCATATCCCAAGGAAACAGACCGCACTTCATTCGCTTCTTTCCCATGCGGAGCAGCAGAATGGGTCCCTCCTTAACGCCCCTGGGAAAGGCTGTGAGAAACGGGATTCTTCTCTCTGACTCAAGCTGCAGCGTTCGTGCCTGGGAACTGCTGAGCTCAGTTCTCTCCGTCATAGAGTGCAGCAACCATAGATCAAAGCAACGGCCAGCCTTCACAGAGGCACAGAGCGTCTCACTGGACACCCGGAGGAAGCTGCTGGGGCGCTGCGAACGCTCACAGCGCCCAGCCACCGCATACGGGCTTTCCTCCCTGGTAGAGGCGCCAGATCAGCCCTTCTCGGTGACTTTAAAACGCCAACTTCCTTCCGACTTGTAAGTCAGGAACTTCAACTTTTTAAGTACGAACTGCAGGAGAAGAGATCAATCCACCAATATGTAATGGAGTAAACTAAGTGGAGCACAGCCCGGGGCGGGAAGCTCAGTTGGTTAGAACATCGTCCCGTGTGCCAAGGTTGTGGGCTGGACGGTCAGGGCACTCACAAGGATCAACCAAAGAATGCATAATAAGTGGAACAACAAATCTATTCCTCTCACCCCTACCCCACCTCCCCTTCCTCTCTCTAAAATCAACTTAAAGATATTTTTAAAAGAAGAACAGAGGATATAACAGACAGATCACATAAGATGATATAAATGATAAAACCTGAGGGGGGGATAAATGTAAACTGAAACAATGGGTACCACTTACAACTATTAAATTAGCTTTCAATTCAAAGATAAGCTCCAACAGAGAGGAGGCTGTAAAGAGGTGATTCACGCCGGCCAGAGTGGCTCGGTCGTGAGCACAGTCCTGTGCACCCAAATGTTGCTGGTTTGGTTCCGTCAGGGCACATTCCGAGTTGCAGGTTTAATCCCCTGAAGGCAACCAATCCATGTTTCTCTCTCTCTCTTCCTCTCCCCACCTCCCTCTCTTCCTCCCCCCCTCCCATAATTGTTCCTCTCTAAGCATGTCCTAGGGAGAGAGAGAGAGAGAGAGAGAGAGAGAGAGAGAGAGAGAGAGAGAGAGAGAGAAGTGGTTCACTCACGAGAGGATTACATCAGCCCAGGCAAGAGCAGGGTAAAGCAGAAGAGGAGCCTGGACTGGAGAGGAGGGACGCTGACTCAGGGATGGAAGCTATGGGAGGAAATGGAAGAATGGAAGGGCAGTGGCTACAGCGCCCAGGTCTCTGGCTGCTGAAGGCAACAAGCAAAACCTACCAGAGAAGGATCCTCGCTCCCTTTAATATAGTGTTGTCCAAAATAGCTCCCTTCCCGGGAAATCAACGGACTATCCAAAAATGACCATCTACCTAGATCTTGTGCAGAAAAACACTGGCTGGAGGAGCCCTTTCTAGAACTCAAGTCGGCTCTCTTCAGTTTCCTAAATCACGTGCTACTCTGCATCTCTGTCAGTGAAATGAAGATGTCACTGGTTTTTAAAACCGGTCAGGGAACTGTTAGGTGAGCGCGTCGGAAGCGTCCGGGATGGCCACGTGGTCACAAGTAAGGCTGGTGCCAAGCATTAAGGTTAGGGTTAGGGCTTCCTTAAGAAACCTGCGCGCTCCGCTCAGTGTCACAGAGCCACGGCGACAGAAGGGACGGCGGCTGCTCTCCGCCCGCAGAGCTCTAGTGAGATAACACCGCGCGGTTTCTTAGGGACCAGCGGTCCCCTGTCCGGACTCGGGCTTATTCCCCAGCCCGGGGAGGTATCGGTTTCTTCTCTCGCCCCAGGGACTCTGAGTGTTTAAACAAGGGCAAACTGTGCTGACTGGGTTCACGGCTGCCCACACCACCCGCTGGGCCCGTGGCTGGTGCGGGAACCCGAGTTCGTCTGGGTGGTTTTCTGCACTTTCCTGCGGCGGGAGCTCTCTCCCTGCCTTCCCACCTCCACAAGCCATTCTCCACACAGCCAGAGCGGGCACTTCTAACCCCATTATGTCACTTTTACAGCTTAAAACTCTTCCAGTGGCTGCCACCTCCCTTCCCAGGCCACCTGAGCTCTCCGCCCCACCCACGGAAGCTGCCCGGCGGTCCCTCTCTCCACTCAGCTCCTCACGGCCCCCGGCCACCAGCCTCCCGGCCCCCTCCAGGCCCAGGTACCAGGGCCTAGGAGTTCTTCCCACTCGAAATGCTCCGCTCACAAACCTTCACAGGACCAGCTCCCTCGGATCAGCAGGTCTGAGCTGAACTGTCCACCCACTTCCCTGGCCACCCCAGTCACATTATCCTACTTACACCCCCTCTCATGTTTTCTTGTTTTATTTTCCATCTCTCCATCCCTTCCTCTCCTCCCCCCGCAAGCTCCATGAAAGGTAAGGTCCCTGAAATGTGTCTTCTTCTTTCCTGTATCCATGGCACTTGGAATACAGAGAATGTTTATAAATACTGTTGAACAGATGTCCCCAAAAGGCCATCCATAAATAACCGACAGGCCAATGAGGAGGAGTGAAGAGCAATGACTCAGTGTGATTTCATTCAACAGCAGCTCCTAGCTTGTGTCCAGTAGATCCATCCGATTAGATGGAACCACTACTCCCTACTACACAGAAGCACGAGTGGAGACCGTGTCCCGGGGCCCCCATCTGGTGTCCCACCAGCAGTGGGCACCCCTCCGGCCCCTGCTGCACCCCCCGAGCCTCTGGAAAGGGCCGAGGAGTGACGGGCAGCTCACACGGTGCTTTATGATTTCCCACCCTCCACACCTCCCAGCACTAGTCCACTTCAGATTCTTCCTTTCCTACATCATCACCTTCGAGCCCTGTTAAAAGATAAAAGATTAGCCAACACCCACATACCAAAGGTAATTACTACCCCTCTTCTCTCCTCCTGCAGAGGTGGGAGAGCTGAGGTCTCTAAGGAAGTCTAGGAGGTAGAAAAAAGTCACTGAGAAAGAGAATCTCCTTCAGGTCATATTGATAGGAGAACCATTTAGCAATCTCCTCCTCCAGCTTGGGTTCTAAGGATGGAAAGATGTGTTTTCCTTTAACTACTTCAAACATAATTAGTTATGCTCTAGGAAGCACTATTTGAAGTTATCATTGGCCAAGAGGATGTCATCCACCGTGCGCCCGGCCAAGTATATAAAAGGGTTCTAATCTCGTCTAATCTCGGCATCACCACCTCAGAGAGCGTCTGTTTGAAGGAGGACCTGGATTCATATCTCATTTATGCTGAGTGACCAGGAGCAAGTCACCGAAATCCTTCCGGCTTCCAATTCCCAATCTGCCGGATGAGAATGAGAAGACTCACGTCACGGGATCATTTATCGGCTGACCAACCTACCTCACCGGGCAGTGCCAGGCCCAGGGAGGTTCTCAGAGCTTCCTCACCTTCCCTGGCCAGGAAGGGGCACACCGGTTTACAGGGAGATGGTTCATTCCGCGGTGGGAGATCAGCCCGCGTCCCAGCCACTTCCCATTACCGCCATTAGTAGTGAAACTGGGATTCTGTAAACACTCACTGAGGTTTCTACTATCTTTCTAAACTTCTGTCTTAGGGATTTTCAGTTGAAATGTTTAAAATCTAAATGAAGTAATATTTATTATAAATTGTTTCTAGAAAAACACCTGAAGTCTGCATTCCACGGGAAAGTGCAATATTTCCTGGCCATGAACATTTTCAATGAAAATCTGACTCTGTTATCATCCAAATAAGTAATCTGGTTTGGGATAAACTTTATGTAGAAAAATAAAACTACAAGTGACCACAGTTGCCTGTTAGTGGAGTTGCTTTTATGTTTAGGATTTGCATTTCTTGGATAAGATAGTTTTGTAAGACAGTATGCCAAGTGTTTTAAGAACCACTGTCCCCTAATACTCAGTGCTCCTGAAGGATCTCCTAATGACTAAAGTTTCTTGGCTCTCCCCAATGAGATGTACATTTTTTAAAGATTTTTTAAAGAATAGATTTTTAGAGAGAGAGGAAGGAAGAGGGAGGGAGGGAGGGGGGGGAGAGAGGGAGGAAGGAAGGAAGGGGGGGGGGAGAGAGAGAGAGAGAGAGAGAGAGAAACATCGATCACTGCTGAGGCCTATTATGACTCCGGAGCTCATGCTCCCACCTAGATGTTATTCCTGAGGCCACTAAGCTGTCTTTTAAACCTTCATAGACTACCCTGAGTTTCATCTACCAATGTTCTCTTAAGAGCCAATGACATTTTTTAAATTGATTGTTAGAGAAAGGGAGAGGGAGAGAGAGAAATATCTTTGTGAGAGCGAAACATTGATCAGCTGCCTCCTGCACACCCTCTACTGGGGACTGAGCCCACAACCCGGGCACGTGCCCTGACTGGGAATCGAACCACAACTTTTCGGTGCACAGGACAATGCCCAACCAACCGAGCCACACCTGCCAGGCCGTGAGATGTAAAATTTCAATGTCTCACCCTCCACTCCAGCATAAGTATACATCTCATACCCAGCTTGTCATCATGTTTTCTTTTCTCAATTACTTTGATTACAGAAGAATGTTCTGTTGAGTACCTAGCACACCGTCCAAAAAAACAACTATTTCAGTGACCTTTGACTTGATGAAGTGGCCTGACCTGAAAGGACACTCCAGATCCCTCAACTCTTGCATCCCATCCTTCTTATTCTTAGTAGCGAAGGTTGGTGAGGTTTATACTAGTGCACACGGCAAGTCATACCCACGGGTATCGGTACGCAGTTACCCCGTTTGAGCTGAAGGGCTGTGTCCAATGAACCTTAGGAAGACGTTTTAGGGGGTGCCGTCCACTACGGTCGATTACCCGGAGATGAAGGTCTACGGTATTCTTTAAAAGCTCTAGAAACGGCCCTAGCTGGTTTGGCTCTGTGGATAGCATCAGCCTGCAGACTGAAGGTCCTGGGTTCGATTCCAGTCAGGGCACATGCCTGGATTGCAGCTTGATCCCCAGTAGGGGGTCTGCAGAAAGCAGCTGATCAATGATTCTCATCATTAATGTTTCTATCTCTCTCTCTCCCTCTCCCTTCCTCTCTGAAATCAATAAAAATATATGTTTTAAAAAAAACAAAAAACTCCAGAAAGGAGAGGTTTTGTTTTATTGTTTTTACCGGCTGCTGCTGGGGGACAGGGGACATGAAGAGGGAGAGAAGCTGTTCCTTCTAGAAGCAGCATCTGAATAAAGGACGCTCCATATCCCTTCCAGATTATTCCAAATTATTTTTTTAAGTATAATCAGCTGTACACTTATGCAGTCTAATTTTGTTGTGTTGTTGCTTTTTTTCTGAAACAGGTAAAACTACAGAAAAATTTAAATGCTTTTCGGCTTTTAATTAACACAGCAGAAGTCCCAAGGCAACAAATTTCACTACAGCACATGAAATGTGAGATACTTTGCACATTTTTTTAAAACATGTGATTTATTTAGCAGACTTTGGGAATTACAATTCTATACAGAACCTACCTTAAACTTGATTCTGGGATGAAACCTAAGCTAACTTGCTATATTACTACTCAACCACAAAAAGGGAATTCTTTCAGCATATGGTATAGTCATACAAATACAATATTGCAAAGCTAGAACTTGAAAGCTTTTTTCAAAATATATTTTTATTGATTTCAGAGAGGAAGGGAGAGGGAGAAACAGAAACATCAATGACGAGAGAGAATCATTGATCGCCTGCCTCCTGCACGCCTCCTACCAGGGATCAAACCAGCAACCCAGGGATGTGCCCTGACTGGGAATCCAATGGTGACCTCCTGGTTCAGAGGTCGACACTCAACCACTGAGCCACACCGGCCGGGCTCATCATTTCTGTATCTCTCTCCCTCTCCCTTCCTCTCTGAAATTAATAAAAATATATTTACCAGTAATTTTTTAAAAAGCTGAGAGATGAGAAATATATTTAAGAAAAGTCTTATTTGCAAGTACCCAAAATATTACAGGATAAAGACACACATAACATGAGGTTACTAAGTGAAAATGTTTCATATGTTTATGTATTGCAAGGATAAGAACCTCAGTTGAAGTGGGGCAGGTGTGGGCTAGAAGGGGTCAGTGGGGGAAAGGGAGGCACATCTGTAATAATTTCAACAATAAAAATAAATCTTAAAAAAAAAAAAAGGGAGAGAGAGCATCTCAGTTTAACCAATACTGTAAATTCAGGAGAAGCTCTTACCTAGCATCTATTCAAAGCAAGGCACTGAACTAATTGCCTCATAAACAGTAATTCTAATCCTCACAACCACCCTAAGGGTGCAGTACTGTAATTATCCCCATTTTACAGGTGATGAAACTGAGGGACGATGGATTAAAAAAGAAAAAAAGCCTCTGGCCACAGAGGTAGTAGCTGAGCCAATACTAAGGGTTAGTCTGGCTTCAAAGGTGGTACACGAGCCACCACACCACACTGAGTCCTGCTAAAACTCTCCTCTGACATTAGAAAGGCGATCAGAAGAACCAGACTGCTCAATTAAATATAGTTTCAAGAGCTACATAGCTTTTTACAAATTCTGATGATCTGGTATGCAGTTGGGAGGAGGAAACCAAAGTGTTAAGAAAGCCCAAAGGATACCTAGGCATAAAGCCGATCTTTAAGGAGGAAATCCCACAGCAACAACCAACACTTGCCTTGGTCCTATTTTTAGGAAAAATGCACAGTCAGCCAGCCAGCCAGAGTTATTTCGAGACAAAGAAATGTAAATCCCAGGAATTAAACATTTTAACCGCAAAATCCTTCCCCCTTTATTCATGGTCTGTATTGACTGGGCATTCACATCACAAACTGACTTCATAACCAGGTAATAAACTAAAATAGGCCCTAGCCGGTTTGGCTCAGTGGGTAGAGCATCGGCCTACGGACTGAAGGGTCCCAGGTTCGATTCTGGCCAAGGGCACATGCCTGGGTTGCGGGCCCAATCCCCAGAAGGGGGCGTGCAGGAGGCAGCTGATCAATGATTCTCATCATTTTTGTTTCTATATCTCTATCCCTCTCCCTTCCTCTCTAAAAATTAATAAAAAAATATATATATACACACACACATACACTAAAATAGGATGCACATTGCTATGAACACTTTCAAATTCCTAGACTCCTGGCAGGACAAAATATCCAGAACGATCTAAACTCAATGATCAATTGCAATAAATTCAGTTTGTCCCCAACAGGAAAATTTAGGACACCCTCCCATGACACAAGTGGAGGGAGCAGGGGACAGAAGAGTGATACTCTGCATCTGTGACTGCAGGTAAACAAAATGTGTGGTCACTCCGACCCCAGCCTGGCTAAAAGCCGTTTCTCTGAACAGATGCAGACATGATGCTGTGCAGCCTGCAAAAGCCTAAGCCACTGCAGCCTTCCGGACGGTGCGACCTTTGAAGGAAGCAGGCATTTCCAAAATGCCTCGAACCTGCTGCACACCTGTGGCCTGGCGGCCAGGTCCGGAGCCCGCGGAGCCGGGAACCCACCCGGCCTCTCGGAGCGAGCGGGCACAGGCATTTCACTGCGACCAAAAAAACTTGGCGTTTGCATTTACTAAAACCAGTTTCCCAGCAACAGACCGAGCGGCTGGGCTGCTACTGCCGATACCAAGATCGAAATTCCACTCAAAGGCCAGCCAGGCACTCTTTTCGGGATGTGCATTTCGCTCCAACGAAAAGTTGTTTGGGGTTGTTATTTTTTTTTTTTTTTTTAAGACAAAAGCAATAAGATTCCCGGTTTCCCTGTTCGTGACCTTCCAGAACTGCAGGACCTCAGGACGCAGCCGGAGAGAAAAAGAAAAGTTTGAGTGGCTGCTCCGGAGCGGTGGCGGCGACCCGCCTCCCGCACGCGGGAACCGGGGTGGGAACCCGGAGCCTGGAGCCGCGGCCGCTCCCCCCAGGTTCGCAACGCACCGGCCCCGCCACGCGGGCTCAGGCCCCGGGGTCGGCTCGGGACCCTACCGTGGGCGCGGACCGGACCCCCCACCCGCGACCGCGCACACTTCCGGGCCTGACGCCCCGGCCCCCAGCCCGCCTGCCCACTTACCGGCATCATTTTGGACCCGAACCGCATCGAAGCGGGGGGCCGACGGCGGCCCGGAGCCCAGCGGCGGCGCCCGGGGGTCGCGGGGCGGGGGAGGGGAGCCCGGAGCGAGGCCGCCCCGGAGGCGGCGGACCTGTTGCGAGGCGGCGGCGGCGGCGGCGGGACGGCGCGGGGTCCGCACAGCCCTCCCGCGGCTGGGGCGCCTCGGAGCCCGGGCCCAACCCCGCGGGGCTCCGGACGCGGCTTTGTCTCCTCCGCGCTCGCGGCCGCGGGGCTGCCTCCTCCGCTCCGAAACCAACTAACCCGGGCCTGGCCCCCGCCGAGCCCGCGCCGGCCCCGCCCCCGCGCGCGGCCCCGCCCTCGGCGCGCGCGCGCGGGTCTGGGGGGGAGGGGAGCGCGGGGACGGGAGCGCGCGCGCCTGCGCGGGGCGGGAGGGGCGGGGGCGGGCGCGCGCGCTCGGGGGGCGGCGCCCTTTCCTTTCTTGGCGGCGCAGGACGTGCGTCGGGGGCGCGCGGCCGAGCGCCGAGAGCGCGCACCTCCTGGCGGAGCTGGGGGTTTGGGGGGCGGCGCCTCGGGAAGAGGGGAAGGCAAGAAAGACCCCCGAGGAGCAGAGGGCCGGCACCTCCCTTGCACCTCCCAACGGTGCAGGGGGTGGGACCCCTGGCCGTGGGGGTCCCCGGGCCCAGCCTCGGCGCCTGGGCCCCTCGCGGGAGGACCTGTCGGCCCCCTGGACGGCCGAGCTTTCCGGAGGCCGCGCGGACCCCCCCCCCTCCCGTCCAACAAGATGGAGATTCGCGGTGGAGGCTCGGCCTGCAGCACGTGCCGGGAGGTCCTGGGGGAAGGAGCTCTCAGCCTTTCCTCTCATTGGCCGTGGCCCAAATGCACATTTCAAACTCCCGTGTGACTTTGTGTAATTTGCAAAAAGTACGCTTTAAAAAAATGACTCAAATGTAATGTTTATACTCAACCACAATAAAAATGAATAAATAAAGCCGGCCGAGAGGTTAAAAATGTGCAAAGCAGCACTCTCTACGGAGCTTTTCTGCTGCTCAGGAATAGCTTGGATTTGTACCAGCCTCCTCCGAGGGGAGCGAAGGCCCGGAAACGGCGGTGGCTCGCCTTGAAAAAGTAGCAGAGCTGGTTCTGGCACCCGCTGCCACCCTCAGAGAGACTCCAGGAACCCGAACTGCTGAGCAGCTTTCCTTCTGCTAAAGTCCTCTGCAGGCCCACTCAGAGTCACTTCTCTGGGAGTCTAGAAAGTGGAGGAAATGCCCTGGATTTATCCAGCTTCAAGGATGGACAATCCTTTCCCAGTCTTAACCCCAAACCAGAAGCTCCATCCAACTCCAGACTGCACCATCCGGCTACATATCTGGAAATAATTCAGCTATGGCTAAATCATTTAGAATGCAAAGTTCTCCAAAACTCTAGTTTAAAGTCTTGTTATTTTTTTAAGAGAATTGTCCTGAGTTAAGTAAAGGGAATCGATCCCTTCATTGGGTCCATAAATATTCACCAAATACCTACCCTACGTTGGGTATTCTATGTGCTGGAGGTTCATTCATGAACCAAACAAAAACTGGGTGGACAATAAAACCAATAGCTAAGTATATTAATAATCACATAAATTACCAAGTAGAGTTAGTTATAAGGAGGGAAGCAAGTTGCTGGGAAGAGGAGATCATGTTAAATTGGAGAATCTTAATAAAAATAAAGAATTCTCTCTTCCTGAGACTTAGCACATTTGTGGGAAGCAAGAATCCCCCCCCTTCATTTTTTAATTTTTTTGGCAACCTGCAGCTCATAAAGGGACTATTTAGCACCCAAAAACCAGCTTCATATTCCACTGGTTTTCGTTATTTTTTGTGCATAGAAGGAAATCTCAAGCAACCTAAAGATCATCCACATTCATCCGGAAAAAGAATCCCAGATATCGGTCACGATGCCTCTAGTTCTCAACAATGAAAAACAGACCTCTTTACCGCCTGAACACTGAAACAGTCGCGCACGATAGTACATTATATCCAGTGTGAGCATCGGCAGCCCTGGCTTATGAACCAAGCAGTTCCGATAGAAATAGAAGCAAGGAGAGAGGAATTGGGGTAAGGTGGCCCCATTCTATTTTTTTTACTGCTTGTCTCACAGATGACCCGTGGCCCGAGGAGAGGGAAGGAAGAAGGGACAGCAGCTGGCACTCTGTCCCGAAACTCACTTCCAGCCAATTGAGAATTCCCTGCTGCCAAATAGCAGGTATGTTTATGTTGAGGGTTTTGTTTTCTTATCTCTCTCTCTCTCTCCCTTTTTTTTTTTTTTTTTTTTAAATCATAGAAGCAGGAAACAAACAACAAAAAACCCTGTCTAACCTTTGGGCTCATTCCTTAAATTCTGTGCCATTCACAAAAGGCTCTCCTCCGGTGGATGGTTTTCTCCCTTCCAAGCTCCACCTGCTTAGTCTGTCTAGGGCAGTGGTCGGCAAACTCATCAGTCAGCAGAGCCGAATATCTACAGTCCAACGATTGAAATTTCTTTGGAGAGCCACATTTTTTAAACTTACGCTTCTTCTAACGCCACTTCTTCAAAATAGACTCGCCCAGGCCGTGGTATTTTGTGGAAGAGCCACATTCAAGGGGCCAAAGAGCCGCATGTGGCTCGCGAGCCGCAGTTTGCCGGCCACGGGTCTAGAGCCTCCTCTGTAATTCTGTAATCAACCCCAAGAAAGAGAAGCCAAATTACCACCAGCTGGGCGGGGAGCCCTCTTCTCTTTGGGCCCTCACCTCACCCCCAGGCACATACAATTAACGACGTTTGTCTTGAGTTCAGGCTTTTGAGTTCCCAACTGTCTCCCCATTTCCCACAGCTGTTCCAAACGCTGTGTTCCTCTCCCCTTTCAGAAGATCACCCCCCACCTTCCTTCGCCAATAAAGCAGAGGATGTGGGGCTTTCACTCCTGCCATTCTGTGGACTCATTTCGCTCCTGCCACCTCCAACCCACTGACTTTGTTACTAATACTCTTGTGTGTGTGTCTGTATTTTGCCAGGCGCTGTCCTAGACTCTGGAGAGAACACAGTTGTTGTGCCACTTATTCATGCATTCATTGGTTGCTTCTTGTCTGTGCCCAGTCTTACTGGAACACAGTCTTACTGTGTACACATTGGCTGTGGCCGCTTTCTCGCCGTAGCAGCAGAGGTGAGTGGCTGGAGTAGAGGACCGTGTGGCCTGCAAAGCCTAAAAGACTTACTCTCTCTCTGCCCTGGCCGGGTTGGCTCAGTGGATAGAGCGTTGGCCTGCGGACTCAAGGGTGCCGGGTTTGATTCCGGTCAAGGGCACATGCCCAGGTTGTGGGCTCGGTCCCCAGTGGGGGGGGGGGGCGTGCGGGAGGCAGCCAATCAATGATTCCCTCTCATCATTGATGTTTCTCTGTCGCTCTTCCTTTCCCTTCCTCTCTGAAATCAATAAGAATATATTTTTAAAAATAAAATAAAATTGATAATTTAAAAAAAAATAAAAGACTTACTCTCTGGCCCTTTAAAGAGGAAGTTTGCTTGACCCCTGCTCTACCCAGCAGCAAGCATGATCTTAGCAGAAATATAATTAAGCCTATGCTTGGAACTCTCCAGTCAAAGTGGATGGGCATATGGATGGGGCAGGATTAAAGGCAGAAGCATTTCGGGGCCAGAGCATGAGTGGGTACCTGGTGTTTTATTATACTTTTCTGTCTTCTTGTGTTTGCTCTAAATTCTAGTTAGTAAAATGTTTTTTTAGAAAATAAAAAAGAAATGCTTCCCATGTCTGTTTCTGTGAGGATACATTCCTTGCTGTTAACATGGCCTCCAACCCCCTCTTGGCCTAGCTCACACTCCCGCTCCGAGAGAGTTAGGGGAGGGAGGAGGAGCAGTAGGGGTGTACCTCCCCATATTCATGACAGAAGACCCCACATTGGAGAAACCCAGTATTTGAAGACATCTATCTGCTATTGACGGCACCTTGATTTGGTTTAAGCCCGTGGTCGGCAAACTGCGGCTCGCGAGCCACATGCGGCTTGCAAGCCTCGGTCTGCCGCTCTGTTTGACTCCGACCACTGGTTTAAGCCAATCCCTGCTTTACTGAAACCAGGAGCTAATGAGTTCTTATCTTCCGTTGTCAGTCCTCTCCCCATTACCTCACCTCCCTCTTACTCATCCTTTCAGCCCCATCCCTCCCCCCCTGTAACCGTTCCCCCCCCCCCCCCCCCGTGTGAAACAGCCCGTGATGAAGTCACCAGTGACCTTTCTTTCACGGATGCAGCCAACATGTCCGTTCAGTCCTTGTCTCCTCTGACCTCCTGGAGCACTTAGCTGCTGCTCACTTCCTCCTTCCCAAGATCCTCGGTTCCCTTGACATTTGGGATGACGCTCTCATGGTTCTCCTACCTCTGTCTTTGGAAGGACGCTCTTCCTCGCCAGCCTGTACGTGTTCAAAGTCCCCCAGGCTCCATCCCCCGTCTTCCTCTTAGACAGTCTTATCCACAGTCTTAACCGTCATCTACACAGGGGTCAAGTTTTTATGTTTCCAACCCAGACGGCCTGCCTGGGCTCTGGAACTGCACCGTCCCGTGCAGAGTCTCTAGCCACGTCTAACTATTGAGCATGTGAACCGTGCCTAGGCCAGTGGTCGGCAAACTCATTAGTCAACAGAGCCAAATATCCACAGTACAACGATTGAAATTTCTTTTGAGAGCCGAAAACCGACTTCTGCGCATGGGCCACGAAGTTTCAATCGCGCTGTCCGTGCGCGCCCGCACGTGGTATTTTGTGGAAGAGCCACACTCAAGGGGCCAAAGAGCCGCATGTGGCTCTCGAGCCGCAGTTTGCCAACCACTGGTCTAGGGCAACTGAGAAACTAAGCATTTCCTTTTATTTTATTTTATTTTTTTTATTGATTTTTTTTTTTTTTTTACAGAGAGGAAGGGAGAGGAATAGAGAGCTAGAAACATCAATGAGAGAGAAACATCGACCAGCTGCCTCCTGCACACCCCCCACTGGGGATGTGCCCGCAACCAAGGTACATGCCCTTGACCGGAATCGAACCTGGGACCTTTCAGTCCGCAGACCAACGCTCTATCCACTGAGCCAAACCGGTTTCGGCAGCATTTCCTTTTAATTCGTTGACATGGAAATGGCCACATGTGGGTAGAGGCTAAAAGATGAGACCGTGTAGATATAGACTATTTTCTTCATCACAGAAGGTTCTGTTGAACAGCTGGACATCCATGTCCCGTCATATCCAACCCCTGGTTGACACTGCCTCCTGGCTGTCTCAAAGTAATGTGAACTCAACTTCTCTAAAGCCAGACACATAGCCCTTCTCCCCAATCCTGGTCCTCTCCCAGTATTTCCTGTCTCAGTGACTGGCACCAGGGTTCATTCATTTTCTCAAAGCCAGAAATCTAGGAATCATGCTTGACTGTATTTCTCCTTCATCTCCAATATCTAGTCAAGCTCTGTCCTTTCTGTCTTAAATATTTTTCCCAACTCCTTGCCTTCTATCACCACAACTACCTTGTTCAAGCTCCCACTCTCTCTCACATATCTGATCTAGACACCCTTGCTTAAAGTTCCTCCTTAACATTGCCCCCAAGCCCCTGAATATCTGCCGCTGCCCATCCTCCAGTCTTCACAGCTACCACATTCCCCTCCTGAGACAGCCATACCATCGTTTTTCTGTCCCTTTTGCCTTTTAAAAAAATATATTTTTATTGATTGCAGAGAGGAAGGGAGGAGGGAGAGAGAGAAACATCAATGATGAGAGAGAAACATTGATCGGCTGCCGATATTTTAGCAGCCGATCGCCACGTCATTAGTCTTGGACTGACTTGTTTGGTGTGCGCAACAGGAAATATTTCGCTTTCGGAGAACAAGAAAAATAGGTTTATTTGCGTTACCCTTATTAATTTGTGCAGTTATTCAGTGTCTGGTAAGTTAATGTTCAAGAAAAAATGTTAATTTTTATTAAAATGTTCTATTTTATGTTAACGATGACGTTTATTTCAGCCCTTTGTATTCAGCATGTCTCTATCGAAATAAACCTACGTTTCTATGAAAATGGAAGCTTGTGGTTTTTTGCGGCCCACACACACTTAATCCTTGTTTATCTGGCCCGTGTCAGCCTTTGAGTTTGACATGCTTGGCCTAAAGGAACAGAGACCGTTCTGCATGTTGTCACCAGCCAGTGGGTTTTTTTTTTTTTTCTTTTATATATTTTATTGATTTTTACAGAGAGGAAGGGAGAGGGATAGAGAATCAGAAACATAGATGAGAGAGAAACATCTATCAGTTGCCTCCTGCACACCCCCCACCGGGTATGTGCCCGCAACCAAGGTACATGCCCTTGACCGGAATCGAACCTGGGACCTTTCAGTCCACAGGCCGACGCTCTATCCACTGAGCCAAACCGGTTAGGGCATAGCCAGTGGGTTTTAAATTCACTGGAGCCAAATCCAAACAGGAGGGAAGATATGGAATCAAAAGTCAAAACAGAGGCAAGACTTGTGAGCAGAAAGGCTGCCCTCAGACAGGCTTGTGGGAGACAAATAAAGCATCGCCTCCCACAAGCTGTATCAAACCCAGCTCCATCTAACCCTGGTCTTAACCTCAACCCATTATGCATTCCCCATTCTTATCTTAGACCGAAATCCCTTGTGGGCTGATGGAAGGCAGCTCTGATACTTCAGATGAGGACTTCAGATAAGCTTCATGTAAAAAAAAATGCTTGTAGCTTCTCACGGGTGCCAGCAGAGAACTGCTTAGTCAACAGGGCCCCTGCTCCTGGAGGTCCCCAGGGGGCGTGGGCCAGCAGGCAGGAGCTGTCTGGGCGAGAGGTTCTGCAGGAGACCCCGTGCAGGGCTGGCTGGTCAGGCGTGATTAAACTGGGTGCGGATGGGCGAGGGTGTCGTTCAGACAGGAGCTGCTACTGAGATAGTGATCATAAGGTAAGTGGCAAAGGGCCAGGCGGTGGGCGGGGCGGGGCTCAAGTTGCCAGGCAAGCTGTCCGACAAGGAGGGCAGAAACCAGCGAAACGGAACACCGCGCGCGCACCTGAGAGACGTGTTGTTCTGACACCTCACTGGGTCAGAGGAGCCCATTTTAACGCAAGGCTGCCCGGACTGAGCTGGACAGTCCTGTCCCAGACACGTTTCATTTCCTCTTAAAGGGCTGGGCCTCCTCTCTGTATCCAGGGACGCAGTGTCATACTCCGGGTCAGCTGGGGAGGAAGCCTGTAGCTCAACTCCCCTGCTGAGAGCTGGCATCAACGAAGGTGGTTTCTGGGGTGTGATTTGTAGGCTCTGCCTGCGTGATCTGTGGGTGGGGGTGCGAGGGGCACATCCACGCTGAGATCTGTAGAGGCAGCTCTCCTACAAACGAGACGAATCATGAGCCACATGCTTTTATGATTTGATTAGAAAAACTCCATGAATAGTCATAATAGGAACTACCTTTGATTCTCAGTTCCATGCCAGACCCTGAAACAACATATTATATCTTATTAAATCCTCACAACAGCCCTAGCCAGTTTGGCTCAATGGTTAGAATGTTGGCCTGTGGACTGAAGGGTCTTGGATTCAATTCTGGTCAAGGGCACGGACCTCAGTTGCAGGCTCGATCCCCGGCCCCGGTTGGGGCGCATGCAGGAGGCAACCATTCGATGTCTCTCTCACATCAATGTTTCTCCGTCTCTCCCCCTCCCTTCCATTCTCTCTAAAACAAAAACTGTCCTCTGGGGAGGATTAACCACAACAACACAACCTTCACAACAACCTTAAGAAATGGATGCTATGAATAGTCTCAGTTTACTGATGAAGAAACGTGACTTGGAGAGATGAGTAAGAAGGTCACTGTTAGTGAAAAGTAATGGCAGGTCTCCTTGCTGCGCTAGGTCTACGCTCTCCTCTTCTGCTTCCAACCATAAGCGAAAGGAAACTTGGAGAAACACCTGAGCAGCGACGCTGGTGGCAGGAACAGCAGCAGCTACAGGCCTGTGGGTTCCCCAGCTGAAGTCTGTCCCTTTCGGTAGCGTGCTCAAGGCCGCACAACCGACGTGTGCCATTAGGACAGGCGGATGCGTTCAGCCGCCCAGGAGGGTTTCATCGTCTCCTAGGATGACAGGAGGACTGGGAGAGGTGTGGTCAGCTCCGGTTCCTATTTTGGACACGGGTGTCCACTGACCAGTAGGTTTCCCCCTCAAATTCAAGTCCACCCAAAGTTCTCGGTGACCATGAAGAGGGTTATACACACCATCACACGGTGATGTGGGGCCCAGGTATGTCCTATGATCTGAGCCACACTGCCAAGGACACCGATGCATCCAACAAGGAGGTGAGGGTAACTGACAGAACTTGTTGAACCAGAAGGAGCCTGGCTGCGCCCGGGTGGCCAGGTTGAGGCGGAGGTGGCGCCGCCCAGCTACACTCAGGAGCGGCAGGCAAGCTGACACTGTCACCTTTGGGGACATATGTGTGGATGCGGAGGAGCCAGCCTGCGGGAGCAGGATGCTGGTGGGATGTGCAGGATCGAACTAAACACGAAGCCAGGGGGTAAGGTGGACCAGGGAACCACTACTGGTTGAATGTAAGGACGGCAAGAGATGTCTGCGGATCTTGGTGGGCTGTGATAATTCCAGAGAATGCTCGCAGCTTCAGTCAGGAATCTGAAGTCAGTCTGAGAATAAGTTTGTTTTTTTAAGTATAGGGTAATAATAAATGGAAGGAATTTTCAACAAGGCGGAAGAAAACCTCCCCAAGTGTGTTCATTCTTGGGTACCAAGAACTACAGGGCAGCGATGGATGGATGAGTCAAGAGATCAAAGAGCTTCTGAGTCTCTGTGACTAAGTGTTTCTCAGATGTAAGTGGGGGAAACCAGCCCCTTTAACTAGAGACGGCCTGAGTCCTCTACCTCTTCCCCCGAAATGAGCCGAGTTGGTGCCTAAGAACTTCAGTCCCTGAAAGGAAATAAAGCAGAGTGGCTAAAATACGGCGTCAGTGTCACCTAGACCCACACGGGAATCCATCCCTGCCACTTCATACCTGCGTGGCATTAGACAATTTACTTAAAATCTCTGGAAGCCTCAGTTTCCCCGTCTGTAAAATGAGGAAACCAATACTTAGCTCTCAGGTTACTGTGAGAATTAAGGGGGATAGTATATGGAAAACATTTAGCTCAGAACCTGGCCCATAGTAAGCATTTAATAAGAGTATCTACCATTATTCTTTAAAATATATTTTTATTGATTTCAGAAAGGAAGAGAAAGAGAGAGAGAGAAATATTAATGATGAGAGAGAATCATTGGTGGGCTGCCTCCTACATGCCCCTCACTGGGGATCGAGCCTGCAATCCAGGCATGTGCCCTGACCAGGAATCAAACCTTGACCGCCTAGTTCAGCGGTCGGCAAACTCATTAGTCAACAGAGCCAAATATCAACAGTACAACGATTGAAATTTCTTTTGAGAGCTGAAAACCGAATTCTGCGCAATGGGCCATGAAGTTTCAATTGCGCGCTCTATATGTGCGCTCGCACATGGTGTTTTGTGGAAGAGCCACACTCAAGGGCCAAATAGCCACATGTGGCTCGCGAGCTGCGGTTTGCCGACCACTGGCCTAGTTCATAGGTTGATGCTCAACCACTGAGCCACGCTGGTCGGGCTCTATCGTTTTTACACAGCATCAAAGTCACCCCACCCCTCACGCAGGACCATGGGGCTGTTGGTGTTGATTACACAGAGCAAACCCTCTGGGAAAGGCTGAACGTCTCTGTCTGGGGGCCACATTTCCCCTGTCACAAAGGCCCAAGGCCCGGAGACCGTATGTGTTAAGCCTTCATTCCCCAGGCAGAGTAGCTATCTTGTCTTACCTCAGTCTTTGATTGTCATTCCTTCGCAGTGCCATGCTTTCTCAAAGCCCACAGAGATGCCCCTTAGCTGTTTTGGTCTTTAAATAGGGGTACTAATGCCTGCTTTTCTTACTTCACAGGATTGCCATGGGGGTCGGGCACTTGAACATATGTGAAGCGAGAACTCACGGAGAAACATGAGAGAGACTTGGGTCAAAATGACCAACTCGGCTCTCGAACCAGCAGCTGGAAAGAGGTGGGAATGAAGGAAAGGGTGCTTTTCAGGAAAGAGCAAGGGAGTGAACGGAACTCAGTGAGGGAGTGGCCACTGGACAAGGGAAAGAAGTCAGAGCCTGGTTCCTATAGAATCTATAGTATAGATCAACATGGCCCAAGACTGAGGGAGGATGTTCTGTACCAGGACCCAAGCCGTTGTCAAGGTCGCGGAACGAGATCACCCAGCCGCTCCCTCCCTGGACCTCAGAGCACAGGGACCCTGCACAGCAGAGGGACTGAGGGGCTGTGGAGAGGGCTGGCAGGCCTCGGGGTGCAGGTGTTATCGCTGCCAACCACTGCAACCCTGATGCTTCCCGCGGCATTAGCAGAACTGCATGCTGAGGTCATCTGGGGGCAACCACAGGGGGGCCCGGTCTCATCGCATGAGTCTTCTAGAAGATGGACACTGAAGGAGGAAGGGGGTCTGACACGAGGCAGGTTGTCTGTTGCTGTGATCTGGGGACCACGTGGAAGGACCTGAGTGCAACGCCAGCCAACAGCCAGCAAGGAGAGAGCCTCGTTTCTGGAATTGCAGGAAACAGAATTCAGCCAACAACAAGATTCTAATAGCCAGAAGCAAAGATGAAATCTTAAGGCTTATCAAATGTCTTTCCTCAAAAAAAAAAAAAAAAAAAAAAGAACCAAAATGACCTCATTAGGTGCTCAAATAATAAGGGCTCTCATTTATTGAGTGTTTAGGACTTACTGAGCACTTTCATCATATTGTTTTATTAAATTCTTACAATTCCATCAAGTGGTAATTAGATCTCCATTTTACGGAGGAAACACCCAACCACTCAAAAAAGGGACGGTGACCTGTGCCAGGGAAGCGGAGGACTGGTCTTCACGCTCAGGGCTGCTTGATTCCAAATCCCACTCTTTCTACTGTGTAACCCTGACCTGCCTGGGGGCCTGGTGGCTGAAGTGGGACATCCACACGGAGCAGACCGGTCAGCACTCTCCCCTTTGGAGAGTCAACGCCCCTTAATCTCTCACCTCATCCTTGGATACATCGGGTTTCCATGTGGGTTTTCCAGGACAGAGGCAAATGGCTTTGCCAAATCGTTTCGGATCAATACTAGTAAGTGAACTCTAGAACTGGTGTGCACAGTGGCCACGACCTCCCAGCTCCACCCAGGTATTCTGTTTCCCGAGATGACTCATGGTATCTGGTCCTCATCCATGGGCCAACCCTCCAGCAACGCTGAAGGCCTCCATTCACTCTGGGCGGTATCTGTCCATCCCCTGGGATTCCCACTTGCAAGACCTTCTGCTCCCATGCCCCCGGCAGGCTCGCTGTCTGGAGCCTGGGAAGGGTTTGCAGTGGGACTGAATGGGGATCCCCACCGTGTGATTTTTCCCACGTTTTCTCAGGGGCAACATTCACCCATACACACAACCCTGCAACATGGTGCCGGGCTGGGGGAAATGCATCAGGAGCCCCTGAGCAAGGTCAGAGCCATCAGAGCTAACGAGTCACAAGGTCCTGTCGGCGTGTTTGAGCATAGACCTATGAACCAGGAGGTCACGGTTTGATTCCCAGTGAGGGGGTTGGGGGAGGGGGGTGTGCAGGAGGCAGCCAATCAATGATTCTCTCTTATCATTGATGTTTCTATCTCTCTCTCTACCTTCCTCTCTGAAATCAATAAAAATATTTTTAAAATATATTTTATTGGTTTTTTTACAGAGAGGAAGTGAGAGGGATAGAGAGTTAGAAATATTGATGAGAGAGAAACATCGACAGCTGCCTCCTGCACACCCCCTACTGGGTATGTGCCCGCAACCAAGGTACATGCCCTTGACCGGAATCGAATCTGGGACCCTTGAATCCACAGGCTGACACTCCATCCACTGAGCCAAACCGGTTAGGGCAATAAAAATATTTTTTTAAAAATAAAAACAGCCGAAACCGGTTTGGCTCAGTGGATAGAGCGTCGGCCTGCGGACTCAAGGGTCCCAGGTTCGATTCCGGTCAAGGGCATGTACCTGGGTTGCGGGCACATCCCCAGTAGGGGGTGTGCAAGAGGCAGCTGATCGATGTCTCTCTATCATCGATGTTTCTAGCTCTCTATCCCTCTCTCTTCCTCTCTGTAAAAAAATCAATAAAACATATTAAAAAAATAAATAAATAAAAAAAAATAAAAATATACCAGTATATATATTTTTATTGACTTCAGAGAAGAAGGGAGAAGGAGAGAGAGAGAGAAACATCAATGATGAGAGAGAATCTGATTGGCTGCCTCCTGCAAGTCCCCCACTGGGGATCGAGCCCACAACCCCGGCATGTGCCTTTGACCAGAACCAAACCCAGGACCCTTCAGTCCACAGGCCGATGCTCTATCCACAGAGCCAAACGGGCTAGGGCAATACTGCTATTTTCTTTTTTTAAGACTCCCAAAGGAAGCAGTGGTTAAGAGAAATGTCCCTGGCAAAGCTGCCTGCTCCCTCTGTGGGTGAACAATTGGAGGGGAATACCAGGTGTGGTGGGGGTTTGTGTGGACTCTAGAATGTTCCATAAGCCCGGCTTATCCCCTCTCGTAGCTGCAGAGAGGAGAGTAGTCAAGGTTGCTGGGAAAAGGGTTCATGTTGATTTCCCAACACAAAGAGCAGATTAGTCAACTTGGAAAAAATTCAGAGAAGCTGAAATCCTTCCCAAACTCCCGGCTTCATAAATCAGCTGAGACAGTAATCCACCCTTCACATTCTGGAAAGTTGGACTTGCATCATCGACCAGGCCGAGAGAAGCAGCCCTGGATTGTGACTTCAATCAGTGATCACTGAAGCCAACTACAAAGGGCCGTGTCCGCGAGGAGATGCGTGGGAAGAAAAAATGGGTTCAGGGAGAGGAAGGAGGCCAAATCCTGCTTCCGGGGTCCCTGGACAAGCAGCCCTGTCTCTGGAGAAAGACCCCCTGATGCGGCCAAGGGGTTACTCACCGAGCTTTAGGGGAACATAGGGAAGGCCTCCCAGAGCCGCGATGCTTCTGTTGTCCAAATTCCACGCTTAGGAAACAGCCTTCTGATGATAATGACAGTCACCCGAGAGCCCCTCTATGAGAAATGAGGGCAGCGCTCCCTCCACGGGCATGGACGGGAGGCCCCGGCATGCTGGCCACTGGAAAGGGAGACCTGGCTGCAAATTCTGCTGGCGTTCCACTGGACCTGTCAGTGCCTGGCAGGCATCAGTCTGTCCCTGGAGGGGACAGAGAAAATCCAGGGGCAGGACCTCGAATCCAAGGACTGAGCGGAGCCCTGAGCTCAGGGCCTCTCCGAAGTGCCATTGGGCTCTGTGAGCGACCTGCTTGATTCCCATCAGCGGCTACGACCACTCACCCTCCCCGCACCCCTCCAAAAACACAAAACAAAAAACACACCTTTCCTCACCAGGATGCTTAGAAAACTCCTTTCTAGCCTGAAGTCTGGAGGCCAGTGCCGAGCCCATAATGACCGTACAGGGGTGACAAGAAGGTGGATTGATATCCTAATCATCTCTCCAGCCTCCCATGGCTGGGCCCTCACCTTTGCTTGATGTGGTGACTTCCTGTAATAGCAAGGATCTTTTTCACTGAAAATCATTCATCTCTTTCTTTTGTTCATGCAGTAGTTTGACTGGGATTGCTACGCAGGCCTTCATCAAACCCATAAAGAGTCTGGGGCCGCGGGGTAGAGAAGAGAACTTCGTACTAGCCGCAGGAATGAGGAGAAGAGGCCTCTGGCTTGTCTAGTGGCCATGCACCCATTTCACAGCATGTGAGAAAGGGAGCAAGACCCCAAGTTCTAAACCAGAGAGCAATACCAAATGTTTACCTAAGATGTTTTTAAAAAACACATATTTCCTGCCCGGCCGGCGTGGCTCAGTGGTTGAGTGTTGACGTATGAACGAGGAGGTCACGGTTCGATTCCCGGTCAGGGCACATGACTGGGTTGTGGGCTTGGACCCTAGTGTGGGGCATGCAGGAGGCAGCCGATCAATGACTCTCTCTCATCATTGATGTTTCTCTCTCTCTCTCCCTCTCCCTTTCTCTCTGAAACCAATAAAAATATATTTTAAGCCGAAACCGGTTTGGCTCAGTGGATAGAGCATCAGCCTGTGGACTCAAGGGTCCCGGGTTCGATTCCAGTCAAGGGCATGTACCTTGGTTTCTGGCACATCCCCAGTAGGGGGTGTGCAGGAGGCAGCTAATCGATGTTTCTCTCTCATCATTGATATTTCTAACTCTCTATCCCTCTCCCTTCCTCTCTGTAAAAAGTCAATAAAAATATATATATATATATTTTAAAAATAATAATAATATTTCTTGCAGAACATTTAGTTTTGAGTATCGTAGTTTTCGGTGCATCCATCAGTATGAACGAGAAGGAAAAGGTACATCTGTCAGCACAACCACTTTGGAAAATTTAGAAAGCTCTTCCAAATCTGAACACACGCAGCCCAATGGCTGAGCAATTCCACTCCTAAATCTCTACCCAACAGAAATGCAAACAGATAGTCAAAAAGACATGTACAAGAATACTTTTAGCAGCACTGTTTGTCATCAAAACTGGGAAGAACACGGGGAAAGTTCTATATAATCATAGTGGAAGGAGCTATCCTAAGTATGACACAAAATCCAGACTCCGTTTTTTAAAGAATAACAAATTAAATTACATGTAAAGAAATGATCGGTACCACATAGAGAAAGTAACGCATTCAAATAAATTACTAACAGCACACCATTAGTGAGAGGAACTTTTCAACTTACCAAGATACCAACACTGACAACGTATGTTTTTATTATTGGAGCATAATGACTTGGTATTTGTATATATTGCAAAATGATCACCATAATAAGTCTAGTTAGCATCCGTCACCATACATAGCTACTTTTTTTTTTTTAATTTCTGATGCAGAGGACTTTTTGGATATCTCTTGGCAACTTCCAAATATGTAATATATTACTAACTATAGTTACCATGCTGTACATTACATCCTCACGACGTAATTATTTTATAACTGGGAGTTTGTACCTTTTGACCCCCTTCATTCATTTCTCACTCCCACCCGCTGCTACTGGCAACCCCCAGTCTGTTCTCTGTACAGATGAGCTTGGTCTGTTGTTGTTGTTTTAAATTCTGCATTTCATTGAGATAATATGGCATTTGTCTTTCTTAGCAACTTATATTTTTTAAATATTTTTTTTATTTTTTACAGAGAGGAAGGGAGAGGGTTATAGAGTTAGAAATATCGATCAGAGAGAAACATCGATCAGCTGCCTCCTGCACACCTCCTCCTGGGGATGTGTCCGCAACCAAGGTACATGCCCTTGACCGGAATTGAACCTGGGACCTTTCGGTCTGCAGGCTGACGCTCTATCCACTGAGCCAAACCGGTTAGGGCAGCAACTTATTTTTTTATTGGGAGTTAGAGGCCTTAGGAGAAAATAGCAATTGAAAAACAGCACTTTTTTTTTTCAATAAGGCAACCTGGGAATATTGAACAAGAACTGTAAAATCCTTCTCTGAGCCTTTACTTGTCCTTTGGGGTCTAACACTCTCACGTTCCTATCAATGCTATTTCTAATGATGGAAACATGAGAAATACATTGAAACATTATTTTCCTTTCTAAAATGCATGTGTAGATGATATTAATTCAAACATGTGAAATAGCACTGCGTTAAAAGTGGGACACCAAATGGTATGGTTAGTCAAACACTTGTTACAATTCTATGAAGTCTCTGTAGAGACATTACGGGGAGAAAATACATTTTGAGGAGCGGGAACAGTCTCTAATGAAGTGTTCATCCCTCTGGCAGGCGCTGCAGCAGAAGAAGGAGGACCAGTGGGCACAGTACTAGGTCAGTACTGGCAGAGGAAAGAATACCTGGGATAGGATTACTGATGTCCCACCTTTGGCACCCAGGGCAGTCCAACTGGCCCGCTAGCCGTGACCCACACGCACCCAAGGGAATACATGCCACCTGGTGGCTGGATGTGAAAATTACAGCTCTGTTGATTCCTGGAGGTCAGACTTAACTCCTAAGAAAAACTAAGTAGCTGGCCATTAAGGGTG
Organism: Eptesicus fuscus; assembly: GCF_027574615.1. NCBI lineage: Eukaryota > Metazoa > Chordata > Mammalia > Chiroptera > Vespertilionidae > Eptesicus > Eptesicus fuscus. The sequence continues at coordinate 6,775,071 of NC_072496.1, read as the reverse complement.
AGCTTTTCATGCCCCCAAAAGCATCGTACCTGGCTCCTGGCTTATCACTGCCACGTCCTAAAAGTCCTCTTACTGCCTCTCCACGTTTGCCAGGGTTCTCAGTCACGCCTCTTCTCACCCTCAATCAACATAACGTCTTTAGCATCTTTCCTCTGAGAACGCCACGTGCAGGACACGTTACTGTACGTGTGAATGGTCATGTCCTCGATGACTGCAAAGCCATGCCTTTACCCCGGCACATTCTCTAATTCTTCTCCAGAAACACAGCAATATATTTTATTAGTAAGCAATCAAAAGATAAATTCACAAAGATAACTCACATTCTGTGTCACTGTCCTTTTTTTTTTTTTTTTAATGGCTCATTCATTATAGAACACTGTCCTCATCATTCAACCAACCCTTGATTATTCTTTGGGATATCGTCTGGGGGCAATTAAAATAGCAGCATTTCCTTTCGCGTCGGTTTGTGTTACTGTTATTATTAGTGTCCTTCCAGAGAGACCTACCTGCTTGAAAAGACAGCCCCCTCCAGGTGACAAGTCCTGATGTGACACTGAAAAGGTGAGGAAGGTTCTCTGGAAAGAAACTTCCAGATGCCGACACTGACTCCCTTAGTTTTTGCTGATTACCCTTCCTGCTGACTTCTACTTCCTTGTTACTCAGCTGACCGTTCCTCATCTATTTGTCATGAGATTAAATAGGTCATAGCAGCCCAGCCGGTGTGACTCAGTGGTTGAGCATTGACCTATGAACCAGGAGGTCACGGTTCAATTCCCGGTTATGGCACATGCCCAGGTTGCAGGGCTCCATCCCCAGTAGGGGGTGTGCAGGAGGCAGCCGATCCATGATTCTCTCTCATCATTGATGTTTCTATCTCTCTCTCCTTATCCCTTTCTCTCTGAAATCAATAAAAATTTATTTTTTTTAAATGGTTCATAGCAGGAGCTCAATTAAACACCAGTCCCTTCTCTTCTCGCCCATTTGAACCATCATGCTCGTGTAAAGGCCAGAAGTATGAAACAGAATGGCAAGTGCCCGTCACGTAGGATGTGAAGTGGGGAAAGTGTTGGGGTTCAGCCCCTCATTCCAATTTTTAGGTTCATCATGGCTTTGACAAGTCCTCACTCTGCCACCCCCTCCATCCTAACACCTGTCCACTCAGAGGTGGGGCACCCATCAGCCCTTCAGTCCATCTCCCCCCACCTGGACTGTCTGGGCCTGATCAGGAAATGTTTCCAATCCTCTTTTCCTAAACCCACCTCGCCACAGCACCCTGATGTCTTGCTCTTTTTCAAACTCATGGATCTTTAGAAGATATACACAAAGAGAACCTTGAGAACAGACACGAAAGACTTCAGAAAATGGGTGGCATTCGTCTAAAAAGCCCTCCAGTTAACCGGCTGCCAACACGTTGATTATTCTTTGCTCCCTTGGTTCTTGCTGTGCTTGTCCAGGATCAAAACAGCAGAAAGGAGTTAACATCACCAGTAATGAGACAGACTGACAACGTGAGCTTCCTGATAGTGTAACACACCAGGAAGGATGCTATCTTTGCCAAAAATGCACAACACGGCCCTAGCCGGATTGGCTCAGTAGATAGAGCGTCAGCCTTCGGATTGAAGGGTCCCAGGTTCAATTCTGGCCAAGGGCACATGCCTGGGTTGCAGCTTGATCCCCAGTGGGGGGGGGGGGGTGCAGGAGGCAGCCGATCAATGATTCTCTCTCATCATTGATGTTTCTATCTCTCTCCTTCTCTCTTCCTCTCTGAAATCAATAAAGAAATATATATATATATTTTAAAATGCACAACACAAATCTAATCATGAGAAAACACAAGACAAATCCAAACTGAATGACATTGTACAAAACTACTTGTCTATGTGCTTACAAAGTGGCAAGGTCCTGAAAGATAAGAAAGACTGAGGAATTGTTCCAGATGAAAGGAGACTGGAGGGTCATTTCAAGGGCATTATTGAGACAAGCAGCAAAATCTGAATATGGACTGTATATTAGACAATAGTATTTATTATATCAAGGTTGAATTTCCTGAATTTTATAACTGAACTATTGTTATACAAGAGAATGTCCTTGTTCTTAGGAGATATCTGCTGATGTATTTTGAAGTAAAAAGGCACAAATAGTTTAGGAGAAAAATATTGTGAATATATATAAAGTCATAAAGCAATTGTGACAAAATGTTAAAATTGAGGTCAAGAGAATGTGGGAGTTCTTTGTCCTATTCTTGTCACCCTTCTGTAAGTTTGGAATTATTTCTAAAAAAGAAAACACAAAAATAGGATAACATTGAAGAATCAGGTCCTCCGCTTCTATTTTTGGATAGATGTTTCATGCAAGAAAGGGGGAGAGTTTACATGGAGCCCTTCTGGCAATTGCATTTTTAAGCTGAGTGGTCATGGGGATTAGATTGTTTGTCTACGTGGGCCTGGCAAGGTTATTCTCTTATCAGAAAGAAGGCCCTGATTGGCCTCACGGGTTCTCCTAACTAATCCTGCTTCACTCCACCCACTCAGTCCGTGGGACGCACAAATAATTACAGTTGATGAGTAGTAAGTGCTTATGTCTGAAGCATTGAGCCAACCTTTTATTTTTTTAAATATATTTTTATTGATTTCAGTGAGGAAGGGAGAGGGAGAGAGAGATAGAAACAGCAATGATGAGAGAGAATCATGGATCAGCTGCCTCCTGCACACCCCCTGGTGGGGATCAAGCCCACAAACACAGGCTTGTGCTCTGACCGGGACTTGCACTGTGACCTCCTGGTTCAGAGGTCGACGCTCAACCAACTGAACCATACTCGCCGGGCGAGGTAACCCTTTAATAGTATTAGGACATTGAATTCCCATCACAATCTTATGAGATATGTACTATTACTCTACCATTTTTACAAATGAAGAAACTGAGGCACAGAGAGGGTAAATAGATTTCACAAGGTCACAGAACTGCTCCACGGACAAGCCAGGAATTGAAATCACGTCTGCCTGACTCCAGCATCAATGCTCTTAACTACTGTGCTACTTAAGCCCTGAACCGTGGCTCTTGGGTAGACTCTGGTCTTTGGAGATAGGATAGTACTTGTGGGGAGAAGGCACATACCCGGGCTTGGATAGCGAGGGTACCAGGCAGACATAAGCACATCAGATACCACATCAAACTGTCAGCACAACCAGCCCACAGTCTCCTGCAGGCCAGAAGCAAGGGTGTGTGGGAAGCAGTTCTTGAATGTTGATCCACAAGGTCAAATGCCCTCAGTTTCTTCGTTTACAAGGTCATGTTTGGTCGCAGAGACTGAAGCACCCCAAGTCACACATGGCAAGGGTCCCCGAACCCAGGGACACGGCTTCACTGAGGGCTCCCCAGGGTCAGGAAGAGATCGTTCACTCACGAGGTGAACATTCCCTACTTGCTCAGTGTGTGACAGGCGCTGGGCCGCAATGGAGAAGAGGCCCTGCCGGGAAGGCGCTCTGAGAAACAAGACTCATACTCCGATGGTCAGCACCTCTGGTACAATCATCACAGACCGGAGACAGGCCTCCGCGCGGGACCTGCAGACACGGTTCAACATGCCCTGCACGGCAAAACACATACCTAGTAAAGGGCACAAGCCTTCAGGGAACAGCTCGATAACGTTATGCTCACCAGCACAGGGCTAACCCTGAATATGGACCGTGTGGGGTTGACACTCTACCCAACTGAGCTGCCTGGCCTGGGCTAGCATATTCTTGATAAATGGAGGAAAATACCGGAAGGGCCGTAACCGGTTTGGCTCAGTGGATAGAGTATCGTCCTGTGGACTGAAGGGTCCCAGGTTCTATTCCAGTCAAGGGCATGTACCTTGGTTGCAGGCACATCCCCAGTAGGAGATGTGCAGGAGACAGCTGATTGATGTTTCTAACTCTCTATCCCTTTCACTTCCTCTCTGTAAAAAAAATCAATAAAATATATCTTAAAAAAAAAAGAAGAAAATATCAGAAGGAATGTTTAAATGAAGTAAAAGTGGATGCTTTGGGGGAATGAGTCTAAAAGGTGGGGCAGGAGTCGGCTGCCTTTAGTGCTATTTTAAAAAATCTCAGTGCAATAAAATGTTGATTTAAAAAATGCTAATGCAATGTAACTAGGCAGGTGTCATCCTTGGTATAGGGAGCGGCTTACTACCTATTGTGTAGAGCTGTACTGGGTTATATGGTAGCCACTAGCTGTACGTGACTTATATTTTAAAATAAGGTGAATTGAGAACATAGAGCTAAAGGATCAAAGAGGAGATCTCTGCTAAATCCAGGGATATGAGAAAGAGAAGAGAAAAATTATGTAAGGACACTGGAGTCAAAAAGTTTATATAGCCCAGCCGGTGTGGCTCCGTGGTTAAGTGTTGACCTATAAACCAGGAGGTCACAGTTCTATTCTATATCCTAGCAAGCGATCGAACTCCAGTTCTTCCAGTTGAACTCTTGAGGGGACACTTTGCATATCAGCTTTTTATATATAGATAGATAAACAGACAACCCTGGGACAGAACAGAATAAAGAAACCACGTGAACACAATGGGTTCTGAGCCAAATCTTTTGAAAAGAGTAGCTCTGAGGAGAGCCTATTGTGTAAGCGCCAGGGAAGCAGAAGGGATGAAATCTGAGAGAGAGAAGCGGGTAGATCCAGGCTCCCACCGCCCCCCGGTGAACCTGACTAGAAAGGCCCCAGCTACATGGGGGCGGGGGAAATGCTGTTACACTAGGCTCCTGCTCTGCGTTCTTTGAGGCCTTCCCCTCTCATACGATCTAAACCATTAGGTATCTGATCCAAGAAACAAATTCACAGTTAATTCATGGGCTCATGTCCACTAATACCCGATGTCTGTCACGTGACTTTTTCCACAAGCGCCTGAGCGTGTCTTCATTGTGAGCAGTATGTCAACCGAAGAAACGTCCAAACGTCCAAAAACTGTGAGCATTTTTTGAGTATATTTGAGCCAAACTGACGACAATTGCTGGGAAGCAAAATCTCAATGGATTGAGAAAAATGCTCTGGAGGATGGCGGTTTTACACCTTGTTTTATTTTTTATTTTTATTTTTTAAAATATATTTTATTGATTTTTTTTTTTACAGAGAGGAAGGGAGAGGGATAGAGAGTTAGAAACATCAATGAGAGAGAAACATCGATCAGCTGCCTCCTGCACACCTCCTACTGGGGATGTGCCTGCAACCAAGGTACATGCCCTTGACCGGAATCGAACCGGGGACCTTTCAGTCCATAGGCCGACGCTCTATCCACTGAGCCAAACCGGCTAGGTCTACACCTTGTTTTATACATTACAATCAAAGGAGGAGGCTCAAGAGGTTACAGGAAATACACTGGTGATAGATCAGGGAGGTGGGAGAAAGCAAAGCGGGGAAACCTCTGGGATTGGATAAAAAGTAGAACAAATAGACATAATTATTTTACATTTGTGGGTACAGGATAGTGAGCAGTTAACCAACTGAGCTATGTGGCCAGGGCTGAACAAATCTCTACCCAGAGAAAAAGCAGCATTTTTGCTGCAAAAGCACGTTTGTGTAATAGCACCCCAGAGCTCTCTGTACCTCGGTTCCCTCATCTGTTCCTGCCATGCATGGCTGTACAAATGCCCGAGTGCTGGCTTTAAAGGTGTTCACTCCAAATATTAGGATGAGTGCCAAGGAAAATCTGAGCCGGGTTGAGCAGTACAACCTGTAGCTGTCCCTTTAAGAATTCATTGAATCCCCTGACTGGTTTGGCTCAGTGGATAGAGCGTCAGCCTTCGGACTCAAGGGTCCCAGGTTCGATTCCGGTCAAGGGCATGTACCTTAGTTGCAGGCACATACCCAGTAGGGAGTGTGCAGGAGGCAGCTGATGGATGTTTCTCTCTCTCTCTCTCATCGATGTTTCTAACGCTTTCCATCTCCCTTCCTCTCTGTAAAAAAAAAAAATCAATAAAATGTATTTTTTTTAAAAAGAATTCATTGAATCATTTCAAACCAAAGGGCTCTACAGATCATCTTGGGGCTTAATCCTTTATAGACGCAAGAAACAAGGGGATGAATTGACTAGAAACCCAATCCTTAGTGTCTAAAGTGGGGATGAGATGTTCTTTTCGGAGCGCCTTTAAAGAAAAGTAATTCCGTTTCCTGAAATAGTCCAGGCTTCAAGTGGAGCTGTTACGCCGGAGAGTTGAGTTAAAATAACCTCTAAACGTTTTTCCCAACCGGCCTCGCCCCCACCCTCTCATTTCAAAGAGAATCAGGAAGGCTCCTAGGAGAAGGTTATTGTGTCCAAGTCTTGCCAAAAATGTAAGAAAAGCAACTCCTGCTTGGCTCCAGGGGGCAATTATACTTCCTAAAAATAAAATGAGCCTCAGCTAGGAAAATGAAAAGCTTGCTAGAGCAGAAGGTTAGTTTTTCTTTTTTGGTCTCCTTTCATCACTGTGTGATTTACTTTAATGGTAGCCTGTCACGTCGAATGGGATGACTCAGTGGACTGGTGGTGGGTTACACGGCATTTTGTCCCTGGTCACCCCCCTGCCCAGGAAGAAACTGGTGGTTAGTCCCTGCAGAGACATGCTCCCCACCGATTATGATTCTCCATCGTCACCTCCTGGCCCTCACTTTTACCTCCAGCGGAAGACAGAGAAGGACCCCCTAGGAGGGTGGTGGCTCATTTCTGATGGGCAGACGTGAAAAGCTGTTTCGAATCCTAATTTGGCCCATCGGTTCCTAAAACGGCAGCACGGAATTTATGCTCCTAACTGCCCTTTATCGATCTTCCAAGAGTGAAACTGTCTTCTCCAATGGAAGTTTAAGGGAATGAATGAGTTGGTGTTTCGGGCAGGGGTGCTCTATAATTGCACAGCATGACGAGTATCGCCAAGCGCTTTGGTCCTGACGTGGTCAGTGAGGAGGGGGGCTGACATCCTCAAAGCTGTGCTTTCATTGGGTCAGCAGAATCTCCCAAGACTCTGACCCGCTCTCTGACCAGGTCTGATCACAGCCACAAGTGCCTTTCAAGCTCGTGTCCATGCAATCTTAATTTCCTGATTTGCCCCAGTGTTCTGAGTGTTTGCCCCTGCGCCTGACCTTGTCTGCTTAGATTTGAGTCCCTCTGCCTGCCCTTTAACTTGTGACTTGTCCCCCTGGATTCTTGACCCATTTTTGACCTTTGGCAACAGCCTGCTCCTTAAGGATCTGCCTGCATAGATCCTTGCCTTCCACCAATTCTTAATTCTGATTGTTAGGCTCCTGGACCAGGCCAATCCATGCTGTTGGGGGGAGGGGCAGGGGACGGAGATGTTCTTAGACTGAAACCATCAAGACCAGACCTGGTGATTAATGCGGACAGACAACCCAAGGACTCAGGGACCTTGTCCAAATGGGGGGTGTGCGACTTGCTGTAAGGTCTTAGATTTCATATATTATCTATACACTAGAGGCCTGGTGCATGAAATTCGTGCACAGGGGGGTCCCCTCAGCCCAGCCTGCACCCTCTCCAATCTGGGACCCCTCGGGGGATGTCCGACTGCCGGTTTAAGTCCGATCCCTAGGACATCTCTCTCACAATCTGTGACCACTGGCTCCTAACTGCTCATCTGCCTGCCTGCCTGATCGGCCCCAACTGCCTCCTGCAGGCCTAGTCACCCCCAACTGCCCCCCACCCCAACGCCTGGTAATCCCTAACTGCCTCCCCACCCCCCCGCCAGCCTGGTCGCCCCTTACTGCTCCCCTGCTGGCCTGGTTGCCCCCAACTGCCCCCCCCACCAGCCTCATCACCCCTAAGTGCCCCCCCTGCTGGCCTTGTCGCCCCCAACTGCCCCCCCTCCACCAGCCTGGTCACCCCTCACTGCCCCCCTCTGCCAGCCTGGTCGCCACTCACTGACACCCCCCCCCCCCCCCGCCGCTGGCCTGGTCGCCCCCAACTCCCCCCCCTGTGAGCCTGGTCGCCCCTGCTGTTTGGTTGTTTGGTCGCCCCTCACTAACCCCCCTGCCGGCCTGGTCGCCCTTCACTGCCCTCCCTGCCGGCCTGGTCACCCCACACAGCCTGTTTGGTCGTCCGTTCGGTTGTGATGGTCACTTAGGCTTTTATTATTATAGATGAGGTTCGTATAAGACGAGGCAGACTTTTTAAACCTAGGTCACAAAACACGGAGTGGAGCCCTCACGATGCACCCTGGATCACATGGCAAAAGACATGTAGTCACAGAACTGCTGGTGGGCCAACAGTGTCCCTCATGCCCTGAGGACAGCAAGCGAGGTGTCCATTGAAGACCGAAGACCAAGAAGCGGCAGGAGATGTGTAAATTCTGGGGACCTCATCATCATTTACAAATACAAAGGCCTAGTGTGTAAAATTGCTTCCACTCCGTGGGGAGACTATTATTCTACATGTTCAGATGTGTCCGGGTATTCTAAGAGCAGTTTGGACATGTAATGCTTTAAACAATAAAGAATTCTTTCTCTCTTTTTTTTTTAAATTCAGTTTGGACAATGGAAGGCTACTGTAGAAGACCAGAAGAATGCTAGGTGGGGAGTCAGGAGGTTTGCCTAGAGAAGTTGCTCAGGCCCTCAGCAGCTGGCTCTCAATTCCTCCCTCTGTAAAAAGTGAGGAAGGTGATTCTAAATCACATTTTTAGCCCTTCCCGCTCTGAATGAGTCATTGACCTTGAGATGGAATCACAAGCCTGGAAAGGCTCTTAGAAGTTACTTAATTCAATGCCCAACCCTTCAGGGACATAGAGGACAGCCTCTTCTGGCCCAGCTCATGCCCTTTCCGAACAATTCTTTCCAGGAGAAAGGTCTTCTAGATCCTCAACGGCCACCCTCCTCTCTCTACTTTCCAGCATTAGCCCCAGTTCCAGCCTCCTAGACAGCAGCGTCCAAATGGAATCCTGTACCCACATGACCGCTCTTTACATCCCCCCTCCTATGTTCTCTTTCTCCGGCAAAGCATCGTTGGTTGCCTCACACATTCCTCCCCGGCTGAGGCTTCAAGTCCTGTCTCCACCCATTCACTCTTGTCTGGCTCTGCCCTGTGCTGTCATCATCCTTCTGAAACTCTGCAGTTGCTTTTGCTTCCTCCCAAGACTCCAATAAATCAGCATAATAGAATTTTTTTTAAAGCGCACACTCACAAACATAAAGAGAATGGAGAGGTCATTGTAGTAATAAAATTTCAGAATCTGAAGAGCTGAGGGACAAGCGGTAACTAACTCGGCACATCTGAGAAAGCCAGTCCCGAAGCCAGCAGAGGGCAAATGCCAAGCAACTGTGTGATGTGCTCCCCAAAGTCCTGAGAGGCTCAGGAAGTGATGGCTTGAGGTTCTACTGGAAGAGAAGAGGAAGGTGGGCCAAAGCAGGTTGACTGGATGGAGAAATTTCCCAGAAAGGGGGGCAAAATAACAGAAAGGAGGGAAATTGAAAGTGTGGAGACAAGAAAAAGGATCAGTCCAGAATGTCTAATATTCAAATGACAGGAGTTCTATAAAAGGAAGAATAAGAAAACACCGAGGGGAGAAAATCATCAAAGAAATAAATCAAGAAAATTTTCTGAGAACTGAAAGGCATACGTTTTCAGATGGAAAGGAACCACCCGATCTTCAGCATAATACTTGAACATGGAACTGAGTCACACCAATGAACTAGATTGTCCTTGTCCAGAAGATACCACGGGCCTGGTTAGTGACGAGACTCTCCTGAAGAAATCCTACGAAAGCAGTAACTGCTGAGACCATGGCCATGTCATACCAGGGGTGTGCCTCAGAGGAACCATGTCCCTGTCACACACACAGGGCCTCCCTGAAGAATGCTATTCTCATTGCACCCTCATTCTTTCCTGTCTTGACAAACATTTTGCTCTGGGTAACAGAGGGGCTGCAAATGAGAGTCCCTGAGTCCTGGCCAGTGTGGTTCAGTTGGTGGAACATTCCATCCCATGCACTGAAAGGTCACCGGTTCGATTCCTGGTCAGGGCACATATCCAAGTTGCAGACTAGATTCCCCAGTAGGGGGCATGCAGAAGACAGCCAATCAATGTTTCTCTCTCATCGGTGTTTCTCTCTCTCTTCCTCTCCCTTCCTCTCTCTCAAAAATCAATAAAAACATAGTTTTAAGAAAACGAGAGTCCCCCAGACTGAGTCCCTTTCTATCCTTTCTAATCAAGGTCACAGGAAAGGGAGAGGCAGACAGACAACCAGGGAGAGGGTGATGAAAACAGATAGTCAATGGGAATGAAACAATTACATTCAATGTATCGTTATGACCAATAAATACCACTTAAAATAATTTTATTCAACAAATATTTATTCGGCTTCTACCACGTGTAGGCACCATCCTGGGCACCAGTGAAACAGTGATGCCAAGGTGGCCCTAATCGTCCACAGGCCCATCTGCTGGGCGTCTGCCTACTTCACTGTGTACTTGTTCAGAACATGGCCCTCAGAAATGGAGGCCCAGGAGAGGGTGCAGGATAGGATGTCAAAGTGGCCAGGGTACTCCGCTGGGTGGCTCAGCTCCACTGAACGGTATTCTGGGCAGCTCATCGCCTTGTATCCTGTAGTCTCTTGTCACATCAGCCCTTTTCCATGGAGCACCTTGAGCCCTACTCAAGTGACCAGCGATAAAATTTAGCAGAGAATGGAAACTCACCAAGCGAGGGGCCAAGGGCAGCCAAAAAACCCAACCTTTTTCTTTTTTAAAAAATTGATTTGAGAGAGAGAGAGAGAGAGAGAGAGAGAGAGAGAGAGAGAAACATTGATTTGTTGTTCCACTTAGTAATGCATTCATTGGTTGATTCTTGTATGTGCCCTCTCCCGGGATGGAACCCACAACCTTGGCGTATCAGGACAACGCTCTAACCAGCTGAGCTACCCAGCCAGGGCAAAACCCAACCTTGAGAGACCCTAGTTCTGAGGGCATTAGGGGGAATTTTTTATCATGTTAAGGGAACATGAAATGATTCCTGAAGAGAAAGAGAGAAAAAAAATAAAGAACAAGAGCCAAAATCCAATCGTCAGTGGGCAATACAACAATTACTATAACTGCCTAAGCCTAGAACCAATTCTTCCAATGGCTTCGAATGCCACAGTGCTTAGCCAAAAACAGAATGCCGACAAAGTCCTGGGAATTCCTTTGGAGAGTTCTTCCTGGTACCATAGTTTTAAAAATGTGTTAGTCTTGTTACTATTTGCTTGTGTGTTGTATAGGACATGCCTTATTCCAAAAGAACAGGTGGAAGGTAGCATGCTAGTGTAATATCTTCCGAGAGAAACTGAACCGTCAAGCTGTTTTCTTTATTTCTCATAAAAAGGAATTTTGAGTGTCTGGAGGAGGAAAAAGAAAAACTGCCTCAGTAGGAAAGGAGTACTGAATATCCTGTGTATTAAAATAACATTCAGAAATCCTCTATCATATGAATGACATCCAAAATATGCATTTTGAAGCCAGCATTTTGCAGAGGGAAGATATTATGTGCTGTGTAAATACTTAGAGAAAGTGAGATTATTTTTAAGCTACAGAGATGAAGGCGATGCCGTCGGAGATACCGCTGTGGTGTGATGCTGTGTCAAGCTCTGTGACAAGAGCCATTTCTTTTTTTTTTAATTTTTTGCAGAGGAAAGGAGAGAGATAGAGAGTTAGAAATATCAATGAGAGAGAAACATCGATCAGCTGCCTCCTGCACACTCCCTACTGGGGATGTGCCCACAACCAAGGTACATGCCCTTGACTGGCATCGAACCTGGGACCCTTCAGTCCGCAGGCTGATGCTCTATCCACTGAGCCAAATGGGTCAGGGCAGGAGCCATTTCTTGCAAGAGTTTAAAATGTGGTCATAAAATAACCCACTAACAGAGGGTGCCAGACCAGCAATCGGCTCTAGGTAATGCCTAGAACATATTATTTTTCACTAAAATGAAAAGGTGGTTCCTTTTCTAGCCTGTTAAGCACATTGATGGCTTTTCTCACTCACACACACACACACACACACACACACCTTTATTACTGTGAATTTCTTTCACATGAAAAGCTTATTGCTGACCTTTGTCACCTTGACTCTTTGGGGAGATCATTAGAGTGACAGATCCTGAAGCTTGTTTTCCAGGAAATGCCAGTCGAGGAGGATGGAGCCATTTTTCCTCGGTGACTGCGATGGGGACAGGCTGGGAGCCATGTCCTTGGATGGCAGCAGCCCTTTGCTGCCACCCCAAACTTTGACCTTCAATGACATCTCACAGGCCTAGGACGTGCTTACATAGAAATAGGAAGGGAAATAACTTAAATTCGGCCCTCCAAGCCTACAGCAGGCCTTTCTGGACCCTCACGGAAATCTCGATTTTAATTTTCAACATGTCACTTTTGTTTAAAGGGAATGGTGCAGACATTTCCAATAACCATGAACATGAGGAAGGTGTGCTGAAGAACCAGCAGTCCCCACCAACTGGGACAGGTGGGAATAGACCTGAAGGTCATCCATCCATCCATCCATCCATCCATCCATCCATCCATCCATCCATATTTACAGAGCAACAGCCGCGTGCACAGTGCCAGACTAAGCACCAGCATAATAAAGACCCAGCCACTCAGGATCCTTCAGGTCAGGGGGGAGATGAGATAATAGAATACGCCAATGAAGTGACAGTGGGAGGCCTTGCATTATTAGATGACAAATGAATGGAGCAGGCATTCAGTAGCGTCTCACTTTCCGAGAAGGCAGGGACATTGGAGATGGAGAGGCCTCCTTCCCTGGGGGAGCCCAGCTGCCCGTGTTCAAATCCTGGCTCTGCCACTTGCCAGCCCTACCACCTGGAACAAGTTGCTTTACCTGTCTCTGCCTCAGTTTCCTGATCTGTAAGGAGCCGAGGTGGGGGTGGGGGTGGGGGCTACTGTAGCGGCAAACACTGACCCTCTGCCTTGTTTCTAATACAATTACATGATTTACATTCCCTAGTGTGTGTGTGGGGGGGTGGACACTTTGAATCTGAGATAAATCAAAATTACAGTCACCCTGACTTTCTGTGGTCCCCAAAATAATAACATCTTGAATATTTCCCATAAACTCCCTTTAAAAAAAAAAAAAAAGCACAATTTTATCTCTTACTTTTGCTATGCTGGTGTCTGAGGATACATCTTGACCTTGGAGAAGAGTTAATCATGTGAGGATATGGTCGCCGTTCCTCCCTGAACAGAGATGCACACTGGGTCACCGTGGTCACTCTCCAGGTTGTATCCCTTTAAATCCTTGTGTTTGTACTTGCTGAGCCAGAGCTTCTGAAGGCTGACGCTCCTGCATTCTTTGCAAGTAAACTCTTTCTTTCCTTTTTTAGATGCTTCTGTCTCAGTCTTCCTTTCATAGTAACAACAGAACCTACCCCCTAAAGCGTGTGTGTGCTTTGGGTGAGTTCATATTTAGGAAGCACAGAGCACAGGGCTGGGCTTTTGTGGAATGATGAAGTGAAGGCTTCCCAGAGCAGAGCAGGCATTACCCGGTCCAGAAACATGAGTAGGATTTAGAGGGAATGAGGGAATGGCGAGAGGAAAAGAACAGTGCCGCTGAAGGACACGGTGCAGCCTACATGGAATGAACAAAGGACTCGCTCTGAGTATGGCAGAGAGGTAGCATGGCTGGAGGACCCATCTGCATGGCACACTGAAGGGCCTGGCCTTCTCGGGGAAGATAACGGTTAGGGATCGGTCCGTGGTCAGTGACAGGACTTGGCCACGACTCTGCTGTCAGAAGCCCTTTCTTCCGAAAATGCCTTTGGAGGCCACGGCCCCTGTTAGTCCTGAATCGCTGTGTGACGTTTGACTTCACTTTGCAAGCTGCCTGCTGCCTTTGCTGAAAATCACCACGGCTTCCTGTCCGCTCCCTCCAACCCGAGTGATGTCCATGGCTGCTGTTTCTGGCAATGGGCTTAGAGGTAGCAAGTGAAGGGGTCCTGTCACTCCATTACAGAAGCCACAATGAGCTTCTCCAGTGTGTCCTAAGAGCATTGTTCTCCTGCCCATCTTATGTGAGGTCAAACCCCTTCAGCTCATCATGCAGTTTCTACGAGCATGCTGTAAGCTAGGCAATGTCCATTTCAGTACCGCTCTGCCACTCATCATAACAAACCAAGAAGCCGAATTCCTTTATGGACCAGCCTAGAAAGCATGACTAACACTCTGTAAACGCTGCGTCTGAAGCTTAAATCCCTTTTGCTTCTGGACCTTGTTTTCTAGTCTCTGAAATTCTATGCTTCCTTCTTAACTTGATTTTCTAATTTACAAAAAAAAAATCAATACATCATGTGCAGGAAACAAAGAACGTTTACAATCTTCTGCCAGTTAAAAGCTTTGCCTTTCAACATCTTTTTGACTCTACCTAAATGTTCTCAGCCTCGGTGTTTTTCTGTCCCTGCAAAGTACACAAGTGCCCTGGCCAGGTAGCTCCATTGGTTAGAGTGTCATCCCAATACACCCAGGTTGCATCCCTGGTCAGGAAGGCTGAGAAGGAAGCATACAAGAGGCAACCAATGAATGCATAAACAAGTGGAACAACAAACCCCTCTCTCTCTCTCTCTCTCTCTCTCTCTCTCTCTCTCTCTCTCATAAATTTTTAAAAAGAGAGGCATACACAAGCTCTGTCAATGTGCTTCAAGGGAGGTAACTATCTATAGCAATTCTGATTTACTTGGTGACTAGTTCTATTACCTATGCACGATTGATTTAATTACTGGTCCTGAGATGTGACTGAACTCAATCTCCAGCCTCTTTCTCTCACGGTAGGATGAGCCGATTCCAACCCTCTAATCCCAAGGCTGGTCTTTCTGACTTCCCATCCTGAGTCATCACATCAACAAAAACTCAGGTGTGGTTGAAAAGTCAACCATGAAACACAAAGGCACTCCAATAACTCAAGAAATGCTAAGGATTTAGAGGCTGTCTCCCAGGACCCAGGAGCAAAGACCAGACAAATTCCTTACAACATTAGGTTACAAAAGAGTGTGGCTTTCATCTTGCTGGTAGAATGACTCCCTTGCTGGCTGTGATGAAGCAAGTGGCAAAGCACAACCCTTGAAGACCTGAATCGAATCAACAACAATGTGGGTGAGGTTGGAAGCTGATTCTTCCCCAGTCGAGCCTTCAGATAATACCCTAGATTGCAGCCTTGTCAGAAATCCTGAAGCAGAGGACCCAGCTAAGCCCTTCCCAGATTCCTGACTCACAGTAACTGTGAAATAATAAATGTGTGCTGTTTCAATTTGCTAAATGTGGGGATCATTTGTTGCACAGTAATCCACACTGACAATATTATGACTAAAAGATAGTGATGTCCTAAATAAGTCAATATCCTATAGTAATGTTAATTAAATGAAAAAATGAGATGGAACACACCTTACCCCCTGACTCTAGAACCTGTGCATTAAAACACTACATTACACTGCCTCCGATAAAAACTCACTGTAAAGTCCTAACTGGTTTGGCTCAGTGGATAGAGCATCAGCCTGCAGACTCAAGAGTCCCAGGTTCGATTCTGGTCAAGGGCATGTACCTTGGATTTGGGCAAATCCCCAGTGGGAGGTGTGTGGGAGACAGCTGATTGATATTTCTCTCTCATAGATGTTTCTAACCTTCTCTCCCTCTCCCTTCCTCTCTGTAAAAAAAATCAATTTTATATATATATATCACTGTAAAACCACAGGATAATTGTCCAAGATTCCTTACTATCTAGGAGTTTCTCCTCTCGAGTTTTTTACTATTATTTCATTATATGTCATCATTTCCAGAGAGGATATAAAATGTCTCAATAATTTTACAATGCACTGTAATAAAATTAAGAAAATCAGAATGAAGAGACTATAAGGGTAAAAAAAGTAGAAGGAAGCTAGGTGGGCTGATTGCCTGGGTAGAGATGGGAGCCACAGATTCTGAACTCCAAATGTTCAAGATTCCAGGACAGAGGAGGAAAAAAAAACAAAAACATGATCAATTTCATGACTCCCAGGGATCTCAGAAAATTAAAGCAATTAGTTGCTCAGAAAAAGAACAACAATTCCTGGTTGAAACCAGAGAGAAACATTTTTTCTATAGACTCACACAAAGGAAATACTGTGTGATATAGTCATCAAGTCACAAAAACATCTATAGGGGACGAA
The DNA here is from genome assembly GCF_027574615.1 of Eptesicus fuscus. Taxonomy (NCBI): domain Eukaryota; kingdom Metazoa; phylum Chordata; class Mammalia; order Chiroptera; family Vespertilionidae; genus Eptesicus; species Eptesicus fuscus. The sequence continues at coordinate 6,758,923 of NC_072496.1, read as the reverse complement.
AACAATGTCACCCGGCTTCCTGGTGATGGCTCAACACATGTACAGAGTTTAGAGTAACTAGAAAAATGAATGCAATGTCTAGCTTCTCTCTCTCCTTTTTTCCACTCTCAACATTTTTTTACTCCTACTTTTTGATATCTTCTCTCTGGTGGCTTGAGCATTACTGAAAAGGCTGTAAAATCTTGGGTTGAAAATGAAGACCAAGTACAAGATCACTGTGAAAATGAGCATTCTCACGAAGAGGAGGAGGAGGAAGAAAACCAATGATGCAGCTCCCTAAATAAATCAACTGCTTCCATCATTTTGACAAAGGAATCTTCCTTTGTAGGTGTACACCGGACCTTCTGCTATCCCACTAGTCCAATTTTAAATGTGCTATTAGGACACAGTCGATTCCTTCTCCTTTTGCAGTTGCAATATGACATTTTTACATTTCTTTGCTGTGAAGTCTAAATCCTACAACAAGACCCTCAACAGCCCAGTTGGGAGCGTCCTGCCTTGTGTAATTATTTAAATTATCTGGCTAAATTATTTGAACACTCATTATTTCCTGGATCTCGATGACCTTATAAATGAAGCTATTATATGATTATGGAAGAACTATTAAAAATAATAGCAGGAAGCCAAGGGATACAAGACAAAGATGTGAGTAATTGCTTGGCCTGTGATCGTTAAATGCTTGGTATCCATAAAAGGCCAAACACTTAAAGTGAGGCAGGATGAGGCAAAAACACTGTACAACTTCTTCCCAGAATGTCTTTTGGCAGATCAATGCCAACGGTTAGCCATCTAACTTCCATGTGATTATTTTTTTAAAATATGTTTTATTGATTTTTTACAGAGAGGAAGGGAGAGGGGTAGAGAGTTAGAAACATCGATGGGAGAGAAACATCAATCAGCTGCCTCCTGAACACCCCTTACTGGGGATGTGCCCGCAACCAAGGTACATGCCCTTGACCGGAATTGAACCTGGGACCCTTCAGTCCGAAGGCCGATGCTCTATCCACCGAGCCACACCGGTTAGGGTTTCCATGTGATTATTAGAATAGACAAGTGATTCTCAAGCATAAGGATCCCCTGCCCAATGAGGGGGACTTCTCAGGACCTGAAAAAGTGAACTACATAAGCTGAAATCATATTATAATGTTATATTATTTTACATTAGGGAAAAAAGAAAACTATCCTATATAATAAAAGGCTTAACATGCAAATTCTCCCCTCAAGAGTTTGACCGACTGGGAGTTCGACTGCCTGCTATGACGTGCGCTGACCACCAGGGGGTTGCATGGAACAAAAGAAGGCCCCAGGGCAGCCAACAGCCAGTGGAAGGAAGGCCCTGATCAGCCCTGATCGCTGGCCAGTCCTAGGGACCATACCCATGCACAAATTTCATGCACCAGGCCTCTAGTTTTTATTACAAAAACTTCTGAAAGTTTTGCTCTGTAATATTTTCTGGGATGCAGAGAACACAAAGAAGCAGCGATTGTCAAAGTCATGAGAACGTAGGGACATGGGGCATGGCTCTCTGGACATGGCCCGTGTCTCAGAACAGGACTCAAGGTTCCTATCGACATCAAAGAGGGCATGCACTTAAAAGTTGAGTAACATGGTACCTGACAGTGGACCATATCTGACTGATCTTTCTCTCCCCAGGGCTTATGATTCCATTTATACAAAACACTGGGACAAAAAAATTGAAGGATGATAGAGTGCATGGATCAGTGGTTGCCTGGAGCAAGGAGTATGGGGAGTGGGGGTTGACTGGGAAAAGGTACAAGGAAAATTTTGGAGAGATGAAAATGATCTGTGTCTTGATTGTGTCGTGGTTGCATGAGGACATACATTCAACGTAACTCCTCAGATGGCATCATTCAAATGTGCACACTTTACTGCATGTACAGCATATGTCTACAAAGCTGATTTTAAAAGAAAACTTAACATGTTCAAGTTTTTCCTCTTTTCTCATCTGCCCCTCATTTCTTTTTTAAATCTTTTTTTGTTGAGAGTATTGCAGATGTCTTCTTCCTCTTTCTCAAAAAAAAAATATTAACAACAACAAAAATCAATTTTTAAAAAAATCAGCCAGCATCCCTGCGGGATGGTGTCTTGGAGGTGGAAGGCAACCAGCTCTGCTGCTGGGTAGAAGGCACCCATCATCGCTGCTGAGGCCTGAGCACCCCATTGTGAGAGGGGGGCAGGGCTACGATGGAATACTGCTCAGCCTTACAAAGGAAGGAAATCCCGACACACACTACAACAAGGGGACATTATGCTGAGTGAAATAAACCAGTCACAAAAGGTCAAATACTGGTTATGATTCCACCTACATGAGGACTCTAGAGCGGTCAAATTCATAGAGACAGAAGGTGGCTGAGCTGTGGTTTAACAGGTTGTGGCTAGACTTTCAGTTCTGCAGGATGAGAGAGTCCTGAAGATTGACTGTACAACAATGCAGGTATATTTACCAATACTGAACTGTACACTTAGAAATGGTTAAGATGGTCAACTGTGCTGTGTGTTTTTTACAATTAAAAAGAAATAAAACATAGGCCTGGCCGGCGTGGCTCAGTGGTTGAGCATCGACCTATGAATGAGGAGGTCGCGGTTCAATTCCTGGTCAGGGCACATGCCCGGGTTGTGGGCTCGATCCCCAGTGTGGGGCGTGCAAAAGGCAGCCGATCCATGATTCTCTCTCATCATTGATGATTCTATCTCTCCTCCTCCCTTCTTCCCTGAAATCAATAAAAATCTATTAAAAAAAAAAAGAAGAAAAAAAAAAGAAATAAAACATAGTTAATTATTTACAATCCATAGAAACTCACAAACCTCTTTTTAGTTAGTCATCCTTCTTTCTGTATATATGACAAATCTGCTAACAATAAGAAAAACAATGTCTGGTTTTCGTTTGCTCTCTTTCATACATAAAACCAATCTTCCTGTGGACTTGAACAGCTTAGATCACCCCTCTCCACACCTCACTGCACCAGACTTGACCCTATCCCCCCAACACACAACCTGGATAAAGGGGGGGGGGGGCAGGATAATGTCCAGTGTCTGCATTACAGTAAATTGACATGAACATCTTTAATCTGAGGAATTCAAATCTATTTGCTGTCTCAGCTCACGCTCATATGAACTTTGTGAGCTGAAAGAAGGAAGGTAATATTATCCCTCATATAAACGTGAAAATAGATCTTAAGATGCATATGTCCATTCTGTACTTGACATTACTATCTTGCAAAGGTCCTTTGGTACTTTGCTGGCAAACACACACACACACACACACACACACACACACAATACCAAAAACAAATGCATTTAAAACCCAGAACTCCTCCTAAAAGTTCAAATATTTTAGTTGCAAGTACTTGTTTTGATTGGAAAGCATCTCAAAAACAAGCATTGATTTTTTTTTCTTTTTAATTATTTTTTATAACAAATAATCCTATATAATAAAAGGCTAATATGCAAATTGTCCCCTTGACTGGGAGTTCGACCAGGGGGCGGGGCCGGCCAGCCAATTGCCTGCAGTCCCTGCCCCTGGCCGGCCCCACCCCCGATCACCGCCCTCCCCCACCCTGATCAGGGGCAGGGCCAGCCGGACCCCACCTGTGCACGAATTCGCGCACCGGGCCTCTAGTTAAATATATTTAATGTAAGAAAGCAAAACGATTGTCACATTATTAAAGTAGATAAATTATGCAGAGAATTCTAATGAACCTGGCAAAGTCGTACTTATGCTGGAATGATATAACCCTCTCAGCAGTTTAACCCCATCAGTGTCCCTGCAACCCTTTCCTCTTCTGGCGAGGGTATACAAAGCAGCCCATGAGTCCAAAGACAGCAACAACAGCTAAAACAATCACAACAGTGACTCCAGCACCCACTGTTTTAGACGGCGTTTCATCGGGAGTGGGACGTCCTGGACTACTTGAAATGGGAGGCTTGGGTGGTGGAATAGCTCGACACCTTTAACACAGCTTGGCATCCTGGGCACCCAAGTGCTATTAGTTTCACAGACGATTTTGCGGCTGCCTTCAAGGTCAGAACCCTGGTTGCATTCAAATTCAACCTCTGCTTTGTAGTCACTTTTTTTTTTTTCCAAAGCCTGACACAAGGTTTCCAAGAGCGAGTGAAGGATAGTCACATTGGACCACTTTACACTCAGGAGGGTCACTACTCCATACGTTTGGCCCAGAACACATCAGTCTGCTCTCTCCAACAAGTGAATATTCCTCTGGTCCATGTGAAGGTTTGCAACTTAAGTTACTATTTCATTATATTCAAATGTATCCTTGTGGCTACTGCTGAATGCTCCGTTTTGTATCTGTTGACGTGGTTGACACAAACATCTTTACACAGCGTGGGGGCTCATCACTCCAAGCCACAGCATTTCCAGAAAGTTCACAATGTAGAACTGGTGATCCAAGTAAGTAAGAACCCTCATTACAAGAATGGCGGGCCTCTGAACCAAACTGAAAACGTCCATCTGGCCCAGATTTAGGCGTAAAGCATTTATTGAATGCTACACAACCCTGGGGAAGAAGGACTGAAGAAAGAACTTCAAAGGATTTTGCAATGTGCAACAATGATGGGTAAAATGACCAATCGTTTGCTTGCCCAGGAATAGGAAAAGGACGGCTCTGCTAGTTGTGGACATGATCCTCTCGTGCAAATCTCCTGGGAGGAGGCACCCATGTGTCATCAGGCTGACAACCAGTAGAGGTGGACAAACAAGAGGAACAATAAGCCTGTATCCTAGGCGGCACTCATATTCTACTGTGAACCCAGCATTAAAAGGGGGTGCAGGGTTACCCTGGGGTTTCCTAGATTCATATCTTGGTGTGTCATCACAGGCATCGGTGGATGTGGGTAATCGGAGCACTGGAGTCACCGAAAGGATCCCAACGAAGCCCCAAGAAGAAAAGGGACGGCGAGGAGGTGCCGTTGGAGGCCCGCGAGAAGCCATCATTTTGCGGGAGATGAGCGGGAATCCACGGGCCAGCCAAGCATTGATTTTAATAACTAAAATAAAGCAATCATTTGTTTTGAAAATTTCTCTATTAAAAAAAAAATGTGTAGGGAATATAAGGGCACAGAGCCAATGTACATAAACAGAGGACAATGTGAATGAGCTTACTGGCAGGAAGTGGTTTAAATTCTTTCCAGAGTTGTATTGTGTTGTTTAGATCAGTGATAGATGTTAACCAGATATTGTGTTAAAATGAAGGTAGACAATGAGTTCATTTCAGGCCAAATTGTAATAGGTTCTATGAAGAGATAGCAACACCCTAAGTAGAAAAGTTAAATTGCAATCGATTAGTGGAGATAAAACTAATCTACACTAATAAAAGAGTAAAATGCAAATTGACCATACCTTCACGACACCCACCAGCCAATCAGGAGTGAGTATGCAAATTAACCCAACAAAGATGGCAGGTTGATTTGCATACTCAGGCGCTGAGCGGCCGGGAGTGGGGCGGGACACTTGCATTGTTGCCATGGAGACAACACAGGCTTTCCGCACCACACCAGCCACTCCAGGCCTCTGGGCAGCATGGGAAGGCGGAAAGGCAGCTCCGGGACAGAGCGAAAAGGCGGCCCCAGCTGGAGCAAAGGTGGTGCTGGAAGCCAGGGGAAGGAAGGCTCATGCTTGCATGAATCTTCGTGCATTGGGCTTCTAGTATATTAAAAATATGCAAATGTGTCAGAAACATTAGGCATAAAGCATTTATTGAATGCTAAACAACCCTGGGGTAGAAGAACTGAATAAATAACTTCAAAGGATTTTGCAATTTGCAACAATGATAGGTAAAATGACCAATCATTTACTTGCCCAGGAATAGGAAAAGGATGGTAATTCTAACAAGCTAACCAACACTACTTCCAATTAATCTTCTTGCTTTAGTTGTCCTTTCCCCCCTTTCCTGTTGCCCTTAGTTATGGTTAGCTTTTTTTGCAGTTTCTTTACCATCCAACAATTAGATTCCAAACCAAAGCTGCAAAAGAAAGAACATCTTGGAAACCTTAAGTATCAGAACTAAATAACAAAAAGCTTCAAAATTTAGTGATTTGTGTACCTTGATCTTTGTCATAGGACATTATGAAGATACAAAAATATGGAAATATTAAGCAAACTTTAAAAACTTTTTATTTTGATAGTCATGAGGATGTAAAGTACTGCATAAGACATACAGTCAATGCCCTACCTGGTTTGGCTCAGTGGATAGAGTGTTGGCCTGCAGACTGAAAGGCCCCAGGTTTGATTCCAGACAAGGGCACATGCCAGGGTTGTGAGCTTGATCCTCAGTAGGGGTTGTGCAGGAGGCAGCTGATCAATGATTCTCTGTCATCATTGATGTTTCTCTCTCTCCCTCTTCCTTCCTCTCTGAAATCAATATAAAATATATATCTATTCTTTAAAAGAAATATAGTCAATAATCTATATATATAAAAGCCAAGTGACCCGAATGATGGAATGACCAGGATGACTGGAACAACCAGTGGCTATGACATGCACTGCGGGGGCCAACCGGCCTGATCAGGGCCCTGATCAGCCCAACCCCCCAATCTCCTGCAGCCCCTTCCCCCAGCCAGCCCCACCCCCAATGGCCCCCATCAGGGCAGGCCAGCCGGACTCCCCCCCCCATGTACGAATTTATGCACTGGGCCTCTGGTATTGTAATAATTATGTATGGTGCCAGATGGCTTATCAAGGGAATCACTTCATAAGTTATATAAATGCCTAACCACAATTTTATTTTGAAATAATTACATATTACAAGTGACTCTTGATAGTCTTCATCCAGATTCATTAATTGTTAACACTTACCATATTTGCTTTATTAATCACATTCTGTATCTATTGAATGACTTGAGAGCAAATTGAAACATCATGCCCCTTTACCCCCCCCCAAGTACTTCAATGTGTATTTCCTAAGAACAAGGACATTCCCTTACAAGATGCTAATAAAATTATCCAAATCAGGAAATTTAATGTATTACAATGTAATAGTTTAATATAGTTCATATTCAAATTTCAGCAATTGTCACAATAATGTCCTTTATAGCTATTTTTCCTAATCTAATTCAGGATTACTCATGGATTTAGTGGTCTTGCCTTTTTAGTCTCTTTTAATTTGGGATAAATCCTTAGTCTTTGTCTTTTATGACATCTACCTCAAATTCAGGATATGCATTTTTTGCAGGAATATACATCACGTTATGTCCTTTTGGAGGTATCATATCAGGAGGTAAATGATGTCATTCCTCCCATAACTCATGATACCAATTTTGATCATTTGGTTATGGCGATGACTACCAAATTTCTCTATTACACTTCTCTTTGTAATTAATATGTAATTTGTGGAGAGTTGAGACTGTAAATACTATGTTCCACATCACACATTTACTTTTTAGTTTTAGCATCTTATTTTAAAAAATATATTTTATTGATTTTTTACAGAGAGGAAGGGAGAGGGATAGAGAGTTAGAAACACCGATGAGAGAGAAACATCAATCAGCTGCCTCCTGAACACTCCCTACAGGGGATGTGCCCGCAACTAAGGTACATGCCCTTGACAGGAATCGAACCCAGGACCCTTGAGTCCGCAGGCTGACGCTCTCCACTGAGCCAAACTGGTCAGGGCTAGTTTTAGCATCTTTTGATGATTCTTGCCTAAGTCAAAATTTTCATTGAGCTATAACTCACATATAAAATGTACTACTTTCAAGTGTACAATTCAGTGGTTTCAAGTATACTCACAAAGCTGTGCAACCATCACCGTGATCTGATTCCAAAACCTTTTCCTCACCGCAAAAAGAAGCCCTGCCCCCTCTTAGCAACCATTCCCCTTTCCTCTGCTCCCTTCAGCCTCTGGAAACCACTCATCTACTTTCTGTCCCTAAGGATTTGGCCATTTCAGGAAAATGGAAGCCCGCAATATATGGCCCTTTGTGTCTGGCTTTTTTCATTTAACATACTTGCAAGCTTCATCCATAGGATAGTTTTAATCAATACTTCATTCCTTTTTATTTACCTAGTCAATTATTACTATGATTTTTGAAAAATTATATGTTAAACACATAGTTCTGTCTACATCAGGCGTCCTCAAATTACGGCCTGCGGGCCACAGGCGGGTGTTTTTGCCGTTTTGTTTTTTTGACTTCAAAATAAGATATGTGCAGTGTGCATAGGAATTTGTTCATAGTTGTTTTTTTTAAACTATAGTCCGGCCCTCCCACGGTCTGAGGGACAGTGAACTGGCCCCCTGTTTAAAAAGTGTGAGGACCCCTGGTCTACATGTATGGGTCCACATCATTTTTACCACCCTTTGTCAGGAAGCTTTAAGAAAGCTGCACCGGGGAAGTGAACCGCAATAGGCAGGGTTCCCTTCCCCTGGAGCCCTTCCCCATCTCAGATCACAGGTCACCCCTCCCGGAGCTCCCAGGCCTCCCGGCCACCCGAACAAACAGCTTTGTGCGCGTCTCCGCCCCGTCACCCGCAGGCTCCGCCCCCTCCCCAGGTGTCCCGCCCCGGCGGCCCCAGGGGAGGAAGTGACGCACCGGAAGTGTCCCTGATCCCCTCGCAGTGGGGGAAGGAATTAAACCCCCAAGATGGCGGCGGCGGCGGAGGAGAGGATGGCTGAGGAAGGAGGCGGCGGCTACGGCGACAGCGGCCCCTCTTCGGCCATCGGCTCTACCCAGCGGTTGCCCCCGCCGCCCGCGCCGCAGCCCCCGCAGCCGGGCTCCCAGGCGCCCCCGGCCCCGGCGCTGGCCCCGGACCAGCTGCCTCAAAACAACACGCTGGTGGCGCTGCCCATCGTAGCCATCGAGAACATCCTCAGCTTTATGTCCTACGACGAGATTAGCCAGCTCCGCCTGGTGAGGCCCCCCGCCCCCCGGGACCCCGCCGCCCCGCCGCCGGGCCGAGGTCTGGGGCGGGACGGAGAGGGGAGCGCCTTCCCCGGGGAGGGAGCGCCCCGCGAGCCCAGCCGATGCCGGAGCGCGGCCCTCCCGCCCTCAAGTCTCCCGCTCTCGGCGCCTGTCAGCGGGGTTCGTCCCGAGACCGCCCTTGCTTCGGGGCTGGGGGCGACCCTCTGGGGCCACCTCGCCCCCGCCCAAGAAGCGGGGCGGGAGGTGGAGGGAGCGGGGCTCCCCACCTCTGCCCGGCCTGAGCGGGCACACCGAGGGGGCTCGTCGGGTGCCCTTTGTACGCCACCCCCAGCCCGGCCGGGTTTGGGGGGACAAAACTCCCAAGGAGGCAGAGTGACCCCGCGACCCAGCCAGGGCCGGTGTGTCTGCTAGAGGGACGTGTTGTCCCCCTTGTTGGAGAAGATAAAGTAGGGTCGGTGGGTTCTCCCCACATTCTCCCCCCAGACCCCCCCTCTCCCCCCCAGTGAAGCGACTTGCCCCTTGACCCGGGGTCTCTCTGGCAGCTCGTTTCTAACCAGTGGTGTGCGCCCACCCGCCAGCTGCAGGAGCCTGCACCCCACCATCACAGCAGTCCGTCCAACCAGGGACTTCCAGAAGGGATGACTCGGCCTTCGGGGGGTTATTTCACGCCAGAGGGTTGGCTGGAGGTCTGATGCAGGTCTTAGCTCAGACGTGTTTTGCTTCCTTTCCGTGCATTTATCGTCAAGTGGCAAGGAGATGAAGGGGGTGGACATCTTGAAGTGATTGCAACCCGATGCTGTGTAGACGCTAAATCTGTGGTCGGGGTTGTTTTTAAGAGGACAAAGACGTGTTTCTGAATGTGCTGTGTCTAGCATTTTCTTACTAATCAATAGGTGTGTTTCAGGGTTAAACCTCCAGTTTAAAATGGATTGTAATGGCATTTTTTGAAAGGAAATCACGCCATTTTTTTTAAAAAACAAAGCTTATTGATATTAATTCAAACTGATGACTAATTTTATTTTTCTAGTCAACACAGTTCATTCCAGCCTGCAGGATGGAAAATTCTTCCGTTGAAAAGTGTATTTCAGAATGGGTTGTCCCTGACTTTTCAACATATCTCACCCTTAGGATTTCATGTAGAATCTTAAATATTTCTTCAAATTTGTATAAAGAATGGTGTTTGAGCAGAGGCATGCATGGTGTCTGGGCATACATAACATTTGAATTGAGCCTTTCAGCCAGACAATAGCTTTGCAAAGCTTGGAATGGTCACAGTTCTGCTTTATATAAGTGTTGAGGAAAACTGGGGGTTTTGTTCTTTTGTTAGTTGTTTTACTTTTTTAAAAATTAAAAACATTTTTAAAGGGGGGAAGAACTAGCCCATCCTAGGGGACCGTTAAAACACATCCCACAATCTATTAAGTGACATTTCTTCCAAGTGAAATATTCAGTTGCAGTCTTAATTTTTAAGCAGCTATCTCTCCTAGCCTTTTAAGGATTCAGATTTGTAGTTTCAAAGGTTTTTTCACAAGGAGCCCTTCCTGACCAACCCTCGGAGCCCCCCACCCCAAAGATGCTGCAGCCAGTTTGACATCTCAGAGATGTGTTTTTCTCTGCTTTAGCAAAAGGGAACTTACTCCTTTCTTTACTTGAGGTTAATGGGTAATTCTTCCATTAAATGAATACTCTTTTTCGGGGTGGGGGGGCGGGTTGGAGATGCCTTTAGTTTTAGATTCTTTGGTTTGGTGTCATAGGGTACAATTTAGGTTAACATTTTCTTTCTAGCCACTAGATGTCAGCATTAAATTTAATTATGCCCTTTAGATGAAATTGGCAGTCTAGAGACAGTGAGTGCCTGGTGGGTCCTCTACAGGCCTTTTCTACTTGAGTGCGCATTTATACCTTAAGAATTGTTTGCCAAAAAATCCAGGAACTTTAGTACGTATGGTGTTATGAAGCATAGAAATCACATAGGTCCTTTTGTTATTTTTTTAGGGGAATTAAGGCTGGATATGGTTGGAAGGATTTGGTTTCATAAGCTGAATGTCAGCTACTCGGGCTTATTGGCTAGTTTATGTATGGTTCAGGTGTTTGTTTTTCCTCCTTCCAGCTGACTCGCCTGATTAGGACCTCGGTCATAATTCTGTTAGCATCTAAATTAGAGAACAGGTACTTACTATTCTGTATTTTCTTTAAAAGATTTGCTCTACGTTGAAATTGCTGGCGTGACATTTTTCAGTGATTTGTGCAGTTCGGTTGATAACAAGCTTTGCCTCCTGTCGCTGTGAATAATGAAATTGGACTCTCCAGTCATTTCCAAAGGACTGGCCAAGTGCCTTATTAAGTCCTTTGTTTGTTTTTCTGCCATCGCGTTGCTCTAAAAATGTACCCCGAGCTTGGAAATCCAGGTTACACAGGATGTTAAGTACTTAACTTTAAGTATTTAATTCCTCTAGTGTATTTAAAATTATTTGTCTGGACTCAACTTTTGTAATGACAAAACCTGTACTTTGAGCTGTTTTTCTAGTAAGTCAGACAGACTTGTGCTGATGCAGCAGCAGACGTCACCGAGGCCCTCTGACAGGCAGGAGCGTGTTTGAAACGGGAGGCAAAGGTCAAGGAGCAGAGAAAAGCCACCGGGAAAGGACAGCACTGACGGGAGCAGGGGAGGCTTTTTGAGGTTTTAGGGAGATCCTATCAGATACTCTGTGGGGGGCATGTGGAGTGCCTGTAAATGTAATGGAAACCTATTAGTGGATCAGGACATACGCTTTCCTGAAGGTCAGATTCAGAAGTCTTGCGCATTATCTGGAATGAAACCTTTCCGTTGATAACAAAATATACAAATACATGCTTTTGTCTCGAGCACTCTAGCTAGTTAAATCTGTTACCCATTTGTAATTCCTTTCACATCTTTTCTTCCAATGTTAGAAAATTTCAGTTATAGAGAGGGTTGATGGGTAGGAAAATTTAAGGAAAATGAGAAACCATTACTTTTTTTAAAAAAACAAAACAAAAACAGGCAAGCTGTCTTCTTCATATCTCTTGCTCTGTCTCAGTGGTTCTCAACTTTTTTGTTTCGAGACACCTTTACAGTCTTAAAAGTTGCTGAGGACCCTAAGAGTTTACCTTAGAAATTTCTAGAAAGCACAAGAATATACAGTATATCAGCTGTCAGAACAATGTCCTCAGATGTTGTGTTGCCTCTGGAAAACTCCACTGTATGTTGTGAGAGAATTGAGAGTGAACATGGCAGATAACATCTTAATTTTATGCAAATTGTTGGCCTCCCAAACTCATGAAAGTATCTTGGGAATCCCAGGGGTCCCTCCCTAGACCACACTTTGGGAACCACTGCTCCTCTTGCTGTGTCATAGAGAACACACTCTTTATTGCTGCTTTTCCTTTTTTCTTTACAATCTCATCACCAGGTCATTGATTTTATTAAGAGGTGCTTAAGTTCAAGTAAGAGACTAATATTTGGGGGGTAATTCCTTCTTCCTAGAGACTCTAGTCCGAGAGTGAAGGGGTTCATCAGGCACTCTGTCAGGATCTCCACTGGAGCAGTGTTCCTTGAGCACACTCACACAGCACCAGGACCACACGTGCAAGCAGATACATACAAGGGTGTCGGGGTAATCGGGAGGGTTTATCAGGACAGGCCTCTTCAAGACAATGAGTTTCTATCCAGTGAGTAAAGGTAGAAGAATGTTCCTCTCAGAAAAACAAAACAAAACAACACCAGACGTATAGTGGAACAAAACAATTGCAGAAGGGTGTCTTAGATTAAAGTGAGATTGGTTTTGGATGTGTGAAGTTTTAGATGTCCTGGACTAGTGATCAGACTCCCTCCTACTTTCTACCATTTTATTTTACAGACTTGTCAAATTTAAGAAACTGTTTTTGAGAATCTCTGGGGTTGACAACTTGTGGTGGGAGAAGCAAGTAAGGATGTTAAAAAAGAACAATAGCTTCTATCTCTTATCATCATTATTTCACTAAAAAAAAAAAGAAAGAAACCAGATATACCTGTATGTCCTGGTAAACTGAGAGCTGTGGATTCTTACAATGTTGAAGAAGGTGCTATCTTAAAAGATGGCTTCTGGCCCTCGTTGGTTTGGCTTAGTGGATAGAGCATCAGCCTGTGGACTGAAGGGTCCTGGGTTCCATTCTGGTCAGGGGCACATGCCCAGGTTGTGGGCTCGATCCTCAGTGCAGGATCGCAGCCTCAGTGCAGGAGGCAGCCGATCAATGATTTCCTCTCATCACTGATGTTTCTCTCTCTCCCTCTCCCTTCCTCTCTGAAATCAATAAAAATATTTTTTAAAAAGGATGGCTGGTGTGGCTGAGTGGTTGAGCATTGACCTGTGAATCAGGAGGTCACGGTTTGATTACCAGTCAGGGCACATGCCTGGGTTGTGGGCTAGATCCCCAGTAGGGAGGGTGCAGGAGGCAGCCAGTCAATGATTCTCTCTCACCATTGATGTTTCTATTTCCCTCTCCCTCCCTCTCTGAAGTCAATAAATATTTAGTCAAAAAATATATATGAAAAGAACTGTTTTCCTTAATACCTTTAATTTGACATGTGATTTAGGACGTATCTATTATTTAATATTAGAGTGCTAATGCTTTTATTAGCATAAACCAGTTTGAATTTTTTTTGTCCCTGTATTCCCAGGAAGAAGCAAACTTGTATCAATAGTTTCAGCAGGTATTTGTCAAACATTTGTGCTTGGGTGTTATGAGAGAGAGAAAAAAGTATAAGACAGCCCCTGCCTGATTGACTTGATCTTGATACAGATTTATCTCACTCTCTTTCCCTGTCACCATCAACATCTGTACAATGAGAATTAATGTTCAGGTTGATAACTCTGAGTCACTGCAAAATTGTCAGGGATCAAAGAACAAACAAACAGATACTAAGTACTAGGTCTCATTAAGATAAGAAAGATGCTGAGATATCTCAGAAACATAACTAAGTATATGGAGCATAGTTTCTAAATTAGTACTAAGTTAAAATTTATTTACCATAGTTTTTATGTAACACTTTAGAGTTTACCAAATGATTTAGCATGTATTCCATTTAATCCTCATGATGTCCCTGAGGTAGATACTATCCACATTTTACAGGTGGCTGACTCAGGTTTTCAAATGGTAGCTGACTTGCTCAAGAGAGCATAAAGACTGGACTCAAATTTAGGTGTTTTGATCCTGTGCTCTTACTGTATATAAACATCATATTCCTTAAAGATTCAAAATAGTTGAGAGTCTGCTACACATGTTTAGATTCTTTGGAGGACATCATAGTGTCTGGAATAGAGAAACTGTCTATAGTTAACCCAAATCACTAGTAGAAATGGGTAAGAATTCTCATTCCAGCTATAGGTCATATAAACTTTGTGAGATGTTGGACTCTAGCTCGAATATACATTTTTTAAAAATATATTTTTATTGATTTCAGAGAGAAAGGGAGAGGGAGAGATAGAAACATCGATGATGAGAGAAAATCATTGATTGGCTGCCTCCTGCATGCCCCCTACTGGGGATTGAGCCCACAACCCGGGCATGTGCCCTTGGCTGAATCGAACCCAGGACCCTTCAGTCCACAGGCTGATGCTCTATCCACTGAGCTAAGCCAGCTAGGGCTAAATATACATTTTTACCTAAGAATTTCCCTTGTTTCAAACCATTAAAAACCTTTGAATATATTATCTTATTGATCTTCAGGACTACAGTTTCTGACCATATTAGTGGGGATACATTTAGAACTATTAACAAATACCTAAATTAAAAGATAAGTTTTCCACTTCACAGGTATGGCTCAGTGGTTGAACGTTGACCTATGAACCTGGACGTCGTGGTTCCATTTCCGGTCAGGGCACATGCTGGGTTGGAGGCTCTATTCCCAATAAGGGGGAGGAGGGTTGCCGGAGGTGGCCAATCAGTGATTCTCTTGCATCATTGATGTTTCTATCTATCTCTCCCTCTCCCTTCCTCTCTGAAATCAATAAAAATATATTTTTAAAAAAGAAAAGTTTTCCTTGCCTACACATATTAATTTTTAATGCATTATTGTCAGAATTGCAAAGAATGAGGGATTCACCCACATATGACTCAAGGATTCAGGCCGTAAATGGGAACAATACTAGCACAGAGAACTTGCATTGTTCAGTTATGAGTCTTAAGTTAATTGTCTGTCATTAATTTGATTATTACTTTCTAAAATTCTTCTTTCTCCTCCTCTCTCCCTGTAGGTTTGTAAAAGAATGGACTTGGTCTGCCAGAGAATGTTGAATCAGGGATTTCTAAAAGTGGAGAGGTACCATAATCTATGTCAGAAACAAGTCAAAGCACAACTCCCCAGGTGTGTCATGGCTAGCGGTGGCAATGCTTTACAACTGGGGATTTTGTTTGTGTGTTTCTTGATTTGTGCTTGGGTGTTATGAGAGAGAGAAAAAAGAATTACTTTTAGTATCAGTATTTAAAATATGTTTTATTTGTTAGTCATTTGTAGTAAAGGGGTACCCAGATCTCAATAAGAGATATTTTACTGTAATTTGCTCCCTCTCGTCATTTCTGTTCAACATTTTACTGGAGGTTCAACATTTTACTAAGTATTCAACATTTACAAGGCAGTTAGGGAAGAAAATGAAATAAAAGACATTCTTGTTGAAAAGAAGGCATTTCTCTCTCTGTTCACAGATGACATAATCTTTATGTATGGAACCTTATACATAAAGAATACACTAATTAATTAATAGAGCTAATAAATGAGTTGGGTAGGGATATAGGATACAAGATTGATATACAAAAATCAATTCTGTAATTGGATACACTAGCAATAAACAATCCAAAAATGAAGAGGACAATCCCATTTATAATAGCACCGAAAATAATAAAATACTTAGTAATAAATATTACAAAACAAGTGCAGGACTTGTACACTGAAAACTACCAAACATTGTTAAGAGAATTTAAAGAGGAATTAGGTGGAAAGACATTCCATGCTGAGGGATTGGAAGATTTTCTATTAAGATGGCAGTACTCCCTAAATTGACTTGTACATTTAATGCAATCCCCAATAAAATCCTAGCTGTCTTTTTTGAAGATATTGGTAAGCTGATTTTACTATTTCTCTGGAAATACAAAAGACTCAGAATAATAAAAAACAATCTTGAGAAAGAACAGAGTTGTTGGAGGACTACCACTTTCCAATTTCAAAACTTACTACAAAGCTGTAATAAAACAATGTGGTACTGACTCAAGGACACACATAGAGGTCAGTGGAATAGAACTGAGAGTCTGTAAAATAAACCTTACATTTTTAACAATTGATTTTTAACAAGAATGCCAAGACAGTTCAGTGGGGAAAGAATAATGTTTTCAACAAATGATGCTGGGACAACGGGGTACCTACACACACAAGAAGAAGGTTGGACTCCTTCACACCACATACAAAAGTTAATTCAAAATAGGTCATAGGCCTACCTGTAAATGTCAGTGCTATACTGTAAACCCTTAGATGAACTTGGGTTAGGCGCTAGGTTCTTAGGTATGACACCGAAAGTTCAAGCAGCAGAAGAAAAAGGCAAACTGGACTTGATCACCATTTAAAACTTCTTTGCCTCAAAGGACAACATCAAGAAAGTGAAAAGACAATCCACAGTTTGGGAGAAAATATTTGCAGCTTATACAGCTAATAAAGGACTTGTGTCCACATTGTCTGAGAAACTCTTAGAACTCAACAATAAAAAGACACGCCAACTTAAAAATGGGCCAAGGATTTTCATAGACGTGTCTCCAGAGAAGACATGCTGCAGATCTGCAGGCCGTGAAAGATGCTCAGCATCGTTAGTCATCAGGGCACCTAGATCCCCCTTTACACTAAGAAATCTTTACTAACGACTAGCACTTACTGACAAAAAGTCGTTAGCAAAGAATCAGACACCTAGATCCCCCTTTACACTAAGGAGGATGGCTCAAATAAAAAAGACAGACAATGCTGGGAAGGGTGTGGGCAAACGGGGACATTCATAAATCACTGATGGAATTACAAAATGGCCCAGCCATTTAGAAAACAGCTTGTTCCTCAAAAAGTTAAGCATAGTGTTCCCACTTGACCCAGCAATTTCACTCCTAGGTATAGAACCAAGAGAAATTAAACTATGTGAACCCAAAAGCTTAGATATGAATGTTCGCGGCAGCGTTATTCATGACAGCCAAAAGGTAGAAAGAACCTAAAAGTCCAACAGCTGATAAATAGGTAATCAAAATAATGATATGACCGGTAATAGAATGTTCTTTGGCCATCACTGTGCTAAATGAGAGGAGATGTACACAGAATGCCACATACTGCACAAATCCAGTTATCTGAAATGTCCAGAATAGGCAAATGCAGAGAAACAAAGCAGGCTAGTGGTTGCCAGAGGCTGGGGAATGGGAGTGACTGATAATGTGTTTGGGCTTGCTTTCTGTAGTAATGAAAATGGTCTAAAATTCGAGGTGGTGATGGGTCCACAACTCTGAATACACCCAGACCGCTCAATTGTACATTTTAAACGTGGCTATTATTCTATCTGAATTATCTCTTAATAAAACTTTAACAAGTTTAAATAAGTTCATTTTATAGGCCAAAAGATACAGTCTCTATACGTCCAAGTGTAATTCTTTCATTTTTCTTGTTTCTCTGATTCTAACAGCCATTAGGCTTGATATAGGCAAAAAAAAAACCCCACAACAACATGATTTTTTTTTCTAAGTATTTTGTCAGTAAGTGCTAGTCGTTAGCAAAGATTTCTGGACATAATGATTTATTTATCCTTACAGTTGAATTATGATCCAGTTGTAGATTTCTAATTGGACATGCAAATGTTAGGTTGTTTCATTAAGATGTTTGGATTGGTTAACGCTGCAGTCCACAGCGCATCTTTAAAGGTTGCTTTTCTAATTCTAGGAGAGAGTCAGAAAGGAGAAACCATTCATTAGCTCGTCATGCAGACATCCTTGCTGCCGTGGAAACCAGGCTTTCACTGTTAAACATGACTTTCATGAAGTATGTGGATTCCAATCTCTGTTGCTTCATCCCAGGAAAGGTAAAATACAACTGCGTACTTAGAACAGCCGGATTGTACTATGTAAACTTCATTATAAAGTTACAGTGATTTTTAAATGTCAGAGTTGTTCCTAATTCCCTGGAATGAGTTTTTGTGGATGGATTTGTATAGCTTCTTTCTGTACAGTACCTAATAGAAATGAGTCATTTGTGTGTTCTTTATATTTAAAATGTTAATTATGAAATATACAGTAGGAGCCCTGCTGTTCTTTAGAGAAGCCTGTTAAGAGTTCATATTCAAGAGAAAAACTTTTGAGCTTTTACTTTTTGTTAAGATGCCAGAGATACCGCAGCAATGAACAAGATAAGTATTGTCCTGCCTTCAAGATTGTTATAATTTAGGGGCGGGGGGTGGAGTAGGAGGGACAAGCTGGGTTTTGTTTTATTTGAGAAATGTTTCATGAGAACTTTATAAAACATCCAGATTTGAAAAGACTGAATAATTATATAGCAATATACTCAGAGCTAAGTAATAGCGCTGTTTAACCCAGAAATAAGTGTATGTGGCATATTTGCTGTTACTAAGTTAAAAGGCCCCAGTATTTAGTATGCTACTCATACCTTCAGTAGTATCATCCTTCTTGAATTGAGTGTAAATTCAGATGAACTATGTCTATATCCTTTTTTTATATGGAAGGGTGGAGGTGGAATTAAAGGTCATTTTGCTACTTACTTGATACTAGCAAAAGTACCAACATGGTTAAAATTAATTACTACCTAGTAAAATCGGAATGTTCTTTTTTTGTTATTTCCATAGATGATTAACATTGGTATTATTCTGTATGCACTTTCTCTATTTTCAATTTTATGTGGTATTTATGGTATATCTCACTTTCCTCATATTAACTACATTGCTTTTTTGTAGGATACTCTAAAAGGGTGACCAGTTAGAAATTTTAGATTCTGATTACACACACACACACACACACACACACACACACACACATTTTTAAAATATATTTTTATTGATTTCAGAGAGGAAGGAGAGAGAGAAATATCAAAGATAAAAAAAAAAAAAGAAATATCAATGATGACAGAGAATTGGCTGCCTCCTACACACCCCTCACTGGGGATCCAGCCTGCAACCCAGGCTAGTGCTCGTGACTGGGAATCGAACCATGATCTCCTGGTTCATAGTTCGATGTTCAGCCACTGACCCACGCCAGCCCGGCTAGATTCTGATTCTTAATGCCAGATTGTATCCTGATCTGATCAATAGGCCTTATCTCTTAAGTATTCCTGGGAAGTTCATTGAACTAGTTATCCCCTTTAGCCTCGTTTTTATTGCATATCTCCTTGTTAAGAATACGAATATTTAAGAAACATCTTGCCGTTTTCATTACCTCAGAGGCAATTCAGTCAGCTATTACTAACAAGAGTTGAGTTGTTTGGGCAGAGTCCATGTGGCCTGCAAAGCCAAGGTAGTTAGCATCTGGCCTTTACAGAAGTTGCTAATCTTTGTTCTAATTCATTAGGATCGTGTGATTGGAATGATGATCTTTACTGTCTAAACAAATGAGGTCAAATCCATTTTTTTAGAAACCACTTGTTGACCTCTCGCTTCTAGCACCAAAATAAAAGGATAAAACCGAGGTGGCAGCAGTGGAGAATGGCTTAACTTTTCTAGATGTAGTAGGTCCCCTTGGGCATTTGCTCTGGGCAGCCCCTTAACTGCAGCCTTGCCCTTGCCCTCAGGAGAGGAACGGTTGAAAAGGAATTTTGTGCCTAATTTTATCATATAGGCAGCTACCTATCTCTTTCTCTTGCCATTGCCCTCATCTTATATTTATGAAATCCTTTCTAATTCTCAGAGCATTTATATATATTATCTCATTACTTTCCATCACAGCCATGAAAGGTAGATAGAAGTATTATTCCTATTTCATTGATCAGAAAACTGAGGCCTTTGGTGACAGCAAGCAAGTGGGATTGGAGGAGACCTCATTCTAATCCA
Organism: Eptesicus fuscus; assembly: GCF_027574615.1. NCBI lineage: Eukaryota > Metazoa > Chordata > Mammalia > Chiroptera > Vespertilionidae > Eptesicus > Eptesicus fuscus. The sequence continues at coordinate 6,738,962 of NC_072496.1, read as the reverse complement.
TAGCACGTTTTAGAGAAACAAAACCTCCAGAGACAGCACGGTGGCAGTGTAGACGAGAGGAGGAGGTCAGGCGGGGTTCCTGGGGCTCTGGGAGACGCATTCGGGCTAGAGTGAAGTGGGTTTGGAGGATTAGCAGAATATGGGTGTGGGTAATCCCTCTACCCCTGCTTGCACACCGGATTTAATGTCTTAGTTTAGTCCTCTAGTCTTTAGCATGTGTATATCCCTCTTTGTGGGATTTTTTTAATACATGTCTCCCCAATTAACACTGTGATTTTCTTCAGGGCAGGAGCTATATTCATCCTGATTCTTTAGCCCCAGCACAGTGCCTGGTACTTACTAAATGTAAGTATGAAACACAAAGTATTCTATCGAGGCCAAAGCCGAGTGTTCCAGGTGGTAATATCATCAATGGTCAGTACATCAGTTAAATCATCCTACAGATTTTTACAGGAATTGCAGAACAAGCAGTCACTTCTCTCCCCATTTAACTATTTTCATATATATGTATATCTCGAAAGTGCTAATGAGAGCTCGTTGTTTTAGGTTATTGATGAGATTTACCGTGTGTTGAGATATGTCAACTCTACCAGAGCCCCTCAGCGAGCTCATGAAGTGCTTCAGGAGCTAAGGGATATTTCCTCCATGGCAATGGAGTACTTCGATGAAAAGATTGTTCCAATTCTAAAGAGGAAACTACCAGGATCAGATGTGTCTGGAAGACTCATGGGCTCGCCTCCAGGTACCTCTTGACTTGACTATGTTCGGTGTGTCATGTTCCTATGTAGATGAGATAACCTGCTCTTTCCCTGTTCGATCATATATCTGAACTTTCCTGTGTCTGTAAATATGTATCTGCAACGTCATTATTTTTTTTTAACGATCACCAGCTGCCCAAATACCAAAAAATTACGCTTCCAAAACCTCTTGATGTTGATTCCGCACGTAGAGCAATCAGGCTGCTCTACGGGTGCCACTCACGACAGAAGCCCTTTTTTGCAACATCGTTTTTAATGACAAATTGATTATAGACCATACCACTGCCATTAAGCACATTTGTCTCTAGTTTTTCAGTATTTAAACTACACTCAAAAGAACAGTCTTGTGGCTAAATTTTTATGCATATCCATACCTATGGACCTAAAATAAATTTATTACAGTAAAATTGCTCATATTTTTTGATGTTTCCAACTAGTTAATATTCATTATCCTAAAACAATTGAATATACCAGATAAAATTCCTCATGGAAATATCCAGTTAATTATTTCAGCCCCCAGAGTGTCCAGCTGCTACTTCAAAAGACAGGGTGCATGGGCTATTGTGAACACTGCCACTTCTGTGGTAGCTGTTTTACAAAAGGACATGGGAGCCTAGAGATTTGTGCCCTTATCTACTGAAGGACTAAATTGTTCAGTGTTCTCAGTCCTTGCAAATATGTTTTTTTAAAACTTTGGTAGAACATTTTGTTCGGTAGTTAGCTCCCTGGAGTACTTACTCAGTGGGGTAACTGAGCGCCTCTCTGTAATTTAATAATAAAGCTATGGCATCTCAGCATTAATAACATACCTACTATTTATTGAGTACTTAATATGCGCACAGCACTGTACTGTGTCCTGTGGAGACTAAAATGAAGTGTAATACGTGGTATCTGCCCTCAAGGATCTTACTATTCCAAAAGGTAAGACATATCCAGACCCAAAGTTCAGTTACCGTAGGCAACAGAAATATTTTAAAGGAGTGTCCATTTAAATGCCAGATGAGTAGCAGAGACAGAATCTTAAGATCAGATCATTGTTGGCTGGATTGATAAGACTTCACAAGAGGTAAAATTGACCTGAGCGCTAATGGATGAGTGGAAGTTGGATAAACAGAGAGAAGGAAAAGATTCTGGTATATAGATGGACAAGGAGGAAAATAGCATGGGGTTAGGGTATGAACGGATCCCTCTGGTCCTTTTAGAAAACCTTCAGGAGATAAGGTGGTGGTTGTTGTTTTGTAAAATAGGTTATTAGTTTAAAATAGTGATTTTTATGTCCGTGCGACATTGTATTCCTAACACAGAATAGTTCCAGAGCCTTCCTGCACGTGTCAGAAAGTCTCCATGAAAAGTCTCCATGATCGTCAGGAGCGGTGTCCATTTGTCCTCGAAGTTGGGGCTTTAGCATGTAACTAAGTGCAGTGAGAATTTAAGAACATGATAGGTCTACGTCTGACTCCAATGTTTATGTTGGCTTCGGTGAAATAAGATAGAAAGTCCAAAAGTGTTTCATAGTATTTTAAATCCAAGTTCATGCCATTAAATGTTCTCCACTTGCTGGCAATCCAAACATTGCCACATGAACATGAGAATCAGAATTCAGACTCATTTATAGTTAAAACCAAGTGTCTGAGTAGAGTAATCCAGTAGACAAACTAGATTGCAAAAAAGAAATGATCAGAAGTGGTAGAAGGACATTCCATTTCAAAATAAGTTTAATTAATGAAGTGTTACTGGTAGTGTGACATTTTAAGTGATTAACTGGCTGTTTTAAACTATTTTCCCACAGTTCCAGGACCTTCTGCAGCCCTAACAACAATGCAGCTCCTCTCCAAGCAAAACCCTTCAAGACAAGAGGTTACCAAACTCCAGCAGCAGGTTAAGACAAATGGTGCTGGCGTGACTGTTCTCAGGCGTGAAATTTCTGAGCTCCGCACCAAAGTGCAAGAACAGCAGAAACAGCTTCAGGACCAGGACCAGAAACTGCTAGAGCAGACCCAGATCATAGGTGAACAGAACGCGCGGCTGGCGGAGCTGGAGCGCAAACTGCGAGAAGTCATGGAAAGCGCTGTAGGAAACCCCTCAGGGTCTGGGCAGAGTGAAGAGTCTCCCCGGAAACGGAAAAAGGCAGCAGAAGCCATAGACTCTCTTAGGAAGTCCAAACGTCTCCGGAGCAGAAAGTGAATGGGAACGTGCTCCCGGCTCCAGAGGAAGGCCTGGCTTAGTAGCTTGAGCAGTCATGCATATCAGGACACCGTGAGCAACATGGCGTCCCCTAGGCTTCTAGGCGCTCAGAACACAACTTCAACCTGAACTCTCGTGGTTGGGACATTCTTTCCCCGCTTCTCCTGGTTGAACTGACGCACAGAACCTTTTTACTTTGCAATAGATTTGTACTAACCAGACCTATTCTATCATGTTTTGAGGAGTTAACTTTTTTTCTGTGCAGCTCTGTTTAAAGTAAGTTTATTTGTTTCTGCATATATGCACATTACTTAAGGATCTTAAACCAGTCTTGACAGACTAGAAGTTTAATACAGAAAATGTCCTGTTCACTTGAAAGAAAAGACCTACTTTTTAAATGGACAGTATCTTGTTTTAAAAAAAAAAAGTTGACTTTTTGTTATAAGTGACCTTTGTCTGGAATGTCTGAAAAGTAGTAAATGCTTTTTGGTATTGAAGTAATGGGTAACTAAAACGGACTTCCATAGTATTGACTGTAGAAGGGGCCTCTACAGTATTGACTATATATTTTTATAAACTACTGGCAAGGGATTTTATGCAGTTATATCATGTTTTCAGTTCTCTTTGGGGCCACATTGTACGTTTGCATGGATGGATGCATGCATTGCCTAGGCAACTCACTTAAAAAGCTCTTGCACTGGTATTGATCTTGAACCTCTATACTTCTCCACTTGTTAGAGCAGCAGCTGAGTTAATTTAAGCACTTAACATCTGCCACCACAACAGCTGGCCTCTGGGGGAGGGGGTTGTGAGTCCATTTGTCCTCCAGTTTTACAGGAACAATAGAGCATTAAAGCCCATTGCTTTATCTGTTCTCTGTAGGGTCCAGGTACACTGGCTAAGGCAGAACCCCAAATCCAAGGCTCTCTCTATCGATATCAGACCTCTGATTACTAGTACTTTTCCTTACTCACCACTGTGTGTGCTCCTTGATCAAGTGTGATGACCAGTGGGGTGAGTAGGGGACCCAACCTGTGGGATGCAGTTTTGCCATTGAAAGAAAGTTCATTGAGGAACACTGTTCCATGAAAAAGCATTTTGATCATTTCATTTCTGGGGGATAACCTGAGGGAAGCTTTCTTATATTCATTTCAAGCTTTCCTTGTCCTCAACTTGAAACAAAAGCTTTAATTTCGTTTGCACTCCTGTGTTGAGCTTGTAACTGGAAACGCATGTATTGCACTGTTCAACCTTCTAAGCGGTCACTTTAACAGCCTCCAAATTGTGTACAGTGGTTATTTTCCCCAGTTGTATATTTCTGAGACATTCAGATATTACTGTTCTAATTTTATTTTAATGTACTAAATTATGTCATTATTTGACTATTGTTTTAAACAACTGTTGCCTTGGGCTTCAGTTATTTAAAATAAATTTAGGTGTAATGTAGAATACTGTCCCTTTCCAGGTGGGAATTAGTACCTGTATAAAACCTAAGGTTTTGGTAAGTACCTTAGTTGAATAAAAGCACAAAGTTGTCACCTTTTTTTATCCGTCCAACATCACATGGTTCTGCATCCTTCAGATTAACCTCACCAAATGGAACTTTTTCTGACCCATTTTTTATATTGTCCTTACATAATATTGTCCTTAGATTTTGATCAATTCTATGTCTAACTTTGAAACTCCATTTACGATGTAGTATGTTTTCAATGAAAAAACCATAAAGTAACTTCCAAGTGTTTCATGGTTTGTTGGGAAGGTAATTTTAAAATAAACAATTATTTGTCAGCCAAGGTCATCCGTAAAAGTCCCTGTCTGGAAGTCATTTTCTCAGCAGGTCTCATTTTTTGTAATCATAGGATTTAGCCATATTGTCATAACTTCGGAAGAGGCCTACTGGAATAGTCATGGCCTTTAACAGTCTGCTTTCCTGGTAACAGGAAGACTTTTTAAGTAACTAAGTACATGTTTACAGGTTTACAAAGTATGATTCTTATGCATCAAAGGGATATAACCTCAGATGGTTTCTTTAATAGTTGTTACTGGATTCTTTCAAGTTGCCTGGGTTTCTTTAGAAACTATCTAGATGCCCTGAATGTATCTGTAGTCTTCCACTAGCGAACACGAGTATTTGGCTTTCATTACAAGCTTTTACACATTAGAAGGTAGATTTTGTTTTGAAATCCAAATTTCTACAGTGTACACTTGTAATCACCTGTCCGTAAGATTAATGAGTTGCGATTGTTAATGCATGAATGTTCCATAACAGTCGGAGAATAAAACACTACAGTTCTGTTGTTTAAGTCTTAAATCTTACTTAGACCATCTAGCTAAAACATGTTATGGTATTGCCTTGACTGATTTGGTAGCTTTTATACTTGCTTTTGGATAGCATAATGGTATTTAAGGTTCAACAAATCACAAATCCTTTTGATCAGCTTAAACTGACATATGTTGTAGGTAAATTGTAAACTAGCCTCCCAGAGAGAGAACCATCCTGCCTGGATCTTACGTCAATAATGTAAATGCCACAATGTCAATGTCCTAGAACAACATTTCATGAAATATTGTCATCTTCCTTGGCTGGTTTTCTGAGGAGATGTCTCTATTTTAATGGGTCATTCCCACTTAAGAGGTGATTATGGTACAACAGTGCAGACAGATCCAAGGTGAAAAGGCATATATATAAGAGAAAAAGAACACTGCCCCCCACAGGATCCTCGGCTTATCTCCTACATGGACTTGGCTTGGTTTCCACAAGGGCTGAAATATGAATTTCTTTCAGAACCTGAGGTTAGAGAACCTGCTGTTTTTTTAAGCTCCTCTTTGGATGTCCAGAGCCTGGAAATAGCGGGGCAAACACAAGTGTATTCAGAGTAATCGTGCTTTACAAACGACTGGGGTGCCATGCAGTCTGAAGCCACTGGTTTTGGAAGCAGCTTCTTTTTGTAAACCATGTTTTTTGGAGTACTGAACTTTATAGGGGCTTGCCTTAATCTCTATTTAGTAGTTCCGAGATGTATGCTCTATTATTCTACTTGTTAAAATGTTAAGATATTCTATGTAGCCCCAAAGGTGGGTAAAAGTATAAATAATGCCTAAATAAATAAGCTAAAAGGTGTCACTACAGCTGGATTTTTGGGAGAAAATGAACATATGAACATAGGCTATGTATAATAAAAACAATGGCACCTTAAGATTGCACTATTTTATGCATTATTTTCTATGCCATTTCATAGCCTGCACTTTAATCTCCAAAGAAATGATGTATGATGTCCCAGTTGTCCCTTATTATTAATAAACTTTTTCTTAAGACACAGGGCACTTAGTTCTATTTTACTATACTGAATCAGTTTCTTGGACGTGATTCCTTTTTTTGAGTTCTCTATTTCCTTAGCCATAATATTTTTTAGGATCTAGGAACTCCCTATCTTGTCGGCGTCCACATGTAAATGTAAATGTAATTTTACATTACATTTTAATGTAATGTAAAATCTCATACTTGGTGATCAGCACGTTTTTATATCCTGCTCTAGGCATGAGTACCAGCGTGTTAACACTTAAACCGTCTACAAGTGTCATATGCTGTAAGATTTGAAGCCAGGAATAAAAGACATTCTGAAAAGAAATGTCCTATATAATGCAGCCTCTTGCAAACAGCTGTTTCTAATATAAAATCCAATTTGACATGCCATCCAATTCTTTGGCTTGGGATCTATCTGAATTAACGAGTCCACAGAAGATTAGTAAGTTAAAACCACTTAAATGTAACAAAATCCTATAGCCTGCCATTCTGAATCGAAATGTTTTTCAAAGATGCTAAAGTGATCTACAAAATGAAACTAGCAATGAGTTGGCTGCTGTGTACCATGATTTTATTTTTAATAGCAATATACGTATAATCATGATAAATATGGTAGGCTCGAGTCATGGTGGCCTTTGTCAGCTCCCTAAGAATTTGTTCAATTTCTGAAGTCAAAAAAAGTAAATCCAAACTTTACCTGTTGTGTCTGAAGGGAATGATGGGCTTTAGAAGCAAGTAATCTATTAGGTCCACGGCCAAAGTATACCGGTCCATATTCAAAACTATACCGAAAGTTTAGAAGTGTTCAAAACTCCTTTATGTGGTACCATGTCTGTTTACTTATGCTCATGAGCAACAATAAATTGCCAGCTTACCTTCTGGAATTTTCGTTGTTATAACCTAATTCAGTAATTGGAAAGTGGAAAACACCTCCCAGTCACACCACAGGGTACGGAAATAAAAGTGTTGTTACCAGCGCTGCCTGTTTGCTTTGTATTTCATGTGCAAAGGGTTCTGGAGCTCTACTTCGCACAAATGCCATGGGGCTAGCTCGCTGCCTCCTCTTGGAGTGGTCGAGCGGGTGTGTTACATGTTACCGAGTCCTCACAGCTGCTCTATGAGGTGGGTTTTTCTCTAGGTAGGGATGTTCAAATTTGGGTTAAGCAACACGTCCACGATGCTACTATACAAGTGAATGCCAGACCTCCCTGCCTCCAAGGCTGCAGTACTTCCTGCTCCATCCACTACACTAAGTTCTACAACAGCGGGGAGCTCTGAAACTAGAGCACGTCCGTTCTAAACTCAGGAATAAATACATAGATGAGCATCCTATATATCCACTAGAAGTAGCCAGTGTCCAAATCCCTCGTGTTAAGAGTAACATACAGAACTCAAAACCTGGAAGAGGCGGGGCTCAGAGGAGGCAATGGTTTCACCGGAGGCATACGGGCAGAAAGAATTGTGAGGGCTTCTAGAACCTGTGATCTTGAGGAGGCAGTCCTAGCGGATGTGGTCTGAAGCCCTCACTGGTCCACAGTCGCTTTACTCTATGCTGCCAATCAGTACGAAATTAGTGACCACTGATTTTTTTTTTTTTTTTTTTTTTGCCCTGCCAGGAAGAATACTGGTTCTCTCTTCAAAATTCCTTCCAGCTCCAAAACTATTCCAAATTCCAATGAAATGTAATTACACACATTAATCTCACCCCCCTTCTGTAAAGATGGGACTGGTAAAGAAATGGCTCAGAACAAAACTCGCAGGAAGAGCTAGGATACGTGCTTTAGCCACTTTGTCTAGATTAGAACGTAGATGTTCAGAAAAGAGGTCACAGATGACTCTGTGCTGCAGGGTGAGGGTGACAGAAGTGGGACCAGTTACCCCAGCACCACCTCTTCCCTCTAGTCACCCAGACATCACAGAAGCAGGAAGAGAAAGGCTGGGGCAGCCTCCCAGGTCTGCGGAAGGTAGATCTGGGTGGAATCTTCAGTTCCACAGCCTACATAATACATTCACGTTGCTAGGAAACTTTACCAATGTTATTACTTTAAAACAAAATAAAGTAATGGAAGGACACCTTGATTGCTCAAGTATGATCTGCTTACCTCACTTGCAATTTCCTACTGGCATCAGGAACTACTGGGACTCACCTTAGCTTTTCACAGCAGACTGGATAGCATCTTTCTGGAATAACTGGTATGATGGCCCAACGACAAATCACCTGGCAAGAATAAGGAAAAGGTGTGAAAGCTAGATAACACATTAAGGACTTTTTAAATATATATATATTTTATAGATTTTTTACAGAGAGGAAGGGAGAGGGATAGAGAGTTAGAAACTTCGATGAGAGAGAAACATCGATCAGCTGCATCCTGCACACTCCGCACTGGGGATGTGCCTGCAACCAAGGTACATGCCCTTGACCCGGAATCAAACCTGGGACCCTTGAGTCCGCAGGCTGACGCTCTATCTACTGAGCCAAACCGGTTAAGGCCCATTAAGGACTTGTTTAAAAGGATTTTTATTGATTTCAGAGAGGAAGGGAGAGGGAGAGAGAGAGAGACAAACAACATCCATGATGAGAGAGAATCATGGATCGGCTGCCTCCTGCATGCCCCCACTGGGGATCAAGCCTGCAACCCGGGCACGTGCCCTGACCTGGAATCAAATGGTGACCTCCTGCTTCATAGGTGGAGGCACAATCGCTGGGCCGTGCTGGCCAGGCAGAACTTTTCAAATTCCTAACTAAATATGCCTGTGTCATCAAAATATTGGTCAATCCACACAAGAATGCTGGAGCCAAATCCTTTTCCTTCCCTTTAGAATGTCAAAATCCACATTCCATTCAAATGTAAAAGATAAAGAAGAGGGAGGTGTACATATAAACATTCCCTTCCGCCCTGGCTGGTGTTGCTCAATGGATAGAGTGCCGGCCTGCAGATTAAAGGGTCCCAGGTTCGATTCCAGTCACGGGCATGTGCCCAGGTTGTGGGCTCGATCCCCAGTGGGGGGCATGCAGGAGACAGCTTATCCATGATTCTCGCTCATCATTGATGTTTCTACCTTCCTCTCCCTTCCTCTGAAATCAATAAAAAAATACTTTTTAAAAAAAAAGCGATTTAAAAATAAAAACATAAAACAACATTCCCTCCCAACCTTTGCCCTTAGACTCCTACTTACTCTCCTACAATGTAATCATTTTGGGGTGTCTTTCTAAACATATTTCATGCATATGCAAGGAAACATATATGTGTATTATACATACACACACTCCCAAACCTGGTGTTTTGCATTTAATAGCACATCTTGGAGGTTAATTCATATTGACACATGAAGAACTTCCTCATTCTTTTGACTGGTGGTATAGTACAACATTGTATGGTTAATTGTATGTAGAGTCAGCCCTCCGTACCCACAGGTTCTACACCCTCAGATTCAACCAATCAAGGATTAAAAACACTTGAAAAATAAGTATTTTAATACTTTTTACTGTCTGAACGTGTACATTTTCTCTGGTGATTATTCCTTAAACAATACAGTGTAACAACTATTTACATAGCATTGGATTAGGTATGTTAAGTAATCTGGAGATGAACTGAAGTATACAGGAGGATTATGTAGGTTATATGCAAATACTACACCACTTTATCTATGGGGCTTGAGTATACAGTATTCAATCACTCAGGATACTGAGGGATGGCTGTGCCATCATTTATTGGTTTGTTTTTAGTTTACTGAGGTTTATGCCCCGGGTATGAACCGCTAAAAGATATAGACTTGCCGAAACCGGTTTGGCTCAGTGGATAGAGCGTCGGCCTTCGGACTCAAGGGTCCCAGGTTTGATTCCGGTCAAGGGCATGTACCTTGGTTGTGGGCACATCCCCAGTGGGGGGTGTGCAGGAGGCAGCTGATCGATGTTTCTCTCTCATCGATGTTTCTAACTCTCTATCCCTCTCTCTTCCTCTCTGTAAAAAATCAATAAAATATATTTAAAAAGAAAAAAAAGATATAGACTTAAAAACAACAACTAGAACCATTAATACTATTATCACACTAAAGAAATGAACAACTTCTTCATATTGCCACGTACTCAAGCAATTAAATGATCTCCTGTCGATTTTGTTAAAAACTTTGACCATTTGATCAAAATAAGGTCAGTACATTGCAATTGGTTGGTAGGTCGTTTAAGTCCCTTTTCATATATAGGTCCCCCCCTCTTTTATTCCCCCCTCCGCCTTCCATTTTATTTATTAAAGAACCTATAGAGGCCCTGACCGGTGTGGCTCAGTGGATGGAGCATCGGCCTGCGGACTGAAGGGTCCCGGGTTCGATTCTGGTCAAGGGCATGTGCCTTGGTTGCGGGCACATCCCCAGTAGGGAATGTTCAGGAGGCAGCGGATGGATGTTTCTAACTCTATCCCTCTCCCTTCTTCCCTGTAAAAAAATCAATAAAATACTTTAAAAAAAAAAAAAAAAAAAAGAACCTATAGAGGTCCCCACAGTCAGGATCTTGCTGACTGCATCCCTGTGGTTAGTTTAACATGATCCCCTGCCCTGTTTCCTACACGTTGGCAGCTGGATCCGGGGCTTGATCAGATGTGCGCGTGTATGTGTGTGCGCGTGTATGTGTGTGTGTACATGCGTGTGTGTGTGTGTGTGTGCGTGTTCTTTCATTATGAGTGACACCATGTCTGGTTATCTTCCTTTTTGTAACTTCAAAGTCTCTTTCTAAGAGAAAAGTAAGTAATTTTGAAACCAGAACTGTCCTCTCAGGGAGAGGCTGTGGGAGGCGGGACAGTCCTCCGGCGAGAGGAAGGGTCGCGCCAGAACCGTTCCGGTAACGCTCGGTCCCGGTTCTCTCACATGCTGGCCCCACGCGCGCGGTTTCCTGCGGCCTTTTGCCCGGGAGGCTGCCCAGGGCTCCGGGAGCACTTGCTTCCCACACCGGGACTTGGCGCGCGGCCCTTACCGGCGCCCCGGGTCCCGTGACCGGCCTTCTCGGAAGCGCTAGAGCGGCGCTGGGGGTGGCGACGTTTCCTTCCTCTCCCCGCTTTCTCCCGGGCGGGGCGGGGCGGCGCGGGCCGGGGGCGGCGGGACCGCAGGCACGGCTTCCCGCCGGTCGGACGAGTCCCCGCCCTCAGAACCCCGCGTCCCCGAGCGGCGGCGCCCGGCCCCGCGCGAGGGCCCACGAGCGCCGCGCACGCGGGTCACGTTCCTCGCCGGCCGGCAGGGGCGGGGCCTGGGCCGTCGGGGGCGGGGCCTGGGGCTCGGGGGCGGGGCCTAGGGGCTCCGCCTTGTTCTCCTCAGCTCCGCCGCTCCGCCCGCCGCCCGCCCACTCCAGCCGGGCCGCCGCCGCCGCCGCCTCGGAGGATCCGGGAGCGGGAGCGACAGTCGGGAGCCGGTCGCGAGCCGCCGCCGCCGCCGCCGCCGCCGCCATGGGGAACCGCGTTGCGCGGGAAGACTTCGAGTGGGTCTACACCGACCAGCCCCACGCCGACCGGCGCCGGGAGATCCTGGGTGAGGTCCGGGCCCGCGCCCCGTTATGTGCGTGCGCGGCCTCCCGCCGCCGGGGCGCGCTCTCCCAGCGCGGGCCCTGCACGCCCGTGGGCGCCCCAGGCCCGTTACGAGCCGGCCCCCTCCGCGTCCCACCGCCGCCCGGCCGCCCCGGAAAGGCCCTCGAGGCCTCTGGCCGGCGCTCCGGGCTCGGCCCGGCGGAGGGGGGAGGGGGCGGTTCCCGCGCGCCCGCCGCGCCGGCCCTTCCTCGGGGAGGCGCAGGCATCCGGCTGGCGCGAGGGTGTGGGGAGCCGGTCCCCCGGCCAGATCGCCCTTGGGGGGCATCCTCCCCTTTGGAGACCCCCGTGCCCCGGTGGGCGCCCTTGCTTCCTCTTCCCCTCCCCTCCCCCCCGGGGCCGGGGCGCGGCGGACCGCGAAGGCGTGCGGGGCAGGGCGCGGTCCGGGAGCTTCGGGGGTCCACGCACCGGCGATCGGGCGAGGGCACCGGCGATCGGGCGAGGGCGCCGCCGCCCTGTCCCCGGGGAGGGGCCGGGACCCGACCGCAGCGACCCCTGGGGCTTCCCGGATGGGACCCGCGTCGTGCGCTCACGCTCGTGGTCTCATTGATCACAACTGGCCTGCGACCCACGGGCAGATTGTTAGGTATTTTCCATCCGTCCGGGCGCTGGGCACCTAGAGACTGAACCGCGGAAGACGTGCCAGGACCCGCCGGCGGGTCCCCTGGGCGCCGATTCAGGCCTCTGCACCCGCTGGCGAGGCCTAGCTGTCGCTCTAGAGGTGCGGGCGCTCAGCTCCTTGGAGCTTCTGAATTATCCAGAGAATTCGCTTCTCTCTCAGTTAGTTCCTCTTAACCATGTGCTAGGCATTGGGTTGACTCGTTTACAAACGTTACCCAGCTTAATCCTCCCCGTAAAGGTCAGTGATCGCTCTTTTGAAGGCGAGCAAAGAGGGAGTAAATGTTAGAGGGGGGTTCTCTTCTGGGCTAGATGGCCTCCAAAGCGGATGCCTCTAACGTCTTTGCTGTTACTCCAAAAATCAGGAAACGAATGGGTGGTCAGCTGAATTAGAGGAATTCTTTCTGGTACATTGTATTTTCCTAGTGTGTCTTCTCAGCATCCATTTGAAATCAGACAGCAAGCCCCTGGTTTTTGCTGGGGGAATCCAGAGTTCGGAATGTCATGTTTTTACAGAAAGGAGTTAGTGGATCCTTTTGAAATTAATTTTTAAAAATTGAATTAGTGCCGAAACCGGTGTGGCTCAGTGGATAGAGCGTCGGCCTGCAGACTGAAGGGTCCCAGGTTCGATTCCGGTCAAGGGCATGTACCTTGGTTTTGGGCACATCCCCAGTAGGGAGGTGTGCAGGAGGCAGCTGATCGATGATGTTTCTCTCTCATCGATGTTTCTAGCTCTCTATCCCTCTTCCTTCCTTTCTGTAAAAAAATCAATAAAATATATTTTAAAAAATTGAATTAGTAAATTGGGAGCTTGAACCTTTACAGTCGCTACTAAAGGTAGACTTTTTGTTGTTCATCCTCACTGGAGGGTAGATTTTCCATGATTTTAGAGAGAAAGGAAGGGAAGGGAGAGAGAGAGAGAGAAACATCGATGTGAGAGACCCACATCAATTGGTTGCCTCCTGGGGCAGGGAACCTGCAACAACTCAGGTACGTGCCCTTAACCACAATCAACCCAGAACCCTGGGTTCCTGGGCCGACGATCTAACCACTGAGCAACACCAGCCGAGACAAAGGTAGACTCTTAAGATAATTTGTTTCTTGGATGCTTTCTTTTTGTTTATTTTTAATCCTCACAGAGGATATGCTTTTATTTGGAGAGAAAGGAAGAGGGAAAGACATCAATGTTTTGAAACATCCATCAGTTGCTTCCCGTATGCGCCCCCACTGGGGATGGAACCTGAAACCTTTTGGTGTATGGGGTGATGCTCCAAGCAGTTGAGCCACTGGGCCAGGGCTTGGATGCGTTCTTTTTAATTACAGGGTGTATTTTGCAAGTCACACATAAGAGATATGCCTTATCAACACATTGCCTAAGAATAATCAGGTATCCACCTGGGGAAAATCAACTCCTGAATATGGATCTTAGCTACTTAATATTCAGAAAGTCAGTGAAGTAAAAAAGTGCTTATTGATGCTAATCTCAACACTGAGCCTTTTTTCCCACACATTATCACTGAACCAGTTCACTTGGAAAGATAAAAGACTACATATTGCTCAATGAAAATATGATTATCTCCCCAGCAGGTGTAAATACTGCTCCGTGTTCCGTTTCGGGGGTGGAGTATCAGGAAAGATAAGAATCTGGAGATTTGTTTGCCTTAAACGTAAATGATAAGAGATATTTCTGAAATTTGTCAGGTTTTGGGGGGAGGGAAGTATGAGGAAGCATAAATATGTTGTTTAACAACCAACAACACTAAATTTACATTTAGAGTTATGTTAAAAGTAATATTAAAAGGCATCTGTGACTTCACTTGTAAGTGGAATCTAAAGAACAAAAGAAACTAATGAACAAAATAGGGCCAGAGGTATGGATGCAGGGAATGGAATAACAGACCTCAGAGGGGACAGGGGTGCTGAGTGGGGGGAGGGGACAGGGGTGCTGAGTGGGGGGAGGGGACAGGAAGAGAAAAACTAAAGAACATATATGCATATGTATAAATAAGAGGACCGAGGTGGGGTGGAGTTGGGTGGGGGGAAGGGGGGAGGGCAAGAAGGGAGAAGATGGGAGACATCTGTTTATGTCAACAATAAATGAGTTTTAGAAAAAGGCATCTATGTGAAATTAATGAGGGCTTGGAATTAGACCTCACTTGTAGATCAAATAATAAGCCACAAGAAATGCTCCTTTTACGGTTATACTTCCACAGGGAAATAGTATTTTTTAACAGCTTTAAGACCTAATTCACCAACTTTAAGTCACCCATTCAAGTGCACAATTCAGTGTTGTTTAGTGTATTCAGAGTTACGTAACTATTTCAATTTTTAGGACTTTGTTGTCACCCCCAAAAGAAACCCTCCACTCCTTCAGTTCTTGGCCCCACTTTCAACTCTCAGGACTCAGCAGCCACTGATCTACTTTCTCTGTCTCTAGATTTGCCTGTTCGGGACATTTCTTATAAGTGAAGTCATACAGTCCTGGCCTTTTTGTCATGGACTTCTTTGCTTGGCCTAATGTTTTCAAGGTTCATTCATGTTGTAGCACGTATGGGCACTCCATTCTTTGTTGGGGTCGTAGAATGTTCACTGGTATGGATATACCACAGTTCCCTTATCCACTCATCGTTCGGTAGGCTTTTGGGTTGTCTTCACCCTTTGACTATTGTGACCAGTGCTGCTGTGAACATTCACAGAACCCGCTTCATTTCTCTTAAGAGTGGAATTGCTGGGTCCTTGGTAACTTGATGTTTAACATTTTGAGGAACTGCCAACTGTTTTCGAAACTGGCACCATTGTATATGGTTACCAGCCATGTGTGCGGGTTCAGTTTCCCCACATCCTTGTTACTGCCTGTCTTCGGCATTACAGCCATTCTAGTGGGTTTGAAGTGGTATCTCGTTTTGGTTTCAGTTTGCATTTTTCTAATGACTAATAAAGGCCGAGTATCTTTCTTGTGCTTATTGGCCATTTGTATATCTGCTTTGGAAAACCGTTCAGATTCTTTGTCCATTTTTAATTGGGTCAGTAACTGGAAGAGTTTTAAGAGGCCTTTAGGTAGTCTAAATACTTACAAGATATATGATTTGCAAACATTTCTTCCTGTTCTGTGGGTTGTCTTTTACTTTACTGATAGTATCGTTTGCAACATAAAAGTTTTTGATGCAGTCCAGTTTATCCATTTTTTTTCTTTTGTCCTTACTTACGTTTTTGATGTAGTATCCAAGAAATAAAGAATATTAAGATTTACTTTTTTTCTTTTTAAAAAAATTTTCATTTACAGTTGACATTCAATATTATATTAGTTTCAAATGTACAGCACAGTGGTTTGGCATTTATATAACTTACTACTCTGTTTTCTTATGAGTTTTATAGTTTTCTTGCATTTAGACCCATGTTCCGCTTTGGGTTAATTGGTATAAGGGAGAGTCCAACTTTATTATTTTGTTGAAAAGACTGTTCTTTCCCCATTTACTTACATTGGCACCCTTGTAGTATTGATTTTTATGTACTGTTACACTTTGCAGAAATTTGGTACAGAACTACTTGGAGCAAGTTGATTTGTCTGTCTGAGAAAACTGTGCATATAAGTTTCAGGATTTTAGAGTGCCTATGAAATGTGTATTGTTTTCTATCCTTTGTTAGCTGTGTCATTTTGATTGTTTTATATAAGGTAAAAATGCTGGAGCTCTGTCTAAACAGAAATAACACATCTTAATACAAAAGAGTTGTTACTTATCCATCAGTAAACTGAAGTTGTTATTCTACTGTGGGAGAATTGCTCCAAAAGTGCTTATATTTTAATGAATGGCTTATTTAAACTCTTCATTTACACCAGGAAAATTCGTTTTAGATTAATTTACTTTTAGGCTTGTAGGATTACTCTCTTGGGTGTCTATTGCCTACAAAATTCTTAACATTGGCTAAAAGGAACTACTGCCAACAAAGATCAGAGGAGAGAGATTGGAGACAGAAAAGGGGAGAGGAGAGAAAGGACGAGTTAACTAACACTTGAACTAATACTACCCTTACTTCTTTATATAAAACTAGACTTAAATGAAAACATACATCTTGCATTTTAAGCTTTTATTGTATTCTTCATTTCACATTTAGAGAAAAGAGGATGAAGCTACTCTTTCCCCTTCTTTATCTTTTCAAGAACATTCTGCCCGGCCAGTGTGGCTCAATGGTTGAGTGCCGACCTGTGAACCAGTGGGTCACAGTTCGATTCCCAGTCAGGGCACATGCCCGGGTTTCAGGCTGGATCCCCAGTAGGGGGCGTGCAGTGAGCAGCCGATGAATAACACTGAATGACTTGTCCCAAGAAAGAGCTCCTTTGGAACTTTTGCCTTCCTGGGCCCAACACACCCAGCAACACATGTAAAACCAGAGACATTCACTCTCTGGGTGGTGGGAGCCAGAGAAGAACCTGCCTCTGCCATTAGGGACACTTTCCTACGTATGTAATATATTGCCAGACACATAGACTAGATTTGCCAGGCTATGGCTTTAACTTAGTAAACCTTATACGTTCGCTGTACAAAGAATTGTTAGGGGTGAAGAGCTAATTGGACAACATGAAATCTTTACTCCTCTGTGACTGTCTTTTTGTTAACGTGGAGAGTCTACGTTTTGAGGCTAATTTTCCTACATAAATTCTCAATTTGTTGTGACATGGTATTTAGTAACCTTACTCTTAGAATCTACTCCTTCCTGAGGAGATCAAGTCTCTAATAGGGCATGTAGTGATTGGGAGGGGGGGGGGTTAGTGTGCTAGTTTAATTGTTGATTTAATTATTATTGTAGAACTGTGCTTTTCTAAGTTCCTAATTTTTGTTTTTTCTTTACAGCTAAGTATCCAGAGATAAAATCCTTGATGAAGCCTGATCCCAACTTGATATGGATCGTCATTATGATGGTTCTCACGCAGTTGGCTGCACTTTACTTAGTGAAGGACCTGGACTGGAAATGGGTCATATTTTGGGCATATGCCTTTGGCAGCTGCATTAACCATTCAATGACTCTGGCCATTCACGAAGTTTCCCACAATAGTGCCTTTGGCCACTACAAAGCCATGTGGAACCGCTGGTTCGGGATGTTTGCCAATCTTCCTATTGGTGTGCCGTATTCTATTTCCTTTAAGCGGTACCACATGGATCATCACCGCTACCTCGGAGCCGATGGCATCGACGTGGATATTCCCACCGATTTTGAAGGCTGGTTCTTCTGTACCACTTTCAGGAAGTTCATCTGGGTTATTCTGCAGCCTCTCTTCTATGCTTTCCGACCTCTGTTCATCAATCCCAAGCCAATCACTTACCTGGAAATCATCAATACTGTGGTCCAGCTCACATTTGACGTGATCGTTTACTACGTTTTGGGAGTTAAATCTTTAGTCTACATGTTGGCAGCCTCCTTACTTGGTCTAGGTTTGCATCCGATCTCTGGACATTTTATAGCTGAACATTACATGTTCTTAAAGGGACATGAAACTTACTCGTACTATGGGCCTCTGAATTTACTTACCTTCAATGTGGGTTACCATAATGAACACCACGACTTCCCCAACATTCCCGGAAAAAACCTTCCACTGGTGAGTAAGGGATATCACACATACACTAATTTCTTTTTTTCTTTTTTTTAAATATATTTTATTGATTTTTACAGGGAGGAAGGGGGAGGGATAGAGAGCTAGAAATGTCGATGAGAGAGAAACATCGACCAGCTGCCTCCCGCACACCCAACACTGGGGATGTGCCCACAACCAAGGTACATGCCCTTGACCAGAATCGAACCTGGGACCCTCCAGTCCGCAGGCCGACGCTCTATCCACTGAGCCAAACCGGTTTCGGCTAATTTCTGATGGCTGTGTGATCAAAATTAGTCTCAACTTGCTTGTTTTAAAAGGGATCTAGTATGTTTCACAGTGAGCTTCTCAGCCTGCCAGCCTGATGTCAGAGCTCACACTCCGGGATCCGGAGCCCAGTGGGAACACTGAGGGTTGAGAAGTGCTGGGGGATCTGCACAGTCTGCTGCCTGCAAAGTAATTCAGAAATGGGAAGGGAGACCCCTCTGTACCGTAAGCACAGTTCACAGGACCTTCCTCACGGCCCACCTGCAGAGGCTAACTAAGACTTAGTGTTGGTTTGTTGTGGAAGACAGATTCCCGCATAACTGATGTGCAGAATAGATGGACTCACTTTCCTGAACTGCTGACTCCCCGGTCAGGGCCATCTGTTTCGATCAGAGTAGACTTCTAGTGTGTCGTTTGTGGAGTAAAGGAAAGAAACTTGGACCCTTACCTTTTCTTCCCCTCCCAAGGGCCACCTTCCTAACTTCAGGTGTCTTTCTGGTAAATTCTCTTAGACTTTCCATCCTCAAAATGGGGAGTCTTTACAGTTGTTATAAAAACTGTTTCCATAAATCTAAAAAAAAGAAAGAAGTACATAGGTATGAAATGTAATAATAGTTTTTCTTGATTTTTTTAAATCGATATAAGTCAGATATTTTATGCTATTACTGCCTCCCAATCAAATTTTATAGATTTCCTCATAAAGTTTTTCATTGTTGGCTGTTTAAATATGTAACATTTGATTGAATTCCCAATTGAGGAAAGAAAAATCTAGAAAGGACATGGGGTCAGTGGGGAAATTCTGAATCTGGACTCTGTAATAGATGATGTATCGATGTTAAATTTCTGGGGAATGAAATGGTACCATGATTTTGAGGGAAAATGTCCCTGTCCTCAGGAAACACATGTTGATTATGTAAGGGTGAAATATGAGGGTAAGTTGTCACAAAATGTCTGCAACTTACTTTCAAAGGTTCCGCAAAGAAAGCAAAGTATGTTGTGTATGTTATATATAGAGAGAGAGTGACTGTGACATAGTGTGAATGGGTGGGCCTAGGTGAAGAGCATATGGCTGTTGGTTTTACTATTCCATCAGCTTTTCTGTTAATCCTCACCCAAGGATATTTTTCCCATCGATTTATAGACAGAGTAGAGGGAGGGGGAGAGACAGAGAGAGAAAAACATCGATGTGAGAGAGACACATTGATTAGTTGCCCTCCCCCCCACGCCCCCATCTGGGTCCGGGATCAAGCCTGCAACCGAGGTATATGCCCTTGACCGGAATCGAACCCGGGACCCTTCAGTCTGTGGGCCGACACTATCCACTGAGCCACACTGGCTAGGGCCCATCAGCTTTTCTGTAGTAAATCACAATAAAATGGGGAAACACACCACACAGCTGTCTGGAAGCAACTTTGAACCCGGTGTAACGTGACGCTCCGTGGTCACTGTGCGCATGTGCTGGCTGCAGTGGCGGGTGTGGCCTTTGCCTCTTTCCCGAGTGGGAAGCACATTTTTCTTACTTTGTAAAAGGTTATGGAGAAAGCTGGTCGCCCTTTGAACAAGAGAACCTTTTCCAACATAAGCCACACACTTTTACTTGTTACTCTCTTTCCCAGACTGAAAACTTCGTTCAGTTCAAGTACTGACGTTAAGGCCATGGCCACGGATGTCTCATTTCCCCTGTATCTCACGTTGTCTCCGTACTCCTTAGCTAAACTCACAGACGTCCTTAGACTTCTCTAGTCCCCCTCCTGCTTTTCCTCTCAAGGCGTGTACACCAAGACGTGTACACCAAGACGTGTACACCAAGGATGGCCTTGTTCTGGTTTTCTACTTTTTCGGAAAGTTGGTATTCTAGCTGTTAGGACACATTGCTTACCGCTGGCTCTGGCCTAAGTTCAGCTGGAGTAGGATCCAGGTTTAGTTATGCGTGTGGTCTGCAGATACCCTTATTCGTGGGAGAGCTTTGGGAATGCTGAAGGACTGTGTCCAGAGGTATCAGTCACTCTGTTTCCTCTGACTGACTGGCTGAGAATGCCCTGTGGGAAGCTCTGACTTAATGGTTCCTTCAGAATGGTCCGTTCCTCTGGTTCTCCACACCAGAAAAGGCTGTTACATTTCCCGAACTGAAGGAGTAATTTAAACGTGAACGTCTTTTTCTTGCTGTCTGTTCACCACCTTGGCTTCTGCTGTGTTGTTCCCCTTTGGGAGGTGAGTTACCAGGAGAGTTTCGGACATTTGGATGAAGCCATGGAACCAGTGTGCTTCCTGGTCACACTGGCAGTGGTCACTTTCAAAAGACATTCTCACCTCGGGATGGCAGACCCGCACGCGGGATAGGTGCCCCTCTAATGGGCATGCCACAGTAATTGACTCCTGTTTGCAGGCTCCCTGATGGCAGGGTCACATGTTACCTTTGTATCCTACAATCCATGCGGGTGTGCTGGAAAAATAGCAAGTATCTGTTGGTAAAGATTCCAGGGGCCAAACTTGACAAATAAACCAGATACATAGTCCCTCAGGGCTTGATAGGCAAACGTCAGTCAGCCCAGGGTCAAGTCTGTTTTACTGTTGAAACTGCTTAGCGTTCATGAAGCTGCTTCGTTGATCGGAGAGGTTGCGGGGAGAAAGGTCGCGTGGTTTCTCAGTGTCTGTCACACGTCTGTCATCTTCAGGAGGCCTCGGGAGCCGCCATCACTCACCCTGCTGTGTTTTCTCCCTCCCAGGTGAGGAAGATAGCGGCCGAGTACTACGACAACCTGCCCCACTACAACTCCTGGATCAAAGTCCTGTATGACTTTGTGATGGATGATACAATCAGTCCCTATTCGAGAATGAAGCGGCATCAGAAAGGCAAGGTGGACCTGGACTGACCGTGGCCACAGCCAAAGGAATTCCTCTCTGAAGCCTCCCCGCGGCCCACAGGTGGAATTGAGCGGTCAGCTGCCCGCATACAGTTTCACAGTGTGGCCCGCCCTGGTATCAAGAAGCTAATCTGGCTCTCAGCAGACAGCCTGTCCATGCAGTGTTCGGCTTTCCGCGCAGGAAACGTGTTCGTGTCTTGTTGTTGTTGAGGATGGCCTGTGACATTTTATAAGCAGATCATAAAGAGCTTTTACAAAGCTACTTCTCTATTATTTTCACTAGGAATCGTTACTTTATTATAACAGCTAATAGCCTGAGCAATTAGTCACAATAAATAGTATTTATCACATTTTTGTACTTGACTGTCTTTGTATGACGAGGCTCATCAGGGTGCTGGTGAGCTTTAAAATTTCGCCAGGAAAAATGAAAGGCCTGGGAATACCTTCCACTGCGAGCTGAATGTCTCGTTTTCAATGTTCACAGTGTGCGTGGGACCTAAATTAGACACTGCTGAGCCCTGCACAGCCTATCAAAGTCCTTAATGAACCTCATCGTCTCCGACATGCCACTTCCTTTTTCAGGCGCACTGACTCTCAGGTTAGACGCAGCTCACTGTCGGTGTCCTGTCACTGCCGTGGAAACTGGCTGAGGCTGATGGGAGATAGTTGGTGTCAAGTGGCCAGTGTCATGGCTGGGAGGCTGTCGGCCCTGCGGACCTGAAGTGTGTCACTTCAATTTAGTGTCGTACGTGAACCATTTGCAAATAAGACGTGGGATCAGAAAATCAATAGTCTACAGTTTGTACGCAACACCCACCCTCAGGCATCCTTCATATGAGCTATTATAAAATTTCAGTTT
This sequence comes from Eptesicus fuscus, assembly GCF_027574615.1. Lineage (NCBI taxonomy): Eukaryota > Metazoa > Chordata > Mammalia > Chiroptera > Vespertilionidae > Eptesicus > Eptesicus fuscus. The sequence continues at coordinate 6,716,954 of NC_072496.1, read as the reverse complement.
TCATCATTAGCCAGATGTGTTGGGTTTCCCCAGCTGAGGGGCAAGAGCCTCGTACGCAGGACTGCAGACCTGCTTCATTTCCCCCCAAAGGACTCCACTTTCCCTTCTGATCCTCCTGCTCCGGAAACATCCCCGTGTCTTAGAACTATCTGCTTAAAAAACCATTGCTTTAAAGTTTAAAGTGATAATAGAGCCAGCTTTACAGAACCAACTTGCCAATTGAGACACACTGCGCCAGTTGGGGAAAGTACCTGAGACATCCCCGTGGCTTATTCGGTGCCAGATGTGAAAGGGATTGTGTGTTCTCCCCAAGCCCTCCAGGCCCCCTGCCTATCGGACTAGCCAGTGGCTCCAGCTGCCCGGCTTGAGGGCTCGATCCTGCAGTGTGGGGCGTGCAGGAGGCAGCCGATCCATGATTCTCATCATTGATGTTTCTATCTCCCTTCCTCTCTGAAATCAATAAAAATATACTTTAAAAAGGCCGAAACCGATTTGGCTCGGTGGATAGAGCGTCGGCCTGCGGACTGAAGGGTCCCAGGTTCGATTCCAGTCAAGGGCATGTACCTTGGTTGCGGGCACATCCCCGGTAGGGGGTGTGCAGGAGGCAGCTGATGGATGTTTCTAACTCTATCCCTCTGTCTTCCTCTCTGTAAAAAAAATCAATAAAATATATTAAAAAAAAAAGAGAGAGAGAGAGAGAGAGAGCCAAAGCGAGAATGCCCCTGGTTCAAATCTTTAAAAAAAACACAAAAACTTAAAAAAGGAAGACCAAAGCCCACGACATCATCAGCCTCTTCAGACTCTTCTTTCTTTGCTCCACTCTCCCCTCAGCTGGGGCAGCAGTGGCCGAGGGGCAGGACCTCCCGCCTGGGGCCGGGCCACCATCCCCGGATGCAGGTGCAGACAAGGCTCTGTTGAAGTTGGCCAGGACCTTGGCACTGCTGCTTTAATGAGGGCACTGATCTGATCTTCCATGGCGTGCCTGTCACATCGTCATACAAGATGAGACAGGCTATGGAGTGGGTGAGGACGAGTGATGGGCGGGCAGCTGCAGCTCCTGGTGCACACCAGATGAAGTGAGGGCCTCGCCCCAACGTGGCCTTAGTACCTTAGCAGAAGCGGAGGAAAGGGCCAACCTGAAATTCTCATGTGAAACAATGTTTAAATCCAGAGCCAAAATGCATGCATGCATGCATTCATTCATTCATTCATTCTACAGGCACTTGGCCAGGCACTGCTTTAGGCAGTGAGGATACAAAGACAAAACGTGGTCCCAAATGTAGGAGCTGATGTTCTGGCGCGGGGATATGCGTGGGATCGGAGTTCAGTAATAAAGAACCAACGCCTGAGACTGGAGAGTCTCCATGTGGCTGGAGCTGGCGGGGGGTGGGGGGGGAGAGGGGTGGGCGGAGGGGCGCACAGCTGCCCTCGACCGGGTGTACGTGCACCTTGTCACTTTAACCCATATTGGCCCTGTGAGGGAGACAGCCCCCTGAAGAAAGGAGGCATTTTGCAGAAATCAGCCTGAGGGCACACACTACCAGGGACTGAACGGCTGCGGGAGCCTGGATTCTATTGCCCGGCTGCCCTGGGAGGTCTTTGCCCGAAGAAGGTGATGCATTGTTCCTTGTCTCGTTGGGAAAGCCTCCTGTCATTGGAATGCAGTAAGGAGAGTCGGATGACTTAGGCCGGGAAGGCCCGGAAAAAAATCCCCTTTGAAACACAAGAGCACTAACAGCCTCCTGGAATGTTCGGCTCTGAGACAGGGCGAGGGTGAGTGGGGAGGCACCTGGCAGGGGAGGCTGAAGGGGTGTGGTGACACCAGGGACAGCCCGATGGGGACAAGGAGCAGGATCTGACGACAGGGATATGTAGGTCAGGTCACGCTGCAGGTGCTTTTTGGGTGGGAAATTGATGACAAGGTAGAGTCACATGACGAAAGGCGAGAGTCAGCTGAGAAAGGACAGCTTGGACTTTGCCAAGTTGCATCTGAACTGGCAGGCGGCTCAGGAGGCCCCTAACTGGACAAGGAAAGACAGCACTGCCGTTCAGAAGGTAGCTGCTGTCCTGGGCACGTGTGCGTTGGCACGTGGCCTGGAGCAAGGGGTTAGGACAGTATCCTAGGGGTTCTCTTTAACCAGGCTGCAGAGGGGAATACTAGTATGAAGAGACAGTACCCCTCCTTGGAGCGGGGGCATACTCCTAGAATTTTCTTCTAAGGGCAGAAGCCTAAGAGACACTAGGAGCTTTCTATGGAGCCAAGCGGAGGCCGTGTTCCTGGGTACCCATCCTGGATCTGTAACCCTAGGGGAAGAGGCAGAGGGCAGCTCTGCGGTAAAGGCCCGGGCATTGACTCGCCAGCCACATTGGATTCTACTCCTTGTAGGTCAGCGACGGCTGGTCCAAGGAGGCCGCCACCATCGCCCTCCCTCAGGTCGCTAGCAAAGGCCCACAGGAAGGGTCCAGTGAGACCCAGAGTAACCTCTCACTTGTCAAAAAGGGAAAGGGGCCCTGGCCAGTGTGTTCAGTGGTTAGAGCATCGCCGGGGGGGGGGGGGATGGGGGAGTGGCGCGGACCAAAGGGTTGCAGGTTCGATTCCTGGCCCTGGCCGGGGCATGTTCAGGAGGCAACCAATCCAGGTGTCTCCCTTACATCAATGTTTCTCTCCCCCTCCCTCCTTCCCTTCCACTCTCTCTAATCGATGGGTGCCGAGGTGCGGGGGAGATAAAAGAGAAAGGGCATATCATTGTCCAGTTATTTTGGTTTAAGCCTCACATTCCCTCCCATTTAGTAGCTGAGGTGTTTGTTTTGTTTTGTTTGGCACAAGGGAGAGTCTGGTTCCCTTCCCAACCTCGACAGCAATCTCCCATCTGAACCCTAACCAAACACCTGGACACCTGCTGGCCCTCCAGGCTGGGCCAGGAACATGCCAGAAGGCGAGTCCTTCCTGGTGGTGTCTCCGACACAAGCGCCCTGTCACCTTTCCACTGTTTGAGCAGATGCCGCTTCCCCGCTGACAGCAGGCGCCAGCCCCCGAGCTGTGGTCAGCGCCTGCGCAGTCCGCTCCATGCTTAGCCCTGCGAGCACGTCTAAGTCACGCTGTCTCCCTCCCTCCCAGGGCGGGGTCACCTACAGAGCCCCGGGCGGGCTTCCTTCCACCTCTGCTTTCCACGGGACTGCCCGCCAGGCCAGACAGGGGCCCACCACCCTCACAAATAACTGGGTGGCTCACCCCACTGCACCCCACTTTGACGCCTCAGAGTTGAAACGACTCCAGATTCTAGTTCAAACCCTTCCGCCCTCAGCTGTATAAAAGCAGTTTCTTCCTCCCTGCTGCCTTCTCAACAATAAGCAGACGAGTGAAAGCAGGAGAAGTCGCCAACAGTTAGACCTGGATGACCAGCTCCATGAACTAAAGAGTTTGTTCCCTGTGAGAGCACTCGATTCTCTGGGCCTCAGCCCAGCCCTTCCCGGCCAGCAGCAGTTTGACTGAAGGAGCTGTTTCCCCAGAGGCACAGGCCGGGGCTCAAGTCAAATCTCAAATCTTCCTTAGTCCTTGGGACCTGAGCTGGTTCCAAACCCCCTCCTGTTAGGGGATGCCCCCAGCTCTGTGCGATGCCAGCCACCCCTGCGCTCTCGGCCGCCACGTGGCCACTTCCCCAGGTGGGCCCGGGGCCTCCCGCACGCTTGTCCCCCCGCTGACCCCTTCGGTACCGCCTCAGAGACCAGTGTGAACATGTACCGGGGCGAGGACTGCCATGTCCCAATCGAGCATCGTGAGCTCCTTGGAAAGCCCACAATGTAAAGCAGGGAACGGTCGCCTCCTTCCGAGGAGGAGGAACCCGAGAGTAAAGTTAGGTAACTGCCCGGGGTGGGCCAGCTTCATGTCTGCGGAGTGGCAGAACCGGAACGAGGCTTTCACGAGCTCCCTCCTGAGCCCCAGCCCTGGCCCCACACGCTCCTTCAGCTACCTCCCCCGAGGAACCTGCTGTTCGTGGGGAAATGAGGGCGTTGGGCCAGAGGACGGCGACTGGGAGGGTGTCCTTCCGTGGGGAGGGCTGGGCCCCGTCCACTCCCCGGCATCTCCCCGCAACCCAGGGAACATCCCAGAGACCAAGAGCTGGGGAGGCAAAGCGCCGTCTCGGCACCCCGCTCAGGCTCCTGGCTGCGTTTCCAGAGAAAACAGAGCCATCGCTCCAGACCTGTTCGGACCTGGCTGCCCCGAGGGTGGCCCTGGCTCTGGACAAGTCTGCCGAGTGAACTAATAACGTAAGCCAGGGAGAGGAAGAACCTGAACCTACATCACAGGTATCTTAAGAAGCCAAAGGACCCGGCCGGTGTGGCTCCGTGGTTGAGCGCTGACCTATGAACCAGGAAGTCACAGTTCGATTCCAGCCAAAGGCACATGCCCGGGTTTCAGGCTTGATCCCCAGTAGGGGGCGTGCAGGAGGCAGCCGATCAATGATTCTCATCATTGATGTTTCTCTCTGTCTCTCTCTCTCTTCCTTCCTCTCTGAAATCAATAAAAATATATTTAAAACAAAAACATATATATATTTTTTAAAGGAAGCCAAGTGATCTGTTGGGACTAAAGAACGATGTATACAGATGGACCTGCTCATTCCCAGAGAATACTAACTAACCTGGACATACTGAGGGCTCGGATCATCCTTACGTTGCAGCCAAGACACAAACAGGAAAGACTAAGTAACCTGTCAAAGTCACCGGCCAAACTCCAATTCCAGGTCTCAGTTCTCGGTCGTTTCTTAAAAAGGATTTACAAAGGACATTTCTCTGGAATTCAGAGCCCCCTTCCTAATTCGTCCAACACGTGGCATTTTTTTAAAGAGAATACCCAGGCTCTCTCTTCCAGACACGTGGGCAGCAAGCCTGGCGCTGGCTCCCAGCAGGATGGAGCTCACATTTATCACCAAACATTTTAAAGAGCTGGCGCGGTTTGGCCGGTGTGGCTCAGTGGTTGAGCATTGACCTCTGAACCAGGAAGTCACAGTTCGATTCCCGGTCGGGGCACATGCCCTGGTTGCAGGCTCCATCCTCAATGGGGGATGTGTAGGAGGCAGCCGATCCATGATTCTCTCTCCTCATGGATGTTTCTCTCTCTCTCTTTCTCCCTTCCTTTTTGAAATCAGTAAAAATATATTTAAAAAGAAAGAAGAAGGAGCTGGCTCAGAAGCCTATGGCTTCCCAACTCTGCAAAGCCCAGTTTGGATCATCCGACGGCCATTGTGGGAAGAGCAGACACGGGACGTTAGTGCCCTGGGCCTGGAGCCACGAATCACTTCTCGGTCCCAGGACAGGCCCTGTCGCTGCCTGGGTGTGGGTGGCCACGGTGACCACGGCCGCTGGGAACATCAAGGTGTTGGGATTGATCGTTGGACAAAGGATGCGTCACAAAGCTGAAGGATACGTCCCAATGGTGCCAAACCATAGCAGGGTGTGCTCGCTGCACAAACGGTTGTCTGAGTTCTTTCGGAATTTTTTTTTTAAATGGTGGTAAGATACACAACATAAAATTTGCCGTCGTGCAGTTCGGTAGCATTAACCACATCCACGTTGTACAACCCATCTCCAGGACCTCAAAACTGAAAGTCCAGACCCACTTCCCCTTCCTTCCCAGCCCTGGCCACCGCTCTCTGTGTCTAGGACTTTGACTCGATTGTTTTTTTTGAAGTCAGCAAAACACTTAACTTTGCACGGCAATGCGCACAGCACACATTCCACAGGCGGCTGCTCGCACTGGGGACGCCGAGGCAGGTGAGTCAGAGAGAGCCACACCCGCCTGCCCGAGGCCAGGGCCGCTCCCGGCACCCCGAGCCCTGCCCCTCGCAGCTCACCCTGTCTCCCAGGCCTCACCCCACCTGCCAGCTCCACCGCCCCTGCGCCAGGCCTGAGGCCCGGCAGTCCTTTGTGCTTCCATCACTGGCCACCACCAAGCGGTATCAGTGGTTGACTGTCGACCTATGAACCTGGAGGTCACAGCTTGATTCCCGGTCGGGGCACATGCCCGGGTTGCAGGCCCGATCCCCAGTGTGGGCGGTGCAGGAGGCAGCTGATCAAAGATTCTCTCTCATCATGGATGCTTATCTCTCTCTCCCCGTCTGAAATCAATAAAAATATATTTTTAAAAAAGCTGATCCTGGTCCTTACGCATCTGCACTCAGGGTGGCCGTGCTGGGCTGGTGTGGTGTGGTGCTCTAGGCAGCTGGTCTGAATAGACACTGAGCAGGACTGGAATGGCCACGTGAAACAGGGTTTCCAAAGCTCAGCTTCCTGTGAGCGTGTGTGTGGACGCGTCAGGTGGTGGAGGGGCAGAGGTCGGCGTTGGGAGCGTGACAGAGGGAGGAGGAGGGGGAGGGGCCGCTCATCTCCTCTCCCCAGGGCCTGGCCTCCCACACGACTCGCATACGTGCGTGTCAGCACACACACACACACACACACACACACACACACACACACACACGATCTCCGGGCCTGTGTTCTGCTCTCTGATCGTCCCTCCCAGGCCCTTGCTCACGGCTCCCAGGGAGGAACCAGCCCTGCTGACCCCCGAACGTGGACGTGAGGTAACTGTGAAAACCACCCAGTTTGTCATCGTTGCCATGGAGCCTGGGAAACTGATACATCCTGTTTTCCTGTTGTCATACGTGGTCTTGCTCTACAAGAGGACCCCAACATACGCTTCAGGGACAAAAGCCACCTCAATCCATCTGAGCAGGGGAAGGCCTAAGAGGCAAATGTTGGGAAATGTTTACGTGATGGTCTTTTCTTTTTCTTTTTGATCCTTATTGGAGGATATTTTTTCCATTTTTTTTTTTTTAGACAGAGTAGAGGTGGGGAAGTGGGGGTGAGAGAGAGAGAGAGAGAAACATCGATGTGAGAGAGACACATCAATTGGTTGCCTCCCCACTGGGTCCTGGGATCAAGCCTGCAACCAAGGTCCATGTCCTTGACCGGAAATCAAACCCGAGACCCTTCTGTCTGCGAGCCGACGCCCTCGCCACTGAAACCCCCGGCCAGGGCAACACGGTGGTCTCTGAGGAGTGGGATTGTGGGTGACCGCTTCCTCCCTATGAATTTCTATGAATTCCTTCAGCCACAGAACAGCACACTGAGCAGAACTCTGCACAAGTATATTAACACACCGCACTGCCTTTCCTGTGCGACCCACAGCCAGCACGGACGTCCTCTCTCCTTTCACGAGTCACCTGGTTTTTGCCCGGTGACTACGCTTGGAGTGTTCAACCCTAGACCTTTAAACTTCTCATCACTGTTCTTTGCTTCCTTAAAGGAGGGTTTTCAGTGGCTGAGACTTGCCCGACTCTGCCCCTCTCTTGCAGCAGGGCAATTTCCTCCCACGCTCTGTGGCCACTTTCTTCATCTGAAAATAGAGGATGAGAGTCTCACCTCCCTTCCCAGGGCTGTTGTGCAATCGAATGAATTAAAACGTGCGAAGGCAGGTGGCTCCGCACACAGACACTGGTAATGGCCTGTGGTGATGGCCTCAGCCTCCGGGCTGCAGACACACGGACTGCTCTGCACACCCAACCCCACCCCCGCAGAGGTTCTGGGGCACCCCTCCCACAGGTGGAGCCTGTGACAGGCGCAATGCAGGGACGCCCTGCCCTGGAGGGCCTTCCCATACAGTCAGGAGGACAGATGTGTCCTTGTAAGACCACCCACCTGGCCTGTGACGAGGCTGGAACATGTGTGAGGGAGCTGCCATCAACCAGGAAGAGGCTGACCAGGTGTATTTTTTCTTTTATCCTCACCCGAGTGTGTGTGTGTGTGTGTGTGTGTGTGTGTGTGTATAAATATATTTTTATTTATTTCAGAGAGGAAAGGAGAGGGAGAGATAGAAACATCAATGATGAGAATCATTGATCGGCTGCCTCTTGCACGCCCCACACTGGGGATCAAGCCTGCCACCCAGGCATGTGTCCTGACCGGGAATCGAACCGTGACCTCCAGGTTCATAGTTTGATGCTCAACCACTGAGCCATGCCAGCCAGGCTGGGGATAGGTTTTTATTGTTTGTTTGTTTTTTTTTTTTGGGGGGGGCGTTTAGAGAGAGAAGAAGGGATGTAGAGGAACTTGGATGTGGGAGAGAAACATCGATCGGTTGCCTCCCGTGTGCGCCCTGACTGGGATCAAACCCAGCCTTTTTGGAGTCCGGGATGTCGCTCCAACAGAGCCACCTCGCCAGGGCAGGTGCCATTATTTTTCATGTGGTTCTGATGAAGACGCTGTAGAACGTTCAGGGGCAGTGGCAAACTTGGGAGTCAATTTCCGTTTTCCTCCTTGGACTGATGGGCATTGAAGGCATGTAGCCCACGTGGGTCAGAGTAAGGAGCCGCAGGAGGAGGGCAGCCACGTGCATGTTACCCTACACCCTGACCTTGTAGAACGGGCAGAAGTCGCCCCGCAGGGGTCACTCTCACTTCCCTCCTGACCAGTCCATGGAAATAACCCCCGACCCACAGACCCACACAAGAGGCCCTCTCCAGCCCTCACCCCACTTCCTCCGCACAGCACTCACCACTTGCAGGGTGACATGTGTGTCTACATGAGCATGTATGTTCGTGGATTCATGGACTCTGTGTCCTTCCCGCCGAGCCCCAGCAAAGGCCCGAGGGGTTGGGCTCAGAGCTGTACTCCTAGCAACAAGCACTGAGCTGGCTGACAGTTGCCAGTCGATAAATATTTGCTGACGGGAATACTGAACTCCCTCCTCCCACTTACATTACTGCCCTTCAGCCTGTAATGTCAAGTTACAAGTGGACTGCAAATTACCGTATCTATTGTGCCCTGGTGCCAATGAAAAAATCATTAGCTTTGCCCTGGCCAGTTTGGCTGTGGATAGAGCATCAGCCTGCGGACTCAAGGGTCCCCGGTTCGATGCCAGCCAAGGGCACATGCCCAGGTTGCAGGCTGGATCTCCCTCCCCCGCTCCCCAGTGGGGGTTTTGCAGAAGGTAGCCCATCAATGATTCTCTCTCACCATTGATGTTTCTATCTCTCTATCTCTCTCCCTTCCTCTCTGAAATCAATGAAAAAAATATTTTAAAAACCCCACACCATTAGCCTCATCTACCATGCACTTGGCTTGATTTTAATCTGCCATCTGAAAGTAGAGTCCTTCAAGGTTTGAGACCTGAAGTAATTCCAGGTTTTCCCTTTCCCCCTCAGCTGCATTACAGGCTACTGGTAAGCAGTGGTAAGAAGGACTCCTGGCCCTTGTCCCTCATCCCCTTTGCTGCTAATCACACAGATGTCCTTGCCTAGGCCAAAGCACTGCCTTTCGACTTCAAACTGCCTCTCTCTAGCTCAGAAGAAGCAGGTAAAAAAATGCAGGAGCAGATTGGGGGGAGAAGGGGGAAAGACCCTGCAAGGTTCCATTGGAGTAAATTTTAACTTTAATGTGTGAACTCACCAAACCACCAGCTGATTAGACTCGGCTGCAGGGGAAGAAAAAGAAGAAGGAGCCCTAGCCAGTTTGGCTCCGTGGATAGAGCGTCGGCCTTAAGGTCTAAACTCTAAAGGATCCTAGGTTCAATTCCGGTCAAGGGCACGTACCTTGGCTGCAGGCTCCGCCCCAGCCGGGGCCCTGGTCTGGGCGAGCGCAGGAGACAACCCATCGATGTGTCTCCCTCACATCAATGTTTCTCTGTCTCTTCCCCTCCCTTCCAGTCTCTCTAAAAATCAATGGAAGAATATCCTTGGCTGAGGATTAACAACAAAAAAAAGGAGGAAGGAAGGTTGTGGAGACAAACGGCAAACGGCGTTGATTTGTTTGTTCTTCTTTTTTTTTTTTCCAATTTTTTTTATTAAGGTATTTTATGTGTACATATCTTGTTTGTTCTTTATCTGAAACAGCTCTCAACAGATTTCATCTTGGGCACCGACGTGACTACACACCCTCCCGGGGGCGGGCTCCCTTCCCAGGAGTCGGGATGGCAGGAGGCCAAAGCTCACAGTCACAGCTCCGGCTTCTGCTCTGTGCTCGACTGAGGCTTTCCGCCGTCACAGAAATTTATCTCCAGGATTTACAGCCTAATTACTCCTCCCTCAGCCCATTATTTCAGTCGAAAGTCGTTTTCCCCAAAAGGAACCCTCAACTCTAAAAATGTTTTTATCAATTGAAAAAATAAAAATAAAATAAATAAAATAAAATGGAAACAAAAAAATAAATAAATAAAAATAAAAATGTTTTTATCGTGAAATATGTCAGAAATACAGGCAGGAGTATAGAAAGTCTATGTATAGTGGAAGAATCACAATAGAAACGGAAAAGGGAGGTACTGGTCAAAGGTACAAAGCTGTCGTCACCAAGGCTGTGACCTTGAGCAACGAGGGGGCTGGGGCACCGACCCCCTGCGCAGCTGAAAATCCACATACAACTTCTGACTCTGAAAACCTAACTACTAACCGCCTACTGCTGACCGAAAGCCTTACCAATAACAGAAACGGTCTATTTACACCTTTGTTGTATGTATTACATACTGTATTCTTTTTTTTTTTTATGGGGACATTTTCTCTTTTCCTCTGCTCATCCAAACACACACACACACACACACACACACACACACACACACACATCCCCCACTTCTACATACTGTATTCTTACGGGAAAGTAAGCTAGAGAAGAGCAAACGTTAAGAAAATCGGAAGGAAGAGTGTTTGCAGTATTGATTGAACAAACCCATGTATAAGTGGAGCTGTGCGGTTCAAACCGTGTTGTTCAAGGGTCAGTGGTAGTTAGAAATTAGCTAAGAGGATAGATCTTATGTCGAGTCTTTTATCACAAATAAAAACACTAAGTAAGAGGGCAGCAGGAGACTTATCTTCAGTCTTAGTTTGAGCTCCCAGATGCCACCTGGCTGTGTGACCAAGGACAAGCTGCTTCACCTCTCTGAGCCTCGGTTTCCTCAAATATAAAATGAAGATTCTGTACGGCCAGTTGATATATTAATAAGATCATGTTAATAAAGTCACCTTCCTCTTCTTCCCCATCCCATGCCACCAGGGAATAATGACAAAGCCTGACATTCTGTGCGGAAGCACAGATGCTGCAAACCTGTGCCATGCAGGGTGTAAAGTTAAAGTGGGCACAGGTAAGTTCATTTTTTGTTTTTGTTTGTTTAATTCTCACCTGAGGACATGCTGAGAAAGAAGGGGGGGCGGGGAGAGAGAGAGAAAGAGAAACATCGACTGACTGCCTTCCGTATGTGCCCCAACCGGGGATCAAACCTGCAACCCCGGGCATATGCCCTGACTGAGAATCGAACCGGCAACTGCAGGGTGATGCTCAACCAACTCAGCCACTCTGGCCAGGCAGTAAGTTCATTTAAAAATATATATATATATATATATTTTATTGATGTTTTTACAGAGAGGAAGGGAGAGGGAGCGAGAGTTAGAAACATCGATGAGAGAGAAACATCGATCAGCTGACTCCTGCACACCCCCCACCGGGGATGTGCCCGCAAACGAGGTACATGCCCTTGACCGGAATCGAACCTGGGACCCTTCCATCCACAGGCCGACGCTCTATCCACTGAGCCAAACGGGTTAGGGCAGTAAGTTCATTTCTTTTTTTTTTTTTTTTTAATATATTTTATTGATTTTTACAGGGAGGAAGGGAGAGGGATAGAGAGCTAGAAACGTCGATGAGAGAGAAACATCGACCAGCTGCCTCCTGCACACCCCCCAGTGGGGATGTGCCCGCAACCAAGGTACATGCCCTTGACCGGAATCGAACCCGGGACCTTCCAGTCCGCAGGCCGACGCTCTATCCACTGAGCCAAACCGGTTTCGGCAATAAGTTCATTTCTAATAAACGAATCTATGCTGGCCTACAAACTACAATCCCAAAAAGGAAGAGAGATTCTGAACATTCCGTCCACATCCAGTTTCTTAGAGCGCGGAGAACAAGAAGGACAACCGGAAAAAAGCCCACATGAAGCAGGTGCTCAAATGTCTGCAGCATCAATCAGCTTTGACCCCCTTCTCAGGCAGGGCGTTTTCCTTACAAAACAGGTTTCCTTACATGCTGCAAGCCAGCAGCACTGCCCTCACCCAGTATCTCTCCACTTCCACAGCTTTCAGTTACTGCGAAACGCGTCCTTCCGTAATATTGATTCCAGGAAGTTCAAGCCAGTGGGACTTCCTGGAGTGTGAAAAGAAGAACCCTTGTCCACTTACCGGCTCGCAGCTAGCCGGTCAGCAGCGTGGGAGAGCGGGCTTTCCTGTCTGTGCAAAAGAAGAAGGTCATTAGAATTCCAGTTGTAATAAATATGCATAATCTCCTCCTCAAAGCGTGTGTTCTAGAGAATGCTCGTGTAGGCCACGTTCTTAGAAACGCTTTCCTTCGAGCATTCTCAGTATTGCTGAAAGGGCTCCCGAAGTCACTCAGTACCAGCCCCACCTCCAAAGCTTTGCTGGTTCCTCTTCAGGGAGCCATGACGTCCCATTTTGGTAGATAGCTGGGGTGGAAACAACATAAAATCTCCATCAAATCTCCCCAATGTTTGGTATTTATGGGACACCATACTGGCCTCGGGCTATCTGAACAGTTTAACCCAAAAGCTGGCTATCCGACCAAACCATACAATGTATATCGACAATATGAATGGCAAAACTTAAAAAGAATCGACGCGATCCCTGGATGCCCTATTTTCTGTTTGGCCATGTGGTAGATATAGTGGCTTTAAAGACCACGAGGATGAGGGGGTAAGCCTTTGCCATGTTTGGTATCTAAATACTAAACTGGGCTCATCCACGCATGCCTTTGAGACAGTTACACGGATTTCCAGTGTAGGGGAAACCGATGTGGATGCAATATTGAAAAACAGATTCTGATATAGCATCTAAAACGTGTAAGACCTTTGCTGACAAAGAAAAGAAAAAAAAGCCCAAACTGGAAGAGGCAGCAAAGACTGCTAATACGAAGCCAGACCTGCGAGCACCAGCGTTCAGCGAACACCCTGGAAATGCGACACCAGACCCGCAGGTCCCAGGTGACCCTCCCAACTCGACGTTATTCCTTAACAATGAGGTGGTGCTTTCCGTGCTGTTTAACCAGTTCCCTGGTTTCAAGAAAGTGCCTCTGGTACCTGGGAGGCAGGGCATTGCACTTGTTGAGTTTGAAAATGATGGACAGGCTGGAGCTGCCAGGATGCTTTACAAGGATTTAAGATCACACTGTCCTGTGCCGTGAAGATCACCCAGGTCAAGAAATAACATCGAGCATCGGCCTGCGGACGGAAGGGTCCCAGGTTCAATTCCAGTCAAGGGCACGTGCCCGGGTTGCGGGCTCAATTCCGTGTGAGGCGTGCAGGAGGCAGCTGATCAATGATTGTCATCATTGATGTTTCTCTCTCTCTCCCTCTCCCTTCCTCTCTGAAATCAGTAAAATCAGGCGTGCAGGAGGCAGCTGATCCATGATTGTCATCATTGATGTTTCTCTCTCTCTCCCTCTCCCTTCCTCTCTGAAATCAGTAAAATCAGGCGTGCAGGAGGCAGCTGATCCATGATTGTCATCATTGATGTTTCTCTCTCTCTCCCTCTTCCTTCCTCTCTGAAATCAGTAAAATATATATATAGTGGCATTTCAAGCCAGAAGTGGGCCCTGTGTTGGGGGAGGCGGCACTCCTGGTAGTGGGAACACTGGGAGAAAAGGCTGAAGAACGTGGGGTTTCATGGCAACGGCAATAAATCCAGTTGGGGGGAGGGGGCGGGACAGGTGCCAAAGGAGGGTTGATGTCAGATTTAAAGTCCATGTGGAACTGGACCAGGGGTCCTCAAACTTTTTAAACGGGGGGCCAGTTCACTGTCCCTCAGACCGTGGGAGGGCCGGACTATAGTTTAAAAAAAACTATAAACAAATTCCTATGCACACTGCACCTATCTTATTTTGAAGTAAAAAAACAAAACGGCAAAAACACCCGCCTGTGGCCCGCGGGCCGCAGTGTGAGGACGCCTGCACTGGACTAATGAGTTCAGGCTGTTGAAGGATGTGAAGCCGAGTGTTTTCGTGGGTAAGAGCTGGGAACAGGAAGTGAGCTAGGAGGCCGCGTACACCTTATGGAAAAAGGTGGCGACAGCTCCAACTAGGTCAGCGTCACTTGGGACAATGGAAGGGTCGGATGTCAGAAACATTTCTAAATAATAAATGACTGGTTACCGGCAGGGGAACTGATGGAATGTCCTCGGCTGTGAGATAACGTGGACCCTTTCCCGCCACACCCAAGGAACAGTTCTTCGGAGCCAACGTTGCCCAGTGACTCCCTCCGCCTCTCACGGGTAAGAACTGCCTGCCTGGCAGCCAGACGGCCCGCCAACACGCCAAGGAAACGTCCCAGCGCGTTTTCATTCTCCCTCCACCCGCGGTCACCCATCTCTGGGACACGACCCACATTTGCTTTTTCTTTTGGTGGGTGTTGCCTCCTCTGCACCCTTCTCTTCATACCTTTCTTTTTTTTTTTTTGTAAATATACATTTTTTTAAAATTTCTTTATTGATTAGGGTGTCACATATTTGTCCTCATCCCCCCATTCCCATCCCACACCCCTCCCCACAGATGCCCCAACCCCCTGTTGAACTTAACCATTGGTTAGGCTCATATGCATGCACACAAGTCCTTTGGTTGATCTCTCCCCCCTCCCCCCCCCCTCCCCTATCCTCCCTCTGAGGCCATACCTTTCTTTTTTTTAAAATATATTTTACTGATTTTTTTTTTCACAGAGAGGAAGGGAGAGGGATAGTTAGAAACATCGATGAGAGAGAAACATTGATCAGCTGCCTCCTACACACCCGCTACTGGGGATGTGCCCGCAACCAAGGTGCGTGCCCTTGACTGGAATCGAACCTGGGACCCTTGAGTCCGCAGGCCGACGCTCTATCCACTGAGCCACACCGGTCAGGGCCATACCTCTTTCTTGGGCCTGTGATACTGTTTAGGTGTCTGCATCCTCCTGTGAACTCCTTGAAAAAAAAAAAAAAAAAAGGGCTGTCTTAGTTACCTGCTTTGCTTTTAAGTATTAGTACTTTCCCCTTTTTATCCATTACACTCTTAAAAGTAGCATAACTGGGGGTAGTGAACACACAGTACAGGGTACAGATGATGCGTTACAGAATTGTTATCAACCAGTGCCACCCCAAAACATTCAATAAAAAAGGGAAAACAATATTCTGATGGAAAGAAGATGTAGCCTAACAATGTGTGTCGAGGGAGGTGGAGGAGAGATCTTGGGCGAACAGACCCAGGTAATGAAACCCACCTACCCAGCCTCAGAATACACGTGCGCGCGGCACCATGCATGAGGAATGAGATTAGACACGACAAATTAAACCCTTCAGAAGTATCAGCAAGGGACTCATCAAAGGTACCGGGTAGAGGCCAGCGTGAGAGGGCTCCCACACCGCCAAATCTGGGGCAGTCTGAACATCATGTGATGACAGCAATGGGAAACAACTCATGAGAACATGGTGATACCCGAGTGTGATGAGAAATGGACTACTTACGGAGTTTCCAATACCTCCCTAAGGAAAAGGAACCTTATGCCCTGGCTGGTTTGGCTCAGAGGATAGAGCGTCGGCCTGCAGACTCAAGGGTCCCGGGTTCGATTCCAGTCAGGGGCACATGCCCTGGTTGCGGGCTCGATCCCCACTGGGGGGCATGCAGGAGGCAATGATTCTCTCTCATCATTGATGTTTCTCTCTCTCTCTCCTTCTCCCTTCTTCTCTGAAATCAATAAAAATATATTTTAAAATAAAAGCAACCTTATAGTACAGCAAGCTGGGCAGAGCCACCTTAATCAGGTGACCGAAGTGGACAATCTCAGGAAGGGGCAACTCGAAATCACGTGCCTCTGACGGGACGCAATGAGGACCCGGCGTGGCTTCATGAGATTCCTCCCAGAGGTGCGCAACCTGGGGCTCTCCGAGAGGGAACCTCAGACCAACCCACACGAGCGCATTCCAGAGGGGCTGCCTTCAACCTGCAAGTGCCAGAAGCCAAGACGGAGGAGCTGCTTCTAAGGAAGCACAGCTCACTGTAACCCGGACCCTCTGCCTGTGGAGGGCGCTCCTGGGAGCCCCGGAGACACGGGGGGAGCCCCGGAGACACGGGGGGAGCCCCGGAGACACGGGGGGAGCCCCGGAGACATGGGGGGAGCCCCGGAGACATGGGGGGAGCCCCGGAGACACGGGGGGAGCCCCGGAGACATGGGGGGAGCCCCGGAGACACGGGGGGAGCCCCGGAGACACGGGGGGAGCCCCGGAGACACGGGGGGAGCCGAGATGGAGACGGGAGCAGTGACCGCCGCTACTCCCTGGCTGTGATGGTGGTTACGCAGGGGA
Organism: Eptesicus fuscus; assembly: GCF_027574615.1. Classification (NCBI taxonomy): domain Eukaryota; kingdom Metazoa; phylum Chordata; class Mammalia; order Chiroptera; family Vespertilionidae; genus Eptesicus; species Eptesicus fuscus. Next base: position 6,700,575 of record NC_072496.1, on the reverse strand, counting down.
GTATCTTGGTGCGTGGGAAACATACACGGAAGTATTTGGGGGTGACGGGTCATCAGGTTGGCAACTTCCGTTCAGATGGTTCAGAGGCAGAAAGTTTTTTTTACTGTAAATGCAACTTTTCCATAGCACAGCTGAGAGAGTTTCAATATAAAAATTTTATTTAAAAAAGTACCAGTTATTTTATTTTGGCAGTTTCATTTTCTTAAAAGGGGAGGTAGGCTGTTTCCAAACAAGGCTGACCAGATGGGAAGAAATCTTCAGCTCCGACTTGGCCTCATGAATTTGAGAATCAAAGCTGACATGCGGCCACATCTGCCGAGCTGCAAGCGCCCGCTCGGAGGGTGGGCTTCTCGCCAGGCCGGCGCCCTGGACTCCTCCGGCCACTGCTGGGGTCACTGGCCGAGGGACTGCTTCAGAGCCTCGTACATCAGCTGGTCCTGGGACGGGGGAGAAGACAGAACACAGAGCTGATCACTGTTCCTCCGGGATGAATTGTGTCCCCCCCAGAATTTATATGCTGAGGTCCTAGGACTTCAGAGTGACCCTGTTTAGAGACAGGGTCTTTTTCTTTTCTTTTTTAAATATATTTTATTGATTTTTTACAGAGAGGAAGGGAGAGGAATAGAGAGTTAGAAACATCAATGAGAGAGAAACATCGATCAGCTGCCTCCTGCACACTCCCCACTGGGGATGTGCCCGAAACCAAGGTACATGCCCTTGACCGGAGGAATCGAACCTGGGACCCTTGAGTCCGCAGCCGACGCTCTATCCACTGAGCCAAACCGGTTAGGGCTAGAGACAGGGTCTTTAAAGAGGCAGTTAAGTGAAAGTAACGTCGTGAGGGGGGCTCCACTCCCACCAGGACTGGCATCTTTACAAGGAGATTAAGACACAGACACGCGGAGGGAGGTCCATGTGAAGAGACAGACAGAGGACAGTCATCTGTAAGGGGCGGGGCCTGGAAGAAACCACCCCTGCCAACACCTTGATCTTGGACTTCTACTCTCCAGAACCGTGAGAAACAAACTGCTGCTGTGTAAGCCCCCGTCTGCGGTACTTCGTCATGTCAGCCCGAGCCAGCCAATACACCGAGGGCGGGCCTCCCCTCCCCCCATCCGCGTCCATACACACTCCTTTCTCCAGGGAGGACCCATGACTCTCATAATTGTCGACATAAAAAGTTTGCCCCCAAAATCAGGGTAGAAGACACTTTTGTCTCTAACTAATTAGTAAAGCAAAATTCTAAACCATACTGAGTCCGGATTGGAATGAGAGGCAAAGCGGAGGCTGCGTAAGCAATACTATTTGTCAGGAACTGTCAGAGTATTTTTCAATGGGGTTGGATCCTTCTAGATTTTCAACAACCAAGTTTGAGAGTTCTAGTTGCTTCACATTCTTGCTACCCTTCGGTGTCAGCCTTTCACATTTAAGCCATTCCACTCCTATACGTTTATCCCAAAGAAATACAGCATGTTTCCGTTTTTCCAGCCCTTTAAAATATTTTTAAAAAATCTAATTTTGTTAAAGTATTCTTCTGGATAGGTAAAATGATCACAGGGCTCTATAGCCCTGGCCGGTGGGCTCAGTGGGTAGAGTCATCTGCACCCAGAGGTCACAGGTTTGATCCCCAGTCAGGGCACATGCCTGGTTTTGGGGCTCGATCCCCAGTAGGAGGTATGCAGGAGTCAGCCGATTGGTGCTTGTCTATCGCATCGACATTTCTCTCTTTCTCTTCCCCTCTCCCTTAAAAATCAAAACATATTTTAAAATATGTATTAAACAGTTATAAAGGGGAAAAAGGCTCTCTTCTACCCAGCCCTCCATCAATATATCCTTTTAGATTGTTCCCTGCATATACGTGCAAATACATAGAATCAAGTAGCATCACTAAGACATACATGCATCCTTCCTAAAAGGGTAAAAAGAAATCTCCAATGTCTGGAATTATAGGTTCAGATATGCTTTTAATAGAATCCACTGGACTGAATCTGTCATGTAGTCAACACCTTCTAATTAGCAAAAGCTACTGGCAATGTAACATTAGTGGAGTAGAGTGACCAGGTTAGCAGGTTTCTATGTACACATTTATGGAAATGCTTACCATACAACTCCTAATTGCTCATAAAGATTAGGAACTATGTCTATATGATTTTATATCTTGTAAGTCCAGCACGGTGTCTGGCCTAAAGTATAGTAGGTACATGATAAATGTTTACGTACAGATGGAAGAATAAGATCTTAGGCAATCCATTAATACACTAGGCATAAGGGGAGGGTTTTCCTCTCAGAAATGTCAGTACGACAGAAATAATCAGGCAAATAGATGACCCATATTATTCCGTGTGAAGAAAAGAATCAAAGTGCTCTGGCCAGTGGGTGTGAAAACCACTAAATCAGTGAGTTAACAAAACAGTACGGTTTCTAAAAACAAACAAAAAAACAAACAAAAAAAACAATAGGGTTTCTCTGATGTTGCTTTTATAGAGGAGGACAGAAAAAAGGTGTAATTTATGTTTAAGTGAGACTGGCTTCCTGACAATGGAACAAGGCCATAGTAGGCGGAGTGAAAGACTGTAATTTGAGGTAATAAATAGGTGGGAAAATAATCTCAAGGTCTCAACATCTATTAACAGTTAACCGTGCCCCAGGTCACTGGTGAGCCGTTAAGACTGAAAAACAACAACAAGCCGGCAGAGTAAGTTACGCTCTGCTGGTCTGGACGCCAGGGCTTGGCTTCGCCGAGCAGAGAAAATAAAGGATGACACAGCTGAAATGAACATTCTGGATTCAAAAAGCAACTGGCAAAAAAGAGTCCCATCTTAGTTGCTGGGGTATCTGTCCTAACAAATTGCCAGCCGACTGAGTCTTCCTGGGACCACGACAGACACAGCTCTCACTAGAAAGGAGGGCAGGGCAGGATCTTAGGTGGAGCCTGGCGGGTTGGTACCAGCAGAGTGGGAGGATGAGGCAAACAGGCAGAGCTCAGAGGAAATGTTGCTCACTGTCCTCACTTCCCACCCTCAACCAGTTAGTGAGGATTTACTGGGCCAGGTGACAGTGTCTGCGTTTGGCCTCTAAACCAGACCCTAGGGTTACGCCAGCTAGCTGCTGGACACCAAATCCACTTTACTGCTGTTACTCTCTGACCCCAAATTCAGCATCATGAGGCCCCAGGGAAGCAGCTGCTCCCAGGAAAGAGAGGCTTGAGAACATGCCTAACATTCTGGAACTATCAAGACCAGCTCTGCAGGCCCGGGGAGAGCACTCCCACGCCTTTCTCCTTTCCTTTGCTTTTTCAGACATCTCCTGATCATCTGGTTAATGTTAACTCACTTCAAAGCCAATCGCCATTTCTCTACGTATGTCTGAAAGGCTAAAAAAATATAGCAAGTGTTCCTTTCACGTTTAACAAAATCTAGTGACTGTCTCCGTGTGAAAAGAAGACTCAAAATCTCAACCCGCCACAAATAAGGCAGATGACTAAGCTGATGATTACACGTCGATTAACTTGAGGACCACTGTTTTATTTTCAGCTTTTCATTCTAGGGCTTGAAGTCATGTTGCCCCGTAGACCCAGCCAGCCAGAGTGAATTGCTAGCTGGCCAGAAAGTGGTTTTGGCATGAGCTCCTCACCTGAGCTGGACCCATCACAGGCTTCCCTGAGACTCTCCTGCTAGAGCCATCAGGGAATTCTCTTGCTATGGGGGTGAATAACCAAGTAACCTGGTGCCTGCAGGCAGCCATCTTCCCCCGACATGAGGTTTCTGGATCCAGCCTGCCTAATGCCAGCTACACCCTCAACAGTCTTATCTTCTTGGAGCTAGACTACTCAAAGTGCGAGGGGCTTACCCGTAAGTTTCAGGAAAGTGGAAGCATCTTCACTATAATGTCAGAAAAAGGTTAATAAATCACTCTTTTTCTGACATAAAATGCCAGGTTTTACATGGTGTGTCTTACTTGGTTGAGGTGTTGTTTGCAGTAAGTTAAAGTGGGTGTTATGCAGTGAAGTCTGGCAGCTATGACACCTACAGAGAGAGCCGGCAGGGCAATGCCCAGCCCTGGGAAATGTGTGGGTTCGATGCTGTCGGGATCCAGTGTGTTCAGTGGATGCCTTTTGTTTCCTGACTCCTAGAGCTGTAACGCGCCTTAGCCACGAGGACCTGCTCATGGACTCCACCACAACTACCTTCACATCGTTAGCCCTTTATCACCCAGGCTCAGTGTTTCTCATTATGATTATTGATTGAAAACCGTAAGTCAAAGTCCAAACAGTTATATGAATAGATTGCTGTTTCTCATTATGATGATTGATGGAAACTCTAAGTCAGCCCTGGCCGGGCAGCTCGGTTGGAGCGTCACCCTGATATGCCAAGGTTGAAGGTTCAATCTCCGGTCAGAGCACATACAAGAAGAATCAACCAATGCATGCCTAAGTAAGTGGAACAACAAACTGATCTCTCTCTCAAGCACACTCACACAGGCAATCATTTTGTTTCCATGAGGTCCTATCTACCGGTCTAAATTCTAGTCTCTTTTCTCTCTACATTTAAGAACATTTCTTACCTTTTTTTTTAAAAAAAATATACATATTTTTATTGATTTTAGAGAAGACGGAAGAAGGAGAGAGAGACAGAAACATCAATGATGAGAGAGAATCATAGATTGGCTGCCTCCTGCACGCCCCCTACTGGGGACCGAGCCCACAACCCACGCATGTGCCCTTGGCCAGAATCGAACCTGGGACCCTTCAGTCCGCAGGCTGACGCTCTGTCCATTGAGCCAAACCAGCTAGGGCACATTTCTTACCTTTTTTGATATAGATGATTTCACTTTCTTGAAAGCTTCTTCAAAGTGCTTCTGACTAACCTTGAGTTCACCTGCGGAGCAAAAGCACGAACATCCGTATCTGGGCACAGTATGCCGGCTGTGGTTTACAACTGAGCTTCTCTCGAGACTTCCACCCATTCCAGGGGAACGGTGAGGACAGCAGTGACGACAATGGGGCTAGGCTACTCAGAACAACATTCAAACAGGATGTAGGACCCTGGTTCCTTTCAGCTTCATTTACATATTCCTGACCATATTTAATTTACATAAATGGTTAAGTTTCATATAATGTATTTTAGTTCAATCTCCCCCCGACCCAAGCAATCAAAGCAATTTATTTTGGAACAAATTATATAAAAAAGTACTTTGTCTTTAATTAGAGCGAGATTTTTGTCCCTTTAAAAACAAAAAATGGTCCCTGTGTTTTATTTATTAGTTTATTCCCTCCCCTCCCCCGCTTGACGGAGATCTGTAGACATATGCAAGTTAAGGTGTGCAACATGATCACAACATATATGCATATACTGCAAAATGATGACCATAATAAAGTGTGTTGACACCTGTAGCAAAGCAGGGATGTCAGAATGTATTGTGTCTACAAGACAACGTCCAAACAGTCATTAGTAGCAGCCAATGCGTGTACGGCGGCCTGTTACTTTTTAGTTATAAAACAAACCCCAAGCTAGTCATCAGACCCAGCTCTCAGCCAGCCTACTACCACAGACGACGTCTTTTACAAGAGATTCTCATTTTGCTCATTATATCCCACCTACTTCCAAAAGGAATTTAAAATAGATGACAATAAAAGAAGTTCAGATAACTGAATCTTAAAATTAACCAAAAACCTTGGGGACTTCGTGATTAAGATATGTGTGCTGACGGATCTAAGCTGAGCACATGCTGCTGTTAACTGGAAACAAATTTCACTCTAAGATTCCTGGAGGCCTAAGAAAAATAGAGGGGGCGGGGGGTGGCGGGGATCAGCACAAATAAAGAAGACATCTTTTGGAAATCTGAGCAAAAAGGAAATCAACACAGACTTGAATTTGATAAAGCACGGGTTTAGAGGAAAAGGCAGGTCTTCTGAAGAAGGTGTTTACAAGGACTGTCAAGCACAGCCACAGACTGATGAAACCATTAACTGTCACAGGAACCGAGCCAAGGAAAGGCTCTACTCTGTACCTGGCCTGGTTGGAATGCAGGGAGGAAACGAGTCTTTTTTGGCCACACATGCCCAAATCATAGGAAGACACTGTCAAATGTGAAGAACAGCGCCGAGCTGCTGAGATGGCCCCAAATCATCACATAATAACACGTACTGATTTTGTCTTTTGAAAGGAGAGTCTAAGTATATGGAAAGTTATTTCAATGTTCATTTCTCGTGTGTGTGTTTTCTACTGAATATTTTCTACTTAAAATTTACATCATATTCTAAAAGGTTTCTAAAGGTCTTATCAGACAAAATACCAGTTTTAATATCACAGATGAGAGACGCTAGAAAATGGTCACGTTCCAGATCAACAGCGGTGTTCGGTGTCCAGAGTGATAACGGATTAGGCCTGAGGGGCTCTGGGGAGAACCATACCTTTTTCATTTCCACTTTCCTGTCTTGCCATTTCCTGTCTCAGGGCACAGACGGAAGCTTCCCGCACCAAAGCAGAGAGATCTGCGCCCCTGGAATAAAAGAAGTCGTCTTACTTATTTATAATTAGAGACTGTTTAGGCCAGAAAGAAGCCTGAGATCCATTTTCTTTTAAGTCCCACATTAAACAGAAAAGAAACTGGCCCATAAATGTGGGCTAAACTAATTACCGTCGGTAGGAAAGAGTTTTAGCTTTCACTTAAAATATTTCTAACTTTCAGAAGAAAGGAAATCATGGAGGAAACAACGCAATGAATCACAAATAGTCCCATGGTAACAGCTATAGACACCCACGTTAATATAAAAAGCTTAGAACATCGCCCGACTGGTGTGGTTGTGGTTGAGCATCGACCTATGAACCAGGTCACGGTTTGATTCCCAGTCAGGGCACATGCCTGGGTTTTGGGCTCGATGCTCAGTAGGGGGGCATGCAGGAGGCAGCCAATCAATGATTCTCTCTCATCATAGATGTTTCACTCTCCCCCTCTAAAGTCAATAAAAATATACTAAAAAGAAAAAATAAAAAGCTTAGAACATCATCAGTAGAAAGAAACCGACACAGCGTTGATTGTAAATTTTTGTTCCCATGGCCTGTGCTAAGTGCTGATGGCCCATTCCTAGATTACCTCCTGTCTGAAACAAGCTTATATACAAAAAGTCATTTATGGCTCCACGTTCAAAAGGGGAAAATACAAAGGCTATAAAGTCTTTGATGTACTTGATTCAAGCTCAAGCTAAGTGGACTCGTAAGTCACTTAAAATATGACAAGAACTAACAAGCCTTCATTTAATTATTCCACGTAATAATATGCTGAGTCCACTTGCGTTCAATAGAAGACAATGGTGCTGACTGGTGTTTCACTACATTAACATCTTGACCAAGTCTTGACAATCCTTTAAGAGCTTGAATTTGGGACAAAAACCTTATTTCCAGACATTAGCCTACTTTAATATGCAATGTTGATGACCCACGTAATATATAAATGAAAGGCCCACAGAGTTTAAGTTATTAATTGAATCCAATGTTTCTGTTGTGAAGTGTGGGGGTTAGAACATTAGCTAATGATCACATACATGCTGGGCTCACTGAGACAACCTTAAAGGAGCCAAAGTTACTGACCAGAGCGCATCTCTCAGGGGCGTGGGAGTGGCAGAACAAAGATTGACACTCAGAGCCTAGATGCCCATTTATTAAAAAATTGGAGATAAAACGCTGTCTCTGACCACACTCCCTAAAAATGATCAGCATGGCTTTGAGTGAAGTCATATTGGTAAGAGATGGTGATGGGACATTCTTCAACTGGGACTGAGATAGCGGAGGGCCTGGGTTATGCCAGTGGATGTGTTCTTTGGCTGAAAGCTTATGTTGCTGAATGACAGACTCCTGAAGTCCTCAACGATGAACACCCCGCCTCCCTCCACATTATCTGGCTTTGACCTACAGGGACATCATGAACCCCAAGTGTAATGTGGACAGGCAACAGAGCCAGAGACATCTTCCCCTATATACTCTAACGGGAAAGTTAACCAATTTCCTTAAAAACATATGGGGAAAAAAACAAACAAACAAAAAAAAACACCCAAAACTACATCCACCAGCAAATATGAGTGCTGAAGGCAGAAATGCTTCACTTCCTGTGTTTACAACGGCTGTGTGGATGCTCATGGGTGGATGTGCTGCGAAGTAAGTTCTGAGCCGTCGCTTATTCTCTTCGAAATGCTTCAAGCACCTGGGTAATTTGGCAACCGGTTGACAGACAGACAGACAGACAGACAGTTTGTGAAGGGCAGTCGTGGTGGTCAGGGCAGCTGAGTAACAAGAGTCAACACCTGAGAGGACCCCCCCACTTCCAGAATTCCTCCTCGTGGGAGCTGCTTCTCTAAGAAGGAGAGGGCAGGAAAGGGCCAGACCCCAAACCAAGGGCTCCATATGACACCTGACTTAATGCTCCCAACATCGTCCTTCTCCCTCATGTGACACACGAGGAAACTGAGCCTCGGAGAGAGAACAAACTTGAGACTGGGATCCTTACGAATAGCAATCACAGCGATGGTCACCAGCAATCGCTTCCAGGTTGACATCGGTGTCCAGTGGGGGTTTGGTGCCATTCTGAATGAGAGAGAAAAAACGATTTTTCCTTGAGGGTTCAATGACCGAAACTTTTCCACATGAAAGGTTCTTAGTAAACAGCACTGGCTACGTGACTAAATGAGTATAACTGACTCCCACAGCAGTGTTACCACATTTTTACAAATTTCCATTTTGAGAAATGAGGTTAAGAAGCAGGCTCCAAACCTGGGCAAGCTAAAGGCAGCTTATGCTTATGAAGTTTGAAGAATCTGTCTGCAGTTGCAACAAAAACCAAACATCACCGAGAACAAAATCACCAGCTCAATCTTCCCAAAGGTGAGGACACCCATTTCCTTTGCTGATTAAATGGGGCGAAGACGTCAGCAGCGCGTGGTTTCTGGCCGGCCAGGAAGGGAGAAATTATACTGCAGCTGGCCAGGAGAGAACGGCAGGAAACTGCCAAACCCCTCCGCTCAATGTGCTCTTTCTCAACCCTTCACCTAAACTCAACCCTGACTTTGGTGCCAATTCCCCTGTGGCTCCCACCAAGAAATGCTAGAAAGGACAAGTATCAGAACAGGCTCAGAAGTCCAGCAGCACTAACACAGTATGGTGCATGCATACTGTTCAGTAACATTTCCAGTACCTCTCAGAGGCAAACAAAACAGTTTTTAGTGATTTAAAATGTATGACATAAATGATAGGTTTGTATTTGCTTTCTTGTTCTGATTCATAACTTACATATACATTGCCTATAGTCTTTGTAGCAATTATTACATTAGAAAATGAATAGCTTAAGAAGAAAGATACACAAAGAAAGTGAATATTTGCCATTAAGCTTCAAGGTAAGTGTAAATATTAGCACGGCGTTGCTCCAAGCAGGATGTGGTTCGGTTCCAGCACCTCATGCAATCCATCACCTGCCTCTGGGCCCACACTAGGACCGTGTCCCCTCCTTCCTCCCAGCTGGGCGCATTTACGAATTTCATGAACTGTACATCTGCTAGCTGCTATTATTTAATAAAACACAAATGTTCATCTAACACAGGTTCAGGAAACAGTTGTTTCTCATTCAACCCACTTGGACCCGGGAAATAATCACGGCAAAAATACTCTCGGGGTGATCTTAGGCAAACAGTCTTTGTGGTGGTGTTGTTTTTTTTTTGGGGGGGAAGGGATATTTTTCCATTGACTTTTAGAGAGAGAGGGAAACATCGATGTGAGAGAGACACATCGATTGGCTGCCTCCCACACTTGAGCTGGGGATCGAGCCTGCAACCAAGGTACATGCCCTTGACTGGAATCGAACCCGAGACCCGTCAGTCCGCTCTAACCGCTGACCCAATTAGGCTAGGGCTGTGCTTTCTCCCCCACTCCCCCCGTGTGTATAAAACTAGATGGCCTGGGCGGGTGAGGGCATATATGGGAGTGGGGTGGGTGGTGGCAATGGTAAGATATGTACACATATAATACCTTAATAAAAAAAATTGGAAAAAAAACAAAAAACAAACAAACAAAAAAAAACTAGATGGCCAGACTGCATGACTCCTAAGGTTCCCTTGAATGTAAATGTTTTCAATTTAGTCAATTAACTCCAGGGTGGGAGGGTGGCGTGGAGTTTGTTTATGAAAACTCATGGAGTTGGACATTGAATGACATGTCCACGTTTTTTGTACCTGTATTACATTTTAATAAAAAGGTCAAAAAAGTGGAAACAACATTGGACCAGGAACTAGAAAATCTGAGTTTGGGGATGAACAGCAGTGAGGGCTGTACAACAATGTGAATGTAGAAAGGCCAAGGAACTAAACACTTAAAGATGGTTAAAACGGTAAGTTTAAGTGGGAGTTTTATCACTATTTTAAAGACTGTAATATCTCAAAGCATCTGGTAGACATCAAATAACCTTTCTGGCTTTCTGGGATAAGGGAAGTGTTAATGACATTTATAGGGGGAAAATGAAAGACAGATTTGGGAGACAGAGGCTGGGCAAATATGTAAAGATGCAGAGCAGAAGGTGATTGGGCATCCTAAATTGCGACTTGTCTGTATTTAAAATGAGAGAAACAGACCCAAAGATATACCATCTCCTTTACTCACCTTTGTGATGGTTTTTAAGATGGCGAGACGATCTGCGGGGGGCGGCAAACCCACGAAGAGGGTTTTGTCCAGGCGCCCTGGGCGCAGGATCGCAGGGTCAATGATATCTAGAGAAGGGAGACAAGAGTCTTAAATACATAGAACAGAGTCTTTAAAAAACATGTAATTAACATGAGAGATGGGGAGAGTCTATTTTTTAAAAGAAAAAGCTGATTAGACTCGTGAAAATGAAAGTTTCTCCTTAACAAAAGAGGCTCTCAAGAAGGGAAAAGCCCACTCCCACCTTCCTGCCCAAACCTGCTCTCCTCCCGGATCCTCCGTCTCAGATAACGACCCCTGCCCGCCCCCCCAAAATTAGGCAGGTTTCTCATTCCTTCCAGCGGGAGACACATGCTATCAAGTCTGCCTCCCATGACCTCGACCCTTGGTCAAGGCCAATGTCCTCTGTGAGTCTACCTTTCCCTCTATGGGACCCCTTACAGTGCTGCCAGGGTTACTTCCTAAAACACACGTCCAATTCTCTCGACTCCGGCTCCCCACTGCAGACCGAAGCCCAACTTGTCAGCATCATGCTAGAGCATCGCCTGACAAGCATGCCTAAGGGTCATCTGAGTCTACAGGGCAAAGATCTCAAACATTTTGGTCTCAGGAACTCTCTGCACTTTAAAAAATTATGGAGGATTCCTTTGTAACCTTTCTACCTTGCCCTTCCCTGACACCCCTTGTCCCTAGACAGCCACCGCTCTGTTCTGTCACTATAGATTAGTTTGCATTTTCTAGAATTTTCTATAAGTGGTATAATATAGTATGTATTCTGTCTGCTTTCTTTTATTCAACATAATTATTTTGAGATTTAGCTAAATTGCTATGTGCATTTGTACTTAATTCTTTTTTATTGCTTAGTACTATTCCACTGTATGGATACACCCCAATTTGCTTTTCATTCTTCTGTTGATAAACATTTGGCTCAAGTTCACTTTGGTCTATGTGCTATGAATACCCGTGAACAGGTCTCTGTATAGGCGTTTGTGGGATGCAAAGCATATGACTATATCACACTGTAAGTGTATACTTAACTTTTCAAAACCGGGGATCGGGCCTGAGTCTGCAGGTGGACATCCCCCGAGGGGTCCTGGACTGTGAGAGGGCGCAGGCTATGCTGAGGGACCTCCCCCAGTGCACAAATGTCATGCACTGGGCCTCTAGTCAGTGATAAGAGAGAATCATTGATCAACTGCCTCCTGCACACTCCACACTGGGGATCAAGCCTGGAACCCCAGCATGTGCCCTTGACCAGAATTGAATGAGGAGGGACCTGGAGTCAATCTTGATTCCACCCTCCAACATCCATATCCAATCCATTAACAAATCCTGTCTACTGTGTGACACAACTTGTCCAGATTATTTCTACATCCCCAGGCATTCATTACCTGGTACAATAAACAACACCTTGTACTTGGATTATTGTTATATTTCCTAACTGAATCCCTCCCTAATTGTGTCAGCAACACAATTTCAGGCCAGAGTCAAGATATCAATTCTTACATTTGCAATGAAAAAGTCACCAACAACCCCAAAGCTTTAAAGACAAAATGCATCACTCACAAATGAGACGGATGCCCGCAAAGGAACCTCCTATCTGTTGATCAAGAAACAACCTAAATGCCCATCAACTGGTGAAGAAATAAAATGTGGTGTAGCCACACTAGGAAGTATTTTCCAGCAACAAAAAGGAGTGAAGTGTCCATCATACATTCTACAACACGGATGAGCCTGGGAAACATCACTAAAGTGAAAGAAGCCAGACACTACAGCCCACATACTGTACGATTCCACGTACATAAAATATCCAGAACAGGGAAATCTTTGGAGACAGAGTGTAGATTAGTGGTTGCCTAGGGCTGAGGGTGGGGGAAGGATGGGGAGTGGCTACTAACTGACACAGATTTCTTTTTAGGGTGATGGAAACGTTCTAAAATTAGATTGCACAACCCTGTAAGTATACTCAAAACCACTGAATCGTATACTTAAAATGGGTAAAATTTATGGAATACTGCATATGCCACTAAAGCTGATTTTTACAAAAATTAGAGCTTCAGACTAATGAGACTCTCACCGTGTCAGTGAAAATTATTACAAGATCAGACAGCCTTCATGAAACAGAAGTATATCTCTATGATTCATTAAATAAATAGTTACTGAGTGCTGCTATGCACCAGGGTACCCGTCGGCCAGCAGAGGTGATGCCAGGGCCTGGGTTAATTTTAAAGGGCAGTACTGTGCCAAAGGGTAAGATACACAGGCTTGACTATGGCATCTAGTCATTGGTCAATTGCCTTAAGGAACATTCAACCATGATCGAAGGCCATTCAGATTAGATAGGTGAGGAGACACTACATTTCACTTGGAACTCAAGTGGCTAAATAATGAAATAAACCTTTTCTTTGTAAGTCATCCATACTTTCATCTGACAAATACGTCTTTATAGCAACTTTTTAAAAATTGATTTTAGAGAGATAGAGGAAGGGACAGGATAAGAGAGATAGAAACATCAATGATGAGAGAGAATCACTGATTGGCTGCTTCCTGTATGCCTCACACTGGGGATCAAGCCTGCAACCCCAGCCTGTGGCCTAAGTGGGAATAGAACCCTGACCTCCTGGTTCATGGTCAACCCTCAACCACTCACTAAGCTACACCAGCTAGGCTGGATAGAGACCTTGAACTAGGGCTATCTCTCCAATATAAAAGTGCAAACCTAATCCTGACCTAGAAGAAGCTTAAACATAACTTACTTGTTACTTTTTTCAACTGAGCCACACATAGAAGGCGGAAACTCTTTCTAGATGCTGAAATGCTGCTGAAACAGATGCCTACTGAGCAGAAGAAAAATAAGCTGGTGTAGCTATTTGGGTTTCATAAACTATGTATGTTGTGCAGGAGTGTTTTTAACCAGTCAGACAGGGAGTTAAGTGGGAATAGGTAGTTCCTCAACTGAGAACATCCTTTATGGGAGTTGGCATTCAAAGAAGGGAATGCCAAGATGTGTGTAGGAGAGATTAAAACTGGGCCACCTGGCGTCCAGAGGTGATTTGTACCAGGAGCTTCATGCCCTCGGGCTGAGCGCAGGGAAGTGGTTTATTCCCAGAAAAGGGCGGTCACAGTTGTTCAGAACAACCAGGGGTAGAAAGGGGAGAAGACAGTCTTTCCATTTACTTTGTGAAAATCAGTACCTCAAAAATTAGGAAGAAAAATAAAGATAGAGCTAGAAATAGGATAAAAGAAGAAATTTAGAAGATCAATTCAGGAGGTTTAAGATCCACCAAGTACTAAGCATATACATAAAACAAATGAACAAAAAGTCACATAAAAAGGCCAGAATGTGCCGAAACCGGTTTGGCTCAGTGGATAGAGCGTCGGCCTGCGGACTGAAAGGTCCCAGGTTCGATTCCGGTCAAGGGCATGTACCTTGGTTGCGGGCATATCCCCAGTAAGGGGGTGTGCAGGAGGCAGCTGATTGATATTTCTCTATCATCGATGTTTCTAACTCTCTATCCCTCTCTCTTCCTCTCTGTAAAAAAATCAATAAAATATATTTAAAAAAAAAAAAAAAAGGCCAGAATGGCATAGACCTTTAAAGAAAAAAAAGCAATACCTACAAATTATGAGAAAAAAATTTCAATTCAAATTCTATACCCTGCCAGGCTGCCAATCAATAATGAGAACAGAATAAAGATAATTTCAGCCAAAATCGGTTTGGCTCAGTGGATGGAGTGTCGGCCTGCAGACTGAAGGGTCCCGGGTTCGATTCCGGTCAAGGGCATGTACCTTGGTTGCGGGCACATCCCCAGTGGGGGGTGTGCAGGAGGCAGTTGATCGATGTTTCTCTCTCATCGATGTTTCTAACTCTCTATCCCTCTCCCTTCCTCTCTGTAAAAACATCAATAAAATATATATTTTTTGTTATAAAAAAAAAAAAAAAGATAATTTCAAATATACAAGTCAAAAAAGTTACCTCCTACATGACCTATCTTAGAAAAGCCACTGAAAAATAAGCTCTAGCAAAACAAGAGTAAACCAAGAGAGAGATAAGATCAGAAACAAAGGGCAAAGCAAAGGAACACAGGAAAGGTGAGTCCTAAAATAACCCGGCCTCAGAGAGTGGCCAGTCCAGACGGAGCAGGAGGGTGGAAGGCTTCAGAGGGAATGCTCTAGAAATAAACAATCAAAGGAACACATCGGATGAAGAATAGGAACAGAGAAAGAAAGCAAAATGTTAGAGTTATTAAATTTAAGAATAACAAGGTCAAATAAAAAAGGAAACTGAATCATAGAATTATTCTTGGGGAGCAGAGAGAAATATTTACAGTTATCAGTAATGTAAACACTGACTAGTGATTTAACCAAAGTTGTGATCAAACTATCTTCTATCTATATCATAAAAGGCCGTTATGGCGTCACGACCAGAGGAGCAGCGGCTCTCATGGCGGAGGGTGGGGCGCGAGCTTCTAGCGGCAGAGGGCGGGACACGAGCTACAAGCAGCGATGGGTGGGGCAGCCAGCTGAGGCCAGTGGAAGCGAGCTACTTGTGCACGATTTCGTGCGCACTAGGCCTCTACTATATATATATACACATATATATAAAAGGCTAATATGCAAAATGTACCCTTGGGAGTTCGACCGGGAGACCAATCGCTTGCTATGATGTGTGCTGACCACCAGGGGGGCAGCATGGGACAAAGGAAGGCCACAGCCAGCAGCTGGAATGCCCCAATCAGCCCTGATTGCCGGCCAGGCCTAGGGACCCTACCTGTGCACAAATTTCGTGCACTGAGCCTCTAGTATTAAAATATTAGGACAGAGTGAACAGAGGTACGGGGGTGCAGATGAAGGGATAGATAAAGGGTGAACATAAGATAATGATCTTCATCTACCTTAAAAAGAAGTTAATGGGCAGTGTGTAAAATTAATAAGAAAGAACCATTTGAACATATTATTTGAAAATATGGAGGAACTACAGAAGAAACAGCTCAAGAAGTTTACAGGTGGTTGCCTCTGGTCAGGGGATGGGGAGGGGGGGTGGGACAGAGAACAGTTTTTGTTATAGGCTTTGCAGGGTCATTTGATTTCCCTGAGTGGGTTTATCTTTTTCATGCCATTCACTAATTGGATCTAAAACCACGAAGACTTGTTATGGCCATTCTCTTAGGGAGTTAGTCAATTCACAGGAACTGAGTCACACGGAATAAACAATGTTGAAACCTGTTCGAAAACCTCCTGTGCCTTCCCATCACGGCAGGCTAAAATCCACACCCCTTATTGTGACATAAAAGGGCCCATGCACCTCTCCCTCACTGTCCCCACCACTCATTCCACTCTGGACACACTGGCCCTCTTGCTGTTCTCCAAAAAAGGCCAAATCTGTTCTCGCCTCGGGGCCTTCCACGTCTTGTTTGCTCTCTCCCTGGAATGTTCTGCTCCCAGATTTTTGTATGGCTTAATCCTTCACATCATTTGGATTCATGAAATAATCACCATCACTTCTGACGAAGTCTCGTAGGCCCATGAAGTCTAAATTAACATTCCTCTCCCCAACCGCCAGTCATTCGGTATCCTCCTACCCTTTTATTTTATTTCTTTGTCTATTATTTCTCCTGTGTTCCCCAGCCCCAAATGAGAATATATGCAGGCAAAGAATTTTTCTGAATTAACCTCTGAAGTATTAACCTTTGAATTCCCAAAGCTCAGCAGGAACCAGGCATATACTCAAAATCAAATACTTGATGAATGAGAGTCAGTTTTCTCAGAGGTAATTCCTACTTCCTCTTCTTTTGAATCTGGGCTTTCCTGTCACTGTCCTGACCAACAGAGTCTGCCCATCCTGGGCCTTGCCTTTAGGAGGAATGGCAGCCCCCACCTTGGTCTCCCAGGACCCAGCAGTCATGTAAGAAGTCAGAGTACTCAGAGAACCATGCTCATGGGAGCCCGAGCCACATGGGGAGGTCTTGGAAGATGACAATTAGTGTGGGGGAGAGACATGCCAACTAACACCAAGGCACCAGATGTGAGTAAAGAAGCCCCTTGGCAGGGGATTCTCTGGCCCAGCCACTCCAGCTGATGGCACATGGGTCAGAGTTGAGCCACCTGGAAAAGCCCTTCCTGGATTCGAGACCCACAAACTGTGAGCAAAGTAAAAATGGCGATTTTAAGGCACTAAGTACCACAGGAGTCTGTCAGTCAGCAATAGCTGACCAGAACACAAGGTAAGAAGGGATTTCTTAAAGCCAAGTAGAAAACAAGCTATAAACCATCCAACCAGAATGTCACAGCACAGTGTACAACAGAACAGAATGGCCAATAAGCATACATCCAAGTGAAAAAGATCTAGAATATCTATTTGTAAATGTGAGTAGGCCTTCAATGCCATGGGGTTTGTTTGATATGGAGGAAAAGAGATGAGTAAGGTGCAATGGACAGGAAGACAATACTCAGGGCCACTGGAAAGGACAAACACATGATGATCCCACATGATGATTCAGCTGTCATTCGTATCGCTGGTCAAACTCAACACAGACTATTATATTCAGTTCTGGGTTTTACAACTAAGGAGAATCTGGTGCACCTTAAAGAATTCCAAGATGAATAAAAAGATCACGGGGAAAACCCATGAGGAAATGTACCTGGACTGTTTTGAAGGCAAGGATTTAAGTAAAACTTAGTGACGCTGAAGGACCTATTATTTTCTGATCTACAGAGATTACACTAAGTTTTTACATTAAGCAAACATGACCAATAATGAGCGCCGGTACATAGACTACATTATGCTAGACAGCAGACTAAAAACTCTCTACTTGAAATCTGCTACAAAGCTGTGTATCTACTTTGGAAATGTAGAAGGTGATTCTGTCCAAATCTGAGGAACTTGAAAGCTTTCTTCTAGGAAGGCTGTGATTTTATGACCTAATGACTGTTCCTCCTGCTATTACCATAAGTGCTGGCGACAATGATAATAATTACTAAATAGCTACTTGCCACACACTGTGGCAGATTGCTAATATCACTTCACCTGACAATTAGGTATTATTATCTTCATTTCAGAGATGAAGAAATGATGGTTAGCAAGATGAAGTAATATATGCACAAGATTAATGTGGTACAATAAAAGATAATTTGATCTTTGCCCCTGGTTCTTGGCATACACCTTCAAAAACCCTTGGAATTTCCCGAGTGAGGAGTCTTTTGTTATGCTAATGAGACGACTGGGCTGGCCCCAAGATAACCTCAGGATGGGGACAGTTACCAGAAAGAGCAACCAAGTGATCAGAGGGTTGGACCTTGGACCAAGACCTCTGGGGAGGGAAGGGGAAGCTGAAGACTGACTTCAATCACATGGCCAATGATTCAATCAATCATGGCTACATAATACAGCCCTCATAAAAGCACTGCATCAAAGCTCAAGGGCGCTGCCCAGTTCATGGACACACTGATGCATGCGCCCGGAGGATGACGGATCCTGACTCCATGGAGAGAGGGCACTGACACTCCTTACGCCCTCCAAGACCTACCTGTGTGGGTGGGTATCCCTTATAATGAACTGTAACTGTAAATACAGTGCTTTCCTGAATTCTATTAGTGGTTCTGGTGAATTACTGAACTCGAGGGGGGTCATGGGAATTCTCAAATTTGTAGCAGGCTGATCGGAAGTGTGAGTGCTCCGGAGATACCATTGTGGCTGGCATCCTAGGAGGGGCAGGCTTGTAGAGGACTGACTCCTTAACTTGCAGGACTCGACACTAATGCCAGGTGGTTAGTCAGAACTGACTTACAATCTGCTTCTCTAGTGTTAGACCAGTTTGGGTTGAAACAGAGCAGTTACTAAGATATGAAGTGCTATGGCCAGGACTCAAACCTTGTTCTGTCTGATTCCAAAGAGAGCATTTCATTGTTACAAGAGTCAAAGTATAAACCATAACAACTTTCAACTTTTCATTTTACAATAAAATGGCATATAATTCATGGCTTTGAGTTTCCATGGTAACTTAGATGAAATGAAAAATTATTATCAGCTTGACAACTGATCAAGTCCATTTAAGGAATTAAATTACCCTATCACTGCTATCAGAGTACAAACATCGATGTCGGGGCAGCTATGACACAGTGGCTCATAGGGTTGGCAAGGAATAAACAATGTGAAGAAAATTTAGGACCCAGAGTAAAAGCCACCTCGAGCACTTTTGAGGTTCTGAGTCTTTTTCTAAATCCTTCATTGAGTGCTAAAGTTTATAAACAATTTTAAATAGTTAAACACAGGAACATGGTTCTAGTATAAAATCTTAAAAACCCATCTTCAACCTTCAGATACAAGGAAAAGAGTCTCATTGCTGTTTCCTATCAGCTTGAGAGAAACCATAGGACATAAATTCAGATTCCTGTTTCTGTGGTCAAAAGTGTATGTTACACCAAAAAAAGAAAAGTGTATGTTACACGTGTTCTCTGCCAACAAGAGAACTTTCTGAGCAGCAACACAGAAAACAAAACAAAACAAAAACTCCTGAAATCCAGGCAATACTATGTTTTTTCTATAGCTTACATAAAAGCTTTCTAAGGTTTTATTTCAACTAATGAACGCTTTTAGTTATTCCTTGACCAGGATGTCTGTAAATGGTATTGTTTGTGAATGCTGAGTCTTCAGACTCATCAGCTTTGTATACTATCTTACCTGGCCTGTTAGTGGCTGCCATGATGAAAACCTGTTGACGTGTTTCCAGACCATCCATCTCTGTAAGGAGCTGATTCACCACTCGGACACTTGCCCCCGTCTAAAAAGAAACAAACATATCTCCATGAGCCCCCAATAAAAAGAAAAATCCATCACCAATTTTATTTTGCCATACAAAATAATATACTTGCTCATTTGAATGAATTTTTGGTCAAGAGATAACAATGATCATTTCCTGACTCGTTACTATACAAGCAATGTACAAAACATGCTCTCATTCCCATGTTTCCCCAGCAAACCTTTTCAAAAAAGATATATTTTTATTGATTTCAGAGAAGAAGGGAGAGAGAAAGAAATATTAATGAGAATCATCATTGACTGGCTGCCTTCTGCATGACCCTACCAAGAATTGAATCTGCAACCCGGCATGTGCCCTGATGAGGAATCGAACTGTGCCCTCCTGCTTCTTATACTGACACTCAACCACTGAGCCACACCAGCTGGACAATTCCCTTATTTTATCCACAGTTTCGATAGGAAACTGTGGCGAGAGAGGATGTTGAGTTATTTGTCCATGGTCTCACAGCAAGATAAGGGCAGAAATGAAACTCAAACTCAGATTTATCTGACCCCAAAATCTATACCTTTTAGTTATTCAAGGATCCAAGAGCCACAACAAATTTCCTTTCGGACAAATTTAGACTGAACTTTTGAAAGCCAGACCAGATTCCCTGGGGGATCTGATGCCTCATTGGGACACTGGGTCTTTTCCTCTTTTCCTTCAGTATCCAGCACAAGTGCAGCTACCTCAGGGCAACACCTGAGAGAAGAGTTCTGGAGGTCGGTAAACAGGGGGACAAATCACTTACAGACATTGTTTAGCTGCACAATGGAGGAAATGAGGAAAGTGCTGCTGTATCCTTTTATCGTTAATTGCCTTTCTTCAACATAAATTTTATGTACAGAGGTAGTAGTAAGTTTAATCCACTGATTTCCCCAGAAAATAAAATAATGGTACACCTTATTATCACTGTTCGGAGAGACAATACTAATAAGAGATTAACAGAATTATAATCTGGACTCAAAAAAATATAGAATTACTGGGTAAAATAAAAACAAAACTGTCCTATTTAAGCGACACAAAAACCTCTGAATCAAAACAGGAAAAGGCAGACAAATTTACTATATTGAAAGTATAACATTGTGTATAATAAAAAAAAATTAAAGATAGGTGGTAAGGCTGGGAAAAATAGTATTACAACACATAACTGGACAATGAATAAATTTTTACCACACTTAAAAGCTCCTATTAAAAAACAAAAAACAAAACAAAAACATTTCAGTAGCAAAAGGATCAAAGAATATGATCAGGCAATAGAAGATGAAATACAAAAAAATCACTTAAGAAGATCAACCTCACTGATCATCAGGGACATGATACAGAAGTTTATTATCATGCTTAGTTAATAAAATTGACAAAAATTGAAAGATGAGTATTATCCACTGTTGACAAAGTTGTAGCAAATGATTTTTACACATTGTTGGTGGAGGTATATAACTGGTAGTTTATATGAGGAATGATTTATATTAACTTTCAAAATATAATGTATATACAGCTCCTACTCTGAAATTCTACCTCTAAAACTCTCACATATTCCCACATGTGCACAATATTTTATAAAAAAAGAAGAATGTTTACTACAGTTCTGTTTGTAAGAGAAATAACTGGAAACAATGTAAATGTCTAAAACAGAGGAATTATTAAATAAATTCTTCTATATCCAGACTGGAACATTTATGCAGGTAGAAAAATAAAGTTAGTAAGTGCATGGGAAAATCATCAAGATAGAATAACCACACTTACATAAAAAAGTCTAAAAAATACATGTTTTCCAGTTTATGGCAAAAGTTCTAGAATGACAAATACTAAACATGAAACCGGGAGCAGAAGTAACCCCTCCAAGAAGAATTATAGCAAAGAGAGTAGGAGAAAGACTTCTACTCTCCTTATGCTTGTATCCATTTGTATTTTCACAAGTATACATTCAAATATAACTTGTATAATAAAAAAGAATACACTCCCTGACCGGTTTGGCTCAGTGGATAGAGCGTCGGCCTGCGGACTGAAAGGTCCCAGGTTCGATTCCGGTCAAGGGCATGTACCTTGGTTGCGGGCACATCCCCAGTTGGGGGTGTGCAGGAGGCAGCTGATTGATGTTTCTCTCTCATCGATGTTTCTAACTCTCTATCCCTTTCCCTTTCTCTCTGTAAAAAATCAATATATTAAAAAAGAAAAGAAAAAAGAATACACTCAAAGCTCAAATATTTGCAGAATCCCTAGGTGAAAATGTTAAAAATCAAAATACATGTATTGGAAAGCAAAAATGTGTGCTGGCAGATATCCCAGAGGGAGACAACCTAAGCTAGGGATGTTGTTTGTATGGCTACAGACTTTTCTGAGGGCAAGTGGTTGACTGGATATATCTCAATGCACCCCCATATTTAAATTACTACATGAGCCCAGCCAGTGTTGCTCAGTGGTTGAGCACCAATCTATGAAACAGTAGGTCACAGATTGATTCCCGGTCAGGGCACATGCCCGCATTGTGGGCTTGATCCCCAGTAGGGTGTGTGCAGAAGACAGCCAATCAATGATGCTCTCTCAACACTGATGTTTTTGTCTCTCTCCCTCTCCCTTCCTTTCTGAAATCAATAAAAATACATTAAAAAAAAATGACTAGGCAGTAACACAGAGCTGCAAACCAGTGAAAGGGGCTGTGGAACCAGATTAAAATCCAGAGCATACCCTGCCCCAATCAGCGGGACAGAAGTGTCGTGTTTGGCTCTGGATTCCACACTAGACTTTAGGATCTGACAGCTGGCAGGGGAATAGGAAGGACCTCTGCCCTGGCCACTGACATCACTATGGGATGAGACTGTGCTAAGGAGATGCTGTGATACCACTGGTGACTACTGGCTGAGGCAGTGGCTGGCAGACTGCGGCTCTGTTGACTAATGACTTTGCCAACCACTGGGCTGAGGGAACAAAATTGCTTTGATATGAATCACATTTATATTAGTCAAGTTTTGTTTTTTCAACTATTTAATGTTCCTAGGGATTCTTGAGTGAAATGAGCCACTGAATAAATGTTGCACTATCTACGAGAACATCTACAGAATAATTATGCAAAAATAAACCACAAAAAACATATGATCCCTATGCTTCCAACTCTTACATAACAATCTTCCTGATAACAGCTGTTTCTGGGCACTCTCTGAACTGAAATTTCTAAGAACTATGACTCAGCGTAGTAATGCAAGTGGCAGTCAATGCAGACCAAGGTTTATCTTCCCCAGAGTGTAATGGTGCTGAGTCAGTGCACATTACTTGGCCCTATTGTGAGTGCGTGTCTTAAATTACATTTTCTTCTGCCTCAAGAACTCATTTAACTGGAGAATCTTAAGACTACAAGGCAGGCTATTCAAATCAGTATCATTTCCAGTCCCAGCTACTCATTTTTGTGAATCTGATATGTGTAACCCAACTAATATACTAAAAAAAAAAGAGGATACAGAGGTTAATAAAAATGCAACTGTTATCCCTCAGTTCTGATTTCAAATTACTAGGCTACTTCACAAAGAGTCTCAATGTTCTCGAGGAATGACTTTACAAGAACTCCTTGAACTTTATAGAAACTTCATAAAAACTTGTTTAAAAAGGCTTGTGGTGCTAAGACAGAAATCTGTGAAAGACCCTCAATGACGGCTACCTCTCGGTCTGATCTTCGAGGGCATAAGGCATCCACTTCATCGAAGAAGATCACACAGGGCGCCGAGTTCTTGGCTCGCTGGAAAACCTGCCGCACAGCACGCTCGCTTTCACCGACGTACTGAACACACATAGACGGGAGACAGAGTGCACAGACAGTTCAACTTTGGGGTTCAAGCCAAATTATAGTAAAACTAGTTTTAAATGACATTTGTACGTCAAGAGTACAAAAAAGTACTAGGTTGAGCCAAATGCAATTACTGGTATTTTGCCCATTTCTGACCTATAAGAATAGCCAGTTGTATGTGGTTCAATTTAATAAAATTGGCTATTATTTAAGCTTATAAATTTCCTCATTTACAAAATGAAGACTAAATGCAATGTAAGGTCTTCTCTAAGTAAAAAAACCCCTCACAATTCTATTTTAGAAGTGACCTCCTAAGCTTTATGCATATAAAATATCCAGCAATAATTCTCATTAATTCAAACAGTATTTTAAATGCAAACAAGACAATTCACTGTTCTACTGTCATTTGTACATCATCTTGCTAAGGGAGGAGCTATTTTGTCATAAAGCATCAGAAGAGGCAAACTGAGCCAGCTGGGAATCAAACATAATGTATATTAAAATCAAAATCAAACTATAAAATATTAAGATCAGTCAAGAAATAACAGCAACTCACTAGCAGCTATATATAACATTAGGACAATTAAAATAAAAAGTTACATGTAAGAATATGGTTTCACCTTTAGCTAGGCATAAGAAACTGTTCTTATAAAATTTCAAACTAGTTGAAGAAAAGCAGGTTTGTCATAATAAAACTGCTAAGTAAAACAGAATCTTATGCTAACAATCTCATATCATAAGGTATCTCCGATGTTATTTTATGACTATATGGTCATAATAAAGTAATTAAGGAATAGACTGCATCCCAGATGAGTGATTCAAGTATTTGTTTTCTCATTTGAATAGAGCTGTCTTTCCCTCACATGTATCCTGTACTTTAGCTCCCTTTGCTTCCCTTACTTGAACGGCTTTCCCAACCTACCTCCAAATAGTTACTGCATTTGAGAAGATCCCCATTAATCTTTCTTCCCATTACTGTCTTCTTTGCTCTTACAGCATTTTATACTACTGTAACTGTGAGCTCTTCCACGTTCACTGTACTATATGGTAAAGTACTTGGAAAGTAGAAGTCATGACCGTTTCAAATTTTTCTCTGATCATAATATCCTACGCAGTAGAACAATTTAGTTCCCTGAAAAATCTAATTTAGCAAAAATTATATTTGGGTAACTAAACCAAAATATTCAGGAGATATATATATATTTTTTTAATATATTTTTATTGATTTTTTACAGAGAGGAAGGGAGAGGGATAGAGAATTAGAAACTTCGATCAGTTGCCTCCTGCACACCCCCTACTGGGGATGTGCCCACAACCAAGGTACATGCCCTTGACCGGAATCGAACCTGGGACCCTTCAGTCTGCAGGCCGACGCTCTATCCACTGAGCCAAACCAGTTAGGGCTCAGGAGATATTTTTAAAGAAAAGGTATTGGGTTCTAGCTGATTTGGCTCAGTGGATAGAGCATCGACCTGTGGACTGAAGGGTCCCAGGTTCAATTCTGGTCAAGGGCACATACCTGGGTTGCAGGCTTGATCTCCAGTAGGGGGCGTACAGGAGGCAACCCATCAATGATTCTCTCTCATCATTGATGTTTCTATCTCCTTCTCCCTTCCTCTCTGAAATCAATAAAAAATACACTGAGTGGCCAGATTACTATGATCTCTGAACGAATAATAATCTGGCCACTCAGTGTATATCCTATATAATAAAAGGCTAATATGCAAATTGTCCCCTCGACCAGGAGTTCGACCAGCAGGCAGGCCGGCCAACCGCCCATGTCCCTTCCCCCTGGCCAGGCTGGCCGGACCCCATCCATGCACAAATTCATGCACCAGGCCTCAGATATCATAATAATCTGGCCACTCAGTGTATATGTTTTTTAAAAAAGAAAAGGTATCAGTGGGTTGGGAGAGATAAAGTTCAACAAAGTTTCAAATGGGGATGGAAAAGAATAATCAATATAGCTGGCAAAGGGACTTCAGATACAGTAAACCAAAATGACTATGTAAAAGAAAATTTAATTTAGGGGAAGGTAAACCTAGTTCAAAGGACAGATTAAAATCAATCTTAACAAAGACAACACTGATTAGAAATAAGCAAACAAAAGAAAAACCCCTATCTTGGCCTTTAAGAAATACTTCGAATAAGGATCCTATACTTATCTCTAATTCCTTATTTGCCATTCAGTTTTCCATCATAACCGGGCTTTTAAAAACACAATTACTGAAAATATTAACCCTAAAGTTAATAATGACATTCTGAGTACCAAATCCAAAGTTTTACTGTCAGTTCTTTTATACTGTTTGGTTACACTGACAAGGTTGAAGAATCAATATGAGAAACATCAATCTGCTGCCTCCTGCATGCCCCCTACTGGGGATCGAGCCAGCAACCCAGGCATGTGACCTGACCAGGAACTGAATTGGTGATTTCTTGGTACATGGGACAACGCTCAACCAACAGAGCCATATCTGCCGGGGCTAAGAAGCCTTTTAAAACAAATGATATCGTTCTCATTTTGTCTTTAAATGTTACAGAATGGATAGGAAATAAATTCAGTCTCTTAAATTTGAGATATACATTGCTTAAGTGCTGAAAGAAGTTATTATATGTCACTTTAGTGATTTCTTTCTCCCAGAGTATTTTTATTTATTAATACTTAACTCATTTGAGCCACACAACAGGACAAGGAAAGCAGATCCAGGAGTCAAGACAACCCAGATTCAAACCTTAGCTTTACTACTTCCTGGCTGGCAGACGCAGACCAAGTTATATAAAACCCCCAAACTTGTTTGTTGTTTTTACTTGAATATATTGGGGGTGACACTTGTTAATAAAATTATATAGGCTTCAGGTATACAATTCTACAGTACATCATCTGTATATTGTATTATGTGCTGACCACCCCAGTCAAGTCTCTTTCCCTTACCATTTATCCCCTTTTCCTCTTCTACCCCCAAACTTAACTTTCCTCATCTGTGAGTCAGGGGAAACAATAATTTGTATCTCACAGGGTTGTTGAAGAATAATGTATGTCAAGTGCTTTACAAATTCATGGTACAGAGTAAACACTTTAAAATGTTAATTATTACAATTATTTCCATTTTGCAGGTGAGAAAACTGAGGCTCAGAAGTTACCAGACTTAATTAAGAAAGTACATATAGTAAGTACAGCAGAGTAAGCTTCAATTTCTTCATTCCTACAGAGGTGATTTCACCAAAATTTGACAACTGTTTAAAAAATCTGAAGACATTCTACCCTGAAATTTGAAAGATCATTACCTTCCTTATCTAAACAATGGCTAATGCCACAACTTACCATATTTAGTAATTCTGGGCCCTTGACAGATATAAAATTTAGTCCAGACTCATTTGCAACAGCCTAGTAAAAGGAAACAAAAAGATACAAATAAGACAAATATACAATAGAATAACAATCGTTTGTGATAACATGGGAGTTTCTTTTAGCTTATACTCTATTTTCCCACTTTTATAGTTGCCTCTTTCCAATTAGGAGAGGAGACTTATGGGAAAAAGAGAAAAGAATAATAAGAAACGTCAACCTAAAACTTTCTAAGAATCATGAAGACTAGAAACCAGGTGAAAGGGACACAAAATATTTATGTAAACGTTATACACGTGTAGCCTAGTGTGGAATTCTAGTGAAAGACTGTCATCTCTGTATCAAGGAATACCTTGCCCAACTAAAGCAATCATTCATTTATTCACCAAAATGTAAAAACATCAATGTAAGTCTCTATCAAGGGTCAGTATTAACAGACTATTTTTTAAAATATATATTTTTTAAATTGATTTCAGAGAGAAAGGGAGAGGGAGAGAGAGGTTGAAACATCAATGATAAGAATCATTGATTGGCTGCCTCCAGCATGTCCCCCACTGGGGATTGAGCCCGCAACCCAGGCACATGCCCCTGATCAGAATCGAATCCGGGACCCTTTAGTCCGCAGGCTGATGGTCTATCCACTGAGCCAAAACAGCTAGGGCAACAATTATTTTTAATACATAAGGATCCATCTGCAATTAAGAATAACGGTTCAAAGCCAAAGAGAAACACATGGCTATGTGTGTAGAAGAATCCAAGAATTATAACCTGAATGCAGAGATGAAACCTGAATACAATGTCTCAGAACTCCAAAACAGTCAGGGAAGAGAGTTCTTTCCTATTCTTAGAACCTGGTCCACGTACTCCTCGGCATTTCCATTTGGATCTTACAGGTGTATTTCAAATCTATCACTTCCAAAGTAGGACTCTTTTTTTGTTTTTATTTTTAAATATATTTTTTATTGATTTCAGAGAGGGAGAGGGAGGAGAGATAGATAGAAACATCGATGATGAGAGAGAATCATTGATCAGCTGCCTCCTGCTCACCCCCTACTGGGGATCAAGCCCGCAACCCAGCACATGGTCTTAACGGGAACCGAACCTGGGACCCTTCAGTCGGCAGGCCGATGCTCTAGCCACTGAGCCAAACCAG
This sequence comes from Eptesicus fuscus, assembly GCF_027574615.1. Lineage (NCBI taxonomy): Eukaryota > Metazoa > Chordata > Mammalia > Chiroptera > Vespertilionidae > Eptesicus > Eptesicus fuscus. The sequence continues at coordinate 6,672,821 of NC_072496.1, read as the reverse complement.
TTAGGGCTTCTTCAGGACTCTTAAATATCACCATCCCTTGCCCTAGCTAGTTTGGCTCAGTGGATAGAGCGCTGGCCTGTGGACTGAAGGGTCCTGGGTTCCATTCTGGTCAAGGGTACATGACTAAGTTGTGGGCTCAATCCCCAGTGGGGTGTATGCAGGAGGTAGCAGATCAATGATTCTCTCTCATCATTGCTGTTTCTATCTCCCTCTCCCTTCCTCTCTGAAATCAATAAAAAAACATAAAATATCACCATCCCTTGAACACCAAACCTACAATAGCCATTTCCCAATCAATCTATCTTAACAATCTGTTTATTTCCTTTAGAACTTAGCTAAATCTGTAATTTTATTGTTTTTGTTTACTGCCGGCCCCTTCCAAACAGACAATAAATTCTATTAGCACAGGCTCACTAGTTGATCCCTAGGACCTGGAACAATTTCTGGCAAAGCAGGTAGCTCAATAAATACCTGCTGAACCATGAATGCATGCATGCTCCGCCACCAAAAATTGCTCAACATGAAGATTATTATCCTCTCTCTCAATCTTTGTCTTTCCTGCTGCCAATTTCATAAGCTTCCTACCTCTCACTCATTAAGTAAGGGAGAGTCAGGATACACATCTAATGAAGTCTGACTCATTCACATTAGGGTTTCCACATCTAAATGCCAGGTACCCAACATTTAACCCATCCAAACCCCCAATAGTTCCTGAAGTGATCAGAAATCTTCTTTGGCTTCCAAATGAAATATAGTGGACATAATTGACTTTTTCATGGGGAGCATCACGAATCTTGCACTCACTGTCAGACAAGATTAAAACCAAACATTATAAGGCGCCCAAGCAAGGGGATGGCATCCACCCAGAGAATTCCCATTTTAGCACGCAGAGCCTTCTTTCTGGCCATGTTTCTCTAACACTGATGTGCAAAGGTGCAGACCAAGGCTGTGATGCTCTCATCTCCTTCCTCTGTTCTCAAACTAATTTACAGCAATGTCCTGTAAAAGTACTAGAAGCAGTAAGGAAGGAAATTTAGTAATATAAGCAAAAATAAGTTTTAAAAAATTTACGCAAATAAATAAAAGTGGGAAACTTTTCTGAAGAAAACTACCAGTCTTATTTTAAATGCACTTTTAATAGAAATGATACAAAAATATCTCAGTGTAATATTCAGAGTGATAGTCATCTTATCCTACCTGCTAATAGGAAATGAAATACAAAAGTTGAACGTATGCCATACCTTCGCCAGCAGCGTTTTCCCACAGCCGGGAGGACCAGCGAGGAGGACTCCGGCCGGAGTCACCAATCCGAGAGCTTGGAACTGATCTGGGTTACGTACTGGTGCCTGGAAGTAGAATCCCAGCGATCCGTTACAAGCGTCCTTTTATTTATTTTTTTATTTTTTTAAAATATATTTTATTGATTTTTTACAGAGAGGAAGAGAGAGGGATAGAGAGTTAGAAACATCGATGAGAGAGAAACATCGATCAGCTGCCTCCTGCACACCCCCCACCGGGGATGTGCCCGCAACCAAGGCACATGCCCCTGACCGGAATCGAACCTGGGACCTCTCAGTCCGCAGGCCGACGCTCTATCCACTGAGCCAAACCAGTTTCGGCTACAAGCGTCCTTTTACACTGCGTGTCCAATGCTCTCCAGAGGCCCGTTTTCAGCACTGACCACGAGGCCCAAAGAAACGAACAGGGCCTGCGACCAAGTGCTTACCTGCTCCTGGCATGAGGTATATGGTGGGAAACAAAAAAGTCCCTGCTCTTGAGGAATCCATACTTAAATGTAAGTTCTGAAAACGTTTTAAACATAAAGGTTTCTGAAAAAATCATCTAAGTTTCCAGGCCATCAAAACTGTAGGCAATGTCCTCCTTTAAGAAACCGGAGCGGCAGTGCTCTATAGTCAAAAGCCAGAGACACCTGTTCGCTGTAACCTCCGTGCATTTTCTCTCAATAGCTACACATCTCTGCAGAGATCACACTTCATTAATGAACCCCCAAGTGATCAGTAGCATGAAAAAAAAAAAAATCCTGTTTCATGGGCATTAAACTGCTTTGACCTTCATCAGCTTGACTAAGTTCAGAAAGTCTTTCTCCAATAATTTGGTCTTGGTTGAAACCTAAACTTTCATTTTTACTTACTCTCACAGAATTCACGCATGACCAAAAGAGTAAGTCTAAAAAAGATATCAGAAAAATGAAAAACCATCATTGGGGATTAATGTTACTACCACAGAACATATACAACCTAGCCACACATGTATGGTCATTTACCCATCACACGTGCCAACGGCATTTAGCTCCAGACACACCTACCAATATTGCCATGGTGAGCTCCTCTCTAATGTCTTCCAGGGCACCAATGTCTGCCCATGTCACGTTAGGGACAGTGACAAAGCCTTCCCTTTTGGCAGAGGGTTGGACGGAGGACAGAGCAACAATGAAATCATTCAACTCAATGCACAGTCCTTGCAGCTGCTCCTCTGAGAGGGGATCCTGGTTTCTTAGCAACCTCAGCAGACTTTGCAATTCATCCTTAACAGGAGCAATTGAGAGAAAAAAAGAAAAATCACAAAGTTTGTTGAAACATTACTTTTTGTACTTTTAAAAATGATTTCTACAGTATTTCTGTAAGCTATAGTAAACTTCTAAGTATTTTAATAATTATCTCCACTGACACAAAAAGTTAATTTTATTCTAAATAGATAACTGGGCAAGGAAAGGAACACCAATTATACTCAAATACAGAAGAATGATTTTTGCTTCTTATACTATGGCTAGCTATAGCAAATATAAGCAGTTGGCACAGATTCATTTCAATAACCATATTATTTCCACTTTTCATTTATAAATATTTAAGAGCAGCTGAGTTTTGGTGAATTTAAAACAAAGTTACTCTGATGGCAGTAAGATTTCAGTCTTGAACTTCAAAGGCAGATTTCTTGCCTTGTGAAGAATATGAAAGGACAAGTATAAAGAGTAACTCTGAATAATTCAATTGATAAAATCCTAACTTATATGCAACATTATAAAAGGGATACATTTATATTTTTAACAGATAAAATTGTGGTTCCAAATGAGTAAGAAAAAAATAATTTGAAAACCAAAGACCTAGATCTAAGTTCCTGCTCTGGAAAGCAGAGGGAGTAGGGCCTTAGACAAGTCACAATCTCTTAACCTTGGTTTCTCTGATTATAAAATGAGGAAAGTAATGATATGTACTTGGCAAAGTTACATGGGTCAAATTATATAATATGTAGACACCCCCTGTGCAAACCTTCAAATGCTATAAAAATGTTATTTTGAGGTTTCGTGATTTACAAAACTCAAAATTTTAACAGTGATCTAGACTGATCAATGTCCCTCTCACATGCATAGGACTGTCATCCAGAACCACCTGCAGCTAGAGATAAGAGTATGGTTGTGTCAGCACGTCCCTCTTCCGCCTAACCAAAGGTACCCAGGAAATAGAACTGAGTGCCCACTGCTCTAAGAGGAGTCAGCACCCTTCCTTAAAGGGCTAGCGAGCGAATGCTGAGGCTTTGTGGGCCACGCGTCTCTGCTGTAGGACTCCTGTGTAGGGTCTGCTGTGAAAGGTGAAAGTAGAAATAGACAATACATAAATAAATGACCACAGCTGTGTTCCAATACAACTTTCATTTACAAAAACAGCTGGTAGGCGGAAGGCTCCAGAATTTCGTAATCATTATTGTAAAATGAATTTATTCAGGATAAACAAAAAAACAACCACCACCAACTTGTAATTTTGAAATTATAGACATTCTGGGCATAACTTATAATTATTCTGAAGATAAAATGCCAATACAACAGAAAATCATAAACCTCAACTTCGACGACGCTTGCTTGTAAGGAAACACAAATGAAGAACATCGGAAGGCCAGTTGAGGTACCTGTCTAGAAAGCACCTGTGCTGTGGAAGTGGGCTCAGTTCCCATCCTTTCTCCCTGGCCTCCTTCAAATGGAAAGCCTTCCATCTCAGGCTCTTTCTTCTGTGCTTCCTGCAGCTGCATTAAGACCCTGCTGACGGCACACATGGCTGCCTCGCGGCAGAGTGCCATCAGATCTGCACCAACAAAGCCTGGCGTGAGGTGTGCTAAGTGACGAAAATGGAACGTTTCAGGAAGTCTTAGTTTTCTGCACAACGTCTGAAGTATTCTGTATAAAAGACAGAGGGAAAAGTCAGAGTCCTAACCTGCTAGTAAAAACAAGTCACTGAATATATTTATTTGGAATACAGTATTTCAAAATACTTCTTTACTAGATTTCTACTCCTAAAGAGAGCCTCCTGCGATATTTTTAGTTATTCAGTGGACATATCTTTGCTCTGCTGACATTCAACACCAATGACTAGGAAAGGCTGGTACTATAGCAAAACCCAGGTTTCAACTCTCTGGCAGCCATTTAATTATTTTCCCCAGAACCTCTGGTCTTAGGCAGGTTAGTGCAACAGGTTAAGGCATGTTACTCAGATTGAACCCACACGTGGACCAGTGAACACTGCTCTATTCCATATTTTAGACACTGCCCTAAGCTGACCAGCCAAAGTAAAAATGGAAGCCACTGTTAATGATGGACAAGTGAGTATTGGAATGTAAGTCCATTATTACTGCTGAAAAAAGTCTAAAACAATTACCCTATTGATGAGCAAATTATTTTCTTAAAGCATTCATTTAATGTGGGCTTTTTCCCTTTCCAAATCAATTTATCTGGAGAGAGAGAGAGAGAGACAGAGAGAGAGAGAGGAGAGAGAGAGAGAGAGAGAGAGAGAGAGAGAGAGAGAGAGGGGAAGACAAGGCGACATGCTTCTCACCCCTCAATTTCAGTTCAGATGTCACAGTGGCACACCAGCTTCAGTCCCTAAGAGCATACCTTTCCCTGGATGCTTCATCGGGGATACCAAGGCATATTTCCTGGTCGAACCTTCCTGCGCGTCTCAAAGCAGGGTCCAACGAGTCTGGCCGGTTGGTAGCTCCAATGACCAGGACCTGAGCTGTCGCAGCCACATTATTCAGATCTAGTGAGAAGCAGACACAGGATGACTGGTGAACAAGACACTTGACAACGAGGACAATAATGCTTACACGAGTCATTTAAGTGGTTAGAAAGTATTACACATTTTAACAGCAATAAACATATAAAACTAACATTTCCTAAAAGCCTGATATGTGAGGAAGATAAATACACCTGGTCCTCAAGCAGCTCACAATCTATTGAGAAACACAAAAGACATATTTTGTGAAGCATAACAACATTTATAAACAAAGCACCCCAGCCCTAGCTGGTTTGGCTCAGTGGATAGAGTGTCAGACTGTGGACTGAAGGGTCCCAGGTTTGATTCCGGTCAAGGCTCATATGCCAGGGTTGCAGGCTCAATCCCCAGTGGTGGGCATGCAGGAGGCAGCCGATCAATGATTCTCATCATTGATGTTTCTTCTCTCTCCCTCTCCCTTCCTCTCCGAAATCAATTAAAAAAAAAAAAAAAGCACTACAGTAACATGAGGAATAATGGAGAGTGGATGGACGAGGGAACATTCCATTCTCAAAGGGCAGGATACTGATAAGCAGTGTTACAGTAATGAAATCCTACATGGGAGGAAAGGTGTGAGCGGAAGCACAAGGTGAGCAGTCCAACAACAGGGAGTCCGGGCAAGACAGAGGAGTACATGTCTCCAAACAGACTCTGAGATAGGGGGATACAATACAGTCTTCAGTTGCTCTGGCTTAATCCACAGCTAACTTTTTAGGCACAGACAGAATACAGGGCCAGTGTGTCTTTCGTAAGTATTATTTCTCTCAAATGATTTTTACCAACAAAAGCATACCTTCGGGTGAGGATTAAAAAAAAAGAAGAAGAATATAATTGCACTGAAATGACAACATTTCCAAGACATGTTTACGATACAAATAGCAAATTATAGAACAATGTGTATGGTGCAATCACAATATTGTAAAAAGCAAAACAATATGTTAGTGTATTTATACATTTGAGTAAACTCATTAAAATAACTGTAAGTTACACTCCAAAAATTAAAATACTAATGATGTAATTTTTTTATGGAAAAAAAGATTTGTTTTTTACTCTGAGTTTTACTCTATTTGAATGTTTTGTATCCTCACGTTACTTACACTATTAAAAACAAAGACAATTTATTCTCTCAAAGCGAATTCATTACTTTAAACTGACCATCCATGCAGGTTAGGAGCTGGGCTACAATTCTTCGTTCCATATCTTTTGAAGCAACTTCTCTTTTGGGGGTAATGGCATCAATTTCATCAATGAAAAGGATACAGGGAGCATTTGACTAGAAATGAGAACATCACAAAAGACAACCATAAATATATTTCCTGTACTGCAGCATCGTTTACAGTTTTAAAAATCTTCACGTTCAAGGATCATTCACCAAAACAATAACCCTAAAGAAGGCAGTCACAGTGTATGACTTATCTGACTTAAGAGAAGCAAGATGCTTAAAAGAGACTCCATGTAAGAGAACAAATTTAAAGTCTTTTCATCAATCCATGTTTTATAATGATAAATTGACCACAATTCTTTTGCAAATTAGGCATACTTGCTATGCTATAATTTATAAATTTTAACTTTATAAACTTTAAATAAGAAAACCTAAGCTTACTACAAATGTTATATGTGTTCCTACTGATGTAAAAATATCTAAGCTTTGCCCTAGAATCTGCTGTAAGTGGCATTTCGGAAGACTAGAGGCTTTATTTTTAACTTATTTTTATGTGGTAAAATGTCCATAAAATTACTATCGTACCCATTTTAAGGGCACAGTTTAATGGCACTGGATATGTTCACACTCTGAGCAACCATCCAACCAGCTCCAGGACTTAAGCGTCATCCCTCACGGAACTGCGAGCGGCTGACTTGGAAGGCTACCCTGAATCAGAAGGGGTGGCCAAGTTCCCAGACATCTGTGTGGAGAATGAGCATCTTTAGTCTTCTAAAAAATATACACTAGGTAAGAGTTAAGGTAGAATAAGTTAGATATAACATAAGCAACTGGAGTAGTCAAACTGGTAGAGACAGAAGTAGAATGGCGGTTGTCAGGTGCTGGAAGGAGGGGGAAATGCGGAGTTAGAGTGTTGAATGGGTAGAGCTTCAGTTTGGAAAGATGAAAACTTCCGAAGATGGAGGAGGGTGATGGTTACAGAGCAATATGAGTGTACTTAATGCCACAGAACTGTACACTCCAAAATGTTTAAAATGGTAAGGTAAACATATTTACCCCAATAAAAACAGAGACAAATAGATAGGGATCAGTTAAAATAAAAACTTTAGATAAAAGTATCTATATATACAAGCTAAAACACAGCTCATTCTGAGTTACTCGTGGCTAGGAGTGACATCATGTTGAGTCAGACTCTGAGCCCTGCTAAGACTCAAAACCACGCAATTGAAAAGGAAAGAGATTTGGGCCCTCACTAGCTGGTTCTCCTCCCAGCTCCGCTGATGACAATGTTCGCAGAGAGGCACTCAGACTACTGGACACACGGGCCAGTTGCATGAGGCGTTCCTGAGACCAAAGGTCTCAGACACCACTGAAAGGTTTTAGAAGAATCCTCTCATTCAATGCTTTCAACAACCCCATGAGATTTGAGTAGCACTATTAACCGTTTACTAGCAAGGAAGATAAAGGTTAGAATAGCTAAATATCTTGTCTGAGATTCCACAGTTACTAAGGGGTGGCACAAGGACGGAACCTATGCTTCAGACCCGAAAGTACAGACAATTAACTAGGACACTGTATAGATGCGAAAACTTTAACTGGACCAAATGTCATCTTTCTCAGAAGGTCTTAAGCATACAAATTTAATGACATGAATTCCAACCAGGATAAAGTCCAAGCTGTAATTTCTCCCGTGACAGAACTTTCTTTTCACAGCTTCAATGATGCAAACACGGAAGAGTTTATGCTGACATTTCTCTGGTTGCTTTTATAATGCGATAATTCTAATGTTAAAATTTTTCACATTGCTTAAAAGGTGTTTGGCAATCCTAAATTGTGAAAAGTGAAAGTGAAAGAAATTATCAGAAGGATAATCTCTTTTCAACATACACTACTGGGTATGCAGCCCAGAACTTCTCACCAATTTATCTTCGGTTTCAGATTCAACAGATTATTTTATCCAATGGTCCGTATCAGTAAATCTACTTTAAATATTTAGCCATCATCATTTCTCAGCCTTTCGGCTAAGATCAAGTGTAAATATTCTGCCATTACGGGTAGCAAAAATTACCATGTTTACAAAAGAATGGCCAGTGAATGGGTAATAGTAATATTTGAGGAAACAGTGTCTTCAATATAACCTTATACAATGTGACAACCTGCCATGACTCATTAGCTAACTCACCAGAGCTTGTTCAAATAGTTCTCTCAGCTTCTGTTCAGATTCTCCAGATACTCCCGACACAATCTCTGTAGCAGCTACTTTGAGAATTGGAAGGTCAAGTTCCTGTGCACAAATGTATAAAAGAATGACCAAATTTTTGAATTTTCACTTCCCTACTTTGTCCGTAGTCAGTCCCTCTCTCATAATTACATTTTTAAAATGACGAATTTCTTGAGAAATATCTTTTTGTATTGATCCGACAGAAAGCTTTATTTAAAAATCTACGCTTTAATTCAGACACATTGACAAGATAACTTTACAGATGCCACTATAAAACTCTGTTATCCTCTCCTCTGAATAAAGAATCTGGAATCTCAAGAGATGTTTCCCCCCACTTAGAACTGAACCAAAACAAATTTGTCTTTTGAAGAGGAAACAGCAGGGGTTGTGACACAGTTGTCCCCCACACGCTCTACTAGCATTGCTCTATCCTGAATCCAGACACGTGGCCCGTTACTAGTCAGAGCGGGCAGGCTCTTTAAGTAGAGGAAGAGAAACTACCACTTCCCACCCCACAAATGGTGACAAGCCTGCCTAAATCCTACTCATTCTTCTGGCCATCTTGAAATTCCACTTCTGCAGTCCTATTTTCTTTGACCCCAACTCTTAACTTGGGTATCCCAAAACAATCATATGGCATTCCGCATCTTTTGTGTCTCTCACTTATTACCATTTTAACTATGTAGACATTTATATCCATGAATGTTTCATGTCTGTCTCTCATATTAGACTGAAAAACTCCTTAAAGATAAAAACTGGCCCTAGCTGGTTTTGCTCAGTGGATAGAGCGTTGGTCTGCAGACTGAAGGGTCCTGGGTTCAATGCTGGTCAAGAGCACATGCCCAGGTTGTGGGCTCAATCCCCAGTAGGGTGTGCAGGAGGCAGCTGATCAATGATTCTCTAATCATTGATGTTTCTCTCTCTCTCTTCCTCTCTGAAATCAATAAAAATAAAAATAAAAATAAAAAGATAAAAACTGCGTTTGTTGTACTTATCACTATATTTCAATGTCTGGCGCACAGCAGTCACACAATAGATTTATCCAACAAATGAATAGAATGATGCAAATCCATCAAGTTCTCCGTTATAAAGGCTTTTGTTTCATAGAGCACTAATCTATTAGTGATCAGTATAGCACCCTGTGCTTAAAATTAAAGTACTCATTTTGCATTTTATTATCCAAAACAGTTTCTGAAAAATCTGATGGGACTAAAATAAGACTGCTAACTTTTCGTTTTGCCAATTATCTTTTTTAGAAAGGACATTTTAACCCTAAAAAGTATAAAACCATTATCCTGGATAAATTTTTATCTATAAAAAAAATACATCCTTAGTTTTCTTATTTCATTGCTCTTTAGAACTACTGGCTTAAAGAGAAAGAGAACTAAAATGTAAAATGTAAATGTGTTTTTTAAAAAAAGGGGGCGTTGTTCACAGCTATATGATTTTGCTTCTCACCTAATCCTTGCCATATAAATAACTGGATACCAAAAATAGCATCTCAGGGGTAGGGGGGGTGGGCTAAAAGGGGACAATAAAGATTTTAAAAATGGGGTGGGGGGGCAATGGGGCGATAAGGACATATATACAATACCTTAATCAATAAAGGAAAAAAAAATAGCATCTCACGAACAGCAGCATGCAAGAGGTAAAATAGTGGAGGAATCAGTCCTGAGAATATGCCAAGTCTGGTTCAAGTTAACCAAAGAGTAAAAACAAACGAACAACAACAAAAATAACAAAAGCAACCAAGTGCCAGCAAACCTCACCCCAGCAATTGCATGTGCAAGTAATGTCTTCCCGCAGCCTGGTGGCCCATGAAGGAGAACTCCACGAGGGGGGGTGACGCCCAGGTGCTGGTACACCTCCGGGTGACGCATGTGTATGAGCATCTTGCAGACTTCCTAGCAGGGAAGAAACAGCACAGATGTCTTTCCCAGGCCAAGGGAGAAAGGAATCAACACGGAATGAAACGTCCTATTCTTGGGAGCAGCAAAATATAGGAGAGTGAGTGTATGCTTGGGATTTAGACCTGAGCTTGACTTCCAGCTCTGGTACCCACTCTATGACCTCAGCAGTAACATCGCTCAGCTTCCATTTCCTAACGTCTACCTTGCAGATGTATAGAGAAATAACTAGCAGGGAACTGGAATAGAGCCAACACTAAAAATAAGCAGGAACATTATTATAGTACTTTTAAATACCAGCACTTATAAATTATAAAGCCTGTGGCTTATGCACTACAATGAAAGTGGTGACAAAGTTGAAGCTATTATGCTGCTTCTATCCCTCAACACCCTGCAGGGTACAGTCAGGTTTGCTCTTCTCCCCTCCCCAGTCTCCTTTCCTACACCAGTTCCTATTAGAAACAAAGACGTGGACTTGATTTGCATAACTGATTAGCAATACCCACTGGAAGTAAAATTCTGAATCTGAATAACCTTTAGTGTCACATCATTGCCTCCAACATCTTCAAACTTCACGCTGGAGGTCTGGAAGTCTAGCCCCCTGGCTTTAGCTGGTAAATGAAAAGGGAGGAAGTGAAAAGGTTAGTGATTCAGTAGCAACTCAGAATTATACTTAATAATTGTTAAGTAAACCAAGATCCATTAGCTATTGACACATTTTCCAAGAAATGTCTCTGCACATGGAAGGTCCCCACGCAGATCAGCCTGGGAGAGTGATGCCTCCTTCAAAGCAAACACGGCCACCACCACCCACAGACCTGCGTCGCACCTTTCTTTTGCAGGACAGCTTCTATCTCCCCATCGACTTCCTGAAGATCTTCTTTCTTCCTTTTGCTTCCTTTGCTCTTTAACCTGCCTTTCCTTTTCTTATTACTCTCCAGAAGAGACGACTCTTTGGAATCCTGGATGATTAAAGCAAAGGGATTTGGAAAAGATCCATTACTAATTCAGCAGGAGAAAAGATTTTGGCACACCAAAAGGCTTGGTTCTGGAAACCTCTTAGAGATGCCTTGTCCAAGAGAAATACAATGTGGGCCACATAGGTAAGCTTATATACTCTAGAGCCCCATTTAAAAGAGCTGAAATTATTTTAATAATCTATTTTATTTAATCAAATATATTCAAGGCATTACCATTTCAATATAGCGTCAGGGTAGAAAATTAACAAGGTGTTTTGTATTGTTTTTGTAGTAAATCTTCAAAGACCAATGTGGACTTTATGCTTATAGCAAGCACATCTAAGACAGACACTAAATTCTCATGGGAAATACTTAGCATGTATTTAGATTTCATAAAATTTACAGCTGAAAAAGCAGATTCACTCTACAGGTGAAAAAGTAATTCACTTACCCAAGCTGGCCAAACACACTTAGAAGTGCACTGCCAAGAACTGAATTGAATGTTCGTTTTTAAATTTAAATTTCAGTTCCTCATTTGTACCAGTCAAATTTCAAGTGCTCAAGAGCCACACGTGGCCAGCACTTTCCGCACTGGAGCCCTGGAGCAGAGGGGTAAATACAGCCAGTCTACTGTGGGACAGATTACTCTAAATCCCCTCTCATCCTGCCAAGCATTGAAAACAGTAAGTTAAGAATGATGCTCAATGTGGCCAATATGTGGTAATTCATCAATCTTGACTTTTCTTCATGTATATTTCAATTTTTAAAAGCTTTAGCCGAAACCGGTTTGGCTCAGTGGATAGAGCGTTGGCCTGTGGACTCAGGGTCCCAGGTTCGATTCCGGTCAAGGGCATGTACCTTGGTTGCGGGCACATCCCCAGTAGGGGGTGTGCAAGAGGCAGCTGATCGATGTTTCTCTCTCATCGATGTTTCTAACTCTCTATCCCTCTCTCTTCCTCTCTGTAAAAAATCAATAAAATATATTTGAAAAAAAAAAGTTAATCATCAATTATTAAAAGCTTTAGAAATTAGGGCATCTACTTATTCTATACATTTTTATAGCGTATCCATTTATGTAGGATCCCTTTAAAGTGAAAATAAACCAAATTGCTATTTTAACAGCTATCTTCCCTATCCCCTACAACTGTTAACTTTCTGTAATACATCCCCCAAGTAGTAATTCTTTTTTTTTAATCCTCATCTGAAGATATTTTTCCATTGATTTTGAGAGAGAGGGAAAGACAGAGAGAAACATCGATATAAGAGAAACACACTGATTGGTTGCCTCCTGCACGCACCCTAACCTGGGCCTGAGCAGGGAAGAAGCCTGCAACCAAGGCATGTGCCCTTGACTGGAATCCAACCTGGGACCCTTCAGTCCACAGGCTGACGCTCTATCCACTGAGCCAAACCGGCTAGGGCCCAAGTAGTCATTCTTTAACTCTCACTAGTAAATGCATCTCAGGAAGTTCATTAGCACCAATTCAACAAACTGACAATTAATTACATGCTAGATGTATTTTAGCCAGGGACACATACACAAAACAAAGCCCCTGCTCTCTTAGAGCTGATATTCTAGAAGACAAAAAACAAAACAAAACCCAACCACACAATTACCCAAGTCAGGAGGTCATAAGTACTTAAAAAAGGAAATACAGCAGGGTCAGGAAAGAACGCCCAAAGATGTGCTGGCTTAGTCATGTCAGAAAAGGCCTCTAGTGAAGAAGGCGCGTGGAAAGAGCTTGAAGGAATGAGGAGGAACCACTGGCATCTGGGGAGGGTCCAGACACAAAGAACAAGTGCAAATGCCTCAAGAGAGAGGGTGCTTGGTGTGTTCTAGAAACAGCGAGCGGCCACTGTGGCCAAAGCAAAGCCGGCAGGTGTGGGTGGAGGGCAGTGGATGAGACTAGGGCAGCAGGGCAGCCAAATCACACAGGGCTTTGCTGGCCACTGCAAGAGCTTTGACTGTAGACTAACGAAGCCACTGGAGGATTTTTAATACATGATTGACAATGACCTGACTTAACCCATAAGAAAGACATCTCTGTGTGAAGAATAAACTGGGGAAACAAGAGGGGAAGCAAACTCCAGTTGGAAGGTCATTTCAATAGTTAAGACAAGAAAGAGTAGCTGGAGGTCTAGGAGGGAAATGATGGCCGCAGTAGGAAGTGATGAAATTCCACGTGTATTTCAAAGTTCCTATGTCTTTTATTTAACACAATAATTTGCTTAATATTATCCTCAATGAAAAGACGGCACTGTGCTCTAACTACGTGGGGCTAAAATATCACTATAAAAATACCTCTATCTCAGATGATGGCTTTTTATTATTACTTGTCTCCTCTGATAGGTCCAAGAAAAAACTGTCTTTCTTTCCACCTGGAGTTCTGTCAATGAACCATCCTCCTTCAGAGCCTCTGGCCGGGGTCTTCGACGGAACGGAGCCGGTTTTGGACGCTATCGGTGGTGCTGAACCGCTGGTTTCTCTTGGCTCCCCCTCGGGAGTACTGGCAACAGAATCCGGGTTTCCTTTCCGATATAAGGAGAGCAGGGAAGAGTTCATGTGATTGGCCAACTGGGAGAAACATGATTTTAGCGTAAGTTACTCAATAGGGACTCATGAAGGTCTGACGGCCTATGTTAACACATTTTCTACTTTATGCTTCCAACAACTTCTCTCGTAACGTTTATAGTCAGAAAAATAGGTGTTTGCAATGAGATGATTTCAACACAAATATTTACTACCCAAAAAGGTGTATCCCCTTGCCACTCCAAGTTACTGTACCAATTCATAATTGGCAGTTAAATAAAACTAAATAAGAATTTTAAAAAATATAACAGAAGTATGAAAATGAGCTGGTAGGCTGTCAATGAGAATCACTACTATCCCATCAATTAAAAACTAATCACATATATCTGAGTATCATCATGGTTATTAATGAATTTAAAAACTGAAGTAACAATGGGAAAAAAAAGTTACAAGTAATTTTATATATTATTCCCATGCTTCCCTTTAATCCAAGTCTATTTATTGGTAATGTTAACTCTGGCAGAAAATGTATCCTTTTCTTCATTTTTACTATGAATTCCTCTTTCTGTACATGTCTGCCCTTTATATGGCCTTTCTCTTCCCTTCTTTTTCCCTGTTTTCATAATAGGCTATAAAAACAAATATGGGCACAACAGTTAACCCCAGAGTTCACTAACACTGTACACAGGAAGTATTTAATTGTTTACATGAAGATGTTCAAAGTCTCTCACTGTATTCCTCACTGATTTTTCTCTAAGGAGGTTGATCATGATTTTTAAAAGAATCCAAGTATGTCCATTAAATGTTACCTGTGGATCTGGGTAATCTTCTATATTTGAATCATCATCTGAATAGCTTTCAGTATACCTGAGTGAAAAGAGGAAAAAAAATTGTAAAGGCTTTTCTCTTACATCTTAAAAAAAATTACTAACTAAAACAGGAAAATACACTGAGGGAGAATATTATTATGGTGGTTCACTGTACATGCTTTGGGATCAGAGAAATCTGGACTCAAAATACAGCTTTACCAGTTATTTACCAGCTTCTATTTAATCTCTCTGAGCCTCAGCTTCCGTATCTACAAAACGGATATCTCATTGGATTATTAGAAGATTAAAAGAAAGCTTGCAAATCAGAAGAAAAAAAGAAAAAAAAAAGAGAAGGAAAAAAAAGCTTGCAAAGTCCTTAATACCTAGTAAATGCTTAATAAACTGTGGCTTCCATTAGCTGAGCAATAAATAAAAGTGAAATGTAAATTCCCACTAGATCAAAGGGTCTCATCTAGGAATAGCCGAAGCCAGGAGAAGAAATACTCCAGTAAGCCATGTAACCAAATGGAACTTTTTTTTTCAACATCATATGATAAAAAAAGAAGTATAAATTCTAATAATTGCAAACTGAGAATTTAGTTTATACACACAGTTGGTGTGTAATAACTATAGGACTCTACTACTATTTATTATTTTTTCTATAGAAAATAATTAAGTAAGAAAGGGCCTTTTCCATGTAAAAAGGTTTACATGAATGCTATGACCCAGTTTTATAATTAAGACATGAATTCTTTTGCTATTCATTAAATTCAACTAAGGCAATTTGGGGCATTTCTTTTCAATATAAATAAGGTAGATTATTCAACTATTTGGGTAAATATCATTTGCCCTACAATTCATGCCATACAAGTATAATTAATTACAAGTGGATTAAGTAGTTAAATGTAATTCCATAAAGGAACAAGAAAAAAGTACAGGTAATTATTCTACATGCTCCTGTGATAGAGGTCTATGTAAGCATTCACAGCATGAACCACACAGGAAAAGGTTGGTAGCTTTGACTAGGTAAAGATGCAGAGCTTCTCTAATCAAGACATTATAAACAAAAAGAAAAGGCAAATGGCAAAATGGGACAAGCATTTGCAATACATATGAAAAGAGGTGCTATTTTATACAAAGAATGCTGACAACTAATAAGGCAAATCCAAATACTTCTCAAATGAAAGACAAAATCCATAAGAAATTCACAAAGAAATATAAAACAGTAAAAAAAAATCACTAGTTATTAATAGATTATAAGTAAAAACAATATGATCAATTTTTGCCTATAATACTAGCAAAGATTAAATAACTGTATAACTAGGGTTACAAGGGGGCAGAGAAGTGCATTCTTCACACAAAGCTGGTGGAGTATAAACTAAGGCAACCTTTCTCGGAGGGCAGCTCCAAATGCACTAAAAAATACATGCTTGAAAATATAAATCTGTCCCCAGAAATACCACTTCAGGATTTTAACATATAAAAACAAACAAATGGCCCTAGCCGGTCTGGCTCAGTGGATAGAGTGTTGGCCTGAGGACTGAAGGGTCCCGGGTTCAATTCCAGTCAAGGGCACATGACCAGGTTGTGGGCTCAATCCCCAGTAGGGGGCAGTGCAGGAGGCAGGCAATTAATGATTCTCTCTCATCATTGATGTTCTATCTCTCTCTCTCTCTTCCTTCCTCTCTGAAATCAAATAAATAAATAAAAAATAGAAAAGTCTAAGAAGGCCTGACAAAGACCATAACACAGCATTTTGAAAGCTGACTCTTCGAGTGGGAGTTTGTGAAAGAGAAAGGAACATTCCAGCTACAGAACACTGCAGGTAAGGACTGGAAAGGTAAGTGTTATACTATAGCGCCTCCTGGGCAATGAAGGGCCACTGAAAGTTTTACGAGTAGAAATATAATGTGATCAGATTCATGTGTTAGATAGAAAAAACTCTCGGCTCCGTAATCCTTACTCATTATCCTCTTCACCTTGTCTTGCTCTTTTTGCCAGATGTTCATCTTCTAATTCGGTTAGATTCTTAAGTTCCTTCTCACTAGTAATTATGCTAAATACTGAAACAAAAAGAAAAACGCCATGAGCTAAAACCATTCTGTAATTTTATTAATGATTCATTTCTAACACTAATAGACTCACCTTTTTCTACCTGAATCCTAAAAGCATTCCTTTTTCTTCGACCGTAGTCTATGCTGAAAAAGAGAACAGAATTTTAGTACAGGGGTCTCCCCCACATAAGTTTGCATGAATATATAATTGTGCCACTGAATGTACACTGACCATAAACCTATTTTCAAACAACTTTGGAGTTTACACTTTTACAACTATAATTTTTCTTGATATTCTACAGAACAGGCCAAAAGAGCTAAGCAACTGGGACCACGCATCCTCCTTTAAAAAAAAAAAAGGGGGGGGGAAGCAGGACTCCCCAGGAGGCTCAGAGGCTGGCAGAGCTGACACGGCCACCATGGACCCAATGAGCACAGACGAGCCCACGGAACAGGGCCCTGAGCCACAAGACTGAAGTCTAGTGGAATTCACGCGGTTACGTTTCAGACTTGCTGGACACCATTACCCCTTTCTTCTTTCCAATTTCTCCGTTTTGGAATGAAAATGCCTATCCTATACCTGTCCACTACTGTATTTTGTCTTCCTCCTGCATGCACCCTACAGGGGATTGAGCCTGCAACTCAGGAATGTACCCTGCCGGGGAATCGAACCAGTGACCTGTAGGTGTATGGGAAGATGCTCAACCAACTGAGCCATACCAGCGACGGCCACCATTGTATTTTGGCAGCAGTAAGTTGTCTGGTTTTCCAGGTTCACAGCTGGAGAGGAACTCAGCCTCAGAATGAATCATAGCTCCAGTCACACCATACCTGGGTTAGATGAGATTTAGATGTGATTTTGGAGTTAGAATTGAGACCGAAATGGGTTAAGACTTCTGGGGTTGCTGCTCTTTTACTTGTAAGCGAGAAGGATCAAGTTTGGGGAGGCAAGCAGCACAGTGTTGTGAACTGAGTTGTGTCCCTCCAAAATGCATACGATGAAGTTCCAACCCTGAGTACCTCAGAATGTGACTGTATTTGGAAACAGGACCTTCAAAGATGTAACTCAGGTAAAATGAGGTCATGTGGACGGGACTTAATCCTATGGGATTGGTGTCTTCATAAGAGGAGGAGAGTAGACTACAGACACTTATACACAGAGGAAAGACCATCTGAAGATACAGGAGAACACAGCTATCTGCAAACCGAAATTCCCGTGTAGCCGTCTGGGCCGAGTGACACATTTCTGACAGTCAGGAAGCTGAGGGAGATCATGCCTGATGGTTTAATTTTATGAATGAAGCAGCAAAAGAAGTAATATTCCTGACCAGACGATAAGGTACTAAAAGATATGATGTAGCCATTACCCCTAGTAACAAAGATATCTCTTTGCCCATAACACGTGATTGGTAAATGTTTGTATACTAGTAACTTACTTGAATTCTGAACTTAGGGACTGGAGAACTAATGTCAGCAATTATTAATATCAATGGGAAATTCAGGCAGGGTGGAAAGTTTAAAAATGATAGGAAAGAAACAACAACAATGGAACAAAATGGAAGGAAAGAAAAGCAAGAACCTGCAGACTCTATTTCCTTACCTGTACATTCTTTGTAAATCAGATGCCATGATTCCAGTGTCCACATATTTGCCACATCTGTTACTGGTGAGGTACTAAAACAGAAAATAGGATAAATATAAACACTCAATATTTCAAACTCAGTGATTTTATTTATTTATTAAATATATCTTATTGATTTTTTACAGAGAGGAAGGAAGGGGATAGAGTTAGAAACATTGATGAGAGAGAAACATCGATCAGCTGCCTTCTGCACACCTCCTACTGGGGATGTGCCTGCAACCAAGGTACATGCCCTTGACTGGAATCAAACCTGGGACCTTTCAGTCCGCAGGTCAACGCTCTATCCACTGAGCCAAACGGGTTAGGCTCTAACTCAGAGATTTTAATTGACAAATAAGAGACTGGACTACTCAACATGTCATATTTCAATGTAAACTCTTCATTAATAAAGCATACCAGAAACATAAATAAAAATCACTAAATGATTGTCACATCTGGAATCGGAGAATTTAATTAAAATTATCAATCACTATGACACACAAAAACACTAACTAGAATAGCTATAAGGTGGTGAGGACTTATTATATCCTAGGTTCCCAAATATCCTAGAACAAAGCACTAACCTCCCAAAGACACCAAGGGGTATTTTAAATGTGAAGGAACACGGTAATATTTGACATCTGCCCAACACTGTAGGAATTATAGCCTGAGACAGTTCGTGGCTTCAATATTAAACCACCTTTTGCTGATGTCTTATCTGCAAAACTGGGTTTTCAGCAGCTGCTATAATAAAAAGCAAACCCCATGTAAAAATCAATGTGCAGCAGGATGAGAATGGCAGAAACGACCCGAGTGCAATTATGAGAAGTTGTTCCTTAGGCACATAAATCCCACTCGGAAATAAGTGTGGTTATTGAAGAATGAAATATATTAATTTTCTTTCAATTTTTACCTATTATAATCTCAAAAGGCTACTGAGTTATTTGAACTAAATAGTTATTAAGTTGCTAGATCCTAACTACGTACTTAATAAACAGACCCATTAGGTATTACTTTTGGTCTAGGAGCACCGTTAAAATATTAATGAGAAACTAAGGGCCCTGTGAGCCTGTTCCAGGGGGCCTTTTACACATGATCTCTTAGTACTCACACTCCTATGAGGTAAGACATAGAAGATGAAGCGTAAATTAAATTAACCTTTAAGAGGTTAATTACTGCCCGGCCTTCATGGCTCAATGGTTGAGCATCGACCTATGAACCAGGAGGTCACGGTTCGATTCCTGGTCAGGGCACATGCCCAGGTTGCAGGCTCCATCCCTAGAGTGGGGCGTGCAGGAGGCAGGAGATACATGATTCTCTCTCATCACTGATGTTTCTATCTCTCTCTCTCCCTCTCCCTTCCTCTCTGAAATCAATAAAAATATTTTTTAAAAAAACAAATAAAAGGTTAATTAGTGCCCTAACCGGTTTGGCTCAGTGGATGGAGCATCGGCCTGCGGACTGAAGGGTCCAAGGTTCAATTCCGGTCAAGGGCATGTACCTTGGTTGCGGGCACATCCCCAGTGGAGTTGTGCAGGAGGCAGCTGATTGATGTTTCTCTCTCATCAATGTTTCTAACTCTCCATCTCTCTTCCTCTCTGTTAAAAAAATCAATAAAATATATATTTTTAAAAAAGGTTAATTAGTTGCTCAGAAGCACATAAGTTTTAGGGCCAGATTTCAAACCTGGCATGTCTAAGTCAACTTCCATGTTTCAATACTTGTTAGTTTTCCAGTCCAGGTCCCCCATTTGATAGAGCAAGATTCTTCTTCTTAAGAATCCTAATACATGGTAACACTCTGCATAAACGCTTCCGATGACAAGAGACTAGGTAGCAAAAGCTGGACTGTTCTAGTTAACCTTCCCCTTCACGGGACTCCTATAATATGCTGCCATATATTATAGTCAATTTTGAATTACATATATTTGTACATATCTCATACCCACTGCAATTCAAAAAAGCTCCTTGACAGCAACAGAAATAAACACATGTTAATCTGCTAAATTTGGGGGTACTTTGTAAGCAGCAGTAGATAGAATATGCTAGTCAAAAGGAGGCAACTGTACTATTTGTGGGAAGATGTCTAAAGTATACCGCTAAGTGAAAAAAGCAGCAGAATTGATGCAAATAAGCTTGTGTGATTAAAAGAAAATGAATACATACATATGCAAGTGTGTAAACGCATACAAAGTTTTAAAAAAGATACAACAGAGACCTCTGGAGAAGTGGAGTGGAGGTGAAAGGAATTCTTTCTTTTCATTTTATGACCTCTGTTCCTTTTATTTTAAACCATAAGAACCTATTGCTTTTATAATGAACCCAAGTAAAAGCAATAGAGGAAACGTCTAATGTCAAACGCTAAAGGACAATCAAGCAAGTTGAGGACTGAGAAGAGGCCAATTAGGAGTCCCTGATCAGAGACCTGAGTAAGGTGAAGAAGCAAGCTGTAGGACCAGCCAGCAGAGTCATTCAGAGTGAGTGAACTGCAAGAGCAAAAGTCCTGTGCTTGGCATGTTTGAGAAGGCCCATGTGCTTAGGACAGTGCAAGCCAAAGTGAGAAGAAAAGAAAAAAGCAAAAAGACAGAACAGGGGTCAAGGGGCCAAAACACGTAGGGCTTTTTTAAGGTGGGTTTTACTCCAGATGTCTGACAAGTCAACTGAAGGGTGTGGGGCAGGGCCCTGGCAAACTCCAATTTCCCCTGGTAGGGGTGCGTGCAGGAGGCATTCTCACATCGATGTTTCTACTCTGTCTCTCTCCCGAAGATATGGACTAACCAAAATAAATAAATAATAGTGAAAAAATATATATATATGTAAAACAAACAAACAAAAAGATGGTATAGCGTCCGGTAAGGTAATAGAAAAACAAGAAAAGTATACAGCTCCCAAAGTATAATGTGAAGAAAAATGTCTCCCTTCTTCTAAATAAGATTGCTTCCACCATTCCAAGACATTTAGCATACACTGCCTTCTACTAACAATTATGAAGATGGGGGGACAGGAGGGACACCTTAAAGTGCGTATTATAAAGTCCCATCCATACTACCTATTTTTACTGTGTCCCAACCTGACCCCAAGTTTCTTGAGAATGGAAATGCTTTATGGCCCCCAAAGCGCCTGGTACAGTGGGGAGTGTCCGAAGACCGATTCTGTCCTAACTTCACCACAGGAAGATTTTTAACTCCAAGGCCATCTCCGCTCTCCTTCCTGATCTGCGCGGAGGGGCACCAGGCCCGGGCAGGCCCCCGGGCTGCGCCCTCCCACCCCGGCGGGAGCGCAGGCCCTGCACCGCGGGCGGCGGAGTGGAACTGCCAACAGCCCCACCGGGGCGGGTGGCTAGTCCAGTCCGACGTGGGAGCCGCCCCGGAAGGTGCCGTGGGCAGCGGGCGCGGACCACTGTGAGGCCCACCTGGATGACTCGCTGCTTCAGCTTATTATCCACGAAACCTGCAGGTCTGGGCTTCATCCCGTCTGTCTCCGCCGCCACTGCCGGGACGCCGGCGTCACGTGATCCGGGGGGGGTCCTTCCTCGGGGCTGCCCGCAGCAATCGCCGGACCAGCCGCGCCCGAAATGAGCCCCCACCCGGCCCGGCGTACGCTGCTCCCCGCGGGATGTGTGTACCGCGGGCGAGAGAAAAACTACGGAGAAGAACGAGCAGGCTTGGAAAACCATCAGGACGTTTCTAGGAGCCTTATTTTGCAGGCTCGTGCAACAGTCCCTGGATGACAAGGACCCCTTTGAACAAGCTCAACTTTATTGTTCCCAACTGTGCGAACAAGCGCACGCGGCGGCTGCGGGGAGGGTCCCGTCGGGCTCTATCATCGGCGCCTGTTGGTAAACTTGTTTTTTGTTTATTTTACCCCGAGCGTTCCAGCCACACCTCTATTAGGGTGCAAAGTTAATCTTGGCCTAGAATCTTAACAAAACCGGAAGCTTTGTAGACACTTGGGACGATTAAATAAATAAATAAATAAATAAAAACCCACCGCCACCCTGCGGCTTGCTTTTCTAACTTAATTACCCATGTCTGGAGGCCGATAAAAAGGCTGGGTGTCAAAAGACTGGGTCACCCAGATAGCTAAACCATCTTGTACATTTGGAAATCATTTGACCTTATGCCATTTAAAAATATATATATTTTTTGATTTTTACAGAGAGGAAGGGAGAGGGATAGAGAGTTAGAAACATCAATGAGAGAGAGAAACATCGATTAGTTGCCTCCTGCACACCCCCCACTGGGTATGTGCCCGCAACCAAGGTACATGCCCCTGACCAGAATCGAACCTGGGATCCTTCAGTCTGCAGGCTTACGCTCTAACCGGTTAGGGCCTTATGCCATTTTTGACATGATTTGTTGAGCACATCCAGTGCAAGAATTTTATTAAACACTAGAGGCCTGATGCACAAAATTCGTGCAAGAGTAGGCCTTCCTTCCCCTGGCTGCAGGCACCGGCGTCCCTATGGCCGCTGGCAGGCACCCACCAGCCAGCAGGCACCCGGACCCTGGCTTCCCTTGCAGTCGGGGCATCATCCAAAGGTCGTCCAGAAGGACATCCAGTCTAATTAGCATATTATGCTTTTATTATTATAGATATGTATTTGCCCCTGAAAATTATGTAGCCCATACATACCTGAAGTACTCTGGAATTGCACCTACTTTATATATATAAAGCATATATATATATATATATATATATATATATATATAATACATTTATGCAACCAAAGGACTTGTGTGCAGGCATATGAGTCTAACCGGTGGTTAAGGACAACAGGGGGGTGGGGGCATGTGTGGGGAGGGGTGTGGGATGGGAATGGGGGGACAAGGACAAGTATGTATACCTTAATCAATAAAGAAATAAAAAAATACATTTGTGTGTGTGTGTTTATTTATTTCAGAGATGAAGGGAGAGGTAGAGAGAGAGAGAAACATCAATGATTAGAGAGACTCATCCATGGGCAGCCTCCTGCACGCCCCACACTGGGAATCGAGCCTGCAACCCGGGCATGTGCCCTCGACCTGGAATCCAACCGTGACCTCCTGGTTCATGGGTCCATGCTCAACCACTGAGCCACACCGGTTGGGCTAGAATAGTACCTTCAGGTCAAGGAGTGTGTTTTCACCTCTTGACTGCCTCAGGTGCAGTAGGCAATAATTGAAAGTAAGTTAATACTAGATACCAATACTGGTATACTTGAATATTTTTACCATTGGAATTATTTCCACTATTTATTGCCCTGAAGACAATTTTACGTTAATTCCAGTGTTCAGAATTTGCAGTACCGTACATCTAAACCAAAAAGATACCGAGTAGTAACCTGAATGCATGTACACCTTACTAGTAAGAACTTACTGCAGTAATTAAATGGCCTCTATTCTTTTTTTTTTTTTTAATGATTCGAGAGAGGGAGAGAGAGAAAAATATTGATGTGAGAGAGAAATCAGTCAGTTGCCTCCCGCACACCCCAGGGAATTGAATTGAACCACCAACTGAGCCACAGCAGCCCGGGCAAATGTCCTCCATTTTTTAAAGGTACAGCCCCACCTGGTGGTGGTGGCACATTTCACCTCCTGTTCCTCACACCTTGGCTCCAGCAGTCCCAACCCCTGCAAATTTTCTACCTCACTAGCAAACAGCCTCTTGTCTAATTGTGCTTTATGCTTAGGTTGACCTATGTGCTCATTTACCCAGGACAGTCCTGATGTTTGCCTCTTGATCCAGCATGGTTATTAATAGTATCCCCTTTATGGAAAGAAATGAGAATCAACTAAATGAGACTAGGCAAAGACTATTCAGAGCTTGCAGTAATAGCAAGGGAGTCAGCCACCATTGCTTGCATTTTGGCAGAGACTCAAAGGCAGGCAAAGGAATGGGAACACTTTATAACTGAAAAAGGGAAGGCTTCGGGTATGCCCTGATTGGAGACTCTTGTCATGGGAAAGCTGTTCGTGGCTAAGTGGAAGCAGGGCATCCTATATGACTAGTTAGGGGGCGCATTTTTGAACATTTCTCACATGGCAAAGAAATGCTACTGTGTGTCCAGAAGATTACAAGCATTCAGTAAATTCTCCTTGGTTAATTCCTTGTCATAATTTCTTGACATAATTAGATTAGACATCGAACAGACTGTCAAATTACAGTGGGAAGGCAGGGGAGTGTTGGGGAGGGGGGGGAAGAGATCAACCAAAGGACTTGTATGCATGCATATAAGCACAACAAATGGACACAAGACATTGGGGGGTGGGATGAGGGCATGCGACAGGGGTTAGGGGAGGCTGGGGAAGGTCAAGGGGGAAAAAGGAGATATATGTACTAATACATGTAATACTTTAAACAATAAAAAAAAACTATTTAGCCGAAACCGGTTTGGCTCAGTGGATAGAGCGTCGGCCTTCGGACTCAAGGGTCCCAGGTTCGATTCCAGTCAAGGGCATGTACCTTGGTTGCGGGCACATTCCCAGTAGGGGGTGTGCAGAGGCAGCTGATCGATGTTTCTCTCTCATCGATGCTTCTAACTCTCTATCCCTCTCTCTTCCTCTCTGTAAAAAATCAATAAAATATATTAAAAAACAAAACAAAAAAAAACTATTTAAAAAAATTAGATTAGAGAGACCTTGCCCACCTCTTTGACAGGTACGCGTCCTAATGAACTACATTTCCCAGCATGCATCGGAATCAAGGCGGTTTAAATATGGACTACAATTCCCGGCATGCCGCGCTCCGGCAGAATGGATGACACGCCCCAGCAAGGGGGGTGGAGAGCCTATCAGGGCGGGGTGGGGCGGGTCGGGGCACCAGAACCGGTTTAAGGAAGGACCGGCGGCGGCCGTGGAGGAGGATGGAGGCGGTGGTGTTCGTCTTCTCGCTCCTCGACTGTTGCGCGCTCATCTTCCTCTCCGTGTACTTCGTATCCTTGCCTGAGGCGGGCGGAGGCCTCCCCGGGGCCCGCCGCCGGAGGGACGGGCTGAGGTTGGGCCCGGGTGGGGACCAGGGCAGGTGCGTGGGAGGAGGGCGCGGGCCGCCGGGACCGGTGTGGGTGTGGCGAGCCCGGGCCGGAGAGAGCCCAGCAGCCCCTCCGCCCCGCTTGCCCTGCCCCGGCTGCGGGCCGCGGGTCCGAGCGGGCCTCTCCCGTCGCGCCCGGGCCGGGCCTGCCCGCTGCCGCTCGCCCCCGCGGTGCCCGGACCAGCCCTGCCCTGAGCGGGGCATCTTGGCCTTGTCAGGTCCTCAGAGGAGAGGGGGCGCGGGTTGCCTCCCTGGTGGCCCTCGAGAGACAGGTTGGCGGGTTTTTTTTTGGAGATCCCCAGGGCCGGATCCTTTGTCGGATGCGGGGTGTCCCGAGAGCGAGTGCCCACGTCCTGGGGTGCTCGCTCCTGGACCCGAGGGCGTTGGGGCGAGCGGAGGCGCTTTGCCGCCGCTGGTCATTCTCTGGACACTCCCCCACCCCCGCCCCTTTGTTCTCGCGGGTTTGGGAACTTGGAGGGACCTTTCACGTCCAGGAGTTGATGCTTTTCAAAAAACGGGTGAAGTACCCCCTTCTCGGTGCCGTTTTGTAGGAAGTGTTGGGAAGGATGCCTTTTATTTTATTTTTTAAAAAATACATTTTTATTGATTTTAGAGAGGAAGGGAAAGGGAAAGAGACATAGAAACATCAATGATGAGAGAGAATCACCGATCGCTGCCTCCTGCACGCCCCCCTCTGGGGTTCGAGCCCGCAACCCAGCCAGGTGCCCTTGATCAGAATCGAACCTGGGACCTTTCAGTCCACAGGCCAATGCTGTATCCACTGAGCCACACAGGTTAGGGCGGGAAGGATGTATTTTGAAAACCATCTGCAGTGGATGCTTTCGGTTGCCCCTGGCGGCTGCCGATCTGCGAAGGTAGTAACTGTACACGTGCTATAGAGTTCCCAGGCGGTTCCTCAACTTGCCCACTTTTCTGGGACCGTCCATGTTCAGAACTTCAGTGTGTCGTGTGGAGCTCTTCCTGTGACAGTACTCCAGCTGCATTGCCAGGCCCACAAAGGTGGTTACTAGCCCCCCCAGGAGCTGTGTGCGCTGCAGCTCTTCCCTGCCCTTGAGGGAGCATCTTCGTCTTAGTTGTCGCCCAATTCATTGAAGTAATCTATAATAATAAAAGCGTAATATGCTAATTAGACCAGACATCCTTCCGGACAACCTTCCAGATGAAGCTGGGGCTGCAAGGGAAGCCCAGGTCCCGGGTGCCTGCCAGTGGCCAGAGGGAAGCCCAGGTCCCGGGTGTCAGAGGGCAGCCGGGGAAAGGAAGGCCTACTCTTGCACGAATTTTGTGCATCGGGCCTCTAGTTAAATATAAACCCCGGAAAAACGCCCGAGAAGCTGCACTGTCCTGCTTCCCTTGGAAACCACACGTTCCCTTGTCGACGTTCCCTTGTCGGACAGATTGAAACCGTTCGTTGGCCTGAGTGTCCTGGCTTTAGGGTGGCTTTACCGAGTGGGGCTTCATCCATTATTATGGGAGAAGAGTTGGATGCCGGGCCTCCTTGCTTAGCTGGATATTCCCCGTGCACATTACTTCACCTCTCTTAAGCCTTCGTTTTCTCTATTTTTTAAATATATTTTTATTGATTTCAGAGAGGAAGGAAGAGGGAGAGAGAGAGAAACATCCAGGATGAGAGAGAATCATGGATCGGCTGCCTCCTGCAAGTCTCCCACTGGGGATGGAGCCCACAACCCCGGCATGTGCCTTTGACTGGAATTGAACCTGGGACCTTTCAGTTCGCAGGCCAATGCTCGATCCACTGAGCCAAACCGGCTAGGGCTGGTTTTCTCTTTAAAATGTGCAGAGGTTTTTATTTCCCTGGGGGTGTGTGTGTGTGTGTGTGTAGTGAGAACAGGTGCTAAGCACCTAGCAAGTGCCCGTCCCATGGCCAATATTCAGTAACTATTGCTCCGCCTTCCTCTGGTGCAGTCGCCTGAGGTTTGAAAGGGCAGCAGCATTTGCCTGCGTTTTGATGACCTGTGTCCCTCTTGTGACAAAGGAACTGGAGCTTACACTCAGGGAAATGAAACTTGGGTTTCTGGTTTTGCAGTTTGGAAAATCAGGCTCCATATCTTAAAATAGCCTTGGCGTACACCAGTTTAATATACTTAGAAAAATGTTAGATGGAATATTTGACTTAGACGGTGAGGTACAGTCAGGGTGTGTTTTGATGGAATTCAGCCTATTGTATGACTGTTTTGGGGTAGTTGAATTAGCTTTCTTAATACAGCCAAGAGGTGGGAAGTGGGCAGGGTAGACATTCTGTAGAGATAGGAGTTTTCCTGGACCTTGAACCCTGGAGAGCACCTGTGGAGAAGGAAAGGGGTGGCTATTGATAATCACACACGGGCAAGAGCAAAGGTATGCCCATGACATCTGTGGGTGATGGGTTAAGGAGCCCCTGGAGCGCGTGGTTGATGGTGGTGGTAGCAGAAGCTGAATTAGGAATTAGATCAGATTTTGGAAGCCTGGAATGTTAAGGAGAAGGGCTTTCCACTTTTATTCTCTAGGCAGTAGGGAGCCATTGAGAAATTTGGACATGAAGTGGTGTGCTAGGAAGATGAAAGGGCAGAGTGGGTTGGAAACAGGAAAGACGGGAAGGTAAGAAACGACTAGGGTTCACCTGGATTTGAGAAAGAGTGCTCGTGGGCAGGCGGAAGGAGGGATGGATGAGAGTGGAATTGCCAAGGGGTGATTGCTAGGGCCTGGCAGCAGTTCATTATGAGTTAGGAAACAAGGCAGACACACCTTTCCGTGTTTTGAGCCTGGGCAAATGATGCTTGTGTCATGGACAGAAATAAAACAAATGACCCCTAACCGGTTTGGCTCAGTGGATAGAGCGTCAGCCTGTGGACTCAGGGGTCCCAGGTTCGATTCCAGTCAAGGGCATGTGCCTTGGTTGTGGGCACATCCCCGGTGGGGGGATGTGCAGGAGGCGGCTGATTGATGTTTCTCTCTCATCCATGTTTCTAACTCTTCCTCTCTGTAAAAAATCAATAAAAATATATTTAAAAAAAGAGAAATAAAACACATGGGAGATGGAATCATTTGTGGAGAAAGTGCTAGGTTTGACTATAGCGTATTGAGGTCATGGAGGGGGGATATTTATATGAAAATGCTTTAGAATTTAATGGAAAACATTTGTTTATACTTGCATTGTTGAGCATTTTCAAACTTAAAAGTAGAGACACTAATGTAATAAACCGCATGTTTCTATCACTCGCCTTCAGTGATTTTCAGCGTTTTGCCATCATTTGTCATCTCTCTCCCAGCTCGTGGGGGGGTGGGAGGGGGTGGGCCATTTTAACGTAAAGCCCAGGCATTGCCTTTCAGTTGAAGACTTTTCCTCCTTTTGTCTATCTGTCCCTCAGATGTTTATTTGTGAGTTTATATTTTGTACTAAAAACCATTTTTTTTGCTTAATTCCAGTATAATATATGTTTATTGTAGAAAGTGTGGGAAATAGAGAAAAATATTAGGAAAACAAATCATTTGTAACCCAACTTTTGCAGCATACGGACTGCTAACATGACCATGCTGTATTTATAGTTTTGTATTCTGTTTTTTTTTTTTTTTAATATCTTAAGTCTTTAAAGACATTTTATGGTTATATCATAAGTAAACACTATTTTTCTACTATTGAGAATTCAGGTTTTTAACATTTACACTGTTTTTATAGGTCTTCTTTTTCCATTTCTTATAGCCACTGTTTGGCATTTGAGGAATTCAGATAGAATGTCCTGCATGGGTCACATTAGAATTGAGCACAACGAAAGGATTATTTTGTGAAAATCATTTATTTGTTGAAGGAACACAAATGAGAAAATTTTATTGTCAAATGAGTGAGCTTTAAGGAAATAACTAACTCTTTTCAAGTCAAGTCTAATTCTGCCTTGCAACTGGGATTGCTTTCTGAAACTTAAAAACAAATACTTGTTATAAAAGAAGTCTAAAAATTCCTTATCTTGATCATCAGATAATTACATTGTCTGATTTAGAATGTGATTACATTAATGCTAGATCATGTTGCTCGAAATTAAACAAGGTAAGACATTTCTTTGCTCATTTTCTGACATTGAAGGCAGTTCTCTGTTTTCTGTGTGAGATCATTACAGATAATCATGTATATTTGATTTCAGAGTGCATATTTTCTCTTATTGGAATGCTGGTAGAACTATGTGTTTTGCAAGATTTTTAAATCATGAAACTTCTAGAAGACCTAACTTGGAATTTTGTTCCTTTATTCTGCTTCTTCCTTGTGCCTTTGTCCACAGAGCACATTGTTACTCAGACTAGGTAAAGGTTTCTTAGGAGGGTGATTGTTCTTGTTTTCTGTGTCCACCCCCTCCCCCCGCCCCCTGGAAAGAAAGCTTAGTCTGTCTGCTGTTGCATGAAAGGCCTTCTTTTGGTGGCTTGCTGAGAAATGGAATTAATTAGCTGATTTGTTTTAAAGCCACTTTGCCTTTGGTTTCTAGTCAGAACTCTAAATTGGCAAGAAGATTCTGAATTGCAAAGCTTGTCTAGATGCAGAGAAACCCGTTGATCCTGATTCAGTTGAGATGAGCAGACGGAAGAGCTTTCTAGATAAAAGTTCATATTAAAGTAATACTGAGAGGTGCTTCTGGCTTGACCTAAAAGTGATTTCCAGGTGTTTTTACACCTTCAGTCTACGTAAGCCTCTCTGGCCCAGAGGGAAATAAAGATCCACTCGGAAAGTTAAAATTTCTAGTAAACTATATTCCTTCTCTCTACTTCTCTCTCTCTCTCTCTCTCTCTCTCTCTCTCTCTCTCTCTCTCGCTTTCCCCTCCTCCATCCCTCTCTCTTTCTTTCTGTCGAATTTTCCAGGACATGGTTTAATACAGCGATAGATTTAAATAAAATATTTTATGTTTATCTGCTATGCTTTGAGAGTTCTCTCTACATTTTTTTTGAGATATTATTATATGTAACATTAAATTAGTTTCAGGCCTTCTCATCTTTAGAGAAATGACTACATATAATCAGATGGATTGTGTGTCTTTACATTTCTTGCTTTCTCAGTATTTTAGGTGGGTATTTGTTGGTTTTTAAAAAAATAAAAATAAAAGTCTAAATACCAAGAAAAGCTTATCTGGATTCATCTACTGAGAAAATTACTCCTTCACTTTGAAGTTAAGTAATTTTTTTTAACCTGAATTTTTATAGGTAACTTTTCCTAGTTTCCACAGATAATACATAGGATAGCGCATGATTCCACTTCAGGTTTGTTTGACTTTGCTGCTCACACTTAAGTTAAATTGGTCATATTTTAAAAATGCATATACATATTAAAAAGTTTCAGTTTGTTGCAAATTAGGTTTAAGGCTCAGAAAACCCCTCTTTGTTTGCAAAAAAAAAACTAAATGCAAGAGACCTGGGGCAGTATGCCTGGACTGACTGTGTTCTGTGCCGCTAAGTAGTGGGGCAAGTTACTCAAATCTCTGAGTTTTACTTCCCTCATTCCTACAAGTAGGGAATCTCAGATTTTGGCTCCATAAATATTAGCTTCTAATTAAAAAAGAAGTCTACTCTTAAGAGAAGAAGACCATGGATGAATTGAGAACCTGCCACAATGGTGTTGAGGCATGAGAAGTAGAACATTGCCCTATAAACCAAGAGCATAGATAAGGGCATCTGAGTGCTATAAAGCCAATAGGCTGGGATTCTGATAGCTTAGTTCATTATCATATTTGTTCAACTTAGAGCTGTTATTATTAAAGTACTTTGTCTTTCTGTGTGTGTGTGTGTGTGTGTGTGTGTGTGTGTGTGTATGAGTGAATGTGAAATGATTTCCTTCCGGATTCTGGAGATTGTAAAATGTTTAAGGCTGGTATTCTGACATGAAAGGCAGCATGCATGTGGAATACCGTCCCAAATTAGAGTAGGGGGCTTCAGCATAGATATTGGTTATAGAAAGTAAACAATACTCGATTTCCCCCCTAATTGTCATTCATACCTGCTTAGTGAATGACTTGGAACATTTGCTAAGGACAGATGAGACACAGTTGAAATTTAAGTGCATTATTTGCAAGCTGTGCCCTGATTGTCTGCATGGGCTAAGCAGTTACAGCAGTTTGCAAATCTGGGACATTGAGTCTAAAAATATCTTGAAACACTAGCTTGGAAGTTCCCCGACCCTTCGTTGATGTAGCTTGAAATGACATGTCATTCAGGAGGAACCCAGCAGTGAGATGTGTACTCTGTTCTCCCCTTGCAGTGGATCATTCCAGAACTGATTGGCCATACCGTTGTCACTTTATTAATGCTCGTTTCATTGCACTGGTTCATCTTCCTCCTCAACTTGCCTGTTGCCACTTGGAATATATATCGGTGAGTCTTGTTTGTTTACTGTTTTGTGTCGGGGAAGTTGAAAGAAAAAAATTAAAATAAATATATATATTTTTTTTCTTTTTATATTTTTTTTTACAGAGAGGAAGGGAGGGGGATAGAGGGTTAGAAACATCGATGATAGAGAAACATTGATCAGCTGCCTCTTGCACACCTTCTACTGGGGATGTGCCTGCAACCAAGGTACATGCCCTTGACCGGAATCGAACCTGGAACCCTTGAGTCCACAGGCCGACGCTCTATCCACTGAGCCAAACCAGAATTTTTTATTTTATTTATTTTTTTTTTCATTTTTTAATTAAGGTATTATATGTGTACATATCTTACCTTTTTTTTTTTTTTTTTTAAATCTTAACAGCTTTCTCTTCTCCAGTAGGAGATTCGTGGAACTCAAAGGGGCATTTGCACTTCCTAGAATCAGGGTTGAGAACTGAGTGTGGGGCAAGAGGGGGGAAGAACTACAAGAAGCTTGGACGTGAACGCAGGGAGAGGCCACGGGCAGTATCAGGCGAGGCCCTGTGTGTGGCACAGAGGTCCCAGTCTGGATGTGGAAGCCCAGATGCTTATTAGACTCATGATTGCCCTCCAAGTACCCCAGTTTCCTTATTTGAAAAAGGAATCAGTCAAGGAGGAAGACTATCACGTGCAGCTGTTACAGACACGTGATATTAAATAAATGGGAAATGTTACATGTTATCTGAAGACCCTGAAGGACTCCATAGTATTAACTAGAATATATTAAATATAGTATGATCAAGATTTTGTTTAAAAATTGGAGTCTATTGTGAGTCTGTGGGAATTGGTCTGGATCTGGAACGAGGGGCACGCTTATGGTGCCCTGACCTTCTGTGTTGACTTAGAGCTGTTCCTAGTTCCCCACTGAGGTCCTACCGCCACCACCATAACATTTCTTTTTTTTTTTTTTTTAAATATTTTATTGATTTTTTACAGAGAGGAAGGGAGAGGGATAGAGAATTAGAAACATCGATGAGAGAGCAACATCCATCAGCTGCCTCCTGCACACCCACTCTGGGGATGTACCCGCAACCAAGGTACATGCCCTTGACTGGAATTGAACCCGGGACACTTCAGCCTGCAGGCCGATGCTCTATCCACTGAGCCAAACCGGTCAGGGCGTCCATAACATTTCTTACTTGCGTATTTGGCACCTCATCTGGTTTTTTTTTTAGTTACGTAAAATCAGACATCAAATTTTTAGTCTGAATTATCCATTTACTGTCTTGATTGGAGAGTTTTATTTCATCACAGTAGCATTTAGTCTAAATCATTTCTATTCTGTTTTCTTTAAATTGCTCTTTTAAGGTAGGTACTGCTCAGAAACCATGCAGATTGAGACGTTATCTATTGATCAGCAGACGCACAGAGATGAGGTTTCTGATCGGACATAGAACCTTTTTATTATCATCTGAGAAATAGGAATGATTATGTCTGACGCTACTCTTCCTTATAAAGAGGAGAAAGTGAAGGGATTTGCATTAACTGACTTAGAACTTTTTAGATAAAGAAGTTTCTAAGAACTTGATAAAATTGGTGTGGTTTGGAGTCCCCTCCAGTGGTTTTCTACAGAAGATGTGTAAGAGGGTCTCAGTGCATAAAATACTCTTCTCTAGAGTGTTATTGTATTGTTTCAGAAGGCAGAAAACTACACCAACAATTAACAGGATTGTATCTTTCAAAGGAAAACTAAGTGGTGGCCTGTGACCTTACCATAATACCCTGCTCATATTTGGTCTGAATTTAAAACTGCTATGATTGGCTCACTTTTAAAGGTTGACTATTATTGGTTACTTAGTTTTGAATATTTTTGCTGATGATTTGATTTTCCTTCTAATATATGTGCATCCTTTAATTTATCAGGTTCATTATGGTGCCAAGTGGTAACATGGGAGTGTTTGATCCGACAGAAATCCACAATCGAGGGCAGCTGAAGTCACACATGAAAGAAGCCATGATCAAGCTTGGTTTCCACCTGCTCTGTTTCTTTATGTATCTTTACAGGTGAGTTTACCTGTAAACTGGCCTTTCCTGGATCCCATGCCTGCTTTTGATGGGTTAGATACTATACTGTAGGATTTAGCATTGACATTGCAAGCTCTGGGGAGTTACGTGAATTTCTTGCATTGAATCAGCATTCTGTCTGACCTACAGTAGTTACTCTGTAGTATTAGTTATTCCTTGGCTGTAAAGTTGTCAATATGCTTAAACTGTCTTTGCTACTGCTTTCCTGCCCTGGTGTCCAGTTGTGAGGCCTCGCTGCCTGTTGTAAGTATAAATATTTGTAGCCTAAAGATTGTCCCACTCATGGCATACCAGACCACGGGCGGTAGCTCTCAGCAACTTACAGCCAGCGTGGCTTATTTTCCCGGCAATAAGGAACTGAGGTGTGATGCCTCTTCTCCAGCCTGCTAAGTGGTCCATTCTGGTAAAATTGCATCAGGCTTTGGTTATAACAGGTTGGAAGGGTAAGAATTAATCTTGGCGTAGCTCAGTGGTTGAACGTCGACAGGGCACATGCCTGGGTTGTGGGCCCAATTCCCAGTGTGGGACGTGCAGGAGACAGCCAATCAATGATTTTCTCTCATCTCTCCCTCTCTCTCCCTCTCTGAGATCAATAAAAATATATTAAAAAAAAAAAAGAATTGATATGAAGGATTGGCTGTCAGACACGGGTGTAGCCTTATGCAGTCCTGTTTTAAACTTAGATTTATTACGGTATGTTTTAAGAGATAAACATGCCACTTTTTTTTTAAACCTATCACAGACCCATAGATAAAGCAGAGGGAAAGAAGTTGTCATGTGTATGGCTTGATTAAGCCTTTATGAAGCTAGACCTCAGGCTTAACCTTTGTATCTGAGCTTAATTAGGTCATTCCTAGTTTTTTGCAGGTAAATTTAAATTTTTCATATAGGCATAAGGGCTGTTAGGAAAAACTTGCACTGAATGAAACTTCTATCACTCAGAGGAGTCTTAATAATTAGAAACTGAATAGAGATAGCAGTTTAAAAAAATGTCAGAAGTAACCCTGGCTGGTTTGGCTTGGTGGATAGAGCGTCAGCCTGCAGACTGAAGGGTCCTGGGATCGATTCCGGTCAAGGGCACATGCCTGGGTTTTGGGCTTGATCCCCAGTAGGGGACGTGCAGGAGGCAGCCAACCAATGATTCTCTCTCATCATTGATGTTTCTATCTCTCTCTCCCTTCCTCTCGAAATCAATAAAGATACATTTAAAAAAATAAAAATTGTCAGAAGTCAGAGCCATTTTAGTTCTTTCTGAATAACTCGGCCTCCAAAATCCTTTTGCTGTGCTGATTTCACCCACTAGCATAGAGTAAAGTTGAGTTCAGATGATTTCCTTTTCACTATTTCTTACTTGCTTTTCTGGTTTTTTAAAAACTAGGACAGAAAAAGCACATTGGAATTAATTTCTGATTCTCATAGCCTACCTCATTGCTAATGTGCTTAATTTTTTTTTGTGTTAAGCCTCACCCAAGGATATTTTTCCATTGATTTTTAGAGACAGTGGGAGAGAGAGGGAAAGACAGAGAGAAACATCGATGTGAGAGCAACGCATTGATTGGTTGCCTCCTGCACGAGCTCCAACCAGGGCCCAGGCTAGGGA
Organism: Eptesicus fuscus; assembly: GCF_027574615.1. Lineage (NCBI taxonomy): Eukaryota > Metazoa > Chordata > Mammalia > Chiroptera > Vespertilionidae > Eptesicus > Eptesicus fuscus. The sequence continues at coordinate 6,637,469 of NC_072496.1, read as the reverse complement.
GGAGCCTGCAGCCAAGGTACATGCCCTTGACTGAAATTGAACCCGGGACCCTTTGGTCCACAGGCTGATGCTCTAGCCACTGAGCCAAGCCAGCTAGGGCTAATGTGCTTAATTTTTAATCCTCGTATTGAGATGAAAAATAAAGAGCAAAGAAATGTTAAGAACATTTTTGAAGTTAAGCCATATGAAGGCATCTTTACCATCATGTATATTCCCTATGTTTCTGAAGAGACGAAAAGCAAGCAGGGATCAGCTTAGCTCAAGGTTATTCTTGCTTCACCCTCTCCCTCCCTCCAGGTTTTACATTGTCGGAGCACAGAGTCGAGTGGCCATTCCCTGGTCTTGCTAGCAGGAGCTTCTTGGGGCAGCTGTGGGTACAGCACTGTAGTCACACTTCCGGGAGTTAATGTAGGGTTAGGGAGCACTGTCTTCCTTATAGACCAAGACGCCTTAAGAATTAAAAATGCATGACCGTCTATTAGCTCTTGGTTGTTGAATGTCGAGCAATGGGAAGATACGGGTGAAGACAGGGATTAGAGGAATCGGGAAGCTGTCTGGGCAGGTTTAAGGTGTGGTTCTTTACAACGGAAATGACAGGCAACCTGGCAGGGGTTTGACTGAGTTAGCTGCATTCCGCCTTCGCTGCACCCCGTCTTTCTCTTCTCTTCTTTTTCCTTCGTAGCTTGTCATTTTTAGGTTCATTGCTGTTACCTTACCCCTTGAGTCACCCATGGCTCAAGGGATCAGGATGAAAGAATAATCTCAGATGTCCTTTGCTCTTAGCTTTTGGTTGCTGTTAAGAGTGGTTTTATTTCCAAAATCATCCGATTCCCAATGCAGGGATTTTATGCTGCTCCTTTCTGTGTCGCTGGCCACAGCTTGCATGGGTGCCTTGCATATGGCATTCATTCAGTGTTTATTAGATAGAATTACAGGGAAAAAATGCCCATCTTCTTTTAGAGATTGGTAGAATCTGCTGTTAGTTTTTTGTTTAGTTACTGGTGTAAGGGCATCTGGGCTCTACCTCTTAGTCACTGTGTGACCTGGGGCAGGTTTCTTAACCTCTCTGTGCCTGTTTCTTCCTCTGAAAATGTGATAGTAATAGTACCTACCTTATCGGTTGATGTGGACTAAATGAGATAATGTCTGTAAGCACTGAGGTTTGTGCTGACCTAAAATCTAAAAAAAGATATTTAAAAACATATTGGTGACTACCATTAATCTGGTCTGTGCACTGAGTACACTTAGTATGGTTAACTTTGAACTACTAGTCTTTAAACAACTCATACCGTTAGTAATGCCAGGTTATTTCTGTGTATTTCATCATTTGATCTCAGTAGAGCAAAGCTGATCCCAGTAAAGGAAATGGTAGTTTGTTACTGTGGTGGTTTTAATGGAGGATTTATTGAGAGACTGCTACATGTCAGGTGACACAGAGGAACAGCACACAATCCCTCTGTAAAAGCCAGGAGCCTGGGATGCTGTGGTTGGATGTTATTCTGGAATATGAGTGACGACGCCCAGGTCAGAGCGCTCGTCTGGGAAGAGCTCACAATCCAGGGCAGCAGTGGAAGCCAGGGGGGGGCGGGGGGTGGGGGGAGAAGATGAGTTATGGGAGGGGCCGGCCTCCTGAAGGAGAGGCCTGAGGAGGAATGTCCTAGGCTGACGGGGCGGGAGGGGAGGTGGGGTTGCAGGCACAGGGTTGGCATGTACAAAGATCTGGCTAGAGAATTCGTTTTTTCCCTGGACATAGCTTGTTTTTCCTAGTTATATTCCCCACTCCCACCTTGATTACCTTATTTTTTAGTGAAAAAAACATAGGGCACCTAGAAACCCCAACATAGACTTTCTTTTCTGTCGGTATAAATAATCGTCTTTTACTCAAATGGGTGTTCCTAGATGAGCCTTAGGGATACGAGTCGGGACACACCGGACTGTGGGACATGCCTGAAGGAAACATGGGTAACCAGAATTTCTTCTCTCCACAGTATGATCTTAGCGTTGATAAATGACTGAAGCTGGAGCAGCCGTGGTGGAAGTCAGCGACACTACAGTGCACAGTTGAGGAGCCAGAGATACTTACGTCATCCTTAGAACCGTAACCATAGCAGTATATTTTTTCCTCTTTGAACAAAAAAAATATTTTTGCTGTATTTTTACCATATAAACTATTTAAAAAAACATGAATTGAGTTTTTGTAGATTTCTGGTTCCCAACTTTCGCCTGAACCCCAACGTGTGAAGGTGTTTGTCGTCACCTGTGCGTGGAAGAGGGTAGCTTGGATGTGGGAGCGGGGCTGCCACTCGAACCTCGCACGCCAAAGGAAGGAGGGCACACCTTCGAGCTGCTCAGCGAGGGGGCGGAAGAGGCAGAGCCAGGCAGCACAGCTAACCTGGGCAAAGGAAGCAAGTCAGTCACCCTTCTGCCTGTATCGTGGCAGCTCCTGTGTTGAATAGTCTAAGGTTTACGGGACTGCCAGCTAAGGCCTTTTCCTACCATTAAAAGACATTTCAAAGATCACGTATTTCTTTACGGAATCTGTGACCCCTAATAAACCATCTGCCAGGTCCAGTGTCATTCCTGCCTATAGGACGGGGAAAAACTAACCAAGAGGTTCATTTAAGAGCCACTGCCTCCAGTCACCTCACACCTGAGCGGTCCCACTGGCTCTGGCCGGCTCTTGTGCTTTTGTGCTGCCTGACCCATTTGCGCTTGGTCTCCATCCATCCTTCAGTGGGTTTGGGGAGGAGATTTGGTAGATGCTCCTCAGGTCAGAAGCAGGAATAGCCAGTCACTCGGCGGCAGCGCTCTGCACGGTGCCAGGCTACCTGGGCTGCTGTCCTGCTGCGCTGGCCCCTCGGAGTGGGAGCTGCAGGACCAGCCGTCTCAGACACGGCAGCGTCCAACCGAACGGTTCCTTGGAGCTCCGCTTGTCAATCTTGCCGTGGGGGAGAGCAGTCAACCTCTTCGGCTCTGTTTGCTGGGTCAAGTGAACCTGGAAGTTTATTCTCAGTCCACGTTTGTGCTTTAATCTTAAGTATTGGCATTTAGGCAAAACATGGTATGTTTTAAGGCAGAGTCCAAAGGGATTATTCGCTCTGTTGAGGCAGAATTGGGTGGCTAAACAAGGCGTGTGGTTACCAAAGGATCAAACATTGCGTGTCCTTCCGACCCTGGACTGGGTTTAGCTTTGGCAGAAGCCCGGGAGCCGGCAAAACACTCCACGTTTCAAGGGCGGACGTGGGGCCGCCACGCCGGGAAGGAGCAGTGAACAGCAGGCGCGGTAACCCTGGCTCTGTTGGCCTCAGAAATGCTCCTGTGGTTCTTCCGTTCCTTCCGGCAGAGCCAAGAACCTGTCCCAGGAGTGACTGCTTGCATCTCTCTTGAGCCTTTTCCTTTGAGGCACCTTTTCAGTCTCTCCACTCTGCCTTTCTCCCTAACTTCCGGTGTCTCTTCACGTTCCACTCAGGCTATTACAGCAATGGAAGCTGCTGGAGACTTGAAATCCTTAGAAGTGAGATGCAAGCAGGTTACGTTGAGTAGCTTCAAGGTGGTGGTGGACTGTGGACCAGAATGCTTTATCTGGTTTCAAGTGTCCTCAAGAACCCAAGTCACACCCGTGCAGCTGCGCGTCTGGCTGCCAGCTCACAGGCTGTCCGGCAGCGCTGCGGAGGCTGCGCACCGGGAAGGTGCCCTGTTTACAACCAAGGACAGCTCTTCTGGAACTTGAGCTGTGCTTCAAACAAACCACCGTTCTTGGATTGCTTGTCTGTAGCAAAGCCAGGAAAAGGGGGTAGCTCTAGTTTTTTCATTTTTTAGGTACTTCTCTGGAAATGATGTAAAGGGGGGAAAGCATCAACTTTTTAAAAAAAATTCATTTTGACTTTAGAGAGGGAGAGGGAGAGATAGAAACTTTGATGAGAATTGTTGATCAGCTGCCTCCTGCACACCCCTTACTGGGGATGGAGCCCACAACCCGGGCATGTGCCCCGATCAGGAAGCGAACTGTGACCTGGTTCATAGGTCGATGCTCACCACTGAGCCATGTGGGCCGGGCTGACGGGTTGACATGTTTTAACAATCAGTTTTATTCCGAGGCAAGTGGCCATCTGTAGACGAAGGGGGTTTGTATGGTGGAGTGCTTAACAACGAGCTCAGAGGCACCTGAGAGTCCCAGCCCCTTTATACCTATTGGTTTGTTTTAGCCGATTTCTCTTGGTGAAATGGAAATTGCTTGTGAAGTTACTTTGAGAATTAAGTGGGAATGCATATAAAGTGGCTCATCCATAGTGATGCCCACAGTAAGCATCCAATACATTAGCCCAAATGAGCATCTGTTCCGTGTTACTGTTACTCAATGACCAAACAGGTGTGCAGCTTTGGGGCTAGTCCCTCTCGGTACACTTCTTGCTCCTGCTTCGAATTCGTGGTCTCATTGCTGAAGTAATACAGCATAGGCCTGTGGTTCCCCTAAACTGCCTACGAGTGGATCAGTGCCAACTGACAACATAAGATTACTTGGGGTATAAGGTGGCTTAAAAATCTCAAAGTTAAATGAAAAACACTTAGCACATTCATTAATTTGAATTGTGGATATGACCAATCGTCATGACTAATTATGTCTTAAGTAAGCTTCTTCCTGAGGCTATAAAAGAAAAAAGTTTTGAAATGTATATGAGGGACCCCCCTTGCATCAATATGACCAAAGAAGCCACCAACCTTCACATCCAAAATGGAACTGAGCCTGGCCGGCGTGGCTCAGTGGTTGAGCACTGACGTATGAACCAGGAGGTCACGGTTCGATTCCTGGTCAGGGCACATGCCTAAGTTGTGGGCTCCATCCCCAGTGTGGGGCGTGCAGGAAGCAGCCTATGGATGATTCTCATCACTGATGTTTCTATCTCTCCCTTCCTCTCTGAAATCAATAAAAATATATATTTAAAAAAAACACAAAATAGAATTGAAAACTTGACTGAAACTCGTCCTTCCCTATTTCCTGCGGTAGCTATAATTAATTACATGCTGCTTGAGTATCTTGTTAACTATGTGATTAGAATACTGTTCATATCCAGCAAGCTCACGTTAAGTACGCCAATAAAGTTTGAGGGAGAAGAGCTCACTGCCACAAAGTCGATGGCGACACTGAAGATGCTTGGAGGTAGTATTAGGATGTTGGGATCACATGGTTTGTTGAATCTTTCTTAACAGTTTTAAGTTTTTTCTGGAAAAAATTTCAAGAAGCCATTAAATATGTAACCAAAGACCATCAACTTTTCTTAAGTGGAAGGGAATTGTTTTAAAATACCACTCTCTACTCTTAGGTTTAAGGTTGGGAGGTTTTTATTCCTGGTGCTGGAATCTGGCATGAAACCTGCAGTGCAGATGAACCATGTGAGTTGGCTCCCTCTGCAATGCATAGCTGTGTTTAAAGAAAACGAGTAGGAAAACTCCTTTGTTCTCTTGCCTGTTGACCAGAGGAAGCCTCAACCATGGCTCTAAGCAGTGCCTCTTGGCCTCTGAGTAGCTCTGCCACCCTAAGCTGATGGCCAGCATTTGCCTGCCAAATACTAATTTTTCGTATTTGAGCTTCCTTTTACTGAACAGAACTCCACTCTTAGATCTTTAAAGAACTAATACAATTATTATGATATAAATTTTAATTTCAAATGAGAAATATATTTTCTCTACTAATCAAGGTATTCGATGCCTAAGTGCATAATTTCAGGTCAGTAATATTTTTGAACAAGCGGGATATGTGACTCCTTTAAAATGTAAATTTTTCTAAGTTAATCCATGATTTCACACAGCAGTTCTTTAAAAAGATTTCCCAACAGATAAAACAGTGCTTCCTTAGACATCAACTTAAAAAGTCAAATTCAGCAAATTGGTTGTTTCAGGTAAAAACAGTACTAAAACATGCAGATCAATGCATATTATGAGAGTTAACACAGCAACAATTACTTACTCATTCTGTTTATTGGATTGAAAGGGAATACAAACGATTGGTTAAGTGCTACGCACTGACATGGAAAGGTGTATTAAAAAAAACACATCAGTAACACAAATCAAAGTTAATGTAGCTTCAACTGAACAAAATTTTAAAGACATTTAATATACTACACATTTATAAACGTTAACAAGAGGTGTTTTGTAAATAATTAGTGGGACAAGTGAAAATAAATATCAGAGACCTGAAGTTTTTTATGCTTTAATGAAATAATAAAGCAAAGAAATTTAAACTACTAAATATAATTTGAGAGGCAGTTAAAAAAAACCAACAAAAAACAATAACCCCCAAAATTTAAGAACACAATCCTTTGAAACATTTAATCAGTCCATAGCAAGTAGTTATTACATACCAAAATCTCTAATGTTAACTAGTTCCACCACAATGCCATGTAAATCTTGACAATTTAGAAATCTTGAGATCAACACAAGTTCTTTTCTTGATCTCTCCAGCTTGGTTTGTAAGGACATACATGCTTTTGTGGATCTAGTCCCCTCGCCACACACCCCCATTTTCAAGGAGCCAATAACATTTTTTTCCATCTGTGCCTAAAAATGTTACGATTCAGTTTTAGCGCATTGACCCTGATAATGAAAATGTTTACGTTAAAGATGGGGACACCATATCAGTTTTATAAAAATATACCAGTATTAACCAAACCTTCAATTCAGAGAGGGCACTTTACAAGACTTTTAGTAAAACTGACAGGAGCCTAGAACAGCTGTTTCCTGGCCTTTTTATGAATTAAGTACTCTCTCTTCCACAGACACACAACACACATTTTTATACTATTAGTTTCATTACATCCAGGCTATCTGGATTAAGTAGATAGGGGATGAGTTTTTATAGTTTTTGTTTTTGTAACTATATAGGGCAGCTACTATAACAACAGCCTAACAACACTGAAAAATTTCAATTAAGTTCACCCTGTTTTTAGAAAGTGTCTATGTGTAAATGAAAATCACCTTTCTTTTTGAGTTTGTTCATATTAAATCAAACATGGTTTTTGAATGGAAGTACTATTTTGGAGAGCAACCCCAAGAGAGCTGCTAATGTCTAAGTGAGAAATTAAACCCAAATCAAAATGCATATACATTTTAGAGATGGGACAAAAGGATATTAAGAAAAATGTCTTCTTTCCTCCCCATTCAAAAGCAGCCATCTTCTGCTGTGAAAGAAACTGACATGGATATGTCCCTTTCAAGAGATGTACCATATATTTACCACTGTGAGCAGAGGTTCTTGTGTGCAGGAACCAACATCCTAAAAAAGAGAATTTCAAGATGGGGAGGGGTGGGAAAGAAGGGTTTTCTATTAATGTCACGGAATGCCACTCTAGAGGGAGAACACTCCTAATAATAAAATCACCAGATTACTACTAGTGTGATTTCAGATTAAGAAAATACTGACAAAAATTGGATTCCCCCCCCTCGCAACTCGCAGGTTATTTTACTTAGTTTATATTTAAAGTCAGGCAATCCCTTTCTGTTCTCCCACCCACTAAAATAGGCCAACTTGTAGGGACATTTGCAAGTCAGGTTTCCTCTGTTTAAACTACTTACCTGGTTTTATGTAACACATTTCCCTGGCCAATAAGAGTAACAGAAAGGTAGCTGGCATGAACACTAATAATTAAAGGACAAAAACCAAAACTGAAGCGTAGTCATCCCTCCCAATTCTCCACTCTTAATTCTTTACCACCACCCACACGCCGGTCTCAGTAATCCCCAAATCCAACATTGTACTATGAATAACCAATTATTTGGAGGAAAAAGACATTTAATTTCATACTTGCTCTAGCCCTTAATCAATAACAACAAAAAACATTTTTAAGCACATGGAAATGAGCCTACTAACCTGATTTTTGGGAGCCAAAATTCTCCACTCTATTTTGATCTATGTGCAAAAAGTATTGGTACTTTTCAGTTTATACATTTGTTAGCATCTTACGGCTGGCTTGATAGTTTTCTCCCATGTATTCTCACTGTTAACCCTACGCCACACTCAAGTTTTCAGTTCCATCTAGGGGTAGGCCATCCTGCTCTTGGGCTCTTTGGACCCTGAGTCCCTGGTTTTCTTATTTATTTCACCTTTCCAGCACAATCACAGCATGGCAAATGCATGAGACAGACGCTGACAGCCAATTGGCACAGCAAAGTACCAGTATATGTAGGAAGCGGCCCGTCCAGACAGACCTGGAAAACAAACTCACCTAGCTAGCTGCTGCAGAAACCTTTGCATAGTTGTGACTCCGTTTGAATGGAGTTATGTCAGTGTAAGGTGAGCCTCACGTTCACTCCACTGTTTTAAAGTGTTTGTAACTGGACTTGAGCAGCACTCTGAACACGCAGGCCTTGGGGCGGCTGGGTGGAGGAGGAGAAGCTGAGTGCAGAACTAACTGCCTGAAGGGGCACACACTTCAGCGAGTGCTACATGTTCCCGGACACACCGTAACCGTATCCGTAAACAGGTGTGGAGTGTCCAGGCCCACATTCTGTTAGTGAAGTTACTGTAGACTGGGGTGTATTAACGGCTTCAGGGTATATACAGGAATCACTTAAAATATGGATTTAACTGTACTGAGGTAAAGAGAAGTTGCCACTTAATTATATACAGTTACCAATGAAGATTTTTTATTCAAGCTTAAAGTAAAAAGTAATTGTAGTTAAGAAAAATGAAGTACCAGATAAACTGTAACATATAGTATCTTAACTTAGAAGTATCAAAACAGGAATTCTTGATTCTAAGTAATGATCTCTGCAAAATGGAGCTTAAAGAAACCTTTTACATACCAATTTGATAAAATAATCTGCTGACCACGATTTGTCATTTTCTCTTACTACGAGAGCTTTTGGGAGAATCCGTGCTATTTTAAGGCCAATTGTGTTTTTCTTTCTTCTCCCCTTCCCCAACTTCCCCGTTTCTCCCTGCTGCCATCCCCAACTCCCCAGCCCCAATGGAAGAATTTCTGACACCTAAGTTTTTCTCCTCTTTGTGGATCCTCCAGAGTCTACTCATGGTAACAATATAGACCTGGCTGGGCCTAATGGGAACTTAGTTCAAGATTTTCTTCACCAGAATCATATTTTGGGGGCATTCCCACTCCTCTTCCCAATGTAACAGCTATGGTCACTGTATTTATCTTCTACTGAAAAAGGGAGGGAATTTCAAAGGAGTCTAAGGATGTTGCATTTCAGCTGTTACGGGACTTAAAAGCACAATGTGAACACCAGGCTTTTGGCTTATTTTAAATGTGAAATTCTCAAAATTAAAAGTGCTTTTCCATGAAGGAAACCTTTCCTTACACTAAAAGGGGAGGGGAGAGGGAAAGACTACCCACAGCACCAGTTTAGAATGAGGTTCAGTATGGCAATATCTGAAAAACTGAGAAGGTTCTTTAAATGTATGTGTCCCTACATGTCAAAATATTAAGGGCAAGTAAGAGAAATGACCATGAGGTTTTAAACCCAGGTTAAATATGTTTGTAACTTGCTGCATTCTTCTAACGAGCTCAGTTATACTACAAACTCCCAAAGTGGTTATTATCTGCGGCTTCTACTCTCTTGCTAGATCACACCAAACGATTTCCCAAGCTGAGAACAACTTGGAACAAGCTTTGCCAAAAGCCTAAACTGACTACTGATCTCTCATGTTGATTATATTTAAAATTCTCTTTTTAAATCTTGAATTTCTTCAAGATCAGGTACTGATGTTACTTCAGGAATAAAACAAAAGGGGGAAAACCTTCAAATTATTACTCTGAATTTCCTGTGTAATGTCCTTCCCAGCACTGCTTCTGACCATGTCTCAGGTGGTATTCCAGAAGAGCATCAGTTGTACTGCGCATCTAAGTCATAGAGGAAACTGTTTTTAAGCTGGTTTAGATTCCAAATGTATACAAAGGAAGTCACTTTGATCCTATAAATACTTCTTAATTTATTTTTAAAAAAATTGTGCTGTTAACCCTTTTACGGGGCAACAAGCTATGTGAAAAGTACAAAACTTTTTGTCAAATGTAGTATTGAGAGTGCTTTTGACATAGTTCACTGGTTTATCATCTGGATCTGTATATACTGTGCAACGGGCAAGGCTAGAATCCATGAACCAAGCTGCAAAGATCTCAAGCTAAATAAGGCGGAAAGATTTGGAGAAACAAAAGGAGGAAATTCTTTCCTATCCAATGTATACTCTTCAGACTAATGCACTCTTTCTATCAAGCCTTCTAAACTGTTAAATAAAGTTTCCAAACAAGCATTTTAAACTTCATTACACAGAAGAGCAACAAGAATGGTATCCCCCCAGACAAAAGGCAGGGGGGGAAAATATATATACTGAGTTCAATGGGTAAGCCTGAATGTAGCACAGTTCTTCACAACCGATGGGGGTAATTCGACATGGTGTCCAACAACGTTCTACGACGTGCTTCATCTCAACTGGTTACTATGAAGCAAGGTGTGAATGTTTGGCCCCAACCGGGCTTCAGAAATGGTTCTTTTTTCATGACGAGCATGTCTGTCCAGCTATCAATCATGTTTGTTTGCACCAAATCCCAAGCCATTAAAATACGACTAATTTAAGTTAAACAGAAGTCGTCTGCTCCAAATTCGCCATCAACTATCCATGCTACTGCATTCCTCTGAAGACAAGACAGGAGTATATTGGGAAGGGCGGTGAGAGGAAGAAGAGGGGAGGGGGAGAAAAAAGTTACCAGTTAGAAAGTTTTAAAATCAATACCATGACTTTAAAAAATATAGTAACATTAAAAAACAAACACATCAAGGCAAACTCTTAGTACTTTCATCATAATCATTAAAACGATGTGCCTGCATCATGTCTCAGACTATACATTAAACTCATGATCATTTTGAATACTGCAGTACTCAAATGAATAACTATATTGTAATCTCCGACTTTTAAAATGAACCTTGAAATAGTTATGCACAATAGGAAAATCTTCATGACAGTTTATAACAGTAAGACATATCTGGCAGTCCAAGACAGAACTGTGTATTATAACTATATACTTAATTCTCCTTTTGACAGCTCAGTTTGAAATTCTGAAAAATCACCCTATTTTTTCTTGGTGGGGAGGGGAGGTGTAATGTTATCAACAGCTTTACTGATATAGTTCACATGCTATACAATGTACTAATTTAAAGTGTACAATTCAATAGTTATTAGTATATTCATAGGATTGTTAAACCATCACCACAATCAATTTCAGAACATTTTCATCACCCATTAACATATACAAACACCCACCCCCAATCCTAAGCAACTACTCGTCTGCTTTCTGTCTCTATGGATTTGCCTGTTCAGGACCGTTTCATATAAATGGAATCACAATATGTACTATTTTGTGTCTGGCTTCTTTCACTCAGCATATTGTTTTCAAGGTTCATCCAAGTTGTAGCATATGCTAGCATTTGAGACTATTCCATTTTATATATTCCTCAAAATAAAGCAAAAACACACACACAGTATGGAACGCTACTATTATAACAAAAGGTCAGCAAATTCTCTATTTTGAAATGGAATTAAGTGACAAATTTTTATTTGAATGACTTATACAGCATATCTTAGGGTGTTATGATTTTTAAATGGCAACTTCTTTAGTCTCATCTATGTTTTTCAAAATTTCTATTCCACACAAGTATTACTTTAATTAGAAAAAAACAAATAAAACCAAAACCATGTTTTCAAGCAGGGGAATAAGAACCCAGAAGATATCTGTATAAAAGGCATATATAACCAAATATCTAATTATAGAAGTTGTTTTCCCATTTTAGGTGTAAGTGGAAATCTTTTGGGGGCTATACCTATGTAGCCAAAATACAATGGACAGTTGCTGCATTAGACCCAGACCTTTCAGCTGAGCTAACACTTGCTTACGTAGCGCAGTGGGTATCCACATTAATCAAATCCACCATAGAGCAGTGAACTCGATCCCACTGCAGTACACATATCCTCAAGGGTAGCTCTAAAATAAACCCACTTACAATAATCTGTTACGATATACCTATTTTCTACTTCTTTAAATCAAATATGCTTATTTGAAGAAAGAACTTTTAAATGACTGATAAAAGTAGAAAAGCACATATAATTATAGTTATAGATTTATAAAACATCTTAGAGAGTGGGTCCTGACATGTAAACAGGACAACAAAGAAGGTATGTTTTTTGGTCTTAGGGAATGTTAGGAAGTCAGGTAGTGATCTACAATACAGACAGGCCCTTCACAGTTCTGAACAACCGGGAAGGAGTTCTCAAAACTTTTTGACCCACACGCTCTTCCTGCTTTCCCCAATCTTTGGCCATACCTCCTCACCGGCCAGTGAGATCTGGCCAAGTCTTTTACAGTTTGCAGCCAAAGACAAACAAAAGAAAAGCAGGGAGAGTGTGCTTTTCCAAAGCACAGACGCTATCCTGACAACCGTCCTCGGTGAGAATAACCTAACCTAGAGCAGCTGGTCTTTCTTCCTCAAACACTTGAGCGGGACACACTATGAACAAAGCAACCTGCTCCGAGGTAAATTAGCTCCTTCTAAGCAAACTAAATACTGTACTTGCTCTGTTTGACAAAAGAGGGTACGTCATTTACAGAAAACGTCTCATTGCCTCTTTTCCCGAGCTCGGACGTCTTGGCTCAGTGAAGCTCTCTCTTCACCGCCAAGTGCCTGAAGCTGTGGCACCGCCTTCCAGGCCTGGGCGTGGAAGACCTGGCCGCACTCAGCGGTTCCCTCACCCACAGGAATGGGGATGAACACGCTGCTCTTTCAGGGCTACGAAGGCTTTATGGGGGTGCTGTGTACAAGCCTAGCATGCTGCTTGGCACCCAGGTACATGATACATTTTAGTAGTTCCCTTGCCTTCCTCTATCCATCATGCATAGCTCATGCTAGTAGGCTACATGCTGTAGCAGATGTTAATTTTTAAGGGTAAAATCCATAATCAAGATCATTCTAAAACATTTTGTGTACTAGCTCGTTCTCATGAGTTTAAAGTATAAAATGCTTCCAGATTTCCCTAAGACTTTAAAGTGACAACACTAGCTAGCTAACTGGATGTAAATGAGGTGGCATGTTCTAGCGTCTTCTCCCTACTGTCACCAATGAAAGTACAAACACAACACTGTCTGTCAGATGACTTAAACCCCGAATGAGGAGTCAGTGCACAACCTCTAAAAAAGGGAGAAGGTAAGGGATATCCCACACTTTAAACGGCTGCAGCTTTCTAATCAGCAGGGCCGTCCATCGGGAGAGGAGCGGGCAGCCGGGCAGCGGGGTTACCTTCAATATCCTGGTGGTCTAGAAACGGCGCCGGTCCCCATATTCTAACAGTGCCATCGTCTGAGGCGCTGGCCATCATGGACGGCACCTGTGGGTTCCAGCTCACACAGTTGACTGTGCGTGTGTGCCCCGTCAGCTCCGCGATGGGCAGCTCACTACGTTTGTGCCAGATGTAAACCTTGTGATCTGAATCAACAGTAATCCAGAGAACAGTTATGAAGTAGTTATATATTAACAAAGCCAACTTCAGCACACACAGAGAACACATGGCTTGATTATCAGAATTTAAAAAGAATAAATATAACATTAATAGTTTAACAAATTACCTTATGAAAAGCTATTTTAATAAAATATACATACATTTCCCCCCGTTAAAAGGTGATTAGCTCTCAAATCACAAGATCTATTTGAAATATTCTGTAATACATGAGTAATACATTTCTATAGACAAGGTCTTTGAATATAAACAAATGTAGGTTAGAGATGATAAATTCTATGGAAATGTGAGGTGACACAGAAAAGCAATGTATCCAAATTCAAAAGTAGCAATAAGAATAACAGCTCAATCTTTATTGAGTGCTTACAATGTACTAGGTACTAAATACATGCTATTATCTTTTGAATTTACATATATGACTTAATCTTCACCACCACAGTGAGGTGGGTACTATGCTTACCCCCGTTTCACAGACAAGATTTTGGAAACCTGTGCATGGTTAACAGCGACTGCCATCCAGGAGGCCCTGCTCAGGAGCTTACCAGTGAGTCTAGACAACTGTCCCATCATATGGCCCTGCAGTCGGCTAATTATAACCCCATGAAATGACCATAAAAACCCAAACCCCCACAACTTTGTTACTTTGTGATAAAACTAACCTTAAAAAACAAACAAACAAAAAACCCAAACACCCAACCAAATAATACAGAACAGTGGTTCCGAGTGTGGGCTCTGTGGTCAGATGACTATCCACACCCTCCCTGCATCTGGCTAGCTGTGTAACTTTGGCACGATGCCCACTCTTTGCAACTCTTCCTCTGAATACGGGGATTCATACTTCCTCATCTGTTCTGAGGACAGATAAGTCTGCAAGTGAAAGGTGTTTAGAACAGAGTCTAGCACACAGTAAACATCATGTATTACCATAAGAGTTAACAAATTTAGGTGGTGGTTCCTAAACAGAAGGCAGAATCCCAGGGTAAATCAGAAAAGTGTTCAATCTGAAGATCTACTGGTCAGCTGTGTGATCAATGTGGGAACTTCCGGGGGGGGGGGGGGGGGGGGGGCTGCCAAACGAGGAAGTGTCCGAGTTGTGAAAAGGTAGAAATATGCCCTGGTTTCAAAACTTGTAAGAAAAGATGAAAAGCTGGGACTGTATCTGAACTTTTTGTGTGTGTTTATGTGAAGCAAAAGCTAACACAGTCGTTGAAGAACTGCATTTGTCTTTCCAAGAAAGTACTTGTTGTTCAGTAATTTCCGAAAACATTTTTTTCCTTGCATAAAATGCAAATAGCAAAAGAAAGAAAGAAAGCGGATTAGTTTTTTCTTCTTGAACTGAAAAAGTCAACAAGAGAGAAAGATCCCAGGCTTGAAAAGTGTGAATGCAACCAAAATCTGCTACACTTGGAGGAAAACGCTTTTATGAACACACATCCAAGGAGGATATTTCCCGAAGATGCAGCAACAAGCAGTCAAGGTCAGAATGACAACTCTGCGGTCAAGCCCTGCTTGCCGCACCATCTGGGGAACCCAGAGCTTCCGCACAGGCACAAAATCAGTGGTTCTCCTCTGTGTTGCCAGCACAGTGAAAAGGCTGGAGTAAAGGCACAGTGTTTTTTGGGGAAGGTTTTCTAACTGCTCTACTTGATATTGGCATTCACATACTTGTGAATTTGGAAGGTCTTCGGAATCTATTCCTTATAAATAAATGACAAATGAATTAGTGTGGTCACCTTCGGAGATAATACACTCACTGCATCCACATGCTGTTCAAAATAAACATGTTTCATGTTTAGCCTGACACAGAATATAATGTGGTATAACTACATTATTCACCAGACTTAGTTCTGAGTTAGTTGGGGGGAGAGAGGGGGAAGAAATAGCATGACTAAGGATAATGATAGCCATACATATTAAAGCACTTCTAGAGAACACACTATTTTTTTAAGAACTACCGGGGGTTATGAGGAATAATTAAGAGGGGAAAACCCACTAGAACCATGACTGAAAAGAGCACTGGGGAAAAGATCTTAGAGCAGGAGAGGCTAAAAGGCAGGTAGGAAGTTGTATTTAGACCACATCAAAATAGAAACCAGCAGAGAATCAGGGGAACATAACATTGAACTAACAGGTAAAAAAGATTTTTTGACTGGAAAGAAGTAAACTCAAATCACTCTCCTCTCCTCTAAATGCTGTCTGTCACTGATTTTGGGGGCGGGGGTGGTGGTGGTGGGAGCAGCAGGGGCGGGGGGTAGGGAGAATAAATTCATATACTTCATGTTCAAGTCTGAATTCCTAAATGTCTGCTTTTGTCCCAATCCTTACACAGACCTTATACACCCAGGAAAAACTCACGGATCACATGTGATCCTCTTATTTATGGAGATGAGCTTTTTGGCAAGATTGGAACACTAAAGATCTTATATAAAAAATGGAACATCCCCCAAAGTGTTTACCAACATGATCCAGTTCCTTGGAGTATCTTGTAAAACTAGATTCACAGTATTTTAAAAAGTGATTTAAATAATTTGCTGTCATAGTACTTAGAACAGTATAGCAAGTCCCCATGAAAAATTGCTATAATTTGCCATTATTTATGTTTCTGTCACCTTAAAAAGTACACTAATTTTCAATACTGCCTTACTTATCTGTGCTTTCATGTTTTAAACAATTTATATATTTAAGTGAGACTGACTACTTTAGGCATATGCTTGCCTGAAATACTAATGCTATTAGACTGGAGCATAAACTTACTCAAAAAGGTGGAGGAGACAATTCTGTAATTTCAGTCTTTCTGAGACCATATGAATTATCAAACTAAATTACTCTGAAAATGCCATATATCTACCTATAGTCAATTCTGTGCAAGTTCAGGTAAAACATCACAATTAACCTTGACTTTTTATATACTAACCTCTGATAAAAAACGTCAGTCTCATGAAAAAACAAGTCAACATATGAAAGGTTTAACTAAATCTTGACTTGATACAGGCACCAAACATCTCTACATGGTCAGAACTGGTACTACTGATTTCTGATAAGACTCAGGTCATTCCAAAAAAGGACAAATTAACAGTGTACTGGATAAATAACTCCTGCAATTTTAAATTTAACATCTGAACTTGCTTGGAGACATGCCCACCTTCACAAATGGAGAAAAGTATAGAACTTTAAACACACCAATACATGTGAAAGAATAGTGACACAAATGATTTACCTTCACTGCCACTAGCGATGAAGTCTTCATTATGGCCTCCAAAACATGAATGAATTGTATAAAACCCTTGTGTAACACCTTGATACTTTCTTACTAAAACTCTGTCTTGCAAGTCCCATAAATGAACTCCCTGTAGACAAAAAAGAGTACAGGTATTTATTTATACCAACTCAAAAAAAGAGTTTAAAAAATAATCTGTGAATATCCCTTTCCCTAATGGAACATTTTCATTTTCTATTTATGTAAAATGCCAATGTTCTGACAAATTTAGAGTTGATTCTATGCACTTAAGGATCAAACACATGCAGTATAATTTTAATTAAGTATAAACATTTTTGTTTATATTTATAATAAAAATCACAATTAAAATTAGAACTACGTAGGATGAATTTTTCTGAGAATCATATTAGCTAACTTACCTGAGTTGCTACATTTAACAAAGCTAATCGGCCATTCTTTGAAATAGTAAAAGACATAATGGGATGATCTTCTTGTACTCTGTAACCAGAAAACAATTTGTCAAAAGCAACATACTAGGAATCAAGGAATCAAGACATTCAAATTATTAAAATGTAAAATGTTCTAGTTTAAATATCACACTTTTGTCTGTAGTCATTATTATACAAGAAATAGAATTTGAGGATTACTCAGCATCACCTGACCATCAATCCAAATCACCACAGAATTAACTAACACCAAATCCATAAAAACTCTTCTAAAGAGCGAGTTCAACTACACATTAAAAAAAATATTTTTGGTTTCAGAGAGGAAGGGGGAGAGAGACAGAAACATCCATGAAAGAGAACCATCGACTGGCTGCCTCCTGCACACCCTCCACTGGGGGCCACACGTGCTCCTGACCGGAATCGAACCTGGGACTGTTCAGTCCGCAGGCCGACGCTCTATCCACTGAGCCACACCGGCTAGGGCTCAACTAACACATTTTAATATAAACCAGATAATTGTTGTTTAATGAATACAAAAAATAGTTACATGTTCCTATCTGTAAGGTCCTCGAAGTTATATCCTCGAATTCGCTGGTGTGTATCTGATGCCAGAACAGTCTTCCCGTCACTCAAGCACCAAAGGCATTGCACTCTCACACCTTCCCAGGAGTCAAGGAGATTACCATCTAAATCCTGAGCAGGAGAAAGTGACAATGACCTTGGTCATTAAAAATAAACAACCCAAACAAAGAAACAAAGCAATTCCTTATTTTTCTGTATTAAGATTGTCTTTTCCTGAGACTATTCTCAGACTGATTGTTCCATTAAATGTTTTAAATCATGAAAATCTGAACACAAGTCAAATTTCATTAACACCACCACCAAAGTGGGAGGGAGTGAGCATCTCTGCCAATCTATCCTCCCTTCAAAAACACTACACACAGATAAACACAAAGAAAGAATTCCTAAGTTCCAAGTAAATGTCTCACTATTAGAAAACAATTCAAACATTCCTTTAAAATTCACTATATTGGGGTTTGTCCTATAATATTCAGAAGTTGAGACATGAAAAGATTACTAAAACTGTAATTACAGTTATAAAACTTAGGAATATGTTATGTCATTTTAAAAAATGTCACCAAATTTGTAACGTGTTCTAAAGATCAAGGCTCTCAAGATCATTAGCTTTTTGAATAAAAGTGCTAAGGGACATTTCACAGATTCGGGAACTACTACTATACCAAATAATGTATCCTAAAAGTTTAGACACAAACTTAGTAAAACGAATTTTAAACATTTTACTAAACTCATGGTCTACACTTTGCACAAACACTTAAAATGGTTAAAATGTCTTGATATAGTATATTTTAATTTTAAAAAATACATTTTTATTGATTTTAGAGGGAGGAAAGGAGAGGGAAAGAGACAAACATCAATAAGAGAAAATCATCGACTGGCTGCCTCCTACATGCCCCCCACTGGGGATCGAGCCCGTAACCCAGGCATATGCCCTGAGAATTGAACGGGTACCCTCCTGGTGCATGGGATGACACTCAACCAACTGAGCCACACTGGCCAGGCCGTATAGTATCTTCTATATATATAAAAGCCTAAGCGACTTAACGACTGGTCGCTATGACGTGCACTGACCACCAGGGGGCAGACACTCAATGCAGGAGCTGCCCCTTGGTGGTCAGTGCACTCCCGCAGCAGGAGTGCCGCTCAGCTGACAGAGGGGCACCAGACGTAGAGCTCATGGCTGGCTGCCGTAGCCCGGAGACCGCAGTGGAGCGGCAGCGAGCCTACTGAGCGGTGGTGGTGGCAGGCGCAGCAGGGCCAGGCCGGGATGAGCAGGAATGGCAGGCGGCACTGGACCGCTGGTTTTGTTTGATCCCCGCAGGCCACGCACCGGGCCTCTGATATTTTATAAAAGTCAAGTGAATTCTTTCTTTAAACAGAACTAAATTTGCTTTCAAACAAGCAGACATTTGAAAGGGAAAACTAAATACTCACACACTGATAGAACTGCCCACGCTGACCTCCAGTTACAAAGCGTTTCCCATCTGGATTCCAAGCCACACTTGTTAAACTGTCTTCATGTGATTGGCTCATTTTTGTCCTTAGCTCTCCCGTCTACAAAGAAATAAAACTGTGAATAAGACCTTCAAATAACCCCTATAAAGGGAATGTGTACAGAAAAAAAAAAGAATACTAACTGGGATATCTGGTTAGTTTTCTTAAATTGGCCTTATGAAAAAATGCTTTTAGCACTTACAAGAGAAATTAAAGACTTGGAGAAAAACCCAGGAGTTGAACAATGCCTGGCACCAGTGACCCAAAGAATAGCTATGATGAGATAAACTCCAATAAAATTCTCATCTTAAATCAATTACATTCATAAATTAAAACATGTAATCATTCCCAAGTAAGATGAAAAGTCTAACACTATACACCTACTCCTTCTGAGTTTCCACGACTTCTCAGGCCACATTTTATTTTAAATATTCCTCAGAAATATCACCAATAGGTAGAAAAACTATGTCCTTTAACTAGGCCAAGGGTGTTAAATTTCGTATTCAAGATGCTCAAAATGTAGTAGGGAAATGGGAAAAGAGAAATGAAAATTATTTTTCTGATATGTAACTTTACTTCAACTAAAAGTAACAGAAAAGAGAGAGGAATTTCTGTACTATTTAGCAATAGCCATTCTAAAGCATTCCCAACTAATAAGCAAGGCTATTTAGTGGTTACAACCTTCAGATATCCTCCTGTTATTTTTCTAAGTTATTCAACTTAGAAGGTAGACACATACCATTTAATCTAGTCTTGATTCCATTTTGTTCATGGATTAGAAACAGGATCTGAGAGAGAATAGCTGCCCTTGGTATAATTAAAAGTACATGGGCATAATTTTCCTGTGAGAAATGGGTAATCAAAAGTAAAAAAAAAAAAAAGAGTGAAAACAAAGTGTATGATCAGGAAATGGGGGCACAAAAATAGAAAACCAGATGTCTCCCTTACACTGAAAAAAATATTCAGCAATCTTAAATCCTTCCCCCATATTGTTAACTGCTCTCACCTATTTATTTTTGGGTTGGCTGATATAAACGGTTAAAGTAGAAGTCTAGAAGCACAAATACACATGCAACAACTAAACCCTCGGCATTTTCTATCCAGGAATATGTTAATACACTAAATTCTGAAATGGCCTTTTCTTCTATTATGTTCAGGATAGTGAATACATGAGGCTATTAATTTGGAACCTACCTAAAAACGTAACAGAACAATTTGAAAACTGACTAAAAAAGACCACCCTTTCAGAACAAGTATGCAAAGTCATGCATAGTAAAACAGTTAAGCTAAAAATACTTTAACTGTCCAGAAATTAAAAAACTGACTCAAAGGAAGACTAAACAGGTACTATACGTTAAGAGTCTCTATTACAGGATTATGACTACATTTCCCTGCTTTTGAGAGTGGGGAAAAAAGCGTTAATGAAAACAATTTTTATTGTTTAGGTCAGATTCCCTTCAAACCTGTTTTATTGAGAAAGCCATATATTCTATTTTGTGCTTTGCCACTCCCTAGCTGAACTCAACCCCAAATACAACACTGGTTTGATAAAAATGGCATAAGGACACTTTGGGAATGATTTGGGATTATAAATTATGAAATGAGTATTAGATAGCAGAGAACTATAGTTAATGTTCTTTGATAAGATAACGGCACTTGGTTATATATGATAATATTTTTTTTTGGAGATACATGCTAAGTATTTAGGGGGTAAAATATATCTAATTTACTTTGACATGTTTTGAATATGAATATATGTGTAATGTGTATGTATGCATATTTGTACGTATGTATGTATGTATGTATGTACACACAAATGTTCACAACCGTTGAATCTAGAATGATCGGCATATGGGTAACATTGTGCTCTTCTTTCAACTTGTCTTAATGTTTGGAAATTTCTTTAATAAAAAGCTGGAGTTGAATCTTAAGTAAATGACTGAGCAGTAAGAACATTTTACTGATATAATAGCAAGGTTAAAATTATGGCATATCATCTTTTGGTACATCTTAGTACTCAGTTTATCCTCTATCTTTATTTGAGTCATATCCATGCAGTTTAATCTTCACTGTCTTGCTAAAATCAACTTACTTACAAGTTCCCCAGACTCAAAATCCATTCCTAGAAATTTATACTTTTATACTCAAATCATAGTCTAGGAGTTAAAAAAAACATCACCTAATCAATCAGCGTAGCAAAGGAAGTTTTTAATTAAAATTTTTAAAAATCCTAAGTATAAGTTTCCCAAAACATAAACTGTAGATAATGGAGTAAACTTAATGCTGAGTTTATCTAAAATGGGCCCTGGATAAAGTTCATGTTTTCATTTAGAAACAGTAATAAAACCCTTCATAGCAAGTATTGAAAACATCATTTAAATTTACTAAACTAAATAAAGAAAATTAAATACAGGGAGGGAGATGGTGCGATTGCCATTAGAATAGAAAATCTGATTTAACGCTGATGTCTTCACACTTGTAAGTTTTGTGTACATTTATAAAAACTATGAAATATAAAATCTTTTTGGAGATACAAAGTACCATAGTAAATAGCATGAATTCTACAGGACAGCATTCCTGAAAATACTTATTGACCATTCTTCCAAAAACTCTATTATACTTAGCCTAATATTTAAATTTGTAAAATTTCTGGACACTTGGGTTCCATTTGAAGAATTTCCTTTTGTAAGAGGCAGAGTATGGTAATTTTGGTTGAATGGCTCTGTTCCATATATTGAAAATGAGCAGTATGACTATGCTTTACTTAAAGGCTATACCACGGATGGAACTTGCTCACTTGTACATTCCAAAGCCAAAGCTCAGAGCAGTCATCTGGGCCACAAGCAACAAGGTAGTTGTCATCTGGACTCCATGCAATATAAGAAACGCCATAAGCATGTCCTTCTAACGTTTTAAGCAGTTTTAACAGGTGTGTATCCTAGGAGGAGAAACAGACAGCTGAGTTAACTTCCACCCTTAAAGTCCCTGTTTCGTGGGCATGAGAATTTATATAGCTACAAAGATGTACTTTGATAATACAATCTGAGGAAGTTTCACAATTTCACCCCAACTGAAGCTCTGACAAGCTTGCTTCGTAAAGACTTGTTCATGCTGCAACATCGATTAAACATGGACTTTACACAGGACATTGTGTGCTAGATGGAAACATAAAGATGACATAGACAATGTCCTTGGGGGGCTTTCAAGGAAACAAAAGACAGGTAGGAGTAGTAAGTGCTACCTCTTACTTGTTTTTTAAAACAGCTTTACTGAGATATATACCTAAAATTCAGTCTTTTGAAGTATACAGTTCAGTGGTGTTTAGTATATTCACAAAGTTGTGCAACCATCACTACTATCTAATTTGATAATATTTTCATCACCCCAAAAAGAAACTAATATTCTTTAGCAGTTATTCACCATTCCCCTTCCCTTGGCAACTGCACTTTCTCTATGGATTTGCCTATTCTGAGCATTTGATATAAATGGATCATACAACATGTGGCCTTCTGTAATTGGCTTAACTTGGCATGTTGCAGGGTTCATCCATGTTGTAGAATGTATCAGTGTCTCATTTTTTAAAATTCTTGAAGTATGTACCATACTTAGTTTATTCACTCATCCGTTGGTGAACATTGGCACTGTTTCTACTTTTTGGCTATTATAAATAATGCTGCTGCCTCTATGTATGAGTTTTTGTACAGACCTAGGTTTTCGTCTCTTGGGCAGCTTATCTGGGAGTGGAATTCCAGGATTATATACAAACCCCGTGATTAATATTCTGAGGAACTGCCAAACTGTGTTCCAAATGTCTGTACTAGTCCGTTACATTCCCACCAGCGGAGCTGCCACTTGGGTGGTAATCAACATTAGCCCTGTTCACAAACAGTATCTCATTTAACACTCATACATCTGAATGGTTAGTATTCTCCTCCCCCTCCATTTAGAGAGAGGGAGATGAAGGTTTAGAGAGGGTAGAACTTGCCTCTGTTTACAACTAGGGATTGGAACCTGGGTCGCCTGACTTGAAGCAACTCAAGATACTCTTGAGCTGTGCAGGATGAATTGTAGAGAGCAAACATGGAAGTGGCAAATGACGAACTAGACATCTTTATTTTAGGGTAAAGGGCTTATATTTTATCCTGAGTGAAGAGCCACTTAAGACTTTTTAGCTGTGGAGTACATACATGATATTTGGCTTTAGGAAGAGAACTCACACAACAATGTAGAAGACAAATCAGAATGAAGGGACACAGGATAAGGACACCCTTAAAAAGTTAATGCAACAGCCAGAGTTAAGACAAGAAATGAGGTCCTAAATGAACACAGTTGGGACTGGAAGAGGTCAGATCAAATTATTCTTGGGACACAGAATTGACAGAACAGAACAAGATAAGAAATGTTCCAAGACAACTTGCAATTTCTGTCTTAGGAGATATTGATGGATGTGGACAGGAAATAGAGGTAGGGATTTAACTAGAGGTGGGAAAAAGCAATGTTTCAGACTTTAGTCTAAAGTTGAAAAAAAGAGAGGATATTAACCTTTTGCACTCGGATGTCGAGTGTGACTTGACACGGTTAGCATTAAATCCCGAGTAGAATAAAGGAATTGAGAAAAAAGCAAGAGAGTGCAAAGGGTTAATACTATATTCTCACAAGAACAGTCTCTCTATACTAATCTACCCAAAGTAGAAATACCATGTTCATGGAATCCACTTAACTTTGTTTAGATTTTGACAGGGGGAATAGGCAAAACTCTTGTTTTTTAGAGGCAAAGGTAAGAAAACCTGCTAAAAGAAACTAGGCTGTGGAATCACAGAAATTCAAATCTTAAGGTTCTCTAAGTTGTTTTTTTTTTCAAAGCCATTAAAAAACACAAAACCTGTGTGCAAAAAGATCACCAATTTTCTCACAAGTGTTTCAAATAGTATTGGACATAACAAAATACCATCATACCAAACTAAACCCACAACTTCTCAGATTGGAATGTAAGCATTAACTCTACATTTCCCAACTAATCTGGCCACAAAAGCCCTTCACACGTAACATCTATTAGCATTCTGCACAACCAGAATTCTGACAAAAGCACTCTGGGAAGTACTGGCAAGGAAGTCTAAATTCTTTAGCAAAGTATACAAGTGCCTCTTCATCTGGCCGCTCCTGAATTCATTAACCTCACTTCCTAGTCTGCGAAACCTCTTCCCCCAAACTGCCCAAATGCTCTGCCATGTTTTCTTTCATCCAAGGGCCAGTTGTAACTAGCTTTGCCTACATAATTATTTACTCCTTCTTCACCTGAGACTTACATGTCTTACTTTCCAAACAAAAGTGGCTCTTACACACTGCTGCTAGAAAAAAGCAGAACAGTTTTGATATTGTTGCTCTCTTTTCAGACATCTGAGAATAACTGCCGATTGAACACAAAACTCTTAAGAGTAGTATTCAAAGGCCATGGTTAGAAACTATTTTCCTACCCTTATTTCCCACTCTTTGCCTTACTCATACTATTCTCATATTTGGGGGTGAGGAAACATTCCCCTTTCTAGAATGCCCTGTTCCTGTCTCTCCCTGTGTTATGCACAGCAAGGCGCACATGAGGGACTCTCCCTGTGAAGCTCCTGTGCTCTCCTAAGACTTTATGTATATTGTGTGATGCTTATTTCAGTGCTAATTTCCTTTCCTAAACTCTAGATCCCTGAGACCTCCAAGGAGTCAATCAGGAATAGAAGTGGGGATCCTTGAACATAAATGAGAGGAAAAGCACATCTTCATTTTTAAGAACCATGGGCTAAAATTCAGTATTTCCTTCAATCTTGAATGTAGGTAATTAACAAGGTATAGTGTTAGTTATTATATTAGGCATATTAGTACACTGTTAATAATAAAAATCTTAAATATTTTCATATCATTATAGTTGTTGCAGAAATCTCAAAATACTACTTATGCTCATCCCTACTTCAAAATTTTGGTAGTTATTAGATCTGCTATTATAATTTGTTATTCAAATGTTAATAAACAAGCAATGTATTATTATACTGTATCTGTTTTTGTACTATTTTGATAACTATGTTTCACTATAATTGGGTTTCCTTAGTAATTAATATGTAATATATACTTGGGCTTTCTATGTGTTTTGGTTTATGTATTTAAAAACACTGTTCTGCAGAGGGGTTGACGGGGTCATCAGAATGACAGAGGAGTACATGGCACAACAAAAAGTGAAGAACACCTGCTTTAAGGCAAAGACTAGCTCTTACTTACTTTCTTCATTCATAGTATATTACAGATACACAAGTTTGATGTATGTCCTCAAATTTGAATCTCTTTTTTAAAAAATATTTCCTTCTATGGATCCTTTTCTCTATTTTTCAACATCGGAGTCCAAGGTCTTTATCCTGGGCTAATATATTCTAATTCTAAATTTTTTAAAAAAGATCATTCACTTTATGATTTTAGGTGAAGGACTGCTAACCAAATACATTTCCTTAACCTATCGAGAGCCATGAATTTCTTTGATTGCTTGATAAATGTCCAAGTGGCTGAAAGAAATGGAAATACTTATTTCAACAAATCTGTAGGTCACCTGGTTACACACAATGACAAATCTGATTTTAAAACTTAGAATTTTAAATCCAGAATACAATACTGCTCATATGTATCACTGGGAATAAAAAGGTGTGTGTGTGTGTGTGTGTGTGTGTGTGTGTGTTTAACAGAAGTTCCACAAATTATACAAAACAATGAAATATTTCAAAAGGCAAAATGGTGATGAGTCTTTTCTAACTTGTGACAGAAGGGCATTGTATTAGTCCATAAATCAAGTATTAACTAAGATAAAAATGACATTAAGAGCAGGTCTGGAATAAAAACATTCCTGGATTTGAGTCTAACTCTTTCATTTACTAGCTGTGAGAGCCTGGGCATTTAGCTTCTGTATGAGTTTTCTCATTTAAAGAAAGGAGATGTTTGTATCTCAGAGAGTTATTCAGAGGAGTAAATTAAACAATGCACACACAGACTTAGTACAATCACTCGCATATCACACTCAACAATTTTGATAATTTTTATACCCATAATCTAGACAACACAGAAAGAGGTAAGACATGACAGAGATGACAAAAGAGGTTCTTGCAAAATATTATCTGTATGTGCATACATTAAAAATGTGTACTCATTTAGATTTAAAATGATCTCTCTTTGCAATCTAAACACTCCTACTAGAGTACATACCGGATCAACTTGCCATATGATAACTGTTGTATCTTTTGATCCTGTTGCTAGTTTAGTGCCATCGTTAGAGAATTTACAGAACCACACTTCATTACAATGCTCCGTAAGGATCTGCTGAGTATAACATGGGAACTGCCTCCTGAAACAAAGAAGTCCACAAATCATTATTCTTTCAAAACAAATTAATCACAATGACAAAGGTTAAACAACTGATAAAACTTCTTTGGAGATCAAAAACTTAAAAAATAAGATATGAAAGCATTTGTAAACCTTAACAATCAAGTTTACATTGATTTGTCAAATAAAGACGGAATACATTAGTTAAGACAATCTTAGGGGAAATCAGTAACCCAAAATTTGGTTCAATTTACAATTTATTCTTTTTAAGAGACATCTAAAATCAGAGTAGCAAAATATTTCTAAAAAGGACTGATGCACAATCAAAATTATAGGGCACAGAGCTAAACCCCAAGGACAGATGAAGTCAGGGGAACAAATATAGTAACAAAAACCTGATTAAAACTAGACAGAGAAAAGTAACACAGTAAAGCAGACCAAAGAGTAACCCCAAACTCCCCTATGCGCTCATTTTGAAGCATCAGCAAGTTAAAAACGCACCTGGAAAGCTGTTGAATATTCTGCTGAAATGCTCCCAAGATTCTCACCCACAGGAAAAAGATAAAACCCCTCAAAACAAAGACCTGTTGTGGGCTTGCTCTATAGCAGCGGTCGCCCACTGGTGGTCCGCGAGGTCCAAAAGGTTGGCGACCGCTGCTCTACAGCACACCCATGCCCCTTCCTGGGCATGAACTTTTTACTTCCTCCTAAACGCTAAGGGTTCCAGAGCCTTGCCATCAGGGGAGCAGTGGGCAGTGGCAGCTCATCCCGGGCAAATCCCTTGGTCCTGCCTCCAAGGCCCCCTTTTCTGTGACTTCCACGTGAGCTCACAGCAGCTCGGCCATGGCTCACGTCTTTCCTACAAGGTTTCTAGGGAGCCAATGCAGAGCGCCGCCTCGGCTCCCCTGTTGTTTCTTCTTCCCTAAGCCCCCCCTTTGTCTCCCTGCTCCCAGCTTTAACACACACTCTCACAATAAACAAACATTACAGGGCACCACTCATCCAGTCTGACAATCAGTTACATTTGAATGTCATTAAAATGGTAAATTGTCATTTTTTTCATTGTTACTTAACCTTTTAAAAGACTAATAGCCCCCTGTTTTTTAAAAAGACTAATTTTGGATGTAATCAAGTGATAGTTTATCTACGTATTCAAGTAAATTTAAAATTTAAGATGGTGTTAAAAATATCAGTACCTTCCCAAATAAAACTGAATAAAATGTAGCATTTTAATCAAACTGAACCCTAGCATTTTAAGTTTCTATAAAATATTACATAATACTTTACTTAAAAATTAGTATTTGTAAAGCAATCTGTGGAGACATCCTTCCATTGGTTGCTGCTGAAAAAAAACCCACCAAGTCATTAAAAAACACACAACCCTATTCTTTACTGGTCAAACTTAACAAAAAATATGTATATATTAACTGTGAAAAATGTAAATAATGTACAATCTAATGAAAACTATTAAGTGCTGATTAGGATATTTTTAAAAGTTATAATTTAGCCCTAGCCAGTGTGGCTCAGTGGATAGAGCATCGGCATGCGGACCAAAGGGTCCCGGGTTCGATTCTGGTCAAGGGCACATACCTTGGTTGCAGACTCCTCCCCAGCCCTGGCCCTGGTCGGGACTCATGCAGGAGGCAACCAATCGATGTGTTTCTCCCACATCGATGTTTCTCTTTCCCTCTCTCTTCCACTCTCTCCAAAAGATCAATAGAAAAATATCCGTGGGTGAAGATTATAAAAAAAGAAAAAAGTTATAATTTACTTAATCATAATCAATTTTCTACTCTCCAGAGAGAAGAGCTGGTATTTCATTTCAATGCTAAGATTTAGCTTGTGAAAATAGTTTTCTAGTTTCAATGCTAAAATATAGTTTCTTAAAAGGAGTAAAGCAGATAAGAAACATCGACTTTTCTTTTGAAGACCAAATATCTTCTATCATTTACTTTCAAAGATATTGGTATAGAAGTTAAAACACTTAGGAAAAATGTAGGTCACACTCTCATAGATTTCAGTTTCCCAACAGGAAGGCAATCTCTTAACCTACTGACACCTTTGAATCATGAAGTCTGCCATAAATACCTTTCAGTGCATTCCACCAACAATGAACTCAAGAACCAAAAAAAAGATTTGGGTTCACAACTGCCTTAATTTTCAAACCGGTCTCAAATTCCCTAAAGGAGCTATGAAATAAGAAACCATATAGTCTTTTAATCTATTATCTCCTCCGACCTCTACTCAATTTAAATGAAAGACTTACCAAGTCAAAGAATAATGTTCAAGAGTAAAAAGAGATAAAGGAAAAGAATCTTTAATTATTTTCT
Organism: Eptesicus fuscus; assembly: GCF_027574615.1. Classification (NCBI taxonomy): domain Eukaryota; kingdom Metazoa; phylum Chordata; class Mammalia; order Chiroptera; family Vespertilionidae; genus Eptesicus; species Eptesicus fuscus. The sequence continues at coordinate 6,608,543 of NC_072496.1, read as the reverse complement.
TTTAGAACATTTAAGACATGCACCAAGTAATTACCTAGTACTTTAAGATAAATAACACTTGAAATTTAAGGCCAGTAGCACAAATAAATTATTATTTTTTATTGCAACTAGGGAGAATGAGGTGAGAACTCACCTACATGTGAAAGTAGCTTATGCATACCTAAAAAATTAGCGTAAATCACAGTGCATGCGTGTAATTTTGAGAGTTACTCCGAAGTTCCTCAGTTTTCCAAAGCCCTCACCCTTATGTATTTCTGTCCTTCCTAGCCATGCTCCTTCCAGCAGTTCTTCGAAGTTGTCTGGAGAAGAGACTGACCACATTACTGCCGCTGTTCCTATTTGGTCCCCCAGACCCCCATCATCTCCTTCCTGGAGTTTGAAAGATTTCACAATTTTTTTTTTCAGAACCTTAAAAATTAAAAGCTATGTTTTCATTTTGGAGTTTACTAAAATAGTAGGGACAGTTATATTCAAAACACTCCTAACATCAAAAGTGAAGCCTGAATTCTTACAAGTTAAACAATGTATATAGGTAGGTATAAAAACAAAACCCACACCAGAAAGTTAACACTGCTAGTCTAACCATTTTTAGCAGAACTTGCATTAGGAAAAAGTATTTTGGGGCAGGAAATAATTTGGGCCAAAGTTAAAATAGCCATAATGTCCAGAACAAGAGCCACTAAGTGGTCTCTGGCATCCAGGGACACCAAGCACTGGGCCCTGGCATTCTTACCTAATGTCCCTTACCCGTCCCTAAAAAAATGGCCAGAGAAAGAAATGACCACCCATGGTTTCCAGCTTCAGTTCTCCAGGGTGGCTTGCTATACATCAACATATACACAGTTTTCTTACTTTTCAACTTCAGTAGCTCTAGCTTTACTTATGAACAGATGCTAAATCAGACATGAATTGTTTTATAGCTATAGGACAAAACTAAAAAGGGAAACATCTTATTCAAGTTCAAATTGAGCCTGTAAAATGTCAGCATACTTCAGAATTTAAATTTCCTCTTACCTGCTACAAACATGATCTATAAGCAGAGACACAGAATCTAGATTATTATCAAGTTTGGTATTGTGATATAGGCACCGATCCCTCTGTAGTTCTACCGCCTGCCGCAGGAGAGTCTGTAAACGCCGTGGGGGAAGCATCACCGATGGTGGTAAATACGCTTTAAATAGGAGACATTTTTAAAAAGAGAAATAAATATTAAAAAACAAAACAGGATAAACTTTTACATAAGACAGTTACTTTATAATATTGTTCTTAAATAGAGCAGTTTTGGGCGATGTAACATGAGCTTTATGAATATCTATTTGTCTGCAGATGTGTTGCCACTAGAATGGAAGATACCTGAACAGGAGGGCTTTAATATGTGGATCTTCTAAACAACAACAAAATCAATAAAAAAAGAAAAAGACGGCCTGGCAGGTGTGACTCAGCGGTTGATAGTCCACCTATGAACCAGGAGGTCATGGTTCAATTCCTGGTCAGGGCACATGCCCAGGTTATAGGCTCGATTCTCAATAGGGGGTGTGCAGGAGGCACCTGATCAATGATTCTCATCATTGATGTTTCTATCACTCTTTCCCTCTCCCTTCCTCTCTGAAATCAATATAAATACTTAAAAATTAAGTAAAAAAATAAAAGAAAAAGGTGGTAACAATGAAAACAAAATAAACATGATGTGTGAGAGGGAGACTATGCATCACTAAAAGTGTAAGAAAAAATTCCAGTTAACAAAGAACAAGTCAAAATCCTGGAACAAGCCAAATTCTAGTTGCTTCTAATGTCAATGAAAATTCAAAAAATAACTGGTGTCTAGATACTGATATCAATCTATTCTGATCCTTAATGTCTTATACCTCCCAGTCACATGGTTTTCTGATTCTTAGGATCTCTGTTCTCAGATCAACATGAAATATAAAGAGTAACATGACTTAAGCACAGAGGGAAAGATCTATATATATATAAAAGCCTAAGTGACCATCGCAACCGAATGGATGACCGAACAGGCTGTGTGGGGATTGGGCCTAAACTGGCAGTCGGACACCCCCTGAGGGGTCCCGGATTGGAGAGGGTGCAGGCTGGGCTGAAGGCCCCCAACCTCCCATGCATGAATTTAGTGCACCAGGCATCTAGTTGTTTATATAAAGATGTGGCAAAAATGAAACTCCTACCCTAAATTGGAAGCCACAGAACATAGTTGAGGGGAGGGTGAAACAATTTACAGAAGAAATCTGGGCCTTATCATTGAACACACAATATTTACAACACTCATGGTTTACAGCTGTGGTTTATATATATTTTTTGCCCAACCACAGCACTTTTCCCACAAACAAAATCTTATGGGGAGCATCGCTACATAAAACAAAAGAAAGGGGAACTGCCTGGGACCAGCACCCTCTCACTGTCTGCAGAGGGAAGCTTCTTAAGACTCATGGCAGAGTTGGAAAGCTCTGGTTTACAGGGTTCTCTTGATGGACCTCCCTACAACCTTTCCCTAAATAACCATTCAATAAGAGTGTGTCTAGACACAAGCCCTCCTAATTGACTCACAATACCCATTTCTACTCTAAGAACAAATACAGAGACACCAAAAAATTAAGACTCTCACTTTGAAGTTTGTCCAACAGCTTCGATCGGGAAGCTGTTCCTTTGCCTTCCCATTCTGCTTTTGCACGTAGGTCTTCTGCATGGCTACACATCAGATACCTGAAAATACGACAGGGAAAGAACCAAATAGCAAGTCCTTTTCTCTGGATTAAAAATAATTGAAAAATACTGATTCTGCTCAAGATAGCTAATTTTTACTAAGAAACATTTATCAAGAAAAACTTAAGTGGACCCAATTCATTAATACAACCTGGCATCTGGATATAATTTAAAAAAATGTAATATAAAAGAAGTAGCTTAACACATGTTTTTATAATATATATTATCTATGAACATATTCTTATATATACTGTAATTGTTATCTATATATAGCTCTTATTGTGTGCCAGGCTCTAAGCATTCAACATCTATTATTACTTCATTTAATGCTCATAACAATCCTGTATGAAGTATGCCGTATTATTCTAATTTTATAAATGAGGAATTGAAGACAAAGAGCTTAAGTCACAGACTTAGGGTCAAGTTAAGAGGCAAAGTAGGAATATGAATCCAGACACTCTAGCTGCAGAACTTGCTCTTAACCACCATGCTAACTTAACAGCTTCTCACTAGTAATACAAAAGAAAACCTTAAAAGTTAATACTAAGTTAATTAAACAAAACAACATACCTTTAAGAGATTATCAAAAACGTCACTCAAGAAATGGTATAATTGGACAACCATCCTTGTGTCATCCTGTGAAAGGTACTGCGATCCCCAAGCAGGAAGTTTGGGAACTGCTTTATTCCTCACTATCTGTGCCGAAGGAGGCATAAACGCTAAAGTTCATGGACTCTGGAGAATACATGAGGGCCCCCTGCTGGAAGTGTGACCCTGACCTGGTTCTGCCTCTTCTCAGAAGAACGGGCTTTAAAAGCAAAAGAAGTGAAGGCATTATTTAAACATGGAGATTAGACCTGGCAATAACTCTCCTGCTATTTGTTGTCTGTTCTCAGACAAATCTGTTCTTCTCACTTGTAAAGAGGGGATGAAACAAGGCAGTAAGGATTAAATGAGATGGAGTATGAGCATATGAAGTACTCGGTCCACTACCTGGTATTCACACAGAGCTTAATATATGATAATGTAAGTACCAGAAACCTCTCAGTTAACCCGAGTATCACCTCCTCCTTTTCTTAACTGCATAAAGCATATTGCACTTAGCATTTAAATCAATTAATAGCCTTTCACCCAACAACAGAACTACTTCTTCTCTTGCTATTTAGTATTCAGTGCCTTAGCTGATGAGAATTTAATTTTTTAAAAATTGTATGAGTAATTAAATTTAAGCTGGATATTGCAAAAATTTGGTTTCTAAAATATCCTTTTGGGAGTAAAATTTATTATCAATAATTCTGAGAAAATCATTTACTTTTTAAATTTTGTAAAAATAACCTACAACAGTTTCTGCACCTTTTTGAAAATATTACACCTTAAGGTTTCAAAGGAAGTCACACGGCATAACTGAAAACACTGGACTGAGTTCTGACGTCAGCTCCACATCTTGTCACCGCCGGGCCATTTCCTTCTGTGCAATAGTCTAGGGACCAACCTGATGAAGCTCACTGCAGAAGAAAACCGCTACGACTAAACTTAGGCACTACTGCCAGAGCAGAAAAGGAAGTCCACCATGTGAATGGCACTTGGGTGACACAGAAATCAGACACCTCTGAAAGAGGTAATCCGAATAAAGTAATGTGTCAGCTACAATACTGAAATATCCAGCAGAACTGACTATTTCAAGATGCAGTAGTGGGTCAAGACCAATGATTCTGGAAATCAGTCAAACCAGGTTTTGAATCTTGGCTGACTTACTAGCTGTATCTTGGGCTGCTTACTTCACCGCTCTGAGGCTTAGATTCCTTATCTGCAAAAACCCTAAAATGAACCCTGTACATCTTAGGGCCTACCTTTTTGAAAGCTCATTATGTGTGAGATATTGCTCTAGATCAGGGGTGGGGAACCCTTTTCCTGCCCAGGGCCATTTGGATATTTGTAACATCGTTCGCTTAATATAAATTTATGTTGCTATGAAAAAAGCTCTCAGATTCATTGAATTTCGAGTCCCACCTGCGGTTGCATGGCCAGACCAAGTGATTTCACGGGCCTTATATGGCTTGAGGGCTGGACACTCCCCACCCTGTTCTAGATGCAGGGGCTGTATCATGTTATGAAAAATGCTATAAAGAAAAAAAAAGTAAAAGCAGAGTGATGTGACAGAGAATGCCTGGTGGTGGTCTCAGGAGCGGATATTTGGGTTGGGACCTGAGCCAACTCTGCAGAGATTAGGGAAGAGCATTTAGGATAAAGTGAACAGGCAGGATAAATGCCTTAACGTTAGTGTCACTACAGCAATGAGTAAGGAAACGGATGGCAGGGAAGGATCAGGGCGCTTGTCGGCTTGGGCAGAGTTTCTGCATTTTAAGCATGCTAGAAAGCCAGTGGACAGTTTTAAGAAAAGGAGAGAAATGGGTTAATACATGTTTTGCTTATGTGTTTCTGTGGCTGCTGTGTGGAATATGCACTGTTAAGGGAGGGAGAGGCGCTTATGGCTTAACTAGGGTAGAAATTGTGGAGGTGAGAGAAATGGACAAATCTGGGATGTTTTAGAGTTAGGCCCTTTCCTGTCTTCTTTCCCCCACCCTCCCAGGGCATTATCTTTGCCTTTCTCTCTCCTAAGTTCCAAGGGCCTTTTCTGCCTCTATAACTTGTTTCCTCAGCTTATGCAGCCCAGCTGGTTCACTTCTACCACCTCTAGAATTTTCTAAACGAACTTTCTCTTGTAATTTGAAAAATAAAAAGGATGAGGCTTAAGTTTTTTGTCTGAACAAGTGGGTAAAAGGTCTTACCACTTACTGAAATGAGGAACAGGTCAGTGAGAGTGAAGTGGGTGGATGGGCAACTGGAATCAAGAGTTTTGTTTTGAACAGTTAACTGAGGCACCTATTAGCCAAGCGGAAACTGTCCAGTAGGCTATCAGGTATGTACGCTGGGAGTTCAGATGAAAGGTGAATTTAAGAGCCCCCGGCACATCGATGGTATGCGAAGGCATGGTACAAAATGAGGGTACCTTGGAAGAGTGTTCAGACAGAACAGAAAGGAGGTCCAGAACCAAGCCTTTGGGTACTCTAACTTTTAAAGGATTGACATGAAAATAAAATGAGATTGTACATATGAAGTGCTTAGCAAGGACCTGGTACATGATAAGTATACATTAAGAGAATATATGCATTAATTCTGGAAACTTCAATGGATAAACCATTTCCAACTTATGAAATACTTTCACATTTAGTTTTTTGTAGAAGATTCTGAAATGGCCTTTCACCAGCAATACGTATTTCTCCTTCCGTTTACCCACTTAAATATTTCTCTGTTCTAATATGGAGTACATCTATAAGTGAATCTATCAGGCTAGTGTTACCTAAATTCTTTACCTAAGAATTTAGCAATATTCAGATCTTGGAAAAATGTTAAAGAGATGTAACTTTGAAAGCTGACCTTGATAAAAGTTACAGCCCTCCATCAACCTGGAGTCTAAGAACGAGGCTTCCTTACCCACTGAGAACATGAATGCGCTCTGTATTGTATTTCAGTGGCGTCAATTCACAGCGTAGAACTTGAAGGGCCTCCAGGACCTTGCCATCCTCCAGGTATTCCAGGTACTTCTGCTGCAGCAGCAAAAACTTCATCCTCTGACATGACAGAAAGCAGCAGTCAGGGGAAAAAAGTTGATGGAAGGTTCAGAAAATGTTTGTGCCTAAACAGAACAGTAGAAACCATTCTACTACGCCCTTTGACAATAACTTTTTAAAAAGCTTTAATATGACTCAAAATATTTGGGTTTAATGGAGTCACAGTATATTTATTAAATGTGACTCTGCTCAATTCCATGTCTTAACACAACAGTTTTGAATAATCTCAAATTAGATATGATCATTAACGACATCAAAACAAATAAGAATTCTGCCCTCAAAACATTCACCTAGAATTTTATTTCTTCTATAAAAATTTAGAACTATTTACAGTATTCTAAATTTTCTTTCTAAAAAAAGCCTGGGGCTTTTATAATGGGCAGTGGGAACATTTTAGGGAACAGGTTTTGGAAAAAACACAAAAAATTCCATTAATGAAGGGATTACTTAACACAATGTGAAAGAAGGACTAAGTAGACCAGAAAGCAGAACTAGAGACATGAGGCAGAAGTTGCAAAGTGTCAGATTTTGGTTGATCAAAAGTAAGGAGAGCTGCCCAGCAAATGGACTAAAGGTTGGTGCGCCAAGTACTGAGTTTCCTACGACTGAAGTGGACAAGCATAAGCCTGATGGGACTCACTCTAAAGACAATAAAGGTTCAACGCCAAGGTTTTAAAGAAGATTCAATATTTGTCTTTGCGGGTTGGAAACAGTCTAATCACTGATACACTTAACTATGAAGCACAGACAATTATCTGCTTTCCCCTTAAAGGATAAACCATTTCCAACTTATGAAATACTTTCACATTTAGGTGTTGTTTTTTTCTGAAATGTGCTGGGCTTTAGTATTTTCTAATGTTCCTTTACTATATTATTTTAACTTAAAGTGATGGAAAGTAACTTGAAAAATCTTAGCAGCTTTTTGCTAGAGAAAAGAGAGATTTATGAATAGCAAGTTTGGAATTTCTTCTAAACCTTAAACCTAATTAAGGACACTGCTTAGAGGGACTTTCATTATATCTGCACTGGTGGAGCTTGCAAGCTAACTGATGTACATAGAGAACTTTGTTAGTAGAAGGAAATGTTAGTTATATTTAGAGAATCCAAGAAATAGTGGTAAAAATCTCAAATCCACTTACTTAGAAAGCATTTAATGCTTACTTTAAACACATTAAAATATACTTCTCTCAAAAAATGGTTTGAAGAAATTATCATTTATATATGGAATTAAAAGTATCATATAACTGCTCTTCAACATTTTCTATTAGGGAATATTTAGAAGAAAGGCATAACCTACCAGCTGATAAAAATGACTTCTAGAGAAAATAAACCAAAACAAACCCTCTCATATAAATTAGGCATACATTTAAATACATCTTTTATAAGATACATTGCTTATGCTTGGTAATAATCTAATCTTAAAACTATAGCTAAAGAACAATAGGAAAAATTTCCAACTATGAGATAAGCTCCTATAACTATAGGAAAATTACACTTACCAAATTTTACACAAAGTTACACTGACTGAGCGTTTCAGAAACAGATTAGTTTCTAAGATGCTCTAAAAAGTGTTGCTGTAAATGCAACCAGAAATTTACTTTTATATACCCAATTAAAAAATAATGTGAAATCCATCAGGTGACAAAAAACAAAAACAGAAGACTAAATAAAACAAAACAATCTAAAAATCAAAATATATTTGAGGTTAATTCTGGATATTCTCACCATTTTATCCTTTTAAAAAAATTTCAACTCTTTATGAAGTGAAGAGTTCATATATTTCCATTTATCAGTATACTGGTAAAAGTTTCGTATCACATAGTGTTTTTGATTCAAATTGGAGAATATTTTGTTACAGAATTTTTAAATTTAAATGCCACATGAAGCTGGCCAGCATTTGCATTTCATTAAATTTCTTAACAATTGGGAATTTGGGGAAAACTTTTTTTAATTCAGGGCAAATTATTTATTTATTTATTTATTTATTTTTTATTTATTTATTTATTGGGTATCAATCATTAGGTCCTACGCACACCCCCTCTCCCATTCCAATGTGTGTAGGGACAGTGTCCCAAGTGCTATTTTCCCCTTATTTTCCCACCAAGATCCTGCTAGAACATGTTATTCTCTTTCTATGGGGCAGAGGCAAAGGAGGAGAGAAGAGGAAGGCAAGAGAAGCCAATATAAACACGATTTTCTGTATACAGGGAATGCTATAAAAGCAGTGCAAGAACATTTCTCTGAGTCATTTTATCCAGATTAAGACAAAGAATATCCTGAAGCTGGTAGCAAATCTTGGTGGTGCACATGGCAGAGAACATGCTGCTGACCAAGCACAGACAGAGACGTGGTTGAGAGAGGAAACACTTATTCTACTTAAAATCAAGTATGTGATGCACATAAGGATGGCGAGTAAAACTGAATTTCACTTCCCAAAATTTAAGGCACAAAAATGCAATATAGTTTCAAGAAAATAAATATCTTTCAAAAATGATGTTAAATTATTTACTAAAAATGTTTTTTAAAAAAGGCAAAACTCAAGTTTGCTGAAACGTGGGGTCAGGGCTTTACTCCTGGTTTTATAAAAGCCCACGAGCTTCTTAAATGAAGAAGGAAAGAAGCAAATGAAGAGAAAGTGCACTCTCCTTTGTTTCCCCAACTCCTAATTTTTTACATTATTTCTGGTGTCTGGTGCAGCATCTTTGGGTCCAGCAGTGTTTCTTTCTTTTGCTATCTAATATAAACTTGAAATTGATAAATGAATAGGACAGCTTAAAAGATAGTTTCACATGGTAAATCTGGCTGTTGCCTACCCAATATTTGTATTGGTTTATCCTTTCCTCCCATATAATTACATTGAACTCAATGTGGGGAAAAAAAAGAACTCAAAAGTTACGATATACAGGAAGTCTGTTTATCAAGAACAGCCTCTTAGCCAACTTAGTAGTGGTTCTGACTAACTCTGGAACAAGGTTTTAACCAAGTTATATCAATTAAATGACTCAGAGGAAAGGGGAAATGAATTATATTTAAACCATGGCTCTCAAAACTCCTCCCTATTTGACTTTAAAATAAACTATTTCATTTTTGCACATTAATATTTGAATGGTTTTGTTAAGCATATTTCTATTATATTGAAAAATAAAGAATCAAACATATTTTTAGACATACACAAGTTTTTTTGTTATTGACCTCAAATACCCACCCAATTCCTCAGACATGGCTAAGCATATTTGAACCCAAACTAAAAATATGTTGATTCATGAGCTCAGCTTCTAGAAAATCCAGAGCAAATTCTGCTATTTCTAGTATTACTTGACTGGAAACCATTTAAAAATATGGGGGTAGGGAAAGGGAGGTGCAACGGGGAAAGTGATTAGGTCAATAAAAACATTCAGGTTTAAAAAGTAAAATACAATTTTATTCTAGACTAAGTCATCAAGTGTGTCTGGCTATACAGTTAAATTAGTTATGTTTATTACTACAAACTCATGCTTACATTAGATTATATTCTGGAGAAGGAGGGGGAGAGGAGTCAACCTAAACATACGTAGAAAGGTGAAAAAAAAATGCTGAACTGCATTTTTAAAAGCAATTGATTCATCAATGCTTAAAGTAAGATAAAAACTGGAACCCCTTTCTTTGTATAAATACCTAAACAGTTTGATGGCGTGAGGCTCAGCCAGAGATTTAATCTTCATCTTTTATTAGATCCTAGAATGTTCTATAGACTGAACAGGCTGTAAAAAGAAAGGATTCCTCCTTATTATCTACAACTACCTTTATTCAGTTAACATGTTGCTTCTAATGAAGGTTTCTAATGAGATACAGTAATAATCTAAATCCAATACAAAAGTCTCAAATTACTATAAAAACATAAAAAGAGGAAGTGAGCCTATTCAAATTTTTACTACTAAATTACAGATATAATTTGGGTGAAGCTTAAAAAAGGAAAACAGTCCTCCAAGAAATCACATCCTTATTTTAAAACAGTCCATGGGCAAGTTCGTTACTGTCACCATAGAAGCAGTGCTAGCTTGTCTGATGGGAAAAGAACCCCAATTCTTATTTTGGCTTTAAATGCCTTGATTTTATTTTAGCATCACCTTCCATTCCATCAGAGCTAACAATTTATGAAAAGCTGGCCAGTTAAAATATGCTTAGGTGTTTTTCTTTTTAAAACTCCAAACACACTAATTGGGGAAAATTTAGTCATTGGAAAATTTGTAATCCTCTTGAATATAGATGTTTGTTTATTTTAACTTCTGTGTTTTCATTTTAAAAACTGACCATGGAATTGATTATTCCATGAGTTAATTAATTATCAACCATCTGATTCAATAACAGCAAGTTAAAATTTTTAGTATTTTAAATACTTAATAAGAGAAGAAAAAAAATAATACAAAGATAATCAATTTAAATGAACCAGTATTTGTTCATATTTGTTTGCACCTTTAATTCACCTGAAGGCCATTCTCTAGGATTATATAATTGTATAAAATCACATTAAGAATTTGAAAACTTTTGTAATTAAGATTTGTTTTTAAAACCCAAAAAACAAAAACAGGAGACTCTGTTAGGTTTATAGACAAAGGCAGAAAGATCAATGTTTGACCCAACTTAAAAAAAAAACAAAAGTAACACTCATTTACTAATATTTAACAAACAGCTGGTTTCCTTACTTCACTTCCTATTCACCCTTGTCCCTCCCCCACCAGACAGGAAACTGCTTCTGACAACAAATCAATCAGCTAGAAGTAAAAAAGCCAGCAGGAAGAGGCCAAGCAGCTGATTCTTCATGGTTTCCAATCACAAGCACTGAGAAAAAATGGTATTCCCTCCTCTCTCGGCAATATCTACTGAAGAATTAAAGCCTATCAGTATAAAAGATTCATTAAGATTTATGAAAGAGGCTAACAAGTAAACTACTAAATTGATCTTGTTGGGGAAATAAGGCCAGTTAGCAGAATCCAATGGTCAAATACACATACAAACCCTCCACCAGAGTCATACACATTATAAAAACTTTGACACTGTCAATTCACACAACTGGAATGCAAGAATGGAAAATGGTGAGCACACCAATAGAGTTGGTTTGAATGAACTATAATTATAATTGCCAAAGATGAAAAAAAATTAGTGTCAGCTACTTAAGGCCTATATACACCCAAATACATTCTTTACCAGCACATTCAGTATTTCAAATAATATAAAAGTACAATTTATCCTTGATTCTAGAAGTATAGAACTCCCATGAAACAGCACTAAAAGCATGATCTTTCAATATAATTTTGTATTGAGCTTAATTTGTAAATTAGGTTCAAAAGACATACTTATTAAAAATACAGAGCTCAAACTTCAACACATCATAAACACTCATCTTAGTTTACAAATTTAGTTATATGAAATTTAATTCTTTTTAGGCCTTATCTTTTACAAGAGGCAGAAGCCTAGAGTTATCAATAACCTATTAAAATAAGCATAAATGTGAAACTAAGAACAAAAGTGTATTTACCACAATTATTCCCAACAACGTTTGAGAGATTTCAAGTGCGCCTCTTACCACAATAGCATGAGGAGAATGCACTAAAGGCTTTAGTTCATTCAGGTCATTTTCTGCCTGCAAAAATTGGTATAAGAGAAAAACAGAAATGTCACAACATGCACGTCAAATACATAATTTTAGCAGCAGTCACACAGCTCTATAGGCCCTACTTTACCTTATCCCAGTCTCCTTCCATGACATGATTTCGGAATTTGGTAGCAGAAGGATGTTCTAAACGACATCCTGACTCTTGCATGAGGAGATCAACAGTCTGGCTGCAGGAGAGATACAGTGTAAAAACGACCTGACCACGTTCAGGGTTTACTCTTCCAAACAAACTAATGTCTATGAAAACAGTTGCAAAAGTTCTTAAACTGATCTCATGAAGAAAAAAGAAATAAAGAGCTTTCATGTGCTTGGCTAAACCAACTTGATTTTTAAACTGCCACCTTCATTTATATGTAGTTAAGTTAAAAACCTTCCTGAAACTAGAATCAAAGTAAGTTCTTCCTACTTCTGCCATTTAATGCCTCAGAAGTTTAAACGAAGTATAAAATTCCTAAAAACATGTTGTGACCAATTGGTTAACTAAGTGGAACACACACACACCAGGATCTACCTACTAAGCCTGTTCCATTTCATAAGATAGAACATGTTAGCTCCATACAAGGTGATAGCCATGGCTTGCCATTAGGGGAGAGTCTTACATCCAGATACCACGTTTGCATAGAAATTCTAGTAGGTCAGTCTTTAAAATGGAAATAAATCCAGCATCAAAAATCATCCCCTTTCTCTCTATACTAAAAATAGCAAATTTACTATGGTGTAGGTTCCAAACAGTCACGAGTTATTTCCTCCTGCTGCTGTCAGCTTGCTTCTGGTCTCAGTAAGACGTTAGCATTTACAAAACCTCTTTTCATACCAATTCCTTTTCCTTCTGGCAAAAAAGTGAAATCTTCCTATATTTCTCTTTGAAAGCATAAAAGACTCATCAGAAGTGGCTTAGATATTTTGACACCTAGGAATCTTCATCAGTCTTACATGTTTATGTTCCAATGTTTTCTTATTCAGCCCCATTTATTTTTCAGCTAAACAGTGCAATCAACCATCTGCCCGAGAATCAAAATCCTTGTGTCACCTTAAAAAAGTGCTCTTTTCCCCTCCCCCAGAAGGAATCTGTGACCCCAACACCACAACATGGGCTAGCATCGGAGCTTATTTTAATCGACGCCGGGGAGCTAGGAAATGCAGTGGCATGTTTTCCCCCTTAGCCTGCCTCTGCCTGTGCCTCTGCATGGGGCTCCTCAGCACTCCCCCCCCCCCCCCCATTCCACCCCTTAGTTTTTCTTTGTGTACACAAAACGGTGGTTTGGGGCCAAGGTCGCTGTCTCCCTTCACCCTACTTCAGGTACAGAAGGCCACCTCGATTGTACTGGAAAATAAATGATTCACCAGATCAGATGTCCCTTTTGCAGGGGCAATCATCGCTCGGTATTAAACTGGGATTTCAGTCTAACCAGTTAGGGGCAGGCCTCTGGGACAGACACACACGGCAGGGCCTCTCCAGGACATCCGCCCGGTATCTGCCTTCAGGACTCCCGTCCGATTTAGCCAGCCTCCTTCCCCAAGATCCCAGCCCCTCGGTTCCCATAAACACTTGTAGGCGATTGTCTCTCCTGATTGGTAGTTGGCCTGGGTTGTCTGTCATGGCTGGGGTGGGGGGAGGCGTCCCACAAAGATGCCTCTGAGATAGACGAAAAACAAATCCTCCAAGGTTCATTCTTTCCACCGGCTCTCCCCCTCCCTTCCCCCACCGCACACAGGCACCCTCCGCAGGCCCTTTTGACAATCGGGCTCTCAAGGTGTGCGGGGATTGGGGGGTGGGGGGGGGGAATCTCTCGGTTTCTACGACCCCTTTCCCCAATCCCCCACCGGCCCGGCCCATCTGATGGACGTTTCTTCCCCTCCTCTCCCCTTCGGCCAGCTCCCCCTCTCGGGCCGGCCAGCCCGAGCCGCGTCCTCCAGGGTCCCGGGCCCCGCGTGCCCGGCAGTCATTCTCCCTCCGAGCTCCCTGCAGCCCCCTCCCCGCGCCGCCTGCCTCCGTCCCCCGGTCGGTCCGCCCCGGCTGCCTGCAAAAGGGAGACTTACTTGAGCCCTAAGCCATTCAAGTGCTGTCCTATCAGCCTAATGACGTCCTCGTCCGACTGGGACAGCCGCTTCTTCTTCTTGAGGCTGCTGCCCAGGTCCGGGGTGGCCAAGGCCGAGGCGGCGGCGGTGCTGGCGGCGGCGGAGGCGGCCGCGACGGTGGCGGAGGCGGCGGCGGCGGCCCCGCCGGGGACCCCGTTATTGACATTCAGGCTGTTGCTATTGTTGCTGGCGGCGGAGGGGGCGGCGGGCAGGAGCCCATTGGCGTGGGCCAGGTCCCCCGCGGACGACGACGACGACGAGGGGGACGACTCCCCGTTCTGGGCCGACAGGCAGGCGAGTTCCTGGGTCTGTCCCTGGCCCCCGCCGCCGCCGCCGCCGCCCCCGCCGCCGCCTCCTCCTCCTCCTGCCCCGTTGGCCTGCATGATGCTGCCGCTGACCAGGCTGTGGCCGCTACTCCGGTGGGGGGCGGCGGCGGAAGGGGCGGCCGGGGGGAGTCCCACCACTACCACCACGGAGGAGGAGGAGGACGACGAGGACGAGGACGAGGACGGCGGGGAGAGGCCTGCTCGGCTCGCCGAGGCCCCGGGCTCTCCTGCCCCCTCCGCCGCCGAGGCTCGGGGTTTCTTCCGCGGGGGCGGGGAGGCTCCGCCGGTGTCCGAGTCGGAGGAGGAGGAAGCGGAGGCCAGAGTTTCCTCGCCGAGAGAGGCCGTGGTGGGAAGCCGGGGGGGCGAGGCGGGGGCGGGGAGGCGGGGGCGGGCGGGGGTCGGGGTGCGGGGCCGGGCGGGGGTCAGGGGGGGAGGAGGAGGAGGGGCGGGGGGCGAGGAGGAGGGGGAGAAGGAGGATCCGGGCCCTTTCCCCCCCCCCTCCCGGAGGCAGCTCGGGGTGCGCGGCCCGGGGGTCGCGGCGGGGCGGCGGCGGGGGCGCCGCTGGGCTGGGCCCGGGCGGCGGCGGCGGCGGCGGGCGGCGGGCGGCAGCGAGGCAGCTGCCGCCTCTGTGCTCGGCTCCGCTGCGCTCCGCTCCCCGGTGTGTTGATTCTTCCCCCAGCTGCTGCCTAATGGAGTCCAGGCGCTGGCGTCACAGGAAATGCCTATACTGCCCTCCTCACTCACTTCCGGTGGCAGGTATGGAACCTATAGGGGGCCTGTCACCCGGCACGTGCGCCCGGCGGCGGGGCCGTGAGGGGCGGGGTGCCCGAGGGCGGCGGGGCGCGACCCCGACCCCGGCCCCGACCCCGGCCCCGGCCCCGCGGGGCGGCCTCGGGGCGGAGGGAGCTGGTCCCGCCCTCAGGCCGGAGGCGCCCCGGGGCCGCGTCCGCGCGCGTGGGGGCGTGTGGACCCCGTGCGACCCGCAGGCGTCAGGCGCGGGGAGCGGGCTGCGGAGGGGGCCGCGCCGGTGGCGACGGGTGGCAACCACGTCCCGGCGCCGGGTGAGGGCAGGCCCCGTCCGCGCACGTCACGGTGGCCGGGACCCGCCCCTGGGACCCCCGGCTCCTCGTCAGGGCGGAGAACCTCGGCTTTCCACGCCGGCCGCCCCGCGCGCGCCCGGGCCCGCGGCCTTCTCGGGAGGGTTGACATGAGCAGCTGAGAATCTGGGCTCCACCCGGAAGCGGAAGTAACCACCTAGGCGAGAGCAACACCTGACAGGGACCGGGCGTCCCTCAGACCGCGGTGTGCGGGCGGGGAGGGCTGCGCGGGGCGGGGGTGTCGGGCGGGGGGGGGGTGTCCCCTCTTTCTCAGCACTCGCCCCGAACCCCCTCCTCACCGCCCGCCCAGCGTAGGCAGCGGCCACAGAACAGCAACAGCCTCCCATCGCCTCCCATGGCGAATTCAGACTCCACTGGAGACCCCGGCTTGGGTTTTTAGGGGGAAATGGGGGTCACAGCCACCTGTTCCGTGTGGACGTGACACGGGGCTGAGTCTGGACCCCCCGGTGAATGCTCTGCGTGACCCCAGACGGTCATTTAACATGGATGTGGCTGCTCGTCTTAGACACCTGCTAGGGACAGACATTTTCTCAGAAATGGGACCAGCATCCTGCCCGGAAGTAGCCTCCCTGGTTGAAACACTTCTCTGACTCGACGAACGCCTGTTCTGTCCCTGAGTCTTCCGATTCATTGAGACCCCAGAGTGACTTGGAGGCCCTGGGGAGGCAGCCCTTTCGAAATCTGGGAAAACTAAATTTTAAAGAAATGATGTTGATGAGACATCAGTCCAAGAATCTGAGCTCTCTGGGTCCTCAGGCTGGAGGGAGGCGGAGGAGGCCCAGCGCGGGATGGGACCGAGACTGGGCTCTGTGGTCCTCATCTCTTAAGGCTGCTTCCAGGGACCGTGTGTGTGTGTGTGTGTGTGTGTGTGTGTGTGTGTGTGTGTGTCGCCCTGGAAGTGTCTGTTCTCCTGAGACAGACCTGAGTTCTTGCTCCGGTTCACAGGGCACTGTCACTGGGTCCCCGCAGAGCCTGAATTACCAGATAGTTCACGCCTACAAAGGTCCCTGTTTGTCTATGAACTTTAAAAAAAACCTTCCGACTATTAATTTCGTTGTTACGGTCTGTACAAAACTTTAATTTTGGCCAAAGGGGAAAAAAATGGTTTGTAATGATTTATTGGGCCCGTGGCAGCATGGGGGACACGCTTCGGAATATAAGGTCTACAGCTTCCATCAAGGGAACACTCATGTGGTAGCTCCTGGTAAGGCTCACAGGGCATTGAGAAAAGTAAGAGGATAAAGTGGGAGGGGGGGAAGGAAGGGTGACATTGCTATCTCAACGCAATATGGATGGCCCAGCTTTTCTATTTTTTTACGTGACCAAGACGGATCTTATTAGGATTCTGAGTTAACGGCATCCGCGTGCACTCTGATCACACCCTCCCACTTTCTCCCCACCCTTCTGATTGCAGTCCATCTTTCAAGACTGAGCTCACTTGGGACCTCCTCCGGGGAGCCTTTGCCGACCTCCAGCCTCCCAGCCCTCATGGTGAGTATCCCCCACGCAGGCCTCCACGGGTGATGGCTGCCTGTCTTGTCGTTTCTTAACTTGCTAAGACGCCTTCTTCCAAGTCATCAAAGAGGAGCCTTTCCGGACCTCCGTCCCCCTGATTGACCTTCCCCTCTTCGCCCTTCTGGAAAAGACTGAGATGGGTTTAGGAAAAAAGATTGAAGTTGTCTTTCAGGAAAAAGACATGGAATGTATATGGAGGTGTTTGGTTCATTTAGCTTCAGGTATGTACTGGTTGAACAGGTCTTGATGTGAGCAGTCCTGTGCTAGGTTCCAAACAGGAGGTGACTTCTTGTCCTAGAGATGTTCAAACCCTTACTGGTATATTACCCCCTCTGTCAGGGATGTACAGTCAGTTACAGAGCAGATAGTTGACCTGATTGACCTCTAAGGATTTCCAACTATAATATGTCTGTGAACAATGCACCCATGACACTCCCAACTAGTGTATACATTCTTTGAAGCTGGGTCTGTGTATGGTTCACCTAAGCCAGGGTATTCAGACCCATTTTTTAGTCATAAAATCAATGTATTCACCCATAATTACAATTTTAAAAAATGAAATGAACTCAACTGTTGTGGCTCAGTGGTTGAACATTGACCTATGAACCAGGAGGTCACGATTTGATTCCTCGTCTGGGCACATGCCCCAGTTGTGGGCTCCATCCCCAGTAGGGGGCATGTGAAAGGCCAATGAATGATTCTCTCTCATTGATGTTTCTCTCTCTCTCTCTCTCTCTTCTCTCTCTCCCTCTCTCTCCCTCTCTCCCTCTCCCCCCTCCCCGCCCTTCTTGTCTGAAATCAATAAATTATATTTGGAAACCTGTCAACACATTTTAAGCACTAGCCGGTTTGGCTCAGTGGATAGAGCGTCAGCCTGGGAACTAAAGGGTCCCAGGTTCAATTCCGGCCAAGGGCACATGCCTGGGGTGTGGGCTCAATCCCCCCTAGTAGGGGGTCATGCAGGAGGCAGCCAATCATCGATTCTCTCTCATTATTGATGTTTCTATATCTCTATCTTTTTCCCTTCCTCTCTGAAATCAATAAAAAAAATCCTATATAATAGCTAATATGCTAATTAGACTGAACAGCAGAACTACCCCGGATGACCTTCCGGATGAAGCCGGGGCAGCAGCCAGGGCTATGAGGGCCTACCCTTGCACAAATTTCATGCATTGGGCCTCTAGTGTGTGTGTGTGTGTGTGTGTGTGTGTGTATGTATATAAAACAAACAAAATATATTTTTAAAAATGAAATGAAAAAGTATGAAGGCATAGAAAATAACCAAGTAAACCACCCATAGGAAGGGTAATTTTGGCTTTGTGAAAGTTTGGTGTCTATGGCACATACATGTCTGTGCTTTACAAACTTAAATCCATTTCTTCTGTAAGCCATTCTAAAAAAAAAAATGTGAAAAGCACTCATCAAGGACAGTCCTAACTGAGAAAGACTCAAGAAACAGGTGTTAGATATCTAAATGACAAATCACTAGTACTATCCAGGTCAGTGCCTTAACCAAAAATGGAGAGCTACTAGATTTTAAAAAGGTGAGATAGAGCGGGGTGTTCACAATACAACATAAAACCAGATTTCCACAGACATCTTTGTAAAACTAGTGGAGACTGTTATTCTTCTGTCCAGGTTTAAGTTTGGTATCTCAACTTAGCGACATGAATATTTTTCAGTTTATTAAAGTTCTATTAGGAAGAGGTAGTTTTCAGGATTTCAGGTATCCCTGGAGAGGGATCTATTTATATTTACTTCTCTGGCTTCATTCTGAGCTTTTCTTGGTCTGGGGTTCTAAAATTGGTGTGTCCGACGTGAATGGTCCTGGGAGAATGCAGGGAAGGGCACAGTTCTTAGAGTCAGGACACTGAGTCAGCTGATTGGCCGTGGGCAAGTCATTTAACGTGGCTGTGCCACCGTCATTTTGTCTCTGAAGTGGGGACCTACTTGCTCCATAGAATTGATGTGAGTCAACTGAGGTAAACATTTGGAAAAACACTGTGTTGACAGGTTTCCAAATATAATTTAAGTCCTTTACCATTCCAGAAAGAATGTGAGGCCACTAAGTATACTAACGCTAGGAGATGGTTTTATTATTATTAACTAGAGGCCCAATGCATGAAATTCATGCAAGGGGGCTCGGCCCTCGCAGCCCCAGCTGACTTGGCCGGCCCTCACAGCCCTGGCTTCATCCAGAAGGTCGTCCGGACGGTCGTTCTGCTGTTCCGTCTAATTAGCATATTAGCTCTTTATTATATAGGATATTTCTGAGCTGTGAACTTTGTAGTCACTTTTCCACCCCAACTCTGCCACTCAGCCGTGTTCTGTGCACCTCTAGGCAAACATCCTGAATCTTGGTCTTCCATGAGCAGGGAGTTCCCAGTAGCCATGCACTAGAGTGAAGGTCACAGTCATCTGGCCGTTTTACCTGCTGCTGGTTCCATGCACAGCTCCCCAGCGCTTGCTTGTGCCTCCCCTTCTACAAGCATTCCATTCATGCCATGAGCATTCGGTTCACTCCTGGCCCGTGGGGTAGGGAGCCCGCCAGGTGGATCTAAGCGCAAAGACAGAATTGCTGCGCTGCTGCACGGAAGCGAACAGGTAGAAAGATTCACCTCCTCTAAGCTGAACTTGGTCCCTTTCTCCGTGGGCCCTTCAGGCTGCCCCCGAGACCCACGTGGTGTGAACCACCGTTGTCTCAGGAAGTTTCCCAAAGGAACCGAAATAAACCGAGGATTGTTCTTCTCTCACCACACAGCTGGGATGGACCGCCTGGAGTAGTTTGTAGTTACTGCACTGACTTTCCTAGTAGGTCACACTACAAAAACAAACCCAGAACACATGTTAACACTAAGCTGTGTGTGCAGAGATGCTCCTCACTGCCGCACTGTGTGCGAGAGCAGACAGAATGTGCTAATCACGTGCGCTGATGTGGAAATAGTATCAAGGCGTGTTATTAAGTTAAAAAGTATGTATCCGAACGTGTGCATGTGATTCGTTTTGGCAAATAAATGAATATATATGCAAACATATTTTTTCCTGGAGAGATCAAAAGCATAAATGGTGGTTTACCTTTGGCTGGAAGGACTCAAGTGGTGAGGAAGGAGGTTCTTATTTCTTCAGTGTTTGCATTTTCTAACTGTGTATAAGCATTATTTATTTATTTATTTTGCTGTCAGCATGTTATTTGAATTTTGCTTTCTGGTGTGTTTTTTTTTTTTTTTTTTTTTTGGTATTAATGTTATGTCTTTAAAGCACTCCTGTTTTTTAAAGTACACTCTAAAACCATCCAAATAGTCATGAGAATTTATTTGTAATAGAAAACATGCCAGATAAAGCAGTGATGTGCATATTTAGTAGGCATTAAATGAATATGTATCTTTTAAATCTCCTTTCCATTATCTGCACCTCCTGCGTTCTCACACGGCTAACTCTGCACACGCACCCCCATCTCTCATTTGGTTAAATCCATCTGGGGAATAAAGGGCAAAAGACAGGCCTATTTATTAACTTGGAAAAGTCGATAAATAATTAATAGCCCCTGGAGTCCCTGCATAGCAGGCCCTTTGGGCAGTCTTCCTCCCTCTCAGTCTCATATGCTGTTCGCCTTCCTGACAGTGTGATAACCATAAATGAAGGTAAAACACAATCATGGTTATTAACAACAAATTCTAATGATTATGAGAAAGTACGTTTTTTGCATATTTATGCACAGCCCAGGTAGAAGGAATGGCCGAATGTCCAGACTTTTAAAAATTAAAACTTTGGCCAAAACCGGTTTGGCTCAGTGGATAGAGCGTCGGCCTGTGGACTGAAAGGTCCCGGGTTCGATTCCGGTCAAGGGCATGTACCTTGGTTGCGGGCACATCCCCGGTAGGGGTTGTGCAAGAGGCAGCTGATCGATGTTTCTCTATCATCGATGTTTCTAACTTTCTATCCCTCTCTCTTCCTCTCTCTAAAAAATCAATAAAATATATTTAAAAAAAATTAAAACTTTGAAAGACTGTAGTAGGTAATTATTCATCAAGTTTTTTAAAAAATGGTTGAAAGGATCTCTGGACTTAACCAGTTAATTATTTTTATTTTAAAATTGTGCTCTTTACTAAATAATGCTAAATGTATAGGCAAATGTGAAACATAGTAGCCAACATTTATTTATCAATTTCGTTGACTGAGCCCAAGAATGCTAGTGATTAACACGAAAAGAGCAAGACAGTATCTTAGCTGCTTTTTTGTGGCCTGAGGAGCTGTGCTTGGCTAACCCAGACCAGAGGCTTGCTGTCTCCTTTAATACTGATGAGGTTTGTATCGCACACGTGAGCAGCCTTTCGGTATGCATCTCTGACACAGGAGGATGTCCAGTTTCCTGCTAGGCCTCTGACCCTTGGCTCAGAATATGTTTGTCTTTATCTCTAAGTTATTGACAAACATTATGGAAATAGATGTGTATAAACTTCAGCCACAGAGTGTCAAGCATACCGTTCTCATTTTGTTTCCAAGTGTCCACTCTTTCTATTCTTATCCTTTCTTTCTGGTGATGGCACATGCCCATGGCAGGTCTCTGCTAATAATGAAATAATACTGCCCTGGCCGGAGTGGCTCAGTTTTTTGGAGTGTCGTACAGTGCACCAAAAGGTGGCGGGTTTGGTTCCTGGTTGGGGCACATACCCAGGTTGCGGGTTCGAGCCCCACTCGGGGCACTGGTAGGAGGCAACCGTTGATATTTCTCTCTCTCCCTTCCTCTCTATTTAAAAAAATGAAGTAAAGTAATACTATGAGCTAACACTAACCAGGCATGGTTTTAAGCACTTTACATATATTGTGTTATTTTACCTTCTCATCAACCTAACGAGGTATGTACTTTCATGGCCCCCATTTTACAGGTGATAAACGGAAGCACAGAAAACTTGGGTCCCATAGCTGCTGTGTGGGAGAGCCATGTCCTCACCCCTGCACTGCACTGGTTTTCCGCAATGGCTGGTATTCGTCTGAAAAGTACCCATTGTTGGAATTCCTAGGGGCCCAAAGAAGAAAGGGAAGCTAGTCCTGTAAATCACTTTTTGAACTTTGCTCTTCTTGTGTGTATGAGACCTTGGCCCCTCCCCTTTGAAGCCCTCGTCGTTAGCAGCAGATAAGTGAGCCCACCAGGGACAGGAGGAGGTTTCTCTTCCTCTAGAAGTCACCATGGGGAGTGCCCGAAGGCTCCTTATCAAAGACGCAGTTCATTTCCCCAGAAGTCCTTGCTGAAATGCAGCAGGGTCCCTAAAAGGGGTAGTGCACCAAGCGAGGTGTCGTCTCCGGGTTACATCTTGAAATGATGAATCAGGGGATGAGTGACTTTTCTTTCCCTGTGACCTGGGGAAGCTCCAGACCCGGAGGGCTTGCTGGGTGACATATGAAGTCAGGAGGCCCGCCCCAGGTTGTTCTGACAACCCCTTGTATCTGTCTAACGGGGGATTCTAAGCTGTAAGCCTACAGCAGTGCAGGGCCCTGGAATAAGCAAGAGGCAGGCTTGAGTCATGTAGGAATTCATACTGCATCATTCCAGAAGCAGCTCCAGCCAGGCCCGCTGGCAAAGGGAGCTACGGACCGCGGAGACGACGCTAGAGAGCATACGCTTACCGTCCAGGGGTAAGGCAAGGAGGGTCAGTTCAGCGAGGCCACAGGAGCTTCTGTTAAGAGTCTATTCCTTTAGGGAGGGCAACCAAGCTGCTTAGATATCTCACATTGGCATATGCCCCAAAGTATGTGGGTAAATGACTGGTCTGCCATAGCCAGGTCCCTGGGGAATGGTTCTTTTTTAAAAAAATATTTTTATTGATTTTTTTACAGAGAGGAACGGTGAGGGATAGAGAGTTAGAAACATCGATGAGAGAGAAACATCAATCAGCTGCCTCCTGCACACCTCCCTACTGGGGATGTGCCCGCAACCAAGGTACATGCCCTTGACCGGAATCAAACCTGGGACCCTTCAGTCCACAGGTCGATGCTCTATCCACTGAGCCAAACCGGTTAGGGATGGGGAATGGTTCTTGAACTGCCCTGAGAAGAGGCCACTTTGTCTCCTGTGCTGGCCAGTGTGCAGGTATGCTGTGGGCGCCCCTCTGCTTCCGGTACTCGGCTTGATAATGCAGGAATGGCCAAGATGACTTCTTTTTTTTTTTTTTTTAATTGATTTTTTTTTACAGAGAGGAAGGGAGAGGGATAGAGAGTCAGAAACATCGATGAGAGAGAAACATCGATCAGCTGCCTCCTGCATGCCCCCCACTGGGGATGTGCCCGCAACCAAGGTACATGCCCTTGACCGGAATCGAACCCGGGACCCTTCAGTCCGCAGGCCGACGCTCTTATCCACTGAGCCAAACCGGTTTCGGCCCAAGATGACTTCTTAAGGTGCCTGTAGCCTCCATCACTACATGATATTACCTGATTAGGTTGGGAAGGGTAGGAGAGAGGAGTCCTACAGAGCCAAAGCACATAAAACCTCGGATTTGCTATAGTTTCTAAAAGGTTTTATTGCCCTGCTGGCATGGCTCAGTGATTGAGCGTCGACCTATGAACCAGGTGATCACAGTTTTATTATGCAAGATTTTAAAAATATATATATTTTTTATTGATTTCAGAGAGGAAGGGAGAGAGAGAGAAACTTCAATGATGAGGGAGAATCATTGACCGGCTGCCTCCTGCACGCCCCCCACTAAGGATCGAGCCGGCAACCCAGGCATGTGCCCCTACTGGGAATTGAGCTGTGACCTCCTGGTTCATAGGTCCATGCTCAACCGCTGGGCCGCACCAACTGGGCTTCATATGCAAGATTTTAAACGTATGCAGAGGTAGAACAGTACTGTGATGCCCATCCAGCTGCAATCGCCACCAACTCATCTATTCTTGTTTTAGGTGTCCTCCCCCTTCCGATTATTTTTAAGCAAATTTAATATACTACTTTGTTTATAGTATATGTATTTATGCTTCAGTACGTAGCTCTAAATGATAAGTCTTTTTGAAAACATTGCCACAATATCATGATTCCTAAAAATCAAATAATCCCTTAATTATCATCGAATATGCAGTTAGGGCTCAAATTTCTCCAACTGTCTCACAGTTTTTTTAAACAGTTGGCTTGCGTGAAGCAAGATCCAAATAAGGTTTACACATTACAGTTGGTTGGTATATTTCTAAAGTCTCTTTCTTTTTTAGAAGACATTTTTATTAAAGTATACTATAGAGAGGAGTGCACACATCCTTAAGTGTACAACGCAGTGGACTTTCTCCTGTGGAACCACCATCCATGTCACGAACTAGGACACGACCAGGGCCCAGTGGTGCCTTACGGTAGCTTTAATTTGCATTACTCCGGTGACTAATGATGTTGAGCCAGTTTAAGATATATTTGGGGGGCCATGTGGATATTTTTTATGAAGTGCCTTTTCAAGACTTTTGCTCCTCCCCCTTTGACTTATTGATTTGTGGAATTCTTCATGCCTCCTAGAGATGAGCCCTGTGTTGGAGATACCGACTGCAGATTTCTCCTCCCACCGTGTGGTTTGCTTTCACTCCCTTAATGGGGTCTGGATGAGCAGAAGTTCTTAATGAAATCCCGTACACCAGTTGTTCCCTTTATGGTTTGTGCTTTTTGTGTCCTCCTTTAGAAGTCATTTCCTGTCCTCAAGGGCATGAAGATACTCTCCCTGCTTACCCCCTGAAAGTTTCAAGGTTTTGCCTTCCCAATTTATGTCTACACTCTCCTTCTAGAATTTCGCTTTGTGATGGTTGTGAGATAGGGGCCAAGGGTCATTTGTTTTTCCATGAGGATATCCAGATAACCCAGAGCCATTAGAAACGTCCACCCTTTCCCCTTTGTCCCACAGTGGTAGCATTCTCATAAATGAGAGGACTGTGCACGTGTGCGTCTATTTCTGAACTCTTCGTTCTATTGGCATATTTGTGTTCCTTTATGCTTCAATTGACAGAAGTTGGTGTTAATACCACACTGGCTTAGATGCTGGAGTTTTATAAGTTTTGCCATCTGGTAGTGTAAATCTTTCAACTCTGTTTTTTCTTCTTCAAGATCATCTTGGCTATTCTTGTCCCTTTGCATTTCATAGAAAAATTAGAATTATCTTGTCAGTTTCCACCAAAAAGTGCTGAGATTTTGACTGGGATTGAAAAAAATCCATAGATTTTGGGGAGAACAAATTATAATATTGCTTTATAATATTGAACCTTTGTGTCTAGAACTATGACATATTTCTCCATTTATATAGGTCTTCTTTAAATTTTCTTGATTTTTCTGGATTGGTCTTGTACACCTTTTGTTAGATTAATTTTTACGTATTCGGTGTTTTTGATGCTATTGTAAATGGTATTATGTTTTAAATTTCATTTTCTTCTCTCTGTCCTAATGTTAAGACTATTGACAGGTACTTCGTTATCAAAGATAAATTAAAATTTCATATCAGAACTATCCTTTGGTCCTGGGTTTTTCAGTCTTGAACGTTTTTACAGTTTATCCTTGCTTTCCACTCCCACGAAGTTGAACACCACAGCTGGTCTCTCACTCTTTTAAAGGATCAGATGGAAGCTCTCCTTTCGGACGAACAGAGGATACAGCAGGGCAGTGGTAGGAGGAATCACAGCTTACATTTATTGAGTGCTTGCTCTGTGCTAGATTCTCGTGTAACTACTTTGTAAATACTAACTTATTTAATCATCACAGCCACCCCAGGAGGTAGGTTAGATAATGTTCTTATCTTACAAGGGCAGCAGCTGAGGCTCCGAGAGGCTAGATAACGTGCCCCAGGTCACACAGCTTACAGCTGGCACATCCAGGACTCAAACCCAAGCTGGCAGGCACCGGAGCCCATGCTCTTAACGTTCTGTAGCCTTTTAGGCGGTAGCAGCAGATGAGGGCTAGCGTAGGAGGAAAGGAGTAAACGGGGGGTCCCTGCAGGGCATCTGGTCAGATAGCCAGCGGTGTCCCCTTTGTGGATGTGAGAAATACCTTGGGGTTGGGGTGAAGGATGCTGTAGAGGGGGCTGGGGTTTAACTTAGCAGTTAAGGTCAAGAGAAGTGAAACATAGGTAAGGTCATCATCATTTGACCTTTTGATCAGATTTACAGACTGAAGAAATATCCCATTGATTTGCTTTTCAATTTTATCACCTTAAAATTTCCTAGGAGTAAAAAAAAAAAAAAAATTTCCTAGGAGTAAGTGGAATCATGACTTGTGTTCTGTTCTTCCTCTGAGGTGACAGGCACATCTATATTTAGACCAATAGTCATGCTTCTGTGGTGATGGATCAGTCAGTGTGTGTCTCCGGAAATGGCTGTGCATCAACATAACAAGGTGCACATCTTTATGATCAGAGAGTCGTCCCCACGGTGGACTTGATGCACGCACATCAGAGAGACTTCTACACACGTGTACTTCTTAAGCAGATGAACGAACACGGTGCTAGGACCACAGCCAGCCACTTGGGCAAGTGTCCATGAGCTCATGGAAGCAAGCAGACTCAAAAAAAAAAAAAAAAAAAAGTGAATTTAGGGCTTCACAGGCCAAAAGCATGAGACCCATGGATTTTGATAACACAAACCACAAGCTGGGATTTTCTTTAACCTCATCCTTTCTCTCGCCTCCCACCTTTTGTGTGTCACTATGCTCTACTGATTCCACCCTTTAAATAGCTTTCAAATCTTTCTCCATTGCCAGGAATAGTTGGGATCCGTGATGTGTGTATGTGTTTTGTGGTTTGTTTTTTTTTACCTGGATTGGACAACAGCCTCCTGAATGCTTTGTTCTTTTCTCTAATTAATTGCCTTCACCAGTGCCAAAATTATCTTTATAAAACATAAAGCCATCATATCACTTTCCTACTTAAAATGATCTCGGTGGCTGCCATTGCTTTAGAGGGTTAAAAATCAGAGACTGGTCTATGAGGTTCCTTAACTGGACCATCCATGCCTCCTCGAGTCCCCATCTCCCTCATTCCTTCACCCACTGTGGCACACCTGTGGCTCCTGGGCCTGTGGTCTGCTCTCAGGCTTGCTGCTCTTATTGAGATGGTTCTCAATAATGTGCCTTCCCTGCGGCCCCAATTCTCACCTTTGCCCCTTTGGCCAACTCTTAGCTTTCCTTACAGAGTATCCTCTTACTTATCATGTGTGTCTTCTTTGGTAGAATGTAGAGTCCTTGAAGGAGGGTCTTATTCCCTATTATTTCCCAGGGCACCATAGGCACTTCACAGATATTTGCTGGATGGATTCTTCCATCCATCCTTCCTTCCTTCCTTCCTTCCTTCCTTCCATCCTTCCTTCCTTCCATCCTTCCTTCCTTTCCACTAATGTTAATACTCACTATATTCAAGGCACTCTTCTACCTGCTAGATATATGCAGTGAACAAGACACAGAATTTGTATTTCCACTGAGCTTATATGCTCATGAGAGAAGACAGGCAACAAAGAAATAAAGAAGCAGGAAATATGTCAGGTGGTGTGGATAATAGGCTAAGAATTAAAACAGGGTCATGCGACACAGAATGCATGGGTAGCTTGTTGGGTGGCCAGAGAGGGGGCCTCTCTGAGGGGCACCCCCGAGGCTGCGAGGTGTATGAGTGACCTTTGTGAAGGTCAGGGGGAAGAGCGTTCCAGGCAGCAGGCAGAGGCTACAAAAGCCTTAGGGTCAGAATCAGCTGACTTAGAATACTAACAGTGGTGACCTAAAGCCAAGTCACAGTGAAGGAAATGCCTCTAAGAGAGACAGAACCGAAGAGAGAGATTATGGCTGGTTTTGGAATCAAAGGTAATTCATTTGTAACAGGAACTGGAGGCCTGGCCCGTGTGGGTCGGTTGGAACATCCTCCTGTACACCAAAAGGTGGCAGGTTCAATTCCTGGTCAGGGCACATGCGTGAGGCAGCTGAGAGATGTTTCTCTCTCACATCACTGTTTCTCTCTCTCTCTCTCACTCTCTCTCCCCCTTCCTCTCTCCAAAATCAATAAAATAATAAGTAAGAAACACACGTACAGGATTCTTATCCAATGGCAAAATAAAAAGGCCCCGTTGTTCACGGCTGATGCGCAAGAGCAGTTGGGAGTGTAGGCGCCCACTCCCCTTTCCCACTTCACTGGCCCAGCTCTCCGCGTCGGGATGGCCTGTGTAGAGAAGCGGCCCAGTTAGAATTCACTTGGCTTTCTGCTCTTCGTGCCTTCAGTTCGCCCAAGCCACACAGTTATAACCACAAGAATGTGAACACTTTTCTGTCCCCTGAAATGTGCCTGTTTTTAACCTTTGCAGTGGGAAAAAGTCCTTAATTTACCTATTGTTCATTATTTTCCAGCTTAATGTTTTTTAATTCCCTTCCTATGCCCCCCTCCCCACCCCCAACTTTCCCCGGGGGGAAAAAAGGTGCTGTATCAGAAATCCTGTGTGTGCTCTTGTGCAGGGTGAGCCGTGTGCACACACATGGGCCATGACCGTGGTTATGTAACCAGAGATGTTCTGGGTGCAGTTGGCTCATGCGGAAGGCCATGATGTGGCAACTGCAGATCTCACTGCAGGTAGCTGAGGGTGGACTCGCAAAGCAAGAACGCTGGCTCAGGGCAACCTGTTGGCCAGCTTTGTTTTCTGACTCAGAATCTTCCTTCGAAACCCCAGGTTTGGGTTCAAAAGATCCAAGAGAGTTCTGGCTCATAGACAAGCGATCCCTGCCACAGTCACGGGAGACATACAATTCTTATTTTTGCCAGTGGGTGGGCCGCTATCACAGAGGAGATCTGGCCTGATAAGTGTTCATATTCTCGTGGTTATGTCAACCAACTGGCTTGGCCACACCAAGGCCATGTCTAGACAGTGTAATAAACCCTTCTGTGGCACAATGATCTGTTTTTTGTTTTTCCTTTTAATGTTTCTGGTTATTCTTGTGAGAGTTGACCATCTAGAAAGCTTATTTAATTATGCAGTATAATAATTTAGGAGTGAATAGAATTTTTAAAAAAAATATATAAATATATTTATTGATTTTAGAGAGAAAGGGAGAGGGAGAGAGAGAGATAGAAACATCAGTGATGAGAGAGAATCATTGATTGGCTGCCTCGTGCTGGTCCCACACTGGGGATCAAGCCTGCAACCCAGGCATGTGCCCTGACCGGGAATCGAACCGTGATCTCCTGGTTCATGGGTCGATGCTCAACCACTGAGCTACGCCGGCTGGGCTGAATAGAATTTTTGATGTCTAAACTTTTCAGACAAGGCAACTGAGGCCCAGATACAGAGTGGGTTGGTATCAGGACTAGGTCTAGCAGTCTTGGGTTTCTGACTTCCAGGTTAGTTCTATGCCCAGTCATATTGCCTTTAGTCATTGTAGGGAGGTAGCAAAGTGGCAACCTGATGACTGTTGTTTTTTTAAGCTAATAAATAGCCCACATATAAATATTGGAAAATGGTACATAAGAATCTGGATCTCTGGTTTCTCCAGAAAGACTTGAGCCCACACTTCTGCAAGGATGACTGTTGGGGTTAACAGTGGCTTCTACCTTTTTTTAAAAAAAATATATATATCTTTATTGATTTCAGAGAGGAAGGGAGAGGGAGAGAAAGATAGAAACTTCAATGATGAGAGAGAATCATTGTTCGGCTGCCTCCTGCACACCCCCTACTGGGGATCGAGACCGCAACCTGGGCATATGCCCTTGGCCGGAATCGAACCTGGGACCCTTCAGTCCGCAGGCTGAAGCTCTATCCACTGAGCCAAACTGGCTAGGGCATAGCTTCTACCTTTATACGGGTTATGTGCTCTCCATTTTACCACAGTCTCCTCTACTCCCTGTTGCGTCCCAAACATTGAGGTTGACTGTCAGCTTGCCATTTATGGTCAAACTTGTGCTGTTATATTTCTGATCGTAGAATTAAGAGGAAAGTGAGCTAAAGAGCCAAGTATTTCAGGGCCAAAAGAATACAGCTCAGGATGATATTAGAAAACAAATCTATTTGGCACCTGAGGGGCATTGGAAGTTATAACTCTTGCTCTAAACTGATACCATCATCAGAGGAACTTTGGACACTTCGTGAGGTTGCATTATACCCTTGACAGGATTTGGAAGGAGATTGTTATAGCGTGGAGCTGCGACAAAGAGCAGACATGGGACCCTTCCTTCCCTTCGCCCCATACAGAGCTATGGAAAGTGAAATCCGTTTGCTTGGACACTGAGTCAGGTTGTCCCAAAGATGGTGCAGTTAGAACGCTTCGTATTGACTTGCGGCAGGATTACCTTGAACCTTGCTTCAGAGCAGCTGGGGAAGTCAGAGCGGAGGTTCCTCTGCCATTTGCTGAGCTGACAGTGACATTGCTGAAAGGAGATGCGCTATGTTACTCTGAGACATAAGTTACAGACACCCCAAATGGACCACAGTCATGGCTCCTTGAATAAAAGATGCCATGCTTAATCTACCCAGTATTGTTCCAAGTACTATTCCCAGGCTCTTTTCCACTTGTGGAATTTTCTTCTGGTCTCTGCTTCTAGCTACTACCCAACTAATACTTCTAACATTTCAACCCGCCCAACTAATACTTCCTTGGCGAAGCCAGGATGCTCCAGGAGACTCCGTAAAAGTTAACAAATAATTCAGTATGTTGCGTGGAACATAATGGAAGGGTCATGAACCATCTGGAGAGCAGGAGAACCAGTTCCCTCTTGTTCCTATTGGCTCCGTCTGTTGACTCTCGCGGTGCCAGTCCCTGGAGCCTGGCTGCAGGCCTGGCCAGGAATGTTTCCTCTGGAGTTTGGGCAGGTACGGTGTTTGTCACAGCCTCGAAGCTGCTTGGCCCCCGGTGAGGAAGGCGGCCTTGATGGGAGGGGTAATTACAGTCAGTGACCTCTGAGTGTGAGCGTGGCCTTGCTCTGTGCCCAGACTCACATCACGTTCAGGAAGTCTTTCCTTTTTGTGTGTCCATCATTTCCTTACTCGCTTGTTGGAAGGGAAACCGCCTCGGGTACCGAGGAGAAGGGCTTTGAAGGTAGAGTCTCTACAACAGGGGCGGGGAACCTTTTCTCTGCCCGGGGCCACTCGGACATTTATAACATCATTCGCGGGCCATACAAAATTACCAGCTTAAAAACGAGCCTGCCGTATGTGGTCAGACCTTTCATTAACTCACCCCTAATGCCTTGGCAGGGCCTTATACTGCCTGAGGGCCGGACATTCCCCACCCCTGCTCTAGAAGCAGTAAGTAGAGGGAGGAGTCATTGTCATTAGGATACCAGACGCATGGCAAAGCCAAACCTAACCGCCCCGCCTCCTCTCTGACTCACCTACCAACGTATGATTAACCTGGAGGGGCGGTGGCAAGCAGTCTATTAGATTGAGGGTGCGTGGGGGTGGGGGGAGGGAGGGCTGAATCCTCTCCTTCCCAGTCCTGTGACCCCATTGGTTGCTCCTTTTCTAGAGGACCTAGAAGCCCCGGGGGAGGGGATGGGGAGGGGGGGTTGTCGCAGGATACACCTTGACTGGTGAAGTGTGTCTTGAACTTGGAAAATCCTTGTCATCCAAGTGGCCTAGCGCAGTAGAACTTGGGATGGTAAATCACAAGACTTCTCAGGGGCTT
The DNA here is from genome assembly GCF_027574615.1 of Eptesicus fuscus. Lineage (NCBI taxonomy): Eukaryota > Metazoa > Chordata > Mammalia > Chiroptera > Vespertilionidae > Eptesicus > Eptesicus fuscus. Next base: position 6,576,903 of record NC_072496.1, on the reverse strand, counting down.
GGGAAGCTCTTTGACTTACTGGGAACCTAGCGAGTCCAGGATTATACCAGAGTCACCAGACAGTGAGTGACCTCCGTGCCCGGAGGGCTGGCCCATCGTTAACCTGGCCTCCTCCAGGGGGAAACCAGAGCAGGTGAGGGTGGAGCCCCGTGGCTCCCACCCTTGGCTCAGCCTGGCCTTCCTCAGGGGGAGCATTCCCCGTGAAGCTATGAGGGGCACGTGCGGTTAGCATTATGGGAGGTTCTGTGTGTTCCTTACCTCTCAGCCTGTGGAGTGTGGTAATGGGGGGAAACCTCACTGCCACACCAGTGTGAGCCACATCAAAGCAAGTTGTTACACCAGTCACGGTAAATCAACGCGGGCCCCCATATAAACATTGCTTTATCCCTCTTTGTTTTTAAAGGAAGCGTCTGGCTTCTCTATTATGTTTGGAACATCAAACATAATGCCCGGTCACATTGGAATATGCGTACTACCTACGTTTCAGCAATACCTGGCAGTTTTATCATGCCTCTGGCCCCGCAGGTGTGTCATTTCACATTATGTACACAGCATCGAAGGTGCAGAGTGACTTAAATAATGACTGTTGCTTCATGTGGCCTGGGTAGGATGTACCAGTTTAGCAGATGAGGTCATTCAAATCACATAAAAAGGTCACCTTCATGTGCCCTTCAGAATTCATGGAAATTGCAAGACTAGACTAGTATTTATCTGCCAGTAACACTGTCCATGAGATGTTGAACTCTTTTCCTGTCGCCTCCCCGTTCCTCTCGCCACCTCCTCCCACCCTCCACGGGCTTGGCATTGCGAGCACAGTCAAGTTCCACCCATGAGAAGCCCCATGTAGTGGGTCTGCACCCTGTCTGAACCCTTCCCCGGGCCCACGGCCAGAACTGGGATGTGGGCCCAGGCGCAGCCTCCACCAGCGATTTTCAACTTTATAAACTAATAAAATTCGGAGGCACACCAAAAAATATATTTTTTGCTGATCTGACAAAAATACGTGTAATTTTGATTCATTCACATCGGATGACTACGATTGTGTTGGCTATTGTGATTTTTTAATTTGACAACCGAAGGTAGGGGTGGGGAACCTTTTATTCTGCCATGGCCATTTGGATATTTATAACATCATTCGCGGGCCATACACAATTATCAACTTAAAAATGAGCCTGCTGTATTTGGTCAGACATTTCATTAATTCACCCCTAATGCCTTGGCAGGGCCAGACCAAAGGATAAGGCCCGAGGGCTGGCTGTTCCTCACCCTCGGCCTAAGGGAAAAGAGGACCAAATAGTCAGGTATTGCATGTCTTAAAGACGCTTGCGGCACACTGGTTGAAAATGGCTGTCCTAGGCAAATGCCGATTGGGACTTGTGCAAGGATGCTCCTTTCTTTTGGACACTCCTCAGCTGTGCCCTCCCAGGGAAGAGTGTGCTCACTCCGGAGCCAAGGTCATTGCCCCCTCCTTGCACAAGTCTGTGTGGTAAGTGCTTCAGCATTCCCCTTTCTGCCGGGACAGATGCTGGTGATTCAAGAAGACATAGGACGAGGCTTGCCATGGGCGTCTCCCGGAGTCCTCCCCGGGCCTCCGCGGTGCCCGCCAGGCCGCCAGTGCTCAGCCCTGGGAGGCAGCCTGAAATTGTGATGTCAGACGCTCCACCCCCGGCTCTCAAGCATGGAGGGCAAATGGTTTCTAGGTCAGCAGCTCTAGGCGACAGCCAGGTCGGGCCTGGGAGAGGAAGTAGTGCGAGGAACTCGGACTGGAAGTGAATAAGAGACTCTGAAGTTAAAGGCTAATTAGGAGGAGCTCCTCACACAGAACTGGTTTTCCTTTTGTAAACACGGATGGCCACGGCTGACCCTCCTTTTGTGCGTGTACCCCTCCTTCTGGGATCCTCACTGAGGAGAGGGGAGGCTCCCAAAAGTACCCTCGCAGCGATGGGAGGACTGACTTAACTGCCCAGCCCTTTTTCCATTTCCCAGTGTGCAATGCACCAGCACTTCACAGAGCTTCTCTGAAGATCAAAGGGCACCCAACTGAATGGGAATCCGTGATCTGAGAATTTAGTATTTTTTCCTAAAGGGTCCCTTACTCTCTCCCCTCAGTTCTAAGTAGACAGAATATTGGGCTAAAGGTCCAAATAATCCTGTTTAGGGAGGCATCTGGCCATCTCATTTCCAGCCAGGTACTTTTCCCTTCCTGTAACTTTCCAGTTGTAATGTGGGGAATGGTACTATTGATAACTCTGCCACCTGGTGGTCATTCCAAAAACTGCACTCTGGGAGGATTGACTGTCCACCGTTATCATTTTCAGTTGCTTTAGTTTTTCCACTTCCAGTTTCAATGTACAGGTGAATAAGATGTGATTTGTACATTAGTTTTTACTATTAAGTTATTATTTATTTATTTATTTTAGAGAGAGAGTAAGGGAGAAAGGGAGGGAGGGAGGGGGAGAGAGAGAGAGAGAAACATCGATTTGTTGTTGCACTTATTTATGTATTCATTGGTTGATTCTTGTATATGCCCTGACGACTAGGGATTGAACCCACAGCCTTGGTGTATCCCGATAACGCTCTAGCCAACTGAGTGACCCAGCCAGGGCAAGTGAATTATTTTTAAGTAAAATTCTTGCAAATGCATTGAGCAGAATACACTGGGATAGAAAATTTCTCTGAAGATATGCCAGAAACTGTACGGTATGGTGTGATGCTTAAGGAGTGTAGCTAGGAGTGGGGAGGCAGGGACTTAGTTTACTGGATACCCTTCAGTTCTCTCTGAAATCTATAACGAACAGAAAGCATGTGTTGCTTTAATAATGGTAGCTGAAGGGCCCCACTCGGGGAGGAGGCCCAGAAGTCCAGGATATCCCTCCCCAGGGCTCCTACCCTCTCCTGGCTTTGTGTCCGGCACCTCAGGGGCTTCTGAGTGTTTCCAGGGAGTGGAGTCCATAGGACTCACTTTGGTCTTGCTCACTGGCGGCGGCAGCTGAGTGGAAGCTGGTCGGGGGAGTGTGACCAAAGCCAGAAGAATTCCCAGCTCCCTTGGCGGTCCCGGTAGTGAAGGCAGCAGCCCTCCTGTCGGGAGCCGGCTGCCCCCTTCCCAAGGTCATGCTCCGTGGAGGGGCTCCAGTCGGAGAGCCAGCCGCTCGTTCAAGTGTCTGATGCCTCACAGGTGTGAGGCCGCCAGGAGCCGAGTTTCACAAGACATGGTGAGGCCACTCGGGGTGCGGGTGTGAGGCGGATGCTCCCCAGCTTCTAACATCAGAGCGCAGGGCTGGGGGCGGATGTGGCCGCCGCTGGCTGGCTGGAGAGCCAGGTCTGAGGAAAGCAACCATCGTTTGCCTGCCTTCTGCATGCCTCGTGCTGTCTGATACCGACATTTCTTTCCCCCGTTGGACAGCCCTCCCCCTGCGTTCCCATGACTGCCCTGATGGGAACATGCCTCCTTTTATGAATTTGCTGGGCACAACCATTCTTCCAGGATGTGCTCAGGAACAGTGAACACTCCTCTTTCTGGACTGCCCCCATCCACGCTCTCACACCCGGAAACCCTGGGTGGCTGGGTGGCCTCGGAGGAAGGTGGGCCGGGCGGGTCCACAGGGAGGGGGGCCCTGCCCGCACTGGTAATGCAGTCCTGAGGGTAGGACCAGAGCGCAGGACGGAGCTCTTTCAGAGCAGCTCCTCAGGGCAGGAAAATCTTCGCACCACACTCAGTGATTGGTCCTTACAGCGGAGGACGGCCCAGCCCCAGCCCTCAGCCCTTGTAGAGACGGCCAGTTGTCCTAGCACTGCTTGTCGAAAAGAGCTGGACCGCGTGGTGCCTTGGTTAAAAGTTAGTTGTCCAGGTATGTACAGATCTATTTCCGGTTCTCTATCTTGTCCCACTCATCTGTTTGCCGAATTTACACAAACCGCACTGTTTTGATTGCTGTAGCCTTTAAATCTTGAAGTCCGGTGCGAGTTCTCCAACTTTGTTCTTTTTCAGAGTTGTTTCGGTGTTCTAAGTTCATTGGATTCTCACATAACTTTAAAATCAGCTTAGTGCCCTGGCTGGTTTGGCTCAGTGGATAGAACGTTGGCCCTCGGACTGAAGGGTCCCAGGTTTGATTCCCGTCAAGGGCACCTGCCTCAGCTGCAGGCTTGATCCCCGGCCCTGGTCAGGCTGCGTGCGGCGGGCAACCAATCAATTGGATTTTCATTGGGATTGCATTGACTCTACAGAACAATTTGGGGAGGAGAATTGACCTCTTAGCAATATTGAGTTTTATCACCCAGGAACATGTACGTTTCCCCACTTTTCTTCTTTAATTTCTTTCAGCCATATTTTGTGGTTTAGAGTGTATCTGGTTTTCATATCTTTTGTCAGATTTATCCCTACCGTTTTATATTTTTTTATTGTAAATAGTATTGTTTTTTTAAAATTCAAATTCCTGATTTTGTGTTCTAGTACTCAGAAATACAATTGATTTGTTGTAGACCTAGTATTCTGCAGACTTACTAAACTCACTTACTCTAGCAGCTTTAGAGTAGGTTCCGTTGCATTTTCTGCCTAGATACTCATATTGTCTGTGAATAAAGACAACTTGATGTTTCCTTTCCTATCTGGATGCCTCTTATTTCTTTTTCTCGCGTGCCTGGCAGCTCTTGTACAATGTTGAACGGAAGTCATGAGGGGGAACATCCTTGTGCTGTTCCTGGTCATAGGGACGCACTCAGTCTCCAGCCATAAAGCATGATGTTGGCTGTGAGTTTTTCACAGGTGCCCTTGACCACTCCTTGGATGCTTTCTTCAACCCCCCCTCCCCCACTCCCCGCCCCCGAGTGTGTATAAACCTATCAACAATTCTGAGTGAATAAAAGCGAACTGGCATAATGTAGTGAGAGGTATCCCATGGCTGTGGTCGGCAAACTGCAGCTCGCGAGCCACATGCGGCTCTTTGGCCCCTTGAGTGTGGCTCTTCCACAAAATACCACAGCCTGGGCGAGTCTATGTTGAAGAAGTGGCGTTAGAAGAAGTTTAAGTTTAAAAAATGTGGCTCTCAAAAGAAATTTCAATCGTTGTACTGTTGACATTTGGCTCTGTTGACTAATGAGTTTGCCGACCACCATCCCATGGAATCCCGGCCCTAATATTGCTTGCTGAGACTTTTCCAAAGTTGCTAGACCTCTTTGAGGTTCAGTATCATCGTCTGTAAATTGAATAACCCCCGCCTCCAGGATGATGGTTAGGGTTAGAAATAATGCAACTACAGTGCTTATCACGGGGCCTGGCGCACAGTAGTAACTCAATAAACGACACTATTGTGACGATGACAGATGCCGCGCAGCTGTGAAATGGATGGCAAAGAGTGTAGTCCCCGGCTGACTGACGAAGCAGGCTCCGGAGAGACCCAAGTCCTGACTAAAGTCACTTGAAGAGCCACTGACAGGGCCATAACCAAACCAAGACAGCCACTTCCGGGACTCAGAGGCTCCTGCCAACACCCCAAAATCTAATTTCTGCTTTTATCTGTCGGGGGTGGGGGTGGGGATGCTATTTTGTAACAGAAACAAGCCATTTCCAGCAGCTTGTTTCCAGAGGATTCACGAAGGTCACGATTCCAGGCATGGAGTTTGGGCTTTGTGCCCATAGCCATGTCCTTGCACCCACAGTCATAGGACGTGCGTACCAGACCAGTCCATCTCTGTTGGGCATTGGCTGGGTTTCTTTGTGGGCAGGCAGGTTCTCTGGACCCCTGACTGCTAGTGGACAGTTTGTGACACAGACTGAGACCGGGGCTTCAGGTCTCACACGGACGGAAAGGAATGTTAGGCGTCTCTGTCTCGGTTTGTCTGTCCCTGTGTGTCTGTCTCTCTCTGTGTTTATGTCTTTCTGACTCTCTCTGCCTCCTTATCTCTCTTACACACACACACACACACACACACACACACACACACACACACACGTCATCCTTTTGCTCTTACATTTTCTAGGTTCTGGAGAGGTATGCGTACCTCTGTGTATTTTTCCCAAAGTGGAGAAATGACCTTTCTCAGATGCCTCCGCCGCCCCAATATTTTCCTGAAGTATCAAAATGTGTCATGGTTAATCATCTGTAGGTGTCTTAGTTATGCCTCAAAGTTATGCCTCAAAGCTAAAGGCAACTTCAAGCAAAAATAGTGAAAATTTCCCTGACTGATTTGGCTCAGTGGATAGAGCGTTGGCCTGCGAACTGAAGGATCCCGGGTTCGATTCCAGTGAGGGGCATGTACCTTGGTTGTGGGCATATCCCCAGTTAGGGGGTGTGCAGGAGGCAGCTGATCCATGTTTCTCTCTCATTGATGTTTCTAACTCTCTATCCTTCTCCCTTCCTCTTTGTAAAAAATCAATTAAAAAAGTTAAAAAAAAATAGTGAAAATTGTATAGAAGAGGCTCTCCTCACCCCCCTCTGCCCTAAAATGAATCAAGTTAGGGGAGAAAAGGACTGTTGGAAGGAGCTCTGAAAAGATGTTCTTGTAACCGTGGCCAGCTGCTATGAGACCCCTTCTCACTGGATTCGCAACGTGGCATTCTCCTTTTAGCAGGGATTGTTCTAAGCAAGTAAAACCAGATCAGGATGAGCTGCCCCGCAAAGAGTGGGCATCAGAAGCCATTGGACATGCGACAGGGGGTAGGGGAGGCTGGGGGAAGGTCAATGGGGGAAAAAAAAAAGGAGATATATGTACTACTATATGTAATACTTTAAACAATAAAAAAATCAATAAAAAATTTATTATGCGTCAAAAGTAAAAAAAAAAAAAAAAGAAGAAGAATAAGCCATTGGAAACTCTCTCTTTCTTCAGAAAGAAGCAATGGGGCGTCATCCTCGTTTCTTTCTCAAACTCTTGTTCCTTCGCTACGGACAGTGGCTGTTGATAGATCCTCCCGGGTTTCGGCACCAAATGAAAGAATGAGAGAGCGGCCAAAAAACCAGGACAACAGGCTTTATTAGAGGAGAAGGACCCTGCTGGGCTGTCTCGCAAGGGGAGAACAGCAACACGTGCAGAGGGGAACGTGCCTTTTGAGGGGAGGAATGGGAAGGGATGGGGCTTAGGGTACTCGGCACACGCTGATTGGTGGTTTCATATAAGGCACATGATTAGGCACTTAGGTACTTAGGAATCGGGGGCTTAGGGTATTTGGCAGGTGCTGATTGGTGGTTCAATGTACAGTCCATATAAGGTGCCTGGTTAGGTGCTCGGGAATGTCCAGGCCGCAGGTGCAGGTTACGTCATACTCTGCCCACCAGTTGGGGGAAGGGAAGATCTATCAGCTGTAACTAAGGCATCTTTATCTCTCTGGTACCTCTCATTGTGCTCTGCAGACAGCAGGCGCTCGGTAAAAACTATTTTGGAGGCTAAATGTGTAAATATGTGTTATTTGAGGATCTACTATGCAGCCTAACTTGGGTAGTTGCTGTGTGGACTACTAAAGAGAATTATAACTCAGGCTTCTCTGCTTTCATTGACCTTCCAATTTAGAGAGGGACATAGCAATTTTGAGCACTATTTGGCCATTATTGCTGCACATATTTTGTCTGCTTTATTTTATTTTGCCTCTCTTCCTGGGACTCCAATTGTATACATATCAAGTCTTTATATATTGTCCCACAGGTTCCAGAAGCCCTGTTAATTTTAAGACCTTTTTTTCCCCTCTCTGCTCTTCAGATTAATCTTTTAATTTGTCTTTAAGTTCACTGACTCTTTCTTCTGTCACCTCCATTCTGTTGTTAAGCCCATCCAGTGATTTTTTAAAAACATTTCAGATATATATTTTTCAGTTCTAGAATTTCTATTTAGTTCTTTTTTATAGTTTCTGTTTGCCTGCTGAAACTTTCTATTTTTTCATTCATTACAAGCATATTTTTCTTTATGTTGTTAATCTTAAGTATAATTGTTTTATAACCTTGTCTGCTAATTCCACTGTGTTAATTATTTCAGGGTTGATCTGCATTGATTTAATTTTTCTCGAGTATAGGTAAGGTCTTCTTGCTTCATTGAATGTTACATAATTTTGTGCTGTATCCTGGACATTGTGAATAATACATTGTAGCGATTTTCAATTCCACTGTTTCTGTGAGGAGTATTTTTTTTTTTTTTAATAGTAGGCAAGTGAAAAAAAAAAAAAAAAACAGTAGGCAGTTAACTTGGCTGAATTCAAACTGTAGACTTTGTCTTTCCTGCTGTGAACGATAGCTCAAATCTCTGCTCAGTTTCTTTGTTCTTAGCTGGACTGCTTGAAGTCTGCCTAACACATGTGTGGTGCTGGCTCCAGCCAGAGATTTGGGCAAAATTTATACATGCGGTTGAGGCCTCCTCCTTTCTGCCTCTCTATTTTTTAGGACTTCCCCTTTTACTTTCCAGCGGTTGTATTTCCCTCAAGCCCTGTCCTCTTGTTCTTCAAGCCAGAGAGACTTCAGGCTTTCTTTCTGACGCCTCGCTGCCTTGCACAGTGCAATTGGAGGTCTTCCCTCAGGATAAAAGCCATAACAAATGGAAAATTCCCCCAGAGCTGTTTCCTTCTTCCAAATGTTGACTCCCTTCCAGTAGCTGCCTGTTTTGGTTGCTCTCCAATGTCTTCAGTTAGTTATTTTTATATTTCACGTAGAGTTTATAGTCTGCAAGAAGTGTGGTCCAACAGGAGCCACGTGGCCCTGACGAGGAGCAGGTATGTAGGACCAAAAAAATAGGGACAAATAAGCAAGTTACTGCCAAAGAAAGACTCAGAGACAAAAGCATTTAGAAACGAAAAGGACTTTACTTATAAAGAGGTCTGCAAGGGAGTCTAAGCTTTAGAAAGATGGGCGCATCAAATAACATATGCAGCAGGTATTTAGAGTAAAAGAATGACCAAATAACCGAATTTACTGTCAGTGTGTTCATGATGGAAAAGCAGTCATTTTCTTGCATGACTTTAATGTTTACAAAGGTTGAGAAGTATCTTCAGTCATTCAACATGGTAAAAATTAGGGATAGAGATGTTTTTGTTGGGGAGTCTGTAACCTATAAGAAAGGTTCAAGATTTTCATATTTTGGGGTTAGAATGAAACAGTGATCATGGTTTTTCACCGCACCCCGTCTCGGGCAAAGTGGACGCTCCTGCCCCGACTGTTGGGCTGGGATGTGCATCCCAGAGTGACGGCTCAGCAGGTGTCAGTTGTAGTTTCACAACCTGTCCTGGTCAAGTCCCTCTCTAAGGTGCAGATTTGACTGCACACATTATTCTGAGGTTTTCTGATTCAATAGAATTCATTTGATATTTTGTTTTGTTTATGTAGTATATAAGACATGCTAATATGTGAAGACATGTTATTATATATTAATAAAACCAGAGCAGTTCTGGTTTAAGGGTTAACTTGTAAGTCCTCTACAGTTGTAATTTGCTTTTCTGTATCAGAATTATTTTATTACCTGTATTAGCTCATCTACTGAGCTAAGGAACAAGGACCATCTAATTTGCCTCTATGAGGTTTGCCTGCAGTAGCCTCTAAGAGTATCCTCTGAGACCCTCAAGTTTGTCATTTCCTGACCTGCTAGGAAATTCTTTATTTCCTGCTGATATCCTGTAAGCCATAGCATAGGTTTCAGGGCAGTTGTCTGGGAGGGGTATGCTGGAACTGGCTCATACTGGCCCAAGAGAGCTGATTGTTAAATTTGCAGGAATTTTGTAAGCTACTTGTTAAACACGGCCATTACTAGGAATTAAACTTTATAACTTACAATTAAGTGAATTATATTAGAATCAGGGGCAATAAATACTCAAAAACCATCACTTCTTAATTATTGCATGGTATTTTATTTTTACATATGCCCTTGAGGTTATTTATGTCTATTGTATCTTTGTGGTAGAAATCCTATATAATAAAAGGCTAATATGCAAATAGACCGAACGGCAGAACAACCAGAACAACCAAACAACTGGTCACTATGATGTCCGCTGACCACCAGGGGGTGTGTGTGAGCTGGGGCTCCAGACCAAAGTGGGGTACCAGTCGCTGTCATTGGGGCGAACCTCTGGTGGTTACTGAAAATTCTTTGCTCCCATATGCCACGGTCACATCCGGCACTCGTACCCGCTGCTGGTGCCAGCCCCAATCACTCTGCTTTATCAGGGGGTGCGACACCATCAGTGGGAGCAGCAGAGGCGGGAGCGGGGCTGCCAACAGACAGGGGACTGGGGGCTGTGGCGGGAGGGGCCATGCGGGGATGCGGAGGATGGGCCAAGACCAGCCCCTGTGCCTACCGCAGCCTGGCGGCCCACAGTTCCTTTCAAAGTGCACGAATTCGTGCACCGGGCCCCTAGTACTATACAATGGTGTGCTATTGGTTGTCTCTTCCCAGCTCCATGCTTAGTGATGTCATGTTGAAATTGGCTATGATGCGAGTATTTACACCACAGAAATTGGCAAATATTACAAAGCAGTGCTTCTTTTCTCTTGGGAGAGCTGGTTGTTAAATACTTACCAACACATTATTGTTTGTAGGCATTTCTCTTTAAATCACAAAGCACAATCCTTGGTCCTAGTAGTAGCTTGTCATATCTAATGTTTTGTGTCTTGCTTATTGTGGCAAATTTTTATCCAATTTTATCTTATAGGAAAGAGGATGGGTTTTTATAGAGCCTAAGTAAATAACTATATGATCATGAAAAGTAAAGAGACTTAGTAAAAGCATTTTGAATAATATTTAACCATTGTTATCAGTGTCTTGGGTAGTTTGTAGATAAAGTCTGTTAATATATTCTAAAGAATCACTATTTTTAAGTTTTTCTTTAAATTTCCTAGTTTACAAAAAAAAAAAAAAAAAGTCCCCCTCACCCTGAATTCTAAGGAGGGATGTTGGAATAACATACCACTTATAGAATGTCTCATTCCGGTTTATAAAAGTACTAGAGGCCCGGTGCACGAAATTTGTGCACGGAGTGGGGGGGTGTCTCTCAGCCCAGCCTGCACCCTCTCCAACCTGGGACCCCTCGAGGGATGTCCGACTGCCCGTTTAGGCCTGATCCCACCAGGCAGTCGGACATCTCTCTCACAATCCAGGACTGCTGGCTCCCAACTGCTCGCCTGCCTGCCTTCCTGATTGCCCCTAACCGCTTCTGCCTGCCAGCCTGATCACCCCCTAACCACTCCCCTGCCAGCCTGATTGATGTCTAACTGCTCCCCTGCCAGCCTGTTTGCTCCCAACTTCCCTCCTCTGCCAGCCTGGTCACCCCTAACTGCCCTCCCCTGCAGGCTTGATTGCCTCCAACTGCCCTCCCTTGCAGGCCTGGTCCCTCCCAACTGCCCTCCCTTGCTGGCCATCTTGTGGTGGCCATCTTGTGTCCACATAGGGGCAGGATCTTTGACCACATGGGGGCAGCCATCTTATGTGTTGGAGTGATGGTCAATCTGCATATTACTCTTTTATTAGATAGGATAGAGGCCTGGTGCATGGGTGGGGGCCAGCTGGTTTGCCCTGAAGGGTGTCCCGGATCAGGGTGGGATTCCCTTGGGGTGTGGGGCAGCCTGGGCGAGGGGCCTGTGGTGGTTTGCAGGCCGGCCACACCCCCCAGCGACCCAAGCGGAGGCCCTGGTATCTGGGATTTATTTATCTTCTACAATTGAAACTTCGTGGCTGGAGCGGAGCCAAGCCTTCTGCTCACTCCGTGGTAGCCATTTCTGTTAGGATTTATTTTTGTTCTATAATTGAAACTTTGTAGCCTTAAGCGGAGGCTTGGGCCGGCCAGAGTGTGCGGAAAGCTTGGATTCCTCCATCGCCAGGGAAACCCAAGCCTCCCTCCTGCTCTTTCCATGGCTGCAGCCATCTTGGTTGGGTTAATTAGCATACTCGCTCCTGATTGGCTGGTGGGCATGGCTTGTGGGTGTAGCTGAGTGATGGTTAATTTGCATATTACTCTTTTATTAGATAGGATGTGCTGTTAAACGGATGGTTAGGGATAAAGGAGAAAGAAAAGGATATTTCCTTATATACTTATTTGAAATAGACTGTTAGTCACAGTTAAATCAGTTCACTTAATCCCAGGAAATTAATTTTCGTTTTGCCGATCTTGGGCTAAGCAGTCTGCTGTCATGAAGTCATCTGTCTTGGTGCTAGGAGTTCTAGAAATCCCGACTGAGTCCTTTGATGCAGACAGGACAGGTGTCTGTGGAGATGATGTCAGTTCCGACTGGGAAGCCTGAACTCGCACGTGTGGTCACTACAATGGCAATAGTTGGGAGCGCCTGCTGCGGTGTTTACGGAATCCCTTTTTGAGGTTTCTCCCACAGGTTTTCATTTTATTTCTGAGCTTATAGCAGAGGACTTTAGGCAAGTATAGGGAAAAGCAGACACTGTCATCGATGGCAACACTGAAAGACTTTGGCCATTTTATTATAAGGTCCAATAAATAATGTCAGATTGGAGGAGCGTGAGCTAGCTAATCAGCGTGTAGGGTAAGTCAGTGATTTCCCTGGATAGTGAGAGGATTGACCCCAGGCCTTCACTTCATCCCACAAATTGGTGTTTTTGTTCGTTTGTTTGTTTTCTTTTAAAAAAATCTTCATTGTTGAAAGATTATATATGTCCACTCCCCCCACCACCCACATCGACCCCATCCAGCAAAATGATGTTTTATTTATCATCAGTTGACGGGAGTATTTTAAGCCTAGAAATAAAATCTTCCTTTTATTTTTTTAAAGGAATTAATTTGTTGAAAGTTATTTGGTGAGTCTTTGTATATAAACTTGATTTTATAGGTAATGAAAGAGATTTGTGGTAGATGACTGATTTGTGCAATAAAAATGCAAGAATTTTATATTGCAGAACATAAAGGAGTGTATAGGCTTTTTTTTTTTTTTTTTGCCTTTAAAGTTATTCGTAGCAAACCAAAAAGTCAGGGAAACCTACCTGGACTCTGAAAGGTGAAAGGTTTGCGCGCGCGCACGTGTGTGTGTGTGTGTGTGTGTGTGTGTGTGTGTGTGTTTATCTACATGTTTTAGGGGTGTGTGGGAAGAACTGGATGCTTCTCTGAATGCCCCAAAGGCTCAAGGAAGGGGTGTGATTGTTGTTAGCAAAAATAATGAAAAGCAAACACCTGGGGAGGGCGGAGAAGGCAGTGGTGGTTTCCAGTCCAGAACACAGCACAAAGGTGCCAGCGGCTCCTGTTTTGGCTTGTCCTGTGCACAAACACTGCATCAGACTCACAGAGTCCTCTTCTCACTTACCAGCATTTTTCTTCTTTACATCCCAATTTTCATTGGTTTTAGGGTTGTTCTAATTGCTACATTTAAAATGTATCTCAATGGGAAACATTAATGGTCTTAAAACCTTTGAAATACAGATTTGCCCCAGTTTAAAGGAAGTTCATCATGGGAAGATCCAGATTGATAGCATAATTGAATAATTGCTCAGCTTTTTAAATAAAGATTTATCACAGAGTTCTTTCACTTCACATTTTTAGTTTTGGAAGCATCATTCCCGAAAACTTGGAAAGGAGAATGAGAAATATTCCATCACCCTAATGTATCACACACTATTATTTTTTATACAGTCTATTCCAAAAATTATATATATATATATATATATATATATATATATGATATCTCTTATTTAAAATTTTTAATTGCAGTGTACACACTAGTTTGATTGTGACTTTTTCTTCCTAACACCAAGTCATAAGAATTCTTCATGTTGCCATAAGGCCTTGCAGCCGTAGTTTTGCTGTTTGTGTTTAATGTGGAATTCCTTTAAATAGGAAGCTCCCTTAGTGCCTTTCGAATCTGGTACAGTTTACAAAACACAAAATGCACACAGCTTTTCAGGAACACAGCTATTGTGTTAAGTGAGCGAGAACCACAAAGAGGTGGAGGCGAAGGCAGATTATCTCCTTGGTTAGTAGGGAGTGCTAAACCATTGAAGCTTTTCTTCCAGGAAAGCAATCAACTCCTTACTTAGTTTTCCAACCGGGTGTCCAGATGAATTGCAAAGTGTATCACACGTGATTTGTGTCCATTATAGTAAACATGTTGTAAATTAGGGGGGGGGGCGCGATTTGCTTTTTATCAGATGTTGGAGATCACTCGGGTCGATCCCATCCCCTGGCACTCCTGAGTGCTTTGGGGAGCCCGGTAACAAGGGTGGGACTAAGGCCCTGCGTGTGGAGTTGAGGTAAGGAGAGGGGGGAAGGGAGAATGCAATTCCTTTCCCTCTCACGCCTGGAGGAGACGCCATAACTTCCCCTCCAGTCTGCACAGCTCAGAGTTGCTTCATTAACACTACTTGGAGCTTACTTTTGGCACAGAACCAAAATGTCATGTAAATCAGCTACCGTGTTGCAGCGTTTTGTCACACGATACACTTGAATGTATTGATCTGATAAGAAAGGACAATGTGGAATCAGATGTAGTTCTGCAGATTGACAGCAAAACCAGTGAGAAGGTCTTTCAGTGGTTTATCTCAGAAGCCACCAGGGTCGATTTCGGAGTCTGCCTTGTCACAGATGTTGGGTCTAATGCGGTGGTAATAGAATTTCTGAATATATCAGCAGCAGTGTTGGTATTTCCTATCCCTTATTGATAAAGTTGACTTAAAGGACCTTGAAGTATTAGATCTTATATCATTTTCAACAGGATTTTAAAAAAATTAGAGCCCCTTGAAATGCTGTCTCGTTCAAGTGATTAGAATGAGTGAATTCTGCTCACATCTCGTTGGTATGCCAGGTCCTCCCAGTGTATCCCCGTGTCCTCCAGTGCTCTCAGACCTCAGAGAGTACTGTCTGACAGTTGTCAAGGTCATGTACTTGGATCCTCCTTCAGCCTACATTTTGGAAGCAGAAAGGGGAGAATGAGAGAATAGACCAAGAGTAGTAACTGGTTTATCAAGTCCACTGCCTGACAATCCCTGTTTTTGAAACCACATTCTTGCCAAACCTCTGCTTGTGGCTGAAGCAATGTGATAACCAGCTTAATGGTACTAAATCCTAGTTTCTATAGTTTAACTCCCATGGTCCTTTAAAGTTTCCTCTTGTAGCCACTTTATCCTGGAGAGCTCAGGGATTCTGTCTGTCCCGGTCATCACAAGGAAAAACAATTGGGGGTAACCATGTGTGGTGACGGATGTTAACTAGACGTACAATGATCGTTTTGCAGTACAGACAAATAGCATATCGTCAAGGTGTACCCCTGAAAGTAATAAAATGCTGTATGTCAGGTACAGTTCAATTAATCGCTAAACAAAACAAAACAAAACCAAAACCAAAATTGAATTCATTGGTTCATCATATACTTATTGCCCGGCTCGGTGTCAGGCTGTGTGCTAGGTGCCCTCAGTCAGCATAGCCAGGGTCTCTGTGGACGTTAACGAAGTGATCACACTCCACGTGTACTGTCGCGGCAGCGGCAAGCGTTCATAGAAGCTGTGCCTGAGCAGCCTTGAGAGCACAGGAGGGGCGTTGCTGCTTCGCGGGCCTCCCTGAGCTGAGATCCGGGAGGAGCGGCACCCTAAGGTAAGAGCCGTTGCGCACGGGGGAGAAGAGCTCAGGGACATGGTAGGGGAGCAGCATTCCAGGGGAGGGCTCGGCCCACGCACATTCTCTGGCACAGAACAAGCAGAGTGAGTTAAAGGAAATGAAAGAGGCCGGTGAGTTTGGAACACAAGAGTGGAGTGGGAGGGGAAAGGGAGATGATGTGGAGGAGAAAAGTGGAGAATTTCGGTTTGCATTTAGTCAAGGTTAAGACGCTTATGAGATATCGGGGAGGGGAGGTGGGGGGTGGGGTACCAACAGGCAGGAGGATGTGCTCTTGTCATGTGGAGTGGGACGTGGTCTGGGAGGTGAGAAGTTACTCGCGTAGTCCAGCGACCTGGCCCCCGTCCTCCCAGCTGCGGGAGCTGGTTGATCTCTGATCTCCTGCCCCAACACAGCGGTTCCCGAGCAACTCCCTTCGCTTTGTCCCAGTATCTGGGGTCTCCTGCTTATGGCCTCCTCTGTGGTGTCTCCTCGCATCTGCCCAAGGAGGAGGACCTGCTGGCCCCTCAGCGTGGGATGGGGTGTGAGGGGAGGCCTTTCCCATCTGCCATTTCAGTGCTGCTGGCGCATGGAATTAGGTGGCACAGTGGTCCCACAGTACAGCGAATCCACTAAAACCCACTGGCTTACATGCTTTAAGATGGCGCTTTTTATGTGATGTGAGCTGCATCTTGATTTTTAGTAAACCTAGGAATTATTCAGTTCCACTGTGATGTGTTGATACCGTGAGTTAGAGAAGCCGGGTCACGTTTCTGTGGCGTTGTCTTCACCCCCCATCTCTAGATCCAGAGAAGCTGTGTCATCTCCCGAGATGATGTGCGATGATGGACAGCTAGCTGTTTGGAGACCTGTAAGCTTTCTCTGTTGTGATGGTTACAGCATGGTTCGGACCCCCCTTATTTTATCCAGGCCTTCATGAAGCAGCTGCTGTGTGGGGTGCTATTTGTCGAGGCCCTTCGAGAGAATCCTGGAATCCGGAGGGTCATGGTGAAGGCGTGAGGGACTTCCCCGCTGCTGCCCCTGCAGCCCAGCCTGGTCCTGGGCAAAACGGAGCAGTGGGTGACATTGGTGTGTCTTCCCTGCCTCTCTTCCTGGCCTGGCCGTCTTTGGGTTATCATTTCCCATCTCTTCCATCCGCTTCTCTCAAGTGATTTGTGTTTTCCAAAGTGAACGCGTCCCGTTAACCATATTCGGGCGCGAGGGGCCTGTGTAAGCTGTATTTGTGTCTCTCAGGAAGACCACCACCAACAACAAACTCAGAGGAGCCTGCTGCCCTGTGGGAAGGGAGGGTGAGGAGAGTGGGGATTTGTTTTGAAGCAGCGGGCCCTTCCTGGCATCCCCGAAATCACGCCACTCAGGGCCCCGCTGGTCTCCTTATCTCCAGGCCGGCCCTGCGTGGCCCGCGCCTTCTGTGCTGCTGCCCCATCTGGAAGAGAAAACCCGGGAAGGGCTGCAGGTCCTCGCTCCCGAGGGAGGGGCTGACACGGAGGTGCCCGCGGAAGCAGCGCCCACTGCGGTGGGTGGAGGTGGCAGGGGTGTCCTTAGCCACAGGAGTGAATCACTGCTGGGCCGCTGTGCTCTCTGACTCAGCTTGGAACTTCCGCCTGCTCACAGGAAGCCAGCAGCTAGCAAAGTGGAGAGTTTGCATGAAACTCCCTGACTTGGAAACCACTGGGTGTGTTGTAAGCCTCTGTCTCTAAAACAAGAGGGGAAATCACAGAGGGCCGCTTCCCTGTCCCGCGGAGGCAGAGGGACCGGCTTGGTGCAGGGCGGTTGCGAGCCAGGACCCCTGTTTCTTATGAAATGAAAAACTTGTCCCGGAGTTTACAAAAACAGGAAGCTGGCGCTGAACGCAGGGAATTATGTAAATTGAACAGTTCGGAATGCAGGGGGCAGTCTGCCTGTGGGAAAGACGGGGGACAAGTCACAGGGGAGCAGCCAGGTTATCAAGTGTTGGTGTGCACAGGGAGGAAGCTGAGGCAGGGCTGGGGGGCTGTGGGGGAGGAGTGGAGCCCTGGCATTATCAGCCCAGGGCAGTGCTGGGGAGGGGTGGGGGGCAGCCAGGGCAGCAGGCAGGGGGCGCTTTCTCAGGATGTGTAAGGAAATGAGGTGCTGACACGCTGTACCACGAGACTTACATTTCTCAGGGCGGTGGGGCTGGAGCCCTGTGAGCTCTAGGCCCCCGACTGTCCGAGGCGCTAGGAGGCTCTAGCACGGCAGCCGCCCCGGGGCCTGGGAACCCATGCCCTGGAGAGCTCCCCCAGGAAGGGGAGCTGGGCGCATCAGGATTCAGATCAGTGATTCACCAACTTGTGGGGGTGGAGACCCTTTGCGATAGCTTGCTGTTTTGGGGTGTATCCTTTCCCCCACCCTTGAAAAGTATTGTTAGTTTAAAATTCACCTTTAGATTTAAAAAATGTCCTGTTTTTGAAACTTCTAAGACAACTGGATCGCCTTCTGAGGTTCTGCGGTGTTAGGGTCCGGACGCTCTGAGTTCTTAAGGGCCCAGGCAAGGCCTTGGCTCTGATAAGAGAGTTGCCGTAGGAGCGTGTTTGCTCGCCTACCCCTCCCTGCTCCCAGCACCGGACCTCTGGGGAGATCTGATAACACGTCCTTTCCCGTGCTCATTACTAATCACACTTTTTGCTTCTAATCTCTCTTCCCTCCCGCCCGTCATTTACCCTGCCGTCAGAATGAATGCCCTAAAACAGATTCAGTCACGTCACCCCCCTCGTGTGCAGTGTCAGTGGGTGCTCCATGGCCTACAGAGTGCAGCGCCTTGGCCCCGGCACAGAAAGCCCCTCCTGACTTCCCCCTCCGACCCCGTCTGGTTTCAGCAGCTCCCACGGCCTTCCACGTGCCCACTCTTTCTGCTCCCCATGATTTCTGGTCATTTCTCCAACACCAAGAAGCTGAACGGCTGCCTGGCCGGCGTGGCTCCGTGGTTGAGCGTTGACCTATGAACCAGGAGGTCACCGTTCAGTGATCAGTCAGCGCACATGCCCGGGTTGCTCTTCCCCGACGAAGCCTTAGGGGGGAGGTGGGGCGTGAGCCAGGGGAACGAAAAGACTGTCCCCTTTTCATCGTCTCTACCCCTGGGTGTTTTCAGAAGCAATTTAAACACTGGCACACAGAAAGGAAAGCTTTTTATCCCTCCCCTAACCGCTGAAAGGGAGGGGTGGATTAAAAAGCCATGCGGATGGCGAGGAACAGGGCCAGACAGACCGAAAAGGTGGAGGGAGGGTGAGGTGGAGGTGAACGTCTGTGAGTGACAGATCGCGGGAGGGCCAAGGTGAAGGGGAGGGAACTGTGGAGGATGCGGGGAGGGGAGGGGAGGGAGGACAGGCTGGGTGCACACCTCAGAAGGGCGGGGGGCACACATCTGTTCTAAGGCACGCAGCGTCCTGAGAGTCCCGGTGTGGAAACCTAGGAGACGTGGGCAAGATCACGTTACCCCCCTTTGGGGAGGAGAACATGAAAGAAGATGGTCTTTATTTTGTAGCGAAAGCCAGCACACGATTGAGTCCATAATGTGCTCAGTTGTGCATGCAGTTTAATTTTGTATCGATGCAATTGATACTCGTCGAGCAGGTCTGAGACGCGGGTTCACGCTTGTTTGAAAGCCAGGACTGCCAACACTTTTTGTATTGGTTTACGGCCTTCAATTCCTTTCTGTCTGTCCTCCATGTTTCTCTCTTCCTTCATCCCCGTTGTCTCTGTCTCGCTCCTCTTTGTTCATTTTCTTTTTCCTGGAGTGTCAGGTCCCCACAGTGGGAAGACTGCCGCTGCCCTGAGCCCCAGAGGGCCTGGGCCTCCGGGAAGCCTGTGTGGGGAGGTGCTCCCGTCGAGGGCCCCAGCTCGGCACCTCGGTGCCCACCCACTGCCTGGGTGGGTCCACCCGCCTATCTTATCCTCGCACAACCCTGAGCGTGTACGGGAGCTGGAGTAGGCGGTGGGGGGGGGGGGGGGGGGGGGGGAGAAGGAGCAGGGGACTCTCCTGTTGAAAACACAGCTGCTGCCGAGGAGATAGACAGGAAAGCCGACCCAGCCCCTGGCAGAGGCCTCGGTGGGAGTGCCAACTACTGTGAAATAGCAGGCCCAGCCCAGCAGGCACAAACACGCGGCCTGGCTGCAGCCACAGCCACCGGCTCCAGGAGGGTGGGGCGCGGGGAGCCCCCAGAAACCCCTCAGTCCTGGGAAAGGCTCAGGCGTCCCCTCCTTTAAGAGGTGTCTCCTGTTACAGCCGGGCCACAGGAAGGAGGGGCGGGTCCTGGGCCTGTCCTGGTTGGGGTGGGAGGAGGGGGAGTTGAGGAGCAGGTGTCCCAAAGCCTGGTGTAGTTATTAGTGGAGGTGAACTTGCTCAAGTTTCTCGGTCTCCTTGAGACTCAGTTTCTTCATCTGAAAATTGGTATTAATACTTGGCCTGCTCTCCAACGAGGTTGTTTTGAGGGCTGTAATGTTGAGCGATGCCTTCCAGGGTTAGAGCTGGGTTTGGGCCCCGCCCTTGCCGTGGGCTAGCTGACCTTGGCCTCTGCTTTCTCGCCTAGGAGGGGCAGTGCGAGAGGCTGGGATGTGCTCCGTTCAGTGCCTGGTTTATCACACGTTCCTCAATAAATGCCACCTCTCATCGTCACCGAGTGAGAAAATTATGTGTCAGCATTTTGTAAACTCCGGCGTGCCTTTAAACATGTGGGACGTTATTCTTACGCAGGCCCACATTCTGGTGGAGAGGCTGGGCTCCAAGCAGCGGTTTGTAAAGGGTTCCCCCTCCAGTGTCCTTCCCCCTAAGACAGCTGCCCTGTCCTGGTGTGGTTTCCTCCCCTTCAGCGGGAGGCTTCTCCATGGTTTCCTGGCTCTGCTTCCTCTCTCCTCCCCTCCCCAGGCCAGATCCCATGTTTCCTCAGAACTCTGTCCTCCAAGAAGTGTGTGCACTAGTCCAATTCCACCTTCATCTTCCTCCGAGTTCCCCCAACACGTCGCTGGGCCTAGTCCTCCCATGCCAGCATTTAAAGACTCATTGCTTGAGTTCAAAGCCCACATGTGAGCTCTGTGGCCTTGGGTAAGTAACTGAACCTTGCTAAGCCTCGGTTTCCTCATCTGGAAAATGGGAATAACAGTAACTATGTCATTGGGTTGTTAAGAGGATCAGATGAGGGCCTCTTCCCGGTCAGCGCACTGGAAGGTCTCAGTGGGGTTCGTTAGGCCTTGCATGCAGCCGCGTGTCTGCCATGGACATGTTGCCTCCCTGTTTGCATGTAAGCGCCTTTAAAGCAGGCCACGTCTTCTGTTTTCTCACCTTATTATGAATTGTGGTGCCCGCGCATTGGGTACCCAGTAACTCTCTTGGATGCCTCGTCCCCATTTTGGTTGGCTCACCCGTACCTTTGCAGACTGGTGCCACTGTGCGGTGGTGGCATCTTGTCTCTCTGCGCCTTTACAGGGAAGGGGAACGTCTGTGTACATGGCAGAGTGCTGGGCACTGCGACACGCTCTCTCATTGTACTTTCACAACAGCGTCAGGTCCCCAGGGCAGGTGTCATTACCCCATCTCCCCAGCAGCAGACCAGGGTTCAGAGGATTGAGTAACTTGGCCTGGAGGACACAGCGGCCAGGGCTCGGAATCCAGCGCAGGTCTGTCTGCTCCAAGGTCTCCTTCGCTGCCTTTGTATTGTCAGTGCCTTCCTTTTCAGTCACACTGTCCTTGCAGAGCAGAGTCCAGACTTTAATATGACCTCCTGGTTATACTGACACCCCGCACAGGCCCTTGGCGTTCCACAAAACGGGTAAAGCGCCCATGGATCGCAGAACCTGGAGGTGCGGAGGGCGTGGAACGGGCCGGAGCTGTCACTGACGTTGGAACTTTGGTCCCGGTGACCCCTTGCACTGAGCTGGGTTATTTCTCGTGAAACGAGTGGCTTCGATCTTGTTTTCCCCTTTGCCAGGGCACTCTCTGTCCTGCCCCCGGTTGGGAGGATTTTGGTGCCCAAGGTCCACAGGCAATTTCCTTACTTTAAGGGGATATGGGTTCATGGAGTTTTGACCTCTAGTGATCCTTTGGCAAGGAATCTTGAGGGGCTGGCCGCTCTCTTGGGAATGAGATTTCTTTGTGACAGAGGCAGCTGGGTGGTAAGCACCACCGGGAACTCAGCGCCGAAGCGCCGCTGGCGTGAGTCACCAGGACAGGCCGCATTCCCACTCATCACACACACATGCGCTGCCTCCACACACAGCCGCTCCTTTTGTCCAAGAGCAGCGGGGTGTAGACACTCAGGCAGAGGTCTGATTCTAGCACATTCCGTCCCGGCCAGGCATGTGGACTCTGCTCTGAAACTCCCTCCTCCTGGCCGCAGGAGCCGAGGATCTGCTCAGTCGTGGGCTCTGCTGCTGGGCGCTCGGCGTTGTGGTCCGCGTTGCTCCTTGGGCATCTGCGTCGCGGAAGAACGAATTGCCTCGTCCCTTCTTCCCAGGCCTTCCCTGAAGTTAAACCCGATTTCGCCCTTCTAGGGTAGTGCAAGGTCGAAGGGGAGCCAGCAAGCCATGCCTGGCAGCCACTCTTGGGAAATGTTTTTATATCAAACCCTTGTCTCCGGTGGAATTTGACATGTATTAAGCAATCAGACTGTGCCTAGCATTGGACTAGAGAGAAAATGATCACATTTTCATTCTCAACAAGTACTTTTATTCCTGCAACAAGGGATGCACCAATTTCTCAAGTCATACCAAGTGTTCATCATCCTAGACAGAATAAATCAAGTAGAGAACTGTTGTAGCAACCCAGAAAAGAGGCATGGAAGAGGCCAGGTGTTACTGTTAAGACAGAACTTGGGTCCAGGCAGACTGGGTGACTGTGGGCAGATTAAGTATAGTATACGCTATGCTTCAGTTTTCTCATTTGTAAGTGAGGGTAATAATAGTATGTCTTCTGGGTTTGTTATGAGCATTAAATTCAATGAATTAAAATAATTTAAAAGTGATTAAAATAGTGGCTGGCATATAATGCATTCTCTATCAGTGTCTGGCAGATATGCATATGCGTTTGATCTTTCTCTGGTTTTTCTCTCCATGATGTTAGATACTGCAGCCTGATTTGCCAACTAGGGCCTGTAGTTAAATCAAAAGACTCTGAGTATAACACATTCTAAACCCCAAAATTCCTTTCCCCTCTTCCCCCTGCTTTGTTATCAACGGTGTCTACGAGATGGGAGTACCTGGCACCCGGTTTCCCGGTTGGATTTTTACTGAACATGGAAACCTCATGGGCTTACCAGTACGAAAGACCAGTTTGTACCTTAAGAGTTGAGACTTCTGCCCGGCCAGTGTGGCCCAGTGCTTGAGCATCGACCTATGAACAAGGAGGTCGCGGTTTGATTCCCGGTCAGGGGCACATGCCCAGGTAGTTGGCTCTGTCCCCAGTGGGGGGCATGCAGGAGGCAGCCCATCAGTGATTCTCTCTCATCATTGATGTTTCTATCTCTCCCTCTTCCTTCCTCTCTGAAATCAATAAAAATAATTTTTTAAAAAAAGAGTCGAGACTTCTCATTAAACTGATTATATATGCAGTCACCTTTAGACATTTGCCACGTGCAGTGCACCGTGGCTGTATGAAGATGAACAAGGCCCTCCCCACTCAGGAAGGCTGTTTGTATTTTATGTACAGCAAGCCCTTACGGAAGGTCATCAATAGGTTCTGCAACTTTAAGCAAAATGATGTCTATTGAAGCCAGTTTTACCACAGGCTAATGGACAGAAACGAGGGTTACGTTCCCATGACATCATATCAATGTTGAACGAAGCAACGTGATTCGAGGACCTGCTATACATGCCTGATGCCCATGCGCGAGGGGGTAGGCATTCCTGGACAAGTCCTCACTGTCTTATAGGCCTTTCTCCCTGCACGCACAGCCCATCTGCCTATCAGGGGAGGGCCATCTGCCACCCCGGTGTAACAGACAGGAGGCATTTCCATTCTAGGTCCCCATTTTCTATTATATGGAAGCATTGTGGGCCTCCAGGCCTGAAATGCGTTTGGCACTGGAGAGTGTTATAAAATAGGAGCTAGATGGTTTGAGATAAAACATATTCTCCCTCCTTCCACCCTAAACACCAGCTTTTCCTTCCTTTCCAGTTCTCCAGATAGGTTTCTTTTTAGCCGATGCTCATTAAAGCCAGATGCGGGCCTGTTCAGACTTAGGGCATGACGCGGGCTCAGGCTCGGGAGAGCTGTAAATGCTCTTGGCATTGGAAGGAGCAGCCTTTCCCAGCAAAAACAAATATTTGAACAAACCAGTTGGCTCTTAACGCTGTATTTGTGTCTGTCTGCATTGGAATTCCTGAGATGTGATTTTCAATGTAATGGCTAGTGACTTAGCTTCTTGCACTCTGTAGAATGGGGCCATGGACCATTGGTGGCCCTCTCGGTAGGAAATCTTTAGTATAACATATTGCTGGAGCTTTCTGACGGATCTCACTTCCAGTTCTTTCCTGCCCTAACCCATTCCACACATCTTTGCCGGTTTAGTTTTCCGAAGCATAGCTCTGACCAAATCACTCTCCTCCCATACAACTTCAGTGACTCCCCATTGCTTACAGTATCACATGTATAAATAACTGTATACTCCTAATGCAATATCCTTTAAAACATGGCCCGACTCTGCCATCCAGCTTCTCCCACTGATTTATTTAAAAAAAAAAAAGTATTTTAATTGCTTTCTGAGAGAGGAAAGGAGAGGGAGAGAGAGACAGAAACATCAACGATGAGAGAGAATAATTGATCAGCTGCCTCCTGCACTTCCCCAATTGGGGATGTGCCCTGACTGGGATCGAATCTTGACCTCCTGGTTCATAGGTTGATGCTCAACCACTGAGCCACACCGGCTGGGCTCCCAGTAGGGGGTGTGTAGGAGGCAGCGATCAGTGATTCTCTCTCATCATTGATGTTTCTATCTCTCTCTCCCGCTCCTTTCCTCTCTGGAATCAATATATATATATATATATATATATATATATATATATATATATAGTAGAGGCCTGTTGCACAACATTCGTGCAAGAATAGGCCTTCCTTCCCCTGGCTTCACTCTCAGCCGCCCAGAAGCCCGCATGTCCCCGCTCCCACCTGCCAGGGAGCCAGCAAGTCCTCGCTTCTGTCCAGAGCACCGCTCCTGTAGCTCCCTCCGCCGCCCCCTCCCCCTCATAACAGGTGTCCCGCCCCTCCCCACCTGCATATGCAAATTAACTCGCCATCTTTGTTGGGTTAATTTGCATACTCACCTGATTGGCTGTGGGCATAGCGGAGGTACGGTCAATATACATGTTTATTATTAGGTAAGATAAGATGAGGTGTGAGATGACAAGGACTGACACCTTCCTAGTGTCCTGGTGCTGTGGAATCAGGTAGGAAGGTAGAGGAACTGGAAGAGGAAATAGATGCCAGGATTGACAACCAGAGGTTTCCCTGTCCCCAGGCCCCATCTGCCGAGAGAAGGGAGAAGGGGAAGGAAGAGAGCTGCTTCATGCCGCCATAGGCCCAGCGCTGAAAAAAGCCTGGCTGGCTACGTGCAGGGAGGCCAGAGGAAGTGGTTTGGGCTGTCCCTGTAGAAGCTTCTATTTATGTGTGCACGGGTATTTTCAGAGGAGGCTCAGTGTGCGGAAGGGGAGCCTGACCTCTCTGTCGGGGCTGCTCCTTAAAGTCAGGGCACACTGTGACAGTCCAGGAACAGAATGGGGCCGGCTGATGCCCAGGTTTCGTCTCTGTCACAGCAGTGAGGCCACAGGGCTGCCTGTCAAGTTTCTCAGTCTCTCGTCCCAGTTCAGTCTGTAACTCATGGTGCGAAGTAAGATAAGACACTTCCTTTTCCCCAGACCCTACTTAACAATCTGTAACATCCCCCCCCTCCCCACCCCGCCATCTCCCAGGACGTGACGGGGTGCAATTAATTTGCATTTGCGAAGTGCTCAGAGGTCCCCAGACGCAAGCCGCTGGGTAAATCTGGGTAAATCGCTGGATTTCCCCACGCGGATTGAACCTGTGATTTTGTAGCCAAGCTCCTGTGTGGTTGCTAAGTGGGTAGAGTGGTTTACATGACTTCAGATTCAGACTCCTGGAGGCTACTCATTTCCTCCCCGTTTCTTTTCTTCTTCTTTCAAAATATTCTTTAGGAGAAAATTTAAAAATAGGGAGCTGCACCGATATAAATAGCAGCCATGTACCCAGCATGGAACAAACAAATATTGACTTTGTTTTGCAATGAATGATTTTTATTAACCTTTAAAATGCTTTTATGTAACAGCACACCTTGAGTTATACTTGGGTTTTAAACCTCGTTTGTTTTTAAAATAAAAGAAGTAAAACATCTGTGTGTCTCCCATCCCACCCATTTGCCTTCCTCTAACCCCAGAGGTGACGCTGCCATGGACACGCGCCCTCCCTGTCCGTGAATGTGTGCCTGCGTGTGCCCACGCGGGTGGCTGTGGTTTCTCCCCGGAGGTAACAGAACCGAGCCAGGGGGATGCGAGTGGCAGAGCGCGGGGCGTGGAGTCGGGAGGACCAGGTTGGAGGCCTGTGCCCTGGGCTTCTCCGTGTGTAACCTGGCAGTGATCCGTGCACAGCGTTGTTGTTAACTCGGAGACGGCAAAGTGCTGGCTTAGTAAGTGGTAAAGTATGTATTTAGCCACTTAAGTTTATCACTCTGCTTTTCTTGCTCTTTGAGAGCAAGGGTCTTGCCCGTGGCCTGTATTAACTGTCCTTGGTATTGTTTATACGCCTCCTCACCAAGTGTGGAAGCGTATCAATTGTTTCCTGAAGAAACGGTTGCCCTGTGTCCCCGTGTCCGTGTCCCCCACCCTGCTCCCAGCCGCAGTGCAGAGCCAGCCAGGGCCGGCACAGGAGGAGTGATGTTCAGGGCACCCAGGTGGCTCTGGGCAGCCAGCTGAGGACACTGCCAGGCTGCTGTCATCTCTTCAGGCCGCACAGTAACTCAACGTTATGGTGTTTGACAGGGGTTGGCGGGGGTGGGCGTGCGGAGCCACCTCGCTGCACTCGATTTTGTTAACAACTGGGTTTTACCGAGTTGATGTTTCGGGTGCGTATTTGAAACACTGTGTCCTCTCCACGGTGTCATGCTCATTGCAGTGGTCCTGCCGGCCCACCATGGTTGGGATGTCCGCCGCCGGCAGAACATGGGAAACACAGGACACAGGGAACATAGGTCATGGACACAGAGGACATGGACACAGAGGATTCAGACAGAGAACACATAGGACATGGACACAGAGGACATGGACACAGAGGACATGGACACAGAGGACCCAGACACAGGGGACACGGACACACAGATGAGAACACAGGACACAGGGACACAGGACAAAGGGGATACAGAACATGGGACACAGATAGCGGACACAGGAAACACAGGGTGTGGGGAACATAGGAAACAACACGGGGAACACAGGACATGGACACAGAGGATTCAGACAGAGAACACAGGGACACGGGGCAGGACAGAAGGAACACAGGACACAGGGACACAGGACAAAGGGGATGCAGAACATGGGACACAGATAGCGGACACAGGAAATACAGGGTGTGGGGAACATAGGAAACAACACGGGGAACACAGGACGGAGGACCCGGGGAACACAGATCATAGGTACAGGCAGGAAAGGGACAGCAGGGGGCACCAAACCCGCACAGTTCTCCTGGAGACGGAGCCTGGGTGAGCGCCAGGCCCTCAGACTCACGCTTTGTTAGTCTGTTTGCTCATCACTCTTTCCTGGGATCTGGTCATTTCTTTCCACAGCAGTTCGATTCCACAGAGGCACAGCAGAGACTGTTCTTTGTGAAAACAACAAACGAGCCAGTGCACCCCTCCTGCACCCCTCGTGCACCCCTCCTCCCTGTACTCGTCTGAAAAGGAAGCAGAAAGCTGCCCAGAGATTGCAGGAAGCCCCAGGAGGGGCCTGCGAGGACTCAGAGGTCAGGGCTCTGCCTCCAGCAGCCGAAGCTGTCACCACACAGAGCCACCCTATTCATCCTTTGATTTGCATTTGTTCACTTTTTTTGGTTTTTAAAAAATGTATTTTTTATTGATTTCAGAGAGGAAGGGAGAGGGAGAGAGAGAAGCATCAATGATGAGAGAGAGTCATTGATCAGCTGCCTCCTGTACGCCTCTCACTGGGGACAGAGCCTGCTACCCGGGCATGTGCCCTGACTGGGAATGGAACCGTGACCTCCTGGTTCACGGGTGGATGCTTGACCTCTGAGCCACACTGGCTGGGCGCATTTGTTCTTTTCTCACCGGACACGGAATCTGCCCGCACCTCGATCTGGGACCCGCCAGCCTCCAGAACTCGGAGAGATGAGCGTTTGCTGTCTAAGCCACCCGGTCTCTGCTGGTTTCGTGACAGGAGCCTGAATGGACGAAGACATGGGGCAAAACCGGAGTTGAAACACACTTGTCTGAGTCCTGTTATTTGCTATGGGGGCTTTACGCTATTTTAGTTTACATATGTTTGAGGTAAGAATAGTCATAGTTTCAGGCCTGGGCACTGGACAGAGGTCATCTAACCTACATCATTTACACCCCACCTCTCCAGCTTTGACATACAAATCGGCCGCGGTTTCATCCTCTGCAAAAGGAGGTGGCGATACCTACCCCGGGCTTGTGTTGAAGATGAAAGGAGGTGGAGTTGGTGACACTGTAGCTCCGCATCTGACTTAGGAAGCACTGGATGAACGGCGGTGATCGCTCTGATTACTGTTATGTGACCCAGCGGCCTCTGGATGTGGAGACACAAGGGACGAGCGTGTGATTCACTGAAATTAATCACTCGTTTGGTTGACTGTGTTTATGTGAGGCAAGGAAGCAACCGTGTTATTAGTGGTGTTATTATTACCGAGGACGACCGTGATGCCTGCTGCTGTACTAGTACTCATTACTGTTGTTATTACTCTTCAGCTGTTCCTAGGATTTACGGGTGCCACTTAGGGTGGGAGAATACTGCTGACGTATTTATTGCACAGAGTAAGGCCTGGGTGAGGTTTACCTGGTTTCTTATTCAGGGTCTTTGAGGAGGCCTCTTTAATCTCTGATAGGCAATGAGCCTCCCTGTACCCCTGTCCTGCAAAAAGGACACTGAGCAGATGACAAACCCCAGAGGGGGAGGTTTATAACAACCCCAAATTGAGGTCTAGAGGGAGGATTTAAGGTGGGAAAACAGGCTGTATTGCACCAAGGATTCTCACTAAGAAGGAACGTTATTGAATTACACTCCCGTGACAAGTACTCTTCACCCTGTACACTTCTCATTTGAGGCTGGTACAGAAAGATCAGTGTGGAAAATACTAGAGCTGCACTTCTGAGAGCAGGGAGGGAGGTTAGGAGGCCCACTAGCATCTTCACACGGGGGCTGGCCAAGTGGGGGACAGGCCCTGCCTGGGAGAGAGCTCCGGCCGAGGGGGCAGGCAGGGCCACAGAGTTCACCCCGGCGTCCTGGTCTGGCTCGCCGTGGGCACTCCTGCCCTGGCCCTCAGGGCTTCTGTTTCCCCCCTGATGATGTGCTGTCTTGATTTAGGACTGAGGCCAAGGTTACGTTCGAAGTACGTTGAATCTGTGATGCATCTCCTCCGAACGAAGGGGTTCGAGTTTTTCTGGAGCCGTTGAATTCTTGCCGTATGTTTTCTCCCACATACACCCTCCGCTGCTCAGTTGTTCTGTACCTGGTCTTGCTAATGCAAGTGCCTGTTTTGGGGAACGTGAAGTCTTGCTTCTGCTGTGCTAGTTCATGGCAGTGAACATGAACTACAGTGCTGTGTGTTTGTTCATTGACTTCAATTCTGTGTTGGTGACATGCTAACCTGAGACTGTCAATGGGAGGCACCACTTGCTTATATCCCTCAGGCTTGAAGAATTGTGACTCTCAAGCCTGGCTGCGCCTACAGAAGGCCCGATTCTCGAACCTGTACCCCCTGGAAGTGGGTCACTGAAGGGTCCTCCCAGCATCCCCCCTCAGATGTGGCAGAGGGGACCCTCTTAAAGAGCAGAGCCAGGTAGTCGGACTGGAGGTGAAGGCCCTCACTCACCGCTAGTGCACGAGTCCCTGTTGTTCTTGTCCAACGGAACGCACGATAGGCAAAGGACTGCCGACATCAGATGCTGTCTCCCCCTTTCACTTCCAACCGGGATTCTATTGTGTTATCCTAGTGGCACTCTTGCATACAAGAGCACTGTTGTATACGTTGGGAGCACTTACATCTATCAGTTAGTCTGTGGGTGTCAAACTCTGACACCCATCTAGACCTCATAGAGAGGAATCTCCATGACCCAGAGACCCTGGTCTTGGAGCTAGATACAAAAACAGAACATAGTTTTAGGTTGTCTATGACCTGGGAGTGGTTTTATTTTTGCATGTAAGTGGCTTAGTTACATCACGTTAGGTAGAGATATTATTGAATGGGAGGAAGGGTGTGTAGATGACGAGAGGATAAGGGGTGGACTGTAGTGTACATTTATTCTTTTTGCCTTCAATTATCCATTTCCTCTTCTTAGGATACGAGCACCCTGATTTTCCTATCGAGAACCTGCCCCTTTCCAACCCCACGACCGTGTGGTTTACCCACTTCCCTTGGCCGCAGTGGTTGATTCAGAGATAGGCAAGGGGGCCCAAGCCATGAGATCTAATTTCTGAACTTTTGAGGATCTCCTGGGAGAGAGAAGCTCCCTTTCCACTGGTGTTGTTAGGGTGATAGGATATAAGCCGGGAGCCACTGGGAACCCCAGTCTTAGCATTGCCTGGGAAGTATCTGCCTAAATGTAGCTAACAAAGATGAAAACAGGGCAGGAGATGGAGCGAGACCAAGCTTGATGTGTTCATCCAAGCACTGCTGACAGTTACACTCCTGTACCTGTTAGTTGCATGAGCCGAAAATATCTTACATTTGCTTGAGAACACGTGAGTTGGGTTTCTGGGACTTGCAACTAAGAACCCTATAGTCACGATCAGCTATGGGAAATGCATAAACACGTCCATATGCTTTGGGTATGTTTGCTTCTCTGCAGCTTTCCTTAACTGAGAGGACAGTAGCTTTTACTGAAGTGCCTGACTTTCAGGAATTAACACTGTAAAGGGAAGACCCTGTTGAATACGTTATTTTGTTTCTCTGGTTTGGTGGCCAAGGCCTTAGAGCAGCGGTCGCCAGCCTTTCGGACCTCACCGACCACCAGTGGTCCGTGGATCACCAGTTGGCGACCGCTGTCTTAGAGGAGCTGTCCTACAGCGCATTACTAACACGCTGCTAAGTGTCATCCGTCCCAAGTGAAGGACACCCGACCTTCCGCCGTCAGCGTATGTCATTGTGAGTCGCCGCCAGCTGGGTCAGCCCATTGATGCCTGCATGTCACAGGATGGTGCTCTGTTCTGCTCTACACATACATACGTGCCAGCAGCGTGCTCCACTCGTGGGAGAGGGCTGTAGGCCGTTGCCTTGTTGGCCATCACCATGAGACCTAGGAATATGGGCTATAGCAGCACCAGTGGTGTTTGGAGGTTAGGAGCTGTGAGCCTCAGATTCAGACAGAGGAACAAGGGGGTGGAACAATGAGATGAAAGCAGGCTGATTCCTGGGAGTACAAGTGGAAGAAGCCACAGGCTGAGAAGAAGAGGTAGCAGGAGAGGAGCCAGAAAGTCCAAACAGGAGTCGGAACGGGCAGGACAGAGGAGCTAGGCCTGCTTTCAGGAGGCCCTGGGCAGGCCCGCCATCTTCCGGGGGGTGAAGTCTGTGCTGCTCAAGGCGGTTTTGAAGGGTCTCCCTGATCCCTGAGCTGCCTCAAGGCATCACCAGATGCCTGAAGAACACCGCAGGGTTTTCTCATCCTCCGCTTCAGCTGCTGGGGCTGTGTGTGACGTCACATGGTTCAGCTGATGTGTGCGTGACGTCACATGGTTCAGCTGCTGGGGCTGTGTGTGACATCACATGGTTCAGCTGATGTGTGCGTGACGTCACATGGTTCAGCTGCTGGGGCTGTGCGTGACATCACATGGTTCAGCTGATGTGTGCGTGACATCACATGGTTCAGCTGCTGGGGCCAAGCGTGACATCACATGGTTCAGCTGATGTGTGCGTGACATCACATGGTGCTCTAGGTCAGAGACCGGGATGGGGGAACAGCAGATTAGCTTAGCCAGTTACCTCTCCTGCTTTTTTCTATTATGAATGTTTGTATCTTATCTTCCCACCGAATCTGAAGTTAAAACTCCTCCTCAGCGTCTAGCACAGTGTAGACCAGAAGCAGGTGCTAAAGAAGCTTGAGGGGTTTGAGTGTCACTAGGTGTGTGGGCACGCTGAGTATAGGGTAGCTGCCGGGGGGGGGGGGGGGGGGGAGTGAAGCCAGGCCCAGCACAGATCTGCCCACTGGGGGCCTGTGCTGCCGAGGGGAGGCGCACGAGGGGGTGGAGCCTGCTGTCAGTCCTGCGGCTGACTGACATAGCGAGCGACAGCTTTTGTTGACCGCCCACCTGTTCAAGGAAACCTGGAAGCCCCTAAGATAATTTTTAATCTTGATGAAAGGAAGTACTGTTCTTCCTGCAGGAGACCCGACCTTCCTTCCACTAAAGCACCAGTGCGATGGCTGTTGGATGAAACTGTGAACTTGGCCTGATGGTTGTCACTAAGGCAACACAGCCTAAAATAGGGACTGATGCTGAGGAGAAGAAGGGCTGGTACTGGAAAACAGGTGTTGATAGCAGGTTCTGTTTGATGAACATTTTGTTACCAGCAGCTCCACTGTATTTATAGCACGACATGATTTACTAAAAGCCTATGATGGATGTTAGATGGAATTTCATACAATGTGGTTTCTAAAAAATCATAGAAAATGGACCTTGATATAACGTTAGGCAATAAAAACAGGTTACAGTACAGAGAGTTTATAAAAAATTATATGTATGTATATATGTATACATAAACACAAGCACATGTTTACATTTATCTATATCTATATCTATACCTACACCTACACCTATATCTATATAATCTATACCTATACCTATATCTATATATCTATATCTGTATCATCTATATCTCTCCTGACATACGCGCATGCGCGCGCGCACACACACACACATACACACACACACACACACACACACACACACACACACATACACAAACACCAGGGAAATGCCCTGTGTTAATAGTGGTTAACTTTTAGGCTGTGGGATTATAAGTGGTTTGGGTTTCTTCTTTTGTATTTCCAAATGTTCTATAAATGATTATGAATTATTTTCTACATGACTATATGTTCTATGGTCGGAATATGAAGACAAAAATTGTTTTTAAAAACGAATGAACTGAAATTGATAAATGGTAAAATGTATTTGATAATGTCCCAGATGGGCCATATCACAAATATCACACATTTTAGAGACTACCCACGTTATGTACGGTCATCCAGGAAGCTAATGGTGGGATTGAGAATTAAGTGCGGAGAATTTTGAGGTTCTTGACTGTCTTCCTAAGAGCCCTTGCTCACACGCCTAAGGAAGACACACTGCTGATGTCACTTATTTCATGGTGTGAGTGTAGTTCAGAGGGAGAGCGCTGGAAACTGCAGGGGGCAGTCTTCCAGGGAAACATCTCCAGGCAGTTCTCGGTGCTCCCACCTGAAACGGGAGAGCCGGGCGAGTCTGATTTGTCACATGGCCTCATGAATATTGATCACCAGCTTGTTTTAGTTCAGAACAACTGTTCAGCTTTGTTCTCCCTCTGCTTGTGTTGCACTGGGATCCGATCATTTATTGGCACAGAGAAATGAGTCTTTCCACTTTGACACATCAATCTGTGTCACCCTGCTGGCATATTTATTTATCAGTATATTTGCATGGAAGTATGTATGCAAAAGAAAGTGTGGCAGAAGGAAGAGATTGAGGGATGTGTGGGGGATGGATGCGTATTTATATTATTCCATCTTATCAGGCCCGGGGTTGTGCTGTGAGGCAAGGGTGCTATCCAGTGGTCACTATTCGCAAGAAGAAAGCATTGTCTTGAAGATGCGCCGCTCCGAATCATCAGAAGTGCCTCTTCTAAACTCAGACCGAACTTCAATGAACTTATGCTGCCCTCCAAGGGGAAGCTTGGACCCTCCTGGGTGGAGACTTGCTGGGACAGGACAGAGGGAACTATGGGCGAAGAGGTAGGGAGGCAGAGAGGAGAGGTGATTTTCCAGTGGCCATCTGAAGAGTGCTCTGTGTGGACTCCATGGTGAAAATAAAGAACCATTGACCTCTAGTTTTACCTAACCTGGTGAAAAAGAAAACTTCTGATAATGGACCCTACCTTCATGTCCTACCAGGTGTGATGGGCACAATGAGGGATTAGAGAGATAATCCTAAATTTCTACATGCTGATGGAGGCACCGGAACCAAGACTATTTCAGCCAGAGTTTACCGGGGGGATCCACAGAGGGGAGCCAGCTTGGCACTGCTGAGCACCGGCTGTGCGCCGGCATTGCTGGGCGCCTGAGTTAGGCTTGAGAAAAGGTTGGCTTCATTGACTTGTAGAGGTGGAGAGTGGAAAAGAGGACTTTCCAAGTAGAAGGAAATGTTCTTGCAAAGTCACAGAGTTGGGATAGAGACTAGAGCATTAGAGAGGGCACGGGGGACCAAGCTGGCTAAAGCAAGCTGTATTAGTTTCCTGTGGCTGCTGTAACAACAACAGAAATGTCTTCTCACAGTCTGGAGGCCAGAAGTCCAAAGTCAAGGTGTCGACAGGGCCCTGCTCTTTCTGAAGGCTCCAGAGGGGAGTCTGTCCCATGCCTGTCTCTTAACGGTTGGTGTTGCCAGCAGTCCTTGGCATTCACTGTGCAGTTGCATCACTTCAGTCTTTGCCTCGTTGTCATCACATGTGTTGTCCCTGTTGTGTCTGTCTCAGTGGCTCTTCTCCTCTTAAAGGACACCAGTCATATTGGATTAGGGCCCACCCTACGCCAGTGTGACTTCATCTTAACTCCATTACCTCTACCAAGATCCTGTTTCCTAGTCACATTCACAGGTACCAGGTATCTTACAGGTGCCGATGCAGTTAGAACGTCAACATACCTTTTTGACACAGTTCAACCCATAACAACGGCTAAGCAAATAACAGATGATTAGTTATTATTTGTTGAATGAATAAATGAAATGGATGACCTGTATGATGTAAGGTGTGCACATGGTTAAGTCAGATTTAAAGGGTCTTAAATGCCAGGTGGACGAGTTGGGACAATATTTTACCTTGGGTGGTAAAGCTTCTTAATTGAAATGCTGGGTTGATTTAATAGGGCCAGGGACTAGAGACTTATAGTTTGAGATTTAAGAATTTTAGATCTTTAGTCTTTCTAAAGGTGTCACCAGATTTTTTTTGTCCCTTGATTCTATAAAAAAAAAACCCGAAACCTGTTAAAAATAGCATTTGACAGCTTGGGAACCTAAGTAGCAAGTCTGTAGTCTCAAAATGGAGGTTATTTTGCTCGGGTTCAAGTATTGGGAAGTAGCAGTAATGGACTCAGCTGAGAAAGCAAACATGGGAAACGCCAGTGGTGAGACCTCCGCGAAGGTGCTGTCATTTTCTACAACGACAGGGTCTAAATGGAGCCTCCATGGTTACATATCAGCACCACAGACAGCGCCTTCCACCTGCTTGCTAAGTCTTCCACAAGTAGGACCCTTACATAAGTCTCTCACAAGTAGGGCCCATTACATTACATTACATCTCTCGCCTTTTTGCAGCTTCTTTTGCGGGGCTGGTATTTTGGCTCATCGGTAGCACCGAGTCTGTAATAAACAAGGCAGAAGGCTGGTGTCTTCCTGAGTCCCCCATATCGGTCCCTCAGTGGTGGGCACAGGTGCTGTGCTGGCAGGTGGTAGTCAGCGGCAGGCGGCGGGCTTCGCGGATTCAGCCTCTTTGGAAACAGGCATTCATGAATACCTAGCAGCCTGTGCCTCCAAACCCATCTGTTGTGAGTGGAATTGTGCTCCTCCCAAAGATACGTGGCAATCCTAAACTCCGGGACCTCGGAATGGGACCTTGTTTTTTGGAAATAGGATCTTTGCAGATGAAGTCAAGATGAAACCATTAGGGTGGGCCATAATTATCCGGTCTGACTAGTGTCCTTATAAGAAGAGGGCAGTTTGAACATAGACACCAAGAGAACACCATGTGAAGGCAGAGACACATGGGGAGAAGGCCACATGAGGGCAGAGACACATGGGGAGGAGGCCACGTGAGGGCAGAGACACACGGGGAGGAGGCCATGTGAGGGCAGAGACACACGGGGAGGCAGCCACGTGAGGGCAGAGACACACGGGGAGGAGGCCACGTGAGGGTAGAGACACACGGAGAGGCAGCCACGTGAGGGCAGAGACACATGGGGAGGAGGCCACGTGCGGGCAGAGACACACGGGGAGAAGGCCACGTGAGGGCAGAGACACACGGGGAGAAGGCCACGTGCGGGCAGAGACACATGGGGAGAAGGCCACGTGCGGGCAGAGACAGAGATGGAAGTGTTGTAGCTCAGGCCGAGGAAGGCAAGGATTGCCAGAAAGTGCCAGAAGCTAGAAGAGGCAAGGAAGGAGTCTCCCCTACGGCTTGTAGAGGAAGCATGGCCCTTCTGACATCCTGATTTCAGGCTTCTGGCAGACCCGTGAGGGAGTACACTTCTGTTGGTTTAAGCCCCAGTTTGTGGTACTTCGTCACGGCAGCCCTAGGAGACAGACACACTGTTCCTTGCATCAGGTTCACTTGTCTTGCGTCCTTATGTCCTCGTACTCCCGGGTTAACTCGGTGAACTAATTATTCGTACGGTACTCGCAGTTGTTGGTGGCATCACGGGGTGCAAGGGGAGCTGCTGAGCACTGCATGCTCTGTGCAGGGCCTGGTCTGGCAGGCCACCACCAAGGTCCTGAGGAGAGTGGAGTGGACAGGAGTAAGGGAACTCGTGGGTACGATGAGAGATGGCTACTGCCAAGTGGGGCTGGTAATGGAAGGTGCCATGACCACTCTTAGGCCCGGAGGAGGCAGGGTAAGGACAGTTACCGGAGCCAGGGAGAGCAGTGGCTGGCGGAGATGGCTGCCTACCAGGGTCTGTGGCCTTCTGTATAGGCACATGACTGTCACCTTCAGCACAGCAGGCAGGAAGCCCGGGGCATGGTTCTCCTACCCTTTGATTTCTGTTAGCTCCCCCACCCAGCAGTTGGAGGGCAAGAGAGTCTGTGGCCGCTATGGAGGTTGTTTTCCTTGGGGTACAAAGAAGGGTGAAGAAGGGGGGAGAGTAAGGCTCCCAGAAAGGGGGAGGGTATAGGGAATGTGTACGGATGATGCGGGGCGGGGCAGGACGCCAGCTGTCGGCAGGAAGCCAGCGGTCAGCAGCCCATTACCCATCTGCAACTTTGACTTGCCTATCTAAGGGTACGCCTCGTATGAAAGTTCCCCTTTCAAGCCTATTTGCATTTTGCTGGCAGCTTTTTAAATTTTATTTATTGTGGGAAACGGCTGTATCTTAATGCTAAGTCCTCTAGAGGTTATTTTAATTCTCGAGGATGATGGGGCAGAGATGGAGGGAGAGGAGCGGGACAGACAGTGGTGGTCTCGTTAAATCAGAGGCCAGAGTTGCCAAAAGGAAAATACTGGCTCAGGGATGAGGCCAGTCTCATGTGCGAAGGAAACGCGGAGGTGAGCCCGATTCCAGTTACTGGAGAGCGTGAGCTAGAGAAAGACTTGGGAAGATGAGCTGGATCAAACCCCGAGAGAGAGATTAGAGCAAGGAATTTCTGAGTGTGAGAATCAGGGAGGGCAAAATAGTAGCTTCTCCCAGGGTTTGGTGAGAAGCCAATGAGTCCAATTTGGACAAGTGCTCCTTAGCTGGAAAGCAGGATGCAGTACACATATAAAGTGTGTAACGAGTTCCAATGGCAGCCATGTAGTGTGGGCCACAGGGAGATGCGTGCACAGCATCAGTTAACCGATGGATTGTGTGGCTACGCATTGTCAGTTCCACCCATAACAGCCGAAAGGGACTTTCTTTCTTCAACCAAAGGTAGAGGACCCGGGTTATAAAGTAGGGCCTAAGAAGAGAAATCAGACACATGAACCGAGAGGAAAAAGTTTGCAACTTCAGCTTTGCCAAACTCCTGGATTTGTTCCCTGCTTAGTTCACCGCCCGGCAGTCTCCTGGAGGTGGTAGTTTTCGGTATCACAACTGACCGCCAAGAGGTGCTGCTCCTGAGTCTCTTAGGAACAAGTATATGGAGGAGGGCCAGGGGCCGTCCGCCCATTCCTAAGGAGAGGCCCTGACTAGTTTGTCTGGTGTGGCCATAGCAACAGCAAGTAGCAGTCTCAAATGGCTTCCAGTTGGGGGTTTTCCAATCCCGAGTCTCCCCATGCTTCCTTCCTCCAGCTCCCAATAGCACTCATCTGGTTCCTTCTCTACTCACTCTCCACATGGAGCTTTCCTCTGAGTTCCATCTCCCTCTCTTTTCTCTTCCTGCTCAGGTTCCTTTCTGGGGGTCCTACCTATACCCACTGCCGAATTTCTTGTGGCGAACACAGACTTCCACGGGTCTCCAGGACATCTTCACATGCATTTCTCAGCAGTCACCACAACGGATCGCATTTAATCCGACACCTCGCTTTCCACCATAGTCTTCTCCTGCCATGTTGACCTGTCATGGCTATTGGGACTTCTACCCTAGTGTCACTTGGGCTGGAAACCTCGGTCATCTTCCATTGCTTGTTTCCCATTCTCTCTAGATTCCAGATTCTCTTGGCATCCAAACAATCAATTGTCAAGCGCCCCACCCCCATTTTCCTTTGAACTTCCTTACCAACCCATGGGTTCTACTCTGTTTAAGTACTTCTAATGCTCCTCTGGACTGTTTCAGTAGATTTGACCTAACATATTTCTAGCCCATGTTCTGTATTCTTACATGAGTTATCTCCCTATGACAGGTGAGATAGTTTTACCCCCTTAAGATCTTCAGTGGCTCCTTCTTGCCCAAAAGTGTTTGGTTCAATTCCTGGTTGTAGCTTTAAGACCGTGTGGATTTAGCCCCAGCCTTCCTTTCTGGCTTTATCACCCATTGTGCCTGTTTTTTCACCCGTCCTTGCCACACTGCATGCCTCAGCCTTCCCTGAACTTGCCTTCAGACCTCTGTGTTTTTACTTGTACTGTCTGTGGAATCTTCCTCACTTCCTTTCAAATCCAGCTCCTGGTATAGCTTTCCCTGAGCCACCTAGTTGGAATTAACCACCGCCCACTTTACCTTTCCACAGCCTTTTGCTTACTCCTCTGCTATAGTCCATCTTGTCACTTGGCTTTATATTCTAGCTAATTGCTTTCCCTCCAGGCCACGAGCTTCTCAAGGGCAGCCACTGGATTTTATTCACCTCTGTATCCACTGAGTTTTATTCGTGTCTGTATCCCTGTGGCTCCATCACACAGGACTCCACACATAGTGGGTTCCCGATAAATGTCAGTGAATGAATGAATACTATTCAAATCAGACAGTGTGGCTCATTGAGAGGCTGGCCTTGAACTATGTATCATCGCTTCAGAATTTCTGGTCTTTTCTTCACCATAGTCAGAAGTTCAAAGGAAGATAATCTAGTTACTGGAGAAGTGGCTGATGGGGGGGGGGGGGGTCTGGCAGGAAGTGCAGCTGCACACTCATTCCGCTTTGCTCCTGGCCTTGACTTGATATTTCAGTTGGAAACTTGAAATGTAACCAGAATAGTTTCTTCTGTGTCACCCAATAATAAGGCTTTCTAAAACCCTTCATTTTCACTCCATTTCTCTTGAAAGTCAACTCGGCTACAAAGTGGGGCTAATTCAATGCCACCCATACGGATGTGGTTGTGAGGATGACTTGAAATGGGAATTTTTAGACTCTCCAATATGTCAACAAGTTAAGCATTTCATTCATTTAAAAAATGTAAATAAATGCAGCTGCATCTGGCTATATGAACAATAAAATTGAGATCGTGCTGCTAAGCCAAGTGAGAAGATGCTCTAAATTGAGAGAGGCACCCAGCTTTGGGGATAATTTAAGGAGCATTAATAAATATATTTAGAAAGCTCATGCACCATACATAACTCATAACTCCAGCTCATCTTTTTCTCACTCTGTGAGCTAGCAGAATCCATAATGACAGTTGAAGAACAACAAATAAAGGACTGGCTGCTTCCCAAAACCAATTAAACAGTGAGGAATGGAAGTCACATGCATTAAACATGCATGTTGAATTTTGCACAACTATATTTAAAGTAATTACATAACTTCGTATTTCTCATTGGAATGTTTTATTGAATTAAGCCGTGTTCAACTTTCAAACACTAGATCTCCAGAAACCAGCTTGCAAGTCTGTTTGTTTAAAGATATAATGCATTTTCTCATAAAAATGCCATTAGAGATGCAATTAGGTACCCAGGCTGCCCACTAAAGCTACTTACACTCATAATATTGACGCCATATTGTATCTTTGCAAGAAAAATTAGTAAGAAAGCATTTCCACTGCAATATTAGCCTTCATGTAAATAATTGAATCTCTCATCCCAGAACTTTGATCAAGAAAGGTTTTCATTTTTGCTAAATGCTAATGCCTGTAGAAAATAGATTTAATTAAAGGAAGATCAAAATATAGCTTGGTACTATAGTGAAAAAGATGGAGGGAAATTTGGGCTTTTCCCCAGGCCTTTACATTGGATGCTATTGGTTCTTTACGACATTGACTCTCACCTCCAAATGTAGGACCTTTTTTTTTCTTCATTCATATGGATGTATCACTGGCACCACTTTAAACCTATCATTCATCATCAGGGTCGTTTTTCTTTGGCTCACAAATGGAAGAAAAAGGGGCCAAATGGGAGGGACATTTTCCTGGGGTAATTGAGCAAAAGTTACACGAGAGGGAAGAGGGAGAGGGGTGTGTGTGCATATGAAAAGTAAGTTTCCTGCATGGGTAAAATTGAGCTGAGCCAGCAAAAATGCCCGCTTCCCTTTAAAGAAGAAGAAGAAGCTATTCATTGGTATGTAGGTTCCCTGCTGGTCCCGGGCCATGCTGGACCCGCCTGAAAGGCGGGCACTGCCGCAGAAGCAAGCAGAGGAACCACGAGCACAGTGTG
Source organism: Eptesicus fuscus (assembly GCF_027574615.1). Lineage (NCBI taxonomy): Eukaryota > Metazoa > Chordata > Mammalia > Chiroptera > Vespertilionidae > Eptesicus > Eptesicus fuscus. The sequence goes on along the minus strand of NC_072496.1, from coordinate 6,536,226 downwards.
CAGCTGGCTTTTCCTGTTTATGGGAGTCTCATACATCGGTGGTTGGTAGCTTTGAGATTTACTCTGTTTTCTCATTAGCTACTTTGAATTTGATAAGTATGTTTATGATTTGTTCCCTTTTTACTCCCCGTAGGGTAAACTGATAGATCCTTTTTTTTAAAAAAAATGGTATCTACCTCTCACCCTCCATCACCATCCCCTGCAGTCCAACTTGCTACCACTGTTTGGACTCATCAGACCTTTCTCCAGCCAAGAAGACTTCAGTGGCTTCCTGTTTTCTGCACACATTGAAACTTTTGCACCAAGAGGCTCAGGGCCCCCATAGCAACGGCCTCACCCTTCCTAGCCAAGCCCATACCTGGTCCAGGTCAGTGCCCGGCACTTGCTGCTCCCACTGCTTGGAATGCCTTTCCTGCAGCTCCTCCCAGGGGCCTCTCTGAGGGGGACAGTGCTCTTAGGCGTGGTCACCTCTATACCCAAGACCTAGAACAGTCACTTGGTTGGCTGATTGGTCGTAGATGCATCGGTCACATGAGAAAAACCCACTGAGTCTCTTCATTATAATTTTTGCAACCAGCAGGGTCAAATGTGACATCTGGCATTTTAGCTAGAGTGGCTCTGTGGCTGTAAGGGACAAGAGATTCTCGTTTGCTGTGGGAGAAGCTTTGTGGTCCTCGAACCTCAACATCCGCTGAGATATTAAAGCCCCGAGTTTGTCTTTCTTTTTGTGTGTGAACTCACCAGTGTGTTCAGAAGCAGCCACCCAACCAGAGCCTTTATATTCATCACCCCCTTCAACACGGTCATTTCCATCCTCCTCTTGGTCTCCTCAAGCCTTGCCTTCGCTGAGCACGTTATCCCAAGCAGCGAGCAGTGATACCTGAAGTGGCCACCTGCCCCGCATGCCCTGGACCAGTGGCCACCCCTTGCCCATTGCATTTTCCACGCGAAGTGAGCTCAGACAGCCAGTCCCGAGCTCTGCCTCTGAATCAGTTTCTCGGGGCTATTTTAGGAGCGGAGCATTAGTGTAGCTGGGAAACAAAAAAACAACTCTAGTGTTTTTAAACAGAGGGAATTGAACACAGGAAATTGGTAACAAAGGTCTTGGAACAGTGGAAGCGCACACAGGGGGCCGAGGTACTCAAAGCCTGGTCCTTTTAGAGCCACTCTACCACTCGAGCTGGGTGCACAGGGAACACAGAGTCCCCAGAGCCCACGACTGCTGTGCTGCTGAGGCTGCTGCTGGACCTGGCTGCCAGGGCAGGGGCCCGGGAGCCCTCCCTCGCTCCCGCCATGGCTGCTGCCACCACTATTACTGCTTTTGTCATTGCTGTCACTGCCCCTGTTGCTGCGGCTGCTGCCCCTAGAATCACAAAAAAGATGGCTTCTCCCTTCCTCCAACTTTCCAGTCTCTTCCCAGTGGTGATGGGGCAAATTTGACCCAGGACACACAGGGCTCTGGATGGAGCACATATTTTTAGCAACGACGCCTATGACCATCGCAAGCCAGAAATAGACATTCTCCCACTTCTTCGGACTGCTGAAGTGGTAATTGATAGCCCGAGGAAGGATGAGTGAGTACCCACGGGGCCTACCTGCGTTCATACTTGCCAGGCTGTCTCCATGCTGCAGGCTGAACGAACAAAAGGGTATCGAACTCCAGAAATGTGAGATTTCCTAACAATTGCAGACTTTCCGGCCCCTGTGGCAACTTGACAAATGACGGGGAAGAACACACAAGGCCCTGTAATCCCGAATTGAGCTGAAAACAATGCCGGAGGTGTCCCGATGTTAAGACACGCTCCCTTTCCTTTCTCTTTCTTGGGCTTTGCCTGGTAATTGCACCAGAAATATCCTGAGAGAGGCAGTGCTGAAAGTGACCTAGATCCCCAGAACCGCTGGATTCCAGGGCTGGAGGAGCGGGAGGTCTCAGATTGGAAGGAGGGTCTCCGCTGGTTCCTCCGACTGACCATTGAGTCCCACTGAAGTTTTTCAGAATTCAGATGAGTTTCGATGTCATCTTATAATTGGGTAATGATTGCTCATTTCAACTGTGATTTCACTGATTTATCGCTAATTACTGAGAATGCAGAAGTACCCATAGGATTGTGTTTCCTATCCTTGTTGATCATGTAGTGCTCTTATTGAAAGAAAATCCTTAGCTAGGAAATGACAGTGGTTTCCAGCTATTCCTCAGACTGTCCGAGTGGGATTTAGTAGAACTCCATCTGTCCATCCATCCATCCAAATAGCCATATATCCTATGAACCATCCATTCACCAAACCTATTTTGAACACCTGTACTGATCACCCTCCATCAGACTGGCAATGAGGTCCCATCGCTGATGGAGGGGAGCATGATTGCCCCTGGCGTGCTGTAATGATGCAATTCTCAAACACTCCTCCGGGAGAACTGGAACACACCAATGGGAACGAATGCATTGGCCAGGTAATGTGTCAGGCATTTGCCAAAAAATTACTCTTCCTTTTTTAAAGAGTAATTTAAAAAAGGAAGATGGAATGGGGGGCTGTAGGCAGGAGCAATCAAGGCATTGGAGACAGACAATGAAGGCTAAATGCATGAATCACCAATTAAAGGCAAAGTGTGAAAGCTGCAGCCAGATGGCAGAATAAAGCTGGGGATCAGGCCCAGATCTGAATGGTAAGAGTAGCAGTGTCCCTGCGGAGGTCGAATTCTCAATTTTGTCAAGTCTGCTACTCCAAGGTCAGGGCCTTGAGTGGGGCAGAGTGACATCCTGAGATATGCAATGGGGACATCTGGGTGGATAAAATATTGAATCTCTAGATCCCTTTGACCCTCTGGGCCCACAGAAGTAACCCATCCCTCTCTGTGAAAGGCCAGCACTCCCTTTTATTCAAGACTAGAGGCCCGGTGCACAAAGATTCGTGCAATAGGCCTTCCTTCCCCTGGCTGCTGGCACCGGTTTTCCTCCGGCACCTGGGACCCGGGCCGCAGCAGAGCCAAGCCTTCAGCCTTCAGGCTTGGCTCTGGCTGCAGTGGAGCCTTCAGTCTTCAGTCTTCAGTCTTCAATCTTCAGTGTTCGCTGGGCGGAGCCTTCCAGTCTTCGCTCCATGCCTGCGTATGCAAATTAACTCACCATATTTGTTGGGTTAATTTGCATACTCACTCCTGATTGGCTGGTGGGCATCGTGGAGGTATGGTCAATTTGCATCTTTCTCTTTTATTAGTGTAGATCAGTGGTCGGCAAACTCAGATCAGTGGTCAGCAAACTCATTAGTCAACAGAACCAAATATCAGCAGTACAACGATTGAAATTTCTTTTGAGAGCCGAAAACCGACTTATGCGCATGGGCCACGAAGTTTCAATTGCACTATACGTGCGCGCCCGCATGTGGTATTTTGTGGAAGAGCCACACTCAAGGGGCCAAAGAGCCACATGTGACTCGTGAGCCGCAGTTTGCCGACCACGTGTAGATGATGCCAGCAGGCCAATCAACAGGTTTGGGTCCTAACATAGCCTGGCTGGGGAAGTATTGGGCTGCTGAGGGAGGAGAGTCTGTTCCCTGAAGGAGCCCCATGAGTACTTCTTAGCAGGAGCTGGGAGACTACATATGGGACAGGATTCTGAGGGATCTAGATCAAGAGCGATGGAAGTTTATCGGTGTGGGGCTACGCTCTCATGATACAGGATTTAATATTTTGGCAAAGACCCTGGGAGACGGTGCGGATATGCTGCTAGGATGGTTCTTGGAAGCTTGGAAAAAGCGATGGGGCATGTTAACTGAAGTAGAAATGTCAGAAATGCTGTGGCAGACAGTGAAAGAAGGGACCAAGAGGCTCAGGGAAGTGGGCACGCGAGAGTGGAAATACCGTCTAAAGCCGGAAACTCACCAAGGGCCGCATTCGGTGGGCAGATCTGAGAACACTGCTTACCAGAGCACTAAGGTGGGAAGAGAGGCGCACCAGCATCGCTGAGACGCTCAGCGGTGACTCCTCCATAGGCCAGAGCTGATGTTAGGAGAGGCTGCTACTACGGAACGGAGTTCTCTTTATAGAAACGGAGGTGGTAGACTCCCAAAATAACAGAGGCCAGGAGGCAGCACTCATTTGTCAAAGCAAGACGGAGCCTGATTATTGTTGTCATGAGAGGCAAGGTTAGAGTGATAGCCACGGGGACCAGACCCTTCAGATGGGTTACAGAACCTGGGGCAAGATCCCGAGGGGCAAGACAGATGGGTGCCACAGATGTTGCTCAAGATACACAATCAAAGCAAACAAGGATGGGTGACCAGGAGGCAGGGGCCCACGGCCACAGTTTAAAAAGTCAGAATCTTTTGCCTGTTTCCCAGAGAGGAGCCAGTGTTCACACCCAAAACTGATGGAAGAGGCCAGGTTCCCGTGGTCTCTGCCATCGAAGGACCCTGCAGCACCGCGGGTCCTCCCCTCTCCTTCCCCAGAGCGACCTGTTGCCATTTACTTGAGTCCCTAACTGGTCACTGGGGGAAAGGACGTGTTCTAACATTTCAGTGAAAGCCCAGTACACGGTCGGAGTTGAAATTGATTCTTTGGGACCCAAAGTGTTACCAGGGCTCTCTGTAAGACCGGGGGAGCAAATGGAAGCCAGGTGAGAAATGCAGGCCTGGCCCAGGTCTGGCTCACAGCATCAATTACAGAAGAGGCGACCAATTAGGCGGAATGACTTGGCCACTTGATATCAGCCAGCCTCTTTCATTGGTCACTTCAGTGCTAGCCGGCAGTGAGAGGGTGTGTCTTTGTAGAGAACTGAAAGACAATAGCTAACTAAAAGTTGGTCTGCTTTTGATCATCACCGTGTGCTGGCAATTCTAAACATGCGGTAAAATGCTCTCCCTCCCCCCAGCAAGCTACTCCCACCACTCCGCCCCCTTCGTGAGCCTCTGGGGTGGAAGGGTCCGGGAAGACTGAGTACAGCCCACTCGGTAAGCAGCCACGGGGTGAGGTGCGGGGAGGATACCGTGAAAGGATGCTTTGAAGGGACAACTTTTCCTGCTTCACACTTTCATTTGGTCCCAATGCTGCAGCTTCTGAAAGATGGCAGTCTCATCTTCAGCTTTTGAAGTCAGTTAGTTATCCTGCTGTGAGCTAGTCAAATAATTAATAGATGTTAACATTTGCATGTCGCTTTATTTAAGAAATAAGTGTCTTTGAATGAAAAAGCGCCTGCCAGCTTCCCCATTAATTATCAGAGTACTGAAAGCACTCTTTGCAAGGTGGCACCGGAAGAACCTTGGTAAAATGAACCATCCTTCGTCTCTAGCCAGTATGAGTCACGATGCCATCTTTGCTTGCCATTCCAACTGCCAGCCAGGTGAGGAGAAGGGAGCCCTTACCTGGCAGGAGCAGAGGCAGCGGCAGCTTGATTCTGTGCAGTTGGGGTGTTAGCAAACAGGTGTGCTGCAAAGGCTGTTTTTATTACTAATACCTCCTGTTTTCCACTTCTTTTGTCTTTTTAAAAGAGAGGTACAAATGCCTCCTTATGCTATGAAATTAGCTTATTTGTGATTGGAAATGGGGAGATAGCATTGATTGGTCTGGGTGACAGCATATTTCTTAATCCTTGGGGATGGTGACTTCGCAGAGGGGGTGGGATGTTGGTTTTTAGGGGTTACAGATAAATTGTATCACTGTTAAAGGAGAAAGAGATGACAAAAAGTGAAGAGGTATATGTCAATGAGAAGGGAAGACCATCATGAGTGGGTTGGCAAAAGGACAATGATATATTGAGACATTTTAGATAGGGATACCTGGTGTGTGTGTGTGTGTGTGTGTGTGTGTGTGTGTGTGTGTGTGTGTCTGTGTTCATTCTAGCCACGGGTAGGGTAATGGAAAAAGAAATCGGTGGGGGGAAAAGGAGAGCGAAAGAGGTGTGGAATCAGAAAAAGTCCAAAGACCTTTAAGAGCCTTAGGATTGGCAGCCATTAATCCAGGCTCAGTCCACTGGTCCATGTTAAGCATCTCCTGTGGCTGCATCATCCAGGCACCATGGATGGCAGATGTGGTGTCTGGAAAGGGAGCTAGACTTTGAGGTTTCTTTCCATTCTAGGATTGGACAGATAGGTATTGATTTTAAAGAGCCAGATGGTTCAAGGGAGTTTCTAACTTTATGCTGTTGGGCACCAGGTTGCAAACTAAATTTAGGCTCTGGCTGCCAGCTCTCCTGTTTGGCCCTGGATTGAGAATAGCCTCTTGCTTACCAGCCATCTGGTCCCCCCCAGTGTCTGCTGCTGAATGACGTCTTCCTCCAGAAAGGATGGGATCTCAGAGAAAGTCTACAGGGCGAGTGTCTGTTTTCCCAACAGGGATCCCCACGTGGGATCCTAGAGAGGAAGAGGGTCCCACATTGAAAGGGTCCAGGGGATGTGAGTCATATTTATGTTTGATTTCATTGGGTGGGCTCCCTTGAGAGATCACATGGGGAGGTGTGCCGTATATGGGGTAGTCCATGCTGGTGCTTCTAGATCTTTGCTTTCTTGAAACTTTCTCTTCTCTACACGCAGACTCTGGCACTGATTGTCCATAACCTAGCATCAGTAAATGTTCATACGTGCCTGCTGTGTGCAAGGCTCTGGTGGCACAAAGTGGCAGGAGAAACGGCCACCACCAGTTTGGAATATACCTTTGGTTTTCTAAGGCGACAGCGAAGAATGATTTAGCTTGAACCATGACATTAATTACTTTTAGGAAAAGAATCCATTATTATTTCTGTCAGGACAGAAGGCTGTAAACAGGACTTGGAGAGACTTCAAGACAAATCCCAGCATAAACTTTCTCCGCTTCCCGTTCTCAACTCCTGCCCCTGACAAACCAGCATTTTTATCCTTGTGAGATCAGGCCAAAGTGAATGTCAAGGGCTCATTGGATGAAGGTAGGAAGTCACCAAATGGACCCGTGTGACCAGAGGGCCGAATAGAATTGAGAGGAGAGGTTACCACTTGGATCGCTCTGGGAGGTCTAGAGTTAATTGGAGCAGGAGGAGGGGGTGGATGTGTGAGCATAAGGCCCTACCTTCTAAGCACAGATGTAGAGCCACCTCACCGCACACCTCACTGCACTGCACCTGCTGCCTGGCCCGTGCGCCTGGGTGGGACCTACTCCAGGATGCCTCTGACCCCAGGAGGAAAACTTATAGTTGAAAAAAAAACACCCACATAAGACACTGTCTGGGTGGCTGTGGCTCGGGGGTTCCTGACGGGTCTCTGGTTAGGACAGCCCGCAGCAGCCGAGGTGCTGGACGGGGAGGGTGGATGGTGGACTAAACAAGTGGTGGACACATCGCCCACTGCATCAGGGTCTTCTTGAGTCACATCTTACAAATGCCCCTGAGGCTGCGTGCGAGCAGATTTGGAGCTGAAAAGTCCAGTTGATCTAATTTGTCAGAGGTTTTCTCAGGAACAGCAGGCAGGCTATGAAACTGGGAACCGTTACCCCCAAAATGCGATGCTTGGAGGCTCCTGTTATAAACAACAGGGGTGGGGAGGGGGTGTTTAGGGACAGCAGACCTGAGTGTATGTGTGGGCATGCAGGGGGAACTCGGTGCAAGCGGTTTTTTTCTTGCAGAAATTTTAAACAAATCTCATCATTGTAACTTCAGTTTTTCTTGTCCAACTGCATTCCTGAGTCAGTGTCATGTCACAGCCATACCTCTCAGCCTGCAGCCAGCGCGGGAGATGGAGGCCCAGTGTCTGAGTCCCGGAGGCTCCGCTCTTCCGGCTGAGGCTGTGAGCGTTTCCCGGGCTCGTCCAGGGGGCCAGAGCCGTGGAGAGCGCGACCCCAGCACTGGCTCCTGCCTTCTTTGCTCGCTCTCGTGTCCTGCTCCTGTGCGTGCCCCCCGTGAGCCTCCACCTGCTGTTCCCCAGCCGGGGGCTTTCTGCCCTTGCTCCCCCCACCCCATGATGTCAGGCTAACTCCACCTCCTCTTGGGAAGGCTCACCTGACCCCCAGGCCTGGCGCTGTGTGTTCCCGTGGCAGCCCCGCTGATTCTGAGCATCATTTATCACCTGTTTGCTTCCTTCTTTCCCTCACGGAGCTGTATTCTCCGCGAGGCAGGGACTGCGTTTCCTTTCCCCAGCACAGAGCCTGGCATACAGTAGGCGCTCAATCCTTGAGTGAATGAATGAACCCTTTCGGTTGTCATTTGCTTCCCTGGCACTGCTGAGGTCTGGCCAGCTCACCTTCTTTTGCTCATTCCCTCCCTCCCTCCTTCCCTCCCTCCCTCTTAAAACCACAGTGAAAGCACACCCCTTGCCTGGCCTGGTTTTTTCTCCTCTTGGTTTTCATTAACTCAGAAATTTCTGTTGTTCGTCTCTATCTCATACCTGGTTGCCACTTCTCTGAAGGGTGTTTGGATGAAATAATAAAAGCTTGTATGTGTGTTTGTCCCCTCCCCCCCCCCCAACTCATTATGGTTATGGAAAGAGAAAAGCAGAGCTGCAGGGAGAAGACCTACATCAGAGCCTTTATTGCCGAAATGTCAGCATTGCCGGCAGCTCTTTGGTTTGGGGCCCTTTTGGGTGCCAGCTGTTTTCAGGTTGATTTAGGGGTTGATAACATCTGGGCCAGGAGATAATCCGAGGCAGGCACCCAGCAAGCCATGGTCTTACCTCCTTTTCTGTCTGTTACAGACCAAGGAATGATGGGAGCACCAAGGGGGGCCACGTGGCTGGCTCGCAGGCGTCCACCGTGCCTCGACTTTTATTTCTTCCACCATCGGGGCTGTGGCTTCTCTCATAATTGTTTCACAAAAGGCATTTCTAGTTAAAAAAAGGAAATCAATGTGGGGGAAAGAGTGAAACCCGTTAGATGTTTGTTTATTTTTTATTTTATTTTTAAAAAATATTTTTATTGATTTCAGAGAGGAAGTGAAAGAGAGAGAGAGAGTGAGAGAGAGAGAGAGAGAGAGGGAGAGAGAGAGAAACATCAATGATGAGAGAGAATCATTAATCAGCTGCTTCCTGCACGTCCCCTACTGTGGATCCTGCAACCCAGGCATGTGCCCTTGACTGGAATGGAACCTGGGACCCTTCAATCTGCAGGCCGATGCTCTGTCCACTGAGCCAAACCAGCTAGGGCAGATGTTTATTTTTAATAAAGTTGGCAAAAATGACAGGGGTGGGGTGTTGTTGGAAGATTGGGAATCAGGAGTGGGGGAGACGTGTTAGTCCTTGACTTGGAACAGACCGGCATGTGATCCTGTGGCATTCTTCAGTCTACCAGCAAGTATCGAACTTGCGAGAAAGCCACTGTTTAGTTCTTCTCCTAAATAATTTGTTCTAAAATATTTACAGTGAAACAAGAAGGAGGAGAATGGGCACCTAGCATATGCCATCCGCTGTGTATTTCCCTTAGTCATCATCTCTTTAATTGTCTTGATCAGATATTAAATAGCTTCAAAGGGATATTCATAGACTATATGTGACACGTGCAGAATTGTGATGGAGCCCACACCGTGTTCAGCTTTACCTTTGCAAGTCCATCCTCCTCCTTCCTCAGGTGCAGCCGTTCTCCTACATTTTGTGCCTGTCATTTGCTTTATTTTTTTATTTGCTTAAAAAAATACCTTTTGTTGCTTTTCATGATATCCCCAAACAGTGTATTGGGTAGTTTTGCATATTTTTGCACTTGATAGGAATGGAATCATACTGTATGCATTCTCTGCAACTAGCATTTTTCACTCAGATGTTGGCTGGTGACATTTGTCCATGCTGTGTGTCACTGTAATTGATTCTTTTCCTCTATCTTACTGTGTCAGCTCGCAGGACTACACCACAGCGTGCCTACGTGTGTTGATAGGGATGGAGACCTGGGTTGCTTCCATTTCTGGAATGATTCTTGTATGTGTCCCTTGTGCACATGCCCAGGAGTTCCAGGGTAGTATCCTAGCTGTGGAACGGCTGGGTCAAAGGGCGTGTGCACCTCCACTCTTACTAGGTCATTCCAAGTGGTTTTCCAAGGGCTTGTACCAATGTCCCCCCCCCCCCCCCCCAGCAGTGTGCAAGGCTCTAGTTTTTCTAAATCATAACCAGTACTTGATTTTGTCAGGCTTCTAACTTTTGACAATCTGGTAGGCATCAAATACTATTTCAGTGTGTGTGTGTGTGTGTGTGTGTGTTTAATCCTCACCCAAGGATATTTTTCCATTGATTTTTAGGGAATGTGGAAGAGAGAGGGAAAGACAGAGAGAAATATCAATGTGAGAGAGAAAATATTGGCAATCATGGCTCCCGTGTTCTTACTCCCTGCTTCCCCTCCGGTAAAAACCTTGAACTTCCGTGTCTGAATTTACAGGTCTCTACTATCTGCTAGTTAATCTGAGTGTTCGCTGGTACAAATAATAACGGGACACATAACAAAATACTCATTGCTCTTGAGACTCTGCTAAGCCCACAGCATCTAATGTGAAGATGTAAGAGAAGTAAATTGTACTACTCTTTCGAAAACAGTGCTCTGGCTTGCATCACGGGGGAAAAATAATTGTCTTCCTTGATTCTATTATTGACTGGTTGGCTTTTTAAAGGTGACAGGCATCATTTTTTTCTTCTTGGAAGAGGATTTGTTCAGGTCATATTCAGCTCTTGTGCTTTGCGGAGGATCTTTAGGGATAACATTTGAGTCACTCAGAAACCTAGAATTTGAGAGACAGACGGTTCGGAACCAAATTACAATGGGATCAGGACTCCGGGGCCTGCAGAGGGGGGCGCTGGAGCTGCCTGTCCGGGTGCCCTCTGACATCTCCGGAATGAGGCGCACAGGCCAGCAGCAACAGTCAACCCTTACCCGCGCAGATGGAGGGGAGGGGTGCACGAAACATTATTTCAGACATCTTTGTTGAGTCCCTTCTCTCTGTGTTGCTGCTGCATCACTGGGGTAGGCAGGATGTGCGGGGGTAACAGTAAACACGGCACGTCTCCTCGGTGGGGTCGGTGGCCTCCATAAATAGATTGTGAAGAATTCAAAACTCACACACAGACGTTTTTAAAAACATGAAACTTTAAAGAAACTGCTCTGGGTCACTCGAGTCTATGCTGTGACATCCCCCCTTCCATTAGGTTATGTACTTCCCTTGCCAGGCACACACAGTGCGCCGTGAGAACTCCGAGGACAGAGCGAAGCTTTCGGGCGTGGACAGGGTCCGGAGCGACCGGAGGAGGCTTTCTGGAGGCAGGCCTTGAGGTGAGTCTGGGGGGACTGGGAGGATCTGGGAGGGAGTGATTGATGATGGGTGTTGGGGTGAGTGGGGCCATGCCAGGGGAGGGGATGGCGTGAGTCCCAGCCCAAGGGTGGGAAGCCAGCCAGCCAGTGGGTCCATATGGCCGAGCCACGGAAGAGGGAGGGAGCAGGTCTGAATTGCCTGGGAGCAGTGGGTGAGAACCAACTGTCAACTCTCTTGTTCATTACCGGGAGCTTCTGATGGTTGTGGGCATCATCGAAGAGGTTAACTGGGGAGGCTGGGCACTGTGGAGGTGGGTTTAGGGACCAGATGGTTTGGTTTAGTGATTCCTACTCAGAGATGCACTTCAGAATCCCCTGTGGAGCATTTTAAATTGCCCGGGCTGGGACCCCCACCAGGGAGACTGAATTCCATTTCAGGAGGTCTGGTGTGGAGCCCAGGAGATCCATGTTCGGAAAAAGCTCTTCAACCATCTTGTTTCATTCCCTGGTTAAAACACACCCGGAAACGGGAGGTGATTGCAGTAGCCTACTTTCAGTGTAGTGGAGCCTGGGCTCAGGGCAGTGGCGATGGAAATGGGAAGGAAGGGCTCAATTTGAAAAGACTTTGTGAAAGGAGAATGAGGACGTGACTTGTATTAGCGCACTCCCTGCTCCCATACCCGTGATGCTCCGGACCGCATCCTGCAGTCTATGCATCTTCTGGGCCAGCAGGGGAGGGAAGTTGGGGGCAATCGGGCCAGCAGGGGAGCAGTTAGGCATCGATCAGGCTGGCAGGGGAGTGGTTAGGGGGTGATCAGGCTGGCAGGCAGGCAAGCAGTTGGGAGCCAGCAGTCCCGGATTGTGAGAGGGATGTCCAACTGCTGGTCGGACATCCCCTGAGGGGTTCAAGATTGGAGAGGGTGCAGGCTGGGCTGAGGGACACTCCCCCCTCCCCCCCCCCCCCGCTCTCCGCCACAATGCATGAATTTCCAATTTTCTCATTTAAAAGAGAGGCATAATAAACAGGGAAATGGAATTAGGAAAAAAAAAAAATCCTCCAGTTTCTCTTGCATAGAGGCACATGACCTCCATGAGCACTGCCCGTCTAATTTGTCCTTGAACATCCTTAGAATAATGGGACACTCGGAGACAATGCTATGCCTGGTGATATTGACGTTAGCAAGGTACTTCCTGATCTTCAACAAACCGGATCTAAGTCTTCTTTGGGGACCGGGAAAAAAAATAACTGGGTCTATCACAAGCCCTGTATGCCAGAACAAGACAATGTTTCATTAAAAGGAAGAGAAAAAGTGCTGATGTAGGCCCTTCCTGTTCGGGAAGCTGATCCTTTTTGCCATGGAACAAAGACGGGGGGAAAATACTCACATTGTAGTCATCAGGATCGCAGAACTCAAATCTGATAAACAGACGTCCTGATCATGTGATTATTATTTTATTTTATTGTTATTTTTGGCTACATGATTCAGCATTTCGATTTGCCGCGACCATTTTGGAAAAAATGAAGCATTTCTCAGTAGTGACGTGTTTCTTTGGACTGTTTCTTAGTTTGTGGCCTCCTTGACTGACTATGTGTTGTTTTCCTCAGCCTCAGTGGAAGTTAAGGACACGGGGGTCTCAGAGACGTCCCTGGGGGTTGGCCTGGCATGAAGTCTATGAGGATAGGACCCAGGGCCATGTCTAGGAAGGGGAAGGACACAGCTACACCTGCTGACATCAGTCTCGAGAGGTCAGGGAAGAGCCCAGCCATGCTGGTTTCCCCCCGCCCCGGATCTGGTACAGACCAATCAAGTGCTAATCTGTCTGAACAACACCGGAAGCACGCTGTTTTCAACCTGAATCACCCCTGTCTACTTCCTTCCTGTTAAAGTCCCAACTCTCCCGTATATCGATCAAGCCCTTCAGGGTTTGCCGCAGCTTACCTTGCCGGCCTTCCCCCCACTCCTGAAGACGCTGCTCTCTTCCATACCTCCATGCCTTTGTTCTTTTGCCCTTTGCTCATCATGCCTTTCTTGCCCATTTCCCCTCAGTCTAAATCAGGGGTCCTCAAACTACGGCCCGCGGGCCACATGCGGCCCGCCGAGGACATTTATCCGGCCCGCAGGGTGTTTTTGCCGCCGCTGCCTGTCCTGCTTAGCAGCTGACTTAGCAGTGTGCATAGGAATTTGTTCATAGTTTTGTTTTTTTAAAACTATAGTCCAGCCCTCCAACGGTCTGAGGGACAGTGAACTGGCCCCCTGTTTAAAAAGTTTGAGGACCCCTGGTCTAAATCCTCCTCATTGATTTTTCAGGGCCTGACTCAATGTCACCTCTATCATGAAGCCTTCCAGACCCCCACAGTCATGCAACACACATATAACGAGCGCCCACCATATGCCAGGCACGATGCTGACGCTGTAAATAAAGACGCACACGACAGTCCCTTCAGGGGACCACATCTGTGCTTCCGCAGCCCACGCAGTCGTGTGCCAGGTAGTGTTCTGGCAAAATCAAACCAAAGTGCAGCTCTTTCATCCCTAAAATTCCCCCTTTTTCAGTTGTCACACACTGAATCCGTGACTCAAGGGAAGGCGGAGAACGGGTGGAGTGATATTGGGATTTATTATGAGAAATACACATTTGGTGTTCAGCCACCATTTCTGGCTCACGGGCCCCAAACCCTTGGCATTTCCTGAGTGATGAGAGATCAATGGGAGCATTTTTTGTTATAATGTTTGTTTCTTTTCCTTAGTTCCTGAAATAGCTTATAAGCCAGAAGGTGAAATGGAGGTCTTGTTGTTCATGACAAGCCCTTTGCAGCCACACTTGCGTTTATGTTGGTGAGGGGACTGGAAAGCCCCTAGCTAACTTAGGGATGGGCAGGCTTCTCGGGCTTTGGAACCTGCGGGGAGAGTACAGGCTGGCCCTGGAAACCCCTGCTCTCAACTCTCAGGTGCATTTCGCGGTAAGCCTTGGGCCAAGCCGCCAGCTTCTCCCTGACCCACTTTTTATGGGAGCCATTTTCCAGGGGATCAACTTTCCAGATCTCCGTGAGAATTGATTAAAGGCCTGAGCGCCGGGGATGAAAGTGGCTGAGTGAGCACAATCATTGCTGCTCAGAAAACCCCACAATGCACCCGTCGAAACCTCCTTTTCCCAGTTTGGATCTGCTGTCGCCTCACCTTGGCCTGGACGTTAGGGCAGCTGAATAGTTCTGCGGGGCAGAAGCTCAGGACTTGGCTGTCCACAGGCTCTGTGGCAGGTCACTGAATTCCCAGCATGCTCAAGGGCACTCGAAGGTATAACTCATCAGCATTATTAGACTTCCACACTCTGAATAGAAATAATGGCTTCGTCTCCTCAGACGAGAGGGAATATACAGGATTCCATGAAATAGGCGTCACCTGCGTTTCTGTGTGCGGGCAAGAGTGAGTTTGTCCTGGGCGAGCTGCAGCCTCTTTCAAAGCTGACTCTCGGAGGGTTTGGGCTGGACTGCTCGCCTGATGGCTTGGCGACACTTGGACGCTTTTCTCTCTGATGGCTAATCTGCAGGTTAAAGTGATATCTCTTCCCCAAACTCAAGTTTCGGGGAGGAGAAATGATTTAAAATCCACAACATGCACATACACAGCTGCCCAGACCCCAAGAAGGGACTCCCTTGGGGGTGGGGGTGGGAGGGCTCTCCAGCCGCTCCCACGTCGGGGCTTGCCAGTGGGACCTAACTGTTGGGCTGGGAGGTCTGAGTATGACCAGTATATAAAAATATTCACTTTTATTTTTTATTTAAAAAAATAAAACATGTTTCTATTGATTTCAGAGAGGAAGGGAGAGAGAGAGAGAGAAACATTAATGATGAGAGAGAATTATTGATCGGCTGCCTCCTGCATGCCCCACACTGGGGATCAAGCCTGCAACATGGGCATGTGCCCTGACCAGGAATTGAACTGTGACCTTCTGGTTCATAGGTCAATGTTCAACCACTGAGCCACGCCAGCCAGGCTCAGAGTATTTGCTTTTAAACCTTAACACAATACTTGGTATATGGTACATCATGGATAAATGTTTGCCGAATAAATGGATAAATAATTGAAGCCCAAATTCCACCATCTGACCTTATAAAAGACTAGAGGCCCAATGCACGAAATTCATGCAAGAATAGGCCTTCCTTCTCCCAGCTGCTGGCACCGGCTTTGCTCTGGCACCCGGGACCTGGGCCTCCCTCCGGCCACCAGCAGGCACCCGGGACCCGGGCTTCCCTCGCAGCCCCGGCTTCGTCCAGAAGGATGTCCGACCTAATTAGCATATTACATTTTATTATTATAGATTTTTGGATTATTGGTTCTCGTGGGTTGTTTTCCCCTATAACGTCCTACCCTCTTGCTGCCACTGCTCTCATTCACGCATGAGCATGGGGTGTACACGTGCCCCAGAGGCTCCCTTCCCATGCCGTTGCCCCTCCCCCTCTGCCCCTCCCAGGGGACCGGCCCTGGCTGAGTTTGTCACAGCCGGTCGGGAGCCTGGCGGCACTGCCGGGGCTTCATGTGTTGCATGTTCCTGTCAGATTTATGGGTCTCGCCGCAGAGACACCCCCTTCCCTAAAGTTGCCTGCAAGGAATCATGACGTGGGAGGCAAATGGAAAAGGTAGACCTGATTTCAACTCCTTGAAATCTCTTGAACTTAGTCCAGGTTGGCACTCAAGGCCCCCAAACCTATCTTTCACTCTCATCTCATTCCTGTGTTAACTCAGAGCCCAACAGACCTGTTCAGTGATCAGTGAAGTAGCATGCGCATTGGCCCCCTGGCCCCCTTCGCTTCCCTAAATCCTACCTGCTCTTCCAGGTGTGGTTTCTGTCAGCCTTCCCCTCCGTCCCAGCCACTGATCTCGCTGAACCGTGGAGTCATTTATGATGGGCACGACTCTGGGCCATGAGTCCGGGCCCCTTGTGAAGTGTGGGCTTTGGGAGCCAGCTCTGTGGTCACATTGCCTGGGTGTGAATCCTGACCCTTCCATGTACTCGTTGTGCGTCCTTGGCAAAGCTGCCCAACATCTCTGTACCTCTGGGCCTTACCAATGGTCCACGCGAGGAGCTTGGACTCACTGGGGAGATGGGTTTCTTGGAATGTTGTTTCAAAGGCTCCAGAGAGACCATAGGCTAATCAGGCCCAACTGTGTTGGCATCCACTCCTTGCCCTGCACGCCAGGACATAAAGGTTGGCGTGGTCCCCGTTGGCAAGCTTATGTTTTATAGCTCCCAGGCACTGAACTGTAAAGCAACCACCTTTCCTCGCAGAGGCCTAGCTGCCAGGTTTCTTCCGTCTGTCCGGGAAGCCAGCACCCCCGGCCTCCACCCCTGGGGGTTAGAGCTCAGGCTGTAGAGTCAGATAGATCTGGCCCCGAATCCTGTCATTCACTGTGTGACCTCAGGTACGTGCCTGAGCTCTCTGAGTGTCTTCTCATTGGTAAGATGGTGATGATAATACCCACCTTGTGGTGTGAGCATTAAAGGACCTGGCACCCAGTGAGCAGTCAGCATTGGTTATTCATAAACACTGTTTCTAAACTGTCTTCCCAGAAACATGGACATTTGCTGTCATTATCTGGTGGGCTCACCGTGTGACATCTGGTGCTCATGCAGATGAAGCTTCGAGAACTTTTTGTTCAAATGTGAAAGAGCTTCTTTCATTCAGTGTGTGCATATGTACATGTGTACAGAGACTCTGTGTATGTGTGAATGTGTGTACAGACACTCTGTGCATGTGTACATGTGTACAGACACTGTGTATGTGTGCATGTGTGTGTACACACTCAGTGTATATGTGCATGTGTGTACAGACACTCTGTGCATGTGTGTACAGACACTCTGACCTTAATAATGCTCTCAGACATTCTTTAAATGAACTGAGGAAATGGAGTGATTAAGTGACAGAGCCTTTAAACACCGGAATTGTGGTCGGGCACAGAGGGGTAGAAGATAAGGACAGCAGAACTGAATGAGCACAGAGGAGCGCTCTGGGCGTCCTGGAGTCAGGACCTGGGAGGAAAGGAAACACGGCAGTAATGTTCAGACTCCATAAAATTAGATCCAACATTAATCTTGTGAGTTACAGACTCATTAGCTGTGGGGCCAAACGTAATAGCCTCAGATTTTCCCCAGGACGCCTGGCACTGTTGTTAAGAATGGCACACACACTCTCGCGCGTGGAAGCCCGGGAAAATATTTCACATCGGATGGAAAAGCTTAGGCTCTCTGAATTAGCAAATAGAAACATAGAAATGTAATGGCATCACGGAGTTATCATGTTCTTTATAGTGCCAGTCCTGTCTCCGGAGGCCTTCACTGCCAGTATTTTAGGAGGATAAAGGACCCAATCGAGGAGCTGGGTTGTAGACTGGCATTTGGGAGGCTGGTGGGCATTTCAGACTTCTGGCATACACCACTGAGCTGCCCCCAAAAGCTCAGCAGCTTCTGAGTAAGACCATTTCCCCTGACAGGACAGCTGCCTCTTCAGCAGTGCTGTTAAAATAGATGCCAGTCCTCCAGCTGTGGAAGGAGCCAGGGCCCAGAACGAAATGGGGTGTCTCTAACAAAGGCTCATTGTTTGTGATCTGTTGACAGTGCCTGCTTAACGGTGCTAATAATAGGAAAATCACTTAATTTCCGCAGAAGGCAGCACTCGTGGGAAGATGACATTAAGACGAGTTAGGAGCACAAGCAGGAAGCTGCGTCCCATCACTCTGCCTCCCTCACCCAAGGACTCTCTGAGATCGGCACTTCCGTGGTTAGAGACCCTCCTCTGTCCGCGCCCCCTCCCCCCCCCCCCGCGCCTCTCTCCCGCTTCTTTGATGAAAACGTGGCTTCCACCTTTGCCGTGTCCTGCGTGCACAGGTCACGCTGGCTTGTACGTGGCTTTCATGTCAGCACTGATGCACATCTGCAGGAGCGGGCGAGGTGAACTTGCTTATGGAAAGCCAGCACAGCTTGAAAGTGGGAATTGAAGCCTCAAGCTCCCGACCAGCTTGCCATCTGATTCAGTTCAGTAAAAAAATATGTCTGTTGAATACACATGATGTCAGGAGCCTTGTGCTAGCTGCCTCCATGACATTTAGACTCTTCTGTTGTTGTTCTTATCAAAGTCATAGTTGGCTCCGTGCAACTCTGTTAGATTCTGAGCGCCTTCCAGATTGGGCTCGGCCCTGCTTATTAATGTGCCTACAGAGTAGTAAGTGCTTTGAAGTAATAAGTGAAAGGTAGACATGGTCCTTGTCTGCATTTTCTCATCATCTAGTGGGGAAGACTTGTTTAAGTCAACTGCAGTGCCAGTTAGAGTGCAACAACTGCACCCATCCATCAACTCATCCATCTGTCCATATATCCATCCATCCATCCATCCATCCATCCATCCATCCATCCACTCATCCATCCATCCATCCATCCATCCATCCATCCATCCATCCATCCATCCATGTACCCATCCATTCATCCACCATCCATCCACTCATCCATCCATCCATCCATCCATCCATCCATGTACCCATCCATTCATCCACCCATCCACCCATCCATCCATTTACCCATCCATCCATCCATCCATCCATCCATCCATCCATCCATTCATCCATCCATCCATCCACTCATCCATCCATCCATCCACCCACCCACTCATCCATCCATCCATCCACTCATCATCTGTCCATATATCCATCCATCCATCCATCCATCCACCATCCATCCACTCATCAATCCACTCATCAATCCATCCATGCATCCATTCATCCATCGAACACATATTGGGCACCTATTATATGCCAGACACAGTGAGGAATAACTATGATTCAAAGACAAATAAGAGTCTCTAATGTCAAGGCCTTCCCAGTTTGTAGAGGGAGATAGACACGCAAAGAGTTGAGTTATAAGACAGGGTGGTATTCCACTTAAGTAAGGTACCTACAGTAGTCAGATTCATAGAGAAAGAAAGTAGAATAGTGGTGTGTAGGGGCTGAGGAAGGGGAAATGGGGATTTATTGTTTAATAGGCATAGAGTTTGAATTTCTGGAAATGGATGATGGTGATGGTTGCACAACAATGTGAATATGCTTAATACCACTGAACTGTGCACCTAAAAATGATTAAAGTGGTAAATTTTATGTCATGTATATTTTTCCATAGAAAACCTCCAAACAAGCAGGGTAGTAAATACTGTACAACCCAAGGACTAGTGACCCCTGGAGCCCAAACCTGGCCCGGATGGCTGGACACTGCCACCTGCCTCATTCCCGAGACCTTTCTGTCCCTGCTTGTCTGGAGGAGGTGTTGGGAGGCTTTAGGAATGAGAGCAAATGGAGGTACAGGATCTGGAGGCATTTTATCTACGCTCTGGGACAGTTTGCTTCATTATGCACATCCCCTTTCCAGAAGCCATGTGTTCTGTCCACAGTGGGGGCCAAACTAAAAAGGTTCCTTGGTGAATGAAGAGCTTTCGCTGTTGCCTGTCACTGCCTAAAAAAGAGCCCCCAAGCTTGGTTGCTTAATACAACAGCCACCCTTTATTTGCTCATGGCTCGGCTCTGGGCTGGGCTCAGCTCCATGTGGCACTGGCTGCACTGACCTGTGGGTTTGGGTCTGGAAGAGTCACATGGTCCCCCCATATGATGGCGCCTCAGGTGCATGATGGGGAGAGCTGGGTCTGGCTGGGCCTCCTGTCCTCGTGGAACATTATACTTAATGAGTCGGATTGATTTTTATTAAATTCTAATCACCTTCAATCCATGGAGATTTGCAAACATCATTTGGCAAAGTTGCAGGAATTAATAAATAGAAACCACTTAAAAATTAATGATGCTTTTTTTACATTTGCCATCAGTCATTTTACATAATTTACTAGACACTGTAATAGCTTGCTTAGGATTTATAATTTGTTTTGTTTCAAGTGGCATATCATATTCCTTTGCTGCTATATAGTTTCTTTTACTTATCTTTATATGCTAAATTACTTTTATTGATTCTTAAATTGATTTAACAGAAACACTTATTTCTTGTAGAGCCACAAAAAGTTTAGATATCACTATTAGAATATTGTTTATTAAGGCTAATTCTCTAAATTTTTCAATTTTCAAAACATTTACTCCTATTTTATGAGTTATGTTGAAGTATACACTTCTAAATTTGAAAGGTTTTGTTCTTTCAAATGCATTATTGTGTGGAACTGATCTTTGGGTTGTTTTTCTCAATGGTAATTATAATTTTTTTATTGAACCATGAACTTTTGGCAGAACATGATTGCTATTATGATGAATATCTAAGTCTTCTAACAATCAATTCTGAGCACCATTTGCATACCATATTTACATTCCTAGCACCAATGAGGCACTCATATTTTTTGTTAAAATAATAAAATTATTTTGTATTGAAGAAATAAAAAGCATTGTATGATTTTGTATGATTCTTGTACAATGCAAAAGATGTTCAGACTATTTGGACTTTGCACAGTAACAGAAAGCACTCTAGGTTTCTTTTTATTATTAATTCTAGAGGCCTGGTGCATGAATTCATGCACAGGTGGGATCTGGCCAGCCTGCCCCAATGAGGACCAGTCAGGGTCAGCCAGTGAGGGGAGTGGGGGAAGGGGACGCAGGAGGTTGGACTGCCGGCCCCACCCCTGATTGAGCTGGTTGGCCAGCTGCAGTGGGCTCATAGCCACCGGTCGTTCTGGTGTTCTGGTCATAGGCTTTTTATATATATATAGATCATCACTTATTCTCTGAAAACTCAGAATATTGGGGACTGATATTTAAATGGAACATTAGTAAGTGTATTAGGGACTGATATTTAATGGAACATTAATAAGACAACTTGGTTGTCTTTTCTGCCAGTTTGTTTTAAATATTTTAATTATAAATTCTTAAGTTCAGGAATATTGAAACACTACACTTACTACTTACACAAGCATTACAGTGCACAAATGCAATAAAAGTAACAACTGTGTAGAATAAGTGGCATCTACATGACTTCAGTAGAGTGAGAAACCAGATGTGAACGGCCTGGTGTGCTTTGTGGTAAATGAGCACACGAGGGGCCTGCTTATCAATGGTCCTTGTGACAGCCTATGACAGCCTGAGTGAATGGGCTGAATTTAGAATTTTAATCAATTATCCATTTTGCTATTGGCTACCATAATTATTATACTATTTGCCAATCAAAACAGAAATCTTTCAATATTACCACAATCACTGCTATTATACTAATAAGTATTGGCTGGATAAATTATGAGATGGAAAGTAGATCTTTGAAGTCAGAGGTTCTTTCTGGTTTTGGAGAGGTTCTGGAAGGAGAGAGAGTGGCTTTGCCAACAGCAAGGGGAAAGCAGGAAGCGATTTCCTGCAGACCGGAAAGAGGCTGTGGTCGGGGCTCTGGGGAGAGGCGACCCATCCACTGCTTTGTGCCAGTGACTCTAGGGGAGGCAAGGCCGCAGAGACATGGCTGTGTGGTGCCCAGGGAGGCTGGAGCCTGGCGTGGGGCTCCCCGCCTTCCGGCGAGGAGAGGGCAGGAGGTCAGAGGTGAAAGGGCCAGGACCAGCCCAGCTGGGATGTCTCAGCAGGAGCCAGTGTAGACAATGACCAAGGCAGGGGGAGGAACTGCCCAGTGCTCTGTGCTGCCGAAGCCCCAGAAGCTGGGCCCGACCTCGTGCGGAGCCAATGAAGCTGATACTGAATTCCCTGCCACCCAAGCAGGAAGGGGCTGCACTGGTAGATCTTCGTTATTTTAAAGAAAATAGCCCTAACCTGGACAATGCCACCTTGGGTGTGTGAGGGCAGGCACAGCACCACACGGGCCTCCAGTGAACAGAGTTGTCGAGCTCGGTATAGCGTGTCAATGGCAGACATCCAACTTAAAAATATATATTGTTGAGTACTGCATTTTCCGGCGTATAAGACGACTGGGCGTATAGAAGATTTCCCTGGGTTAAAAAGTCGTCTTATACGCCGGAAAATACAGTAACTTATATGCAAGGAAAAGGTGAAAGAGTCCTGGGGGCGGGGGAGGTGAGGGGTGAAGGGAAAATCTTTAGATCCTGGTTTGAACAAACCAGTGGTGAAAAGCAATTTTGGGAACCCGGGAAGTACTTGGGCCAAAACATTTTAACCGTTGTTGAATCCGGGTGATACATAGGTGAATGGTCACTGTACTCTTATTTTCTACACCTTTTAAAAAACTTGCTACTAGGTAGAGGCGGCCAAGTACCAGAGTTCCGGCCAATGAGATGTAGGCGATCCCTGGAGAGGGCTCCCTTTACTCTCCCCCAAAGGCATGTCTTCCTGAGCTGAAACCTTGGGGCTCTTTTTTTTTTCTTTCCTCCTTCCTGCTTGCCACATGGACACGATGCCTGGAGGTGCAGCAGCCTTCTTATGACCAAGAGAACCAAATCCA
This sequence comes from Eptesicus fuscus, assembly GCF_027574615.1. NCBI lineage: Eukaryota > Metazoa > Chordata > Mammalia > Chiroptera > Vespertilionidae > Eptesicus > Eptesicus fuscus. The sequence continues at coordinate 6,513,632 of NC_072496.1, read as the reverse complement.
CAGACTAAGGATAGCAAGCCAGGAAGGTAAAAGGCGTTGGGGACAGTGACGGTGCCATGGAGCTGCTATACCAGCCCTGAACGGATTGTCCTGATTTCCTGTCATACCAGGGGAAGAACCGCTCTACTAAAGCATGGCGTAGGTTAAGAATTGTGCTCCCCTCTAAGTAATCGGATCCCTTCCTCCCGTAAGAAGACAGACTATTTAAGTAAAAGAGAAAGGGGTAAGGAGGATACCCAGAGAAGGGCTGGAGTGACAGGTGTGCAACCTCTGCAGTTGCCCAGGCTCCTATACTCGGAAGGGCCTCACACTTCGCTTAATGCTCTGCTCTTTGCTATCTTGAAATTCTTAATAATTCTGCAACAAAAGGCAGCCTTATGTTTCCATTTTGCGCTTGGTGCAGCTGAGTATGCAGCCGATCTCGACCCAGAGGCAATTGAATGCTAACCTGTTGGCCGCTTTGTCAGTAGCCAGTGAACTCGCTCTAGTTTCTCCGCTTCCCTAGGAAAGGGCCCGAGCTTCCAAACTGGAGGCCCAACAGTTGCAAGCCTGTTGGGGCGCAGTAGACAGAGTCTGCAGGCCTGACCCTGATTCTGTCATTCGCTAGGCGGGGGCTAGGAGCTCTCTGTGATGCCTTCCTTCCCGCTCTTACAGCCGCTGGAACCCCATCCGTGAACCGTGCACCTAGCGCACCGGGAGGAGCGCCAATCGGCTGTTTACTTAGTGCCTGTTCAGTGCGAGGGACAAGGGGCTCCGAGGGTCACGCCAAACCGGAAGTGGTTGTGTCCTCCACCCGGATCTGCCCATCACTTCTCAGGATATTTCTCCTTGCTTTCCAGATGCCCAGACTTATCCGAAACCCGAGTTGGGTCTGGAATGACCGTGGCCCCGTTCACTGCCCTATAAGAAGTCCCTTATCCGGGAGGCAGGGTGCGTTTCCAAGGTGCGGGCCGCTGGGGCCAGGTGTGCGCAGAGGAACGCCTCCCGTTGATGGGACGTGTACCGAGTGCCAGGCTCCGTGCTCGGCTCTTTATTTGTGTTCTCACTTAAGCCTTTAACGTGGGTTGGTAGGATTCTCATCCGGGCTTTTCAGATAAAGAGCCCGAGGCTTAGAGAGGTTTAGACGCTTGCAGCTACCAAGGGGCCTGACTCCCCCAACACCGGGAACACGGGGGCCGTCGCTGCTGCCTCTTCAGCCCAGAATGGTGCGGGTACCCCACTTTCCCATCCCAAGGTCAGAGGCGGGGGGCGGGGGGGGGGGAGGGGGACGGTGCGAGGGAACGAGCCGAGGGAGGAATTTGCAGGGGCCGGAGCCGAGCTGAGCACTAAGAGCATCACCGTTTGGGAGAACCCAGCCGAGCCAATCCTGGGGTCCAAGGGCTTGCCCTGTATCCCCAACCCACACAGGACCAGCCCCCTCCGCCTGCACATCTCCGACTCGGGCGAGACTGCGAGAACTGGGAGGGGCGGCTGACGCCTTTGGGTGCGAGGTGTGCACAGACCCTTCCGCAGCCTCCCACCTCCCAGCGCACGTGTTTAAAAAGTCCCCGGCCCTCCCCTCCCCTCCCCTCCTCGTCGACGCGCGGTCTCCGGGCGCTGCTGGCCTCGAGTTTCCTCCGCGCACATCTGCAGCCGCGGCCACGGGGACCCAGCGCTGAGCGCCCGCCGCCGCCCACCTTTCCCAGCCCCCGCGCCGCAGTCTCCGCCCGCGGGGAGGGCGTGCTCGCGGCGCTGGAGCCGAGGGTGGGGCGCCGCGAGGGAGGGGACCCCCGGCGAGCAGCTTCCGCGCTCGCAGTGGCCGAGGCGGCGGCAGCAGCAGGTGGAATGAGCTCCGCGGCGAGCAGTTCTCGTCCTTGAGATCCCGCCCTGCAGCCATCGGGCGGGGAAGGCCCGCGGGGCTGGAGCCCGTGCCCTCCCCAGTCCGGCCCCTAGTTTCGGGGAACTTGGGTGACCGAGGCCGGCGGGCCTGGGCCGCAGCCGGGGTCCCGGGGGCGCACAGCAGCCCTGGCAGCGGCGTTCGGAGCTCAGGTCCAAGGGGCCCTGGCTCTCCGGCGCCCCGAGGAGCTGCTCTTGCGGGAAAGCCGTGCGGGCTCCGGGGTTCGGGAGGAGCTGGAGCGCGCCCGCCCCCGCACCTGGACGCGGGAGGGTCCTGAGCGGCGCTCGCCTCCCCGCCTCGGCTCCGGAGCGGACAGCGCCGGACTCTGCCCGGCGTCGGGAGCCCGCTCCACCCTCGCACCCCGCGCCGCGCTTGTCCGGAGGGGTCGCTGGTTGGCCGCAATCCGCAGGAGTTCTCTACGGACCCGGTGTCTGAAATTGGGAGACAGTTCCCGCCAACGACGCTCGGGGCACCTGTCCCTGCCTGTGCGGGCGGGTTGGCCTCCCGGGTCGCCGGCGCCTGTGGAATCGCTGACCTGGAGTCTCCGCGTGGCGCGCCGCCTCCCAGCCGCTGGCCTGCCGGGGAGGGTGCCGGCGTGGCTCCCTTCTGGTCCGGCGTGGAGGGAGCGCGGCCTTTGAGGGGGACCTTGGCCTTCTAGGGGCATCGCTGTGTGTGGCGGGATTGGGTGCAGGCGGTCCGGCCGCCGGCCATGGCCTTCACTTTCGCCGCTTTCTGCTACATGCTCTCCCTGGTGCTGTGCGCCGCGCTCATCTTCTTCGCCATCTGGCACGTGAGTAACCGGCAGCGGCTTCTAACTCTTTTCTTTCGCCCCAAACGCACTCCTGTCCACCCCCTTCCCCCGTTCCTCTAAAATGCCATCTCACTGCCTCCACATTGTGAGTGTGGGCGGACTGGGAGGCCGGCGTGGCGCATCGGCAGGGTGGACCCTCCGTGGCTCCCTGTCCCGGCGCGGGAACAGTTCGCGGCATCCCATGGAGGCCAGGGGCGCAGGCACATCCTCTCCCCGGTGACCTGGCCCCTGGCGGAGGCGTTGGGACCGCTGGTTCCCGGGCAAGGCCCCCTGGCCAGGGCCTGGCCAACATCGGGGGCCCCAGGAGTGGTGATGACAGCCCCCGCGCCCCCCTACTTCCCCTGCCCCCTCCCTCCTGCCCGCAGGAGAAGCTCGGCAGTTGGGCCCGCAATTAGTCAAGTAACTATAACAACTAAACATTTAAAATGTCAGCATCTGCGGTGGGCTGCGTTTAGACATAATTGGAGACGAAGTGGAGAGACTAAGGGAGTGCCTTGTAAGAAAGTAGCGAGGCTGGGCAGGGGAGGGGACGGTCCACCAGGTCATGGGGGTTGATGTGGCCGCAGAGAAAAGGGAGGAGGTGGGGGGGGGGCAGGGATGAGTGAGGTGCAGGAAAGTCAGGCAGAGAGAGGCAGAGAGGGGCAAGTTCCCTCCTTTGCTCTCCAGGGGCCTGAGCCATCCAACTCCTGACTCCTGAACCCCCCCTCCCCCCCCCCCCACGTGGCAGACCATGGCGGGCAGCATCCCTAGTGGGCACCAGCTTTCCTGCCATCCTTCCAGGGGGCTCCCCCATTGAAGGTTGTTGTTCCAGTGACACAGGTGTGCTGTGGGGACAGGAGATGGGCTGCTTCTGAGCAGAACCAGCAGGAGAGCAGAGACCAGGGGCAAAGGATCGCCAGTCCTCTTACCGAGGCTGCAGCCTTTGGCAAGTCCACAGACTCTCCTCCTTTCTCCCCGGCGGCTGACGCTCTCTGCCCTCCCCATCAGAGAGCCGGTGGCCAGGATGGCTAAGGCCAAGCGATGTAGAAGGAGCCCCCACGGGGTATGGTCTCCTGCCATTAACAGCCCTGCCCTGCCCAGCAAGTCCGGGCCCAGCGAGGCCCCTGAGACGAATTCCCTGAGGGTGGCCTGGTTCTGGGGAGGCTTGGAGAGCACGCATGCTCTCTCCGTGGGAGATGACCCGGAATGAACACCAGGAGAAAGTTCCTGGGTGGGTGAGATGCGGTGTTAAGTACAAGCGGTTTAAAATGGAACTAAGCAGCTAGAGCATCTGTTCCATGGAGGAGACGGGGCCCCGGGGAGGGGAAAGGCTTCTAACCATGTCACCTTAGGAAAGAGACTTGCCTGTCGCCTGCCCCATCTCAAACGTGAGAAAGTGGACCTGGCTGATCTCCAAGCTTCCCCTTATGTCTAAGGTGGTATAAGGCCATGGGCCAGTTGAGTTAGAAATCGGAGGGTGAGAGAGAAGGAGTCAGACACAGGAACTTCCTGGCGGATCAAAAATCCTTGGAGTGAGACGTCATGGGGTTCTGCACCCTCTCTTCCTCGGCCCCGGAATTCTGGGTCTAATCTGTGGCGGGGAATTGAGCCTCCCAGTTGTTAAGGAAAGAACAGGGGCGCAGGACAGATCCGTGCGGCAGACTCTTGCTCATGTGATTCCAAGAAGCTTCCTCTGCTTCTTTGGATTTGACAAGTTACCCGCATTCCGGGGAGCTAACCACAGCACCCCCTTCCCCCAGAATAACTTCACTGGCCATTTCTTTATGCGTTTGCCTTGGCCAGAGGCGGGCAGGGACCAGGGAGCTCCATCACACTGTCAGGTATGGAGTTCTCTGAACTGGCCCCTGGAGCGGGGCAGATAACCAGAAGGAATAATTTCCTCTCACTCGGGGGGCAGATGATAAATAATTCGAGAGCAGGTTGATTAAATGGACTGCTTGTGCCATGGTTGACGAATAGACATCTGGACAAAACCGGGCATGGCCCTGATCCCGTGTTGGCCCCTGCTCTCCAGGTCTCCAGCGTTCGCCCCCTGGTCCAGGGGCAGCTGAATGGTCAGAACCCAAGGCTGGGTCAGGTCCTGATACCCAGTGGAGGTGGCGAGATTCCAGTGTCTAAGAATAAAAAGAATCTGTGCTCTTCGAATCCAAATGCCAGTGACACTTCCCAAGTCTCAGCCCCTCTTCCTTTCCGAGTCTTTTCCTTCTCCCTCTCCAAATGGGACAGCCAGAAGCCCCGCCACCTTGATTGGGTTCCCGACTATCGGAAAAGAAAACCTGAGGCGCACAGAGTGTACGTGTGGGTGTTGGTGACACGGAGAAATTACTGCAACCGAAATCTAGGAGAGGGAGTTCTGTACTAGACTCTGCGCTTGCTTACGTCCCTGCTCCCTGTAGTCCATGGATATTCCTTGACGTGATGAGCCATATTGATGGCTTAGCATGTGTTGACATCCCAAATAAGGAGTTGGGCACTTGACATCCAGCAATTAAAAGGCCTTCCCCCTGCCATGTCTAGGCTGTAAGATGAGGATGGCACGTTTTTCTTATTTAATTAGCACATTCCTACTTAGAGGTCATAATAGTGGCTACTGTGCATTGAGTGTCTGCGGTGGGTGAGCTCCAGGCTCTAAGAACCTCTCAGATGGACCTCCCGCTGTTAACCTCTCTCTTCTTCCCAGTAGGGGCCTGGCAGCAAAGATGGATACATTGTTTTCAGGGCTTGTTTACTTTGCAAATTTATCTTCATTTGTTTTCAAATGAAAATATTTCAGAGTACCAATTAATCTCTTTTATATCAGCCACTATCTTTGAGTACATTTGTCACATTTCAAAGGTGCAGCATAAAACTGAGTTGGGGTGTGTGTGTGTGTGTGTGGCTTTGCATACCTTCAGGCACATGGCCTTTTATTGTCCAGGCAGCTCTTTAGTCCTCACAACTGACCTTTTACAGGTGAGGAAACTGTGGACCAGAGAGGTTCTGAAACTTGCCCAAGGTTGCACATCTGGTGTGTGTGGGAGCAGGAATTTAAGCGGAGTTTGAGACTCTTATGCCCATGTCCTTTTCTTAAGTCTAGTAAACTGTCTTTGGATTGTGTAACTTTGATAATAGTGGGTCATGTCTTCATCCAAAGCATAGAAACTTTTCTCTGTATAAATAAAATACTTGGAGTTGAAACAATAAGAAGATACTAAAACACACTCCATGTCCTTTTTTTAAAAGAGGAAATTCTATTTCATGTTCTCAAAATTACTTTTTCTGCTTATAAAAGGATATAGGTTCATTGCTCAAAAAAATTGAAAATACAGGGACATATAATGGAACAAAATCACCACTAATCTTATCATCCAGACAAGATTTGGGTGTCTTCTCTCCCAGTCATTGTGTATGTGTGCACTTCTGAAAATTGCGTGCGGGTGTTTAGAAGAAAAAAACACGTTCTAATGGTTTTCAGATGTGACCTGGGGTCTGTTTCCAGCCAATAGAAATGAACAGTGTTTGCCGGGAAGAGCGCTCAGCCCAGCTTGGTAGAGCCTGTTTGCAGGTTGTTCATATGCTCCCAGATGAAACCATCCTTTGCAAAGATGCATGACCAGTTATCCCAGGTCTTTAACTTTTAGAGTTTTTTTTATATAGAGAATCCCATTTTAAAACTCCGAGTTGCGACAGCATACAAATAAAACAACCCCCCAGCAGCAGGTCTTTGGATCCGCAGCAGCACTTGTTAGGGGAGAGTTTTAATGGGTCCCAACTGATGCTAACAAGTCTGCATTTACTGAGCGGCGGTGCTGCTGGGAGAAAGGTCTGAGCCCTCCAGCCAGCCCCCCTCTCACAGATTCAGCCACTGGAAACCGAGCGAGCTGCTCCGTTTCTCTAATTATCCATCTGGAAACAAATACGGGTTTTTGGAAAATGGTAGGATGCCTGGGGTTGACAGTAGCCTGCCTGCCTTCCTCCCACTTACCCTCCCTCCCTTCCTTCCTCCCACCCTCTCTTCCTTCCTTCCTTTCTTTTTGTTAATCCTCACCTAAGGATATTTTTTCCCATTGATTTTTTTAAAAATATGTTTTTATTTATTTAAGAGAGGAAGGGAGAAGGAGAGAGAGAGAGAAACATTGATGATGAGAGAGAATCATGGATCGACTGCCTCCTGCACGCCCCACACTGGGATTGAGCCCGCAACCCGTGCATATGCCCTGACCGGGAATCGAACCAGGGACCTCCTGGTTCATAGGTCGATGCTCAACCACTGAGCCACACCAGCCAGGTTCCCATTGATTTTTTTAGAGAGAGTAGAAGGGAGGGAGGGAGTGGAGAGAGAAAGAGGAACATGGATGTGAGAGAGACACTTCAACTGCTTGCCTCTAGTGCATGCCTCGACCGGGGCCAGGGATGGAACCTTGCAACCCAGGTACGTGCCCTTGACCAGGAAACGAACCTGCAACCCTTAGGTGCTCGGGCGGATGCTCTAACCACTGAGCACACTGGCCAGGGCAGCAGTAGCCTTTCTTTTTGAGACCCTCCTTGGGCCAGGCCTCGCCTGTTCCACACCTTTTGTTTAGGATTCACTTTCAGATGTGCCCTCTGCCCTCCCAGACTGCCGCCTCCTCCTCCATCGCCTCGTGGCTGCTTCACCCTGTTTCTCCGGAGCCCAGGCCAGCGCCTGGCATGTAGAAGGGGCTCCGTCAACGCTCGTAGGATAATTCCTCGTCCCCTTCTGGCTTGGCACACGTGTGGCTGATGTGGTAACTCTGCTTTGGCCTCTGGTGCCTTCTCAGGGGCCGCTCCCTGGGCAGTGGTACCTGCATTTTCTGCTGCACCCTGGCACTCAGAAACCGGGGAGACTGTGGTCGTTACCAAAGCACCTGGCCAGGGCCCGTCTGGATGGTAGGGGAGCCTGACTCCTGCGGAGGCCCCGCCTGCGAGCAGGCCTGGCCGTGGCTGGAGAAAACGCCTCCGTTAAGGTGTGCTGTCTGTGCTGTCTGGGCCTCGCGGGAGGTGCTGGCTGGTGACTTTCCGTGCCCTGTCCCTGAAAGGGAAGGCTTGCGCCGCCATCATGTCCCCGCCACTGCCAGGTGGAGAGGGCGGAGAGAGGATGCAGAATTCAGAGATGAACTCAAGCAAGCCGGCACTGGCCCCGCGCCGCGTGCGTGGGGAGATTCCAAGGCCTCGTGGGGCTGGGTGCTGTCGGGTGCGCTCACATTGGACTTGGACGTGAGAGGTGTAGCTCACGTTGGACGTGCGGGGTGCCTTCACCTGCTTGTTGCCAGCCCCGCTGGCTGCCCGGCCCGTTCCCCGCCCCCAGCAACAGGGCTCTGTGTTCCGGCCCTCGCCCTCCCGGGGCGTCTGTGGCAGGCTGCTCTGGCGCCTCACTTCTTGGGGATGTGCTGCCTGGATAGGGACCCCACCTCGTCCCGTCACCTGGGTCCACCAGGGACTCGGCACATGTCACGGTCACGTCCCCCTGCGTGGGGAGATTCCTGCGTCACCCATCCCAGGTGCCGTGGGTGACGGTCACCTCCAGTGCCCACCTCCTTCCCTTCGGGCCACACCTGGGTCTGCCCGTTTCCCCTGGCCCTCTCACCCTTCCAGGAGAGGACCGGCTCCTGCCCCGAGTCATCAGCCTCGTCCACCCGCTCTCACCGCTGCTCTCCGCTGCTGTGTCCCGTGTCCCATCCCCCCCACCGGGAAGCTCCTGGTCTCCACCCGCCTCGGCCCTCCCCTCAGGTGCGAGGGCTGCTGGGCCGACCTGAATGCCTGGTTTGACCTCAGCCGGGCCTCAGTATCGCCTCATAACTCATCAGCATGGTCCGTTCAGTTCTCTCAGCTCCTGCCATGCTGTTCTCCATCTCTGGCCTTTTCTCAGAGCCCCCCGAAGCTCCCCCAAGGCCCCCCACCTCCTCCCAGCAGATGACTTCACTCCAATGCCACGTCCTGGCCCTCCGGAACTTCTCTTGCTCTGACTCCAGAGAAGCGGAGCCTCTCCCCGGCTGGTCCTTCCTCCCAGCAGATAGAAGGCTGCCGAGTCTGCGCTGACAGGCGAGCCCCTCGGTCTCGACCCTCCTGCTGCCACCCAGCCCCTGCCCTCGCGGACATCCTGCCGCCCGCTTCCTCTTTTTATTCTCACGTCAAACATACAGAAAAGCAGTAAAGCCCCCTGCAGCCACCACCCAGAGGTAGCCAATGTTGTTAGCATCTTGCCACTTCGGCTTCTCTCTGTGTTTTAAGGTATTCATTTCCTGTTGGGCCCCTGCCCCCGTCCCGCCTCTTCTCAGCAAGGGCACTTGGCAAGGGCACCAGGCTGAGTGCCCCTTGGTGCCCATCGTGGCTCTCGCTGCCTCTGACACGGTTGTCCGTGTCCTCCTCCTCGTGATGAGAGAGAATCGTGATCAGCTGCCTCCTGCACGCCCCCCACTGGGGATCCAGCCCACAACCCGGGCATGTGCCTCGACTGGGAATCGAACCGTGACCTCCTGGTTCATAGGTCGACACTCAACCACTGAGCCACGCCGCCCGGGCCCACCTGCACTTCTCCTAATGGCACTTGGAATCTAATTAATTCCCATGAAGGTCCCTGGAAACGTCAAGTGCACAATTAGAGCCTGAGCCGGCCTCTGAACGCCAGCCCGGAGCTGGATGAGGAGGCTGGCAGGTACCGCTCACTTGGCCCAGGAGGAGAGGCAGCCACGAGGCAGCCTCGCTCAGGCTGCGGGAAACGCTGAGGGAGACCCCATCTCCACGTGAGGAGGAAGCAGGAGTCTGACGGAGCCCAGCCTTCCTGTGCGCTCAGCCCCCGGGATCGGCGCTCAGTGTCTGGGCTGGGACCCTCCCTCCTCCAGGGCGTGGAGGTTGAAGACTAAGGCGGGACCTCCTGGACCTCCCAGGACAGGGATTTGCGACGTTTTTCCTCGGGTGGCAGCCGTGAGCTCGTCACTGAAATCCCGCGGCACACCAGCCAACAGTGTCTGCCCATCTGACCAGAAATGGGTGTAAGTCTGATTGATGCATGCTAGACGCCTATTGTTGTGTTGGCTGTTGTCATTTTTTTTTTTATTTTTTACTTGACGATCTACGGGAAGAGAGGTCAGTGCCCCTGACTAAGTGGTCAGATACTGCGTGTTCTAAAAATCCCTGCGGCACACGGGTGGAAACCGCCGTCCTGGACAAGGGCCACATCAGAGTGGGGTCAGAGGCCTGGCGCCCCGTGGTATCTACCCGCCTTTGCCGCCTCCACCTCAGAGCCCCAACTCCACAGCTGGACCGCATGGCCTCCTGGATGGATGGATGTATTCCTCTTTCCCCGGGGAAAGACTTCTGCCCCCGTGGGTCTAAATTCTACACCTTCGCACGCTGTCTGGCTCGCGTCTCGGCATTGTCGTCTCGGCTCCCTCCAGCCCGTGGCACACGCGTGGGGAAGCCTGTGTGGCTCCCTTGCCTTGGGCACCGGTGACCTCGTACTCAGTCTCTGAGTGAAGCAGAAGCGACGGAAGAAAGGCCCCTCTGGCCCAGGGCCCGCACCCCCAGAACGTGGGGGGACAGGAGCACGTGTGGAGCAGGTGGCCGGGGGCCGGGGGCTCTCCGACCGGTGCAGCAGGAATGAAATCAGCTCTTCGGCAGGCGCCTTGGGCTTGCGAACCCAGAACCTCCCAGGCCACCCTTCCCCTCCCCCCGCTCTTGGCACGGCACGCCAACCAGCCGAGCCACCACGGGCCAGGGTCCTCAGTGTTCGCCCCCGGCTGCGAGCTGCTGGAGCTTACGGAGGGAGCAGGCTGGCTCCCTGGGAGACAATCGGGAGGATGACTTTATTTTCTAGTTTCTTTAAACGGCCTTGAGTCACCAAAATGGCTTAAAAAAAAAACCAGATTTGTAAAGATGTGGTTACACACACACACACACACACACACACACACACACACACACGCACGCACACACGCACACACGCAATTACCGCTACCACAAAAAAATATTCCACAGCAATGAAAATCCCTTGCTTTCCTGGCCATAAATTTGGGGATGATGAAATGTGCTCTGTTCCTGTCTGCCTGGGGTTAGGTTGGGAGGCGGGGAGTGCCTGCGTGTCCATTTGCAGTCACGGTTGGGGGCTGCACGCCTTCGGGGGAGCAGTTAACCCACACATTCACCCGACCATTGTTTGCGTCCCGCCAGCCAGAGGCTTGTGGCCAAGAGCCCCCGCCCCGTGTGCATGGTCTGCCCTTGGTCTGCCCTTGCGTGTGGCCGTATGGGGAGCTGCCCCTGATGGGTGCCAGGATGGAGCTCTGCCCTCTGCCCTTTGCAGGGTCTGCACAAACTGCCATGCGTGCTCAGGACGTGCTTCTGACCGAAGGACACGCTGACTTCCTTTCTCCGGACCCCTTCCCTCCAAGGGGAGGAGGGACACTGAGGCCAGGCCATTGTGAATCCCTTGCTCTCCAGTTCTCGGCTTTTCCATTTACATTCTCTGAAGGTTTGGGCCATCCCCCACCCAGAGCTCTGCCCCCCGCTCCTCGCCCAGCAGGTGCTCCCGCTGGCTGGCTGGCTCAGGAGATGTCTGTGGTGGTTGGGAGTCCCAGGCATCAGAAAGTCCCAGGCCCCGACTGCGTTCTCTTGCTCCTTCCTTCCTCCCTTCTTTCTCTGTTGCTTTGACCTCCTTTTATTCCTCTCCTTTGCATGCATCCTAGACCTGCCAGAGGCTGTGCCGCGTTCCTTAGCCCAGCTGGAGGGCCAAGGGCTGGGATGCGCTGACCCCACCTCCCTCCCCCAGGGCGTCCGGAGCCGTGGGCTGGCGTCTCCAGGGCACCAGTCCCGGGTACCGCTTCTGTGACTGCGGGCACGTGGTCCATGTTGACTGTGGAATCCAGCTCTCCCGCTGGGGAAGGGTGCAGGGGAGGGAAGCAGAATCTTGGAGCTGACTTCCTTCTTCTCTTCTTCTTCTTTTTTTTTTTTCTTTTTCCTTATTGGCAACTGATTCACAAACCCTAAAAAAGGAGCTGATAGCAACATAGCCAGCTAGCTGTAGCAGCCCAGATGGTCTCCTATATAATAGAGACATTTGTATCTGGGATGAAAAAAATATTTAAATGTGCTCTACGAACCTTATTGCGAGAAGGGATTAGCAACTGCATTCGGGGGTTGTGGGTAGGGACATAGCCGAATGATTCCATCTTCCCCCATCCCCCCCCGAATGCAAAGCTTAAGAAGGAGGAACTGGAAGGTGGAAGGCCTGGTATGGCGGGGGGCGGGGGGGGGTGGGGCGGGGATTCAGGGAGGGAGAGAGGTTCTGAGGGCACCATACTCACTGCCTGGAGGCCCAAGATAACCGGGGCGTGTCAGGGGCAGAGGGGTCCAGTGTGTGTGTGTGTGTGTGTGTGTGTGTGTGTGAGTGTGTGTGTGTGTGTGTGGATGGTGCTACCTGTCCACCCAGATGTCCTGCCAGCTGGGGTGGGCAGGGGGTTTCACAGCAGCTGTAGGCGGACCAGGGCCAAAGAGAACCATCGTGTGCCAACCATTTCTAAATTCTACTCCGACGAGATACACAGAGCCTCCTGCTCCCCCCCGCCGAGACCCTTACAGAGCCCGTCCTGGTCTCACGGTCCTGCTCTCACGGTCCTCGCCCAGGGGCCTGGGACTCCTTATCCGACAGCGGCTCTGATTTGCGGTGGCATCAAGCTGACATTTCATGAGGACGGCGGCGGGGAGGTGGCATTGGGAAGGGGCTGGCCGAGCTGGAGTGCGCGCTGGGGGCTGCGGGTGGGAGAGACAGTCTTAGGGCGCAGGCGGGGTCCTTATCTGGGTTGGGGATGGGAACCAGGTGCCGGGGACTGAGAGTCACTGCGCCATGGCGGGGCCGTCACGCCTGGGCCCCGGCGTATCCCGGGATCGCTCTCTGTGGAGGCCCCGGTGAGGGGCCTGAGCGGAGGCCAGCGGAGCAACAGCAAACCGGAGTGCTGACGGCGGAGACTGACTGGCGGGAGACGCGTCCCATCTTGACATCCTTTTCGCTCCTGGGCTGACAGCTTGAGAACGAGTCTTGCCCCAGAAAGGGGCCCGCAGCTAACGGGGCTGCTGCGTGGCGCCCCCAGCAGTGAATCTGGGCGGGTCTGTGCATCTCGGCCTTTTGTTGTTGTGCGGACACACAACCAAGGAGCCCAACAGAGTGGTCGCGGCCCCCGCCCAGCCCAGAATCCTGCGGCTTCTCTGCTGCCTTCTCCGAGTCCCCGTTCTTCTCTTCTCCCGTCAGGGTTTCTCTTTTCCAGCGGCCTTCCTGGCCTGCGGTCTCAGATACCAGGTAAGAAAGGACCAATGAAGGTCTTAGGAATCAGTGCCGGCCACCTTCCTCCACAGGAGTCATTGCGAAGGGGCAGGAGGGCCCATAGGACAGTGGGAGTCTGGCCCCCGAGCCGTAGCACTGAGTAGCCTGGTTCAGATCACCGCCCCTCTCTCCCTGGTCCTTGAGGTGCCCCTTCGGAGGATGGGGAGCCCGCAGGCTGAGTGTGGGCTGCTGGCCCGCTGGCTGGACTGAGCGGTGGGAACGACAGGGATCGCCAGGCATCCTTTTGTCCCCCCTCAACCCCCCCACCCGGAAGGACAGGCCCCTGGGTGTGCCCTCCCACCGGACTGCGCTCAGAGGGGGGGCTAACTCCCCAGAGGAGGCCACGCCAGTGCAGGCAGCGGGGGTCGGTGTTGGGTGCCTCTCTCTTCAGTCTGCCCGTCCCCTCACCTGCGTCCAGGTTCCCTTCTTGGTGCCCAGACCCATGTGAGCTGCAGACGAGGGTCTGATTTATTTTCTTTCTCAGCTTGATGGGGAGCCGCTGCCCCCCAGCCCCGCCAGGAGGCTGCAGTTACTGGCCGTGTGGCCCTGAATGTTGTCCATTAGCACGAAGGCCGCCTACCGGCCCTGAGCAAGGTCTCCGCCTGCTCATCATGAAGACAACGCGACATGCTCCCCCCGAGCCCACAGCCTTGACAGAGACACGCGGACGCGGGCTTGGCGTGGATGCAGCAAAGCCCACGAAAGGAACAGCAGCCGAGTGACTCAAGAGTCAGAAGCGGCGTCCTGCCAGCTGGGTGTCTCCCAGCCTGCCTGGCCCCCGATTCCAAGGAGGCATGACTGGAAAAGTGAAGCCCAGCTCTGCCTTTTCCTCCCCCCGGTTCCCTCCTCTTCCCGAGAACCCCCGTCGCCCCCCATCCAGGCTCTGCCGGCAGGTGTGCTCCATGTCACCCCGGGCGCCGGCCTGCGCCCTCTCCTTCCCGCCAGGAGCCGCGCTGCCCATCAGCGGAGCTGGCAGCTCCCGCCGCCGCCGCACGGAGGGAGCCTTTTGCTCTGCAAACGGGAGGCCGCATCCGCCGCGTCCCTGGGGAGAGGTGATGTTATGGCTCCGAGCCGCACTGTGTGCTGGCGCCGCCGTTAAAATTAGCTCCCGCCGCCCAGGGTTGTCACGAAGGAGCAGAATGAGGTTGGACGTGGCAGCATCATTAAACTTGGGGGGGGGGGGGGGGAGAGGAGAAATGACGCCGGGCAGCATGGCGTTTCCAAGAAGCCGGTCGCACTGAGCCACGGGGAGGCCAGGCAAGTGCCGGGCCGGGACAGGGACAGACGCGGACCACAGAGAGAGCAGCCCCCAGCGGCGCCACGCAGACTTCGGTGGCCGGGAGCTCCTTCATCTGCCCTCCTTCCCTCGGGGTTTCAGCTTTTCCTTTCTTCTATTACAACACCAATTTTTTTTTCCAATCTTCACCCCAGGATATTTTTCCATTGATTTTTAGAGAGAGTGGAAAAGAGAGGGGAAGACAGAAACATCCATGTGAGAGAAACACACATCCTTGATCAGAATTGAACCCGGGACCCTTCAGTCCGCAGGCCAATGCTCTATCCACTGAGCCAAACCGGCTAGGGGCAAGGAACATTTTATTCGAGAAGGAAAATGGATAAAACAAACCAAAACCCAATCCAGGAAAGGGTTTGGGGTCCAGGGCTCAGCCAGCGTTGCCGGGGAGCATGCGTGTTGCTGCGTGCTGACACACGGCGCCCTGCCCGCAGCTGGCGGGGCGCGCATCCTGGGGTTCCGGGTCCCCAGAGCAGTGCTCTTCCTCGGGCCCGGGAATAAAGGCGTGTGTCCTTGGCCTTCACTGCTGTGCAGGCGGAGGATTCAGAGAGCAAGCCTTCGTTAACGTCATCCATAGGTTCTGTGGCTTGAGGGGACGTGATGTACAAGGAAATGAACTTGACCCCGACCTTGACAGGTCCCCTGGCTTGAGTCGGAGAGGGACGGGCTGAACGGGAGCGCTTCCTGCTGCCTGTCTTGGACCCTCAGAGTCCTTTCCCTCTTATTGTTGTGTGAGAGCATGCTGGGGGACCCCCCCTCCCCGCCAGCTGCCGTGTGGCACTGTGTGTGTGTGTGCCCTCTGTCCCTCGCCAGCGTCAGCCCAGGAGGTGGGCGCGGGGACAGCCGATGCTGTCAGCGCTCCTGCTGAAGGCAGGCCCCACTTCCTGTGCGCCCACTGCTCAGAGTCCCCAAGCAGCAGGTGCCCCAGAGGCAGCTGCCGGGCGCTGCTCAGCAAAGCCCTTTCTTTGCAAAGGATGCTGGTGTCAAGTTCGCTGGGGGAAGCCACGTGTGATTCAGACTCTTGGAGCGTTTTGTTCCTGTGAGCGTCTGAATAATTTATTCACCCTCAGCATCCCCACGGCCTCTCCCATCCGTTCTCTGCTCATTAGTGTCTGTGCCCAGAGCGGGAAGAGGCTGGAGAGGTGACAGGACCCCGGCCCCTGTGCTGTGAGTTGGGGCAGCGGCAGCAGCACTGAGCCCCACACCTCTCTGGTGAGCCACACGTCCCGGTAGCTGTTCCCGCGCCCATGCTCTGTAGGTAGACAGTTTCTTAAAGGAGAAGGATTGCCCGGCCGGCGGGGCTCAGTGGTTGAGTGTCGATTCCCGGTCAGGGCACATGCCCGGGTTGCGGGCTTGATCCCCAGTGTGGGGCGTGCAGGAGGCAGCTGACCAGTGATTCTCTCTCCTCATTGATGTTTCTATCTATCTCTCCCTTTCCCTTCCTCTCTCTGAAATCAATGGGGGAAAATACATATTAAAAGAGAATGATTGGCATTTCTGGTTTCTTACAGTCCTAGAACGACTCATGTAGCAGAGGGTCTCTGATGAAAGGAAGCTGAGCAGTGGTCAGGTCTCCCACCTCGGAATAGAAAGCCCGGCCCTGGGACGTGAGAGGCTGGGCATTAGGCAGGAGAACTTGGGACTCCGAAGGGATGCTTGTGAAGGCAGCTGAACATCGCCGTCAAAATACGGCCTTCCTCTGCGGCTCCGAAGGGTCCCCGACCTCTACTGTGTCCACCAGCTGTGCCCTGTGGCTCAGACAGCTCTGAGGGCCGCTGTCCTCTTGTTGGGGCTGTAGGCATGCGTTGGGAGAGGATCCACTTTGGTTTTAGCTCTTATATTGCTGTCCTCAGTGCACCAACTAGTTCCACACTAGCCCTGTCTATCAAGGATCCTGGGGCTGTAGGGAGGAGCGGAGCGAGGCCTGCCCTGAGGAGACAGCAGTCTCCTGGAGAAAACACGTCGAGCAAGCATGTCCAACTCAAAGGCTGACACGGGCCACGTAAACAAGGGTTAAGTGTGTGTGGGCCGCAAAAAAACAAAAGCTTCAATTTTCATAGAAACGTAGGTTTATTTCGATAGAGACATGCGGAATACAAAGGGCTGAAATAAATGAGTCATTATGAACATAAAATAATAGAACACTTTAATAAAAATTAATATTTTTTCTTGAACACTAACTTACCAGACACTGAATAATTGCACAAATTAATAAGCAGAATGCAAATAAACCTATTTTTCTTGTTCTCCGGAAGCGAAATATTTCCCGTTGCACACACCAAACAAGTCAGTCCAAAACTAATGACGTGGCCATCGGCTGCTAAAATATTCACCGCTGGTATTAGCGGAGAGAAATGGTGCGCCTGCGCGTAAGGCACGTAAGGGAAATAAATGCAACACGATTATAGTATCTAGTCATTAGCGAACGTTGTAGTTTGTCATTAATAATTATGTATAACAGGACAGTGTAAAAATTATTAAAGTCTTTATTAAAACGTTTCTTACATAACATTATACTGGCTGGGCCGCAAAAATATTCCTGTGGGCCGCGGGCCGCGAGTTTGACATGCTTGCTGTGGAATGAGCAGCTCCCCTCCCGTGTGCTGGCTGCTGTGTCCACAGAGCACCGTGTGTGGACACTGGACATGGTACGTTTTGGATGCCGGTTCCAGCCACATCGACGTAGAGGCTCATCTACACTCAGGGAAAGTGGAGGAAATGCAGGAAGTGGTGAGGTATAACCACCTTGGTCCCGCTTTGGTGCCTGCAGGCCCATCAGCTGGTCTGGAGCGACCAGGCAGGACTGTGGGAGGTTTGGGGATGAAGGGAAGGCCTGGCAGCCATTTCCCTGTGGTCCAGAGGCTCGGGGCACCCAGGGAGAGAGCCACCACCAGGCACGGTAACCTGGGTGTGTCCAAAGCTGGGAGGTGGGAGTGGGTGCAGCCCCGGAAAGTGTGGGGGGCTGTTTGAACTGTGGGAGAGGCTGAGGGACCTGGGACCGCTTAGACTGAGGGCAGGGCACGGGTCTGCCTTCTGGTAGCTACTGCCCAGCACCGAGCCCAGGACCGGCACACAGCAGGTGCTCGGCGACTGGATGTGTGGAAGAGACGGTAAATGTTACTAGCAGATAATTTCACATCCCGAGCGGTCGCCATGGAGACAGACTACAGCATATCGGAGAGAGTGGGCTTGGACTGGGCGATGTCCGAGGGTCCTTGCAGCTCTCACGTTCTGCCTGGCGCAAGGCGTGCCATGCTTGTCGAATTGAAACAGACCCTCCAGTTCCAGGGAGGACGAGAAGCATCTTCACCCTTTCCCAGGTACCTTCCTGGTCATCCATCCTGGCTGCTTAAAGCGATCACTACCCCGTTATCCCACAGACACTTGCCTGTTGGAAACAGCCTGGTTGAGACCCAGTTTTTCTCTACCAAGCGGTAATGCTCACCCACTGCCACTAGAGGGCGGAGGGTTTGTCCGACCACTAGGTTCAAAGGTCTGGGAAAAGGGGAGAAGAGGCAAGTGCCCGCCTGGAAAACCGCTCCAGCAGCAGATGCTTAGACAGGCTGGGCGTCTGGGGGGCAGGGGGCGCCGGAGAAATTCCGATGCTGCTGCACTCACTTGGGCGGGCAGTGGCTGAGGTCTCCGTGGCCGAGGACACCGGGACCACGTTGAGCAGCGAACAGTAGTAGGAAACTCCCTTTCTCTTTGCAGCTTATTGCAGAGGAGCAGAAATGCTCAGAAGGGCACGTGGCCCTTACCAAGAGGAAAGAAACCTGGTAGTTTACTTTCTGCATCTCCCCTCCCTCCCTCTGCCCGGCCGCCCCTTGGCTTCTATTGTTCCCGCCTCTCCTCCTCTCTCCTGGGTGACTTTCTTGGGTTTTGCTTTGTTTGGTGAGTGGTCACTGCTGGGTGCTGCTGTGAAAGCTCAGGTGGCTGACCCAGCTCTAGAAAGGGAAGGCCAAAAGGCATGAGAGCCGAAACCGGTTTGGCTCAGTGGATAGAGCGTCGGCCTGCAGACTGAAAGGTCCCAGGTTCAATTCCGGTCAAGGACATGTACCTTGGTTGTGGGCACATCCCCAGTGGGGGGTGTGCAGGAGGCAGCTGATCGATGTTTCTTTCTCATCGATGTTTCTGACTATCCTTCTCCCTTCCTCTCTGTAAAAAATCAATAAAATATATTTAAAAAAAAAACAAAAACAAAAAGACACGAGAGAGAGAGGCAAAGAGACGGGTGTGGCCTCTCTGCCCTGCTCCCGCTCAGCCCTGGGCTGGTTGCACCCCGCACGGAACTCCCCGCAGTCTGCGTCTCCAGCAGCTGTGAAATCAGTGCTGTGCGGGTCGCCCGTGAGGATGCGTGAGCCTCGGCCTCCGTTCCGCAGTGTGCACGCCCAGAGCCCGGAGGGCAGTGAGGTGTAGGCCCCGGCCCAGGCTACACTGTGACACGTGGAGCAGGCCGTCGGGAAGGCTCTGTGATGGCCGCACGTGGCCTTGTGGCCGTGGTGGCCAGTGGATGTTTACATCTGTGGTCGCTTCAAAATGGAAAGACAAAGCACATCCCAAATCCAGTTCGTTTCTCCCACTCCCCACCCCACCCCCCAATGGAGGGTCTGTGTGTGAGTGTATTCTCTTCTGGCCATCTTTCCCTGAGAATTAGCGGGGGATCTGTGTGTGAGTGTATTCTCTTCTGGCCATCTTTCCCTGAGAATTAGCAAGCACTGAGCAGGCCAGTGGGGCAGGAAGCAGTGGGAAGATGGAAAAGAGAAGCAGGACCCATGTATAATTCATAAATCAGATAATCTCTTGCCCTTGGCAATGTACAGGGTATTTTTGGCTGTGTGCAGGGTAGCCCTTTAGGGAAAAGAGTTGTATTTGGTTCTGTGCATACTTACTGAGCGCCCGGTTGTCCGTCACCGTGTTTGGACTTGCAGGAAATATAAAGAGGAAGGTAAGGGCCCGGTCCTCAAGGATCTTGCAAGTCGAAGATAGTAAGTCTACCGTAAGCAGAGGTCTGGGATGCAGGTTGCAATCAGGGTCACATGAGGGCATCACGGAGAGGTGGCGTTTATCTGGGCCCGAGCATTTGACAGATGGAAAGGAGGAGAAAGATGGGATAGTCCACACGGTCAGGATGCATTTGGGAGGACGCTTTAGTGGTCGTTGGCTTGATCTGTCCCCGTGGAGTATGGACTTTGATTAGGGAATGTGAGACCACCCCTTGCCTGGGCCTGGAGACCAGCGGTTGGCAGAAGTTGGCGGAGCGGTGACAGGCAGGGACTTGGCTCTGTGTGGCCAAGGCTGGTGCAGGAAGTTCTCACCCAAAACGAGAATTGGGACAAGAACCAAAGCAGCGAGCTGGGTGAGAACCCCCCGAGGAGAAAGTAAAGCTCAAAAACCTGGCAGAACTGAAAAGAAATGAGCTGTCAAGCCATGAGCAGACTTGAAGAAACCTTAAATGCATGTTGCTAAGAGGAAGCCAATGGGAAAAGTCTACCTTCCGTATGATTGCAACTCTGTGACATTCTGGAAAAGGCAGAACTGCGGAGACAAAAAAGATCAGTGGTTGCCAGGGTTTGGGGAGGGAGGGATGAATAGGGGGAGCACAGAGGAAGTTTAGGGCAGAGAACTGTCCCTGGGACCCGTGACCATGTCACCTTATGTAGGAAAAGGCACTCTGCAGGTGCGATGAAATTGTGACTATTGAGATGGGGAAGTGTCTGGGTGGACCCCATGTAATCACAAAGGCCCTTTTAAGCCGGAAGCAGGAGGGTAAGAGTCAGAGGAGAAGCTGTGATGGTAGAAGCAGAGGTCAGCTTGACACACTTAAACAAAAACAGCCCAGCAGACAGCAAGCGGCATTAGGTTTTAATTAGGTTTTATATACACACATACACTGAGTGGCCAGATTATTATGATCTCTGAACGCATAATCATCTGGCCACTCGGTGTACTTCTCTTGAGTACCTCATTTATTTGATATCAAAGATACTATAAATCGTGCACCTGATCAGTTTTCCCCTTTGCAGTGGCTGATAGAAAGCTCAGGGCAAACAGGTGGTTGATCTCCAGCAAAAGTCTAGAATCCTTTTGGTACCCGTTTGAGATACAAACACACCGAGTGGCCAGATTATTATGCGTTCAGAGATCATAATAATAATCTGGCCACTCAGTGTATATATTTATTGATTTCAGAGAGGAAAGGAGAGAGAGAGAGAGAGAAACATCAATGATGAGAGAGAATCATTGGTCGGCTGCCTTCTGCACGCCCCACACTGGGGATCAAGCCTGCCACCCAGGCATGTGCCCTGACTGGGAATTGAACCGTGACCTCCTGGTTCATAGGTCGATGCTCAACCACTGAGCCACACCGGCCGGCTTGACACACTTTTTAACAGGATTGAAGTGTCCCTGGACTCAGACCAGCTGGGAGGCTAATTGGATACAAACTTCCAAGAAATGGCACAAACTCACCAATTTGATTCTAAATACTTGAAACTAGGCCTCTTGAGAATGACATGTAAATTTATGCAAATCATATGCAAATAAGCACCAGAGCCAAGTGGCCTGGCCCTGCTCCCTTTACCCAGGGCAGCGGCCCCTGATCCTGCTGCCCTTGCATTTCTATTTGGGGCCCTGGGACTCGGGGGCTGTTGTGTTGGCAAAACACGGTCGGGGTGGGCAGTGGAAGGAAGAAAGAACTGTTTCAGTTTAAACAGCCGTGACAACAACAGAATCCTTTTAGCGAATTGGCAGGCTGTTCCCAATCGGCTTGCTCTTCCCGCCAGGGTTTGGAGGCCTCCTAAACGCTCTTCCTGGAAGTAAGAGGTTAGGAAAAGATTTGTCAGGGCCCAGGTCCTGAGACGATCATGGCGGGCTGCCCACAGCCTGGGTTGAGATCTGGGCTCCTTGGGCGAAGGCGAGGGGGAAGGTATGGAGCCCGTGATCAGTACAGACACTGGCTTGCAGGGGGTCCTTAGCTTCCCATGTGTTTGTCCAGAGGGTGGTGGGATCCTGGCGGGAGCTGTGGCCTCATGTGGAGGGGCAGAGACACTGCCAAGCCACAGCCCAGCAAGAAGGGGGGTGGGGAGTAAGGGACCTCCTGCCGTCTTCTGCTGGGGCCTCCTAGTGGCCTGGCCACATTGGAAGCCAGAGGGCCAGGAGACAGCAGGTGGAGGATGGTGAAGAGGGATCTGGCGGGGGGGGGGGTGTTGATGGAGACTTTTCAGCACCGCTCACCTTTGTGCAGAAGGAAAGTGGACATCCAGGCAGGAGGGAGAAGCCTGGTCAGGTCCCTCAATTTTCACAAATCATTGTCACTGTCACTGTCGGCCTGTGGGCCCTCCCAGCTGCAGGGAGCCGTTGCTAATGAGCATCTCAGGTCACCGGGGCCCAGGTCTTTGCTGAAGAAGCTGACCTCCTCCTCCGTGTTCTCCGGTCGTTAAGTGCCCGCTGGGGAGCGGTGCTGGTGGAAGCTTCATGGACGCGCCTTCAAAATCAGGACCACATTGTCTTGTCCGGCCTCCCCCACAAAACGCTTTTACCGGGCCCCGCTTTGGTGTTGCGCTCCGGCAGTGACTGAGGGGAGCTGCAGTTAAGACCCAACGCCGCCTGCTGTCTGCCGGGCTGTCTGTGTGTGTGCTCCCCCGGAGGCAAAGGGTGCGCAGGAAGAGCTTTTTAGACGTGAGCGTCGGGGATGGTTGGTTTCACCGAGGAACGCGTCTGCTCTTCCTTCACGAACGCGGAGACCCACGTCACTGCCTTCTCTCTCCCCTGTAGCATCTGGGCAGCTCAGACCCAACATGTCAAGCCAACTGATTTGGCTCCTTGGGGTTTTAGTGTGCGTGTGTGTTTCCCCCTCTCCCCTTTTTACTTTTATTTAGGTTCTCGCTGGAGGCAGGCCAGGGTGACCAGATGTCAAGGGTGGGGATTCTCTCTAAACCCACTCAGCAGGGCTCCTGCTGGAACTGGACTCTGCGAGCATGGGCCCAGAGCCCAAGGTGGGAGCCGAGTGGGGGAGAGGGCTCAGAAGGGCCCGCGTGAAGCTCCGTCAAGCAGAGAGCCTTCGTCACGGGGGAGGGAAGGCCAGCGTCTCATCGGCCGTGCTTTCTGTAGTGTCACCTCCAGCTCCTACCCCGGGGCCTGGGAAATGGAGATGCTCAGTGTTTTAAAGATGCTCAGTGAGCATCCTTTACACACAGGCACTGGGCTAGGCCATCAGGCATGCTGATGGTTTCCCCAGAAGATGCTTTGGGGTGTGGAAGCCTCCCTGATGCACGTCCACACTCACTCTTGGGTGTGGACTCCCCCCTCCCCCCCCCACAGAGCTTGGCCAAGGCGGGCTGCAGGCCTGGGAGTTGGGGGAGGCACTTGCTTACCCAAAGGACATTGGAACCAGAAGGAGGAGTGACTCCAAGAGCCTGTGGGAGGCTGAGGATGTCTGGAGGGTCACCGAACCATCGGAGCCAGAACTTGCTCCTGAACTTGCTCTTGAGCCAGAAATCTCATGTTTGAGAACCAAGGGTGGGAGGAAGGTGGAGCCTGGGGCTGGGGACGGTTACTGGGAGCAGCAGGCCCTGAGGTTCCTGACTTGTGTGAAGTGGCGGGCGGTGGTGCTGGGTGGGCCGCTGAGTTGGGGCCTGGGAGGAGCAGGGGGCTGTGGCCTGCCTGAGTAGGACCAGGAGGGCCCCAGAATGCTGCAGGCTACCGCCCTCCCCCTCCCCTCTCTCCCCTCCTGTCCCTCTCTGCTCATATTCTTCAGAGTGACTGTCCTGTCTCCACTTCCCTCGCCAAGTCAGCAGAGTGTGTGGGCCTCTCTCGCCCCTCCTCCCTGGATTTGACCCTGACCAGGATGGCTGCTAGCTGGAGCCTGGGACGTGCTCCTGAGTGTCAGCAGGAGCCGGTTGGCTGGGCCTGCCCGTCTCCGCTCTCCTGGCTTCTTTCTGTCTCAGAAGTGCATGGCTCCGGGGCGTCGTTCCCTGTTAACTAGACAGGACCAGGGAAGCAATGTCAGAACCAACATTCTGGCAGACAGTGGTCCAGGAGCCATGTCCTGTGTTCCCCAATTTGTCATCATTCCCAGGGACTGGTCCCAGGGCAGCTGATGCTTCCCTTTCCAGCTCGCCTGCGGATCCCAGACTCCTTCCCAGCATCCACTGCTCCATCTCCCCGCTGTGACACCCTCGGCTTTCTGATGTACTGTCCTTGGCTCCTACCTACACCCTCTTGCGCCACTTTCCCCAAAAGTACCTGGGTTCTCCTGGATTGTGTGAGGCTAATGACTGTGCTGAAGGCCGGGGAGGGAGGAGGCATGAGGCCACACAGGTGAGGCCCAAACACCTGCATGGTGCTAATGACTACGGCACTAAAGGTAATAATACTTACTGCGACTAATATTAACACCATGTTATTAACATCACATTCTAGTGCTTTATGAACATTATGTCGTTTAATCCTCATTGCAACGATATGAGAGGCCTTGGTGTGATTCCTGACACCAGAGTAGTCATCTTGGGCAAGTAATGTAACCACATTTAGCCTCAGTTTCTTCATCTCTAAAATGGGGGCAGCAGCAGTACCTGCCTCACGGGGTGGCCGAAGGATTAAACAGTAAAAAGTTTGTACAGCGTGAAGCCCAGTGCCCGACATGGTGAGCCTGCGGTAAGTGGTGGCTGCTGCTGTCACTGCCTTGAGTATAGCAGGCGTCACAGTGTAATATAATGAGCGGTTTCCATGCCTGTCTGCCCCCTGGACCAGGAAGCTGAGGAGGCTGGGGGCTGTATTGTTGATTTGGGTCCCTGCAGGGCCTAGCCCAGCGCCTGTGTGTAAAGGATGCTCACTGAATGATTGACAGGTAGTGAGTGGTTACCAGGCGGGGGTGGGGATGCTGAAAGCCTTGATCCTCACTGTGTACCTTCCCGTCTCCATCATTAGGAAGCACCGGGAAGGACCTGTTTTCTCAGGGAACTCAAAGGCGTGAGCTACACTTGTGGGCCGTCCTTCACCCCTTCCTCCAGGTCAGGAGCTGAGCGGGGGCAGGGCCGCCTGCTCTCCTATTGGCTGGACAGCTCAGAACCCCCCAGGCCTCCCAGCACTTACACGGGGACACGCACAGGTCAGGACTGGGCATGGGGCCTGCACAGGCATGTCTCCAGTCACGGCCACGACGTGTCGGCCTGACTTTCCTCCCTGGGCTCCCAGCCTCTTTGGGGAGCTTCTGGAAGGTGCACCAACAGTAGGGGTTCTAAAGCCACCCAGAGACTGACTGCCAGCTGACTGGGCCACACGGTGGTGAATTGTCTTTGTGGCTGGATAAATAATAGGCTGGAGGATTGCTGACGCCAGCCTCCTGGGAGCTGGGAATGGCGAGCTCCGGGCTCTGCCCTCGGTCCTGCTCACTTTGCATTTATATCAGGGAGAATGTGGATGTGGATAGTGAGCCATTATGCTCATTAGGATTTGCAGTGGGAGAAAAATCTTGTCAACAGATTGGACCAATGGACCAAGCTGAATAGGGAGGAATTAAAGGGAAAAAGGTTGGTTTTTGCTCTTAAGCCCCCCAAATCTAACAATGTGCATGCAGGATGAGTTGGACTGAGTTTAACTCAAGCACGTGAAAAAAGACGTGGGTCTTTAGGCAATGCAAGGCCAGTATGAAGCCAGGGATGTGATGTGGTACCCAAAAAGCAAAGCTACTGCTATCAGGTTGCATTAACAGAGGCATAGGTTACAGAACAGAGGAGGTGACTGGTACTTTTACTTTCTGTGCCAGCTGATCTCACCTTGAATATGGTGTTTAGTTCTGACAGTCACATTTTAATTCAGACATTTTCCTCTAATGTCAGTGGAGGGCATTTAGCATGACGAGGCAACTCAGTGCCAGTTTATACAAATAAACGTTGGAGAGATTTAGCTTGAAGAAGAAAGATTTGCTGGGCCCTAGCCAGTTTGGCTCAGTGGATAGAGTGTCGGCCGAGGACTGAAGGGTCGTGGGTCCAATTCCGGTCAAGGGCAGGTACCTTGGTTGCAGGCTGGATCCCCGGCCCTGGTCAGGGCATGCAGGAGGCAGCCAATTGATTTGTCTCTCTCACATCGATGTTTTTCTCTCTCTCTGTCTCCCTCCCTTCCACTCTCTCTAAAAATCTATGGAAAAATATCCTTGGGTGAGGATGAAAGAAAGAAAGAAAGAAAGATTTGCTGGGTTCATGATAGCTGACAATCTTTAGCGGAGTTCCTTCTGGGAGAGTGCTCTGACCTATCCCATGGGCCTCAGTGCTGTGCACTAGAGCATTCTGTGACGATGGCATGTTTTATGCCTGTGCTGTTCAATAGCTGCTAGACAGATGTGGTGTTTGAGCAATTAAAATGTGGGAACCAACTTTTCAATTGAACTTTAACCAATTAAAATTTAAATTTGCATAGCCTAATGTGACCAGTGCAGCTCTAGAGGGCAAATAAAAGAATAGACTGGGATTGGCAATTTTTTTTTTTCTGTAAAAGGCAAGATAGTAACTATTTTGGGCTTTGCGGGTCATACGGTGTCGTGTCTGTAGCAACGACTCAACTCTGCCCTTGTAGTGCGAACGTATACAGGAACAGTATATAAAAGAACGAATGTGTCCGTGTGCCAATAAAACTTTATGGAAGCTGGAATTTGAATATAATCTTTACATGTCACAAAATGCTCTTCTTCTTTTGATTTTTTCCAGCTATTTAAAAAGTGTATGAAAACCATTCTTAGCTCACAGGTTGTACAAAAATGGGTGGCAGGCTGGATCTGGCCTGCGGGCTGTAGTTTGCTGACCCTGGTGTAGACCGTGGGGGGAAGCCCCCGGGAGTCATATGTAAATTCAATACAGGAAGACAGTGATTAATTAGAGGTAGCCGGGAATGGAGCGAGCATCGCCAGTGAGTGACAAGTTTCTTGTTACTAAAGGCCTCGAGTTCAGGCTGGATAATTAACTACCTAGCAAGGGGTGATAGGGAAATGTGTCTATCGAATACAAGTGATTCTAGAATTTTCTCCTGATTCTGCAGGAGTATTGAGATTAGGATGACACGTGGCTGCTTTAAAATGATACCTGCTTTGCCCGGCCAGCGTCACGCCGTGGTTGAGCATCGACCTATGAACCAGGAGGTCACGGTTCGATTCCTGGTCAGGGCACATGCCTGGGTTGCGGGCTCGATCCCCAGTTGTGGGGCGTGCAGGAGGCAGCTGATCCAGGATTCTCATCATTGATGTTTCTGTCTCTCTCCCTTCCTCTCTGAAATCAATAAATATATTTTAAAAATAAAATTATACCTGCTTCATAGAGGGAAGTACATTGCTCTCACTCATGTAGGACTTACTAGGACGCTCAGCCCCTTGTTGCTGGAGCAAGGACGCGTGGGTGGTGTGCTGGCTTCATTGCTTTGGCCCCCCTGGGGAGCCCAGTCACAGGGAGGGGCGGGGGGGGGGCTCTTATGTCCATTTATGCGCAGCCCACTGGCCAAATACCACCTTGTTCTGTCACTGAGTCACCCTTCCAGGGACGAGGTGGCTCGGGCTGGGGAGTTCACCTCTAGTTAGTTCTTTCTGTGGATGTGCCTCATCCTGTAGCTGGAGAAGGTCCCCTCCAACATTCCCCCCCCCCTCCAGACAAGTGGGGAGACCATTGCTCCCTGGGGAGCTGGGGTCTCAGCCCAGAATGAACTTGACCCAACGGGCCACGCTGCGAGGCCTTGACTGTCCAGAGTTGGGGGCCCAGCCTGTGGACAGCCGGAGATGGGGCTGTTTCTCTTACCGTCACCTCTGCTTTCTTGCCTCTTCCTTCCCCTTTGCCCGGCTTCTGTCCATTTTACTCCCAGATAGCTTCTCTGCCAGAATAAAAAAAAATAAGAAATCGACAGCTTCTTCGGATAACGAGAGAAGCTGAGCGTGCATTCCTTGTGTGCCTGTATCCAATCCCCAGCCCGCTCTCACCATCACTTTTGTAAAACACAGAAAGCTTTAAAAAAAACAAAACACTTTTATTTGGGGGATTTAAAAAATGGAGATATACCTGACATACCGCATACTGTAAGTTTAAGGTGACACGATTTTATTGCAACGTGGTTGCCACTGTCTGTGCCATCCCATCATTATCCTTCCTTCTGGCACTGGGAACCATTAAGATCTCTCTTCATGGTGATTGTAATAGCTTCGTTGTCTAGAACCACTGTACTGGGGATGAGATGTCCAGGGCTTGTTTATTTACTCGTTGCCATGGTGAGCCCTTAAACAAGGTCCCTGCCATTTCCTGTTTTGGGGTCGCAGCTTCCACAGCGACAGACTTCTACCAGGTCTCGTGTCATTGACGCCCGCTTCCTGCCTCCTCTATTACCTGAAGCAAATCTCCAGGAAGCTTTTGACACGTCGTAATAACCCGTCTTTGCACTAACGTCTCGATTCTGTGTGTTTCGTTCCAGATCATTGCCTTCGATGAGTTGAGAACGGATTTTAAGAGCCCCATAGACCAGTGCAACCCCGTGCATGCGGTAAGTAGAGGGTCTGGTGGCGGGGCACGGTGCCACCCCCGGCCGCCCAGGGCCTGGTCAAGGAGGGCGAGGTTCCGATGCGTAGGATGAGCAGAGAACACTCCCGGCTCTGACTGTACCTCCACGCCTGGCTCCAGGCTGCTGAAGGGACTTCTTGTTCTCCAGGCCTGCTGAGGTCTTGATTTCTCTTGCAAGTCAAGTATGGCAGCCCCAGGGGCCCAGGTGGGAAATGCCTGCGGTGCTGTGGCTGTTGAGTCCTCAAGGCCTGGTTGAACGAGGGGGCGGGGGCGGGAGGGAAGGGGGAGCTCCATGGTAACCCCATGTTGGGCAGGTATAGGAGCATCGTTAGTGGTCGCCCCACTCTGATAGGGTAGGTTGAAGTCCAAGCTCCTAGCCCCAAGCCGTCACCAGGAAGCATTCACCTGGACAAGCTCTGTGGGCTCGAGGCTGCCTGCCTCTGGGGACCCTCCTGACGCCTGGTTGTCTGGTCCGGGTGCGGCACGAGCTGTTCCCAGAGTCTTACCGCCCGCCCGTCTTGCTCATGGGCTGTGCATGCTGCCCTGCCCCGGAGTGGGTGCAGGGAGAGGCATGAAAGCAGGGCCAGGAGAAGGACCGCACTGGTGTTGAGTGGTGGGTGATGGCTGCCTGCTTCTCTGGTCATGCCAGCCCATGTCCTGGAGCCAGGGGCCAACCATGTGTGTGGACAGAGCCTTTTCCAAACTCATTCCAGACCAGCCCTGCTGGACTCAAGAGATGGAGCGTGTCTCTCTCTCTCTCTCTCTCTCTCTCTCTCTCTCTCTCACACACACACACACACACACACAGCTCAGCTCATTCAAGTGTGTGGCTCCATCTAAGCTCGCTGGGCCTGTGTTAGTGGAAGCTCCTCCAGGCCCTGGTTCCCAGCGCTAAGGCACGTTTTGGTTGAATAGCTCTGTTGATCTTTTCAGTCGGCAAGAACGTCAGGATTTGCTAGTGTGATGCCATCTAAACCTGGAAGGCTTATGGCAGCATCCTCTTTTTAAAATACTTTTTAAAAAAATTGATTTCAGAGAGGAAGGGAGGGGGAGAGAGAGAGAAACATCAATGATGAGAGAGAATCATTGATCTGCTGCCTCCTGCACGCCCCCCACTGGGGATCGAGCCCGCAACCCGGGCGTGTGCCCTGACTAGGAATCGAACCATGACCTCCTGGTTCATAGGTCAATGCTCAACCACTGAGCCACGCCGGGCTTATCTGAGACTTTAAAACCATAAAAGCCCACGTTTTCCCAGTTCCAATGATGTTACTCCTCGGCAACAGTCCTGTGAAACGCTCTGCTGCCTCGTTAACTCATCTTCAGGCCTGTGAGCCTCTTCAGGACCAGGTGGCCTGACAAAGCTACCTCCCTGGTTGGTGACAACAGCACAGAAGGGCCTGGGTTACAGGTGATAGCTGAGTGGGGTGACGCGCTTCTCTCAGAAGGGGTAGGATGCCAGGCGCAAGTCTTAGGCGAGCCGCGCTGCTGGTGTCTCATTTAGGGGGGAGATTACTTCCTTTAAGTACACTGGTTCTAGACAGACAAAGCCAATGGGCAGAGATCGTCCCTTCCTCACACTGATCAGGGCACGTGTGCTCTCTGACACCCTCGTGGGGAGTCCTCCCGGGGGGCCGGCTGCAGGCTTTGGGACAGTCCGTGAGCACGGGGTGCAGGTCAGCAGTCTGACCATCACAGGTGCCTGCAGGCGGAGCGAGACTTTGTGTAGAAAAAGTACAGACGCCTCTGCTGGAGGCCGAGTCCACGCTGGTTGCTGGCAGAGTTCTTCTAAGAGCAGATGACCAGGTGGATGGGAACACGCATTAGGGAAAGCCACCGGTGGGGGCTGCACGCCGTCTGAGGTCGACTGTGGGGGCTTCCCTCGCTCTAACCCGCCTCTCCTCTCTCTCCTGTGCGTCCTGCTAGAGGGAACGGCTGAGGAACATCGAGCGCATCTGCTTCCTTCTGCGCAAGGTCAGTGCCAGAGCCACGGTCAGGTGTGGTCACGGTGGAGGGGCTGGTGCCTGCTCCGGTGCTGTCTCCCCGGGGGGGCGGGGAGAGGCGGGGGGCGGGGAGCCAGCGATGGGTTCTTTGGACGCCCCCAGAGACGAGGAGCTGATTAAAAGGGGTGGCCATCAACCCAAGTGGCAGGATAGCGCTGGATAATTGGAGTGCCTGTGGCTGGACTCAGAGCTGCTCTATCTTTTCACCATAACAGCAGGCGCACGCACGGCCTTTGTTCCTGTCTGGCGCTGGGCTCAGGGACCTTGGTAACTGGATGATGGGCTTGCTCCGAGGTTTCAGCCTGCCACTCAGCGTGGCCGTTTGATTGGCAGCCTCATTGGGAGTGTCGGAGGAGTGGGAGGGGAGGTGTTATTAAAGGGGGAACCGGGCATTCAGAGAGCTGCCCTGAATGGAGGGGCTGAGGGTCACAGCTGCCCTAAACACATTCAGCAAGCGCATGTGTGCACGCACATTCACGTGTGTGTGTGTGTGCGCGCAGCTCAAAGCCTGGCATTGAGCACCACTCTGTGGCATAGCTGGGGGCCAGAGCGACCAGCCTGCCACTCTCGAGGCAGGAAAGTGCGTGCGTTTTTTTTGCAGCAAAGTATAGAGAACAGGTGCTTGCAGATAAAATAAGCAGAGTCTCTGGCCTTGAGCCAAAGGACACCCCTGACCTCCGTCCAGAGCAGATGGGCTACAGGCCCTAGGAGAGCTGCCTGGCAACGCAAAAGAGGTTTTTGAGCCTCGTGTGAGTAGGCGGGACCGCCGGGGCCAGGCCAACACCGGGGAAGGGAAGAGTTTTGCAGGCTCTTGAAGCCTTTTCTGTGTTTCACTACTGATGTCCTTTATTGGGAGAGAGGACTCAATCGAGAAGTTAATACGCTTTCTACACTTGGCATTCAGGGGAATGCCCGGATCTGTAAATGATGTTCTCAGATAGCATCTTGGGCACTGGTCACCCACTCCAGCTGTCGCCTCCGTGGTCCCTGGTTCTTGGATTCTAAGTGCCTTTCACACTCCAGGTGCTCTCCCCCCCCCCCCCCACCCCCACCCCCCAAGCTGAGAGGACCCACCAGGATTCTCGGCAGAGTGCGAGCCCATCACCTCTCAGCCTTGCTCGTCCTTCTGCGTGGCTTGACCATTGACACCGGCCAGACAGTCGGCCATGGCCTGTGGCTGCCTTTGCCAAGGTCCTGCTGTCCTTGGCCTTGGACCTTCCAAAGTCAAAGCCGAGGATATCCAAGTAGGCAGGCTAAGGGGGAATTAGCATCATCATCTGCAAATTTGCATATAGTTTGCATACGTTTTTATAAACACTAGACGGAGGCATTTGACTGCAGGAAACAGTGCGGCAAGTACCCTTTTCTGCCCTTTCGCCCTTTTCATTTCCCCAGGCTCCTTCTTCCCGGGCCGCTGCCTCTGCTGCTTCTGTGCCGGCAAACACGCCTGCTGTTCGTCGTAGTGGGAAATGCCAGGGAGGAAAGTTCAAGGTCGAGAAAGCCCTAATGTCAAGACTTTAGGTCTTTAAAAAAAATTTTTTTTTTAAATTGACTTCAGAGAGAGGAAAGGAGAGGGGAGGAGAGAGAAACATCAATGATGAGAGAGAATCATGGATCGGCTGCCTCCTGCACGCCCCCTACTGGGGATCGAGCCTGCAACCTGGGCATGTGCCCCAACTGGGGAATTGATCCATGGCCTCCTGGTTCAGAGGTCAACGCTCAACCACAAAGCCACACCCGCCGGGTAAGACTTTAGGTCTTACAGCTGTGCCCGGTCACACATGCTGCAGCCTGTGGCGTTCCCCCCTCCCCCCCTCCCCGCTCTTTCATCCTCAGTGAGCTTCTGGCTCAGATTCCCAGCGGTGAGCGCCTGTGGGGGATGCTGGGAAGGGTGAACGGGCCTGGTTAGCCTCATCACCTTCTGGGAAGCGTATCTTCCGAGAAATTTATCGGAACTCGTCTCCCAAACTCCCCGGAATGTGAGGCATCTCAGCAGTTGACTGTTGCTAAACCACCTCCTCAGCTTTCTCCTGAGAAAGGAAGGGATTTGCATAGTGGATCCATTTTTAGCTCTATCGGTATCAGAAGACGCGTTCTTCGGGTAATCGTCTGAACTGCAGGTTCCTTGTGTCGACTGCTGCTGATTCATGTTTTCACGGCGAGAGCCAAGCCCCTCGCTTCTTGCGCTGCTCTTCCCGCGAGCTTGTGGGGTGCAGGCTGGAGGGCAGGAAGCACGCGGAAAGCAGAGGGTGTTTGACGCGGCTTACGGGCCTAATCAGGGTCCTCGACGGGAGGAGACTGACCAGGGGCCTTCTGTGGCATCGCCGAGCTCAGGGAATGGTTAGAGGAAATGGACGTAAGTGACAGCCGGAGACTGGAGCGAGAATAAAAACTTATTTCCAAGCGGCAGTCATCAAACCTTTGGGTCAGGTGTTTCGGGGGCTCCGGAGCGGTCACCTCCCTCTGACTCAGCGAGAACCTCAGGTCCGAGATGGTGTGGAGGTAGACCGGGCCTGCCTGAGGGGGGTACCTAGTTGCATGGTTTGGGATGTCCCTCCCGGCGTGACAATTCTGTACCAGAGGCTAGCCGTTTGCTGACTTTACAAATGCACAAGGAGACAGTTTCAAACCCTGTCCCAATTTCCTTGACCGAAGAGGAGGCTGGTAAATGCCTCCTCGTTCATCCGCCGGAACCCAGGGGGACAGCCATGTCGCTTTGGAGCTCAGCATTTGTCCGGCAAACATTCAGATGCTTGGAGAAGTGGGTCCCTGGAACCCCCTGCCACAGGGATGGCCCTGATTCCCAGCGCTTTTATCTGCCAATGCAGTTCTTCCTGCCCGGCCCTGGCGGGGACGGTGTACTTTAATGGAGAGATAAAGTGCAGTGAAAAGAGACGCATCGGCTCAGAGGCGGCTGGTGGGAACACTTTAGGGAGGCCAGCCGTGACTCAGGAGTTTTCCAGATGGGAATTCTCTGTTTCTTGGGGGATTCAAAAGCGTGACAATGGTCGTAGCCACCTGCATTTCTTGAGTGATGACTACATGCCTTTAAAAGTATAAACTCTTTTTAAAAATATATATATTTTATTGATTTTTCACAGAGAGGAAGGGAGAGGGATAGAGAGCTAGAAACATCGGTCAGCTGCCTCCTGCACCCCCCCCCACTGGGGATGTGCCTGTAACCAAGGTACATGCCCTTGACTGGAATTGAACCTGAGACCCTTCAGTCCGCAGGCTGATGCTCTATCCACTGAGCCAAACCAGTTAGGGCAAAAGTATTAACTCTGTTAGTCCTCACAACCCTGTGAAGTAGCCCCACTGAACAGATGAGGAAATCAAGGCCGAGGGAGGTTAAGCGCATATCCCCGGGCCTGCTACCTCGTAAGTTACTAGAGCTGGGATCCGATGGCAAGTCTGTCTGACCAGAGCCCACGTGTTCAGCCAGCCCCATTACAGGGGAAATCGTGGGATCTCTTTGGAAGAAGCTCCATGAGGACCATCCCTACGGTAACACTGCTCAGCTCTTTTAAAGGGAAGATACAAGTACCAAGACCCAGTAGGGCCTCGGGGACCCTGTAACGGGCCTGGCTCACCGTGATGGGCCCACGTGGGTTCCTTGATGGTTCTTTTTACTTCCATTGAACTCCTCGGTGGGCTGGCTCACCCCTGGAGGCAATGTTTAGAGAAAAGTAAAAATATCCTGGAATAAAACCTGCAACTAGTTCAGAATCCATGTCTCATGTATAATTTATTTCCAGACACTTTCTGTGGCAAACTTCTTGTTAGTCAGAGGAAAGGAGGGTACATTTTAAAAAGATATATATTTTTTTATTGGTTTCAGGGAGGAAGGGAGAGGGAGAGAGAGATAGAAACATCAATGATGAAAGAGAATCATGGATCGGCTGCTTCCTGCACACCCCACACTGGGGATTGAGCCCCCAACCTGGGCACGTGCCCTGACCAGACTCAAACTGTGACCTCCTGGTTCCTAGGTCGATGCTCAGCCACTGAGCCACGCCGGCCGGGCCACAAGCACTTCTTCAAGCTCTCGTTTCCATCAGACATACCAGTGACCAGTTTGCCCAGGGTCCCGGTGGGAAGCACTACAGAATCACAGGGCAAAGAGCGTGGGTACAGGGCGGGTCCCGCTGTCTGCATTCTGAAAACGCTGCCTCTGTGCTTCTCACAGGTGGCAAGAGGGAGGAGACACGCAGGGAAGTGAGGTGACTTCGCTGGTCGGTGGATGTGCTGGGGGTTCTTAAGAGGAAAGGGAGGCCTAGTCAGCTTGGCTCAGTGGATAGAACGTTGCCCTGCGGACCAAAGGGTCCCGGGTTCGATTCCAGTCAAGGGCACGTGCCTTGGTTGCAGGCTCCTCCCTGGCCCAGGCGCTGATGGGGCTCCTGTAGGAGGCAACCAATAATGTGTTTCTCTCACATCGATGTTTCTCTCTGTCTCTCCCTCTCTCTCCCACTGTCCCTAAAAATCAATGGAAAAATATTCTTGGGTGAGGATTAAAAAAAAAAAAAAAAAGGAAACAAGAATAAAAATATATTATTAAAAAAGAAAGAGGAAAGGGAGAGGGGCTTCAAACCATAGAGGCTGGCAGTCATCGGGTCAGGCAGCTGCTGATGCCATGGCGGCCGCCAGGGGGAGCTGGGCTTGAGGAGCCGCCCGGCCTGCTGTGGCCTGGCCGTGTGCGGAAGGAGCGTCTCATGGACCCACGACAGGATGGAAAATTGGCCGTGAGTTCAATGTGGGGCCGGTACCGGAAGAAGTGCTCATGGCAGTGGGGGCAGGAACCCCGAAACTGTCAGTGACCCTCGGGTGCCTCACTGACAGTGGGCCCCACACTCGCACCCGTGTCTGGAGAGGTCATTCAAAATCCAGATTCCTGAATGCCCGTCCTCTGTCACGGTTAATGTTCTGCGTCGACTTGGCTGGGCGACGGTGCTCAGACGTGCGGTCAGACATCATTCTAGGTGCTGCTGTGCGGGTGTCGTCGGTGGGCTTCGAATAAAGCACATTGCCCTCCCTGCGTGGGTGGGCCTCACCTCATCAGTCGGAGGCCCCAGTAGAACAAAGACTGACTCCCCACCCCCACCCTCCAGGCAAGAAGGCATTCTGCAGCCGACAAGCTTGGACTCCAACTGTTGGCCCACCCTGCAGAATTGGACTTAGCAAACCACTGAAATTGCAAGAGCTGATTTCTCAACATAAATCTCTCTTTCTCTCTATGTAGATGTTGTTATAGATAGAGCTATAGATACAGATATAGAGATATAGGTATACCTATATACACACATACATCCTGTTGGTTCTGTTTCTCTGGAGAACCCTAACTAATACTCCCCCTCCCCAAATCCTGGGTAGTTCAGATTTAGTAGGTTTTTTGGGGGGAGCCCTGGTTTTTGGGGGGCCCTGGGATGGCTGTGTCACTAAATCTTCACAGCAGTCCTGTGAGTTGGGTGAAATGACCCGCCTTCACCTTGCTCAAGGTCACCCAGCTCGTGGGTCTGGCCCCAGAGCCCACGCTGTCTCTCTCTGTCGCTTGCTGCTTCCGTTCGCCTGTATCCACTGGAGCCGGTGACTTCCCGCACCTTCTAGAGCTTCTTGCCCCTACAGGAGGGGCCGGGCCAGCAGGTCACGAGCCGAGACTGCCGATCACTCCATCTCCCCTGCAGTCTCCACAGACCGCGGCCTGGGAAAAACAGGCCGTCAGCTCCCACGTTAATCAGCCGAGCGCGGTCCCAGGCCGACCTCCGGAGCACGAAGATGGATGGGCTCGCGGCAGTTCTGCTGGGAGAGGTCACCAAGCCATGGGCCGTTCCGACAGAAGTAATTGGGTTTTCCATAATAACGTTCTCTTCCCATTAGTATGAAAAGGCACTGCGGGTATGATGGGGTGTGTGGGCGGCGGGAAGGCGTATTGGTTATGGGGTTCTACTGTGCGTAAAAGGCACGAGGAAGCTCGCACGGATGGGGGCGCCTGTCCAGGCCGGGTGTGGGGGGGCTGCCGCACAGGGTCATCTGGGGACCCAGGCTCCTTTGGAGCGCTGCCCTCATTAGGGCATCTCCTTGTCCACATGGTGGGCATCCTTTCAAGCAGCAAGATGGAGGCGGGAAGAGGAAACAGCCGTTTCCATGAAGGGCAGGACCCAGCATTTGCACACCCCCCTGCCACTAACTCATGGGCCAGGCCTCAGGCGAATGGCCTCTCCTGGTCTTATTTTGGGGGGCCCATATGCTCAGCCCCAAATCAGGGATTTCATTTCAGAGCGCAGGAGAGTGGACACAGGAGGACAGGGCAGGGCTGGGTCTCGGGGAGGCAGCCAGTGCAGGGCGCGCACCCCAGCCGTTCCAGGGCAGCGGGAGGTCGAGGTGATGTGTGATGGTACTTGGAGGAGGCGGTGCCAAACGGGGGTTGGAGAAGGGCGCTAAGGAGTCCTCAGCGTTGGCCTTGGTGGGTGCCAGTGCATGCCAGTCTGAATTTATTCATTGATTCTGCTGGAATTTATTCGTTTAGCACCTGCTATGCACTTAGCCCTGGATGGTGTGCTGAGGAGGTGTGTGTGCGTGTGTGCGTGCATGCGTGCGTGTGTGTGTGTGTGTGTGTGTGTGTGTGTATGTATCAGCTGTGAAGACACGCTCAGTCCAGCTAAAAGCGATCTTGTTTTTTTTCTCTGAATTCCTGCTCCAGAGGCTCTCTAAGCCCTGACCACACAGTCCGCGGTGTTACAGTTGCTTGTACACGTGCCTCACAAGCATTCGCATTCCCCGAGGCAGGGGTCCTATCCGCCTAACGTCTGTATCTGTCGCCTTGCCTAGCGCGGTGTCTGATTCACGTTAATTAGCAAAATGGATTAGTGAACACGAGCCCAGCCACCATCCCGTGGCGTGGACGATCGTTTTCACGACGCGTGAGGCAGAATTCTCACTGCCGAGCCCGGGACTGAGGCCAGCGGAGCAGCAAAGCAAGGCCGTGGCAGGTGCGCCCTGCCTTGTTTTATCAGCCCGGCCGTGCGTCGTCGTGGGCGAGCATGGTCATGGGTGTAGAAGGAGCCCTGGTTCGTGACCTTGGCTGCATATGGGAATCACTGCGGGGGCAGGGGAGGGGCCGAGGGAGCTGAAAAAATACTGTTCTGGGTCTATTTCACTGGTCTGCTTTGCAGCCTGGGCATTGGGGTTTGCAAAGCACCCCCCTGGCGATTGGAATGAGCAGCGAGGCTGGGGAGCGAGGCTGCGTCAGAGGGTAAGCCAGGCTCCAGCAAAGCGGGTGGGAGGCCCTTTCCCTGTCTCAGTCCTCCAGGGTCTGCTTTAGAGCGTCGTCATTCTCTAAAGGACACCAGAGGAGAAGCAGTCATTGGCTAATGGGCGCCTGAGTGGACTGACGGACAGACGGAGTGAGGCCCTAACTCCCTACCTCCTCGGAGGCGGCCAGCCCAGCGGGTGGCTCGTTGCAGGGAATCCACGGACAACTTGTTTTTCTTGATGGGAGATTTGCTCCAGAGGCTCCCTTTTCCAGAATGGGATGGAAAAAAATAAATCTGTTTTTCAGCCTCTGAGTCCTCACCATTTTTTTTTTTAATTTCTTTATTGATTAAGGTGTCACATATTTGTCCTCATCCCCCCATTCCCATCCCACAACCCTCCCCACGGATGCCCCAACCCCCTGTTGAACTTAACCGTTGGATAGGCTCATATGCATGCACACAAGTCCTTTGGTTGATCTCTCCCCCCTCCCCCCAACCTCCCCTATCCTCCCTCTGAGGCCCGATAGTCCGATCGATGCCTCCTTGTTTCTGGTTCTGTTCTTGTTCATCAGTCTATGTTGTTCATCGTTTCCCCTAGATGAGCGAGATCATGTGTCACTAGATATATACTTATAAGAACCGAATGTGAGACGAGCAATAATAGTTATGCTGACAGGCAAATGAATCAGTCTGTAGTGAGTTTCTTTCTGGACCAACAGTTCTTTAGAGACCCAATTTCAATGTCCACCAGTTCCTTATGTGTACATGTCAGCACTGACCCCTCAGCTCTGGATGGTGGACAAATGGTGGTAACGGAGGTCCGACTCCCTCTGGTTTGGTCTCGGCCGGACCCAGGGGCACGGCTTCACCCGGACTCAGGGGCACGGCTTCACCCGGTGAGTCCTCACCATTTTTGCCTTTTTCCGATCGCTGACGAAGCAAGAACCCTTTCTGGGTTAAGTTTCTAGGCCACGGAATGTGCCAATGTTCCCAAACCCTAATAGCCTCTGATTCCCTGCAGTGTGACCCAGTCCCTGCCTCTCCCTAAAGTTGAAACCGGGCACCGGCCTGTGCCTCGGCGGGGCCCACAGAGCCGATGAGCCTTCCTCCTGACTCCCCACCCGTGCCGATCGATTCCCAGGCTCCAGATGTAGCTTCTCGCCAGGGAACAGCTGCGTTCTCCTGCTGGCTCTGTTTGCAACCTGCACGGGGTGTGTTATTCTGGAAGCAATTTGGGGCCCTGGTCCTCCCGCAGCTGCGTGTCACTGGCTCTGACTCCCACGCTGTCTCGATGGCACAGACAGTGACTAAACACAAGGAGTTTTGTTTCATTGGGGTCACACCAGGCAGTAGACCAGAAAAAAAAAAAAATGCACCGCATCCGTTAAGTTTGCCAGACGAGTGCAAAGTGCCGTGATGATAAAGGGACGGCAAAAGCATCCCCTTCCCTTTCCGAACCTGCCGAGCGGTCCAGGCCGTGATGAAATCCAGGAGGACAGTGATCACCGGTGACAGCTCAGGGAGGCCACAGCCGCTCGCCCTCGTGGCCTCTCCGCGGTGCCATCGCTGCTGTTACCGCTCACCGCATCCGCGGGAAATGCTGCCAGTGCCGCCGGGGTCCTGGTGGGAACCAAACAGAGCAGCCCCTGGCGCGAGGTGCCGCTCCTCGGGGAGCATGCGTGCTGTTCGGGTTGCATCAGCGGGCTGCGCGGATGAGACGACAAGCGGGGCGTCTTCAGCGAGGCTGGGGAGCCCTGTCTGTGCCAGGGAGGCGTCCATACCCGCCCGTGGGGTGCTTCAGATGCTTTTGGTCATGGCGATACGAGGTGCCAGTCGGAACCAAGAGCGGTGGACATGGCGCTGCTTCAAGTTATCCACAAAGCATCTCAAGCACAACTGCTATAGACTTTTAAATAGTTATTTTTTTAATTGATTTTTAGAGAGGGAGAGGGATAGGGAGATAGAAATACTGATGAGAGAGAGACATCGATCGGCTGCCTCCTGCACACCCCACACTGGGGATCGAGCCTGCCACCCAGGCATGTGCCCTGACCGGGAATCGAACCCTGACCTCCTGCTTCATAAGTGACGTTCAACCACTGAGCCACACCGGTCGGGCCTATCGTGGACTTTAAGAGAAAGGCGGAGTGGGAGGGAATGTCAGAGGTATGTCATCTGGAACGTGCTTGTTTTCCTCCGTAGTCTATCAAGGTGGTGGGGACCGGGTCTGTGTAAGCTGTTCACTGCGCAGCCCCTCACCGGGAAAGGGCAGAATTTCACCAGCGCGGACGACAGCCCTGGGCAGTGGGGATGGGGAGCTGAGACTCAGGGCTTGCGTCACCTGCCCAGGTCACTCAGGTGGTACGTGCCAGGTCTGGATTCAAATCCACTGTTTCCCCAATGCTGTCCTTTCCGGTAGCCCCCCGTTTCGGGGCGCTAGGGATTAAAACACGCTTCCTGCGTTTCCCAGCACAGACCCGCGACTTTGGGTTTTTCAGAGCAACTTGGACACCGCCCCCGGACATCCTAGCGTTTTCCCATTCCCGTGACCCACCGCCGCCGTGCGCACGTGGGCGCCAGGCTCGCCCCTGGTCTCACCCATCCCCTCTCTGCTGATTCTCCTCCTCCAAGTCATCATTAGGCTGAGGGGTTCTGGTCAAAGGCATCCTCTCAGTTTTCCGGGACTGCTGGAACTGGGGGAAGACCCTGCACCCTCATGCTGGCCCGCCCGAGTCTGTGTCAGTCCTCTGGGGCCACCGTAACTAAGCTCCAGCCTGGTGGCTTAGACCAGTGGTCGGCAAACCGCGGCTCGGGAGCCACATGCGGCTCTTTGGCCCCTTGCGTGTGGCTCTTCCACAAAATACCACGGCCTGGGCGAGTCTATGTTGAAGAAGTGGCGGTAGAAGAAGTTTAAGTTTAAAAAATTTGGCTCTCAAAAGAAATGTCAATCTTTGTACTGTTGATATTTGGCTCTGTTGACTAATGAGTTTGCCGACCACTGGTCTAGGACATAAAAAAAAAATGACGCTCTCCGCCACCTCAGTGAAGGGTGATGCTGAGCGCCCCGGGGGTGCCCCGCACCCCGACATCCTGCCTCCCCTCCCCCCAGACAGCTCTTTCTCGGCCTCTCCGCTCAGAGGCCCTTCTCCTCCCTCAGAATGAATGGCTTCTCTCTCCTTTCTGCCCGCATCGCGCTGCTCGCGGGCTGTCTCCGTCAGTGCTTTGCTTCCCATGTGTTTCCGTGTGGAATCCGTGATGCACATGCTCGTTTGCATGGCGGTCTCCCCGGGCCTGACCGCTCTGCCCCCGCCACCTGGTAATTGCTGATGATCAATACCTGCTGAGTGAGGGCCTAGGCGGGGCTCTTCAGCCCCGGAAGGCTTGCTAAACCCTTGCCCTTCTCATTCTAGAACATTCCCTCCTGCTAGTTTATTCCCTCTAGAATATTCCCTCTCAAATAATCATCTCTGCCTAATCGCTCCCTGTACTCCAGACACGATGCCTACCCCCATATCCCTGGCTTAAAGGAAAGAAAAGGAGTGGGTAGCTGTTCGTGTTAACTTAAGATGCCTCTGAATTGCCAGCCAGTTGTGGGAGAATTGTGTCCCTTTCAAAATATGGCACGATTTGAGAGAGTGCTTTTATTCTCACCCCCTCCCTGAGTGGGCTGGCAGGTGGCTCAGCCACTTAACCAGGGAGTGAGGAAACGGGCAGAGAGGCGTTTGAAATCCAAGCGTGTCTGAAGTTGCATGGAAACGATGATCAAAGACAGGCCGGGAGGTGTGGCCAGGGCAGGGCCAGAACCCCAGGTCTGGTCCTGCAAGGAACCAGTCACTTCCCAGGAGAGTCCATCGAGACCCCAGGAAAGCCAGGGACAGGTGTGAAGGAGCTGGTGAGGGCGAGGCACAGAGGCGGCCTGCAGGGGCCAGGCGGAAGGTGGCGGGAACTGGAGGCTGTGGGTTCCCAAGACAGAAGGAGCTGACCTCCATCCAGGAAGATGCCAAGGCCAGCCCTTCAGGAATAGAGACCGCGGGCCCCAGGGGCTCGGGGAGCATTGTGGGAGCTCTTCCACGTGGTCATGGCCGGGGTGGGGGTGGGGGTGGGGTTCTGACCTGCAAATGCTGCCCTTAGCGACAATGCATTGTGCACGAAGGACCACCCCCGCCCTGCAGGGGGCGCGGTGAGGGCTGGGACCCGTGTCTTCCAAAGGAAAGGCTCTGCCTCTGTTCAAACCTCTGTTCTTTTTTTAAATTTCTTTATTGATTAAGGTATTACATAATGTGTCCTTATTCCCCCATTACCCCCCACCTCCCATTCATGCCCCCACCCCCTGTTGTCTGTGTCCATTGATTAGGCTCATATGCATGCATACAAGTCCTTTGGTTGATCTCTCCCCCTTACCCCCACCGTCCCCTACCTTCCCTGAGGTTCGACGTTCTGATTGATGTTTCTCTGTCTCTGGATCTGTTTTTGTTCTGTGACTCTCAGCTCCACTGTTGAACAAAACCACCTGGGATGCGTCTCCAAAAATGCAGATTGCCGGTCCAGAGAGGCTAGCTCAGTGGACTGGGGTGCAACCCGGAAATCTGCATGTTAAACCAAGGCCCCGGGCGGTTCTGATGCAGGTGGCCCGTGAACCCTACTTTGGGAACCGCTTCTTAAACTTGAATGTGCGTCTGCACCCCCCGGGGGTCTTGTGAAAATGCAGGTTCTGGTTCGGCCAGTCTGGGGGTGAGAGCCCAGATGCCGCCCGTCTGCCAAGCTCCAGGTCACCCCGGTGAGCTGGCCCGGGACGGCGCGTCAGGAGCCAGGTTCTCCGTGGCTCACCGATCCCAGGCTCCGAACTCAGACCCACTGAACCGGAAGCTCTGGGGCTGGGCCCGGCCTCTGTTTTAGCCAGACCGCCGCGATTCGGAAGTCTGAGAGTCACTGCTGAGCCACGGAGAAGCTTAAAGTGGCTTCAGCTTAAAGAAGCTTAAAGAAGCTTAAGCCCCTCTGACTTCAGGCCGCGGTCCCCAGGCAGGCCTGCCTTCTCTTTCCTCCTGGGGCGCAGGAGCGAGCCCTGGGGAAAAGGATCTGTGACGGGTTCCTCCGGGTCCGGCCCAGTCCCCAGGGATCAGCCACGAGGGGCTGATCTTGACCGTGACAAGGTCAGGACGATCCTTGGCGGTGGCATTTAGGGGAGCGGCGGGCAGGGCAGAGCTGAGAGCCACCGCCTCCGTTCCCGGTGCACAAACAACTGGCTCGCGACGGATGAATGTCACGGTGACTTTTTAAATTACACTCTGGACTCGGTGACTTTGTGCTCATTTGCTTAGATGTAGAGTCGTCTGCTCAGCCCTTAAAAGTATTTGCTAAGCACCGGTGTGAAATCCAGGAGGTCGCACACGTTAACGTGCCAGCACCATCCAGCAGGCAACGCTCACGGGAGCCCACCCCCCAATCCTGGCTGTTGGGGTGCCCAGCACGAAGGGGTCCGAGGCCTTCAGGGAAACCTGAGAGGCTGGGCCGCCCTCCCCACCCCGGTCTGACTGCTGGGGGGTGGGGGGGGGCTGTGCTCAGAGCAATTAAAGAGGAAGTGGCCTCCTTCCAGCAAAGGGGCTCAGAGTCAGGGCCCCTGACAGCGTTTGGGACGCTGTGTCCAGTTTAGCGAAATCCCAGCTTCCCAAGTGTGCCATCCCCCTCCCCTTGCCCTTCGTGAATCGTGCGCCCGATGATTCATTTGGGGACAAAGGGGGAACCGACCTCCAGGCCCCGCATTTATGAGCAAGTCCCCGCTCGCCCAGGCGGCTCCTCTGTCTGAGGGTCCGTGAGCGTAGGTTGGGGATTCCAATGAGAGAGCCATTACCCTTTTCTTCTTCCCACGCCTGGGCACCGGGCAGGTACGCCTGAGGGCGGGCCCTGGGACTGGATCAGGGGCGTTCCAGACGGGCCTTTGTGGTTGAAGAAGCAGTCCGTGGTTTTCCTTCCTCCTGGGGAAGCTGGGAGCTTGGTTTCACCGAGAGTGCGGGCGGGCGGAGGTCGGAGGGGGACTGGGTGGAGAATTAGGCAGGCAGGTTTGGTTCTGGGGGTGCCTGTCCCGCCTCTAACTCGGCCTGTGCCCCTGCTCCCCCTTCAGCTGGTGCTGCCGGAGTACTCCATCCACAGCCTCTTCTGCATCATGTTCCTGTGCGCGCAGGAGTGGCTCACCCTGGGGCTGAATGTCCCGCTGCTGTTCTATCACGTCTGGAGGTAAGGCTGCTGGGCCTGGCCTGCCCTTTCCTGTCTCTGTGCAGGGCGGGGCGGGGGAGGGGGCACCCCGGAGGCGACGTCCCCCGATGGCCGGCCAGCGAGAGGCCTTCTCCCGCCGCCTCCCCCGGGAGAACTCTCTCGGCACCTGCTTCCCCGGCCTCTTACGCAGCAGGTCCCGTGAGGACGGCTCTGTGCAGGCCCCACCGCCCTCGGCCTCTCCCCGAGGTCAGTGAGAGCAGCGGCAGCGCCATTCAGAACAGGAGCTGGAGGAGGGGAGGCAGCAGAGGCCGGGTGCCTGGAACGTGGCTTAGGCACAAGGAAGAGCAGGAGGGACTTGTCTTACTTTTCCTGGAATCCCTGACAGGGCCTGGCCTGGCCTGGCAACTCGTAAGCGCTCAGAAAACGAAAGAAAAAGGAACGAGGAGGAAGGGGTTCTTTAAAAATGAGAGGCCCACCGGGCCGGCGGCCGGCGTGGCTCAGGGGTTGAGTGTCGTCCTGTGAACCAGGAAATCGCAGTTCAATTCCAGTCAGGGCACATGCCTGGTTGTAGGCTCGATCCTCAGTGGGGGGCGTGCAGGAGGCAGCCGATCAATGATTCTCTCTCATCACTGATGTTTCTCTCTCTCTCTCCCTCTCCCTTCCTCTCTGAAACAAACAAACAAAAAAGAGGGTCTGGGAAGGGGTCAGCTGAGTGATGGCTGACGGAGGTAGGACTGTGGTCTGGTGGCTTCGATCAGTGAGCACGGCTCTGTGTCTGTCCACACCTGCACCTGTGGCTACACACCGCAGGCCCCTCGCCCAGCCCTGGAGAAGGAGGCCCTGCCAGGTGCCTCCCCGGTCCCACAGGTGACGCGGCCTTCCTTCTGTGCGTGTGGGTGAGGTCACCATGGCACCTGCACATCTGACTATTGAGAGAGCGCCTGAGCCGTTGTTAGTGTCAGGCCGGGATCCGAGCCGGAGGCAGCTAACTGCGTAGCAGAGCTCCCTGGGGGCAGCCAGCCTCGGGGGGTGGGGGGAGGGCTGGGCCCCGGTGACTTCCGATGTCCCCTCTCAGCCTCAGAGCCAGCAGCGCCGTGTCCCCTTCCCCCGCAGGTACTTCCACTGCCCAGCGGACAGCTCCGAGCTGGCCTACGACCCGCCGGTGGTCATGAACGCAGACACCTTGAGCTACTGTCAGAAGGAGGCCTGGTGTAAGCTGGCCTTCTACCTCCTCTCCTTCTTCTACTACCTGTACTGGTGAGCGTGCGCCCCTCCCGGAGGGTCTGACTCCTGCAGAACGTGGCGGGGGGTGGGGGGGGTGGTTTCAGGCCGGCCTCCTGGGCTTGGGGAGGTGGCCCCTGAGCCTGTGGGATTTGAAGCCACCGTCTGACTCGGATCGGGAGCAAGGGCTCCTGTTGTGTGTGAAGTGAGCTCGGGGCAGCGGTCCCAAGGTCTATATCTTTGGCACATCTAAGTGCTCGATAAAATAAAGCGTAGAGCAGGCTGACATGATCTACCCAAGATAGCACCACCCTCCTGCCCAGGTAGATGGTTT
Organism: Eptesicus fuscus; assembly: GCF_027574615.1. Taxonomy (NCBI): domain Eukaryota; kingdom Metazoa; phylum Chordata; class Mammalia; order Chiroptera; family Vespertilionidae; genus Eptesicus; species Eptesicus fuscus. The sequence continues at coordinate 6,468,798 of NC_072496.1, read as the reverse complement.
ACTTGATGGTAGAGACCGTGTCTGTTGCATTCACCTCTGTCTGCAGTGCCTGGCACATAGTAGGTGCTCACTAAACCCTTGCTGTTGCTAATGGTACAGGCTCAAGGCGAGCCTGGGGCTGCCCACTCACACCTCGTACCTGAGACACACTATGCTCTCCTAACTAATGCGACCGGGATGAGAAAGTGGCAGGAGTGACCCGGGCTCTGGCTTTGGCGGGTCCCTCTTTGGAGGGCCAGTCCCAGGCCCCTGCGGGCTCCCACTAACGCCTCCTCTCCCCCTTCTCTTTGCCTTCAGCATGATCTACACTTTAGTGAGCTCTTAACTCAGAGACCACGCACGTCGTCAGAGACTGGACGGGAGCGCGCCGAGGCTGAGCAGTCGCTTCTGCGGGCGCCGGGAGAAGGGACGGGGTGGGGATGTGAGGAGGAGACCCGGCCGACACTGACTGCCTCGGGAGGAACGGAGCGGCGGCAGCGGGAGCCGAGTTAACCGCCGTGCGTTGTCACCCGTGAACCACAGACTGCACTCTGCGTTCACACCCGCATCCGGGCTGTAGATCCCTCTGAGCTGCGGGGAGTGGGCGAGCAAACACAGACCGACCCTGCGCAAACATCACTGTTTCCCAAGTCTGCTTCATCCCACAACCCCCAGCTGGTCCGCTCTGGTCTCCTGGACCGTGGGAGTCGGGGCTGGGAGGCCCGAAGGTGCCTGCTACGGAACGGAACGGCCCAGAGTCAGGCTGAGTCTGTGGGACCCACTGAGGGCCTCAGAGGGCCTGGGCTGCCCAGGGCTCTAAGGTTTCCCCCCCGCCAGGGCCGGCCATGCCCTTCACCTCCGCGGAGGGTCTGGAAGGTGTGCCAGGGCCTTCGCTGTGGCCAGCTTAGTGACACCCTGCGCTGGGTTTGGGGCAATGCGTTGCTAATAAAGTTACCCAATGTCATGGACATGGGGTGGGGTGGGCTGGGAAGGGGGAACCAGGAAAAAATGACTTTGAGAAACATGGACTCCACGTTCAAGGTGTTACCAGCCAAAGCCATCACAGCCCCCGAGTGCAAACCCACTGGCCGGCCCTCGTCAAAGCCGCGTCTTGCAAGGAACCCCCAACTGTTCCAAGGCCGCTCTGAACGGTGGGCATTCGGCAGCTCAGAAAGGAGACGACATAATAACAGCTTCCTGTTACGATGCCGCGTCGTTCATCCTGCTTAACCCAAGGGTTTTCCCCGTGACACGCTCTCCGATTTGAGGAGTTGTGGCAGGAGGTTGTCAGTGACGTAAAGGCTGAGATGCGTAGGATGCTCAGATTGGGTGCAGTGATTTTTTTATCTTATTCTCCCCACTTCCCCTCTTTCCTCCTGTTTGAGACACGGGCTATTGTGCATGCACCCAGCTCCCGCCTGCGCCCCGTGACTCAGGCTCAGGAACGGTGTTTGTGGGACACGCGTGTGCTGTGTTAAAGCGCAGGGACAACTTGAGTATCTGGCCCACCTGGCTGTCTCGTGGAAGCCTCATCCCTGGCTGGATGCGTCTCCATAGGGTTGGTGAACTGGCAGGCAGAGAAGGGCAGGGTTTCAAAAAGGCATTTTGCTTCAAAAAATTCTACAGAAAACAAAGTGCAGACTTTTGCCTTCAGGCTTGCAGCTATGACACCGGGGACTTGGCGGTGGTATTTTGGGGTGCAGGCTTCCCCTCGGCCGGCCCCGTGGGCGCGGCTAGGTAAGTGTGGTTGGGACAGAGTTGCCTGTAGGGCTGGCTGGCCTGGTCTTTGACGTCATTCCCGAGTGGACCTTCGTCCAGAGAAACAAGCCTTGTGTCCAGGCTGCCGGCAGCAGATCTGGCTCCACAGCCGCCTCACAGATACAGGGGGTGGAGGGTGTGCGGGGTCCCGCTCATTCTCCCCGGGGAGCCATTGGGTTTAGTTGCGTACATGCCTCCTTCTAGGAAGATTTGAATGAGCTTATAATAGTGGACACCAGGCCCTAACCAGTTTGGCTCGGTGGATAGAGCGTCGGCCTGCAGGCTCAAGGGTCCCAGGTTCGATTCCGGTCAAGGGCATGTACCTTGGTTGCGGGCACATCCCCAGTAGGGGAGTGTGCAGGAGGCAGCTGATCGATGTTTCTCTCTCATCGATGTTTCTAACTCTCTTTCCCTCTTCCTTCCTCTCTGTAAAAAATCAATAAAATATATTTAGAAAAAAAAATAATAGTGGACACCAGGACTGCTCTAATGGAAATTCAAATTTATAAAGAAGATGAACACAGAGATACCCACTTCCTGAGAGAGTCTATTTACCGTGATGGAGCATTAAATTCGCGATTTCTCTTAGCAGCAAATTACAGCAATTCCCAGTCACATAGCGCTTACCATTTTACACTCTGCTCTCACTCCTCCTCCTCTGACCCTCCTCTCGAGCCCAAGAAGTTGATACTGTTCTTTTTTCTCTAAGGGAGGCAGCTGAAGCCCAGAGAGGGCCAGCGACTTACCTTTAGTCACACAGCAGTCGCAAACCTGCCTTTGAAGTTACATTGTCTGACTTTAAAAACCCCGTGTCCGCCCTAGCGGGTTTGGCTCCGTGGTTAGAGTGTCGGCCTTCGGACGGAAGGGTCCTGGGTTCAATTCCAGCCAAGGGCACATACCTGGGTTGCAGACTCAGTCCCCGGCCCCGATCGGGGGGCGTGTGTGGGAGGCAGCCAAATCGATGTGTCTCTCTCACATTGATGTTTCTCTTTCTCTCCTCCTCCTCCTCCTCCCTTCCATTCTCTCTCAAAATCAATGGGAAAAATGTCCTCGGGTGAGGATTGACAAAAAACAAACAAACATTCAAACCCGTGTCCGTTGCATCCCATCTGAGGGCCGGCAAAATAGCCGAGGGTCCGATTGAAGCTTGGTTGGTAACATCGACTTTTGGAGAAGAGCGGTTTAAAATAGAGGCATTGTGGATGCACGTGGTTGGTCCCGGGGCGCCAGCCTCACTGTGGGGGGCCTTTTCCCAGGCGGCCCTTTGACAGCTGTGACCTGCCAGCGCCTCACCGCCCCCCCAAGGCCGTGCTTGTGTCTCTGAAAGAGAAACAGCCACCGCTCCCCTCCCACAAGCTGCGCTGGGGGCACAACACAAACCCCCCGGGAGCTGGTTGGGAGTTGGAGCCGCTTTTCAATCCCCGGGGAGCTGGCCAGGAGGATCGGAGTGCGGGCAGAGCCCCTGCGGCGTGCGGGCGCCGAGCTGCGTGGCGTTTGCCAGGATCTCACCCGCTGGCACCTGGACCCCCCGAAGCAGGCTGTTCGTACCCCCGCTGTACCCGGGAGGGACCGGGAGGCTCCAGGCAGGGGCGTCTTCCCTGGGGGGCCCGCCAGACCTCAGCCCCGTGCCCCGGTGACATGGCCAGTAGTCACCTTAGCCACTCCCCGAGGTGTCGAGCATTATCCTCTGTCCGTCCTGTGCTTCTGTCCCGTCCTCACAGCCCCAGGCGGCCGCCCTGTCTCCTTGCTGGCTGAGCAGCGCCCCGCTGCTGGTCAGGGCGGACTCGAACCCCGGTCTGCTCCCGCTCACGTGGCTCCATCGGCTTGGCCAGCTTTGTCCCTCCTCACCGCTTCTCGCACCGAAATGGCCAAAGGGAGGGGGAGAGGGAGGCGGAGGCGTGGCCGCGGGGGGGGGGGGTATCTCGCAGGGAGTGGTACCCCAGGTGACAGGGCGCTGTCCCTGCCGAGCCTGAGTCTGGGCCCCAGGACAGAGGTTCTCGGGGCACAGGCCGCGCGGGAGGGCGGTGTGGGTGACCTGGTCCCTTCTCCCGGGGAGGCCGAGCTGCGGGCCTGGCCTGCTGTGCCCACAGAGTCAGCGCAGGCCCTGGGATGGCACCGAGGCCTACTTCCCACTTGGCCCCACTGCACGGACTTGTTACACAGACGAGATGAGTTTGTGTTTGCAAAGAACTTCGCAGAGGCCCCGCCCGCCGTTAGCCCACCAGCTCTGAGGGGGTGAGCTTCCTCGCCACCCTCCCCGTGCCCCGTGCCAATCCAGGGCCAGCGCCTGGAAGAGAGGGACTCGCCGGGCCGCGTGGGGAGGAGGGATGACCCCTGCACCCCGCTGCCCTCCCGGCTGTCGTGTCCTGAGTGCAGGGCAGGCTGGGACCCGAGACCTCTCTCAATGCCATGTTCTCCAGCCAATGTGAGCACCTGCCCTGTGTCAGGCCGTGTGCGCAGCACAGGACACGCATGTTCTCATCGAATCCCCACAACGTGTTGACGTAGGAACTACGCCCGTCCCCAACTGATCGCCAAAACCCTGAAGCTTATAGAGGCTACACAGAGGCGCCAAGGTCACAGGTAGAGTAAATCCTGGGGCCTCGGCTCCAACAAGGGTCTTTTCGACCCCAGGCCCGGACCACTTTTGTATTCCTGGAAGGGTGAGGCAGGACGGGGGGACCCAGGGATGCGAGAAGGAAGAGAAAAGGGGAGAAAAGGCAGCAGGCGTGGGGCGGGCTCAGAAGCGTGGCTCAGCTCACCTGTCATGTTTCCCAGCAAGCAACTCCGCCCATGTCTGTGAGCAGAAGGCTTTGGGCTGTGGGGTCTTGGGCCACCTTCCCGAGACTCAGCTTTCCCAGCTCTGAAGTGGGGGTGATGCTGTCTCCCCTTTGCGTGTGGCTGTGACAAAGTCACTCCTCATGGCCGCTCAGCAAATCTCCCCCTCCGTACACCGAGCTAAAGGGAGGATGACACAGACTAAAAGGGCAGAAGCTGCTCACTGTCACACATGGCAGCGTCCAGTGCATCTTGGCTTCCTTCCTCTCCGCCCTCGATCCCGGGAGCAGGCAGTGTCAGACGTGAGGCGTGCGGGAACGGGGCTCAGCCCTCTGAGAAAATCTCCCCTCTCCTTCCTATTTTTAGGCCTGGTAACGGCACCCGCGTGGAATGAAGTTGTCGCCGTGACGACAGCTCTGTTCCTCTAGGAGAGATGAATGGCGCCAGCGAAGTGCTGTGACGACAATTGATGGCGCTCACGCGGGGTCGCTGCACAGATCCATCCCGTAACCCTCTCCGTTCTTGCACTTGGGCTGCTCTCCTGCAAGACGGGTTCAGGCAGATGAAATCCGGACCTGGGATCCGGGGCTGCCTCTCCAAGCCGGCCGTCCCGGGTTGCCTCTACTCCCAAGGCTCAGGCAGAAAGCCGCCCTCACGGTGGGGAGGCCTGGCATGTGCCCTGAGCCTTGTCTCATTCCAGGCAGAGGGGACGGTGAGCTGAGCAGAAGGGCGGTTCTTCAGGGCCTGGCATTCCTAGGGGGAGAGGGGGGCAGGCCTTAGCTCTGCGCTGGCTGGGAGCAGGGAGCAGTGTCCTTGTCACCAGGGGCTCTGCACGTGATGGACATACACCGAGTGGCCAGATTATGATGATCTCTGAACGCATAATCATCTGGCCACTCAGTGTATATCCTATATAATGAAAGGCTAATATGCAAATTGTCCCCTCGACCAGGAGTTCGACCAGCAGGCAGGCCGGCCAACTGCCCATGTCCCCTCCCCCTGGCCAGGCTGGCCGGACCCCACCCATGCACGAATTCATGCACCGGGCCTCTAATACACACACACACACACACACACACACACACACACACACACACTGAGTGGCCAGATTATTATGCGTTCAGAGATCATCATAATCTGGCCACTCAGTGTATTTCGCACGGCGGCGTCTGTAGAGGGAAAGGATCGGATACTAACACCTTGGATTGGCATTCAGTTGCTCTCGGCGATCAGAGATAGAAACAGGATGGACACAGCCACAAAACAGCATCTTCCAGGCTCTGCCCCACCCTCTGTGTGATCATTTCTGCTCCTGTTCAATTCTGCCCAGACAGCTCTAGATGCCCCAAGAGGACCTTCCTGTTCCATGAACTTGACCCCCAGGACACCACGTGCTGCCCACATGTTCTCCCTTCCTGGCCACTGGTGCACCGGTGCTGGCTCCTACAGGCTTGTGAGAGGCAACTGTTCCGTTTCTAAAGGATTTCGCTAAGCAGTTGTTCAACACAGCTATCCTTCAAGCTGGTTATGTAAGCTTACAGTTCAATAAATTATGTTGCAAACAAAGGTAATATATCGTCAAAATTCACCACCTCCTAATTATTTTACCATCTTCTCTGTCCTCAAGGTTATGTCTATTGTGTCCGTGGCAGAAATACTATATAACAGCACGCTCCTGTGCGTCTTTCCCATCTTTGTGTTCAGCGATGTCTCAGTAGTAGCTTGAATGTGGCTACGGTGGGAGTATTTACACCACAGAAATTGGCAAATACTACAGGTTCGTTCCCTCCTGCTCCCTCACTGACCCCCCACACTCCTACCTTCTCCAGGGCTAGTTGTTAGCCATTTATACTAGTACTCGCTGTTCACGGTTCCCGGCTCTGGCACACAGCATGGCCACACGGGCCGGGCTTGCTGACGGCTTTTAAGCCTCATCACTCCCTCATCCCCTTCGTCTCCACATCCAGTCAAGCAGATGAGGAAGTCTGCACGCTCCCTCCCTTGACACCCGTTTCAACCACACAAAACCTGGCCTCTGCGTGGGAACTCTTGCCCTCCCTAGCCCTATCCCCTCTTTGCCCTCGCTCTCTCAAGCCACTCTTGGACTTGGGAGACCCAGGCTCTTCCCATCTTGTAGCTCTTCCTATTCAAGGTCTTCAGGACTCGCTCCATCCAGTCAACAGATGGGAAGAGAGCAGGAGGATCCCAGGACAAGCCTTTGAAGGGGTGAGGTTTGGAACCAACACGCATCACTTCTCACTTTGCTTAGGACTCATCAGTACAGCCCCGCCCCCAGCCCCAGGGAAGGCTGGGGGATGTAGTCTAGGGGGGTTTTGGTGAATGGGAGTCGGTCCCCACCACAGATATGCTGACTTTGAATATCAGTTGGTCAATTGAGGTGAAATCTTTCAAAGGTAGCAAGATAGAAGGGTCTGAGGAGAAAGTTCTGGGCTAGAGCTATATGTTTATATGTCATCTTCTAGGCAGTGTTTGATGTTCAGCTTGGAGGATTGCCCTTCAGGCAGGAAAGCATTGCTTTATGGTAAGTTTACTTGAGCTGATGGATGACCTTCTACAACCCTGAAATGTGTATAAGCCTATGACATACCCTCATAAATTCCCTCTAACAGTGAATGGGTGGACAGAGTGCATCTATTAGCTGGTTAAATTGCTTGTTAATCCAACTGTTTCTTCATTTGTATGTAATTTACTCCTTCATTCATTTATATCAAGTTTCTAAAATCTCTGCCAGGCACCACACTGAGTGTATAAAGTGTAATAGAATGAAGCTGTTGCTCTCAGCCCTCAAGGAGCACACACCTGTCTATTTCTCTACCTCTGTTTCCATCCATGCATTCACCCATGCATGCATACATGCGTGCATGCATCCATCCATGCATTCATCCACCCATGCATCCATCCACCCATGCATTCATCCATCCATGCATCCATCCATCCATGTATCCATCTATCCATGTATCCATCCACCCATGCATCCAACTATCCTACTATCCATGATGTCCACTGGGTCCTCAGTGGCCCTCAGAGATTCAACTGAGCCTCACCGCCCCCCCAAATATTATAACTCTGTGAAATGCTGAAAGGCCCCTATGTACTCCCCCTCCTCTCTGCCTTTGTGCTTCTGGGCGGCCTGGACAGCCCTTATTTTGACAATACATCAGTATGCACATAGTCTCGCCCCATCACTGCCTTTCTCTCTCCAATTCACATGCCTCAATTACTTGGTGAGTTTAGTAATTGGACATAAGATGGGGGAGGAGCAAAGGGAAGAGTCATATCATGGAGCCTGTGACTTTCACCCGTTTCCTCTCCCTTTCTTTCACTCTTCATGTGTTTCCGCTAAAGATACATGAATAAATGAGACTTCCACCCTCCTCACCCCAACAGTGTATTTTACAGTTATCACGATTGCAATGGCCGACAGTTCTTGAGCAGTTATATTCCATACACTCTGCTACGTGCACTGCCTAAGTGATTACCGTTACATTCCATGCACTGTAGCACGTGCGCTGCACAAATGATTACCGTTATGGTAAGTGCACTGCATAAGCGATTACCATTATATTCTATGCACTATGGTAAGTGCACTGCATAAGCGATTACCATTATATTCTATGCACTACAGTAAGTGCACTGCATAAGCGATTACCATTATATTCTATGCACTACGGTAAGTGCACTGCATAAGTGGTTACCGTTATATTATGGTAAGTACGCTGCATAAATGATTACCATTATATTATGGTGAGTGCATTGTATAAGTGATTACCATTATGGTAAGTGCACTGCATAAACAATTACCGTTATATTCCATGCACTATGGTAGTGCACTGCATAAGTGATTATCGTTATATCCCATGCACTATGGTAGTGTACTGCATAAGTGATTATCGTTATATTCCATGCACTATGGTAAGTGCACTGCATAAGCGATTACCTTCCATTCCAAACCACATGCCCACTTTACAAATGATGATCCTGAGACTAGTGATGCTGAAGGTTACCGGGCTGGAGTTTTTGTGCAGTTTGTTTGTTCATTTCGTGTTTGTTTCAGCAGAATCTCACTGGTCACTGCCAGCCAGGTTTTCCTCTGTGGCCAGGAAGATGGATTTCATAGCCCAGGGGCTGCTCCATCTCAGGCTGTGGGAACATCCTACTGAACTGGAGGGGAAATTAAGCATGGCAGGAAAATTAATTAGCATACATGCCAGAGTAAGCAACCACTTTGTTAAGCCTACGACTTGGCCTTAATTGCCACCATTAGTTAGCAGAAATCGACGTTGGCAGTGTGCAGACAGCAGCTAACAGTATTGAACGCACTAGAAGAGGTTTTCTCTCAGAATGATTTTCTCTCATCAGTTTAAGTGGATGCTACGGTTTTGTTTTGTTTTTTAAATATTAAATTTTGCCATCTCGTGGCTTGCCTTACAGCTACCGAAGAAGCAGGGAGCTTTTGAAAGGTGACAAAAGTAAAAATCCTAGAGGGGAGGCCGGTGGGAAATGTGCATTTCAAACACATATCCACCCCGCCTCTGCTAATTGAATGGGAGGACAAGGAATCAGATCTCCCCATGAAAAGTAGAGAAATCACTTACATACCAAGCACTTCATCCCACTCTACTGTGTTTATGTCTCATTTCATTGTTTATATTTTTATCCTGTTTCTGGTGTATTCTCACTCACCAAGCTGTTGAATGGAGGACTGGAGATCAATAAGATCCATTTCTGAGACAGGGAGTGCTCATTCATTCATTCAACAAACACCTGTTGAGCTTTTGGCATGTGAGGTATTATTGAGTGGATTTTTAGCTCCCTCACATCCTGGCAGATGCTGTGAAGCTTTAAAGAGAAAAGGGAATAAGATATGTGAGATAAGCTTCTTGTTCCTAAACGATCTTGAAGTATCATTAGAAAATAAGACTAGTGCCCGGCCAGTGTGGCTCAGTGTTTGAGCATCGACCTATGAACCAGGAGGTCACGGTTTGATTCCCGGTCAAGGGCACATGCCTGGGATGCGGGCTCAATCCCCAGTAGGGGGGCGTGCAGGAGGCAGCCGATCCATGATTCTCCCTCATCACTGATGTGTCTATCTCTCTCTCCTTCTCCCTTCCTCTCTGAAATCAATAAAAAAGGTATTTTAAAAAAAGAAATTAAAATTGGCATGAAACAATCAAGAAATCAAACAAGGCAGAACTCGACCATGCTGGTGGCAGGAGGCGTTATCCGACTCTCCTCGTGAGGTGAGCAACGGCATTACTTTACCGGGAGGGCTGCTGTAGCCAAGTCAAGGCGCCGAACATGCAGAAAAGGTGGGTAAAAAGAAGTCTTGCTCATTCGATGGCTCCCTGCCCTACAGAGCTGTCCCCCAAATCTGTCTTGTTCCGCCCAAGAATAAGTAGTCTCCCGCCTTAGAAGTGGCCAGAGGGAGGGAAATGGACCGGCTGGAGGAGACCAGTCGTAACTCATCACACTAAGAGGCTTCATACTCTTTACGTGAAAAACAAACAAACAAACAAAAACCAAAAAACACACACAATGCCTCTCAGCTGTTGAAACCAGGCTGGGTGCTAAGGGCCTTCCCATTCATTATTTCATCGAATCTGCCACCAACTCTGCAAAGCTCTTGTCATTTCGTTTTACAGACGAGGAAAGCAGGCGCAGCAAAGCGAGGTCGCTTGTTCAGGGACAGAACGCCGGAAATCAGACCCCGGGCACTCTTGTCCCAAGGCCGTGGGATTCTCGCTAGACCCCACGGCGAGTGGCTGGCCAGCTGCTGAGGTTAGCAGGTGCGTTGTCAGCCCTCGGCCCTCATTATTGTCCTGATCTGTGGCTGACAGGTGCTCTGCAGTGAGGCTGCTTATGAAGGGAAAAGCCTGAAATTAAAATCCCCCTTGCTGGCCTTAGCCAGTGTGGCTCAGTGAATAGAGCGTCGGCTTGCGGACTGAAGGGTCCCGGGTAGTGAGGTGCGCACATGTCCACTTTCTAACTTGGCCTTATTCCCCACACAGACTTGAGTCCATGTATCATCTAAGTTTGTAACATTGAAAACACGTGGGGGGGGGGGGGCTTGGCCGGTTTGGCTCAGTGGATAGAGCGTCGGCCTTCGGACTAAAGGGTCCCAGGTTCGATTCTGGCCAAGGGCATATACCTGGGTTGTAGGCTCGATTCCCCCCAGTGGGGGACGTGCAGGAGGCAGCCAATCAATGATTCTGTCTCATCATGGATGTTTCTATCTCTCTAGCTCTCTCCCTTCCTCTCTGAAATCAATAAAAAAAAATATTTTTTTAAAAAGCCACGAGCTTTCTAAAAAAAAAAAAAGAAAAAAGAAACACGTAGGGGAAGTTATCATTTAGCTCAAGGTTCTACTTTTGGGATTTCAAAACCCAGTTACGGTAGATTTGCATTTGGATAACATGTCTACCTATATCTGTATGGAATAAATGTCTCCGTGAATGTATCGCTAGCCAGCACTTCCTCTGTGAAGGCAATAATAGAAGTTGGGTCATCTTTGAACACCTATCTTTTACCAATAAATATCCTTAGAGACTGTGCGTCAGTCGTTTCTGGGTCCGAGGTTTTTATTTATTTAATTGGTTACTGTTGGTACCGCCATGGCCTCTTGCTTAACCTTCAAGTGCTACTGGCCTCTCAGATGGTCTCCTGTGGTCAGGGCAAGATTTAGACTCCGTTATGTACACTCTTGGTCTGATCCAGTGGTCGGCAAACTCACTAGTCCGCAGAGCCAACTATCAACAGCACAACGATGGACATTTCTTTGGAGAGCCACATTTTTTAAACTTAAACTTCTTCTAACACCACTTCTTCAACATAGACTCGCCCAGGCCGTGGTGTTTTGTGGAAGAGCCACACTCCAGGGGCCAAAGAGCCGCGTGTGGCTCGCGAGCCGCCGTTTGCCGACCACGGGTACTGATCCATCAAATTGGGGGCCAGTAACACCCACCACGGGATTGCAGGAGACGACAGATAGAAAGAGCAAAGCCCACGGCCTTGCCTGTACACAGCAGCTACCGCTACTGCTCACTCTCCGCTGCGAATAAGGTTCGAGGTTTTCCTGGGTTTCAAGCTAACCGGAAACTGGTGAATAGAATAGAACCAGGGGCACAGAAAGGGAGTGGACTGACCATTCTCGGGGGGGGGGGGGGGGGGGGGAGAAAGGGTTGTGGGGGGTGCGGGAAGAGACTGGACAAAAATCATACACCTATGGATGAGGACAGTGGGGGGGCCGGCGGGTAAGGGCAGAGGTTGGGGTGGGAACCGGGTGGAGGGGAGCTATGGGGGGAGGGGAAGAGGAACAATTGTAATAATCTGAACAATAAAGATTTATTACATTAAATAAATAAATAAAAAATAAAGCTAACCGGCCCAAGGGAGAAAAACAGGCCAATCAAGAAAGAAAAAAAAAGACCAAAGGATGCAAAACTCTGGGGGGTGAGGGCATATATGGGAGTGGGGTGGGGGGTGGCAATGGTAAGATATGTACACATATAATACCTTAATAAAAAAAATAAAAAAAAAAAATAAAAATATTTTCAGACAAAAAAAAAAGAAAGAAAAAAAGAAAGACAATCCTTTTCCAGGGTTCACCCGTCCGCGGCCTCGCCTTCTCCGCCTTCAGGCCCCGCGGAGGTGGGCACGCAGGCGGCGGTGGCCTGGGCAGCTCGTGCAGGTGTCTGACCGGCCACCCGTGCGCACCCTCCGCGCCCCCCGCGCCCCCGGCACGGCGCCCCGCGGGGCTGCGGGCTGCCGCGTGGGAAGCTGCAAGCAGCGCCAGCTGCGCCCCGGGTCAAGGTCACCTGGGCCCCGCCCCGCCCACGCCTCCCAGCATCCTTTTCAGGGGCCGCGGCCAGCCCGCTCCCAGGCGCCCCCGCGGGCGGCGCACGGACCCCGGTGGGCGTTGCTGGCCTGTGCAGGGCGCCCCGGCTCGGTGGCCGCTGCGGCCCGAAGGGGTTGACCCTCCGCTGTCCCTCGGGGTCGTCTTCGCCGGGAGCCCCCCAGCCCGTGCAGGCCCGACCTTGGCCGCCGGGCCCCAGGAAGGGCCGGAGCAGGTAAGGGCCGCGGGGGGACCCTCTTGGACACCCGCCCTTGGTGTCCGTGTGCCCGGGCCTGGGCGGCGAGGGCCCCCCGGGAGGGACAGGGGGGCGCGCCTCTCACCCGCACCTTCAGTCTCCGGGCCGCGGGCATTCGTGGGGCACCCTCCGTGGGGCACCCTCCATGGGGGACCCTCCATGGGGCACCCTCAGTGGGGCACCCTCCGTGCGCCAGGCATGCCTCCGACAAAGCCCCTTCCTAGTGCAGGAATAGGTCCCCCTATTTTTTACCTTTTTATTGAATTTATTGGGGTGACCCCAGTTAATAAAAGTATATAGCTTTCAGGTGTACAATTCTAGAATACCCCGTCACCCCCCAAGTCAAGTCTCCTCTTTCTCAGGTAAGGGAGCTCTCTTCTAGATTAATGGGAGTTTGGGGGGGCGGGAGGGGGGTCTCCCGGGTCAGAAGTGAGTAATGGACTCTGAGAGAAACTTCTGCCACCATTTACTGTGTAATATATGCACACAACACACATATAGATGAGTATATAGAAGAGTGTATGTGATTTAATGTGGACAGACGTAACCTGTAAGTTAATACAGAGAATTACGTTAATAACATCCATAGATATTGTACCAGCATTCACGGGGTAAACTCTTATCAATCGACCGATAGATGGATAAATAGGTATTTCACACACACACACACACACACACACACACACACACATATCAACACGCATTGTTGGGTTTGACTTACTAATATTTTATTCAGGATATTTGCACTTACGTTCAGAAGCGTTTTTGTCTGTGAATTGTTTTGGTGCGTGTCCCTGTCCCTGTCTGGTTTGGGAAGCACTGCCACGTTAGTTTCAATAAATGAGTTCAGGAGCTTTGCTTCTTTATTTCGGACCGTCTGTGGAAGGGCTTTCTGTCCGTGGCGTCTTGGATGACGCTCACCTGTGAAGGTCTGTGGGCCCGTGTCTTTCCCTTAATTGGGGTAAGGGAGAGCCTTCTGAGTACCGTTCCTTTTTTTCCTTCATCAGCTCTTAGTTTGATGGATCTTTATTATCGTTTGTTTTCTGTTAGAGTCATTTCTCCTCTTTTGAGCTTGTGCAGTTTCTAAGCTTCTTTATTGAACACTCATATTTTTTTTTCAGTCTTTAAAGGACTAGATGCATTTAATGCTCTTCTAAGGTCTAAAAACTGCTACAGCTGCATCCAAGTTTGAATAAGAGAATGGTTTAGTGGTTTAATGGTTGGATGGTTCTAACCAATGAGTAATGTCTACTCTTATTTTCTTTTTAATCCATAGTTGTTTTGAATTAATTGTATGTTTAAGTAAGTTTAATGCGCTTATTATTATTTTCTTCATTGGCGTATTTTTCTTTTTGTTCGTTAGTTTTGTTCATTATTCCATACATAAGTGAAATCATGGTGTTTGTCTTTCTCTGACTGGCTTGTTTCACTTAGCGTAATACACTCCAGGTCCCTCCATGCTGTTGCAAAAGGTAAGATTTCCTCCTTTGTGGCTGAGGAGTGTTCCATTGTGTAAACGCACCACAGCTTTTTGATCCACTCGCCCACGGATGGGCACTTGGGCTGCTTCCAAATCTTGGCTGTTGTAAATTGCGCTGCCATAAACACAGGGGTGCAAATTCGTGTTTTGGGTTTCTTCCGATAAATTCCCAGAAGTGGAAAGATTAAAAATGGTGGCGGAGTACATGGACGCTGCCCTGACACGCTCCCAAACTGGAATTACAACTAAAATACAGAAAAACCACCCTGAATAATCAACTGGAGACGAGCTGGAGAGAACCCTGAAAACCAAGGACAGAAAGTAGAGACCTCATAAAGGAAAGAGAGAGAGAGAGAGACGGAGGGAGGGAGGGAGAGGGACATTGAGACATGGATGTGAGAGAGACACATCAATTGGTTGCTTCCCACACATGCCCTGAATGGGGCCAGGGATCAAACCTGCAACCCAGGTACATGCCCTTGACCAGAAATCGAACCCATGGCCCTTCAGTGTGCAGGCTGATGCTCTAACCACTGGCAAACACCTGCTAGGGTTGCATGTGCAATTTTGAATTCCTGTAGTCATAGCTGAGAAATCATCTTTTACATTAAAAAGTATTTTTTTTTATAGCCTACTACTTCATAGTCTTATTCGGAAAAACAAAACAAAACATGGCATCATATATACCCATTGATTTGACAACACTATGTCAACACGTGAATGAGGAGCAAAGCAACACAAAGTCAAGGTAAAATAAGATATAACTCTGTTAAAATGTTAACAATGTATATCTAGCAGTAAGTCAGTCTGCCGATGAAAAAATGGGAAGGTCATGTGTAAAGCTCATATGAGGGTTGTTAAGGATTCGAGTTTAGAAAACCTTCCTTTCCTGGAGGGTGGGACCTAAGGAGACAGGCAGGTGAACACTGGCTGCTGGCTCCTTCCCCCAGACCCCCCCCCCCACTGTCATGCCAAGAAAGAGAGGAAGAGGGTGATGGGTGGGAGAAACTAACCAACATTTGAGAAATCGCAGGGCGGCCAAAGGCTGTTGGTTCTGGGCACGGATATGGGTAGAAAATGGCAGTCCAGAGCAGATGGAGAAATCAGAAATCCGTTATAGAGAGAAAACTCCCATAGCTTTGGGGATGAGACATCCTATCTGAAAAAAGAGCAAATATTTTAATGAATACCTCATGGATGAAAGGAGTTACCCGTAAGGGAAATTAGAAAAACTTAGAACTGAATATAGAGTAAAAGGAAGAAAAAAGGGGGGACTTTACTTACCTCATTAACTATGTGACACATGAAAAAACTGTGTGAAATAGCCATTTTAGTGTTTAGAGAGAAATTTATAGCCATAAAAACGTATATTATAAGAAAGGCTGAAAAGTTAATGAGCTAACAGTCAGCTTTAAGAAATTAGAGGGAGCCCTGACCGGTTTGGCTCAGTGGATGGAGCGTCGGCCTTCGGACTGAAGGGTCCCAGGTTCGATTCCGGTCAAGGGCATGTACCTTGGTTGCTGGCACATCCCCAGTAGGGGGTGTGCAGGAGGCAGCTGATCGATGTTTCTCTCTCATCGATGTTTCTAACTATCCCTCTTTTTTCCTCTTGTAAAAAAATCAATAAAATATAATTTAAAAAAAAAGAAATTAGAGGGAGCAAACTGAAGCAAATAAAACTTTCTTTTTCTGGAAATAAAATATTTCAATTCAGTTCCACTTAAAAAACAAGAGTAGTTTCCTTACTCCAGCTCTGAGCACATTAACCACATTTTCACTTGCAAAAAGCTTAGGTACATTCAGCTGTTTACAAGACATTCACGTTCATGGGAAGAATATGAACTTATTACATAATTGTATATATTTGTGACTTCCACATCTGGTAGCCTTCTAAAACTCACATGTGATATGATTATTTCCTAAAAGTCAGTTAGTTCGGCCCAGCCATCGTGGCTCAGTGGTTGAGCGTCGACCTATGAACCAGGAGGTCACGATTCAATTCCCCAGTCAGGACACATGCCCGAGTTGCGGGCTCCATCCCCAGTGTGGGGCGTGCAGGAGGCAGCCGATCCATGATTCTCTCTCATCATTAATGTTTCTCTTTCTCTCTCTCTCCCTCCCTCCCTTCCTCTCTGAAATCAATAAAAATATTTTTAAATAAAAAATTTAAAAAAATAAGTCAGTTCATATGATTATTTAAGTTTTGAAAATTTTAATAGTTGTATCATATAAGAATTCAATAATTTTTTTAAAAACTATAAACTTCAAGCTAAAGCTTGAGCAGTTTAAGTTGTCTGACTGGCAGTGCATGGAAATCTTATTTGATTTACAGTTTGTCATTTCAAGTGGCATACAACTAATTCTTTATGCAGAGGGAGGGCAAAAAAAGCACTCAAAGAAAGTTGAAGGAAGGAGATGAAGATTATCCGACTGTCACCATAATAAAAATCACAGACTTAAGAACTTAAGAATGAGTTATAAGACCTGTGAAGGGCTAAACTTTAAAACTGTTAGGAAAAGTATAAGAGAATTTTGCAATTACATTGGAATAAGGAGATATTTCCTAAACACACACCATATAGGCAAAGAAGGAGGATTCTTAAGTCCCTTCCAGCTTTTAAAATTTGATGATAACATCACTTAGACCTGTTTAGCATTTGAATAGACTCGCCTGGTTTCAGATCTGCTTATCAAAGCACCTATCAAAAATCGCTGGAAATGATAGATATTGTGTTGTAAAGTACAGAATAAAGACTTACGCTTTTAAGTTATAGAGGATGTTAAACAGAGCATTTTCTTTGTCATAGTAGACTTGTTAACTATGAAGAGCAAAATTACGAAAGTGTCACACCATTGCAGAATCAGCCAGCTCAAACGACAGAAAAGGAAACATTGAAATACAGACCATGTACTGGAACCTTGAAGTCAGAAAAAACAGAAGTTTATCCAGATGATGACTATCCAGGCATGTTGATTTAATTTTTCTTTAATGGGAATGAAAAGGAGTTTTATAGCATTGAGTCAAGATAACAAGGGAAATACATTGAAATACTTTCTTTAGTCATCGCAATATCTTTAAATATGTATATATTATTGATTTTTTTACAGAGAGGAAGGGAGAGGGATAGAGAGTTAGAAACATCAATGAGAGAGAAACATCCATCAGCTGCCTCCTGCACACTCCCCACTGGGGATGTGCCAGCAACCAAGGTGCATGCCCTTGACCGGAATCGAACCTGGGACCCTTCAGACTCAAGGCCGACGCTCTGTCCACTGAGCCAAACCGGTTAGGGCAATATCTTTAAATATAAACCTTGCCTATTAAAGGGGACATAATCACCCAGCTGGTTGTGTTGCCCCAAGAATCAAGAGGTCACGGTTTGATTCCTGGTCAGGGCACATGCCTGGGTTGCAGACTCGATTCCCAGTAGGGGGCATGCAAGAGGCAGCAAATCAATGATTCTCATTGATATTTCTCTCTCTATCCCTCTCCCTTCCTCTATCTCTAAAAAAAAAAAAAAAAAAAAAAAATCAATAAAAACACATTTATTTTTTTAAAAGAAAGGGAACATAATCTAAATACTGATCATAATATTAAAAATAACAGCAGTACCCCTGCCACCACCAAGAACATGTGACATTCCTATAGCCATTTGCAGTTCACATCACTCTTTCACGAATATCATATTTTTTTCCCTGAGGCCAACATTCTAAGTCCCAGTGCCTTCTGGCTGTTGCCACCTTTCTGCCCCCCACTCCCCACCGGCCCCTCCCCCCAAAATTGGGAATATTGGCTGAAATAGAACTTACTGTTTCCTTTGTACTCATTGTGTTTTGCTTATAATTTGTGTGTCTTATCACCTACTTGATTGTAGCTTGGTGCCTTGCACTACATAAACATTTGTTAATTCATTGGGGAGAAAAATGTATTTGCTTTTTAGAAACCCTATTGTCAATAACTCCCCCATTCTCTTTCATGTTAAAAATCCTCCAATCAGGTAAGTCATAGGAGGAACGAGAAACAGGCCCTCTGTAACTTTTCTGAACTTGTATCTAAACATTTTTCTGGGCTCAGTTACCAAATTACAGTTAATAAAAGCGTTTTGGTATGTACTCTGTAATGAGGATTCACATTTTTGTAATAATCAAATCAAACACTAACATTTAAACCTTAGAAAGCACTTACCGTGTGCTTTACATATATTTACCAATTTAATCTTTACATCACCCTATGTGGCTTTTACTGTAACAATCCTTATTTCAAAGGTGAGTATAGTAAAACCGACGGATAACTTACAAAGTAAATCACAGAACAGAGGCAAAGCTCACAACTGAGCTTGGAACCAAGATGTTTTGACTTAGAGCTTGTGTAAACCCGATGATGATATAATGATCAACCGGATTGCTTGGTATGTGGAATTACTGTGTGGTTATTCAGTTAATAATGATTTTATTCTCAGATTACCTTCCAGAAAGTAGAACTCAACAAGTTGTTGCTCCAAAACCAGCTCCCCAGAATAAGAAAGAGAAATCAACGGAAAAAAAGGATCAAACTTGTCCTTACCTGAAAGCCAGGGAAAAACGGCTCGCATCCTATGATAGGACAGGTACGTGGTATTACTGACCCAGCTTGCTTAGAAGACTCGATACTTTTTCAAATTACGTTGTGGTTTTGTGTGCTTATATTGCACAATGATTTTAGAAGAAACAGTCTTATTGCATTGTGACTTGGGTTGCTTAAACAATTATTTACAATCTTTTTAAATTTTATTTAAAAATATATTTTATTGATTTTTTACAGAGAGGAAGGGAGAAAGATAGAGAGTTATAAACATCGATGAGAGAGAAACATCCATCAGCTGCCTCCTACACACCCCCTACTGGGATGTGCCTGCAACAAAGGTACATGCCCTTGACCGGAATCGAACCTGGGACCTTTCAGTCCGCAGGCCGATGCTCTATCCACTGAGCCAAACCTTTAGGGCTTACAGTCTTTTTGAAAACCTAAAATGCCGGTGGTCTTAATCCAGCATCTAGAAGGGTTCAGGAATCTGGTGAAGGTGCTGTGTGTACATGATTAAAGAGTCCAGAGGCAAAACATAATTTTGGAAGGCAATATGGGGAGCCAGAGAAGACTTAACTAAAGGAACTAAGTTCTCTCTTGTCTCAGGACCCCTTGCTTTTTGTTAACACAAATTGTACTAAGGCAGTGGTCGGCAAATTCATTCGTCAACAGAGTGGCAAACTGTGGCTTGTGAGCCGCATGTGGCTCACGAGCTGCAGTTTGCCCACCACTGCCCTAAGGCAAGGTAGATATACATCAAAGGCCAAGGTTTAGTATATAGAATCCATTGTCAGATTGGAAGAATTGCCTACGCTGTTCAGGTGTTTGGCCAGCAGGAGGCAATAACATGTAGATTAAGGTGCCCTCAGCTGTCTGGCAGCAAGCAATCATTTTATGCATCCTTTTCAGGTTTGAGGAAAGGCCCTCAGCCATTTCCAGATGGTTCAGCCTTGCTGACATGCTGGAATTGGCTTCTGGCACTAAAATATCAAGAGATTAAACAATTGACAGACTGTTCAATCACTGTTTTTATTTAAGACAAATCTCTGAAGGTTATGATCATAGAACTAGAAATAAGATAAACTTGGATCATTTTGTTTTATACTTTCAGTAGCACTTTCTGGAATTACTACATTTAATAGGTTTATGTCTTTGTTTGACAAAAAGTTTAAATCCCCAAATAAATAATTCATTTAAATAGATTTTCCTCCACTAGCATTTTCCAGTTTATACACTCTCTATACCGGAAATTCTTTTTTGTATTAATATTTTAAGTTTCATAGGAAAAAGAAAGCTTTTCTACTTTTTTACTTGAAGTGCCGTGGTCCAGGGCAGGTTTATCATAAAGTTACTGATTCTTAAACTTTGGGGCCCCTCGTTACCCAGGCTTCATGTGTTTTTAGGAGAAGGGCTTCATAATTATAAATGCCTCAAACAGCACAAAACCTGCATGGATGTGGTGGTGTCCACGCCCCTGTCTAATCCCCTCCCTGAAGGTGGGCAGGACCTGTGACTGGTTCTAACCAGTAGAATAAAGCAAAGGTGATGCTGGGTGTCACTCCTGTGATTACGTTACATTCTCGATGACTCCATTTCCCAGAGGTCTTTATCAACTCTATTAAGTCTTCCAAATTGCCATCCAGAATGAAAGTGTTTAATTTATACTTTACAATCCTGCATAAGAGGAATACCCTGCCAGCAGCTGATAGTTTCCAAGTTTTAATTTAACGTATTTTGATTCTTTTTCAGGAAGCCTTTGCTATTCCAGGTTTACACACATGGTCTCCCCTATTTTCTTCTAATATTTCTATTATTTTCTACATTCACTTCTCTAACCCATCTATATATGGATTTCTAATCCACATGTAATTATTATCCACCTTATAATAATTATATATGCTTGCATAGATAATTGCATGTTTTTCTAAAATGGCTAGCCACTTGCCCAGTTTCTCTTTTGAGTTGAAATACCACTTCTTTTTCACTTATTGGATTGTATTTTATAAACTGTCATACTTCAGTGTTTTTCTTTTCCTATGCCAACACCACACTGCTTTGATTTCTGTTTTTATAACCGAGTCTGTGATATTACCCGTGCATACATAGTTTGTACCATTTCCTTATACTAGTTCTCTCTCTTATACCTAATGTTAACTAGCTTTCTTTTCAATTAACTCTTTTAAATGTATTTCCATGTTTAAGCAACTGACAAGACATAGGCTAGGGTGAGACACAGAAGTGCCTAGAGCACAAAATTGAAAGGGGAGCTTACTCTTACATGCAGTGCCTTTCCAAATTCCTGACACTCTTTCATACGATAGCTCAAATCGCATTGAATCCTTAGCAAGGAAGTTGTTTTCATCAGCCAGTGTTTGTGATTTCTGGAGGAACAGAAATCTTGAACGTCTTCATAAGCATTGTCCGTTTTGCCAGCATGGCGTCTGGCACGCTCCTCCCATGATTTGTTTTCCTGAGAAAAGATGTTTAAGGGCTAAGAGGGCAACCTGTAAGGCTTGGCGAACAAAAGCCAAGAAGAGCATCGTCCGCTGCTAGGAGATCAAGAAAGATTTGGTCTGAAAGGTGTCAGTGGGATGAGTATTCTCAGGAAGATGAGTTGCATCTGACGTAGCCATCCCTTCTTTTCTGACACCATTGCCCTCACCCTGCTTAGGCCTCTATTAAGAAGATCCTTCAGACTGTGTGTCTGTGCTAGTGTCTCTTTTTGCTAGTCACCTGTGTACTTAGGTCTTTGGTGATCTCTTTCTCAAATGGAAAAGTATTACTTCTTCTTTCCAGCTTCAGTTAAAATTGAATTTTAAGCTACATTTTCTCCTCCAATTATGTAGTCTGTGTACACTTTCAGTATAAGTTGCCAATTAAATTTTTTCTCTATAGAAAAATTTGGAATAGTATACATACCCTTAAGTGATGCCCATATTGACACTTACATTGGATCTTGTTTTAATATTCTGAACCAGAACCAGAGGATGATGATGTGATTAGACATATCATCAGGCTAAGAAGAAAGCTGGGTTGGCAGACAAAATTACCGCAATATAAGTTGGATTACGGGGATCCCAAAACTGCAGTTCAGAAGACGATTAGTCTAAAGGTATTATCTTATTTTATTCAGCTTTGTACTATAAAGGTTAATGTTTGAAACTGTATCTCAATCTTTATATCATTCATTAGACTACACTAGAGGCCCAGTGCACGAAATCCGTGCATTGGTAGGGTCCCTAGTGGCTGCTGGCCGCCGGCTGCCAGCTGGGGCCTCCCACCCTTCCCCCCGCCGGCCCTGCCCCCTGGTCAAACTCCCGGACAACTCCCGGTGGAGGGGACAATTTGCATACTATGCTTTTATTACAGAGGATTAGAATCATTATTATATTAATATCAAGTTATAATCTCATTTCATGGTGAATGCTTATGAAAAGTGTTTGACATCACTTCATTTTGCTTATTTAGAGAATGGAGAACAGATAAGACATCTGCCTGAAATTGGAATGTACTCTTACATTCATGTTTATCAACTTTTTGTGATTTAAAAAGAAATCCTAGTGTAAAACTGGATGCAAAATTCAAAATTACAGTGATTGGAAGCTGTTTAATCAGTTCAACAGCCTCTGAAGTCATCATTCACTGAATTATAATGAAGAATACTAAGTTCTCTTTTATAATAAAATCTAATTATCCAGAAAAGGCTAAATGATACTTTCTTTTTTTTTAATTTAAATTCTTTATTGTTTAAAGCAGTGGTCGGCAAAGTCATTAGTCAACAGAGCCAGATATCAACAGTACAATGATTGAAATTTCTTTTGAGAGCCAAATTTTTTAAACTTAAACTTCTTCTAATGCCACTTCTTCAAAATAGACTCGCCCAGGCCATGGTTTTTTGTGAAAGAGCCACATTCAAGGGGCCAAAGAGCCGCATGTGGCTCGCGAGCCGCGGTTTGCCAACCACTGGTTTAAAGTATTACATATGTCTCCTTTTTCCCCCATTGACCTCTTCCTGGCCCTTCCCACCCCCCATAAATGAAACTTTCTTATAGATTTTTATCAATAAAAGTTAGAAGTTTCAAAGCTAAACTAAATAAATTTGACTTAAAAATTTTCTTAGCGGGGAACGTGTGATTTCTCAGGCCCTCAAGTGAGCGAGGAAGAGACATGGGAGTACATTGCAGTAGCTCAGAACGTGGGCTCAGGGTCAGCATTGTGTCCAACGCCTCCTTTGCCACTCTCTGATGGTGACTTTTCTCCAATCAGCAAACTTCCCAACATATTAATTTATGCATCTGTTTAATGAGATTCAGAAGATCAATTTAAGAGACTAAAGTTAAGACATTAGAAACCCTGTGGCTGTAAAGGTACATATGAGGAACGCTTGTTACTCATTAACTGTTTATTGCTTGACAAATATTAGCTGCTAGTTATACTAAACCATCATCACTATCAAAAGAAATGATAAATTTAATATGCTCAAAAGGCTTCTGGTGTTGGCAGACAGATTTACTGGAAGTGCAGCATACATGGCAAAGGTATGAGTTCTTTGTAATAAGCATACACGGCCCTGGCTGGTGTGGCTCAGTGGATAGAGCATCGGCCTTCGGACTGAAGGGTCCCAGGTTTGATTCTGGTCAAGGGCACATGCGCAGGTTGTGGGCTCGATCCCCAGCAGGGGGCGTGCAGGAGGCAGCCAATCAATGATTCTTTCACATCACTGATGTTTCTATCTCTCCCTCTCCTTTCCTCTCGTAAATCAATAAAAATATATTTTTTAAAAAAATAAGCATGCATGAGTAAACATACAGATCAATTTTCATGAATGTTTTATCACCACATTAGGTATAAGAATGAAAATTAAGTGCATTAAATCAAGATTGATCTTGTTGAACTCTGATTAGACACAATTTGATGTGAGCTTTTCTCTCAATGTTATTTTTAATCTGTATTGACATTTCAATTTACTGAGTAATTTGCCAGGCATTTTACTACTTAATCTGGTCAAGTTAATTAAAAAAGCTTTTTTTAACCTCAGCAACCTTTAAAAGATGATGGCGAATTTGTATATTGCCTCACTCGGAAAGACCCTAACTTCTTCTGTAATCCATACGATCTTCAGGTCGTCTCTGCCCACAGAGCAAGGCATTGCAAAGAGTTTTGGACTGTTACTGCGTCATTTGTTTCAAAGGTAATATATGACAAAAGAATCAAGTTTGGCTGTAGATGAGGTGGTGTGGGGGTCAGAGAGAGAAAAAGCTTAATTATAAAGACAAGTAATTCTAAGCCAAATACAGGCTTGCATAATTTCTTGAAGATAGTTCATATGTTTTAAAGAAATAAAGTCATTTCATGCTTCCTATTTGCAGATTACCAAAATAGGTGCCATAGAAGATATAGAACTCTTACCTACTTTGGAATGGCTATTAGAAAGGAGATGTTTCTATTTACTACAAAAATTCAAGGTCGTTTCCAGTTTTCGGTGAGATGAATGAAACTGAAACTAATTATTTGTAATATGATCCTTTTGAAATAGTAATTTGCTGGATGACATCTGGGTTTTGCGATAGTAAAGCCATATTTATGGGAAATTATAGAGGAAATGGGGAAATATATATATTTGTGTTGGGGTTATAATTGAAACTTCGTTGCCTTAAGCGGGTGGGCCCGGCCAGGGTGTGTGGAAAGCTTTGCTTCCCCTGTTGCCAACGGCAACCCTGGCCTGCTCTCTCAAGCTCCATTCTGCCGCCATTTGTTTGAATTTGTTTACTTTCTATAATTGAAACTTTGTAGCTTGAGTGGAGGCTTAGGCCTGGCAAGGGCAGGCGGAAAGCTTGGCTTCCTCTGTTACCTAGGAAACCTTGCTCTCTGTGGCTGTAGCCATCTTGGTTTGGGTTAATTTGCATACTCGCTCTGATTGGATGGTAGGTGTGGCGTGTGGGTGTGGCGTGTGGGTGTGTCGGAGGTATGGTCAATTTGCATATATATTTTTTTTTTTTAGATAAAGGAAGCTTACCCACTTAAGTATTACAACTCTTAATTTTATCTTTTTGGATTACTATTGTAAGAAAAAGGTATTTTAAAGTCAAGCAAACTTCAATGGACTATAATGAACTTAATTTACTTTTTGATGTATTTATTTATTCAATGAATATTAATTGAGTCTGCTACAAACCAGGCATTATTCTAGATGCTGTTGAACAAACCAAACAATTGTCCAGCTCTCAAAGGACTTAGATTATAAAGGGTGAGAGATAATAAAAACACACATATATGCAGAATGTCAGATGGAGATGAAATACTGTCTTCCTATATAATAAAAGGGTAATATGCAAATTGGCCCTAATGATGGGACCACTGGGAACGATTGGTTGCTATGATGCGCACTGACCACCTGGGGGCAGACGCTCCACAGGAGCTGCCCCCTGGTGGTCAGTGTGCTCCCACAGGCGCTCTGCTCAGCCACAAGCTGGGCTGATGGCTGTGAGCGCCGTGGTGGTGGTGGGAGCCTCTCCCGCCTCCTCGGCAGCGCTCAGGATGTCCGACTGCGGCTTAGGCCCGCTCCCCAGGTGGACATTTCCTGAGGGGTCCCGGACTGCGAGAGGGTGCAGGCTAGGCTGAGGAACCCCCCCCCACCCCCGCACCCTGAGTCCATGAATTTTCATGCACTGGGCCTCTAGTCTATATATATAAAAGCCTAAGTGACTGTTCAACCGGTAGTTATAACGCGCACTGATCACCAGGGGGCAGACCCTCAATGCACAGGCATGGAAACATGGAACAGACTGATGAATCCTAGAGGGAAGGGGGGAGGGGAGAGGGTGGGAAGAGATTAACCAAAGCTCTTATATGCATACTAGAGGCCCAGTGCATGGATTCATGCACCGGGCCTCTTGCAATCTGGGACCCCTTGGGGGATGTCAGACTGCCAGTTTTGGCCCGATCCCTGCAAGCCAGGCCAAGGGACCCCGCCGGTGCACAAATCCGTGCACTGGGCCTCTAGTAAAGGAAAATAAAACAATTCAGGAGCTTGGCAGCTTGATTTTTTATTAAACTGATTGGGGTGACATTGGTTGACATGCTCACATAGGTATCAGGTATGTGCTTCTATATGTTGCACCGTGTGCCCACCACCCAAAGCAGCTTATTGATTGAGGCCATCATTTAAAAGTTTGTCTCGTTTGAAGTTTCTACCACATCAGGATTCCTGAGACTCTGTGATCCTTCACAACGTATCCCAGGCTGTTGTTCTTCCAGGATTTGTTTCTTGTTTTGTACTTTTAAAATTTCCTCTCTAATGTGTGTCTTTTCTTGTGGTCTGCTGCTATCTACTGGGGACTACAAAAAGAGAGAAATAACATTTTATTTCTTTTTTCTTTCTTTTTTGTTTTTTTTGTGGGTTCAAGGGTGAGAGTGAGGACCTGGAGGAGGTGGTAGAGGTCAAAGGAGGGATGAGCAAGTGTCGAGAAATAACATTTTAAATGATGACATTTAATATTGTAAAAACAGTTGGAATAACTAAGAGGCTGAAGAACTTTCTGGAAGACAAGTGAATGGGTTTTGTGGCAAAGAACGCATTCACTTACTGAACAAATACTTCTTGTGCCTGTTCTGTTCCACTGTTACGAGCCCTGGAGGTGCCACCATGTGAAAAATATACGAGGGCTCTGTCCCTAGAGAAGTTCTAGTCTCTGGAGGGAGATAGATAACAAGTAAAGCAATGAGCTGATTTCAGGTAGTGATAAGACAGGTGTGTGTGTGTGTGTGTGTGTGTGTGTGTGTGTGTGTGTGTGTGTGTGTTTTAAACAGGATGGCTGGTGAAAAGGGACCCATTCATGTGAGGTCTTGAAAGAGAAAAGTTCCAGACAGAATATAGCAAGCGAGTTAGTGTGTCTTCAAAGGTAGACGTGGTGTGACTGAAGCGCTGAAGAAGCTGGTAGCTGGTGCTGGTCTGGAACCTAAGGCACACGCACCACGAACGACCGAGTAACAGTCCTGAGAGGTTTCTTTCGCAGAATATGCGTGATCGCCGCATCCCTGTAGACACTGGTCATGAATCTAGATGTTTTTGATTCTGGACTATCAGCTTATATTAACGCAAAGTACTATTTTCTGTATTTATTTGAACTCTGACATTGTTGGACTTCCCACTGTTATCCTGGCCTTGTAATAAATCTCAGGGTCCATTCTGCTCTAAATCATTTTTATTGAATAAACTTCTGAAACTGAATTGGAATGGGAACAAGAATCATCTTTTTTTTTTTTAATATTCTTACTGATTTCAGAGAGGAAGGAAGAGGGAGAGAGATAGAAACATCAATGATGAGAGAGAATCATGGATCACTTGACTCCTGCACGCCCCCTACTGGGGATCAAGCCTGCAACCCGGGCATGTGCCCTGACCAGGAATTGAACCGTGACCTCCTGGTTCATAGGTCAACGCTTAACCACTGAGCCACACCGGCTGGGCAAGAGTCATCTTTTTATGTGACATCTGGCTTCAGTGAAAATCATTCATTTTCTTTATTCATGTTAAGAAAAGTGTAGTTTTAGTCAGGTTAAGACTTGTAGTTTTATTTAATTTTTAAATTTGATTTTTAATGCATCTTGTAAAGATTTTTTTTTATCATTAATATTGTAACAAGTAACATTTCCAAGACAAAAATAAGATAAATATGGAGTTAACGACTCAAGCTGGCGATGCTGTGTGTACACTGCGGGGATGACTTGAGCAGCATCATTAGCTCCTGACCTCCTGAGACTGGTTGGAGGTGAGTTCTGTGGCCTGGAGCAGACCCCCAGGCCACATCACTGGGCGCCCCTGGATTCCAGCTGGTTTCCAGGGCTCTTCCAGAGTCCTGAGGCGCCACGACCCTCTGGGTCTGAGTTCAAGTGAGAGAGGACCTGTTGGAGGATGCCTCTTCCGAGCCCGATTCAAGGTCAAGTTACTCCATGTATCTGAGGCATTTTCTGATTTCTGAGGCTTCAGCTGTGCCCGTGTGAGTGACATCCTGGGATTCTTATTGAACGGCTTGGATGGCTCGGTCTTTGATTCAAAATCAGCCAATGTCATCGCTACGATTGGCTGGCCTCTTGGGCCCTCCTCTTCCCACCACTTCCCCTTCCGCACCAGCTCTTACCGGCTGCGGCTGCGTAAGGGACTTCACTTTGGCAAATAAGGATCCGAACTCATCTCCGTGTTTATTTAACAGTGTGTCCTCAAGGCGGAAGTGTCCTGAGAGAGACTGTGATGTGGCATTAGTCCGCAAGGGCAGAAAATCAGTGGCAAAATGCACTTAGGGAGGTTGATGGAGATTTGCAGAAATAGTTGACATGTCTGTTTCATATGTTGGAAGCTAAGGGTGAGGAATGATCACCAGAGAAGCCTCTTAGCTCCTTCTCTTTGAGTTTTTAATATTACAAATGCGTCTTTTTAAGAAAGCGTAAGTATTAAATATTTTCAAAATGACATACATTGTCTTCCATTTTTACTTACCACCGTACAGTGATTTTTCTTATCAATGTACCTTTTCATTATCACTTGAAAATAGAACCTTCACTCTTCTTGGAATATGAGTTTCTTTTAAAAATAGCGAGCCAGTAAATGTTTAAAGGAAAAGAGTATGTTTTTATAGTTTTTATGTTTATTGGAATGTTGCAACTAAATCGATCATGCATCTATGAGGATTATAATGACTTTTATTTACATTTACACTTTGTTCTGTATGCGGTTGATTGTTCGGGAGAAAGTGACATGGTTTAGTATTTGCTTTAGGTGACTCAGGATGGATGAGGTGCCCTAGAGAATTTTCTCGTTTCACTAAGCCTTGACTAGATTTATGTAATTGTGATTTATGAATATAGACTGTAAGAAGTCTTTTTCTTTTCAGAATGAATAAGGCATTTGTTACTTGGAAATTGACCGTTAAAAGAATTAAGACAGACAGAAGCAGGTAAGTCTGGATAGAAATCTCAAGAGGAAGCATTATTTTAAATACGTAGTATGGAAGCAGATATAAATGCATATTCACTCGGTGATTAGAAAGTCACATTCCATAACATGTATGATTAAGTCTACATTTTAATATTTTTATATCTTAAACATAATGTTATGTGTGTGTGTATATAAATGTGTAGGGCGTGTGTGTATGTGTGTGTGTGTGTGTGTGTGTGTACATGTTCACCATTCTGTGCTGTAAGGGACTCGGAGTGCTATGAAGAGCCTAGGATGAGATTCCCTTGGTCATGTGATCTAACATTTTGCTTTCAAAAACCGGAGTGATTAAGTAATCCAAGGTAGATGACAGTGAACTCTATTTTGTAGGCTATCCGGCAGCCAGGTTTTGTTGCGGCTGCTGTTGTTAAACTTTTTACTTGGAGATGGTTGGGATTGAAATATAGTTGCAAGAAATGATGACGAGGGACCCCGGGCACCCTTTGCCCAGCTTCCCCCACTGGTAACGTCTTGCAGATCTGTGGGGAAATACGCCAACCAGGACAGTGTGATAGACATGACACGTGTTAACGAAAGGCATATGAAACTGATCATACTAGATATCTCTGAATTAGCTCCATTCACTCTGCAGGAGAGGTAACCAAGTCTGTGGGAATGTTTTTCACTTGCAGGTCGAGTTTGTACTGCCATCTTTTTTGGGCCGATGAGTTATTTCAAAGCTATTTGCTTTACGTAAAGGGACTTTGTGAAGATGCTTTTAATCGCAGAAATGATGAATGTGAAGATAATCCATCTGCCATGTGCCTTGTAAAGGTGGGAAAAAAGTAGCCCTAGTTGGTTGGGTTCAATGGATAGAGCAGCGGCCTGCGGACTGAAGGGTCCCCGGTTCCATTCCAGCTGAGGTTAGATGCCTGGGTTGCGGGCTCCATCCCCAGTGCGGGGCGTGCAGGAGGCAGCTGATCAATGATTCTCTCTCATCATCGATGTTTCTATCTCTCTATCCATCTCCCTTCCTTTCTGAAATCAGTTAAAAGAAGTATATTAAAAAAAGAAAAAGTATACTACTGTAAGCTAATATTGGTGTATAGAAACAAGGAAGAACAAATGGGGTTTTGAATAAAAGGAATATAGATATCTAGGTCCATAAGGAAACCATCAGTAAGGATGACTAATGTTCTAAAATACCGTAAGGATCTTTATTCCCTTGGGTAGTCAATTTTAATAGTTAACATTTCTTATAAATAATTTCTTCCTCGCACTTAACCTAAGTCTGTTATGCAGCCCTTTCTTTATTTGCAAAACTCCAAATGTGCGATATTATTTATAAATAATCTACATAACTGATAGTTACTAGCTAATCTTCCCTCACTATAGCATGTCAAAAATTGTAATAAGTTGCAACTCAAAGGTTTAGGTTAAATTTATGAATTCTCCTGTTCCACAGTTCTAAGAAAGGGTGAACTTCTTAATGAATGATTTAATTTAATTTACCTGGAATAGTTCTTTCAAAAAGGTTAAGTATATAAACTATACATTTTAAGAGTTTAATATACACTTGAACAGGATTCCAGTGACTTTCACTTCTCTTACCCACTGTGGAAGGGAGATAACTGAAAAGTAAAACTGATAACCATCTAGACTTAGAGAAATAGTAAGAGGGCTTGGACAAGTTATACATTTGACAAACAGCTCAAATTAATCGTGTTGACTATACACATGTAATAAGATGAATACTTGTACGTCAGTAGCTTATTTTTATAATTGGTCATGTGTATTGACTATCACATAGTACCATGGTCGGCAAACTGTGGCTCGCGAGTGTGGCTCTTCCACAAAATACCACGGCCTGGGCGAGTCTATTTTGAAGAAGTGGCGTTAGAAGAAGTTTAAGTTTAAAAAATTTGGCTCTGAAAAGAAATGTCAATCGTTGTTCTGTTGATATTTGGCTCTGTTGACTAATGAGTTTGCCGACCACTGACATAGTAGGTGCTCTAGTCTTTGAATGAATGAGTAAATAAAAGAATTAATGAAGAAAGATGGCTTAATCACTACATGTAAAGGCTATTTTGTATAGTTCTATTGAGAATATTAATGTTTCCAAAGGATTAAATTACAGTTAAGAAGGAGGCATTTCCCAGGGGAGTGTTTCTTGATACGGTTTAATGTAGAAGGAAATTGATTGGTCAGCCGTGGTATTCGATTGTTTGATGAATGGCTGAGTGACAGGATTTTCACTTCACTTCATGATGGGTTAAAGCAAAGGAGACTTGAGGATATCTGCAGACTGTGCTTGACATGTTAGTGGATGTCAATCCTAACAGAAAAGGGAGGTTAGGACTCTTTCCTGGGGACCTTAGCCATGTCAGCTTCCTCCAAACATCAGGGGAAGGGAACAGACCTTCCCAGGCAATCAGACGCATATTTGTTCGTTATCCTTTATATGCAAAGTGCTGTGCAAAGGAGATGCAGTGAAGTGAAAAAGGAAGCCCCGCTTACAGTTTATTGGGAAAGACTATTCTTTGCAGGTAAAAATGGCAACTGGTCCTGAGGGTATTCCCTCAGTTTTGCTAAGCATTCCAGCCCACCAGCCAGTTAGGAGGAAGTGAGGCAATCGTGCTAACTGGCAGGTAATGCTGGTAAAACAGCCGTGCCACACACACTGGGAGGAGGCCTTTGGCATTGGTTAGGGCGGGATTCACGAAGGAAGGCTTCATGAGCTAGGCCTCGCGGGGGTTGAGTAGCCAGGAGGAGCAGCTGAGTGAGGAACAGGAATGTGAGGAAAGCACTCAGTATGCGTTTGATTTGGAAGTTAGTTGGGTCTTGAACGTGGGGCCAAGAACAGACTCGGGGAACAGTAGGAGCAGACCTCCCCTTAGACAGGGGCGGCCCTGGCGAGGCTGTGAGGACAGTTGGCAAGAACAGGAAGGGGTTCCTGAGGCTGGAGAAACCAGGGTCAAAGGGAGGGAGAGCCGAGCCTGGGGTCGGGAATCGGAAGCTGGCCAGTGGTGCGTTAGGACTGGGGGCGCTATGCGGGCGTAGCTGGGGGTGCAGACACCAAAGAGGATTGACAGTGAGGAGGCGGGAGAGACGCAAGGTTACGGATGCATACACTGGGATTGTTCAGAGGCGAGGACCATGAAGGGGGTTGAGGTTTCCAGTCTAGTCCCCGGGTCGAAAGCACACCTTTAACGGGGCCTGGCGTGGCTGGAACCAGAAAGGAAAGCATGCATGTGGGTCATTTCACCCAGACCTTCGCTTTCAAACGGCAGATGGAGTCCTGGAGAGAGAGTGACTGGGCCAAGGCCACACAGCCAGCTGGAGTTGGGACTTGGTTTCCCATTCACGGGTGATTGTACTTTTGGGGGGACGGTGCTTTGAGTGCTTAATAAAACCTGAGTTTTTGTTTCCCACCCCTTTGGGAGGAGGGTGCAGTGCGTGGGAGTGTACAAGTCGCTCGGTTGGTTTTGTGCAGAGTCAACTCTGAGAACTATTCTTAAAGAGCAGCCATTGCAAGTGTCTGAATGTGTTATTTAGGAAAATTCGTGTGATGCTGGTTTGTTTGTGGGGAAAGTTGTAGGTGAGGAGGTGCAGAGTTAGCGATCGGTTAGTATGGACTGTAGTCATGTAGGCGTAAGCAGCAAGAACTTGAATTAGGGTGTCGGCAGTGAGATCAGAATGGAAGGGAGATTGGAGACATTTAACCGGAAAAATCAGGTTATGGGGCCAGGAGAGAGCGAGAACACAGAGTTAACCCACAGTTTAAGGCCGGAGCAGTACTTCTCAATCTTATTTTACCTTTGGAAGGTCATTCATTATAAAGTAGTATCGCCATATACTAGGGATAAAGATGTCCACGTTTATTGATGGAAATGTATTTTGGCAAGAGCCTTAACGTGATATGGGAAAAACAAACAAAAATCGAAAGGAGGAAGGAGGATGGGATATATGTGAATGGTTGAAACGCTCAGGGAGGAGTTCAGTAGCATAGTTGATGGAAATTTCTCCGTGCCGGATTCCGAGTAAATTCAGGAGAATACTTACCTTACTTGTATAGTTAATTTTAATCTCTTTATCCTACATTTAGTGTGTATGTTTTTAAGTTTTACAGCAATTGGGACTTCAAGGTAAAGCAATTCCTGAGATTGGTGATTCCCCGGGGTTCATGGATATTTCAAAAACACATCAGTTCTTGAATTGTTTGGCTTTGGCTTACTTTAGTTACAATTAAAATAATGTATTTTTCTGTTTGTTTTTTTAAATTAAGATTTACTTATATTTAACTATGGGTGTTCGAATAGGAAAAACATATAAGGCATATAGTGTATAAAGCATAACCTACAAATGAAAATATAAAATATGCTTGTTATGATGTGAGAAGATGGCCAAAATGTTCTCTCTCTCTCTGTCTCTCTCTCTCTGTTCTCTCTCTCTCTCTCTCTCTGAAATGAATTTTGACTTTGCACCACTCACCATTTATTATCCTTTAGCTGGATAGGTTTCGGACATACTCTCTAGATGAATTTTGTGAGGAACAGTTACAGCAAGCTTCCCGCACATTCAAACAACTTGAGGATATCAGGGATAAAGCCATTGCAGAAATGAAAATTACACTTTTAAAGGTAACTCTTGAATTATATCCTCTCAATTGATCAGTTTGTATGTTACTGACGAAAGCAATTGCTTCAAATTGCATCCCTGGAGAAAGTGTTGGGAATGGGCAGATAGAGGGACCAAGGTAGTTAATTAGCCAGCTAACTAGTACTGTGCATTCACTAGCTGCCCGTACAGGAAATTTTCCAGGTGTTGTATAGAGTGCAAATACATGTGCGTCTCAGTGTATGTGTGTGTTTATTGCATTGTAGGTGGCAGAAAAGGAAGAAATTAGAGAATATTTTGAGTCAAGCTTCTCTAAAGATGCCAGATCACATTTCAAGCTGCCTGTATATCGACGTTTATTAAAAAAAATGTTGAGGTTTCTCATGCTGGTTGACTACATATTTCAGGAACTCATCCGCCAGCTGATGAACACTGCGGTCACGCTACTTTTGGAATTATTTATTAGTTCTGCTAGAATGCCATTTTCAGTGGAAAAAAAGAATGAAAATCTAATCAAGTAAATCATTTTTTTTTTTACTGATAAAAGGAATTTGTAATCATAGTGTTGCAAACATTGATTGTCCATTATAGAGGAAATAGCCAATAGTTGACGTGAGAATTTGAAAATGCTTCTTATAGCAAATTGTATGTACTCAATTTTTACAATGACCTGGCAAAACTTAATACTGTCCATAAAACTTAAGAAAAGTTTCCAATATTTCTTCAAAATTCTGCATATGTCTTATTGCCATATAAAATATGGGCTGTCCGGTACCATTTGAAGTTCAGATACATGGTAATTTTTTAGTATGTCTCAAATATTACTCTACTAAAAATTATTGTTTGAAATTCCAGTTTACTGGGTGTTTTGCACTTTTATTTGCTAAATCTGGAAATTCTGTGTATAGGGCTAGTTCAAAGTTCAGGGCTAGTTCTTAAAGATACCAGGGTGATTCGAGAAGGAGCCATAAGCTTCAATTGGAATTTGAGTCAATTCCATTCTGCTATAATGAGACATAAGAATTTTTCATGGTAGTAAAATATAAATAACAAAATTTACCATGTTTAAATATGTAATTCAGTGGCATTGAGTACATTCAGTATTGTGTAACCATCTCCAGAACTTTTTCATTGTCCCATTCTTACATTTTATGAAACTCTGCACCCATTAAACAATCACTCCTTGTTCTATGGGTACGCCCCCCACCAAGCCCTTATAACCTCTGTTGTGCATTCTGTGTCTAGGAACTTACCTATTCTGAGTACCTCAGATAAGTGGAATCATACAATATTTGTCTTCGTTTTCACTTCGCACCATGTTTTTAAGGCTCACCCATGATGGAGCATGTAACAGAATTTCCTTTTTAAGGCTGTGTAATATTCCAGTGTATAGATATACCACGTTTGGTTTGTTTGTTCATCTGTTGATGGTAGTTGAGTTAACCTTTTGGCTATTGAGCCACACCAGCCGGGCAAAGCTGCAACATTTTAATTTCCACCAGCAAAGCACCAGCTTTCTACCTCACCAACACTGCTCTTTTCCTTTTTAAATACCCAGCCTAATTGGTAGGAAGTGATATCTTGTTATGGTTTCGATTTGTATTTCCCTAATGATGAGTGATGCTATGCATACTTTTGCATACTGATTGGCCATATTTCTTTGGAGGGATGTCTAGTTATTTATGTATTGTGGATATGAACAAGATATAAGAATTTAAAAGACTATGCTTTTTCTTTCCATTTCTTAATCTAGAACATACAAGGATGCCTTTTCTCTTACTGGAAAGATGACCAGTGATTATGAAGAACTTGTTACTAATTCAAACTTATATGCTACTTCTGTTCCAAAGTCGAACTTAAAAGCAGAAGCTGATATTAATGAGGTAAATGGTCTTTGAAAAATGTAAACATAGATTTTTTAATGAAGGAATAAATGAAAAGTAAGTGAAATGAATAAGTTTGGAAATTAAAATGTGATTTATGAATGCTCAATTTCTTACCCAAAGCACACACACAAACGCACGCACACACACGTGCACCTCTACTTCCTCTATAGAAAGCTATATTTACACTTACCTCCATGCATCATTGTGTTCTTCCTATGTACCAGGCACTGAATTAGGCACTGAAATAGTGGGCAGTGCTCATGGAAATACCAGCCAGAGGTTATTTTCCAGAGTGAGCTATGCAACACTTTATATATTTATTTGGAATTGCCTGTTATGGACTTCCTTATTGTGGTAAAACAGCAGAAAATGGGCCACTTGAACCACTTTTCAGTGGACAATTCAGTGGCATTGGTGCATTCCCAGTGTGGTGCGACCATCACATCCCACTTCCAGGACCGGTCCATCCTCCCACACAGACACGCTGTCCCCGTGTGTGTAGGACTTTTAAGGCTGGCAAATCGCCGTCAGCATCTACCTAAGCTCTTTCCCCAGGAGCCTACCCGGGTGCTGGTGGCGTTTCTGTACACGTTAACTGCCTCTGTTTGTTCATAACCGGAGCTGAAGGTTGGGGTTCCAGCAGGTGACTGCATCGAGACACACTAGACGCCTCCAGCACAGCCGATCACTTCATGGACATGAGGGATCAATACATTGAGAACTCAGGCCTAGACAGAGCCTACGAGCAGTTACATTGTGTGAAGACAATATCGATACCCCAGATCCTCCTGGTTCTCAGTAGGGGTGCCTATACTCACATGTGCCTGTGAAAGGGAGGAGCCATGACCTGGGGTAACGAGTGTGAAACATATTCCTGATGTGTAAGTCCTGAGCCTGAGTGCACAGGAGCATCACCTGGTCAGCTTCTAAGTGATTCAGATTCCTGGCCTTGACTCTGACTCTCTAACTCAACATCTCTTGGGATAGGGCCTAAGAATTTGTATTTATTAAGCTCTAAAATGATTAATATTTGGCCCCTCTGGCATTCATTTATACAGTTTTGGGGAAAATACTGCAGTATTTCATTTATTTTTCCATTAACTTACTTTAAAAAATATATATTTTATTGATTTTTTACAGAGAGGAGGGGAGAGGGATAGAGAGTTAGAAACATCGATGAGAGAGAAACATCCATCAGCTGCCTCCTGCACACCCCCCACTGGGGATGTGCCCGCAACCAAGGTACATGCCCTTGACCCGAATCGAACCTGGGACCCTTCAGTCCGCAGGCCAACGCTCTTTCCACTGAGCCAAACCAGTTAGGACAACTTACTTTTTTAAACATGCAAATAGCAGTTATCTGGCAATACAATGGTATTCAGTTAAACTGAAGTTATTATTGATCATGTAAAATTTAGGACTGTATTATCTAAATGTCCTTTTAGTTCTATATTATCACCAGAACTGTAACCTGTCTGTTACATTAGATTTTGAATTCCATTAAGTTGGATAAGGACTTGACAAAATATGCACCAGTATTTGAAGTAAATCTGCACTTGAGAATTCCTTCTGAGAGCGATTCTTCCAGAAACTCGAGAGAGAGCTTCCAGGAATCTGACCGGTGCTCTGAGAAATCTGTGCTGTACGAGGAGGAGTCAGAAAACGAAGTCGGCAGCGACATCAAACCCTCAAGTGACGAACTCCTAATAATGCAGCCGAAAGCCACGACTTTTAACCTTGAAGAAATTCTGTCAGGTGAGATGAATGAGACGGTTAAGCATGAAGGGAAGGAAATAGCCTGACAGCTGGCGAATCGCAAGTGAGAGAAGAATGCAGTCGTTTATGGATGATCGCTCAGTAGGTTGTGATTTTCAGCAATGTTGAAGGAAGGATGCTCTGAGGAGGTATAAACTCAACAGGCCATTTGTAGTGGATACGAGCAGTAACACCATTACCCATTTTTTTTTTAACACATAATCTTTTATTTTTTAATGCATTTTTTATTGATTTTTTTACAGAGAGGAAGGGAGAGGGAGAGAGAGTTAGAAACATCGATGAGAGAGAAACATCGACCAGCTGCCTCCTGCACACCCCCCACTGGGGATGTGCCCGCAACCAAGGTACATGCCCTTGACCGGAATCGAACCTGGGACCCTTCCGTCCGCAGGCCAACGCTCTATCCACTGAGCCAAACCAGTTAGGGCCCATTTTTTAATCTTAATACCACTGGTCACTGAGGGGGACCTGAGGAACCCCCTTCATGAGGACGGATAGCACCTGGGATGCTAGTTAACATGCACACTCTTGGGCTCCCTCTGAGACCTCCTTAGTCAGAATTGGGGGTGGGGGTGCTGGCTGGCATTACCTTTCCAATTGATTCTTAGGGTGTTTGGGAAGCACTGATATATATCAGCTTGTCATTTAGCTGATATAAATATCAATCAATTTTTTATTCTCTTTTTTTTTCAATGGATTCTAATAGATATAGAAGCCATGACTGATTTTGATAGTAAAACCGAGGATGATGAGTAAGTAGCACACATTTCTGAAATTATAAGTAATTAGACTTGATGCTAGTTCCTGCATCCTTTTGAATTTGCTTTCATTATTTTCTCTTGTAGATTTTTAGAATTCCCTACAAATCTCTTAATTGCTCCCAACAGACTGGACTTTTCAATAAAAATTCAAAATATGCTGGCTGATATTGAAAAATGCATAAGTAAGTATTTTAAAAGTTTAATTAGATACATTATATTCTTCAGCAATATTTTCTTAAATTTAGGCATTGGAAGCTTTTAGCCACGTATGTGGCAGACATTACGGAATATGAGAGATCATAAATTCACACTCTTTGGGATCAATCCATGTGAATTTGAAATTATTTGAGCATATGTGGGAATTATACCCACAACCATAGAATTAGGAAAATAGTGGAGGCGTGGATTTTTTTCAGTAATGTACTACAGAATTTTATGAGACTTAAATAAGTAATACCTTCTATATCATAGCGAAACAAAGGTATTGTTTCCTCCTTACATAGTTTTTGTTGTTAAAATATCACCTGAGGATATTTTCCATTGCTTTCAGAGAGAGTGGAAAGAGTGGGGGAGAGAAAGGAGTGAGAGAGAAACATCGATGTGAAAGAGACACATTGATTGGTTGCCTTTTGCACGTGCCGCGACCAGGGCCTGGGATCAAACCTGCAACCCAGGTACCTGCACTGAGACCCTTCAGTGTGCGGACCAACGCTCTATCCACTGAACCACACTGGCCAGGGCTTAAATAGATTTTTATTAATGCTTTTCCAGCTGGGTGTACGCATTCTGAAATCACATGGCAGTCACCAGCCTGGCCAACGAACCGATCCCTTCTCCACTGTCTCAGTCTCACAGAGATCCTGAAACACCAGGACCCGCTGTGGCTCCTTGGATGCAGCAGCATTCTCCAATCACATCACCAGAGTTGGCTGAGTTCAGAGGCTCCTCTTTCCAGCCTAAACCAGTATCCAGTTCAATGTTTGTTTTTTTAAATATATTTTTATTTATTTCAGAGAAGAAGGGAGAGAAACATCAATGATAAGAGAGAATCATTGATCGGCTGCCTCCTGCATGCCCCCCACTGGGGGTCGAGGGTGCAACTCTGGCATGTGCCCTGACTGGGAATTTAACCGTGACCTCCTGGTTCATAGGTTAACGCTCAACCACCGAGCCACACCGGCCGGGCTCCAATGCATTGCTTGATTTCTTTTTGTAAGCTCAGGAATCCAGTCTGTCTCATTGTCCTTAATGTTGAGTTGTGAGAGGTCTTTATATGTACTCTCGATACAAGTTCTTTATTAGTTATAAGATTTGCAAAATGTGCCTTACCTTTTCATTTCTTTCTCACAGAGCTAAACTTCTTCATTTTGATCAAGGACAGCTTATCAATTTTTTGTCTTCATAGATGATACTTTTGATTTCATGTCTAAAGACTCTTAGTCTAACTGAAGGTCACACAGACCTCTCCTACATTTCCTCCTAGAAGATTTCTAGATGTGTGTTTTTTTAATTTTAGGGAGATGGTGCATCTTGAGTTGATACTTTATAATGTCTAAAGTGGAGGTGCAAGTTATTTTTTTGCCTGTGGAGCTAGATTATGAACTCATTGATAGCAGAGACTGTGTCTTCTAATCTTTGTATCCGCACGTTGGTAGAATGGTCTTCGAATAGCATATACACGTCAAATCCTTGTTAGCTTAATGACTTATTCTCAGTTTCTGTTTTAATCATGCTTCATCACGCTACCACCAGTTACCTATGAGTGATTCTTTTGTTTCCATAATATTAAATCCAAACTTTTACACCTGCCTTTAAGTCCCATTTATACTATCTAGTTCCCATGATAAACCATTTTCAGTTATCAGTAGTTCTAGATGTCATGGATAATTATACAGTGTCAGGACTTCAGACAATATTAACTTTTTACTCATATATTTTAGCCCAAATTATTCCTCTTGACCAAGATCCCCGCCTGTCTGACTTTACTGATTCGGATTTATCGAATGCAGCAGAAAGCGGAATAGACTCTAAGAAGCAAGCCAGATGGCCAGATTGTCAGACCCTTTTTGAAATGGATCCTACCTACCAAAACAAGGTACGTTTAGAAACTGTGTGTCTTAGGGAATATTTGGTTTGAAAACCGGAAACTCAGTGACGTTCTTAGATGAAAAAATACCGTGTAATTTATAGCGATTGGAAAAGCCTTCCCATTTTTTCTTCCTCGTGGTATTTCACTTCTGTTCACTTTTTATTCCCCAACATCGCTCTGAGAATGAGCTTTCTCTTTCATGGTTCCCTCTGAATATTGCCTTGCTGTTTTGTTGACTTGCCATGACTCTGGCTTTTCCCACTACCATCCAACTGGGTA
Source organism: Eptesicus fuscus (assembly GCF_027574615.1). Classification (NCBI taxonomy): domain Eukaryota; kingdom Metazoa; phylum Chordata; class Mammalia; order Chiroptera; family Vespertilionidae; genus Eptesicus; species Eptesicus fuscus. Next base: position 6,428,789 of record NC_072496.1, on the reverse strand, counting down.
TTTTTTGTTCAAATTCACGAGAGAATGTAATGGTTTTAGCCTGGATCAGGATTCCACCCTATCCAGAGTAGTTGTGTTTTGGGAATTGGGTAATATCGCATAGTATATAGAACTGGCATTTTCTTTTTTTTTAAATTCTCACCCAAAGACATTTCCCCCCACCCCCATTAATTTTTAGAATAAAATGGAGGGAGGGCAAGGGAGAGAGAGAGAGAGAAACATCGATGTGAGAGACACATCCATTGGTTGCCTTCCTCATATACACCATACACATAGACAAGGGCATTCTCATTCACTTGGAGGATTTCCATGACAATATGCATGCTGCTCATTTAGATATGAGGGGCCAGGGAATCCAACCTGGAACCACAGTACATGCCCTTGACCGGGAATCGAACCGCATGCAACCTTTTAGTCTGTGGGCTGACGCTCTGACCACTGAGCAACCCGGCCAGGGCTAGGACTGGCCTTTTCTAGAGCACAGAGCACATACACTAAACCCCGGTGACCAGCAGAGGAGTAACCGGCTGGTGTCTCTAGAACATGCCAACTGTCTAGTTAAATAGCCTTGTACACCTTTACATACCCGCCAGGTATAAACAAGTGATGTGAATGTCTTAGTGTTCTATTTCTAACATATTTATTTAGTAGAGGTTTTGAATGAAATGAGCTCACCAGATTCTCTTCAACAGAATTATAAACTGCCTCTCAGCCTTGGGTGGCCATTAGCTTGTCTGGTTTATTTTTCTTTCTTTGAAAAAATAAACTTTATTTTGAAATTAAAAAAAAGAAATGAACGGGACATATAACTGCTGTCTTACATATTTTTAACGGAATTACGAGTTTATCGGGCCATGCTCTCTTCACTCTCAGAATGAAATTCTGTCGTGTTTTTCTTTACAGATTGTGTGCCTCCTGGCCATTCTGGGCAGTTCCATGAACCTCGTGAACGGGTATAGCCGCAGGTTCGTAAAATACTGCACGATGGTGGAGAGGGCCAAGGTCACGGGCATGAAAATAGCATCGATGGAGGAGCTGACTTCGTCGCAGTTTCGCACCATCCTCGCCAAGTTCTTCGGTTACCTGCGCGATGTGGTCAGCATGGTCACCGAGAAGCGCATCGGCATCTTCGCCGTGGTGAGTGCGGACTACCAGGCCGAGTGCCTGCCGCACATGGAGGGCATCCTGCAGACCAGCCAGGACCTCCTGCGGGCCGTCATTGAGAAGAAGAACACGCATCTCCTGGAAGTAAGTGTTCTGAAAACGCCTGTTGCTTGAGAATCTTCCAGATTAGTCCATTATAATCTCAAAATAGGTACTTGGGAAGCACACACGATGACTGTTATCCTCGGAAAAGGCCAGTACGCATTTATTTGTTGAGGTCTTGGAGCAGGTGTCGGGTCCTCGGAGAAACCCTCTCTGGAATGGCAGCCCGCGTCGCGTCCTGCCTCCTCTCCCCGTCGGGAGTCCGGCACGGTGTGACGCGGGGCGGGGAAGGCGCCGTGGGAATTTGGGTGAGGACCACTCTGGCTGCAGGGTGGAGACTGGGTGACAGTGGGACAGTCGGGGAAAGCCGTCTGTCATCTAGGGGACAGGTGATGATGCCTGGAGCCAGGCACGTCGCAGGTGCGGGCTGAGAAGTGTATGGATGTGAGATTTATTTAAGAGAGGGAGTCAGCAGGCTTTAGGGATGGACACCGTGGAAGGAAGGAAAGAGCAGGGACTGATGCTCTGGGGTTTTGGTGAGGCAGCAGCGTGGGCAGTGACCTTATTCACTGGGCCAGGGAGCTCAGTGCTTGTCCGATTGGGTGACACTCAAGTAGAGACTCAGATACGCCTGTCTGGGTCTCAGGACAGAGTCTAGACGGGAAATATATATCTAAATGAGCAGCATGCGTATTGTCATGGAAATCCTCCAAGTGAATGAGAATGCCCTTGTCTGTGTGTATGGTGACAACAGGAAAGAGCCGCCCCGGCCAGTGTGGCTCAGTGGTTGATCACGGACCTGTGAACCAGGAGGTCACGGTTCAATTCCCGGTCAGGGCACATGCCCAGGTTGCGTGCAAGAAGCAGCCAACTGATGGCTCTCTCTCATCATTGATGTCTCTCTCTCTCTCTCCCTTTCCCTTCTTCTCTGAAATCAATAAAAGTAGATTTTCCTAAAAAAAAAATAGAAAAGAACAACAGAAGCCTGATGAATATCAACATTGGGGAGATTGCTAGAGGAAGAGGAGCCCCCACGTATACCAAAGGGATTACCAAAGAGATCAAAGAACGCCAGGGAGTGTTTTGAGAAGGAGGAACATTCAAGAATTGTTAACGCTATAACAGAGAGTTGAAGAGAAGATTGCAAAGGGACTATTCGATGAACAGTACTATGTGCTGTATATAATGAAATGCACATTATCTTTAGATCCACAATAATCCTGTAACTTAAAAAACGACTCGGTTTAATTTAGGTTACATTTCCCAACAAGTATTAGGACACCCCAAAAACACTGCTTATGAAACAACGGGCTTATTTGTCTCGGGTAGAAGTATAAACGCTGGTCGGCCGGGGCTGGGGCAGTAGCTGTGGTGCAGGCAGGGAGCCAGGCTCCTCCTCCTCCTGCTCTGTGCCCCTTGATAGTGACGCTGCCCCCGAGGCACTTGGCTCACACTCGGCACAGCCAGGGCAGGGGAGGCCGGCGGAGCAGCGCGGTGCGTTTCCATCACGTGCGGTTCTGTCAAGTGCGCGAGTGGCACTTGGCGTGACCTGTCCGTAAGAGAAGAGCTCTCAGCCCCGTCCTCCCATCAGAACAGGTGGAGAAGGAACTGGGCAGGTGCAGTGAGAAGGCCCATCCTTTAAAGGAGAAAACGGGGAGCATTTAGAGTGTTCTAGAGCAAGAGTCAACGTTCGCTGGGCAGAAAAACGAGAATCGCCCTTGGTTGTCGAGTAAGTCGTTTGATTGGTCCGTCTCGGCAGCCTCCGGCTCAGGCCTCTGGGGCAGTGTCCTTGCCCTCTGCCCCCTGTGGCCCCTGGTTGTGCCCTGTATGACGATCCCCTGGGTTACCCTTCGGGACCTCAGCCAGGCCGGCATCGGAGGGGTGGTGCAGGTGTAGCAGCGCATTGTCTGTAGGACGAGCTCGGAGGGCTGGGGGCGCCTTAGGGAATGGCCTTGGCGGTGAGGCTTAGGCGGCTTCTTAAAAACATACGTTTGATTTGCCTCTGGTTTCATCCGTGCTCAAGTCTGGACACGATTTTTAAGCCTGAGCGTCTTGACATTTAGCGGCTGGCTCTGCGCTCTATTCCTGCCTGCCAACCTTAAAAGTGTGATCGCTTATTTGAGGCTCCGACTTGGGAGGGAAGGTGACTTCCTTAATAGACTTTGCCAGCGAGCTGTCCAAGAACCCTGTCCTCCCACAGAAAACCCTCCAGGGAGAGTTCTTTGTTAAAGGCGAGGGCTCAGGCTCCCTCTTTGAAGCCACCACTTTTGAGCGCAGACACGGCTGCTGTCTCGCCCTCACCGGCCTTTGCAGTCAGCTCTCCGCCAAAGGCAGAGAAGAATTTTCTCATCCAGCTTCATTCCCCTCAGTCTGTGCCCAGCCTGAGTTCATCTCTCACAGGATTTCGCTCAGAGGACAAAGAGGAACCAGAATACGATGCAAAATGTGTCCTATTCTTTACCCTAAAGCGACGGCGTTGGTGAGCACATTATCTGAGTCCCAGGTACCATGTGGCACAAACACGTCTACTTGCCCAGCCTCCCAGGTCTGGGCATGGACTGCCCCCAGGAGATGAGATGTTTAGGATGGTGTCACTCACTCATTCTCCCCGCCTCCAAAAATGAGATGTTGGGACAATTGAACTCCCCACTCCTACCCTCCACCAACGGTTAGTCCTCAGGGAGATGACTTAGTACTTTTAGTTCTAGATCATTCCTAACATACCAATATGTCTCTTCTATTAGGAACATTTTTACGTGACACTCAAGGTCATCTTCATTGAGTTTTTAAAGGTTGAATTACGCAGAAATGAATCAGTATAATGTTTACAAACTCTGATGATGGGGTGAGCCTGCTGTAGTTCAAAACCTCTGCTATAGCCAGATGGAGAAACAGGACTAGACCTGATTTAACTTCCCGTATAAAGAGAATAGAGGACTGAAGCAAACAAATGAAAGAAATACTTTTAGATACTGCATCACCTGCAGTGTAGGATTGTGGTCCTGGAGACCAGGAAAGCAAATGACACACGGGATTGCTACCTGGAGGGAAGTTTGGGACTACAAGTGCAGGGAGGAGGACCCGGGAGAGCGCCCAGTGGCCTCACTGAGCTGAGATGGCTAACATTTTCACTTTTAGAGTCAAAGAAGGGAGCTAGGAAAAGCAAAACAAAACAATAAAAACCACCACCACCACCACCAAAATAACAAAACAAAACAAAACAAAAAACCCCAAAAATAACAAAAATAAAAACCAGCAGAAAAGTGCATAGAGGGTCCCAGGTCCCAGGACTGTTTCCCAGCTGCAGTTACCAAGCATGTCTGTGCAGGGGCCTGGAGCCAAATCCACAGAGATGGGCTACAACCCCCAGAGCTGGAAGCAGAACCATTGCCAGGGCTCCTACGAGCCCAGGCCCAGCCAGTCAGAGTGGAGGGTCGCAGTGGGTATACCGGGTGTTCAGTGGAGACCCTAGAGGGTTTCGCCTTAGCAATGGAGCTGGTCACTAAAGGGGTCGGCATTCTAAATCCAGAGATGAAAACTAGGCCTCCAAGGGATCAAACTGCAAAAGATGTGCAAACAACCCCCTCACCAAAGGAAGGACAGCACCCTTTAAAGAACTGCAGCAAAAATCAGACCTCTGTGACATGCAGCACCAGCAATGCCTGGCTTTTAACCAGAAATTACTAAACACAGGACGGGGCCAAAGTAGCTTGGGGCACCTGTCCTGAGAGTTCTGTTGGCTCATTCTCTTCTGGCTGCTGCATACCCCAGAGGTATTTTTGTTTCCGGAGGCTTTGGGTAGTTTTCCTTTACATAATTAAGGAAATTCCCTTATTTTGAAAGGAATTCCTAATATAGTAGAATTTTTTATATCATAAGTGAATTTTATCAAATGCTTATTCTGCAGCTGCTGTAATGATCATACAGTTTTTCTTTCATCTTTCAACGTGGGTAATTACGTTAATTGACTTTCTAAGGTTAATCTCGCATCCAAATGGATAGATTTAGATTGCCAGCATGCACAGGCATATGCATGTACATTATTACTTTTTTTTTCTTTAACATATATTTTATTGATTTTTTACAGAGAGGAAGGGAGAGGGATAGAGAGCTAGAAACATCGATGAGAGAGAAACATCGATCAGCTGCCTCCTGCACACCCCCGACTGGGGATGTGCCCGCAACCAAGGTACATGCCCTTGACTGGAATCGAACCCGGGACCCTTGAGTCCACAGGCTGACGCTCTATCCACTGAGCCAAACCAGCTAGGGCCATTATTACTTTTTAAAATATGTTTTTATTGATTTCAGAGAGGAAGGGGGAGGAAGAGAGAGAAACGTTAATGATGAGAGAGAATCATCAATCGGCTGCCTCCTGCACGCCCTCCACTGGAGATCGAGCCTGCAACCTGGGCATGTGACCCGACTAGGAATTGAACCATGACCTCCTGGTTCATAGGTTGAAGCTCAACCACCGAGCCACACCGGCTGGGCTGCATGCACATGATTTCTAAGATTTTTGCATTTATGCTTGTAAGCGAAATTGCTTTGTGATTTTCTTTTCCTTGACCATCCTGATCTGGTTTTGGTATCAGTGTAACTAGATGATGTCTTCATTTTTTTTTTCTAGCATTATAGTTATGTAAGTTAGTGTGAGATATTAAAAACGAGTAATTACTCTTCTAAAGTAGTGAAAAATCACTATATAATTATCATTGACGTGTCAACGATTGCAGGTTGTAGAAACGTCCTTGAAAAAACTGGAATGTCATCCCATTGAAATAGAAGAATTTATGGAACATTTTACTTTTCTGGATGCGATTTCCTCCAAAATATCCAAACTGGAGAAAGAGTATTCAGCAGTTGCTCAGCTACATTCTGTCTTAAGTTACTACCAGGTCTATATTTCAGAAGAGCAAATTGCCATCCATAAAATCCTTCTAATCAAGTTTGCGCAGCTCAAGAGCGCTGTGAAGCTAAGTAAAGCGAACAAGGATGCTGCTGTCGCCAAGTTCAGAGACAATCTGGAAGCCTACGTCACGGGCCTGCGGGTTGACGCCAGTCATTTAAAGGCCAAGGTGAGTGTTGGTTTCTCATGAAAGGTCACCGGGGTCTTGGTCTCACGCGGGCCTGAGCAGGCAGGAGTTTTCCTTCTGCGGACTCTCAGGGGAATGATTGAAGGGATGGATTCTTCACCGGGAACCCACAGACAGAATTTGGATGATGTGTGAATGGGAATGGCAGGTGAAAGGACATGTCTATTCTCACGAACCTCCAGCTGAGATTTTGCATCTGTTTCCATTATGAGGGAACGTAGACGGCAAACAACAGCAAAGCTGGCTCCCCACGGGCTTCAACAGACTGCCCGAGGGGCTGGGGCGGGGGAGGCACGGCATGCAAAGGGCAAAGAGACCCGGAGGTCTTCCTGGGCCTTAGCCTGGGCCAGGGGTGAGGCCCGTCCGGCCCGTGGGCCTATGGGGCCGTGAAATCACTTGGTCTGGCCCTGCCGAGGCATTAGGGGTGAGTTAGTTAAATGTTTGACCAAATATAGCAGGTTAATTTTTTTTTTAATTTCTTAAAATTATTACTATTTTTTTATTTTGTTGTTGACAATATTACGGATGTCTCCCATTCCCCCTCCCCTGTACCTCCCTCTGCCCGGCTCCTCCCCCCTCCTCCCCCCAGGTCTTCGCCACCCTATTGCTCGTGTCCATGGGCTGTGCATATAAGCAGATAAGCTCTTGGGTTTATCTCTCCTCATCCCCCCACCCCAACATGGAGGCATGTCAGTCTGTTCCAGGCCTCCCTGCTTGGGGTCTTATTTTGTTGGTTAATTAGTTTTGTTCATTAGATTCCACAAATAAGTGAGATCATGTGATATTTGTCTTTCTCTGACTGGCTTATGTCACTTAGCATAATAGTCTCCAGTTCCCTCCATGCTGTCTCAAAGGGTAAGAGATCCCTCTTTTTACTGCTGCATATTATTCCATTGTGTAAATGTGCCACAGCTTTTTATCCACTCATCTACTGATGTGCACTTGGGCTGTTTCCAGATCTTAGCTATTGTAAGTAATGCTGCTATGAACGTAGGCATGCATATATTCTTTCTGATTGGTGTGTTTCGGGGTTTTTAGGATATATTCCCAGAAGTGGGGTCGCTGGGTCAAATGGCAGTTCCATTTTTAATTTTTTGAGGAAACTCCATACTGTTTTCCATAGTGGCGGCACCAGGCCGCGTTCCCACCAGCAGCGAATTTTGTACGGCCCACGAATGATGTTATGAATATAACACAAGGCAGCCGGGGCTGCGAGGGCCGAGCCCGCTTACCATCTGACGATGGGAAAATTATTTACAACCTCAGAAGTTCTTCGAAAAATTGTACAAACTAGTAATTATCTTTGAAGATGGTTGGATTTAGTAAGTAAGGTAACGTATTGCCACAGCGCCTGAAATAGAGAAGATACACGGGAAATTATAGGTCTGATGGTAATAATAATAATTACAACGAATCGTAACAAACACAGGAATTATAAGCTGAAGGTCTTCTTTCCAGATGATGGTTGCAGGCGACAATGGGAAAGCTTGGGCTGCACGCTGAAATGCTGTCCGTGAACTTGGCTACGTTGTGACCTCTTAGCGTGTGCTCCTGCTCCTTTTCAGATCAGGACGCCTGTTCTGTTACACATGGGGACGGCGGCGTCCACGGCGATGGAGATGATCCAGGCCTTCTCCCAGGAAGCCGCGAGCCTCGCCAACAAAGTCAGGATATGCGCCAACTACCAGGAGTCGTTCAGCGACACCCAGTCTCACATGCACCCTCTGAACGTGGAGGAGATCACCCAGATGGTGGCTGCCGAGATCTCCGACATCGACTACGAGCTGACCTTGAGGAAGATCCTGTGGGAGGCGCAAGAGGAATGGAGAGCGCTCTTTCAGGAGTGGAGGGCCAGCACCCTTCGCGACATTGACATAGAGTCGGTGCAGAGGAACGTGTCCAAGTGGATGAGCCTCATCTTAGTCCTAGAAAAAGGTAAGTGTGTCCTCCCCGTGTTTGCCCACCTAGAGTTACATACAACATGCCCTCTGGGTCCGCAAGATCACCCTCTCTCTCCCAGTTCCCACCAGCTGACCTTCATGGCTGGAGAGACAGCCCAGGGCACGGGTAGGATTATTTCCTGAAGCAAAAGCGAGATGGAAACTTGGGCCCCAAATTTGCTTAACATCCTACCTAATAAAATAGTAATATGCAAATTGACCACACCTTCGCTATGCCCAAGCCACACCCACCATCCAAAGCCACACCCACCAGCCAATCAGGGTGAGTATGCAAATTACCCAACAAAGATGGAGGTTAATTTGCATACACTGAGGGAGGGAGGAGTGAAGACTGAAGACAACTTAGAAGGAAGAGGGAGGAAAAGCGGAAAGCAAGGTGGCTGCCAGAGGGAAAGCCCGGGCAGGGCGGGGCGGGGCGGAGTGGGGCGGGCGGCAGCGGCCTGTGGGTGCAGGCGCAGCGGCCACAACGGCAGCGGCGGCAGTGGCAGCGCACGTGGCCGCTTGCAGGATTCTTCCTGCAAATGGGCTACTAGTAATTAATAATAGCTTGCGTCTCCTTTAAACCAGGTAGGACCCCAGACACTTCCCCCTCGACTCCGACTCTTCCTAGGGCCAGAGCTGGGTGGGTGCTGAGGGCCCACCCGCGGAGTCTGCACCCACATCCCGGGCCCTCTGGGCAGTGGGGACGCAGCTGGAAGTGCCTTTGAGGGTCCCCTTCTGCTCAGCACCCCAGGGAAATGGGCCAGCGCAGAGGTGCGATGCCGTGTGAGCAGGGGTGCGACATCCTCCCCCTCCAAAAGGAAGCCTTTCGCGTGGGAGGGGGAAATCGGGGCAGAATTTAAATTCCTCCCTCACCTCTCAGCTGTCCTCCAGAGACACTTCAGATTGCTTGTTTTTGAATTCCCCCAAAAGACAGCCATATCACAAAAGTTTAGTCAAGAGGAGAACGGAACAAATCGCCTGCAGTCTCACTGCGCTCCCAGAGCACCGTTCCGGGCAGTCTCACTCCATATTTTGTCCTGTGTGTTCAGAGAACAAGACACAAAGCTGTTAACAAGTGGACCACACCTTCCACCCGTGGTTTCCCAGGTGAAATCTGTTGGTTTGCCAGCGTCTAGAATCGCACAATCCACAGTTATTCCCTTGTCCTTTATTTAACCAGGTCTTAGACAATATTGCGCTTATTCAGCATGGCTTTATCAAAGAAGCCCCAGCTGTACAAATTGGAGATTTAAGAATATGGGTCCCCAGCCCTAGCCGGTGTGGCTCAGTGGCTAGAGCGTTGGCCTGCGGACTGAAGGGTCCCAGGTTTGATTCCAGTCAAGGGCACATGCCCAGGTTGCGGGCTCAATCCCCAGCAGGGGGCTTGCGGGAGGCAGCCGATCAATGATTCTCTCTCATCATTGATGTTTCTATCTCTCTCTCCCTCACCCTTCCTCTCTGAAATCAATAAAGAAATATATATATATTTTTTAAAAAAAGAATATGGGTCCCCAGCTTCTGCTGTTTCTCTGCCCCCTCCCTGTTTTATTTATGTGTGTATATATATATATATTTTATTTTTTTAATTAATTTCAGAGAGGAAGGGAGAGTGAGAGAGAAACATCCATGATGAGAGAGAATCATTGATTGGCTGCCTCCTGCACACCCCCTACTGGGGATCAAGCCCGCAACCTGGGCATGTGGCCTTGACTGGAGTCAAACCTGGGACCCTTCAGTCCACAGGCCACTGCTCTAGCCACTGAGCCACACCGGCCAGGGCCCTTCCCTGTTCTGTGTAAGGGGCAGTAGACAAAGTTCTAAGGATTGAACCTTCACCTGCACAGGTTTGAGTCTTGTGTCTCAGGGATGTCAGTGCCATGGCAAAGTTTTCACCTACATTTCAGTGTTAAAGTATCTTCCTTATGAAAAAAATAGTGACTGTTTTTCCCCATGATGTTGTTCCTTACTGAGCAGAATTTAAAAGCCCCAAACCTTTACAGTCTCTTTTTAAAAATATATATTTACTAGAGGCCCGGTGCACGAAATTCGTGCACGGAGGGGGGTTCTCCCTCAGCCCAGCCTGTACCCTCTCCAATATGAGACCCCTTGAGGGATGTCCGACTGCCCGTTTAGGCCCGATCCCACAAACGGGCAGTCAGACATCCCTCTCACAATCCAGGACTGCTGGCTCCCAACTGCTTGCCTGCCTGCCTTCCTGATTGGCCCTAACCGCTTCTGCCTGCCAGCCTGATCACCCCCTAACCACTCCGCTGCCAGCCCGATTGATGCCTAACAGCTCCCCTGCCAGCCTGTTTGCCCCCAACTTCCCTCCTCTGCTGGCCTGGTCACTCCTAACTGCCCTCTCCTGGAGGGTTGATCACCTCCAACTGCCCTTTCTTGCAGGCCTGGTCCCTCTCAACTGCCCTCCCTTGCAGGGCTGATCCCTCACAACTGCCCTCCCTTGCAGGCCGGGTGCCTCCCAACTGCCCTCTCCTGCTGGCCATCTTGTAGTGGCCATCTTGTGTCCACATGGGGGCAGGATCTTTGACCACATGAGGGCAGCTATATTGTGTGTTGCAGTGATGATCAATCTGCATATTATTCTTTTATTAGATAGGATAGAGGCCTGGTACAGGGGTGGGGGCCAGCTGGTTTGCCCTGAAGGGCGTCCCAGATCAGGTGGGGTTCCCTTGGGGTGTGGGGCAGCCTGAGTGAGGGGCCTGTGGTGGTTTGCAGGCCGGCCACGCCCCCTGGTAACCCAAGCGGAGGCCCTGGTATCTGGAATTTATTTTCCTTCTACAATTGAAACTTTGTAGCCTGGAGCGGAGCCAAGCCAAGCCTGGGGCTCCCTCCGAGGTCGCAGCCATTGTGTTGGGGTTATAATTGAAACTTTGTTGCCTTAAGCAGGTGAGCCCGGCCAGGGTGTGTGGAAAGCTTTGCTTCCCCTGTTGCTGGCGGCAACCCTGGCCTGCTCTCTCAAGCTCCATTCTGCCGCCATTTGTTTGAATTTGTTTACCTTCTATAATTGAAACTTTGTAGCTTGAGTGGAGGCTTAGGCCTGGAAATGGCAGGCGGAAAGCTTGGCCTCCTCTGTTACCTAGGAAACCTTGCTCTCTGTGGCTGTAGCCATCTTGGTTTGGGTTAATTTGCATGCTCGCTCTGATTGGATGGTGGGCGTGGCTTGTGGGCGTGGCTTGTGGGCGTGGCTTGTGGGTGTGTCGGAGGTATGGTCAATTTGCATATTTGTCTATTATTAGATTAGATTGATTTCGGAGAGGAAGGGAGAGGGAGAGAGATGGAAACGTCCATGATGTGCCCTCACCGGAAAGCAAACCGTGGCTTCTTGGTTCATAGGTCGATGCTCAACCCCTGAGCCACGCCGGCCGGGCCCTGTTACAGTCTTTTGAATGGCAGTGTGTACCTGTCCGCCTGTCTGTCTGTCTTGTCCGTGGCAGTCGGAACCCTGTAGCAGCTTCCCTGGCATCAGATGCTATAGGTGACTTGGTTCTGATCTGCAGTGCCGGTTCTCTTTAACCCACAGCTCAGTCTTACGGGAAGGTGATAGTAATAAATCTCACTGTTCTCGTGCAGACGAATAACTGATCATCTGTCTAGTTTAAAACACACAGTGAACACGTCGTCAGCCTACCGACCCGCTGCCTTTACAGGCTTGCCCCAGAACAACATGGTGACGTACCTTAAGCAGTCGGTGACCGCCTTTAAGCAGGAACTGCCCATCATCATCGCCCTGGGGAACCCCTGTCTCAAGCCGCGGCACTGGGAGGCTTTCCAGGAGATCATTGGAAAGTCCATTATTCTTGATAGAAACTGCACCATAGAGAATCTTCTCGCGCTCAAGGTAAGCCAGAGGGGTTCGAGAGAGAGAAAAAACGGTTGAAATGGCACTGAGGCTAATTTTAAGTGAGCAAGTTCATCTACAGGGATTAGGAATTAGAAAAGGGAGGGATTCACGGGATATCTGGGGAGGTGGGAATAGATTAGTCAATGATACATGATAGGCAATCCTGTTTAATGGGCCATATTGGGAAGAAGCCCAAATACACGGCACTCATGTCTTTGGAGCAACACTTACCCTGGGGAGAGATGTGGCAAAGAAAGGGAGGCCATGGGAGGTCGGGTCCATGAGCGTTACATTCTCTCAGGTGATTATACCCCAGGAATTGCTATAGAAAGCAGAAGCATGTCACAAGGCAGTTAAACAGCTGACATTGATACGGAGAAAAGGAGGTGGAAGGAAATGGTACGAAGGCGCTGTTAACTATTTGCACTGACTGGACTCCGAGGCCCCACGCTTGTGGGCAGAAATGTCGGCTGAGCGTGGTGCATGCGCATAGGGTGCTGATAAACTCCAAAGGGCCGCGTCACCAAGGTCCCGCCACGCAGCCTGTGGTTGGGATGGAAACGGAACGAATAGGACCTTCGCTATTGCCGCTGTCCCTGCCACGTGTTCATGGGAGGCTCCCGTTTTCAATGTATCAGGAATTATTTGCTGCACCAACATTAAAACAGTGAGTTTTCATTCCAGATGTTTCAGTATGAAAATGAGATCAATGACATCTCAACCTCAGCGACACACGAAGCTGCTCTGGAAAAGATGCTGTTTAAGATCATCGACCTCTGGAAGACGACTCCTTTGCACTTGGTCCTCCACCAGACAGAGACCGACGCGATCCTCATCATTTCCTCTCTGGATGACTTGCTGGCCCAGTTGGAGGAATCGCAGATCATGCTCGCCACCGTGAAAGGATCCTCGTACAGTGAGCCCATCAAGGTAAACGGTGCGGCAACGGGGAAATGCGGTCATTGTCTGCCGTTTTGTTTATCACTTTACATTGTTGCAATCTGTGAGCTTTGGATTTGAATAAAGCATTTATATACTTACTAGAGGCCCAGTGCACACATTCGTGCACCAGTGAGGTCCCTTGGCCTGGCCTGTGGGGATCAGGCTGAAACCAACTCTCCAACATCCCCCGAGGGGTCCTGGATTGCGAGAAGGCAGTTCTCAGGTGATGCACCCCGGAATCAGGCTCCCTCCTCTCTGGTTCTGGGTGCATCACCCGAGAACCGCAGCTGCCAAGTCACCGCAGCTTGGCAGCTCCTGCATTGAGTGTCTGCCCCCTGGTGGTCATTGCACATCATAGCTACCTGTTGGATGGTCGAACAGTTGCTTAGGCTTTTATATATATAGATATCAAAATGGATTGAATAGTAGATAATGGAAACATTAACTGTTCATGAGGAAATGTCAGAAAGTCTCATTTGGGCGAACAAGATGAATTTAGATGATATGAAAACAGGAGCCCGCAAGCCAGGACTTTGCCAGTAGTGCTACTGCCACTGCAAATGCCCACAGCCCCGCAGGGCCCGTGCCCGGACCATTGCCCTGTGGTCTGTGTGCTGGAGGAATGCCTCATTTTAATTTCCTGTGTTATTGCTCTTTTTTAAAAAAAAGTATTTTTATTGATTTCAGAGAGGCAGGGAGAGAGAGAGAAACATCAATAATGAGAGAGAAGCATTGATCGCTGCCTCCTGCATGCCCCCTAGTGGGGATCGAGCCTGCAACCCAGGCATGTGCTCTTGACTGGAATCAAACCCGGGACCCTTCAGTCCACAGGCCGATGCTCTATCCACTGAGCCAAACCAGCTGGGACTGCTATTGCTCTTATACAGAGCAATCCTGGCTTTATACTCGTGTGTTCCTGCAATTATTTCTCCACCAAACAGCAGCCTCCACATCCATTCTAGTGTAATTTGAAATGAAACCACAGAGCTTGTATTTGATGTTTTCTGTTAGTCCTTCTTGGCAGCCTCCATCCAATAACATAGATAAGAATCATTTAAACTTCAGGAAACTCTACAAGATGTGTAACAACATAGAAATACTTACTAGTAAAATTAACAAAATTGATTGTAGATAGTGTGAGAGAAATATCTACTCAACAGATGGAATTCGTAGTATTTGCAAACATACAAACATTTAGGGAAAATGTCAATTAATTGGACCTCAGAGAAAAACACTAAGTAAATTACCCCCAAAAAATTAAATCACATAGACTATTCTATAACCATATGCAGTAAAATAAAAAATGAACAGAAAAGTTGCAAAAAATAGACAACAACCAAATCACTCACAAAAAAATGGAAATTTAAAAACAGCTAGAAGAATATATAGGAAATGTAGTCGAATTTTTAATTGAAAATAAGCAAAAAGGAGAGAATTATAAATCAAATCTTTGACAGTTGGCTAGAGCCCTAAAAAAGGAATATTTAGAGCACCGAAAGCCTTTATTAATAATGGAAATTTTCTGATATTAAAAGAATGAAGAAACTTATAAGCACTAGTATAAAACTTCTCTAAAACACAGGTTTAAAAAAAGCAAGCTACAGAACAATGTATATAATATGATTGCATTTATGTAAATTATTAAAGACATATGCATATGTACATATGTGCAAAAATGTTTAAAGAAAGGAGAGAAAGAATATATGTACCCAAAAGTATTTGTATATTGCATAGTGAATAAGACAGAAAATTGAATGAGTAGGACATCTCAAACCTCGCCCAATACTAAATATAATGAGATTTATGTTCATTTACAGACCCTCCATTAATTACTTCCTGTGTGTCAGTGACTAGTAATCAGATTTGTGCTCAGTTTCTATTTTATGATTCTTACAAGTAACTTCCCATTTAGATTTTTGTTTCTATCATTGTAGGGTCTTGTGGATAAATGGGATCAAAACTTGACTCTCTTCTCATACACCCTGGAGGAGTGGGTGAACTGTCAAAGATCTTGGCTTTACCTTGAACCAGTCTTCAATTCTTTGGAGGTAAAAAGGTAAAAACTTGAAATATGCCACATAACAGGTACAAAAAAGCATGGTAGATAATTTATTCTCTGTGATTCTTGAGAAATCATTTCTTCAATGAACACTCTATCTGCTGAATCATTATTATATTTTTTTCCTTCATAAAAGATTGCAAGTATCATTTTTAAAGCCTTATTTCTCAGTTATTGATAGGGAGCTATTAAGGATGGGGAATAAAGGTCAGATACATCTTTATAATCTCCAAGCTATAATATGTGTCCATTTATTAGTGTGGTTTTTAAAAAATATATTTTTATTGATTTCAGAGAGGAAGGGAGAGGAAGAGAGAGAGAAACATCAATGATGAGAGGGAATCATTGATGGGTTGCCTCCTGCACACCCCACACTGGGGATCGAGCCTGCAACCTTGGGCACGTGCCCTGACGGGAATCGAACCGTGACCTCCTAGTTCATACGTTGACACTCAACCACTGAGCCACACCAGCCGGGCTATTAGTGTGGTTTTGATGTAAACAGTAAGCATGTTTTTAATAGCATTCATACATAAATGATAACTTCTTACTCTGGACCACGTGAAGGAATAAAGGACCTAGACAATGTTGAAAAATTTACCATCTCTTTTTATTCCTAACATTGGAATTCATTGGTCTCTTTGTAAGTGATTGGTCTTAAGAGTGCTTAAGTTGAGACATACGTATTATCTAGGCAGAATTTAAACAGTGGACATTACACAAACTAGTCTAGGAGCCATTCTGAAATAAGGTAGGAAGTGATGGGGTGTATGTTTATAAGGCATATTAGAGCAGATGATAGAAAACTTTGAATATAAGGTTAAGTATTTTGAGTTTTATTTTAGAGGCATAGGGGAGCTACTAAGGGTTTACAAAAGAGAAATGTTTAGACGTATTACTTCGTAGGAAACAGTATCCCTTTTTGTTGTTTGCATGTAGTTCTTATCATATGAATGCTTTAGACTATTAATCTACACTTATGTGGTTTCTCCTCAGAGAACTTTGAGAATAAGTAGAAATATGTCCTTTATGTCACAACAACTTAGTGCCTTAAATGCAACCCTCAGTGCTGCTTTTTACGAAACATTTCAAACTTAATGAGAGAGAAGACTCCTAGGTAAGGGATTTCAGAATATCACCAAGTGGTTCTCTTACAGGATTGGCTAGCAGGTTGAAAACAGGGCTCCTAATGAAAGGCTCCTTTCCAATGGCTGTAAAGAACAGGAAAAGTGGGTCTGGAATAGACCTGTCTTCGACTCACGGAGAAAGATGATGGGCCGACGCGCTATCCACGGAGCCACACCGGCGAGGGCAGGATTTTAGTAGCCCTTTGTTTTATTCCGAGTCCTCGGACAAAAATCACTTCCACAGACTCATGGAGAACTTTGTATCTCAGTCTTGTGCCCGTCATTAAGCGTAATCTTGTTAAATGGTGGCTGGATATCCAATGTACGGTAGTATTTCCTACCATGTACATCACTTGTACACAACAGACACTCAAAAAAACAATCTTTAATTAATGCTCAATCAGCAAAAATATAACGGATCAAACATTTTGTACCTTGAACAATATTGGGTGGCAAATGCATATAGCTGGCAGATTTCAATGGTCATTTCCTCAAAAAATAAAATCCCCAATTATTTTTTTTTAAGGCAGCTCCCATCAGAATCGGAACTCTTCTCTCAAGTGATTGCCATGTGGAAGGAGATAATGTTAAAAATCCAGAACAAGCTGGATGCGTTGGGAATAGCCACCTCCACAGGCGTCCTCGAGATTCTGAAGAACTGTAACGTCTCTCTCGAATACATCAAGAAAAGTCTCGAGGTAACGCCATCGAGGTCCTGGCGTGGAGAACCGTTCAGTTCACGCCAGGCCGTGTAACACATCAGAGTCCAACCCCAGGGCAGGCTTCCTTTGTTGCTCTAGCTTCCCAGCAGTATTCCCAACTCTCACCATCTACGGGGTTCATGAAAACACTATAGAGAAAGGGAAAAGAAGTGCATGGACCAATCTAAATGGCCTTCAGCAAAGCCTCACATTTGTAAGTGCCTGCCCAGCGTTCCTCGTCTGTACCTGGGGCTTAATGGCCCTGCCCCCTGGGAGGGGCGTTGTGCTAAGTGAGATCATGTGTTTAGAGCTTACTCGCTGGCACCCGGAACGTCCTCAGTGAAGGTTGTTTAGATCAGCACTGCTGTTACCATGAAGTTATAAAATCAGCAAAAGTTGAAATTGGAATCCTTTGATTTTATCCATTAAATCATTGATTCCATACCTTTCCACGCTGCCAGAACATTACAGTGTCAGCTAGACATACAGATGTTGAAAAGCCGGGTTTTCACAGTTCAGACGTGTGGTAGGCATGGTCCCTTCACTTTAGGAACCGAGCTATTTCCCGAACGTTCGCCCGTTTCCCTTGCGGAATACAAGTCTCGGCTGGTGGTGGCGGCTCCTGCAGGACGCCCTCTGCCCTGTTAGTGGCAGAGCCCGCGGCAGAGCGATCTGGTGAACGGTGACCACGTGGCTGAGTGGTCACTGAGCTAAGCTTTGCAGTTACTTCTAGCACGTGTTTGGAATTTTCCCTTCGTCCTTGCACTGAGCACCTACTTTAGACACTACTGCTAAGTGCCGGGCCTTCCGACATAAAAGACATATTCCTCAGCGTTACAGCCCTCCGGATCTATCACAGGCACAGAGAGGGGAAAGAGAGGCTACTGTGGGATCTAAGATAGATAATTCCATCCTACCTAATAATAGACAAATATGCAAATTGACTGCACCTTCGCTATGCCCAAACCACGCCCACCAGCCCAAGCCACACCCACCAACCAATCAGGATGAATATGCAAATCACCCCAACAAAGATGGCGGCTAATTTGTATATCAAGACAGTGTAGAAAGAAGCCAAGAGCTGCAGAAGGGAGAAAAGCTGCGGAGAAGCAAGCAAGCCGGGGGGAGGAGAAGGGAGGAGCGGAGGCGGGGCTGGAGGAGAAGGAAGTTGAGCAGGCGGGGCCAGGGGAGAAGGGAGGAGTGGAGGCGGGGCTGGGGGAGAAGGAAGTTGAGCAGGCGGGGCCGGGGGAGAAGGGAGGAGCGGAGGCGGGGCTGGAGGAGAAGGAAGTTGAGCAGGCGGGGCCGGGGGAGAAGGGAGGAGCAGAGGCAGGGCCGGGGGAGAAGGAAGGAGAGCGGGCTGGGGGAGAAGGAAGGAGAGCGGGCTGGCGGAGAAGGCGGGGCGGGGGAGAAGGGAGGAGTGGAGGCGGGGCTGGGGGAGAAGGGAAAAGCAGGCGGGCTGGCGGAGAAGTCGGGTGGGGGGACAAGGGAGGAGAGCAGGCAGGGCGGGGTAGAGTGCAGCAGGAAACCCTATTGCAGGATTTTTCCTGCAACAGGGAATGCTAATATTAAATAGAACTTCAGCCCGCCTGGGAGACGTGACCCCTGGCCTGGGACTTGAGAGAAGTATGTGGGTGTAGGTGGGCGGGTGGGGAGAGCACCCTAGGCAAGGGGGAGAGGACCGTGTGGTGTGGAGCTGTGGGCGAGTGTGGCACGTCCCGGAGTCGGAACCAGAGGGTGCCTATGGCACATGGGCTGCAGATGGGAAAGCGCTGAGAGATGGGCTCTGCAGGGAGGCAGGGGACACGTGGCGAAGGGCTTTGTGTATCACAGTGAGTTTGATGGATGGAGGAGCCACTGAAGGATGCTGAGCAGGAGAGAGAAAGGATTTCATTTAACGCTGCCCCCCAGTAAGGAAGCCGAGAGTCTATAGAGATTGGCGGCAGGGAGAATGCACACAAGGAAACCAGTTAAAAGACCAGACATATCGGGGCGCTAAAGAAAAAAGGGGGCGCCAGGAGCTCCCCAATAGGTCAGTAGGAGGCGTCCAGGGCTGTGCCTGGACTTCCGGCGTGGCCACCAAAGTGGAAGAGAGCACCCGCGGAGGGAGCAGGTTTGTGTGGGAAGAAGTAGGTTTGTGCATATTGAAAATAAAGTACTTACGGGACAATCAACTGAACGTAATCAATCCGCAATCGGGTGTATAGATCTGGGGCAGAGGCAAGGGATCCGAGCCAAGGAGAGGTGGGTGTGTGTCAAAGTAGCTCAAGAAAAGCATGATGGGAGGAAGGATGAGAAAGGAACGGCGATGTGAGCAGGAAAGTGTAGGGGACGGGAGGGTCTGGAAGGCCAATGACAAGCAGTGCCGAGGGGGGAAGGAAACCAGAGTGAATGAATGCCGGAATGAAGGACGGAGCCCCATGCTAGGGGAATACGTGGACCAGGAAAACCGGAAGAGTCCCAGGAGATTGGGAACAGTGGGGGTCGGAGGGCAGAGCGTGAGGCTGGCCGAGATGAGTAAGTGAAGATTGTGAGTTTACAGACTCTTCTCAAGAACTTGGTGGAGAGTTGAGAGAGTTTCTTATATTTTTAATGAGTGAACTTTAAGAGGGGAGCCTGCTGCAAAGGAGCGATTTAAGATGAAGTAAGAAATAGAACAAGAAGAGCTTACCCTGCCGTGCATGAACGGGCGTTTCTTCCTCTGGAAAGAAGGACAGGAGTTAGAGCTGGTGTGAACGCAGCTAAGCTGTGGGGAGGGGTGGAGGTGGAGGAGTTCTCTGCACAGAGGTGAGGTGATCTGCTGGGGTGACAGCGTGTCCTCCGAGAGGATAGGGACCTAGGCAGGGATGGGGGCAGGGGGAGCAATGCTGACAGGACCAAAACACAGCGCTTTCTTAATGATCAGTGGTACAGGGGTGGCATGTGCACCCCCGTGTGTGTGTAAGGGTGGGATTTGGAGGGTTTTGTGTCCATTTGTTTTAGTTTTTTATTAACATTTTTAGCAGTTTAAGCATGGCTTTCATTGAGCATGGGATGTTACCTTGACTGATGCTACCATGGATACTGCAGGTTTTTTGGGTTTTTTTAATCCTCACCCGTGGATATTTTTCCATTGATTTTTAGAAAGAGTGGAAGAGAGAGGGAAAGACCGAGAGAAATATCGATGTGAGAGAAACATATCGATTGGTTGCCTCCTGCATGCGCCCCAATCAGGGGAGGAACCTGCAACTGAGGATGCATGCCCTAGACCGGACTCGAACCCGGACCCTTCAGTCCGCAGGCCGGCGCTCTATCCACTGAGCCACACCGGCCAGGGCTGCTGCAGTTTTAATATTGTGGCTTTTGTGTGTCCATGTAGGCCCAAGGGGATTCATGTCCTGATCACACATATTCTGAATGGCTCTTCTTTTGGTTCTGGACAGGACTACCTTGAGATTAAAAGGATGATTTTCCCAAGATTTTACTTTCTGAGCAACGAGGAACTTCTCGCGATCCTGGCTGGGAGCAGCAACCCCGAGTCTGTCCAGGTGAGACCACCGGCCTCTGCTCGGCAGCCTGATCCCCAAAAGCCGCGTCGGGGCCTTCTGTCGCTGACACTCCTCTCTGGTCCACAGCCTCACCTCGTGAAATGTTTTGAGAACATCAAGCACTTGCTGATCTGGAAGCAGGAGATCGGCCCTCCCACCGTGATGATGCTCATATCCAAGGAGGGGGAAGCCCTGGTGCTGCCCAAGTAGGACCTTCCGTTACAAACCTCGCTTGGCCCCTTCTGGCAGATCGTAGACGTTTCCTAAGCAAACTATTTCCTTTTAAAAAAATACATACTTTTTATTGATTACAGAGAGAGGAAGGGAGAGGGAGAGAGAGAGAGAAACATCAACGATGAGGAAAATCATTGATGGGCTGCCTCCTGCACGCCCCCCGCTGGGGATCGAGCCCACGACCGGGCCTGTGCCCTGACCGGGAACCGAACCGTGACCTCCTGGTTCCTAGGTCGGGGCTCAAGCACGGAGCCACGCCGGCCGGGCAGCAAACTGTTTGTTCAAAGATAACATGCTTGTCTGGAATTTTACCTTTCCACGTCTTTATCGAGTAGCATGATGCTGAAAGCCAACACGAGACTTTGTGGGTTGAATCTAGGCAGGAAGGAAACTTGCTTGCGGTTGTTGGTGCTGCTCCTTCTGATTCTTCTATGACCTCTGGCTTGGTCGTGGCTCCCTGGCAGTTCTAATAGGCTAGGTCAGTGGTCGGCAAACCGCGGCTCGCGAACCACATGCAGCTCGCGAGCCGCGATTTGCCGCTCTGTTGACTAATGAGTTTGCTGACCACTGGGCTAGGTCCTTCCGTTAACACTGGTCCAATCTGCCAGCCGTGGCCTGGGGCTCCTGATGTGCGTTGTTTTTGAAAAAATGCTGTGCCCAAGTCTTGCCGTCCACCAAAACCCCTCACTGGCCCCTGATCTAGGCTTCATATTTCAAAGATCCAGCGAGGAATCCAAAAATGCTTTGTAATATAACCTACCTATTTGTAAATTCGTATTTAACGGAACTGTTCATTTTGTAGCTTGATGGTGTTGATGTCAGAATTTCCTAAAGCTAAGTGATAGGTTTTGTTTTGTTTTGTTTTTTTGCATAGTTTTCCAAATTAAGATCTAGAAAAATAAAAGCTGTTACAGAATTAGAGTCCTTTGGCCTGTGAGTGGTATAAGTAGAGGAGACTTAGTCTACAAGCTTATCACAGGAATGAAAGAGGAGTAAAGATAATCCTCCACGTGGTTTTTCTTAAATTACAGGAAAATTCGTGTGAGAAATGCTGTAGAACAGTGGCTGGAAAATGTAGAGAAGAGTATGTTTGATGTGCTAAAAAAGTAAGTACAATGGTCAGATCCTAAAAAAATATATATATATATAATATATATCCTATATAATAAAAGGGTAATATGCAAATTGACCGAAGGGCAGAATGACCGGAAAGCCTGCGGCCCCTCGCCCCAGCTGACCCGCCCCCCAGCAGACACCCCCACCCCAATTGGGGGTGGGGCTGGCCAGCAAACCTCCTGCAACACCTCATTCCAGCTGGCCCCACCCCAGCCAGCCCACCCCCAATGGCCCCCATCAGGGTGGCCGGCTGGACCCCACCAGTGCACGAATTTGTGCACCGGGCCTCTAGTGTATATACTATATAGACTTGGTTAATTATCTACTAATCTAAGTGGGAACTAGACAGAGAAAGGCATGAAGTGAAATCCTATTATGTCATGTTGATAAACATGAAAAAAATCATTTCCACAGTGTAAATGTCAGCCTGAAGGTGTGACCATGGACAGCATTCGGTGTTTGTGTACTTTGAGATTCTTAAGGGTCTGAAAACTGGCCGGATCAGTGCTTCCCTGAGACCTGGTGCCCAGAGGCCTCTGGGAACGGCCCCTTCACTTCTGTGCGTCTCTGCCCCATTTCTGCTCCCTGGCATCGTTTACTTGGTTCAGTCTTCTTTAAATGTTTTTATTACTGATTTCAGGGAGAGGAAGGGAGAGGGAGAGAGAGACAGAAGCATCAATGATGAGAGAGAATCATTGACCAGCTGCCTCCTGCACAGCCCCCTACTGGGGATCAAGCCTGTAACCCGGGCATGTGTCCTGACCGGGAACCGAACCGTGACCTCCTGGTTCATGGGTCGACACTGAACCACTGAGCCACACTGGCTGGGCTACTTGGTTTAGTCTTTCCAATGTTCTCCTTCCTATATTTTAATGTGTCATTGCAATCTGTGTGGAATAAAGGCAGAGCCTCAGAGTGTGCGCATCTGAATTGGACTAGAACAGTCTGTCTACATTCCTAGCCCTTCACTGGTGGTTATGGGAAAGCCACTGGTTCTGAGGTTGTAACACATTGCGGACCAGTAGTTGTATTGCCAGCTTTACCCAGTGGCCAGATGAGTCTCTACTGAACGAGTACAAAAAACGTTTTACATAAATGTTAAAGGCACGCTTTACAGTTAAATACCCATTGCATTTTGAAGTTATGTGTTATTACAAGCTAATACCTTTTTACAGTGTGATACTTTGTAAAACACTGTGTACTATGAAGCGGGAATTCTCGTGATCCGTCCGCAGTGTGTTAATATCGATATTTGTTCCTCTTGTGGTACCACCACCACAGGCTTTCCGGAGCAGAGCAGGTTACCATTTACCTGCAGAAATAACCACTGGACTTTCCTTGGCTCCACTTCTCAGCCCGGGTGATGTGAGAGGACCGGGTCTCATTCCACGTGAGGGGCGGGTGCTTCTTTCTGTAGGCACGGAACCCCGAAAATGCATCTGGGCACTTGAGACATGCAGATTTTCAGTGGCTGCTCTGGGACTTTTCTGGTTAGACCTGTGCTTGGCAAACCGCAGCTCGTGAGCCACATGCGGCTCTTGGGCCCCTTGAATGTGGCTCTTACACAAAATACCACGGCCTGGGCGAGTCTTATTTTGAAGAAGTGGCATTAGAAGAAGTTTACGTTTAAAAAATTTGGCTCTCACCAAAACCGGTTTGGCTCAGTGGATAGAGCGTCGGCCTGTGGACTGAAGGGTCCTAGGTTCGATTCCAGTCAAGGGCATGTACATTGGTTGCGGGCACATCTCCGGTAGGGGGCGTGCAGGAGGCAGCTGGTCGATGTTTCTCTCTCATCGATGTTTCTAGCTCTCTATCCCTCTCCCTTCCTCTCTGTGAAAAACCAATAATAATAATAAAAAAATTGGCTCTCAAAAGAAATTTCAATCGTTGTACTGTTGATATTTGGCTCTGTTGACTAATGAGTTTGCCGACCACTGGGTTAGACAATCTTATCATTTGCTAGTGACGATAGTCCTCTCTCTTTACAAATCTTTTAAAATGTCACCTCCTTTTGAAGTTGTCTAGGGTGACAAATTTTGTAGTGTTGGAAAGTACAGGTGCCGGGGAACATCCTCCTGTTGCTTCTAGTTTTATTGGGAAAGCTGCTCACGATTCGCCTTCAGTTTTGATGCGTAGGTTTCTGGAAATCGCACCTTGTCAACGTCTTTAAGCAGGAGGTCAGGGTTCGATTCCCGGTCAGGGCACATGCCCAGGTTGTGGGCTCAATCCCCAGTACGGGGGCATGCAGGAGGCAGCCGATCCATTGTTCTCTCTCATCATGGATGTTTCTATCTCCCTCTCATTCTCCCTTCCTGTCTGAAATCAATAAAACATATAAAATAATAATAAAATAGTTAAAGATATTCAGCTACATCAAATGACTGCTGTGAGTCTATTGAGAAACTCAAATGCAGTTCCATCTTTAATTTGTGGATATCATGAATTACATGAATACATTTCCTTACGGTGAACTTTTCTTGATATTCTTGGTCACTTTTTGGTCTACTTACTTTCTTAAGCAACTATGGAATCATTGCCTACTTTTTCCGTGCATTTGTCAATTTCTTTTTCTTTCTAGCACCTTTTACATATTTTGCTGCTATGTTGTTGCCTGTAAACCTTCTTAGTAGAGTGTACCTTCAGTCAACACATCGGTATTTGTACCGGTTATTATTTTTTATTAAATGCTGTTTGTTTAATAGCTTGTCATAGCTGTTTCCATGATCAGAAAACATTTGGATCACGATGTGATTTTTTTTAACATTTCTGTGTCATGTTGTTGTTCCTTGACTCAAGTATAAAAATGGATTTTGCTTTTTGCTTTCGCTTTGTTTTACTTTTATTAACATCAAAGTGTGTGCTGCCAGTTCTGATTGGTCGGAACGCCCCGAAGGTCACCCTCCGCCTGTTGGGTCTTGTGTGTACTTGGGCCGCCCGTGCCCACGGGTGGTACGGCCTGGATTCCTCTCCTCTTGCTTCCACGTGCGTGGGGCAAACGTGAGGCTCCCTCTGTGGGTAAAATCTGTGTTCCTTTACCGAGAGCCACAGCTTTGGACAGGGGCCTCTCTCTCGTGTCTCCAGCCCTCGCCCCTTTGGGCCTGAGGGTGGTAACACTGCCCCCTGCTGCCAGACCCCGGTGTCCACCATCCCTGCGGATTCCCCTAACCCTGCCCTCATCCCCGGGAGTCCCTTTAAACTCTCTTCCGGAGACCCTTTGAGTGTGCTGTGTCCTGCCATTTTTTTAGATTTATTTTGATCACCCGCACACTTGCACTCATGTCTGCCATCGTACTGCGTGATTTCTAACAACGGCTTTGGGTTCGGCCCCATTGGAACCGTGCAGGTGATGCTAACGAGGAATGTAAGGGATATAAAATAGGCATGCATCAAGGCTCTATTGATGCTATTTGGACCCATACATAGACCTAAAATTGGAACCAAAAAAATCAGAGTTCCTGGAGGAAAGTTCCCTGTGATCTTGTCCTATTTGATCATTCACTGGCCCCGATCAATGACCGGGTGTAAGTAATAGAAATACGTTTGTTTTGTTTGCAGATTTGTGAAGGAAGGGATTGAAGACTGGAGCCACCAGAACTTCTCCATGTGGGTGGTGTCCCACCCAGGACAGGTGGTGCTCACCGTGGTAAGTCAGGGCTGCGTCGATCCTCAAGGGTTGCGTGGTGGCCACGCTGCCAGGGAAGCACCGACGCGGAGCTGAGCCATCAGGAAGGGCACTCGTGTACATAACTGACTTTGAAATGCATCTGGAAATAAGATATACGGGTGGGTGGACAGACGGACAGATATGTAATAAAGCAAACACCCGTACAGCAAAAGGTGAACTGTAGAATGCAGCTGGTGGGCGTTTTGGAATTCCTCTTATAATCCCTGTAACTTTTCCCGTTCAAACTTTTCATAGTAAAATCTTGAATGAAAATAGGCCGTCCATTATTTTCCTAGGGAGACCACTCTCCGTACTGCCTCAGTTTACTGCTGTCATTGAAAAGTCACTGCAAACCTAGTTGCGTAGAACAACGCCCTTTATTATCTTACAGTTTATAGGTTAGAAGGACAACACGGGTTCCCTGGGCTCCGATCGGGGTGTCAAGCAGGGCTGCGGTCCTCTCTGGAGGCCCAGGGGAGCCCCATTTTTTGTCTTTTCCAGCTTTGGGGGCCGCCTGCCTGGGGCCCCGGCCTTCATTTTCAAGGCTGGCAATGCTGCATCTTTCTGACCATTCTTCAGATCTCCCTCCGCCAGCAGGCAGATAAAGGTCTCCAATTTTAAGGATCCATGGATTGCATTGGATCCACTCGAATAACTTAGCCTCTTGACATATCCCCCGCCATTAACTTCCGGGTCAATCTGACATGAACCTAGTAGCCGCCTTAAAATAGCTCTGGTGTGTATGGGAAGAGTCAGTGATTGCAGACAACACACGATGGAAATAGCACTTCTGCGTTCAACTGAGGAAACGCTACTAGTTTCATCTTGGAGGTTCCTATCGTTATTGCTTAACCTCATGGTTAAGGATACATTTAGAAAGTATGAGTATTGGTGATAAGAAACTTCCACTTATTAATGACTAAGGCCCCCCCCCCCACACACACACACATACAAGCGTTAATCAAAATTCAATCTCTAACTCTCAAATACATACAAAGGAGTAAGCTCTCTCTTTTACCCACATGCAAATGCACTCATATACACACACCACACATAGACGTCATGAACACATTTAATTTATAGAATTGATGCTTCCGTTACCTTGTTGACATTTTGCTTTTCCAGAGCCAGATCATATTTTATAACGATTGCACCAAAAGTTTCGCGAGTTCTCAGCCGAGAGAAGAGCTGGAAAAAGCCCACGCTGGTCTGATACGGCACTTAGAGAAGATTTCAGAGCTGGTGGTGCTGGACACGAGCAACGCTCGGACGAAAGCTGTCCTGGGGGCACTGATCACCCTCTATGTTCACTGCAAAGATATAGTGAGAGATTTACTACTTAAAAAGGTCTTCAGTGCAGAGGATTTTGAGTGGACAAGGTAGGTAGATCTAAACTGTAACTCTACATAAAACCATTTTTCACCTACACACCGCTGGATAAATTAATTCTGTACCCCAAACTTTGTCAAACCTGAATTTTAATTTTCTGGAAGAATCAATATTGCTAAAATGTCCATACTGCCCACAGCAATCTATAAATTCAATTCCATCCCTATTGAAATTCTAATGGTATTTTTCACAGAAATGGGGAGGGGGGGGACCCTGAAATTTGTATGGAACCACAAAAGACCACCAATCGCCAAAACAGTTTTAAGAAACACAAAGTTGGAGGCATCACAGCTCCTGATCTCAAACTACATTACAAAGCTGTAGTAATCAGAACAGTATGCTCTTGGCATAAGAACAGACACACAGATCAATGGAACAGAATAAAGAGTCCAGAAATAAACCTACACATATGGACAATCTACAACAAAAGAGCCAGGAATATATCATTGAAAAAAAGATAGTCTCTTCAATAAATGGTGTTGGGAAAACTAAAAGGCCACATGCAAAGAATGAAATGGACCACTGTCTTACACCATAAACAAGAATTAACGCAAAATGAATGAAAGACTTGAATGTAAGACTTGAAACCATTAAACCCCTAGAAGAAAACACGGGTGGTAAGCTTCTTGACATCGTTCTTGGCGATCTGACTCCAAAAGCAAAGGCAAATATATTTTTATTGATTTCAGAGAGGAAGGAGAGGAGAGAGAGAGATAGACACATCCATGATGAGAGAGAATCACTGATCGGCTGCTTCCTGCATGCCTACACTGAGGCTTGAACCTGCAACCCAGGCATATGCCCTTGACAGGAATCGAACCTGGGACCTTTCAGTCCGCAGGCAGACGCTCTATCCATTGAGCCAAACCAGCCAGGGCTTAAACCACATTCTTATTTGAAACCATAGGGATGATGCTTTCATAAATCCTCCATTGATGTGACATCACACCAAGCAGCATGATGCCACAAGGCCTTTTTCTCCATGGGACAAGCACTCGTGTGTGTCGTCTTCTGAATTCCCATTTCAGTGGCCGACACGGTCATTATGAATTTTCCATCACTTCTCATTTATTTCAATGTTTTGATTTCTGTTTTCAACCAATACTTTATTTTTAATCTTGATTATGTTTCCACATTTGAAAAAAAAAACACCTAAAAATAATTTTGCCCCGATCACGTGAGCTTTGAAAATCTTGTTTTCAGACATTTGCAGTATAAATGGAACGAAAAGCAAATGCTGTGCTACGTCTCCCAAGGAGATGCCAGGTTTACCTACGGCTACGAGTACTTGGGCTGCACCCCAAGGCTGGTCATCACGCCGCTCACCAACAGATGCTGGCTCACGCTCACCGGGGCGCTGCACCTGAACCTGGGCGGCTGCCCCTCGGGCCCAGCTGGCACGGGAAAAACCGAGAGTGTCAAAGATCTGGCCAGGGTGAGTGGTTTTAGATCCAGAATAGCCACTTCCTCTTAGTCATAAACTTGAACAGCACCTGAAATGGACACCGTTTCTGTGAAGAGGTTCTTAACATTTACCGAGCCCGTTCCGTCACTCAGACCACGCACCAGCTCATTTTCTATGGCTGTTCGGTGCTGGGAGCTGGGATCTCACTAAGTCCACGTGTGCTTTGCGTTTATTTGCTTGGAAAGCCGTTGTACTAACCAGCTGGCCTGCGAATGGTAGTTTTATTCCCCTCCCCCTTCCTGCAGGGGCGATCCATTTATTTTGAGCCCCATACACAGATTTTTGCCTTGTCTTGGTGTTTAATGGCTGTGTGTGTGTGTGTGTGTGTGTGTGTGAGAGAGTGAGAGAGAGAGAGAGAGAGAGAGAGAGAGAGAGAGAGGGGGAGGGAGGGAGGGAGGGGCACAAGAGACAGAAGTACCTGATGAAAGGATAAAGCCCGTGACGTCACTGGAATGCTTTTTTTTAAAGTTTTTATTCGTTGGTGTGTTTAAAAAATGACCTTAATGCTCCAAGTACTAATCGAACTGTAATGACATAGTGCTTTCCACTCAATTCCGTTTTGTGAGTTTTTAAATTTGGTGAGTGATTCATCTCTAATTGCAAAAGTTTTCTCAAAAGAACGAAGACACTCATTACTCGGGAAGTTTTAGCCTTAGTTATTTTGTGTCATCATTTAAGAACATCATTTAATATTTATCATATTAAAGTGACATTTGTGTTTCCCAGTCCTTAGGAAAACACTGTGTCGTCTTCAACTGCTTTGAGGATCTGGATTATAAGGTAAAGCTTATATACTCGGGTAAAAATAGTATACAAATGAAAGAAATAATTCATTGAGGATTGAAAGAACAAGAAAAGTGTCTTAGAGATATATTAAGTATTAATAGAACTGTAAATGCTATTAATAATTTAAACTAATAGAATAGAAATTTAGAATGTAATATAAACTTAAAACATTATACAGTTTGCCTTTATTCAACTGAACTACTTCTTGGGATTGTGTTTTTCAAACTTTTTGATGGAGATATTTCCAAACAAAATCTAATATGGAATATAAATATAAATATTTTTTAAAGGGAACCCTGATCAATTAAGGCAGCTAAAGACAAATTAAGAGTACTGATCTACTCATATAAATTTACTTTCTGTGTTCTAATGCTATATATTAACTTACTAAAAAGGCAAATCATTAAGAACAATGAGGCAATTATAATTAACACAAAACTTTAAATCAGAGTTTATATAGATGATTACAACTTTATACCGGCCTGTTTGTTTTGCTTGCACATTATCTAAGATATATCTCAGAATCTGAGATATTTATTAAAATTTTACGTGACCGTCACAAATTTACCCAAAGCTTTAAAACATTTTGTTTCGGTATGTGAAGTCCCAGCCTTTTACATTTGATGGCTGTCATTTATTTGTAGTTCACGGCACGTCACTTCTGAGGTCCTGCTTTTCCAATCTGTGCTCACTCAGCTTAGAAAAAAATCAGGAACTAAGCTGACTGAGTGATTGTGGAGACACGTACCAAGTAGAATGCACCTTCCCGAGGGGCACAGATGACTTGGAGCGCTGAGCAAAGCTTAAGGGGGAGCCCAAAACTCTAGTAATCAAGATAAATAATATTTTAATGCAGTCATTTTTAGAATGAAAATTCATGTCCAAAAAACAAACAAACCCATGATAAACACAGTATCAGGCATTTAAAGAAAGACAGTTCGGATTCCTATAGCAGGAGGAGGGGGCCGACTTCTGTATCCTGGGCTGCTTTCTCAGGCTCCCTCATCCCCTCTCCCTGCTTCATCAAACCTGAATTTGATGAGGGAGGGAGAGGGGATGAGGGAAGGAGGTCCCCAGATGCTGTTTGGTCCGACCGTGGTTTTGTCTTGTTGTCTTGTTTAGCTGCCAACACTTAAGATCAATAGATGCCGATCCCCGAGCACTGGCCACCTGGCCGCCCTGGGCTGGCACCATCCCAGGTGGCCCCAGCTGGCCTGTTCACTGACCCTCCTCCCCGGCAGCAGCCCGGCCCTCATCCCTGAGGCTTGTCCTAACCGAGGACTCGGAGCGCCTTCCTCCAGGCACTTGGCCCCCGTCCGCAGGACAAATGTCCTAAAGACCTGCCCGGGGCGCAGGGCTCTGTCAGGCACGAGGCCCTGGGAGCCCGAGCTTCGCAGTGAGCATCCGAGTTGGCGACTGGTGTTTGGGCTTCGGAGACGGGCAGTTGCCTTGCCCAGCAGTTGGCAGACTTGACACCAAAAGCCTGAACCGGGGAGGACCGGCACATGGCGTTTGCTTGGTTTGGGTGGATGGGAAGAAGAGGCAAACATTAATGTCCTCGTCAAAACGTTCACCTGCCTAGTAACTTCCAGTAATCTTTTTTTTTTTTTTTTTTAAGATAATGGGAAAATTCTTCTTCGGACTAGTCCAGTCAGGAGCGTGGTTTTGTTTCGATGAATTCAATCAGATCGATGTGGAAGTCCACTCGGTGATTGCCTCCCTGATCCAAACAATCAAGGCGGCTAAAGACAGCTACTCCGTCAGGTACCGGCCCTGGGGACTGCGAGCACGGTCCACGCTCACGCTCACGGTCACGGTCACGGTCACGAAGTGTTTTCTCCCACAGGAAGTGCTGGGTGGGGCGGGCCGCTTACCGATCATGTTTCTTTCGCTTGGCAGGTAGTGGGACACAGTATTTGAGTTGAAATGTTCTCAGTGCCTTTTCATCCATCATGTTTCATTTGAAGAAACCCAGGTGGTTGTTTGTCCTGTAATTCTACATCTTTTTACAAAGCAAATTAAGCTGGCCACACCCCCGAGCCCCCTCTTCCTCCCTGACTCTGGGTTAGTAGACTTCAGTGGGAAAGTCTTGTAACAGTGACCTCTGTATGTGAGATTGCTGATGTTTACTAATCCGAGCGAAAATGGTTTTCCCTCCAGGTCAGTTCAGGAACTTGCATGATTCCCTTTGTGGGCACAGCTGGGCGTGTGGGTTTAAAACTCCTGTGACAATAGAACATTTCTTTTCTTTTCTTTTTTTATTGATTTCAGAGAGGAAGGGGGAGAGAGAGAGATAGAAACATCTATGATGAGAGAGAATCATGGACCGGCTGCCTCCCGCATGCCCCACACTGGGGATCAAGCCTGCAACCCAGGCTTGTGCCCTTGATGGGAATCGAACTTGGGACCCTTCAGTCCCCAGGCCGATGCTCTATCCACTGAGCCAAACAGGCCAGGGCGACAATCGAACATTTCTAACGTGAGCTAGTGGGCATCCACTTCTAACTTGACTTCCCAGGGTTCATTCAAACTACTGGAGCCGCTGTCCCGTGGCCTCACACGTCTGTGAAGAGAAGTGGGGGTCACAGTGACCCACGTGTCACCCTTTCCTTGCCACAGCCCAGCCTCACCCGGTTTTCCTCAGCTGTATCCAGGGAGTCCTCAGATTGTCCCCCTGGGGTCCCCTTCCCTGTTGTGACCACCCTCGTGGGTATCGGCTGTTCATGGATTCCCCAGGTGATTCTCCCACCGTCTCCACCGCTGGTTCCCGCGACCGGACGCTCATGTCCAGGCCAAGGTTCCGCCTCAGTGACCCCCGAGTTACTCAGTTGGGCAGCAGGGGGCGGGCTGTGCTCCCCACTAAAGCATGGCCACTCTGGGGTCCCCTGCGCCCTCAGGGCAGAGCTCTGGGCCCCCAGGTCTCCCCAGGTTCTTTTCCCTGGTCACTCAGGTCAGTCATGGGGGTACCTCCCAGCCGCAGGCCCCACGAAACTCCTCAGACAGCTTCAGGGTCCCAGCCGGGCTCACAGTTTTGGCTTCAGATGAGCCTCTCATTTCCCCTCTTACATTTGTTTCTTCCCAGAAGGCTCTGGGTTTTATTGGAGCACAGCCTGAGGAAAGTTCCAAACTCAGGTTTTAGGGTTTTATTGGTTTTTGTTTTGTTTGTTTGTTGTTGCTTTGGTTTTTTATTGATTTCAGAGAGGACGGGAGAGGGAGAGGGAGATAGAAACATCATGACGAGAGAGAATCATCGATTGGCTGCCTCCTGCACGCTCCCACTGGGGATGGAGCCTGCAACCAAGGTACGTGTCCTTGACAGGAATCGAACCCAGGACCCTGCAGTCCGCAGGCCGACACTCTATCCACTGAGCCAAACCGGCTAGGGCTATTTGTTTGTTTTTTAATATATTTGTATTGATTTCAGAGAGGAAGGGAGAGGGAGAGATAGAAACATCAATGATGAAAGGGAATCATTGATCATCTGCCTCTCGCACGCCCCACACTAGAGATTGAGCCCGCAGCCCAGTCATGTGCCCTGACCGGGAATCGAACTGTGACCTCCTGGTTCATAGATCCATGATCAACCCCCGAGCCACGCTGGTCGGGCACAGTTGTAGTCTTAACATACTTTGGCCTAGAGTTCTCTTAGTGATGCCTTACTCTCATGTCTTGTAGGTTTGTACTGGAAGGAAAAAAAATTCGTATCAACCTGTCTTGTGCAGTATTTATCACCATGAATTACGGGTAAGCCCAGTTCATCTGTAGCAGGAGTGGGCCCCCTTCCGTAGGCCTGAGCCATAGGTGGAGTTGTCCGGCACCGTGTCGCTGCCATTCGCCTGCGGCTGCTGTCGGAGCCGTCACCGGCAGCTGCAGCTCCGCACCTGTCCGCAGGCACGGCCGCCCAGCGTGCTTCTGAGCAATGGCTCTCCCTTCCTGGGCAGCCAGGCAGAGAGGGCAGGGCAGGGCAGGGCAGGGAAGGGTGGGCAGTGTGTTGCAGAGCTGGTGAGAGGAGCAGAGGAATGAGAAGGCAGCGCTCACCAGGGTGGAGGCTGGCAGGGTCGGTCAGTCTCTGCTAGCGGGAGGTGATGATGGTGCAGGTGAACTGGGAGGAGGCACAGGAAGACACGATCATAAGCGAGGAAGCTTTGTGAGCTGAAAAGTAGGATAGAAACCACCTCCTAAACCTGTTTTCAGATACAGATCACATAGAGCGCCAGTGGGATTTGGGGGGGAGAGTTACATTATGGGGTGCCGCGTGTGGAAAGCTGACAGGGGTGTTTCCTGTCCTTGTTTTCTTACGCTCTTTAGGAACAAGGGTCACGTAGACCTCCCCAACACGTTGAAGTCTCTCTTCCGCCCGGTGGCCATGGTGGTGCCCCATTACCACATGATCGCCGAGATCAGTCTGTTTGCGGTTGGTTTCCAGTCGGCAAAATCACTCTCCAGAAAGCTGGTGAACCTGTACGGGTTAGCCAGCAAGCAGCTTTCCCAGCAGGTAAGGCTCCCTCAGTGCAGGGGCTGAGGCCGAGCTGATCTGGCGGCGGTCCGGGAGGGACCTGGGGGAGGAGTGGCCTGGAGTTCCCGGCGGCACGGCACGTCCACGCCCCAGCATGGGTGGAAGGCGATGTGCCAGGTCGGCCACGGCTCCGAACCATCCCCCCCCCCCCCCCCGAGATCTGGGGAGAGGGACTGCGTGTCTGCTATTTTACTTCATTTCATTTATTTATTATTCTTTAATTTCATTTTTTATTTTGTTATTGTATTGTATTGTATTTTATATATTTGTTTGTTTGTTAAATCCTCATCCAAGTCTATTTTCCCATTGGTTTTTAGAGAGTGGAATAAAGAGGGAAAGACAGAGAGAAATATCGATGTGAGAAAAACACATCGATGGGTTGCCTCCCGCACACGCCCCGACCAGGGCTGGGGATCGAGCCTGATACCGAGGCACCTGCCCTTGACCAGAATCGAACCCGTGACCCGCCAGTTCTCAGGCTAACGCTCTGTCCACTGAGCCAAACCGGCCAGGGCTTAATGCCATGTGTAATACCCTGCATACTTGTTACCTGTTCTTTAAGGAGACTGTTAAGAGCACCAGTTTGGGAGAGGAGTGAGAGCCTTCGAGGCACAATGGAGTCATATGGCTGTTTCTCTTCAGAGCAACGGTGATCAGTGGCTTAACTGTGCTCTTTGCACTTATTACCCAACTGTTTCATTTTCCTTCCAAAACTTTAATCCTTCAAATATTTTCATGTTTGGTAGGATCATTATAATTTTGGCCTGAGGTCTCTGAAGACAATTATAATAATGGCGGGAAAGAAGAAGCGGAAGTTTAAAAGGTCAGTTGAATTGTGAATTGTTAGGCCCAAGGGAATTACACAGCACCGGGCGGATAACCGGGTGAAGGCGTTCTCTGCTGCACAGCGAGATCTTTTCCGGGCGAAGGTGTGAAAAGGGTCAGGTTATTCCCGAGGTCCCCAGCCGTGAAGCCTGGCACGCTCCTCCTCTCCTCGAGACGTTTAATAAATCATTATGTTATTGTCCATCGGCTATTGATTAGCCTGAATTCATTTCTGTTATTTGCAGCCACAAAAAAAACCACACACCACACACACATGCCCTAACCAGTGTGGCTCAGTGGATAGAGCGTCGGCCTGCGGACTGAAGGGTCCCAGGTTCGATTCCGGTCAGGGGCATGTACCTTGGTTGTGGGCACATCCCCAGTGGGGGGTGTGCAGGAGGCAGCTGATCGATGTTTCTCTCTCATCGATGTTTCTAGCTCTCTATCCCTCTCCCTTCCTCTCTGTAAAGAATCAATAAGATATATTTAAAAACACACACATACACAAATAAACAAAAACAACAACAACCCTCTACTGATGCAATGCCCATCCCTGAATCAGTGACTGGGAATGGCATGACCTTGACTTTGCAGAGCAGTCAGAGCCCATCCCTGGAGCTGGGACCAGATAGACCTCATCCAGACCGCAGAGCTGGTCCGCCGCGAGGGACGCGGGGGGGAGGAGGTGGGATGGCCACCTCTCAACAGGAACACGAATGGTCTCTCATGCCAGCAGCACACGCTCGCCCACTCGTTCTTTCTGTTTGTCTTCTGTCCTTCAAGCACCACCAGCGACAGCCTTTCTGAAGCAGAGGAGACGCTGATCATCATCGAAGCCGTGAGAGAAGCTAGTTTGCCCAAGTGCACCGCCAACGACGTCCTCCCTTTTGAGAACATCATACGCGACACTTTTCCCGAAGCCACCGTTTCCAAGGTCAGCCAGGCGGCCCTGGAGGTAAGACCGCCTTCGGGGAACTCTCACACATGACTTGGAGGTGGAGGATCGAGAGAAGGAACGAGCCATGGATGAAAACGATTACAGTTCTTCCTGAATCGCTCTATTCGTGTTATCACTGGGGGGCAGGGAGATCTGGGTCTCCCCTAATGGGGCAAGAGCTTTCCCTGCACTGTGGCCGGGGAAGGAGGAGGGGCTGGGAGGAAGGCTCCTATGCGTTTTGTTTGCTCCAAGGGAGTCCTCCCTCTCCTCCCCGCCCCCCCCCCCCATCCCGGTCCCACCAGGGCAGGGACTACTTGTCTCTCCCTCCTGCAGCCCTGCTGAGCGCTCTGTGCTGCTTCAGCTGCCTTGCCTGTCCCCTGCAGGGGTGTGAGGAACGAGAAACAAAGAGGCAAGGTTGACGAGAAAGACAGAATTGTCTTTCTCTTAGTTACCAATCACATCCACAGTGAAAGAACCACTTGAGAAGGACACATAGCTGCCCTTACAGTTTCTCTGTTGAAATATTAAGGATCTTTCTAAGCTACAGCCACTTTTTCTGGGATGTTTTAATGCAAGCATGTCAAACTCGCGGCCGGCGGGCCGCATGCGTGTTTCAACGTATAACCACACCAAGTTTGCAATTGTAAAAATTTTCCTTGTTCTCCTTGAATATTTTGAACATTGAAACATTAAAATAACCATTAGAAAATTGAAAACCTACCTTAATGGTAGTTAGAATTACACTATGATGTAGGATCATTTACATTGTCTTTTTTATTGTAGGGTAAACACTTGTACGGTGGTTACAGCTAGTTTTAAAGCATGAGTTCTAAATATAGGGAGGATCTGTGGATTTGCTACTGGAGTCTCTGAATATAAAATTTGGATGTATTGCCCAGCCTGTGGGGCTCAGCGGTTGAGCGTAGAGCTATGAACCAGGAAGTCACAGTTCGATTCCTGGTCAGGACACATGCCCGGGTTGCAGGCTTGATCCCTAGTGTGGGATATGTAAGAGGCAGCCGATCAGTGATTCTTCTCATCATTGATGTTTCTATTTCCCCCTCTCCCTTCCTCTCTGAAATCAATAGAAGTGTATTTTTTAAAAATTTGGATATATTGTGTTTTGAATGGAAAATAGGTTCTCATTATTCTCAGGTTGTTGAACTAAAAATTTAAGAACTATTATAGGTCAGTATTTGGTACCTAGTTAAGAGAGATTTTTTAGGATTACATGCCAAGAGTTTGATTTGCGGTGCATTTTAAATTAATGTATTTATTTTCTTTTAGAAAGTAGTAGCTATTGCAACACAGTTGTTGGGCTTACAGCAATGGCCAGCTCAGAAAGAGAAAATCATCCAGTTCCATAATCAACTTCAGGTGAGTGTAG
Organism: Eptesicus fuscus; assembly: GCF_027574615.1. Lineage (NCBI taxonomy): Eukaryota > Metazoa > Chordata > Mammalia > Chiroptera > Vespertilionidae > Eptesicus > Eptesicus fuscus. The sequence goes on along the minus strand of NC_072496.1, from coordinate 6,392,010 downwards.
AATGAATGGCATGGTAGCAATTCTTTGCCCTGGATTTTAAAATGTCTGATCCAGAAGAACACAATATGAACTAACAAGGGAGAGCGATTGCCACACTCTTCAAAGTAAAGTGGTTTATTGATTAACTATTTACCTAGACTTCGTTTGATCCTTCACTGTAGCTCTCAACAAATTAATCTTTTCCACCTCCATCCCCTTAATTGTAAAAAAATCCTGCAAAGGTGGTGTGAAGTGTTCTGCATTCCGTTATTCTTCCTTCTCTGAATTGCCTATTCTCTACAAATGAACCATTTGGAAAAATGTCAGACTGTGCATTTCCCTGGTACAATTACTAGCACAATTGTACTTCCTTTTATAGGTTTACTAGAGGCCCGATGCACAAAATTCGTGCAAGGGTAGGCCCTCGCAGCCCCGGCTTCTGGACGGTCGTTCCGCTGTTCGGCCGTTCGGTCGATTTGCATATTATGCTTTTATTATTATAGATAGATTAGCCTTTTGGATTTTCTGCGACTTGCCAGGTTACGTAACGTACTCACTTTTCAATTGGGTTATTGGTTTTTTTCTTAGTAAAAGTAAATTTTTCATGACATATGTCATAATTCTGTATTGCTTACATGCGTAGCCAATACATTCTCTAAGTCTTGGCATTTGAGGAACATTCATGGTGTTCAGGTTTGCAAGAGACATTGTTAACGCAGTAAAATTTATGGATCCTTTTGTAATAATGGTTTGTGTCCTTGTGTCCTATTTGTAGAAACGTTTTCTTATCTCATAAAGACATACTTTTTCCCTAAAAGTCTTGAGTATCTGTATGTCCCATATTTGTCGTCTGGAATTTATTTTTCTTTAAGGCGTCCCATAGGGATCTATTTTTGCCAGATGGGAACCCATTTTCGCAAGACTTTCCCTCACTGATTGGCTCTCTCTGTCCTGTACCAAGTATTTGTATCTAATGGGGTGGGTTTCTTTATTGATTTCTTCTATATTTCATTCTTCTGGTCTCTATCACTGTCTTTATGGCAACATTTCACAGGTTGTTTTTCTTATAAAATAGAATGTTTTTCATCTTGATTTTGAAGAATTTTATGTAAATTTCCCTTGTTTGGATTTAAGTTAAATGTAAATAATTTGTTCATATTTACTAATTTCTCTGATCAGATCTAGACAAATAAAACCTCATTATTTAGACTTTTTTCACGTCCCAAAATACCTGTTTTTCCTTTTCCTTTATCTCTATTGTTGAAAGTATGACAGTTGTCCCTTCTCTCCCCCCCCCCCCCGCATTAGTCCCCTTCCTCCCCCCTCCCCGTCCCTCTCCAGGCCTTCACCACCCTACTGTCTGTGTCCATGGGTTATGCATGTATGCATACAAGTTCTTTGGTTGATCTCTTCCCACTCCCCCACCTTCCCTCTGAGATTCTGCAGTCTGTGCTTCTATGTCTCTGCATCTACTTTGTTCATCAGTTGATTTTGTTCATCAGTTTATTCCACATGAGTGAGATCATGTGATACTTGTCTTTCTCCGACTGGCTTATTTCACTTAGCACAATACTCTGCAGGTCCCTCCATGCTGTCTCAGAGGGTAAGAGAGCCTTCTTGGTTACAGCACAGCCTTAATCACCGTTGGGTTTGATATCTACTGGTACCAATTATCATGGAGGAGTACGTTACCCCTTCCCCTCTTAGGGCCCCAGGCTGGGTCTGAAGATTAAACTGACAAAGACGAGAGAAAACATACAAATTTATGGAATTTTTACATGTACCTGGGAGTCTTCACAAAAGAATGCTTGTGAATGTTGGTGCCCCACCCCCCAAATTCCAATGTTAGGGTTTCATTCAGTCCATAACGCCAAGGTAAGGCAATCGTGGTTGCGATGGGAGGAAGAAGATAGAATCAAGCGAAAGTTCTGCAGGCGATGAGGGGATGAAGAGGCAAGCACTCTTCTTCGTATGACTGGTTCATAGCGGTTTTGGTAGCTAGGTGAGGGAAATAAGAGAAGCAACACGTGGGAAAAGACCATATGGATTAGATCATGTCGACTTTGAAAACCATGTGAGGCACTGAGGTGGAAATGTTTAGTAGACTATTGAAAATTCATTCTGGCACTTAGAACCAAAGACTGGGAGACCTGCATACAGTGGAATTCAGATCTAGTTAAAGACATTGGAATGCATGAGGTCAGAGTTTCAGTGTGTGTGGGGGCGGGGGGGGGGGAGAGAGGAGAGAGAGAGAGAGGAGAGAGAGAGAGGAGAGAGAGGGAGGAGAGGAGAGGAGAGGAGAGGAGAGGAGAGGAGAGGAGAGGAGAGGAGAGGAGAGGAGAGAGATATGAATTAACGGAGGCTAACATGGAAAGAATAATCAGAACTCAGAGATAAAATGGAGCCAAGGAAAGCCCACATAAATTTTATTACAGAAGCCATTGTAGAGAAAGGTACAGGAAGAAAGGAGAGTTGAAAAGTGAGATCAACTGTGAAACATCAAGAATTGGAAATTACTATTTGAATTTTAAAATTAGATTTCTGGCCCTAGCTGGTTTGGCTCAGTGGGTAGAGCATTGGTCTGCAGACTAGCAGCAGTCGCCAACAGGTGGTCCATGAGGTCCAAAAGGTTGGGGACCGCTGGACTAAAGGGTCCCAGGTTCGATTCTGGTCAAGGACACATGCCCTGGTTGTGGGCTCGATCCCCAGTAGGGGACGTGCAGGAGGCAGCTGATCAATGATTCTCATCATTGATGTTTCTATCTCTCTCTCCCTCTCCCTTCCTCTCTGAAGTCAATAAAAATATATTTAAAATATATAAATAAAATTAAATTTCTGGTGATTTTAACATTAGCCTAGTCAATAAAAACAACCCAGATTACAATAGATTGAACAATAATTTGAAGGAAGTGTTTGTGGATATAGTTAGAGATGTGTTTATAAATAAGAACCTTCAAGTTTCAACTCAGTTGAACCATTAGTAAACCAAACTTAAGCCATAAATCTGCAATTTTGTTCTAGGCTTGTGTTGGTGTGATGTTAGTGGGCCCAACAGGTGGAGGAAAGACAACTGTGAGAAGAATTTTAGAAAGAGCATTAACGCTTTTACCAATCGAAGAGTTATTATCAACTGAACTTAGGAACTCTATTTCACAGGTAAACGTTCTACAAAATGAAATGTTTCTCTGTTGGTTAAGATGGTGTTTCATGCTTCAGTTAGAGCATCATGTTCTCTGTACGTAAGTTGTTCTGTACTTGTTAAACTTATTGATAGGAATTTTGTATTTTGGAATCATTTGTAGTGAATGGGATTGTTTTTCATTTGAATCTCAAACTGGTCATTGCTAGTGTAAAATACAATGATCAACTTGTGTGTTTATTGTATGTTTACTCACCTTTTTAAATGGAGTGGTAGGTTCTAATTTTTTAGATAATCAATTGAATCATCTTCAAATGAATATAATTTTGTATATTTCCTAATATTTATGTAACTTATATTCTTAACTTACTGCATTGATTTACCCTTCAAGACAATGTTAACTATAATATCTTATTTCTTTATCTGGAATGCAGTTAATATTTATGCATTTAATATGTTTACTTTTGGTCTATGATACATATTCATTATCATATTTTGATATGATCATTCTTCATAATACTTTTTCTGTTCTCATTATACTTTGGTTTTTGACACCTAGAAGTTATGAAATGATTTTAGCATCTACTTTTTCTATTTTAATTGGTTAATGTACTAAGCTATGTTGATAGATTTACTAATGTTAAATTGTCCTGGAATTCCTAGAATAACTCCTACTTTTTCATGATATATTTTTATTCAATGTAAAGGTAGACTCCAATACATAGTGTGTACTTCAGTTATCTTATATAAAGGGATATTATTTGTAATAGCCGGGATTTTACAAATAATGACTTGAGTATTATGGCTGATTTTAATAACATCCATTCTTTATAGTTCCTTGGAAATTGGTACCTTTATAGTGAACCTTTCTTTGGAGTGAAAGATCTCTCCTAAAACCCTTTGGTAACAGCCATGCAAAAAATTAAATAATTGTACTGATGCCAGAGGAATGAATGGGCCAGACTTCCCAGACACGGGTGAGGGGGAGTGAGGCTCCTGTGACTACCTTCAGAGAAGGAATTTTCTGAGACTGGCCCAGAAGGTCGAATGGGGTAGACTTCATTGGCACAGAGTTCCATTTCTCGGGTTCCAAAGTCCCCTCCGCTTCAGCCAGTGTCCAGAGTGTCCGGTCCATGTTGCAGCCAGTGTGCTGTAGAATTCAGGCTGATGCAAGTCCATTGATCCATGCGCAGAGCCCCATGTGACCATAAGCCCTGTGGGCCTGGAGGAACGCATTCCTGCCACAGGATTCCCAGCAGGGAAAAGAGAGAGAAGACGAGACACTTCCTCACAGGGAAGCTCATATGTTTAGGTTTCACGTGCTTGCAGGGGCCACACCCATTCAGACTCGCTTTCAGGTGTGATGGACAGGCAGGCACCTTCCCATGCCACTCGGACCTAACTAGGCATACGTCCACCTGGTTTTCCCTTTTCCCCTTTCCTGTTAAGTGATAGCCAGGTTGTTAGGGTGGCATCCGTACTGTAGTTAATGTCTTTAAAAACCACCCTGGATTTTTCTCAGATTCCAGGAAGAAAGGGAAAAGTGGATACTTGCGTTTTAAATCCAAAGTGTATCACTGTTGGGGAACTATATGGACAACTGGATCCTAATACCATGGAATGGACCGATGGATTATTATCAGCAACAATTCGAAATTACGTATATTGTAACAGTTTAAAATCTTCCAAGAAAGACAGTGATCTTGTACTAAAATCAAGAATCTCAGATTTATCTAATGTAAGTGTAGTTTGGGATGATTATTTTTATTGGACTGTTGTGGATTATTTCATTATCTAAAGACTGATATTAAAGCATCCTTAAGTATGAACTAGGGTAAAAGTGAATATACAAAGTATGATCACCCTAGCCGGTTTGGCTCAGTGGATAGAGTGTCGGCCTGTGGACCAAAGGGTCCCGGGTTCGATTCTGGTCAAGGGCACAAAACCTGCGTTTCAGGCTCCTCCCCAGCCTAGGCCCTGGTCAGGGCTCATGCAGGAGGCAGCCAATTGATGTGTCTCTCACTCTGATATTTCTGTCTTTCCCTCTCTCTTCCACTCTCTCTAAAAATCAATGGAAAAATATCCTCGAGTGAGGATAAAAAAATTATCATTTTTTAAAAAGAGAAAAATTATGATCATTTATAAAAAAGCAGAAAATATCACCTGCAGGTGATTCTTAGGCAGCCTAGCACTTGAAACTCGATGGTGAAGAAGGAAGGAATAGGAGAACTACACATCCAAGTGTCCACTGTGGTGTTGCTAGAGATGGTGGAGATTCAGAGAACTCCTGCTCCCCCTTCGTGCTTTGCTGCATTATTTGAATGTTATGTAACAAGACTGTATTATCTTTCGGGGTCGGGGGGACTGAAAGGAAAGACTGTTCTAAAAGAGCAGGACCTGTGGTCCCAGCAGTTACCGTCCACTGCGTGGTCACATGGGAGTCTTCTCACCTACGGAACCTTCTGCCTTTTCTATTTTTATCCCAAAAGAAAGCATATTGACATATGCACTGAGTGGCCAGACTATTATGATCTCTGAATGCATACTAATCTGGCCACTCAGTATATATATATGTGTGTGTGTGTGTGTGTGTGTGTGTGTGTGTGTGTGTGTGTGTGTGTGTGTGTTAGAGGCCCGGTGCATAAATTCGTGCATGGGTGGGGTCCGGCCAGCCTGGCCAGGGGGAGGGGACATGGGCGGTTGGCCGGCCTGCCTGCTGGTTGAACTCCTGGTCGAGGGGACAATTTGCATATTAGCCTTTTATTTTATAGGATATACACTGAGTGGCCAGATTATTATGCATTCAGAGATCATCATAATCTGGCCACTCAGTGTAGTCCATTTTCATTGGGAAGTGTGGTCAAATGAAAATGTAAACATTGATAACTTATTTCAGGTTTTCCAACTTCATGCCTCTAATATATCAGATATCGATGCTGCCACGTTTAAGAAAGAGATGGAGAAAGAGGTTCCAGTTACCGAAAGTGAGAGTAAGTGTCATGATTCAGTTTCACCTAGATGACAAATTCACATAAAAAGGCAAGCTGACCCAATCTGAACTTTCTTTATATATTTTAAAACATTTTTGGTCATGATCTTGTTCTTATGCTATTTCTTTTATTCTTGTGTGCTCATTTGAAATTTGTGTGATTTTACCACGTTATCTTACCGCCCATGCAATTATGTTCTACTAATGGCCCGATGCAAGAAAGGGCCTTCATTCCTCTGGCTGCCAGCACCGCCTTTGCTCTGGCCAGAGCAGCCTTTCTGCCTTCCCACGCTGCCCCAGAGGCCCCAAGCGGCTGGGGTGGTGCGGAACGCCTGCGTCCCTGGCCGCTTGGCACCTGCGCATGCAAATTAACCCACCATCTTTGTTGTATTAATTTGCATACTCACTCCTGATTGGCTGGTGGGCGTTGTGAAGGTATGGTCAATTAGCATGTTACTCTTTTATTAGGTAGGTAGACACCAGGGCTTATGTAGAACCCTTTTGGTTTACACCAAGTCGTTACAGGTATAAATACCCTGGGTGAGCAGCAGCCGGGCCACACTGCAATAGAGTTCACCGAGTGGGCCCCACGCAGACTGTACACGCCCAGGCCAGATCATGCCACCCAGGCATGGTCATCTCGAGGGCATCCAACACCCAGCGGATGCCGCTGTGCTGTGTGCCAGGGGACAGAGATGTACAGGACGAGGTCTGTTCCAGAGATGCTATCATTCCCTGCAGGACCCCGGCCACCACTTCCATGCCCCCTGGTGATGGGTCCAGGCAACACCGCCCCAGGAGGGCACTTATGTTCCAGACTCAGAAAGGGACTTCAGCTGTAGCTTCTGCTTCCTTAGAGCATCTCTGTTTGTGCATGTGACTCCTCGGTGTTCAGTCGGGGTGGGGGGGGCGGGTCCAGGGATGTGGTGCAGTCAGTGTCCTTTGGAGGGTTTTTAAGAAAACCCCCGAGGCAGGGGTCTCGGCCGCGAGAACCCATCTGAGTGGGGACACCTGGACCCTCCCTCTCCTCTCCTGTCCTGGGAGATTTTAACGTCTGTCAAGTGGCTCATCCTCTGTCTCCACAGTGGTCCGTTCATGCTTCCCCTCTCCTGACCTGTCGATTTTATAAAATGAGGAGGCGGGTGATGGGTCCAGAGGGTGGAAAGAGGAGGAAATGGTGTCCCCGTGTGGAATGGTCTCAAATCTGTCTATTCGAGTCTTTCTTCAAAGGGTGTCTATTTCCCTTCCCTGCTTCCCTCCCACAGGCAGCAGGTCCAAATGCTGGAAAAGATAAACTCGTGGCTCTTTCTCTTACCCAAATTGTAAGGGCCGTCTGAGGATATTGAAACAATGTTTAAAGCATTTATTAATATGTGGTCTGAATATTCCTATCGATAGGCACTAGAGGCTGCACATAAACACGTCCCCTCTAGCGTGTCCTAGGGCACCATTTTTCATCCTCATGAGGAGGCCTTTTCTAAATGAGACAGAATCTTGCGAGACTGTAATGACGGAAGACGGGGATTACCCTCAGTCCCACTCGCATGTTTTCTCTGCAGAGTTCGACTGGCAGTGGGTTGTCCTGGATGGTCCCGTGGACACCTTTTGGGTAGAAAGCCTGAACTCGATGCTGGATAACACGAGAACGCTGTGCCTCGCCAACAGCGAGAGAATCGCGCTGACTAATAAAATAAGAGTGATTTTTGAAGTGGACAGTCTCTCTCACGCCAGTCCTGCCACTGTCAGCCGATGTGCAATGGTTTATATGGTGAGTCTTCAAAATCAAATTTCTGTGTGTGTGTGTGTGTGTGTGTGTGTGTGTGTGTGTGTGTATACACTGAGTGGCCAGATGATTATGATCTCTGAACGCATAATAATCTGGCTACTCAGTGTGTGTGTGTGTGTGTGTGTGTGTGTGTGTGTATTAGAGGCCCGGTGCATGAATTCGTGCATGGGTGGGGTTCGGCCAGCCTGGCCAGTGGGAGGGGACATGGGCGGTTGGCCGGCCTGCCTGCTGGTTGAACTCCTGGTTGAGGGGACAATTTCCATATTAGCCTTTTATTATATAGGATATACACTGAGTGGCAAATTATTATGTGTTCAGAGATCATCATAATCTGGCCCCTCAGTGTATATATGTATTGATTAATTGATTTCAGAAAGGAAGGGAGAGAGAGGTGGAAACATCAATGATGGGAATGTGAAACGCAATCCCAAGAGATGGCAAAGAAATGGAAGACAACCAGGGATAAGGGTCTCCTACGCTTGAAATCCACCATTAGCCACTATTCGCCCTTCTTCTGATCTGCGTGACTCAGTGTAATGAATGACGCTGAGGACAGTGCTGACTTCCTGGGGAAGCAGTGCCTCTCGCCACATACACAGAGCCCAACGCACCTTTCTGCACATAACCGCCCCCACGCTGTTGACTGGCAGGACTGTCGTTAAGAATCACAAATATTTCAGAGAAGGGTAGTTCCTTGGGCTTTTTTGATCACTTGCCTTGAATGAAGGATGGTTCTAAACCATATGTGCATTGATGAATTAGGTGGAAAGTAGGCGGACACGGTAATTTATCTACTAAAATCATCTTGTGCCTTTTGTTGTCAGGATCCCGTTGATCTGGGATGGGAGCCTTACGTTATGTCATGGCTTACGAAAACTTCTAAAATTATGAGTCCATCAGGAGTGGATTGTCTTGAGTTCTTGATAAATAATAGTGTCAAAGATGGACTACAATTTATAAAGAATCATCAGAAATTTCAGCCATTTCCTGTCCAGAACATCACAATCGTTACAACTCTCTGCAGAATTCTTGACGCCTTCTTTGAATTCATGAGTAAAAATGGAGGCTTTGGACAATGTGAGTTTTTCCTCCCTCAGACATACTAATGAGCCACATGTTAGCTAGGATGTGCTGAGACATACACTCTCGCAGAAGGTATTCGAGGTGTAAATTGATTCAGCCTTTCTTGGTGATGCATTTGATAACCTATACTAAAAATAACCATCTATTCCAGTGTTTCTTATTCTAGGAACTTATTATAAAGAAATAATCATAGAAGTATTCAGATTTATGACAAGGAGCTTTATCTAGAACAGAAATTATTTATAATCATAAAAACAGCAAGACTCTGAATTCCAACGATAGGGGAATGGATTAATAAATTATGCTACAACAGTATCATGTTTCGATGGAGAGACTTGAAGGTAGTCTTAAAATACAAAGCAGAAGCCCTAGCCAGTTTGGCTCAGTGGATAGAGCATTGGCCTGCAAACTGAAGGGTCCCAGGTTCGATTCTGGTCAAGGGCACATGCCTGGGTTGCAAGCTCGAGCCCCAGTAGGAGGCATGCAGGAGGCAGCCAATCAATGATTCTCTCTCATCATTGATGTTTCTATCTCTCTCCCCCTCTCCCTTCCTCTCTGAAATCAATAAAATATGTTATAAATAAATAAATAGAACGAGAACCAAAGTCTCTAATTTTTTATTTAAATTTAATTTTTTAAATGTTCTATATTTAACATTTAAATAGTACATATTTATATTAAATACCATAATGAAATGCATCAATATTTAATGATGATTATTTGTGGGTGTTGAAATGATGGGTGATTGCTGTTTTCTTCTGTATATTTTTTGTACTTCTGTTTGTTTCACAAGAATCCTATGTTATTTTAACATAAAGAAACCAAACATGATTTAAAGCATAAGCTAAAAGGAAGGATGAGTAATCATTCATTCTTTGTGTTTCTCTGTGGAATGGAGGACTTAGACAAAAGAGTGGGTGATGGGGTGAGGAGGGAGACAGTTACTATCTGCCTACAGTGCACCTGTTCGATGTTTGTTTTGAGACATTTCATATTTAAAAACATACAGTTTCTGCTTTAATGCTTCACTTTATTAGGACCAATTTATTACTTAGCTTGCAATGTGTACCACATTTGGAGGTAGTCACCTGACTGTTTTAAAGTCTTCATTTTGGAACAATCAAACTTACCAAAAAAATCGCCAGAGTAGAATAAAGAAAAGAGTGTGCAGATTCATGTTTCAAATAAAGAAGCTCAATTCAGACCATTGCAGGTACATTCTCTGCTCCTCTTCTCTTAGAAAAGTAACTCCCACTCTGGCCAGGTAAGGTAACTCCTTAAGGTACTGTCGATAAAGCGAAGATGCTCTCCTCTGATGATTCACACACTAAACCGTGTTCCAAGGGAGCCCTCATAATTAATCAGCTAAATTTTAAGTCTGTTGTTAACTGTGGGGAAATGCTCTTTCCTTTTTAAGGTGAAGAGTTGAAGACCATTTCAACTGAGAGAAGTTCTCTGCATTTAAAGGTTCCTGTCAAATTCAAGAATGTGGACAAGAGGTCAGTTGCATGCATTCAACAGACATGTTTTAGTGCATAATACTTGCCAAACACTCCAATAGGCACAAAATTACTCGCCAATAAACCAATACTTTTATGATGTCATAACATCAAAATGCACTTAAAATTTTTTTTTCCAGCTTAGAGAGCATCTTGTATATCTAATACAAGGTCGCCAGATTTTTATGCTAAGGTATGTGGGTAATATGAATACATTTGTCCAAACTCTGTACATATTTGAGGAAAAAATAAACTTGACATGCACATAATTGATGAATCTGCCCTGTATGAGCTGAGACATATTGAACCAGTTACTACGTGTTTTTGAGCATGTACATTCTCATTTTAAAAACTGGAATAACGCGATGTGCTAGATATGTAGACCAGTGCCTGGCGCATAGTAAGTGCTCGATAAATCACAACTACTGAAATGATGAACTCTATAATTCTTCTGCCCTTGGTAGGACAGGAAAGTCACCCTCGAGGCCTTCCTGCATCTCACTGGGAATCCCTGAGACATTCATGTCAGATTTGCTTTTACATGATAGAGCATTCTTCATATGGTTTTTACTCTACCTGTCAACTCTGCCTTCACACTCATTCGTGTGCATCTTGCTTACCAGCATTCTAGCCCAAACCTTCATTATTTCTTGCCTGTACTGTTGCAATAGACGATGAATTCGTTTCCTCAATTATTCCAGTCTTAACATGATAACCATATATTATCTTTAATTTGTATTAAAGAGCAAGTAGCCATAAAGGAACATTTTATAAAATATTTTTAAGATAGAAGTAGCATACACAAATATCCATATACACACCATTTTGTTACAGATAAAAACATTAATTTATCTTTGAAGTCCCCTGTGTACCCAGATTTTATGGTATCCCATTGTGTGAGATAACTGCTATTCTGGATTTTGTGTTCTAATGTATTCCCTAACAATATAATTTTTAACTTGGCATTTTTTAAAAACCTTAACGGGATCACTTTCTAGGTTTTTCTGTGTCCTGCATTTTTTAAAATATATTTTTATTATTGATTTCAGAGAGAAAGGGAGAGAGAGAGATAGAAACATCAATGATGAGAGAGAATCATTGATCAGCTGCCTCCTGCACGCCCCACACTGAGGACTGAGCCTGCAACCCAGGCATGAGCCCTGACCAAGAATCGAACCGTGATCTCCTGTTCATAGGTCGACAATCAACCACTGAGCCACGCTGGCAGGGCTGTGTCCTGCATTTTTGTTCAATATTATGTCCCTATGACTACTCTCTTTTCACTACCTACTATAGTTCATTGTACAAATATGTCACAGTTTATCCGTTTTCAATTTTTGTCATTAACCTGCTACAAATACTGTGATTAATATGCTTGTACGTGCCTCCTGATATTTATATGCAAGTGTTTGATTTTCTTAAAAAACATAAATGAGAATGTTTCTTTTTATAGTCACTCAGTGACTTCCTGTTACACTCAAAATGAAGGGAAAATGCCGTGGTACAGCTTTAAACGCCCCTTCCCCCCTCTCCACAGCCTCCTCTCCTAACCTCTTCCACTAACTATATATGGACTTCAGTGACACTGGTCTTCTCTCCGTCTTTTGTTCCTCGAATTAGCCATGACTTTGACCTCATAGTCTTGGCACCTATGTTCCTTCTGCTCAAATGCTTTTCCTCCTACATTTTGCCAAATCTCCTCATTCCTCTGGTCTCAGTATAACTGTAGCTTCGTCCGAGAGGCCTTCCCTGGTGCCCACAATCTAAATTGGTTATCTCTGCTAATATCCTCTGATGGTATGTGTGACTCTTTACTCTTTACCCTGAACATGGTTTACTGTTCATTTTCTTGTCTTGGAAATAAGGGGTCTTGTTTGCTTTGCGTAGAGTAACTTCAGCCAAGTTGAACTAGGTCAACCCTGGGACTTGGTTAGTAGTGAGTGACTAAATGAAGAATCACCAGATCCTCTTCCAGAGACAAGTAAACTCTCAGCTCATACACTGACCTAAAATAAAAGTGAATCGTGTACTAACTAAGTGAAAGCTGACTACAGCCCTCTTACACACATGGTGCTTGGACAAGAGAACTAGTAGCCGTGTATAATTTACATGACTTACCAACGGAAAATTACACACGAACTTGGATTTTTATCCCGAGAGCTGATGGCCTAAAAAAATACAGAACCAAATTTTTAGGTCCACACTTAACTATTAAAATTTTTAATAATGAAGCTTTGCTATGATTTTTGAACTAAGTGACTGAATGCCTCCTAAGAGAGTTAACCATCGCCCCTCCACCTTTACCTACTCCAGTGCTGAAAGTCCGTGGTTTCTGGAGAAATATCCCGACAAGTTAACGACGATGATTGGGAAGCTTTTCGTGTTCTCATTTACCTGGGCATTTGGAGGAACTTTAAAACGTGAAGATGAGCATGAAGATGACATGCTCATGTATTCAAGCTTTGAACCTGCTTCTCTTGCGAAAGTCACCTATGATTTTGACAACCTTGTCCATGAATTATTTGAAAGTTCACAAATAGGTGAGTTCTGGGAAGGGAGAGTCCAAGTTCTCCCTTTAGGACAGTGATGGCGAACCTATGACACGCGTGTCAGCACTGACACGCGTAGCCATTGCTGATGTCACGCGGCCGCATGCCGAGGATGAAACATTTGCTGCTCCTGAGGATGAAACCTTTGCGACTAGAGTCTTGGAGTTAGTTTTTTCCTCAAAGTGACACACTGCCCGAGTTAAGCTCAGTTTTTTGGTGAAGTTTGGCACACCAAGCTCAAAAGGTTGCCCATCACTGCTTTAGAAGATACATTTGAAATCCTTTAGGGCTGGACCCATCTTTTAAAGTGTGGACGTTACAGGTAAACGAGGGTTAATAAATACATTCCAACACCCTTTCTGCAGTGAAAGAGACTGGAGAAAACTAGATTCCTGGTTGATTCTTGTTGCTACAATAAGCTATAACTCAGTGTAAGGCAGAACAAAGATAAAGATAAAGCCTTGAGCCCTGGCTGGTTTGGCTCAGTGGATAGAACGTCAGCCTGTGGACTGAAGGGTCCCGGGTTTGATTCCAGTCAAGGGCACATGCCCAGGTTGAGGGCTCCATCCCTAGTAGGGGGTGTGCAGGAGGCAGACAATCAGTGATTCTCTCTCATCATTGATGTTTCTATCTCTCCCTTTCCCTTCCTCTCTGAAGTCAATTAAAAAAATATTTTTTAAAAAATGATAAAGCCTTAAACCTGAGCGTAGCCAGGAGGAGCCCACCAGCTGTATGGCTGGTTCTGTTTGTACGAATCACCAGGTAGTAGAAACTTTAGTAGAAGAAGATTATTATCGTTTCATGTTTCTTTTTCTCAGATTTTCTAATAATATTTTTGGAATGATTTTTAAAGCCTTGGATTTCCTTAGTATTTGTGTTTTTCGAAGCATTTCTGATAAGTGGAACCTAGCCTCGTAGTTAGAAACAGTAAACCTCCCCAATTAGCTGTGATTGGTTAAAGGGACTTTGAAGAGATAAGGTATCAAAAAGAGACAAAATATTGAACATGAATATATTTGCTAAGTAAAGAGAGAGCTAGAAACATTACCAAATGTACAAATCCTACTAGTTTATCTGATGTAGCAACATATTTGAGGTTATTTGTAAAAGTTCCATTTAAGACATCCGTGTTGCAAAGTTTTTACTTCTAGGGTAACTAATCTTCAGTATCCCAGATATTTGATATTTAAATACAATGGAATATTGTTCATCCACAGGAAGGAAGGAAATCTTGTTATTGGAGACAATAGGATGGACTTGAAGGGCATTATACTAAGTGGAATAAGGCTGTCTGATCTCACTTACATGTGAACCTTAAAAAGCCAAACTTAGCCCTGCCAGCTCAGTGGTTGAGCATCGATCTAGGAACCAGGAGGTCACGGTTCAATTCCTGGTCTGGGTCGTGGGCTCAGTCCCCAGTCGGGGGTGTGTAGGAGGCAGCTGATCAATGATTCTTTCTCATCATTGATGTTTCTCTCTCTCTCTCCTTCTTCCTTCCTCTCTGAAATCAATAAAAGATATATTTTTTTAAATTTCATAAGTGATTCAAAGGAATATATCAAATGTCAACACTGTTATCTTCATATGGTGAAACTATTGCTAAATTCGTTTACTTTGTTCTATACTTTCCAGGATCTATTAACAAAATTAATTACTTTTACAATAGTGAAGTAAGTGTAATTTGGAAATAAGTATCAGAATTTTCTCATGTACAACCAGTGTATTACTGGCATTTGATAATACCCAGCTCTAATAATAAGCAGAACTTACGGGCAAGATTTCAAAGGCTATCGGATCATGATTCCCCTTGCTTTCAGGACACAAAAAGAGACCAAAAGTTAACAAAACTTTGTCTTTAAATAAAGATTAGAAAAAAATATAGGCTTATTTTACATATTTGGATCTACCCTTGGTGAACATTTCTTATTTCTGGTTCAACAACCAAACCTTTCGAATAGAGAGCAGGTCATGAGCGAAACATGCCATAAATGAACCTCGTTGTTACTTGGACTTATTTATATTTTTCATTATTTTCAAATGTAGGCATTACCCTCCCAACTGGCGAGTCGTCTATCTTCGGGTATTTTGTGGATCTCCAGCAGTGCGAATTCATCCGGTGGTCAGAACTGCTTCCTAACGTTCAGACACTAATTCAGAGAGGTAAGTCATTACAGGAACTGTGCTCTGATTTCTCTAAAATATTAGAAATATTTCATATATAAAAGTACTGTATTATGTCAGCAACTTTGAGGCCTGATGGATTGTAAGTTTGTGCAGAAACCAATAATTAAAAATGAATAATACCAGAACAAACTGTGTTTTGTGTACTCACAATTGTACACCTACATTTGCTCTACCCTATATGTTTACAAAACATGCCTTTTATTAAAAAACATCCTTGACTATTGGTTTCTGAAAACGTTGGAATGTATTCGATTAAGTTGGTTGTACATTGTAAAACTGTAGTTCATGGAAAGTCTTACTAGTGGAAATATTCGGTTACTTAGCTGTGACTATTGAAACAAAAACAGGAAAAACATATGTACGTACTGCAGTTGACTGTAAAGGAAACTTTAAATTAGAACAGAATAATCAGTGTGACAGATATCCATATATGCTATATCGTTTTTGTTCGCAACCTTCCACAAAAGTAAGGAAAAATATATAGAAAATTGTGGTATTTTGAGAGCTTGGTTGAAGTTTGAGGCAGGAATTTAATGATGAAGCTTCATGTAGATTTCTTGCCAATACAAGGAATTCAATATGCAAATTGAATCGATTTCCTTTGCGGTTAGGTTTCACTCATCAAAGAATTTCATAGTTTGGTTATAAGAATTTTTAGAGAAAACAACCAGAGCTGTCAAGACATAAAGCATCCAGACAGTTCTAATTACAAATTAATTTCAGTTGGAAATAGCAGGGTTCTATTACACAATATTTGTCCCAGTAAGTATTAGTGGTTGATCATATTTATTTACAACCTGTGAATTGTTTATCACATGTTAGTGCTAACATTCGGTCATTTTGATCTCAGTTTTTACTACTACATAGAAAAAATGTAGCTGGGTATCAATGCACGTAACGCGGTATTTTAGGGTACCACTCCTATGGGAAAGCCTTGGTCTTTTCTAGAATGTGGGAAATAGGTGACTAAGATATAGCGATGACCAGGATATATAACTGTGCAGTGCATACCTTTACATGCTGTTGAATTGTGTACGATGTAAACGTTTTAGCTATTCAATTTTTAATTTAAAAAAGAGGGAATAAAAGATGAGGCGGTGAGGCTCTGTTATATTTACCCCTTTTGAGAGTTTTGGCTGTGCAATGGGGGAAAGAATTAGGGAGCCGTGGGAATAAGGAAAATTTGGTTTAGGTTTTTTTTTTGGGGGGGGGAGGGGGATGTTTTAATTAGTATAAAATTGCCTATATTCACCTGGTTTTACGAACAAAAATGTTAATTTCACATGGTTCAACCAATAAAAAGATTGGAGATACTAGCACATGTGTGTTTGTCCAATGGAAAATTCCAATACAATGAAGAGCAGATAGTGGCGGGGGAGAAGGATCTATAATAATAAAAGCGTAATATGCTAATTAGATTGGATGTCCTTCCCGACGACCTTCTGGATGAAGCTGGGGCTGGGAGGGAAGCCCGGGTCCCGGGTGGTAGAGGGAAGCCGGTGCCGGCAGCCGGGGGAAGGAAGGCCTACTCGTGCACGAATTTTGTGCATCGGGCCTCTAGTTATCAAAGAAGTGAAGTTCTTTTTTCGTTGTTGGCTTTTGATTGCTTGTTCTTACTTTCTCTTTTCTGTTGAAAGTGTTAGAGATGTCCCGTTTGTCACCCCCTCCCCGCGGGCCCTCACTGAAGTCCTTTTAGAAAGGATGGCAGGAGCCTTGGGCAGGAGAGCTGCTTTCTTCGATTCACTGGAGGGAAGGAGGGGGGATGCTTGCCTTGCAGGGGAGAGCAGATTAGTAGGCTGGGCGGGAGGAAGGTCCGTCTGCACAGGTGGGCCTAGCAGGCATGCGGCGAGCTCACCAGCACAGAGTCTGAATGAAAGGGCCACACTCTGAGACCAGCAGGGACCTTCATGACCTTGCAGCAGCTTTGCCTCAGGTGTATATGTTTAAATGGCTTTATAATGTACCCACTTTCCCAGAAAGTATTGAGCACCTAAAAGATGGAGTTAACATTCATTGACAGACGAGAGGCCCGATGCACGAAAATCTGTGCAAGAGTAGGCCTTCCTTCCCCCGGCTGCCGGCACCAGCTTCCCTCTGGCACCCGGGACCCAGGCTTCCCTCCTCCGGCCACCAGCAGGCACCCGGACCCGGGCTGGCTCCCCTCGGGCCGGCTTCGTCAGGAAGGATGTCCGGAATGATGTCTGGAAGACGTCTGGTCTAATTAGCATATTGCCCTTTTATTATTATAGATATTATTGTAGATGATCTGAAACTTTCTTTTGAAATGTTAACTTAGGAACTTCAATACTAGCGGATCCGCAAGGCCCCGGCGAAAGCATCTTGAAGATCACGGAATTCGGAGAGACCGTGAATCACACCGCCACGCGGGACACCACGTGCCTCTCCTTCCTCATCAGCCTCCTTTTGAAGAATTTCTGCCCTGTACTTCTCACAGGTGTGACAGAATTGCAGAAGAAGGAGAATTGCAGAGTTCGGAAGAGGCTTAGTGATTTTTGTCGGGGGGGGGGGGGGGGCGTTTCGTAGGAAGTGCTTGGTTTATCCACTCTTCACAATTTTTTTTTAAAGGGAAGAGCAAAAACATACTTTTTAACATGCAATTTTAACTTTTTAACATACTTTTTAACTTTTTTAACATGCAATTTTCAAATGAAAGGAAATGTTATTCGTTTATTTTAATATGTTAGCATCTGTTCATTTTCTTGCATGTAAACCTAACCTCATGTATTCTTTTTTCCCCGTTAGGGGACTTTGGTATTGGGAAAACCAGTGCCGTTAATCAGATGCTTGCCAAGTTAGAGGGCTCAGGAGGATTCGATGTGAAACACGGGTCAATTTTAGGAGAAGTCCTGTTATATAACGAAATTAAAAAGTCAAGGTAGTGTACATTAAACTCCACATCTGATTTGTCTGGTAAAAAAGTTTGCTTTAATATCTAACTATGCCTTGTTTTAAAAATTCCTCTACATCTCTCTCCTTTTTTTTCTTTTTGTTAATCCTCACCAGAGGATAGTCTTCCATTGATTTTTTACAGAGAGAGTGGAAGGGGGATGGAGAGAGAGAGAGAGAGAGACATTGATGTGAAAGAGACACATTGATTGGTTGCCTCCCGCATGCACCCCCATTAGAGCTGGGGATTGAGCCTGCAACTGAGGCATGTACCCTTGACCGGAATCAAACCCAGGACCCTTCAGTCCACAGGCTGACGCTCTATCCACCGAGCCAAACCAACTAGGACTACATCTCCCTCTTCAGTGTCACCTTTAGTCCAACATCCACCTACATCTCCCTCTTCAGTGTCACCTTTTAGTCCAACATCCACCTACATCTCCCTCTTCAGTGTCACCTTTAGTCCAACATCCACCTACATCTCCCTCTTCAGAGTCACCTTTAGTCCAACATCCACCTACATCTCCCTCTTCAGTGTCACCTTTAGCCCAGTGTCGCCCTTATTGACTCGTCACACCAACTTTTTTGGAAAGGAATCTCCTACACTTAGACAAGGCCTTAAAAATCAGAGAAATCAGTTTTTAAACATTTAATACAATAAGAATCATTCCTTCTCTGAATTGTTACAATCATGAATAATGGAGTCTGGAAAAAATAAATGTTACTGTATGTTCAGTATTTAAACTGCAGTGGATTTTAACAATAAAGAAAAACAATATTGGGGGCGGGGAAACAGCTGAAGACAAACCCAAAATAAAGGTGCGGGGCCTTTGGCTGCGGGGTCCGTAGGCAAATGCGTTTTATGAAGGGGCGGTGACTTCGTGGCTTACTTTCTGGAGAAAATACCAGTAGCTTGGCATCCTGGGAATTTTCTGTTTGTTTTTTAATATATTTTATTCATTTTGGAGAGGAAGGGAGAGGGAGAGATAGAAACATCCGTGATGAGAGAGAATCATTGATCGGCTGCCTCCTGCACGCCCCACACTAGGGATGGAGCCCACAACCCGGGCCTGTGCCCCGACCAGAAATCAACCATGACCTCCTGGTTCCGAGGTCGGCACTCCACCACTGAACCACACTGGCCGGGCCTGTTTGTTTTTTGGAGTAAGCCCCTGTTTTGTTAAATGTGGGTTTCAATTCTAATGGTGACACTAGTTTTACCTGAAAAAGTGAGCAGGAAAAATAGTGTCCTTGGAGGAGGTGGAAGTGAAAGCAACCACAGGCTGATACTTCCATTTTATTTTGTGCGCACGGCTGCTGCGGTCAACAAGCTAATTAGGATCCTCACCTTGTCTCCTCCTGACAGCCTGAGACAGAACATCAGCGCCCTGCTGTCTGAATCCCATAAGACGGCGGCTGGGAGCCAAGGTAGGTACTGACAGGAGCCTCAAACCCTCCCTCTCGGTGACACAGGGCGTTCTGTGCCGTCAGAGGTCTCAGAATGAAAAGCTCAAATGAGAGTTTAAAATAAAACGCCCCCCAAAGTATCCACTGCCCTCCCAAGTTGTCCTCCCCTCCCCGGCTGCCCTCCCCTCCCCGGCTGCCCTCCCCTCCCCGGCTGCCCTCCCCTCCCCGCTGCCCTCCCCTCCCGGCTGCCCTCCCCTCCCCGGCTGCCTTCCCCTCTCCGCTGCCCTCCCCTCTCCGCTGCCCTCCCCTCCCGGCTGCCCTCCCCTCTCCGTTGCCTTCCCCTCTCCGCTGCCCTCCCCTCCCCGGCTGCCCTCCCCTCTCCAGCTGCTCTGTCCTGCTCAGGAATTGGGATGCTTCTCGCCGAGGAGTGTGGAGTCTGCTTACCAGGAGGGTGGGTGCTCTGGCTTAGCAGTGGGACCTCGGACTCCGTCTGGAAGGAGCCCACGGCAACATCTGCCTGTTCTGCTCTTGAATGCTTCTGTAGACACGGCAGTGGGAAGGTCCGGGTTCTGGAGTTCTCCGATCAGACTGTTCTCTAGAACCACACATGGCGCTTCAAGAACCTCGTCCTGAAAATCCTGACTTCTGAAGAGGAAAGAGTGGGTGGCCCAGACTCTGTGGAAAGGGGAGGGAGCCTGGCCACAGAGTCGTGGGCTTCGGGTTTTATTGTTGCTGTTGTTTTTAAAATATGCTTTTATTGATCTCAGAGAGAGGAAGGGAGAGAGAGAAAAGCCTCAGTGATGAGAGAGAATCACTGATCGGCTGCCTCCTGCACGCCCCACACTCGGCATGGAGCCCGCAGCCCGGGCATGTGCCCTTGACCAGGAATCGAACTGCAACCTCCCGGTTCATAGGTCAGTGCTCCACCACTGAGCCACACTGGCCGGGCAGGAGTTTTTTGCTTTTGCTTTTGCTCCAGCGCCATCTCAGTAACCCTTCAGAGGATGAGTTCTGATTCGGATGCATTTGGTGAGTTCATCAAATGCTTCTTTCAGGTCTTGCACGCGTAGTTTCATTTTAAAAAGTGTGTATTGCAAATCCAACTATTTTTAAGGCATTAAAAGTTATGTGTGTCTGTTGTGCATCAACGAAGGGAGGGTTCCCTGAGCGCTCGTACCTTCCCGTTTGGGCTGTGGTTGCAAAGAGGCGCTGCTTCCCACGTGAAAGGAGGGGAACGTTTGGAAAACATCTCCAGTTGGCACGTCTTCTCTCACCGGCTTGTCCACAGAGTCATTTCTTTAACCTGACAGCAGAAGTGTACAGTGTTGTAATTTTTGTATTTTTTTAACGCCTTAGGATTAAGAAGCGTATTTTGAAAGTGTTCTGAATTTGTTTTCCTTTCTGTGTTTGGCATCATAGATAAGATAACTAAGAAGCCAGAAAAAATTGATGACGGCTCCTTTAAAAATAATCATAAAGGAGTCATAACCTCCACCATAAACTTTGGCATCAAGATGACCACCGCCAAAACCAGGGAGATGATCCTGAAGAAGTTAAGAAGGAGAAATAAAGACACGCTCGGAGCCCCAAAAAACAACAGGGTAAAGCACCCCCAGTGTGTGGATGATTGGCTTATGTTACTCACGGGATCCAGTGACTTATTTTAATCAATACTAATAAAGAGATAGCATACGTGTAACATACACGTCTGAACATTACTGTAAAACGCATTTAAAATGGAAATTTGGGTCCTAGCTGGCTTGGCTCAGTGGATAGAGCATCGGTCTGCAGACTGAAGGGTCCCAGGTTTGATTCCAGTCAAGGGCATGTGTCCAGGTTGCGGGCTTGATCCCCAGTAGGGGATGTGCAGGAGGCAGCTGATCCATGATTCTTTCTCATCATGGATGTTTCTATCTCTCTCTCCCTCTCCCTTCCTCTCTGAAATCGAAAAAACAAATCTATACTAATAAAAGCATAATATGCTAATTAGACCAGACAGCCGAACAACCTTCCGGACGACCTTCTGGATGTCCTTCCGGACAAAGCCACAGCGGTGGGGGCCAAGGCAGAGGCAGTTAGGGGCAATCAGGCAGGCAGGCAGGCGAGCGGTGAGGAGCCAGAGGTCCCAGATTGCGAGAGGGATGTCTGACTGCCAGTTTAGGCCCAATCCCAACATCTCCCGAGGGGTCCCAGATTGCGAGAGGGTGCAGGCCGAGCTGAGGGAATTTCATGCACAGGGCCTCTAGTATATAACAGAAATTTGGCCTTTGGATTAAAGGGTCCCAGGTTCAATTCCACTCAAGGGCACATGCCCGGGTTGTGGGCATGATCCCCAGTAGGTGGTGTGCAGAAGGCAGCCGATCAATGATTCATTCTCATCATTGATGTTTCTATCTCTCTCTCTCCCTCTCCCTTCCTCTCTGAAATCAGTAAAAATATATTTTTTTAAAAAGAAAGAAAGAAAAAGAGAAACTGATGGTATCCCCAGTATGGAGAGAGCAGTCTTGTTATAACCTGGACAACTCCTGCTCTCTTGAGATGGTGTTACAGGGCAGCCCTCAGTCTTCCCCTGTCGACCTGGCACATGGCTAACTGTCCAGCTGTTAAACCAAACCCTCCGTCACAGTTAACATTTATAATCAGTGATTCCAGTTCAGGACATAACATACGCTGAGTCCGGAGATTTGCCAGAGTTTTTAAGAAGAAAATTACATGCCATCCTTAGGGACCCCCGAGTTTAACCCCTGTGGCTGGCTGTTTCAGAGCTTTTTTCAGGGTTTTAACTGAAGATTTGGATAAATTCGGTGGGTCTTTGCCTAATTGGTTACCTTTAGGGACTTGAAAAAAGATAGTAATTGCTCAACCAAGTTACACAAATGAAAAAATGCAAGCAAGAGGAATTTTGGTCATACCAGTTTGTCTATAACTATCCAGTTTGTAATACAAAAGAGGGGAAATTGAGTGTCTTACTAAAAAAATAATAATATTGACAGTTAAAAACTAGGAAATTAAAAAATAAATGGCTATTTCTATTTTTTAAATTTTTACTTGATTTACAAAAATAATATCTTAAGGGGGCTAATGTACACAGTTATAATCAGTACACTTCAGCGCATATTTTCAAAGGCGGAAAGTAACATGCTTGAAAACTGGAAATATGTCTGAATTCTCTGCAACAGCATTTGCAGCAGAATTGTAAAAGTCTAGTTCCACGTGGCAGTGTCATTCCTAAACCAGGACCCATCTTATATAATAAAAGGGCAATATGCAAATTGACTGAATGGCAGAATGACTGTTCACTATGATGCACACTGACCACCAGGGGCAGACGCTCAATGCAGGAGCCAGGCTCGCAACTGGCGGGTGCAGCAGTGCAGATAGCAGTGCTAAGGACATCCGGGCAGCTGGCCTAAGCCGTCAGTTGAATATCCCCCAAGGGCTCCTGGACTGCGAGAGAGCACAGGCTGGGCTGAGGGACCCCTGTCCCCACCCTCCAGTGTACGAACCTCGTGCACTGGGCCTCTAGTAGGAAATAAATACCTACACACCTAACACAGTGCCTCAACAACTCAGTGAGTAAATGTTAAGTGCATAATAATCACATTTGTTCCTTTGTAAAAGCCACAATCGGATTACTTTATCCAGCATCAACTGCATTTCTGACTGTTGTCAGTGGAGGTCTATAGGAAGGGCATACAGTTTCTGCTATTTTGAAAGCCATATCAAAATAGAATTTGTTCTGCTGCTTTTTAATAGAAACGGACGTGTCATTCCTTATGATTTTGTTCTCATACCATAGCATAATTAATAATACCCCTAATTCATACTTTAAAGAAAAGTAATACATTTTAAAACCTTTGTCTTCCTTCAGATTGTGGTATTCATTGATGACCTGAATATGCCGGAAGCAGATAAGTATGGAGCACAACCACCCCTGGAATTAATCAGACAATTACTAGACTTGGGAGGAGTTTATGATACTGAAAAAATTGCATGGAAGGTAAAGTTCGTGTTAAATATTGTTGAAATGTGGGTTCAGGGTGCACACTTCTTCTCGTGGGTCCTTGTCTGACGAAGATGAAGAATAAATTCATGGACTAACAGATTTGTTTAATAAGAATATAGAAGTTTATTGGAAGCATATACAAACTCCCATCTGGGCAGGGGTGTCCCCAAAGGAAACCCCCCTGGGGAGGGGCCCCCAAGTGGGAAAAGCCTGCTTTCTTTCTCTCTAGTGGGAAAAAATCTAAATCCGAAAATCTGAAAATCTGTAATCTAAAAAAAATCTGTCTCATGACCCTATATGCTGCAGTTCTTTGTTTGACCCTGACCCTTTCTAATTGGACTCTTCTTAATTTAGGGCCCCCGTGCTTTCCTCATTGGTCATTTTGCTACATAGTATCAGTTCCAAAGGCCAAAGCCCACATGGTCCCCCCTCTTTCTCTCCCCTTATCTTCCAGCATTCCTCTATCCTCTGTGAAAATATGTTTCCTTCTTCCCGATATCCTGTGACTTTTCTTTATCCTCTGTGAATGTATGCCTTCCCCCCCTCACTGCCCCCCATCCCGTGGCCTTTCTCTATCCTCTGTACAAGTAAGATAAGCATTTTGGGTCTCCAAGCCCCCCACCTATGCATTCCTCTCCCATGGACCTTCTTTATTTCTAAGAGTCCCTAAACCTGCCTATTTTGTCTCTAAAATTCCTTCATCGTTACTTATCAATAAATTAAATATTTATAATGTTGAGTAAATTAAGTGAGAAATTTAAAAAATCTGGTGAAATGGACATGTACAGCAAGAAAGTTAGCCATGCCAGTTACATCTTTGCAATTTAGCGCAGGGCTCTTAGTAGGATTAAATCCTAGTAAAAGTTGCAAGTATGTCCTATAGGTTTAGTTTCCAAGTCAAATAATACTGTTGTTAAGCACATGAAAAGTTAATCGGCCGATAATGCATATGAGAACAGCTAATCCCTATGTCAGACTATTCTCATCTTTATTTTCAAGGACTTTCAGAAGTATTGCAAAGTCAAAAAAAACAAAAAAAAAACAAAAAAACCCAGGGAGGAATTTCAGTGCAATTATTTTTGTTACGTTGAACCAGGTCAGAAGTGGCTGAAATGTTTTTAAAACATGGATGCCCTTTCCTCCTTATTGGGTTCCTTCTCTGGAAACACAAGCCCTGTGTCCCAGCACTGACCGGGTCATCTGGGCATCCCGGCCTCGCCGCCTCCTCTGTCAAACCAGGTGTTTGCTTACCCAGCTTCCGTCTCAGCCAGCCGGGCCCAGGACCCCGTCAGACTGACGCAGCAGTAACGCCCGACAGAGGACCTGGGTGCTGCGCGCCCAGGGAGAGTCCAGGAGACTGGCGGGGGGGGGGGGGGGGGGGGGGAAGAGACGCAGGCTGTGGGCATGGGCAGACGCAGGAACCATGCTGTCGAAAGCAACCCCTTGTGGGAAGACGAGATTATCCGGGTGATTCCACCCAGCGCTGCAGTGATGATGTCAGATAGCTATTGCTCTGTGCACAGCCAGCGTCTTCTCCCCCCAGGCCCATCCTGGCTCCCCCTGAATGCTCGCATCCCCAGGACCCAGAGCAGACTGCTCATTGTCCCGCGGCTGCTTTTGTAAAAGGAGGCGATTTCCTGGCGACGTGTAGAAAGCTTCCTGAGGCCGCATCTTACACTTACTGTGAGGATGGGCTGCTGCCAGGAAGATGGGTTTCTTTTTTTTTTTTTTTCAATATATATTTTATTGATTTTTTTCCAGAGAGGAAGGGAGAGGAATAGAGAGCTAGAAACATCGATGAGAGAGAAACATCGATCAGCTGCCTCCTGCACACTCCCCACCGGGGATGTGCCAGCAACCAAGGTACAGGCCCCTGACCGGAATCGAACCCGGGACCCTTCAGTCTGCAGGCCGACGCTCTATCCACTGAGCCACACCGGCTAGGGCAGGAAGATGGGTTTCTATGACCATCGTAACTGTTGTTTGACAGTAAACAGTCACCTCGATCTTTTTGCTTAAACATTTTAAGTCTGTTCATTTGAGGGAAATGGAAACACGTTTCGCTGTCCATGGACCCAGTTAGTCCCTCTCTCCTTTCTCTCTTCCCCCAGAATATTCAGGATCTCTCCCTCATGGCAGCCTGCACCCCTCCCGTCGGAAGGGGGGACATCAGCCCACGTCTCCTCAAACACTTCTCCATCCTCGTGTTGCCTCATCCTCCACAGAGCGCCCTGCGCACTATTTTCCAGGTACTGAGCCCAGCTCCTTCTCCTGGAAAAAGGTGCATTCCCTGCTGTGAGGGGAACCCGGAGAACTTCAGATCACTAATAAGAGCAAAAGTTCTCCAAAGGGGACAAGCTGTATTTCTCCCCCTGCATCTTCTGGCCTGTTATAATTCGACACTAAATTTCTAAGACATGACTCAGTGTGTGTAAGCAACACGTTGGTGCTTTTTCATGAATGTTTACGGTGTAGAATCCCAGACGTGGCTGTCAGAAACTCCGACTCACTCTCTCTGGGATGGGGCTCAGGAAGCTGGGTTCAAAATCACAGCCCCTTTCTGCTCGGGTTGAGTTATTTTTATTTTCTTAGACCAGTGGTCGGCAAACTCATTAGTCCACAGAGCCAAATATCAACAGGACAACGATTGAAATTTCTTTGGAGAGCCACATTTTTTAAACGTAAACTTCTTCTAACGCCACTTCTTCAAAATAGACTCGCCCAGGCCGTGGTATTTTGTGGAAGAGCCACACTCAAGGGGCCAAAGAGCCGCATGTGGCTTGAGAGCCACAGTTTGCCGACCACGGTCTTAGAGGATAAAAAGGAAGAGAAAAAATTCTCAAATATCTTATTAGAAAAATGGCTTCACGCCATGGAATCTCAGAGGGAAGGCGGGGGTGGGTGGGTGGGTGGGAAGAGATCAACCAAGAACGTGTGTGCGTGTGAAATGAACCCTCCGTCGGAGCCCACGCCTCTCCGTGTCCAGTAGGGATGGGCTAGGAATAGTCTGCGCTTAAAATTTCCGGCAAACTGGATTATTCCATTTCTCTCCCAAGGCTCATTTGGGAATGTATTTCTCCATCCATAACTTCACAGCTGACGTTCAGAAAAGTAAGGATCAGATAATATCTTGCTCTCTGGCTATATACTATCAAGTATGTCAGAACATGCTGACGACGCCAACCAAGTGTCACTACATGTTTAATCTCCGAGATATGTTTAAGGTTTGTTTTAAAATTCACTCTCTAGCTTACTCTTAATATTTAAGATGGGGAGATGTCATTTTACTGAGTTGACTCTCTCTGTCTCTCACTCTCTCCCCTATCTCTCTATCCCCTCCCTCCCTCCTCCTTTCTATTTTTCTTACTCATTGATATTTTCAATATTAAATTGTTAAAAGGGGCAAAAAGGGAAATTGAAATTGATTAGTGTTGCTGTTTATTAGCAGCTTATGCATGAACCAGTTACAAAGAATCATTCAAATAATTCCATGCAGAGAATTGAATGATAAAACCACTTGGGACTGTTAGAATATTGGCTGAGATTCTCAGCAGGGAAAGAAATGACAAGGTTATGCCCTAGCTGGTGTGGCCCAGTGGATAGAGCGTCAGCCTGAGGACTGAAGGGTCCCAGGTTCGATTCCGGTCCAGGGCACATGCCCGGGTTGCGGGCTCGCTCCCCAGTGGGGGACGTGCAGGGTGTCTTACCCACGTCCTCGCAGCTGACGGTTAACAGGGTGCTGTCCTCCCTCCCCGCCAGCTCCTCCTGGGGCTGCTGCAAGCGGACAGGGCTGTCATCGACTCCAAAGAGATGGCCGCCCTGTTCTTCGTCCACGAAGCCGCCCGGGTGTTCCACGACCGCCTCATCGAGCACAGGGAGAAGACGCTCTTCTACCAGTTCCTCTCGAAGGAACTAGAGAACTACTTCCAGGTACACGTGTGTTGCGCGCGTTATTTTAAACGGGTCTCGGGCAAACGTGTTTCTATCCAAGTACACAGACATTGCTGCGACATTCATGACAGAAATGTTAGGAAGTCTATAAAATGTGAAAACTCTAATAGCTAACGCCACGTGCCGGGCCTTGAAACACTTTACATAGCCCTGGCCGGTTTGGCTCAGTGGGTAGAGCGTCGGCCTGTGGCTGAGGGGTCCCGGGTTCGATTTCAGCCAAGGGCACATGCCCAGGTGGCAGGCTCGATCCCCAGTAGGGGGCGTGCAGGAGGCAGCCAATCAGTGATTCTCTCTCATCATTGATGTTTCTATCTCTCTATCCCTCTCCCTTCCTCTCTGAAATCAGTAAAAGCATATTTTAAGGAAAACGTTACATATTATTACTCATTTTGATCTCCATAGTCCTGTTATTGTCCTCATTTCACAGGGAAAGAAACTGAGGCGGAGCGAGGGTAAGAACTCGCCCAAGGTCACACAGCTAGTTAAGTGGTAGCCTCATTATTCGAACCCGGGGTATCTGACTCCAGATACTCTTTATTTTTTAAAATATATTTTATTGATTTTTTTACAGAGAGGAAGGGAGAGAGATAGAGAGTTAGAAACATCGATCAGCTGCCTCCTGCACACCCCCCACTGGGGATGTGCCCGCAACCAAGGTACATGCCCTTGACCGGAATCGAACCTGGGACCTTTCAGTCCGCAGGCCGACGCTCTACCCACTGAGCCAAACCGGCCTCGGCTGACTCCAGATACTCTTAACCATCACACCTACTGCTCCTCAGCCTTCCTTTAGCCCCTTGCCACACAGCTGTTAGGAATTTCCGGTGCCAGACACCAAGCCAGGCGGGTGCTGAGTCCTGCCTGGAGCCGTGGGGCCCCCGGCACCTGACAGACGTCTGCACACGTCACGGAGCTGGGGAGGGGAGGAAACACGGCTCCTCTCTACCTGGCTTTAGGGGGAGGGAAACAGACTTCAAAGAGAAGGCAGCCCATGACCTTGGCCTGAAAGACAGGCAAGAATTCACCGTGGGCCACGGAAGCCAGTGGGGAGCTTGCCGGTCTGTGTGGTCATTAGCAAGGGGAGGTTTTCCTTTCGGATTGTTGGTGAGACCTCAAAATGTTATTTCCACCCTAGTCGCTTTGGCTCAGTGGATACAGTGTTGGTCTGCAGACTGAAGGGTCCCAGTTCAATTCCGGTCAAGGGCAGGAATCTTGATTGCAGGCTCAATCCCTGCCCTGGGAGGCAACCAATTGATCTCTCTCTCTCTCTCTCTCTCTCTCTCTCTCTCTCTCTCTCTCTCTCTCTTTCTCTCTCTCTCTCACTCCCCCCCCCTCCCTTCCACTCTCTAAAAATCAATGGAAAAATATCCTCGGGTGAAGATTAACAAAAACCAACACAAAATAAGATATTTCCACGGCAGGGGTTCTTAAACGTGGAACCCTTAGATAAAACTGTATTTCTATGTGTTTCGTTTCCTTTGTAGCCTTTGTATTTTGCTGTCTGTATTTTAAAACATTATTCTGAGGAACCTGTGGGTTTCATTCCAAAATGGGTCCATGGCACAAAACAGGTGAAGAAACCCCGAGGCCTAGGCCTGATGTGCCGAGCTTTGGGGATGCCGGTGCTTTGCGTGGACTTTGATCAGGAGACGTGGCTGCTAACAGGTGCTGCCGCATTGTCACCTCACAACAGATCCAGTGGACCAAGGAATCCATGATGAGCGACTCCACCGTCTTTGTGGATTTCTTGCGGATAAACAAGACGCACAGGAAGAAGATGTACCAGAACACCAATGACTACAGCAAGCTGGCCCGCGTGCTCAGTGAGTTCCAGATGAAGATCAGGTCCACCTCGGAGGTAAAGACGTAAAATAGTAGAAATAGTATACATGTATGTGTATTCATTCAGGTATGCACACACATACATGAATATAGAATGTCATATCTTTAAGGTATGTGTGTGTGTGTGTGCGTGTGCAAGCAAGAGAGAGCATTCAGGGGGAAAAAGTTTATCATATTTTAAAGCAGACCATTAGAAATGCAGTTTTATATGGTTTCATCTAATTTGGTCTCATTTAATAAAAGGGTAAAATTTTATTTTATTTTTAAAAATATATTTTTATTGCTTTTAGAGAGGGAGGGAAAGGGAAAGAGAGAGAGAGAGAGAAACATCAATAATGAGAGAGAATCATTGATCGGCTGCCTCCTGCACGCCCCCAGTGAGGATGGAGCCTGCAACCTGGGCCTGTGCCCTGACCGGGAATGGAACAGTGACCTCCTGGTTCCTAGGGTGAAGCTCAGCTGCTGAACCCGCCGGCCAGGCCAGAGGCTAAGACCTGAAATCCGAGGTGCACACTGTGAGGCTGCAGGGGTGGACTGATTAGCGAATTAAGAGACAGGAAGGCAGTGTGGCGCCAGGACCCAGAGTAAAACAGGGAGCAGCAAAACGGATGCCACTCGTGTGTATCTTTTCCCGTTGTCGTGGGAAGAGATGGGCTGGCACTGCGACACCAGCAAAATCACAGGCACCGTGAACCAGCTCCCTAGGACTCCCCCCCCCACCCCTCCTGCCCCAAGTCACAGCGGTGAGACGCAGCCGGGTGCTGGCCCTCCTCTCCCCTCGGGCCTGTGACCTCCCCGCATCGTGCACACCGCACTGTTCGCCGAGGGACAGTCCTCACTGTGCAAGCTCACTTTCCTGACTCGGTCTAGAGACTAGAATAGTCATCGTCAGTTCTGTATGCTCAGGTGCAGTACCAGAGTGAGGCCTAGCCAGTGTGCTCAGTGGGTAGAGCATCGGTCCACAGACTGAAGGGTCCCGGGTTCGGTTCTGGTCAAGGGCACGTAGCTTGGCTGCAGGCTCCATCCCCAGCCCTGGTCGGGGTGTGTGCAGGAAGCAACCAAACACATCGATGTTTCTCTCTCTCTCTTCTCTCTCTCTCTCTCTCTCTCTCTCCTCTCCTTCTCGCCCTCCTTTCCACTCTCTCTGAAAATCAATGGGAAAATATCCTTGGGTGAGGGTTAACAACAACAACAAAAATATGGGGAAAAAACAAACGCCATATTGAACACTGTCCTGCGCCTGCCCTCAGCGTGCCCCGTTTCCTCCGCCAGATCTCGCACTCCATGGTGTTCTTCAAGGAAGCCATAGAGCACATCGCACGGGCCGCGCGGGTCCTTCGACAGTCGGGGACGCACATGTTATTGGTAAGAATTTAAAGTTTTCAAATGCTGTTAAGTTGGCGAATTAAAAATTAAGGAAACCTCATAAATGTGCTTTGCATAAATACAACTTCTGTAAGCAGAGTTTCTATTTAAGAAAGGTCAGAGTCATTGAGTCATAGGACAAGATCCTTGTCCCTTTAAGAGTTTGCGTAAGAGATGCATAGCACATAAAGACATTATTTGTTTTTAGGAAGTGTTTGATCTGAATAAAGGGGTGACTCTAGCGTATCCTCAGCACTAACATACTCTTCCTGCAAGTGGGTCTTACTTCAGAACAGCCCACTTACTTGAATTTGGATTTAGAAGCGTGAGTCTTGCTTCTAAATGAAAATTTTACTTTTCATGAAAGCAAGGGGGAGCTACATTCTTGGAAAAATCCCTAAATAACGCGAATAGAGGTATTATTTTATTCGGAAGGCTAAAGAAAATTCAACATATTTAGCCAATTATGCGAATCACGTAATTCATGACTTATTTGTTGTTATTTATGTCTATTATTTATTTTATAACTATTTTAGTTACTTAAATCACACCATTTTTTTCCAAGAAGGACTTTTCTTTGGCACTCAGAGAAACTAGAACTTTGTTTTTAAATCCATTATTTAAACAGACATGTACAAGACTAATTAAAAAGAATTAAAAGTTAGAAAATAGCCCGAGCCGGTGTGGCTCAGTGGCTAGAGCGTCAGCCTGTGGACCAAAGGGTCCCGGGTTTGATTCCGGTCAAGGGCAGGTACCTCGGTTGTAGGCTCTTCCCCGGGCCTGGGGCCTGGGGGCCTGGTTGGGGCTCATGCAGGAGGCAACCAATCGATGTGTTTCTCTCACATCGATGTTTCTCTCTGTCTCTCCCTCTCTCTTCCACTCTCCCTAAAAACCAATGGGAAAAAATATCCTCATGTGAGGATTAAAAAAAAAAAAGTTAGAAAATAGAATTAAGACAAAAATGCAAAAGCAGATCTTTCCACCATCAAAACCATTCCTTTCTAGCCTTTCCCGTCCCATACATGGCACCCCCATAGATCTACTGTGCTGGCCCCAAACCTGGGACCCCTCATCCTGACACCTTTCACTCTCCACTTTCAGCTTGTCAATAATATCTCTCCCCAAAAAGTTCAAAAATAGTCCACAGTGTTTTTATTGCCTGAGTTTCTAGCACATCTAGACAGAAGACTATGCAGGGAAAGATTGCCAGAACATACATAGGGATCACGGGCTGGATTGTTTTTCTTCCAAAGATTGGAATAGACGGATGTGGGAAAGAAACGTGTACAACCTTGGCCTGCTACCTGACAGACCACAAACTCTACCACGTGCCCGTGTCCCACAACTACGCCTACATGGAGTTCAAAGAAGACTGCAAGAAGGTGTTTGTCCAGGCAGGGTTAGAAGGGACGCCCACTGCTCTGGTGATGGTTAATTTAAGCCTGGATCAGGTAAGGCCTCTTTGTCTTCATTACTTGAAGTTAGATATTTAAATAGCCCCCCCTTTAATATTTGAAAAGGAAATGTTTATCTGTAAACCAGTTAATCTACCGTATCAAGGCCCTTCGTTACTCTGTTCTTACCCAGTTATAGCCATAGAGTTTGTACATCTGTAATCATGGTGTAGATCGTTTTCATAAGCATTACACCCAAAGCATTTTTATCTTTATAATTTTCATTTTAATTGAGCAAACACAGGTATTGGGCAGTTAGAAGTGATTTATCTCTGTAGATGAAGTTATCTGTGTTTGTTTGTTTTTTAAAAAGCGCTATGGTCTGTGTGCACTCTCTGCCCATGTGACCTGCAGTGTGCTGTGTGTATCTCTGCCCATGTGACCTGCGGTGTGCTGTGTGCACTCTGCCCATGTGACCTGCAGTGTGCTGTGTGCACTCTGCCCATGTGACCTTCAGTGTGCTGTGTGCACTCTCTGCCTATGTTACCTGCAGTGTGCTGTGTGCACTCTGCCCATGTGACCTGCAGTGTGCTGTGTGCACTCTGCCCATGTGACCTGCGGTGTGCTGTGTGCACTCTGCCCATGTGACCTGCGGTGTCCTATGTGCACTCTACCCATGTGACCTGCGGTGTGCTGTGTGCACTCTGCCCATGTGACCTGCGGTGTGCTCTCCGGAAGTGGAGGCTTCTGTTTCTCCTCTTTCCTTGTTAAGTTCACCATCAATAAGGACCTGTCTGGTAGGCTGTACTTCATTTATAAACAGGCACAAATATGTTAATCTCCCAACTTTTAAAAATTGTATTCTTTTGCATAAGTCATACCTTCCCACAGCCAAAACATAATTAGCTCATACTTACTTCTTTGTGGCACAATTTTAAGGAGACATTGTTTATTATCCATGACCCAGTTATGTGTAGTTATGAGTATTGTGCAATATAATACTTGTGCTTCCTCCTGATTCTGGGTCTCTCTCTCTCTCTCTCTCTCTCTCTCTCTCTCTGGAGTTGTTTTACTTTCCTGTCATATTTTGAGAGTAAATCCAGGATCCATGTCCTGTCTGCTGTTCTCCGCACTCCCCAGTTTTTCTGTATATTTTATCTCTATATTCTCCCCTCTCCAATGTGAATGCCCGCCCTTTGAGCAGGTGAGGCTTCTGCCGGACACTCATTCTGGGTTCGGAAGATGCTGTTCTCCGGGCCAGGCGCCTGCTGTTCTAACGTAAGAAATAACTTTTCAGCCCTGGCCAGTTCGGCCCAGCGGATAGAGCGTCAGCCTGTGGACTGAAGGGTCCCGGGCTCCATTCCGGTCAAGGCCACGTGCCTTGGTTGCAGATTCCCCCACCCTGGTCGGGGTGCCTGCAGGAGGCAACCAATCGATGTTTCTCTCTGTCTCTCCCTCTCCCTTCCTCTCTCTCTAAAAATCAATGGAAAAATACCCTCAGGTGAGGATGCACAAAAAAAAAAAAAAAAAAGAACTTTTCAGAAAACCACTGTCAGTCAGATGAGATGGACAGAAATTCGCTTTGTTTTAATGAACCTCGGTTCTCCTTACCCTCCTGCTTGGCGTGTTTCGAGTGGAACACGTGGGTCCTGGACTCACGTGCGACGGAAATGGGTCTCCCCGCAGGAGGCGTTCCTGGAGGATTTGAACAGCATCGTCAGTTTGGGGGAAATCCCCGACATATTTGAAAAGGAGGAGCTGGACTCGCTCGCCCTGCGGATCCGGTCTCTGGCCGAGCAGACGGGCTACGTGGACAACAGGCAGGCCGTGCTGTCCTTCTTCCAGAAGGTGCGCTGTGGGCGGGCTTTCCCGGCGCCGCGGGGAGGCGGGCGCAGAGCGCGTTCATCGTCCCCGTGAGTGATGGCCAAGGTGGGGGCGGTTTGGAGTTCTGTCCGTGAGTTTTTAAAGCTGAAATGACTGCCACCCCTGCACCCAGACACACGGTGCTCGTAGGCCGGCCAAGGAGAGCGAAGATCTGGGCCTCACTACCATGGGCTTGAAAAATAGAAAAATAACAGCTGGCCATAATGACAAATGAGAGCCCACGATGGTTTCCCCCCCCCCTTTTTTTTTTTAGAGAGAGAGAGAGAGAGAGAGAGAGAGAGAGGGAGGTTGTCTCCCACACGTGCACCGACCAGGGGCAGGGGGTAAACCTGCGATCCAGGTACAATCCCTTCACTGGAATCGAACCTGCAGCCTTCGGATGCACAGGCAGGCGCGCTAACCATTGGACACACTGGCCAGAGCCCCACTGTGATTTCTTACGCTGAGATTCCTTCCCAGCCGAGGAGGCTTCCGTCTCGGTCATGTTGGCAACAAGTGTGGACAGGCAAGAAACAAGAACGTTCTCATCGTTTTGAAAGAAGCCTCAAGTTGGCCAGGAGGCCATGGGTAGGGCAAGGAGCTGGCCAGGAAAATCAGGCGGTGCTCAGACGGAGCTCGGCAGGGGGTGGCTGTGCAAGGACCAGTTTGAAGCGAGGTGTGACCCGTGACCTAGGCCTTCTGACCCGTGGCTGGTGACTGGCCAGTGGCTTAGTGAACAGATCGATGTGGCTACCCAAACCCAAGTGTCCGCTGGGGAAGCCTCACAGGTCAGCTTAGTTCAGTTTCTACCTCTCGTGGAGTCATTTGAAAACTGAACTGGGCAACCCTCCTCTCCTCGCCAGATACTGTGATCCGTCACAAGAAGAAGATGTAAAGATTCCAGAAATAGCATCCACCATTGAGAGAGAACAACGTCGTATGAATGGCTGCTTCGATTGAGTTGTGGACTTTTTTGTTTTGTTTTTTTTAAATATGTTTTTATTGATTTCAGAGAGAAAGGGAGAGGGAGAGGTGGAGAGAAACATCAATGATGAGAGAGAATCATGGATCGGCTGCCTCCTGCACAACCCCTACTGGGGATCGAGCCCACAACCGGGGCCTGTGCCCTTGACCGGAAATTGAACCGTGACCTCCTGGTTCTTTCTCATCATTGATGTTTCTCTCTCTCTCTCCCCTCCTCCCTTCCTCTCTGAAATCAATAAAAACATGAAAAAAGAAGCAGAGCTCTGTGGGAATTGCCATGTCCCTTGGGCGGGCACTGATCGTGGCAGGCACTCTGCGCACAGTGGGTCAGTCTCGACTCGCTAAGGAAAGAATTGACACAGGCCTTAAAGGGCATTTTAATACGTATTTTTCAGAGCAATGGATTACATCTTAACAACTCACATTCCCATTATGTTTCAGAGAATACGTAAAAGTTTGCATGTTTTTATGATCGTGAGTCCCACGGGACCTAACTTCCGCCAAAACTGCAGAGTATACTCCTCTATGATCAGCTCCTGCACCATCGACTGGTATGAGAGGTGGCCGGACGAGGCGCTCCTGGTTGTCGCCGACTCTTTCTTGAGAAAAAATGTGGATTTAGAGAACAGAGAGGTAAATATGTCTTCTTTAAAAAAAACTAATACAAGGGAAGGTTTCCATTTATTAACAGGGTCTGACGGTATCATATATCTGAACAGCTCTGAACCCGAGGTGGACAGAAATGGGCAGCTCTCAGAAAAATGATAAAACAAGTCTAGTGTTTGTCTGGACTCTTGATCAATTTCCTGTCTCTTTTGCCCCCACATTCACCTTATTTCAAAGATGCTCAGAGTCCTTGCCTCCTGGGTCCCATCACTCTTCTGCCTTCCTGGTGAACAGCAGGTGTTCATGCAAAGCTAAGCCATGGGGACCCTCTTTCTCTTCTTCATTTTGCATTTCGCAGACCAGACTCTCTGGTGAGGATGCTGCCACCTCTGTGTTTTCCTACTAAACTTTCTGGCTTGGCTGCAACCACAAAACTTTAAAGCAATGAGAGCAACACACACACACACACACACACACACACACACACACACACACACACACAATCAGCTCCGAGTTTAGGAGCAACAAGTAAAGAAGAACCTTTTTAGAGCGATTCACCGGAAGATCCCACGGGGTGGAGACAGAGGGGGTTGTGAATGCACAGAGCCTGAAGCTCGGTGACACCGCCAAAGGGGCTTGCACCCTTACTTGTCCGTGTGTTCAAGGCAAGTCAAGGCCACGAACAGCAGGGACGGGTGGAACCAGGAAGAAAACGCAGCTGGCTTTGACGTGGCCAGGTGGTTGGCGAGGCTTGGTGGCCAAGAGATAGGCAGTTAGGACTCGGTTATATCGAAGTGACAGTTCTCTCCACAGCTCAGCAATGGGGACTCTCTTTCCATTCTCGTTCCGCTCACCCATGTATCTGTACATCTGTGAATCCTTACGTTCTTACGTTGTTTTACTCACGGGAATTGAGTGTCCTGCTGTTGATAACCTACTTTAAGGAAGATGAGAGAGAAAGAATGCGCGATAAACATGGACCCTTGACAGGAGTTCCCTGACGCCTTGGGTGGCTGTAGCAGGAATGAGGGATCGGCCCACTCAGAGAAGTCCGGCACATCACTGATCGTTAGCCATAGCGTTGCTTCTTTCACTCTCGTACCATCCCAGCTATTAAAACTCATGTATTCATGGTTCCATCCATCCGGGGCCTTTTTCTACAGCGTCACATCTCAAAAATGATAAACTATTTCAAGTTACTCACAGTGTTCAATTTCCTCTTTTTTATGTATATTTGAATTGCTTTCTCCTAATTCTTAAAAAAAATTTTTTTTTTCAGAACTTGAAGGAAAAACTTGCCCCAGCATGTGTCCAAATCCACCGAAGTATAAAAGACTTGAACACAAAGTACTTCCAAAAAACCAGGAGGCGCTATTACGTCACTCCCCGAAGCTACTTGCGATTCATGGACACGTTTGCACACATTCTGAGGTCACGCGAGAAAGAATTGCAAACAAAGAGGTAAGACCTGAAGACCAAATCAGGAGACATGTTTATTTTCCTTTTTATGTTTATGTTTAAATAGACTTTGCATCGGTGCTTTTATTTGTAAAAACAAACATAAGACCCGCCGGTGTGGCTCTGACCTTGACTTTTTATAGGAATCGCATTAAACCTGTCGATCAGTTTGGGGAGAATTGACGTCGTGACCACGTTGCCTTCCCGTCGTGACCACGGTGTCTCTCGCTTTGCTAATGTTTTGTCATGAACTGTCCCCGCCCCACCCTTTTCCTCCTTCAGGGATCGCTTCTACATGGGTCTGTCCAAGATCCTGGAGGCCACGGCTCTGGTCACAGACATGCAGGAGGAGCTCCTGATCGTCAGCCCTCAGATCGAACAGAAGACAAAGGTAAGTTTCATTGGAAACTTTGTTTTACTAGTCAAGCTCCTGTTGTTTAGCACAGGATGGCATTGCAAAGCTCACATTCTTGTTTCGACACCACGCAGCTGTGTGATCTCTTAGTCCCAATTTTCTTATCTGTCAAGTGAGAGGAACAATAACAACAGTGATAGCAAAATATTAACATCATTATCCTATATAATAAAAGCCTAATATGCTAAGTGTCCGACTGTTCGT
This sequence comes from Eptesicus fuscus, assembly GCF_027574615.1. NCBI lineage: Eukaryota > Metazoa > Chordata > Mammalia > Chiroptera > Vespertilionidae > Eptesicus > Eptesicus fuscus. The sequence continues at coordinate 6,354,400 of NC_072496.1, read as the reverse complement.
TCCACCGTTCGACCAGTCGCTATGACACGCACTGACCACTGGGGGCAGACGCTCTGACCAAAGGTTAGCTTGCTGCTGGAGCCCTCCCGTGGTCCATCCTCAGCCACGATCACGCACTAATGGGGTCTCTCGGCCTGACCTGTGCCCTCTCGTAATCTGGGACCCCTCGGGGGGATGTCGGAGAGCCAGTTTTGGCCTGATCCCCGGAGGCCAGGCCGAGGGACCCCACTGGTGCACGAATCCATGTACTGGGCCTCTAGTTTTTTCATATTTAAACATAATGACCAATATCTAACTAATGGTAAAAACCTCGGCTAGAAAAATTCCCCAGTTATTTGTCATCTGAAATGTTCTGTGGACACTGGCAAGCTGCCAAGTATTCTGAAGTCATTATGTGTCATTGTTCTTTACGTGAGTTGTATGAAATGATGTTTAGTGTAGTCATCTTTGTTAGTCTATTAAACAAAGATATTTCAAGCTGATGTTGATCAATTTTTATAGTAATGAAATGGGCTATTTGAATTTCTCCTTTTTTAAAAAAAATCTCTCTTAAAATTCATGCTAAGAAGAATTATTCGGTTCATTAGGAAAAAGAAATGTTAATGGAAAAACTACAGAAGGATTCACAAGTAGTTGAGAAAGTCCAGATGCTCGTTAAGCAGGATGAAGAAATCATGGAAGAAGAAGTAAGAATTGTGGAAGAGCATGCTCAGGTGAGATTAAAACAATAACCAGCAGAAATCACTTGGAAATTTGCAAAATGACTCCCTAATGCCCACACTTCAGAGGTCGGGCTGACTGCTCTTCAATATATACGGTGCCCCAACTCTGGGTACTTCTAATATTTATGCCAACAAATATTAAAAGAATACAAAATTACTAGTTCACTGTTAGACGTGGACGTGAATATTTAGAATAAGTAAAGAAATCAAATAATCTACAAAATTGTAAAAGCTGACCATTTTTATAAACATCACACAGTCTAGAAAAATAACAATATTGTTCAATAATTCACTGCCTTAAACACCCCGCACAATACTTTTTTCCTGCGTTTTTTCCACTGCATACTCTGTGACTGCTTTTTCATAGGGAAATGATTTTGTAATTTCATTTCCGATAGAACCTTTAGTATAGTCGATCAAAGTACGTTTTTCACATGGATAGTTTTCTTAGAAAAGTTTATTTCAACTTCATCACTTATTGTTGATAATGTCATGAACATTTTTGTCAGTATTGCTGTCGAATTTGCTATAAGCAGCAATGGCATGTCAAGATTTCTTGTCTAGCAATCAATTTAAATACTCTTGGAATTCGTTAACCCGTTTTCCATCAATATCTTCATTATAGGTGTGTTTTCTGATTTTCATATTTTAATTAATGTCAATATTTCTTGCAAACTCAGCCAGGACCTTGAATTTTTCCAATGTGATCATAGGATACATTCTTCATTTTGACACACCATCACTTTTGTTTAACATCCTCAAATTTTTGTCTTATTTGTAAATAACAGTTAAAATGATAAAATAACTTTCACATATCTATATAAGGAATGCAATTTCTCACTTATATTATTGAGACATTGAAAACATCTTGATTATTACCTAAAACCCCAGGGATTTTAAAGAACTCTTTTTGCACAACTCCCATCAAAAAGGGGAAAATGCAGCCTGGCCAGTGTGGCCTAGAGGTTGGGCGTCAACCTATGAATGAGGAGGTCACAGTTCGATTCCCGGTCAGAGCACATGCCCGGGTTGCAGGATCCGTCCCCAGTGTGGGGCGTGCAGGAGGCAGCCGATCCATGATTCTCATCACTGATGTTTCTGTTTCCCTCTCTCCCTCCCTCTCTGAAATCAATGACAGCATTTTTTTAAAAAGGGGGAAAAGTATGTGCTGTGTTATCAGACATCCTCAGGAAACAGCGAGCTTCCCTTGTGTGTGGCTGTCAGTGAAAGTCCGGCCATGTGCTGACAGTTGTCTACATATAATCAACGGAAGGCTTCTCCACAGCCCCGACTCTGCGTCCAGGCATCGTAAACATCGTGTGTTTCTCCTCCACAACCTGGAGCTGAGCGCTGTAGTTCAAGTTTCTCTTATAATACGCCCTCTGGCCCTGCGCCTTAATGTCGCACGCCAGGAAAGTTGGAAGTTTATGGAATTATTCTAGACGTTGTCCTATTTGAGATAGGTTTACACTTGTTTGTAGGGAAAATAATCTACATATATATATAAAAGCCAAGCGACCAGAACACCAGAACAACTGGAATGACCGGTCGCTATGACGTGCACTGCGCCAGCCAACCGACCCCATCGGGGGCAGCCCCTCCCCCAGGCTGGCCCCACCCTCGATGGGACCCCCAACCCAATTGGGGGCAGGGACAACCAGCCAACCCCCCTCGTCCCCCCCCCTGCCAGCCCATCCCAATTGGCCCCAATTGGGGCAGGCCGGCTGGATCCCACCTGTGCACGAATTCGTGCACCAGGCCTCTAGTTAGTAAATAATGACACAGCTGTATACATCCATATGTATCTGGGGCTTCTGCCTTGCAGACAACTGCCAATGAACTGAAGAGTGTGATGCCGGCTCTGGACAAGGCCATCCTGGCTCTCAATGCCCTGGACAAAGCCGATATCTCTGAGTTGAGGTGAGTAATTGACCTGTTTCTTTTGAGTTGAAAAAGCTCCAAATCATAAATACGTGGCAAAAGTCACTCCGTCTACATTCCATTTTTAGATTGTCCTTTTTACCGATCTTGGTTTCTTTCAATTTTTATATTATGTGTGCTATCTACCGTACCTAGTCCATGTTATGACACCATCGACTGTAAGGCATATCAGTGTGTTATACTACCTGGTGCGCCCTTGCTAATAAACCCAATCGCAGTCTCAGCGATGTAGAAATGTGAGTCCTGGAATTGATGAGGTGCTGGGTGGCCGAGACCAGGAGGAGGAGCCCCAGGGACTGTGTAAGTGCCTGACCTGAGTCCACAAATCAGAATGCCGTGCGTGCGGCTCCGCAGGCCAGGTTAGCTGGAGAGCACTGGGGATCCACACAGATGCAGCCCTGCACATCTGTGCTGCACTGCCGGCCATTGCCACCAGGTGGCACTATGGGGGGCTCTTGTGCTCTTCCCCCATGCAAAAGGCAACAAGAGACATTCCTAAGAAAATACAAGCAGAACCCTAGCTGGTCTGGCTCAGTGGATAGAGCGTCAGCCTGTGGACTGAAGGGTCCCGGGTTTGATTCCAGTCAAGGGCATGTACCTGGGTTGTGGGCTCGATGGCCAGTAGGAGGCATGCAGGTCATAGGTTGCCTCTCAACCACTGAGCACACCAGCCAGGCAAGACACCCAAATTTTTAAAGACACCCAAACAATGAAAAAAAGCTATGCATCACCATTAGTTCTCCTTACCAAAAATGCTTGTTAAAAACATCCGTGTGGCCGAAACCGGTTTGGCTCAGTGGATAGAGCGTCGGCCTGCGGACTGAAGGGTCCCAGGTTCGATTCCGGCCAAGGGCATGTACCTTGGTTGCGGGCACATCCCCAGTAGGGGGTGTGCAAGAGGCAGCTGATCGATGTTTCTCTCTCATCGATGTTTCTAACTCTCCCTCTCTCTTTCTCTCTGTAAAAAATCAATAAAATATATTTTAAAAAAACAAAACAAAACAAAAAAAAAAACATCCGTGTGTGTTGTCTGCCGGGTGTGTTTACCGGGCGCCTGTGATTTTCTGGTGAGGCTGACGAGCGTGTCCATCTGTCGCAGAGTGTACACGCGCCCTCCGTACCTGGTCCTCACCGTCATGAACGCCGTCTGTACCCTCCTACAGAAGAAGCCCAACTGGACCACGGCCAAGCTGCTGCTGTCGGAGACTGGCTTCCTGAAAAAGTTGGTTCACCTCGACAAGGACAGGTTACCCGAGAAGGTACAGCGCTGCTCGCTGATGCATGCATCACGGACACGTTTGCATTTACAAACCAAAAGCGTCGAACAGGAGTATGAAAATAGGAACTTTGGCCCGGCTGGTGTAGCGCAGAGGTTGAGCGTTGACCTATGAACCAGGAGGTCGCATGCATGGGTTGGGGGCTCGATCCCCAGCGGATGGGGGGTGGAGGGGTTTGAAGGAGGCAGCTCATCAGTGATTCTCATCATTGATATTTCTCTCTCTCTCTCCCTCTCCCTTCCTCGCTGAAACCAATGAAAATATATTTTTTAAGAAATTAGAATTAGAAGTCAAAGGAGAGAGCGTTACAAGATCAGAGAGCAAGCTGCATCTCCGAACAAAATGGGATTTCTGGAAGCGTCAGGGAGAGGCAATGTGTCGCTGCGATCAGAAAATGCCCTATCTCACTCTTTAAATAATGAAAAGGGAGAAGAGGCAGGAGGGGGAGGAAGTCTGGATGGGTGGATGGAGTCACACTATGAAAGCGCAATGAGTGGAGAGCTGTGTCTGGGGAATTTTTTAGATAAAATTGATATATTGGTACTAGAGCCAGTTTGTGCTTAGGCATGTGTGTGGGGGTTTTTTGTTAATCCTCACCCAAGGATATTTTTTGCATTGATTTTTAGAGAGAGTGGGAGGAGAGAGGGGAGAGAGAGAGAGAGAGAGAGAGAGAGAGAGAGAGAGAGAGAGAAGGGGGCAGGGAACATGGATGTGAGAGAGAGAGACATCGATTGGTTGCCTCCTGCACAGGGCCAGGGACCAAACCTGCAACCAGGTATGTGCCTCTGACCAGGAATCCAACCCGAGACCCTCCGATCCAAACAAAGGCCAGCACTCTAACCACTGAGCCACCAGCCAGGGCTGGGTATGCTGTTTCTATTCCACCGGTGAGCAGCTGGGCATGTCTGACATGAGACAGAATTTCATCCTAAGGTAGGTGAGGGGACACTTCAGATCAGGAATGGATCTTGCTCATGTAACACTTCGCTTACGTTCTCTCTAGGTTTTCATAAAGCTGAAGAAATTCTTAACCTTGCCTGACTTCAACCCCAAAAAGATTGCCCTCGTGTCCATGGCCTGTTGCTCTATGTGCGAGTGGATTATAGCTCTGAACAACTACCACGACGTCCGGAAGGTATGCTTTTCCCTCCGAAACGCCTGGAACCGCTTGGAAGTGACACTTGGCACGGATGAAGTATCCAGGGGTACTTTCTATTTAACAAGACGCAGGTGAACTTCCCAGGAAAGAATACGTAGTGACACACACTGGAATCAAACACAGGCCCACGCACACAGCTGGCAGGCACTCCTGTCCAGGCCTGCTGTGTATGGCCACGATGCTCTTGTTTCATTTGTTTGTTTTCCTGCGTTTTGCATATCAAACTACTTTATGTTTACATAATTCTAGGCAAGTTCGTTTTAAGGGTTGACACTTATAAATGTCTTTTAGACAAAAGTGGCATTTTAGCCCTAGCCGGTTTGGCTCAGTGGATAGAGCGTCGGCCTGCGGACTGAAGGGTCCCGGGTTCGAGTCCGGTCAGGTTGTCGGCTCGGTCCCCCGTGTGGGAGGCAGGAGGCAGCCAATCAGTGATTCTCTCTCATCATTGATGTATCTGTCTCTCCCTCTCCTTTCCTCTCTGAAATCAATAAAAATATGTTTTTAAACAAAAGCGGCATTTTAAAAAAGTGAACTTGACTTCCTTAACACTCGAATGTTGTGACGTTCCCTTTAAGGTGGTGGGCCCTAAACAGATCCAAGTAGCTGAAGCCCAGAACGTTCTGAGAATCGCACGGCAAAGGTTGGCAGAAAAACAAAGAGGTTTGCAGCTGGTAAGAATTTTTTTACTTGCTAAACTGTCAATACCTTCATGAACTAGACAGCAACCTCAGGAAAGAGTCATTCCCTCAGTGGAGTTCATCAGTTTAAGGTAAAAGGGGGATGATAGTGAAGGTAATAAGAGCTTAATTACGGTGAAACTAGAGGCCCGATGCACGAAATTCGTGCAAGAGTAGGCCTTCCTTACCCCGGCTGCCCGTACCGGCTTCCCTCTGGCACCCGGGACCCGGGCTTCCCTCGGGCCGCCGGCAGGCATCCGGGACCCGGGCAGCCCCGGCTTCGTCCGGAAGGTGGTCCAGAAGGACGTCCGGTCTCATTATCATTTTACACTTTTATTATTATAGATGATGGAAAATATAGTAAATGTTACCTTAAAAATAGATAAGCGGACACATTGTTTTTCTAATAATTTGGGGGATACCTGAGATAAAAAGTTAAAAGACCACTGGGCCAAAATACCATCATCCCTTACCCTGGTCTACTCGAACACCCGCGTGACTTGTTCTCCTGTCCTCCCCCCGCTTTTTAATTTAATTTTATTGGGGTGATAACTGGTCAGTACAGTCCTATAGGTTTCAAATGAAACATGAGCTGAGTATTGCATTGTATGCCCACCACCCGAAGTCACATCGTCTCCTTTCCCCATATATTCAGCCCCCTCTACCCTTTACCCCCCCTTTCCTCTGTTGTCTGTGTCTATGAGAATCAGTTTTATATCTTACATATGAATGAAATCATATGCATATGGTTCTTAGCTTTTTCTGACTGACCTATTTCACTTAGTAGAAGAGTCTCGTGATCCATCCATCTTGTCACAAATGGCACTATTTCATCTTTTCTCATGGCTGAGTAGCAGTCCATTGTGTTCAGGGACTACTTCTTCTTTATCCAGTCATCTATCAGAGGACACTTTGGTTGCTTCCATGTCTTGGCCAACATGAATAGTGCTGCAATAAACATGGGGTGTAGATGCCTTTGCCAATAATGTCTTCACATGTTTCAGGCAGATACTCAGGAGAGGGGCTGCTGGGTCATATGGTGACTCTTATTCTTAATTTTTTGAGGAACCTTCATGCTGTTCTCCAAAGTGGCTGTATCAGTTACATTCCCACCAGCAGTGACTGAGGGTTCCTTTTTCTCCGAAACCTCTCCAACACTTGTTATGACTTGTCTTGTTGATAATGGCCATTTTGGCAGTGTGAGATGGCATCTCGTTGTAGTTTTTATTTGCATTTCTCTGATATATACACTGAGTGGCCAGATTATTATGATCTCTGAATGCATAATAATCTGGCCACTCAGTGTATATATATTAGAGGCCCGGTGCATGAATTCGTGCATGGGTGAGGTCCTGCCAGCCTGGCCAGGAGGAGGGGACATGGGTGGTTGGCCGGCCTGCTTGCTGTTCGAACTCGTGGTCGAGGGGACAATTTGCATTTATATAAATAGAAATGAACTCTTGAGGCAAAATAAGATTAGTCTCAATAATAGATTAATTGTCTTTCAGGTTGAAGAACATTTGCAGTTTCTGCAGGCGGCCTACAGAGACATCGTTGCTGAGAAAGACATATTAGCAGGTCGAAGACAGCTAGCCACGAGGCGCATGTACTGTGCGTCGGTGTTACTCACCGCCCTGGGAGATGAGAAGGTGTGACTTTTGTTGGTCTTCTGTCTCCTTCGTTAATGCCTCGTGCTTGTCTTCAAACAGGGGTCACAGACCCCAAAGGTCAGAAGTTGTTTCGCTCGTCCCTAAGACAGCAGCACACCCTGGTCTGTGCAATGCCGAGTAAAACTGTGAGAACGTCAGGCTCTCTTTTCTAAGTATCCGAACGGATGGGGCTGAAAGGGAGGAGGGGACGCCAGGAAAGGAAAAGAACATTTTCTCTTGTTCTGTCTGTCTTCTGACCTGTTTCACCTTATCTAATTATTTCTTTTCTGATTCATCTTCCTTGTCTATCCTGGAATCCCTAGTGAGCTGAGTAGGTTTAGTCATACCTCAGCTCTCTCAAAGAATGTTACAGAATCCTCAAAAGAATTTTAATTTAGTGTGTTTAAGTAGAAACCTAGGAGGGGAGACTCCTACAGGGCAGGAAGAAGGAGGTTATGAAGTTAGACCAATCAGAGGGAGATCACATCCCTCCATTTATGTCCTCGAGAGCATGTGTGTTGAGCGGTGGTCTAGCATCAGCATTATCCCAGATGTTAAGCTGCCAGAGGTTGGGTTCTTGACCAGCAGGCTTCGTTTATTGACAGTTAAGCACAGACATGGTCGTGGAAGGAGGCGCACAGCCAGTGAGTGTGGGTTCAGATCCCAGCTACCCAACGAGAGCTTTGTGGACTTGAGCAAGTTGCCTAACTTCTCTAACCTTCAACTTTCTCCTCTTTATTACAGTGAAGTCAGCGGCTTTTATTTAACAGGATATTGAAAGAGTCAAATGAGATTTTCAAAATAAAGTGTCAGATAAGTGAGGATTTAATAAATATTGATCATTATTATTATTGGAAACCATTAATAATATAATATGATTTATTTTTTAATTACCCTGCTTTATTACACAAAGAATTTGAAATGCCTATCAATCTTAGCAAATATGATCCCATTGACAAATCCAAAAATAGGACTCATGTTCCCTTAAAAAAAAAGTGCATGTTTTTATTTTAGCCATTATTAATTGTATTACAACTATAGCAGAAAAGGAATAGAAATGGCAATGAATGATCCAACTAGGAGACCATTTAATTTCCAAAATGTCTCAAAATAATAGATGTTATAGTAAATACCGGTAACTCATTTTTATTTTAACATTTAGACTCGATGGCAAGAAACAATCGATCAGATAGACAGCAAGTTGGAAGGAATTGTGGGTGACATACTGATTTCAGCAGCATGCATTGTCTACAGCGGAGTATTAACACCAGAATTTCGCGAGTTGATTGTGAATGAATGGGAGAATCTTTGCACTAAAAGCAACATTTCTTTGTCTTCTAACTTTTCTTTAATTGAAGTCATGGCACAAACACAGCAGGTACTAGCATATCTGTTATCCAGTTAAGTGGCTTTATTGTTGATTTGGATTTTGCGTGTGCATATTTTTGGCTTGGATCTTTCCCCCAAATTATTTTGATAAATGAAAGTACTGAAGTCTGTTCTAGGCCTTAAATTTTTTTTAAGTTATAGTTTTAATTCCTCAATTAGTTATATCTAGTATTTCCCATTCTCTGGGCAAAAGTCACAAAATATATTTTTTCTCATTGTAACCCTACTACACTGTCTAATAAATATAGCCAATTTATTTTCCTGAAACTCCTTTCATTAATAAATTGATGAACTTATTAAATCACAGGTAGTATTCTTAGAAACAGCCAAAATATAGACCTCACATTTATTAATTTATCAGTAGATATTTATTGTCTATCTATGTTCATTCCATGCTGATATTGAGAGGATAAAAAAGACGTACACCATTTTTTTGGTATCCCAGAGAGTAATTTTAAATTGGTTCCCCTGTTGATAACTCAATTTAAACTGACCATCCAACCTAGAAATTCTCAGAAGCAATTTGTTTTTATAATGCTAAGGACAAATTTAAACCCAAATAAATCAGTAATTACATTAAATGTAAATGGCCCAGTTAAAAGGCTAAGATTATAAGACTATATAAAAATATAAACCAAAATACAAAGCAGGAATCATGTGTTATTTAGAGAGGACACATCTAAAACACAAAGGTTGATTATAGAAAATGGGAAGAAATCTTCCATAGATTATTTTTTTTAAAGACAGAATAAATTTTAATGCAAAAAAGGGATGACTAGAATTGTATAACCATGTGTTATAATACAATAAGAATTGGTTTAATTCTTCAAGAATGTGTTAATAATTCTAAATTTGTTTGTACCTAATAACATGACCTCAAATTCATACAAAACAAACATTAAAAGAACTTCATATAAAAATGGACAACCCTGCAATCATAGTGAACAATTTTAACACCTTTCTTTCTGTGACCCGTAGAAAAAGAACACAGAAGTCAGTACTAATAGAGATTTGCCCAATGAGATTGGAAATGTGATAGAGGGTTAGCCACTATCTCCACTTGTACTTGGCTCTATACCAGAGATCCTAGACAGCGTAGTAAGGCAAGAAAAAGAAATTACAGGGACTAAAATTGGAAAAGAAAAAAACAAAAAAGGAGAAAATTTTGAAGGTGCTATGTACCTAGGAAATTGAAGAGAATATGTAGATATATCATGAGCATTAACTTAACGAAAGTTTAGCAAAGTTTCTGGAATTAAAGTCAATGTTCAAAAACCAGTTGCATTTCTCTACACCAGCAACAAATAGCCATGTTTTTAAGGTACCATTTGTATAGCATCAATATGAATTATCAAAAAAAATTGTATAAAACTGTAAGATATGGAGATAAACTTTAAGAAACCTGAACAAATGAAGAGGTATACCATGTTCATGAACTGGAACACTCAATATTGTGAAGGTGAAGTTCGGTGGATGAGTTTTTCCAAATTGATATATCGATCCCGAGTACAGTAGTCCCCCCTGTCAGCAGGGGAGACTGCAGATGGTACCTGGCCCTGTATATACTGGTGTGTTTTTCTTTTCTTTTCTTTTCTTTTCTTTTCTTTTCTTTTCTTTTCTTTTCTTTTCTTACTTTATTTTTATTGTTGACACTGTATTGTATTACAGATTTCCCCATCCCCCCACCTTTGCCCACCTCTATCCAGCCCCCCATTCCCTCTGGCCATCAGCACGCTATTGTCCGTGTCCATGGGCTATGCATATATGTTCTTTGGCTAATCCTCTCACTTTCTTTCACCCAGTCCCCCCTCCCCTCTGACAGCTGTCCATCTGTTCCATGTTTTTTTCCTGTATATACGCACCTTTTCACTGAAAGGAAGCCCATCACAGCTTCTCTCTGGCACATCTGAATTGCCAGCATCATTTCTTTTATATATATATATATTATTGATTTCAGAGAGAGGAAGGGAGAGGGAGAGAGAGATTGAAACATCAATGATGAGAGAGAATCATTGATTGGCTGACTCCTGCACACTCCTACTGGGGATTGAACCCGCAACCCGGGCATGTGCTCTTGATCGGAATCGAACCCGGGACCCTTTAGTCCACAGGCCGACGCTCTATCCATTGAGCCAAACCGGCTAGGGCCAGCATCACTACTCTTGCACTTGGGGGCCGTTATTAAGTCAAATAAGGGTTACTTGAACACCAGCATACAGGACCACGCCAATGGATGTGGGCTACTAAGCGACTAACGGGAGGGTACGTCCTGTAGATATGAACCATGTGAGGAAGTTCTTAAAACAATGAAAGCATTCGTGGTCTCATTCCAGATCCGCCGGTGGCATCAGCAGGGCCTGCCTCTTGGTCAGTATTTAACGGAGAATGCCATCTTGATCAAGAATGGCCTGCCGTGGCCTCTGCTGATTGACCCCTACGAGCAAGCGTACAACTGGATCCGCCAGATGGAAGGACCGGGGCTTCAGGAGTTCTCCTTCAAGGACAGCGGCTACATCAAGAAAATTGAACATGCTATGAAGACGGGAGGGAGTGTCCTCTTGCAGGTATGTGTCTCCACGTGGCCGGCTTCCCTCGTCCCGTGCCATGGACACATACCTTGTATGCACTGAGCAAAAAGTCTGAGACCTTAAAGGAAGTAGCAGCTAACCTCCGTGGGGGAAATACATGCGTATGTACCGTGAGTTTTCAGTGTCCAGCTCTCTCCGGTCTGCCCTTCACTGGTGTCCAGATGTTAACAAGATGGGCATTTCTTAACGCTGTGTCTTTTCGACCGATTGACTTTGTGTGAGATGAGCTTTTCTAACTCGCCTCTGTTGGGTTTTTCAGAATCTCCCTGAAACCTTACCCCCGAGTTTGAAGGCAATTTTGAAGAAGGACATCTATCAGAGGAGAGGACAGTCTTTCATCCGGGTCAACGATTCTGAGCTTGAATATAATTCCAAGTTTAGGTAATGTCGCAGCTCACTGAGCACATGTCTCTGTGTTCTGAGGCCGTCACGTGGAAGGTCCTGTTTCCATCCTGATAGGCGAGTCCTGGAGGAAGACGCCAGGTTGCATTTTGGATGCTCTCCTCACGTTCATGTTTACGGTTCCTGTGTCTGGGTCCTCAGTATACAGAGCAGAGAGTGAATGTTTGTTGATTCAGTCATTGCACACCGACATTGTTCAAACTGTGCCATGGGGTTTTCAGAAACTGCACAGGAAGGACAGCAAGCAGGAGGCCTGGCCCTGCCTGACCCACAGCAGCTTGATTTGATCTGTTAGCCTAACGCCGTGGTCGGCAAACTGCGGCTCGCGAGCCACATGCGGCTCTTGGGCCCCTGGAGTGTGGCTCTTCCACAAAATACCACGGCCTGGGCGAGTCTATTTTGAAGAAGTGGCATTAGAAGAAGTTTAAGTTTAAAAAATTTGGCTCTCCAAAGAAATTTCAATCGTTGTACTATTGATATTTGGCTCTGTGGACTAATGAGTTTGCCGGCCACTGGCCTAACGGACAGGCAAAGCTTCCGCTTCCATTGAAAAAGACCCATATTTGATATCTCGAGCAAAAAGACAGAGATCTCCGCCTGGGGTAGTAGGGTGTGTAAAAACATGGCATCCTGTCCCGAGCAGTAATGACTCCCACCAGCTAACGTCACAGAGCACAATTGTAGAGTCTCATTTAATTACCACAAAAATACAATTCCCATGTGAAGAAGACAGTTGAGTTGTAGGTCGTATGCCCTCTCTCCATACTCAGAAGATAGATTGCTGGGTGAGGGGGTAGCCAGCACGGAGAGTGCTGGGTGAGAGGGTAGCCGGCACGGAGAGTGCTGGGTGAGGGGGTAGCCGGCACGGAGAGTGCTGGGCGAGGGGGTAGCCGGCACGGAGAGTGCTGGGCGAGGGGGTAGCCGGCACGGAGAGTGCTGGGCGAGGGGGTAGCCGGCACGGAGAGTGCTGGGCGAGGGGGTAGCCGGCACGGAGAGTGCTGGGCGAGGGGGTAGCCGGCACGGAGAGTGCTGGGCGAGGGGGTAGCCGGCACGGAGAGTGCTGGGTGAGGGGGTAGCCGGCACGGAGAGTGCTGGGCGAGGGGGTAGCCGGCACGGAGAGTGCTGGGTGAGGGGGTAGCCAGCACAGAGAGTGCTGGGTGAGGGGGTAGCCAGCACGGAGAATTCGTGGATGATTGTAAGGAGCCCTTGCCTGTGCATTTCCCTTCTTTCCCGGCCTCGGGCAGACTGACCCTGGGCCCTCTCTCGCCCTCGAGCAGGGCTGCCAAATCCTCACGCCTTGGGGTTCTCTGTCCAGCCTCCTTCCACATCTACCAAAGCGGGTTTAGTAGGTGTCGCTCAACAAAAAGGGACCCGCTACTTTTTTAAAGCTCTGAGTTGAACGAAGTTCAACAAGATTCTTCCCTACAAGGACCTACTCCCCTTCACTTCTCGGACCCTGTCCAGAAAGGAGCTCCCTACAGAGCACGCTTGGGCAAGCTCCGTGGTGACCCATCCTCTCCCCCTCACTGAACACTCTGCCATTGATTAGGCAACAGCTCTGGGGATGCCAATGAGCCAGCCTTTCCTGAACTGGCAGCCTGACTGGTGTCAGAGCTGGGTGCTCGGGGACGTGGTAGAGGGCGCTGGATTGGAGGGCAGACTGGCCACAGAGCCCACCTGTCACTTTCTGGCCGTGCGTCATGGGCCACTTCCTTAACCCAAGTCACCACTTCACCCTCGATCAAAAGGAAAGAGGGCTGTCTCCTTCTGTTGGGTTGCAATCAAGTCTGACCACCCCTGACCACCCCTCTGGCCCCACCTGCTCCAACCACCACCTCCCTCTGCACACACTGCTCTCCGGAGAGCAGATAGACTTGTCCTGTTAAAACAAATCATGTCACTTCTCTCCTCAACCCCCTCCGCTGCCTTCTCACTCCGGGGAAAGCCCACAGTTTTATCATGACCCAGGGCAGGTCAAAGTGCCTACTGTTTAGCTGATGTTGAGACCAAATGTAGTACGAACATCATTGACGGTTGCGTTCTTAAAGTCATACGTCGCAAATGTATTCACAGAGTGTAAACTGAGAGCCTGCTTGTGTACAAGGCAGAATAGCACTGAAAATGAACCTTGTTACTTCCAAGAGAAATATCTTTTTCATTATTAAAAATAAATGTGTGTTTTTTTCCCCTTGGACTAAACGATGAACCCTTTCTCGTGTTTTAGGTTATACATATCTACAGAGATAGACAACCCCCATTTCCCTCCCGCCGTTTACAACTTCGTTAACGTGATCAACTTCACGGTCACATTCCAAGGTTTGCAGGATCAGCTCTTGTCCACTATCGTCACTCACGAAGTCCCTCACTTGGAAAATCAGCGCTTCCAGTTGTTGGAGAGCATCTCCCTGGACGCTCTGACTCTGGAAGAACTGGAGGAAAAAACGCTCAATCTGCTGGAGAACACGCAAGGCAAGTGAGGGCGTGTAGTGGCGCCCGAGCCGGATCGGTGGGTCGAGTGTCGGCCCTCGGACTGAAGGGTCCCGGCTTCGATTCCGGTCAAGGGCACGGACCTGGGTTGCAGGCTCGATCCCTGGCCCTGGTTGGGGCACGTGCGGGAGGCAACCAGTCATGTGTCGCTCTCACATCAATGTTTCTCTCTCTGTGTCTCTCCCCTCCATTCCACTCTCTCTAAACATCAATGGAAAAATAGCCTCCGGTGAGGGTTAACAACAACGTGCGTATAATTCAGGAACAGCCCAACGCAAGACATTCATGGGCAAAGTATAGTAAAAGGGCGCAAAGCCGCCTTGCTCTCTCTCCCGTGACTTTTCCCAAACCCACGTGTTCACCAACCCCAGCTCTGCCACTCTGTTTGGGGGGTGTGGAGGCATGAGTCATTGAATCGTTGGCCATGGCTGATCAAGTCCCCCTCCGGCCCCTCTCCCCTTCCCAGAAAGCAGGGCACCCTATTCGTGGAATGAGAAATCAATCTCATCGGTCATTATCACTCGTATTTGTTTTGAAAATAGAGCACAATAGGAAATATTAGAGTGTGTCCCCGGAAGTGAGGGTACACTTGTTAATTTCTGGAAGTTTTATTTTCATCTTCTGTGTGTCTAGCGGGTCACCGTGGAAATGCATTCCTCATGATGGAAAGACCACGTGTGTGCCTGCAATAAGAATAGAATCCAGCCCTAACCGGTTTGGCTCAGTGGATAGAGCGTCGGCCTGCAGACTGAAGGGTCCCAGGTTCGATTCTGGTCAAGGGCATGTACCTTGGTTGCGGGCACATCCCCAGTAGGGGGTGTGCAGGAGGCAGCTGGTCGATGTTTCTTTCTCATCAATGTTTCTAGCTCTCTATCCCTCTCCCTTCTCTCTGTAAAAAATCAATAAAATATATTTTAAAAAAATAGAATCCATAAACACGAACATAATTTAGAGAAGAGATGAGGGAGTGGGAAGGGGGCGTGTGTGCTGTTACTCAAATTTATTAGAATCCTGACTCATCTTCACTTAAGAGCTCATCGCAGAATAAAACCAACAAAAAGCCAATAGCGAAAACTCTTCCATAGAGTACAGAACGAGGAAGCTGCCATTGAGGTTTTTATTTACGTTCATCTTTTGTTTGTTTTTAGGGTGTGTACTAGATAATGAGGAGATTGTAGACACCTTAAGAAAATCCAAGATTACGTCCAATGAAATCTCCAAGCGCATCAGTGAGACAGAAAAGGCAGAAAGTGAAATTCAAGCGACACGGAAAAACTACCTCCCCATCGCGACCCGAGGGGCCCTGCTCTACTTCATAGTGGCCGATCTCGCCCAGATCAACCACATGTACCAGTTCTCCCTGGACTGGTTCCGCCAGGTTTTCCTCTCGGTCGTTTGCAAAAGCAAAGAGCAGGAAGAACACGGGTTGAAAAGGGAGAAAATCTCTCTGAAAAAAGTTCACGACCTTATCAGTCTCTCCAAAGAACCGAAGTTAAAACTGGAGAAACACCCCTTAGACAGGCATCTTAAGAACTCGGTCGATGTGCTGACAATGAATATATTCAAGGTGAGACGCGCTCTAAGGCGAATTCCGCACGTGTGTTTGCTCTCGCTGTGTTCGCCTAACGGTTCTGTGGTCCCCGCAGGTGGTGTCTGCAGCTCTCTTCAATCAGCACAAACTTTGCTTCGCCTTCCTGCTCTGCACCGCGATCATGAAGAATAACGCCAGCGAGAGTCCCCCGGCGGATGCCATCGGCTCGCTCCCAGAGGAGGAGTGGAACATCTTCCTCTACTCGAACATTCTGATACATACCGAAGGCGTGATGCCGCAGCCCCTACTTGATAGTAAGTAAAAGTCTGACTCCGGATTTGGTGACAGCCTATTTCCCTGAGAAACACCAAAGGTTTCTAAGATGCTCCGAGTCAGTGCCTCTGTGTGCGTTTCACTAAAAGCAGCTTGAGTTCTCGGGCAATGTCTGTTTTATCCCTCTGCCCCCGTGCTGTGGGGCGTATCATTGGTGCTCAACAACTTTGGGTGAATGAATGGCCATTGCTACGGTCAGGATATCCCTAGTCTGCATGATTAGGAGGCTGAGAAGTCCCATGATCGGTCTGTCACCTGTAAGTGGGAGGATCCAGCAAAGCGCGTGGTGTGATTCAGTCCAAAGGCCTGAGAACCAGAGGAGCTGCTGGGTAAGTGGTGGGCGGAGTCCAATGCACAGGCAACAAAAGAAAACTAAGACAAACGGGACCACATCACACATAGAAACCTGTGCATCAAAGCTCACGATCAACGGAGCGAAAGACAAGCTATGGAATGAGAGAAATATTTCAAATCATATATCTGATAAGGAGTGAATATACAAAATCTATATATATAAAAGCCTAAGTGACTGTTAGGACCTGTCGACCGGTCGCTATGACGTGCAGTGACCACCAGGGGGAAGCTCCTGCATTGAGCGTGTGCCCCCTGGTGGTCAGTGCACGTCGTAGCGACCGGTTGACCGGTCGTTCTGGTCATTCCGCCGTTCGGTCGTTGGGCTTCTATTATACAGGATTGTTATATGAATAGCTTTCTCCCAACAATAGGGACTTATTGAGCATCCTCTTCGCAGTGCGTCCCTCAGGTACAGGTGTGTCTCCCCGGTGTGACCGTTTCTCCTCCCCACCAGGCCTGTATGAAATGTCCAGGAGCCGGCACCTGCAGTGGGTCTCCCACACCCGATGGAAGCAGTGCCAGTACCTCAGCGGGCAGCTGGAACCCTTCTCCCTCCTGTGCCGCTCCCTGCTGTCCAACGTGGCCCAGTGGATCGCTTTCCAAGACAGCAAGGCGCTGTACGTTCTGCTGGGCACCCCTTTCTCTCCCGACCACGCTTCCCCGGAGGACCGTGAGAAGTCACCGGAGGAAAGTAAGAAGGGTTTCATGTTGTAGCCCAGGGGTCCTCAAACTACGGCCCGTGGGCCACACGCGGCCCGCCGAGGACATTTATCCGGCCTGCCAGGTGTTTTTGCCGCCACTGCCTGTCCTGCCTAGCAGCCGACTCATCCCGGGCCTGCAGTGCGCATGTGTGGAATGTGCGCCGCACTCTCCGACTCCCCTCCTTCTCTCTGAGGGACAGTGAACTGGACCCGTTTAAAAAGTTTGAGGACCCCTGTAGCCTAACTTGATCACATCCATGTGTATGTAGAGTATCACCTTACAGGTGGAGTCCAGTAGCTTAGATGATGAAACATCCAAGAGAGGAACATTACTATGTTGTAAGCACCTCTTTTTTTATAATATATTTTTATTGATTTCAGAGAGGAAGGGAGAGGGAGAGAGAGAAACATCAATGATGAGAGAGAATCATGGATCGGCTGCCTCCTGCACGCCCCACTACTGGGGATCGAGCCCACAACCTGGGCATATGCCCTTGACTGGAACCGAACCCGGGACATTTCAGTCTGCAGGCCGACGCTCTATCCACTGAGCCAAACCAGCTAGGGCTAACAGATGTGTTTTAGATATTGTTTTATATAAGAGACGTGTTTTAAAAATTGCATAGGAAATAGAACTTACTTTAAATGACTTGCTACTTTTAACATATCTTTTCCATTTTGTTTTTTCAATTTGAGCTCTTCCTCCTCACTTTTCCCTGCCCCTTCCACCCACGGCACCCCTATTCAGGGCACACCACCCCAAGTCAAGTCTCCTTCCATCACCATTTATCCCCCTATGCCCTCCTCAACCTCCCCTTCTTGCCCCCCCCTCCCCCGCCTGCAATCACCACACTGCTGTCCATGTCCAAGGCTTTATTCTCCTCTTTTGCTCAATTCCTCTACCCCCTCCACCCAACCCCTCCACCACCACCAATAGCTGGCAGCCTGCTCTCTACCAGTGCGTCTGTCTCCACTTGGCTTGTTAGTTCATTTTGTTCCTTTGTGGTATCTTTTGGTGAGCCAAAGTATTTGATGGCTAATCCCCGTTTCTTTCTCTACATTATATCTAGCTGAACTTCTGAATGAACATGAAGAATTACGTAGTCCTGTGAATTTTCCCTGGGAGAAACTCACCCCATTTCAAAGACTTCTTTTGGTAAGATGTGCTATGAGCAAATAATTGGAATTCTAAATGTTTACAGCACTTTGACAGTAACTAAACCCTTCAAATTTAAAGTTGAGGCGTGGCTCAGGGGTTGAGCGGCGACCTAGGAACCAGGAGGTCACGGCTCGATTCCTGGTCAGGGCACGTGCCCGGGTTGCGGGCTCGAGCGCCAGGAGGTGAAATAAGTGAGGAAAATGGTCTAAGTAAACGCTAATGTTAGAGGAAGCTCTTCCACTCCATCGTAACGGCTCTCCTGCGTGGAGGGAGTCGGTCAGGTGACATCCCGGCCGCTCTGTCCCCTTATGCCCTCCTCCCTGGAGAGGAGGGAGGAACTTGAGAGATTGGAGAGTTTGGGAGAGAAACTCGGGTGCCCAGTTCAGCCCTTTCTCCCCGTCCCTTTCTGCGCCGCTTCCCAGCCCCGTGAGTGACAGGGGAGCAGACCCTGGGCTCTGCGGCTCTGCGTGCGGCAGATCCATTCTATTCTAGGCTCCGCATCAAGAAGCGCACGCGCCCACGCCACACCCACCACCTTGGCCTTGACTGCCTGTCGAGTCACACTCGACATCCGAGTGCAAAAGGTTAATAAAGGGCGTGTTTTGCCCGATTCTTCTGTTTCTCATCGATGGGTGTTATTTGTGCTCCCCTTAAAGTATCGGGAGCTTGGCATGTGCAAAGCCTGTGCACACGCTATTTCATTTAATCCTCATGGTCATCTTCGGGGGGCGATCTGGACCATTATCTCCCCGTCATACGGGACAGGAAGCCGAGGCTTAGAGACTCGGGTGGAAGCCCTTGGCAGTGACGCTGCTCTCCTTCCCGAGTGGGCCCCCCTGCAGGGTCCTGTCGGCCTGAGAAGCTTCGGAGGTTCACACTCACCCTCTAGTTCAGTGCGGGGTCTCACTCTCATCCCCTCTTGGCCCTGACCTCCCGCAAACGCCAGCCTGGACAGCCAGTCACACTTCTCTGGATTTCTGCCTTAAATTTTATTTTTGTGACACTTTAAATGTCACTCTAGATACAGAGTACACACGCGCGCTCACACACACACACACACACACACACACACACGTTTTATGTGGCTTGAGGTGGTGGTTTTAGTGTGTGTGTGTTGTGTTTTGTTTGTGTTTGTCGTTTGTTTTCCAACATTTCAAGAGCAATTGATCACTAAATAGATGGATTTGAATTTAAGGAGATCTTCCTACAAGACTTCAAAGTCGCCAAGAAAAGATAACTAAAATATCACACACCTTTAACAATTCTGTGTGCGCCTATATCTTAAAGTAAATTGGGCTTTCTTCTCTCTTTTGTTGTGGCAAAATATGCACGCATTATTTCATTTAATCCCTTCCAACCCAACTCATGTGTATAATCCAGTGGCATTAAGTACACCCGCAGGTGGTGCGGCCATCACGCGATGCATTTCCAGAACCTCTTCATCATCTCCAGCAGAAGTTCTGTCTCTTCAGCAGTAATCCCCATTCCTCCCTCCCTCTGTGCCCTGGCGACTGCCATTCTGCCCAGCGTATTCACCTTCTCCATCGCTGGAGCCTACTGGACAGAAAAACGTGGAGGAAAAGTGACCATCGGGGCACGTGGCCCTGAGGACAATTTCAGAACCATTTGTAGCCGCCTAGGACGGAGCTGGGAAAATGGAATCCAACAGAACTCCATTTCTTCCATCTTCCCTTTCTCTCCTGCCCCTCAAAAAAAAAAAAAAAAACAAGTCCTGCCCTGGCTGGTTTGGCTCAGTGGATAGATCGTCGGCCTGTGGACTGAAGGGTCCCGGGTTTGATTCTGGTCAGGGCACATGCCCTGGTTGTGGGCTCGATCCCCAGTAGGGGGTGTGCAGGAGGCAGCCGATCCATGATTCTCTCTCATCATTGGTGTTTCTCTCTCTCTCCCTCTCTCTTCCTCTCTGAAATCAATAAAAAATGTATTTTACGTCCTTGGGGTTGACAATGAGAGCAGCGGAGACAGTCTACAAATGCTTGATTGGTCGGTGAGACAGAGCAGGAGCCAGCAGCCCGAGGGTGACACAGGATCATGACCAGCCACACGGAGAGCAGACCCTCCCAGCGATGGTGCCCAGGCCCCACCCTCATCGTTTGCTTCACTCGAGCTTCTGTCTTCTCTTTCAGATAAAAGTTCTCAGACCAGAGCGTTTAAAGAACTCGGTGAGAAAGTTTGTAACTGAAAAAATGGGAAGTGAATATATCCACAGAACCGGAATTAACCTGAAAGAATCATATAAGGACTCCAACGCCCGGACTCCAATGATGCTGATTCACTCGCAGGGTAAGCTGCTGGCAAGCCGGTAGATGATGCCACCGTTTGCGGAAAGACGTGGAGAAGTAGGGCTGTGTCCGCTTTAAAATATTTTCCCATTCTACTTAAATATTTGGAAAAGGGACAGATGAAAATTTTAAAGTACATTAAGAATGAACCTTTCGCCCAGCCAACCGTGGCTCAGTGGTTGAGCTTCGACCTATGAACCAGGAGGTCACGGTTCAATTCCCAGTCAGGGTATGTGCCCGGGTTGCGGGCTCCATCCCCAGGAGGGGGTGCACAGAAGGCAGCTGATCAGTGATTCTCATCATTGATGTTTCTATCTCTCCCTTTCTGAAATCAATAAAAGTATATATTGTTTTTAAAAAAAGCAAACAATGAACCCTTGTGAAAGTATAAAAGGACAAAGAGGACTAAGATTTACAAATAGGGAAACATTTATCAGCACTAGTTTTCTGTCTAGACAGGAAATATCTCCCAAACACGTATTATTGACCAGAAAGTGAGTTTTCCCTTGTACTTGTTGTCTGTTTAACATCGGCTCATGAAAAACATATACGTTAGAAAATAAACTATCGGAAATTGGTCCTTCTGACCCAGCCCTTGTATTCCTCAAAACCCCCAATGCTTTTCTTTTTCATTTTCTTGTCTTGGATCTGCAAACCCTAAGCAAAATATTTTCTTCATTTATCTTCCGTTCCTCCTCATCTCCAAATCAAACACGACTTTAGGACTCACCATTTTCAAACTTGGATTCCACTGGGCAAAAGTCTTGTTCAAAATGCCTTTCACGAACAGACTTTCTCGTCGGAAACTTTTCTGTGTAAAACATGTGGCCCTGTGCCTGCCACGTAGGTGCCGTCCGTTTCTTAAAGACTTGGCCCAAGATGGCAGCGAGGGTGCTAGCCGTCACGAATCCAACTTCTAAGGACGATTTTACTCAGCTGTGTGACGAACGTGGCTGCCAAGCCTCTTCACCAAACTTAGATGCCCAACCCTAGCGTCAAGAGAGGCTGCAAATACGGCATCTTAGCTGGGTGCACGCCCCCTCGGGTCACACGGGGCTTCAGCCACAGAGGAGGAGGGACAGTGATGTTGGAGCCGGTGACAGAGGTGGCTGCTAGAAAGCCGAGGCTCTCGCCCCATCTCCCTCTCCTCCCACCACCACCCGCAGTGCCAGACTGTCGTAAGGGGGAGTTCTGCGCGCTCACAGCTGTATGTCTCTCCGCCTGGTTCCTCAGGGGTGGACGTCACCAACACGCTCCTGAAATTCGCCCAGGAGTTCAGAGGGACCACGCAGCACGTGACCATGCTCTCTCTGGGCCAGGGCCGGGCAGCCAAAGCCGAAGACCTCATCGCGGCCGCCCTCACCAAAGCCGAGCAGTGGGTCTTCCTGCAGAACTGCCACCTCGCCGCCTCCTTCATGCCCAGGCTGGGCACCATCGTGGACTCGTAAGTTACCCACGTGTTTGTCACTGATCAGAGGAGCCACACAGGGAAGGGAGACGGGAGCTGTGTGTGCCCGTGCTGGGTAAGGGTAAGACAGTGCGTTGGACCCTCAGAGGAAACGGAAGCGGTCTTACGTGCGTTCTCTTTTCCCCGCATCTTGACAACTACACTAAGAATGTTTTAAATTTTTTTTGTAATCAGCTATCCCATTTTATTTTATTTATTTTAATTTTTTTAATATATTTCATTGATTTTTTTTACAGAGAGGAAGGGAGAGGGATAGAGAGTTAGAAACATCGATGAGAGAGAAACATCGATCAGCTGCCTCCTGCACACTCCCCACTGGGGATGTGCCCGCAACCCAGGTACATGCCCTTGACCGGAATCGAACCTGGGACCTTTCAGTCCGCAGGCCGACGCTCTATCCACTGAGCCAAACCGGCTAGGGCAAGATCTTTGATTATTAAAAATGATTTCTAAGTTCCCTTAAAACATCGAAATAACGATGATTCTTAGAACACATGGGTTTGGTTTAACTTTCTCACATCAATACACACATTTTTTTTTATTTTGCAGACTTAATAACCCAGCTGTGACCATAGACCCCGAGTTTCGGCTGTGGTTGAGCTCAGAATCTAACAGTTCTTTGCCAATTCCCCTTCTTCAAAAGAGCTTAAAGGTAAGAACAAAGCGGGGCCTGTCACTGACGGAGGGACAGTGCTTGCATTCATGACTGATGAAGAGGGTGCTACTTCCGGATGCTGAGCTTCTGCTCTGCGCTCGGCCCGTGCTGAGGACCAGGGAAGACGCTCACGTGGTGACGGGGTCCCTCCTTTCACATGGCTCCCAACGGGGACCAGGGTTCCCAACCCGGGGCCCCTGCCCACAGGGGGGCGATTCAGGAAGGAGTTATCAACAGTGAATTTTTGGCATTTCTTATGGTTCTAGGGGCCTCTCATACAGTATATAAATACATACTGTGGCCTATTTATGCATTTCAGCTCTCTATTATATGTTTTGAAACTTAATTTGCTATTTTTTCCTACCACTTCAGATTATTACTATTTTTTTTAAACAATTTCTTAGTGATTTCTTCCTCAGGACTTCAACGGTCCTTTCGTTCTTGTATTTTTCTGTTTCACGGACGCCATGTTCTTTGGAAGCTTGTTTAGACCAAGTTCATGGCCTTTGAGGCTTCCTCTGCCTGATAGGAGTGCACTTTTTGAAGAATCAGAATGATAGGTCCCGGGGGCGGGGCATCATGATGTTAGAGATGCTGAGGTGGGCGTGGCCCACACAGGGTGGGAGCCACGGGTGTAGGTGTGGGTTCGCTCAGATGCCTGGGCTCCCCTCGCTGTAAACCGGAACAGGACGTGTGGCGTTTCCTGCCCCTGGCTGCCCTGCCTCGCTCCGGCCTCTCCCTCCCTCCCCTCAGGCCATCATTAATTCTCTAGAAAGGGCCTGGCAGAAAGCAGGGGGACGTTGTTGAGTAAAAGGCCCACACATGGATCATCTGTGACTTGTGCTCAGCTCCGTCGCTGCCTGTGAATAAATGCTAAGACGTGGCCAATTGTGTCCGGTTGACCAAGCGGTGGGAGGCTTAGGAGCAAAGAAAACGTGTTTAATGTTTTACATTCACACATGGAACTTGATGGGGTTTCATGTCCCATTGTCTGTGCAGGTAGAGATGGTAGTTTTCCTAACAAGGAAGAACACTGACACCCCATAAAAATGAGAAAGGACACCAAAGGTCAATAATTATATGAAAAAATAAAAACTCGGCCCCCAGATGTCAGAGAAATTCAAACCGGAACAGGGAGATGCCTCTGGTAGCCCGTCGAACTGGCAAAGATGAAGATTGTTCTAATTCGTAATATTAAGTATACTGTGAACTAACCACTCTCACATACTGCTCATAAGGTACTGTCAGAAAGACATTAATCCAGGACAGAAGGTAACCTCGCAATTACACAGAGTCTTAAAGTTCCATACAGTTTAATCAGGTGACCCACTTCTAAGAAAAGACCAAATTACGGTATTTGTAGAGGGACAGAGCGATAGAAACATCAATGATGAGAGAGAATCATGGTCAGCTGCCTCCTGCACGCCCCCCACTGGGGATCGAGCCTGAAATCCCGGCACATGCCCTGACCGGGAATCGAACCGTGACCTCCTGGTTTATAGGTCGAGCTCAGCCATTGAGCCACACCAGCCGGGCACACAGGATTTTTGATTTGTCAGTGAATCTTGGAAACGACGTGCTTAGCTAGTTCTCTCCCCGGGGGCAGAGCCGCCGCCCCGGCCCGGTGCCCCTGTGACCTCACCTCTGCTCTCAGATCGCCGTGGAGAAGCCCATGGGGCTGAAGAGTAATTTACTGAAGACGCTTGGACAGGACGGGAGCGGAGAGGTGACGGAAGAAATCTTTGAAAAAGCTGACTGCGGGCCCTGGTGGAAAAAGCTGCTATTCAGCTTATGTTTCTTCAATGCTCTGATCAACGAAAGGAGGAAATACGGAATGCTGGGCTGGAATGTCGATTATGAATTTAGTCCTGCAGACTTCGAGGTGAGCGGGCGGCTCACCCCTCTCGGGACGGGAGCGGGCGGCCTGGCCCGGTGGGCGGTGCGGAGCCGCGAGGTCTGTGAGCTGCGAGTCGCCCACACGGCAGAGGAAGGCAGACAGCGAGGAAAACCAGGGAACTGCAGAGGCTCAAACCCACGACCAGGGACTCGGAAGGAAACGCTGCTCTAAACAGCGAGGGCCGCTGCCGTCCAGGCCGCACTCAGGGCGGGCGGTTTGGTTTGGGTTTTCTGGTTTGGAGCCTGGGGCAGCAGGAATCCAATCCACTTTGTCCTCAAGCAAAAGGGAAGGCGCGTCATTGGAGGAGGAAAGTGCCGATGGTTTAACTGAGTTCTCAGCAAACAGCCAGGGCAGCTCTGGGAGGGCGGGGAGCAGGGCCTGGGGACACGGGGACGGGACAGGGACGCTGAGACTGCCCTGTGCGGCCAGAGGCTAGAAGACCAGGCCCCGCCCGGTGGGGCGTGTGGCCTGTGACTCCATTCAGAGGTTAATTAAGTAGTTCCGTGTGAGTTTACCAACAAAAACAGAGGTCCTGGATAGACATGGACAGCCTGATATTTTTATTCCTCTTGCTGTTCCATATACCGTATTTTCTGGTATATAAGACGACTGGGCGTATAGAAGATTTTCCTGGGTTAAAAAGTTGTCTTATACGCCGGAAAATACAGTATTTCTACAGAGAAAATACAGGCAGGTGTTGGAGAGCTGCTGCTTTCACGTTAAAAGGCAGAGCACGCCCCAAACACACCCTGACATAACAAGAACGCGTGCGTCCCCACAGGTGGCCGTGAAGATGCTGGAGAACGCCCTGGCCGCCCAGCCGGCCGTCCCGTGGCAGAAGCTGCGCTACCTGCTCGGGGAGGTGGTGTACGGGGGCCAGGTGACCGACCCCTGGGACCAGCGCTGCCTCAACACCCTGCTGCACAGGTTCTGCAACCCCGACGTGCTGAGGGCCGACTTCAGCTTCTTCAGTGAGGAGGTGAGACAGGAAGTGGTTGCTTATGTGACTTGATCGTGTGTTTTTAAGAAGGAAATCTTGCCCTGTTTTTAGAGAGAGAGTGGAAGGGAGGGGGAGAGACAGAGACAGAGAAACATCGATGTGAGAGAGACACATCGATTGGTTGCCTCCCGCACACGCCCCGACCAGGCCAGGGATGCAGCCTGCAAGTGAGGTACGCGCCCTTGACCGGAATCGAACCCAAAACCCTCCAGTCCGACGGCCAGTGCTCTTACCCACTGAGCCAAAGTGGCTACGGCGGGCTTGATTGTTTTTAAGTTATTGCCAAAGTATTTACAATCCGCACTTATTAACTTCCGTGTCCCCTTTTAGTGGCTCTTAGGAACTCCAGTGTCACAAAGCCACGTGGCCGTGACCCTGACAATCGCCTGTTGGTTAGCGGCCGCTGCGCTCAGCGCCCCTCACAGTCCCTGGCCCCGGCGCAGGGAGCGGAGGGCGCGGCCGGAGGTCAGGAAGCCGGAGCGCCGGTGCCCGTGGCACAGCTTGCGTTCTGTTCTGGGTTCAGGTATTTCACAACCAGGAGCTTTGTGCCTTTTGGCCGCGTTCACCCATTCCTGGAATGGTCAGCTGTTCTTAAGATCCCTCTCCCAGCCCGGGCCAGTTTGGCTCAGTGGTTAGGACATAGGCCCAAGGACCAAAGGGTCTCAGGTTCGATTCCCACTCCAGGGCCTGCACCTGGGTTGCAGGTTCAATCCCCCGCTCTGGTCGGGGTGAGTGCAGGAGGCATCCAGTCGTTGTGTCACTCTCATATCGGTGTCTCGATGTCTCTCTCTGTCTCTCCCCCCCCCCCCCCTTAATCCCTCCCTCCCCCCCACTCTCTCTAAAAACCAATGGGCACAGTATCCCTGGGTGAGGACTTAGAGAGCACACGTCCCTCTCCCGTTCCTCTGTGGGTGTTAGCACAGCGCGGGGTGGGGAAGCTCGATGGTGCGTCACCTGGGGGGTCGTTTCTCGAGGCAGCGGGTGACCAGAGTCCCCCTTGAAGTGCTTCCTCTCCCTCCTTTGCACGCTTCCCCAGAGAACGTGCTGTGTGCGCGTCACGCAAGCACTTCGCCATGCGCGGTCCCAGGTGTCGCTTGACGGGAGGGTCTAGCCCAGTGGTCGGCAAACTCATCAGTCCACAGAGCCAAACATCAACAGTACAACGATTGACATTTCTTTGGAGAGCCACATATTTTAAACTTAAACTTCTTCTAACGCCACTTCTTCAACATAGACTCGCCCAGGCCGTGGTCTTTTGTGGAAGAGCCACACTCAAGGGGCCAAAGAGCCGCATGTGGCTCGCGAGCCGCGGTTTGCCGACCACGGACCTAGAACACACCACCTGCAGATGAAGAAAGGCTTCGATGGAACATTCACGGGGGGGGGGGGGTCTTCATGTGCCGCTGAGAGGAGACCCCTCACGAGGCACAAACTAACGGCTGTCCGTCCTCAGATGCGCCTGCCGGAGTCGGCGAGCCTGCAGGCCTTCCGGCGCGCGGTGCAGGCGCTGCCCGACGACGAGCCCGCCGAGCTCCTGGGGCTGCACCCCGAGGCCACGCGGGGCTGCCGGGAGGAGCAGGCGCAGAGCTTCATGGACCACCTCGTGGCCCTGCAGGCAAAGACGGCGCAGCCCAGCCCCAGCATCAGGTGCGCCGCGCCGTCCGCTCCGGAGCACTGTGTTGGGAAGAGGCCAGCGTGTCCGCCTGAAGGGATACAGCACAGGACTGAGAGGGGATTCACCTAAAAGTACAAAACCTGGACTCGCCTAATGACACAGAAGCCAGCACGCACACACGTGCACACATGCACACGCACACATGCACACTCACACACGCACATATGCACGCACACATGCACTCAGACACATGCACACTCAGGCACGCACATGCGCACACATGTGCACACATGCACTCACACACGCACACATGCACTCAGACACATGCACGCTCAGACACGCACAAGTGTGCACACATGCACTCAGACACACACACATGCACACTGACACACACGCACATGCACACTGACACACAATTCCCAAGCATGTAGGAGGTAGTAGGCCTTTGGTGAGGGAGCTGTGCCTGGCGAGTTGTACCTTTAAACAGAATTGGTTGACATGTGAGATGTCGGGGGAATTCCCATCCGACCATCCGAACAGTCAGAGGACGGGGTGGTCGGGGGAGGGAGCCCCGCTCTCCCATCCCCGCGTGGACCGCGCCTCCTGCTCCTCCGCACCCGGCCGCCCCGCCTCGATGGCCGTGTCCTGTCACCCAGACACGGGGAGCATCCGTCCACCTGCAGGCTTCTGCGAGGTCTGGGTGGCGTAGACATGGAACCCGAGTTCTCGGCCCTCGGGCGGTAGTGAGGTGCGGGCAGCAAGCGCCAATATTGCCCGAGGGATCAGCCCTCCCGCCCGCCGCCGTCCCGCAGTCTGCGGGAATGCCACTGAGGCGCCTGCTTTCAGTGTCAAGAGCGCAGCGTGGCCCAAAGCAAGAACGGTCACTGGTCACTTTGCTGAGCTGGGCGCTGCCCAGCAGCCTGCAGAGCACGTCCGGGGCTCCCCGCTGTCACCCCCCCCCCAAAGGACCCGTCCCTGTGGCTCGTGGGCCGCGGGAAAGCTGGGCGGCCGTGGGAGCCCGTCCCCAGTACACCCAGTAGGAGGGGACCGTCAGCAGAGGAGCTCAGATCCCGCAGCTTTTACAGACAACCCGGGAGGGGGCCTGAGCACCCGTTCCCTGCAGGTGTCTTGGGGGGGGGGGGGTCCTCCCCCAGAAAGCCAGCCTCACCTGTCCCCATGCGGCCGGCCCTGCCCTGGCGGGTTCAGGTTCTGCTGCTTTCGGGGAAGATGGGCCTCCGGTGGGGCCCTCACCCTCCCCGCCTCCCTCTCTCCCTCCCGCGCAGCCATGAGCCCAGCAGCGACGAGCTGGTGATGGAGGCGGTGACGGACGCGCTGAAGCGGCTGCCGCTGACGGTGGAGAAGGAGGAGAGCACCGGCGCCCAGAGCACCCTGCGCAGCATCATGGGGGGCACCGTGTGGGACGCCCTGCACAGCAACCTCAGAGGCGAGCCGCCCTCCCTCCTCCTTCCTCCCCCTCCCTTTCCCTCCCCCAGCGCAGGACTCTGGCACCAGGCAGATAGGGTCAGGGTCAGGGTCAGGGTCAGGGTTGAGATGCGACAGGAGGGCCACGGAGGAAGGGGTGAGAGGAGACGGAGAGCTAAAGCCTCCTCTCCTCGGGGCCGGGGGACGGGCAGAGGAAAGGGACGCTGTGGGAGTATCTGGGTTTGGGGGTTTGGGAAGGAGAGGGTGGTGATGGCTTCAAGACTAAGAATGGAGAAATAATAACGGTAGCGACAGAGAGAATCGACTCTGGCCCCGGCCGGTTTTCCCAGTGGTTAGAGCATCGGCCCTCAGACTGAGGGGTCCCAGGTTCAATTCCGGTCAAGGTCACGCATGTACCTCGGCTGCGGGCTCCATCCCCAGCCCCGGTCGGGGCACATGCAGGAGGCAACCTATCGATGGATGTGTCTCTCACATCAGTGTTTCTCTCTCTCTCTCTCTCTAAATCAGCGGCAGGGGGGAGGGACGGGGGAGAGCAGCAGCTCAGCGGGAGAGACTGAGAGCGTAGGCCCTGGTGTCCTCTCTGTCCCCGGAGCAGCTCGGTGCTGGGGGGGCGGGGGGGGGCAGGCCCAGAGGTGACAGAGCAAACCTGGTGCCCAGAGCCGGTGCGGGCCCAGCTCGGAGGGACCACAGCGTTGGGCTGGGGTGACGGGCCCAGTTACACGTTCAGCGTCCACACTTGCACCCCTTCAGACGGTTCCCTTGGGAGCCATGCTGGGCAGCATCTGTGGAGGTGGCACCTCTGTGTGTCCGGGCCGTGGAGGGCAGACGCCGCCACCGCTGGTTTCTGTGCGGACTGCAAGCTGAAATGCTGTTCCCCCGGCGGAGAAAAAAGGAGGTTGGGTGACACGTAAACACGGTCAGAAAACCAGACGTGAGCTCCCACGAGTCACACACGTCGGGTTCAGCTAGGCGAGCGCCTCTGCTTGCTGTCCCTGCGGCACCCACACTGCAGGGTGGGGTGCGGGGAGGCTGAGACAGACAGCGTTCACGAACTGGCCTCTGCAGGAGAGGTTTTCCAGTCCCTGGACAAATGAATTTCCTTTAACCTCCAAATCCTATCGCTCTCTGTTTTTCTGTTGTTGTTTTTTAATATGTTTGTATTAGAGAGAAAGGGAGAGGGAGAGAGGGATAGAAACATCCATGATGAGACAGAATCATTGACCCACTGCCTCCTGCACGCCCTCTACTGGGGATCGAGCCCACAACCCGGGCATGTGCCCTGACCGGAATCGAACCCTGACCTCCTGGGTCATAGGTGACTGCTCAACCACTGAGCCACTGGCCGGGCAAAAATATCACCATATTCTCTGTTTCTTTAATCCAGGCTATGACCCGCTTACCCACTGTGTCTTACTGTCCTTCTTGAAGCAAGAAATTGAACGCTTTAACAAGCTGCTGTTCGTTATACACGAATCTTTGAAAGACCTCCAGCTGGCCATAAAAGGAGAGATCGTCCTCACGCAGGAACTGGAGGAAATATACAACTCTTTCCTTAAGGGGCGAGTGCCGGAGCTGTGGCAGGTGAGCCGGGGACTCCCCCACGTGCACGCACTCGGTCGAAGTACAGGCAGGAGCAGGCTACGGAGGTGCAGCCACGTGGTGCAAAGTCACGCCTCCATTAAAAGGTGTGACATGCTTTTGGCGAGTTGATGCTGATAAGATCTCTTAGAGGGAAATTCGGCAATTCTACTTAAATACATTTATCTGAGGTATTTATCCCAGGACTGGTTATGATAGCATAAAGCTGAGAACAACTGTCATTCCTCTTAATAGGAACCCAGTTAACTGATGATGCGGATATACTGTTAAATCCTTCTTACGTTTCAGGAAAATGTGTCATTTTAAGGATCATAAGAGCACATAAACTTACATAAGACCCAGGCTGATGTGTGCACACATGTGCTTAGAGAGGGCACATGTGCTTTAAATGCTAGAAACCCAAATTAGTCTTGGGAGTGCCAGCAAAGCCAGCTGACAGCACCCCGGCCCCTGGGCCCCCCTCATCCCGCCCCCCCCCCCCCCCCCGCCCCCAGAGGCACACCAGGGAGCAGGGGCTGTGGGTGAGCCCGCCAGGGGAGGAGCAGCTGGCGGGGCCAAGGCCAGCTAGAGGCTCAGGTCAACCCCAAGGTTAGCCGGCTGCAGGCCCAGGCCTCCTGCGAGCCGGCGACCAGGGGGAGCAGGCTGCTGTGTGTGGTGGCATGGGGGAGACAAGGGGTTCCCTGGTCAGGAGACTTTGTACAGTAGGAGGTGGAGGTGAGGTGGGGGACTGGCTGCCAAATTCTGGCGTCTCTCGCCCCCGTTGCCCCCGGCAGCAGCTTGTTTCTGTGGCCAGAGAAAGCTAAAGGACCTTACGACGTGCCGTCTCTCGTCCTAACAGAAACACGCCTACAAGTCGTGCAAGCCCCTGGCTTCCTGGGTCAACGATCTCATCCAGCGACTGAATTTCTTCAACACCTGGGCCAAGATGGCCTACACCGCCATCTACCACCGGTAGGGGGCCGCCGTGTGCTCACATGTCTCCCTGGTTGTGGCTCAGAGCTCCGCGATTCGCACCAGCTCTCATGTTGGGCCTCGGGGGTTCTCACAGCAGCTGTGAGGGAACAAGGGCGTGGGGGACCCTTACCTCCCGTTTAGGGCGAGGAAGTGGAGACCGAGCGCCGTCTCGTCCAAGGTCACTGCCCTCTGAGACAGAACCTAGGGCCGTGGTCGGCAAACTGCAGCTCGCGAGCCACACGCGGCTCTTTGGCCCCTTGAGTGTGGCTCTTCCACAAAATGCCACAGCCTGGGCGAGTCTCTGTTGAAGAAGTGGCGTTAGAAGAAGTTTAAGTTTAAAAAATGTGGCTCTCCAAAGGAATTTCAATCGTTGTCCTGTTGATGTTTGGCTCTGTGGACTAATGAGTTTGCCGACCACTGGGCTAGGGCATTCGCTGGCCACTCTGTGTCTCGTGAAAGTAGCGAGGGGAGAGGAGAGATGTGAAAAGAAAGAATTGGCTACATGTAATTCTTAAGCGTGTTTAACACATAACACAAAGCCATCGGAAAGGCGAGAGATCACCGAACACTGACCGAGGGCCACAGCGGGTCAGGCATGTGTCCGAGGGCTTTCCTCGTGCCCCGTCACTGAGCCTTCACCGTGACCCGGGTACGAAGCGGTGCTGTCACGTAGAGAGGAGGAGACGGAGGCACAAGAACCTGGAGGGACGTGCCCTCGGCTCCACAACTAGCAAGTGGACCTGTTGGGATTGGAACCCGGGAAATCGGGTTCCAGAGTCTGTGCCGAACTGCGCCTGGTCCCTCAGCCACGAGCGGTGTCCCCACCCATCCTCCCCAGCTGTCGGCACTCACAGCCCGGCCAGGGCCCCAGCGAAGGCCTGCCCCTGCTGCCGTCTCACCAGCTTGAGCCCTCGCCGGTTTCCGGGCCAGCGCAGGGCCGGCGTCCTGCCGCGGGGAGGGTTGGAGCTGAGGCGGGAGGAGGGGCTGGGAGGCCTGGAGAAGTGGCCCGGATGGCCTGACCCTGTGGTTCTGCCCGTCCCCATCCCCCGTGTCTGCCCGCCTCTAGGTACCTGAGATCCATCCCGCCCCCATCCCCCGTGTCTGCCCGCCTCTAGGTACCTGAGATCCATCCCGTCCCCATCCCCGTGTCTGCCCGCCTCTAGGTACCTGAGATCCATCCCGCCCCCATCCCCCGTGTCTGCCCGCCTCTAGGCACATGAGATCCATCCCGTCCCCATCCCCCGTGTCTGCCCGCCTCTAGGCACATGAGATCCATCCCGTCCCCATCCCCCGTGTCTGCCCGCCTCTAGGCACATGAGATCCATCCCGTCCCCATCCCCCGTGTCTGCCCGCCTCTAGGTACATGAGATCCATCCCATCCCCATCCCCCGTGTCTGCCCGCCTCTAGGTACATGAGATCCATCCCATCCCCATCCCCCGTGTCTGCCCGCCTCTAGGTACATGAGATCCATCCCATCCCCATCCCCCGTGTCTGCCCGCCTCTGGGTACATGAGATCCATCCTGTCCCCATCCCCGTGTCTGCCCGCCTCTAGGTACCTGAGATCCATCCCGTCCCCATCCCCGTGTCTGCCCGCCTCTAGGTACCTGAGATCCATCCCGTCCCCATCCCCCGTGTCTGCCCGCCTCTAGGTACATGAGATCCATCCCGTCCCCATCCCCGTGTCTGCCCGCCTCTAGGCACATGAGATCCATCCCGTCCCCATCCCCCGTGTCTGCCCGCCTCTAGGTACACGAGATCCATCCCGTCCCCATCCCCCGTGTCTGCCCGCCTCTCGGTACATGAGATTCATCCCGTCCCCATCCCCCGTGTCTGCCCGCCTCTAGGTACATGAGATCCATCCCGTCCCCATCCCCCGTGTCTGCCCGCCTCTAGGTACACGAGATCCATCCCGTCCCCATCCCCCGTGTCTGCCCGCCTCTCGGTACATGAGATCCATCCCGCCCCCATCCCCCGTGTCTGCCCGCCTCTAGGTACACGAGATCCATCCCGTCCCCATCCCCCGTGTCTGCCCGCCTCTAGGTACATGAGATCCATCCCGCCCCCATCCCCCGTGTCTGCCCGCCTCTAGGTACACGAGATCCATCCCGTCCCCATCCCCCGTGTCTGCCCGCCTCTAGGTACATGAGATTCATCTCGGCCTGGAAGCACTCCAGCCCCAAACACCCTCTGGAGGAAAATAGAAACTTCTTTGAAGGATTTCCTGCGAGATACTGGCTCCCAGCTTTCTTCTTTCCACAAGGTGAGTATGGAACCAGGACCAGCCGGCCCTGCCCTGCCAGCCTCAGTCCCCCTCAGGGGTCGGCCTGCTGCCTGCACTGACTCCTCCCCGGCCCCACCCCCTGGCCGGTGTCTTAGGGCCCAGCCCAGGCCATTCCTTTTAGGAGGTCAGAGGCCAACCAAATCTAGACCCCCTCCCAGAGGCCATGGCGTTTTGAGAATGGGCGCCCGTTCCAGGGATGATTCTGTGCCTCGGCCATTTCATTAACGTGTGTGTCCGTTTAACAAGGAGGAAGGAAGGAATGAGTAGGGGAGCGTTTGCTGGGTCCTGGGCCCCCCTGCTCGGCACAAACGTCCGGCAGGAAAGACGGATGTCCAACCGAATGTATCACAGTGTGTGTTGCGGGGGGGAGGGAGGGCAACGCTGGATGGCAAGCTCCACGCGGGCGAAGCAGGGCCGTCTGACTCCCTGTTGCACCCCCAGCCCCTAAAACACGGGGCAGATGTTTGAAGAGCGAATGAATGACGCCCTGGCGGATAGAGGGATGATCGGATTTTCTAGAGCATAAAACGGGGCCTCCGTAAGGGTCAGGGAAGGCCACTAAGGGAGTAACTTGTACGGGGAGTCGGGCCACCGGGTGGGCGGGCCCTCGGAGAACTGCCACCGCACTCGGCGCTGACTGCGCACGCGCCAGGCCTGACCTGAGGGCTCTGTGCGTGAGGTCGTTTCTCCCTCGGTGCCGTTCCCATCCGTTTCCGATAGGAAAACGGTGGCAGAGGGAAGTTAACAGTCTGCCCAAAGTCACACAGAAAACAGTGACTAGGCCGGGACTTGAACTTAGTCGGGCTTGGAAGCCCGTGCTTCCCTGCACGGACTGGGCATTGCATTCCTATGACGGAGCGTGCCCCTTACGGGCGCAGAGATGAGGGAGAAACCCCAGGCTCACTGTGGCCAGAGAGAAGCCCGGGAGGGGGGGCAGTGCGGGGAGGAGCTGGCAAGATGGGCAGGGCCGGCTCCCAGGGCCGCGTGTGTGAGACTCACTAGGGGTCCACGGCGGGGAGGGCGGAGGGGGGCACGGTGGAGGAGGAGGCAGGACCCAAGCTCCCGATCCCTTAGGCGTCTGCTTTATTGTCCCGGCCAGCGTGGTGGTGACCTGGGGTAGGACAAGGGCAGTGGGGTAGGAGAAAAGGAGTTGACTGTGGGGGGAAGGGGGCATTTGGGCATCAGAGCACCTGGACTCCATGTTTGAGGGGGGTGAGCAGGAGGGGGGAAGCGTGATGCCAGGTTTCTGGTTGGAACGCTGGGTGGACGCTGTTGTCACTCACTGAATGGGGACACGTGGAGAGGAGCAGGTGATGAGGCGTAAAACGAGGCCTAAAGCTGTCCAGCTTGAGGTGAGCGAATACAATGGCAGTCGGTCGGTCTCCTGGCCGGAGCGCAGGCGAGGCATCTGCACTGGGCACCTCGCCGAGGCCGCGTGTGACAGCGGCTGCCACGGGCACACCGGTGGTCACAGCTCAGGCCTGGTCTCCGGCCGCAGGTCACAGCTGCCTGAGCCGTGGAGACGGCTTCTGGGGCCTGGAAGGCTGACGGGGAACCTGAGGAAGAACGCCAGGCAGGGCATGGTGGGCGGCATCGTGTGTAGCCGTGGGCAGAGGCGGCGAGTCACTCCGAGCACTGGTGGCGGGGCCTGGGCAGGGGCACTGCCTGACCAGGAAGTGAGGCGAGTTCCCGGAACCGGTGACGGTGCCGATGGATGAGGCGAGGACAGGGTGTGAGGCATGTGTCACGATGCAGAATGTGTCCCGCCATGGACGCACACCAGGGCCCGTGGAAGGCTCACGGGCATCGGGCAAGGCTGGATGGGCCCAGGGCTCCGCTGTCTCCTGTGGCACCCGCCCGCCCCCACCCCCAACCCGCCGGCCTCCCCGCCGCACGGCTCAGCTGATCCCAGGACACGGGGGCTCTTTTCCGAGCTTTCCTCCGAGCAGCCGCAACCGGGTCAGCGAGTCCCGGGGAGAAAGAGCTCCCTGCCCAGGGTCCCGGTCCCGTCTCGAGGAAGACTGACACACCTGGGTCTGGTACTTGCCCCTGGAGCCCATTTTTGCTACCGGGGGGATGAGATGCTGGAATCAGCCAAGACCGGGGAGAGGTGGTCAAGGTCCCAGGACCTACAGCCGCTCTTCCCGCAAACACGGGAGGGACGCTGGGCCTCCGAGCCCCACCTTCCCCAGGAAGCTCACGCAGCCGCCAGACCGCAGCACCCGGGCCCGCGGGAGGGGCCGGATTTACCTCTCCTCGCACCTCCTGACCCTCTTTCTCTCCCCCTCTTCCCTCCCAGGAGGCATCCCTGTGGGTGACAGCACCCGCCCCTGAGGCCTTCGGGACGCGCACAGACCCCGGATCCCCGAGACTCACAGGAACTTGTGTTTCTCTCCAAAGCCTTCCTCACTGCCGTGCTGCAGGACCACGGAAGGGCCCACGGAATCTCGACGGACACCCTCACCTTCACCCACCAGGTGATCCCTGACACCATCGGCAGCAAGGAGGAGGAGTTCTCCATCATGATCCAGAAGAAGCTCAACCTCGTCAGGAGAGCCTTCAAGGTGCCGGGATGCTCAAAAGGGTGGGAGGAGGAATCATTCATTCATTCAAGCAGTCATTCCTGCACGGGCCTTACCCCTCACTCAGCACGGGCCAGGCACCAGGCAGGCAGGACAGACAGGGCACAGTCCCCTTCGGGTCCTCTCCCCCTCAGGGAAACCAGCTGGCCCAGCGGCCAGCAAGGGCCAGGCAGCCTGGAGGGTGAGCCGGGACGAGGTGCCCATCCCTTCTCCAGGGCACTCGCCGGCCACCCCGCCCTCCGCACAGCGGGGAGAGCAAGTCGCCTTCCAGGCCCCCCTGGGGACACCCCAGAATTGGAGCTGCTGCCAACCGTTTTCTGCTTAACACAGAGCCTCCATGAACCACGGCAGCCGCTTTGGGAGAAGCAGGGGACAAAATCTGACCCCTTTTATGATCTGTCTTCTGAAAAGCTGGGCCAAAGATGGTAATTCTGGAAATTTGGGGTTTTACTGTGTTTGAAATACTTGTCAGTTCAGGATTAGCATATGCAAACTTGCTTAAGGTCTCAGAGTAGCACCCGGCAACAGCTCCCCAGTACAGGGACGACCCCCACCCCCCGCAGCTGGAGGGGAGCTGTCCGCCTCCTCCAGGACCGTCCCCAGTGGGGCGTCTGTCAAGGCAGGGTCCTCCCGGGCGCCGCTGACAGCACCTCTCTTTGATCCTAGGGCACGGACTCCACACACACCGGGGCCCACATTTTTGGGTTGTTCATCGAGGGGGCACGGTGGAACCACGAAGAGAAAATACTAGAAGACTCGCTGCCTCGAGAGATATGCTGCGATTTCCCGGAAATCTACTTCTTGCCAACCAAGGTCAGCACCCCGATGTCTGTCACGCCGCCTCCGGGGCTCCCCGTCCCGGTTCACTGGGGAAATCGGACACTTAACGTGGAGGGCCCCAGCCGGCGGCAGTCCGAGACACGAGCACCTTTAAAATAGCCCCAAATATCGCCAAAATCTAAGACAGGTGCTATAGCCACAGCCAGTGTCATTCCTCAAGGACGTGCTGTAGAAAGCCATCGCTACTCTGGGAGATGAAATCCTCCAGGCAGAATGTCCATGCGCAGTTACACAGCCGCCTAACCTTCAGGATGTTGGATCCCTAACACGCCCCCAGGTCTGGCATATAGGACACGTGAGCTGTGCAGCCTGACTCCTGGATTTTTCTTTAAGGTTTCCACCGAGACAGCAGATGCTTCTGACCAGCCAGAGGCGGAAGGCTGTACTTTTGAATGCCCCGTTTATCAGACCCCCCAGAGGTCGTCGACTTCCCCAGCGACTGGCTCCCCTTCCAACTTCTTAACATCCGTGTCCTTACCCACAAGGAGACCTCCCAGTCACTGGATCACCATGCAGGTCGCCTTGCTGTGTGAGAAGAATGAGAAATAAACTCCCATCCCGAACAGGTAAATGTGGACTCTGTGTGTACATGGTCTAGGACGTGCGCCTGTAGTGTGCTTACCCGTGTAAACACGTGTGCAGGCGGGCGGGCTCTCCTGTGGGCCAGGAGCGTCGCAAAGAGAGGGAAAATGTCGGGGCGTCATCTAAGGACGCCCGTTTCGGTCTCCGTGACCCCAGAGTCATACGCAAAGGAAGGAAAACCACGGCTCCAGGTAAGCTCTCTTTATTCCCAACTTAAAACACGACAGCAGAACGCAGCTGGTAGCGGGCTCTTTGTCCTCCCTCCCCACAGCGTCTGCGGGCGCTGAACCAACGCACACGCTGCAGAGCCACGTGTGAAATCTGTCATTAAAACTCAACATCATCAACACTGTACTCATTATTCCTGTATGTTTAAGGTACTGAGAACTGAAATTTGCATACAGAAGTTTAGTGGATTTGCTTTTCATTACAGAACAATTAATAATAAGACTCTATTAACAGCTAAAGCTACCTGAGGCACATCTATTAGAGAGAGAAAGGATTTTAAACTAGTCCCTTGCAGACTTGTGAACATAACGAATATACAAAATACAGTATAAACTGCATGAGCTCAGCAGTAGCAAAAACAGTTTAATTAAAAAAGTCCAAAACATATAAAAATATTAGCCTGAAATGGCAAGTCTTCAACCACCAATCTGTGTAAAAATTTTTAAATAGGGATGTTACTCCAAAAATATATATTTATCCTATTTTTTTCTATTTGCAACAGTTTATAAAGGCAAACAAACACCTGCAATTGAGGTAGAAAAGCCTAATTTGCAAACTTTGGATTAAGAAAAATACCTCCCTATGTCTTAATAGCATCTTCCACAAAAGAGCAAATGAGTGCTGTTTCAAAAATTGTAATTCACATGTATTACTTTACAGAAATTAATTTAAAATTAATTTCTGTAAAGTAATGTTTTTGTTACGATACGTAGTCCTGACAATTATTTCACATTCAAAACACTGTACAGAGAAATCCAAAGTCACCATATATTACATAAAGGCTATGTATTTACATTTCCGATGCCGGTTCAGAAGGGCAGGGCCAGCAATGGCGTCCCGTCCCAGGCCTAGTGAGCGCTTCAGCCTGAAGGGGAAGTCTGTGCTGCAGTGAAACACCACACACTGGGAGTGTAACAGTGTTTCCCCTTAAGAACCAACTAGAAAACAAGATCAGACCCAGAAACATCCAGAGTGTTCTCTCGGGGCATCGAGAAGACTGTTTGGTTTGCAGATTTTTACGGACTAGAGTTTCCTGTTAGAATGCAACGCAGAGTCCTAACGTCTGTGTTCTTCCTCGTGCTAAACGTGACGGTGAGAAGTCAGACTCGGGGCTACAGTGAAAGACTTACTAAGACAGCTCCACAGTCCTGGCTCAAACATGGGCAGAACCTCGTGTGCACCTCCTCCTGCGGCGCGGGGAGCAGGGCCGGCCCGCCGAGGCTAGTACACGTAGGGGAGGATGCGGTAGGGCACGCGCTGGCAGTACTGGTCCCAGGCCACGCCGTACTTCCTCCGGCACAGGCGCTCGTCCCGGGCCTCCCGGTGCACCAGCAGCACGGTGAAGTACACCACGTAGAAATAGGGCAGCGCGTGCTGGAAACCTGGGCGACGGGACCGGCGGTCAGGGCTTTGTTCACCACGGCATGCGATGCCCGACCCTCCACAGGAGCCGCAGTCACGGTCTCCTGCTCTGGTGGGGAACCTGAACCCCTGAACCAGCTCAGAGTGTCCCCCCCCCCGTGGGTGGCAGAGGCAGTAACTGAACTAAGCTCATCAGGTGAGTGTGAGGAACCCACTGTGAGCAGGACCTCTGTCCGCCCGTCTGCCCGGTGCTCGGTGGGGCGGGGCGGCCAGGCTGCTGCTGCAGAGCAGTGTCTCGGTGTGGACAGAGTCGGGGGTTAAAAAGTGAATTCCCACATATGCTGCTGAGCCGAAAGCAGCCGGCACAGCTTAAAACTTCACATTTGCTTTTAGAAGTTTCGAGGAAACCTTCAGGCTCTGAGTCCCTCACTGCCCTCCGAAGCCAGAGGAAGGAGGAGCGTCTGCCCCGGGCGCCGCCCCCTCGCCGTCCCAACCACGGACCCCTCCTGGGGCTTACCACACGGGAGGGACCAGGCCAGGGCCATGATGAGGTCACCCAAGTAGTTGGGGTGGCGAACAAAGCCCCACCATCCGGAAACTAGAAGGTTCTTGCCCGTTGCCGTGTGAATGGTTTTTAAATCTGTATAAAAACACATGTGTAATGAATGACATGTAGGCAAATAGACAGAAGGTATTATGCAATACGAATGATATAAATATGAAACCAATGCTTACGTGCAAGCTTTGGATCAGCGGGATTTTTCCGGAATGCGTTTTTCTGAGCATTTGCACATCGGAAGATTACATATCCACAAACTGTAAATTTGAAAGGATTTCATGTTAGCAATTTAGATATATTTAAAGGTATCTGTAATTTCACTTAGATATTATTTCTAAGCAAATTTCCAAAGTAGAGAATAATTTAACTTCTCACACATGAGTAAACTCTAACAGCCCACATTACAATAAAAGCAGGTCTAGATGGAGGATAATGAAGAGCAGGCTACCTCCTCTGAGTGCTGCTACCTGCTGGCCGTAACAGGAACACTTTGTTCATTAAAACTCTAGCTTAGACTCTGAACAGTCACTGACTAGGAAAGGAGTGAACAATCGCTATGACTAGCTCACCTGTCACACACCTTCCCACAGGCGACATGGAGAAACCAAACCAGGATTTCCTCTTCCGCCAGGGCCCCACTCAGTGGCAGAACCAGCCCGCCCGCTGGTGGAGGGTGTAAGCGACAGTGTAGACAGAAAGCCCCTGAAGCTCGTCCACACCACACCGCCCTCCTGCTCCCTCTCCCCCCACTCAAATTCAGACCAAACCCCGTATCCTCCAGGGAGGGCTCTCGACCAGGCCCTCTCTGTCCTCCTCCACAGCCTCCTGTGAGTCTGTTCCCCCGTTGGAAGGGAAGCCCTAAGGAGGCACAAAGGTGCCTCCCAGACAGAGAGGAGTCATCACAAAACCACCAGTTCGCTGCCACGCATCCAAAACAGAAACCATCCCCACACGCGACCATCTTTTGAATTTAATTGCGTCTATAGACGCTTATGTCGTGCAAAGGGTTAAATTTAAAAGCAAACTGGTTTATATAAAAATTCTCTCTCTAGAGCAAACTGCTAGTGGCCACACAGGAGGCAGGTGGGGGACAGGTGAAAAAGGTGAGGCGATTGAGAAGCACAAACGGGCAGTTGCACACAGCCCTGGGAAGTAAAGTAAATACGTCCTAGCTACCCCAGGTGGCTATCAGGGGGTCCCTCCGGAAGGGCTATGAATATCTAGTCACTACCCCTGAATGTCCACTGTAATTAAAAACCTTAAAAACCTCCTGAAGAACCTCAGCACGAAGCATCCATTCTCTTGGCAAACGCCTGTCACTGACCCATCACTGCCCCTTAAAGGGCATGTGACATACACATGGAGGCACCAGGCACAGCGGCGTCAGTACCTGGCACGGACGCCCAGAGTGACACGAACACTCACGTTTCAGAGCGACAATCAGCGCCGCCAGCGGCCAGGACAGGTGGTTGGGGTGGAGGACCAGGTAGAAGGCTTGGAGGCTGTAGACGAAGGGCACCCACACCAGGTCCCCGAAGGCCAGCATGAAGCCGAAGCCGTCGTGGATGATGTCCATGGTGGTCAGCACGGCCTCCTGCAGGGCGCGGCGCGGGAAGGGACAGTTCAAGTTTGGGGGGGAAGTTTCTGTGTGTAAAGGACTCGAGTAAAGTCGAGTTCCCCTGGCCTGGGGCTTCATGCCCTCTGACCCTGAAACAACAGGTCTCCGAAGGGCCTCGTGTGCGCCCACCTCTCTGCCCTCAGCTACAGCTCCCCCTGACCCTCCCCCAGACCAGGGGCTTCCCCAAGGCTGAACTGTGACCCCCCGAGTGGCGCTCTCCCCCCAGACTAGGAGGTAAACAGCCAGCACCCTGCCGTCTGCCACGGAGTCCGCGCACGAGGATGTTTGCTGGAGGAGTGATGACATCGCCCGCTGCCTGTCCAAGCCCACACGCACCAATGTCACTTCTAATCAGAAGCTGGCTTTTCGGTGCCTTTCCCACCTAATAATCTGCCTGGCAACGCGGTACTCCTCACGGTAAATTAGCAAAGGGAATGCATCCCGGTGCGTGTGGGGAGCGTGAGCGGCGGGCCCTGGACGCTGCAGACAGCCGCCACCTCTGCTCACCCCAAGTCGGCTCAGAGCACCCGGGGCTGCCACCCCTCCGGCCAGCCCTCTCCCCCCGCAGAGGCTCCGCTTTGGGAACCAGTTACCTCGTTCCAGAGCGCGTCCACCACGTACAGGAGCTGGAAGCTGTTCACCAGGACCATCGCCAGGGAGGGAGCCGCGCGGTGCTGTAGCTTCATCTCAGCCAACAGCATCACCAGGTTAACCACCACCTGAAACCACAGCGCCGGGCTCGTCCCCACGGCCGAGGAGGCCCTTCGCGACCACGGAGGGCGGGTGGCGACGCACCTCTCCCAGCCCCGCCTCGGTAATAAGACACGTCACACGTGAACCCCGGACAGGTGCACTGAGGACAGAAGGCCGTGTCTGGGGTGGTGGTGCCCAAACGCATCTCTCCAATCAGGAGAACACACCGGACGGCCTGGCAGGGTGGCTCAGGTGGTGGAACACTGTCCCGTACACCGAGAGGTTGTGGGTTCGATTCCAGATCAGGACACATACGGGAGGCAACCGATCAGGGTGTGTCTCTCAAAATCAATAACAACATCCTCGGATGAGGATAAAAGGAGAGAGCACTGGACTAACCCAAATTAAAGGATCCTCCTCCAGGGTCAGGGTCAGGGTCATGGGAGACCAGGAAAGATGGAGCAACAAAGACTAGAGGATCCAAAGCACAGTGGCCAGGAAGTGCCTGGGGCTGCAGGGGGCCCACACAGAGCCAGGCCGCGGGGACCTGTCCCCGTGCTCCGTGCTGTCCTGGGTCACGGCTGTGGCTGTGCCAGATGCCAACTCTGGGAAGCGGAGGGACGGATGTAGGGGACTCCTTTTGTTGCAAATCTACGTGCCTGAAATACATTTGTTCTCTTTCCTTACGGGAATGCACCAGCACTATCACTTTCCTACATAAACAGAAATAACTGTGAACATAAACCAAACCCTTTTACGGTTTAATAACCTGTAACAGGGCATCTTCACCCTCAGGACTATATTTCCCGTAAGAAAATCCTTTAAGTAGACAGATTTAGGGAAAGCTGTAATTATTCCTAAAATATACCACCCACCGCTTCCTTAAAACTGTCTGCAGGCCCTGGCCGGTTTGACTCAGTGGATAGAGTGTCGGCCTGTGGACTGAAGGGTCCTGGGTTCGATTCCGGTCAAGGGCACATGCCCGGGTTGTGGGCTTGATCCCCAGTTGGGGGCATGCAGGAGGCAGCCAATCAATGATTCTCTCTCATCGTTGATGTTTCTATCTCTCTCTCCCTCTCCCTTCCGCTCTGAAATCAATAAAAATATATTAAAAAAAAAAAAAAAACTGTCTGCAATTCTAAGTCCAAGACCAATTTGCACTACTGAACTGAAAGTTAAAAACAACAAGGACATACCCATCCGATCAGTCCGGGGCGCAGTTCACAAAAGTATTTGAGATCAAAAGTCCCGATCCGAGGGTTTAATTCGCGGCCAATGAAGAAATCGTAGATGGCGTTTCCTGAGGAGGAAAAGTCCTTGTTCACACAGCTTTTTGGAAACACCTATTCCAGACCCAACTGTGAGGCTCTCCTCATAAGGCACAGCTGTCCTCCGCCCGGGTTCCACCCCACCCCACCCCACCCCCCAGCAGGAGGACCCGGGGGCTGAGCCGCAGTGCGCCGGGCCCCCTGGACGTACCCACCTGCCACACAGCGTGGGGCCAGATCCCTGACTTTAAGGGAACTGGAATACGTTTTAATGTAGCTTATAATTTTTTTAAATAAGCAACTTAATTTTCTTAATGCTTCAATACTTTAGGTCAGAATCAACCAATCTGAAATCTCTTTGTTGTGCTGTTTTTTAAAGGCTATTTACTACTTGGGACAAACAATATTTGTCATAAATTGTGACGCTACTAACCTTTACTAAAATGCTACTATAAGTTACTAAAATGTCTTACTATCATCAAGGGACTACAAAGGGGAAGAGACACAAGAAAGTATGAGGAAATAAATATAGTTTCTTTCATAATTTCCTTTTCTTTGAATGTTTTCTCCATCTTTTTATTTGTCCTTATTTCTCTTCCCCGCCCATGAACTGCAGCTGGAAAGGCACTGTGCACAAGCCCACGCCCACACCCGGGGATGGGAGTGGGGGGGTGATGGAGGGGGGCGGGGGCGGCACTCCCCACACGCAGGCCCACACTGCTCACCAGAGCTGGCCGGAGACAGGTCCCCCCGGGGCGCACGCAGGGCCCGCACGTAGAGATAAACACTCAAGCCGGCAGCAAACACGAGGGCCGCCAGGGCGAACTGGAGGAAGTGGTGGTACACGTAGCAGAGCTCCACGCCCCAGAAGAGAGCGGCTCCCACGGCTGCCGACGTCAGGATGAAAGCATAGAACCCTGAAAAAGGCAAGAACACCCACGTCAGCCCAGCGTGCACGTGAGCTGGATCCCATCACAGAAGAATGTTATTTGTAAAGTCCTAGCTTCACCACTCAGGCCAAGCATGCACAGACACATGCTCAGGCAAGGCCTCTGAGGGGCAGTCTACACAGACATCTCTCTGGTAATCTCTCAAACCTTTTACACGCCGGCTGCAGGCATAGACAGTTCACTGCGTGCCCCTCAGAGAAGTTACTGTTCACTGTTCTGGTGTAATACACTTGGGGAGTTTACGCTCAAAACTTCTGAGCAATATAAGCCATCAATTTGAGTCTTTTAAAAAACTCACCATTTAGTCTATACTGGAGTCTTCTTCCATCAGTCAGAGGCGTTCCTTCTACCACCTTAAGAGAAGAAAAAACTGAATGTAAAATCTTAAAAACACAACACTCGTGTCACATACTAGATGTCATGTCTTCTAACGTCACTGAAACCTCTTCTCCAGGAGGACTGCCTTTTGG
Source organism: Eptesicus fuscus (assembly GCF_027574615.1). Classification (NCBI taxonomy): domain Eukaryota; kingdom Metazoa; phylum Chordata; class Mammalia; order Chiroptera; family Vespertilionidae; genus Eptesicus; species Eptesicus fuscus. The sequence continues at coordinate 6,309,665 of NC_072496.1, read as the reverse complement.
CAGGGAAACTGGGCAACAGGGTTCAAACATCTTAATGGCAAACCCTGTGATGAAGCAAGCCCGCCCTCGGAAATGTGTCTAACACACGAGCCGTCATCACTGCTCAGTGTAGGAGACATCACAAGAGCCAGCCGCCCCCCCGCCCCGCGCCACCCCGAGACGCGACGGCTGCAGGAGCGCCTACGTCTGGTTCAGCTCTAGCTCAGTCTCCGGGGCGTCCCACTGGCATGTGGGGGGCCTGTTCCGCCCGGCTCTCCCACTCGCCCACCCGCTCCCCGACTCAGTCATTCACGGGGTGCTGTTTCCTCCAGTGAGAGACTGAGCACCTTCTGGATTGGGGCCACTCAGCTCTCTCGGAACCCCCTGGTGTGCCCAGGCCACAGGCACTGGAGAAACACACTTGAACGGGAGGAGTTCAAGGAAAAGCCCTCTTGTTCAATGGCAGCCACGTGTCACCACCCAAAGTAACTACTGAAAACTGCAAGTAATTTTAAACCGTCAAATACTAACATGGTATCATTTTCCTGGGCTAAACTCTTTTACCCTCTCATTAGCTATGAAAGGGCACTCAGGAGAAATGTAATACCATCTGAGATCACAGGATTAGCAAAACCCCACATGCTAATTCCAAATGATCCTTATCTATTAAAGGTGTCTCACAAATACTGTGTTGGGTTTTTATTTATTTATTTATTAAATATATTTTATTGAATTTTTACAGAGAGGAAGGGAGAGGGACAGAGAGCTAGAAACATCGATGAGAGAGAAACATCGATCAGCTGCCTCCTGCACACCCCCTACTAGGGATGTGCCCGCAACCAAGTTACATGCCCTCGACCGGAATCGAACCCGGGACCTTTCAGTCAGCAGGCCGACGCTCTATCCACTGAGTCAAACCGGTTTTGGCCTGTGTTGGGTTTTTAGTTTCTCTTTCTGTGTGTGTGTGTATATATATGGATATAGATAGATAATTTAGGCATCAAAACTGCTTTTCTTAATAAATCTTCTCTAGTTTGAGCTCACCTTGCCTAAAGTAATCTGAATTTGTGATTTCACTGGAGAGCCTGTCTATATCACAACACTCCTCGCCACAGCCAAGGGTGTGAGGGTGAGATTCCACACACCTAACCTGCAGCGCTAGCCCGCCATTGCACCCACCACTCCTGGCAAACCTGATCCCCTGGTTACAGACAGCTGGTGCATTTGCAAAGCCCTAAGAACAAGGTCTCCCAGTGAATTATTTATTGCTTAGGGCTCTCATGTTCCTTTCACTCTATCCAAGTCCTCTTGAAAGAAGGAAAAACTACACTTAGCTACGAGGATGAATTTTAGACCCTGCATGAGGCTGAAAGAACATACAATGTTCCTGACAATAAATTTCAGAAAATCAAAAACTCGTATTAAAAATAACAGCCTGGCTGGGGTGGCTCAATGGTTGAGCATCGACCCATGAGCCAGAGGTCACAGTTCAATTCCCAGTCAGGGCACAGGCCTGGGTCGCAGACTTGATCCCCATTACGGGGTGTGAAGGAGGCAGCCAATCGATGTTTCTCTTTCATCGATGTTTTTATCCTTCTCCCCTCCCTTCTCTCTAAAATCAATAAAAAGGTATTTTAAAAACACATTTAAAAAATAGTAAGTAGCCGAAACCGGTTTGGCTCAGTGGATAGAGCGTCGGCCTGTGGGCTGAAGGGTCCCAGGTTCGATTCCGGTCAAGGGCATGTACATTGGTTGCGGGCACATCCCCAGTAGGGGGTGTGCAAGAGGCAGCTGATCGATGTTTCTAACTTTCTATCCCTCTCTCTTCCTCTCTGTAAAAAATCAATAAAATATATTAAAAAAATAAAAATAAAAATAAAAAATAGTAAGTAAAAAGTGCAGGCTGAACCCACTGAGCTCGGTAGCTTATCAACTGATCACTTTAAGTTCTGTGTCTGAAATGACATATACTGAGGGGGGATTTTAACCTCTACCATTAGGCTATTTTGCACAATAGTTTCTTCTTTTCTAATTGGCTTGCTAAGTTACACAAAACCTCAATTGGATTTTTAAAGCTCCACTCAATAGGCGAGTGTTACAGGATTCAAGGGCAAAGGCTTACGAGACTAACTCAGGGTCGCTATGACCGAGGACAGCTTTTCCACGTGGACCTGCTGTGAGCTTCTGGATGTGAGCGTGGAGAGGGGAGGAAACTCTCTGCCCCCGGCAGAAACCTACCTTCCCGATGGGCAGCGCGTAGAACAGAGCCTGAACAGAAAACCAGAGGAGGTAGGCCCCGAACACTCTGGCTTCCCACAGGTCAGACAGAGCTGGCAGAGGAGGCGGGAAATGCAGAAGGCCGGGCTCCCGCTGCCTGCACAGCAACAGCAACAGGAAGAGGAAGGCAGGCAGGCCGAGCATGATAAGAAGCACACCTGCAGGCAATCAGTGAACAGTCAGGCTCAGTTTTCAATCCAGTGTTTTGTTTTTTTCTTCAAGAATCATTTGGGTTTTTTAAGGTCAGAACTCTAGTCTGGCTAGCTGTTTGAAACCAATTTCTAGTGGATCATCAAAAAGCCCTAATCTCAAGAGGTTAATGCGGGGGGGGGAGGGGGGGAGAGGGGAACCTATGTAATATTTTCAACAATGAAGATTTGAAAAAAAAAAGCCCTAATCTCTATCATGTCCTGTGGGCAAGCGGCCCTGTCCTTACGCAGTCACGCAGCAGATGCCCAGCACTGGACAGCTAACGCCCAGGATGAGTCCAGGACTGTGAAAATCCAACCGCTGAGGAGCAGACATGTTGACACCCAGCAGGTTAAAGATGGGACCAGCTGAAAGTCATCAGCCCAACCTTTACAGGGTCCTCACACTTTAAAACAGGGGCCAGCTCCCTGTCCCTCAGACCGTGGGAGGGCCGGACTGTAGTTTAAAAAAAAACTATGAACAAATTCCTATGCACACTGCGCATATCTTATTTTGAAGTAAAAAAACAAAACGGCAAAAACCCCGGCATGTGGCCCGCGGGCCGTAGTGTGAGGACGCCTGCTTTAAAACTTGGTCAGTTTCTAACAACTAAAACAGCATCACGTGCACGTAACCGGCCAGCCTCAGTGATGCGGGACGCCGTCTTTAAGAGCCGCTGGCCAACTCACACAATCAAGAAGGGAGCTGCAGGGCTTGGGACCATTTGGCCAGGAAGTACTTTCTTTTCCGAGCTCCTAACGCTTCGGCAGCACCACCCACTTAATAACGCCAAGCCTCCGAGCACCTCAGATGTTTGACTCATGATCGACCCGTCGAGCAGGTGGGGTAGGCACCATGCCCCATCTCAGGTCCACAGCACCCCCTGCTCCTGCCCACACAGGCCCCGCCCCCTCAGGTCTGGCCACGAGCAGATTTCCTTGTCCCTCGCTTCTTTGATCAAAACCTAACAGGTTGCTCAACGTTTTATTTACAGCCACTCTGGCGCCCTTTCTACTCTATTGCAATCCTCAAAAATGCTCCCACCCGCCCAGCTGGTGTGGCTCAGTGGTTGAGCATCAACTCAAGAACCAGTAGGTAGCCTGCAGGAGGCAGCCGGTCAATGATTCTCTCTCTCCCCCTCCCTCTCCCTTCCTCTCTCTGAAATCAATAAAATGCTCCCACTCAGGCCTTTGTACCTGCTGTTCCTTTTTTTTTTTTTAATCTTTATTGTTGACCTCTTCTAGCCTGCCCCCCCCTTCCCCCCACCCCACCCCTCGGCCCTTCACCACCCTATTGTCTGGTCCACGGGTTGTGCATATATGCACACAAATTCTTTGGTTGATCTCTTCCTGCCCACCCATCCTCCCCCACCCCCTCCTTCATCCACCCCTACACCCCCCCCTCCCCTGCCTCTCCTTCTCCCAGGGCTCCCACCTGGCTCCTTGCCTGGCCTGCTCAGATTCCTCAGAGAAAGGCCTTTCCTGTTCACTTTATTGCAACTCCCGCTGGCCCGGCCCCCGGCCCCGCCTCAGCCCGGCTGTGACACCTACCAGGGACTCCTCCAAACTCTAAGTCCTTCGTCTGCGTGGCTGTCACTTCAAAGGTTCTCAACAATGTAGGTCCTTTTGTAACAATTTTTTCTTCCTCTAAGTCTATTTTTTTAAATTTGCTCTCTTCTCTTCTTGGACGAAGGCTATGCTGTGTATATGTATAACTACTTTCTTGTGACAAAGGGAATTGTTCCTGGTTAAAAAAATAAGAAGTACTAATTATCTGTAATCAATAATTATCATTAACTAGAGGCCCAGTGCATGAAATTTGTGCGGGGGGGGGGGGGGGTGTAGGGGAGGGGGTGTCCCTCAGCCCAGCCTGCACCCTCTCTAATCTGGGACCCATCTCATAATCCAGGACTGCTGGCTCCCAACCACTCACCTGCCTGCCTGCCTGATTGCCCCTAACCACTTCTGCCTGCCAGCCTGATCGATGCCTATCTGCCCTCCTCTGCTGGCGCAGTCACCCCTAACTGTCCTCCCCTGCAGGCCTGGGTTCCCCCCAACTGCCCTCCCCTGCAGGCCTGGGTTCCCCCCAACTGCCCTTCCCTGCAGACCTGGTCACCCCCAACTGCCCTCCTCTGCTAGCCCGGTCACCCCTAACTGCCCTCCTCTGCAGGCCTGATCACCCCCAACTGCCCTCCCCTGCTGACCATCTTGTATCAGTCATCGTGTGACCCCATGGGGACGGCCATCTTGTGTGTTTGACAGTCAATTTGCATATTACCTCTTTATTATATAGGATGCTACCACAGTAACTAACTCAGCATCATACTAATAAGGATAAATTTGTTAAATTACATTCAGTCTCAATTGAAGGACAGACTTTTAGAAAAGCTGTAGGAGGTATCATGGCTTTCAATGCACTTCCTTAGGTAAGGCCCTTTACCCAAGAACACGCCGGCCGAGGCGAGAGTGAGCCCGCATACCTGCGCGCTCCTGTGCGGCATGTCGTTCCTCGCTCGCTGCTCGGGCTCCCCCCGCTGCTCGGGCTCCCCGTTGTGCCGGTTGATGCTATTTCCAAACGGCTTCTAAAGAGGAGAAGAGAAAGCATTTTAACCACATGAATCATAACTCCTTAAAAAATAAAAAATAACCTGATGGTAAATCTTCACTATTGTGATGAAGAAAGCCAATGATTTTCACAGCGTTAATTCTGAAGAATTCAGGATACTGTTGTTAAAAAGGAAAAGGAGTAAAACTGACTAGAATTTCCCCCTCTTCAAAAGATTGGATTTTAGCCTTGACTGGTTTGGCTCAGTGGACAGAGTGTCGGCCTGCGGACTGAAGGGTCCCAGGTTCGATTCCGGTCAAGGGCATGTACCTTGGTTGCGGGCACATCCCCAGTAGGGGGTGTGCAGGAGGCAGCTGATCGATGTTTCTCTCATTGATGTTTCTGACTCTCTCCCTCTCCCTTCCTCTCTGTAAAAAAATCAATATGTTTAAAAAAATAAAAAAGCGCAGTAGGCTTTAAAAAAAAAAAGAAAAAAGATTGGATTTTACAGTATAGATTCCACATAAGTTCTTTCGTCTTTTAAACATAATTAGACTGAATGCTATCATTTTATTGTTCAGTAACAGATATTCTAATATTTGCTATGAGAGTTAGAGAAGTAAAAACTGGCCATTATTTTATGAATTGGTTTTAAAATAAGATGAAAAGACATTCACTGCCCCAAAATAGCCCACAATGGGAAGTTAATAGTGGGTGCTTCTAGAGTATTCCTAGCACCTACACACTGCCGACTTTCTGAGGTGCATGGTGGCTGGGTTTTGTGTAACCTTAACTCTGTCCTTCTCCCTGACTCAGTCTCCTTCCCTGAATGTGCATTTTCTTATCAGATGGGACGGGGAAAGTGCTTCAGCTTGAAGAAGATTTTTCAGGCAAAGCATGGCTGAAATCTGTCACTTTGTCCCTTTGTAAGTCAGTGGCAAACTATAACGCTAATAAACCAAGAGAAGGAAACAAATTAAAACCCAAGTCTATCGTTTGGAGGCCCGCTGGCAAAGAACAGCATTAATGCCGCATCAAGTTCCAGTTCAAACCCAAGGCTAACTGCAGCGAGCATGCGCCACACACTGAAGTTTACCCAAGTGCCAGCGAGCCACTTCCCAACAAATGGGCGCACCTAACTACCAGGGACAACTACACTCCGTTTTCAAATGTCTGACCTTGACCTATGGCAGCGACTGCAAATGCAACCCTGAGACACACTGGTCGCTCAGCTGGCCCGACACCGTGCCTCCTGCAGTTGACGGGATACTCGCACAACGAGGCAAAGTTTGCAAAAGATGCAACAACAAGGAAGAGTGATGTGCACAGCCACACGCACCGTCCTCCGAGCCCCGGTGCGGACACGGTGGGAGCAGGGCGATAAGGTTACACTGAAAAGACCGTGGCCACTGAATTCTAAACATGAGACTGCGGAAGTGGCACCCAGCACCTGCTCCTTCACCTGACATTGCGCCCCCTGACCGGCCGGCAATGTCAGAGCGCCGCTGATAGGATGGTCAGACTCACGAGTAATTATCAAAACGCAAGTCAAAATGGTGAGGTGAAAATCTTTTGACAATCATATTGGCAAAAGAAGTTATAATAATACCCAGAATGAGAAAATGGGCATTCATACACTACTGATGCTGGTATGCACTGTCTTGAAGTGATTTAGCAAAAGCCTCAAATCTGCTCTATCCATCTGACGTAGCAAAGGAAATTTCAGATGTTGCATAAGAATATTTTGTTTATAATAGTGAAAATTAAACAGAAAAAGCTAAATGTCTACCAATAAGGGAGCTGAATTTAACAATTCTGTTACATACATATAACATGGTATAATCCAAACAATACCATATAACAAAAATGATGTGGAAAAATTTAACACAGAAGGCTATTCCTAATTTTTAAAAGTTTTTAAATCTGACAACAAAACAGTATGTACATATTCCATTTTTAAGGCTATTAAAAATCTATGAGCATTTTATCCATAAAAGGTAACAATAAATGAAAAATTACCTTTATTCTTTTTACTTAAAAATAATTTGTCTGGTCTACTATCTAAAATATCCATTGTACAAGGTCCTATAGGCCCCACATACCCTGATGGTTCCAAGCTTGGACTTTTAACGTAAATCCATTAAAACAATCTTTGAACAGGCAAAGCGATTGAGTATATAAATGCCAAGAGGGCCAGAATGTATTTATTTTATACCTGAGCTTTTATAAGCTATAAAAACTTACTCAGTTCTAACTACAATCTATGTCTATTACATATTTAAAAACTGCTTTTTAAAAACACAATTATGCCCAGCCGGTGTAGCCGGTGTGGCTCAGTGGTTGAGCATCGACCTCTGAACCAAGAGGTCACAGGTTCCATTCCTGCTCAGGGCACATGCCCAGGTTGTGGGCTCGATCCCCAGTAGGGGGTGTGCAGGAGGCAACCGATTGATATTTCTCTATCCTTCTTCTCTCCCTAAAATCAATATTTTTTAAAAGCATTTTAAGACAAAAACACACACAATATTAAATAGCACTCTTGTAACTTAAAAACACTTTTTTCATTGGCACTTAAAGGCATTGTACCTTCTATTCCAAACATTCATTTCTTTATGAAATCTTCCATAATCATTACCTTAGAATTGGATGTTTCACTGACATTTTCGTATTATTAACTGCAAACAATCTGAGTAACCAGACCCACAGAGGGAAGCGGAGTTTGGCTCAGACTGAACTGCGTAAGGATGAACGTGCTCACATACCAGCACCAGCGGAGTCAACTTCACTTCCAGCACTTCCTTCCGCATCTCCTGGATGTCCACATGGTGGGAAGCAGAGGCCGACCGGCGGGAGCTTTTGGCCGGGCGGCCGGGGGAGCGGGAGCGCCCGGGGGAGCGGGAGCGCGACCTTGACCGACTCCCTCGTCGTCTGGACGGAGAACTGGAAGTGGAGCCACTTTTCCTTTGCCTGAAGGAAGCTAAAGGCTGGAGAGGGAGCAGAAGGCAGAGCTTTACCACAGGCCACACCACACGCAGACAGACCCCCATTCGAGAGGCGGCAAAGGCCGTCACGGGTGCCATGAGCGCTGGCCCAGCCGGGAAAGGCTGGGACCTGACGTTGCTGATGAGCCAGCGAGGACGCTGCTCTCCTGGCCATCGCTCACGAGACGCAGCCTTTCCACTGCTGATTCTTTCAAGTGTTGCCAGAAATGAAAGTGTTTACAGCACTAGCTGTACGCTTTCCCGAGAACAGAGACGAGGAGTTACAGAGACACTGGTGGAAGCTGATGCCGGGACCGAAGGAACCGGCACACAAACAAGGAGAAAGGCAGTCCCTTCACTCGGACACACACGGCCGACCCCGAAACAGTGCAGCTGGGACAACCTCCTGAGCCTTTCCTGCCCTCGACCAGGGTTCCAGGGCCCTAGACCTGGGAGGCCAACTTCCCCGCCAATGGCCCAGGAGCTAAGCCTGGCTTTACAGTTTTTAACTGACTGCAAACAAAATCAAAAGAAGAGACTTGGTGACACGTGAGAATGATCTGAAACTCCCATCGCAGTGTCGGTAAGTCAAGTTTAGCTGGTGCACAGCCATGTCCACTCGCCTCCCACTGCCAGCGCTCGGCACGCAGACGCGACAAGCCCGCAGAGCCTGGAGTCCCCAGCCTGCCCTTATTCACCAGCTCCGAGCCTGGAGTCCCCAGCCTGCCCTTATTCACCAGCTCCGAGCCTGGAATCCCCAGCCTGGCCCTTTATTCACCAGCTCCGAGCCTGGAGTCCCCAGCCTGCCCTTTATTCACCAGCTCCGAGCCTGGAATCCCCAGCCTGCCCTTTATTCACCAGCTCCGAGCCTGGAGTCCCCAGCCTGCCCTTATTCACCGGCTCCACGGGCTGCCCCGGAGCCCTCCCACTGGAGCCAAGGCCTTGGGGTCAAACACTGGCTGCTGATCTGCAACAAGGAAGGGAACTGCAAACAGGTGTGTAGAAACTTTTATAGCCATTTGACAAAGGAATTTTCCATCTGTTGAACCCAATAATAAAAAGAACTTATTTCATACATCTTTTTCCTTTGTCACTTTTACGGTATTTTATGGTATTTTACGTAAGTACTTCTACGTCACGGATCAGATATTTAAGGCCCAGGCCCTCACCAGACAGGGTGAAGAGGCCAGACTCCACTCTAACGAACGTCACTCCCCGGAGCGCGGGATGAAGCCCAAACCCCCCAGTTCTGACTCCCCCTCCGCCGCCCCTCGCCCCCCACACCCTGGCAGCACTCGGCTGTCTGTGTCCCCGCCCCAGGCCTTTGGCATGCTGCCCTCTGCGGAGGCCACCCCTCCGTCACTGGGTGTCTCCTATTCTGTCTCAGCACGCAGCTCAGGAGCCAACACCTCTGAGAGCCCTCCCTGAAACCCAGTGCCTTCCCTAACCAGCCACCAATGCCTGTCACACCAGGGACTAAACCAGGCCCCTGACCCCGGGGAGCCTGCGTCTTCTCCCGCAGACTGGCAACGTCTCAGGACAGGGCACTGTGCCTCACTCATACGTCCCGGAGCAGCCGCGGGCCCCTGTGCCCCCAACAGAGCCAGACCGACTCCAACCAAAAACCACTTCGTATAAACACGCCCGGCGAACCGAAGGAGCGCTTACCTTGATGTCGCTCTCCTTCAACTCCAGCTCCGTTCCGTCTTTGTATTTGACCGTGTAAAGCTGGGACTTGCTGTTGTGGCTCAGAATTTCCACTTCATAATACAGTGAACTCCCAGGCCACCGGCCTCTCACCACCTCACCGTCGGCAAACTTCCTACTTGGCATTTTTGAAAATCAGCCTGAACAGCTTTAAAGATAAAAAGGGGGAGTCAGTGCAATACACACTTACATTTGTCTTTTTTTCACAGACTGGACACTAAAATACAACTTTCCAAAATTTTAACTGGTCAAGATTTCAGGGCCAAAGACACTGGAGGGGAGGGGGTACCACCCCTCATTTTAAAGGTGAGGAACTGAAGCTTAAGGAATGTGAACGGCTTTGTCGAGAGCATGAAATGAGTGAGCACAGCACAGGAGTGGTCCTTCCGCCCGTCATGTCTCCCTGGGAGTCGCCTCACACGGGACAGTTTAGTCCCAGGTCCACGTGACACTCAGGAGTGACACGGCCACACACCACATGGCTCCCTACGCGACACCCTGTCACCCCCAGTGACCACGTTACCTGCCAATCAACAAGACCCAATCTCACAAAGGATGCGTTTTCTGCTTTGTAATGTGTATCTAGTCCTACAAAGACTTAAAAAATATATTCCGTTTTTAAATACAATTACCTTTACTAAAGACAACAAACCATGAGACAGACTGTCTAGAAAAATCAAGGAGGTATAACTAACATTATTATAACCCATCGACAGGGAGGAAAAAATTCCAAATCTATAATGAATGGCAGATTTGGGGGTCTTTCTTTCAAGTTTTCAAGTCTTGCAGCTGAAGTTCCAAATGCATCCCGAGTAACGGCCAACCTCACACCCGGGCTAACGCACACCTGGCCTCAGCCTCCGTTACAACATCCTTCGCCACGGAACCAAACATGGCCCACACAGCCCTGTACACACGACACTGCGCAGCCACAGCAACCACGGAAATGGCTCCTCCCATGAGGCCTGTTTGCCGCCCTTTTTTAAACACCAGCTGATGGCTGGGCGCTTACTCTTAGGTGGTCAGCTTCTCCCTCCACTGCCCAGCGGATTCACAGTCCATGTGACCAAACCCGTGCCTCTGACCTCCAACACCAACTACATTAGCCCGTAGTTACCATAGAGACCAAGAAGCAGGCGGTTACCGTAGAGAAGTCCCTCCCTAAATCACCTTCATCTCACAACTAGGCACTCCCGATATACCACCTGAGCGTAACAAGATGCATCCTTACCCAGCTCCTGCAAAAGCTGATTCTGTAACAAGAACCAAGTTCAAGAACTTCTCAAGACTGGAGTTAGCAAAGGAGAAAGTTACCCTCCCCCACCCGTCCAAGGAAAAACTTTCATAAGCACCGTGTTTCTTCAGTTAATCACCTGAGAAAAGACTTAATAAGCTTCACTTGTTGGGAAAGATAGCCCCGAGGCTGGGAGATGAAAGGAAACACAGCCACTTATCTGGTGATTAGAGGGTGTCAGTTCATTCCCATCAGGTAATGGACAGCTTTCTTCCCGGGCCTACCCAGATAGCCAGATAGCGAGATGGTTTGGGGGTGATGAATGGGCTTGGGCCTGGAGCCCAGGGCAGAGCCCAGCTCTGGGGAGTCACCAGGGGGGCCCTGGGGAGGCAGGGCAGTGGACACCTTGGGACATGGGGGAGGGGCACAAAAAGGGAAGGTGACAACAGCAAGCTGTGCCTATTTCAACATGTAGCGTGAGCCTCCAAGTTCTAAGAAAGAGGAAGGAAACGGGCCCTCCTGCTCTCTTCGCTGCACCCCCCCCTCCTCCCTGGACCCCCTAAAATCACACCCCTGTTAGTGATACTAGTTCTGCAACGCTGGCCAGCCAGGGGGGGAAGAAGGCAGTCACATCTTTCTACGTAAAGATGCCGTTCAAGTTTCAAACAGCTCTCTGTAAACCTCTGAAACCGTCCCGAGCCGCCTCTGCACCTTTCAGAAAACGTACTGGCATTTCTGTGACCCATTAAATATTTGGGTTAAACAAACTGATATCTAGTGGACACCTGTGAGGTCTCTAAGCTCATTTTAAAAAAAAAAATTAAGAACTGGGACGTGAGAGAGAGCGATGTCCCACACGGTGGAGAAAGAGAAAAGGCAAACCAGCCCTCCTGCGGAAGCCACCGTCCCCCACGCGTCCCCAAAGATGAAAGCGGCAACAGCACCCCCACCCCCACCCCCACCCCCACTTTGCACAAGAGCCACACACCGCCGTCACAGGTGACGCCGCTGCGCAGTCACACCCTCACAGTCCCAGGCCAGCGGGAACTCGCCAGGAAAGGACACCCCCATATCATCGGGGCCTCCCCTCAGGGAGGCCAGAGACGCAGGAAGAGGCTGCCCTGGGGGTGTGTCAGCCAAGTGCGTCCAAGTGCGTCCAGAAAAACTCCGCTCGCTCCACACCATGTCCTCCTTCCCCAGGAGAGTGGACGCAGGGGACCCTCACTCAGCTTCTCCCCGTTAGGCCACGGGCTGGCATGACTATTTATCTATCAACCCCACAGCAGGCCGCTCTTCTGTGCCGACAGAAACACTCAGGGTCTCTGGCCCTCTCCCCTTCACTTCTCCAAATTAGTCTAAACGGAGCAGAAACCGGGAAGTTCAAATGGAGTTTGACAGCTTCCCCTCCACCCGGGAGCCCAAGGCGGGCCCCACCAGGTAACCCCCCAGCAGGAATCCCCCCACCCCCGCCCCGCCCTGCCCCGTGCCCCCTGCTCGGGATGCAAAGAAAGGCCACCTCCCGGCTGCAGAGGCCGAATGGCCTAGCTTTCCCCCTAAGAAATAAATTGAAAAGAATCCTTCCCCTCCTACTCACTCCCTCTCCCTCCTCTCTAACATCCCTGGGCGCGGGGCTCGGTCTAATTTAGGGTCCCGCTGCTGTCCTCCCGCAGCCCCCCATCCTGTCCTTCGCAGCACTTGCTACCAAGCGTGGATTCAGATTCGCTCGTGTCTGTTATCTGCCAGGCCCCCGGGGGCCCGGGGCAGGCGGCTCCCGCCGCAGGTGAGCGCGCACGCGGGCTGCACCCGTCCATCGCCCGAGCGCTGTCCAGGGCAACCCGGCCTGACTGCCCAGCAGCTCGTGCAAGACCCAGGCCCCGCTGCAGGCGAGCGCTTCCTCCGTGCCCCTCGGGGCTGCTACAAGGGGTCGCTCTGAAACAGTTTTAAAAGCCTTAACTTTCTGAAGGAAAAAAAAAACAAAACAAAACACGGAATGGAGCGTTCGTGGGAGCGCGCCAAGCTGCCTAAGGATCCGTTCCTGGCTGCGCGGAAACACCTGGCGAGGGAGCGCCGCACGGGCAGCGAGCAAGCCCCGGAGCGGCGCCCACGCGAGTCGGCCACGACCCTCGGGGCCGGCGGCGACCGGACCCGCGCGGGTGAGTCACCTCTGGGAGCCCACGTCCCCGTCCGCCGGCCCCGCTCCCCCACGGCAGGACCCGCCGAGCCACCAGTTACCCGTCAAAAGGGCGCTGGGAACGGACCGGGGGAAAGGGGGGTGGGGGGGAGCCGTAGCTACAGGGCCGGGACAGCGGGCCGGGACAGGGGGCCGGGCAGGGTCCCCGACCCCCAAACCTCCCCAACCAACATCCCTTTACACCGACGCAGCGCGTCCAAAATGGAGGGAAACGTCCCCAACTTGAAGCCGCCAGCTCCATTTCCGCAACCGGCCGGGCTGGGCCGCGCCACGGTTCCAGCCCCGCCAGCCGCGGCCCCGAGCGACCCGGAGGAGGGGAGGGAAGGCGAGGGCGAGGCCGCAGCCCAGGCCCAGCGCCCGGGACCCCCGCCCACCGCCGCGCCCGCCCGCCCGCCCCCCGGGAGGCCGCACCGCAGGGAGCCGGGCGGGGTGGGGGCGCTCACCTGCGCCGGGGTCCCGCGGGGACACGCACGACTCCGCGAGCGCCGCCGAGCTGCTACCCTGCGGCCGTTCCGCGCGCGCGACGCCGGCCCCCCGCCCCCGCGGCCCGGGCGCGCGCTCCTCGCCCCGCCCCGCCCACCTGGGGGCCTCCGAGGCTCCCATTGGCTCCTCGTCCTTTTGAATCGTCCCCGGCGCCGTGGATTGGCCGTGCGCCGTGGCGCCTCCGCCCCGCCCCGCGACGAGGCCGGAGGCGGCGGGAGAGAGGCCCGGCGGGTCCGCCCAGGTGCCGCCCGGGGCGTCTGGCGGCCGCGCCTTATCTCGGCGGCGCAGGGGCCCTGGCGCTCCCCGCCCGTTCCCGCCACTCGCCGCGGAGGGTGCGGGGTGGCTTGGCGAGAGAGAGAGAGAGAGAATAAAACGCTGCAAATCAGAATTCTTAAGAGTGACAACGACAGAGAGCGGAGGTGCTTTTGGTTAAAACGCCAACCGTGCGCTCCTCACCGTGTTCCGTCCCCCTGCACCTGCGGGCCGAGCTGTGGCTCCGGAGGCGGCGGCAGCCAGCCGGGGTAGACGCCGATCTGGGGCCAGCGGGCGGGAGGGGACCCGGAAGGACGGTCCGAGGGTCCCCGACAGCTCGCAGGGCTCCCACGAGGGCTGCTGTAAGGAGGGGGCTGACGTGAAGATGCTGCGGTAGAAAATGGTCCAGAGCGCAGCAGGGCACCGGAAGTCCTGCACCTCCTTAGACACCAAGGTGCCATTTCACCTGCTTCCCGCCAGTCTGGTTTTTGTTTTTTAATATATCTTACTGATTTTTTTACAGAGAGGGATAGAGAGTTAGAAATATCGAAGAGAGAGAAACATCCATCAGCTGCCTCCTGCACACCCCCTACTGGGGATGTGCCTGCCACCAAGGTACATGCCCTTGACCGGAATCGAACCTGGGACCTTTCAGTGACGCTCTACCCACTGAGCCAAACCGGTTCCGGCCCGCCAGTCTGGTTTTCACATCGGCCTCCAAGATGCTGACTCATTCATCACCCCGTGAACTCCGAACCCGCCCTGGGTCCTAACCCTTGTTTCTCCTACAAGTTACCACTGGTGAGTCGGCTTCCTTCCGTTGAGGTCGAGAGTGTAAAGCAGTCCGAGTGAAGCTCCCCGTTTTGCAGCGTGGTTTTAATCAAAGTTATTTCTTAACCCAACTAACTACTAGGCTCACCTAACTTAGTGGGTAAAAGTTAAGAGAATGTCTATTTTGGAAGCACTATCCGTTCAAGTATAACAACAAGCGGGCTTTCTCATCGATAGCCCAGCGTCAGGTGCAAGAGCTCTCTCATGTTCTCGGTTACAACTACAAAAGGACCAGATACACCAAAAAAAGAGAATCTATGCCGAAACCGCTTTGGCTCAGTGGATAGAGCTGATTCCGGTCAAGGGCATGTACCTTGGTTGCGGGCACATCCCCAGGAGGGGGTGTGCAGGAGGCAGCTGATGGATGTTTCTAACTCTCTATCCCTCTCCCTTCCTCTCTGTAAAAAAATCAATAAAATATATATTTTTTTTAAAAAGAGAGAATCTAGTGCATTTGTTCTTGGTCCTTCACACCCACTAGGAAAGAGTTCATCCGAGCCTCTCTGGAGAGGACATTCTGAGCCCAAATGGCCCCCCACTTCGTCCTGGGTGGGAGTCTGAGCTGCAGAAACGCACACCTCACTTCAAGGTCAGAAAGCCCACCTGGTTTTTGGCAAAGCCCAGAGCCTGAGTCACCGTAACCCTTCGGATAAGGTAGTTATTAGCCCTACCTCGTTTTTTTGTTTTTTTTTTTGCAGCAAATGACATAGAAATGAAAACACTCTACAGTACCAGGTCCATCCCTAAAAGCCGTTACTCTTTTCTCATACATTCTACCCGGATACAAGATTTCACTGGATTCCCCTCGAGGTACACATTTCTTGCATCTTTCCGTTTATGAAATAAAAGAAGGTACCTTTTTTTTTTTTTTTTTTGTAAACTGTATAAATAAAACTTCATTTTAAAGATCAGGCTGATCAAGTCTCATCATAACAAAATGACGTTAAAAGGTTGTAAATTACTAGAATCAGCTTAGTTCACATTCCGCCTTAAAAACTATCGACTAAAGACATTTTTAAAACAACTGATTTTGGTAGCAGAGAAGCTACATGATAATTATTGTTTATTTCTGGAGGGAAGGGTATTACGAATAATCAGTTGAATATCTAGGCTACTTCCTCAATAAAGGAGCTATTGGTATTTTCCTTTCCTTTCTTTTTTTTAAAATATATTTTTACTGATTTGAGAGAGGAAGGGAGAGGGAGAGAGACAGAAACATCAATGATGAGAGAAAATCATTGATTGGCTGCCTTCTGCACCCCCCTCCCCCACTGGGTGGGGATCAACCCCTGGTCAGAGTGTGTGTGGGAGGCAACCAATCGATGAGTCTCTCTCACATCAATATTTCTCTCTTTCTCTCCCCTCCCTTCCACTATCTCTAAAAAAAAAAAAAAATCAATGGAAAATTATCCTCCAGTGAGGATTAACAAAAAAATAAGTAAAAATAGCCTACTCTGTGTTTGGGTGAGTGGGGAGTCCTAAAATACCCGAGGGCGGAAAAATGTCACCTCTGCGGCCTGACACTCCTCTCGGACCGGTGCCAGGCCGAGCTCTCCGTCCCTTTTTATATTTATCTTTCCTTTCCCGCCCACTCCACCCTCCAGGTCCACAGGATCCCCGACGGGGCCCCAGACAAGCCGCTCTCTTTCCCATCACTTGGAATGCCTTCCCTTCCTCGGTCCCTGCCTGTCCCGCCCAGGCCCCCTGCCCCCCTGCCTCCCTGCCCCCCTGCCCCCCTGCCCCCCTGTCCCCCTAACCCCCTGCCCCCGTGACAGGGCCACACTCACCAGTCACAGCCTCACGCGTTCTGGGCATCCGCTCTCCTGGGAGGCAGGAAGCACAATGCATGTCTCCTTGGGTCTCCCCCCTTTAAAGAAACGAAGGATTCATTCATTAGAAAATCCGACTATGGCATGTTCCCACCCTTCTTGGGCTAGTTACTGAGCTTCTTCGGGGCTGGATTAAGACGAGGAGCTTTGCTGGCACTACCTCTTCCCTCCGGCTAGGGTGGGTGAAGAGCTTCCTACCTCGGGAGCAAGGAGTGACGGCCCCTCCCCTCCCCCACCTTTCCTGCCTCTCCTCTGCCTGGGTCCTGCTCTCTGCACCCTCCTCTCTCTCTCTTAATCCAGAATACATCATGAAGCTCTTCTTTTTCCAACCCCCCGCCTAGTTCATGTGGAGCTTAAACACAACACAAATGCAGGGTTTGTGCTGGCGCCCTTGCTAGACGGCGAGTCCCTGAGGGCGGCCTCCCCGCGGGCCCTCCCACCCAGAGTCTGCCCTTGGAATTCGGTTTCTGTCCGGTGCAGCTCCCATGTCCTTTCCCTTCCGGCCAAAGCCAGGGCTCAGGCCGTCCGCGCTCATGTTAGCTGCAGAACATTCCTCACTTCAGCCACTGTTCCCACCCCCTCCCTAAAACTGCCCTCCACCCCCCCGCCTCCCGCCCTTTTATGAAAAGTGGGGAGTACCCACCCTGGGCAGCAGGCTGGTGGGGAAGGGGGGCCTGGGAGGGGGCTAGCAATGCCTAGTGAGTCCCTGCTGCGTGGAAAGCACTTTGCATTCCTCCCCTTATTTATGGTTCACATCAACTCAGTGAGATACATGGCATCATCGCCGTTTTCAGGATGACACGGGGACTCGGAGAGGTCAACAGACTAGCACCAGGTCACACCCAGCAAACAAGGGCTGGGAAGCCGGGGCTGAGGATTCTCTCCGCCACCTGAGCCCCGCGGGTCCCCTGGGGCCGGTGAGCGCAGCTGAGATCCCAGCTGGTTCAAAAAGAGTTGGGGAGGGAACTGCTGATGGCTCTGTGGCAGGAAGTGTCCCTCCCTTTGGGACCTGTTATTAAATTCCCAGTGGGTGGCAAGGTCTTGTCATGTGATCCGGCTCTATGTCCCCCACAGGGCCACCCGGGCTGCGCACAGGTGGGCTCGGCCACCCAGTCCGTGGACTGCGGCCTGATGACCCGTTGGCCTGGCTGTGCTCTAGGACATTCCTATGCTCTTTGTGATAACAAAAACCCAGCACCCTCGCCGGTGTGGCTCAGTGGATAGAGCGTCGGCCCGCAGACTGAAGGGTCCCGGGTTCGATTCTGCTCAAGGACACGTGCCCAGGTTGCAGGCTCGATCCCCAGTAGGGGGCAAGCAGGAGGCAGCCGATCAATGGTTCTCTCTCAACACTGATGTTTCTCTCTCTCTCTCTCTCCCTCCCTCTCCCTTCCTCCCTGAAATCAATAAAACTATATTAAAAAAAAAAAAAAAAAAAACAGCCCCCTCCAGGGCTATCTGACTCTTTCCCCCAGAGGGGCCTTCTCTAGCAGCTCCCCTGGGGACCGGGCTCCACCGCCAAGAGAAAAAATAAATGCAAGAGGTCACCATCACCACTTCATGCATAAATGGGGAGTTAACCCACAGATCACCATCACCACTTCATGCATAAATGGGGAGTTAACCCGCAGATCACCATCACCACTTCAAGCATAAATGGGGAGTGAACCCGCAGATCACCATCACTTCATGCATATATGGGGAGTGAACCCACAGATCACCATCACTTCATGCATATATGGGGAGTGAACCCACAGATCACCATCACCACTTCATGCATAAATGGGGAGTGAACCCACAGATCACCATCACCACTTCATGCATAAATGGGGAGTGAACCCACAGATCACCATCACCACTTCATGCATAAATGGGGAGTGAACCCACAGATCACCATCACCACTTCATGCATAAATGGGGAGTGAACCCACAGATCACCATCACCACTTCATGCATACATGGGGAGTGAACCCGCATTAAATCCCAGAGGCGTGTGTGAGGTGGGCTAGGGCTGGCTACACAAGCCGTGACAGTCCTGAAGGTAGGGCCTCCTGAGGAGGGAATCTGGGCCGGCGGCCTCACTATTGTTCAAGCGGTGCCTCTACTTCACTTCCTGGAGTGAGAGTCCGCTGGGGCTGCGCACGTGAGCAGGAAGTGGGCAGAGCTAGCTGCAGGGCCCGGGGTTCGTGAAAGGGGCACAGCCAAGGCCTCACCCCTGCGGTCGGGTTTGTGCTGCAACGTGCAAACCAGGAAGCTTCTCTGAGGGGGCTGATGGGAAAAAGTCACCACGCTCAGTGGTGCGCTCTGTCCTCCACAGGAAGCCCCCCCGCCGGCCCCCGCAGCTGGCAAAACCACAGAACTTTGGAAACATCCCCCGAAATGTCACCAGAATGGGGCAGCCAGAGAGTGTTGACAGGAATGCAATTTGATGTTTTAAACACTGCGTTTGCTTTTGCTCCAAAAAAAACCTACCAGCCCCTCCCTGCGGTCTGATAGAGTGAGAAGCAACAGGAGTCCCTTGGTGATAGGGGACGGCAGACACGGATCCCCGGCCCCCAGGCCTGGGGCTCAGGGCATTCCAGGGGGGAGAGCCAACCCGTTTGTCTACATCTGAGGGTCTGCTTGGTCTGGAAAACCTGTTGGGCAGTCAGCGAATCTCGCCGATGGTTGAGAACTGCTGCCTGGGTCAGGGCCAACAAAAACTCTAGAGCGTGCTACTGACAGGTTGGCCAGGAAAGCGTTTCTTACCAGAACACTGCTGGAGATGAGAGGCCAGAGTCTGAGGAGGGCTTTGCCCACCAAGGATAGAGATTCTGACAGTCGGTGAAATGGAGAACCTGATGGAGCCACAAAGAGATGAACCCTCTGACAGCCACCGGGGAAGGCATCCTGGGCAGAGGTAGGGGAATCTCACTGGCAGCTCTGCCACCTGCTCCAGCTGCTCCAGCTGCTCCTGCTCCACCTACTCCAGCTTCTCCACCTGCTCCAGCTGCTCCACCTTCTCCTGCTGCTCCAGCTGTCCCACCTGCTCCAGCTGCTCCACCTACTCCAGCTTCTCCACCTGCTCCAGCTGCTCCACCTGCTCCAGCTTCTCCAGCTGCTCCAGCTTCTCCACCTGCTCCACCTGCTCCAGCTTCTTCACCTGCTCCAGCTGCTCCACCTTCTCCTGCTGCTCCAGCTGTTCCACCTGCTCCACCTGCTCCAGCTGCTCCAGCTTCTCCACCTGCTCCAGCTTCTCTACCTGCTCCAGCTGCTCCAGCTTCTTCACCTTCTCCTGCTGCTCCAGCTGTTCCACCTGCTCCTGCTGCTCCACCTGCTCCAGCTGCTCAGCAGGTAAATCTGCCTGGAAAGACAAGACTGGGAGTGACCTGCACACTTATCCCAGGAAATGTCTGAGTGTTATCTGCGGACATGGTTCCTCAGCGCTCCCCATCCTCCTTGGAGATTAGACACCATTCGCTATACTTCCAAGCACACTCCGCAGGTGGAATATCATGATAATGGTTCCCGGGGACCCCCGGGGGGGGGGGTGGGGGTGGGGGGCTGGCAGAGGTTGAGCTCCAGCCAGTCCGGACCCTGGTGCCTTTGATCTTCCTCAGGTTTGGGATATTAAAATAAACACCAGACTCTCAGAGCAGGAAGGTCGCCTCGGAAAATCCCGGGAGGTGGAGTCCTCCCGGGCGGGGGCCGGGCTGGCCAGGGTCACAGCTCACCTCTGCCAGCCACTCCAGATGCTTCCTGAAGCCTCCTCCGGCCTTGGCAGGCCTGGCTCTGTTTGGTTTCTGAGAACAAAGAGGAAAGCTGTGTGGGGGGGGCGGAGCCTGAGACACGTGGGAAAGCCATCGCTATGGAATATAAACCGGCTGGTGCTGAAGTTCCCAGAGGAGCCGACAGCATGTTGCATGGGGTGGAGGGACTATTTCCACAGGAGGGGAGGGTAAGAGGCCTGCAGGGACCCAGAATTCACCACCCAGGGCCACGGCAGGAGGGACACCTGGGGGCGCTCTGGGTGCTGCAGAGCTGGTGAGCCTGTCCCCAGGCAGGCCCCTGCCCTTCCCCTCGGACCCAGAGCGCCCCCTGGCCGGATTTGAAAGTTTAAATATCTAACTACAAAACAGTCTGTACATAATCCAGTTTTTTGAAGCTGTTAAAAACCTGTGTTTTATCCAGAAAAAAAAAAAAAAAGATAACATTAAGTGAAAAGAAGGTTTGAAAGACCCTATTCAAGTATTTTTACTTAAAAATTGTTTCTGCCGAAACCGGTTTGGCTCAGTGGATAGAGCGTCGGCCTGTGGACTGAAAGGTCCCAGGTTTGATTCCGGTCAAGGGCATGTACCTTGGTTGCGGGCACATCCCCAGTAGGGGTTGTGCAAGAGGCAGCTGATCGATGTCTCTCTATCATCGATGTTTCTAACTCTCTATCCCTCTCTCTTCCTCTCTGTAAAAAATCAATAAAATATATTTTAAAAAAATAAAAAATAAAATAAAAATTGTTTCTATTCAGTCTTCTATCTAAAATATTCACGGTGGAGTCCTAGCCAGTGTGGCTCAGTGGATAGAGCGTCAGCCTGTGGACTGAAGGGTCCTGGGTTCGATTCCAGTCAAGGGCACATGCCAGGGTTGTGGGCTCGGTTCCCAGTGGGGAGCATGCAGGAGGCAGCCGATCAATGATTCTCTCTCATCACTGATGTTTCTCTCTCTCTCCCTCTCCCTTCCTCTCTGAAATCAATACAAATATAATTTAAAATTAAAAAAATACAAATAAATAAAATACTCACCGTGGAGGGCCAGGGCTGGGCACGCCGTGTCTGATGGCGGGGCTCGTGGGCAGTGCCGGGGTCCCCGCAGCTTTGACGAAAGGCCCTCCCCAGGGGCGGTGTCCGCCCTGTCAGGGAAAGGCTGCGTTTCAAAGACGCTTTCAATGGTCCAAATGCCTTTGCCGGGAAGAAAATAATATTGTTGGCATCTGGGGGGGCTGCCCCGAGCCCCCTGCACGGTGGGTGCCTGAGAGGTGGCCACAGTCATGGTGGTGCCCCATCTCGGGACGCCGAGAAGGGACAGTGGACAGATGGCCCCTCATCCTAGACAACAGCCGCTATGGGGACAGGCGCTGTGCTGGGGCCTGGCCTCAGGCTTTGGGGGGACAGTGTGGCCCTGCTCTGGTGTAAGCGGGGGGCCCAAAGGGAGCCCCTCTGTCCAGTCCTGCTTGAGCAAAATCTAACCTAATGTAAGAGCAGCAGGCCCGGCCACCGCGGTGAGCCAGCCTCCCCCGGGGGACCCCCCCCCCCCCCGACTTGTCCTTAACTTCTTCCAGCTCCATGCCTCGCAACCACCCCACCCCCCAAACACGTGCTGCCCAACCTCAGGGCCTGGTGTGTCCTCCTTCTAGGGAAGTATCTGCTGCAGGAAAGGATGAACGAATGAATGAATGAATGAATGGCCCACCAACCTGTGTGCAGCGCTCTCAGGTTGGAAATGAAGGCTCACGCACCCCACCCCACCACCCCCTCTTCTCCCTGTTACCCCAACACGGACCCCGCCCAGGGTTCCGTTCAAAAGCACAACCGACCAGCCCCGCATTGCTAACGAGCACCTACTGGGAGGACGTGACAGGAAGGGCGCTCTCCCCGAATTTCTTCTTTGCTAAAATATGCTTAAAAATTAAAAAAAAAAAACACACAATTCCTCTCGGGATTTGCTCGCATCTGAAAACTCTGAAGAATTCCCTTTTTTCTCCCTCTGAATGGCAGGCCGTGGGAGGCAGTCTGGGCATCTGCCCGGACCAAGGCCCCTGCCCGGGAGCCCATGCTGCCCCCTGGAGGAGGAAATGATCAGAGGTGGGGGGCTGAGGGGCTGGGGGGATGGGGGGGGGGGGGGGGGGACCTGGGCCGCAGACCCCAGGAGCCGCTCTGGGCTGTGACCAGCGGAGGCCCTGGATGGAGCTGGCAGAGGCCGGGCCATGGGCATCAGGGAAGGGCTCCCTTTGGGCCCCCCGTCAGCACCCCAGTCACCTGAGAGCAGATGGGGGAGGGGAGAAGGTGAGGCAGGTCAGCGGGGGTAGGGGGTTAGGGGGGGCTGTTCAGGGAGCACATGGGCCTGGGTGGGGGCAGCGCTCAGGGACAGGAGTTGTGGGGACCCCAGGACTATGGCCAGGCCTCCTCCAGGTCCCTGCTCCCCGGAAGCACCCCCAGGGCCTGGGTGGGACAGGAAGTGGGATCTGAGAGCCCGGCTGGGTCAGCCCAGGCCCGGGGAGGGAACTGGAAGGCTCACTGAGTTCTGGGGGAGCAGAGCGGGCATGCGGGGCCTCCTCCGACCAGTGTCAGCGCAGAGGGGCGGGCGGGGCTCCAGGTCTGGCCCAAGACTCACGTGTCACTTCCCTGAAGCACGGTGTCCCCTTGGAGACACGGTCGGCTCAGTGTGCAGGTGGCTGTGAGTTTAACGTCTGCACTGGAGGGAATGTCCCCTCCCCCAGCCCACAGGACAGTCAGGCCTTTGTGCTCCCAGCCAGGCTCTCAGAGGGGGAGGGGGGGAGAGGGAAAGAGGAGAACGGGGGTGGGGTAAAGGGGAGAGATGGGGTGGGATGTGCACTGACTGGGTGGCCCAGCAGGGGGGCGCCCAGGCCTGGGGCTCCCCCAGTGGGAAAGGCCAGACCGCCCCGGAGACGTGGCCTGGACCTTGGATGAGTCCACAGGCTCCCCAGCCTCCAGAGCCGAGTGAGGGGACCCCCTGCGTGTGCTGGGCCACCCGGGAAGACTGTGGGGACAACCAGACCCCTGGAGGTGGGGGCAGCGCTCAGGAACAGGAGGAGCTGCGGGGACCCCAGGACTGCGGCCCAGGCCTCCTCCCTGTCCCTGCTCCCCGGCAGCCTCAGGATCCCCCATGAGGCCCTGGAGTGGGTGGGGTCCCCAGAATCTGAAAGTGGACGAGGCCCCCCCGGTCAGATCTATTTCCTTCAGGAAATGATGGTGTTTTCTCTTTGGCTTTCACATGCTAGTGTCATGGAACGGTCACATGCTGACGTGAGCCACAGAGATCCTAACTTTTACCAGAAAGGCAATTCGCTGGACCGAGGACGAGGACAGAGAAACACCTGAAGGTGTGGGGACCTTTGCTGCACCAACAGGGCCAGCAGCTCCCCTGTACCGGCCAAGGTCAAGGCCAAGGCCGAGGGGAGAGAGAAACAGCCCCAAGCCCCTGGCCGTACCAGCTCTTTGCCCCCCCCCCCCCCCCGCCACTTTGCCCCCCCCCCCCCCCCCCCCCCCAGGCGAGGGCTGGCATCAGAGCTGCATGAGGCCTTTAACCCTCACGGCAACCCCTGAGGTAGGTCTTCTTCTTACTCCTGTTTCGGCACAGAGAGGTGGAGTAACTTGCTGAAGGTCACACAGCCAATACACGGAGAGCCAGGGTTCTCTCTCCACCTCTCTGCTGTGCTGCCTCCAGAGAAACGGGGGGTCACCAGGAGCTGGCAGACACCCCAAATGTGCCTTCGACCCTTGGCAAGTCCCCTGCCAATAACGTGACAACTCCCCAGGGAGGCCAGGCGGGGAGAAGGCAGGTGGGTTGCTATGCGCCTGTGTGGCTTCCAGTTTGCATAACGAGTTCACACACGTTTCAACCTCACCACAACCCCCAGAGAAAACAGACCCAGCCAGGGAGTGACAGGCCTGGGACACTGCGGCTGCTGAGAGCCGGCACGGCCAGGGGCTTGGGGCTGTTTTTCTTTCCCTTCGGCCTTGGCCTTGACCTTGGCCGGTGCAGGGGAGCTGCTGGCCCCGTTGGTGCAGCAAAGACTGTGGGTGCCTGTAGCCGCCCCCAGGCCGTGGCTGCACCAAACGCCAGATCAGCAATGCCTCCGTGCGAGGCTTGGGGTCCCGGTTCCCCACGTCCTGACACTGTGGAAGCTCCTCGAAGGGCGGCGTGGAGCTGGGAGCAAGGCCTCCTGCTGCTGGGACTCAGACGCACCTGCAGAACCTCCGGGGAGCCGCCCTGCCTCTGCGGGTGAGGCCACTGCGCTCGCTTCCTGTCTCAGCTCTCTGGGTGGCGGCACACCCATCCTTCAGGAGACCACGGGCTGGGCCGGCGGGCAGGAGAGGCGTGCGGGCGGCTGGGCACCTCCCGTCCACCTCTGTGGGAGGCACAGGGACAAAGGTGGCAGCAGAGAGGGCCTGCGGGGCGGGGCTCAGAGCTGCTGGGGCTGGAGAGCGAGGCTCCTGGCGGGGGGGAGGGGGGGCAGAGGCAGGATGGACTGTCCCCCTTGGAGAAGAAAGACCAGGAGGCTGACGGGCCACAGCTCCAAGGGCAGCTGTTCTTTCAAACAAGGAGAAACGCACGTGAGCTCTAGCCAGGGACTCGGGTTAGCTCAGCAGACTGAGAGCTAGAAGGTGGAGATACCTCGTGGGCCCTGGGCCACGACATGGCCGAGCTGGGAGTCTGGGGGGCGTGGGAGAGGGGGGGCTCTCCAAAGCCACACACCTGCTGTCAGGCTTCTCCCAGAAACACGCTGGAGCCGAGACCCCAGGACTGTGGAGGGTCGGCACGTTCGCATGAAAAACAGTACCGTCTATATATATAAAAGCCTAATATGCTAATTAGACCGGACATCCTTCCCGACGTCCTTCCTTCCCAACAAAGCCGCAGCGGGCGGGAGCCATGGCAGGGGCAGCAGAGGCCCCTGGCTGTAGCGGCGACGGGCCGGGGCCCGGGCCAAGGCCCTTGCACAAATTTCATGCACCGGGCCTCTCGTCATTAACAAGTGGTTAATAACGGATACAAGAATGAACTCTGGTCCTAACCAGTTTGGCTTGGTGGATAGAGCGTCGGCCTGTGAACTGAAGGGTCCCGGGTTCGATTCCGGTCAAGGGCATGTACCTTGGTTGCGGGCACATCCCCAGTGGGAGGGTGTGCAGGAGGCAGCTGATCGATGTTTCTCTATCATCAATGTTTCTAACTATCCCTCTTCCTTCCTCTCTTTAAAAAAATCAATAAAAAAAAATATATATTTTTTTAAAAGAATGAACTCTGTGTTTCGGGTACTCATGACTGTAAACCTACTTTTGCCCACCCCCTCTCTCTGCCGGGTAAGTGGACTAGGTCACTGCCGCCCCCGCAGGGCGCCGGCCTCACCCAGGGCTGCCCGCCCGCAGGGGATCTCCACGGGGACACGTCAGTGAAGCCCCAGGCCACCCTGGGCCTCCCGGACGCCTTTCCTCTGGTCTGAGCGACAGGCGCGGCTCAGGAGAGCGGCTCGGTGCCGCCCAGGCCGGGGCCCCGCTCTGGCGGCCAAGGTGGACTGGACACCAGCCTCGCGGCGGAAATGTGGGCACCGCCTCCAGAGAGCTCCCCGGGAGCCGAACACCTACATGGCCCGGTCTTGTCGCTGAAGGAAAGAGATTCAGGGCAGCCGGGTTCGAGCCAGGCTCGTGGGCACATGAATAAAACAGCACGGAGATCGCCTTTCCTGTCCCCAGACCCGCCTGGGCGCTCGGGACAAACCCTAAATAAGACCTAAGCACCCTTCTCCATGCGGCAGAGAAAGGAGATGAAAGCCAGCCGGGGAAACAGCCTGCTTGGTGGTGGGCAATGGGAGCTGCTGTTTGAAACACCCAGGCCGGTCAGCCTGCGGACTGAAGGGTCTCGGGTTCGATTCCGGCCAAGGGCACATGCCCGGGTTGTGGGCTCCATCCCCAGTGGGGGGCGTGCAGGAGGCAGCCGATCCATGATTCTCTCTCATCATTGATGCTTCTCTCTCTCTCTCCCTCTCCCTTCCTCTCTGAAATCAGTAAAAATATATTAAAAAAAGAAAAAAGAAAGAAAAAGAAACACCCAGGCTGGGTGTCAGGGACTCCCGATTCCTGAGCTGTCGCTGCTGGGTGACCTCAGACAGCTCTCACCCTCGTGCCCTGGGTTCCCGTAAAATGGAAGAGCCGGTCCCTGGAGGGGCAGCCTCCAGCCCCAAGTATCCTCCCTGGCTTCAGGCAAGGCGCATGCTGCCTGCTCCTGAGAGATCCCTCCAGAGTGACAGGTTGAGGGGTGCCAGCAGCAGGGGGCCTCTGGAAAGGACACCTACCCAGGGCCCCCCCATCCCAGCACCCCAAAGCCAGGCCATCACTTTCTAGCAGTCTGGGTTGCTCCAAACGCCGACCCCAAGAGGTCACAGCTTTTAGAGGCTGGTTGAAGAAGGATCAGAAGACCGCCCCACACGCCAACAACCTCGTCAGGGTTTCGGGGAGCAGGGGGGACCCTAGGGAGTGGCTACAGATTGAATATCTGTGACCCCCCGAAATTCAGAAGCTGAAACCTAACTCCCAATGTGATGGCATTAGGAGGTGGGGCCTTTGGGAGGTGACTGGGTCAGGAGGGTGGGGCCCTCGTGAGGGGATTAGTGCCCTTATAAAAGAGACCCCAGAAAGATCCTTCACCCCTTCCAGTTCTCTATGAACCAAGAAACGGGTTCTCGCCAGACTCCGAATCTGCCTGGGCCTTGATCTAACTTCCAGCCTCCAGAACTGCGAGGAGGAAATGAATCTGTTGTTTGAGCCCCTCAGTCCATGGCATTTTGCTGTGGCGGCCTGAGCAGGCGTGGCTTATATTGTTAGTGTCGTAGGGAGATGGATGCCCGTTTGAGTGACTGTCACCTTGCACCTGCCTCAGGACCCCTGGGCCCGAGGAAATGGGGGTGAGGGCAGAGGGGGTGGGGTCTGGAGCTCCACACCTGGTGGGAGGGGCTGGGCATCCTGAGGGGGAGGTCCCAGTGCCCCCGAGCCTGTGGTTGGCCGTTACTGCTGGGGTAACAGGAAAGAGATGGCCCTCAGAGGAAGGCTCACTTCCCAGCGGTGAGGAGGGAGGTCGGCTGATGGCTAACCCAAGGACAGGGTCTGCCGTTCTGGCCACTCAGTCTGGACATCTTGCGATTTGCTGACGACCTTCCAAAAGTGGGGTACCGGGGGCTCCATGCGCCCTGGAGAGGTCGGATCAGCCCCACCCAGGGGAAGGCTCTGCGGACACATTATTTTTCTCATGACTTGAGGTCACATTCGCTCTCTTGCGCTTAATGCATAGGGTGCAGTCAAAATGCCCGGATTCAGATCTCTTCTCAGCCAGTCTCACCTGGGATAACTGACAACCTTTCTGTGCCTCAGGTTTCTTGAAAAATAAGGATAAGAACAGCACCCCCAATTCCAAGCCAAGACGCTGGGGAAAAGAAACGAACGGCCATCGACCACCAGAGGGCACTGTACACCCGTGTTGGATGGAGTACGCTTACCCAGACAAATAAATTAGAGCATCTGGGGAATGACAAGTGGGGTGCAGTAGCCCCCCTTATACCCAGGGGACACGTTCCAAGACCACCCAGTCAGTGCCTGAAACCACAGACAGTACCAAACCCTGAATATGCTATATTTTTCCTACACAAAATACCCTATGCTACACTTAATTTATAAACCAGCACAGTAAAAGAGAGTAACAATAACGTAATAAAATAGAACAATTCCAGCAATATACTGTAATAAGCTATGAGAACGCAGTCTCTTTCTCCGAATATCTTACCGTCCTGTACTCACCTTCTCCTCCTCCTCCTTGCGATGATGGGAGACGACAGAATACCCATGTGAGGAGATGGAGTGAGGCAGACGCGCTGCACAAAGGGACGGTTTCTCTTGGGGGGGGGTCGGAGCTGGACAGCACAGGACCAGGAGAGCGCTCATTGGCCTACACTCAGAAGGGCATGCAATTTCAAAGCTATGAATTGTTGACTTTTATATATATATATTGTTTTCAGAGAGGAAGAGAGAGGGAGAGATAGATAGAAACATCAATGATGACTGAGAACCATGGATCGGCTGCCTCCTCCACGCCCCCTACTGGGGATCAAGCCCGCAACCCGGGCATGTGCCCTTGACCGGAATGGAACCCGGGACCCTTCAGCCCGCTGGCCGACGCTCTATCCACTGCGCCACACCGGCCAGGGCCGCTAACGTTTTCGTGTCATGTATCTTTGGTAAGGTGAGAGCGACGGGTAAAAATAAAAACAAGTCTCCTTGAAGTGTCTTCATCTTTTTATTTCAAAAGCAGGAAGGACACCAAGCAGCAGAGGAGGGAAGCAGGTAGGCCCAGCAAAGCTGCGGAGGAGGAAAGACACAGGCGGGGGCAGTGGATCCGATGTCAACACCACGGTGCTTATCGCAAACACAGGGCCCGATGCCGCGAGCCTACGTCCCCTCAGTCCAAGGACTCCCGCGAGCCCGCCGATCCACCCGGGCCACGCCGCGACCGAGGCCCTTTTCCTACGGAACCTCAACTGCACACATGAAGACAGGTCATGCACGCACAGGTTACACGTTATGGGTTACATGAAATGGCATGCAGTTCACACAGACAATCGTGCTGAAGGCACTGTTATTGGGCAGCCCCAGCTGCTGCTTCCTGGCACGTCCTTCCCACGTGCTCTTGCACGGGGTCCTCTTTTCACTCACTCTTCTTTGAAACTTGGGTGCAAGACCCCGGCGCCTCTCACCCCCTGCACCCTGCCAAGCATTCTGGGCTCACGCCTCACCCTCTCCTCCACGTCCCCTTCTGAAAAGGCGGGTGCCGCGCCTGGGAGATGACGCTCCCCGACAACAAGGATCCTTCGGGTGGACAAAGGATGTGGGTCAAGCAGCAGTTTACAATGCGTGGCTTTAAAACACGTGGCAGAGCCCTCACCGGTTTGGCTCAGTGGTTAGAGCGTCGGCCTGCGGACTCAAGGGTCCCAGGTTCGATTCCGGTCAAGGGCAGGTACCTCGGTTGCGAGCACATCCCCAGTAGGGAGTGTGCAGGAGGCAGCTGATCGATGTTTCTCTCTCATCGATGTTTCTAGCTTTCACTCCCTCTCCCTTCCTCTCTGTAAAAAAATCAATAAATATTTTTAAAAAAACACGTTGCAGAGTCAGAAAGACAGAGAAGGGACGCGACGCGTCAGATCTCAGGGATCCCATAAGGGACGCGAGGCCTTGTATGCACCTTACAGAATTCCTGGTGACCCCATGGCCTCGGCTAGGCCTCCATCAACCTTAACGTTAACTCGGAAAGCGTGACCTCGGCCCGCGTCGCCTCAAAAGGCTCACTCCCAGGTTAGGGGGCCCTGGACCCCCGGGCTGCACACATTTGCATCTTTAGGGAAGAAAAGGGTTCCGTGTCATCTTTTAAGCTCACCAACGCACACTTCCGGTTTTAAAATCTGCAGCAAAGAAAGATGCCATTTGGACCCTAAGAGGCGCACCTTCCATTTGCATCTCGCGTGCTGGTCCGTGTATGCTTTGGGCCTAGCCCCTGGGCCGGTCTGTGAAGGAAAGCATAGTTCACATTCCCCTCTCACCGCGGAAACCGGGGATGTTGTTTCCTACGCAGAAAGGTTCCTCGCTGACTCCCTCACCCCCCAAAACAAAAACAAACATCCCGAAGCCTTCCCGTCCCTCGTTCCCATGCTCGCCCGGACTCCCCGGAGAGTCCGCGGGAAAACGCCACGGGCTGGGTTTCTGTTCGGGTCCAGGAAAAGGTCTGGAAAACGCATCCCAGAGCCACGGCCACAGAAAGCTTCCACTTGGACTTGCCAGGGGCCCGCTCCGCTCTCAGCACAGACAGGCCGGCCCCGACCGGCCCGCTCTCCCCCCCTTTCCCCCCGTCCCAGTCTTAGCAAGCGAACCGAAAAGAGAATCTCTATGAAAATACGTAAACACTATCATCGGATATCACAGACTATTTTGCATCAACTACAGATGTCTCCGAAGTCTCGAGATGGAATTCGTTGCAGCTCATTCACGCTTGTTTTTAGAAACAGTTCGTCGTCCCCCACCCCACCCCAGGAAGAAGTCACACGCACATAAGGAAAGGCACGTCTTGGCGCAAACATCAACAACAACGAATTCCCAAACACACCCGCCCGCCGAGAAGTGGAGTCAAGGAGCATCCGCAAAACAGAGCGCGTCCGTCACACCCCCAAGCCCTCCGGCCACCTCTGACTTGGCGACACCAGTCTCTGTCGTCTGAGCAAGGACCTGGGAGCAAGTCACTCAAAGGGCACAGACGGGCCGCCTGGTCTTCAGGACGTGGCTGCGAGGGGTTAAAACGAGGAACTGGGGCGGGATGGCAGCTTCTAAAGGCGCCCAGGACGGGGAGGGCCGAGGGCGGCGGGTCATCGGCCCTTCTTCCTCTCGGGGATGGAGCGGTCACCACAGCCCAGCAGGCTGAGGGCCTGGGGACACGCAGCCCGCCCTCCCTTCCTTCCCTCCCTCCCCAGGACAAGCACGGCTCCCCTCCGTCCCGCTCCGGAGGGTCTCCCTTTACTCGGACCCGAGAGAGTCCGAAGGACTTCCTGCCACGGAAGCCCGGGAGTGGGGGCCCGGGCCTGACGCCTCACGTCCCCACATCGCATCGTCCCAGCTCGTCTTTCTGAACGGCCCAACGTGCCTCCGGGTGGAGGACCACAGACCCAGAAGGGGGAGGAGGCGGTGACGCCACGGACCCCATCACCCCACCTGGGAAAGCCCACGAGATGCAGAGGAGACTGGCCTCCCAGCCCCGCACCCCGCCCACCCCTCCTCCCATCATTCCGTGGATGGTTCCTTCGGCATTCACATACATTTTTTTTTTCCCCAGTAAATGGGGTCCAAGATGCTAAAAGCATTAAGATCAGGGAGCAAAACTCGGGCCTTTTCTTTTTTCAATATATTTTATTGACTTTTTGCAGAGAGGAAGGGAGAATGGTAAGAGTCAGAAACATCGATGAGAGAGAAACATCGATCAGCCGCCTCCTGCACACTCCCTACTGGGGATGTGCCCGCAACCAAGGTACATGCCCTTGACCGGAATCGGACCTGGGACCTTTCAGTCCGCAGGCCGACGCTCTCTCCACGGAGCCACACCGGTTAGGGCTTGGGCCTTTACCTCCTCCTCCTGGATCCAGAAAGAATAAACCAACCAGCAGTCGTGCTGAATGAAGGGCCCAGAGTGAAGTGTTAGAGGCACTTCGAGACGAGGGCGGCCCAGGGGACAGCGGCCCGGCCCCGCAGCCTGGCACCTGGGGCAGCCAGAGGGGCCCGGCCAACGCCCGGCCCACAACCCCACACCCCGATGGGGTCAGCGACGCAGGAGACGCAGGGTGACCGGGACTTAGGAAGGGCCAAGGGCACATCCAGCAGGCCTCGCTTCACAATGTCCATTTCCAGGTAGAGGCTCTTCCAGGCGAGAACCAAACCCTGTCCCCCAGACCCCATTTCCGCAATGGAAACCAACCTGCAAATCCCTGGCTCAGGCCCGCAACTCCCACCCCCTCGCTAATGAATGAAGGAAAATGAATGAAGAAAGGAAGGATCTAGACTTTGATATGGATTTCTTCCCAGGACCTAAACACATCCCCCGTCCTCCCAGAGGAGCTGGCTGAGGTCTGCTGGTACACACACCCTCCCACGCGCCGGCACCTGCCCACCTCCAGGGGCCGCCGATCGGGTCAGATGGGGTTTGCGGGGAAGGACGTGCGGAGTCAGTCCACCAGCAGGAACGGGCGGGCGAACCTCACACGGAGTCCGGTCCGCGGGGCCAGGGGAACTCGTAAACACGGGACACACCCAACGGCCCGGCAGGCGGAGCCCCCCACGTGTGGACCCAAGTTCAACCTGGTGGTGACCTTGAGCATCCCAAGCTGATGTTTCTCACCTGCAAACTTAATAAAGCCAGTTCAAAAACATTTTATAAAAATGCCATTAATCTTAAAAAAAAAAAAATAAAAAAAGCGGGGGGCGGGGGACTCCGAGGTCCCATGAATGGAAGGGCATGGAACATTCCATGCTGTAAGAACCACATTTTTGGAAAGCCTTCCGAGGCACATTTTTTTTGGTGTGGCTGCAACAGTGTATATTGAAACTGTGTGTGTAGACTTGAATGGAAGCTTTTGGGCCCGATGGAGTAAATGAATTAATTGTATTTAGATGCTTAGATGGGACAGTCATTCTTTCCACACCCTCATCATTACGAACAAGTCATGTATTTACCTTCTCACAAGGATTCCTACTTTATAAAGAAAAACTGCTTAGGAAGAGATAAAAGACACAGTTCATACTCAGGCGGTTCTCAAATGTTATCTTCTTACCTAAAAGCCTCAATTTGCCTCTTTGGTGAATTCACCACTGGCATTCTGTAAAGGAGTTATCCTAAAACACCACGGATGTTGAGGCTGATGATCCCTAACCACCGTAAATTTAAGGTTAATATTTTTATTGATTTCAGAGAGGAAGGGAGAGGGAGAGACAGAAACATCGATGATGAGAATCATTGATCAGCTGCCTTCTGCAAGTCCCACACCGGGGACAGAGCCCGCAACCTGGGCACATGCCCTGACCGGAACCAAACTGGGACCTCCTGGTTCCTAGGTCGGCCGCTCAACCAAGGAGCTGCACAGGCCGGGCAGTATTTTTTTTTTTTTTTTTCCGTAGTCCATTTTAGACTTTTAAATGGGAAGGTCTCCTGTTTCCAGGATTATAAACATACCAGAGGCCTGGTGCACAGGTGGGGTCCCAAGGCCTGGCCTGCAGGGATCAGGGGACCTCTGCGCTGCCACAGCCTGGCCTTACCCACCTGCTCAGCACAAAGTAGTGTGTGAAGCGCCAGGCGGCCAGGGAGGGGCCTGAGCTCGGCTTGGGTGCCGCACTGCTCCTGCTCAGGGCGAGTGTCCGCAGGAGAGGCTTGCACCGCTGCCGCTGCGCCCTCGCCAGCCATGAGCCCAGCATCTGGCGCCCGTCTGTCAGCTGAGCGGCGTTCCTGCTGTGGAAGCGCACTGACCACCAGGGGGCAGCTCCTGCATTGAGCATCTACCCCCTGGTGGTCAGTGCGTGTCACAGCTACCAGCCGGTCGTCTGGTTGCTTAGGCTTTTATACATATAGATGCAAGAATCTCAATTCTTGCCCTAGCCAGTTTGGCTCCGTAGATAGAGCGTCGGCCTGTGGGCTGAAGGGTCCCGGGTTCGATTCCGGTCAAGGGCACATGCCCGGGTTGCAGGCTCGATCCCCAATATGGGGGTGTGCAGCCGATCAATGATTCTCTCTCATCGTTGATGTTTCTCTCTCTCTCTCTCTCCCCCTTCCTCTCTGATATAAATAAAAATATATTTTAAAAAAACCTCAATTCTTAAAAATTATCTGGAGTCAACACGGGGAGAACCAAATCGCAGGCTGTTGGGTGCTGAGAACAATGAAACTGGCCCTGGCACTTCAGCGTACCTGCCCCCCCCCCCCCCCCCCCAAGAAATGGCCTTTCCCTAGGGGTTCCCAGCTCTAGGCTCGCCGTCAAATGTGCTTACACTCAAGATAAGAACGGTTCTTCCAAGCCAAAGTTCTCCGCTGGCTCTTCATGCAGCCAGCAGGTCTACCACAATTCTGTTCCCTCAGATCCACCAAGGCGCCTTACACATCCTTCACGCTGTGACCTCCAACGCACCTGAACAGTATTAGTCAATGGCTTTTCAGTGAGAAGCCCGCGGTACTGAGCATCACCAACTGCAACAGACGCGTGGGATACCTCCCCCTCCTTAGCGCTTTCAGGAGACGTCCAGACATCACCTGGATCTACTGAACACGAGGATGGTACGCCAGGGCCCGGACTGGTGCTTTGCAGCGAACGTTAGGGCAATGTCCTTAGGAAAGCGGAGTGGTCATCGCTCCACAGAGGAACGAAGAGCGCCCGGCGAGTTCCTGCACGCAGCACGCCCCGTAGGATGTCATGCTTCGTGCTGTCCACCGAGAGAAGCTGAAGGCTAAGTTATGACGGCCGCCGGCAGGAACTGCGGTCCTGTGGCACACCGGCACCGCTGGGAATTTCAAGGCCAATGCCTCACAACGGAGCCGAAAATCTACACACACTTAGGAGACACGGAAGTTGTTGTGAGGCACATGGAAAAGGTTACCATTTGTTACTTAATTCATTCTTCTTCTTTTTTTAAAGACATGTTTATTGATTTTTTTTACAGAGAGGAAGGGAGAGGGATCGAGGGACACATTGATGGGGAAACACCGATCAGCTGCCTCCTGCACGCCCCCCGCCCCCCCCCACTGGGGATCACGCCTGCAACCAAGGTACATGCCCTTGACCGGAATGGAACCTGGGACCCTTCAGTCCTCGGGCCAATTGCTCTATCCACTGAGCCCAACCGGCTAGGGCCCTTCCTTCATTCCTGAATGGGAAGCGACTTCCGGTCTGTAGACAGACATTCTGGTTTATATAGGAAGGGAGCAGGAGTCTGAGACAGGATAGAAAAAAACCCGCGGTTGCTATTTCTAGAACTGTGGACTGGGTCGCCGCGGCAACACTCCTGAAGGATGGGGACACTCGGGCCACGAGGCGCGGGAAGGACGGCGAGGGACAACGGGTCTGCCGGAAGAAGAAAGCCACGTGGTGGTACTTCTAAGGAAGACAATGGGGTTTGGAAATGGAGCTCACGACGAATACTTCGTAGGCGTCGGATAAAAAGTACTGCTGCTTCGGGGCTTCGAGAAACTGACATCATGTATAATCACACACTACAGACACACAGATCCCACTGCGTTCTAAAAAATATATATATTTCTATTGATTTCAGAGAGGGAGAGGGAGAGAGAATAGAAACATCGATGATGAGAGACATCTGTTGATCAGCTGCCTCCTGCACACCCCCAGCTCCCGGGCACCGAGCCCACAACCCGTGCAAGCGCCCTCGACTGGAATCAAACCCGGGACCCTTCAGTCCGCAGGCGGACACGCTATCCACCGAGTCAAACCGGCTGCGGGATCCCACTGTATTGAACTCAGTACTGGGTAAGGCCCATTACCACACAATGCCCTTTGCCCTGCAAACTATGCAGGGGGCAGCTGGAACCGCATAAATGAGTTGAAGTATCTGACTATGTGGCAGGACAACAAGGGAGTAAAATCACACATGGTCAGGCGTCCTCAAACTACGGCCCGCGGGCCGCATGCGGGTGTTTTGGCCGTTTTGTTTTTTTACTTCAAAATAAGGTATGTGCAGTGTGCATAGGAATTTGTTCATAGTTTTTTTTTTAAACTATAGTCCGGCCCTCCGACGGTCTGAGGGACAGGGAACTGGCCCCCCGTTTAAAAAGTTTGAGGACCCCCGCACATGGTCCTTCTCTTGACCGGAAGGGTGAGAACAGCGTGTTCAGCGGGGCCGTGAGAAAATGAGCACAAACAGGAAACAGCCAACAGTTAATAATTTTAAACAAAAAGGAGACACACCACCCACCTTGCCTCTGCACACAGGACTTGGTATTGACGACTTTCATGCCGTCTTTCAAGAACAGGGACGTGAGGGGTAAACCTTCCGTGGCACAGCCCCGGACTCTGCCAAGCGATGTCCCACATCCGAGGAAACTTACTTTAGAACCAACGGAGACCCCTTTCCGGGGATCTAAGGGTCACAGACGAGCAACACGTATATACTGCAACTTTATTTCAATCGCACAATCGAAGTTAGCGTGTAGGAAACGTAAATGAGAACATTCATGATCAAAACGGCAGAGAACCGGACACGCGGGAGGAAGCACGCCGAAAAGCATGAGACGCCGACAGTCGCTCGTGTTGCATCCTCGGTTCTGACGGACGCGTACGTGATGCTTGCAAATTTCGGAACGAACTCTGAAGTCGGGGTGACTGCTCTGCGGAGAATTCAGCACCAGCACTAAGGGGGGTACATTCAGCGGGTTTGCAGTTGACGTGTTCGCCGTCCACGGAGTGTAGAGGACACGTGTGCACGGATCCGATCACAGTGTTGAGGAAGGAAGTCCCCCTCCCGCAGGGAGAAAAGGATCCCCTAAACTGCTTAAGACATCCAACGTACAAGAGCACGGAAAACCTTCGGGAAAACGTGGCTCCAGCGGCGCTCGGATAAGGAGAAGAACCCCAGCTTCCGCGTCCCGTGGTCATCACGGGCATCCCTCACCATGACCACTGTCACGTGTGACAGCAGCCGTGTACAGGGACTCCGTCGCACTTCTTGGAGAGAACACCTTTAGCCGCCCGGGAGAACGCAGAGTGATGGAAAACAGAACACGGCTCAACACTGGTTCTTTCTGTCGCTTGACACACACACATCGTGTTAATATTAGACCAAGGCACGAAACGTTTAGTGCATAAACCAGCTTCCTTTCCAGATCTAGCATCGTCTTGTCGTCTTTTATCTTCCTTTGGACCACTTGTACCCACAGTCCTCTACCCTACTGTAGACTATTTAACGTAAACCATCAAAACCGAAAGTTACTTCTGACCAGATTTATAGGGGACATACACGTTTAGATCAAGAGTGTTTACACAACCAAAAAGTACAATAACAAAGAGGAAAACGCCTCCTGTTTCTTTAAGAAAACAGTCCTTGATAAGCTTGTCGCATCCTTAATGTCTTTACTACGAATGTATGACAATGAAGAGCGGACAGAATAAAAGAACTGTGTACTCGAACTATGGTAGCTCATCGATCACAGATTAACCTAAAAAGGAAGCTTGTACAGAAACAAAACTATTTTAATAAGGAGAAAAAAAAAAATCCCTCATTCAAACCTCGCCGCAGTGACAACGCTGTAAACCGGCAGCATTCAGCCAGCTACGCTATGGACGAGCCCCGTCTTACGGACTGAGATGCATGGGATCTAGAACGCGGACGGATGATGTCTCCGACATTTTAGTGATAATCAAAGACTTCAAAGCAAATATGGCACATAACTCAAGCATGAATCAAGATGGAGAGCCTAGAGAATTGTTGATTTCCTAAATGTAAAAAAAAAAAAAAAAAAAAAAAAAAAATCTATCATTGCAACAGATAGGATTTCTCCCCTATTTTAATCTTACAAATGTCAAAAGAAAAGAGTGGACTGCATCCACACGCGTGTGCGTGCACTAACACACACGTGCGCACACACTAACACACACGTGCGCACGCACAGCTGGGAAGCAGAGGAGCTCATTCCTCGTTCCCGCCACCCAAGTCTCACTTATTAAAATAAAAGAAAACTATGCCCAGCTCCCCAGTGGTTGCTCCCGAGACCGTAACTGCTGCGGTCACGGTCAGCGCTCGTCATTCAACATCACACAATCCCCAAGGCAGCTCCGCGGTCAGGGGCGTGTCCCCGCAGAACGGTGTTTCGGACCATGGACACGACGGAAGCCCGGAGAGACAAATCGCTGACGACGTGATGGAGAAGGTTGCGTACTCGGTTCTGTTACACATTTACCAACTAAAGTCATAAAATAGTCCTCGTTGTTTGTCATGCAGGTAATCGAGAGAAAAAAAGGTAGTGCAGAGATGAACTTTAAATAAAAAAATTATTCCTTCCCTCCCTCCCTCCCTCCCTCTCCCCTAGATGCTACAAAATGTTTCTTTTTCCCCTGGGACGAGGCCTTGAAAAAGGCCACTACATAGAAGAGTGGCATGCATTACTGTCTGGCCATTTTTTAAAAAAAGCTAATTTTGTTGGTGGCTGTAATTACATTATAAAAATGTCCACATGCAGAAGTCTAAAAAAGGTGGTTGAAAACCTACAGGAAATCTACAATATACCGTTTTACATTTGACCACTGCTTTGCGTAATGTAGGAGTCATCGATTTGGTAAAGCATTGTAACAATTGAGGAAGGCATCGAAATCGTTTCAATTCTGGACGCATCTTATGTTTTCAATCTACAAAATTTGCATGAAGGCTAGCTCGAGAGACTTCCCATCATTCTAGCACTCCTCCGGCCGGACGAGTCGTTTTGGGGGCGCGTTCTTAGAAATATCACCCCGTGAAAGCACACGGCGTTTCCGTCTGTCCCGCACTGGATGATCCGAAGACTCCACGGGGGCTCACACCTCGATATTCGTGGGCTAGGATGATGGGAAGACGAACCTGAGAGAAACATGTACAATACAATAGCGTGACCTGCTGAATTCTTCATCGGAAACTCTGAGCAAAAAAAAAAAAAAAAAAGAAAAAGAAAACTTCGTAAGCCTCGCTCTTTATTTTTAGCCATGGGTTGTGGAAATATGCGAGATCCGATCCTGACATGAAGGTACTTCACTGCGCGGCGATCCTGCCCGACGGGCTTAGCATTTTCTGCATCGACGGCTACAGGAACGTCCCACGGCCCTTCCATCCCGCTGACAAGGTCGGAATAAAGCAGCAAACGGGGAGAGAAAGAGCTTGGCGCCGGAGTCACGGTGTCTGAAGGCTTTCAGAGTCGGTTGGGTTTTCCCCTCCTCCCTTCCGACCGTCTCCATCTCCCGCTCCCGGCTCACAGAGGGAGGGTCTGTTGTTAGCAGTTGCTGTGGGCAGGTGTGTGTTCCCTCCTCCGGATGTAAGTCCTCTCTCTCCTCGGTTTGCGTCTCTACGCCGTGTTGGACTTGCTCAGTTCCTGCCTGATTGCTGAGTAGGAAAAGGAGAAGGATTCAAAATAAATGAAAGAGGTAAAAAAAACAAAGGAGCGGCTCGGTCTTAAGAAATGTGAACGGCTGCGCTCGACCTCCCAGGAATGAAAGGACACACGGATCTTGCATGCTTCGTGGCACAGGTCTTTGCCCTTGCTTAGTACAAGGACGGTACTCATGTCCACATATGGGTGTTGACTGATTCTCTCCCTTCCAGAGGCCAGAAAAAGGCACTTATTCTGTGGGCTCAACATCCAGGGGGGCAGGATGGGTCAGCAGGGCACCCAGAGAAAGACTCACCACCCAGTTCCCCAGCCATCACGTCTCGACACCTGAACCGCAGGGCTCTTGTTTATCCCCATGTTTTACCTCCATTACAAGAAGGAGAGAGCGCCTCCCACAAGCCAGGCCAAGGGCAGGAGACCACGGAAAGGGAATCGTGGTCTGCCCTCAAGGAACCAGCGGGCCGTTTCTGTCTTTGCCTTCTCCTAAAGCGCGCGGTTCTTGAACGGGCCCCTGTAGGAGTAGCGGGCGTGTTTAGACACTCACCGTCAATGAGCTCCTCTTTTAGCTTGGTTAATTCTTTCCTCATTTCATCTAAAATGTCCTAAAACGGCAGAGAAACACACCAGGGAGACAGAAAGTAAGTTACTGCCCAGACGATCCTGCGCACCTAGAATCTGAAGGACGTACGTTCGGGGCTGGAATGGTCTCCCCTGCCCAACCTTTCTGCTTATTCCGGCCTCGCGAGAGACGAGACAGAATGCTTTCTAGAAGCGAAATCACCCCTCCGTCATCCCGTGACGTGACGCGTCTGACTCAGATCATCTCTAGAAAGGACGGGGGCTTTCAGTCTGGCCTCCGGGGAGGGTCTGGGGGGCGGGGCACCCCGAGGCGCGGAGGAGGACACACCAGCTCCTGGCACTCCTGTCACCAGGTCTGACGGATGGGGCTTGCTTAGGGATCACCACAGCTGCCAACTGCATGTCCAGGAACCCAGGGGTCCCCCCGAGGACCCCCAGGGGCTGCCCTCACAGGAGACAAAGGCGGACGGGACCCTGCTGGCCCTGCCCGGTCCAAGACCGAAGGTCCCGGCCACACACAGCCACTGAGCACCTGAAAGGGGCGGATCTGAAATGGGTGCTTTCCAAACGTCAAACAGACACTGGATTTCAAAGAAGTAGTAGGAAGAACATAATGTAGAGTAACTCATTAGCAGTTTTATGTTTTATTTTTTTTAAGTGTTATTTTTATTGATTTCAGAGAGGAAGGGAGGGGGGAGAGAGATAGAGATAGAGATAGAGAAACATCAATGATGAGAATCATTGATCGGCTGCCTCCTGCACGCCCCCCCACTGGGGATCAAGCCCACAACCTGGGCATGTGCCCTTGACCAGAATCGAACCTGGGACCCTTCAGGCCACAGACCGACGCTCTATTCACTGAGCCAAACCGGCGAGGGCAGTAATTTTAAAATATTGATTACACATTGAAATCTTATTATGAAACGTCCTCTTTTTCTCTGTACTGACTTAAAGTGGCTACTACACACGCTAAGGTGTGTATGCGCCCCCCATTCCATTTCATAGCGATGCTCTGCAGGGAGGGGTGCCCCCCCACCCCCCACCCCTGCAAACCCCCAGCACCAAAACACGAGGATCTGCAAAGCGCCAAGCGTGCCCATGCCACTGCTCCATGTGCGGAAAATACCTGAACGGCGCATGCTTTTCGGGCGCATTCACCATCTGTCAGGCACACGCACACACACACGCACGCACACATGCACACACACACGCACGCACGCAGACAGCTTTAAAAGCAGCGGGTGGCATGCGAAGCCGGCCGCCGAGCCCCACCTGCTTCAGCCGGTCGTAGTCTAGTCCCTCCGCCTGGACTCCGTTGGCACTGGGCTGGGACGAGGGCGCGGACTTGGGTCTGTACAAACGAGAGGTCCAGGGCAGGTCAGCAGCACGTCGGCGGGCCGCCGAGTTCACACAAACCTGCACTCCCACCGGCCCGGCACCGGATCCCAGGCCGTGGCTCACAACGCGGCGTGTTAAGAAGTTAACGGGCAACGTCGTGGGGCTGATTAGGACAGAAGCAAACACCTGTGCCCTTGGCTCGGCATTCTCCGTTATCTGTCAGGAAGGTGGGCACAGGTGCCAAGAGGAGGCGACAACCGTCTCGGGGCACGAGGCAGGCCACCCGGTGACATGTGTCACGGCCATCAAGAGGCCGGCGGCCCCACCGAGCCCACGGGACGCAACCCTGTCCTCTCCTCCTCTTGAACGTGTGCGTCACCTCCCAGAGGGCTGACGAGCCCGCGGGAGGGAAAACCTAAAAACGAATGTCTCACTCGCGTGGGAATCCATTTAGCAGATCCTACACCTTGGTTTGGGGAAAGAGCATCTGACTAAGCAGGACTTCTTTGTCTGTTTTTTTTTTTTTTATTCCATTTCAAGCATCAAAATACATAAAAATATTGGAAGAATGATTACGTCAAAATGATGATTAAGTATATTCATATCCAATGACCATCTCCCGATGAAGTGAATGGAGATGGCATCCGAAGGGTGGTGATGTGGCTAACTACTTCCGTAAAGTTACCTTATGGTGTTGAGTGTATTTGGTTTTGTTTTTTTTTAAAGGAAATGCCACACAAAACGCCGATGGTCAACTACGGCACCTGAGAAGTTTAGCTTCTATTAAAATTTTCACACAAAGTCCTTGGGATGAGGCATATCGTAAGCAAAAGTTTCAGTACCACCTACGTCAGTCACACTTCCTGTCCAGTTCTGGCAATAAGCGAAAACCCCAAGTGGAAAACCAGCCTTTCCCTGGGCCGCTCCTCTGTTTTCCGGGTTAGTGTCATCGGTGGCCACTCCTTAAGGGCCACGACGCAGAGGAAAACCATTAGGCAAGGCACACTGGCAGAGTTCCCATTCTGCAGAGCACCGATGTTAAGCAACGTGAACCAAGACTCACCAGATACCGTGACTTTCACAGAGTCCTGACTGCACAGTTCCAAACCCACAGGCCCTGCTGGCCAAGGAGCAATACCGAGTTCGCGTGCTTTCACATCAAGCCTCT
This sequence comes from Eptesicus fuscus, assembly GCF_027574615.1. Taxonomy (NCBI): domain Eukaryota; kingdom Metazoa; phylum Chordata; class Mammalia; order Chiroptera; family Vespertilionidae; genus Eptesicus; species Eptesicus fuscus. The sequence goes on along the minus strand of NC_072496.1, from coordinate 6,267,664 downwards.
GCCTGTTGAAAAGGGTGCTGGGAGCAAGTCCCCCCATTCTATTCTACTCCATCTCTTCGCACGTGTACATGGACAAGGACAATTACTTTCAGAAAACGTCGCACGAAGCACTGAGGTGGGCCCTGTGGGGGGAGGGAGGTTTCTATGACGTGTTCTCTTTCCTCCGGCGAGGACACCCTTTCTGACTTGGCTGAGCAGACTCCTCGGTGCCACAGTCCGCTGCCATGTGTGAGGTCCACCGTATGCAAGTCACGGCGCTCCATGTAGAGTCCGGCCCAAATGAAACACTCCTAAAGGTGGGGCCTGCCCATTCCGCTTGCCCACATTCACTGATTCCTGCCCTCCAGCGTTAAATCCTTACCGGCCCTTTTCATAGTTAATGGTACAACTACCTAAACACTTTCTCCTAAGGCCGTGGTCGGCAGACTGCGGCTCGCGAGCCACACGCGGCTCTTTGGCCCCTGGAGTGTGGCTCTTCCACAAAATACCACGGCCTGGGCGAGTCTATGTTGAAGAAGTGGCGTTAGAAGAAGTTTACGTTTAAAAAATGTGGCTCTGAAAAGAAATTTCAATCGTTGTCCTGTTGATATGTGGCTCTGTGGACTCATGAGTTTGCCGGCCGCTGTCCTAAGGTATACAATGCATACCTTTAAGTTCATGTCAATAACTGCAGTCTGCTACTGAACCGAGCAGTCTGCTATGAATATATCCCCATACTTACTAAACGATGCAATAAATTACTGTTGTTCTGTAATAAACACTTGTGGAAACATGCAATTTTTAAAAAAACTGAGTTCATGCTAACATGCAACCCACCACCACCACCACCACCACCACCACCGCGATAATGAACTAAAGAGGGGAAGTTTTCATACGGAAGGAAAGAAGCAATCACCACTTTTTAAAAACAGGTTCATCCACAACAGCGTCCCAGCAGGCACTGTGTGTGAAAGCAGCAAGTTAACGGAGAAGCCTGACGGACAACAGGAAATCTCAGTGTTAGGCGCTATTTTTCTATCGACTAGCAAATTGCCCGAATGAATCTTTTGGTCTTAAAAATTAAATCACCTCAAAAAAAAAAAAAAAAAAGCAGAAAACAAAACATTTTACTGTTGTCATATAAACACTTTATGCCGATGTCGCCGGCTGACAAACTTGTCGAATAGTTGAATCACCAGTGGCAAGAAAATAATTTAAACTAGTTAACCATGTGGCCAAATAGGGTCTGATTACAGAACTCCCCACCCATGCTATAAACACGCCTCCAGATCCTAGTCAGCTCATGTTCCCAGGGAGCCGGACATGCGTTTTTAAACATAGATGCATATAATTACATGGTAGATCTCTGTCATTTCTAGTCTGTGAGTTTTCACCATAACTGATAACAAAATATGAGGATTTCTCAGAGGTTTTTATTACTTTATAATGTGAGTGTTGCCTCTACAACATTTAAGTCTCAATATAGCTTAAGCATTTGGGGATTTTTTTCAAATTGCCCTTTTTTTTGTTCTAATGAAGAAAGAAATACACGAATCACATCTTAAATTTTCTTAATTTACAAAAGGGATCCTAGGACTCATCCTGGAAAACAAATAATCTGTTCAGGATGTTAGACATTAGGTTGTTAAAGATGCTTGATTTCAACCATGTATCTAGAACACAGAGATTTTCCTCCAAGAATAACTTATCCACAATTGTGGTTCTAATATTGTCCTCTGTTCCAGGATCAAACAGTCTAGGCTCTTATATTCCACTTTTCAAAAGCCTCGTCCCATACTTAAGAAGAGAACAGTCTTTAAAAGAAAACGAAAAAGCTACAAACAGCCTAGATCTATGTGGCCTCCAATTCCCATTCTAGTATTTCTGATATGTTTACCATTTATACTGATCCGAATCCTATATAATAAAAGCCTAATATGCTAAGTGTCCGGTCCTCTGGTCAGCCGTTCAACCAATCAAAGCGTAATATGCTAATGATATGCTAAGGTAGCTCAACTGCTCTCTATGACATGCACTGACCACCAGGGGGCAGATGCTCCAACTGGTAGGTTAGCTTGCTGCTGGGGTCCAGCGATCAGGACTGAGCAAGACTGGCCGGACACGCCCTGGAGCCCTCCCGCAGTCCCTCACGCCCCCATCATGCACCAGTGGGGTCCCTTGGCCAGGCCTGTGCCCTCTCGCAATCCCTTGGGGGATGTTGGAGAGCCGGTTTCAGCCCAACCCCGCAGGCCAGGCCAAGGGACCCCACTGGTGCATGAATTCGTGTACTGGGCCTCTAGTATAACTATAAAGTGATGGCAAAGAAATGAACACTATTAATTTTTCTAATTTAAATTCTCTTAGAATTTTTTTAAAAAGTGTTCTAAATAAAGCTGAACATGAAAGGTTCAATCTTCCGAAACATCTGCCTCGTGGTGATTACCGATCCAGGTAGAAAAAGCTCAGCCCTACCCTGAACACGTCATTTCAACGTCTCAAATCACAGTCACATCAGGGTGATACCTGTGCAATGAATCACAGGACCTGCTGTCAAAAACAATCTGATTTTTCCTTGGAGAATCCCATCTATGAAGGGGAAAAACCATTTAAAGGGGCAGACAATAGAACTTTAAAAAATAATTCTCATCATGCTATTTTATAGCGTTGTGTTTTTTTTTTTTTAGTCTTAGCAAACTAAAAGAACTAAAATAAGAACTTAGCAAAATCAGAACTAAAGGAGTCCATTAACCTTAAAATGAGGTTTCCAATAAAAAAAGTAGATATTTGGAGACTAATTCTAATTATGTGAGGATACTGTTTACTTAATCAGAACATTTTTTAAAAAAATCATTATTTTTACAGATGGCAGACACAGGAAAATCTGCAACACAGAGATTCAACAAGTTTCAAAACACAGACATTTCTATTCGCGTGAACATAAAGCTATACAGTCTCAAATAAAAGCACAGTCAAAACCACTGTGGCTTGAAGTGTACAGAATTAACGCTGATCAGGAGGCAGGCAAAGGTCCTTTTCCCCATCCCGAATACAAGATCTGTAAGCTCTTAATCATTAAACCAGAGCAGGAAAACACACACTTTCCGACATTATATTCCAGTCAAGAGTCTAAAGCGTTTTTGACGATGACATTTTTGCTTTTACGCTACTGCCTGACATCTTTACTTAACAAATACAGCATCAGGCAGTAGCTCCTGGATAGCACTATAGGATATTAACCCGTTTCACCCTTCACGTAATGATGACATGGATATTCACAAAAGAAAGGGGTATTTTCCTACCGTGCAAGGACAAGGAGCACTTAAATAAAAACCTACAGCGGCTCATGGACTTGCTTTCAGAAGGAGCAGGGGAGATGACTTAGGAAGAAAAGCAATACAGTTCCTAGCCTCTTAAGCGTATTTTAAAAACGGCTTCTGGTTTAACAGTGTCTGCAGTGGGGGGTGAATACCTCCACCACGCACATCAGTGGCGGGACCGAGTCCATGGGAAGGCCTACGACTAGGCAGGGAGTTAGCGGGCCTTTCGGAATTCCTATTTCCGAACAGGAATGGAACACCATCCACGGGCTCGCAGCGTGCTTACCACCGAGTCCTGGATAGTAAGAGCCAATATTCCACTCATCTATGCAAAGATGCTTTTTCGATGGTGGCCTTTCGGACACATTAAGAGGCCGTGAGAAGTCTGAAAAACCTTTCAAGAAATAATTTTCCTTTCACTAAGTCAGGGGTGGGGACCCTTTTTGTCTGCCAAGGGCCACCTGGATATTGATCACATCACCACGGGCCACACAAAATTATCAACTTGAAAATCAGCCGGCTCCATCCGGCCAGACCAAAGGATTTCGCGGCCTGCTGGCCGGACAGCCCCCACTCCTGCACTAAACGAACCAAACCACATCGAGAAAGAAACACATTCCATGCAGACACCCTCTTCCACGTCCCCTCTAAGGTACTTCTGCATGAAATTAGATGTAGCTGTAGGCAAGCCCGCCATGGAATTCCTATCAATGAGACAGGGATGAAGATAAGCGAAGAGGAGAATTGCTCCCCGCCCCAAGCAGGTCAAACTCGCAGACAGCGGGCCACATGCCTCCTTCATTTACCGGCCTCGAGTTTGACACCCTCAAAGGACAAATGGCCCATCCCAGCTCTGTTCCCTGATGTGTATGTGATGCAGCAGGCTTCCTAACGCGCTCCTGAAGGCAGGCGGTAACAGCCACCGGACACGCATTCAAAGACTACATCGCTAGGCATCTGAGAAACCTAACCGGGCAATTTCTCCCCCTCTCCTGAGAAGACAGGCCCACGGAAAGCAATCTCTACATCTTCCTCCAACATCAAATAGAGTCCTCCCGCAGTCACTTCAGAAACTAAACGCATCGTTCCATTCAAAAGGCCCGGTTCCTTGGTGGCGCTTAAATCACAGTGTCCCCAGCAAACCCGGCCTGCCTGCCATCATCAGGAGGGGCCACTCGAAAAACAGATGCAAATTCAGGTTTAGGCTCACACAGGACAGGCCTGTGACACGCTGAGGCCGAGCCTCGCGTTTTTCGTTATTAGATTTCTGTAAGTGGAGTCCATGTGGCTTTTTTTCTGAGGCAAAAACAAGGCAACTAGCTCAGAAAGAAAAGGCAAAAAAAAAAAAAAAATCCTCTTAAGTCTCTAGGAAAATAGCTTTTGTTTCTGGGAGTCCCTTAAACTGTCTCATAAACAAAACAAAGAAGTTTCGTCCCTGTTCAAGGCCTGAGATAGGAATTTAGTTATGACAATAAAGCATGCCTCGCTAAGGAATAGCGACTTTCCTTGACCACACACACACACACACACACACACACACACACACACACACGGCCACTTGTAGGAACATGAATGAACTCGTCTTGTTTCCGGGCACGGAGAGAACCATGCATCTTCCTGCTTTACAAATTCAAAATGTTGGGCTTTCTTTTGCTCTCTCATCAACATCACAAGTCTTTGCTCTCTCCAGCCGCTTTTCAGTTTAAAATGAAAACATAAGCTTCCTTCAAAAATCTCATTCACAAAACACAGGAGGTCACAGAGACGAGCGGGAAGGGGCGACTGTGTTCTGTGAATGAAGGTTCGGCGTCCAGTTTCTGGAGAGTGAGAACAGCATAGGGGCGACGTCGAGGAAGGTTCTGGTGCTCGGGAAAGACGCAAGAAGTATTCAGGGTAAAGAAGGCAATGTTTGCAAACTGCCTTCTAACGATTCAGGGGGAAAACGGTGTGGGGACGGGCAGGCAGGTTAAGAGTCCAAGCAAACGTGGCAACACGTTAATAATAATAATAATTGGTATATTTAGGTGATGGGTAGATGGGTGTTGACTGTGCGTTGCTCTTTCAGCTTTTCTGTCATTTTGAATCTTTCAAAATAAAAAAATAAAAATTGGGAGGAATAAAAGCTCTCTTGCAGTTCAGACAGCCTGGCTGGGAACAAGCAGCGGGCAGAATTGAGACGATTTAGACTGGTGACATACGCAGGGGCGCAGGGCCTGCCCCAACAGCCACAGAACACGGTGTTTTACTGGCTCCACCGGACAATGTCAAACCTACCATCCCATTATGTTTTCTACAGTAAAAATGGAGCCGTCCATCTCTTCTTAGATGAAAACGCGATATAAAACTCAGGAAACACATCATACCTGGATATAACAGGGGACTTGCTGCCGTTCATGGTATTCGTTCTTTCCCAAGGTTTCCTTGTTGGTTCTTGAAAAACAAAGAAGAGAAATTGTTCACTACGCGACACGCTCCCAGAGTTATTGTGAAACAACTAATAAAACACTAAATACCGTTACACAGGTGAGGGGAGTGATCTAGGTAAATAGCAAACTTCTCATTTCAATTCTGAACTGTAGTTACAATCTGTAAGGGTTCCGATTGGAACAGTTTCAGACCTTAAAATGAGAGGAATGAGCACGGATGACAGGTTTCTCCAGGATACACTTAGATGGTTATATCTAAAATACTATTAATTCTATACGCCGGCTGGGAAGAAGTTTCTCTGATAAAGACAGGATCATCAGAATAAGAGCAGGGTATTTTTAATTAGTTAGAAAGAAACAGTATAAAGTATTTTAAATTAAGAAAGAGTGTAAGGTCCTAGCTGGGTTGGCTCAGTGGATAGAGTGTCAGATTGAGGACTGAAAGGTCCCGGGTTCCATTCCAGTCAAGGGCACATGCCCCAGTGGTGCTCTTGATCCCCAGTAGGGGGCGTGCAGGAGGCAGCTGATCAAAGATTCTCTCTCATCATCGATGTTTCTCTCTCTCTCCCTCTCCCTTCCTCTGTGAAATCAATAAAAATATATTTTTAAAAATTTCACTCAATTCAAGAATGTTTCCCAAAGGTTTTTAGATTCCCCCCGTCACCCCGCCTTACAAATTAGAAGCTTTATTTCCTCGATTATCACCATGAGCCAAATGAATGGTTCCAATGACAACCTTCCCAATTTTAGAATGTTTTGAAATGAGACTTAATGCTGGCTAACATGCTCAATCTTTAAGAACCAGTGATCAAAAAAACACTTCCCTTTCACCTATGCATGTATTTCCTTTGTTTTAGTGACTAACCTCGAGTCGTTACCAATGAAACACACAAAAATGTGTAAAAATTATGATTTTTCAAAGAAAGAATCATCAGAGAAAAACGTGGGGTCTCTATAGGTCTCCCAGCAGCAAAAAGAAATTAACAGCTGCTCTGGCATCGCAGAGGGCGGAGGGGAAAAGAGGTCGTGACCTCCAGGGTGAACAGAAATTCTAACATCTTCGTGACCAAGCGGTCACCTGACCCAACCCCGGGGAGATGGAGGGCGTGACGAGAGAGAGGACACGCAGAACGGGTGACCTTACCAGGTGTACTTGTGGAAGAGGCCTTAGCAGTGACGGGCTCTACATCCTCCTAAACACACAGAAACACGTATTAGCAGCATCCCACACCGGCCGGCCGGGGTCAGTGCTTGTCCTTCCGTCCCCAATATTCTTTCTGCCATTTCCCACTTTTCCCTTCGTCCATCTTTTCCCTTCTCCCTTCTCCTACGTTCCCGGCAGTGTGCCCCTCCCTCACGCGCTCACTGAGAACTGCACTGGCCAATGCTCTCCCGCCAGGTGGGGAGTGGCAGCACAGAGGGCCCAACGTATCGGGAAAAACCACTCTATTATGTGCTCAACACCAATCCACACAACAGATAAAGCAGAGCTCGCCCAGCTGAACCGGGCAGGGGAGCACAGCTAATGACCAACTGCAGGCTCCCAGGGGAAACATCGGAACGCTGCTGATGTTGTCTTATTCCTTCATTTTAAGTGCAAGGAAACGGGCACCCTAAGAGGAAAAATCAAAACCAAAACCAAACCACCACCACCACCTAGTAAAATCCATTCGCTCATCTACCTAATAAAAGAGTAACATGCTAATTGGCCGTACCTTCGCAACACCCACCAGCCAATCAGGAGTGAGTATGCAAATCAACCCAACAAAGATGGTGGGTTAATTTGCATATGCGGGCACTGAGTGGCCGGGGGCGGGGCAGGACGCTTGCGTCATTGCCATGGCGACGACGCAGGTGTTCAGCCCCGCCCCCGGCCGCTCCGGGCCTCTGCGCAACATAGGAAGGCGGAAAGGCAGCTCTAGCCAGAGCGAAAGCGGTGCTGGCAGCCAGGGAAAGGAAGGCCCATTCTGGCACAAATCTTCGTGCATCGGGCTTCTAGTCTATAATAATAAAAGCCTAATAGGCAAATCGACCGAAAGGCGGAACGACCGGTTGCTATGATGCACACTGACCACCAGGGGGCAGACGCTCAATGCAGGAGCTGCCCCTTGGTGGTCAGTGCACTCCCACAGGGGGAGCGCCGCTCAGCCAGATGCCGGGCTCACGGCTGGTGAACGCAGCAGAGGTGGCAGGAGCCTCTCCCGCCTCCGCGGCAGCGCTAAGGCTGTCTAAGCCCGCTCCCGCTCATGTAATGATAAACTTAGGTACCGAATTAAATTCTACAGACTTGACCCTACGGCTTCCCCCACCACCCCGGGTATTCAACCCATCTTACTAGGAATGTCATTAAAAATGTATAAGCAACGCTCATCACCAGCTATTTTACTGCCTGAAGACTGAAAAAGGAAGCAGTCTTAAGTTCATGTGAAGTTCGCACCAATCTCTGCCAGAATTTCCTGAATGAGCTGTGCTTGAGCCCCACACTCCCAGGTCTTGAGTAACTTACACTTTTGTCCTCTTTTTGTTCTGCTTCTATTGTTGACCCCTTTTCAGCAATCCTCCTCCTAGAAAGAAGGTAAATTGGATTCTTTTTTTTTTTTTAAATCATCTCTTAGTGTAAAAACTACCCCCAAAAGGGAAGAACTGCATCAAGATAAATTATATCTGAGAGGAAATTAAGAAAATATCCTCATTTCTGGACACGTCCACACAATGGCGCACTTACCTCCTGGCCAGCAGGGCACTCATTTCTTCCATTAAACCACTGCCCCCCAGAGGAAGGGGTCCGTTCCCGCGACCCGTGTCCGCTTTGGATGAGGCCGAATTCACGCCAACGGCACTGCCCCCGCTTGGGAAAGAGGCATCCTCCATCTTAACGAAACATACATACGTGATCAACTCGTAGGTTAAGCAGTACTGCGCTTTACCGTTCTATTACATTCAAACCGGAATAACAGAGCAGCCATCACTTCCATAAAACATCTATTCTGAAACCTTCTGAAGAACCAACGGGGGTGAACAGCATGGACCTTACAGAGCAAGAGAAGTTTTCTCAGAGTTAACATCCCTAAACATGGGGAACGTATGTCACATGTCCCTGTGTGCGATACACCGAAAAGGACATATTACTTTGGTGGTGAAAAATACCTGTCTCAAAACACATCACCTGAATCTAGTCTTGAGAAAACATCAGATGAACCAAAATGAAGGATAAGCTAAAAAATACTGGTTTTATAGCTGTCAAAATGTCAAGATCGCCCAGCCGGCGTGGCTCAGCGGTTGAGTGTTGACCTATGAACCAGGAAGGAGGTCACGGGTTCAATTCCCGGTCAGGGCACATGCCTGGGTTGTGGGCTCGATCCCCAGTAGGGGGGCATGCAGGAGGCAGCTGATCAATGATTCTCATCATTGATGTTTCTATTTCTCTCTCCCTCTCCCTTCCTCTCTGAAATCAATAAAAATATATTTTTTAAAAAGTCACTATCATGAAAGTTGGCAGAATTGCTACAGATTAAAGCAAAGTGACGGGACACAACAACTACACAGAATGGGTCTTGGGCTAGGAAAAAATTGTCGTAGAAGACATTACTGGACAACAGCTACAACTGGAATAGATCTGTAGATTCTAGTATTCCAGCGACAACAGGTCCTGATTTGGATAATTACACTGGGTCATGTAGGGGAATGTCCTTGTTCAGTGAGGCATTTAGGGAAATAGGGGCCTGGTATCCCTGACTTACTCGCAATTCAGACAAAAAGAAATGCGTGTGTGTGTGTGTGTGTGTGTGTGTGTGTGTGTGTGCATGTGTATGTAAAAGAAAACATACACAGAGAGAAAAGAATAAAAGAAATAGAGTCAGATGTTAACTGGCGAGTCTGGGCGGTGGGTTTTCAGAAGCTGTATTATTCTCGCAGCTTTTCCGTAAATTTAAATTCTTCCCATTTTTTTTTTAAATGAATGAAGTTATTAACCTAGGGTTCATAACATTAGAGCACAAGAAAGCCAGTCCTTCAGACACCGAGAAAGAACGAGACAGACATAAGAAAATACAGTAACTTGGAATCGCATTTACCCGTGACACTTTCCTAAGTTTTGCTCCAGCAATCGCGGCTGCCAGTCCAGTTAGCGGGCGATTGTCTTCGGACATGGATCCCACAAAAAATCCAGATGCAGGCAGGGGAGGGGCGGGAGGCGGGGGAGGAGGGGGCACCTGGTTAGGCAGAGGGGGAGGCGGAGGGGGAGGCGGAGGCCCTGAGGCTGGCAGCGGGGGAGGAGGGGGCGGTCCGGGGGGAGGAGGCAGCGCCCCTGGAGTCTGGGCAGGACCTGGTGGGAGTGGGGGAGGGGGTGGGGGTGCAGGTGGTCCCAAGACAATGCCTGAGAGAAAGAAAGGCACAATGAGACCATCAGCAACAGAGCCACGCGACAGCACCCAGGAGGACGTCACGCCGAACTGAACGGGCGACCCAAACTTCCGCTACTACGTTATCAGGGAGTTCGGTTTACCATCATGTTGAAAGCCTAGGCCAGCGTTAAAACGATACTAGCACGGACAGCCACAGTGCGTCACTGCCGACTGGAGGGTTAGAGCTTTATTGATAGAACTACGCCACAGATCGCCTAGTGAGAATTTCTCTTTTGTTCGTGGGGATTTAGTAAACAGAATAAATGCTTATACCATCTGGAAGGGAGGCAGCACCCTTGGGGGGGAAAAAAACAAAACAAAAAAACCAATGTGTATGATGGCAGTCAGTGCTATTTGAAATACCAGACCCCAAATAATCTGTGTAAATCTTAAGTTCAATGAATTCTACAAGAGCAAAGAAATACACTGAGTGGCCAGATTATGATGATCTCTGAACGCATAATAATCTGGCCACTGTGTGTGTGTGTGTGTGTGTGTGTGTGTGTGTGTGTGTGTGTGTTAGAGGCCGGGTGCATGAATTTGTGCATGGGGTCCGGCCAGCCTGGCCAGGGGGAGGGGACATGGGCGGTTGGCCGGCCTGCCTGCTGGTCGAACTCCTGGCCAAGGGGACAATTTGCATATTAGCCTTTTATTATATAGGATATACACTGAGTGGCCAGATGATTATGCGTTCAGAGATCATCATAATCTGGCCACTCAGTGTATACTGACTTGTATATAGACAGCCCACGTGGCTAGCCTGAGAACAGAATGGTCAGTGGGTCCCAGGCATCAACATCTTCCATTATTCCACATCAAATGCCAACGTGTAGCGAGAATACAGAGAATCACTGAAGTGAAGGAATCGGCTAGTACAAAGTAAAACCTCCCAGGAACTATCAGAAATCACTCAATGACATAGATGTTCAAGCACAGAGGTTATTTTTTTTTAGCCTAGAAGACAGGGGGTAAGAGAAAAATGTCCAACTCTCCTAAAATCACAAGAGAGCGAACAAGATCTTAACATCAGAAAATTACAATAGTAGGTACCCCTTTCCTTCAGGCCTCCAAGGGGGTGTTTTAGGACAAATAAAATGCTATTTGCACGCTGGGAGGTACATCTTCTGAAACGGCTGCCTTTGGGCAGTTACCCAAGCCGAAAACATGAACTGTCTCAAGAAGAGTCCATGGGGCTGTCCATCTCCCAGGGGCTGTCAGTCAATCTCCCAGGGGCCGTCCATCTCCCAGGGGCTGTCAGTCAATCTCCCAGGGGCCGTCCATCTCCCAGGGGCTGTCAGTCAATCTCCCAGGGGCTGTCAATCTCCCAGGGGCTGTCCATCTCCCAGGGGCTGTCAATCTCCCAGGGGCTGTCAGTCAATCTCCCAGGGGCTGTCAGTCAATCTCCCAGGGGCTGTCAATCTCCCAGGGGCTGTCCATCTCCCAGGGGCTGTCAGTCAATCTCCCAGGGGCTGTCAATCTCCCAGGGGCTGTCCATCTCCCAGGGGCTGTCAATCTCCCAGGGGCTGTCAGTCAATCTCCCAGGGGCTGTCAGTCAATCTCCCAGGGGCTGTCAATCTCCCAGGGGCTGTCCATCTCCCAGGGGCCGTCCATCTCCCAGGGGCTGTCAGTCACAGGGGCTGTCAGTCAATCTCCCAGGGGCTGTCAATCTCCCAGGGGCTGTCCATCTCCCAGGGGCTGTCCATCTCCCAGGGGCTGTCCATCTCCCAGGGGCTGTCCATCTCCCAGGGGCTGTCAGTCAATCTCCCAGGGGCTGTCAATCTCCCAGGGGCTGTCCATCTCCCAGGGGCCGTCCATCTCCCAGGGGCTGTCCATCTCCCAGGGGTTACTGTTAAGGCTGAGGCAGGGAGGCTGTCTGACCCCTCAAGCTAATTGGGCCTCTCTGTCCGGCATTACTGTCAGCGTGATACTAAACTAGACTTCTGACTCAAAATGTTTATGCACATCCGAGAAGTCCACAAGAAAACTATATATGCAGCAATAATGAGATTTATTACTTTATCTGAGAACCAAGATTTTTTTTTTTAAAAAAGGTGTGTTTAAATCTAGACTTATAACACTGTCGGTAAGCACCAATTTGTTGTCCTATTCCTTTCTGTAATTCTTGCTAAATCCTGTTTTTAAAGGGGCAGGAGGTTTGCTAAACACCTTCTCATTTACTTACAGAGCCAGGTCCTCCTCTACACAGAAATAATCCATACTTAGCCCTGGCTGGTGTTGCTCAATGGTTTAGAGCACCGGCCCGCAGGACCAAAGGGGTCGGAGGTTCGATTCCTAGTCAAGGGCACATACCCGGGTCGGGGTGCATGTGGGGGGCAACCAGTTGATGTGTCTCTCACATCCATGTTTCTCTCTCTCTCTTCCCTCCCTCCCTTCCACTCTCTCTGAAAAGCAATGGGAAAAATATCAAGGATTAACGAGAGAGAGAGAGAGAGAGAGAGAGAGAGAGAGAGAACCCATACTTAGAAGATTACATCCTCCCTTCCCCGTTACCATGACACCAAGGTTCAGGCATGGGGTGGGATAGGAGGAGGGATGACTATAGAAGATGCTCCTCTCTCTCAACTATCGCTTTAGCCTGCTCCTTCTTGTAACTCTGGGCCATGGACCTCTTTGGGGCAGACAGCCAGCCTGCCATGCTCTCCACCGGTCCTGCAAAGCCAGGCTGCTCCGCGGGGGGTCAGGGGAGCACCACCCCTGGAAGTCCAGTGGTATGGGGGACCCCAACTCGGGAAGGGAAGACTGAGATGAAACAGGGTCCGAGACCGGAACTGCCGCAGGGGAGTCCCTAGGCCAGTGGTCGGCAAACTCATTAGTCCACAGAGCCAAATATCAACAGTACAACGATTGACATTTCTTTGGAGAGCCAAGTTTTTTAAACTTAAACTTCTTCTAATGCCAATTCTTCAAAATAGACTCGCCCAGGCCGTGGTATTTTGTGGAAGAGCCACACTCACGGGGCCAAAGAGCCGCATAGGGCTCGCGAGCCGTAGTTTGCCGACCACGGCCCTAGGATGACCTATGGGATGACTGCAGCCGGGCCCTGAACGTCTCTCTACGTTTCCCAGAAACGCAAGGAAGACCCGGCAGATCGCACAGCGGCTGTGTGCCCCCGACGTGGCCTGCAATGCTTTCTCGGGGAGACTGAGAAGCAATGTGTGCAGAGGGCCCTCCGATCCCGGAGAAGTGGGGTCCCGCTGAGGATGCCAACATCGAGTGCAGCATGGACAGTCCTCAGGTGGGTCCTCCACGCGCAATTCACCCGGCAGGAGACAAACCCGCTTTACACGGCGTACTCGGGCCTGCAGCGATGGTGCTCTGGCCTCAAGGTGGGGCCCTGGCCGCGATCAAAGCCACCCTCCCCAGCCCGCTGGGTGGTCCAGCTGTTGGCAGCGAGCGCGGGGGGCCTTACCCGGTGGGGCTGGAGTCTCGGCCGGCTGAGCGGCTGCCTGCAAGCCTGGCTCAGAAGCAGAGGAGTCTCCCAGCACAGAGTTTAGAGGAGTCTCCACAGAGGCAGGGGCAGCTGCAGAGGGAGAAGGGAGAATGCTAGGCTTGGGTGAGGGGGCTGAGGCAACGGGGGCGCCCGGAGGGGGACAGGCTGGCGGTCCACAGTGTGACAGCGGTGCGAGGGGGGGCGGTGGCGGCGGCGGCGGCGGCGGCGCTGGCCCCGAGGTAGGCGGTGGGGACACGGGGCAGGGGACCGAGTCCAGCAGCCCACTGGGTGCTGTCGGGGACGGAGAGGAGACGCACACGGGGAGGGCGGGCCGGGGACCCGCGGCTTTGCCTGGGGGGCTGCTGATCATGACTGGGGGGGACGGGGGGAGGGGCGAGAAGCTCGAAGCGGACCAGGCACAGGGCCTCGCGGCTGGAGGCTGGGAAGGGGGGGTGTTCACGGGAGAAGAAGGCCGAGAGTTTTTGCTCAGGGGGCGCGGGGCGGTGGCGTAATGGGGCAGGACCGGGTGGAAGGCGGACCCGAGGGAGGTGGCGAAACGGGTCGCCGGGTGCCGCAGGGGCGGGGTGGGGGGGGCGGGAGCAGGTGGCAAAGCGGTCACTCCAGCGTAATCAGGAGTGGCCCCCGGCCCCGGAGCCGAGAGGCCTGTGGCGTGGGATGGAGGAGGTGCCGGAGGCGGCTGGCAACTGGCCCCGTCGGGAGGTGGAGCGCTATGCGGGGAGCTGTCGGAAGGTGGCGCTGGACAGAGGTGGGAAGCGGCAGCGAGAGACAGGATCAGAGAGGAGAGAGAAAAAGGAGGCAGTGAAGGACAAAAACCAGCACTCAGACACAGTGTACACAAGCAGACTTCAGTCAGTACAGAGAAACGGGGCGCGGGGGGCTCCCCCCGAGAACGCTTTCGCTCGTCTACACATCCTGGGACCCGGACGAGGGCGAGGTACGTGTTCTCTCCATCTAACGAGTAGACGGACGCACTGAGCCGGGGTCAGCCCACCCTTGACAAGGAAAACACGGGCCTGCCTCCTTCATTTTCCTTCCTCAGTCCTCCAAAAGGACGTTAAGATCAGACGATGAAGGACCATCAACAGATAAATAAGTTCAACTGGGTTTTTTTCTTGTTTGTTTCTTTTTAAACAGCCAGACAGGCAAATGTTTATTGTCAAGGGCTGGGAACCCCGTACTCAATGCTTATTTGTGGGGAACTTTTGTTCCATTGGCTAGAACCCCAGAAAATAACGGGGCAGGTAAAGGCAACTACTTAACGCAAACAACACACCCATCGGCCAATATTTGTCCAACCCACCCTGAGACCTTCCATAGAGGCCACATGGAATAAAAACGAATTATCAGGTCCTATCGTAAGTGTTCATGTTAACGAATGTAATAATAAATGTTCATGTTAACGAATGTAGTAAGACCTCCACCTTTCAGTCATATCTTAACCGGCGGGTCTTTCGATGAATTCCATCATTCCGTCATTTCCACAATATTAAAAAAATACTCTGAAATATAACTGGCCCGTTGGAGGGAGGATTCTCTCTCGCCTACTGCTTTTAATTCCTCCTCCAAAGCCTTACGGAATACCATCGTGCTGAACGGCACTATCACCCTACAGCATCCGAGGCCATTTAAGCAACCCCAAGAGGGAAATACAGCCCACGTTGCCCCACTATAAAAAATTTCCTAAGAAACACTTATGCTTTAGAGCCGATTGATGGGGAGTTGCAAGAATTGAGAATGCCAGGATACGAATTTCCAAGAGCTTTCTTTAAGGCTCCAAGCAAAGAGCAACAGAGAGAAATAAAGAGGAAATGTGAAAGCGGCAACTGGGTATGTTTCCTAATTCCCACCCACACCGCTTAATCCCGAGCATCCCCGGCGCCCGATATGCCAACATGTGACTGCCCCCATGTCGCCCATCGTCCACGCTCAGAGGCCAAGAACAGGGCGCAGCGTGCCAGCATCTTACCGGTGCTGGATACTCTCCGCTCCAGCTGCTCCCTCTCCAGCTGCTCCTGCCGCTCCCGCTCTTGCCGCTCGCGGTCCAGCCTCTCCAGCCGCTCCCGCTCTTGCCGCTCCCGCTCCCGCTCTTGTCTCTCTCTCTCCAGCTGCTCCTGCTCCTGGCGCTCTCTCTCCAGCCTCTCCCTCTCGGACCTCTCCCGCTCCAGCCTCTCCCTCTCCATCCTTTCTCGCTCCAGCCTCTCCCGCTCCAGCTCCTTCTGCCGCTGCTGTTCTTGAAGTTGCCTGAAATTTTAAAAAATATATATATATTTTAAAACAGGCATTTATGGCGACTCATGAAAATCCTATTTCTTTTCTGATGAACCTATATGCACTTCATTTTTTAAAAATTATTTTTTATTGATTTTAGAGAGGAAGGGAGAGGGAGAGAGAGAGAAACATCAATGATGAGAGAGAATCATTGATCAGCTGCCTCCCGCACGCTCCCACTGGGGACAGAGCCTGCAACACAGGCATGTGCCCTTGGCCGGAATCGAACCCGGGACCCCTCAGTCCACGAGCCGACGCTCTATCCACTGAGCCAAACTGGCCAGGGATGCACTTCATTTCTGATTCAAATACAAAGTGATGGAGCGCGTGCAATCAACATCTTTCCCCCGCCCTAACAGGTTTGCTCGGTGGATAGAGCGTCAGCCTGCGGATTGAAGGGTCTCAGGTTCGATTCCGGTCAAGGGCATGTACCATGGT
The DNA here is from genome assembly GCF_027574615.1 of Eptesicus fuscus. Taxonomy (NCBI): domain Eukaryota; kingdom Metazoa; phylum Chordata; class Mammalia; order Chiroptera; family Vespertilionidae; genus Eptesicus; species Eptesicus fuscus. Next base: position 6,251,361 of record NC_072496.1, on the reverse strand, counting down.
TGTGGGTACATCCCCAGTAGGGGGTGTGCAGGAGGCAGCTGATTGATGTTTCTCTCTCATCGATGTTTCTAGCTCTCTATCCCTCTCCCTTCCTCTCTGTAAAAAAATCAATAAAATATATATATTTTTAAAAATCTTTCCCCCACCTGATGAGGGCTCCTTTGGATAGAGGTGACCTATCAGTCTCATAGAAATGAAAATAATTTCTCTTGGTAGGGTCACTTTTGGCTGACTGCTTCAGCACATCACACTACTATCTCATTTTATTCTGAACTTGCCATGAATAAAGTGTTGCAGATCAATGGATTTTCCAAAGAACGGATCAACTTTAATGACCAAGGAGTTATTTTAATCCCTCAAAGAAAAAAATTTCTGGATTTTAATTTCCTTCCTAAAAGCACGACACAAAAATCTTCATTGCCCAAGTAAAACAAAATTTTAGAAAATGCAATGGCTGGTCTGCAGGATAGCTCGATGAAAATTTCCTAAGTGGAAAAAAAAAGGAGGGGGGAAAGCCCCATAGTTAAGTAAGAAGAAATAAAGTTTAAGTTATCTGAAGTCTCGGATCCAGAGGAAACTTGTAAGTAACATTTTGGCATTCATACTTCCAGACTCTTCCTTATATAAAACTACGAGAGGCCTGGTGCACAAAATTTGTGCATGGCGGGGGTAGGGAGGGAGAAAGGGTCCCTCAGCCCGGCCTGCACCCTCTCACAATCTGGTACCACTTGGGGGATGTCCAACTGCCACTTTAGGCCCAATTCTGCAGGGATCCCTGTGGGGTCGGGCCTACACCGGCAGTCGGACATCCCTCTAGCAATCCGGGACCGCTGGCTCTTAACCGTTCGCCTGCCTGCCTGCCTCATCGCCCCTAACCACTCGCCTGCCTGCTGGATCGCCCCTAACCCTCTGCCTGCCTGCCTGATCGTCCCTAACTGCTCACCTGCCTGCCTTCCCACCCATTTCCAACACATCGGAGACGATGACTGTCAACTCTTGAGATGTTTCTTATGTTTTAACTTTAGACATCATCTACTGGCTTTCTAATAAGAAGACATCTTCTCCAATTCCCTTGCCACACACAAGCCTCTCTCCCAGTACAAGGATAGGGGAAAATACTGATTTCTGCTGATTAAATCAGTACCCAGTGTTATCTGTCTGATAATGTGGTCACTGTTCACAGTTGAACCACCGAGCATTCTAAGACGACATCTCATTTCTTACTATATATTAAGGGTTTCTTCTCTGAGCAGTACAATGCTTTTAACACCAAAAGTTGAAGTTACATGCAGAAGGCAGGCCAGGTAGGAGTGAAGTGAATCTCAAAGAGTTACTGAATGATGGTATTTACCATTAAGGGTGCCCTAACTTGAGAAGATTGGTCTGTATGTCATAATATTCCCCTAAGAGGTGTCCACACATGGAAAGAGATGTATAGAGCACCGGCCAATGAGATTGAATAGCCTTCGCATGTATTCAAACACCTATTTCGTGTATGTTCACTCCAAGACTGATTTTTTTTTTAAAAAGCGAGCAACATATAAATTAACATTTAAAACTGCATTTCCTTCAGCCTTCCCTATCACAAAGAGTGTTAGGGAAGTAAAGAGCGCTTTAGGAGGGCAGGCTAAGAAGAACGTTCTGGGTTGATAACATTCAGTAACGCTCTGATATTACTGACAACTGTCAGAAAATAAAACCGAATAAATTTGTGTGGTTTTTTTTTAAAAAATATGTAACGTGGGCCTTTCACATCTCTATTCGTATACAAATGGAAAAGGATAAATACAAACAAGACAGTTACGCTTTGGTATTAGAAAGCTTCCGAGACACGGGGCAACACTTACAAGAGAAGGCGGTCAACTCTGGGTCCATCCTGCCTCGGAAGGCTAAACTGGGATCGGTACACTTTCATGGCTCCGACTTCCCTGCGTCTGCGCTGAGATTTCTGCTCCCCTTTTATAACGCTCAGGTAGTAGGGGTGGTTGGCGAGCTATTTATAGGCATGAACTAAATGAAGTTCTACGTGGAGACTGACATAGAACTGACTCACGTTTCTCAGAATATGTCTTTTCATCACAGCCGGCCAAGGACGCCAAATATTAATGAGTCGGAATCAAAAACAGGTACTAGAAATCATACGCATAGGAATAGGAAGCTAAACTGCACGATCATAGTGTTACTATTATAAAGGTATTGGACTACTAAGATTTAACATTGATAGTAAACATTCCCTTTGTCAACTCAATGTCACGCTTATTCAAAATAATCTATACTAATAAAAGGGTAATATGCTAATTAGACCAAGTTGACCGGACATCTTCCGGTCATCCTTCCGGACAAAGCCACCACGGTGGCAGGGGCCGAGGCAGAGGCGGTTAGGGGCAATCAGGAAGGCAGAGGAGCAGTTAGGGGTGATCAGGCTGGCAGGGGAGAGCAGTTAGGGGCAATCAGGTCGGCAGGGAGAGTGGTTAGGGGCGATCAGGCAGGCAGGCAGGCAGGTGAGCGGTTAGGAGCCAGCAGTCCCAGAATGCGAGAGGGACATCCCCCGAGGGGACCCAGATTGGAGAGGGTGCAGGCCGGGCTGAGGGATTCCCCCCCCCCGTCCCCCCCCCATGCACGATTTTCATGCACCGGGCCTCTAAAGTTATAAAATGCATACACAGCTTAAAAAGTCAAATCATCCTATAACCAAACAAGAATCCTGTTCCCGACCTTCACTTCTGATTTTGCTCCTAGAAGCAACTGCGTTCAACACTTTGGTATTTATCGCGTGTTTCTAAGTACAGTAATTTGCTTAACAACTAATACTTCTTAGTTTTCCAGGTTTAGGTGTTACCCACTGACTTCCTACTACACAAACGATTTAATTCCTACAGCCATGAAGCCCCTCCCCACCCCCCCAACCGTTCCTTCCTCACTCTCCCAATCGAATCCTAACACCACTTTGAGGACATCCGCAAGATCCACTCACATGACCCCCGGCTGACCACGTTGTTCTACAAGGAAACCCAGCCATGGAGCAGAGTACCACCCCTGTTTCAGACCCTCCTGTACTGTGTGAGATTTTCTTTTTCTTTTTTTTAATATGTTTTTATTGATATCAGAGAGAAAGGGAGAGGGGAGAGAGAGAGAAACATCCATGATGAGAGTCATGGGTCAGCTGCCTCCTGCACACCCCACACTTGGGGATGGAGCCCGCAACCCGGGCATGTGCCCTGACCGGGAATCAAACCATGACCTCCTGGTTCCTAGGTCAACGCTCAACCCCTGAGCCATGCCGGCTGGGCTGTATGAGATTTTCTTTGCTGTGTGCAAAAAAAAACACACATTTTAAAAAAAAAATTAACCTCGCAGTAATAAAGTAGGAATAACGGAAAGGGATCTTGGTGAAAGACAGAAAAATCACCTAGAAACTATAGCAGTCCATAGAGAATAAATAGTGGAGAAAGCTATTAGTAATGAGAATCCCAAAGGCTTTTAGGGGGGAAAATAACAAGGTCTAGACAGAGACTGTGATTGAGGATAATAACAGACTTTCTAAGCTGAAACTTGAAAGAGGAGAAATCTGCATTAAGAACAAAATCGTAAGCGTTAAAACTGAGGTGTCAGAAGGACACCCAAGAAGATGAGTTGTATGTAGGAATTCTCACTGTTGGAAGCCAGGGGGTCTGTGACCATCTGAAACAGTATGCAGGTTTGCATGTAAATGCATGCATATGTGTGCACACACACACACACACACACACACGCACACACACACATGGGAAGGGTTGGGGGCCGGACAGAAGAGGGCAGCAGTCTCCTGCTTTCACCAAATTCTCAAAAGGACCCACGACTTCGGCATTTAGCTGCGAACATGGGTCTGGACCTCACGCGCATGATCACAGTGGGAGCTGGAGGTCTGGAAGCCATCAGCATAAAAGCGTTAAGAGAAAACTACAACATCCAACCAAATCATTAATTTTTCAAAGGGTATACTGTGTACAGAAAGAAAAAGGAGAGCTAAGTGCAACGCCTCATATATATATTAAAAAAAAGAGGTACAAAAATTAAATAAAAATCTTGTACAAGTTAAAAAACAAAAAAGAAGAGGTACAGCAAAGAATAGAAAGGGAGAAGAATTCGCAAAAAGAAGGGACATCATAGTCCCGGAAGGAAGGCAGAAAACTTAACCTAGAAGGGAAGCAGCATGTCCCGTAGATTTGTGGGAGACACAAAGCGCATTTCGTTGAGATTATAAAGGAAATGGGTGGAGAGTGAAGGAGTCGAGATGCAATGAATATGGAGAGGGAGGTACACTGGTCTGGATGGGTTACCTACTAGGAGGAAGTCTGTGCATGACTGTGGACAGAAGGTAACTTAGAAAAAACCCACACCCATCTTTCAGAAATGCGGATTTCACTCTTCAAAATGACCACGTTACAGTCTTCCACGGAACCAGCAGGTAACAACAACATCTCCCATTTTCAAACCCGCAGGGACCAACTTACGCACCAACAGGAAAGCCCGAAGCCCAGATGAGCGCGGCTAGGGCTGGCCCTGCGTTTGGAGAGACGACATCGGGGAGGCACGGGGTTCTCATAACAACGCCTGGAAATGCACCCGCCGCTCACGTCCCGCTGAAAGCGCACGCTGCAGCTTCTTGGCAACCCTCTGCGCCGGGGATCACCCGCCTGTGACCCGGGGAGCCGGCCGTCCCTCATGGTGTCTGTTTCTACCCTGCACGGCCCTGGCCTGAGCCACTGTCTCGGGTTACCTGCTTGCCCGCTGCGTATTAGCCGAAATGATGTATTTTGTGTTTTGGGTTTTCTCCTGGCTCCTCCTAGTTTTCTACACATGTTTTAAGACTATGATCATGTTTTAGTCATTGCTTTCCTGGTGTGTGTGTGTGTGTGTGGGGGTGGTGGTGGGGTGTGTGTGTGTGTGTGTGTGTGTGTGTAGCTATGTGTCTGTGTGTTTCTAACTCTTGGAATTATTCTGGTATGTGTAAAACTCTCAATATGGGCCCCTAGCCAGCTTGCGTCCGTGGACAGAGCGTCAGCCTGCGGACTGAAGGGTCTTGGGTTCGATTCTGATCGAGGACACATGCCCTGGTTGCGGGCTCAATACCCAGTAACAGGGGTGTAGGAGGCAGCCGATCAATGATTTCTCTCATCATTGATGTTTCTAACTCTCTCTCTTCCCTCTCCCTTCCTCTCTGAAATCAATAAAAATATATATATTTTTAAAAATCTTTAAAACTCTCAATACGGAACTGGAATGATTATATTTTTTAAGCTTTCCTATTTCTTTTTTTTAAAATATATTTTATTGATTTTTTTTTTTTTTTTTTTTTTACAGAGAGGAAGGAAGAGGGATAGAGCGTTAGAAACATCGATGAGAGAGAAACATCGATCAGCTGCCTCCCGCACACCCCCTACTGGGGATGTGCCCACAACCAAGGTACATGCCCTTGATCAGAACCGAACCTGGGAGGACCCTTGAGTCCGCAGGTCGACGATCTATCCACTGAGCCAAACCAGTTAGGGCTAAGCTTTCCTATTTCTATAGAAACTTAATTTTACTTATAAAACCTGTTCATTACAGCATCACTCCAAAGAGTTAAGATTTTCACCAAATGTGGAGGCTATTTCAGGAGTAATCTATCTGAATATATAGGCTTTGGCAAAAAAAATTTAAAAAAAAATCATTCTGGGAGATCCTAGAGAGCCTTCCTCAGAGATACCTAGTTTACACCAAAGCAGCAGACACGTAACATGGCAAGAGATTCCTTTGTCAGGGAGACATGTCTGAAGACAACACAGAGAACACGAGGAATGTTTCACATCGAAGAGCCAAATCCAAGGTCACCGAGGAAATGCTGGCCTGTCCTGGAGCAAATGCTTGTCAGATGGAAACACCCATCCATGCAACAATTCTCAGCTCAGCTCTCCAGAACAGGGTGACCTCCTAGCAACCGGCCTAATAGACCTCTCACACGTTTTCATTTGTTTAAAATGGGACATGGTTCGACGAGCTCAGCTTCACTTACCGACTATACCTGAATTACCTGAATTCTAGAAAACTATTTTGTTATAAAGCAGCTTACCGTTCAAGAGATTCTGCTCATTCTTTCTAGTGTATTTATAAGCTGCATTGAAATAATGGAGATCACGTTATAGATCTCACTCAATTAGCAGTTTCATCATAAACAGAATGGTTGTTTTGTAGTCCACTGCCACACCCAATGGTAGTCTCTCAAGTTCAAGGCCTTCCACAAATGGCCAGCACTATTTCAACTTTCTAGTCCATTAGTCCCGTGAAAGCCACAATGATCACAACTTAATTTACAACTACTGTAAAAACAAGACTCTTTGAGGTACAAAGACATGTTCACGCTGTTTAAAATATTTAAACCTACACGAATATGATGTTTACAATGAAGCGGATAGGAAATTATAACGATCTTAACATCTGTTGTCCAGCACAACAAGAATCTTCTCGTTTATTACTGGTGACTACAAAACTTAATGGTGTAACAATAAAATTTTTGACTTCCAACGGCCTAATGAGAGATCATCTGTGTTCGATATGAGGATGTGTGGAGCTTGATCTCCCACAGCAGAATGAAAACGTATCAACAAAAACTGGTAAATTTACCTCCTCTGAATTTCCAATTCTTCTTGGGATGGGCCATTTTGCACTTGGGCAGGTAGTTGTGAATTTTGTCTAGGCAATGTTGGCCCTAAAAAAGGGAGGGAAAAACATTATAGGTGAACATTATCCTGATATTCAGCTGGCTAGAGGTAAAACCACGAGAATAACATAAAAACCATCACGTATCTACAAACGCGTCTTCTTGTTGCTTAGCAAAATAAAGCATAAGCTTCCCGTAACACAGCAGCAAATGAGAGACTGCAAGCGTAATACCGTCACCGTCCCCAAAGGCTTGCTTGGAACAAATGAGGAAACATCCGCAATGAAGGGGGAAATGGACATTTATATATGACGAGCTGGAGGAAAACGGGGGTTCAATGAGCAGTGGGTAGGCGCCTAAGCTTGACATTTCTAAGACAATGACACATCCTCCCAGGAGGACCGGCTCATGAAGTGGAGAACTTAAAAAAAAAAAAAAAATGAGAAAAAAATCAGAATTCAAAACTCACCTAAATAGAACACTGGAAATGAAAAACAGGAGAGAGAGAGAGTGTGAGAACCTTCTTACTAGACTGATACATGCTAGCGCAGTTACCAATGTGCTCAGTTAAAGCTACCCTTCGCGTTTTAACGGCCTGGCATTGAGCACTGGTAAAAAAAATAAATAAAATGAAATGAAATAAAATAAAATATAAACATTGGCTAAGCTTAATATATAATTAACCTATTTGTCTGAATTTTTAATGCAACAGAGGTCATCTTACTTTTCATCTGGGGCGTTTTAAAAAAAAAAGAAACAAAAACACACACCAACCCTGCATTCAAATCCGCATGCTTCCTTCCGCCATGAGAAACCGTAATGGCCATCCATTCTTCCGTGTCGTGTACAAGGCAGAGCTATGTTTAGCATCGGGTAAAGAATGCCACTAAGTCATGGGACGTTTTAATGTCTCTGGATATAAAATCCAAATGTGTCACAAAATGAGATAAATGCTGGCCCTCACAGGCAATGCCGAGGGTTACAGCAGACCAGCTTTGCGATCGAATCCATTAAACGAGAGAATAAAGAAGTAGCCATCTTCCACTCTTGGGGAGAAATAGATGAGTAATGAATGACATGCTGTACATGTCTATGAATTCGTGTGCCAGCAAGTGCCCCACCAGGTATTTTAGAAGTGTTTCGTAAACCACTAGTATAAAAAAAGTTAATAAATGCTTCTCAGGTAAAGTCTCATCATCTACGAAGTCACAGCACAAAGTATTTTATACGAGTGGAGTAAACTTCCCAACCAGAAGAATAAGGCTCATTCAAATGTCATACAGAACTGGTTTATCCCGTGATAAATAATAATAATTAAAAAAAAAAAAACACACCACAATTTGATCTGAACTTACCTACTAATTTTGCCTCATCTCTTTAACACATATTTTTACGTTCATCATCTAATTTGTCCTCTAAAGACAAATCAGATGGCATCTGCAGTGAAGTATTTCATGAGGTTCCCTAAGACTCGGCTATTTTGATAACCACATGAAGGAAATATGAAAATCTACTAACCCCATGTGATCACTCACAACAACAACAACAACAAATAAAAAAGCATTTTAAGTCAAAATAAAATAGGCACTTAACTGTTTGCATCAATGAGAATACAGAACCTGGCTGGCGAGCAGACTGGAATGCTTTCCTTCTTGAGAACATGAACGCAACCATGTAAAAATACTGCCACAGCAAGCCATACACTCATGTTTAACACATTACAGGGCAAAGACGTCTCGTGTCTTTTTGGGGGTGCAGAAGAAGGTGGGAGGGCAACTTTGAGAAAACGTAAGTAATTTGGGGGAAATATCTTATATATCTGGTTATATTTATCCAAAAATGTTAAGTGGGCAAGGCACAAGGCTACTGTGGGTTAACTAGTTTTATAAAACAATGTTTGTGTATGTAAGTGAAGACCTGAGGCTGCTCAAATAATGAAACAGCTGGACATCAGCAGCTTACACGTCCTTGGCATCCATCTCAAAGAAGAGTGCAATTATTACTACATCTAGGGCGGGCATGTATCGCAACGATAATATTATAAATATATTAAAATCTACCCATGTAAGTTTTAACGCAAATATATAAACTTAAGAAGATATGTGAGCCCTGACCCATTTAGCTCATTGGATGGAGCACTGGCCTGGGAACTGAAGGGTCCCGGGTTCGATTCCGGTCAAGGGCATGTACCTTGGTTGCAGGCACATCCCCAGTAGGGAGGTGTGCAGGAGGCAGCTGATGGATGTTTCTCTCTCATCGATGTTTCTAACTCTCTATCCCTCTCCCTTCCTCTCTGTAAAAAATCAATAAAATATATTTTAAAAAAAGAAGATATGTGAAACTTTCAACTCAATTCCATTGGTTTTGTTAAACAGGTTTTTTTTTAAAAAAAAAAAAGAACAGCCCTGGCTGGTTGCTCAGTGGTTAGAGCGTTGGCCCATGGACCGAAGGGTCGAGGGCTGGATTCTGATCAAGGGCACGCGCCTCCTCTGCAGGCTCGGTGCTCGGACCCAGAGGGGGGCAACCAGTTGATGTGTCTCTCTCACATCAAAGTTTCTCTCTCTCTCTCTCCCCTCCCTCCCTCCACCCCTCTCCCTTCTATTCTCACTAAAAATCAATGAAAAAAAATATCCTCAGGTGAGTAAATAAATAAACAAACTAACAAAAGTTGATGTAACTCACAAAAGAATCTGAATGAGAAAAAGGATTTTTTTAAAAATTTTTTTTTTTAGCAATTCACAAACTGTTTTGGATTCTATTCTGAGTTAAAAGTTTACGCAGCAAACTTGTCTTAAAAGAAGTTCCTCTCCTGGCTGATATCACTCATAAAGATAATTTACTACAGTTTCTTCATGCAGCTGAGAAGTAAGGAAAAACCTCATGGAAGATCCTTTTTAAGTGTGGGGGGGAGGGAGGGACGGGGGGAGGGGTGTTCGATCCAAGAACAACTGAAAATTCTCCCTCCATGGCTCGATGGCTCTTTGTGCTGATGGGCTGTGTGTCTTTCCCTAGACAGCCTTTAACTGGGGGGCCGTGGAGGGTAAGGGTTCTCCTTGCCATGTCCCCGGATCTATATTCAATCTGGGGGGTCGTGTTTGATTCTTCTTCATCAATACTGTCAAGCCCCAAATGAGAGCACATTGAAATCCATGTGCATTTAAAGATGGTTTAAATGTATCATCAGCAGGAGATAAAAGAGTTCTAGGTAAATTACGAGCTTCGGGTACACAACGACACTTCGCCTCCTTGCCAAGCCTTCTCTGCCGGGTTAGACGATTCGTAAGTTCTACCAACGGCACCAACACGCCAACAGGAAGCTGCGACTAGGAGAGGGCGAGGCTGGTCAGCTGCCACCGTATTTCCTGGAACAGAACCATCCCTCACTTCACCATATTCCTGCATGGGGGTCTGTGTCCCCCCACACTGCAGACAAGGTCCTTTCCTAACCAGTGGGCAAATGACAATATTTTATGAGCATCATGTGCGGGTTAACGGTTCTCTTTTGGAAAAAAAGAGAAGAGCTAGATCACTGCTCGTTCCTACTATGTTATCATAAAAGAATAGCTACTTGAGGGTTAGTTTTCTCTCTTCTTACCACCGTCAAAACCAATGGTTGATCTTAATTTTTTTCCTGGCCAGAATTCATATAGCAAAGCGTGTGAATTACAATTTCTAATAAAGAAAATGTGTCCATGTCGCTGAAATGGTATTCTACAAATGATGGGAGTCACGAGCAGAATCTCTCCCTGAGCCAGGAATGAATGAATGGCAATTCAGTCTGGACTTCAATACTGAGTTCTGGCTAAAGTACATTGTACTCACTACAACATTTTAATTTTCACAAATATAATTTCCACAGATCACTTCAAAACACAGGGCCAAAAGACAAATAGGTGTTATTATACACAATACAATCAAGTTTAAGCTTAGCCATGTGGTAATTACAATGTTTGTACAATTCAAGATAATAATGGGGGGAAATCCGCTTTTTACCACATAATTTTACAACTTAAAAAAAAAATCCAACGTCCATTAAGGCTAGATCAATCCTCTCTCTGCAACTGGCTGAACTGTACTACTATTCTGCAGCGGGAACTCAACATATTCAGTAGCAAGTATAGAACATCAAGTAAGTTTTCCAAAAAGACTAGAGTCCTAAAAACATAAATACGAATAATCATCCATGGCTAGTTCAAAAGAGGGCCTGAAAGAAACCCAAAGAGGAGGCAGAAAATTCAGACTTTAAAGTTACTGATGAAACTTAATCTGCAATAATTGTGGATTCTGGGGGGAAATGGGGGAATTTATATATAGAGCCAAACAGGCCCACTGCTGTAACTGTGTCACCTGGAGCAATCATTAAATACAACAAGAGCCCTGACCTGACCGGTGTGGCTCAGTGGATAGTGTCGGCCTGTGGACTGAAGGGTCCCAGGTTCGATTCCGGTCAAGGGCATGTACCTTGGTTGCAGGCATATCCCCAGTAGGGGGTGTGCAGGAGGCAGCTGGTCAATGTTTCTCTCTCATTGATGTTTCTAACTCTCTCTCCCTCTCCCTTCCTCTCTGCAAAAAATCAATAAAATATATATTTTTTAAAAATTAGCAGTATATCATTTTATAATTTTATCTCATTTAAAAATCTGACCAGCTATACAGAAGTAAAAAAAAAAAAAAAAAGTATACATGAGTTAAAAAAAAAAAAAAGCTCTAAAATTTGTAAGTTACTTTCTGAACTTGGGTTTTCAAAACAGAAAGTTTTAGAATCAAATGAAGATAAAAAGAAATCGTGTGTGTGTGTGTGTGTGTGTGTGTGTGTGTGTAGATATAGCCTGTGTAAGGATAAGGATATGCATTTATCTGATTAATTGGAATTTGGGGTGGCTAAGTGACATATCTGGCTTGTCTATACAAACAATACATATATGTACACACTTCTGAATAGGAGAGTGACAGAAAACACTCTATAAAGCCTAAATTCACGCCTAAGCCACAAATACCTACACTACCGAGTAAAAGGAGGCTGTTGGGTCAGAAATCAACCTACGAAAGCAAGTAAGAGCTTACGTCTGCCTGGTAACCTGCACACCTTACAAACTCAAGTTCAGCAAAAGCTCCCTCCCAATAAGGCACATGGACATCCCCCAAATCATAGGAAGATGGATTTCCCCTTAAACTCCAAATTAAAAGACCGCTCTCCAACAAAATAGTTAAAAATGAAAACGAACAAACAAAAAAAAACCCACTCTCGTTGGAGTTAAGCTCTAAGATCCTGGTTCTAAATAAATCCTCGCTACTCAAGGATGCCAACTCAAAAGCTGACCGAATCGCCTACGGGAACCACAACGAATATCATGACATAAAAAAAAAAAAAAAAAACCACGGAGCTGGCTGCATTACCCCCGATACCACAAAACCTGCCCATGGCCCTCAGGAAAGGAAAGGGATGGAGATGCGCGGTCAGGATGGAGCACGGCTTGGAAAAGGAATGGAAACAGAACGTAGCTTACCACAGAAAATACATCCCAAATTAGTGCTCTCCTGGCTGCCAGCCACCTTGCTCTGGGCTGCAACAGACACCTGGGTGTTAGAAGCTCCGACGGACCGGGGGCCATCCGAAGAACTTGGCACTGACACAGACTAGAAGGCGCTTGGAAAGGTGCAACACGTTTTTTATAACACACTTCCTCCCTGGACCCGCCTCCTGGGAGCACTGTCATGTCCTCAACGCAACCTCTCGGACATTCGCTTTCTCACAAAGTGGTGGGCAGCCCTGACCGGTGTGGCTCAGTGGATAGAGCGTCGGCCTGAGGACTCAAGGGTCCCAGGTTCGATTCCGGTCAAGGGGCATGTGCCTTGGTTGCGGGCACATCCACAGTGGGGGGTGTGCAGGAGGCAGCTGATGGATGTTTCTCTCTCATCGATGTTTCTAACTCTCTCTCCCTCTCCCTTCCTCTCTGTAAAAAGTCAATAAAATATATTTAAAAAGTAAATAAAAAAGTGGTGGGTAATCTTATTTGGGGAGATCTTACCGGGATTGGGCCTAAACGGGCAGTCGGACATCCCTTGAGGGGTCCCAGATTGGAGAGGGTACAGGCTGGGCTGAGGGACAACCCCCCTCCGTGCACGAATTTCGTGCACCGGGCCTCTAGTAAAATATATATATAAAAAAAAAAGTAAATAAAGCTGCGGTATAGGAAGTCAGGATCTCTGGCCATGAGAGGGAATGTCATGGTATCTACCCTCTCTTTTAGTATTGCTCACTTAGGAGAAGTGGCAGCTGGAAAAAAAATTTTTTTAGGGTAAATGCTTCAACTTAACACGATAAATACTCATTTCTACTAGTGGGGAAAAGACCAAAGCCATTTTAAACAGCCTACAGCAGGTAAAGTGTTTTATAGTCACGGATATGAAATAAGAATATCTTCATTTGCTTTCCACTTTGGAAAACATCAAAACTATTCATTGTTTTGCCAAGCCACATTTTATTGTTTTTCTCTCTCAATATTATATATATATATATATACACATATTTAAAATGTGTGGCGACATCAAATAGCCTTTTAATATTTAGGCTCCCTACATTAAAATTTACCTTAAGCATGAAGTAAATTCTCTTTATGAGACAAAACTCAATGAGAAGAGGTGATAATTAATGAAAAGGGCTTATATAAAATCAAGGTGACATTCAAAATTGAGGTGGAAAAAAACAAGATCAGATTTTTTTTTTTTAGTGTTATATTAGCGACATTCGACAAAATCCTATAGAAATTCTTCTCAGCATGGGAAAGACTTTTTTCCATTGTTATTAACCAGAAACAATAAACAGGTTAGAAATATATCGACTTTAAAAAGTCTACATAAAGGCAAACAAGACAGTATTTTAGATTTCCTCTAAAACTGTATTCCTCAAATAATATAATTTATACTAATTAAAGTTTGCACAGAATCAGACCCAAACCAATTTATATTTAAAGAATACACATCTGAAAATGGTCATAAATCTTAAAATTCAGGATGTTTTCATCACATTTAAAAATTAGATTTAATATAGTCCAATTAAGCATCAATCTTGTTTTAAAACTATTTTTCAGCAGGTATTCTCAAACACAAACAAAATAAAGACTGATAAATGTCCCCTTTGCTAAGTACTTCCGACCACCCAACCTATTATTAAAGTCACATGCACAATATTTACAGCAATGACCAAAAAAAGGACCACAGGCATACATATAAAACGGCTACCAAACTAATTAGATCATCCCAAAAGAGATGAGCAATTTAGAAATTTTTCAACAATTCCATTTTAAATTCAAACTTTAAGAAACTCTGCCTTACCCATGTTTGTAAATGGCTACTTCTACAAAGCCTTTCTGAAATAAAACGTGCCTACTAGTCTTCAAGTTTTAACCCCTTCGGTTCCTTTAATTCACATTTAATGGGGAGTGGGGAACAGAAGGCAAATATAAAAACTTACAAGAAAAACCTGAGAAATTATCTCGTCTCTGACAGCAGAGAAATGACCACGGTCCATCACCGATCATTTTGGCAAAAAAAAAATCATCTGCCAATTGTCACAATGCAGGGGAACCATGGTTACTGCACGAGACAAAACATTTTAGACCAGAAACTCCCAATCTTGTCCCAGTTTAAACCATCATGCGCCACTCTTGCGTTTGGTATCTGTCTCTGAGCACCTTCTTCCCACTGACTTCTACTTCTTACCATCATCGTGTCAGGAAAAAATACTGATCTCAATTCTGAATTCTACGGCAGTTTGCATTTCCCAGAGATACTAAATTATTCATTGCCTCATCCGCGTCCCGCTAACAGCATTTCCTGCTTCATATTGATGCGACGGACTCTCCTCTGGCTCAGCCAGGGAGGAGGGTGGGATCTGGGAAAAGAACATTCCCTGTCCAGACAAGTCAACTCAGCAAGGCGGCGACACAGCAGAATTCGTTTCAGCATCGATATTCCATCGAGCTCACATTTCACCTGGAAAGGGAATTTTTCCCCTTTAAGTGAGCCCTATGAAAATAGGCTTCGGACCAAGATAAAGTAGGACGGGCCCTAAAGAAAAACAGGAACTGAGGATCGTGTATCCAAAAAGCAACGTGTACTGTGTATTTAGACTGAAGGAGAAGAAAAATGGCCATCAGCTCCTCTCACCTTACAATGGCCGTGTGCTGGGGGTTCGTTTATTTCTAACGGAGTCTGTGAAACTGCCCGTCTCTTATTTCTCGGGCTTCTCCCCCTCCCTTTTTTTTTTTTTAAATATAAAAAGCATATTCTTTTTTTAAAAATATATATTTTATTGATTTTTTAACAGAGAGGAAGGGAGAGAGATAGAGTCAGAAACATCGATGAGAGAAGATGAAAAACATGGATCAGCTGCCTCCTGCACGACCCCCACCGGGGATGTGCCCGCAACCAAGGCACACGCCCTTGACCGGAACCGAACCTGGGACCCTTCAGTCCGCAGGCCGACCCTCTATCCACTGAGCCAAACTGGTTTCGGCTCCCCCTGCCTTTTATTTATTTTTTTAAAAAATATATTTTTATTGATGTCAGAGAGGAAGGGAAAAGGAGAGAGAGAGAGAAACATCCATGATGAGAGAGAATCATTGATTGGCTGCCTCCTGCACGCCCCACACTGGGGATGGAGCCCGCATCCTGGGCATGTGCCCCTGACCGGGAATCGAACCGGTGACCTCTTGGTTCCTGGGTCGACCCTCAACCGCTGAGCCCCACCCGGCTGGCCTCCCCCTGCCTTTTAACATTCTTCACCATCACGTGTTTTGCATGAGCAGGGTAATGCAGACACGTGAGTGACATGTTAGTAGCAGGGAGTGCAGGCTGCTGGGATGTAATCTATCGCTACCTATAATTACCACAGTAGACCCTTTGCATTCACGTTTCACACCATCAGAGGTTTCCACCGTTAGCAGTGAGTCCCAAGGCCATTTGTAACGGGGAGAGGACCTGTCTCGGCATCTTTTCTGAGGATGAAACGAGGCAACGCTGGCTCAGAGCCGGCTCTCTTTCCATCGGCACTCTGCAAAGCTGGTCTGTCCCCTGCACAAAATCAGCATCCAAATGAGCAGCGTCCACACTTCTGTCCGTAAGGCCCCCGGGGATGACCTTCATGGTTGCAAAGTCCTACGAGATGCACTTTTGAGAGGGAATGGAAGCAAATGTGTGTGTGGGGGCTCTAAGGTACCTAGAGCCGCCTGGAGGAAGGCACGGCAGTGGTATGGCTGCCTCCGTTAAAAAAAAAAAAGAAAAAGTCAGGTACTCTTGGCCTGGACAGTGGCTCAGTCACCAAGAAAACACAGGACTGAGGATCCTCAAAAATATGAAAAGAAAACGACCACAGGATCCAGCAATCTTACTTCTGGCTGTGTACCCAAAGGGAAGGAAACCAGGATCTCAAAGATTTCAATCTGAGTGTCCATCAACAGATGGATGGATAAGGAAGATACACATACCAGACACATACGTGTGCATACATATAAAAGGACTGAGAATATGTATAATGTGCCCCCAAAAAGGCATAAACACATTTGAAGTAGTTATAAAGGCCGTGTTTATTAAAACACATTTCATTTGTAAAATGGGGCTATCAGCCCTACCTGGCGTGGCTCAGTGGTTGAGCGTCGACCCATTCACCAGGAGGTCAGGGTTTGAGTCCCGGTCAGGGCACATGCCCAGGTTATGGGCTCCATCCCCAGTGTGGGGACATGCAGGAGGTAGCTAAGCAATGATTCTCTCATCATTGATGTTTCTATCTCTCTCTCCCTCTCTAAAATCAATCATTTTTTTTTTAAATTGAGTTAGCAGCTGTTAAAGTGTGTAAGCATTTTTTGGGGGGATACCATGTATACTATATTATGTATAAATATACCATATACAATGAGTGGCCAGATTATTATGATCTCTGAACGCATAATAATCTGGCCACTCAGTGTGTGTGTGTGTGTGTGTGTGTGTGTGTGTGTGTGTATGTGTATATATGTCATACACACACACACACACACACATATATATATACACATATATATATATTAGAGGCCCGGTGCGTGAATTCGTGCATGGGTGGGGTCCGGCCAGCCTGGCCAGGGGGAGGGGACATGGGCGGTTGGCCGGCTTGCCTGCTGGTTGAACTCCTGGTCGAGGGGACAATTTGCATATTAGCCTTTTATTATATAGGATATACACTGAATGGCCAGATAATTATGCGTTCAGAGATCATAATAATCGGGCCAATGTATACTATATATCTATTTATATTTACATACATACATATGTGTGTGTGTGTGTGTATATATGTATGTATGTATGTGTGTATATCCTCAGTCCTTACATACACTCTCTGGCAGAGATAGAAAGTAAATTAGTGGTTGCCAGGAGCTGAGAAGTATGGAGGAATTGGGAGTGGGTCAGGGTGTGAGGTGGTGATAATGGCTTAAGGGCACAGGCATGATGAAAATGTTCAAAAAGTGAGAGCAGCGCTAACTGCACAGCCCTGTGAAAATACTAAAAACCACTGAATTGTACACTGAATGGGTGAACTGCATGGCACGTGGAAAAGCTCAGTAATAATAATAATAATAATAATGATAATAATAATAATAATAATAATAGAGTGTTGTGCTGTGCTCTTCATCTGAGAAGTGATTACAACCCCAAGTTGAAAAGGATCTCCGTGCCTTTCGCCTCCCCATTCCAGAAAACCTTAGAAGGAATGGCCTCTGGTGGTGGGACGTTAGCCCACGTGACCGTCTCTCTCTGCCTCTCCGCACTGCTTCCATTTTTAGAAGCAGCCCCATCAGAAACACCAGCCTTCCTCCCCTCGGAGAACAAAACGCTGTGCTGGGAACCGGAGTTCTTTCAGGCGGGGCTCTGGCCGGCTCCGGTTTCCGACGAGAGAACTGAATGTGAACCACGAAGGAAGTGACTGATGACACCAACGTGACCGTGACCGTGACCGAGTGTCGGCGGGGACGGCAGTGCCGGGGCCCAGGGGCCCCTCCAAAGGCCGGGGCGGGTCTGGGGAGGCGCGCGTTTCAGCGGGAAGGACAGCCAGAGGCGCGGCGGAGGCCAGGGCTCTGAATGCCCATCCACTGAGGCCGGTGCACGGAGAACCAGCGCTGTCCCAGTTAAACCAGGACAGCGGCCTGCCCCGCCCTGGGAGCCCTGGCGCCGGGCCCTTCTCCGTCTCACTGCACCGGAGCTCACGCTCTTCATCGGCCAAACCCAGAAGCAGCTTCTGTCCAAAACGACGATGCCCACATTTTTACTTTGTGAAATTAAAAATACATAAAATTTTATAATAGTTTTTTTAAAAAATTAATTCTTTTGCCCTTGCTCAGTGGATAGAACGTCAGCCTGCGGACGGAAGGGTCCCAGGTTCGATTCAGGTCAAGGGCACGTGCCCGGATTGTGGGCTTGATCCCCAGTAGGGGGCGTGCAGGAGGCAGCCGATCAATGATTCTCTCTCATCATTGATGTCCCTATCTCTCTCTCCCTCTCCCTTCCTCTCTGAAATGAATAAAAAGATATTTAAAAAAATAATTCTGTTGAATACATAAAAGTTAAACTGGGTTTGTTTACCTCATGTGGAGTTTATGAAGTAAAATTACATCTAAGTACAGTTACTGGCGTGGGCCGTCAGCAAGAACATAAAAATAAATTTGTTCTACAGACTAAGCATCATTAGCTTCAGTCTCAGAAATGTACTTCTATCCCTAAAAATATGTCATTATACCCCTAACAATATGTATTTTATCTTACGTCTCTTTAAAAAAGATTACTCTATCCCTGGCCAGTTTGGCTCAGTGGATGGAGCGCCGGCCTGCGGACTGAAAGGTCCCGGGTTCGATTCCGGTCAAGGGCACATGCCCAGGTTGCTGGCTCAATCCCCAGTAGGGGGCGTGCAGGAGGCAGCCGATCCATGATTCTCTCTCCCTCTCCCTTCCTCTCTGAAATCAATACAAAATATATATATTTTTTAAAAATTTACCCTAATTAGCAGGCCACAAATTTGATATGCGAAGTCAAATATGATGGGATGTTGCTTACATGAAACATCAATATATTCAAAGAAAATGAAAAAGGCCACCACCGAAGTGGCCATCGCCGTGAAAGGCACAAACTGTGCAAGGACCCGGATGTAGGAGCATGTGTTTACTGAATACAGAAGGACCAGCTCACGAAGGAACCGAAAGTCACATGGAGGAGTCTGTACTTCCTTCTCAGAGCAATGGAAAGCCACGACAAGAGTATCTGGTGGACACACAGTAGGTATGCAGACATCCCCCCTGCCTCCGACGAACAGAAGGTGGATCCGAGGGAGACTCGAGACCTATTTCCTGGGAAGCAATGTCCCTCATGTAGCCAATCTCTTCGTTCCAACGGGCGCTCAGAGAAACATTTAAATCGATGGGGACCGGTGACCCTAAATCTGAACACGGAAAGGTGATTTTGTGTTGAGTACAGGGTGACCAAAGTAAAGGTCAGGTCAGTATTTGCACACGAGGCTGCAAGATAAACACGTATTCCTTCCTACGTGAGTGGCACTGTCATTGCCATGTACCCCTGAACACTTCCAGAAAACGGAGGTCATCTGTTTTCTAGCACGCATCACCTCCGAAATGGCAAAAAAAAGTCCACATAAATAGCAGGTCTACCTTCTGAGAATTATTTCTGGTATCGCTCCATGAGCAGGGTGCTATTTTGGCTTATTCCGCTTTCTGACCTCTCTCTGTGCCACTTACGGTACTTACACTGCCTATACGTTTCTGACCCTGTCTTTTTTTCTCTGCACAATGAACAGACCCTGAAGGTCGACAATTCTGAATTCTTCATTTTTGTTTCTCATAGCATGTAACATCGTTATCTTATTAGGAGTATAAATCATTCAGTTCGCTGTGATTTTTCTTCTTTTAGATGATGAGACCATCTACCTCTTGGGCATTTTGTATGAATTTATAAACTATGTCACAATATGCTTTTTTAAAAATATTTTTTATTGATTTCAAAGAGGAAGGGAGAGAGGGAGAAAGGGGGAGAAAGGGAGAGAAAGAGAGAGAGAGACATCAATGATGAGAGAGAGCCATCGATCGCTGCCCCCTGCACACACACACACACACACACACACACACTGGGTTGGATCAAGCCCACAACCCGGGCATGCACCCTTGACCGGAATCGAACCCGAGACCCCTCAGTCCGCAGGCCAATGCTCCATCCATTGAGCCAAGCCAGCCGGGGCTCACAATATTCTTTATATGTGAAATACTGTTTTCAAAAATACCACTATTGAATACCATCTTCCGAAGTTTGGTTAGAATTTCCCTCTCTTGCCTCGATCATGGAACAGGAACGCCCAATGTGAATTCAGAGGCCACCGCACCCGTGTCCACATGCTCTTTGCTGAACACAAGCATGGACAACCCATCCCACTTGCAGACGGATAGAAGCACGTGCACAATTAGGAGGTTTGGCTGCCAATGTGTGTTGTGACTGGTCTCACCGGAGTGCAAGTGGGTCCTGCAATTCATTTCTTAGCACCAGCGGACAACAAGAGAGACTACTGTATTAAAGCTTCTTCCTACCCTCTGCATCTTCGTTCAAAGATGAAGAAGTCTTACAAAAAGGTATCAGAACCCAGCTCAGTGGCGTAGCTCAGTGGTTTACAGTTGACCTATGAACCAAGAGGTCATGGTTCGATTCCCGGTCAGGGCACATGCCCGGGTTGCGGGTTCGATCCCCAGTAGGGAGCGTGCAGGAGGCAGCCATTCCATGATTCTCTCTCATCATGGATGTTTCTCTCTCTCTCCCTCTCCCTTCCTCTCTGAAATCAATCAAAAAATTAAAACAAAAAACGGTATCCGAAATTTTGACTGTTTAACATCCAGCAAATGTTTCTCTAATTTATGCGCAACATACACTGAGTGGCCAATTATCATCTCTGAATGCATAATAATCTGGCCACTCAGTGTATATCCTATATAATAAAAGGCTAATATGCAGATTGTCCCCTCGACCAGGAGTTCGACCAGCAGGCAGGCCGGCCAACCGCCCATGTCCTCTCCCCCTGGCCAGGCTGGCCGGACCCCACCCATGCACGAATTCATGCACCGGGCCTCTATATATATATATTAGAGTCCCATCCTCCTCCTCTCCATCTCTGGCCAGTAGACACATTTCTCCCCTTCCTGGCCTGTCCATTCCATCTCACTGAGATACGGAGAGAGGATGAATGGGAAAACCAGATCGGGGCACAAATGCCAGTTGTGCCCCTGGCTAGCGGTGGGCCTTGGGGCAAGCCCGGTCCTTCTGTCAGCCCTGAATCACACCCTACAACAAAGACAGCACCACCAACCTCGTATTAAAGATGATCAGGGATATCAGGTGCCCGATTAGGACCCGGCACACGGCAGGGACCCGGAACCAGGTCATGCCTGCCTCACAGCTGCTCTCGTGACTAAAGGAGAACACGCGTCGAAGGCACTAAATGCAGGTTTGCCATGCCCTCTTCTCTCGGTTCCTTCCCCCTTCAGACGTGTCACTTCAGGCCTCATCCTTCCCACCGAGATTATCACCACCGCGTCCTCGTCTGACCTCCATGCTTGTAACCACACACCAGCCCATCACATCCGGTCTAAAGCACCAGCCCGATTAATCACATCACACGACTGCCCCACCCACCACGTAACATGCGCGCTCCTCAACCTTCCCAAACGTTCCAGCCTTGCCTCTTAGGGTCCCCCCCCCCGCACCCCCAATCCATATTCTCATGCCCACGCCCTACACCGTCCATCTGCTGCTTCCCAGCTGCTCCTTGGCGCTCTCATGCCACCAAGCCTACCAGAAGGTTCTGGGAGCCTACTCATTCTTCAAGATGTAGCTCAAACATCATCTCCTCTTCAGAGAGCTCCTTAACCCTCTCCCTCTCTTCAGTCCCAAAGGCCTGTGCACCCTTCCCAGCCTCTCACACAAGGGGTTCTAATTTTGCTGACCTTGACTCTAGCAGCTCCCGCCCAACTGTGAAATCCTGGGAGGTAAGGAATAGGCCGGATCATGTCAGTATGACTCCCAGCGCCTAGGGCGGTATGTATGCGCAAAACACGCGTGACCGTTTTTTGTGATATAACCTTCCTACTGCTCTCATGACTCGTGGCAGTGTGGAAAACAGCCGTGTCACTACAGAGTGGCATCTCCGTGTTTATGTGTATTTATAAAACCTAAAGAAAATTTCGAACACGCGGATATCTCTGAGTATGTTCTCGTTTTCGGTAGATTTGTGGGTGTGTTTTTTTAAATCTAGCAGAAGCAGTGTTACCAATGGCAAAATATTAAAGATTTCCTTCATACAAAGGTAGGCTTAAGCTTAGGTGAGCAGAACACGGCAGGATAATCTCCCTGGCGAGGCATGATTTTTCTTTTAAAAAATAATTTTAAAAAGAAATCATTTCCTGCCCTAACCGGTTTGGCTCAGTGGATGGAGCATCAGCCTGCAGACTGAAGGGTCCCAGGTTCGATTCCGGTCATGGGCATGTCCCTTGGTTGCGGGCACATCCCCAGTAGGGGGTGTGCAGGAGGCAGCTGATGGATGTTTCTCTCTCATCGATGTTTCTAACTCTCTCCCTTCCTCTCTGTAAAAAAACAATAAAAAAAATATTTTAAAAAAATCATTTCCTGTCTTCAAATGACTTCCACCTTTTCCAAAATGAAGCATGGTGCAAACTGACCTCTACCAATCATCGCAAGGACTGACTTTATATTCTATATGACCCGTAACTGTTGTCTGCACAATTGCTATACATGTACTTGATACATAATGTAGAAATCCCAAATGTCAGTCTGAATAAAGCGTTTTGAATGCACTTGTTCAAAATCTAGTCCATCGCTCCATTAGGCAACGGAAACAGATAAACTGTAGCATTTGGTATAAGGAAAAACACTACTTCAACTCTTTTTTAAAAAAAAATGGTACAACATGTGATTTTTGTTTCTTAAGTTCCAAATATAACTCACTGTATTTGGTACCTCCTGTACTTTCCAGGCTATTCGGTAACTGCACAGCGAGTTAAAAACAAAGTCACGGACAGCATGCCTGCCACCCCCCCTTTTCCTAAGAAATGGAAATAGTAAGCACGTATAGGACACCTTGCAAAGGTCAGCGTGAGGATCCCCAAAGGAAGCTACTTTCTTATTAATTTTATTAAAGAACGTGTTTGAGGATTTAGAGGATTTAGGGAGCAAGGGAGCGAGGAAGAGAGGATTGCGGAATCATTGGTTTTGGTAAAAAAAAAAAAAATACAGGTTAGTGACGTTCAGATCCTGCTCTGGAGACCCACACGTGCCTCAGTGGCTATGGACTCCCAACCCCCCCACATGAACCAGAGAAGCTCCCCCTTTCTGTTTTGGCCTGTTTATGCGCCGAACTTCTGAAAACATTACTTGAACAAAAGTGTCCGTGACTTTAAAAAGTCTGAAAATCGCTAAGAAGGACTAACCAACGTTCAATGGATAATACGGACGTTAACACCTAATAAAAACAATAAACAGAAGCATTCACTATGAAAAGAGAAATGGTTTTAAAAAGTGGTAAGACATGAAGGAGCAGGAGAGACGAGTATCTGTAGTTGCTTTATCGTCATGGGCAAATGTTTCTTTTGCTTCTGATCACGGACTTCTGGGGCCTATTATTTGTTCAGGGAGTCGACACGGAGGTTTAACCTTTTTCAACTTGGTTTTGGCAGATAGACAATGGGTGGCTTTAGCAAGGAACGGGCTGTGAGCCCAAAGCAAACAGCCGTGGAAGGGAGACGGTCCAGATGAGAGGCGACAGTATTGGTAGGTTTGTTTGGGTGGGTGGGAGGGGGCCTGCAAAATGAACCTGGGGTAGAGAACAGACCTCACCTACTTCATGGAGATTGACAGAAAAACGTCAGTCCTTCCCCAAGGGCCTTTCTGATTCTTAGCATCTATCACCTCCCAGGCCTCCACTTCCAAACCAATTAATGGCATCAAAAGTCAGAAATCAGCCCTAGCTGGTTTGGCTCCGTGGATAGAGCGTCGGCCTGCAGACGGAAGGGTCCCGGGTTCGATTCCGGTCAGGGGCCCATGCCAGAGCTGCGGGCTCGATCCCCAGTAGGGGGCTTGGAAGAGGCAGCCAACCAATGATTCTCTCTCATCACTGATGTTTCTCTCTCTCTCTCTCCCCTCTCCCTTCCTCTCTGAAATCAATACAAATTTTTTTTTAAAAAAAATCAGAAATTAGTGTTTCACTACAGTAATTTATGAAACGTCATTTTCTAAATAGATCAGACTATGAAAAACGCCCACCAAATGCTTTGTTTTCTCTGATGAAAAAGCTATGAATCCAAAGCCTCTCTGCCAATGGCTTGGGCCATGACAAGGATGGACCAACTTCTTCACCTCTCTCTTTCCTCAGCCCACAGTACGACCGGCTGAGGTTGCGACAGAGCAGAGAATAGTGGCTCAAAATAATCTAAGAAGAATCTAGTACATTTTTTTTTTGCCTTTTCAAAATGCTTGTGTAGCCCATCAGATGAGGGGTGATTTTCCCATTTGCCAAACGTTCTACAATGTGGAAATTACAGAGAATGTAATTGAGTCTCTCCCCATTAAGACTCATTAATTTAAAAATATCAAGGTCAGAAGAAAAAAACATTAATTAGCATTTGCATGTTGAAAGCACAAATGTATTACTACATCCTGATAAAAACAATCCTTTCCATTTGGTTAAAAAACAACAGCTGACGACTAAACAATTTTAACTACTTTAAATTAGTAACATTTCGCTCCTAATAGTAGTAAATACTCTTTTTTGAAGGTTTAGAAATTAAAATTAAAATGCTACCTTGTTCCAAACATGGGGAAGCCAAATGATTGTCATACATATATGCTGCCTAAACTTTGGCCCTTTAATTTTTTTACTATGTAGTTAAGATATTAAGAACCACAATTCTCGGTTCTTTCCCATGATAACACTATGGCGACAGAAAAGCAATTCTACAACAGAAGGCTGATACAATATTGACGCCTGTAGGGTAAGTACAGTGACTTCCGATCATCTACACGCAAGACTACATACATGCAGACTTTTCTATGCTATTTTTCTGGACTTACAGACAAACCAGGAGAAGTTCAGTCATTTATTTCCTCAAAACAGATAACATATGAGAGCTGTGTACCAATTATTTATAGAGATATTAATTTGCTCAAAGGAGATCTAATATAAATCATCGATAGGCATAATACATGACTTCCAGCAAGCTTCCAAAAATGTCTTCTTTGAAATTCACATTTGAAATAAACTAACAAATGGGCTAGAAGTTTCGATCCTTTTTACAACGAGGGAAGGAATAAGTAAAATTGAGTGTGTCTGTAATAGGTTTCAAAATTCTCTACCTTCAACAAAATGTCAAATGACTATAGAAGTCATTCCTTTAAAATACATAAATTTTGTTCATGGAATATTTATGTCCTATGGGTCACTATGAAATACACGGTGCAGGCAAGAGAAATCACAGTTGTACTGTTTTATGTATAGCATCTGTTTGCTGATAATAAAAGCTATCTCCCCAAAGAGAACAAATACTTGGGTGTATTTCTTTTTCTGTTCTTTAAACAAAAATAGAGCCCATCTCTGATACATATACAGCCTTAAATCCTGGAGGTGTATTTTTTTGTGGTGTTTTTTTTTTATTAAGTTAATTATTTCTACATTGCTGTCTAACCACCGTGCAGTCAGGGGAGATGCAATTCATAGCAAATACCACCTGAGGGCACTCCTGAAATTGTGAAACAACTTTTGGAATCAAATTGTTCATGACGAGGATGCAGGAGACCTCGTCCTACTTGAGGTTCAAAGGCCTCAGTGGTGGCTAAAAAACATGCTTCAGAAACCACGTGTTTCTTCATAAAATCTGAGATGAAGATAAATGTGCATAATTGTGATCTACTGCATAGTCTCTGGGCCTCACCGTCCTTGCACCAAAAGTTGAGGTTCTACAGCAGGAGGAACAGAAAACTAGGTCGCTTTCCAACGAAAAGCATTTAAAAATGACCAGTGAACCCATCTCCTACGACTGTCCTTCCAGAATCCATCTTTACATCGACAAATAAAAAAGTTCACATCTCTGCAGAGAATAACGTCACACACACATGTGATTTACAAGTTGGTCAGAAAAGGTCTGTGTTAACTGACAGACGGCACTTCGGTTCAAGGAAACAAGCCAACCGCGGGGCCCTTACCTGCTTCCTGCGAATTCAACACTTCTAAGGCATGCATCATGGCACTTGCAAAAACATTGGCATCCTCTTTGCTGCCAAAGTTGAGACCATACACCTGTCTAGCGTCTCGCCACTGGTGGAAGGTCTGTGTAGCTTGATTGTACTTCAACCCTTTAGGAATGGCACAATTTATCACCACCTAAAAGACAGTAATTCTTTTTAAAGTCAAGCCAATAAATGGCAACATCAACAGAGTCAACAAATCCTGATTGAAGCGGTATTCATTCATTCATCCTTAGCGCTGTGGTGGAGGCAGGAGGGCTCCCGCCACTGCCACCGCCACCGCCACCGCCGCCACGCTCATCAGCCCTGAGCCCGGCTTCTGGCTGAGTGGCGCTCCCTCTGTGGGAGCACACTGACCACCAGGGGGGCAGCTCCTACGTTGAGCGTCTGCCCCCTGGTGGTCAGTGCGCGTCATCACGACCAGTCTTCCACGGTCCACCGTTCCGTCAATTTGCATATTAGACTTTTATTGTATAGGATTTTCATTCTCCATATATTTTAACCCCCATAAAGCACTATTTTTAGCTTTGTACAGTCAATAACATCAACACTTATGCTTTCTGGTGCTTTTTAACCCTTTGCACTCGGATGTCGAGTGTGACTCAACATGGTTAGCAGTAGAATAAAGGAATCGAAAAAAGCAAGCGAGTGCAAAGGGTTAATCCTCTACCCTCTTCAAGCTTCTGTTGGGACTGTTTTTTTTGAACTTGAAGAATCTCTTCCACCGTAGATCTGGCGAGGAAGTCTCTCCATTTTTTTCTGTCAGAATGTATCTTTATTTCACCCTCATTTTTTGAAGAAAATTTGTGTTAGGTACGGAATGTTAAGTGGTCACTCACTGCCTTACAGTCATTTGAAGCTCACTGCCTCCCAGCTCTTGATTCTATGGAGAAGTCAGTCAGCTGACAGTTGATGGTTGCTACTTTAACGGTATCTGATTTTCAAGGACAGCTCGAGAGTTTCGCCTTGTATTTAGTCTGCAGTGATTTTAACACAAGGGGTTCCTATAGGGCTTTCTTGGTACTGATTTCATCCCTTTTGAAAACTCTTCTTCATTCTCTCTTCAGTTCTTGCTCTGCCCCAGTCTCCCCTCTCCTCTGGGATTCTGCCTACACAGACTCTACACACCTTCTCACTGTATTCCCTTATGTCTCCCCTAAGCTCTTCGTGCATTACCTATTTCTGATTATCTTAGCTGAATTCAGTCTGAATTTTTTTTCCTGACCTCTATTTCAGTTTACTAATTCTTTTTAGCTATTTCTAATTGGTTGTAAAACAAAAACAAAAAAATAAACACCATCTCTGAGTTAACAGCAGTTATTTTATTTATTTTTATTTTTTTTAAATCTTTATTGTTGAAAGTATCACATGTCCCCTTTGTTCCCCCTGCACCCGTTCTAACCCACCCCCGCCCCCACCCCTGCCCCAGGCCTTAAATTTCCATTTTGTTCTTTTTTTCAAGTATCCAGTTCTCTGCTGAAATCCTCAATCTGTATTGTATTTCCTTGAATGCACTAAGCATAGTTATTTTAAAGTCACTTCCTGATAGTTCCATTAACTGGATCCCAGGGGTCTGTCCTATTGCTGTTTCTTTCTCCTGTCTCCTCGTATGCCTGGGTATTCTGATTGAGTGCCAGACACTGCATATGGACAATTTTAAGGAAATGTTAATGCCTACGATGATGATATTTCTCCTTTCTCTCCCCCGCCCCCCCACCCCAGGGAAAACGTACATTGGCTTCTGGCAAACAGCTAGGGAAACGAACAGTCTTAAATCACCTTAATCCAAAAGTAATGGAAATGACTGTGGCTGGTCTATGAGGGCCCGTCTAATTCAGAGTCACACTTCTTCCCAACATGTGGGAGGGACTTCTGGGCCCCAAACCATGGCCTGCGAGGCTTCCCACACAGCCCTCCCTCTTTCGCAGGGCCTAACCCCCCATGTTTGCTCTCCTAGTCCCCGGACTCGTCCCCAAACCTGCTCAGTTTCTCAGTTTCCTCTTTGGAAATGGACATGGGCCTCTACTACACAGGTCCAAAGCTGGGTTCACTCCTATTAGATCATAACTTACTATGTTTCTTTCCCCATTCTTTACCGCATCTTTCTTTCAAGGTTGGGAACCTTATCACGCTCGTGAAACCTAATCACAGCGCCTAGAGCACAATAACCACTTAATAAATGTAGGGAAACGGAATCTGTTAATATATGTTTATGTAATTTGTACACGCTCCATTCTACAAATAAATGATGGGTG
Source organism: Eptesicus fuscus (assembly GCF_027574615.1). Taxonomy (NCBI): domain Eukaryota; kingdom Metazoa; phylum Chordata; class Mammalia; order Chiroptera; family Vespertilionidae; genus Eptesicus; species Eptesicus fuscus. Next base: position 6,223,095 of record NC_072496.1, on the reverse strand, counting down.
ATTTTTTTTTTTAAATGGATCTTACTACAAAAAGTTTAGGTGTTAATAAATTATAATAACATGTTTCCACTTTAGGAAAGGCCGATAACCATTGAGAAGTGTAACGAAGGTACTCTGGAATGAGAGGAAAGCAATTTTTATTAGCTATACTCATAGGTACCGTATCATTTTGTTACTTGAAGTATTTTTATAAAATTTTCTTTTCTTTTATATACTGATCTTGTATCGTAATCATAGGGGCAACCTTGCTGAACAGTCTTATTAGTTGTAATATTTTATCTCTGTAGATAACTCTGGATTTTTTATGTAGAAAACTGTATCATCAGTGAATAAAATGAGTTCTACTACTTCTTTTATACTCCTTCTAGCTTCTAATTCTTCATCTTTATATCACTAGGTTACCTCCTCCGCAATGCTCAATGAATGAAAGCGATTCAAGTTGAAATCCTCAACGTATTCCCGAGTTTAATGGAAATCCTAACATTATTGTCCTGGGAGATGTCTACTCTATGTTTACGTTAGCCATCCTCATCAGATTAAGAAAATTCATTTTTATGCCAAACGTGCCTTCAGATTTTAATTTTATCAAAATGCTTTTCCTGAATCTCGTTTCTTATAGGTCTTCTCCCGGTAAATTACATTATGAGTTATCAAATGTTAAACTAGCCTTACCTTACTGTTGAATTTGGTCTGCTAATATCTTGCTGAAGACTTTTTATAACATGTTAGGTAAATTATTAACTACTGATATATTTTATGATTGCAGATCTATTAAATTTTTCTACTTTTCTGCCAGTTTTGGTAAGTAACATTTTCCTACAAAAGCCAGTTTTGGTAAGTAACATTTTCCTACAAAATGGCCCACTTATTGGCATAAAGCTGTTCAAAATATCTTACCATAACTTATTTTCATATCTATAGCTACATCTCTTTTCCAATCCTAATATTGTTTATTTATAACTTTTTTTTTTCTGCTTGATTCTGCCAATTTTTCTATTCAGTAGGGCAGCTTCTGTGTTAACAAGTTCTATTTATTTTTAGTATTTCCTTCTGCTTCCCTCTTAAGCTCATTATATGTCATTAAGATTTGCCCATCTAAGGACAGATTAGACGTCCCACAGGTTTCTATATATAAGATCTTGTCACTCAGGTCTAAGCACTTTCTTTCTAAACATTTTCTAATCTTCATAATGCTTTCATATGAGTGTCATGAATTATTTAGAAGTGTTTCCAAATTCACAAACATTTTAAGAACACTCTATTTGTCAAAAACTATAAAGTCACCGGATAGCTTACTTTTCTTATGGATAAAGATCTCCATGTTTTCGCCCTAACCGGTTTGGCTAGGTGGATAGAGCGTGGGCCTGTGGACTGAAGGGTCCCAGGTTCAATCCCGGTCAAGGGCATGTCCCTTGGTTGCAGGCACATCCCCAGTAGTGGGTGTGCAGGAGGCAGCTGATCGGATGTTTCTCTCTCACCGATGTTTCTAACTCTCTATCCCTCTCCCTTCCTCTCTGTAAAAAAAAAAAACAATAAAATATATATATATATATAAACACTTCAATGTTTTCATTTGGAAATTGCCCGACTTGTGCAGACGTCTTTATAATTATTTTTAAACTAGAAGCCCAGCGCGCAAAATCGCGCAGCCCTGCCCACCCGTGCCAGTCTTTGGGCGTTACGGCGTTAGGGCCACGGGCCTTTTATAATATAGATATGCGTTTTCTTTGTGGGCCAACATTGAGATCCTTCTAGGGCTGTTCTTCAGTACTACCTATGTTTTCCCCATCAAGACTGTTTTGGCTACGGTTTCGAACCATTGCTTTATTTTTACCGAAACAGCATGTCCCTCGGTAACACAAGAGGGCTTGAAGAACTCAACCAGACGCTTACCTGGTGGTCCTGAATCTTCCTGCCCACCACGCGGAAGGTGTTGTTGCCCGTGTGGTGGTAGATGTGAACTCTGCTGAACCCAGTCGAGCCACCAGCTGGCACCCACTTCTTATTGGCATCATCATAAACCATCACAGCAGCTCTTGCCTGACAGATACTCTGTTCACTGTTAGAACAAGCAGAAAAGGGGGGGGGGGGGAAGCAAACATGAGACATTTAAAATATGCTCAGTTGCCCACATAGCCGTATAAATCAGAGTCAGCCGACTCAGCAGTCACTCAACAATTAGTGCTTTACCGGGGGCTAGAAACAACAGCGAACAAGACGGAAGCTTCCTGCCCTTGTGGGTACGGTCTAATGGATTAAAAAATACAGGGTAATGAGGGCCAGGAGGAGGGCATCAGGATCCACGAACACACAAGTAACACGAAAATGTTTTCTTCTAAACCTGAGTATCTGACACACTCCTTAAACTGAACACAACTCTAAGTATAAATTACCCATGATCATATATCCTATATGATTGAATCATATATCTTATATAGTCAAAGGGTAATATGCAAATCAACCCAACGGTGGCATGATGGGTCGCTATGACGCACCCTGACCACCAGGGGGCGGGCGCTCAACACAGGAGCTGCCCCCGGGTGGTCAGTGTGCTCCCACAGGAGCGGGGCTCATGGGTGGCGAGTGCAGTGGTGGTGGCGGGAGCCTCTCCGGCCTCCACTGCAGCACTAAGGATGTCCCACAGGGGGAGCGGGCCTAAGCCATCAGTCGGACATCCCCCGATGGCTCCCGGACTGCAAGAGGGTGCAGGCCGGGCTGAGGGACACCCTTCCCCGCCCCCCCCCCGGCCAAGTGCACGAATTTCATGCACCACGCCTCTAGTATATTTATAATATCGGTGACCTGTTTGTGAATCCCTCTGTACTGAAAACCATGTTGGTCACCAGGCTTGCTTCGTGGTCTATATAACAAATTCTGAGAAGGCCTATCTGCCCCCTTACGATACGGAGTGGTCCCCAACCGTCAATGATGGCAATGGGACTCACTCTCGGACACACGTTGGCCAGAACACCCTGTGTTTCAAATTTCTTCATTTAAAAAATGAAAAAGTAAAAGGAGATGCTTTCCAAGGATCCTTTAGACTATAATTCTAACCATCACAGATAAATATGAAAAAAAAAGGACCATCCCAAAATAATGTCTTTCAATCTCAGCTTCATCTCAATCATCTGTTACCAAGTGAGACCGAGATGCAGGAATAAATAAAATGAGGGGAGAGGAGCTGAATTTCCCATCAAGCACTAGTTTCATCTTTCAAAAATCCTCTCACACCACCCTGGGGGGAAATGACTGATTAGAATTTCAGTGTACTTCGTTTTTGTTTTTTTAAGTCAAAGATGAAAAGTGAACAGCAGAAGGTACAGTAACTCTATGCTTTAACCCAAGCCCCACGCAGAAGACTTAGGTGATGTTGAAGCCATAACCGATGCAGATGCCCCCACGTAACTCCTCCAGCCCCGTCTTTAATGAAAAGCTTTGCTCATTCGGCCTACTTTAGCCTCAAAGTCTTTAAGTAAATCATGTGGGTTCCTCCCCAATGTCCTCAGGAACAAAAAGTCACTTTCGCGACCTCTTCTCTGACCCCCATGTCTGCCCCACCTCTCAACACTGCATGTGTGTGTTTTACTCCGCTTGCCAGGCGACCTGATGGCAGGAGATCGTGGAGACGTAAGAGGCCGCAGCCCTGAGCAAAAACACTGCTTCAGAACAACGGGTTCCGATTGTCTCCATTTTTCCACTAGACAAATTTTACAAAAACTTGTAACAATATTTGTGCAGCACAAACACTGAAATACATCCAGTGATAGTCTAAAATTGTATGCTGTCCTAAAAAAAGGTTAAGCATAACTGTCATTGAGCTCTCTGTATTTTTGTATTTTTTTTTAAATATATTTTATTGATTTTTTTACAGAGAGGAAGGGAGAAGGATAGAGATCCAGAAACATCAATGAGAGAGAAACATCGATCAGCTGCCTCCTGCACACCCCCTATTGGGGATGTGCCCGCAACCAAGGTACATGCCCTTGACCGGAATCGAACCCGGGACCTTTCAGTCCACAGGCCGACGCTCTATCCACCGAGCCAAACCGGTTTCAGCTGTATTTTTTTTTTTAATTTTTAAATTGATTTTATAGAGAGGAAGGAAGAGGAGGAGAGAGAGAGAAACATCAGTGATGAGAGAGAATCCCTGATCGGCTGCCTACTACATGCCCCCCCCTCCCGAACTTGGAATCGAGCCCACAACCCAGGCACATGCCCTGAATCAAACTGTGACCTCCTGGTTCATGGGCCTACGCTCAACCACTGAACCACACCAGCTGGGCTGCACTGGAAATTTGGGGGTAAAAAGTTCTGGGAATAAAAATAAGCCGATGACTAGAGCTTGAATTATTTTTTAACCTGTGACTCAGAGCACGTGTCAGCGTCACAGTGGAAATCTCTTCATCCCTCACAAGAGGAACCCTTACGTGACAACATCTACAGAACCCTAACGCAAGACGGCATGAAGCAGGTAAAGCAGAGGGCCTCTTACAGCGCGCAACCCAAGGAGCAAATCTGTGAGCGGATAAAGAGCGCTGTTTTCCAGTTTTCAAAAATTATTATTTTGGGACATGCAACATGATTCCCACGGTTCAAGAAATATGATGTCCTGAAGGAAGTCCCCGTGGGAGCACACGAGTTAGGCAACACTAAACCCCTCTTTTGTAAATCAGGTCGTTTCAATGCTCAAAAAAAAGAAGACAAAAGGTTTTCAAAAATATACATCTATCAAAAAACCCCAAAGCAGAAGAGTCCAATATGATGGCCCCACTTCTTCCTCTACCGTTTCTTACCACCACGGCTCTGCAGCGGGCACCTGGAGGCATTCCAAAGACTGAAGCGCATAGCTCACTGAATTTGGAAATTGCCTGACTTGTGCAGACGTCTTTATAATTATTTTTAAACTAGAAGCCCAGCGCGCAAAATCGCGCAGCCCCGTCCACCCGTGCCAGTCTTTGGTCCTTACGGCGTTAGGGCCACGGGCCTTTTATAATATAGATATGCGTTTATTATACACACCACTTCATCAGCCATCAGCTGCCTGGTCACTTCAACGTCCCTGGAAAAGCTACACGCACTGAAACAAAGACATCTCCAAAGGAACACATCCAAGTGGCCAGGCAAAGGCCAAAAAATGCAAAAAAAATAAAATAAAATAAAATAAAAATAAATTAGTGGATTCATTTTCTAATGAAAATGAAAAATGTTCAACATGAGAGGTTAAGGATATACATCTAACTCCACGCAAGGCCAAGGAGCAGCGGGAGGGAGGAGCCAGATGTGAGAAGAGCGGAGATGCTCTGGGGAGAGGAGGAACCGCCACGTGAGGGTGTGGAAGGCGCGAAGGGACAGGTCCGGCCCAGGTACCTGCCGTCCCAGAGGGCACCTGGCACCTGGAGAACCCACATCAAAGCCGGGCCAGGAAGGGACTCATTTTGAATTTCATATAAAGAGAATACGAAGTATTTGGGTTTTTTTAAGATAAATTCTGGTGGCGAAAAATAAGGATGAAAAATGAATTATAATAGCTAATACATTGAGGGTTTACTATGTCAGGCACTTTGTAAGAGTTTTACATGCATTAATTCATTTCATTCATATAACAACATCCTATTTTGTAACTACATTATAGAGGTTGTAAGAAGAAACTTCAGCTTCATTTAAGCTATAGCTGGTATCTTTTCACTTTAATCATCTCAATATTTTGTAGGATTTAAGGAAATTTATAACTATAAATAAATTTTTAAAATAAGATTTCCATAATACTCTCAAGCATCTCAATCATGAAAAACTCCTAAACTAGTCATCAAAACAAGGTATTACAAATCCTGCTGCAGAATTACACACAAATACATTCAAATTTCTGCTCTCTCCACTGCGATGTCCTACCTTAAATTAAACAAACCCATACATTTATTCTAAATGTGCCCTTTCTTCCGTATTCCTTCTATGTATAAAAGCCCACAGGGGTTCTTAGCGACAAATTCAAATCAAGTCCTCCCATTCCTTTCCACAACATCTGAGGACCTTTCCTGGCTGGAGACAGACATTCTGTAGCAAAAAAAAAAAAAAATCTCTGGTCTTTGTCCCGGTTCCTGGCACAGAGCTCCTAAAACCCTTGGCATCTCCTGAGCAGGAAGAGAGTCCTGGCATGCTAATGAGATGACTTGTGGGCCTGAGGAAGGGAGCTGTTTTCAGAAATACTGAGCCATGATCAGAGGGTGGCAATTTCCAGTCCCCCCCGCCTCCAAACCCCCACCTCTGGGGAGGGTCGAAGGGTCGGAAATTGACTTCACAATCATGCTGATGCAATCTGAGTTGCATCCTTTATATTATTAAACCAGCAACAACAAGGAAAGTGCTTTCCTAAGTTCTGGGAGTCCTTCCGGTGAAGGATCAAACCCGACTCGGTGGTCAGCGGGGCGTAAGTGGGTGGCCTTCGTACCCCCACTGGCGGCCGGGATCTGAAACGGGGAGTCTTGTGGGGCTGAGCCACTAGCCTGTGGGGTCGGGGGTAACTGAACTGCTGGACACCCCGCTGGTGTGGAAAATAGTAGGCGAATGGGCTGTTGATGTGGGAAGAAAACCGCTCCAGAGACCAGCCCCCATGACAGGTGGGCACCACAGAAGCCAGGGAAGCACCCTTTTTGGATCTCACGGACTCAGAAACCTCCAATACAGATCGGATGGATCAATATAGAAGGCTGACAATACCGTATTTTGGCCGACTTGCCAGACAGGAAATTGGGGACTGGGGAGGGGTCACCATAACTTAATGAAAGGCAGTATTTTAGAACGTAAAACATCTCAAAATAAAGGCAACATCTATACTAATAAAAGGGTGATATGCTAATTAGACCGGGAGACCTTCCAAACATCCTTCCAGACAAAGCCATGGTGGCAGGGCCAAGGCAGAGGCGATTAGGGGTGATCAGGCCAGGAGGGGAGGGCAGTTGGGGGGCAAGCAGACCGGCAAGGGGGGGGGCAGTTGAGGGTGATCAGGCTGGCATGGGGGGAGAGTTGAGGGTGAGCAGGCTGGCGGGGGGGGGGGGAACAGCAGGTGGGGGCGAGCAGGCCAGTAGGCAGAGTGGTTAGGGGCAATCAGGCAGGTGAGCGGTTAGGAGCCAGCGGTCCCAGATTGTGAGAGGGATGTTCGACTGCCGGTTTAGGCCCAATCCCGGTGGGATCCCAGATTGGAGGGTGCAGGCCGGGCTGAGGGACACTCCCACCCCACCCCACCCCCTGTGCACAAATTTCGTGCACCAGGCCACTAGTACAGAAGTATACCGTAAATGTCATCGCTAGCTTTCTAACCAGTTCTCCCTGCTGTCTGGGGTTTGCTTTCTTCTTTCTCACTTCCCTCTCACCCAGTAAAATACTTAAGCGTTTGCTGTGAAGTATGACTAGCCTTAGCCACAACAGAACCGCCTGTTCATGAGTGTACAGACAGACAACAGGGGAATGACAGGGACAGCTCAGAGGGTCCTCTGACAGGCGTTAGGGTCGCCGGAGGAAGAACACACAAAGCCAAAGAGAGTAAAGAATTATGAATCTATTAGGTCCCCTGGACAACCAGATGGGCTGAGCCCCAAAATGGTGCCAGCCCCCAAAGGCGGGGAGTCAGAGGTTTTTTTTTTAAAAGGACTCTAGGCGGGATTTCTCTGCGCAGGTCCGGATTCTGGGACGCTCCGGAGGGGAGAGCTCACCGTCTTAGCAAGTGGAATGTGGTCTAAGCAAGTGGAACGTCCCCTGTGAAGTGGCCTCAAGGTCAGTTCCCAGGGGAGCGGGTACCGGTTCAATTATTGGATCAGACCGAACAAGAGGGATTTCCAGCTTTCTCCGGGAGGATCTGTAGCTGAAGAAGTCCACAGGAGGACTTCTGAGATGCTGAGACCGTACACATACGTGCAGCTTTTCGGGGACACGTTAACAGGAAGGGAGGCAAGATTTAAGAACCACAGCTACTGAAGAGTCAGAGAGGAATAAAAAAAAAAAAGAAATGAAGATCGAAACAAGCACAGCAAGCCGGGTGAGCGTGGCTCAGTGGTTGAGTGTTAACCTAGGAACCAGGAGGTCACGGTTCGATTCCCAGTCAGGGCACAGGCCCGGGCTGCAGGCTCCATCCCCAGTGTGGGGCGTGCAGGAGGCAGCCGATCCATGATTCTCTCTCATCATGGATGTTTCTCTCTCTCTTCCTCTCTGAAATAAAAACATATAAAAAAAAATTTTTTTTAAAAAGAACCAAGCACAGCAAAAAAGGCAAACATTTCATACTCGTTATACGACCATTCTCTCCGCATTACAACAAGCCTCAAAATGAGTACCTACTCAAAGCCTTCAGCGTCCTGAGTCCGTAAGGGAACTACTACGTGCAAAGATTAAACCAGTCGATTATATAGCCTGTGAAGAGCAGGCACTTAAATTCGTTATAAACAAAAATTTCATTTTACGATCAAATGCACTTGGTACATACAGTCGATACAGTTTTTCTTCCTGGTGTTAACTCGGGTATTTTAAAATAAAACATGGCATCAGAAGGCTGGAGAGAGCTGATTGTTTAAAAACATAACGACGGTAACACGGCATTACAATCCTGTGACTTGGTCAAGTAACTCATTCCTGAATACAATCAGATTTCCCGAACAAGGTATATATGACGGCAGAGGGATCCGTTGCCAAATTCCATTCTCCCAGGTACTAAGTGAATGGAAAGCGTCCTGGTTATTCAAGCACCTTAAGGACGGCTTGGCTATTCTGGTAGATGCTATTTATTGAGGTTGCAATAAAGACAAGGCTTTGAAAATAGCAACTTCCCTTCAAAGCCGTCACTCACTAATGATTACTTGTCAAAGCGGGCGTGACAGGGACAGCGCCCAGCACCCAGGAGACACGCTTTAAATACTTGTTCAGTACCCGATTCCATCGAACGCAATCCTACGTATCGAGACCTGGCTCCAACACCGTTTCTCTGCTAAGCCTTTCTGGGGTCCCCAAAGCCGGGATGAATGCACCCTCCCACCGTCCTCATTCATCTTTCCACCAGGGAGGCTCTCTGAGGAGGTCCTACCTGAGCCACAGGAAGGGGAGGTTACGTTCTTTACCCCAAATGCACTGGGAAGTCACTCGAAGTCTTTAAGCAGAACAGGAGGTACGGTTTTTAAATTTTTTAAAATATATTTTATTGATTTTTTACAGAGAGGAAGGGAGAGGGACAGAGAGTTAGAAACATCGATGAGAGAGAAACATCCATCAGCGGCCTCCTGCACACCCCCTACCGGGGATGTGCCTGCAACCAAGGTACATGCCCTTGACCGCAATCGAACCTGGGACCCTTGAGTCCGCAGGCCGACACTCTATCCACTGAGCCAAACCGGTTAGGGCGGAGGTACATTTTTAACTTTTTGCACTCGGATGTCGAGTGTGACTCGACACGGTTAGCATTAGAATAAAGGAATCGAGAAAAAAGCAAGTGAGTGCAAAGGGTTAAAAGATGACTCTAGCCACTACGTACATAGAGGAGGGGTTCCGGAAAGTGGCATGGAAAGCAAGAATGGAAGCATGAAGAGCAGTGTGAGGTGCTCATATGGTGACACTGAACCTCACTAGAAACATGGGAGGGAAGCACATGGGAGTACACATATGTTGTAAGAATATCAGGCCCTAGCTGGTTTGGCTCGTGGATAGAGCGTCGGCCTGAGGACTGAAGGGTCCCGGGTTCAATTCTCGTCAAGGGCACATGCCCAGGTTGTGGGCTCGATCCCCACTAGGGGCTGAGCAGGAGGCAGCCGATCAATGATTCTCTCTCATCATTGATGTTTCTCTCTCTCCCTCTCTCTTTTCCTCTCTGAAATCAATCTATACTAATAAAAGGGTAATATGCTAATTAGACTGGGAGACCTTCCGGATGTCCTTCTGGACAAAGCCATGGTGGCGGGGCCGAGACAGAGGCGTTTAGGGACGATTAGGCCAGGAGGGGAGGGCAGGTGGGGGTGATCAGGCCGGAAAGGGGGGGGGGGGGGCAGTTGGGCATGAGCAGGTCGGCAGGCAGAGTGCTTAGGGGCGATCAAGCAGGCAGGCAGGTGAGCGATTGGGAGCCAGCAGTCCCGGATTGTGAGAAGGATGTCTGACTGCCAGTTTAGGCCCAATCAGGATCGGGCCTAAACCAGCAGTCGGACATCCCCCAAGGGGTCCCAGATTGGAGAGGGTGCAGGCCAAGCTGAGGGACAGTCCCCTCCCATGCACGAATTTTGTGCACCAGGCCACTAGTAAAAACATATTTTTAAAAAAGAAAGTATATGCCGAAACCGGTTTGGCTCAGTGGATAAGAGCATCGGCCTGCGGACTCAAGGGTCCCAGGTTTGATTCCGGTTAAGGGCATGTACCTTGGTTGCGGGCACATCCCCAGTGGGGGTTGTGCAAGAGGCAGCTGATCAATGTTTCTCTCTCATCGATGTTTCTAACTCTCTATCCCTCTCTCTTCCTCTCTGTAAAAAATCAATAAAATATATTAAAAAAAAAGAAAGAAAGTATATTGGACAGGATTCGCTAGTATACAGATAAGAGGGGAGGGGGAATAAGGGAGGACAACCGAAGGCAGGAGAAAATTCTGGATGTCACCTAGCATTTTACGGACACTCCCAAAGTCCACGTGGCATGCTGTAAAACGTATCGCTGTTGAAAGCCCTGGTCCTAATACATCTATGTTTACATACGTGTTAGCACATCTTCACCATCTTTGAAGAAGGAGAGTGTCATTCATCCCCAAACCCTCTGTTTCCGTTATGTCCAGGTCTGTACAATAACCCCTGCTATACTACCAACCACTTAGGGAGTTCAGCCTGAAAAAGCGAATTAGCACCTTGGCTGTTACGACGCTGAGTCATTCTCTGAACTAACATGTCAGTGGCTCAGAAGATAAAATATTAAGGAAGAAATTACACACCAGAAAGTGGGGGATTCTAAAAGTGGGATTCCCGTCTTAACGCTCCCATGTCCAGTGTTTTTGGTCAAGCCTGCCATTTTATCACATCTCAAGCGTGAAAGAGGGGTGGCGTGAACCCAATGTCAGATCTCAATTCCACACACTTTGTTCCCACCTATATTCCACAGCTGTCGGAGTTCAGGAACGCTGAGGTGGGGCCATCTCATTCATAAAAGAGTATGCAGTCAAATCGGAGTAAGCATGCCTTTTCCTCCAACAGGAAAGCGGGCAATACATACCAGGTCCTATATGGTGTTACGCACCCGAAGGGTCACAAATCGAGGGCGTTCTCTCTCAGATCACCACCCTGCGAACCTCGGGCTCAAGTCCAGAACCCTCCCGCCGTCCCATCACCCCTCCACGGTCTGTCCATCCTACTCCGGCCGCCCCCATCCGCGCGTGCCCTTTGCTCACACTGCTCACCAGCTTTAACGGGGGCCTCCCTTCGCGTCTCAGCTGCGTGATTTCAGCAGTCTGCTAACTGTATTGCGGACGCAATTTTACTCCCAGCTCCGAACGCTTCTTAAATGCATGTTTTCTAAATCAGATCTAATCGTGTCGCCCTTCCGGCCAGCACACCCCGAAGACTCATTTCAGGGTACACTCTGGCTGCGTGGCATGGCACGCGAGGTCCGTGCCGTGGTGTGGCCTCTGTCTTTTGACATTCAAGCTTTCCCTCAGATCCCGAGAGCATGTGAAAGCGCACCTCACGCCACGCCACCATCCCTCTGCTGGGGACACACGCGTGCAAAAACAGTTCAAAACTCCAAGGCAACAGCAGAAACGCCACGCTAGTCCAGAGCATTGAACGCGCCTCTCCCTCCGCCTGAACGCACTGCACCGTCCCTCTTCCCAAACATAGTAGCTTCTGCCTTAAATCCTAGCTGTCCCCCAAAACGCCGGCCCGAGTGTCACACCCTCTCTCCCGCCCCCAACGGGGGACCCATTCTGTGTCATCACAATCCGCGATGCGTACCATCTCTCCACCCTCGGGTGGCAAGCCCGAAAGGGTGAGCATGGCAGTTTTTCCTTTCTCCGCATTAAGATTTCTTCAAGTGGTGACCTGAAAGGCAGTGAGGGAGATGAACTGTAAAGAAACAAAATCTGCCACCTGTCGGAGCCCTCAAATACGCCGGTGAGAGCTCCCGTTTCTGACTTCCAATGCCCAGGTGGACCATCTATCGACTCCTCTCTCTTCTGTCCACAAAACATGCCCTTTAGCCCCGAAAACACTCCGCCCTGGGGAGCCACGCGGGTCCCCCTGCACCCTTCTCCGGGCTGTGTCCTTAGCTGTGCTTGTGGCCACACGTATGCACCGAGACGGTACCTGTAATTGTGCAATTTAAATATCCTATAGACGGGCCAAAACCGGTTTGGCTCAGTGGATAGAGCGTCGGCCTGCGGACTCAAGGGTCCCGGGTTCGATTCCGGTCAAGGGCATGTACCTTGGTTGCGGGCACATCCCCAGTAGGAGGGTGTGCAGGAGGCAGCTGATCGATGTTTCTCTCTCATCGATGTTTCTGACTCTCTATCCCTCTCTCTTCCTCTCTGTAAAAAATCAATAAAATATATTTTTAAAAAAAAATATTCTATAGACGGACACCATGTGAGTTTACAGAACTTCTATGAAAGGAAGTGAAATGTTCCGGCAGGTTTCTGTAAAGGCGGGGTCTCTAACAAATGGTGGGACAAATATAAAAGGGGGAGGTCACACAAGTCTGGCAGAACGCTATATTCAGATCGCTTTCCGCCGGCCTTAAGTTCTCTCTCCGCTTTAAAGAAACCAAAGCTGAATCTTTGGAGAGAAAAGATGGGCATTAACTTTAGGAAAGAAAAAAGTAATGTGGATTTCTCATCCCTGGGCTAACAGGGAAAGCTTTAGAATGAACACGTATGTTATAAAGCAGGCTAACACAGGTAAAGGTCTATGTCCTTTTTAAGGGCACCCAACTGTAACTAGTTCAGTTAACCAACCACTATGACCAGTACAGGTCACGTTAGATACCGGGGCTTCTACTATAAGGCACATTTACGAAATACTGAACAGCTTTTCTCCTTTTATATTTCATTAAAGAAAACTTGTTAATAAGGAAGGAAGGGGAAAGCTGCTTGCTAGTAACAATGAGGTGCTGTCACGGCTCACGGATTGAGGGATGCAGGAGAAACATTGTGAATGTCGCTGACAAACAACAGACACAAATAACGGCAGCACACACACACTTGTTGTCTACAAGGCAAGGAAACCATCTGGGAGGCAGCAGTTCCAAATATGTAGGAAGGCAAAATTTCCCATCGAGACCACACAGTTACGTATCACTCTCAAGTTTCTAAGAAATACTAAATGGCTTTAACCTTTTGCACTCGGATGTCGAGGGTGACTCGACACGGTTAGCATTAGAATAAAGGAATCGAGAAAAAAGCAAGCAAGTGCAAAGGGTTAATAATCACCATCATCATCATCATCATCATCATCTACACTAATAAGAGAGTAACATGCTAATTGACCGTACCTTCGCAACGCCCACCAGCCAATCAGGGGTAAGTATGCAAATTAACCTAACAAAGATGGAAGGTTAATTTGCATACACAGGCACCGAGCAGCCGGGGGGGAAGGGTGGGACACTTGCATCGTCACTCCGCACCACCCCAGTTGCTCCAGGCCTCTGGGCAGCACAGTAAGGCGGGAAGGTGGAAAGGCGGCTCCGGACCGGAGCGAAAGTGGTACTGGCAGCCAGCGGAAGGAAGGCCCATTCTTGCACAAATCTTAGTGCATCGGGCCTCTAGTAATAATAATAATAATAAAAAGGTAAAAAGATGTCACAACTAAACTCTTCATCCCACAACATCTATATTCATGTGCAAAGTACAAATGCAATCTAGTATAGTCACTGATCCATAGCCACCAAAGAAAATAAGAAGAACATCTTAAGAAGGATCGCATGTTCTGAGAAAACAAGTCTGCCGGGTTATCCTGTAGAATGAAAAAGTCTCTGATATTGTCAGGCTAAGGAATGAGCAGAAAAAGTACCCTAAAGGAGGTGCTTACTACATGTAGTCATGTGTTTAGAAGTAGAGAGAGGAATCTTTTTTTAAAATATGTTTTTATTAATTTGAGAGAGGAAGGGAGAGATTGAAACATCAATGATGGGAGAGAATCATGGATCGGCTGCCTCTTGCACGCCCCGCACTGGGGATCAAGCCCGCAACCCAGGCATGTGCCCTTGACCAAAATCGAACCCAGGACCCTTCAGTCAGCAGGCCGACGCTCTATCCACTGAGCCAAACCAGCTAGGGCAAAGAGGAACCTTTTTTTTATACAGCTTTGCAGTACTATTTGACTTGCATTATGAATACCTCTTGCTTGAATAAGCATCGACTATGCAAATCCTATATGCAAATTCTATCAAGGTCACCTGGCCAACAACAAGAACCTGCCACTGCCAACAATATTCCTGGAGAAATAAAGAAAACGAAAATGTACAACTTCAATATTCACAGAACCACACGAGAGAAGAGACGACGAGGGTGGGATCGATAAGGCGTGGTGGAGGCAAAAGAAAATGAAGGCACACTGGGCAGGAAGTAAAAAGAGATATTAAGAAACTGGTAAGAATGGAAATACCTTGGGTGGGGACCTGCAACTGTGCAACCCTGGCTGGGCACATACTGAAGGGATGCTTGCTGCTCAAGAGCAGACAGATTCAAGCCCGCCTGCCTTTACTGGGATACGAAAATCTAGTTAACAAAAATCAATCAAATGTCTTTTTTTAAAAAGAATTAAAATCAACTGGTTCAGGAAACTACACTCTAGAACTACCCACAAATAAGAATTTTCAGAGCCTAAGTTTCAAAGTATCACTTACCTGTATGCACAAAAGTGTCTTTAAAGGGCTAAAATACAAAACTATCAGTCCAGAATTCTCTATCCAAGGAAAATATTCTTTTTTAAATTTACTTCAGAGTCCAGAGTGCTAACCATTACACAGAGGAAGGGAGAGGGAGAGAGAGAGAAACATCAATGATGAGAGAGAATCATTGATCGGCTGCCTCCTGCATGCCCCTCACTGGGGATCGAGCCCACAACCCAGGCATGTGCCCTGACCGGGAATCGAACCATGATCTCCTGGTTCATAGGTCAACACTCAACCACTTGAGCGCATCAGCCGGGTGGAAAATATTCTTTAAAAATGAAGGTAAATAAAGACATTTTCCGATTTTTACAAAAAGTTATTTTTTAAAGAAAAGTTCATCCTGAACACTGGAAAGAACTGGTACTAGATGGAAAGTCGAATATTCAGTATGATATAAAAAGCATCGAAAATGGTTAAGTATAGGATGATTATAAATTAGATTATGACTGTTCAAAGAAAAAAACCGGTAACATTATTTTATGGCATTTCAAACTATGTCGACAATATATAGGACAACTACAGCAAACAGAATGGAAGGAAGGCGGATACATGCAAGTACATACATGAGCAGCAAAAACATTATGCCACAGGAAGCAATACAAGAATATGTATCTGATGACTCCGAGATGAAGTTTAGAAACAGGAAATGCTAATCAATAGTGGAAATCAATCGCAGCGATTTGCAGATGGGGGAGGGGTTGAAAGCAAGATGACACTCCTTCAGGGGACTTTGCCATCACCCCGGAATGTTCTGTCAAACAGATATATGCATCTGTCAAAGCTCACCCAGTGGTCTGTGCGTGTCACTGTATCTCTTTTACCACAAAAGGAATAAAAATGGTAGACTGAGCCCCAGTTAATGATACACACGCTGGAATACTGAGGACATAGTGCACTGCTGACTAGAACTTACTTTTTAAGTGCATCAAAATAAATAAATTATCCTACCTAATAATAGACAAATATGCAAATTGACCGTACCTTCGCTATGCCCGCGATTGGCCAGGAGGCGCGGGGGGGCGGGACTCAGGGTGGCCAGGGTGGCCGATTGGGCCGGCGGGACGCTGAGCTCGCGTCGCCAGCGGCGGCTTGAGCTCAGCGTCTGCGCCATGGCTGTGCTGCGGCACAGAAGGGGCCTCTGGGGCAGCGAGCTCACGTCCCACCGCGGACCATCAAAAGTGTGGGAGCTGGGTGCCTGTCCGCTCAGGCACCAGGCCTTTCAGAAGCCTTCGCTGAGCCGGAGGCTTCTGAAAGGCCTGGTGCACCAGCGGACAGGCACCCAGCTCCCCGCGAGCGAAAGTGAAAGCGTGTAGGGGACCCTACACGTGCATGATTCAATCATGCACTGGGCCTCTAGTATATATATATATATGTGGTTAGATATATGATAAAGCAAGAATCGTCAAATGTTAATATAGAATCAAGGCTGTGGATATACAGGTTTTTAATGAATAAATCTTTCCATTGTCCTTTCGTTTTAAATTTTTCATAATAAACTGTTGGGAGTAGGATGGGGAGGTAAACTCCTGCGCAGCCTTCTCTCTACAAAGGAGCTAATTATTCACTGACTTCCTACCCATGATATAAATTATGTAACGTAATGCACTCTCACGGCTTCATTAATAAAAAGACAAAAGACGGGCGTGTTCTATTTCTCCGCATTCATTCCGATCAGAACTCTACAGGTTTTCAATTGAATGGGTTGAGAGACAATGTGTAGCTGAAAATAATCCGTGTGTACGCGGTGTAGTGAGGAATCCCTTCCCCCCCCCCCGAGTCGCTCAAAAACACACCCACCCACCACCGCTGCCGCCACCGCCGAGATTAACAGTCCAACTCACAGTCTGCAGCGGAAATCTGTTAAAAAGTTCCAAAAAATTCTTTAAAGCCCACACTCGGTCTCCTACGCTCCTAACCCACCTAGACAGCTGCCTAGTTAGCATCTCTAACCCGAGATCACAAACCGACCTCAAAATGCAACCTATGTCCCCCGCCCGGCCCCTCCGCCCCTCCCTCCCTATTTCCCGCGCACTGGACAGACCGCTCCTCTGCGGTCACCCCGCTCGGTCGCCGCGCCCTGACCATCCCACCGCCCGAGTCTTCACAACAGGGGTGGGGAAGCTTTTTCCTGCCAGGGGCCACCTGGATGTGTCTAACACCCTTCGTGGACCACACAACATTATCAACTTAAAAGTCAGCCTGCTATCGTTGGTCCAACATTTCATTAACGCACCCCAATGCCTTGGCAGGGCCAGACCAAAGGATTTCTCGGGCTTATACGGCCCGCGGGCCAGAGGTTCCCCACCCCTGCTCTATATTTACCCCCTCCATTCTGTCCCACTGCCACTGCATGAATGCATCATTTTCTTCCTGGGTTACTAGAGGGATCCCTAAAGTTGCCCTATCATCGGCACTTCCTGCACAAGGATGTCAGGTTAACATCACCTAGAAAATGAAATGTCCCACTCGCTCGCTCTGCACAGGGGACTCTATAAGAGTATTTTCATTAGGACCTTGCACAAAGCAGATTTACATTTCTGCTGGCCTCACTAAGATCACTGTCATGTAAACCGACGAAGACAAGTTCATTCACGTGGCCCCATCACTTCTGTCATTGAGACCCCCATGGAGAATGATGGTCTGAGATTTCACCATAGAACGGCTGGTATTCTCAAAATCACGGATAGGTGTGCCGGAAGCCAATTCCAGCATGTCCAGCAGGGCTGAACCATCTGGAAATGGCTGAGGGCCTTTCCCCAAACCCGGAAAGGATGCATAAATGATTGCTTGCTGCCAGACAGCTGAGGGCATTACAATCTACATGCTATTGCCTCCTGCTGGCCAAACACCTGAACAGCCGAGGGCGGTTTCCCCAATCTGACAACGGATTCTGTATACCAAACCTTACCCTTGGGTATGTACATCTACCTTGCTTTAGGACAAATTGTGTTAATAAAAAGCAATGGGTCCAGAGAGTCAGAAGAACTGGGTTTCTTTAGCTAAGTCTTCTCTGGCTCCCCAAAATGCCTTTTAAAATTGTTTCGTCGCTGGACTCTTGATTAATTTACATACACACAGCGCCTTCTCCAGATCCCTGAACCCTTCTAGATGCTGGATTAAGACCACCAGCATACGTGGATTATATTTTTCCCCCCAACACACAGCCTAGACTTCAACAAGGCTTCCCGTTTCTGAGACCTTAATTAACACCAGTACCAGGTTCTAGGAGCACGGGCGTTCCGAGTAGAGAATCTGGAGTTAGCCTGGAGTGAATGCCAATGCCAGCTCTGTGGTTTCTTCTCACACATCCTTGTGACCTTAAAACGAGTTGCTATCCCGTCTCCTTAAGCCTCCGCCTCCTCACTTCTACGTAGAATAATAGCACCTACCTCCCCGAACTGCCGTGAGAATAAAACCCCAGACATAAAGCACTTCCAGTACCCGGCACGCAATGGGCACTGGACGGTGTCAGCCATGACCAGCATCGGCAGCAACCGCATCTCGGTAAGTGGGGATAAGCAAATGAACGGGGTTCCAGAACCACAAGTGAGCCCAACCATCACCGTGCACCCTCTGAGCCATGGCCTGCACAGAGCTCTCCTCTGACCAGTCCCAAGGTCAGAACTTCCCATCCCGCCAGTCTGGTGCGTGAGAGCGAGCGTGGTCCCCTTCCTATCACCTGCATGCCGATGGGGCTTCCTTCATTCCCACTCATCCTGGTTCCTCCTTTTACCTGGCGGCTATGACAGCCTACAGTGGCTATTGGCGGATCTGGGAAGGCATCCCAACCTTGCAAGGTCACAAGGTCACCGCCGCACGTGGCTGATGCGTGGCTTCTCACTTCTTGTCTCAGTTTAACTGCTACCGCAGGTGACTTAATTTTTGTTCAATGTGTTCCTTCTTAATATTTGACCTGGAAGGTCAATGTAAAGTGGAGACACATACGAATGTGACACTCAGGTACACTGGGTACTGAGGGAAACTAAGTTTATTACAAACGGATGCTGCTCGTGCTTAAAAATAACCGCTTGAGGGAAAACAAGCCTGGTTTTCCTATTATCCCAAGGAAACCCTTAATTTTCCGAGAGTATTCCTTGGACATTCATGCTTCCTGACCAGATTATTTATACCGTTTGGCAACTACGGTCAACATTCGACGGCTGCCAACTCCTGCTCAGAACGACTTTATAAAGTTGTGAGATTCTGCCCATTACCACTGGGACAGCATGGCTCTCGCCTCTTTTTCCATATATAGTTCTTGCAACCAGACCAGGAATCCGGGCCCTAAGTATGACAGACCAGATACCCCTCGGCACAAACCAGCTCAATCAAACAAGGCCCACCTGCTTCAAGTTCCAAGGACTAGACCAGTGGTCGGCAAACTCACGAGTCCACAGAGCCAAATATCAACAGCACAACGATTGAAATTTCTTTGTCAATTGAAATTGACAAAGAAATGTCAATTGTTGTGCTGTGGATATTTTTTAAACTTAAACTTATTCTAATGCCACTTCTTCAAAACAGACTCGCCCAGGCCGTGGTATTTTGTGGAAGAGCCACACTCAAGGGGCCAAAGAGCTGCATGTGGCTCACGAGCCGCGGTTTGCCGACCACTGGACTAGACCGTGATGACGACCATAAAACACAAGTTCCCGGGAAAGGATCTGAAGATTCTAGGAAATGGCACACAGCAGACTTTGAACACACATACCCTAACATCGTCACAGCGCCCTAACGAGCCTACAACAAATACATTTCTTAGAAGTTCCGTATTTTATATTAAAACTAGAGGCCCGGTGCACGAAATGCATGCACGGTGGGGGGGGGCGGGGGGCGTCCCTCAGCCCGGCCTGCACCCTCTCCAATCTGGGACCCCTGCGGGATCGAGCCTAAATCAGCAGTCGGACATCACTCTTGCAATCCGGGACTGCTGACCCCTAACCACTTGCCTGCTTGCCTGCCTGATCGCCCCTAACCCTTCTGCCTGCCTGCCTGCCTGATTGCCCCTAACTGTTCCACTGCCTGCCTGATCACGCCTAACCGCCTTTGCCTTGGCCTCTGTCACCGTGGCTTTGTCCAGAAGGATGTCTGGAAGGACATCCAGAATGACATTCGGCTATCCAGTCTAATTAGCATATTACTCTTTTATTATTATAGATTATAGATTTAATGAGGCCCTAGCTGGTTTGGCTCAGTGGATAGAACATCAACCTGCGGACGGAAGGGTCCCAGGTTCGAATCCCATTCAGGACACAGGCCTGGGTTGCAGGCTCGATCCCCAGTAGGGGGCGTGCAGGAAGCAGCCAATCAATGGTTCTCTCTCATCATTGATGTTTCTCTCTCTCCCTCCCTCTCCCTTCCTGTCTGAAATCAATAAAAATATATATTTTTTAAATTTTGATGAATATTGGCAATTAACTCCATGATACAGCCTGTTTTAATATGATGGTCTCCTCCCTCCCCCCCCAAAAAAACTGTCAGGAACACGGATGCTCCAGGTAAATACACCGCATTTGTCTCATGGTCTCCATACAAGCACACCTGTATGTATGCAGCATGTCCCTGAGGGGGTCAGCAGGTACCCCAGCAGCATGAGAAGACGGAAGCACCAAAGAGGGCTGTGCACGCTACAAGAGAAGCGTGAATGGCAAAGGCAACGAACGCCCAGACCTTAGCCAGGCCCTGGGAGGTGGAAGAACATGTATGAACAGCGGGCGGCCGGCCGTCATGCGATCGTCCCCGACACGGGAATACACAGGATGAAAGCGAAGAGTGATTTCGGAATCACGAGCACGCGGTGTTTTGTGCACACACTCGGGCAGTGCGCCGAGAAGGTAATCACAGGCCGCGTGATCAGGGAGAATTGCGGGCCCCGTCGGAGAAAACAGCGGCCCGCTTTCATTCTCCGTCCTCAGCCAAACGCAGACCTCAATGTAGTCACGACATGTTGGAAGTTCTTGTACTTCTACCAAATGTTCAGACAAGGAATAATGGTAATTACTGCCTTTTATTATTTTTTTTAAAAAAGCTGCTTGACTAGGAGGCCTTCGTGCTGTGATTTTTTTAATATTACCAGCAAAGTGGGGTTATTAGCCATCAATGGCCGCTTGTTTGCTGCAGCCTGCTTTGGAAGGAACCAGACAAATGGCCCCTCAGCGTGCACCCATTGTGCTCACATGGTCTCAGCTGTAAAAAATCTTCTTTTCAACCTACCTTAAGAAGCAGCTGGTGGAGCCGCTGAACATAAAATAAAATGTCAAACTTGGGGGTGAACAAAGAAGCCGAGATGAGTGTGCACGCAATGAAAGTGGAGGCGAGCCCTCGCCTGGGTTGCTCAATGGTTAGAGCGCCGGCCCCTGGAACCGAGGGTTTCATTCCGGTCAAGGGCACGTACCTGGGTTGCAGGCTCATTCCCCCACCCTCACCTCCGGTAGGGGCATGCGCGAGAGGCAACCAATCAATATCAGTATCTGTCTGCCTGTCCGTCCGTCCGTCCGTCCGTCTCTCCCTCTCTCCCTCCCTCCCTTCCGCACTCTCTCTAAAAAGCAATGGAAAAAAATATCCTCGTGCCGAAACCGGTTTGGCTCAGTGGCTAGAGCATCGGCCTGCGAACTCAAGGGTCCCAGGTTCGATTCCGGTCAGGGGCATGTACCTTGGTTGCGGGCACATCCCCAGTGGGGGGTGTGCAGGAGGCAGCTGATCGATGTTTCTCTCTCATTGATGTTTCTAACTCTCTGTCCCTCTCTCTTCCTCTCTGTGAAAAATCAATAAAATATATTTAAAAAAAAAAAATATCCTCGGGTGAGAGCTAACCAAAAAAAGTTGAGGTGAGGCTAGAAATGCAGAAATAATTACATTGCTCCTCTGGCCCACTGCCAGATTCAAAGTTTAAGGGCAGTAGTTCTTAAACAGTTGTAAAAAGTGGTAAGTCCAGGCCATCTTTTGTTTGGTTTTTGTTTTTCTTTGAATGAGGACCTCTTCAAGCAGTGCACGGAAAGTCTCCATTCCCGAGACTGCTTCAATGGCATTTGTGTCATTAAAATCTCAGAGGCCAACAGCCTGCCTCCACTCCGCCTCGTTAATCATGCTACTTCTCTGTCCCACTGTCCTCTTAATGGTTCCTGTTCAATCTGCATCTCGGTCCACATCCAAGGAGCCTTCTCGAACCGGCCTCTCCCCCCCACCCCACCCCTCACGGAGGTCTGCAAGCCGCACAGAACTCCCGGTGTGCCCCTCGGCCAGCCAGGGGGTTCTTCCTGCATAATAACTGCGTGTGTCTTAGGCAGAGCACATGCTAGCGCAGAGACCTGTATCACCTCAAGTGTTAACACGCGAGGCGTTCTCAAGCCTCCTCGGAACGGCAAATGAGCAAATGTGAACCACCACAGTTTGATCTTTTTTAATGTGTTTTTATTTAATTGACCACCTCCCACCCTGGCCGGGTAGCTCAGTTGATTGGAGCATCATCCCATACACTGAAAAGGTTGCAGGTTCGATTCCTGGTCAGGCCACACACCTAGGTTCCTGGTTGGTGCTCATACAGGAGGCAACCAATCAGTGTTTCTCGCATTGATGTTTCTCTCTCTCTCTCTCTCTCTCTCTCTCTCTCTCTCTCTTCCTTCCTCTCCCTCTCCCTCCCTCCTCCTCTCCCTGCTTACTGTCCCTCTAAAGTCAATCAAAGCATATCCATGGGTGAGAATTAGAGAGAGAGAGAGAGAGAGAGAGAAATATCACCACCTCCCACAGAATATGCAACTTTGCATTTGAAATCAATGGAGAAATTGCTCTTACTTTATAGATATCTTTGCTAAAAGCATAAAATACTGTAATAGACAGCTTTGCTGAAAGCATAATCAGTGAAGGTTAGAAATCATATGTGTACAGATCTGACATAATTGAGGGGAAACGGGCCATGTACAAAACTCAGCACATACAGGGTCAGCCCTACTTAACTGAAGGCTGGGAACAATTCAACCTTAAAACTATGAAATTAATCATGGCACAAAGGCTCACACTAAGTATTTCTATTAGTCAATTAATTTTAATGAGATGAAGTCCAACGTTCAAGTTGATTTAATGAAATGTACCTTGACACCAGTAGGGAGTCACACTCACCCTAATTCCTAACCAAATGAGGGGGAAATATTCCCTGCTTTCCAACGGAAAACTTAAAGCCAGTCTCCTAAACCTGAAATGTCCTTGTCGTGACAAAGAAATACCTGCCCTAGCCAGTTTGGCTCAATGGTTAGAGCATTGGCCTGTGGACTGAAGGGTCCCAGGTTCTATTCTGATCAAGGGCACATGCCTGGGTTGCGGGCTCGATCCCCAGTGGGGGGCGTGCAGGAGGCAGCCGATCAATGATTCTCTCCCATCATTGATGTTTCTATCTCTTCTCCCTTCCTCTCTGAAGTCAATAAAAATATATTTTAAACGAAAAAGAAAAGAAATACCTAAAATAAGGCAGGACTACAGAACCTTCTCAAGTATGGTGTGCACACCCATATTCTCATGTGTTGGCTTCATCTTTTCATGGCAGCTGACTTATCAGCTGGCACGGGACCTCAATCATGATCCTATTTCTCCAAGTAATTCACATACATCTCCCCGCAACAGCTGTGTAATTTTAATAGCACGTCTAAAAATACAGGGTTCAAAACATTTAAGTGAGTTTCATCTGCCAGTGAAAAGGAAGAGGACTGAACAAAACACACTCAACTCAATTCACGTTAAAGAAGTAATTTAGCAGAAGGCAACCTTCGAAACGATGAGTAATGCAATTCATAAAAAAATAACCATGTTTATGGGCTGCATTATAATTTGGGGAATTGTCCTCTTCCTCGAGATATGTAATGCCTGCAACGGCACTGGAAATGTTCTTTTTATTATTATTTCCCTACTGCTAAAGAGGATATTCTCTTTGGCTAGAAATTTAGAAACTATCGTTTTTCTCAAGGCCGTGACATAGCTCTGTGTCCTCCCCCAGCTTTAACGGAGAAAGATTTTTTTCTGGAGCGGCTTAGCTGTCTTCCCCTGGCTGCCCTCGTAAGCCACTTAGCGGCAGAAGGCTCCTGCTACCTTTGAATACATGGCCCCAAAAGTCCCACTGCTAGGGAGACAGATAGCTCATGGAAACACCCAACTTTCAGCCCTAGCCAGTCTGGCTCAGTGGATAGAGCACCGCGGCCTGCGGGCCAAAGGGTCCCGGGTTCGATTCCGGTCAAGGGCAAGTGCCCAGGTTGCAGGGTCCTCCCTGGCCCAGGCCCTGGTGGGGGCTCGTGCAGGAGGCGACCAATGGATGTGTTTCTCTCACATCGATGTTTTTCACTCCGTCTTTCCCTCTCTCTTCCACGCTCGCTGAAAATCAATGGAAAAAAAATATCCCTGGATGAGGATTAACAAAACCAAAAATAAAATAAAATAAAAAGAAATGAAAAAACCCAGTTTTCAGATACCTTTCTCCCGTTCGTGACAATCACAACACGGATCTCTACATTCTACTTAGGCGAGGTCCACCAGCAAACCCAGCGGACGGATCCATCAGCAAAACTGGGCACTTCATCAGCCAAGAGTCTGGAGGATTGGAGTCGAGTCCGGGCCTCTCGGGTCTTCAATTTCCTAATCGCTAAAATAGCAGGGCTCCTGAAATTACCTAAACCATAACACCAAACGAGACGGGCCGGAGGGAGCGATGCAGCTTCAGATGAATAAGGCACGGTGTCGGCTGGGAACCAGCTTTAAAAAGTCCTTCTTCAAACACGTTGAACTATTTCTACCCATCAAACAGCACTGACCGGCAAATTACACAACAAAAAGACTATGAATAGTTTCCTCCAATTATTCAGCCTGGAAGGACTGATTTAGCTTACGCAGGCAGACTGCTGTGCCTCCCTTGTAGAAGTTTCTGGAAACGTTTGCTTATTTGAGCTAGGTAGGCATACAGAGTTGAAAACTGGGTCTTCCAGGTTCACCGTTTCATTTCAAAATAAAAGCAACACAATCGGGTGATGGGAGATGCGACTTGGGTAGCAAAGGGTTAAAAGTGGCTGCTTTGGATCCATCGCTCTCCACACGTTCAAATGGAAATGAAACATCTGACCAGTGAGATAAAAGTGGTGAATACGTTCAACAAGTGGCCACAGCTGTTAGTTGCACGATTCCTGCCATTCTGACCAGAGGCCCAGGACGCGAGGCCTGATTAAATCCCCTCGTCTCTCCCCTCCTTCCCCCCCACACGCTGGAAAAGGACAATAAAGGCTCCCCAGTCAAGCACTGGGCATCAGTCCCACGTGTGGGACATGTACTCAGGGCTCTTGGGTCACCCCAAATGAGGACCCCACCATGGAAGTCATTTTCCCTCCGTAAAATAAAACGAAATAATTTAGCCAACATTTAAAATTACATGTGGTACGTGTTGAAACCTAAACGATATGTGTAGTTAAACGTTTTTATTTGTTTTGTTTTGTTTTTAGAGAGAGAGAGAGTGGAAGAGAGAAGGAAAGACTGACAGGAATATCAATGAGAGAAACACATTGATTGGTTGCCTCCTGCAGGAACCCTGACCAGGGCCCGGGCTGGGGAGGAGCCTGCAACCGAGGTATATGCCCTTGACCGGAATCAAACCTGGGACCCTTCGGTCCCCCAGGCGGACACAGCCAACCAGCTAGGGCTTTTTTTTTTCTTTTTTTTTTAAATCTACACATATAGTTTTGGTTTTTTTAAATATATTTTATTGACTTTTTACAGGGAGGAAGGGAGAGGGATAGAAACATCGATGAGAGAGAAACATCCATCAGCTGCCTCCTGCACACCCCCCCACTGGGGATGTGCCTGCAACCAAGGCACATGCCCTTGACCGGAATCGAACCTGGGACCCTTGAGTCCGTAGGCTGACGCTCTATCCACTGAGCCAAACTGGTCAGGGCCACATAGAGTCCTTTATTACTGCTCAAGGTACATGTTGAAAAGCTAGCTTATATACGATTAAAATCATAATGAAGCTATTTAAGAGATGGTAATTTGCAACTTCTATAAAATTATTTTTAATGATATAGGAATACTCTAAATTGGAGAAAATCCAGAAAAGCATACCCTCCAATATATAACCTTGCTTTTCTTTCTCCAAAGCTGCAGCTTAACGCGAACTCTAGAATCAAGCTTCCGTTTCAAAAAGGAAAGGAATCGCTATGTTTATGCTTCAGCATTCACGGCAGACACACGCGCTGGCTACCCTAAGGGCTGTGAGTCATGTTTATTTTGGAAGACAACACGGGGGGAGTTCCACGCAGTTTTTAGGGGTCTGTCTTACTCTGAATTGTATTTACCCAACTACAAAACGATGCAAAGCTTCTTACCAGGACTGTTTATTCCGGCTAGAAACTTCTAATAAGCAAATACTTGCGTGGAGGCCAAATGAGCTGGAACAATGCGCACTGAGTGAAATAATAACAACTGTTATTCGACTAAATAAACGGAGAAACTTAAAAAAAACAGGTCCTTTTTAGGGGTAGGTATAAATACCGGAGTTCCTTGTCTCTTTCCTTTTGGGAAAAAACAACATCAATCTCTTAGGGCGGTGGTCGGCAAACTCATGAGTCCACAGAGCCAAATATCAACAGGACAACAATGGACATTTCTTTGGAGAGCCACATTTTTTTATTTTTATTTTTTATTTTTTTAAATATATTTTATTGATTTTTATAGGGAGGAAGGGAGAGGGATAGAGAGCTAGAAACGTCGATGAGAGAGAAACATCAATCAGCTGCCTCCTGCACACCGCCTACTGGGGATGTGCCCGCAACCAAGGTACATGCCCTTGACCGGAATCGAACCTGGGACCTTCCAGTCCGCAGGCCGATGCTCTATCCACTGAGCCAAACCGGTTTCGGCAAGAGAGCCAAATTTTTTTAAACGTAAACTTCTGCTAACGCCACTTCTTCAAAACAGACGCGCCCAGGCCGTGGTATTTTGTGGAAGAGCCACACTCAAGGGGCCAAAGAGCCGCAGGTGGCTCGCGAGCCGCGGTTTGCCGACCACTGTCTTAGGGGTATTCCATCCAGGAACTTGTCCCATTTGGAGCCAGTGAACATTATTACTACTGTGTGTCTTTTCTTTGGATAATGCCGGTGATTTACGAGAGAATGGACAAACAGAGCTGAAGGGGAAATAAGGACTTAATCGAAAAGGGGGTAAGTACCGTATTTTCCGGCGTATAAGACGACGTTTTAACCCAGGAAAATCTTCTATATGCCCAGTCGTCTTATACGCCGGACAATACGGTAAGTGGGAAAACTATGCATTAAAGGGCTCTTAAACAAAGGAGGAGTGCATACTGAGTGACTTACCCGCTAGAAACAAATATCAGTATTTTAAAATTATGTGTTAACAGGAAACACTGGACTAGATTAACAACAGTATTTAAAAGACCAACCCGTAGAAAGCCGATTTTTTTTAAATTCAGCGATAGTACATGTCACACCAAAAAAAAGCAACAAATATTGGTAAGGGGGGGAGAGGAAAAACAAGATCTGAAAATAAGCGTAATTCCAACTGTGTAAGCCCTAAGAGAAAAGATGACAAGGCAGCGGCACGCATCCCTCAGTCCACACGAATCAGACATCACAGCGGGGTTCCGAGGAGTTACACCGCTTACAGACAACAGGGATGACGTCAGCATCTAGTGCCGCCTTCTCAGGGGGCTTAGGGAAGGGAACGGGGCACACCAGAAAAACAATTCCACAAGCGTGCACCCAGGACCAGCAAGCTGCCGGCTCACCTCCGAGACGCAAACAGGAAAGTCCAAATCAAGACACAAGAAGGCACCACTGGTAAAGAGCGCTCACCTTCTTTCTAAAAGACGATGAAGAACATTCCAAACAAAGCTCAAAGCATGTCAAAGGGCCGCAGCTGCCCTTTACACCGCCCAGCTACACCCACAGAGAGTCCTGCTAACGATGGCTACACAAGTGTACGTCCCAAGCTCCAGCTTTTCAATGGTATGGGGAAAAAAAGTGGAAAAAAAAAGAAAAGAAAAGTCACTAATATGTCTTAGTGTTGAACCAAGCCAGCCTTGGCGGTGAAAATTAGCCTTTAGGTCCAACCGTTGTTGGGCTGCGCACGCCTTAACTCTCCAATAATCCAGACACGTGGGGGGTGTGCATGTATGTATGTGTGTGTGTGTGTGTGTGTGTGTGTGTTGTAACATAACCATTACAAAGCAAAGCTTGAGCACCGTCCTAAACCTGAGTCAGTTACTGATCCCCTACTGAAGCCAGGGGTGATTCACAACAGGAGTCCCTCATGAATATGGTGTATTCTACCCTGCACTGATTTTAAACTAGCCTGTATAATAAAAGGCTAATAATATGCAAATCGACCGAACAGCAGAGCGACCGGTCGCTATGACGCACACTGACCACCAGGGGCAGACGCTCAAGCAGGAGCTGCCCCCTGGTGGTGAGTGCGCTCCCACAGGGACAAGCCGGGCCACAAGCCAGGCTCACAGCTGGCAAGCACAGCAGCCGTGGCCAGAGTCTCTCCCACTTCCGCGGCAGCACTAAGGGAGCGGGCCTAAACCATCAGTTGGACATCCCCCGAGGGCTCCCGGACTGCGAGAGGGCGCAGGCTGGGCTGAGGGACCCCCCACACACACACACACACCAAGTGCACGAATCTCGTGCACCGGGCCTCTAGTGATCACATAATTAGAAAAGGAAAACTAACTAAAGAGATGTATTCACGAAATTGTTTCAAGACTAATGACAATTCGCTGGAAAGCTATACTCTTGTCTTAAAATGAAAAATAATAAAGACCATTTAAAATGAATACTTACTATTAAGTGCTTGGGAGGCTTCTAGTGAAAAGATTAGGAATGTCAAAAAAAACAAAAAACCACAAGGACACTGAATCAAAGATTCTACTCCCACAGCTATTAACTGATCTTACCATCACTGACAGCTGAGCTTCTATACGGGACTTGCTATGTGATGTGCGCTGGATAGGAGCTTCAGGACCACTGTCTCACTGAATTCTTGCAATAATCATATGAAATAGGCACCACTGTTATATTTTGCAGGTGAAAGAAACTGAGAAGTAAAAGGGCTTGCCTACGGTTATAAAGACACTATGCCATAAAACTCAGACTTGACCAACCTGAGCCCAGAATCCTACCGAGTGGGAACAGCCAACAACATGGTGAATGGACTTACTGTCACTGAATTGTGCGCTTTAGCTTTTATGTTATACTAGTAGCCCGTTTGCATGAAGATTCATGCAATAGACCTTCATTCACCTGGCTGCCTGCACCAGTTTTCTGCCGGCACCAGGGACCCAGGCCTTGGCTGTGGCCACCGCCTTCTGCCTTCTTTCAGGGTCCAGGCTTGGCCCCGGGCGGTGGCCTTGGGCTCGGCTGCACCCAGCGTCCCTGCTACCGATCGCAGGAGCCGACCCCCAGTGGTCTCCTGCGATTGGCGCAGGCACCCCGCTGGCGCCCAAAGCCTCGGGCGGCTTTCCCGGCCTTGGGCTCCGCCACACCCCAACGTCCCTGCAACAGTTTCCTGGTGGGCGTGGTTGATGGGCGTGGCTTGGTTGGTGGGCGTGGCTTGGGCGTAGCAAAGGTGCGGTCGATTTGCATATTTGTCTATTATAAGGTAAGATGTATTTTACCCACAATACATTTGTGTTTTTTGTGTGTTTTGTTTTGTTTTGTTTTTTCAGAAGAGATACTGCAATACTTAAATACAGGTCAGGATACAAGCAGCACTCTCCAAACATTGGTAATTGGGAAAGAAACGAAAAACAATCCATTATGCACGGTATTTTGGTAATCGTTAATAAATAATTCATATCTCTGCCCCAGTTCATATTGCTCCTCCTGAGAACCAACCCTAAGAAACAAAAAAGCTTCAGATCCGAAAGCGCTCACTGCAACATTCATAAAAGGACGGACGGACGGAAGGAATCTCAATGGCAAACTACCAGAGAATGGGTTTGGGTAAACACGACATATTTACAAAATAAGTTGCGCCGACACTGACAACGTTTACTAAAGGCGTTCATTATGAAATGGAGAAAAGGCTGTATGATGAAGCCAACGGGATACAAGCAGAATATAAATTCTATAAACAGAAACCAAACTAGGCAACAACAAAAAAAAAGACTCAAATTAGGTTTATTATGGGGTTTACTATAGACACTTTCTTTTCGCTCCGCTTCCCGGCTCTTGAACAAATCCCGCTCCTTGGCGTCCCAGGCCCTTGGACCTTCTGCATCTTCTGTTGGGAATGATTTCTCCTGATGTCACCATGACCGTCTCCCTCATCTCTCAGGCCAACTCACACGTCACCCGCTCAGAAGGGACTTCCTTAACCAAGTCAGGCCTGGGGCACCTTCCCCCCACACAGTTTATCTTCTTCTCGGCACTTAGCGAGAATAACCGACGGACTCATTAACTAGTACGTCTTTCTCCTCTACCCTGAGTAGAGGAACCCTTACCTTGCTGATCTACATATCCCCAAGCCGGAGAACGGTGCCTGGCAGTAATGAATATTCTGTAGGTGATCAATACATATGAGTTGACTGATTCACTTGTTCCTTCTCCTTTCCCATACTTTGTCAATGTTCTAGAGTAAGCACATACTATTTTTGTATTTTGAATAAATATAAAACAACTTCAATGGACAAATTATGACTCATCAAGCCAAAGCTAGAGCACGGGCCTGCAGACCGAAGGGTCCCGGGTTCGAGTCCGGTCAAGGGCACATGCCTGGGTCATGGGCTCAATCCCCAATAGAGGGCGTGCAGGAGGCAGCCGATCAATGATTCTCATCATTGATGTTTCTCTCTCTCTCTCCCTCTCCCTTCCTCTCTGAAATCAATAAAAATGTATTAAAAAAAAACAAAACACGGATGGGATATGTAACCCATGTATGCAATCCCAACCAACTAGTAAGCTTAGGATTCAACCAGCTGAGTAAATTCTACTGATGCTTCTAAAGATTATCAGAATTTAGTCCTGACTGGTTTGGCTCAGTGGATAGAGCGTCGGCCTGTGGACTGAAAGGTCTCAGGTTCGATTCCGGTCAAGGGCATGTACCTTGGTTGCGGGCACATCCCCCAGTAGGGGTTGTGCAGGAGGGAGCTGATCGATGTTTCTCTCTCATCGATGTTTCTAACTCTCTATCCCTCTCCCTTCCTCTCTGTAAAAAATCAGTAAAATACATATTTTTAAAAATATTAAAGATTATCAGAATTTAAATTCCTACACAAAATATGGGTAATAAATCTTGTTGGATACTACCACCCCATCGGAAGGCAACGTAAAACTCTACCAAAATGATTCGATGTTATCCAGCTCATTTTTAACTCAAACATTCTGCTACCATCCACTTGCAATTACATTCTGAGCAAAAAAAGGTAAGGGAAGGCGGAAGCCACGTTTTTAATTTGCTCGCGGCAGCGGTCCAAGGCTCTTCCAAGGAAGCTCCCTTAGAGAGAAAGGTGGTCAGTTAGAAACATCACCAGCCAGAACGAAGTGACCTCAACTGGACGGAGCAGGAAAACCTTCATCCTTGAGGCCAAGGAACACCATGGCAGGAACCACGAGGCAGGTTTTCAACTACACACCCGCTTGCCCCTGGTCCCCAAACAGACCGATCAGCAGCTGCTGCCCTGGCCCAAGGCGTCTCCCTGGAGGGGAAGGACAACGCCCTCAGAGTCAGCCAGCCTCCCTAACCACCAACGTGTCCAATGACGGGGGAGGAAGAAGAAGTGAGCCACGGGCCACTACCCCCCAAAACTAGAATCGCCAGCAGCTCTCGGGAAAGGCCTAGCCATCCACCTCCCTTAAGAACAGCCTTCCACGTTCACAACTGGCCACAGGGACGGCTCTCAGTCAACCAGCTGCCAGCATGGGGTGGGGATCCTTCCTTCTTCTCTCTCTCCTTCTGAGAGAATACAGCACAGAAATAAGGGGGTGATACTCGCCTCTGTGTCACTCTGCTTCATCCTTCTCTAATAAGCAGCTCACCGACCCTAGACAAGGGCCCAGGACTCTCTCCATTCATTCATTCATTCGTTCGTTCGTTCGTTCATTCATTCAATCGGTCAGTCGGTCAGTCCACAAATATTTTGTTGTTGTTGTTTTTGGTTAATCCTCACCCGAGGTTAATTTTCCATTGATTTTTTTAGAGACAGTGGGAGAGAGAGGGAAAGACCGAGAGAAACATCAAGGTGAGAGAAACACATCGATGGGTTGCCTCCTGCATGAGCCTCGACCAGGGCCCGGGCCAGGGAGGAGTCTGCAACCGAGGTACGTGCCCTTGACCGGAACTGAACCTGGTTCGATTCCGGTCAAGGGCATGTACCTTGGTTGTGGGCACATCCCCAGTAGGGGGTGTGCAAGAGGCAGCTGATCGATGTTTCTCTCTCATCGATGTTTCTAACTCTCTATCCCTCTCTCTTTCTCTCTGTAAAAAAAAAATCAACAAAATATATTTTTAAAAAATAAAAATAAAATAATAATAATAATAATAAAACAAAACTTCCCCAGTCAATCGTTGCCCCAGGTCAAGGCTGCCTGACATCTTCCTTTGAGGAGTGACAGCGTTATCATCCTACCTCTTCCCAGATCCCGGAACCCTGGGGCAGCCGGTCCCACCTCCTGGGCTTTCGTCTGACCCTGCTGGAGTCATTCCTACACCAGCGCTGCTTCCTCCACACCAAGAACCTCCCCCAAACATTTCTTTGTATCCCTACCAACAACTTGTCCCAGCGACCATTCCCATTATCACTCTCCTGACCCACACAGTGTGGCCTGGAGAGCCCGCCTTCAACCTACCTCCTGGCGCTGCGCTAAGTGAAATAAGTCAGACAGAAAGTGACAAATACTACAGAATCTGGGGGGGAAAAATAAAAAAAGCCACACTCATAGGAACAGAGAATTAGAATGGTGGCTGCCAAGAGCTGGAGGGAGGGGGACATGGGGAGATGTTTATCAAAGGATGCAGAGTTCGGTAAGGTGAGTGAGTTCCGGGAACCTGGTGGACAGCACGGTGACCAGATTGAACAGCATCGTCTTATATGCTTGAAAGTAGGTAACAGGGCAGATCTTAAATATCCTCACCACACACGCAAAAGCTAATTATGCGAGGGGGTGGAGGTGTTAACTAACCTTATTACGGTCCTCTCACAATAGAGCCACATACCACACCATCACATTGCGTACAAACGTGGTACATGTCAACAATCTCAATGAAGGCAGAAAAAAAAGAAC
Organism: Eptesicus fuscus; assembly: GCF_027574615.1. Classification (NCBI taxonomy): domain Eukaryota; kingdom Metazoa; phylum Chordata; class Mammalia; order Chiroptera; family Vespertilionidae; genus Eptesicus; species Eptesicus fuscus. Next base: position 6,189,934 of record NC_072496.1, on the reverse strand, counting down.
TGTGCACGTGTAAAAATAAAAACAAGTGAACCTACCACTTAACGAGCCGTGGAGATGATTTTAGATATAGATCATCAGGACCTTCCAAAAATTCAAACTTTCCTCATGTGCTCCATGGGCCTTCACCAACTGAACATATGCCATCCAGGCACTCCCGGGTACCATCTACCTCAGCCCACAGCTCCCGTTTCACCGAAGGCGTACGTGCTGTCCACGCCATATACCTGTCCTCCCGCTCCAAGCTCTGCCCTCACAGCCCCTGGAGCCTGGAGTATTTGCTGTGGAAGAACCACTTAAGCTTGCTTTGAGTCTCTCTCTCCTTGTCTCCCTCTTGAAATCGCTTACTTCAAAAGCAACTGGAAATCTGTTTCTACCCCCAACATGAAACCGTTCTGTGTACTCTCACGTTAGGTGTGTAAAGAGGGCGTTTTGACACGTCATTGGTCAACTCTCGAAAAAGTCTTGCCCATTATTAAGACCGTGGGACAACGCGGAAAAGTGTCCATGATACCGTGTTAAATGAAAAAGGACAGCGGAGGCTATGCAGATTAAGGTGTTGGGGTTTATGGGTGACTACCATTCCCCCCCCCCCCCCCCGCCGCCCTATTCCAAATTTTTGTTAACATGCTTTTAATTTTAAGTTGGGGGGGGGGGTATGTTCACTAAGTTGATTATGGAGATGACTCCATCTATAATAATAAAAGCGCACTATGCTAATTAGACCAGATAGCCAAACGACCTTCCGGACGTCCTTCTGGACAAAGCCGGGGCTGCAAGGGCTAAGGCAAGCCACCCTGGCTGCGAGGGCCGAGCCCCTTGCACGAATTTCGTGCATCGGGCCTCTAGTAGGTACAGACTTGTCAAAACTTACCCAACTATACCCTTTAAATGTGTGATGTAGTACATGTCAATTATACCTCAATGAAGCTGTTAGAATGTCTAAGTTGTATTAAATGTCTGCGAAACAATGGCAGAATGACATACCAGTAAGTACAGAGTAAGGAGAGCTAACAGGAAAAGGCTGCAGGGTGAGGGGCAGTAACCTGCTCCTTAAAGTCACTCCAAGGGTGACTCTCAAAAGGAAGACGTCACAATCAGGAAAAGAAAGAAAAAAAGATAGCAATTCTAAAGAGAAATCCCCAACACACACATCCAGTTTACAGAAGTCTTCTCTACGTACAGCAAACAAACTGGCAAGTTCAGGTTTTAGAAGGAACAGAACTTCTGTATTGCAAGAAAGACTCTGGATTACACTGAAACCCCAACGAGAAGCAGCCAAGAACTTTGAAGACACCAGAGTTTTTAATGTGGATTTAAGAGAGCTCTGAGAAAAAAAGTAGGCTTACAGAAAGGAACAGGGTAAAACAAAGACTTCTCTTCTGTTTGTTTTTTAGAGATATACTAGAGGTCTGTTGCACGAAGATTTGTGCAATAGGCCTTCCTTCCCCTGGCTGCCGGCACCAGTTTTCCTCTGGCACCTGGGACCCAGGCCTTCGCTCCAGCAGCAGCGGAGAAGCCAAGCCTCTTCAGTCTTCAGTCTTTGCTCAGGCGGAGCCTTCAGTCTTCGCTCCGTGCCTGTGTATGCAAATTAACCCTCCATCTTTGTTGTGTTAATTTGCATACTCACTCCTGATTGGCTGGTGGGTGTCATGGAGGTATGGTCGATTTGCATACTTCTCTTTTATTAGTGTAGATGCTTATTGTGATGAGTTTTTATATTCTGTTGTCCTGTTTTTGTATTTTATTTCTAATTAGCAATGTAAATTAGTCCCTTTCACTTGTTTTCTAAACTATTTTTCCCAATTTTTCTTTCTTTTATTTTGCTTAACATTAGTAAAATAATTCCCCAAAGGCTCTCAGGTTAGCCCTTTTGTATTGGTTAGCTATCCTAAAAAAAAAAAATTCACCTATATTAACCAGAAGGATGAGAAGAAAAAAAAAAGTATTTTTAAGAGCAATCAAAAACCCGCAATTTCTCCTGTAAATCTAAAATACAACGATACTTCCATTAACCAGTGTCTTGGAAGATATGGAAACTTTAAATGTTAAAAGCTTCATAATTTGGTGGAGGTTAGACAACCTACCCTGGACAATGAATGGATGTTCTGTTTTCCTCAATATTTCTCAGCATCTTAACTGCAGAGGCCAAGGAAGCCAAGACTAAGGTCCCCTGAAGGGGAAATACCCAGGGTCCTGGTATTGGTGAAACCTGTGACAGGGTCACCCTTCCCAGACCAGTCTTACTTGGTCTGTACATCACCGCTTCCCCTAGTTAAGGGGGAAAGCTCAGGAGTAAGGGCCTTCTGACCTGGTGGGATGTGAATCTGATGGTGGAGAACTATGGTCAACACTCTGACATGGAATCCCAATCTCCCTACTCTCATACATGACCCGTTCCTGAAAAGCATGTGAAAGCAGAATGTGTAAGAGCTGACGGAGCAGTAACAGCCTGAATATAAAAACGAGTTTTCATTCCAAGAGTCAGATAAAAAAAAAGTCCCTGGTTAGGAGATGAATGTGTAGTTTTAAAAACTAAGATATATGCAATCGCTTTCAACAAGATAAAAATATAAAATAGAGGTAAAATTAATTTTCTAAATGTTATCTCAAATTCTAGTTTTCTTGGCTTACCTAAAAGCAATAGTTAGTAGACAGATGTGATTTTTTTTTTTCATTGCTTAGAGACTTCACAAAGAAACGAGATGTTACCTTACCCATTTTGTTTAGAAATTATCTTAGGATAAAATTGAACTCCAGACTATCATTGGAAAGGAAAGGAGTGTTACAAGCAACATTCCTCAGCCAGCTCTATAATCCTGTAAATCTAACAGATCAATAAAATATGAATCTTCCATTTCTTCCATCATAAGACTTCACCTTTTACCGTAGACACATTTTGTTTTTGTTTTTATTTTTTAAAATGTTTTTATTGATTTCAGAAAGGAAGGGAGAGGGAGAGAGATAGAAACATCAATGATAAGAGTCATTAATCAGCTGCCTCCTGCACACACCCTACTGGGGACCGAGCCCACAACCCGGGACCGCTGGCTCCTAACCGCTTACCTGCCTGCCTGCCTGGTCGCCCCTAACCACTCTCCCCTGCCAGCGTGGTCACCCCTAACCACTCTCCCCTGCCGACCTGGTCGCCCCTAAACACTCTCCCCTGCCAGCCTGGTCACCCCTAACCACTCTCCCCTGCTGGCCAGATCGCCCCTAACCGCCTCTGCCTTGGCTCCCCCCTACCATGGCTTTGTCTGGAAGGACATCCGGAAGACGTCCAGTCTAATTAGCCTATTACCCTTTTATTAGTATAGATAATTTAGCCCCTTGTTATTTTTATGGTTGAAAATCGGAGGAAGCACTCTCACTGAAATTCCTATTTATCGCTAAGTATAAATTTGTAAGAACATATTACACACCCTGGTTAGGAAACATGATAGTTAAGGTGTCTGTTAGCTATACCAAGTCAATTAAGTTGTCAGCTCATTCTCTGGAGCTCACAAGAGAAAGCTAGCCAGAAATTTAAACCTGGGAATCAGCAGCACCCAGCGGGTACACCCGGGGCTGAATAAGGTCAGTGAGGAGGAGAAAAGGAAGAAAAGGGTCAAGAGATTCAGCCAATGAGATAAGAAGGAGAGAACCAAGAGAGTTTCATGGTCAAAGTGGTTCAAGGCCAGGATGGTCAACTGCCCTGTAGGTTAATATGAGGCCAGAGGCAACAGGTAAGACTTCCAAATTGTCAACTTTCAGGAATGCTTTTCCTGCACCTTCCTTCCATTTAAGGGGGGGAGGAGAGGGGAGGAGGGAGGAATTCTATCAGAACGAGACACTTCTGCATCCTATAACCAGCTTTTAGGGGAAAGTCACTTCATCTCCAGAGCTGTTGACGATTTCCCAAGTGAAGATGTAACCGTGACTGAGGCTAAATGCGGGCAGCAGCCCCCGGACAAGGCAGCTACAGAACCTGATTTCAGCCGCCTCCACCCACCACACAGAGCCCAGGAGCAGGGGGAAGGAGAGCGCCTCGCCCATCCCCGCCCCGGCGTCCAAGGGGAATGGCGTTTGAAACACACACTGCTTTGTCCCGACACCAGCACGCATCCAAAATACGTTCAGGGAAACCCCACCTGAGCAGCGACTGCATCAACACAGAACTAACTTAAAAAGCAGCTCAAGCAGCAGAAAAGCGGGTAGCCAGGACTGCCTTCTCTCAAACCCGATCCCAACCACAGTCATCCTTCGAGGTGAAATTCGGGCTAAAAATCCAGCAGGACGGAAAGGTCAACATCAAAGCATTCTCTGCTGCTACGGGTTGTGGTGAAAGAGACACTCCGTGTATTTGCTAGCTGGTACCACACACTTTGGGGAAGTATTTGGCAATAGGAGTCAAGAGCTTTTATTTATTTTTTTAATATATTTTTTATTGATTTCAGAGAGGAAGAAAGAGGGAGGGAGACAGAAATATCAATGATGAGAGAGAATCACTGATTGGCTGCCTCCTGCATGGCCCCCCACTGGGGATCAAGCCCACAACCCAGGCATGTGCCCTTGACCGGAGTCGAACCTGGGACCCCCTTCAGTCCACAGGCCGATGCTCTACCCACCGAGCCAAACTGGCGAGGCGGGCAATGCAAGAGCTTTTAAAACTGTTTCTGTTTCTTCGGAGACCTAATACTATTTCTGGAAATCTAAAGGAATTAGTCTGCAATTAGGAGGAAAAGAAAAAAAAACACCCTTTGGGTTCATGAAAGCATTACTCATTATACAAAATCACTTTAAAACCATGTAAATAGCCATTTAAAAGAAAATAGGCAAATTACAGTGAAATATGCAACTAATAAAATTCTGAGCCGTTTTTTAAAAGCACAGAAAATGCAAAACGTATCATGTGAACACGGCAAAAAAAATGCGCACAGAGTATAATCAAATGCATATAGAAATACACGAAAATATAAGAAGGAAACATATTTTTTTAAAGACGGTGCAAACTGTGAAGAGAAATGCAAAGCAAACTGACTACTATAGAGTTAGTCTGGTTGAGCAAGATGGGAAGGCATCAATTCAGGAGAGATCAAGGTCCAAGGTTCTCAGGGTAGAAGATCTACCAGAATATTGGGGGGCTGGGGGAAGTTCTTCAGTTAAAAATGGGGATAGAGATAGAGTGTCAAGCAGAGTTAGCAAAAAGCCATCCACTGCAAGTTCAAAGGCCACCGTATACTGTTTTTTTTTTTTCTCCCTTTCAATCCTGCCACCTTTTGGTGTATGGAATGACACTCCGACCCACTGAGCCACACCATCCAGGGCAAAAGAGCATGAACTTATAAAATACAAAACAGACGATCGATGCCAATTGGCTTTAGACTTCTGATGGTGTCCGGATGCAGTTCCCTAATGGCAACATGCCTTCCTATATACACTGAGTGGCCATATTATGATGATCTCGGAACACATAATAACCTGGCCACTCAGTGTATATCCTATATAATAAAAGGCTAATATGCAAATTGTCCCCTGGACCACGAGTTCAACCAGCAGGCAGGCCAGCCAACCGCCCATGTCCCCTTCCCCTGGCCAGTCTGGCCGGACCCCACCCATGCACGAATTCATGCACCAGGCCTCTAACATACACACACACACACACACACACACACACACACACACATACACACACACACATACACACACACACACACAGAGTGGCCAGATTATTATGCGTTCAGAGATCATAATAGTCTGGCCACTCAGTGTATTTGTATGAAACTATCAGAAAATAATTTGCCTTCTCCGTACACGCTAAGGCAGTGATGGCGAACCTATGACACGCGTGTCAGCACTGACACGCGTAGCCATTTCTGATGACACGCGGCTGCATGCTGAGGATGAAACATTTGCTGCTCCTGAGGATGAAACATTTGCGAAATGATGATTTTTCCTCAAAGTGACACACCACCCGAGTTATGCTCAGTTTTTTGGCGAAGTTTGACACACCAAGCTCAGAAGGTTGCCCAGCACTGCGCTAGTGGAAGAACCAACAGGAAAAATGGCCCAGAAACAAACCTGAAAAGGGGAGTTAAATCCTTTCTATATGATGAGCCGTAATGTCTATCCTTTCATATAGCATTAGCCATAACATAAAACACAAAGGGTATCCTTTTCAAATATTTAGAGAGAGAAAAAATGTCTACACTACGACAGGCCAAAAGAAACTCATGCGACATTCATGTGACTCCTGGGTGTCCCTCTCCGTCTTCTCATCTGTGACATAACGCAAGTACTTACCTTACAGCGTCGTTATGAAGATGAAATGAATCAATTTATCTAGAGCATTTCGAAGACGGCCTAGACCAGTGGTTGGCAAACTGCGGCTCGAGAGCCACATGCGGCTCTTTGGCCCCTGGAGTGTGGCTCTTCCACAAAATACCACGGCCTGGGCGAGTCTATTCTGAAGAAGTGGCGTTAGAAGAAGTTTAAAAAATGTGGCTCTCCAAAGAAATGTCCATCGTTGTGCTGTTGATATTTGGCTCTGTGGACTAATGAGTTTGCCGACCACTGGCCGAGACTAAATCCCTAACTAGTTGCTACAGGTTACTGATTCAGTTCTAGAGATGGGCAGAGAGGATGGCTGCACAGCCATGTGAACGACCTTAATGCCACAGAACCGGACACTTAAACACGGCTCAAATGGTAAATTTTATGTTGCATACATCACCCACTCGCGATGAAAACATTTGAAGTTCTCCTGAAAGAAAGGAAACTGTAGGCTTCAACAGAAAACTCTCTATAGGTTTAGGATTCCTATAAAAAAATCATCGTCATCCATTAAGGGACACTGGGGCCGTACTTTTCCAAAATAATTTGTGCTTGCTATGGTCAAGCGCGGATGTTCAGATTAACCTGAATTTCCAAACAAAACTTCGCTTGTTGGAGGCTGGCAATATCACCCCTCTTACAGTAACAAAATAAAATGAGTGCCCTAAACCTGAAGCAACTTGGAAAGAGATCTATAAAACGCTTTTCTTCGAACACAAGCATTGTAGTGTGCCTTCTACAACAGAACAGAACGGCTTCCGATCCCTTAAAAGTGTAAGCAATGACAAAAAAGCAACAAGAATCTTTAAATGCCCGTTTTAAAAATAAAACCTTGCAAAATAGCTCGAAACCACTTCTCTCGGATTACAAAATGAGCGTGCGGTGAAAAGGGCCGGAGAATACCAATTTACTATACCCTATACTGACTGACAATGCCGGTTGCATAGCAACGAGATTCTGCAGTCTGAACCGGCACAGAACTCCTTTTCTTGCTTTGCCAGGCCACCATTAACCCCATCAAGGCCGAAGGAAGTATGCAAAAACACACATTTGCATAGACTACTCCCAGCATCAGAAGCCTAAATGATATCAATTCTAAAACTCTCAAATCTCAAGCACAAATTCCAGCCTATGTACACAACTTGAATTATCCATTATGCCTTCCCTCTCCATGTTTTTTTTTTATGTACTAGCAAAAATAAAAGCGAACTGCTATGCAATTTTTGGACACATTTCTTTCAAAAGCATCATCGGCAGGGGTTGTGTGGGTTTTTTTTTTAACAATCCTACGTCATGGCATAACACATCTTTCCTTTCCTAGTTTCAAAAAGAAGTCATTGGATCCTTTCTAAAAATCAAGAACTGTAATTTCCTAACAATTAAAATTTTCTCCCACTTAAAATTTATTTGAACTATTTTTACGGATTGCCTATAACTAGTAACATTTCACAAAACTTTTTTTAAATATGTAAATCTACTTCATCTAAAGAACAACAACAACAAAAATACATTTGCAGTGATTCTTGCAATGCCTTTAAATACTTTTATTGTTTGAGGATTTCCTCCTTCCTTTTGAGAAAGTTCAACGGTGGCCAAGCCCCACCTAAGTAATAGATTAACTACAGAGAAAATCAACTTACAATAGTGGTTCTCAACCTTTTAGAAGATGAGAAGGCCCCTTTAAATTCATTCATTTCTACTTTTAACATATGTTTGTCTGAGAAAACGTGATTTAAATGCACTTCGAATTTACTAGCTTTTAAATTAATCTGTACATTACCATAACAGCAGCTCCATATCCTATGTAACAATTCTATATAATAATAAAGCTGTAATATGCAAATTGACCATCACTCCAACACACAAGATGGCCACCCCCATGTGGACACAAGATGGCCACCACAAGATGGCCAGCAGGGGAGGGCAGTTAGGGGTGACCGGGCCGGCAGAGGAGGGAAGTTGGGGGGGACCAGGCCAGCAGGGGAGAGCAGTTGGGGGGGACCAGGCCTGCAGGGGAGGGCAGTTGGGGGCAACCAGGCCTGCAAGGGGAGCAGTTGGGGGGGGACCAGGCCTGCAGGGGAGGACAGTTGGGGGCGACCAGGCTGGCAAGGGAGGGCAGTTAGGGGTGACTGGGCCAGCAGGGGAAGGCAGTTGGGGGGGAACCAGGCCTGCAGGGGAGAACAGTTAGGGGTGACCAGGCCTGCAGGGGAGGGCAGTTAGGAGCGATCGGGCCAGCAGGGGAGTAGTTAAGCGTCGATCAGGCTGGCATGGGAGTGGTTAGGGGTGATCAGGCTGGCAGGCAGAAGCGGTTGGGAGCCAGCAGTCCTGGATTGTGAGAGGGATGTCCGACTGCCCGTTTAGGCCCAATCCCTCAAGGGGTCCCAGATTGGAGAGGGTGCAGGCTGGGCTGAGGGACACACACACCCCCACCGCCACCCCTGTGTACGAATTTCGTGCACCGGGCCCTCTAGTACTTAAAGTATAATACATATGAAGGCTGGCATCTTTGGATTAAAGACAAAGCTTGGTGAACATCAGGGTTCAAGTATGCGTTAAACCAGTCCCACAGCTGACCCCCGAGCCCACACATTGGAGGTGAGTCCCCCCGAAAAGTTCACATCATGTAAAGACATAGGGGGAGAGCACTTACAGGTATGCAAGTGAGACAATGCTGGGGTCAGGTCCAGGTTCCATCACTCACTAGCCTCGTATTCTCCAGCAGCAAGGGCATTAATGAGGAGGATACCTACCCTGCAGAGCAGCTGTAAGGGTTAGAAGAATAGTGTGTAGAAGGATGCAGCACATTAAGTTTCATGCATTCACCTGTCATTTCCAAGCCTCATACAATCCAGCCCAAACCTGCAGCATTCCCCATGAGTACGTCCTATTCCAACTCCGAGATGGGAGTGGAGGCAGGACTGGGTATCATCTTAAGGACGGAAAATGAAATTTGAGACGCGGTCACTGCAAGGTGAGTCCATTAAGAGGCCACATCGAGTCGTCAGGGCGAGGTCTCCGGGATGACACAGGACTTGATCTGAACCTCCGCTGTCATTTGCCAACCGTGGGATTAGCCAAGTCGCGGCGGCGTTCTAAGCATCGCTTTCCCCCACTGTAATGGTGGCGCCAGCCTCATGGCTTGTTCTAATTCATTCAATGAAAATGACTCACGTGAAGCCCTTGGCAATTTGCCTGGCCTGTCTTTAAATGAGCAACAAGCAATCGCTGCTATTTATCAAATTATCTACTTACTTGATTTACATAGAGAATATTAAAAGTTGTCATATGTAATTGGCTAGCCCACTAGGTATGTACCCAGCGTGGGCAAAGGTTAGTCTCAGAGATACTGCAATCTATAGCCAGGGACTCGGCCCTGTGCCAGGCATCTGTCGGATCTTCACAGATACTGGGATCAGTGAGAAAAACGTATCAGCTCTTTGGGACACAAAAGTTAACCATGAGAATATCTTTAAAAACAGCGTGAAGTATATTTTAAATACTTGCATGAAACAAACAATGAAATACAATTTCTTCGAAAGCTTTTTTTTTTTCCATTTCACTTATATTAAAATTCACAAATTGATTTTTTTTTTTTTAATCTTCAGGTAACTTAAAACTGAGCTTTGATCAACTGATTTTTTCAGGGTAGATCCTCTCTTCTGAAACACCGTTTAAAAACTGCAACTGGGTTGCAGGTTAACGGCTAAGTAAACAGACAGGTGTTAAGTCTTTTGTAATAAAAGCAGGAAATAGTAGCACAAGTGCCACCGTGTTTTTTTCATTTAAACATAAAACATTTCAATGTTTTAAGTACAGTGACCATACACGTGGTAGTCACTATTAGGGGAACAGGCTAAGCGTGAGCTACGAGCATCTAGTGTTTATAGAGGCCAGAGATACTAAAACATCCTACAAGGCACAGGACAAGCCCCCAACATAGAATTATCTGGCCCCAAGTATCAACAGTGCCAAGACTGAGGAACCCCGATGCAGAGGTAGGCATTCATATCACAGGAAAAAATACACTGCTGTAACCTCTCTTTCAAAAGAACTAGGAATATCCAGCTTCCTCAGCACCATCTGTTGAAAATACTATCCCCTACTGAATGAATGGTCTTGGTACCCTTGTCAAAAAACAAGTGACCAGCCCTCGCCGGGAGGGTCCCAGGTTCAATTCCAGTCAAGGGCACATGCCCGGGATGCAGGCTCAATCCCCAGTAGGGGGCGTGCAGGAGGCAGCCGATCAGTGATTCTCTGTCATCATTGATATTTCTCTCTCTCTCTCTTCCTCGCTGAAATCAATAAAAACATATTAAAAACAAAAAACAAAAAAACAGCCCTAACTGGTTTGGCTCAGTGGATAGAGCATCAGTCTGTGGACTAAAGGGTCCCAGGTTCGTTTCCGGTCAAGGGCATGTACCTTGGTTGCGGGCACATCCCCAGTAGAGGGTGTGCAGGAAGCAGCTGATTGATGTTTCTCTCTCCCTTCCTCTCTGTAAAAAAATCAATTAAAATATTTTTTTTTTTTAAAAATCTAACAAAAAAAAAAAAAAAGTTCTTGCCCTGGCCAGTATAGATTAGTTGGTTGGAGCGTCGTCCCATACACCAAAAGGTGTCAGGTTCGATTCCTGGTCAGGACACATACCCAGGATGTGGGTTCCCTCCCTGGTCGAGGAGCGTGCAGGATGCAATCAATCAATGTTTCTCACATCAATGTTTCTCTCTCTCTCTCCCTCAAAAATCAATAAAATTTAAGAGAAAGAACATGTTCCGGTGTTTGCACACAAGTCTGTTACTTGCAGCTGAAAACATCCTAACACATAACCATCAGTTAATACTTGGAGACGATGACAAAGATGAGATAACAGGAGGTCAAAAGAAAAGAATCTGAGTATCTACCTAAAGGCCCTGGGGTTTCCTAACGAAGCAAAAACGGGGCAAAAATGCCTTTCTCTGGGGTCATCCTGGCAAAGCCCATCGCACCGGGAAAGCTATAGTCTCATGCCATCTTGCAATTTTTTAAGAAAAACTATGAAGAAGAAAAAAAAAAGCAACCAACACTTGACTCATTCTTCTGCCATTCTAAAAATGAACACATAGTTGCAACCATAACGTGAATGTTTTCATCATTTTGTTTCGTTTTTCAAGATTAAACCATGTTTTTCCCCTCAAAATAAAGCCTTTTCTCCTTACCCCTGCTATCTTTGGAATGTTTGCTCCTATTCTAGGTCAATTCGCTCTACACAGGCTTTGTTCTTGCAACTAATTATTCTAAGAAAATAAAGAAACTTTCTAGGAGGAAATCATAAAGAAAGATAAATTGTTTGCTCATACATCAGCGTTTAGAAAATTCAAATAGACACCTCAGTTCACAACAGTTAACCATTAGAGAGGCCCGGAGCCTACTGGTTAAAAGCATGGGCCCAGGGCCCTACCTAGCCCGTTTGGCTCAGTGGATAGAGCATCGGCCGACGGACTGAAGGGTCCCAGGTTTGACTCCGGTCAAGGGCACGTGCCAGGGGTTGAGGGCTCAGTCCCCAGTGGGGGGGCGTGCAGGAGGCAGCCGATCAATGATTCTTTCTCATCACAGATGTTTCTATCTCTCCCTTTCCCTTCCTCTCTGAAATCAATAAAAAAAAATTATATATATATAAATTATATATATATATATATATATAATTTTTTTTTAAAGCATGGGCTCAGGAACTGGACTGTTTACTAACTGGTAAGCCTGGGGCAAGTCACTGACCCCTCTGTGACTCAGTTTCCTCACCTATAAGGTGGGGATACCAATAGCTCCCACTTTATAAGTGGTTAGGGGTTTTAAATGGTTAATACGTGAAGCACTTTAGGCAGTAAGTATTCAGTAACTGTCATCTATTATATTTAAAAATCTACGAAAACTGAGAACTATAAATGCCAATGTTGGAATTAAGTTAGTTAACAAAGGAAAATCTTTTAAAAACACAAGCACATACATTTTTAAGTAAAATTGACACACAGAAAAGTGAGAGCAGATGAACTGACAGTAAAAATGAGTGAAACACGTTAATTTCTAAAGCTGTAAGAACTTTTTAAAAAGTGCCCCATCGAACCTCGAACCTGATGTGTTCCTGCACTTTACTAAAGATGAAATGAAAAAAAAATCTGAATATAGAGTGAGAAAAAAATAATGGAAAACTCCATATTATAACGGGGTTAATTCTTTCTCCCCATGTTAATCCGTTACTTTAACACAATTCTAATTAAAACTCCAACAGGTTGGGAGTGCAATTTCTTTTTTCTTTCATCTTTTTTGTTTTAACTGATGAAAATGACACTGGAACTAAAAGAATATGCTAAATGCAACAGCAAATAAAGTTTTGAAAAAGGAGTTCCCAACAGTCATATCCTTTACAAGACGTTTAGAAAATTATAAAGTTAGAGTAATTAAAAGAGTGAGGTACTAGCATAGAATCAGATAAACGAATGAGTCCAGTAACAGAACAAAGTGTGGGAATTCAGTACACAGTGAATGCTGCATTTCCAGTCAATGGAAAGGGCTGGATCACTGAACAAATGATGCTGGCAAATGACTATTTGGCATTTAAATACTCACCTCCCATCTTATATTAAAACTAGAGGCTCGGTGCACGAAATTTGTGCAAAGGGGCTCGGCCCTCACAGCCCTGCCTTCGTCTGGACATCCAGAAGGTCGTTCAGCGGTCCGGTCTCATTAGCATATTGTGCTTTTATTATTATAGGAGATAAATGTCAAATGGCTTAAGTTTAAACATAAATGAAACCATAAGAGTAACAGAAGAAAAAGTGAACACACATATAATTTTAGGTTGGAGAAAGCATGACAAAGACAGAGCTGTCAAGGTAAAGACAGACAGTATCTGATACGAAATTTTAAAATTCCTATACCAAAACAAACAACTCAAAAACAAGTGACAAATTTAGAAGAGAAGGTGGTAGGTTTTACATCCTGCCCCCAATGAATCACACCTCTCGATACGTCCGTGTGTAGTCTCCTCCCCACGCTGACCATGTGACTTGCTTTAAAGGGACAGCACGCAGACAGAGGTTTGATAAGAGCTTGTGCAGTAGGACATGATCTCATCATGGTAGGCTGCTATCACTACGTGGCAGGCAGGCAGGCAGGCAGGCAGGCAGGCAGGCAGGCAGACAGACCACACGTACCCAACCAAGGAATAAAAATATGTGAGCCAAAACCGGTTTGGCTCAGTGGATAGAGCGTCGGTCTGCGGACTGGAAGGTCCCAGGTTCGATTCCGGTTAAGGGCATGTACCTTGGTTGCGGGCACATCCCCAGTGGGGGTGTGCAGGAGGCAGCTGGTCGATGTTTCTCCCTCATCGACGTTTCTAGCTCTCTATCCCTCTCCCTTCCTCCCTGTAAAAATCAATAAAATATATTTTAAAAAAAATATGTGAGTCCAGGTGAGACCAGCAAAAGGACTTGCCCAACCAACTCCTAGATGTGTTAACTCGGCTTTGAGGCGGTTTGTTAGACCACAATAGATAACTGAGACAATAGATCTGCGTTCACTTCTTCAATAGATTAAAAATCATTACAAGAAAAACTAACATGCCAGGGAGAAAACAGGCAACAGACACGGACAGGTGATGGACACAAAACCAGCGATGGCCAATAACCACGTGAAGGAACGTTCAACTCTACTCGCAATCAAAGGAATACCAATTAAAACAGTGAGATAACACCTTGGGGCTATCAGATAGGCAAAGATTAAAGAGCCTGATGATCATGCCCTGAGGTGGCCAGAATGTGGGGGAATTGGCTCTCTCTCACCTCTTGCTGCTAATTTGGTCATGTGTATCAAACACGGGTAAAATTCGTTTCTGTCTGTTCATTTCCCTGATTATTCACTCTCAACTACTTATTATGGACTCGCCGAGGCCTGTGCTGGGAACTAGGAATTCAGCCTGATCAGGCAGGACCTTAATCGTTTTGGTTTGATGATGAGAACTGGGGCTTCATTTGAAGAGCACCCCGATACCATGAAGGCTTTAGCAAGGAAGGAAGAGTATCTAATTTCGAATCATTCCAGCTGACGCATGGCAAATGGAGGACAAGAATGGAAAAGAGGAGACACGCCTTCCCGCCTTCCCATGCTGCCCAGAGGCCCGGAGCAGCTGGGGCGGTGCGGAATGCCTGTGTCCCGTCCCGCCCCTAGGCACCTGCATATGCAAATTAACCCAGCATTGTTAGGTTAATTTGCATGCTCACTCCTGATTGGCTGGTGGGCGTCACGATGTACGGTCAATTTGCATCTTACTCTTTTATTTCATGTAGATAGATGTGCAGATGTAAAATATCCAATTTGTGCACGAAGACAGATATCCAAAGATGTTCATAGTAGTGTTTTTTATAACAAAAATAATGGGGGGAAATCTCAAAGTCTATGGCTACAATATCCAAAGCATGGTGAAAATACTGTGCAGTTACTTATAATACTCTGCAGATCTGTATTTAGTGATAAGAATTAGAAGGAAAGGGGCCAGTGACAAAATAATATCGTAAAATGTCACCTTTACATAGTATGACCTCAGTTTAATTGAAAACACACACATATACACAGACAAGCACATTTATGGCTGTATATATGCATTATAAACATGTAGAAAGCTAGCTACACATCAAAACATCAACATTCTAGACGGTTTGAGTTAAGATCTTTATACTTTCCATACTTTCTAAAATCTATGCAAAACCTGTACTGCTTTATAATGGAAGGGAAAAAGTAATTTAAAAATAAAATAAATTAAAAAAAAAAAAACACTGATCAGACATTTGGACAACAGTAACTGGTTTTCTTAAAATACTGCAAATACAGCCATTAAAGAGACCACCAAGAAACAAACACAACTTTCAAGTGTTAAGTGACAACCCAGAATTCCTAAACCTTCAATTATTGAAAATTGAACAGTCACCATTGCGCTTGCCATGCCAGTCTCACAGGAGGTGAGAATTTGGGAATGGAAAGAGGCAGCTCAGGATTGCAGAATAAAGTGGACTCTCAAAGGCAACCAATCGTTACGCATTATTTAAAAACCCTCCTCCGTGGAGATTTGACCTGAAGAGCCATTCGTTTTATTTCCCTTGTGTTCCGGGCTTTTTTGAAGCCGCTTCCCTACCAGGTTGACACATAAAATGCAGATCCCAAAAGAGGCAGGAGGAGGCTGGGGACCTGGGGAAGCTAGGTTAGAGGTTGCCATTCTGACTTTATCTCATCAGATGGACTATTTGCCAAGACCGAGTGTCCCAGAAGGCCAGTAGCACTGCGCACTGCGCACGTGACTCGGTCCATTTGCCAATGGCCTACGTCCCTCCCCCTAGGCGACTTCCTTCCCCAGAGACAGAACTTTCTTGGTGTTTGAGATGACCGGCTCTCACCGCCCAGGCTCAGGTTTTCTGAGGATTCTGCTGGATGTGCCTGGTGGATTTTTATCCGTGACTTGAGGCATCCCTGACTCAGAACAGAGCTACCCAGAGGGGCGTCTGCCGCCTTCCCAGGAAGATGATAAGGCTCCAAAACTTGTTCCGGGCTCTCAGAGGCAGCACCACCAAGGTCTCCCCTCCACACGCCCCTCTGCCTGGCTCCCTCCACAGAAACCCCCAGGGCTTCCGCCTTCCGTCTCTCTTCTTTAGGAAACATGAAGATGTTCCTTTAAAATACGAATCCAGCCCTAGCCGGTCTGGCTCAGTGGATAGAGCGTCGGCCTGCGGACTGAAGGGTCCCAGGTTTGATTCCGGTCAAGGGCATGTACCTTGGTTGCGGGCACGTCCCCAGGAGGGAGTGTGCAGGAGGCAGCTGATCGATGTTTCTCTCTCATCAATGTTTCTAGCTCTCTCTCTCTCTCCCTTCCTCTCTGTAAAAAAATCAATAAAATATATATTTTTTAAAAAAATAAAATATGAATCCAAAGTAAGAAAAACGTCAGAAACAATGCAAAGCATACAAGACCCTCTTCTGATAGTCTACACTCTAGTTCGTAAGTGAAAATACTAGTAATAGTCCAAGGATAGGGGAGTGGGAGCTGAGCTGTAATTCCCAGGCCATAAAAGTCACTCTTGCAAAGCATAAAATTCAGTGGTGTTTAGTAGATTCGCAAGGCTGGGCAACCATCAGCTCTGTTACATTCCAGAACATTTGCATCAACCTTAGAAAGAAACCCCATACGTATCCGTAACAGTCACTCCCATTCCTCCTTCACTCTCCCCAGACCCTGGCAACCACTAACCCCCATTCTGTCTTCGCAGATGTGCCTCTTCTGGACAATTCCCATCAATGGACTCGTACAACACGGGGCCTTTTGTGTCCGACTTCCTTCACTTAGCATGTTTCCATTCATGTTGTGGCATGAATCCGTACTTGGTTCCTTTGATGGTCAAACGGCATTCCACTCGGAATGGACCACAAGTTGATTCTCCATGGATCAGTCAATAGATATTGGGGTCCCCCTTCCACTTTGGGGCTATTCTGAGTAATGCTGCCAGCACATGTGTGAACAAATGTTGGTGTGCACACGTGTGTGCATTTCTCCTGGGTCCATACCTAGGAGTGGGACGGCTGGGTCATGTAGTAACTCTATGTTTACGTTTTCGTGTGCGTGTGTGTGTGTTTTTTTAATATATTTTTATTGATTTCAAAGAGAAAGGGAGAGGGAGAGAGAGAAACATCAATGATGAGAGAGAATCATTGACTGGCTGCCTCCTGCACGCCCCACACTGGGGATCGAGCCCGCAACCCGGGCATACGCCCTTGACCGGAATCGAACCTGGGACCCTTCCGTCCGCAGGCCGACACTCTATCCACTGAGCCACACCGGCTAGGGCTGTAGGTTTACATTTCTGAGCTGTTTCTAAAGCAGCTGTGCCATTTACAATGTTCGTTACGTTCTTGACATCAACTTAAGAGATGTCAGACTTTCACAGAAGTGGGGGGATTCCTTCTTATCAAGCCCATTTTATGTGTGCCAAGTGTTATGCCAGGGTTTAATATAATTTCTGATTTAATTTCCCCAACAACTCCGCAATGCAAAAGTTATAACCATTTTTTTTACAGAAGGAATGCCAATCTCAAAAACCATAGCCTACCCGAAAATCAATTCGCTGGGCGATGTCAGACTAGGGTTCAAACGCAGGTTGCCTCCAAAAACTGCACCCTTCCCCCTCCACCACGCAACCTCTACGACCCCCAGCTCTCCACGCACCGCTTCACCCCGACAGCACCCTCTGGGACAGCGACAGGCTAATGAAACTGACTGGGGCCGTTCTGAAACAGAAGCTTCCCCAGGTACCGCGCTTTCCAGAAAATACGAGAGCGCGCTCGCGTAAATCCGCCCCCTCGCTTATCTATAAATCGCCTAAGCGTTATCCAGATTAGCTTCTTCCATCCAAGCTGTCTGCACTGACACACACACAAAAAAAAAAAACCTGGGTATCTTCTGCTATGGCCTGAAATGTGCCTCCTCCCCTCCCCCATTCATATGTTAAAGCCCGATTCCCCCAGATGACTTCATTTGGAGACAGAGCTTTTAGGAGCAGGTAATTAAGGTTACATGAGGTCATAAGGGTGGGATGTTAATCTGGTAGGACAGGTGACCTTATAAGAAGAGGAAGATCTCTCTCTCTCTCTCCCTTTCTCCCTCTCTCCCCGCCCCCCTCTCTATATGTGTGTGTGTGTGTGTGTGTCTGTCTGTCTGTCTCTCCAAGGAGGAAGCCTCTAAGACAGTCTGCAAGCCCGTCAAGAGAGTCCTACCTGCACCCAATCATTCTGGCACTGTCATCTCAGACTTCCAGCCCTCATGGACCTTTGAAAAGGTAATATCGTATTTTGCTAGGGCGCCCCAAGCTGACTCATACAGCTTCCTTCCTGAGGATCACACACCTTAACAATCACAGCAGCTTTATTTATAATTGCAACAACAACAACAACAACAAATGGGGGTAGAGGAGAATTGGTATTTGAAGGACTTGGTAAGATTCCAAACAAAGCAGGCATGACATGGAGTAGAAATTAAACCAACAGACATGCATAAAACTTACTGCACAAAAAATATTTGCAAGTCCCATGATTAAAGAAGACCAAACACACAGAGCGATGGCCCTTCTCTTCCTTCCGGGTTTCATGAGGAAGTCAAGGAGACATGGGATCCTCCAAGTTGTGGGCTCGATCCCCAGTAGGGGACTCTTTCTGGCCACTCCTGAGCTTGGTGATGGGGTAAGAAACAGACTCGCCACCTGTTCCTTGGGGCCAGGGTGCCGTTTTGTGTGTCTGTTTCAACGAAGTCGCTTTAACGTGTACTAAATGCCCCACGCTACCTGACACCCCGGAGTGGAGTACACAGAAGAGCTGTAGGCCATCGCAGGTGCTCCCGAAATGGTGGTTACTATCTCGTCAGGGGGCAGATCCTAAAAAAGAACATGCCCGTCAAAGTCAAGAATGTCCATGAGCCCTAACCGGTGTGGCTCAGTGGATAGAGCGTCGGCCTGCGGACTGAAGGGTCCCAGGTTCGATTCCGGTCAAGGGCATGTACCTTGGTTGCGGGCACATCCCCAGTGGGGGGTGTGCAGGAGGCAGCTGATGGATGTTTCTCTCTCATCGATGTTTCTAACTCTCTATCCCTCTCCCTTCCTCTCTGTAAAAAAATCAATAAAATATATTTTTTTAAAAAAAGAATGTCCATGAGCACCCACTGTATTTGCCAAATGTTTTGCTGGGACCATGAATATAAAAACGCAGGCCCTACCCTCAAAGAGCGTACGAGGAAGAGGGTCAGACAGAGGCAGGGGATCGATCGTAAAACGATGTAATGAAGGCGATCCAGAGCCTATAGGAGCACTCGGCCACCACGGCTGGGAGGGAGACAGACCAGGACCCCCCTTCTTGCTTTCTATGCCGGAACACTTCTTACACCCCTCTTTGGGGAAGCACCCCGAGTGTGCACAGCCTCAGCTCAGATTCTCTCTCCTTAACTTTTCCTTCCACTCCAGGCCACCCGTCAATTTCAAAGCTAGGCAAGGGGGGGAGGGTGGCGGGGGAGAGCCGCTCTAAGTTGGCCAGGGAAGAGTTGAAGTATCCTTTCTCTCCCCGCAGCCACATACAAACGGAAATCACGTTTCTCCAAACACTTCTTACACTCAGGATTTCAAACACTGGGTGTTCTACGAGCTCTGCAGCCGCCTCAGATCTAAGCTGCGTGGAGGGTAAGCACCCCAAACCATCAGCCATCCCTAAGTTCTTCCCTACCGGCCACCTGGGGCCTCTGTCTGGGGGTTTTGCTAATTCCAAATAGACGCACGAGGAACCCGAAGTCTTGAACAATGAGTGGCCTTCGGTCCGTTCTCCCCGCTAATCCACACCCGTCCCAAGATGTACCCGCTTAATAAATACCTACGAGGCGGAACAATGCCTACATGCAAGGCAAGGGGAGGCTCCATTTTAATTCCTCCTTGGCTCCTGTCCCTAAAGTAAGCCTCCGGGGAAAGCCACGCACCCAACAGCGACAGGAACCAATGAAGGCCCCCGGGAACACGGGCTCGACTGCGTGCGTCCTCTCACGGCGAGCTCACGTGACACACCTGTCCTGCAAAATAACAGAATCATCCCCATGTTTTACCACTTGGCTCAAGCATGTGAAACCCGGGTCTTCCGAGCCTGGCCTGTACCCCTCTCTGAAGTGTTGACGGCACTCACCACCAACGAGGGTAACAACATCACGAGAAGAATTCCGAAGACTAAAAATACCCAAGGAAGGAAACGGTCATGATTTATTTCCTCGACTATAAAAATAAGAAGGCTGAGCGGGCCAGCGTGGCTCAACCAGGAGGTCAGGGTTCGATTCCTGGTCAGGGCACATGCTCTGAGTTGTGGGCTCGATCCCCAGTAGGGGGCGTGCAGGAGGCAGCCGATCTATGATTCTCTCTCATCATTGATGTTTCTCTCTCTCTCTCTCCCCCTTCCTCTCTGAAATCAATAAATATATATATGTGTGTGTGTGTGTGTGTGTGTGTGTGTATACATATAATAAAATAAAATAAGAAAGCTGGACTAGGTCACAGATAATTAAGTAAGTAGCATTCCAGGGAACACTCCCCAGGGCTCCTGGGACCCACGTCCCGTCAAACGTGACTTACTAATCATGGCACCCTTCCCCACCAGGATGTCTGCACCAACAAGGCAGCCACTACCAACTGGGGACAGGAAGCGAAATGTCACCTGCGGCCGTTCCTGAACCACGTGAAGCCCCGAAAGATGACGCAAACTACCCCAAGGTTTTAGATAATTCAGCCTCAAAATGAGAAGAGTAACACAACTGTATAAGACAAGTGTCCAAAGCACCTTCTCTCTCGCTACCCAGTAAAGAACTACCCCCGTCTCCACACAGTCTAAAGGATGAATCAGTGAAATGATGTGGTCAGCTCAAGGTCATGCAGCCAGGAAGCGGCCTGGAGGCATCACCCTCACAACCCTACACCTTTTTACATGACACCATCACCGAGCAGGGAGTGACATCCCGGACTATTGAACATGGACCCAAGAATGTCCATCCAGCATCACCTGAGCTCCTCTCAGCCACACGCAACTATGTTAGATCAAACAAGCGCCTCTTTCTATTTAAAAAAAAAAAAAAAAAAAAAAACTTGAGTAACGAACCACTTAATTAAAAAAAAATATATATATTTAAAAGGCATACACCAAAAAGTGGGATGTTACACTAAAAATACCAGTGTGGAGGGTCTCAAAACCTTTCCCTATTTTGTCTACAAAACGCACTTTCTCATTCTTCAAATTCTCATCTATCTTTAGGCAAAGTATTAAGAAGTAATTCCATACGCTGCTTCTAACGTGTGTAGAATGCCTTCAGGACTGTTTCGGGAATGTGGAGTATTATTACTCACTTCCCTTCTGTTCAGGGATTAATTATTACATTGCATCGCAGTAGGCATGCTATTCCTAAAATTAAAAATCGTCTAAGAGATCTTATCCCCAAATACTTAAAACAGTAACATATTCATCATATCCTCTCTTCAGAATCCTGACCAGCTAAAGTGGAAATTCCTACCTCGGCATGCCTATTTCTGGGTGGCCTTTAAAACATCAGAACGACTCCTTAATATAACTAAAATAGACCCGATTTCATAGTATAGCAGTTATGTCCTACGGCATCCTGGAGACCCAGCCAAATATTAATATAACCTGAAAAGCCCGTGGCTCCAAAATATCCCAGCAACCAGCACACGAACCCTTTAACCCCCAAATCAGACCAGCCTAGTTTCACAGATTACGGGAGAAAATGTGTACGTACCCGCGTCACACAAACCACCTACCGAATAATCCAATGCCTTCCGAGGTGAAAAGCCGATCCCCTGTCCTGCTTGTAAATTATTCAGAATTAACCTGCAAAGAATGACTGCGGACTGTGCGTGAGCACACTCCTCAGGCCCGTGGGCCGTGTTCTACCTACATTGATGCTACTGGAAAGCATCCGCGCGAGCCCTCCCTCCCTACATCCATCCAATCAGGAAAAGAGCAGAAAAAGAGCTTAAAAAGTACAAGTCACTTTTTATGAGATAAAGGCACTCTTCAGTGAAGACATAATTTACCTGTGACAGATTGACAAGGGTATATGACAGAGATCAGACACTTCCCTGAATACTCTCTAAACTGTAACTTTTTTTTTGAATCAGAAAACTTTACAATCATTTTCTTTACAAATATACTCAGTTTCACTCAGTTTTACGTTGCTCAGTGCTGAGATAAGCTTACCCAAAGTTTGGGGGGGGATAAAAAAAACAAAAAACAATGGCTTCTGATCTACAAGACTCTGAAAGCATTACATTTTTAAAGGAGAAATGAGCAATGTAGAGCAAGGCATAACACTGCATATATTTTACTGTAGTTTCTGAGTTTTCAATGACATTAGTAACTTGATTTTTTTTTTTAAAAAAAAGAAAAAACTAATGGCTCAAGTTTTCCAAGCTGTATCTTACAAAGATTTTTTTTTTTTTTTTTGGTGCTGGTTTGTATGTCATAATCACATTTTTAAACTGATCCACTACATTTGAAAATAACTCGTGTGGAATCCCGGAGGAGAAGGGGGTCGCTTAGAGACACAGCACTGAACAATTTTTAGGGCCACGCGATAAAGACCTATTAACTTGGAATCAGAGAAAAAAAAAAACATGAATTCAAATGAACAGTAAACTGAAGTACATGGCTGTATCACACACACACAAAAATGTATTTTAAAGACATGGGACAGTGTTCAACCGTGATAAAAACAACACACACACACACACACACACACACACACACACACTAAAGTTAAAGGGGAAACAACTTAATCTGAGAGAGAATTCCAATGACATGACATTTTCTTGCCAGAGCGAAGGAGCTGGTAGGGTGTCTATCATTCAAATTTCACTGCATTACATTCTCAAGGCCTTTGGCAACTGTTGGCCATTAATCTTTAACACAAAGGAGCCTCAAATCCAAACGGACGGTGAGCCTGTCCCTTCCAGGACCCAGAAAGGCGGTAACTCACTGGGTCCACAATTGCTGAACCCAGAGGCAGGGCCTGGGGGAGGATAGCGCAGAAGGAACGGGACCAGCCTCCAGTCTGCCCGGTCCCAGGTCTCACCAGGTCGTGCACCAAATCCGCAAGGAAAAGGTTATGGACACACACATGGCTGGGGGGCTGGGGGTGGGGGGGGGACCTCCAATGAATGACACCCCACACCATGGTTTTTATTCCATTGGAAAACGTCACACCATATGTTTCCTCGTAGCAATTAAACAGGTCGATTACGACGGTGCGTCCAAAGCCCTTCGTCTTTGGGGATGAGCACATGGAGCTCGTTGTATTGATTACAGGGGAGTGGGGGGGGGGGCGGGGGGGAGCAGCTGCTGCATTGCAACAAGGGCTGCCACGGAGGAGGCCGGCGGGGAGCAGAGGGGTTCTGCAAACAAACCCCTCCCCGCCCCCATTCACACCCCCCAAACAACTAACTTCTCCCGGTCTTTCCCGGTCCCCCCCCCCCCCCGCCCCACAAACCTCCTACCTCCTTCCCCTCCCCTCCCCTCCCCTCCCCTCCCCCGGCCACTCTCGGAGGACTTCACAGCCGCGGAGATTCCGGGTCTCTCCAACTTTTCCTCCTTTTTACATTAAACGCCAGAGTCGCGTCCTCGGAGTGCACGGGGTTTTTCCCCGATTTGCGGGGAAATACCTGCTCCCCAGCCGCGCGCCCCGCTCCCGGGACCCCTCCCTCCCCGGCGCCCAGGTGGGGCCGGCCGGGGCGGGGGCCGGGAGCCGGGCGCGCACGGGGGTTTGGGCAGGGAAACCCTGGGCGCCAGGGGGGGGGGGCCCGAGGGGACAGGGGGGACCGCCGCACAGAGACCCTCCCGTCCGTCCGTCCGTCCGTCTGCCCCCCCCCCCACCCCACCACCACCACCACCTCCCCACGAGGGGCTGGGGCGGGTTGCGAGGGAGAAAGAGGAATGAGAAGGGACAAAGGGAGGAGGGAGCGCAGCCCGGGGAGCCGGGAGCCGCGCCGGGGAGGGAAGGGAAGGCGGGTCCGAGGACGGCGGTGGCGGCTCCGCGGCACAATGGCCCGCCCGCCCCCGCCCCGCGCCCTGCGCCCTGCGCCCTGCGCCCCGCGCCCCGCGCCCCGCGCCCCTCACCTCATGGTGCCGGCGCCCGGGCTTCCCCAGCAGCCGGGAGACGCGGGCGGCGCCGAGCCCGGGGTCCGGCCTCCAGGGGCGGGACGCGGCGGAGAGACGGAGACGGAGACGGAGACGAGCGGCGGCGGCGGCTTCCCGGGGCGGCCGCGGGGCTACACCATGTCCGCGCACAAAGCGCGGCGCCGGCCGGAGCGCGAGGGAGGCGAGGGCGAGGGGGCGGGAGGCCGAGCGCCCCGCGGTCCCGCGGCCGCCGCAGCGCCCTCCTCCTCCTCCTCCTCCTCCTCCTCCTCCGCCGCCGCCGCCGCCGCCGGGAGCTTCCTCGGCCGCCCTCGCAGGGGTGCCCGCCGGGGCCGCCGCTCCCCAGGCCCGCGCCCGCCGCCCAGGCCGTGAGCAACCGGCAGCTGCGGCAGCCGCGGGGGGAGAGTCGGGATCGCCGTCGCCGGGAGCCCGGGGAGGCGGGGCGCGCGGAGGAGCACGCAGGCGCCGCCCTCCCCCTCCTTCCCGGGGCGAGGGGGCGGCGCGGGGGGCGGGGAGGGGGGCCGGGCGCTCCCCACCCGCCGGCGGCCGGGGCCCCCGCGGACTGCGGAGGGGCGGGAGGGGCGGGAGCGGGCTCGGCGACGTCGGGCGGGCAGGCTCTTTGTTGCTTCCCCACCCCGCCCCCTCCAGCGCCCCGGGATCGGGCCGTCCCCCCCTCCCTCCCTCCCTCCGCCGAGGGTTCCTCGCCCGGGGTTGTCCTTGGCCGTGGGCCCCCTCCCCGCCGCCTCGCGCTCCCCGGGAGCTAGGGGAGCTCCCGGGGGCCCCCGCTGTGGCCGGGGCGCCAGGACCCCCGGGGCGCGGGACCGCTGGGCACCCGCGTGGGGAGCCCGGAGGCGGCGATCGGGACGCGTGACGGAGCACCCGGCCGGGGACTCCGGGCCCGGGGCACCCCGGGCAGCCCCGCCGCGCCGCGCTCCGCAGCCATCCCTCCGGGGTGGGGAGGGGGTGCACATGGAAACTGGGGTCGGCATTGTTCGCTCCGCTCCCGCTCCTGCCGAGGACTCCCTGCGAGCTCCCGCCGCAGCGAGCCGGGAGGCACCCTATGTATAGGGATGACTTCATCCCGGGCCGGCGCGGGGGAGCGCGCGGCGCGCGGGGTGGGGGCGACGCAGCGAAACCCCCTTCCCTCGTCACGAGCGAAAAGGGAATTCCTGCCGGGGGGCGGGGAGGGAGGTGAACCTACGGCAGTGTTCAATTCTCCGCCATTCACATTCTGTCTTGAAATCACCTCCTTGAAAAGGTATAAAAAGATGGCAAATGCTGGCGAAGCCAATTCATCTCAGGTCCAATGGGATGGGGGGGGGGGGGTCCGTCTAGGGTGCCAGAAGGCACCGTTGTGGGAGGTTTTCAATATCCAAAAGCAAATCCAATAATCAAATAAAAATGTACACTGGACGGACAGACTGCAGGCCTCTCTCGTGATCCCGAGAAAGGAAAGGGACTGCGTTTTCTATTTTAAAAAAATAAAAATAAAAAATGACTAGGATGGAAAAGGTCTGTTGCTGGGTTCCTATTCCTGGAGGATCTCACCCAACATGGAGGAGCTAGCAGGACTCCAGGAGATCTATGCCGAAGTTTCGGTGCTTTGTTTGAAGACGGAGGTGCAGTTCAAATTATAGTTCTGACAGATGAGATCATGTACACTTCCAAAAGGAAAATGAGCAAGTTCCAGAGTCATCCTTGGTCAATGCGTGGCTTGTCTGTAAGAGAACGGTGTGGCCCAGTTCTCACTATAAAAAGCTCTTCCTGGTTTCAGACTCCATGGTGAGTTTGTTTTTCTTTTTTTGGAACCCGCAGCGGCCAAACCAGCAGCCCCTATAGAAGCCGTGACCTGGAGTCCTGGCACCGAACCCCCGGGGTGGCCTCTGCTGAAACACGGTGTACTTAAAGAACGCTAATTTCCACCCACGGAGCTAATTACCGCTCACCATCACCAAGGATTCCATTCCAGGAGCTCCCAGCACCGGGGTGAAAACACCCTTGCCAAGCAAAATGCCCTTGTTGCCATATGACAAGTAGAGACAGGGAAATAGAGTCAAGAACTGGGTGAGTTAGTGCAAGGCATGATGAAGAAAAAAAATCATCTGTAATAATAAAAATGGAATATGCTAATTAGCCTGGGCAGGGAAGCCTGGGTCCCGGGTGCCAGGGGCTGGAGGGAAGCGGGTGCTAGGCAGCCTGGGGAAGGAAGGCCTACTCTTTTTTTAAAAAATATATTTTATTGATTTTTTTACAGAGAGGAAGGGAGAGGGAGAGAGAGTTAGAAACATCGATGAGAGAGAAACATCCATCAGCTGCCTCCTGAACACTCCCTACTGGGGATGTGCCCGCAACCAAGGTACATGCCCTTGACCGGAATCGAACCTGGGACCCTTCAGTCCGCAGGCCGATGCTCTATCCACTGAGCCAAACCGGTTAGGGCAGGAAGGCCTACTCTTGCACGAATTTCATGCATCGGGCCTCTAGTAACCAGTATAAGGTTCATTGTCTTCGCATGGACACTATAATTCAAACACACGCACCTCCAATCTTCTTCTCCACGTGAACCAAAGAACATTTGCTGCGGAGGCTTTTTCTTTTTTTCTTGGAAAAGTAATAATAAGACATATGGAACCATCTCGGAAAAGTATTCAGAAGACAGAGCCGACCACAAATAACTCTCACCCATTTGCCTGAGTCCATTCATAGCAATCCGGTGAATCCGGCAGAGCTTAGGTTTCGGGGAAAAGTCTTACGAGGGGCCAGCAGAGGTGGAGATGTTGCTGTTAATGACTCCCAACCCTCTCCTGCCAGAGGCGAGAGGCAAGGATAAAAATTCCTAACAGATGACTCCATAGCCTACTTCTCATCTGTGCGAGTTAATCCATCCTGCGCTAAATAAGTGCTATATCACATCATCTTTATCCTAACAGCACATGTTCCAGCGGTACGGGGACCAAATTAAGCCATCCACGTGGAAAAGGCTGTTCTTCTGTCCTCTGTTTATTAAAAAACGCACCGGCCAAGAATCTTGGCTGCCGACAGCCATTTCCATCCTTCTGGATGGCCGCCCGCCAGGTCATACCATTGCCCTTGGGTTTAGACATTGCCATGGGTGGCCTGACCTCCAGCGTGCCTTCTGTGGCAGGGCAGCGTGGGGTGCCCGTGACAAAATGGTTACAGCTTCTTGGTCATATTTGGTTTAGCAGGCGAAGCGGTCAAGAGGGACGCCTGAGCGGAGAAATCCCAGACTTATTCTGGTCACAAAGGAAACGCTGTGGAATGTGTGGCCCATGTGGGACAGGAGAATCTGAGAGATGGAAGGAATCTGCGGTCCAGCCCACTCATTGTCCAGGAAAGGAAAGCGAGGCCCGGGGAGATTCAGCCAGTGACCCACAGTCCCGCAGCCCCTCGGTGGTAGAACTGGAGCTTGAACCCGAATTTCCAGTCATGGGTCCATTGCTCTTTCCCCCACCTCAGACCTCCTGCCTATGGCACACGTGAGAGTGGACGGAGGCAGTAAAAAAATTGAGGCGGGTTCTCTTCGCATCAACCCTGTTTCATAGTGAGCTGAGATGGTGTTGGCTTGGTGGAAATCATTTGAATGTTCCTCTCATAAGAGTTTGAAGTCCTCCTGTAGACACCCGGATATTTGAAAGGGGGAGGAATGAATAAATAAATGAGTGAATGAGTGACTGCTCTAATCTAAGATGAAGAGGAAACTATTCCTTCAAAGAAATAGACTTTCACCCAGGTCAGCGTGGCTCAGTGGGTGAGTGTCGACTTATGAACCAGGAGGTCACAGTTTCGATTCCCGGTCAGGGCACATGCCTGGGTTGTGGGCTCGATCCCCAGTGTGGGGCGTGCAGGAGGCAGCCGATCAACGATTCTCTCTCATCATTGATGTTTCTATCTCTCTCTCCCTCTCCCTTCCTCTCTGAAATCAATTTTTAAAAAATATATTAAAAAAAAAAAGAAAATAAATAGTCCTGGCCGGTTGGCTCAGTGGATAGAGTGTCGGCCTGTGGACTGAAGGGTCCCGGGTTCGGTTCCAGTCAGGGGCACATGCCCAGGTTGCGGGCTCGGTCCCCAGCGGGGGCATGCGGGAGGCAGACAATCCATGATTCTCTCTCATCATTGATGTTTCTCTCTCCCTCTCCCTTCCTCTCTGAAATCAATAAAAATATATTTTTTAAAAAAAGAAATAGACTTTCTTCTTAACACTTAAGTATATGGACCTCAATTTCCCCCATAAAACAACACCCAACTCAACATCCCCGTAGGAGGACTGCGCTATGGCCTAGGTCCAGGGTCGGCAAACTGTGGCTCGCGAGCCACATGCGGCTCTTTGGCCCCTTGAGTGTGGCTCTTCCACAAAATACCACGGCCTGGGCGAGTCTGTGTTGAAGAAGTGGCGTTAGAAGAAGTTTAAGTTTAAAAAATGTGGCTCTCAAAAGAAATTCCAATCGTTGTACTGTTGATATGTGGCTCTGTGGACGAATGAGTTTGCCGACCACTGGGCTAGGCATATACAACCATTGCAAGCGGGTCTACGCGTCTTCTAGCAGCGTGCACCCCGGCGGAGGATGGAACAGAACATGCTGGTGTGGAAGAGGGCTTTGCTGTGGAGTGCTGTCACTGGCTCTGAGGGTTCTCTCGGAACAGGCCTTGTTTAAATTCGTCCGATAGCATCAGTGTTGGCTTGGCCTCCATTTATGGGCATGAGGAGGATGGATGACTAATGGTACTCAGCAGTCAGGAAATCACTGCAAAGGATTGTAGATGTAGACACAGTCTCGCATCACCCAGAAAAAGGGTTTCCCCTTGAGAAAGGAGGGGTTACCGAGGGCTGGGGGAGGACGAGAGAGCGTAGTTTGGAGTGAATGTGACTGTGCATGTCTTATTTACATGTAACAGTATTCTGTTTTCTTTGTTGGCCAGGAGTATAATTTTGTTTGTCTCCCAAGAATGGGGGGGAAAAATAATAATGCAAACATGATATTCCAGTAGGATTCACGATATTCTTATTCTTCCTCGCCCAGCGTTAGCTGCCCGTCCACCCTCTCCGTTCTAGAATACTATCAGGAGACAGAGACAATAGCGGAGACGATTTGCTTCTCTGCCATTGGCATTTTTCTTCCGTTTGTCATTTTTCTCCCTTCCAAATTAGGATTTACCCAGTTAATTTCATTTCCTCTTTCCCCAGAGTCCCTTTTCTTCGAGCTACACTGCTTCAATATTGCAGGAGATCCCTAGCGCCTGCAGAGCGCTG
Source organism: Eptesicus fuscus (assembly GCF_027574615.1). Lineage (NCBI taxonomy): Eukaryota > Metazoa > Chordata > Mammalia > Chiroptera > Vespertilionidae > Eptesicus > Eptesicus fuscus. Next base: position 6,160,628 of record NC_072496.1, on the reverse strand, counting down.
GAGTAACATGAATTGACAGAGTCTGTCGTCTCTAACGTGCAATGCCCTGTTTCCATCGGGTTCAGCGCGGGCTGCCACGTGAAGAATATGGCAGGTGGGCTCCGTTTCGAGATAACCATCAAATCATGCTGCTTTCGAAATTAGACGGAAAAGAAGAATTGCCATCATCTGACTCTGAACTCTTGTCTCTTCTAAAATCTAGCTGGTAGCCTGGGAAGCAAAATTGGCGGTTGCCCTCTTTCCTGCATTGAATTGATTTACTTGTCCCATTTCCTGAGCACACCAGTCAGTTACCGTATGGACATTATGAGCGGGTGACAGCTGACCTTGGAGTATTTCCTCAAGGGAGATCAGGAGAAAAGTTAATTTTTAGTTAAAGATAATTTTTTTTCACCCAGCCTGTGTGGCTCAGTGGTTGAGCGTCGACCTATGAACCAGAAGGTCATGGTTCAATTCCTGGTCAGGGCATAGGCCCTGGTTTCAGGCTTGATCCCCAGTGTAGGGTCTGCAGGAGGCAGCCACTCAATGTTTCTCTCTCTCATCTCTGATGTTTCTCTCTCTCTCTCTCTCTCTCTCTCTCTCCCCCCTTCCCCTTTGAAATCAATAAAAATCTTTGAAAAGGTCATTTTTTCTAGGTAATCACAGTAGAGAATAAAGACTTATCAGTAGGCTGTATCCTGAGCAAGCTGTCTAAAATGAATTCATACTGCTCAGCACTGTGCCTTTTGTAGCGGTTACCCCCACCTTTCAGGTAAATTTCAAAGCTCATTAAAAACCCCAATTATCTTTCTCTTTGAAACTCTTGCCAAGCATGGTGACATGACCAACTTCTCGTTTGAAAAAGTACCTTTGAATCTTCACTTCCTGGGTTTAATGTCAAAATTCAGTCTCTAGTCAAGTCTTCGTCAAGTTGAAGGGAAAGTAACAACACTTTCATTCGGCCTCCAAACACTGTAATCACCTTGACGCATTTGTCATTCATACCAATTTATGCTGAAGTGAAAATGATGATACTGAGCGGCTAAATACTCTAATTAGTCGTAAATGAATTGAAATGAAAATCAAAAGTTAAGGCAATTAAGGGCAGAATTTAGTCTCATTCCCACCTTCTCTCTGTACAGTACTCACACCTCCTTTGATGGAAATGCACATACACAGGCTTGGCATTTGAGTAAAATTGAAAAGTAAGTGTCCTTGAGTTACAGAGATGTAAGGGACGGATGTAGCTGACCAGCTAGCCAATAATGATATCGCTAACCTGCTAAGCACATACCTACATTAACTCCGTGAACCCTCACGGCCTTCCTAGAAGTGGGTACCACCACGGACACCCCTGCTGTACATGGAGCTCATGAAGGTGAGGCACAGAAAGGTTAAGCTACTTGCTCAAAGCCACACAGCTAGTAAACAAGAAAGGCAGAAAGACCAGTTCCACCAGTCACCCTCAACCTCCGCACCAGGTGGCCTCTTGTATTTCACTTTACTTCCTCTGATTAAAAAAAGAAAAAGAAAGAAAAGCCCTGGCCGAAGTGGCTCGGTTAGTTGGAACATCACCAAAATGGCAGTGGGGCCCATTCCCAGTCAGGGAGGTTCAGGGAGGTTGATATCTCTCTCTCTCTCTCTCTCTCCCCGCCCCCTCCCCCCTCCCTCCCTCCCTCTCTCTAAAATCAACTTTTAAAAAGAAAGAAAAGAAGAAAAAGAAAAAAAGACTCAAGGTCCACTTGGGAAATGGAACTAGCATAGTTAGAAACAAAATAAACAGAAAGCTCTCAAGTCACTTAACCCCAGATTCTGCCACAGATGGCCACAGGAGAGCTGTATAAATAACCCCTCCCTCAGGCAGAGATGTGTATCTCCAGGGCCAATGTACCCTGTGCCCTGTGGGGACTCAATAAATGACTTAAAGTGTGTTTGTAACAGGTGTTCTAGAGAAGTGCTACATTCCTTTCTTAACATTCTAGTGAGCATCAGAGAGACTAAGACTAGATAGAGAATGCCCCCCACCCCACCCCCCCCAACCTCCCGCCAGGTGACTCCATTGTTATCTTGAGCTTTGGTTGTTTGCAAAACCATTGAGCATGAAAGTCTTAGTCTAGGGCCCTGGCGAGGCTGCTCTGTTTGGTAGGGCATTGACCCCCTACACTAGGATGCTGGTTTGATCTCCTGTTAGGGCATATTTAAGACTCAACCAATGAAAGCATAACTAAGTGGAACAACAAGTCTCTCTCTCTCTCTCTCTCTCTCTCTCTCTCTCTCATTCTCCCACTCCCTCCCTCTCTCTCTAAAATCAATAAATAGATTTTTAAAAATATTTTTAATTAAGTCTTAGTCTAGGATGGAAATTACCAAAGTCTTTGGAAAAGAGTCATCTATTTTTTGATTTATGGTACCGTGAAAGATTATTTTAGGATTTACGTACTCGTTGAAACTTTTCTCACCCATGCATCCTATCTAATAAAAGAGTAATATGCAAATTGACAATCACTCCAACACACAAGATGGCCGCCCCATGTGGTCAAAGATGGCTGCCCCCATGTAGACACAAAATGGCCTCCACAGATGGCCGGCAGGGGAGGGCAGTTGTGGGCAATCAGGCCAGCAGGGGAGGGCAGGTGAGAGGGACCAGGCCTGCAAGGGAGAGCAGTTGTGTGTGATCAGGCCAGCAGGGGAGGGTAGTTGGGAGGGACCAGACCTGCAAGGGAGGGCAGTTGGGGGCGATAAAGCCTGCAGGGGAGGGCAGTTAGGGGTGACCAGGCTGGCAGAGGAGGGAAGTTGGGGGCGACCGGGCCTGAAGGGAAGAGCAGTTGCGGGGGACCAGGGGACCAGCCCTGTAAGGGAGGGCAGTTGAGTGGGAACAGGCCTGCAGGGGAGGGCAGTTGGGGGTGGCCAGGCTGGCAGGGGAGGGCAGCTAGGGGCAATCGGGCTGGCAGGGGAGCAGTTAGGCGTAGATCAGGCTGGCAGGGGAGTGGTTAGGGTGATCAGGCTGGCAGGCAGAAGCAGTTAGGGGCAATCAGGCAGGCTGGCAGGTAGGCGAGTGGTTGGGAGCCAGAAATCCTGGATTGTGAGAGGGATGTCCGACTGCCCATTTAGGCCCAATCCCACGGATTGGGCCTAAATGGGCAGTCGGACATCCCTCGAGGGGTCCTAGATTGGAGAGGGTGCAGGCTGGGCTGAGAGACACAACCACCCCTGCCCCGTGCACGAATTTCGTGCACCAGGCCTCTAGTATAACTATAATATTTCAGGGAAAGGCCTGAATAAAACCATCTTATCTTAGCTTCTCATTCAGACGTTCTTGTAAAACTCAGGTGGCATTCTGTATCTGTCAAGTATCTGATCATTAATTTCTCTTTAACTACTTCCTGGCTTGTGTGTGTGTCTTTTATAATGTTGCCTGCACTCGGTGTCTCTCCCTGGGGAATGACATTTCCTTTCAAAACTTCAGTCTGGTCTTTTCCTTCTTATTCTTTCTTTTCTCTCCTGTTACTAATAAGATGGTGATACTGATTTGCTGTATTTGAGTTATTTATATCTTCAGGCGTCTGCTGAACATCAAGGCGGGTTTGGCATTCTTCTCCTATTTGAATGATGCCCAAATTAAGTTAAGGAACAATTTGTAAGAAAGCTGGTCTGTGGTTCTTCATATTCTTCTGGTATCCCCAGCCCTGGACAGTCTGTTTAATGTTGAGAGTTGATGGGACTAGCTAAGTTCATAGTTTATGTCAAGGTTGACTCAGACAGGTGCGTCCCAGAATAACTCTTTTCTAAGGCGGGATGCTGGATGCCAGTAAGGAAGGGAGAATTAAAGCCGTCTCGGTGGTAAGCATAAATGCATAAAAGTTATTGACAAGGGGCAATTGGATCTCTTGGTTAACCCTTGCTCACTTGGCAGCAATCCACAGAATACAGTTGATCCTCTCCTAATAACGGGCTTTCTAGTGAGAGGGTACTAGTGGAGTATAGTAACAAGGAGCTAAATCCAACCTCCTCCTCCCACCATTACCATCAACCTATCAAAGCAAAGGACCTTCGACTCGGGTCTTTTTTGTGAAGATTCTGATTTCCATTTGCAAATGATGAAACCCCAATTTAAAGTAAATTAAACAAAAAAGGGGAGGTTTATCTGTATATTTAAAGAATGAATTTCAGGGCTAGCTAGATCCAGGGGTTGTTCAGACAACGTCCCATCTCCATCTCACAGCTCTCCTTATCTTCGCCTTTGTGTTGGCCTTATCGTATGGTGAGATATTCTCTCCTACTATGCCGAGTTCCAGTTTCACATTCTACAAGCACTGTGTGTGATCCAAACACTGGACAGTCCTAGGACCAGCTTGAGTCACATGACCATCCTGAACCAATCACTATGGCCAGATTGGTGAAGAGGTGCCCTAAATTGGCCAGGACCAAGTCATGGGCCAATCTTATACTCCAGATTTTTTTTTTTTTTACAAAAATGGTCATAATAAATGCCCTTTCAATATCCACGCCTTTGGAGTTGGATTCTCCTACACTGAGCTTGGTCACGGGGCCCGTTTTGGCCAATGAGACAATAGCAAATGTGAGACAAGCAGAGACTTAGTAAAGGCTTGTGCATTTGGCCTGCCCTTGCTTGCTGCTCAGCGATCTGAGAAGGCGGCAAGAAGGAAACTTACAGCTCAAGACACGTAGGTCTGAATGGAAGTGGACGTCTGGGTCAGGAAGAAGGAAAAATCAGAGGAAATGGAAGGGGGTAGGGAAGCCCTTTACAGATATCGGAGTGCCGTGGTCTTGAAGGGGTCCTGGAAACCAACTAGATTGCACATCAATCTATATATACAAAAGGCTAATATGCAAAGTGTCCCCTCAGGAGTTCGACCAGGGAGTTCGATCGCTCACTATGACGTACGCTGACCACCAGGGGGCGGTGCAGAACATGGCGGGTGACCAGTATCACTGAGGGAGTAAGGGAAGGCAGGGAGGCGGGGGGGGGGGGGGGGGGGGGGGGGGGGGGGCCCGCGGCGGGGGGGGGGGGGGGGGGGGCGGGAGGAGGGGGAAACCTGATTGGCCCTGATCACTAGCCAGGCCTTAGGGACCCTACCTGTGCACGAATTTCATGCACTGGGCCTTTAGTAGATGTATATGCCCTCACTGGAGGACCCCTCAATTTTTATTTTCATTAGGGTCCCAAACCACCTTCTGCTGCCCTGGAAAGGTTGAATGTATTGTGGTCCTTGCCAGAGGACAAGAGAACTATATTAATTACTCTTTTTTTAAAAAAAAGAAGGCTGTAGCCCTAGCCGGTTTGGCTCAGTGGATAGAGCATCAGCCTGCAGACTGGAAGGTCCCGGGTTCAATTCTGGTCAAGGGCACATGCCCAGGTTGCGGGTTGGATCCCCAGTAGGGGGTGTGGAGGAGAAAGCCGAACAGTGATTCTCTCTCAACATTGATGTCTCTCTCTCTCTCTCTCTCTCTCTCTCTCTCTTTCTCTCTCTCCCCCCCTCCTTTCCTCTCTGAAATCAATAAAAATATATTTTAAAAGAATAAAAAGAAGGCTGTATTGGACAGAACGCCAGCTTGAACTAAGCAAATGATTCCTCATTTAATGAAACCTCAGGAAAGGCAGGGGTGACCGGCATCTCAAATGGTCAAGACGCCTCCACTGTCTTGCATTTTTACCTCTGAGTGTATTTAGCTTCATTTTCTCAGATCGGCATCTTCACAGAACTGTAACCACGGCTGCCAGCAGCGCCTGGCTCGCCTCTTTGCTTGGCCGCCAGAGAGGGACTGGCCAGGGGGTAAAGGACTTTAGCTGACCTCGCTTGGGTCTCATGCCCAACCTGAGAACCAGGGGGTCATGGTTCGATTCCCGGTCAGGGCACAGGCCCGGGTTGCGGGCTCCATCCCCAGTGTGGGGTGTGCAGGAGGCAGCTGATCCATGATTCTCTCTCATCATTGATGTTTTTATCTCCCTCTCCCTTCCTCTCTGAAAGCAATTTTTAAAAAAAGTTTTGTGGGTTTTTTTAAAGAAGGGAGTGAATTTTCCCTGAAGATGGAGATAAAACAGTTCCAAATTCTTCTGGCTTCCTTGAAAGTTTTGCTGCTTCCCAGTGGATCGTTCCTTTAAGAAATGAGATGATAAAGAATAGAGAAAAGTCTCCTGGTTGAACTCACAGCGATGGGCGAATTCAATGCAGCATCCAAGCTGTCAGAGGGGGAAGAAAATCCCTAATTTGGACAAAAACTGAAAAATATGAAATCGTCTGGGAAGACTATTAATTGTTCTGTAACTCCGTGAGCAGCTTTTGCTTTGGGGTTAATTGACAGTTAGCAGTAGTCCTAGTAGATGCGTTGGCATTGTCAGGCCTCTGGGCTCATGCCTTCCTGGCGCGATGAATAAACGTTGGCAGAGTGCTGGGGATCCTTCCGAAATGCTGGGGAGGGACATTGTCTCTGCTGTCGCTTTGTGTGTCTTGGGTCTCACAGATGATGTACCACTTACTAAATGTGAAATCTAAATTGTGGATTTGGCACTGACTATTGCCAGCTCACACATGCTACAATCCTGGGAAGACATGAAGAAGCTATCCATGTCTCACTTTTTCCCAGGGTGATCACGTGGAAAAGAAATTTCTGGATGTCTAGGTCAAAGGTACGATACTCTGAATTTTTAAATGGATACTTGTCATGTCACATTTGGGGGAAAAATTATTTATCATATATGTTTAACTTGATATACTGGCGTAAACAACTTTTTTAAGATTATAAAGATTACAAGTTACAATTTAAGTAATAATTATTAGATTGCTTGTGCCGGAAACCAAACATTGTCACTTGGTAGTTATGTGAAAAGGGAACCCGGCAAGGCTGGTCAACCTTGAAGCTAAAGGTCAGAGCCAACCACTCCCTATCTAATTGAGACGATGGTAACTGAGGCAACTTCCCCACCAAATAATCATGTAAATCCATATTGATAAAGATCATCTGTCTGTTACTGGAATTACCTGCCTAAGGGCAATGGGTGTATCTCAGAACTCTAATAAAAGGGATAGAGCAAAGGCCAGAGTTTGGAAGTCCTCCCACTAGAGGTGGGCTCCCGCCTGGCCCCACATTTTCCCAAATTGATTCTTTTCTAGCTTCTCTTCATTTTGATTGCGGCCTTCTCCAGAAACCGGACCCGAACGGGATCTCTGAAACACGCGGGACGTGACAAGGGAATGCCTTAAAACAATTGGAATTGGATTTGAAACTAAAGTAGCCCAGATAAAGACTGGCTATGCCCTTGTTAATGCAGGAAGGTGTAGTCGCCCTCCCCCCAGCATTCAGGAAGGCAAGTTCCCGCCAATAGCCATTTTTAAGAATGTCATTTACATTTGAATAGACCAAACCTGTTCCGCCATCTTTAAATAGGTTTGGCTTTGGCGCTTAAAATCTTAAAAGTTTGCTTAATTATATAAATAATAAAAGTTTATTAAATATCTAGATATTTTGAAATGGAAAAGTGCTAAGATATTAATCTAAATTTGCTTCATGAAAGATTTAGAAGACAGAATTGAATCTATTTGATTATGTCTTGTGTTTTAGAAATTTATTATTAAAAATATAAAAGAGCTGTTAATCAAAGAACTGCTAATATTTGACTTGCAAGCTCTGAAAATTTAGAGTGCAAATTAAATTGAGAGAAATTATATAAATGTGGTAATAATACCTAAAATATAAAAACGTATTTTTGAGAAAATAAAATGTTTTCTCTTAAATAATTAGAAATTCAAAATATGTTACTTCTTGGTCTGATTTTAAAAAGGGAATTCTGTGATATAGTTTAAATTTAATTGATATTCTTAAGATAATTTAAGTATATAATCTTTAAATCATATATATACATATATATATATTATATGTTTGATCTTTCCAAGGTATTTCAAGGTTTTGAGAGTAGCTTTTAAGACATTTCACAGGCCTTGAAATGTATTTCAAAAGTCTATTCTCTCTTAAAAGAAATATTTTTTTAATTAAACCGATTGATACTTGAAATTGCATGGAAAGCTTTATCAAATAAAAATTAATTGATATATTTTACTTACATACATATATATTAAGTGTTATGAAAGTTTTCACCTGTAAGAAAGGCGGAAACAATATATTTCTTAAATATAGCCAAAATTTTCAACAACAGTAGAATTTCATAGAAAGACAAAAGCCTCAAGTAGCCTGCATTTTTGAATCGGCTGGAGGTGGAACAGTGTTTATACTTTTGGGTCAGACCAATAAAGTATCAAATAAGTTTAATGAATGTTTCTTTCCTTTTTTAAATTAAAGATACCTACTTAGGTTACCTTATAAATTGGATTTTTAAAAATATAATCAATGTCTCATATAAATTAAGTTACATGAGAAGCCAATGTTTTATAAGTAGTTGAATCCTGACTCATAGCCGCCTGCATTCTTAATTAAGCTAGAGGAGGAGCAACATTTGCAGCTTGTGAGGCAGCCGCCATCTTGCCTGCCCCTCTGGCCATGTGGTTACTGCCCGCCATCTTGAAATAACAAAGGCCAACCCCTTTCTTTAAATAAGCCAATGTCTTTGTAAGCAATTTAAATAAATCTAAGAAAGTTACTGAAGCCTTCCCATGATCCCTCTGTCTTAAGAGGATACCTTAAAAATATAATTCTAAATTTATGAAAAGGAGAAATTTTAAAATTTTAAATTCTCTTTCACTAGTATTTACAGTGTAAACTAAGATTATTGTTAAAATGTTAAATCTGAAAGTAAATTAGTAGTCAGCCTTACTGTAAGAGTACTTGTAATGTAGCTAGCTAGTCGCCTGAGGCTTGTCTTTCAAACTGTAACCATACTGATTGCTTGTTATAAAAAGAAAGACAAAGAATCTTAAATGAAACTCTGTAACCTGAAAGTTATTTTGGAAGGAAATAGAGAGGCTTCCTTCAAATATCTTATAGATTGTAATTGATAACCAATACATTAGGCCTCAGAAGGTGTAGAAATGACTTTTAGAAATTATTAGGAGGCTTTAACTGGTTAAAACCGTTTCTATACAAAAAGAAATTGATAGCCAGTTTGAGATTGAATTGCCATGGCCTAGAACAAAGAATATTCTTACATGGTATTTTACAATTTCATTATAATTTTTGATATTTTACAAATTAATTCTTTGAATGTTTGGCAGCAATTTATAAGTACATGAAAGGATTTAATCCCTTCCACTGTGTGGAAGGCCCCCAAGGAAAGCATTTGAGGGTTAGATTTGCTCACGGCAGAACAGGGAGGGATATGTTTGGCTCTATAGGAACGATGCTGCTTCTATGCCAACAAGTCTGGCATCGTCCGAGACAAGATCAAGAAGCTACAAGAACCCGCTCTGGAGTGGACTTAATGGACTCCCCCCCTACCTCCTCCCCATCCTTGGTCCCCTTGTTGGTTTTCTCCTTATTCTTACATTTGGCCCTTGGGCATTTAGAAAAATAACCGACCTCGTAAAACAGCAAATAGATTCAGCTTTAGCAAAACCCATTCAGATTCATTATCAATGCCTGGAAATGGCCGATAGGTGGGACTCGGTTTACCAAGAGCACGAGCACCTCCGGACCCAGACTCGCTCCTTCCCTACGGGGACAGCATCTTAACCAGAGGGATGCTTACCTATGCTCTAGCCAGAGCCAGAGGTATGGGTATCGAACTGGGTGCAGAGCAAAGCATTGCAAGGGAAGGTTGGGATATTTTTCCAACCTCCTCTGGATTTCCCTGAGAGTATACCTGGTTTGCATAGAGGTTGACATCGATAAAAATAATGGCTCTGCCTCTCCTCCCCAAAAGATGTCAAGAGTCACACACGGTGGGTATGCAAAGCCCACGGGAGGAACCAGGTCAATGTCTCCTCGGTCGATTAATGCCCACTCCCGTTTCTTAAACAGAGAGGGAGGAGATGTCAGGAGCCAAGAGTCGGTCAAAGGATTAACTCTGACCTTCAGTAAGTTACTGAAACTAGGCCCACTTCCTCTTGCCTGAGGACAAAGCATTTCTTCTGTAGCCGCCCTTCAACTGCCACACCCTTTATCTATAGTTACGACTTTAGCCGATTATCTAGGTCAGCCCCCACCCCTCCTAGGCATCCACCCTTCTAGAAATCACATATAAGGAACGCTGTAAAAATAAAGTTTTGAGGCTTGATCAGAATCCCTTTTGTCTTGCCTCCATTCTTTGCGTCCCTTGTCTGTCTCTCATTCTCTTAGGTGCGCCGCCTCGGTACCCCCGTTAGAAGACCCCGCAGGCCGGGGAAAGCTTGAAGTGTGGCTATACAGCTAAATAGTAGGCTATATTCCTGAATATTCTCATTCTTCTTCCTATTGTCTTCCCTCAAAGTGGAAAAGAGGAAAAAGCATGGCATATCCTATCTATTAAAAGAGTAATGTGCAGATTGATCATCACTGCAACACACAATATAGCTGCCCCCATGTGGTCAAAGATCCTGCCCCCATGTGGACACAAGATGGCCACCACAAGATGGCCAGGAGGGGAGGGCAGTTGGGAGGCACCCAGCCTGCAAGGGAGGGCAGTTGAGACGGACCAGGCCTGCAAGGGAGGGCAGTTGAGAAGGACCAGGCCTGCAAGGGAGGGCAGTTGGAGGTGATCAACCCTGCAGGAGAGGGCAATTAGGGGTGACCAGGCCGGCAGAGGAGGGAAGTTGGGGGCAAACAGACTGTCAGCAGAGTGGTTAGGGGCAATCAGGAAGGCAGGCAGGCAAGCAGTTGGGAGCCAGCAGTCCTGGATTGTGAGAGGGATGTCCAACTGCCTGTTTAGGCCCAATCCCGGTGTCCGACTGCCCGTTTAGGCCCGATCCCAGTGGGCCCATACTGGAGAGGGTACAGGCTGGGCTGAGGGACAACCCCCCTCTGTGCACGAATTTTGTGCACCAGGCCTCTAGTCTATAATAATAAAAGGGTAATATGCTAATTAGACCAAACATTCCGGACAACCTTCTGGACGAAGCCGGGGCTGCGAGGGCTGAGGCAAGCCGCCATGGCTGCGAGGGCCAAACCTCTTGCACGAATTTCGTGCATCGGGCCTCTAGTAGAAACTTAAAGACACAAACTTATAGGAAAATGCAAGAATGTGCTCTTGCTACTAGATTGTAGATTTAGATGGAAAATGATGCAACTCTTCATGATCACAACTGCTAGCAAAGTTCGTTGAAGCAACCCAAATGTCCATCAGCAGATGAATGGGTGAACAAAATGAGGTATATACACACAATGGAATATTATTCAGCCTTAAAAAGGGAGGAAATTCAGACACATACTTCAACATGAACTTGGAAGATAGAACGTTAAGTGAAAGAAGCCAGTCACTGCCGAAACCGGTTTGGCTCAGTGGATAGAGCGTCGGCCTGCGGACTCAAGGGTCCCAGGTTCGATTCTGGTCAAGGGCATGTACCTTGGTTGTGGGCACATCCCCAGTAGGGGGTGTGCAAGAGGCAGCTGATGGATGTTTCTCTCTCATCTATGTTTCTAACTCTCTATCCCTCTCTCTTCCTCTCTGTAAAAAAATCAATAAAATATCTATTAAAAAAAAAAAAGAAGCCAGTCACAAAATATTATGTATATTTTACCACAATAATAATAATTAAAAAAGTAACATCTGTTAGTGAAAACTTCAGGGACCCTGCCCCCCCAGTGACACTTTTTTTCAAAAGGTCTAACTCACCACCAATTCAAATTCTCTGACCAGAGCGTTGGAAGTCAAGGACGCGTGCTTACTGCTTCTCTGGAATACCCTGTTCTGTTCCACGGATTATAGGACTGGCTTAGCCAGTAAATTACGTCTCTAATGCTCACAAATCAACAGGAATTATGAGCGGAGCAGTAGGATCTGGGCGTCCAGTGAGAGTATAATGGCGTTGGTAACCTGAACCCCCGCGAATATGCTTAGCAAGTCAGGAAACCGCTAGCTACACTTTTTTTTTTCACTCCTTGTAAAATGTCGACGTTTTCAAACGTCTCAGGTGTCTCTGAACTCTTTTGGAAAAGTATGATCCACTTCACGACAGACCCATCTACCAAGTTCGCTTGTCCTCAAAGGCAAATACCACTGATGAAATCCCCCACCCCGAAACATGGTTATAGGAGCCACCTATCTACACAGGGCCGCATAACGAGACACCGAGACAAATACTTGACTTCTTTATAATGTTTGTCCAACACTCCCAACCTTGTCTGAAGGAGAGGTTGCCTTGTTCCGTGGAATGACTTCCTAACAATGAACCATTCATTCACTTGTGATTGCGCCACAAGGAGAGAATTACCAGTTGGTCAAAGTAGCTTTTTAAAGCAAGAAATTCTCCTTTGGGGAGTGAGGAAGGCTGGGAACAGGTAAGGGGGAAGGAAATTGGATCTGGATTCATTCAACCCGGCCCACCCAGGACCCGAAAGCTAGTTCTCAATGGAGTTCTAAACTGGTCACCCTATTCCCGTCTTTAATAAATGGTCATCTCAGCCCGGCTGGTGTGGCTCAGGGGTTGAGCATCGACCTATGAACCAGGAGGTCACGGTTCCATTCCGGGACAGGGCACATGCCCCATGTTGCGGGCTCGAGCGATCCCCAGTAGGGGATATGCAGGAGGCAGCCGATCAATGATTCTCTCTCATCGTTGATGTTTCTCTCTAGATCTCCCTCTCCCTTCTTCTCTGAAATCAATGGGGGGGAAGAAAAAAGTTAAAATAAATAAATAAATGGTCATCTCATGGAACAGAGCTTATACTAACGGAGACTCAGCACAGCCGAAGGAGCAAAAGCTGAGTGGGCCCCGTGATCTGCCCTCTGTCTTGAAGCCAAGGTGGACACAGGAGCAGAGGTGGCGAGGGAGGTGAGCATCTACCATCCTCTTCAGAAGATGATTTTCCTCCGGAATTTACACAGCATTGTTCACCTGGCTTGAATTCTCCTTAAAACAACTCTGCTCAGGGAACTCTTTTTTTGTTTGTTTGTTGTTTTGTTTTGTTTTGTTCAGGGAACTCTTTTTTTTGTTTAGATTTGTTTTGTTTTGTTAATCCTCTCCTGAGGATATTTTTCCATTGATTTTTAGAGAGAGTAGAAGAGAGAGGGAACGACAGAGAGAAACAATGGTGTGAGAGAAACACATCGATGGGTTGCCTCCTGCACGCGCCCCGGCCAAGGCCGGGGAGGAGACTGCAACCGAGGTACGTGCCCTTGATCAGAATCGAACCCGAGACCCTTCAGTCTGCAGGCGGAGGCTCTATCCACTGAGCCAAACTGGCTAGGGCCAGGGGACTCTTATAACAAGGAGAAATTTGTATTACACAGAGTCATTAACCAACAGTAGCCATGGCTTTCAAGGTAGGAATAAATGAGTGTTGGGATGACAGGGAGAGACCGTTCCGGCAGAGAGCCCACGTGGATGAAGCCTTGACCTTGGGAGGAAGAAGACCAGTGGAGAACAGCAGGATGAGCCTGCCCCCCAAAGAAGGAGCGGGCACACACTGGCCCTCACGCAAGCACGTCGCCCACGTGTTACGCGTGAACACTGAAACCACCTCTCCCCGTCCCCCCAGTTTGGACACAGGAACCAAACCCCCTACTGTCCGCATTAGCATGACCGCCTGACGCCATCGCGCCCATCAGAATTGCTTCCCTATTCCGGGAGGCACTTTCACAGGCAAAGCATCTGACCATTCGTTACAGGAACGTCCAAAACGTTCCATTGAAAGCATCAAATTGCTTCCCTATTCCGGGAGGCACTTTCACAGGCAAAGCATCTGACCATTCGTTACAGGAACGTCCAAAACGTTCCATTGAAAGCATCAACGTGCATCGTGCATCGGGCCTCTAGTAGACGTTCCTCAGTGGACATCTGGGTCAGGAAGAAGGAAAACTCAGAGGAAATGGAAGGGGGTAGGGAGGCCTTTACAGATATCAGAGTGCCGTGGTCTTGAAGGGGTCCTGGAAACCAACTAGATTGCACATCAATCTATATATACAAAAGGCTAATATGCAAAGTGTCCCCTCGAGAGTTCGACCGGGAGACCCGGAGTTCCCTGCCTCCCCACCTCCTCCTTCCCTCACTCCCTCAGCGCCGATGGTCGCCCGCCATGTTCCGCGCCAACCCCTGGTGGTCATATCTCAACGTCCTTGCCTTGCTGTCCCCACCAGGATATGACAATCTTCACCGATGGTCCTCAGGCCTCCAGGCTGAAACACCCGCCTTAAAGCAGTCTTCAAACTCTCAGTCAATTCCCACCTTGCCTTGTCCCCTCTGAGACTCTGCCGGAGCCCTCTGGAGGGGCTGGTCTCCCTTCCCGCAACAGCGATAAACTCAGCTTCGTCTTATCAACTAGTAGACGTTCCTCAGTGGACATCTGGGTCAGGAAGAAGGAAAACTCAGAGGAAATGGAAGGGGGTAGGGAGGCCTTTACAGAAATCAGAGTGCCGTGGTCTTGAAGGGGTCCTGGAAACCAACTAGACTGCACATCAATCTATATATACAAAAGGCTAGTTTTGTGCTAGTTAGGGACCCAGCGATCGGCATGCTAACGTGCACACTGAAGTAGAAGCTTCGGTGATAATCACCAGTCACTCGAAGGGATGAAGACAGACTATGTTCCTTAGTGACCTAGTGTTCTACAATTTACAAGGCGCTTTCCCATGTGCCATCTCAGTGCGCCCGTTTACCACTATGAGAGGGAAGGAGGCTAACTACTGGTTTCACGACCATTTCACTCTTGAGAACACAAGCCCAAAAAGGGGGAAGTGATTAATATCCTATGTAATAAAGAGCTAATATGCTAATTAGACTGAACAGCAGAACGACCGTCCTGACCACCTTTCAGCCGATGCCAGGGCTGTGAGGGCCGAGGCAGCCAGGGCTTCGAGGGCCGAGCCCCTTGCAAGAATTTTGTGCATCAGGCCTTTAGTACTAAAATAAATGTATTTTACATGTACAATAAAAATCCCAATGACATCACAACCTACACACATGTAGGAGTACACACATCTATACTAATAAAAGGGTAATATGCTCATTAGACCAGATAGACCGGATATCTTCCAGACAAAGCCACGGTGGCGGGGGCTGAGGCAGAGCAGTTAGGGGCATCAAGAAGGCAAGCAGAGGCTGATAGGGGCAATCAGACAAGCAGGGGAGAGCAGTTAGGGGCAGTCAGGCAGGCAGAGGGGTTAGGAGCAATCAGGCAGGCAGGCAGGTGAGTGGTTAGGAGTCAGCAGTCCTGGATTGTGAGAGGGATGTCTGACTGCCGGTTGAGATGATCCCAGGGATCGGGCCTAAACCAGAAGTTGAGATGATCCCAGGGATCGGGCCTAAACCAGATCGGGCCTAAACCCCTCTCCAAGGGGTCCCAGATTGGAGAGGGTGCAGGCCAGGCTGAGGGACCCTCTTTCCTGTGCACAAATTTTGTGCATCGGGCCTCTAGTATATAAAATAATGTAGGAAACAAATCTTATCCTTCCTACAGACAATGTCCTTTAGTTTTTCTACTCTATTGTATTCTGTTTTGTTTGCTAAAAATGTGGGTGGTGGTGGTGGGGGGGGAAATGGGAGATATCTGTAATACTATCAACAATAAAAATATATATTTAAAAAAATAAAAATGTTGGTTGTGTGCCAAGTTGGTTTCATGACTCACTAACAGATCCATGTTTGAATAAACCTGATCGATAATCTATAATCTATACTGAGAAGTGAAGTCACGAAGTCCTAGTTATCGGCATATTCAACTTTACAACAAAATGCCAACTTGTTTTTCCAAGTGATGATACCGTTTTACACGCTTTCTAGGCATGTGAAAGAATTCCTGCCGTTTTACGCCCTCTCCCACACTCGGAATTGCCAGAAGTCTTCCTTCTTGCTAATCCGGTGGGTGTCCAATGGCATCTCACTGCGGCCTGCATTGGCAATTCCCTGAGGAAGGACGCCTTGCCTCCCTTTTCTATTCCTTACTCGCCTCCTCTGTGAGATGTGTATTCAGATCGTTTGCCCATTTTCCTGCTGGGTGTTTTAAACAAGGCGCTCGTTGAACAACGTGCATCACGGTCTATGGACCCACGGTACAAGGCAGTCCACTTTCCTGGGCTCCCCGAGATTGCCTGTACAGAAATGAGGGGGGGTGTCTCCTGATCTTACCTTCTTGTCTGTTCTTGTGCCACTGTTCAGATTCCTGATTTCCTCCCAAAGTCACTGCCCTCATCTGAGTGTCCACCGTCTCCATCCTCGGGCTCCCTCTACGATTTCCCTCCCCTCACTGGCTAGGAGACCCAGGTTTCTGTCTGATCCCACGCCTTGGTGTCTTTTCTCTCTCTGCCCGGTCTTGGCACAGCATAGAAACGGAGAGTGGGCAGGAACCCTTTGGTGTTAGCCCATACGACGCCAAGACAAACCGGGTAGACCTCTTGGAAGTACGAGCTTGCAGCATCCGGGGATCAATGAGGGGCAAGCCAAAGGCTTGGTATCTGCAGAAAACCACAACTGCACTGCAGACACTGGGAGCCTGGGAGATGTGTAGTCATATCTTTTTTTTTTTTTTTTAATCGATTTCAGAGAGGAAGGGAGAGGGAGAGAGAGAATCATGGATCCGCTGCCTCCTGCACGCCCCACACTGGGGATCGAGCCTGCAATCCATCCGGGCATGTGCCCTTGACCGGGAATCGAACCCGGGACCCGTCTGTCCACAGGCCGATGCTCTATCCACTGAGCCAAACCGGCTAGGGCATGAGATGTATCGTCTTATCCTTTGCCCGTTTTACAAATGAATGACTGCAGGGAAAGGACGAAATTCTCAGGAGAGGGCACCAGCTCCGTTGTGCATACATTCTTCCTGTCAACACCTTTCTGGTTGGAGCGAAATAAGAAAGCCGCACTTGAGTTTCACTCTGGCGCTTGGTAAGATCAAGCAGGACTCTCACTTCCTTTCACTGCCTTCTATATTTCTTCCCCTCCTCCCCTTTCCTCTTTCTTTCTTTTTTTTTTTTTTTTTTTTTAATTCAGATCACTTAACAGACAAGGGTCACAGCTAAAAATACAGCCTTACTTTCCTGGGCTACCTGTGATGCTCTTACCTGTATTCTCAGGTCTCCAGAGTCAACACTCCAGACACACGGGCATGGACATGCACACATGCAAAATAAAACCCCCGTGGACAAACAGCTCCCGGGAGCCTGCGGTATTGCGATGGCCTGTGGGCTGGACTTTTCCAGGGGCTGCTCCCTGAGATTGCCCATGTCTTTCCATATCCCCTTCCATCCAGCATCCTACCCAGATGTGTAACCAGAAGTGACACTCACACCTCTCTGGGGAGGTAGGTATTAGTAACTCTGTTTTTATTTTATTTTAATATAAATATATTTTTATTTATGTTGGAGAGGAAAGAAAAGGTAGAGAGAGAGAGAGAGAGAAACATCAATGATGAAAGAGAATCATCCATCAGCTGCCTCCTGCACGCCCCCAACTGGGGATCGAGCCCACAACCTGGGCAGGTGCCCTGACTGGGAATCAAAAGGTGACCTCCTGGTTCATAGGTTGATGCTCAACCACTGAGCCACACCAGCCGGGCAGTAACTCTGTTTTTAACAGCAGGAAACTGAGACCCAACCAAATGATGCCAGTGATTGAGCGACTGGGGACGTTTCCAGCCAAGTTAGAATTAACATTTATGTTGTGGGGGGGAAAGGAAAAAAAAAAAAACACAAAAAACCAGGAATGCATACTTTTATCTGTTTTTCTTTAGGCAGATACCAAAAGATGACCAACAGACAGAGGGTTAAATAAATTCCGTGGTGTCGGCTCGGGACAGAACATATTGGGAATGAATAACAGAAAAACAGTACCCTCGCTACACCTCATAGCTCCAGCAAGTTTGTGGATTGGGGTTAACCAAGTCTGGAATTCCAGAACTCAAATTTCCCAAGTGTGGCAGGCCAGGGGAATGTCTGTTGGTTGGATGGCAAACCTTCAATGTCAGCATTCACGTTCAACTGTACTCAACATTTCACCCAACACGTGGGCAGCTTCCTCTCCATTCGGAGGTCTCTTCCTTGGGAACCCTTATCCTGGTGCAGTCTCCTCTGCTTATAGAGAAGGAAACTGAGCCCAAGTGACTCAGTTTCCTCTCCTTCTCCCTCTCTCTCTCTCTCTCTCTCTCCCTCCCCTTCTCCTTCTCCCTCACCCTTCCCTAAGCCTGGATAGAACAGAGGAGGAAGAATCTGTACCCACTGGGACAAAATGTGGCCACCAGCTGGAGAAAGGGACGGTGTTTATGCCTAATTAGCTCCCGGGGCTGGGCGCGAAAGACACTGGGCACCTCAGGCCGGAAGGACCGCAAGGCAATGACCACATCGTGCACTTGTCACTCGATCCATGGGCTGCCATGAGTCCCCAGTTGGCTGTGTTAAAACGCTCCATCTCCCCAGCGAGCTGAGAGTGCCCTCAAGGGCAGGGACTCCCTTCCGTTTTGTCTGCAGCTTCCACGGTGCACTCGGTCGATGACCCTAATCTTTGGGGTTCCATCAGGGAAGGAGAAGCACTATAAGGACTATAGGACGCGTTAGGCAATTGTGGGAGGAGCTGGAGAATCAGTCGCTAACCAGCCCTCCCCAAGCACTGGTATGAATGAACCAGCAAAGTGTGCCAAGGAATATGGGCGGCCAGGCACAGCCAGTTGCTGGAGTGACTGTGGAAGCAGATCTGGCAGAGAAGGCCGTGGTGGGCCTGGGGTCACTGTGGGTCATCGGACTAGCAGTCGGAAAGAATTGCTGGAGAGAGTCGAGTGGTGGTTGCCAGTGGCTGGAGGGGGAGAGGAACACAGGGAGATAAGTCAAAGGGTACAGAGTCTCATGATTCAAGATGAATAAACCCTGGACATCGCCTGTACAGCACAGTGACCATGGTGATCAATACTATACTTACATTTAGAAATTTGCTAAGAGGGTAGATCTTAGTGTTTTGATCACACACAAATAATAATAACAACAATAATAAGGAGGGCAGGAGGGAACTCTTGGAGGTGCTGAAAATGCTTATGGCATAGATTATGGTGATGGTTTCACTGGTATATACTCATCTCCAAAGTCATCAAGTTGTATACATTCAATATGTATAGCTTTTTGTATATCAATCATACCTCAGGAAGGAAGGAAGGAAGGAAGAGAAGGAAGGAAGGAAGGAAGGAAGGAAGGAAGGAAGGAAGGAAATGGCTGGATGTGGAATGGCAAAGAGCAAGGACAAGTTGGACGTCGCCAATTTCTCTACCAACTCTAACTCTAATTATACCGAGAAGGGGATTCTGGGAAACAAAATTCCAGCTAAACCCAGTTGACACAATACAGCACGAGATCATCACAGGTACGTCACGCCTCTGGTCAGTTCCCAGCATCCTGGGAAAAGCCCTGATCGGGCCCCAGGAGATCTAGAAATTGCAGTCATGGTTCCACCTCTAACGCTGTGTCCTTGGCCACGTTGCTCACCCCTCTGCACGGAAGGTCCTCAAGAAGTGACCCGTCTCCTCCTACAAGGTCCACGCGGAGGTGAGGGCGTTGAAATGTTAACAGTGCGTTTTGGTAACCTCCATCCAAAGGTTCTAGAAGATACTGGGTTATGCAACATTTTTTCCTCTTGGATTTTGCTAGGGCGCATTGAAAGCATGTCTATTTAGAGCCGTCTCCTGGCTAACGCATGGCTTTGAAAATCAGAAATTCCAGCTTCTCTCTCTCTCTCTCTCTCTCTTCTCTCTCTCTCTCTCTCATCTCGGTGTGCTATCAAATTTGGAGCAAGCCATTAAACCATTTTCTGTCAACTTTTACTCCTGGACAGAAAAGAGATAACAACTATCCAACAATAGTCATTGCCCACTAGCTAAGACCCTTAAAAAAAAAAAAAAAAACAAAAAACCAGAGGCTCAGCATTGAGCTCGGAGCCATGTTTTATAAGAATTCCAGGGCTGGCTCTGTTATCTCCTTCTTGAGACAATAGATAAGATTATGCCCGGGTTGACTTAACCTGCACCTGTCCCATTTGCCTTCCAGCCGAAGCTAGAGGGTTTGCTTCCTTGAACGGAACTCAGGAGAACAATTCGGTCCTGGTCCAATCCAATCACATCTGCAGAGCCATGAAGAGGGACCTGCCTTGCTCTGTCCATTGGAAGTGGCCACAGGGACTCGAAGAAAGACAAAGGAGTGAGCCCAGGCCAGGGCAGATGCTCTCTCGCTGATCACCCGTTCTCTGCAGAGGAGTGGTGAACAACACACACCTTCCTAGGCCTAAGTGCTTTATCTATTCATTTATTTTTTAAATATATTTTGTATTGATTTCAGAGAAGAAGGCAGAGGGAGAGAGAGATAGAAACCTCAATGATGAGAGAGAATCATTGATCGGCTGCCTCCTGCACGTCCCCTACTGGGGAATCGAGCCCACAACCCCGGGCATGTGCCCTTGGCAGGAATGGAACCTGGGACCCTTCGGTCTGCAGGCCGATGCTCTATCCACTGAGCCACACCGGCTAGGGCGAAGTCAAAGTACTTTAGCAGCTACCCTTGGATACTTACTATCTGGGCGTTCGGCATTTCAGCTCTTTCTACCTCTTTCTACCATACCTGTCGACCAGAACCCACGAACGGATGGAAACGCGTGCCATTGGGACATAAACTAACATCTCTGGCCTTTACAGGTGACAGAGACAGTAGCTTAGCCTTTAGGGACATGATTTAAAGAAATCATATTTGAATCCTAGTGTGCCATCCACATTCTTCCACGCCCCCAGCCCCCCTCCACCCCCGGTCTCTGGGACCCAAAGGCATCCCTCCATTCAGCGAGTTGGCTGATGGGCAGTCAGTGAGGTCTGAGGATTAATATACAGCCCACGATGAACAGCTTCGGGGCCTTGCAGAGGCCGGCATAAAAATAGCCGTGCAAATATCTCAGGACAAGAATAGTCGGTTCCGACGCCCTTTCTGCGTCTCCGCGCTTTCTCCCCGGGAAGACTGTTCCCGTGGCTTACAGCATTTGGGTCCCGGGTCGGGTTTCTGATGTTGATGCAGTCACCCAAAACGCGGGGTAAACATTTATGCAGGTACAAAACTTTTCACAGGCCGCACGCTTGGCATCATCCAAAAGGAAAACCCAAACACTCCATCCGGGGCCCTTGTCAAGCCCCTGTTCTCAATGTGACTTGGACATCGGAAAGGAAGCAGGGAGCCCCAATGGGTCCCATATGTTTGCCGGCTTTGGGGGGGGGTGGGGGGGGTGGGGAAGGGGAGGCCAGAGGCAGAGCCGCCACGGAGGGTCTTTTATTGGAAACCCCGACAGTCTGGTAACGTGCAGAGAGAGCATCGGTTTGCACTTGTCAGCTGCTGCCCGGGGGGCCGCCTGCGTGATAAATGAATGATGGGCTTCGGGGGGGCTCTCCTTACACTAAACAATTCAGGGCATATGGTTCTGGCCGGTTCCCTTCTCCCGACCTGTCTCCTGGTCATTGTGGAAGTACATATGTTCCCCAAGCCACACACACACACACAAAAAAGAGTGTTACAGCTTTTAACCCTTTGCACTCGCTTGCCTTTTTCTCGGTTCCTTTATTCTACTCGGGATTTAACTTTTTAAATACCCCAGATTTTACAAAGCGCGGCAGTAGAATAAAAAAACTGGAGTTTCTTTTCATACAAACTTATTTATTTGGATTTTTTTTATATTTCAAATTATTGATACATTCAAAGAGTAATTTTTATCTCGATGCTAACCGTGTCGAGTCACACTCGACATCCGAGTGCAAAAGGTTAAGGGAGGAATGAGGCCCACAACTTGGAGATTTCCGTTTTCAGGGACGTGGTATAAAGAAACATAGTTGAGCCCTGGCCAGTTTGGCTCAGTGGATAGAGTGTCGGCCTGTGGACTCAAGGGTCCCAGGTTCGATTCCGGTCAAGGGCATGTGCCTTGGTTGCGGGCACATCCCCAGTGGGAGGTGTGCAGGAGGCAGCTGATCGATGTTTCTCTCTCATCGATGTTTCTAACTCTCTATTCCTCTCCCTTTCTCTCTGTAAAAAAAAAAAAATCAATAAAATATATTTTTAAAAAAAGAAACATATTTGAAACCTGGATTCGGGGTCCCCTAGAAAAGCACTCGGCGTCAGTGAGGTGGGAAGACGGAGAAAAAGAAGAATCGAATTGGGGGGGGGGTGTTCCTGTTCCTATACCCCAAAGTGCACATGTGGAATTGTGATCGTCTGAGACATTGTGTGAAGGATGGATGGATGGGGAGCAAAGGCGACTCCGAGGCACGGATGCATTGCAAGGTGCCGGAATTTGGGGTCAAGGGTCTATGTGTGCGTTAGGTGCCACTGAGTCAGCTCCAACTCCAGGTGACCCTCTGAATGAGTGGTGGACACCGTGACCCGTAGACCCAGCCTATGGCCTCTTTCAGGGAGTCAACCCGCCTCCTAGCTGCTCCTCCTCCTTCCCTGCTGCCTTCTACGTTCCCAGCGTCATTGTCTCTCCCGAAGGACGCTGCCTCCCCACGACGTGCCCGAAGCAGGCCAGCGTCCGTGCCGTCCTCTGCCTCGGGCCCTGCTTCAGGCTTCAGTGGCTCTCGGCCCTCTGGCCCCTCTTTCTGGGGGCCCAGGGTCTCCGCCGAGCTCCCCTCCCACACCATATTGCAAATAAGCCCGTGACCTGTCAAATGGTAAGAATAACTGCCGTTGCCCAGCCCGGCCCGTGTGGCTCCGTGGTTGAGCGTCGACCTATGAACCAGGAGGTCACGGTTCGATTCCCGGTCAGGGCACAGGCCCGGGTTGCGGGCTGGATCCCCAGTGTGGGGCGTGCAGGAGGCAGCCGATCCAAGGTTCTCTCTCATCATGGATGCTTCTCTCTCTCTCTCTCCCTCCCCTCCCTTCCTCTCTGAAATCAATAAAATAAAATTAAAATTAAAAAAGAACTGTAGTGGTCGCACCAGATTGCTGTGAGAAGCAAACACAAAGGAGAAGTAGCTTAGCTCAGTGGCGGCCACCCAGTGAATGGTCATCAACATGCTCTATTATTGTAAAGACCCACCTTGTGCCTCCCTGTCCACACTGCACAGAACAAGTAGAAAAATCGAGGGGACCATCTTCACAGAGGAGGGAGGATGCCCTGAAATCCCTGCTGCGGGAGAGAAAACCCTGCCCTCCCCGTGCCTAAGGGGGCAGAAAGCTGGTCTCCCCGGAATGCAGACCAGCCGGGCCTTCGGTCCTTGAATAGCTCAAAACATAGCTTGAAGCTTTGCAAGCGGGGCCAGGGATGGGCAGTGAAACCCGAAATAGCCCAAGGCTGGTGGCCAACAGCTGTGGCCACGGCAGTTGCTGGGACCCGCGTCATTGCCCCTGACCCCAGCCACGGGGATCCCCGACAAATGGTCACAGGAGCCTCATGTTTTTTATCCGTCTGGAAGCCAGTGGGAGGTGAAAGGGAGCCAGCCAGAGTCTGTTCCCCAACAATGGTACCCTGTCAAAAACCGCCCCCCCCCCCCCCACCCGCTTATCCCTCTTCCTGCCATGGAAGCCGTGGAGTTTGAGGGGGAGAGGGAGGGCTCCCCTGCTTTGGAGCTAAAGAAGGACTGTTCTTTTACCCTGGTTTTCAGAAGTGTGTGTGTGTGTGTGTGTGTGTGTGTGTTTCTTCACTTTGAAATTCAGGCAAATTTCCCATCAAAATGGAATTTTACACCCAGGGCTATCCGAGTATCTTTTTGAACACTGAACATCATTTGAGCAGCAATCAGGATGCAAACTGCCATTTATGAAGCATCTACTATATGGCTCCGCCGTATTGTGAGTACTTTATACATATTATTTTATTCAACTTACAAAATACTAGAGGCCCGGTGCACGAAATTTGTGCACTGGGGAGGGTGTCCCTCAGCCCAGCCTGCACCCTCTCCAATCTGGGACCCCTCGGGTAAGGATCGGGCCTAAACCTGCAGTCGGACATCCCTCTCACAATCCGGGACCGCTGGCTTCTAACCACTCGCCTGCCTGCCTGATTGCCCCCTAACTGCTCCCTTGCCGGCCTGATTGACACCTAACTGCTCCTCTGCCGGCCTGATTGCCCCCAATTACCCTCCCCTGCTGGCCTGATCACCCCCAAGGCTTTTATTAGTATAAATATCTCTAATATGAAGTTTCCATAGCTAATGAGTGGCAAAAGGTGGAATTAATTCACTTTTCTCCTGTATGGTAGGCTGCCTGCTTTTTTTTCAAGGAGTCTCTTGAAGCATTTTTTTTTTTCCTTTTTAAAAAATGGTTTATAATGTTTTCTGGTTATCAAAATAATGTATGTTCATAATAGAAAATTCAGAAAATAGGAGATGCATAAAAAAGTAGTAATTCTTTGACCCCATTCAACTGCTGTAAAAGTTTTTTTTCTAATGCACTTTTCTGTGCCCATCTTTACAATAGCCCCTTTTTTTCCAAAATTGGGATCTCGAAACTTTTCAGACTTTCCAATGGTTTTTAACATTTCCTTAAAATACCAGAAAGCCTATTTTACCCCGTGAAGCAGCTACGGACTTCTGAAATTCAAATGAAGTTCAGAAAACTGCCCTCACTGTTTTTAAGAGGGGACGACATTTTGCAAAATGCCTTTGTCCACCCTCCTAGAGGCTTAATCGCCTGGTCATTTGTCTTCCTGGCCGCAGGAGCAGCTTCCGGGGGTAACCAATGGCTATTCGTGGCCCTTAGAAGTCCTTAGACCTCTTCAGGCACTAACCACGCCGCAGACGTGACAAAAACCCAGTGATTGAAAATGAGCATACATTCAAGCCTTCAGCAGCTACCTCAAGGTCATGGGGATTTCAGCTCCATTCTCTCTTAAAAAAAAAAAAAAATATATATATATATATATATATATATATATATTTTTTTTTTTCTTAGTTGATTTCAGAGAGGAAGGAAAAGGGAGAGAGAGATTGATACATCAATTATCAGAATCATGGATCGGCTGCCTCCTGCACGCCCCCTACTGGGGATCGAGCCCGCAACCGGGGCATGTACCCTTGACCGGAATCGAACCCGGGACCCTTGGGTCCACTGGCCAACGCTCTATCCACTGAGCCAAACAGGCTAGGGCTCAGCTCCATTCTCTTAATTTAGAGTCTCAGCCAGACCCCATCTGGGGCTTTTACCCTTATTATAAATCAAGGAGGCTTCGTTAGCATTTTTACACACATACATATTTTAGCATTTTCTCGTTTCAGTTGCTCCCCCCGCCCCCATAGTGTATGTGTCCCTGTAGAATATCTGCCCTCGGATAGATGGCCCTGCGCGGGGTTATTTTGTGGGCCGGAGAGATTATACTCTGTGCTGATCTATCTTTGCCCCTGAGACGCCAACCAGTCGCCTTCCTCCGACTTGGATCAAACGGAATTGTTTTTAGCAGAGGCTGCTTTGCCTGAAAGACAGCTTGGAATCTTCTAGCTTGACCTTGACCTTGCAGCCACAGGGCTCCCTGACCGTGCCTGTCTGGGACGGCGCTGTCTTCTCCGCCCAGAAGACTACCTTCGAATTCACCCCGTCTGCTCACGCACGTCCAAGAAGATAAATGAATTGCGTTGGTGCTGAATAGAATAACTGTAGCATGCCTTTTTTTTTTTTTTAATCCTCATCCGAGGATATTTTCCCATTGATTTTTAGAGAGAGTGGAAGAGAGAGGGAAAGGCAGAGAGAAACATCCATGTGAGAGAAACTCATCGATTGGTTGCCTCCTGCACAAGCCCGACCAGGGCCCGGGGAGGTATGTACCCTTGACCGGAATCGAACCCGGGACCTTCCGATCCACAGGCCGACGTTCTATCCACTGAGCCAAACGGGCTGGGGCTAGCATGGATCATTTTGGACGGCCACTTCCTGAACTTCATCCCTGAATGGTGTAGAGACCATTTTTATGGGTTCTCAACAGAGCTCAACGGTGCTGGGGGGGTTGGGGGGGGGGCGGGGAGGCAGCCTTGGAGGCCAGCAGTGGGCCCTCACCCAGCCCTGCCCCCTGAACCATGGAATGGCACAGCCCAGCTCCCTGGAGCCCTGTGGGCCACGGATGGAAAAATCCCGGGCGCGATGTCATGGACCACAGTGGCTTTGCGTCCTGTGTAAAGTGAAGGCGAGATTCCTCAGCTGTGTGTCACTCACCTCCCCTGTGACCACGGTCGCCCCGTATTGCGTAACCGTCCATTCTTGGCCGGTGGCCACGTGCAAAGATGGGTTTGCATTAAAAAAAAAAAAAAAATCACTGAGAGCAGCACATCCTGACGTCAGCCTTTTCCACCCGGAGGCTTGCTCGTGGCCTGCCTTCCCCTTGTGGGAGACAAAGGACAGGCGGCAGGCTTCACATCACGACTTCTCCTGTGACAGCGCCCGCGGAGCAGGGTGACGGCGTGTCAGGAACGAGAGAAAGAAGCCTTTTCCCTGGGAAACAGCGCAGTCTCCAAAGATGGGAACAGCCACAGGGGGGACAGCACACTCATCTGGACCATCCGTTTGCGGATGGAGAGCTCAGTTCTTCTCAGCTGCGGGGAGAGCGTACAGCGACGTCACCATCCGGAGATTTGTTCTGCTCAGACGACAAGAAGATTGAATGCGGGCAGGCCAGGCCAGACATGGGAGACTCGGGTTCTTTTTTCCGTCCCACCAACCGCAGCAGCTCCTTAGATTCCTTTCCTGGGCTGTTGCCTCGTGGTGGCAAGGTGGCTGCAGCGTCACCAGGAGTCACGGTTAAGGTAGGAAGAAGGAAGGGGCCAGGGCCATGCCAGCCAGACGGCCTCCTTTTATCTGAAAAGCAGGTTTCTTTTTTTCTTAAATATTTTTTATTGACTTTTTTACAGAGAGGAAGGGAGAGGGATAGAGAGTTAGAAACATCAATGAGAGAGAAACATCGATCAGCTGCCTCCTGCACACCTCCTACTGGGGATGCGCCCGCAACCAAGGTACATGCCCTTGACCGGAATCGAACCCGGGACCCTTCAGTCCACAGGCCGACGCTCGATCCACTGAGCCAAACCGGCCAGGGCAACCCTCAGCCCGCGTCTGCTGTCGCCTCACTGGCCAGAACTGCGTCAGACGGGCCCTCTCAATGGGCTTGAAAAGTGAGTTCTAGCTGGGCGGTCAGCTGGCTCGGACAAAAGTCCTGTCCGTGCAGAGGAAGAAGGGATGGGTGGAGGCCAGTCCTTACGATGCTGCTCAGAGGACGGTGGGGTACTCAGAGAGGTAGAACGTGGTTAAGAAGACGCTGGCCTCTTCGGAGACGCGACTGCCCGCATGCTGGGCTCCTACGGACACAGGCATCACACATCACCCCGGCTCGCTGCGAACGGTCCTCAACTTTCTGTTCACAGGTGAAAATTTCCGTGATGGATTGTTCATTGCCCGGTACAATGATGGTGAAAACTTGAGTTAATGGAAAAGCAAGAGTGCTGTTTTTAAAAGTTCGATCTGACCAGCCCGGCCGGTGTGGCTCTGTGGTTGAACGTCGACCTATGAACCAGGAGGTCATGGCTTGATTCCCGGTCAGGGCACATGCCCAGGTTGCGGGCTCGATCCCCAGTGGGGGGCAGGCAATCAATGATTCTCTCTTATCATTGAAGTTCCTATCTCTCTCTCCCTCTCCCTTCCTCTATAAAATCAATAACACAATATACTTTTTAAAAAGTTAGATCTGACTATTTCACACACACACACACACACACACACACACATGCTTAAAACCCTTCAGGAGCTCTCCATAGCTCTTAAGATAAAATGTAAAATCCTTGGCACGGCCCTGAGAGACCTGCAGGCCAGAGTCCCTGTTTATTTCAGCAGCCTCCCAGCTGTCTCTCTGCCTCAGGGCCTTTGCACGTGCCCTTCCTTCTGCCCAAAAGCCTCTCCCCCAGCTCTGCGCTTAGCACTCCCTGCTCATTCCTCAGTTCTTGAGATTAAACATTCCCTAGAGAAGTCAGGCTAGCCTGGGGCATCCTGATAGCAAACTCTGGATCTTCAAATCTTCCTTTTAGCATTTACCTAAAAACTTAATTAACTTGCAGTGAATTGCTTCAAGTCTGCTTCGGGCTGCTGGAATGTTAGCTTTGAGAAGTTCTCAATGTTCTTGTTTACTGCACCTGCTTTATTGCCTGCTGTGTAGTAAGCACTTAAATATTTATCCAATGAATGGAATTGAAATCATAAAAGCATGAAACTGATTTTGCTGATAATGGGCATTTGTGCTACTCAAAATAGAGCCTTCGAGCGGGTGCCCGTCTGCAAATTGTTCATTGTCAATCTGCGAGGAGCACGGAAATCGAACGTCCGCGTTGAGAGACCTCGGGAGCAATTTTAAAAGTCTTTCCACTCAATGGCTGAGAAATTTTAGAAAAGAAAAGAAAACCGGTCCTTCAATACAGATCGGCTGAGAAGCACTGCCATCGGTTAGATTATTACAGGCTGTCATTTTGCTAATCACCCGCAGGCATTTCTAAGCCGCAGGAGCTCCGAAGCCATTGGCGACCGTGGTCGGAAGCTGACCGGCGGGCATGGGCCACGTGTAAAAGGGAGGCTACACACGGCAGGTGTGGCTCAGTGGTTGAGCGTTGACCTAGGAACCAGGAGGTCACAGTTCGATTCGCAGTCAGGGCACGTGACGGGGTTGCGGGCTCGATTCTAAGCAGGGGGCGTGCGGGAGGCAGCCGATCAGTGGTATCAGTGATTCTCGCTCATCATTGATGTTTCTATCTCTCCCTCCCTCTCCCTTCCTCACCGAAATCAATAAAATATATATATATATATATATTAAAACTTAAAAAGAGCAAGTCTATACAGCCCCATATCCATCTCTGGAGTGGGACCCTGTCTCCCTCACTTCCCAGCAAGTTATTTAACTTGGACACGTTACTGAATTCATTTGTGCCTCAGTTTTCCCATCTGCAAATGGGGACAATAATAGGACCCACTTTACAGTGTCCTTGTGAGGGGTTAAGCAGGGCAATGACAGGCAACGCATTTTGAGACACCATGTGAGTATCTGATGTTACTATTATTACTTGCACTACAGGAGAGAGCCACTTTGCACAACATCAGAGAGGGTTTTGGGGGAACATGGTTCCGATTAAAATAACACTTGGGATATAAAAGCGCACTGAACTAGAGATTGATATCAAAGGACGCCGAGAACAAATAGCCCTCCGGGAAGATGTGGGCTTGTGCGTGCCTCGGGCAGGCTGAGATCCGGCTCTGACCTCAGATCAAGGAAAATATTTGCACAACTGAGCTGGCATAGTCCTGCATGGTTCCTGTTCAGGAAAACTCGCAAACCCAACAGCCTGGCAGAGGTGGGTGGGTGGGCGATGAACACATACATTTTTGACTCTAATAGTCTTCTCCAAGTCAGAGGAGATGCCTCAAATTCTCTCTCATGAGGGCTGCATTTGTTTTATTTATATTTTTTTAGTTGAAGGCTTTCATGTAAAAATCAAGCACAACTTATAGGCTACAATGTAAGCTCCTGGCAGTCATTTACACTTTAGTGTAAATTAAAAATCGGAAGGGAGCTTGGATGGGAGCCCTTTGCTTCTGTCTTACTCTAATTGGCACTGGCTTCCTAACCCTACTGCTACCCCACCCCTGCAAATCCTGCCCCTTATATTCGGCCATCCGCTGGTCCACACATTTTCATGTGCATTATCTTTTTCTTTAAATATATTTGTACTAGAGGCCCGATGCATGAAGATTAGTGCAAGAATGGGCCTTCCTTGCCCTGGCTGCCGGCACTGCCTTCGTTTCGCTCCAGCCCGGAGTTGCCTTTCCGCCTTCCCACGCTGCCCAGAGGCCCAGAGCTGCTGGGGCGGTGCAGAACACCTGCGTCGTCGCCATGGTGACGATGCAAGCATCCCGCCCCAACCCCGGCCACTCAGCGCCTGCGTATGCAAAATAACCTGCCATCTTTGTTGGGTTAATTTGCATACTCACTTCTGATTGGTTGGTGGGTGTCGCGAAGGTATGGTCAGTTTGCATCTTTCTCTTTCATTAGTGTAGATTGAGTACAGAGAGGAAGGGAGGGAAAGAGAGATAGAAACATCAATGATGAGAGAGAACCATTGATTGGCTGCCTCCTACACGCCCCACACTGGGGACCGAGCCTGCAACCTGGGCATGTGCCCTTAATGGGAATCAAACCCTGGACCCTTCAGTCTGCAGGCCGAGGCTTTAGCCACTGAGCCAAACCAGCCAGGGCATGTGTATTATCTTAAGTGATTCTCTACACTTTGTAGTCAGCCTTCCTCTCTCAGCACAGGGCTGCACACGGGAAATTCTTAACGGATGATGGGGAAATTCATCTGATGTCTTCTACCTCTCTGTGAAGTAGGAGGTGGGGTTGGGGTGACACTGAGGGCCAAAGGGGACGAGGAGGTTCCCCTTGTGGCAATCGGTACAACAGATGAGCACCGAACAGGGTCCCATCTCCAGCCGCGGCTCGCAGCCAGGGAGCGGAGAAGAGGTGGGACACAGGACTGGGGACCGGTTCTCACTTGTCCTTCCCTGTTTTCACCTTCCAGGCCTCAGGGGAGTGTCCAGGCCTTGGAGGAGGACTAGCTGGAGTGCCAATTCCGTTCCAGAGAGGAGGAGGCATCGCTGGCTGGCTCCCGGCCAGTGCTAATACGTGTCGGGACAGCAGTCTCGCTGGGCTCTAGGGAAGTATGGAGCAATGTGCATGTCATCCTCCTCCTTCTAAGTTTCCCACTGGCTCTTGGATCAGCTTGGTAATCCGCACGGACGTTTACTTTTTCATGGACCGAATCTTAGTGGCGTAGCAGCTTTTAGTTCCAAAATGTTTCATTCATTTCATCAGGCACTTATTCATTCCACAAGGATTTACTAGAGTCAGGTAGTGCCGGCCAAGACATCCATGGCCCCTGCCCTCCCAAACCAGGGGAACACGTGTGTTTGAACCAGACGAGAAGGTAGGTCCCGTAGGTCAGAGGCGGGGACTGTTCTGTTCACGTGTGTTCCTAGTGCCCGACACAGTGCCTGGCATGTAGCAGGTGCTCAATGAACCGACTGTAGGCGTGCATTTACTACGGAGCTGAAGGAGTTTAAGCTCCAGCCCCTCGCTTTCAAGGGTAAGCCCCTCACTTGCACAGGCCCCTTCCCGGCTCTGGGAGGGGCCCTACTATGTATTTTCATGGTTAACCACTGAGTGGCCAGATTATGATGACCTCTGAACGCATAATAATCTGGCCACTCAGTGTATATCCTATATAATAAAAGGCTAATATGCAAATTGTCCCCTAGACCAGGAGTTCGACCAGCAGGCAGGCCGGCCAGCCGCCCATGTCTCCTCCCCCTGGTCAGGTTGGCCAGACCCCACCCATGCACGAATTCATGCACCTGGCCTCTAATATATATATATATATATCACACGCACACTGAGTGGCCAGATTATTATGCGTTCAGAGATCATAATAATCCGGCCACTCAGTGTGGGTTTTTGTTTTTTTTTAATAAAAATTCCAGCCGAAACCGGTTTGGCTCAGTGGATAGAGTGTCGGTCTGCGGACTGAGGGGGCCCGGGTTCGATTCCGGTCAAGGGCATGTACCTTGGCTGCGGGCACATCCCTGGTGGGGGGTGTGCAGGAGGCAGCTGGTCGATGTTTCTCTCTCATCGATGTTTCTAGCTCTCTATCCCTCTCCCTTCCTCTCTGTAAAAAAATCAATAAAATATATATTTTTTAAAAATTTAAAATAAAAATTCCAAAATAAGACATTTTAACGAGTTAAGATCTCTGCTTCTATTGCAATGTCCCTTCCATCACCTCCTCCTCGTGTGACCGCGGGCATTTGTAGACACAGCCAGGAGGAACGTGCAACGGGAAGGCATTTCGCGTGGGACCTGGGGGCATATTGACGGGGCACACCGCCATTTAAGTTGTATCGTTATCACCAGCTGCCCCTCCCATAGGAACGACCTCTAAGAATACTCCCCGGGAAGAGGCACCTGGCGTGTGACAAAGAAGCAGGGTCAGATGTGGGGTCACACACATGAGTGTGCCCCGGGCTCCTGGCGCCGGAAGCTTGTGGGTGTCGGAGAAACAAGATCTTTCTTCCGGAGGGCCTCCGACATTGTGTGAGCTCAGACCCCTCGAAACGTGATTCTGCCCGTGGCCAGATGATGCATCTAAGTCCTCTCGGGGTTGAGAAATCGTCAGCTCCTACTTGACTTTCCTCTAGAACAAGGTCTAGTTCAAAGCTTGTTCTTTGTCCTAGAAAATGCCCCAAGTCCTTCTGGGAAATGCACCATCTTCCTACATGATGCTCTTAGGAGAACAGCTGGGCCATTGGATCTCCAGAACGGAAATATCCATCCCATTCTAATTCCCTTGAGCAGTGGTCGGCAAACTCATTAGTCAACAGAGCCAAATATCAACAGTACAACGATTGAAATTTCTTTTTTTTTTTTAATATATTTTAATTATTTTTTACAGAGAGGAAGGGAAAGGGATAGAGAGTTAGAAACATCGATGCGAGAGAAACATCGATCAGCTGCCTCCTGCACACCTCACACTGGGGATGTGGCCGCAACCCAGGTACATGCCCTTGACCGGAATCGAACCTGGGACCCTTCAGTCCACAGGCCGACGCTCTATCCACTGAGCCAAACTGGTTAAGGCTGAAATTTCTTTGGAGAGCCACATTTTTTTAAACTTAAACTATATAGGTAGGTACATTGTTATTAACTTAATTAGGGTCCTCCGAGGCTGGCCTTTGCTAAAAACTCAAGGGGCCAAAGAGCCGCATGTGGCTCACGAGCCGCAGTTTGCCTACCACTGCCCTTGAGGTAACATCCAAATAAACAGGACCACTGCTCAATTCTGTGCACCGAGTTTTACAAACACAATCATTACACTTGTAGATAATGACTATCGCAGTAGATTTCAGGTGACATTCATTCATTCACTCATTCATTCAACAAATGTATTGAGCCCTTCCTATGAGTCAGGCATTGGGGGGGGGGGTAAACATTAAACAAGACACCATCCCCTTCTTCAAAGAGCTTTCTGTCTGGTGCGGGGAGTGAGACTTCTAAGCGGGTGACGATAATCCGTGATTTGCACGGAGAGGGGGGTAGCGATGAGCACAGGATTTTTGGAGGCGCTTGGGTGGAGTACCAACCTCAGGCGAGGCAAGTCAGGGGATGCTGCTGGAAAAGCTGAGTCGGCTTCTTGGCAAGAATGCTGTCGTTCGCGGTGGGAGGGTGAGCTGGATGGAAGGCTCCCAAATCTGGCTGATCATCAAAAGCCCCTGGGAGAGCTTCGAGGCTCCCAGTCCCTCCACACCCCCAGGTCTGCTGACTCAGAATTTCTTGGGGTGAGCCTCAGGGGTCTTGCTTCTTTTAAAAAAATCTCACCCCGTGAGGTTTTTGATCAACCAGATTTGGTCAAGAAGACCTCTGGGATTCTGTGGAGGATCCAGAGGCCTGAGGGAACCAGGAAGGTCCTGGGGTGGGGGCAGCATGAGAAGGGGGGGGTGGGGGCAGAGAACTTCCAGGGACAAGAACGAACGAACGAAGGAACGAACGAACGCCTTCTACATGGGCTGTTTAAAGGGAGCGCAGGCCCTTTTTAGAAAAGTCGCTCAGCGTGGCTGGCAGCTCACGTGCCTGCCGGCTAACTCAGGCTGTGAAAGCCACTCAGCACCCTGATCAAGGGCTCAGAGCCATCACGCCATGTGGGCAGAAGGGAGTGTGTTCTGCTGGGCGGGAATGCAGGAGGGGGTGTGATTCAAGGTTGGAGTGGCAGCCGGGGAGGGGACCCTGACCCTCAGCGGGTTGCGGAGGTGGTTCATAGAACCCAGCAGAAGCGTTCAGGCCGAAGGGTTCTGCTCAGCCTGGACACCAGCAATCGAAGACATCCAGAGGGGATGATCAGTGAGCCAAGAACAGCCGCCTCCAAAAAGAGTCGTGATTCCTTGCTCCGGTTCCGGAAAGAAACTAGCTTTCAGACCCAGAACCCCCGGGTTGAAAGAGAGGCCTGGCTCCCAGTAGGAAGTCCCTGGTAACACCATGAGGACATACACTGAGTGGCCAGATGATGATGATCTCTGAACGCATAATAATCTGGCCACTCTGTGTGTGTGTGTGTGTGTGTGTGTGTGTGTGTGTGTGTGTGTGTGTGTGTATTAGAGGCCCGGTGCATGAATTCGTGCATGGGTGGGGTCCGGCCAGCCTGGCCAGGGGGAGAGGACATGGGCGGTTGGCCGGCTGGCCTGCCTGCTGGTCGAACTCCTGGTGGGGTGGGGGTGGGGCACAATTTGCATATTAGCCTTTTATTATATAGGATAGACACTGAGTGGCCAGATTATGATGCGTTCAGAGATCATCATCACCTGGCCACTCAGTGTAAATGGCAGCCACTTCCCAAGTCTTTCCCTAAAGGGAACTGTGGCCATTACCGTGGGTAGCCATCGACTGAGAATTGGGAAGACACTTTCAAGACCCCTGCGGAGTGAGTGCAGAGGGGGCCCGTGCCGAGGGGGATAACTGGGCCCGCAGCCCAACCGGGCGGTCACTTCCCCAGGTCCTGACGATATGTTAGCATGGGCATATCTTGGTTTCCTGATCTCCGGGGTAAAAGCTGTTTAGAGGAAAGCCCTTGCAAATTCCCTCTCTTGCGCCACTCCTGCCCTTGGGAGCCAAGACAGTAAATCAAAAACAGCAGCATGTCCGGCGGAGCGGGGGAGGGAGGAGAGCAATTCGCACAAAGTAATTACAAATGTCATCCAGAATCCAAAAGCGTTCGGGGCTGGTGGTGCCCACCGTGACTCCACGAACTCACCCGTCTGCACCCTGCAGAAGTCAGGCAGATCCCGGGGGTCCCCTTAGATAACTGACCTCTGCCAGCCCGCCAGCCCGCAGCCCACCCGCAGCCGCCGTGCCAGAGGCAGTGTCTGTGCTGGAGCAGATGGACATACGCTCAGGCCGACGCGGCCACCGAGCCAGCGAGTGCATTCCGGCCCCTCCCCGCCACAGAGAAGATAAGAACAGCTGATTCGTCTGGAACCGATGACACACGCATCTACAGTCTTGCTCCAGGGCTATGCTCACGTTCCCGGTCCTGGCATCCTGTGGCCCCGAGACCCGGGCTGGCTGGAAACGGATGACATCATGCTAACGGGAACCGCTGAGCAAGAAGCGACGGGTGCATCGGAGGCCTTCCTGACACGTGCGTTCCTGAGCCCGGGAGCAATGCCCTGGGAAGACTCAGAGATCTGCCATGTCAGCAACACCTTTAGGGATCCAGTCATCTGGGGCACGCTGAGGCATCCCCCAAAGTAAAGGACACATTGCCTGGCCGGCGTGGCTCAGTGGTTGAGCATCGGCCTATGAGCCAGGAGGTCACAATTTGATTCCCGGTCAGGGCACATGCCCGGGTTGCAAGCTCGATCCCCCATTGTGGGGGCGTGCAAGAGGCAGCCGATCCATAATTCTGTCTCCTCATTGATATTTCTCTCTTTCTTTCCCTCTCCCTTCCTCTCTAATTGAAAAAAAAAAAAAGAGTAAGGGACACCTTATCGGCTCTTGCACTTCCCACCACAAAGAAGCAAGCTTGACCCCTGTGAGGCCTCTTTGAGTTCTAAAGGCAGCACATTCCAAATGTGGGGATATCACGTCAACCCCCAGACCAGGCATATGAAACCCTGTCACTTTAAGCAGAACTAAGGGCCCAGACGCTCTGCAGAGAACATCCAGGCTGCTGGGGCCACGTGACCTGGCAGACCCTCCGTTACTAGAGGCATCAGCGGCGGGAGAGGAGACGATGTGGGATTTATGCAGGTCCCGACAGGACAAGTGCAAATGCAGGTCCCCAGGGCTCTGGAGCAAGGCCATGCCATCTGTAGCAGAGAATTAGGTCCCTTCTAGGAAGTTCCTGGCGGGCTGTCCGGCCCTAATAGAGACAGAACACCTGACCGTGGGACATCAGAGTGACCAGACAGCCAGGACTGTCCATCAGGAGCCGAGTTCTGGGAGGCCCATGGAAACAGAAGTGCGGGCGCCCCCACCAGCAGGTGCAAATGGTACGTCCCATCCAGGACTGACCGCAAGCAGGGATGAAGGGCATAGTGCCCAGGCACGCCTGCCACCATCAGCGCCTCCCCTCCGCTCAGTCCTACGTGGCTCCGTATGGACCTCTGGGTAACTAACTAGTGGTGGACGGTTAACAGCAGAGCCAACATTTCAAGTGTGGTTGCGGGGTGGGTGGACTTGGAATGTGGGTGCAAGCTGAAATGGGTGGTAGCTGCACCCCAGGATCCTTCGGGAGGGACCTCACAAGACAATGGGAAAAGCAGGGACCCTCCCCATGGCCAGGCCTTCGGGCTGTGAATCCGCCATCCCATTCGCGTGAGAAAGGAAGTGGCTCGGGTTCAGATGAGCAGGACTCACGGGGCGTGGGGAATGGCTGGGTCAGCAGCCGTGAAAGGGGAAGATGGGGAAATCGGGACAAGGAAGTCCACGCAGCAGCCCTCGGATGGGCCGATGGGCGCGGGCCTGGCGGACAGGGATCACTGGTTGCCATGCTCGTTCCTGCGAGACAGCACCCACCCAACAAGAAGGACTGGACAACCAGGCGGGCGAAAGGGACTCAAGCAGCGGAGGGCAAGCCGCCTGGGTCCCCGGCCACCCCGGGGCTGGCACGACGGGTGTTTCGTAGCCGGCTCTTCTCACCAAACAGCCCCTCGCCCAAGGCCAGCTGCTCAGGAACGACGGGTTGGGGGAGACTGAGTCGGCAGAGTGACCAACTGGTCGGAAACGTCGCTTTCGGTGGTTGCCAAGTATGTCGCCGGTGAGGGCGTGCGGCCCTGTTTTACGTGACTAAGTTTGCCCTCCAGTCTGGAGAGACGCTTCCAGAAGGAAAACGCTCTGCTGGCTGACAGAAGAAACGGCGGCACAGGAAGGAGAGCCGGGTCAGGGATGGACGTGTGGCCGGCACAGGCGCCGAGAGGACTTGGTGTCCCTTTAAGAAGACCAGAAGCGCCAAAACCGGTGTGGCTCAGTGGATAGAGCGTTGGCCTGCGAACTGAAAGGTTCCAGGTTCGATTCCGGTCAAGGGCATGTACCTTGGTTGTGGGCACATCCCCAGGAGGGGGTGTGCAAGAGGCAGCTGATCGATGTTTCTCTATCATCGATGTTTCTAACTCTCTATCCCTCTCTCTTCCTCTCTGTAAAAATCAATAAAATATATTTAAAAAAAAAAAAGAAGACCAGAAGCATAAACAGAAGAATTCTCTGTGGGAACATCCACCGCCCCCTTCCCTTCACACCCTGGTCTCCAAACCCAACAAGCCCCAAACCAAACTCGGTGTTCTTCCCATGAGCACTTGCTCCCATCTGCCTTGAGCGGCACCACCATTAATTTTTTTAAAAATATATTTTATTGATTTTTTACAGAGAGGAAGGGAGAGGGATAGAGAGTTAGAAACATCGATGAGAGAGAAACATCCATCAGCTGCCTCCTGCACACCCCCCACTGGGGATGTGCCCGCAACCAAGGTACATGCCCTTGACCGGAATCGAACCTGGGACCCTTCAGTCCGCAGGCCGACGCTCTATCCACTGAGCCGAACCGGTTAGGGTGACACCACCATTCTTAACGAAGCGAACTATGCATGGAACCTTATCGGCCACTCACGGCTTCTCCTTGACCGCCAACAGCTAAGCTACCGATGATCTGCATCTATTCCACCTCAGAGTGTCTCTTCTGTCCACCCCTCCTTCCCGTCCCCACCGCCTTGGGTGGCATCTCCATTGCCTCTTGCCTGGGAGAAGGTGGCGGTCTCCTGAATGTGTCTTCCCAGGGAGGTTCCAAAAATCTCTCACGGCCCCGCATGGTCCACAGGGGACAGTTCCCACTCCCGGGCAAGACACGGAGAGAACCTGGCCCTTCCAAATCTGGCCTCACCCTGCTTTTCAGCTTCATCCCTGCCCTTCTCTTCTGTGTTCCAGATGTGTGTTTGTTGTTTTTTGTGTGTGTGTGTGTATGTGTGTGTGTTTTTTGTTTGTATTGTTTTTTATCTCTCCAGCAATTGCCTCATTCAGCTTCTGTTCCAATGTTTCGTTCCCCCATTGTCCTCTGCTTCTCAGTCTGCTGAAGTCCTTCTCATCCTTAAAGGCCCCATGCAAATATTCATTCTCAAAAAATAAAAAATTAATCCTCTGGAGCTTTCTCCCGGCAGAATTAATCATCCTCTCTTCTGTTTCTTCACTTCTGGGAAAGCATTCGTCATGGTTCCCTCCTAATAGACGGAGACATGGAAGATGTCTCATCCATCCTTGGCTTCCCGGGGGATAGCCCAATGCCAGGTGCTTCGTATCCATTGCTTGGATTAGATTGAGTTGAAATAGATCCAGGCTGCCCCACTCTTACCCAGTGCCCTTTATACTGGCCCGAGGCAAAGGCTTGCCTAGCTCGATGGACATGACCATGACCATAGCATGGGCTAATCTCCCAATTCCCTACCAGCCAGCTCTGTTACCTGTTCAAATTACCTGTGCAAATTCATTCCTTGGGGTATTAAACTCGTTCATTTATAAATTACTTGAACCACATTTTTAATCTAATGCATTTACACTCCAGTTAAATGACAGAGGATTTAAATCTAGTGAAGTGCCCTCGCTGGTTTGGCTCAGTGGATAGAGCGTCGGCCTGCAGACTAAAGGGTCCCGGGTTCGATTCCGGTCGGGGGCACGTACCTTGGTTGCAGGCTCCTCTGCGGCCAGGGCCCTGGTCAGGGCGCGTGCAGGAGGCAACCAATCGATGAGTTTCTCTCACTCACATCGATATTTCTCTCTGTCTCTCCCTCTCTCTTCCACTTTCTCAAAAAGATCAATGGAAAAATATCCTCGGGTGAGGATTCAAACAAACAAACAAAAAAATAAAGCTAGTTAAGTTACAACTATCCCTGGGAGGGCTTCATTTTCACCACAGCTAACCCTACTAAAATTTTCGTGCTAGAAGGAAACTCAGAAGTTATTAGCTTCTTCCCAAAGCAACAACTAGCTTCCAGGAGCCATCTGCAGAGGAGTTGGCATCAGATAAATGTTCATGGGCGGGTTGGAAGGTCCAGAACAGGGGGTGAGGGGGCGGTAAGGGCTGGTCCTGTGTGAGGTGCCATGACGAGAGCTACAGGACAGCCAGGGGGCACTGATGCCAGGGGAGGGGATGTCTGCAGGGGGAAGGAACTGTGTGGTCAGAGGAGGGTAAATCACAAAGAAAATCTCATCCCCCCCCCCCACATGGTCGAACGCCGTCCCCGTGTAGCGTGCCGATCCCTGGTTCGGATTTCCAAACACCAGTGGCAGGAAGTTCGCAGACAATCTCCCAATGTCAACTCCCCTTCCTCTTCGATAGAAACGCATGCCTCGTGGCATTTTTAAGCGGGGTGGGTGGGTGTTTGATGAAATAACATGAGTGACAGGAGGGTGTCACAACGCCAGCCGGCGGCGTTTCAGATCGCTGGCTCAGCGTTCCCCAGCGAGTGGGCGTGTGACGAACTGCAGAGTGAACCGGCTTCCAGATCGCGCGGCCCCAACACGCTGGCGGGCAAACACATCCCCTTCCTGCCGGGGGGAACGAGGCCTGGGAAGCTGGTCCCTGGCGCTCACCCCGCAGTGTGAACAGGGCAGGGAAAGGACGTGTTGGCAGTCAGTGGAGAGCAGCGGGACCCGGAGGGAGGCCCGGCCAGGGATGGGACCAGCCAGGGCGATGTGGACGGGCATCCAGGTTACAGCACAAAAGCTCTCCTGGCAACGCCCTGGCCTCACATTTCAGTCTAAAGGAGGCCACCGCCAGCCCTCGCCGGTTTGGCTCAGTGGATAGAGCACCGGCCTGCGGACTGAAGGGTCCCGGGGTTCGATTCCCAGTCAGGGCCCATGCCCGGGTTGCGGGCTCAATCCCCAGTAGGGGACGCGCAGGAGGCAGCCGATCCATAATTCTCTCTCATGATGGATGTTTCTATCTCTCTCTCCCCTCTCCCTTCCTCTCAGAAGTCAATAAAAATGTGTTTTAAAAATAAAATAAAAGGGAACAAGGATCATCCCCACTTCGGAATCAACGCCAAGAAGACATGAGCTCATATATGCAAAGTCTCAGAGCAGGACCTGGCACGTAGTGGGTGCAACGTAAGCGTGAGCTGCCTTGATCGTGACCCTGGGATGTGCCCCTAGTCCTGAGCCTCAACCTCCCCCGCAGCCCCCTGGAGCCACACTCCCCCGAGGATTTTTTTCAGGTGCTGGAACACGGGACGGCCCTGGCTCCCGAGCCCGCCCCCCTCCCCCATCTCCAAGGCTCTATCGCGTGAGGATCATCCTGGAACAGTGCCAAGACTTGCTGGGCGTCAGGCCCACGTGCGATGGGGTTGGAAAAGTCACTTTTCACCTCTTGTCTCCAGCTGAGAGGGAAAGCTGTCATGGACTCGAGATTTACGTGTCTGCGTTTCTCTGATGATGAAGAGCAGCGGATGGAGCCGGAGGGAGCAGCGGCCGCCCCCCGGCATCCGGGGAGCCCACGCTGGGGCTCGCTCAGCTGAGCAACGTGCCAGAAACCCGGGAGTCATGAACTCTAACTTCTGCTACTTGGCCAGTGTCCGCCGCCTTTTTAAAATAAGCTACCTCTGAGATTATTTTAAAGAGACACTAAAGAGCCTGGCCAGAGTGGCTCAGCAGTTGAGCGCGGATCTATGAACCAGGAGGCCATGGTTCGATTCCCACTCGGGGCACATGGCCGGGTTGCAGGCTCGATCCCCAGTGTGGGGCGTGCAGGAGGCAAGCCGATCCATGATTCTCTCTCATCATTGGTGTTTCTCTCTCTCTCCCTCTCCCTTCCTCTCTGATATCAATACAAAAAAAATTTTTTTAATAAAAAAAGGATATACTAGCCCTAACCGGTTTGGCTCAGTGGATGGGGCGTCAGCCTGCGGACTGAAGGGTCCCAGGTTCGATTCTGGTCAGGGACATGTGCCTTGGTTGCAGGCATATCCCCAGTGGGGGGTGTTCAGGAGGCAGCCGATCCATGATTCTCTCTCATCGTTGATGTTACTCTCTCTTTCCCTCTCCCTTCCTCTCTGATATCAATACAAATTTTTTTTTTTTTTTTAAATATATTTTATTGATTTTTTACAGAGAGGAAGAGAGAGGGATAGAGAGCTAGAAACATCGATGAGAGAGAAACATCAATCAGCTGCCTCCTGCACACCCCCCACTGGGGATGTGCCCGCAACCAAGGTACATGCCCTTGACCGGAATCGAACCCAGGACCCTTGAGTCCGCAGGCCGACGCTCTATCCACTGAGCCAAACCGGTTTCGGCTCAATACAAATTTTTTTAAAAATATATTTTATTGATTTTCCACAGAGAGGAAGGAAGAGGGGTAGAGAGTTAGAAACATCGATGAGAGAGAAACATCCATCAGCTGCCTCCTGCACACCCCCTTCTGGGGATGTGCCGGCAACCAAGGTACACGCCCTTGACCGGAATCGAACCTGGGACCCTTCAGGCCACAGGCCGACGCTCTATCCACTGAGCCAAACTGGTTTCGGCAATACAATTTTTTTTTAATAAAAAAAAGGAGATACTAAAGAAAATGATTGCCTAGTGCCTCTCCGATAGAAAGCACAGCAGGTGTCAGGCTTGATGGAATGAAACGTGGCCTCGCTCCCTCCCTTTGCAAACAAACCACCGAGTCCATGTTGTTTTTCCGAGTGCATGTCCCCGGGACAAGATGGAAATTCGTTCCCTGAGCGGGACCTGCCCTTGGGTGGGCAGTGGCCCTGCCCTCTGGGGCCCGGGCATCTCAGGCTGGGGCTGGCTTTGCCCGGTGAGTGCCCATTCCCTCCCTGGGACTCCAGCCAAGATGCCAGCTAATGTCTCTAATTCTGTGGCAGGTTTCTCTAATTTCAGAGGAGGCTCTGTTCAGGGCAGTGGTTCCCAACCTTTTTGTTGGCCACGCCCCACCTCAGCATCTCTATGTTCTCCAGTCCACATGGCAAATCAATAAGAAAAATAAAAAATAAAAATAAATAAATAAATAAAAGGTCGTGCCTGCGCTCCTGGGCTTTTACACAGTTAAGCGATCAGCCCCGACCGAGTCTGTTAGTCTCAATGCCAAGTCCAAGGGCAAACACGCTGATCAGCCCAGCGAGGTGTAGAAGCCCATCCTGCGATGAAAACCAAGGCCAGGGAAGGGGGTCCCAGCAGACAGACAGACAGACAGAGCCGCGGAGCCCTCTGCAGCCACAGGGATGGGAGTGGGCAAACTTGGGGAGGGGCCGATAATAACGAAGCCCTGACCGGTGTGGCTCAGTGGATAGAGCGTCGTCCGTCTGCGGACTGAAAGGTCCCAGGTTCGATTCCGGTCAAGGGCATGTACACTGGTTGTGGGCACATCCCCGGTAGGGGGTGTGCAGGAGGCAGCTGGTCGATGTTTCTCTCTCATCGATGTTTCTAGCTCTCTATCCCTCTCCCTTCCTCTCTGTAAAAAATCAATAAAATATATTTTTTTAAAAAAAGTTGGGGAGGGAAGGTGGGGAGACCACCCAGCAGGTGCCCACTGCCGTCTCAGCACAGTCGTGGGGGAGTCCCAGAATTCTGACCTTTCTCACCCCAACCCTCCCCGATCCTCGCGGGGACTGACAAGTCTCAGCAAGAACCCGATTTCTCCCATGTCTGTTCTCTGCCTAGAATGTGAGCGCCCGCTGGGGCAGACCTTTTTGTTTGTTCTGTTCATTCTCTTAACTCCAGCGTCTAGGACCATGCTGGGACCCTGGTAGGCACTCAAGTACTTGGCACATCAAATAATGAAATTAACATCTCCGCGTGATGCCTTCTTGGGAAGGGAAAGGGGACGGGATGGCAGCTGGGGAGGGGGAAAGACAGGAGAGAGGCCGAAAATACAATCTCAGAAAACACCCCTGGGCATATGGGTACCCCGTTTCTGGGCTCTGGACGTGGTTAAGGAACAGCAGAGGGGCCCTGATCTTGGAGCCCAGTAGACACATTCATTGGTTCAACGAGGCATTGTTCGCTAGATAGCAAACCCTACTGTACTCCCTGCACCGACGGGCTGGGTTGGACACCTCCTCTGGTCCTGTGACTCCTGGCTGCCGCTTAGCCCGAGTCTCGTTTGTTTATTGGTAACCAGATCACAGGGCTACTGAACAGATTAAATGCCATTGAATACTTCCTTGTAGATAGTAGCTGTTCTATAAATATGTACTGGCTCTTGCAAAACATGGCTGTTGGGTTTTCTGTTGTGTTGTGGGGGAGGGGTGGGGAGGAATAAGGTCTTGGGTTCTTGGAAGAGATGGGATTGTCTAGGGCAGTGGTCGGCAAACTCATCAGTCCACAGAGCCACATAGCAACAGGACAACGATTGAAATTTCTTTTGAGAGCCACATT
Organism: Eptesicus fuscus; assembly: GCF_027574615.1. NCBI lineage: Eukaryota > Metazoa > Chordata > Mammalia > Chiroptera > Vespertilionidae > Eptesicus > Eptesicus fuscus. The sequence goes on along the minus strand of NC_072496.1, from coordinate 6,117,183 downwards.
TTTTAAACTTAAACTTCTTCTAACGCCACTTCTTCAACACAGACTCGCCCAGGCCGTGGTATTTTGTGGAAGCGCCACACTCAAGGGGCCAAAGAGCCTGCATGTGGCTCGCGAGCCGCGGTTTGCCGACCACGGATCTAGTATAATTAGCGTTTCTCGTTCAAGAGCAGCCCTCCCTGGCCCTGGCTCCTGCTGTAACATGTGCTCTTGATGCTGCGTGAAGGCAAAGCTTTGGCCCATCAGTAGCAGCCCGAACACAGCATGGGTTGGGGGGGGGATGAGTGAGCCTGCGCTGTGTGTAAGCCTTCCCACCCACGGCGCCGTCAGAGGTCAGCGTGAAGCTCACGGTGACGATGGAGCGAGCCCTTGGCCTTGTTCACTCTGCCCTTCCCACCTGGCTCCGGGTCCCAGGTTTCACCCGCCACCCCAATCCCTCCGATTGCTTCCGGACCAGCGTTCCCAGCGCCCCTGGCTCACTGTCTCTTGTACTTTGGTTGTAATGCCCTGCCCCCACGCCCCACCCACCCACACTGACCTGACAGACAATGTTTCCCAGTCCTCTTCCACCAGGACTGGGAAACCCTCCATCCCTCCCTCCCTCCCACCCCCCCTCACCCCCCCCCCCCCCCCCAGTTTGGCCTTCTAGAGGAGACGTCTGTGTTTGAGGACCATCCCCACCCTCCCCATGTCCCATTACCCGCCCTGAGCGGTTAGGGACACAGTGACAACCTAAACCCCAATGGAGAAAGCAGGAGGAATTTGAAAAAGAGGGGGGGGGGGGAAGAACAGATCGTGTCAATAGGACATTAAGCTCTATTCAGGGACCCAATCTCCAATCAACAAAACGAAAGGCGAGCCCTGGCCCCGCAGGGACGGCTGAAAGGCAGCCTGGTGGTGAGAGGGCTCTGGAGCTGGCTTCCCACACGGCCTGCCCCGCTCCCAGCAACAGCCCCGCCCCGCCACCAGCCCCACCCGGATCGCCGGACCCCACCCCAGCTCTCAGCTTGGGGCCTCCCAGCCAGCGGGGCTCCCTCCCGGACCCGGCTCACAAAGGCTCCCTCTCAGGGCCACAGCAGGACCGTGCTTGGCTGGTAGAAGAATCCTCTGGCAGAAAAGCGCTGTCTGAGTCAGCCGCAGGAATAATTAACCCTCCTGCGCTCCCGGGAGCGCCAAAGACGGTTGAGTGCCCAAAAGGCTGTGAGCGCGGAAGCATTTGGCTTCGGCAGGGGAGGGGAGGGGAGGGAATACCTGGGCAGGGCAAGTGGGGCCTGGGCCACTGGTACCCCTAACCGGGGCAGTGGGGCCCTCCCCGGCTCGCCTGGGATTGTTCTGGGGGGCAGAGAGCAGGTCCTCATTTCCCTAGACCCTCTTCCTGAAGGCCTGTTCCCATTCAGGGTCTTTTTAATTTTTTATTGATTTCAGAGAGGAAGGGAGAGGGAGAGAGAGAGAGAGAAACATCAGTGATGAGATAGAATCATGGATCGGCTGCCTCCTGCACCCCCCACACTGGGGATGGAGCCCGCAACCCCGGGCATGTGCCCTGACCGGGAATGGAACCGTGACCTCCTGGCTCATAGCTCCATGCTCAACCACTGAGCCACACCAGCCGGGCCCCATTCAGGGTTTTTTCATCACACGCGTCAGGCAGTGAACAGGACTGGGGGCCTCTATGTGCTGAGCGCCGTATCAAGGGCTCAGAGAAGATACAAGTAAGACATGGCACCCGGACTAGCCCCGGGGAGCTCACCACCTGCGCCCAGAGGTGGGACGAGGCAAGGAATCCATTAGCCGGCGGGGTCAGACGTTTACGCATCCCATGTGAACGGAGAAAAGGCGTGCCCTTGAGCCTGAGCTCGTTGCCTCACGCCTTTAGACAGGAGCTCACCGACTTGCTGAGACAGTCATGTTGTGGTTCACAGTGGATCTCCCTTCTGAGAAGGGTTCAGAGCTGCCTGCCAACGCTCTGTGAGCCTCAGTCAGAGTCCCCTCCTTCACCCCCCTCCAGCCCAAAGCCAACATTTCTCATCCTCGTTTCACAACCAAGGAAGTCAGGAAACGGGCCGCAGGCTGGTCTGCCAGGCACCTGGCCCCAGGTTTACACAGACTGGGAGGTGCAGCCAAAGATTTAAAATCCCCCCTCCACGCCGCCCCCACCCCCACCCCACACCTCCATCTTCCTGCACAGAAAGAATACATCGAGGTTTTCATTATTAAGTGCACTCTTTTTTTTTTTTTATTTCAAAGAGGAAGGGAGAGGGACAGAGAGATAGAAACATCAATGATGAGAATCATTGATCGGCTGCCTCCTGCACACCCCCTACTGGAGATCGAGCCCGCAACCCAGGCATGTGCCCTGGCCAGAATTGAACCTGGGACCCTTCAGTCCGCAGGCCGACGCTCTATCCACTGAGCCAAACCGGCCAGGATGTTAAGTGCACTCTTAGAAGAAGCCTAGTCCTGTGGTCAGCAAACTGCGGCTCGCGAGCCACATGCGGCTCTTTGGCCCCTTGAGTGTGGCTCTTCCACAAAATACCACGGCCTGGGCGAGTCTGTGTTGAAGAAGTGGCATTAGAAGAAGTTTAAGTTTAAAAAATGTGGCTCTCAAAAGAAATTTCAATCGTCGTGCTGTTGATATTTGGCTCTGCTGACTAATGAGTTTGCCGACCACTGGCCTCCTCCAAAGACAATGGGGAACTCGGAAATGGTTACCGTCTACAGACAACATTGGTCCCATAGGATGCCCTGCGCTAGCTCCAGCGTCAACAAATGTTTCTGTCAAGAGCCAGAGAGTAACTAGATATTTCAGGCTTTGCGGGCCAAATACTATCTCTGTTACATATTCTTCTTCTTCTTTTCTTTTTTTAACTTTAAAAAAAATTGTGTGAAAATACATCTAACATAGAATTTACCATCTTCTCAACGGGGAAAAACCGTCTCTCCAAAAAAAATGGTCATGGGAAAACTGGACATTCACATGCAAAAGAATGAAGGGGATCCTTACCTCACACCATATAGAAAAATGGACGCAACATGGTTTAAAAACATAAAACTATAAAACTCAACATGCTTTAAAAATCAAAACTATAAAATTCCAAGAAGAAAACATAGGGGGAAAGTTTGCAATTGGATTTCTTCGCTATAACACCAAAAGCACAAGCAACAAAACAAAAATAGACAAATGAGACATCAACCTTAAACACGTTTGTTCATTAGGAATGCAATCAGCAGATTAAAAAGACAACCTATGAAACGGGAGAAAATATCTGATAAGAGGTTAATATCCAGAATCTATAAAGAACTTCTATAACTCAACAACAAAGAATCAATTAACCCAATGAAAACATGGGCATAAGATTTGAATAGACATTTCTCCAAAGAGGATATACAAACAAGCATCTGAAAAGATGTTCAACATCTCGAATTACCAGAGAAATGGAAATCAAAACCACAAAGAGATCCCACGTCACACCCACGAGGATGGCCACTATAAATGCGCACACACTTAACCCTCTGAAAATAACGAGCATTAGTGAGGATGCGGAGAAATTGGAACCCTTGGGCACTGCTGGTAGGATTATAAAATGGGTACAACTGCAATAGAAAATAGTATGGTGGTTCCTCAAAAATTATATATACTTCGTGTACACATCCAGAAGAATGGAAGCAGGATCTCAAAGGAGCATTTGCCCACCCATGTTCACCGCAGCACTATTCACAGTAGCCGAGAGGTGGGAACCATCCACATGTCCATCGCTGGATAAACAGAGACAAAATGTGCTATATCCACACAAGGGAATAATATTCAGCCTCAAAAAGGAAGGAAACCCTACAACATGGAAGAAACATGAGATTCCACTGACATGAGGCACGGAAAGTAGGCAAACTCATAGAAACAGAAAGACGAACGGTGGCTGCCCGGGGCTGGGGAAGGGAGAAACGGGGAGATGTTGGTTAATGGGTGCAGAGCAGTGGTTGCCAACACGGGGCACACGCTCCACAGGGGGGCAATTTGATGTTTAAGGGGGGCAATTCGAGAAGGAGTTATTAACAGTGAATTTTTTGCATTTGTTATGGTTCTAGGGGCCTCACATACAGTATATAAATATTGTGACATATTTATGCATTTCAGTTCTCTAGTATATGTTTTGAAACTTTATTTGCTATTTTTTCCTATCACTTCATATTATTATTTTTAACAATTTCTTAGTGATTTCCTCCTCAGGACTTCAGCAGCTGTCCTTTCGTTCTTGTATTTTTCTGTTTCATGGATGCCATGTTCTTTGGAAGACCAAGTTCATGGCCTTTTAGGCTTCCTCCACGTGACTAGGAGTTCACTTTTTGAAGAATAAGAATTCTATGTCACGGGGGTGGGGAGGGCATCAGGATTTTAGAGATGCTGAGGTGGGGGCATGGCCAATAAAGGTGGGGAACCACTGGTCTAGAGTTTCAGTTTTGCAAGACAAAAAAATTCTAGAGATCTGTGCCTCAACAATGTGACTGTGCTTAACACCCTGACTTCGACAGTTACAAATGGCTCAGATGCAGCAAGGTCCTCCACACTCCCTTCCGTCTGCCTCTTGCTTCATCCGTGTTTGGACAGAACACACCTGGAGACGCCCCCTCTTCCAGCCTCAGACCACCTCCAACTTCTTTCCTGTCGCCACCTTCGTTCCAGACCAGCCAACACCATTCCAGACCAGCCAACACCATTCCAGACCAGCCAACACCATTCCAGACCAGCCAACACCTTTCCAGACCAGCCAACACCATTCCAGACCAGCCAACACCATTCCAGACCAGCCAACACCTTTCCAGACCAGCCAACACCATTTTTTGAGCTCAACTCCTTATTGCCGAGCAACCTTGAGCTCCCCAATCCCTCAATCCTCCCAGCCAGGTGGAGGCCCCCTCAGCCACCGCGCCCCCTGCATCTGTGGGCCGCCCTCGCCTACCTCTCTCGGGGCTTCTGCTTCCACCTCCACGTGGGATTCTGGCGGGCGAGGCCACTCCTTCCCGAGAGCGCCCAGCGGAGAAGCCGAGGGGCCCAGCGGCTCCGGGAGAGGCAAAGCCAGGGGAGCGGCCGCGCCCTCCTCCAGGACAGGCCGGGCCCCCCACGGGGAATGGGGCCACACGCAGCCGCCGTGGAAGCCGCCAGGGCCCTGGGGAGAGCCTGGACCAGGCCCTTCTGGTCTGCAGGCCCCGGTTCTGCCCAGAGACCCTCAGGCTGTGACTTCCTGGAGAACCACTTCCCACTTCCGGGCGAGGAGGTGAGACTCCTCAGGAAGATGGGCCACACCTGACTCCCCTCTGCTGCTGGCCCCCAGGCTGGGCCAGGCGAGTATCTCTTCCAAAGGCTCAACCTCAAGCACAAGTTGGAGCCCAGAAGCCTTTGAGGGGTCCCTGTGCACCCCGGGGTGTCTGGCTTCTGCCTGAGCCGCTCCCTGCAACCACTGGGCAGCCGTCTAATCACCCCGGAGCCCTGGCCCATGCCTTGGACCAAATGGAAACAAGCTTTTTGCAACAACAACAACAACAACAACAACAAATGGCTAACATGGGTAAATTCTTTGCTATGTGTTTTGACCATCACAATTTTAAAAACAAAAAACAACACATTTAAAGCCCTACCCAGAAAAAATATTTTACCATCTTTTTTTAAAAATATATATTTTATTGATTTTTTACAGAGAGGAAGGGAGAGGGAATAGAGAGCTAGAAACATTGATGAGAGAGAAACATCGATCAGCTGCCTCCTGCACACTCCCCACTGGGGATGTGCCCGCAACCAAGGTACATGCCCATGACCGGAATTGAACCTGGAACCCTTCAGTCCGCAGGCCGACGCTCTATCCACTGAGCCAAACCGGCTTCAGCTATTTTACCATCTTAACCACATTATGGGTACAATTCCTTATGTGTGTAACAATCCTTTACACAAAGAAAAAGAAATAAAATAAAATAAAAAGATAAATAAAAATGCAAAAATCCATTCTTGTGCCGGCCTTACAAAAGCAGGCGATGGCTCGATGTGGCCCCCAGGCTCCCTGTGCCGGAACATTCCACACACAACCCAGACTTGGTAACATGGAAAGGCTTTCCTCCAGGACGGAGGACAGTCATCGTAGACGTGAGACCCTCGTGTGGCTGTTAAGACTGGCACCGCCTCGGCCCTAGCCGGTGTGGCTCAATGGCTAGAGCGTCAGCCTGCGGACTGAAGGGTCCCAGGTTCGATGCCAGTCAAGGGCACCTGCCCTGGTTGCAGGCTTGGTCCCCAGTGGGGGTCGTGCAGGAGGCAGGCCAGGTGGCAAGATTCTCTCTCATCACGGATGCCTCTCTCTCTCTCTCTCTCTCTCTCTCCCTTCCTCTCTGAAATCAGTAAAAAAAAAACAAAAAAACAGCCTCCTGACCCGCAAGTCCTGCCCTGTCTGTCAGCAGCCTTCCCTGGAGGCCTACTGTGTGCGAAGCTCTGTGGGAATCAGCGGGCAGTTAAATGGGAAACTGAGGCCAGGGCTCAGCCGTGGGTGGCCGTGGAGGGCTGGCGTTGATCCACAGCTCACCCAGCCCCGCCTCCGCAGCAGTTCCCAGGGGTCACGGCGGCCTTGAAGGGCACGGCAGGCCAGGTGGTGGGCAGGAATGCATTTGGTTTTTGCAGAAAAACAACCACAGATCCAATTTCAAGGCGTTTAGTCTCTCCACTCCCTCCTTCCATTCTTCCCTTAGCAGCTGCCTGAACTGGAACCCCTCGGAGGGGTGGTGGCCACAGGCACCCCGCAGGGCTCCGTGGGAATCTCTGAGCCCCACCCATCCTGCTGTGGGGGCCAGGGAGCAGCTTGGTTTGCTTGGGTGGGGTGCAAGGGGAACAGAGGAGTCCCCAGGCTCAGTGAGGACCGAGCCTGGCTGGTTCCGACATCAAAGCTCAGCACTGCAAGACCCACCCTGGGAATTCAACCAAGAAGAACAAAAAAAAAAAAAAAAAAATAAACAAGATCAGTTTTCCGCCCACAGGAGCCAGAATTTTCGGTAGCCAAAGCGGCCAATGGTCAGAGATATCTATTTGGTTGTTGTTGTTGTTAATCCTCACCCGAGAAAATGTTTCCGTTGATTTTTAGAGAGAATGGAAGGGAGGGGGAGAGACAGGCAGAGAGAGAGACATCAATGTGAGAGAGACACACCCACTGGCTGCCTCCTGGGGATGGAGCCTACAACCCAGGTACATGCCCTTGACTGGAATTGAACCCAGGACCCTTCCCACTGTGGGCGCATGCTCTATCCGTGGAGCCAAACCGGCCATGGCTGGCCAGAGACCTCCTTAACCCGTACAAGGACTCTACGCCCCCTCAGGAACCTTCTCTGCTCTCCCTTCTCCTAAAAAAAGGAGTGAAGTCCGTGCCCATGTGCATGGAAACCCGTCCAAGGTGTCAGCCCCAAATGGTGGATGCGTAGCCATTGACAACCACGTAATCAGTTGCAACTTGCCAATAACTGCCAATAATTTCAAGTGTGATGTGTGGTTTTTTTTCTCCTCCATTTCCTTCTCGCCGCTCTCTGCTTTCAAACCCATCTGTTTATTGTACCTTCTCTAGGCAAGGGATGGACGAGGAGCCATGGAGTATAAGAAGACCCGCCCACCAAGTATTTCTATTTGAGGCACCTGTGGTCTGGCCAGGGGCGTTAGATGGACAGGACAGGGGAAAACCCACAAATGCCAAAAGAGCCCTAGCCGGTTTGGCTCAGTGGATAGAGGGTCAGCCTGCGGACTGAAGGGTCCCGGGTTCGATTCCCGGTCAAGGGCACATGCCCCAGTTGCGGACTCGATCCCCAGTGTGGGGCGTGCAGGAGGCAGCCGATCCATGATTCTCTCTCATCATTGATGTTTCTATCTCTCTCTCCCTCTTGCTTCCCCTCTGAAATCAATAAAAATATATTTAAGCCCTGACCGGTTTGGCTCAGTGGATAGAGTGTCGGCCTGCGGACTGAAGGGTCCCAGGTTCGATTCTGGTCAAGGGCATGTACCTTGGTTTCGGGCACATCCCCAGTGGGGAGTGTGCAGGAGGCAGCTGATAGATGTTTCTCTCTCATCAATGTTTCTAACTCTCTATCCCTCTCCCTTCCTCTCTGTAAAAATCAATAAAATATATTTTAAAAATATACATATATATAAAAAGAAAAAGAAAAGTTACATAGAACATTCGCCAGTGAGGAGCATCCCTTTAAAATCAGCAGTTCCCACCCTAGCTGGTTTGGCTCAGTGGATAGAGCGTCGGCCTGCATACTGAAAGGTCCCAGGTTCAATTCTGGCCAAGGGCACATGCCTGGGTTGCGGGCTCGATCCCCAGTGTGGGGCGTGCAGGAGGCAGCCAATCAATGGTTCTCTCACATTATTGATGTTTCTATCTCTCTCTCCCTCTCCCTTCCACTCTGAAATCAATAAAATATATATTTTAAAAAATAATAAAATAAAATAAAATAAAATCAGCGGTTCCCAAACTGCCAGGCTGTGAATTATTGACACAAAGTGTCTTATGGCCCAAAGCGTTTGGGAGACAAGCGGGCTTCCTTGTCTGAAATGGAGATGTCATTGGCACCCACACTGTGACAGTCTTAGGGGCACAGCCTACGCAGGGCATCACGAGGCCTCAGGCGCCAGAGTGCACTACCGGGCAGTTCAAGACAGGGTGTGAGCCGGTGCCAGCCGTGACCTTGAAACCGTCCTTTCTTCGTGCCCGGTTCCCCACAAGCAGTGCGCGTGAATGCGCGAGCCTCCTTCTCCCCCTGAAGTTTCCTCAAAAGCCCCGCCCGTGCTGCTCCCTCTGTCCTCAGATCTCCTAAAGCCCCTGGGTGTCCCCAGCGTAGCACCCACCCCCGTCTCCTGCTGTTTGTACGGCTCCACCCTCATGCCAGCCAGCTCGTGTGGAACACAGAGCAGGTGCTCACTGACGATGCGTGACCCAGAACGCTATGCTCCGACGGCAATGCTCCGCGTTGGCCCGTTGGCTGTGTGGTCTTGGGAAAGTGACCTCCCCTCTCTGGGCTTTCTTTCCTACCACTGTACTTCACACGGGGGCTGTGAGCACTCAAGTGCCCCCCACACAGTCCACACTTCATGTTTGCTGTTTGTATTACTAACCCTGAGTGTGTTCTGTGCTGGCTGAGCAGGGGGGGCATGGTCCGCGCATGGAGAGCCAGGTCTCAAGGGCAGCCCCCGAGCGCTGGCCAAAACACAGGGAGATTGTTTGCGTATCTCTTCTGAGATCTCGGAGCACTAGAAAAAATCTCCACTTATCTTGCCCTAACCGGTTTGGTTCAGTGGATAGAGCGTCGGCCTTCGGACTGAAGGGTCCCAGGTTTGATTCCGGTCAAGGGCATGTACCTTGGTTGCGGGCACATCCCCAGTATGTGCACGAGGCAGCTGATCGGTGTTTCTCTCTCATCGATGTTTCTACCTCTCTATCCCTCTCCCTTCCTCTCTGTAAAGTATCAATAAAATATATATATATATATAATAAATATATATATATATTTTTAAAATCTCCACTTATCCGTGTTCACAGGCGTTCCTTGACATCGGTTGGAATCCAGTAGAATCACCCTCGGGCCCAGGGGTGAGTGGCCGGCTCAAGGTCACTGCCAGGGTCAACCACGGGCTGGAAATAGAAACTGGCTCCCCGCCACCTCTTTGTCTCCGTGGCTTCCTCCCACTGTGGTTTTGGCAAAGATGACGCGCCCGGGAGGGATGCAGCCACCGGAGGGAAGGTCAAAGCCCAGCATCTGTGTTTCGCACGGCCCCGAGGACGCCTCTGTTTCTTCGTCAGCCCACGGGCGGGCTGATCTACCCAGCAGCCTCCTGTCCCCTCTGAGCGCTCAAAATAGTACTCCCTGACCTCCATTCGCCCGCGATGCCGGTGAGAGGGACGGAGGGTGCCCCGCGGTGCCACGTGGAAGGGCTGGCCCTGACCTCGGGCCTGTCTGCGTGGACGCGGCCCTCTCTGCTTTCTCCATCACTGCGCGCACACCAGCTCCTCAGAAGGACCCGCAAGTCCCCTGGCGGCTCCCGTAACCAGCGAAGGACCCTCTGCGGCCAGTCCCCTGCCCAAGCACACAGGACCCAGTTGGCAACCGCTCACGTGTGTCTGCAAAAGCAGTCAAGTTCAGGAAAAGGCAGAACAGAAAACCACATGACAAAGGCAGTGAGAAAACTCGTCACGTGTGTGTGTGTTTGTGTGTGTGTGTGTGTGTGTGTGTGTGTGCGTGTGTGTTTCAAACCCCTCCCTGCCCTCCCTCTCTGGTTACTCAGGGCTCCCTGCTTTACAATGACAACAGTTAATAATTTATGGGGAACCATACTGCATCCAGCGGCTCCCGTGACCTCCCAGGTTCACCCCCCTCCCCCGGGGAGTTGACTACCTGAGCCATTAGGACAGAATGGGAGGCAGAAGGTGGCCAGTAAGGGACAGGGACCTACCTTAGGGCCTCACCAAGGGCTGGGAGAAGTGGTATGAGCAGGTGACAGAGGACAATGGAAGGGCCTGGTCTGCCTACCTCCCCGGCGCAAGCGATCTGGGGCCGGTGGGAAGCGGCTAGGAAAGGATACACGTGGTAGGAGTGAATTCCTGCCCCAGCTGTCAGGCCACCTCCGCTGTCCCCACGCATGCCTGGAGTGACTCCGGGATAACCCGGATGGTCCTGGTGAGAGGCATGCATAAAGAGCTCGGAGTGAAGACCAGGAATCCTAACCGCTAGGCTCAGTGGATAGAGCGTCGGCCTGAGGGCTGAAGGGTCCCAGGTTCGATTCCGGTCAAGGGCATGTACTTTGGTTGCAGGCACATACCAGTGCGGGGGGTGCAGGAGGCAGCCGGTCGATGTTTCTCTCTCATCCATGTTTCTAACTCTCTATCCCTCTCCCTTCCTCTCTGTAAAAAATCAATAAAATATATTTAAATATATATATATATATATATATATATATATATTATATATATTTAATTGATTTCAGAGAGGAAGGGAGAGAGAGAGAGAAACATCAATGATGAGAGAGAATCATTGATCGGCTGGCCCCCCACCCCACCCCACACTGGGGATCGAGCCCACAACCCGGGCCTGTGCCCTTGACCGGGAATTGAACTGTGACCTCCTGGTTCCTAGGTCCACACTCAACCCCTGAGCCACGCTGGCTGGGTGGGAGGCACCTTCCTGCCCTGTTTTGTGCAAAGAGAGCATTGCCTGTAGCTGAGTCAGCAAACACGGGGGACTGGCTCCCGCAGGAGACTGGATGGAGGCTCTGTGGAGAAGGCATTGGATCCGAGCTGGGAGGTCACAGCCGCTCAGGACGGAAAATGCAGGAAGACGGGCAGCAGGAAGGCAGAAAAGCCGGAGTTTGAATATAAATACTAGAACTGGGCTTCTCCAATGTGTGTGCTGTGAGTCCCTTCACTCAGAGGAAAAGAGTCTACGGGTTTCTCCCTCCACCACGTAACGTGGTGAGAGACCCCAGACGACTGGGATTAATGGGAGGACTGGAGCAGCTTTAGATAAGACACCAGTGAGGTCACGTCTGGCTTGGGTTAAGTGTCCTCCGTAGATTAGTCACTCTTGCTAGATAAAAGGTGAAGACGCTGTCATGGGCTAAACTTAAATCCTGCTGCAAACCGGCTCCCTTTGGTTCCTGGCCTGGGCGCCGCCAGGCTGTCCAAAGACCAGTGGCTGTGGGGTCCCAGGACACCTCTCCCCACGAGGACCAGTCAGCTCTGAGATCTTTGCAAACTCCTGTGGTCCAGGACCCCAGACCCCGATGAGAGCCGGGCCGCTCAGACCAGAGGAAGGTGGTGAGAAGGCCCGCAGAAAGGCCGCCTCTGTCTTCAGGACAAGAGCCAGCCTGGCCTAGCCAAAGACTCGGGCCCCCAGGCTCCACTCACCTCCTCTTCACCTCTGGGCCTTGGAGCTGTGCCTGGAGTAATTCCTCCCATTTATTTACAGGAACAAAGACTTTCCAGGGGCATTGTTTCAACGGACCTCCCACGACAAGCAGATGAGAGGGAGGTTCTGATTGGCTAGGTCAGTGGTCGGCAAACTCATGAGTCAACAGAGCCAAATATCAACAGTACAACGATTGAAGTTTCTTTGGAGAGCCAAATTTTTTAAACTTAAACTTCTTCTAATGCCGCTTCTTCAACATAGACTCGCCCAGGCCGTGGTATTTGGTGGAAGAGCCACACTCAAGGGGCCAAAGAGCCGCATGTGGCTCGCGAGCCGCGGTTTGCCGGCCACGGGGTTAGGTGATCGGGCAGGGCCTCCAACCAGGAACGTGGACCATTGAAACGCTGGAGTAAAGGTTCCTAGGTTGGCCCGGCCTGTGTGGCTCAGTGGTTGAGCATCGACCTATGAACCAGAAGGTCACTGGTTCGATTCCCGGTCAGGGCACATGCCCGGGTTGCGGGCTCAATCCCCAGTGGGGGTTGTGCAGGAGGCAGCCAGTCAATGATTCTCTCTGATCATTGATGTTTCTCCCTCTCTCTCCCTCTCCCTCCCTGAAATCAATACGGTTGTTCCATCTTGTCCCTGCAGTCTAGGGCTGTCAGAGGCCTGGGAGAGGCTGAGAATGGTCTTCTGGTCCCTGGCATCCAGCCCACGTACTCCTTCATGGCACTGCACTGTCCCCCACCACCCTCTCTTGTCCCCCCACCCAAGGCCACAGGCTTCAGAGAACTGACCAGCTGTGGGGGACAGCTGGCCAGGGCTGGTCTCCAAGGAAGAGCTTCTGTTCTCCAAAGGGACTCAGTGAGGGCCCCAGAAATGGACCCATTTCCCCCAGGAGTCTTGCTGCAGCCCCGTCACCCTACACACCCTCTGACTCCCTGTTGGGTCCTTGAAATTTCATTTCGCAGCTACCTGGCCGCTATCAGGGCACCGGGTTGTAATCCCGTTAGTGTTGGCCCGGCTCCCAAACAGGCCCCACAGCTGCTACCTCTGCGGCAGACCCCTCCTCCCCCACTCTGCGGCCTGGCCAGCCCGCCTGCCCTCTTGGTGGCCGGCTCTGCAGCCCTGGCCAAGAAGTCTCTCCGGGCGGGCGGCTTGGGACCGCGAACCAACAGCGGGGCTGACACTGCCCCCCACCCCCGAAAGCTGAGCTCTCCCAGGACCTGGAGGAACCTGGGTCTGCACTGGGGGGAGGGTAGTGGGTGGGAGGTGCTCCACCTACCTGACCGCATCGTCCCTGAAGCTCTCCCCCTAAGAAGCTCAGTCCGTGTCCCTCTGCACCGGGTGTTCCCAGACCATCAGCCTCTGGCACCCCGTAAGGCTCTGGCCATAGCGGCGCCCGCTATGATGAAAGTCGGACCGAAGCGCCATCTCCTCCGCCACCTCTCGGTTATCCCTGCTCTTGGCCAGGAGGGTGGGAGAAAGTAGAGAAAATCACAATGACCTTGGCTGTTGTATCTTACACTTCCCAATGTTTTTGGTGTTTTTTTTTTTTAAATAAAAACACATGCTTGCCCTAACCGGTTTGGCTCAGTGGACAGAGCATCGGCCTGCGGACTGAAAGTTCCCAGGTTCGATTCTGGTCAAGGGCATGTACCTCGGTTGCGGGCACATCCCCAGTAAGGAGTGTGCAGGAGGCAGCTGATCGATGTTTCTCTGTCATCGATGTTTCTAACTCTATCTCTCTCCCTTCCTCTCTGTAAAAAAAAAAAAAAAAAAAAAAAATCAATAAAATATACTTTAAAAAAACACACACACATGCTTATGTTATTTCTCTCCATCCTCAGAATAAAAGGACATCTGGTCCACAGTAGATTCCAATGTGGGTGTCTCTCCCAATGAGGTTGGAAGGAAAGACATTGTTATCCCCATTTTATCACCAAAAAAAAAACCCCCCCCACACAAGCAAACAACAGACCGAGGCCATCATTCAAGATTCAAGATTAACTACGTATATAGTCGTGGGCCCTAGACTCAAGTACAGCTTTCCTGGCTGCCACGCCCAGCTCCCAGAATCCTGGGGTTGATACATGACCCTTCCTTCCTCTTCAATCCCCATCCAATCAGTCCTGTGGATGCTACGGCTTTTACAATCTCCCGAATGGGTACCATCCATCCTCACTATTCCTGGCGCAGTTCGAGGCCCTTTAAATCTATTCACGAATCGAATCCTCATCGAACACCCAGGCGGGCATCGTCATGATTCTCATTCCACGGCCGGGGAAACGGGTGCACGTAGGAGTGAGTCATTGGCCAACGTCCACCCGCTTGGAGGAACGCAGGCCCAGGCGGGCAGGTCCCTGAGTCTGGGCTTGTTGTAAGTGCCTGCCTGTCTCAGACTTGGTAAGTCCTTGAAGGCAAGAACTGCCTCTTATTTTTTTTTTTAATGTACTTTTATTGATTTCAGAGAGGAAGGGAGAGGGAGAGAGAGAGAGAGAGAAACATCAATGATGAGAGAGAATCATGGATCGGCTGCCTCCTGCACGCCCCACACTGGGGATGGAGCCCACAACCCAGGCATGTGACCTGACCGGGAATCGAACCGTGACCTCCTGGTTCATAGGTCGACGCTCAACCACTGAGCCACACCGGCTAAACCAAGAACTGCCTTTTGATCCTTATTCCCAAGCCCTGAGCGCAGTATCCGGCACGCAGTCTATGGCCCGTAACTAGCCAGGGAATTAACGTTGCAGTAACTAAGGAAGCCAGAGGGAAGTCCTACCGTTTCATTCTAAACTCTCAGAGCTCAAACTGGTCATGAATTCTTCCCTCTGCTGTGACCCAAGATATTCAACAGCCATAAAAACAGGTCACTGGCCCTAACCAGTTTGGCTCAGTGGATAGAGCGTCGGCCTGCGGACTGAAGGGTCCCGGGTTCGCTTCCGGTCAAGGGCATGTACCTTGGTTTCGGGCACATCCCCAGTAGGGGGTGGGCAGGAGGCAGCTGATCGATGCTTCTAACTCTCTATCCCTCTTCCTTCCTCTCTGTAAATAATCAATAAAATGTATTAAAAACAAACAAACAAACGGGTCACTGATTGCAAGCTAGTCCATCCTTAGATGGGCTGGGAGGCACCGGCCCTCCCAAGGCAGTACGGGCTCTGAAGGACCCGGTGCAGAGTTCCTGGGGGTGCAATCTCCCGTGTCTGTGCTTAGACTCAGCAGGCCCCCCACAAAAACGGGGAAGCGGCTCCCAAGCTTCCCCACGGGCGCGGGGCGGGGAAGGCTTGCAGAACATCCGAGGGAATCAGCTGCTCAGGTTGGGACCCGTCCAGCACGTGTGACGACACAGGGTGGCACACGGCAAATCGCGACCTAATGGGAGCCATCTGGTTGGGAGGACTGGCCAACTGGAGGCACGGGGGGCCTGGAAACCGCCCAGAGCGCACCCTTATCTGGGGGAACGATGAGTCAGCCCGAAAACGACAAAACGTTTCGTGAAGCCCTTCGCAACGGGCCCCGCAGAACCTATTTTTGGAGGAGGCGGAGTTGGGTAACTCCATCACAGAGGACTCCAAGCTCCAGAATGCCTGGCCTGAGCGCGGACCAGGCGTAGCGTGGACCAGGCCTCGTTAGCATGGACTTGGCTGAGCAGGGACCTGGCTGAGCAGGGACCTGGGTGAACATGGACCTGGCTGAGCAGGGACCTGGGTGAACATGGACCTGGCTGAGCAGGGACCTGGGTGAACATGGAGCTGGCTGAGCAGGGACCTGGGTGAACATGGACCTGGCTGAGCAGGGACCTGGGTGAACATGGACCTGGCTGAGCAGGGACCTGGGTGAACATGGACCTGGGTGAACATGGACCTGGCTGAGCAGGGACCTGGGTGAACATGGACCTGGCTGAGCAGGGACCTGGGTGAACATGGACCTGGCTGAGCAGGGACCTGGGTGAACATGGACCTGGCTGAGCAGGGACCTGGGTGAACATGGACCTGGCTGAGCAGGGACCTGGGTGAACATGGACCTGGCTGAGCAGGGACCTGGCTGAGCAGGGACCTGGGTGAACATGGACCTGGCTGAGCAGGGACCTGGGTGAACATGGAGCTGGCTGAGCAGGGACCTGGGTGAACATGGACCTGGCTGAGCAGGGACCTGGGTGAACGTGAACTTGGCTGAGCAGGGACCTGGGTGCGCTAAACCTTTATTGCTGTGTCGGGGGCAACACGGGGGGGAGGCCATCATTTTGCAGCCAGTCCAGCTGTGCAAGGCAAGAGGTGACCGGAAGTGCTGGCCTCGCTGGGGACAACGTAGCCTTGGTCCTGGAGACCAGCGTCCTTCTGTGTCTTCTTCTCTCCGCCGCCGTGAGTCACCGTTGCCCGCAAAAACCAAAAAGCAAACCGATGACCAGGTCTCCGATCTCCCGCAGCCTCCTCCTGGCCGCAGCTGCCCAGGCTCCTGCCAGAACTCCGCTGCACCCACACCCTGGTCCAAGAAGCCCACGTCGGGGGCAGGAGAAGGCTGCGCTGGTCCCCAGCAGCTGGAAGGCGTCCTGACACCCAGACGGGGCGCAGGAGTTCAACGCCCTCCCGTAGCTTCAAAGCGGCTGTGTCCCGGGGGGCCCTTGGCCTCTGCGTCTGGCCCGGAGGCGAGGGGCCGGCATCGGCCACCTGGAGCTGCACCGGGAAATAACACAGCAATCACCAGGCACTTGCCCTGACTGCCCCCCTGCTCCGGGGAGTTGGGGGGCTTCCTACAGGCCTGTTTGTGCTGGTGGGGGGGGGCGGGGCTCCAAGGTCAGGGTGCGCTGCACTGCCATTTCTGTCCCGGCTTGCTCAGAGCTGAGCCCGGGCCTCCCAGCTGAGCAGAGCGGGGAGATGCACTCTCTGGGCACAACATCGCCACTTGCCCCCCCTACGTCGTGTCCCTACGTCGCCCGTGGGTGAGCCTGAGGCCTGTGGTCTCTTCCCGGATGGAGAGGAGGCAGCTCGGGCCTAAGGATGCCCCCAGCACCAGGCCTCCCAAAACCATCACCTCAGGGGTCTGGACTTGCCTGAGCAGGGAGTGGGGGAGCCAGCCAGGAGGGCACCTCCGTGGCCTCCATCCTTGCAGCCCCAGGGCCCGAAGGACCAGCTGCAGTTCCTGGGCAGTTATGCAACCCGAGAGGAAGCCGGGGGGCGGGGGAGACTTGGGACGGGGCTTTGAGAACAGGCGGGTACGGTGTGGCTGGGTGCAGGGAGAGCAGAGATCACCCACCCATTCACACGCAGACCCCATCCCGGCCTTTCGCAGAGGGAGGGAGAGACGGAGAGAGGGCCTGGGTGCCTTCCGATGGGAAATGGAGAGAGAAGGCTGAGCCCATCAGGGTGGGTTGGTGACCCACATCTAGAAGAAAGGAGTTCTGGAAGCCAAGATGGACACGTTTCCCAGCCCTGACCCCTCTGCCCACGACAGCTCTGGAGACCAGACACTCCACGGGGCCGTGATTAAAGAAGAACGTTTCCCGACAGACGGGTGGGAGGCAGTCTCCCCGAATGGCTCCTGCTGGCCGTCAGCAAATGTGGACAGAGCGGGCCTGGCCGGGGCGTTCGGTGACAGAGGTCAGCGGCTGCCCTCCCGGCCCTGCAGCCCCGCAGACAGACCATAAAGGGGAGCCCAGGGGAACAGGCAGGAGCTCCCGCCACCAGACACCCCGGCCTGCCACCGGTCAGACACCAGAGACACGGGACACCGCGTCTTTGTCCCGAAGACAAAAGCTTCGCATGTTTCACGCCGGTTCCCTTTCACCGCGGCGGGAAGGCCGGCTACGGTGAGAAGGGAACGGGGCAAAGGAGAGGAATGGGGTGAGCGAGTAATGACGTGCGGGGAGAGTGAGAATGGAGCGAGAGGCTGGGGGGCCGGGGTGGGGGGGCAGACAATGGCTCCTAGGCCTGATGGGGAAGGAGGCCGGACAGGCACCCAATCAGCCCTGATTTCCCCCGGGGCCGGCTTATCTCTGCATCTGCCCTCCCACAGCCACCCAGCGCTGGGAACTTGGTCGCTTTCCCTGTCTCCCTTCCTGACTGCGATGGGTGGCCTGGTTCCTGCCACCCCAGGCGGCCAGCCCTTGACTCGTGGCCTCTAAAGAGAAAGAGGGGGGCGGGGAAGACCTTGCTTCCCGTGTTTCCCGTGGTCACTGCTCACGCCAATGCCCCCTTTCCCAACTGGTCATTCCGGGCACCTCTGCCACGAAGCCCACCATGTTCTGGGGACCCCAACCTCCCAGGAGGGAAGGGCTGAGCCTGCTCCCTAAAAGCGTGTCTCTGTACCTTTGCTCACACTCTCTCTCTCTCTCTCTCTACCCAAAAGCCAAGCCGTTCCGTCCAAAGGTCATCATCGGACCTTGACTTTCAAAACCCAGGTCCTCTGGGCAGCTTTTTCGGGTGCCTGCCCTCCCTTCACCTTCTCTGCTCAGCGGAGTTTTGTGACCTGATTGTGAAGAGAAGACTGTGCAGTGCGGCCAGCAGCGCGAACATACGTTGCCTTTCCGTGCTGTGCCCTCTCCCCGCCCTTCACAAAACCCAGGTGAGTCCCAGGCAGATGCTCAGGACATGTTGACTGACTGGTTGGACTGAATGACGGCGGACGTGACAGTTGTGATCAATACAAGAGTGCACAGTCGGCCACGGCCGGCGTGGCTCCGTGGTTGAGCATCCTCCTATGAACCAGGAGGTCACGGTTCGATTCCCGGTCAGGGCACGTGCCCGGGTTGCGGGCTCGATGCCCAGTAGGGGGCGGGCAGGAGGCAGCCGATCCATGATTCTCTCTCATCATGGATGTTTCTCCCTCTCCCTTCCTCCCTGAAATCGATAAAAAAATACCTTTTTTTTTTAAAGAGTCCAGAGTCACCATTTCCCAGCCACCCGAGAGCTTCCACCGCAGAGCCCGCTGCTGGGTAGCGATGTCATCTGATTTATTAATTAAAGTGAACACCATTCAACCCAAAGCTCCAGGGCCTGGTTAAAAAAAAAAAAAAAAGAGCCAGAGCGTTTCAAAAATGATAAAAATAGCATTTCGCAGTCTAGAAATAGCTGAACTTTATTCCCAGTGCTTTGGTCCCAGCATCAATCCCCACGTCCCCGCCTCCCTGCCTGCGTCAGCCCCCCCCAACTGGTTGCCACCATGCCCACCGTGCCCACCGTGCCCACCGTGCCCACGTGCTGCCTTTGGTGAGTAACAGAACTCCTGCCAGGGAGGGCTAATTGGGTTAATGGAGTGACTACCCAATTGTTCTCTCTCTGTAGCCCAACCCGGCCCCCTGGCTGTTTTCCGACTACCTGCCCCTCATCTGCTCCAGGATCGCTCATTTGCAACAACAGCGTCCATTGTGGTCCACCTGTGGGACTCTGGGGTTTGAAGCGAAATCTCCCGAAGGCAGAGAACAGAAGATGCTGCTATTTTGGTTTGTCGCGCCCACAATGGGGCCATTCTCCGGGGCTGATGGGCATGTGGGGAATCTGAGACGCCCCGGGACCCCGGCCAGGGCGCAGGGTGCTGAGGAGGAGGGCGGGGAGCAGGTGGGGATAAGATCCCGACCTCCCCTTCCCGGTGGACTTGGGTTTGCATTTCATTTTAATCAGTTTCAGATGAAACGGACCAGCCAGGAGCCTCTGGAATCTCAGGGCCCCACCTTTAGCCTTTGGCCTTTGGCCCACGCACCGAGGCCCGGGGTTGGGCAGTGCGTGACCTGGCCTGGCCCAGCTTTCCCCGGAGGAGGCAGCGCTGCGGGTGGCCTTTCCCATCCCCGAGGCTCAGGGGGAGCCTGCTCTCTCGCAACACCCTGGAAAAAAAACAAGGCATCTTTCCTCTGTTGTTTTTTGAGGTGCATTCGCTCTGTTCCACCTGGAAGGGCTCCTCACCTGCCCCACGCAGGGGAATGCCAGCGTTCCTGGAGTGGGGTGGACCTGGGGCAGAGAGAGGCCGCTCTGAGTCGCACCTGGGGGGTGGCTTCGTGGGGGCGGGTGGCATGAGGGTGCAAGCGCAGTCTTGGATCTCTGATCCCCTGCAGGGGGCTCTGGGAAGGCGCCTTGCTTCTTAGGGTGACTTCTCTCTCCGCCTTTGCCCCTCCCTCCCTCCCTGCCCGCCCCACCCCCAGCCTCAAGGGAGTCCTTATCCTTGCAGTCCCAGGGCAATTCCAGGGCCCACCGTCACAGGATCTGGGGGAGCCACAGGGGGGTGCTCCGTCAATGCCTATCTCTGCCTCTGGCTTGTTTGCAAACTTGCCTCACCCCTCCCTGCACGCCCCTCTGCTCTCAGGAGCATGGGAGCGCCTCTGCTTGCACTGCAGCCCCCCTGGTGCTCAGTAAGGACCCCATGAATTCAGCCGGCTGGGAAGTTCCCGCCCATCAAACAGGAGCCCGGCTCTGTCCCGCAAGGAAGGGATGGAGCAAAAGGTAACCAGACCCACCACCACCCACCAGCTAAGCCAGGGGCGTGGGCCCCATGGGGACCCTGTCCTTCAGGGAGACCGGCGTCTCCATGCCACCGTCTGCACACCACTGCCCTCCGCTGGACGCCGGGCCAAAGCGGCCCAGACCCGCTCCGTGTCACATCGCTTCCCTCCCCTTCTGGGCACGAATACTGGGCAGACCGGTTTCTGGTCTGGCTCCCCTTCCCAGGTCTGTGCGCACCCCCTCCCCCCGCCCCTGGCTGCCAGCACTGAGTCCATGTAACCTGGGAAGGGACGGGGCACAGGGCGCACCGTGGGTGCAGGCAAGCGCTCCTGGCGTGATGAGGACGATGAATACCAGAATCCATTCAAGAGCCCACCCTGTTCTGAGTGCAGCACAGCTCCGGCATGGACAGTTCGGGGAAGACAGCCGAGAACCGCACAGAGGAGCAAAAAGCTCCGGGAAGGAGAATTCGAAAACAACCAGTCATTTCTCTGTGTCTCAATAACAAAGCCTCCCTCCTCTGGGAAAAGGTAGAGGAAAAAGGATCGCGGGCACTGCCAAGCCCTGTGGCTGAGACCTCCCCTCCCTCCCTGGGACACGTCTCTGTCTTCAATGACAGGGGCCGGAGAATCGGCCCTATTTCCCCTGCCCCTGACCTCGTTAGCTTGTAAGCACTCTGCCCCGCACAATGAATGGCCCGAGAAAGGTCTGCAACACAGAGTTACTGAATCCCTGGCAGGCGGATCTAGTTTATGAGTGGCTAAAACGTTGCCAGTGGCCCTAACCGGTTTGGCTCGGTGGATAGAGCGTCGGCCTGCGGACTGAAGGGTCCCATGTTTGGTTCTGGTCAAGGGCACATACCTGGGCTCAATCCCCAGTGCAGGGGCATGCAGGAGGCAGCCGATCAATGATTCTCTCTCATCATTGATGTTTCTATCTCTCTCTCCCTCTCCCTTCCTCTCTGAAATCAATAAAAATATATATATATATTTTTTAAAAAGAGGTCTCGGGCTGCCAGGCTGGGTGCGCAGCTGGAGCCTTATAACATGCAAATCTGCTTAAAGCCCTTCCCTGGACAGGAAAAACGAAATCTATAGTAGCCGAAAGCAGATTTGTGATTGTCTGGGGCAAGGGGCGGGGGTGGGGAGATTGAATGTAAAGAAACATCAGGGAACGTTTGGGAGGTGAAGAAATAGTCTGTGTTTGGATTGCGTAATTTGTCAAAATGCATCCAACTGGGCATTTAAAACCAAAACGTTCTATTGTATGTAAAATATGCCTCAATACACGTAATTAAAGAACTACACCCTTCTAGGCTACCCCATTGCCTGGAGGACAAAGCTCTAATTTCTTATCCTGGCTGAAGTATTGATATGGCTTCTTTCCTGGCTCTTCTCCCCCCCTCCCCCCTCCTCTCCCGGCCCCGTTTCCTAAACACGGGTCACATGAAATGCACAGCAGATCTAACATGGGCCTAGATCTCCCTGACCCACGGTGATCATTCTTCTCTCGTGCTCCCACTGACCCTGACATGAGGGATGTCAAGTTTTCGGTTGCGTGTGGTGAACACACGATGCGACACACAGATGATGGATGATGGAGTTGTACACGTGCAACCTGAACACTTGTATCATTAACCAATGTCACTCCGATAAATCCAATTAAAAAATAAAGAACTTGCCGAAACCGGTTTGGCTCAGTGGATAGAGTGTTGGCCTGCGGACTGAAGGGTCCCAGGTTCAATTCCGGTCAAGGGCATGTACCTTGGTTACGGGCACATCCCCAGTAGGGGGTGTGCAGGAGGCAGCTGATCGATGTTTCTCTCTCATCGATGTTTCTATCTCTCTCCCTACCTCTCTCTAAAAAATCAATAAAATATATTTTAAAAAATAAAATAAAGAGCATTCGGTTGCACTCTTATGTTTATGTCTCCCCTCTCCTTACTAGACTGTGGTGTTGTTGAAGGAACCTGGGCCCTTGACCATTGCCGACAGGGCGGCGGGACGGACGCTCCTCCAGTCCTGCAGGGGGCGCTGCGGGAGCGGCCAGCTGCCTCCCTGCTCTCGACTTCTCTGGGCCGCTCCCCCCCCCAAAAAAAAAATCACACGCTCGAGGCCACGCCCCTTTGCAACAACCCTACTTCTCATTGGTCGAGGGCCGTCCCGGCCGCCCAATGAGACGAGGCGTTGGTGCGAGGAGGCGCCACCATCTTGGTCGGCTGGGCCCCGGTGTCGGGTGGTGGTGGCGGCGGCGGGAGGTAGGAAGGTAGGTGGGCCGGGTCGAGCCGCTCCGGTCCCGGCCTTGCCTCCCTCTCCGGTTCCGCCGCGGGCCCACGATGCCGCAGTTCCAGACCTGGGAGGAGTTCAGTCGCGCGGCCGAGAAGCTCTACCTCGCCGACCCTATGAAGGTACGTGGCCGGCGGGCCGGTGCCTCCGTGCCCCGCCCCGGGTCCGGGGTCCCCCCGGCCGGCCGCTCTGCACTTGGGGGAGCGGGGGGCTGGGGCTGAGAGAGACCGACCCCTCCAGGTCCCACTGTGCCTACTGCCTCCTCTCTGATGAGCGGCCCGGGAAGGCCCTGAAATGGGCAAAAATCGGGGTCCTTTCAAGGGTCCTAAGCCGCTCTGCCCCGGCCTTTCCCCGTCCCCCAATCCCCAGGACTTTTGTGGGTTTACGTGTCTCTAAGGGCCGGGCTCCTCCCCCACAGCTTCACTTCCTGTGCCTGGATTTGCTGCCCATTTCCCCCCGACGCCAGGGCGGTAGGGTTCCTCGTGTAAAATAAAAATAAAACGGTAAACATGCTTGAAAAAACCCCCAATTTGGAGGCATCGACACCCCCGAGAATAGCGCTGCTTCATCAGCTGGAGAAGGTGAGGGCGCTTGCACCCTTTCCTCAGCACGATGCCCTTAAAGGTCAAGGTTTGCAAACCATTTTAGGGGGGCTTATGGATTCATAGGGCTTCCCCCCTGCCCCCCCTCAACAGAAGTTGGGCCATTATTTTAAAAAGGTAAGGTTTATTTTATGGTCATTGTCTATAAATTACTTGGAACACCCGCTTGTTAACCAAAAAGTCCTGCTAGGTCTCTAAACCTTGATAAGAACACAAGAAGCTGTAGAATATTTTGTTCCATTCTTTACCATAAAATGATAATGAACGACGAGAGGAATTAGACGTTTTTCTAATTCATTTGCTCATGTAAAGGAGTACTTTGTGGATGGCGCGCTTCCTGGCTTCCCTCTCTGGGTGATTGATTCTTCACTCACGCCATGCCCCGGGGAGCCTGGACTGGACCTTTGTCCAGGGGTCCCGTACCGCTGTCTAAGAATATATTTTTTAAAATATATTTTATTGATTTTTCACAGAGAGGAAGAGCGAGGGATAGAGAGTTAGAAACAGATGATAGAGAAACATCCATCAGCTGCCTCCTGCACACTCCCTACTGGGGATGTGCCCACAACCAACGTACATGCCCTTGACCGGAATCGAACCTGGGACCCTTCAGTCCGCAGGCCGACGCTCTATCCACTGAGCCACACCGGTTTCCGCTAAACTAAGAATATTTAACAGGGAAAAGGAGACCAGCTCCCATCCAGAGTTACCCTGTTTAAATGCGACGGAGCCCGCCGTGCAGGAAGCGTGTCTAGAATAAGCAGGGGGAGAGCACGCAGCTCCGAAAATGCCAGTGGCCTGAAAACATCTGCATTTTCATGACAGCCTTCTACTGGTTTTTTATTAACTCTTTTTTTTTTTTACAGGGAGGTGAGGGGATGGGGGGGGAAGAGTGAGTTTCAGTTTTATTGAGTGCCTTTTGTGTGATAGGCTTTTTGCATATGTTTATGTGTGTAATTTATGTGAGCAGTTCAGCCCTTTAGGAAGATGATGAAACCACCTTAGATCAATTAAATGGCATCCGTAGTCCACGACGACGCTCCAGTTTGAACCCAGAACTCTCAACCCCAACTCCGTATCTCTACCTGCCAGGACTCAAGAAGTAAATAAGTTCTGTCAGGCCCTGGCTGGTGTTGCTCAGTGGATAGAGCGTCGGCCTGCAGACTGAGGGTCCCGGGTTCGATTCTGGTCAAGGGCACATGCCTGGGTTTTGGGCTCAATCCCCTGTAGGGGGCGAGCAGGAGGAAGCCAATTGATGATTCTCTCTCATCATTAATGTTTCTGTCTCTCTCTCCCTCTCCCTTCCTCTCTGAAATCAGTAAAAATATATTAAAAAAATAAAAGTTTTGTCAGAACTCTCTGAACATGTCCTCTCTCCACCCCCCACCCCCCCCACCCCCCCACAGTGAAGCTGTAGCTGGTACACGTCCCCGTCGCCATCCTCTCTGACTTTTCTCTAATTGGAGGTGGTGTTACTGCTGGACCGTGTGGTCTGCCTGCCTTCTGAGCCCGCCTTCACTCTTACCCCACAACTGCCTATAAAACACGAAAACCCAGTCCTCTCGTTTTCTGCTTAAAAGCCAGTTCTTCGTTGGTGGCTGGGCCAAGTCCAGACTTCCAGCTGTGGTCTGACCCTCTCTCGGTCTTCCTGGCTCTGTCGCCCCCATTTCCCCGTCCTCGGCTGTAGCCTCAGGAGCCGCAGCACTCACTGGCTCACCCAGCCTGTGCCTTCAGCCTTTAGCCTTTAGCCTTTAGCCTACCTTCCCTAAAATGAAAACATCTCTTTCCAAAGCCGCCTCCATGGAACCGTACACTTCCCCTCCCCCAGTCTAAGGCACTTCCTTTCAGCATTTTACCTGCAGGTGCCTTTCTGTAGGACTGAATTCATGCTCTCTTGTGCTTGGGTTATCTGTGGTTGGTAGAATTCAAAGTTGCTGGAAGAGGAAGAATCCTGATTTCTCTCTCTTCATGGCATCTGAGTTGGTAACTTAAGATGCCCCCAAGGTACAGAATGAACCCTCTTACAATAATACTTTGACCCTTTAACTCTCATTTCTCCTAATGAAGGCAGTGAGTCTTTTAACATAGTTGGCATACTTAGCATTTTAAAGTTTCATTTTGTTTCTGGAGAATTGAAATTTTGTAAATATGTAAAACTGAATTTAACAATTCAGTAAGTAGAGTCAGGTAATCTAAAGATAATGAACCTGGTTGTTATTATTTATATCTACCTATGTGCTTGGTGATTCCCTTTCCTCCCTCGCCAAGACAGATCTCCTGGGATGGCATGCCTTTTTTTTTTTTTTTTCAGTCCCAGGAGAACAGAGCATAATGGGAGATCTGTAGGTTACAGCTCTGGTAGGCCTTATGATGCAGTTTGCAGAATTGTCTTGAGGCTTCTGGTACTGCATTGTAACCATTTTAAACTATGTTCCTGGTTTAGCTTATAGCTACTTAGCACTTTTTGAAACACTAAACAAGAATTATTTATATTGGTTAGCAAAAAACTAATACGTTATTATGAATCCATCATTTAAAGAAATAATGTTCATGGAAATTGCAAACTCTCTTGGGAAATGTCTTTTATTGAAATATGCTAATATCTAAACCATGTTCATGGCTACTAATTATTTAATACTGAACAACAAAAAGTGTTGTGTAGCGTGGCACTTGATACAGGAGTTATTCTAGATTTGGGGAAATTGTTGAGGGAGGCTTCTTTTCAAAGCAGAATTCTGCTTTTTGGTAACAGTGCATCATGTGGCCTCACTGTAAAGACATGATTTTGCTGAATACGTTAGCCTCATGCACCTCCTGAGCCATGGGAAAGGGCGTGTGAACTGGCTTTCAGAGGAATAGATTTGGACCTAACTAGCCACTTCTGCTGTGTGTCCCCCTCCTCCTCCCCCGCCCCCTTCTTTTTCCTTCATTCCTCTGTGGCTGAGTGTTGGATTAGTTATCCCCTGAGGTTTAATGTTGGGGCCCTGCAGACTAACCTGACAAAAGACAGATTAACGGGGGGAAATACTACCTATGAACTGGAGTTCATAAAGAAATAGGAGGAGGCGGCCGTTAGAATCAGGAACCTGTATTCCAGCTTAACAAAGCGTGATGAAGTGCAGAACTGAGGCTAGAAAAAGAAAAGGTTTTGGGGTCCTGGGAGGGGGTACAACTTGATGGGAAGGTGGTGAGGAAATGTATGGTAAATCATCGTTGATTGGTACAGTTTGTAGCACAGATGAGAATCCTGTGTAAAGGAGAGGGGACAGTTACGTCACCTTCACTAGGGTTGATTGATGTCCCGCTGTTGGCAAGAAAAGGCAGAGCCCTATTGCCTTCAGCTCGTCCAGTCCTTAGGCCTAGTGGCTGTTTGGAGGTGGCATGCTTTGACCCCTTCAGTATATGTTTTTATTGGCTGGAAATGCCAAACCACCTTAAATCTTTTTACAAAATAAATGGTAGCAATAGGAGTGAACTAGAATGCTGTATATCTACCTCATTTCAGTAAGTTTACAGTAAAGGTGACTTTGAACATTTTGGCTGTTAATTCTAAAGGATCATTTTGGCCAACCTGAAGACTAAATTATTTATGAGAAAGATCTTCTGACATCACTGTTTCTAAATATGTGTTTTTTGTTTCAGGCACGTGTGGTTCTCAAATATAGGCATTCTGATGGGAGTTTGTGTATTAAAGTAACAGATGATTTAGTTGTAAGTATACATATTTTTTATTTGTTGCATACTTTCAGATTTGAGTTAATAATTTGTTTAAAATTACTTACATAGGATTTATGCAGATTGCCCGTTAGGACTCTTATTTTGTATTTCATTCTGAAGTCAAGAACCACATTCTAGATTAGAAGCTACTTTCATGGGCTCTTGAGGAATTAATTTAACTTCATTAAGATAGCATGCTGGGTGTAGTTTAATAATTGCTCTATTTGGACCTTAATCCAGAGGAATATAGAGGCCAAAGCTGGATATGAGGGGACAAAGGTTTTCGTACGGCACGTGAGAAGTGATGGTATTTGAACACAAGATACAGGTTTCTCCTTCCCTGTCCGCTCACTCTTGTCA
Organism: Eptesicus fuscus; assembly: GCF_027574615.1. Classification (NCBI taxonomy): domain Eukaryota; kingdom Metazoa; phylum Chordata; class Mammalia; order Chiroptera; family Vespertilionidae; genus Eptesicus; species Eptesicus fuscus. The sequence continues at coordinate 6,089,874 of NC_072496.1, read as the reverse complement.
CTTGCTCCATCCCCTTCACTCGGTGCCTCTGCCATGCGCTCTCTGCAGGCCGTGCTCCCTCCGCTGCAGCTGCTCTTGGGAGAGCCCACACCACGGCAGCTCGTAATTTTCAAGCCCAGAAGTCTCCTCGCCTCCTACCTTACTTGACCTCCTGACTGCTTTTGATACAGAAAACCACTCTCCTAGAAATCATTGTTTTGGCATCTGTGTCTCCATTTTATCTTGTTTTCTTTTTCTTTAAAAAAATTTTTTTTTCTTGTTCTCTTTTTCTCTGTTTCTGTTTGATTCTTTGCTAATTGCTTCACTGATGTGCCCCCAGCAAGGTTGATTTCTCCAGGACTCTGTCCTTGGTTGTCTTTTGAAACCATTTGTGGAGTAATCTGTCCAGCCATTAAATGCAATGCTGCCTGTAGCTGTCTATTCTCAGTTTTGCACATTTACCTCGTATTGTTTTCTGACTAGTTCTAAGCTGAGCACCCCAACCTCAGTACTCCTCAGTCAGCCTGTCTAGAATGGAGCGTCACTTCTTCTCAAGGGGGCTCCTCCTGCTTCCTAGTTTCAGTTGCACTTCCTGCTTGAGGATCATGTGGTCCCTTCCTGTCCGTCATTCTCGTGTCCCCTGTTTCTTCAGTTGAAGAACCTTGAACCTCTGGTACATTCTGTCCACTTGTCTGGGCATTTGGGGGTTGGGGATTCGAGCCCCGCATTTATTTCCTGTCATGAGCTCTCCATCTTCACTGGTAGTCTCTTAAGCTTAGGGTCTTGTCATCATCGCTTGCCTGGGCTATTAGAATAGTCTCCTGACTCCCTGCTTCCAGTTCACCTTCAGTCGTCCTGGACGGCTGCCAGAGTGGTTTCAAAAATGCGAATCTGATTGTCCTAACCCCTGAAAACCTCCCGTGGCTCCCCATCACTCACGTACACTCCGCCCTCACACCCCCTAAGCTCTGTCTTCCCTATGTTAATTAAAAACTCAAGACAAGTTCTTCTCATCAGACCACAGCAGCATTTAACATGTTGCCTAACTGGTCATTTCTGAGAAGCTTCTGATAGTTCATGCCGTGTTTTTACCCACAGCAGTGACAGATTTAAGGGGTGTGATTTTCTTAGTTTCACCTCCAGAGAGAAGAGAGCAGCACAGAGTTAGCAAAGACTCACATTTTTACCCAGTCACACATCTGGTACACTGTTGATCATCTGCTTCTGCATAGTTAATGTGTGCTTTTACAATTCCTGACAGTGTTTGGTGTACAGAACAGACCAAGCTCAAGATGTAAAGAAGATCGAGAAATTCCACAGTCAACTGATGCGACTTATGGTAGCCAAGGAATCCCGCAGTGTTGCCATGGAAACGGACTGACTGGTTTGAAATGAAGACTGTTTGCCATGTTCTTGGGAAGTAAATATCTTTTGAATTCGAGGCAGTGTTGGGACAGAAAATCCTTACTGTAACTAAGTGGGCTATTCAGAAGCCGAGAGACCATTTTTTTGTACTTTGCTTCTTAATGTTTACTTTAGAGAGCTAGGAATGCAAATGCTTTCCGTGAGAAAGCCTTTATTTATTTTTGGAAATGGAACAAGAAATGTGTCTATCTTGGAAACTTTCTGCAGATTATTTGATGCTGGGGAAAATATGTAATTATTTCTTTCAGTAAGTTTGTAGCAATAATTTGAAAATGAGATACCAGGAAAAGCCTATTCTACCTTAAGTTTAGTTTATTTGTCTTTAAAAAAAATTAAATGTAACCATTTTGCTGGATTGATCATTTCTTTTGGGGCGTAACATTTGTGCAGTTGATGACCAACAAATACAAAATATGGTAACTAGAATTAACTGTGCACAGCAGTATACCCGATTATGTACAATATAGTCTAGTCTCAATTGTATCTAAAAGTAATTATGAAAACAAGTATGCTTTATCTTGAACTTTCCAAATTTAGACTGTTTTTGAATATAAGGGATTGTTAGTATTACAAGCTTGTTGAGCAGACTTTGAGTCTAGTTTTCAGTGCTTAAATCACATGAACAGAACGGTCACTGATAGACTGAAGCCACCACATTACAGGGCATCTGTCACATCTTTCCCTTGTGGAGGTTCTCAGAAGGGCTAAGGATTATGCGAACTGTTAACTCTTTGCGTACCTCTTCGATACCCCTGCCCATTCCTCTCATTGCTTAACCGAGGGGTTAAGCATGACTATCACAGCTGTTATGCTTCCATTAAGCCAGAAGAATATTATTTGATATTTATCTTATATCTGTAACCTGAATTTTACCAACCAATGTAATGTCATATGTTGATTCCTACATTAAAATATTTTTTTGTTAGGAATTTGTCGTGTTGAGCAGCATTTTAATATGGAAAGTTCTATGAGCCATATGAATTTTGACATGTTTCAAAGAGGTCAGTAAATAAACTATGTGAATATATATTGTTTCTCTTGAAATTTTTAACTTCACAAGAATTACTCATTTCTTGACTGGCATATACTGTATTCATTTAGTCTAAATTGAGCATAATGATACTGTAAGTAAATTTTGTTTTGTTTCTTGGTATTCTACATTTCTCTGAGCTGTCCTGTGTTAATTAAAAGCTCAAGACCTGAGTTTCTAGGGCAAGGTTCTTTTCTTGATTAAGGAAAGTGATCTAATGGTGTAGGGTTTTTTTTGCGTTTGTGGCGTTTTCTCCCCCATAATTAATGGGATCAGGAATTTTTTGGCCTTTTTTCTTTCTCATTTACATCTTCCACTTGTTAGCACTCCTTTACAGAGGCAACCGGGAAGGGAGGGCCTAGCATTTGGGTCCTTTGCATCCTGAGGAGCTGACAGCAGAGTCGTTAAGAGCAGAGATCCCAAGGCAGACTGCCAGGCTGCAGTTCTGTCTCCTCTGCTTTCTACTTCTGTGGCCTTAACACCCTTCTGGAAGCTTCCATCTTCTTCTGTGAATTGGGTTAGCAATACTCACAGGACTTTCTGAGGATTAAATGGCATAATCCTATAACAGTGCATGGAACATAGTAAGCTCAATAAATGGTAGCCATTACTATAAGTGGCTAGCTCTTACACTTTCTCATCATTATAATTGAACGATTATTTATTGGTAATATCTGCCTTTTCTGCCAAGCTATGTCTGTTATTAAATGCCCTTTTTTTGCATTTGGGAAATACAAGATTGCCCTCATAGTGTGTTCTTATGGGGGATAGGGGGTGTGGAAAATTGTTTATTTGTGGCTGCACAAAATAAAGTGATTGAGAACTGGTTGGTGATAAGTGGTAAATATCCTGATTATAAAAATGGTGAGAAGACAGATATGAAACAATGCTATGTAATATTCTTACAAAATATTCTCTCTGCAGGACATTTTGTAAGTTAGCCATTTAGTATCGCCACCCCCACCCACTCCTTTAATGTCGATTGGATTTATAATCTGTTAATCTTGAAATAGGTAATCTATATATAAAGCCTAAGTGACTGGCCAACCAGCCGACAGGCCAGTAGCTATGACATGCACTGACCACCAGGGGGCAGACGCTCAAGGCAGAAGTGGAAACTATAGGCATGGAATAGACTGATGAATCTCAAGGGGGAGGAGGGGCAGGGGGGGAAGAGATTAACCAAAGATTTTATATGCATACTTATATGCTGGTGGGGTCCCTCTGCCTGGCCTGTGGGGATCGGGCTGAAACCAGCTCTCCGACATCCCCCGAGGGGTCCCAGATTGCCAGAGGGTGCAGGCCAGGCTGAGGGACTCCACTGGTGCACGAACCTGTGCACCAGGCTGCTAGTACTTTTATAATGAGTAATGGGTGATATGCCCTTTTGACAAGTTAACTATAATAAAATACATACAGGGTCTGGTGCAATCACTGATCTTTCCATTGGCTGTTTATTGGTAAGAATCTAAAGAGCAGGGAGTGCCCCGGAGGAGCCCCCTGGTGAAAAAGAAGGAAGCAAAAGCTTGAGGTGAGAGCAGACAGAGAAATATATATCTAGATAGTTATAAAGCAAATGCGTGTTTGCTTCGTATTAATACATATACCATTTCAGACATGTTCCATTACTGAAATACTTCAATGTGTGTTTTTAAGATCACGGATATTCATTTAGAAAAAATTCAAAATCAAGATAGTAACCATTAACATAACACTATTATTTAACCTACAGATCTTCAAGTATCCCCAGTAGTCCCAAAAACATACTTTTAAAAAAATATTTTTTTATTTTATTGATTTTTTACAGAGAGGAAGGGAGAGGGATAGAGAGTTAGAAACATCAATGAGAGAGAAACATCGATCAGCTGCCTCCTGCACACCTCCTACTGGGGATGTGCCTGCAACCAAAGGTACATGCCCTTGACCGGAATCGAACTTGAGACCCTTGAGTCCGCAGCCGACGCTCTCTTTCCACTGAGCCAAACCGGGCAGGGCCCAAAAACATTGTTTACAGAAACCATTTCTGGTCCAGGATCAGTCTAGAATAGAGCGTTGCAGTTCCTTTTCATGCCCCATGCCTGGTCTTTCCTGGCATTCACACTTTTGACCTTGACATTGTGAAGCGTAGAGGCCCGTTACTTTGTAGGCTGTTACTTAGAGTCTGTTTCCTCATGATTGATTCATATCTCCCATTTTGGGCGTAGAGAATGTTGTTTTCTTCCCAGCGAATCGGGGATCGGTCTAGATTTTACACAAAGTTTTCCCTTCGCACATTATTTTCCGTTCTGCCCGATGTACCTGGAAACTCGCCAGAAGCTTGGACAGAGGAACAGCCTTTGTTCTGATTTTTAAAAATAATTTATTCCAGGGAGCACATCATACGCATTCTTCTGCTCCTTGCCAACGGCTTCGGACCAAAAGCGGTAGAACTGTGTCTACATCTGGCCCTGCTGAGTTGGACTCTCTATCTTTTTTATGGACTGCGTATATGTAGATTGATGCAGATTGTACTTCGAAATATCTTAGTGTCTTGCATTTCATATCCTAAGGAGTGAGGTTACAATCTCACCGCAGTTACTTTACATAAGTTTTATTGAGATATAATCCACTTACTATAAAATTCCCCCCATAAAGTGTGCAGTTCAATCTTTTTTTTCCCTAAGTTCAGAGTGAGGTGATGCAACCAGGACCAGTATCGAAGTTCAGATGGAAGTCCCGCATCAAACTGCTGGCAGAGTGCCTGGCAGGTCCAGAGGTTTAGGGGAACCCTTAGGGCGGCCCCTCAGGTCCCCGAGGGGGGCGGGACCGGACCCGGATGTCCCGCTGCCCTGGGCCCAGCCGGGAACGCCCCTTAGGGTGGGGGGGGCTGGGCGGGGTCAGTGCCTGTGCTCCGCAGATCAGAACCGGGAGCTGGAGGGACCGTGTGCGGGTCCCCGCAGGAGCCTGCGAGCCGGGAACCGACGACCGTAAGCGCCCGGGGCGGGGCGCGTGGTGCGCAGCTCGGGGCCCAGGGCGCTCCGGCGGCGCGATCGTGCGCGGGGAGTGGGGGGGGCGGGGGCGGAGCCGCGGGCTGGGGACGCTGTGGGGCCGCACCGCCCGGCCGGGCCCCCTGCAACTTGCAGACAGACCTCGGCTCGGATTGGTGTCGTGCGCCGCCTCCCCTCCCACCCACAGCCCCGGGGGCGCGGGCGGGAAGAGGCCACAGTCAGGGCAGCGAGGTCGGCGGCCCCCGCGCGCTGGGCACTGCCCGGTTGTGCGGGAGATGGTGACTCCACGGTGCCTCTGGACCCCACAGGGACATGCACGCGCGTGTCCCCCGAGGCCTGCCACCCGTCCTGCAGTCGCGATGGCCCTTCCCGCTGCCCGCCTTGTTCCCTCGGAGGGCCGGGCTGGCCCTGCGTGCGGCAGAGGGAACTTGGCCTTGGGGCTGTGAGAGTTCATGTAGCAGAAGCCCAGGAATGTGATCATCCGGGGGGGCGAAGGGGGGGGGGGTGCCAGACTCCACGTCCCGCCCTGGCAGCGCGCACTGACCCACAAGCTGTGGATCGATCGGGGCTCCTGGCCTCAAACCCCCTTCTGCAGCCTTGGGGGTGGGAGGTGGGGGGCTAGCAATGCTGTCATCCTAATTTTGACGCTCCCTTTTTTTTTTTTATTGATTTCTGAGAGGAAGGGAGAGAGAGAAACATCAAGGAGGAGAGAGAATCATTGATCGGCTGCCTCCTGCAGGCCCCCTACTGGGGATCGAGCCCGCAACCTGGGCATGTGCCCTTGATCGGAATCGAACCCAGGCCCCTTCAGTCCCCAGGCCGATGCTCTAGCCACTGAGCCACACCAGCCAGGGCGGCAGGGAGACTTTCAGAGAAAGAGCATCCCGCCACTGAAGGAAGTGCAGTGCCTCCCCGACCTCCTCCCGCGGCGTCCTGGTTCGCGTGCGGTGTGTAGGCCCAGCACCCATGCCCAGGCCCCTCCCCTCCACATCCGAGCCCAACATGCCCGGGCTTAGTGGTTGTTTACCGGACACCTCGACTCTCCCCCGCCCAGCGTCCTGCCCAGGCCCAGACACGTGAAGGCAGGAGCTCCCCAGACTCCATGTCTTCAGTCCTCAGACATGGAACACAGCCGGGCTTCCACAGTATGGAAGGGCCCAATGCGGGCTGCTCGCCACAGCTGAAGAAACAGCCCCGGGCACACACACTCGGGGCCGGCGTGGCACAGAGCAGGCCCGTGGCGACCTGCGGACCCGCGGATCTCACGCCCCAAACCCACCTCCCGTAGGGCCTCCATCCCACCGTTAGGGATGCATTCCTTTGAGCGCTAATGCTGATGTGGAAAGAGAACTGGCACGGGAGACGGCTCATGTCCTAGCCTGCCATGCACGCCACCCTCCCAGGGCCTCATCCGTAAAACGGCGGCGAGGTGGGGCTCTCCAGCCTGCAAGGCCCTGCAGCCCTACTGTGTGATGGCTCTGTGGTTAAGAAGCCCAACGGGCCGAAACCGGTTTGGCTCAGTGGATAGAGCGTCGGTCTGCGGACTGGAAGGTCCCAGGTTCGATTCCGGTCAAGGGCATGTACATTGGTTGCGGGCATGTTCCCCGGTGGGGGGTGTGCAGGAGGCAGCTGGTCGATGTCTCTCTCTCATCGATGTTTCTAGCTCTCTATCCCTCTCCCTTCCTCTCTGTGAAAAATCAATAAAATATATTTAAAAAAAAAAAAGAAGTCCAACGGGATCTTCGGGAAAGGAATCATGTGGGAGGGCAGTGGGCAGTTTTTTTTTTGTTTGTTTGTTTTTAAATATATTTTATTGATTTTTTACAGAGAGGAAGAGAGAGGGATCGAGAGTTAGAAACATCGATGAGAGAGAAACATCGATCAGCTGCCTCCTGCACACCCCCTACTGGGGATGTGCCCGCAACCAAGGCACATGCCCTTCACTGGAATCGAACCTGGGACCCTTCAGTCCGCAGGCCGACGCTCCATCCACTGAGCCAAACCGGTTTCGGCGGGCAGTGGGCAGTTTTGATGGGGCCTGGGTGGGCCCTGCAGCGTATGCCAGGCCCACTGAGGGCGGCTTCAGTAGAGGCAAACTCTGGCCCCGGGTGGCGGGGGGCCCAGACTGAGGCCGGAGAGTCCCTTGCCCAGCCCAGCTGGCCTTCTGGGGTCACTGTGGGCGGGCCGCCTGCCGGTGCTCTTGGTAGACAGGCCCCGTGGTCGGCAAACTGCGGCTCGCGAGCCACATGCGGCTCTTTGGCCCCTTGAGTGTGGCTCTTCCACAAAACAGCACGGCCTGGGCGAGTCTATGTTGAAGAAGTGGCGTTAGAAGAAGTTTAAGTTTAAAAAATGTGGCTCTCCAAAGAAATGTCAATCGTTGTCCTGTTGATGTTTGGCTCTGTGGACTAATGAGTTTGCCGACCACGGGTCTAGGCCAGCACTTGAGGAGCAGAGGCTGTGTGGGGAAGGTGGGGAGGCTGCAGCAGGGAGCAGGCCCCCCAGCTGTCCCCCTCCCCGCCCCAGAGGGAGCCAAAGCTTTGCCAGGGACACAGCCACCCCTGAGGAGGGAGGAGCGGTGGGCGCTCGGACCAGCTCCCTCTCACCAGGAGAGAAGGGTGCCAGCCTACCCGTGACCCTTGAACCCCACGGGCTTGACCTGGGCGGGTCCACTTACACGTGGATTGTTCTCAATAAATATACTGGAAGATTTTTATTTTTATTTTATTTTTTTTTGGAGATTTGCAACAATTTGAAAAGATTCTCAGACGAATCTTTTATTTTGGAAGATGTTTTGGAGACGCGCGACAATTTGAAAAAAAAAAACTCGCAGATGAAACTTTATCTTCTTAATCACGTTCTTTCCTTTAGTTTACTTTAGTGGAACAGTACAGTATGTAATGCCTGTCACACAGACTATGTGTTAATCGCCTGTTGATGTGATCGGGAAGGCTTCCGGTCAACAGTAGGTCATTAGTAATTAAGGTCTGGGGGCGTCCAAAGTTATATGTGGATTTTCGAGGGCGTGGGGTGTCGGTGCCCCTAACCCCCCACCTTGTCCAAGGGTGAACTGTGTAACTCCACACACAGTTGTGCAAACCAAGTTCAAAGGGTAGCAGCCTCTCCTCCCATCCAGGTCTGTTTACTTTCCCCAGGGGGTCAGAGTTCATCCTTTCTCTCCCTGATAGGGCTGATTTCCCTCTCTGAAGCAGGGGCCAGGTAAGGCCTGAGACATCCTGTGGGCTGGCCCTGCCGGGGCAGCCGGGGTGAGGTCATGAAATGTTTAACCAAGTACAGCAGGCTCAGGTTCAAGCTGATGGTTTTGTATGGCCCGGGGATGATGTCGTAAACACCCAAATGGCCCTTGGCAGAGAGAAGGTTCCCTCCAAGGCTGGCCTCCAGCCCCCTCCGGACGGACGGCTGGGACCTGGGGTGCAGCCATCGTGCCCCCGGGTCCCGCCTCTCCGTCTTCGGCTTTTGTTGCCTGGCGGGGTGGGCACTGTTCTCCTGAGGAGCCCACTCCGCGCCCGGTCCAGGCGCAGCAAAGCCACACCCGTGTGCCTCCCCCAGGCCTGAGGGGACGTGCTTGCAGGAGGCGGGGGAAATGCTCTTCTCCTTGGGGAGTTCAGAGACTTTCCAGAAGACTCTCTGGCTAGCCCACAGAGGACCCCAGGCCGTGTCCCGGTCAGGAACAGACGTGCGTGCTGCCTTTAGCTCTTGGGAAGATGGATACGCAGACTCACTGCAGTCAGATGTCTTCTTGGCGCCCACTTGGCGTCTCTGAGCTTCACTTTTAAATCTCCTTAAACCAAAAAAAAATACCCCTTGCTTCTCAGGGTTACTGTAGTACAGGAGATGATGTGTGTACTGTCCCGTGCCACAGCCCAGGGCTTCTCTGGGCTTCCTCACGGAGCTGTGGCCCTACTGTGAGCCAGTGAGAGCCGCAGGGAGGCCGGGACCCAGGGCCCAGGAGCTGGAGGGCTGCGTGTCCTTGTGTGGAGTCTGAGAGCCGCGCAGGCTCCTCCGGAGACCAGGGCGTGGGCTCCCCACCCTCCCCCCGGGCCACCACCTCGGGTGCCTCCCCCCCACCCCCGCCCCCGGCGGCTCAGCCCGGGACTTGCCTTTCCCTGTGGCTGTGTGACCTCTGCTACAGTGAGTGGCGGCTCTGGTGTGTTCCTCTTCGTATGAGAACTGCAGACAGACACTTGGGCCTTTGGGAACGGAAGAGAAATAGTTGGCACCAGCGCCAAGGCCCTGTTTACGAGGGCAGCTCCGGGGTCTGGCTCTCAGGCCAGCTGGGGGGGACATGGGGCTCCGTCCCCGCTCACTGGTGGGTCTGCCCGAGGCCCCAGCTGTCCCGGGGAGGAGGCAGGAGAGGCGGGCCCAGCCACCAGGGGAGCGGGAGGCGCCCGCCCTGGCCTGGTTCCCGGCCTCCTTCGCACAGAGACAGGGCTGTCCCCCAGGCCCCTGGTCGGCAGGCAAACCACGGCTCGCGAGCCACACGCGGCTCTTTGGCCCCTTGAGTGTGGCTCTCCCACAAAACACCACGGCCTGGGCGAGTCTATGTTGAAGAAGTGGCGTTAGAAGAAGTTTACGTTTAAAAAATGTGGCTCTCCAAAGAAACGTCAGTCGTTGTCCTGTTGATAGTTGGCTCTGCGGACTAGTGGGTTTGCCGACCACGGCCCCGAGACATGGCAGCAAGCACGCTAACCCCCCCACCCCCCCACCCCAAGATACCGGCAACCTGGAACATTCCGAGGAACCCTGGCCCTGGTCTTTTTAAAAAATTATTTAATATATTTTTATTGATTTCAGAGAGGAAGGGGGAGAGAGAGAAACATCAAAGAGGAGAGAGAATCACTGATCGGCTGCCTCCCGCCCGCCCCCTACTGGGGATGGAGCCCACAACCCGGGCATGTGCCCTGACCAGGAATCGAACCGTGACCTCCTGGTTCCCAGGTCAACGCTCAACCCCTGAGCCACGCCGGCCGGGCTGCCTGGTGCCCAGGGCTGTCCCACTTGAAGCATCAGCCCGTTCACTACGTCCCGGGCTAGAAGGTGGCTCTGAGCCAGGGCCCAGCCTACAGCCCATCCAGTTGCTCACGGTTGAGGACCAGCTGGCCTGGGGAGAGGAGGGAGGGGCAGCGCGCGGTGGATGGTGGGAAAGGAATCTAACAGGCGTATCATATGGCCACTCCTATTATCCCTGACACAGGAGTCCTCCACTCAGAGAACTGCCAAGTATTGAAAGGCCACAAGCGTCCTGAGTTTTCCTCGTAGGCGGTGAACTGTGTTCCACTTGGGTTGTGTTCCCTGGTAATTCAGAACCAGTGGAAACCTTGACAGCTCTCACTGTAATTGGCAGAACATGAGCTGGGCCAGGACGTCGCGTGAAACTCCCCGGGATGACCACGTGAGCCCTTCTGGGCGGGGACAGTCTGGTCCATCTTGCGTTATACAACTCACAGCTGGAAGGTGTATGAATGAGTTTATGGGGGGGGGGGGGCAGCTCAGGGGCATTTAAAATCTGTGGAGGGCCCGGCCGGCGTGGCTCAGTGGTTGAGCATCAACCTATGAACCAGGAGGTCATGGTTCGATTGCCGGTCAGGGCACATGCCTGGGTTGCAGGCTCGATCCCCAGTGTGGGGCGTGCAGGAGGCAGCTGATCAATGATTCTCTCTCATCATTGATGTTTCTATCCCTCTCTCCCTCTCCCTTCCTCTCTGGCATCAATAATATATATATATATAATAAATATAATATATATATATATATATTAAAGTATAGTATAGTAAATACATAAACTAGTAACGGTCATTTATCATTATCAAGTATTATGTACCGTACATAATTCTATGTGCTGTATTTTTTAAAAATATATATTTTATTGATTTTTCACAGAGAGGAAGGGAGAGGGATAGAGAATTAGAAACATCCATCAGCTGCCTCCTGCACATCCCCTACTGGGGATGTGCCCGCAACCAAGGTACATGCCCTTGACTGGAATCAAAGCTGGGACCCTTCAGTCCGCAGGCCGACGCTCTATCCCCTGAGCCAAGCCGGTCCGGGCATGTGTGCTGTGTTTTTAGAGTGCGGTCAGAGCAGCAGGATTGCTTATACTGGCATCACCGCTAACACGTGAGTCTTAACTGCGCTGTGAGGACACTTGGTGATAGGAATTTTTCAGCTCCTTTGTAATCTCACGGTCTTTCATGTGGTCCGTCGGCAACCAAAGCGTCGTTACGCAGCACCTGACTGTACATATGTTGTATCGATCACCAAAAAGTGGTATTAGTTCATCTGTTTGTCTCCGTGGAGCATGAACAGCTGCAGGTACAGGGCTGTATCTTATTCCCGGGTCATAGGCACGCACAGTATTTGCTGAACCACCCTCTGGCCCGAGACCAAATTTATACTTACTTAGCTAAGGCACGGGTCCAACTCTCTTATTGCCTTTAAAAAACAAACGACTCCCTGATACTTCACAGACCAAGTTCAGGTAACAGGAAAAAGAGTTCACTTGAGCTTTTACTATCCATCTTTTTTTTTTTTTTTTTTTTTAATATATTTTATTGATTTTTCACAGAGAGAAAGGGAGAGGGATAGAGAGCTAGGAACATCGATGAGAGAGATACATCGACCAGCTGCCTCCTGCACAACCCCCACCGGGGATGTGCCCGCAACCAATGTACATGCCCTTGACCGGAATCGAACCTGGGACCTTTCAGTCCGCAGACCGACGCTCTATCCACTGAGCCAAACCGGTTTTGGCTACTATCCATCTTAAAATGAATTGTGTGTTTTCAGCCTTGCATTTTTGCTCCAAGCATAACAGAAATATTATGTTCTGATTATGAAACTTATATGCCTCTTAACAGTGCCAGAGAACAAAGCACCTACTCTATTTGGCCTCCGATATTTAAATTATCCCCAGAAAGACAGAAGTAAATAATAAATCACTTCATTTGTCACTTCCAAACAGTTTACATTGCGTCCGTCTCCTGAGGGTCATGGTCATCACATTCCTCAACCAGCTTTTTCCACTTGAACTCATTCCTAATTTTTCCTCACATTTCATAACTGCGTGCCAGAGCTTGACCTCACTACAGAACTGGGGGGATTGAACTGTATTTGATCTCATTTCTTATCTGAATAGCCAGTTATTGCTCATCACGTTTAGCCTCTTATAACTAAACTAGAGGCCTGGTGCACGAAATTCGTGCACAGGTAGGGTCCCTAGGCCTGGCTGGCAATCAGGGCCGATCTGTGGGATGATCAGCGGGGTGATTGGGGCTCCCCCCCTGCTTGCACCCGCCTTGGCCGGCCTGGCGCTGCCCGCTCACCGGCCCCGCCCCCACCACCACCACTGGTCGCCTCCCTTTGTGGGGCAACCAGCAGGGCGATCGGGGGGCCCCCACTGGCACCTGCCTTGACTGGCCTGGGGCCTGCAAGCTGGGGGCAGCTCCTGCATTGAGCGTCTGCCCCCTGGTGGTCAGTGCACATCATAGCAACCAGTCATTCTGCCGTTTGGTCGATTTGCATATTAGGCTTTTATTATATAGGATGACCACTGTCCTCCAGTTAGTGTGTTTAAGCAAAAATTAGGCCACTTTACAACAAAAACTACACTTTCCTTACTAGGTTAGCTCATCACTTTTCAGAAAGAGTATTGTGATTCCAAGGGGAAAAAAAAATGCTTTCATTCACAAAGGCTTCCCGCCCTCCACCCCCCCTCACCCCGTCAGCAAAGTATGTTGTCAGAATTCCGGAAAAGTGAACGAAAAACAACAACAACAATCTCATTGGATAGCGTGTGTTTCTGCGAGTTCAGCCCTCGTGGCACGGGCTGGCATCGCCAAGCGGGCACTCCCATTTTGTACCGTGTCACTGCGGGATTTTTCACCGTGCCTCCTAAATGGTGAGACTGCCTCTTGAAGCGATTAGGGCATTTCCTACACCAGCAGGGGCAGACCACACGGGAGGGATAAGGAGAGCTCTCCTTGGGAACCTGGAGGCGTAGCAAACGGGATTCTGCCCCCCGATGCTGTGAATGCAATTTCTCTGGGCGGACAGAAAGTGAGACCTGAGCCAACCACCCAGGGTCATGTCTGGCAAAAGGCTGATGTGCACACTCCTAGGTCTGGACCCAACCAAAGTCTCCTTATGTTTACCCAGAGTCACAGGTTGGGGTGTCCATTGCAGCAATGGGTCTGCCTGCTGTCCTTCCGCCCAGTCAGCCCTTGGTGGGGAAGGAGAGCGGACCCCAGGCGTCCACGCCATGCACTTCCTTACGTCCAGCCTACGAACGCACACAGACCGTTGACGGGGCTCCGGGGCGTGGGCTGCATAATCTAATCGGGATGGAGTCCCTCTGGGGTCTCCTCCAGCACCGAGCGATCCCCCACGGCAGTAAGGGATTTGGGGAGCACCTGCTCTGAGCCAGGCAATCTTCACAAACAGCCCGTGAGGTTGCATGATTATCCCCATTTTACAGACAAGATCGTAGAGGCTCACACCAAGACACCTCATAATTAAAATGACAAAGGTTAAAGACAGAGGAAGAATTTAAAAGCAGCAAGAGAAAGACAGTTATCTACAGAGGAGTTCCCACAGACGGTCAGCCGATTTCTCAAGAGAAACATTTCAAGGCCAGAAGGGATTAGCACAAACTATTCCAAGTGATGGAAAGCGAGGACCTTCAACCAAGATTACTCTCCCCAGCAAGGCAATCATTTAAAATTAAAGGAGAAATAAAGAGCTTCCCAAACGAGAAAAAGCTAAAGGAGTTTGCTACCGCTGAACCAGCATTGTAAGAAATGCTAAAGGGCCTGGAATAAAAGAAGGAGGAAGAGTGAAGAGGAGGAGGAGAAGCAGCAGCTGCAGCAAGAGGAAATAGTTAAAAGAATAAAATGGCAATACGTATGTACCTATCAGTCATCACTTTAAATGTAAATGGATTAAATGCTCCAATCAAATAACATAGGGCAGTGGTCGGCAAACTCATTATCAACAGAGCCAAATATCAACAGTACAACTGAAATTTCTTTTGAGAGCCACATTTTTTAAACTTAAACTTCTAACGCCACTTCTTCAAAATGACTCGCCCAGGCCGTGGTATTTTTGTGGAAGAGCCACACTCAAGGGGCCAAAGAGCCGCATGTGGCTCGGGAGCCACAGTTTGCCGACCACTGACATAGGGGAACTGAATGGATAAGAAAACAAGACCCATATACACTGAGTGGCCAGATTATTATGATCTGGCCACTCAGTGTATATGTGTGTGTGTGTGTGTGTGAGAGGCCTGGTGCATGAATTCGTGCATGGGTGGGGTCCGGCCAGCCTGGCCAGGGGGAGGGGACATGGGCGGTTGGCCAGCCTGCCTGCTGGTCGAACTCCTGGTCGAGGGGACAATTCGCATATTAGCCTTTTATTATATAGGATATACACTGAGTGGCCAGATGATGATGCGTTCAGAGATCATCATCATCTGGCCACTCAGTGTATATGCTGTCTACAAGAGACCCACCTCCGAAAGACAGACACACACAGACTAAAAAAGAAAAGGGATAGAAAAGGCTACTTCATACAAATGGGAAGTTTTTAAAAAGCTGGGTAGTAATACTTGCATCAGACACAATAGACTTTAAAACAAAGGCTATCAGCGGAGGAAACGGACACTGGATTTGCACTGGGGTGCAGGAAGGGGGAGGGAAGTTCCATTCCTGGACCGCTGTGGAGGCGTATTTCAAGGAACAGCCCCCCGGGGCCCATTGCTCAGTGTAGAGGGGCAGCTCCTGGCAGGAGCAAGCCTGGGGGCCTCAGCAAGGGCCCCCCTGCACCCCCCCCCGGGCCCTGTGGGGAGTAGAGAGCACATGGGGTGGGTTTCCTAACAAGCTCCTCCCTGCCTTGGGAGGCCTTGGGGTTGGGTGGGAGAGGGCGGGACTACTAGGTAATTCGCACACCATGGTAACGCCTGCTTTGTAATCTGTGATCAATGGCTCTACAGCACCACCCCTGAGCTAAATATCAATATTCTTATTATCTTAACTAGAGGCCCGATGCATGAAGATTCGTGCAAAAATGGGCTTTCCTTCCCCTGGCTGCCGGCACCGCCTTCACTTCAGCCGGAGCCACCTTTCCGCTTTCCCACACTGCCCAGAGGCCCGAAGCTGCTGGGCGGTGCGGGACGCCCCCGGCCGCTCGGTTCTTGCATATGCAAATTAACCCGCCATCTTTGTTGGGTTGATTTGCATATTCATTCCCAATTTGCTGGTGGGCATCACGAAGGTACGGTCAATTTGCATCTTTCTCTTTTATTAGTGTAGATTAGGATGCAAGAGAAAGGGCTTCAGATTTTCTCCTTGGGAGGTGGGAGCATGTAGAAGAGAGTGTAAGGGGGATATATGGTGATGGAAGGAGACTTGACTTGGGTGGTGAACAAACAAAATACAATATACAGATGGTGTGTCATACATTCCACACCTAAAACCTACATAATCTTATTAACCATTGTCACCCCAATAAATTCAATTTTAAAAAAGAAACACTAACATGGAAAAACAATCTCCTTGAATCTGTTACGTTGCCCGGACGGTGCTGGAGTGGGCCATCGTTACGCCCCTCGTCCCGGATTTCCTGCGTTCATTGATTTATTTTTTAAAATATATTTTGATTGAGTTCAGAGAGGAAGGGAGAAGGAGATAGAAACATCGACGATGAGAGAGAATCATCGATCGGCTGTCTTCTGCACACCACTCTCCCCCCCCCCCCCCATCAGAGGTCGAGCCCACAACCCGGGCATGTGCCCTGACCGGGAATCGAACCGTGACCTCCTGGTTCATAGGTCGGCGCTCAACTCCTAAGCCACGCTGGCCGGGCTGGATTTCCTGCGTCCTCCTCACACGCTCTCTGGGCCCGGGGTTCCGTTTGCTGCCCGAAGACGAGGGGCGAGAACCACACTGCACACCCTTCCGATCAGCGGAGGCGGCAGGACCGGGCACTTGTGAAAAGACCTCAGCAAGCGAGGCCGGGCCTACCTCCCCGGGGCGTGGAGCTCCACCGCTGAGCGTCCTGCTTCTTCCCAAGGACGTGGGCCGAGGCCGGGGCGGCGGCTCCCACGTGGACGGGGCAGCGCTGGGATCATCCTGCCCAGAAACAGAAAGTCGGTCCCTAATCCCAGAGGGACGTGGCCGTGGTGCTCGCGTCTCTCTGTGCTGACCTCAGGCCAGGAGGGTGGCTTTGCCAAGCTCACCGCAGACGCCGAAGAAGTGGACCCTTCTAGATTGTTCCTTCTGATTCCAGCCCCCTTGACGACCCTGTGCAAAATGTGTCTGACTCGCTTCCACGACGGGGGCTGCACCAATATCGGCGGAGTGCCTCGCCGTGCCATCCCTGGGGGCAGGGCAGCGGCCAGGACAGACAAGCTCCAGGCGGTTGTGGTGCCGCCCGCCCGCCCGGGGAACCGCGTCCACCTGCTCCTGTTGCCGGGGCAGCTCGGCTCGCTGCCTTCCACCCCTCCCGCACGCTCCCCGCAGGGCCTGAGCCCCACCCAGCCTGCAGCTATCAGGCAGGGTAGCCCTAGCCCCGCTCCATCTCAAAGGGAGGACTGCCCGACCCTGGCCGGTGTGGCTCAGTGGATAGTGTCAGCCTGTGGACCAAAAGGTCCCGGGTTTGATTCCCGGTCAAGGGCACAAGCCTGGGTTGCAGGCTCCATCCCCAGTGTGGGGCGTGCAGGAGGCAGCCGATCCATGATTCTCTCTCATCATGGATGTCTCTCTCTCTGTCCCTCTCCCTTCCTCTCTGACATCCATAAAGATATATATTTTTTTTAAAGGTGGGATTTCCTGGCAGGGACAGAGGGTCTCTGTAGAAATGGAGGGAGCTGTTGCAAGTTGTCTTTTCTGAATTCCTTGAAACAGGAGGGACTCCTCCCTGCTGTCCCTCGCCTTGGTGGATCCCAGCTGACACATAGGCCAGGCACTGCTGCACGTGGGGTTGAAGGGTGAGAGCCGTGGCCCGTCAGGGGGTGCAGGGGGGGCCCACGCTGACACAGCGCCGGCCACATCCCATCTCCGCTGACACAGCGCCGGCCACATCCCATCTCCGCTGACACAGCGCCGGCCACATCCCATCTCCGCTGACACAGCGCCGGCCACATCCCATCTCCGGCTGGGATGGCGGAGGCCTGCTCTCTGGTGCGGCTGAGACTTTCCTCGCGCGAAGGGAGAGAGGCCTTGAGCCCCTTCAGAGCTTCTCAGCCGAAAGGGGGAGATGGCCGTTTAACGGGGGGGGGCACACGGGCTGGGTACAGGGCCCAGCAAAACTGCTCCGCCGAGTGGATTCTCGGAAGCACGCCCGCGGCCTGAGAGATGGGGTGGGTGAGCTGTCGCAGGGATCAAACTGTGGGTGCCAAGGGCTGTGGTTCAGAGGAGGGCACTGGGCATGGGGGGGCTGGGTCGGAGTGTCATGGGGACTTGGTGACGGGTGGACGAGAGGGGAGAGTCAGAGGGTTCCAGGGACTGAGTATGGGAACTAGGAGGTCAGCAGGGTCACGGTCCGGAAACAGGGCCCTGGATTTGGTGCAGGAAGCCGGGGGAGCCAACACCAGGGGTTCCCCGCCAGGAAGTCCCATTTCTGTACCCCTGTTCCCGGAACAGCCCCCCGGGGCCCAATGTTCGGATTAGGGGGGGCAGCTCTCGGCAGGAGCAAACCTCGGGGCCTCAGCAAGCCCCCCCGGACTCCCGCAAGGTCCTGTGGGGAATGGAGGGCACCTAGACTGGGTCTCCTAGCAGGCCCTCCCCCCACCCCCACGTAGGCTTGGGTGGGAGAGGTCAGGAGGAGGGCCTCTCCCCCAGGGCTCAGGCCGGGCCGGTGGTCTCGGGGGCTGATGGCCTTCCCCCCCCCTACAGGCGTCATGTGGCTGGAAATTCTCCTCGCCTCGGTGCTGGGCCTCGTCATCTACTGGTTCGCCTCCCGGGACAAGGAGGACACACTGCCGCTCGGAGATGGGTGGTGGGGGCCGGGGGCCAGGCCCACAGCCCCGGAGGACGAGAGCATCCGGCCTTTCAAGGTGGAAACGTCGGACGAGGAGATCAACGTAAGGCCCCTCTTTCCGGGCAGGGCTGAGCCGAGGGAGACAGGGAACCCCCCCCCCCCGCCCCATTTTCCTGAGACTGGGGAGGGGGCCGGGCGGGGGAAAGGGCCACGAGTGCCCGGGTGGGAGAGGGGGCGCCCGCTGGACCCAGTTTCGTGTCTCACCTCCTTTGTGGCCATTTGGAACCCGGGAGGAGCTTAAAGGAGAAAGCGAGCGGGTTGTGGTCAGGCCCCGGGCGGAGAGCAGGCCACGGTGACCTCAGACGCTGAAGCACAGAGAACCTGCTGCGGGGCCAGCGCTGGTGAAGCACCTACTGTGTGCCAGCCACTCCCGGTCCAGGCCAGGCCCCGCAGCCCTCCCGTGGGGTGAGGGCTTTGTTCTCAGCGCAGAGCTGCAGAAACTGAAGCTCAGAGAGGGGAAGCAGTTCATCCCAGGTGATGATCGCTTGAAGGATTGGGCCCGAGATCTGCCCAGCTGTAAAGCCTCCTCCGTCTCCACACAGGCTGGAGGCAGGAAGGATGTGACCAGCGGGATGGGCGGATCCGGGAGGCGGGCCCCAGCAGCCCCACGAGGGTGGGTGGGGCCTGGGATGTCCCCACCCATTTTTGCTTTCCTTCTGGGGGTCTGGGAGCACCTACTGTGCGCTGGCGCTATGCTGGGTGCTTGGAAGACAGAGAGATTCTTCCCTCACCTAGCTCAGAGTTCAGTCGTCGAGGAAAGAAATGCGCAGAGAGAAAAGTTAACTAAAATCAGGTTAAAAGGGATAAATGCCGT
Source organism: Eptesicus fuscus (assembly GCF_027574615.1). NCBI lineage: Eukaryota > Metazoa > Chordata > Mammalia > Chiroptera > Vespertilionidae > Eptesicus > Eptesicus fuscus. The sequence goes on along the minus strand of NC_072496.1, from coordinate 6,070,589 downwards.
CAGACGTGCCGAGAAAAACGTCACAGGAGTTCTGAGAAAGGAGGGATTGTTGAAAAGCAGAAACCAGGCCGCCCCCGGGCGAAGGCGGCTGCAGCTCCTTGGAGCACCTGATAGGCCGAGCCCTGAGGATAGCTCCTTTAGTGCCGTGGTCGGCAAACCACGGCTCGCGAGCCACATGCGGCTCTTCGGCCCCTTGAGTGTGGCTCTTCCACAAAACACCACGGCCTGGGCGCGTCTATGTTGAAGAAGTGGCGTTAGAAGAAGTTTAAGTTTAAAACATGTGGCTCTCCAAAGAAATTTCAATCGTTGTGCTGTTGATATTTGGCTCCGTGGACTGACGAGTTTGCCGACCACTGCTTTAGCGGGAGCCTAACTTTCCAAAATCTGTTTGGGGGTGACCTCCAAGAACTCTGAGCTTGGAGGGGGACACCCCGGAAAGACTCCATCAGCTAAACGAACTCCCCCCAGCCGGGGCTGGTGTCTTGGTCCGATGGACGCCCATCAGACTTGAGCCCTCTTTTATCCCAACTCAGTTATAATACATTAATTATTCGGTGCTGTATATCAGAGTGGGTGAACCACACAGCTCATGGGACAAACCCCTCCTGCCACCTGATTTTATACAGCCCCCATGCTAAGAATCGTTTTTATCTTTTTTTTAAAGATGCTTTTTTATTTTTTTTAAAATATATTTTATTGATTTCAGAGAGGAAGGGAGAGAGAGAGAGAGAAACATCCATGATGGGAGAGAATCATGGATCGGCTGCCTCCTGCAGGCCCCACACTGGGGATCGAGCCCACAACCCGGACATGTGCCCTGACCGGGAATCGAACTGTGACCTCCTGGTTCATAGGTCGACACTTAACCACTGAGCCACGCCAGCCAGGCAGTGTTTATATCTTTAAATGGTTGAAAACAATCAAAAGAAGGAGAATGTTTCATGGCGTGAAAATGATATGACATTCAGGTTCAGGTCCATAAATACAGTTTTGCTGGGACACAGCCTCACCCACTCCTCCACGTGCCGTCGTACATGGTGCTTTGAGGACAGAGTGGAGGAGCGGCAGGTGAGAAGCTTAAAATACTGGCTACCTGGCCCTCTACCGAAAAGGCTGGCCAGCCCCTGCACGCAGAAGCCTAGATCAACTAAAGATGCGTGTTGTTCATACATTTAAAAACTGAAAGATGAGAAATAAACCTGAAGTCAAAAGCGAGGAACATGGGCCCTCGCCGGTGTGGCTCAGTGGCTGAGTGTCAACCCGTGAACCAAGAGGTCACCGGTTCAGTTCCTGGTCAGGGCATAGCTCTCTATCCCGCTCCCTTCCTCTCGCTCTAAAAAAATCAATAAAAACTCATATATTTTAGCCCTGGCTCGTTTGGCTTAGTGGATAGAGCGTTGGCATGTGGACTGAAGGGTCCCGGGTTCTATTCCAGTCAAGGGCACATGCCCAGGTTGTGGGCTCCATCCCCAGTGTGGGGCGTGCAGGAGGCAGCCGATCCATGATTCTCTCTCATCACTGGTGTTTCTCTCTCTCTCTCCCTCTCCCTTTCTCTCTGAAATCAATAAAAATATATTTTTTTTAAAAATAAGGGAAGAACATGAGCTTTAGGAACAGCCACTGTGATGGGATACACGGAGGTGTCTTCTGGGTTACACCGGACACCCCAGAGCGAAAGGCCAGGCCAGTGGCCTCCGCACCCTCTGGCTTTGCCTCTGCGGGAGCGTAGGGCTTGCTCTGTCCTCGGGGAACACACCTCCTCTGTGCTCTGCCCACCCCACCCACCCCTCTCCCTGGGGCCCTCACTCTGCTCCAGGATTTGTACCGAAGGATCGAGAAGGTCCGTCTAACCCCGCCGCTGGAGGACAGCCGCTTCCATTATGGTTTCAACTCCAACTACCTGAAGAAAGTCCTCTCCTACTGGCGGGACGGATTCGACTGGAGGAAGCAGGTGGCCGTTCTCAACAGATACCCGCACTTCAAGACCAAGATCGAAGGTAAGTCTCCAACACGCCAGCGGGAGGGGGGGGGCGACGTCACGGGCGTGGCCTTCGCACACGCCTGACGTGACTCGGACGTGGCTGAGACCCAGGCCCCAGGGACTGGTCGTTGAGATGTTATTTCAAAGTTATCACAAGCCCTGTCCAGCTGGGCTCAGTGGATAGAGCATCGGCCTGCGGACCGAAGGGTCCCGGGTTCGATTCCGGTCAAGGGCATGTGCCTGGGTTGCAGGCTCGATCCCCAGTAGGGGGTGTGCAGGAGGCAGCTGATCAATGTTTCTCGCTCTCCCTTCCTCTCTGTAAAAAATCAATAAAATATATTTAAAAAATAAAAGTTATCACAAGATGCAGACATCATGCAGAACCCCGACAAATGCAACAGTTGGAGCCCAAGTTCCCACACCGTCCACCCAGCCCCCACGATGCTGAGCTGGCCGCCTCCCGTCCCTGGCCCCCCAGCCTGGGGCTGGTCCAAGGCCTCCCTCCTCCCCCTCTGCACGCTGCTGTCCTCCCTCATGTTCCCATCTCCTCAAGGTCTCCCAACCCTGCACTGACCTCTGTGCTCCAGGCTGCTCAAGGCTCAACCCCCCTCCGTGTTCTGTCCTCGTCCCCACTGACCTCACCGTTTCATCCTCCCTGGTCTGTGGTGAGCCTCTGGCTCCAGTCCCCGGCCTGGGCCTCCCACACCGACCCAGCTGGCTCTCCAGACTCCCAGCCCGTCCCAGCTCAGGCCCAAGGCCATGACCTCTCCCCGCACCCTCCCCTCACCACCCACCAGGCCCAGCACCCAGCAGCCTGGGCCTAGAGCAGCCTGCGGGCACCACAGGCCGATAGAGAAACCAGGAGAACATGTCCTCCTCGCAGGAGGAAATTCTGAAAATTCAAATACTTAAAACTGAAAAAGTACAGAAGGATACGCAGTGAAAACGAATCGCCCCCAGCCCAGGGACATCCGCTTCCAGGGAGAGCTGTGTACATGCAAGCACGTATGTCTATATGGGTTTTGTGCTTTTTTTTCTAATTTTATCCCCAAATGACAATGCGATCAAACTTGAATTAAAAATAACCTCCCATCCTGCAATGTGCCTCAAAGGAGGCAAGATTCCCAACTAAAATAAACCGGAGGATGGGGGTAACTTGAGCAGCATAGAAGGGTGGCCAGGATGTACGGCTCAGTGAAAAAAAATAAAATAAAATAAGGTTCCAAAATAGAATGTGTGTAGGGTTCTGTTTGGATTAAAGGGAGGGATGTTCTCTAAGCATTTTTTTAAAAAATATATTTTTGTTGATTTCAGAAAGGAAGGCAGGAGAGAGAGAGAGAGAGCGAGAGAGAGAGCAACATCAATGATGAGAGAGAAACATTGACCAGCTGCCTCCTGCACACTCCCTACTGGGGATGTGCCCGCAGCCAAGGTACATGCCCTTGACCGGAATTGAACCTGGGACCCTTCAGTCCGCAGGCCGACGCTCTATCCCTGAGCCAAACCGATCAGGGCTGTTTTCTGTTTTTACCCTAAATACGGGTTACTGGTGAAATGAAATAACTACAGAACATTAGCCAGGCAGGGCCGTCAGCTCCAGCCCCCGTGGTGGAGGTCCCAGGGGTGGACAGCGGCCTGGCCTTGTTTGCTGTGACCCCCACCCAGATGCTGCCCGGGCCCCTCGCTGGGGAAGGGGCTGCCCTCAAGGAACCCCTGGGAGCCAGGAATCCATCCGCCTGCCCCGGTCAGACGGGGTCCCCAGTGCCCAGCACTCGACCTTAAAAAAAAAAATCTCCGCTTACAAAATAAAATCATGCATTTAATATAGGTAGAAAATATGCCATTAAGATGCATTAAGTATGCACTTCATGGTGCAGAAAAATTAAGAGAGCACATGTAACCCCCAAAACAACATGAAAGCACTTGCCATTCTCCTGCTCAGAGAGAGTTGGGTAATGCCAAACGTTGGGCGCCATTTAGCACAGGTGGTCTTGATCCGGCATCTAGAAGGGTTCAGCAATCTGGAGAAGAGGCTGTGCATAAATTAAGTAAGAGTCCAGAGACGAAACATAATTTTGAAAGGCATTTGGGGGGGGAGCGGCAGGTGGGCAGAGGAGCTTGGCTGAAGAAACCAAGTTCTCCTTGTCTCAGGACCCCTTGCTTTTTATTAACACAATTTCTCCTAAGGCAAGGTGGGGAGATATACACATCAAAGGCCAGGGTTAGGTACAGAATCCATTGTCAGATTGGGGAATTGCCTTCCGCTGTTCAGGTGTCTGGCCAGCAGGAGGCAATAACATGTAGATTAAGATGCCCTGAGCTGTCTGGCAGCAAACAATCATCCCTTTCAGGTTTGGGGAAATGCCTTTCAGCCATTCCAGCAGGCGATAACATATGTGACTCAGCCCTTGTTGAGTCCCCACGTTCCATCAACCTTTCGATGAAACTCTTGCAATCATGACATGCTGGAACTGGCTTCCGGCAATTGGGGTTTTTTGTGGTTTTTTTTTTGTTTTTTTTACATTTTGGTAAGTTATCCTCCCAGACTTTACAATTCATACGCATGCAGAAGAAATGTGTGCAGACATAGGACTGTTTACAAAAACTGGACCAGACGTCCCCCACAGAGCAATATATCACGGACGGTGTCCTGTCGGATAAATACACGTCCATGCTGTCCTTTTAAACAGCGGTATTGCATTCCAGGGCGCTGCTGGACTTCAATCTATCCCTTACTCTGTGGCTAAGACACATGGGCATTTCCCCCGATACTTAAACTGCTAAACAAGTGTTCAGTGACCCTGCCAGGAGCCAGGAGCTGTTCTGGGAAATAACAGTGCGTGACCTCCTGGCCCTGGCTGGGCACTGGGGCCTCACCGAGTTCCCCTTCTCCCAGGAAGGCCGTGGAGGCTGAGCGAGGGCCATGCAGCTGGCAGTGCTGGTGGTTCCTGCTGTTACCACTGTGATCTGTACCCCGGGGTGGGGAGCTGAGGTGGCAGAACCCGCTGGCTGAGCTCCCCGGCTGCAGGGCCCTGGCCCCCTCGCCCCCCCCTCGCCCCCGCCCCCCCCCGTGACTGTGGTCTGCCCCGCCCCCAGGGCTGGACATACACTTCATCCACGTGAAGCCCCCGCAGCTGCCCCCCGGCCGCACCGCCAAGCCCTTGCTGATGGTGCACGGCTGGCCCGGCTGCTTCTACGAGTTCTACAACATCATCCCGCTCCTCACGGACCCCACGAGCCACGGCCTGAGCGACGAGCACGTGTTCGAAGTCATCTGCCCCTCCATTCCCGGCTACGGCTTCTCAGAGGCGTCCTCCAAGAAGGGTGGGTAGGGGCTGCTGGGGCCCAGGGGCCGCCCTCCCCCTCCACCCCCCCCACCCCCCCGTGGGGCCAGGCGTTCCCACCAGGGAGGAGGGGGCAGGGAGCCAGCGGGGAAGCTTCCTCCTGAGCGGGGAGGGGGGCGGGGCACGGAGGGAGGAAGGCAAAGGAGGGCACTGCCATCAGGGGAGGGCCCAGGCCTCTTCGCAGGGTCTGAGAAGTATGGTGGGCCTGACCGACGTGGCTCAGTGGTTGAGCGTTGACCTATGAACCAGGACAGTGGTCGGCAAACCGCGGCTCGCAAGCCACATGCGGCTCTTTGGCCCCTTGAGTTTTTAGCAAAGGCCAGCTTAGGAGGACCCTCATTAAGTTAATCACAGTGTACCTACCTATACAGTTTAAGTTTAAACAATGTGGCTCTCAAAAAGAAATGTCAATCGTTGTCCTGTTGATATTTGGCTCTGCTGACTAATGAGTTTGCCGACCACTGAACCAGGAGGTCACGGTTCGATTCCCCATCAGGGCACGTGCCCGAGTTGTGGGCTTGATCCCCAGTGCGGTGTGGGCCCCAGGATTCCTGCTCTCCTCCTGAGCTGCTCTTGGCTAGCCTGGGGCCAGGGGTGAGGAATTTCACAGGACATGGGGGTGACGGCTCCCTGACACGCTGTCACACACACCCCCGCCCCCCGTTTCCCACAACCAGGCCTGAACTCGGTGGCCACCGCCAGGATCTTCTATAAGCTGATGCTGCGGCTGGGATTCCAGGAGTTCTATGCCCAAGGCGGGGACTGGGGGTCCCTGATCTGCACCAACATAGCGCAGCTGGTGCCCAGGTGAGGGCCCTTTGGGGGCGTGTGAGCATGCGTGTGTGGTGTGGGCACGGCACCTACCCGCCGGCCGTCTGTGCAGCCGGCGGGGAGGCTCACGCTGCCCCCCTCCCACCCCCGATGGGGACACGGTGTGGAGCCTTGGAGGGTGCTGGGATGCTGAGCCCGGGGAGGGGGGTTCCCTGGCGCCCAGCTGCACCCGGGCACTGGGGACACCGTCCGACTAGGGTTGGTGACGCCGGGCCAGGTGCCCAGGCAGAGAGGGCAAGGTCAGGGAATAGGCCTTCCTGACGGACCGAATGCCGAAGCAGAACTTTCTAGAGACTCTGTATCTTCTCGCCAACCCGCCCCCGGCGTCCTCTCCCTCCTCTGCCTCTCCCCTCCCCGCCGCCCCCGACACCCGCCGAGCCTCACCGGCCCCTCTCCGCCCGCAGCCACGTGAAAGGCCTGCACCTGAACATGGCCTTCGTGCTGAGGAACTTCCACACCCTGACCCTGTTCCTGGGGCCGCGTTTCCGGAAGCTTTTCGGCTACACCGAGCGGGACACGGAGCTCATGTACCCCTTGAAGGAGAAGATGTTCTACAGCCTCATCAGGGAGAGCGGCTACATGCACATCCAGTGCACCAAGCCCGACACCGTGGGTGCGTGCCGAGGGGGGCGGGGGGGGGCGGGGGGAGGCAGTTTACATCCATTCCATCCGGGAGGGCTCCCGACCAGGGGACCCCCAGCACCCCCAGGGGCCCTGCTCACAGGTGACAGCCTCTTGGAGGAACTCGGAGCCCTTCTGACCCTTACACTGCAGTTTGCCATAGCAGCGAGCGAGGTGATGGGTCGCCATCCAACTCCCGAACATTCCCCTTGAGCAGCTGTCATATTCCTGGGGGCTTTGACTCCTGATCCCTCCACCCCTGAGGGATGGAGAGCGGTGGGGGGTGGAGGGGTGCGGGGGGAGGAAGTCTGGGGGGGGGGCAGAGGAAGGGGGTGCCCCAGGGCACAGAAGAGGGGGGTCCCCCATGACACCAGGGGAGGACCCAGCAACTCTTTCTGCCGCCAGGATCCTGTTCAAGGATCATTAGGAAAAAAGACTGAGACATTCAAAAGGTAAGGTCCTACAGGGAACACAGGTTACAGGATTTCCTTCACTCGCCGATGGATAAAGGAACCAGCAGAATGTAAACCGGCACGACGCACAGGCAGTTAGGAACCCTGACGTTAAGGGGCTAGCGCCGTGGCCGGCAAACCGCGGCTCACGAGCCACATGCGGCTCTTTGGCCCCTTGAGTGTGGCTCTTCCACAAAATACCACGGCCTGGGCGAGTCTATGTTGAAGAAGTGGCGTTAGAAGGAGTTCAAGTTTAAAAAATGTGGCTCTCCAAAGAAATTTCAGTCGTTGTCCTGTTGATAGTTGGCTCTGTGGACTGATGAGGTTGCCGAGCACTGGAGTGGGCGCAGAGCGTCCGCATCCACCGTAATCGCCACTTACACCCCCACTGGCTTCCCCATGAACAAGCATCGCTGGCGTGACGCCCCGTCTTCTGCCGTTTACAGCGCTCTGAACCCGCTCTGAGACCGGGGAAGAGGGGACCCCAGAGAGTCCCCTAACCCTGGGAGCGCCCGCTAGGTGACTCCCCGAACCCCACTCAGACAGCACCCACTTCGGAGTCCCAGATAGCTTTCCGGGCAGCCCCGTGCCCCACGCACGCCAAGCCGCTCACAGAGAGAACAGCGCTTCCTTCATAAAACCGGTTCTCCCGTGAGGATACAAACGTGACCACACTCGTCGGCAAAACATCGAAGGACGAGAAAAGCGCAAAACAGAAACGACCGTCCCCTGTCACCACCCACACCCCACACCCCGGCCCCCCCCCGCCCCCGCTCCCGGCCCCAGCCCTCAGGGGAACTCGCTGACATTGTGGTTGATGAATTTCCACAAGCGGAGCTCACCCATCCATGTAACATGACAGAAGGCGACCCGCCAGCCAGCCAGATGCCCCACCCCCTTTTCCAGGCGGTCTTACCCCCCCCCCCACCCCACCTCCCCGGGCTCAGGACAACACCTCCCGACCTGGGACAGACAGACCCTCCCGACCTGGGACAGACAGACCCTCCCGACCTGGGACAGACAGACCCGCTTTGCCCGTGCTGGTCCTGTTTATACGAAGTGGAATTCTAGAGCCGGCGCCTCTTCTAAGTCTGGCTTCTTTGCTGAACGTTACGTTTGGGGGACCCCCATGCGGGAGTCCCAGCCACGGGCCGTGCCTGCCCAGCATCATTTCAGCTTGTGGGCGGATCAGTATTTCCTTGTGACTGATCCCCAGTGTTGGACGTGTAGATTGTTGCTCATATTTGTACTCATCATAGCATAATTAAAACAAAAAAACAAACACCCCCTTTTAAAAACCAGCATTCATACACTGGAGCTCACAATACCCAGTCCTAGACCCTTCTGTCCGAAGGAAGCTGCCCGGACGGGGTGAGGGTCCCCCCGAGGCCGCGGGGAGGTGCTGCCCCTTCCATCAGACATGCGGACCCCGAGGCGAGGGTGAAGGAACAAGGGGCAGGCGCACCCCGAGCGCCAGGGCACAGCCGGGCCCCACCACGGGCTCCCTGGGGCCCGGCCTGAGCCCCTCGCGCCCCTTCCCCCGCAGGCTGCGCCCTCAATGACTCCCCCGTGGGGCTGGCTGCCTACATTCTAGAAAAGTTCTCCACCTGGACCAACTCCGACTTCCGGGACCTGGAGGACGGCGGCCTGGAGAAGTAAGAGAACGTGACCCCCTCACCCCCACCCCCGGTCCCAGCACCCCTTCCTCACCCATCACCTCCTCTCCATCCTCACTGTGCGGGGCACCGAGCCCCGAGTCGGGATCCAGCAGAGAAGGGCCTGGGGGGGCAGCTGCTCCAGGGACCTGGGTGTCCTCACAGGCAGGAGGGCAGAGGCTGAGGGTGGCACTGGGTGAGGGTGGGACCCTCTGAGGTGGCAGCTGGAATTGGAGAGCACGGGTTCCTGAGCGGACCAGGGGGTGCAGGGGGCGGAAGGCCACAGGGGAGGACACAGAAGGGGTGAGCGTCACGGAGGCTGGAGGGTGCGGGGTACAGTGGGTGGTCATTCCGGGGGTGAAGGGTGGAAGCTGGTGGGGTGGGTGATGGGGTGGGGAAAAGTGGGGGCCCAGAAGGCACAGCCAGTGGCCACCAGTGGACAGGGGAGGCCATGGAGGGCTCAGGGGGGCCCTGGACGCAGGGTGGGGTGAGGGAGCCCAGCACCAGGAGAGGGAGGGGCTTTCCGGGGTCCACAGACCACGTGCTCCAACAGAGAGAGCCCAGTTCTGTCTCCTCCTGGAGCGGGGGGCAGTCCCAGGCTGGAGAACAAAAGGGGTGTCTCATGCGGAGTGGGGGATCTCTGCAGGGCCCAGGGCTCCCACCTGGGGGGACCCAAGTTTGGCAGGAGGCACGTGAGCAAGCTGGGGGCTGGTGAATAAAAATGCCCCAGGAGCCCGGCGGGCGTGGCTCAGTGGTTGAGCGTTGACCTTTGAACCAGGAGGTCACGGTTCGATTCCCGGTCAGGACACATGCCCGGGTTGCAGGCTCCATCCCCAGTGTGGGGTGTGCAGGAGGCAGCCGATCAATGATTCTCTCTCATCACTGATGTCTCTCTCTCTCTCTCTCCCTCCCTCCCTTCCTCTCTAAAAATGAATAAAAATATATTTAACAACAAAATGCCCAGAACTGCTGGTTCTGCCCTCCTGCTCCTAGGGCCAGACTGGGCAGGTCCCGGGCTCTGAGGGGTGCCTGGAGGCGGGGTCTGCCGAGGGCCTGGCAGGGGCACTGCCATCTGAGGATGGTGCGGGGCGGCCTGTACTGAGGACACAGGAGTGGGGGTGCAGCGTCCTGCCGCAGGCCCCTGGACCCCTGCTGGTGACCGGCTCAGGGCTCTGGGCTCAGGGACCTCCTGGGTGGAAACTCAGGGGGCGAGTGGGGGAGGGACGGGCTGACACCCCCCAGGAGGACGGTGAGAACCAGCTAGCCGGCCCCACACGTGGTGGGCACTCCGCATGCATCCCCTGCCATCGTGGTAGCCGGTGACGCTGGCCTGCCCGTGGCGTGGGGACCCCGCCCCCACCTTGCAGGGAGGCCCGAGGAAGGAAGCCGGGCGGGCATGGGGCCTGGCATCGCTCGCAGCCGAGCGGGGCAGCCCCTGTGTGTGGAGCTGAGGGTGCCTCCCTCTGCCTCCCCAGGAAGTTCTCCCTGGACAGCCTGCTGACCGTCATCATGATCTACTGGACAACAGGCACCATCGCCTCCTCCCAGCGCTTCTACAAGGAGAACATGGGGCACAGCTTCCTGAGCGACCGGCACCAGCGGTGAGCCTCCTGGGGGGCCTCCAGGCAGGGGGAGGGGGAGGGGGAGGGCCTGCTCTTGAACTCAGGAAAGGAAAGGACAGGCTGGCCTGCGGGGCCCTGGGCGGGGAGGGCGAGGCGGGGTGTCCGGGGAATCCCTCGGCCTTTAGAATCGGGGCCCAGAGGGAGCCCGGGGTTCCCAGGACCAGGGTGCTGGGATGGCCACATCCCCCTTTCCTAATCTCATGGAGGACCCTGGGGGCAGCAAAGGGGGTGGGGACAAGGTGGGGAGAGGCTGTCCCACCCACTCTCCAGCCTGGGCAGCCCTTCCAGAAAAGAGGGTTCTTAGTGGATCGGAATCGGGGGGGGGGGGTGGCTTATGACACCCCCGTGAGCCCCCAGCTGCGGGGACAGGCTGCCGCCGAGCCTGCCCCTCAGTGGGATCCCTGTCCCCACCAGGATGAAGGCCTATGTGCCCACGGGCTTCGCGGCCTTCCCGTGTGAGTTAATGCACGTCCCGGAGAAGTGGGTGAGGTTCAAGTACCCGAAGCTCGTCTCCTACTCCTACATGGCCCGCGGCGGCCACTTTGCCGCCTTCGAGGAGCCGGAGCTGCTGGCCCGGGACATCTGCAAGTTCGTGGGGCTGGTGGAGCGGCAGTGACCGCCGGGGGCAGCGCCCGCCTGGGGGTGCGCCCTCGCGGACACCTGCCCTTTTCCTGCAAGGCCACCCCCACCCCCCCCACCCCCCCCCCCACCCCCTGGCCGCCCAGCGCCAGCTCCCCTCCGGGAGGCGGCCTCGACCCCTCTTTTCCGAGGAATGGGCTTGCTTCGGCCCCCTGCCCACCCGGACCCCCACGCGCACCGCCTCCTCGTGCACATCCCTGCACGCACACCGCCTCCCCCACGCACACCGCCTCCTCGCGCAGGCCCCGCACACGGTACGCAGCACGGCTTTGAGAATAAACCATTTTACTTCTAAGAGTGGCTGGGACCGAGTGACCTGCACGTGCCCCGACCGCACTCGGGGCTCCCCTTCGAGCAGAGCCGCCAGGGCTGCAGCCTGGGCCGGGGAGGGGATGCCATCCCCCTGGCCGGGAGGGCAGGACGCCCTGCGGGGGCACCAGGACTCCGCTCCATCCCCTTCTGGTGCCCGGGCAGCTCAGAGCAGAGGCCGAGGGGCTGAGTGACGGGAGGGGGGCAGAGGGGGGGCAGGGTCCGCACAGGTGCCCCAGATCCCACCTGGCAACCTGGCCGGGCCCACCTCTGGGGATGGAGGCGGCCGCCCTGGCTCTGCCCACCACCTGCGCCCACCTGTGACTCTGGCGCCCCCTGGAGGCAGTAGGAAGGCGGTGTCTCCAGCAAGTGCCCAAATTCTCTCTCAGCCCTGGGATCCCTGGGGGTGGGGGGGGGGGGGGGGTAACACACTACCCATCCTTGCTGCCTCGGCCACAGCCCTGCACCGGGCCCAGACTCCCCTCCCCTGTCACTGTCCTCCCGTGACTCCCAGGAGGCCCTGAGCACGCCTCCCCCGCCCCCCACGAGGAGGGAGCAGACAGGAGGCGGCGAGGACTGGAGACCGAGCCCACGCAGAGCCCACGCACCGGCCCTGAGAGGCGGACGGGCGGACCTCACCATCTGGCTGAACGGGCACTTTATTAGGGTTCGCGCTGTCCCTGGCTGCCGTGGTGACCCTGGCCCGGCCACAGCCTCACCGGCAACATGATACAGAGACAGAGAACCAGAGCGGGGCGCAGCGTGTGGGCAGCTCCCCGCGGCTCACGCCGGGGGGGGCAGGGCCGGTGCCCGGCTGACTGCAGAGAGGGGGTTCCGGAATGACCCCATCTCAGGCTCTCTGGGTATCCGCGGGGCGCACGTGTGCCCAGAGGGGCGTGGTGCGTGCTCAGAGTGAGGTCTTCCATCGTCCCCTCTGCCTGTTCCCTGAGAGCCACCACCAGGGCCTGGAGGGACACCGTTCCAACACGTGATCTCGCTACGAGGCACGGGGACATCGTCCAGCGACAGAGCTGGACGCCGCGGAAGGGACGGGCCATGAGCAGGGCCCCAGACCCACCAGCAAGGGTCGGGGTTGCACCTGGTCCGGCCCCAAACCCCTCAGCCAAGGGCTGGAGCCCCCTCCCGGCTGGTCTCATGTGTTCGGAGCAGCGGGGGGCGGGGGGGAGGCGCTTCAAAACGTGGACGGACGTCCTGGACGTGACTGGGGTCCATGTCAAGCTACGTCTCCGCCGGCGTCTCCTCACCTCCGGGCCCCGCGCCGGGCCCTGCCCAGCCCCGCCGCGCTCCGGCCCTCAGGCCTCCTGCGGGGCCGCCGCCTCCACGCTGTCCGCGGGGCTCGGGGCCGGGCCCTGCCCCGCGACGGTCCCGCTGATGTTGCGGACGGCGCCGTAGGTCTGCTGCAGCTGTGGGGACAGAGCTGTTCTCTCCGAGGCCATGCCGTTCAGAATCCGGGGCACGTAGGGCTGCCGACAGAGGGGGGCGTTAGTGCTCGGCTGGGGCGGGCACGAGACGCTGCACCCCGATCCTCCTTCACTGTCCCCCCTCCTCCCAGCCGGAGGGGGCCCAATGCTCATGGGGGACACATAAAGAAACAACACCAAGCCCTGGCTGGTGTGGCTCAGTGGGTAGAGCGTCGGCCTGCAGACTGAAGGGTCCCGGGGACATGCCCAGGCTGCGGGTTCGATCCCCAGTGCGGGGCGTGCAGGAGGCAGCTGATCCATGATTCTCTCTCATCGTCAATGTTTCTATCTCTCTCCCTCTCCCTTCCTCTCTGAAATCAATAAAAAAAAAAGAAAAGAAAAGAAATAGCCAAAACCGGTTTGGCTCAGTGGATAGAGCGTCGGCCTGCGGACTGAAGGGTCCCAGGTTCGATTCCGGTCAAGGGCATGTACCTTGGTTGCGGGCACATCCCCAGTAGAGGGTGTGCAGGAGGCAGCTGATCGATGATTCTCTCTCATCGATGTTTCTAACTCTCTATCCCTCTCTCTTCCTCTCTGTAAAAAAAATTAATAAAATATATTTAAAAAAAAGAAAAAAGAAAGGAAGAACATTAATTTAGGACATCAGGACCCAACACGTGCCAACTGCAGAGTTTCCGAGAAGCCAGAGCAAAACAGAAAATGCCGTCAACTGCACGGTTCTCACGATCACCAGGAAGGAGGACACACGCCCGCCATTCCTCAGAGGAAACGGCGGTTCCCGGCGCGGGATCCCCGGGGATGTCCCGCGTCACACTGGACACGGAACCGCACAGGATAGGCCTAGGAGCTGCCAGTGGGACCCTGGAGAGCGAATCCGTGGTGGCTACTTCCCTTCCCCGTCCCCGACCCCGCGGCACAGCCCTGCTCTGCTCTGCCCCTCCCCAGACCCAGGCTGACAACGAGGGATTTCCTGCCTTGGCCGGTGTGCTCAGTGGTTAGAGCGTCGGCCTTCCCATTTGAGGGTCGCAGGTTCGATTCCCGATCGAGGGCAGGTACCTGGGTTTCAGGCTCCTTCCCTGTCCCTCACCCCCATCCGTTCGGTCGGGGTTCTTGCGGGAGGCAACCAATCGACGTGTCTGTCTCACATCGATGTTTCCCTCCCCCTCCCTCCCCCCTTCTCCCTTTCCCTCTCTCTAAAAATCAATGGAAAAAAATATGCTAGGATGAGAACTAAAAAAAAAAAAAGAAAGAAATAAAAAGGCATGAGGGCCGTCCATCATCCATCTGCCCCGCCTCCTCCCGGGTCTGGCGGGCACAGCCACAGGTGTGTCTCTGGGGCAGGCGTCTCCCCAGAACCTTCCCTGGGGCCGCTCCAAAGACAGACACTGATAAGAGGGCCTGGCACCTGGGAGGCAGCCGCTGGAAAGAACAGAGCTGAGAGGGGCCGCTGCCCCCCGTCCCCCTCTCCCCGCCCTGTCAGGGGGCAGTGGTCACGGCTCTGGGGTCCCGTGTCCCAGCCCCATCCAGGAGCAGGCAGACCCAGAAGGAAAGGAAAGCGTCTCGCCGGTGCCCGCACGCAGCAGGAACTCCACGGGGAGCCGGTCTGGGCAGCGTGGGGGACCCACCGGGCAGGGGCTGCTGGAACGCTGGGGATCGGCTTCACCAAACCACAGGGCCCGGCAAGGGAGCCGGCTCTCCAGGCATTAAATATGCAGAGGAGGAAAGTGAGCCGGAAGCCGACACCCGAGGGGATGGGCGCACATCCCAGCAAAACAAACTCTCGCCTCCTCTCGTGGGGGATGCGGCTGCACAGACCCAAGTTACAGCCCCAGAGGCCCCTGGGACGCCGTCTCAGGTGACATGAATCCAGCCACCTGCCCCACGACACGGGATCGAGGGGCTTCCTTCTTAACGAGATGACGGGAGGGTGCCTGCCGGGCCCACGGGGCGGGGCTGGGTCCTGGGGAGCGCCGTGACTTACTGTGTACGGAGGGGGCACGTGGGCCAGGGCCTCGCTCCCTTTGTCAGCGGCCGACTCCTCCATCTGCAGGGAACAGCAGAAACTTTCCACGATTAGCAACAATGATCGTCCCGAACAACACCCTCCCAACAGGCCGACTATGAACACCCAGAATATCGGTGCCAGCTGGCTCCGGGCTCCCAGCGTCAGCCCCAGGGGGCATGGGGCGGGGGGCAGGGAGCAGGGGAGGGGGTGGGGAGGGAAGGCTCACATTGCACCCAGCTACCCATGCCTTTCGGGGGGAGGGGGGGTCAGTAAAAACCTGGGGAAGGTTGTTGATGTGTGAGAGGGAGGAGGAGGGGTGGAGGGTGGACCCACATCTCCGCCCAGGTCCTGGCTGGGTGGGGCGATGGGGTGGCGCCCTTTACCTTGTAGTTCAGAGGGCTGAGGTGCTTGAAGCAGCCGAAACAGGTGTAGCCCAGGCAGACCAGGATGGTGAGCAGCAGGACCAGGAAGTTAAACAGGGTGGCGGGGGCCGTCAGACCTGGGGACAGAGGGATGCGGCCTTAGAGGAGGAGGGAGAGAGGGCTGCCATTGACCCTCACCCTGCTGAGGAGGGGCCCACACCTGGGCAGGTGACCTCTCTCTGGGGCAGAAAATCCGCCCTCAAGCAGCTGGGACCCCCGGTGAGGGCATCTGCCAGCTTCCCGCTGGGTCAGGTCCTTGCAGCCTCTTGTGCGGGTGAGGCAGGTGGAGGCCCCCAGCAGACTCGGGCAGGCACACATCTCTCCTGCCTTTTCCTTTTTCCCAAGAGCGTTGGTTTTTCCCTCCGCCACGTCCCCAGGTGAGGTGTGAGGGGTCTGGACCCGCCTCCCCGTCCCCCACGGCAGATGAAGGGACCATCCCCTCTCAGCTGCCTGGGGCGGTCCACCTGGCCTTCACCCGTTACACTCAGCTGGGGCTAGCTCAGGTGGTCCAGCTGCACCCAGCCAGCCCTCACCCCGGGGGCCACATTCTGATTGGACACCCAGCCAGCCCTCACCCTGGGTGCCACATTCTGATTGGATAACCAGCCAGTCCTCACCCTAGGTGCCACATTCTGATTGGACACCCAGCCAGCCCTCACCTCGGGGGCCACATTCTGATTGGATACCCAGCCAGCCCTCCCTGGGGGCCACATTCTGATTGGACACCCAGCCAGCCCTCACCCCGGGGGCCACATTCTGATTGGACACCCAGCCAGCCCTCACCCTGGGTGCCACATTCTGATTGGACACCCAGCCAGTCCTCACCCTAGGTGCCACATTCTGATTGGACACCCAGCTAGTCCTCCCTGGGGGCCACATTCTGATTGGACACCCAGCCAACCTTCACCCTGGGTGCCACATTCTGATTGGACACCCAGCCAGCCCTCCCTGGGGGCCACATTCTGATTGGACACCCAGCCAACCTTCACCCTGGGGGCCACATTCTGATTGGACACCCAGCCAACCTTCACCCTGGGGGCCACATTCTGATTGGACACCCAGCTAGCCCTCCCTGGGTGCCACATTCTGATTGGACACCCAGCCAGCCCTCCCTGGGGGCCACATTCTGATTGGATACCCAACCAGCCCTCACCCCGGGGGCCACATTCTGATTGGACACCCAGCCAGCCCTCCCTGGGGGCCACATTCTGATTGGACACCCAGCCAACCTTCACCCTGGGTGCCACATTCTGATTGGACACCCAGCCAAGCCCTAACCCCGGGGGGATTTGATTGGATGTGTATGGGAATGTAAGACTGGGGGACAATTCTGATGGGACACCCAGCCAGCCCTCCCTGGGGGCCACATTCTGATTGGACACCCAGCCAACCTTCACCCTGGGGGACACATTCTGATGGGATACCCAGCCAGCCCTCCCTGGGGCCACATTCTGATGGGACACCCAGCCAGCCCTCCCTGGGGGCCACATTCTGATGGGACACCCAGCCAGCCCTCCCTGGGGGCCACATTCTGATTGGACACCCAGCCAGCCCTCCCTGGGGGCCACATTCTGATTGGACACCCAGCCAGCCCTCCCTGGGGGCCACATTCTGATGGGACACCCAGCCAGCCCTCCCTGGAGGCCACATTCTGATTGGACACCCAGCCAGCCCTCCCTGGGGGCCACATTCTGATTGGACACCCAGCCAGCCCTCCCTGGGGCCACACTGGGTCAGAAGGGGCCTCACCCAGGCGCAGGAAGGAGAAGAAGAAGAGCCAGAAGAGGCACAGGATGGGGGCGGCCAAGGCCTGGTTCACGGCCGCGAAGTGGATCCTCTTCTCCAGCTTGGCAGGGAGGTAGGCAAAGTAGAGGTTGTGCCGGTCCACCATGTGCTTGAGCAGGATGTAGATGAGGCCTGCAGAGGGGGGCTGTGAGCGGGGGCCCGGCGTGGCCACAGGGGCGGCTGTACATGGAACCCCAGGAACCAGAGGGGGGCAAAATGCATATCCTGGCTGCCAGTGTTCCTGGTCTCTCCCCTCCCTCCTCCCCCTCCCCTCCCCCTCCCCTCCTCCCCCTCCCCTCTTCCCTCTCCCCTCCCCGTTCCTGACTCCAGGAGTGGAAGTGTCTGTGACTCGGGGCCCACTGAAATTCCAGCATCGTTTTGGGGAAAGAGACTACTTTACACGCACAGACCCCCTCACACTGAGCACCCCCAGACCCCTCAATGCTCCCACCCTCCTTTCCTTCTCCCACCCAAGTGACCTCCTGCCCTGGGCCAATGGATGCTCAAGGGTCTTAAGGGGCATCATACTGCCTTTTATGTCAGGTTCTTCGACACTTTTTGGTTTTGCTTTTTTAAAAAATATGTTTTTATTGATTTCAGAGAGGAAAGGAGAGGGAGAGAGAGAGAGGAACATCAACGATTAGAGAGAATCGTGGATCGGCTGCCTCCTGCATGCCCCACCCTGGGGATCAAGCCCACAACCCAGGCCTGTGCCCTGACCGGGAATCGAACCGTGGCCTCCTGGTTCATAGGTCGACGCTCAACCACTGAGCCCCACTGGCCGGGCTGGTTTTGCTTTGTTTTGAGAGAGTAATCCTATACTTTAAAAATAGTACAGGAGAGCCAACAGGGAAAACTCCCACTTCCTCCTCCCCCCAGCCTCAGCTCGCACTGCCAACCGTCTCCTGGTGCTGGGTTTCCTTCTAGAGCCTTCCGCCTGTCGGCCCGTTCCCGATGTTTTATTTTAGTTGCCAGACCCTGGCCTTTAACGTCGAACCGTTCCACGTTCGAATCCTGACTCTACCCGTCACAGACAAGCATCGAGTGCTTCGTCTGTGAGGGGGACAGAAGCAAGGCCTGGCTGGTCGGATTGTGATCCCCCATGGCGGGTGTGAAGGTGACGGCCAGAGGGACAGCACGCACGAGAACCTCGATCGTTACCGCCTTAGTGTGTTCAAGAACCCGCCAGGAATAGAGTGGTCAGCCCAGCTGGTGTGGCTCAGTGGTTGAGCATCAACCTATGAACCAGGAGGTCACTGGTTCGATTCCCGGTCAGGGCACGTGCCTCAGGTTGCAGACTTGATCCCCAGTAGGGGGCTTGCAAGAGGCAGCCGATCAATGATTCCTTCATCATGGATGTTTCTATCTCCCTCTCCCTCTCCCTTCTTCTCTCCAAAATCAATAAAAACATATTTCTTAAAAAAAATAGGAGTGAAGTGGTCAGCTGGCGGAGAAGCTCAGACCAGAAGTACTGAGTGAGGCCACAGTTTGGAAGGCCAGGGGAAGGAATTCACGAGAAGTGAATTAAATTTGGTGGCACCCGTGGCTCCTTCACAGGGTGCGGCTCTTGTGGCTTCAAGAGGTCCTCTGTTTGTGGGGCCCCAGAATGCCCCGTGACGGCTGTCTTGGGGTGCCTGGTGGAGTCAGCCACCCACCCACCCTGGACCGGCCTCAGGGCCACTCACCGAACGGCGCGATGATGGGGCAGGTGATGCTGTAGGCCATGATGACGGAGAAGACGCACAGCATCCACGCGTACATGGCTCCGAACTCGAACTCGAAGGCCTGGTTCTGGGAGGAGGAGGAGGAGGAGGAAGAGAGGGAGGAGGAGGAGGAGGAGGAAGAGGAGGAGGAGGAGGAGAAGGAGGATGAGGAGGAGGAGATGAGGTACTGCCAGGCCTGCTCGGCCCCAAGCCCCTCAGATGGCTCCCGGTGGTGAGGGCAAACCGGGTGAGAAGGACTTTGGAAATGGGAGACTCACAGCTCCCCCACCTCGAGGTCCTTTTTCTTTTTAAAAAAAAATATTTTTTTAAATTGATTTCAGAGAAGAAGGGAGAGGAGAGATAACAACATCAATGGTGAGAATCATGGATCAGCTGCCTCCTGCACGCCCCCTTCTGGGGATCAAGCCGACAACCTGGGCATGTGCCGTGCCGGGGAATTGAACCGTGACCTCCTGGTTCATAGGTCAATGCTCAACCACTGAGCCACACCGGCCGGGCGTGAGGTCCTTTCCTCCCTCCACAAGCCTTCTCCAGCTTCACTTCGCGCACGCCCAGACCTCCACGGCGCAGTGCCTCATGCTTCCCTAGGGTCACCTCTGTCTTCATCGTGTCTCCCCAGCAGGCCCCCGAGCCCCCGGAGGGCCGTGACCCCTACGGACTCTGGCATCAGACGCCACGTCAGCTCTGCCCGTTCCGGCGTGCGTCCTGGGCTCCTAACCTGCCTGGGCTTAGGCTGTGCGTTTGCCAGGTAAGGCCCCAGCAGGGCCCGTCTCAGAGGGTTCTGTCCTCTCAGGGTGCCCACGGGCAAAGGAGAGTAAGAGAACCCACGTTACCCATGTGGGGGACAGTGCCAATGCCCCAAACGCCTTTGACAACTGTGATCATCTTAAGGGCTTGTGCACATGGATGCCCCCAAATATGTGACATGCTGGTGTGTGTGTGTGTGTGTGTGTGTGTGTGTGTGTGTGTGTAAGACCGGTTAAAATGTGAAAATCCAGTCGAAACCGGTTTGGCTCAGTGGATAGAGCGTCGGCCTGCGGACTGAAAGGTCCCAGGTTCGATTCTGGTCAAGGATATGTACCTTGTTTGCGGGCACATCCCCAGTGGGGGGTGTGCAAGAGGCAGCTGATCGATGTTTCTAACTCTATCCCTCTCTCTTCCTCTCTGTAAAAAATTAATAAAATATATTTTTTAAAAAAATGTGAAAATCCAGCTCTAGCTGGTGTGGTTCAGTGTACAGAGTGTCGGCCTGCAGACTGAAAGGTCCCAGGTTCGATTCCGGTCAAGGGCATGTACCTGGGTTGCGGGCACATCCCCAGTAGGGGGTGTTCAAGAGGCAGCTGATCGATGTTTCTCTCTCATTGATGTTTCTCTCTCTCCCTCTCCTTTCCTCTCTATAAAAAAATCAATAAAATATACTTCGAAAATAAATAAACAAAAATAAAAAGTGAAAACCCAGCCCTAGCTGGCATGGCTCAGTGGACAGAGCGTCGGCCTGCGGACTGAAGGGTCCCTGGTTCGACTCCAGTCAAGGGCACATGCCCAGGTTGCAGGCTCGATCCCCAGTAGAGGGCGTGCAGGAGGCAGCGGATCAATGATTCTCTCTCATCATTGATGCTTCTCTCTTACTCTCCCTCTCCCTTCCCCGAAAAATCAATTAAAAAAAAAATTTTTTTTAATGTAAAAATCCACACTCTCTCCTCCAGCCGGTGAGTCGGAGCGGACGGAGGTTTATGAAGACCTGTCCCTGGCAAGCAGGGCCTGGCCCTCCGCCCCCACAGGCGGCCTGGGCCCCGGTGAAAGGCACGTGGCAAAGTGCCCGGCACTGAGCAGGCGGCTGGGGAAGAGCCGAGTGGGGCAGCTCAAGGGTGTGTGTGTGGGGGGGAGCCGTGCCGCCCTCCGCGCCAGCCCGCACCTGCTTGACGTTCCTGCGGTCGGCGGTGGTCTTGGCCATGACCATGCGGAAGGTGTAGAGGATGAGGCCGGGCAGCCGCAGCAGCTCCATGCCGGTGCCGATGAAGGCCGAGGCGATGACGTAGTTCACGAAGAAGGCGCCCTGGTCCGGCAGGAAGACGCACCTGGGGACCCAGGCGGGGCGGGGGCCGAGTCAGACGAGCCGGGGCCCGAGGCCCCGGCAGGTGCCTGTGCAGCACCCACGTGTGCCAGGCACTGTGCCAGGCGCTGAGAGCGAAACAAAGCCCCTGCCCCTGCCCTGCCCTCACGGAGCTCACATCCCAGCGGGGGGGGCACCCACAGACACGCAAACACACGGATGCCGCGTGTGCGGGTGCGAGGAGAGAGCGGGCGGCGATGTTCCCGTGCTCGGCGGGCGTCAGAGAGCCTTCCCGAGAAGGGGATGTGCAGACAAGGTGGAGAGGGAGGGCCGCCCTGGCCGGTGTGGCTCAGTGGATAGAGCGTCGGCCTGCGGACCCAAGGGTCCCGGGTTTGATTCCGGTCAAGGGCATGTGCTTCGGCTGCAGGCTCCTCCCCGGCCCGGGCCCTGGTTGGGGCTCGTGCAGGAGGCAACCAATCGATGTGCTTCTCTCACATCGATGTTTCTGTCTTTCCCTCTCTCTTCCACTCTCTCCAAAAAAAAAAAAAAAACTATGGAAAAATATCCTCGGGTGAGGATTACAAAAAATATAATAGTAATAATTCACCCCTTACATGGTGATGGAAAACAAATAAAAGATAAAAAAAAGGAAATTGCAGCCAGCCTCACTATAAATATCTCTTTGGGAAAATCCGTCATGGGCCTAAGAGCCTATTTCAGGACCTAAAGTCCAATGCAGTAGGGGCTGAGGTCACGTCCCAGCTGCATCTCTTAACTCGCTGGGTAGCCTTGGGCAAGTTATTCAACATCTCGGGGCCTCAGTCTCCTCATCTGTAAAATGGGGACAACGACAGGACCCACTCCTCAGTGGCTGTGGAGGTGACACGAGACCCAGAACCCAGCATGCGGCGCGGTGCCTTCTTAAGTCATAAGCATCACTGCTGAGTGGGTGGGGTGCGAGCTGGGAATACGAACAAGGACCCACATCAGCCATCAGCTGAGCTCCGTTCTCCTGGCAAAGGTAACCCACAGCCCCGACAGTCGTTCTGGCTGCAACGTTAATTATTCCTCCCCCTCCTGCCCCCCGGCACCACGGGGGCCCAGCACCTCCTTCTCCCCGGCGGCTCAGGTCTCGGTAAGTAAGTCTCAGAGACAGAATGAGGCTGCGACTAATTGAGTCTCGGCCTAAAAAAGTGAACCGCATGTTTTGCACACAAACTGGGCCAGCTCCCCCGGTGCGGCCGAAGGCTCTGCCCCGCCTCCCCAGCAGGAACCGGGTCGGGGAGCCGGGAAGAGGCCCAGGCCCTGTGGTCTCCGGGAGGAAGTGGCCTGTTCCGACACGGGGACCACCCTCCCCGCAGGGCAGCCCGAGCCCCGTGGGGCATGTACTCGGGGCCGTGGCTCCGTCACCTCCTCGCGGCCGATACTCACTCCAGCCTGATGGAGGTGTCCGGGGAGGATTTGTCAAAGAGCCACCGGAAGAAAAAGTCCAGGCTGCAAGACAAACAGATCCCGTCAGAACCCACTTCCAACCGCCTCGCGATCACAGCACAGACGTCCCTTTTCTTCTTCTTCTAAAGACAGGCCGTTGCCAAAACCGGTTTGGCTCAGTGGATAGAGCGTCAGCCTTCGGACTGAGAGGTCCCAGGTTCGATTCCGGTCAAGGGCATGTACCTTGGTTTCGGGCACATCCCCAGTAGGGGGTGTGCAGGAGGCAGCTGATGGATGTTTCTCTCTCATCGATGTTTCTAACTCTCTATCCCTCTCCCTTCCTCTCTGTAAAAAATCAATAAAATATATATTTAAGATAAATAAATAAATAAAAATAAAGACAGGCCACATCTCCAGAGCCACACATGTCCTTCAAAATGCCGCTGACACCTGGCCGGTGTGGCTCAGTGGATAGAGCGTCGGCCTATGCAGACTCAAGGGTCACGGGTTCGATTCTGGTCAAGGGCACATGCCCGGGCTGCAGGCTCCATCCCCAGTACGGGGCGTGCAGGAGGCAGCCGATCAATGATTCCCTCTCATCACTGATCTTTCTTTTTTTTTTTTTTTTAAATATATTTTATTGATTTTTCACAGAGAGGAAGAGAGAGGGATAGACAGTTAGAAACATCGATGAGAGAGAAACATCGATCAGCTGCCTCTTGCACACCCCCTACTGGGGATGTGCCCGCAGCCCAGGTACATGCCCTTGACTGGAATCGAACCTGGGACCCTTGAGTCCGCAGGCCGACGCTCTATCCACTGAACCACACCGGTTTCGGCATCACTGATCTTTCTATCGCTTTCTTCTGTTCCCTTCCTCTCTGAAATCAATAAAAATTTTAAAAATAAATAATTAAAAAAAATAAATAAAATGCCGCTTACTACCGTGTGACGTACCAGGGCCTACTGTACCAGAAACTTCCTACCCGGAGAGAAACCAAGCCAGGATCAGACCCTCCCCCTAAGAGGACAGCCCTCGTGATAAATCTGTTTTCAAACGTAGAGAGATCCTGCCTCCAGGAGAATCAATGAGCAGCCCAATTGCCCTCCAAGAGCGTGTGACAGGCTTCCATGTTGTCAGGAATACGCATCCACTCCAAAACCATTTCCAGCCCAGCTGGTGTGGCTCAGTGGTTGAGAGCATCGGCCTATGAACCAGGAGGTCATAGTTCGAGTCCCAGGCAGGGCACATGCCAGGGTTGCAGGCATGATCCCCAGCAGGGGGCGTGCAGGAGGCAGCCACCAATGAGTCTCTCTCCCTCTGCCTTCCTCTCTGAAATCAATAAAAACGTTAAATATATATATACATAAAAATAAAGTGAGAAACAAGCATAATTATACATATATTTTTTAAAAGTTTCCATTCTCCGGGGGGCACGGTCCTCTCCAGCTACGACCCTGGTTCTGAATGGCGAGCAGGCGGCGGCCCCGTGTACCTGGTGAGGCCGAGGGAGGGCAGGATCAGCACCATGAAGATCAGGAAGATGTAGACCTTGGTCACCATGATCCGGTTTTCCCCGGACCTGCAGGAAGTCAGGAGTGAGCACTCCCAGGCCCCGTTGTCTCCGGGGCCCCCAGGAGGCCGTGTGCCCGCTGCCCTAGGGCACGGGGGCCAGCGCCCCCCGCACTCACTTGGTCCAGTGAGACTCCAGCAGCGTGGAGTAGTAGACAATGGTCGGCAGCAGGGCGGAGAAGGACCACAGGAGGAGGGTGGGGAAGAACTGGCTGATGACTGGGTCCTGGAAAACAAGGCCCCCCAGCAAGGAGGGTTGGGGCATGGGGGGGGGGGGGGCGGGCGGTGAGACCACGACCTACTGGCATGGCGGCTCAGTGAACTCCGGGGCTGGGGTTTGGTCCTCCTGGCCCCCCCAGAACCAACGCCGTCCCTGGTACAGGGGCCCCCACCCTTCCCCGCACCAGCCCTCCTGGGACGGGCCTTGCAGAACGGTCACTACTCACATTCAGCGCGTGGATGGGTTTGGTGACGTTGAACTTGTCCATGGTGGAGAGGATGATGGAGGGGGTGGTCAGAAAAAACAGCACCACGAAGAGCACAAAGTTGATGCCCAGCCACTGGAGCCACCAGCGGGCGCCCTGGACGGAGAGGTTCTTCCTACGGAGGAGAGGACACGGGCCCCGGAGGCTCAGCTCCCAGGACCCGGCCACCAACCCTACCAACAGCGCCCGTGGCTCGGGGGGGGTGGGGTCAGAAAGCCCACGTGAGTCAAGCCAGG
Organism: Eptesicus fuscus; assembly: GCF_027574615.1. Lineage (NCBI taxonomy): Eukaryota > Metazoa > Chordata > Mammalia > Chiroptera > Vespertilionidae > Eptesicus > Eptesicus fuscus. Next base: position 6,045,979 of record NC_072496.1, on the reverse strand, counting down.
GGCTCTGGCGTGGGGCTCATTTCGACCTGGGCGTACAGACGAGGTCTCTGCACCGACCTTCAGCCGCTGGAAGGTCAAATGTTGGGGCCCTAGGAGCTCAGAGGAGATACAAGTTATTCCCCGCTAACTGTCGAACGGATGATATGTTAATATCTATAGAGAGATAGATACTATTATGAAAATTAATTTCAACTCTTTTCTTTTTACTCTTTTAACCTTTTGCACTCGGATGTCGAGTGTGACTCGACACGGTTAGCATCGGCAGCAGCTCGTATGTCGAATTGTATTGAATGTATCAATAATTTGAAATATAGCCGGGACCGGTTTGGTTCAGTGGATAGAGCGTCGGTCTGCGGACTGGAGGGTCCCAGGTTCGATTCCGGTCGGGGGCATGTACATTGGTTGCGGGCACATCCCCGGTGGGGGTTGTGCAGGAGGCAGCTGGTCGATGTTTCTCTCTCGTCGATGTTTCTAGCTCTCTATCCCTCTCCCTTCCTCTCTGTAAAAAATCAATAAAATATATTTTTAAAAAAAGAAAAAAAAAAATTTGAAATATAAAAAAATCCAAATAAACAAGTTTGTATGAAAAGAAACTCCAGTTTTTTATTCTACTGCCGCGCTTTGTAAAATCTGGGGTATTTAAAAAATTAAACCCCGAGTAGAATAAAGGAACCGAGAAAAAAGCAAGCGAGTACAATGGGTTCATGTGCCCCAGGCGAACGAAGCAGGTGACACTTGACCTCAGGCTGCCCTGTCCGAGACAGCAGCCACGAGACACGTGTGGCTCCTGAGCACTGGGCTGTGGCCCCGGCGGCCGGGGGGCTCACCAGCAGATGTCCTCGGGGTAGGTGGCGAAGGTGACTGTCCACTGGGAGATGCAGAGCTCTCTGCTGCAGGAGGACGGCTGGGGCTCCCCTTTGCACCTCAGGCCCTGGCACTTGCAGGCGTTGAAGTCCTTCAGGATGCTGCGGGGAAGGCAGACGTGCCAGGGCCCAGGCCACCCGGGGCCGGGCACACGTCCAGCACACGGGGCCGGGATAGACTGGGACTTGGCTTTATTACTATGGATTTATTATTATTGATGCAGGACCCTGGCTTTATTACTATGGATTTATTATTATAATTAACTAGAGGCCCGCTGCACGAAGATTCGTGCAAGAATGGGCCTTCCTTCACCTGGCTGCTGGCACCGCCTTCGCTCCGGCCCGGAGACACCTTTCTGCCTTCCCACGCTGCCCAGAGGCCTGGAGTGGCTGGGGCAGGGCAGAACACCTGCGTCCCACCCCCGGCCACTTGGTGCCTGTGTATGCAAATTAACCCACCATCTTTGTTGGGTTAATTTGCATACTCTCTCCTGATTGGCTGGTGGGCGTCGCAAAGGTACGGTCAATTAGCATCTTACTCTTTTATTAGTGTAGATGCTATGAGAGAGACAACATGCATGGCATGCTATCTGGCGGGTTTTGTTTAATCCTCAGAACAGCCCTGCAAGCCAAGGATTATTATTCCTATTTTACAGATAAAGAAACTGAGGCTCTCTAATCAGGTTCTACGTCCCATCTGTCTAGCTCCAGTTCCCATGCTGTTTGCACTGCCCCCCTCCATCCCCCGCCGGGATCCTGCTGCCAGTGGCTTCACCCTTCAAGGCTCTCGCTTACTCCCCAGGCCCCAGAGTCGCTATCAGACCACAGTACAAGAGGCGTCTCCCATTCTGATCCAAGATTTCCCTCCCTCAGACCCCACCTCAACCCTTGCCAGCTCCTCCTCTTTCCCCCTTTGTCTCCCATAAAGTGCCCATCTCTTGACCCCACCCCTCTGCGGCTCCCAAGGCTCGGGGACGCCGAGGCTCCAGGCACGGGTGGGCTTTATGAGCCAGACCGCAGGCAGGCCGAGGTGCGTTATGCAAACGCCCTCCCCGGGGCCAGGCTGCCTGCAGCAGTGAGCACCCCGAGTGCCCATTTGTAGGAAGATGGGGAGCCCATGCACAGAAGCAGGATCTGGGGTGCAGAGCGGCTATCTGAAGGAGGGTGGCATCCATCCCGCTGGCAGGATGCTGGGACGCAGAGCCGATGGACCCCTGGGGCAGCTGGTGCGAGCCCCGCAGCCGGGTAAGGCCACATCCACGAGAGGGTCTCAGCTAGAGTCACCCGAGCCCCCTGTCCCACAGGCACCAGGCTGGGCCCCCCGGGGGGTAAGCGTGTTGGTGCCTCCCGAGCCAGACCTGGGGAGGCAGATGGGCACGCCACCGGCAGACCCCAGCGATGTGACTCGGCGGTATCATCTCTCCCCGAGAGGGCCAGGGGGCGTCTGGACGGGGGCCAGGGGGCCAGCCCGGGGTGGGGCGGGGCACTCACTAGGTGGCCATGGACTTCTCCTGGAAGGTGACGAAGGCCATGCCCAGGGGCTGGAACTGGACCCTGGACTCCTCCTCCGTGATCCTCTCCGTCAGCCGGTCCTTCAGGCCCGTGTAGTAAGCGATGGCGTCCTCCTGCCAGAGGACACGTCCCGGTGAGGCCGTGGCCCCGTGCGGGTGGCCGGGGCCCCCAGCGCCCGCGCCCGCGCCCGGGGGGCGGGGCCTCACCCGCTCACAGCCCTGCACTTCGAAGCAGCAGAACTGGCCGCAGGGCTTGGGGTTGATGAGGGTCCGCTGGCCCGTCTTCGCCTGCAGGTTAGTGTAGTAGCTCAGGCTCTTCTCCGTCTTCTTCCTGCAGGTGGAGGTCGGGGGGAGGGGCCTCAGACCCACCCTCCTGCAGCACGGACCCCGCATCCTCCGCTCAGCCTCAGTCACCCAGAGCGGGGAGCCCAGCCTCTGAACAACTGGAGGCCAGCAAGGAGGGAGGGTGGGCATCTCCGGGGGGAAGGGTCAGAAGGCGCACGCCCGCTCACCCGCACACACCTGCTTCCCCCACACACACACGTGCATGCACACCCGCTCACCTGGGCATGCCTGCTCCCCCCACACACACACACGTGCACTCACACCCACTCACCTGCGCATGCCTGCTTCCCCCACACACACACGTGCATGCACACCCGCTCACCTGGGCATGCCTGCTCCCCCCACACACACACACGTGCACGCACACCCACTCACCCACGCACACCTGCTTCCCACACACACACACGTGCACGCACACCCGGTCACCTGCGCATGCCTGCTTCCCCCCACACACACACGTGCACTCACACCCACTCACCTGCGCATGCCTGCTTCCCCACACACACACACATGCATGCACACCCGCTCACCCATGCACGCCTGCTTCCCCCCACACACACACATGCATGCACACCCGCTCACCCATGCACACCTGCTTCCCACACACACACACGTGCACGCACACCCGCTCACCCATGCACGCCTGCTTCCCCCCACACACACACATGCTCTCCTGTGCACAACCGCTTCCCCGTGCATGCACGCCCACTTACACACACACACGTGCACACATACCCGCTCACCCACGCAAAACCGCTTCCCCGTGCGTGCACACCCACTTACACACACACACACACACACACACACACACACACACGTGCAGGCACCCCCGTACCTCTCCTTGCACAGGTAGATCAGCTTGGCCACGTTGTAGCACAGCTGGACCTCCACCACCTCGCACGTGGGATACGCGTCCCTGCGCCCAGGGCGGGCCGGAGGCAAAGGGCGGCATTGGAAAAGGAACCCCAGGCAGGCGGGACCCCCATCTCCCAGGGCCGCAGAGCAATCTCCCTGCCCATCCCGGGCCAGCAGGGCCTTTGGAGGACACAAGGCGCTCACCCCGGCGCCCGCCCACGGGACCGGGTGGTCCCACCGGCCCTGCTCACCGGAAGTGGCTCTCCACCGCGTCCTTCGTGGCAAGTCTGGGGAGTCCTGTGACGAACAGCGTCCGCCTCACCTGCCGGGGAAACACGCGGAGAGAAGGGTCAGCAGGACGAGCCGTGGCCGGGGCCCTGGGCGCTCCTCCTGGCCGGCAGAGCCCGGAAGGGCGCCTTCCTCCCGGCTACACAAAGCGCATTTCCCAAGCACCGCCACGCACCCCCCTGGCATGACCGGGGACCGAGGAAGACCCGGGAGGGGGGCGGGACTCAGGTGGGGCCACACAGCAGCTCAGCGGAGGGCCAGGCCTGCAGCGAAGTCACCGAAACAGAATCGTATTCAGAATCGGAACTGCAAGTTCACAGCCCACAAATCTAAGGGCTAGTTGGCCCTTAAGCCCTAAATCCTAAAACGACCTACCCAGGAAACAAGGTGTTAAAGGGAATACCAGGCCCTGGCCGGGGGGGTGGGGGGGAGGGGCGGGGGGGCTCGGTGGGTTGGAGCATCGTCCTGGGCACCAGAAGGTAGTGGGTTCGATTCCAAGTCAGGCACATGCCTCGGCGGCGGGTCTGATCCCAGGTCGGGGTTCGTTGTATGAGAGGCAACCAATCGGTGTTTCTTTCTCACATTCATGTTTCTCTCTTTCTCTCTCTCTCTCTCTCTAAAAAAAAAAAATTAATTAATAAACGTCCTAGCCAAACCTGCTCAGTGGATAGAGCATCCGCCCGGGGACTGAAGGGTCCCGGGTTCGATTCCAGTCAAGGGCGCATGCCCAGGTTGCAGGCTCGATCCCCGGCCTTGGACGGGACACGTGCGGGAGGCAACCCATCGATGCGTCTCTCTCACATTGATGTTTCTCTCTCTCTCTCCCCCCACTTCCACTCTCTCTAAAAATCAATGGAAAATCAGGTGAAGATTAACAACAACAAACCAATACACATATCCCCTGGTGATGATTAAAAAAAAAAAAAAAAAGACAAAGCCAACGTTGAGTTCCGACATGCAGGCCGGGTCCCAGAGGGCCCTCCTGACGCTCCCTGCTGTCATGCCAGGGGACCGAGCAGGGGGTGCCATTCCTCTCCGCGCCCCCTCCCCAGCCCCTGCCCACCCCCCCACCCCCACCCCAGCCTCACTCACCAGGCTCTCATCCTTGTACTTGATGGACTGGGTGTGGTGCCGCATGAAGCCCAGGGTGAGGAACAGGTAGATGACGGCGAAGACGGTGTGCAGCCAGAGCAGGTCGTTGCTGCGGGGACACCGTCTGCGATCAGCGGGGGGGAGGGGAGAGGGAGGGGAGGGGGGGACCCCAGGCAGGGCGGGGGCGCAAGGCCTCGGCTACCTTATGAGGCTGGGGGGCCAGCCCCCCCTTAAAGCCCCTTCCTGGCAAATGAGCCCTCGACGCAGGGCCCCCCCCCAGGTTTCCTACAGCCCCTCAAAACAGCAGCTGCTAACGGGGTGTCCGTGCCCAGAGCCCAGCCACACGCTGGCTGCAAGGGGGCTTCGGGGCATCAGTCCGCCCACGTGGGGCTCCAGATCCCGCCCTCTCCCTGGCCTCGCCCGTCGGCACCCTCAGACCCGTCCACCCCCACTCACTCGGTCTGTAGGTTTGCTATCGTCGTCCTCCCAAAACTGTAGGCGTCTTTCTCTGCGGAGAAGCACAGGGCCTCAGCGCCAGGGCCGCCCCAGCCAGCCTCGGGGAGTGCGGCTCGGAAGGGCCGGGGCACAGAGCCGTCCAGTCTTCCCAGAGTCACCCCGACAAGGCTCTGCTTTAGCCCCCGAGGCTCCCCGGCAACTTCTCAACCCGTCACGGGGGTCGAGTCACAACCTGCCTTCGTCTGGCTGTGAGGTTTTGGTGGCTTTTCTTGGGAAGTCTGGACCCATCCTCAGCTGTTCCCAGAACCAGGGCGGGGAATCCCGGGGCGCAAGGAGTGGGGTCGTGGTGGCATCCGGGGGGCTAGCTTCCGGCGGCCGCTTGGAAATAGAATTCCGGGCTCTGGTTTTGACGCTGAGTGGGGGCAGGGAGATGTCAAATACCCTTGGGAGCCCCCGGGTCTATAAATCTTGGGGTTTTTTCCTCCTCCTCCTACTTAGAACCACAAGTGGATATTAGGTTTGGGGTGGATTTTTTTCTGGATTTTTAATCAGATGGAAAGGTCCAGAAAGCCACCAAGACTTTCTCACATCTGAGCGTGAGCGTGACTCCCCCACAGTGAGCCCCTTTCCTGAGGCCTGCGCCCCACACAGATAAAGAAAACAGCCTGGACGGCGTGGCTCAGGGGTTGAGCGTTGACCTATGAACCAAGAGGTCATGGTTCGATTCCCAGTCAAGGGCACATGCCCAGGTTGTGGGCTCGATCCCCAGTAGGAGGCGTGCAGGAGGCAGCCGATCCATGATTCTCTCTCATCATGGATGTTTCTAGCTCTCTCTCCCTCTCCCTTCCTCTCTGACATCAATAAAATATATTTTTAAAAAAAGAAGAACAGTTACCCAGCAGGTTGCCCGAGAGGTTGACGGGCAGGATGACGCACAGGGACGAGAAGCTGACCACCGCCAGCAGGAAGATGATGTGCCTCTGGAAGGACAGGTAGTGGATGGCGTCCTCCCCGCACCACTCCAGGATCTGGTCGTCGCTGCTCAAGACACAGGCAGGGACCGTGATGAGCAGCAGCCCCGGGCCGGCCCTCGGGGCCTCGCACAAAGGGTCACCTTTGATACACCACGTCTTAATTCATTTGAATTACCCAGAGCAGGTCATTCATCCTCGGCACCTTTCTTATAATTGGGGAAACTGAGGCCCAGAGAAAGGGACTTAGCCGATGTCCTGAAACTGCCATATTCCACCAATTCTACGATGTCCTCCTCCTATTTCCATGAGCATAGCTGATGGCGGCTCACTGGGCAGCGTTTTCCCATTCTTAGTGCCGTCTCAGATCATGTGCATCTCACGACAATCTGACGGCCCACAGGTGGCACCCAGACTCACATCCCAGCCCCGTCCACCGCACTGGAGGTGACGGGCCAGCTCAGACCACCCAGCACCTCTTTTAGGATTTCTCGCCACAGGCTCCACGTTTTTGAAATAAAAACAAACAAACACTTTTAACCCAATGAGCTGACTGCATCGAGCGATCACTGGTTCTCCACTTCTCACCAGTTTAAAGACACGTAGAACTGTCTAGAAGAGCTTCCACCCAACTAGATCCTCGTTAACTACTGAGGAGATAGGATTCCCGCCTGAAGCACAGTTACTTGGCTGGTGCAGGAACTGCCTGGGACTCCTTTGTTCTCAGCCCCCACGTACGGCTTTGAACCTGAACTGAAGGAAGTACCTAAGAGGCCCTATCTCAAGGTCAGGCCTCTGGGCCCTTTCCTCCTTATTGGCCAAACACTCACACACACACACACACATGCACACACACACACACACACACACACCTGCCCACGCTGTACTCACTTCAGACGGAAGATCGCAGTGAGCCAGGGGCAGCATCCCTGGAAACAAAGAGATCGGGAATTAGCTTCGAGCGTGTCTGTCTTTGGGAGCAGATGTAACCATTGTCTTTGACATTAATAACGAGCTAACCTTCTTCTGTATAAAAACAGCACTTTTGCCCCAAATTCAGCAAGCTACCCCTTGTCCCGAACGTGACAGAGTCCGCATGCTCCCAATCCTTCCCAATATGCACTACAGGCTTGGAATTCTTCCTTCCTTTCTTTTTTATAAATGATTTCAGAGAGGAAGGAAGAGGGAGAGAGAGAGAGAAACATCAATGATGAGAGAGAATCATTGATCAGCTGCCTTCTGCACACCCCACCCTGGGGATTGAGCCTGCAACCCCGGGCACGTGCCCCCTGATTGGCATTGAACCCAGAACTGTTTAGTTCACAGGCCGACGCTCTATTCACTGAGCCAAGCCAGCTGGGGTGTATGCTTGGAATTCTTGCAAAACCCTCTCAAATTTGACAATCTGTGGGGTTACACCGGTTCCGGGGTCAAATCATGAAACTTGAATCAACAGCTGATGAAACCTCAGGCCCGCTCTGGAGAAACGGCGGTGGGTTCCTGTTTGTTTCAAAACAGCCGAGTGAGACGTGGGACAAAAGCTTGGAGGGGGACGTAGAGAAGGAAAAGGTGTCTGCAGGTCTGATCGTCCACGGATACTCCCCGAAGCGGGACGGTTACCCAGCGTGACTTGTCTTTGTTCGAAGACAAATATTTGTTCATCCTTCACTTGACAATGACTGAACAGCTCCTACTGGGCGTCAGGTGATGGGGCATAGCACTGGGTGAGACAAGGCCCCTGCTCACATGTGGCCCACAGACTAGCAGGCAAGTCGACCATTAACCGGCCCTGGCCGATGTGACTCAGTTGGATGAGCGTCACCCCGTGCGCCGGAAGGTTGCCGGTTCGACTCCCAGTCAGGGCACATGCCTGGGTTGCGGGCTCAATCCCCAGTCGGGTGCGTACAGGAGGCAGCTGATCTCACATCAATGTTTCTCCCTCCCCCCCTCTCTCTCTCTCTCTCAAAATTAATTAAAAGATTTTTCTTAAAAAATAATCATGATAACTGACTGTCACACAAAGCCGTAAGCATGGTAACAGAGACGCGTGCTAGGACCCCATGCGGATCCTGTAGCCCTCTGTCTGAGAGGCAACCAGATCTCACGATCCTGGGTCCCCCAGCTGCACCCCCCGCCCCCGCCACGTGGTATGTACCAAGTCCAGGGGACTGTCAGTGCAGAGAAGAGCTCTGACCCCCACTTGCCACGGGGACAGGAGCACCGCTGCCCTCGCCCCGCCGATCCATCGCCGCCGGCCTCCCCTGCCCGCCACGCGCCCCGCCGGCCACAGCCACAGCCACAGCCACAGCCACAGCCGTCCCCGAGACACTGACCAGATCACTTTCAAAATCGTGTGGCCCTTGGGAGGAAGACGACGATGACAATCTCTGGAACCTGGACTCACTAGAAGCACAAAAGGGAAAATAATTCTTTTTAAAAACCTGAAAACTCATCCCCAGGACCCTGCTGCCTCACAGAGCTCAGGGCCAAAGCGACTGGCCCTCAATGACCGGGGCAAACCCTAACTCGCCCTGTGAGAAACACAGACACGGGCAGTGGCCACGTCTAGGGACGCGAGACAGGACACTGCGATGCGTGGCTATAACGTGGGTCACGACACCCTTGGCTCCCAGCACGAGGACTGGTTTACCTAAAGTGACTTCAAAATGTGGCCTGTTGCCCTGGCCGGTGTGGCTCAGTGGATGGAGCGTCGGCCTGTGGACTGAAGGGTCCCAGGTTCGATTCCGGTCAAGGGCATGTACCTTGGTTGCGGGCACATCCCCAGTGGGAGGTGTGCAGGAGGCAGCTGATCGATGTTTCTCTCTCATCAATGTTTCTAACTCTCTATCCCTCTCCCTTCCTCTGTAAAAAAAATCAATAAAATATATATATTATATATATTTTTTAAATGTGGCCTGTTTGCAAGGTATTTCCCAACAGAGCAGACAACCCTTGGCATAAACACTGTATTTTATCAACTCTAAGACACCACTGGGGTCAGGGTCATAATTATGAACCAGGAAGAAAGAAAAAAATGCTACCAATGAAACTATAACTACCAATGATGATAAGCTGCCTTCCGATTTCAGAGACAAGAAAAGGCCAAAATGTGCATTTTAAAGTTGCTAAACTCTGGCATTTTAATATAGTTTTATTGATTTCAGAGCGTAAGGGAGGGAGAGAGAGAGAGAGAGAGAGAGAAACATCCATGATGAGAGAGAATCATTGATTGGCTGCCTCCTGCACACCCCCTGCTGCGGATCGAGCCTGCAACCCGGGCATGTGCCCTTGACCGGAATCAAACCCGGAACCCTTCAGTCCACAGGCCGACGCTCTACCCACTGAGCCACACCGGCTAGGGCTGAACTCCGGGATTTTATATCGTGGCATTTTAGTCAGATCCTTTCTTCTGAGTAACGTGCAAAAACACCCGTGCGCTGTGAGCTGTTTGCATTTTTGCTTCTGTTTCCCTACTCCTGGCTCTGCCCTCCTACTCCTAAAGGCCTAAGTCACAGTGGTCGGCAAACTGCGGCTTGAGAGCCACATGCGGCTCTTTGGCCCCTTGAGTGTGGCTCTTCCACAAAATACCACGGCCTGGGCGAGTCTATTTTGAAGAAGTGGCGTTAGAAGAAGTTCAAGTTTTAAAAATGTGGCTCTCCAAAGAAATTTCAATCGTTGTCCTGTTGATGTTTGGCTCTGTGGACTGATGAGTTTGCCGACCACTGGCCTAAGACACCGTGGAACCTCACTTTGGACTATCTCACTGGGCCTTCCCGGTAAGCCTGCAGGGAAGAGAGTGCAGGAGGAAACCCCCCAAAAAGTTTAGGGACCTGACCAAGATCACACAGCCAGGGGGCTGGCCAGGCCCGCTGATTCCCAAGAGCTGTACTGTGTTGTGGCATTCAGCCCCTCCTCGGGGTGCATGTCCCCAAAAGCATCCGATATCCCAACAGGCTCCGACTCAGCTGAAGCAAGGGGCCCCCCAACCTCACCCCAACACTAACACCCTCGGGCTTTTGCAAATGCCAGAGACTGTGGGGAAGGAGGTGCATTTACACACACCCCCCTCGGCCCTCCCACAAAGACCACGTTTCCCCACGGGGCAGCCTGCGGAGCGGGCGGAGGGTCTGCCTGCTGATGGCAGGGCAGGCGCTGGGCGGGCAGCCTGGGCCAGCCAGCGCTTCCCAGTCACTTCCCACTGACGCCAGGACTGGGGTGGGGTGGCGGGGGGGGGGGTGGCAGCCAGCTGGCTCTGGGAATTCAGGTGCCCGTCCGTCCGGGGGATGTGAGCCGAGAGCCTTCCGAGCCTGCGGTGCGGAACAGGCTCGCCCGGGGCCGGCTGAGTCAGGGCCATCGGCCAGCACGAGGCCAGGAGGAGGTCAGGGGCCGTTCGCTCAGCCACGGCCCTGCAGCCCTGCGTAGCCAGCCCAGCCCTGAGCGAATGCACTGCGGCAGAGGCACGAGAACACATCCCGGGCGGGACGGAACACGGGCGTCCTCCTCCTGCTGGTTCCGAAGCCCCGATGACCTGAAGGAGCACCGTGTCCTCCGGAGCCCGAAGCCAGCAAGGCTGGTGGCCACCGCCGGGCCGAGGCCTGGAGGAGACCTGGGCGCGGGGCCTCGGCTTTCCCACGGGGCTGACCTCACGGGCCTGGGCCGCGGACCAGACAGACGGCGTCTGGTACCGGCCGGGCGGATGGACACGGTGAACGTGATGTGGTTCCAGCATCGTGGGTGGGTCCTGCCTGCTGGGCTTCCCAAGCCTCCAGCCCATCCCAGTCTCTCTCTCTCTCTCTCTCTCTCTCTCTCTCTCTCTCCCTCTCTCTCCCTCTCTCTCTCTCTCTCTCTCTCTCTCTCTCTCTCCCTCCCTTTCTCTCTCTCTCTCTCTCTCCCCTCTCTCTCTCTCTCTCTCTCTCTCTCTCTCTCTCTCACACACACACACACACACACACACACACACACACTGAGATTCTAGGTCATATGACTCCCTTACCTGCCCACTTCCGACACCAGGGCAATGCGTCCATAATCCCAGAATCTTCTCCGTATGATGGAGAACACCAATATTAAAAACTAAAAGTAGAAGAAAAAAGAAGAAACCAAGTGAAAGCACCTCGGGTGGCCTGTAATGAGAGGAGGCAGCGAGCGGTCTGAGGGGCAAAGCCCACCTGCCTGGCCTCAGCGGGGAGAGAAGGGGACCCTAGCCCAGAGAGGGCCCCGAGCTGCCCGGAGCCACTCAGCTCAAGGCCGTGATGCTTTGCTCACACACACACCCTCACCCCAGGTCCTGCCACTTGTTCCCAAGTCACGAAGGCTGGCAACGCTGAGCTGAGCTTGCCCTGGCGCCCCCCTAGCCAAGCACGCTGGCCTGGCCTTGGCCATCAAGGCGGCATCGGCAGCCATGGCCTCCCTCGGCCTGAGCTGTCTCCAGCGGCTCCTGAGCAGGGAGGTCTGGCCTCCCAGCAGCCCTGGGGAGCAGCTTAACTTTTCTTCTTCACTTTACATGGAATTTCCTTTTTTTTTAATCTATTTTTTTATTGATTTCACAGAGGAAAGGAGAGGGAGGGAGAGAGAAACATCCATGATGAGAGAGCATCACTGACTGGCTGCCTCCTGCACGCCCCCTACTGGGGGGTATGGGTATGCGTCCTGACTGGGATTCGAACCGTGACCTCCTGGTTCATAGGTCTCTCTCATCATGAATGTTTCTCTCTCTCTCCCTCCCTTTCCCTTCCTATCTGAAATCAATAAAAATAGATTTTAAAAAAAAACACTACCCCCCCCCCCCAGCACACTCCCCTGGACAGCAACTCGCTCTTCTCAACCTACCCTGTTCCAAACATACCCGCCTGCCCGCCCTTCCCCCACCACCACCAGCCGCCTGGGGTCCCTGCCCATCGTCCCTCCCAGACCCTCCCCTCCCTGACACACTGCATTCCGGCTCCAGGCCACCCTCCTCCATGAGCCCAGCACCCTCAAACCCACCACCTCACTCCGGCCCACTCTTCCCTCTCAACCAAGGCCGGTCCATACGACAGTGGTTCTCAATCTACAAGCGGGTTTTAGCCAAGACATGGGTGACGGGGCACTTAAGGAGCCTTTTCCATAAAAGCAACACGGGTAGCATGCCTGTTGGCACATCAGCCCGCAAAGGACCAACAGTGTGGCAAGACTCGAATGCACACACTGAGACCTTAATCCTAGGGACCCAACTGGGAAGAGGGAGAACTCCCCCACCCCCATCCCATGGGCTGTGTTTGTGCCTGCACACGTGTCTGGTACCTGCCTCTTTCCCTCGGGAACTGGGGCCCTCATGCTCCCCCTAATTCCATCCCCCACCAGCCCCCCACCTAGCCTCTGGCCCCAAGCCGGCCCGTGTCTTCTCCCTCTGCCCCATCACACCTCACTTAGTCACATGTCTCCTCTCCACGGCAGGAGAAGGCATCAGAGGGACCACCCATCGCATGGACATTTGTGAAAAGCAGGTGCTCTTTAGCCCCAATAAATTTCACCTTGCCCATGTTGAGTCAGCGGGGGGAGGGGGGAGAGATGGCATATTTCAAATTGGGGGATCTTTGGGGACAATAACAGACTGGTAACTCAGAAATGATGGTAATCAAGGCCGGCTGGCGTGGCTCAGTGGTTGGGCATCGACCTATGAACCAGGAGGTCATGGTTCCATTCCCGGTCAGGGCACATGCCCACGTTGTGGGCTCGATCCCCCAGTGTGGGACATGTGTGCAGGGAGGCAGCCGATCCATGATTCTCTCAATCCTCATTGATGTTTCTCTCTCTCTCTCTCTCCCTCTGAAATCAATAAATATATATATATTTTTTTAATATATTTTATTGATTTTTTACAGAAAGGAAGGGAGAGGGATAGAGAGTCAGAAACATCGATGAGAGAGAAACATCGATCAGCTGCCTCCTGCACACCCCCCACTGGGTATGTGCCCGCAACCAAGGTACATGCCCTTGACCGGAATCGAACCTGGGACCCTTGAGTCCACAGGCTGACACTCTTATCTACTGAGCCAAACTGGCCAGGGCTAAAAATATATATATATTTTTTAAAAAGAATGATTAGTTCCATTTTACAGAGCAGAAGCCTGAGGCCCAGACGAGCTACGTAACGTACCCCAGGGCACAGAGCCGGCAAGTGGCAGCGCTGGGATAGAAAGCAGGTCTGGCTCCTCCCCTGAGTTTCCCATGAGGCCCTGGGTGGGGTTTAAATAAACCAATAACCAGCGGAGCAGGCGGGAAGCATGATTCACAAAGGCCTCACCAGGAAGCAGCTGACGTCTATGAGCAGGACGACGGGGACGCCGCCGAAGGGGACGCCCTGCAGCACGGTGCTGTTTTTGGCCGAGTTGTAGCAGTAGGAGTCATTGGGGTGCTCCCTGATGCCCAGCCGGTCCCGCGTGGACGCCGCCTTGGACTGCCACAGCTCCAGGAACGGGGCGTCGGTCATGGTGCCTGTCCCCCCTGAAGAACGGGACCAGGCGGGCGGTCAGAGCTCAAGCTCTCCCATCGTGTCCCCAGCCAGTGCTGGCAGAGCCAATGAGGGGGGGGGGGTGTCTCCTGGCTGGCGGGGGGTCGGGGAGGCACGGGGAGCCAGCAGCAAGGGGCCGGGGAGAGGAGACACCAGACCCCACGTGCTGGGCAGAGTCTACGGAAAACGGCTCCATCGTGCGAACAGTCCCAGGGGTCAGATGGAGGGGGCAGGTGGCTCCTGCAAGACACAGCTGGTACCCTCCCCAGAGTGGGGGGGCACGGCACGAAAGGGAAGGACGGGCGCTGCGTGTCTGCCTGCTTAGGGGGTGCCCACGTGCCTCCAGCCTCCAGGACTCCTGCTGGCAAGGTCATTCCTTCCCCGGGGAGCCCCCGGGAGCACCCGTGCGGGCCGGGGAGAGGGTGGAGGGGGACAAATAAGGAAAAAAGGGCCCTTAAGTATGCAACAGCTGCTGCCCATGGGAGCCACGGGGGAGCCCCTGCGCCCACTGTTCATGGATGTCAGAGACGGGCCCATTCCACACACTTGGAAACTGAGGCTCAGGGGCTGAACCACCTGCCCCAAGATCAAGGAGCTGGTCCTCTGGTCCTGGCAGACGCGGGTCTCAGGCCCAGACTCCTGACTCACAGGCTCCCGCCCCAGCTGGCGGACAAGCTGGTGAGCTCAGTGAGAGATGAAAGGCCGGGGAAGGGGCCCACGGAGGCAGATGTGGGAATGGAGAAGAGAGGGGAGGGGGTGGTCCAGGGAGAGGCTATGGAGAGAGTCTCAGGACTTCCACAGGGACCCCCCAGTCACTCACCGAGCCCTCCCAGCTCCGCCCTCTGCCCCCTGCCCCCCTGAGGACCTTTGGTCTGAGGGAAAGGGCGGACAAGTCCAAAGCAAACATGAACAGCCCCAGGCGGGCGGCCGGCCTCTGCCTCCCTGGCTCCTGGTACCTCCAGGGCGAAGCTCATGAAAAGCCCCAGTGTCTGTCCCTGACCCCGGCGGCCCCACAGCCAGTGCCCGCGTCCGGCCTCCTGGCCGAGGAGCAGGGACATGCTCAGCACCGCTTCCTCCGCTCCCCGCTCCCCTCCCCAAAGCTGGTTAAACCACATTCCCGGGGGCCTCTGCTCGGGCTGGTCTCTCCACCTGCCGCAGGGACCCCGATCTTGGGACTTGGGACGGGAAGAAAAGGCACGGGGGACCCAAACAGAAGTCTGGACCCTGGTAGTGCTGGTGGCTTGTGTGCTGGGTGGGGGTGATTCCCAGTTCTGACCCCGGGGACCAGAAGTGCAGGCAGGGTGTGTGTGTGTGTTGGGGGGGGCAGGTTCAAGTCATGGGGGGCCTCTCCCCTGTAAGAGCCGGAGGGCGTGGTGCCAGAACCATGGACGGGGCAGAGGCATGAGAGCTGCTCTGGGAGACAGATGGTCTTGGCTCCCTCCCTCACACCCCACCCAGTGGCACCAGCCCAACCGAACACCCAGCCGGCGCCCGCCCGCCTCCTGGCCCCACACTCACCGGACACCAGGGGGGGCACGGCCTGGGGATGAGCCCCTCGGAGAGGCCCTCAGCTGGAGCTGGCTCTCAGGCCGCCACTCATCTCCCGCAGGGTCTCCTGCCCGCAGGGCCCGGGGCACCAGCCTGTGCGGGTTTTCCTGGAGGAACACAGACAGCTGGCATGAGAAGCTGCCTCTCCCGGCCCAGCTCTGGCCTGGGCCCCGCGGACACTCCCCCCACCCCCCGCCCCACCCCCCACGCGCCTGCCCCCGGGGTCTCTGATCTCAAACGCTCACAGGGACCCTCTGTCCTCCCCATGGGCGCCCTCCTGCCCTGGCCTCTCCCAGAACTGGTTCCGGGCCGGCTCCTCTGGGCCACCCCGCTCCTCCCGCCTCCCCCAGCACCACGGGGGCTCCAGCCTCGCCCTCTTCTCCTGTGGCTGCAGGCCCTGCTGGGGCCAGGGCCGTGGTCTGCCCCCCTCCCCGGAAGCCCTGGGAGCCCCACGGGTGGCTGCTGCCGGGGACAGGGCAGACCAGACAAGGAAGGCTTGAAAGTGAAATGGTACGAAGAGAACATCCTCGTGAAATGCTCACAGAGGGAGCACTGTTCCCGAGGAGCGGGGCGCCGCTGGGCGGGGCGGCGGGGCCGGGCGGGGCCGGGGGGGACAGCCCGCACCAAGGCTGCTGCATGCTGAGCTTTAGGGGAGCAGAGGCCCCAAAGGAGGAAGGCACTGTGGTTCCCCTTCTTCCTTCAGCCCCGGTCATGCCTCCCTGTCCGTTTCCTCTTGCCAAACAGGATCCCTTGATAAGAAGGGCCCGGGAGGTCAGCCAGCAAATACCACCGGCCTGGGGCTGGGCCGGGGCCTGGGGCGGAGCCGTCCCACCAGCCCCTCCAGGTGACGCCACTGAGCGCACAGCTGTGAGGCCCTCAGTCTCCCGGCCTTCAGCTCAGCTGTAGCTTGTCCTGCCCAGCACACACACACACACACACACACACACACAAAGTCCAGCGTCTGCTGAAACATCATGGCCCCTCCAGGCGGGGCTGATGAGGTGGGGGGGGAGAGGGGACTCAGGGGGCAGAGATCAGGAGGGAACTGGCTCAGGAGCTGAAACACTGACCCTTCTGGGCAGGGGCCGAGCCAGCGAGTAGGCCCTGTGGCCACAGGAGCCCTGCCTGGCCGCGACCTTCGCAATATTCAGTTATCTGATATTTGTTTGACACGTGCATGCCAATGCCTAGCGCTTACCCATGCCTCCTCGGCTCATTCCTAGCCAAGACCCGGAGCGGACGAGATCCAAGAATTCCCGCTGAGCCAGGTGGGCAGCCGGTGACTCCCGCCCCCAACTCCAAGTTCAGCCCACGTGCCCCCCAGAATCTGGTTGTGGCCAGTGGGACAGAGGGCCAAGTCCAACAGCTGTTCTCAAACTTGCCAAAGGAAGTCAGCCACCATGCCCTGGCCGGTGTGGCTCAGTGGATAGAACGTCGGCCTGCGGACTCAAGGGTCCCAGGTTCGATTCCGGTCAAGGGCATGTACCTTGGTTGCGGGCACATCCCCAGTAGGGAGTGTGCAGGAGGCAGCTCATCGATGTTTCTCTCTCATCGATGTTTCTAATGCTCTATCCCTCTCCCTTCCTCTCTGTAAAGAATCAATAAAATATATTATTTTTTTTTTTAAAGCAAGAAAGAAAGTCAGCCACCAAGGCCAGCCCGCTGCCCACCTGACCTGGCAGCAAGGACCGACCCCGGGGCACACTTCCCCTGAAGGTCTCTATTTCTTCCAGAAATACCAGCAGAAGGAGGCAGGAGGCATGGACGCATCACCGGCTCTCCCAAGAAGGCTCTGCACGAATGCAGTGTCTTCTCAACATCACCCAGTCACCGCATTTTCAGGTTTTTGTTACAATGATCGCGGGGCTACAAGCGGCCGGAGCCCTTCTGCCAGCAGAGGAAGGTTACAAAGTAAACACCAACTTCTAAAGGCCACCAAACAGGACCCAGCACACACACACACACACACGCACACGCACGCACACGCACACACACACACACACGTCAACCCTGCCCCAGTCACGGGAGGCAGTGCGCCTGGCATCTGCAGGCACACACCTGAGACAATGCCCATGCAGCCATAAGCACTCAGCCCTGTGAACACTTCAAAGCCGTTTGCTCTCTCCATATTCCAGAGAGGACGTGACAGAGGGAGAGAGAGCAGCAGCAAGGATGAGAGAAGCACTGACCAGCAGCCTCCTGCACGCCCCCCCCCCCCCCCACTGGGGACAGAGCCTGCAACCTGGGGCAGGTGCCCTGATCCGGAATCCAACCCTGACCTCCTGGTTCCCAGGTCCATGCTCGACCCCTGAGCCACACCGGCCAGCAAGAGCTTTTAGGACCCCCTCCAGCGAGTGGGAAGCCGCAGGACCCCATGCATGTGTTCCCTGGTAGAGCCCAGTGAACAGCGGAGAGAGACCTTTGTCCCAGCTCTACACACACAAAGGGATGGGCGAGGGGAAAGGGCCTGGGCTCCGTCTCATTCACTTCAGGACTCGGCCAGGTGTCCCAGGAGGGGAAAGGAGAGAAAGACAGTGGGGCTCGTGGAGGGCGAGGGGAAAACTGTGAGGGATGCCCCGGAGTCTTTCCTGAGCCCCAGTGGGAGCCTGTCACCCTGCAGGGGCCGGGAGGGCCCCGGATGCCTCCCACTGCACCCATTGCGCCCGGGCCTGGTGCGCATGACCCACCGGCTGCCCTCCAGGGGCTGGGACTCAGCCGCACAACTTCAGGGAAGGAGGAAGCTCCCAGGTGACCTGGTCAACCACAAGGTGGACTCCTACCCCTGTGGGCACTGCCTGGGCTGAAAGATGGAGGCCGCCCAGGGGCCGGGGCGCCCGTCTGCTGAGCGGAGTTCTCCTCCCTCCCCGTCCCTCCCCAGCCTCCCGCCTCTTCCGCGGGACGGACGCCGCCGGGACTGCAGGGAGTGGTCACCGAGGGGCAGACCGAGCCTCCCGGCGCGGGGGACGCAGGCACCGGCCCTCCCCAGGCCCGCCGCGCGCGGTGCCAGGAGGAAGAGCTCCAGGCTGCGCTCCCGGTTTGGCTGGGAGGTCGGCTTCCCGCTGACAAATCCCCGAAGTCCGGGAGGGCTGGGGGAGGGGGAGGGGGAGGGGGAGGCGTGGAGCCAGACCTCGGAGAGGGAGGGCGGGGGACGCAGCCGGGTGGTCGGGAGGAGCGCGCGGCTGCGGGGCCCGGGCTGACCCTCTGCGCCCACCCGCCACCCCCTGTCCCCCTGCTCGGGCCTGGGGGCTGCGGGGTCCGAGGGCCGCGCCCCGAAACCTGACACTTGCGTGGCACCCGGCGCCGAGCCAGGTCCCGCAGGTCCGGGGAGGCGAGGGCGACACCCCCGGCGCGGCGGCCCCTTCCCACGTTACCTGCGGCGGGGGCGCAGCGCGGCGCCCGGAGGGACGAGGGAGGAGGGAGCCGTCCGCCCCCCTGGCCGGCGCGGCGCGTCCCGAGCGCCTGAAAGTTACAAAGTGAAACTCCGGCCGCCGCACATGCGCAGAGCGGCGCCTGCTCGCCCAATTTGCAGCCGCCGCGGGGCGGGCGGGCGGACGTCCCGGTGCCGCCACCTGCGCGCGGGCCGCGCTCCCTCCGCCGTGCTCGCCCTGCGCCCCGCCAGCTCCCGTCCAGGGGCCGAGGGCGCCGTCGCCAGGGCTAATTCCGCTGCTCAGCGCCCTCCCTGCGCGGCCCGAGCCCCGCACCTCGGGGAGCCCCGGCCGCGCACAGGTGGTCGCGCCGCGCGGAGGCGGCGCCGGGGGAGCCTTCGCCCACGTTCGTGGTCGCCCCCGTTTTGCACTCGATTTCCTAGACGGCGCCTAGGCCGCCCCGGAGCGGGGGGCTCTCGGCTGCGCTCAGCACCTCCGCTCCCCGCAGTCGGCGGCCATCGGTGCCGCTGCGAAAGGCCGCGGCTCCCCGCGCCGCCGAGAGCGCCCCGTGGGAGGGTCCTCGGTGTAGCCCCAAACGGAAGCCGCGCGGTACTGCCCGGGCCCGGGCCACCGGGGTCCCCGATCCGGCCCAGCTCGCTGAGCGCGGCCTGTCTCCCGGGCTGGGTACCGGGGTGCTTCCTCCCAACTGGACGGTAAGCGGGCTGGGGTGGCGGGGTGTGCACCCGGCGGGACGCAGGTGGGAGGGAGCACCCCGGTACCCAGCCCGGGAGACAGGCCGCGCAAACTGCGCTCCTTCTCGGGCCTCGGTTTCCGCACCTGCCAGACCTGGGGCTGGACCCAAGCTTCCTCCCAGGTCCTTCCAGCACCGAATCGGTAACTCCTCACGCACACGTGCGCCGCTCTGCGGGGTCCCTGCCCTCCGCTCCATTCCTAGGCTCTCATCCTCTATTGGGGTGCCAAACCTCTTCTTACCTCCCTGCCCAGGACCCTAGCACCAGCCTGTAGTTCGAGGCGGGGCGGGGTCAGGGGGGTCTCCTCCTGTGTCTCTGACAGTTTCTTTCTGTCCCATCGGGCTTACTCCTTCTCCCCGCCCCCCCCCCCCAAACCCGTTACCAACCTTTTCCCAGTTTGCCATTGGGCTCAGCCCGTGTCCCTGGGTACCAATGCCTGCCATCTCCCCTCTCCTGCTGCTGCCTCCTGCTGACAAGACCCCCCCACCCTGGCCTCCAGCGGGTTCCTGGGGTGGCCCCCTGGACTCACCCCGGCTCCTCAGACTGACCTGTCCACTCTCTTCACATGCCCACACCCCTACCTGCCCGTCCTCATTCCTTCCGGCCTCCATGGCGCCCCCTGGGAAGAATTGCTCCTTCTAACCCAGCATTTAGAAGCCACTGACACAAAGAAAAAGTTAGGATCTTTGCCTTCAGAAAGGGAAGGGGCTTCTGAATCCGATTTTCAGGGGGTTACGTTTATTTCAAAATCAACAGAAGTCCCAATCGGGTCCGAGTGTGAGTTCAGGTACCCTTAGCCCCTGTTACGTGTCACGCCAAGGTGTGGAGTGCTTGTAAAAAAACACACATTATTTCCTAAACGCTCCAGTAAATGTATGGCAGGCAGGGGTTTTCTCACTTGACAGAGAAGGAGATGGCGGTTTAGAGGGTGTCGAATGCATGGCTTACAGGAGCGGTGCAGACGAGCCAGGAATCCAGGGTGGTCCGTGCCCCTGTAATCTTGGCATTCTAACGTGTGGTAGCTAACAGTTTCCACACTTGCTCCCCTTTCCTGCCCCAACACTGACAGGAGTGACCCACATTACGGTGGTCCTGAGGGTCAGATGTCCTTATGTGATCGCAAGTCGGATTGAAACGAGTCAACATGTCGACAGCAATGACACGTTTCTGCTTCGATTCCAAGCGGACGGAGCCCCTAGAATCCGAATGCATTTCAACTCGAGCTTCCTGTCCTTCTGATCGGAGACCTTGACCGTGTCTTTCTAATCACGTTAACCTTGCCCCTCCAGAACGTTCCGTTTCCTCAACCACGGGCAGGCTACTTGGTAAAATATTAAAAATGCAGAATAAGACGCGTTTTCTTTCTTTCTTGCAAAATGCCCTCCGTGTCTGAGATGAGAACGCACAACCCATACCTGAGCCTCGGTCTGAAGCCCAGAGTGGCCGCTGGGTCAGCTCCTGGGGTAGGGAAACAATGACAAGTTGGCGTTTCCGCTCTTAGATGGCAGAACCTACCCAGGTAAGTGCTTAGGATCTAGTGCAGCGGATAATACGAAGGCGCGAGAAGCCTGGACGGGCTGCCCGGTGACCAGGGGAGTGACTATTAGGAGGCGAGCTGACCGGTCGGAGGAAGCGGATTCAGAGCTCAGCCGAGAGCACAGAGCATTTGCCCATCCGCGGCCCCCATCTCTCCTGGCACCCAGTACACTTCCGAGGCAACAGGTCAAGCCCCACGTGGCCGTGCCCAGCGCCTACGGCTCCAGCCTCCTCGGCACGGGCGCCCCGTCCGAGGCGCAGCTGCACTTCTGCACCCGCATGTTGGGCAGGCTGACCACCTGGGCGCGGGGCCTGCCGCCCTCCGGGACGCTCACGATCACGGGCAGCGAGGTCGTCTCCGAGGCGATGCACTGCCTCGGCCCCAGGAACGGCCACTTGGAGGTCAGGGTCTCCGGGGGCTGCTGGCAGGTGCCCACACACTCATAGGCCAGGAAGCCCGGGGGCTCCAGCACCCAGTTCTCCGCCCACTTCATCCCCTGCAGGTCAATGTACGTCTCCTGGCGGCAGCAGCGGGTGCCCTCGGTCACGGGTGCCTCGGGGTCACAGTTGCCCTGAGCTCTGTGGGGGCAAGGAGAGGCGGGGTCAGAGGTCAGTTGGGAGAGCTGAGGTCAGGGGACCCGGGGCAGGGCCCAGTGGGGCATCTGGGAGGGAGACGTGTGATCCATCTCTCATGATGTTCAAAAAGCTGGATGTGGCCCTGACCGGTGTGGCTCAGTGGATAGGGCGTCGGCCTGCGGACTCAAGGGTCCCAGGTTCGATTCCGGTCAAGGGCATGTACCTTGGTTGTGGGCACATCCCCAGTAGGGGGTGTGCAGGAGGCAGCTGATCGATGATGGTTCTCTCTCATCGATGTTTCTAACACTCTATCCCTCTCCCTTCCTCTCTGTAAAAAAAATCAATTAAAAAAGTATATAAAATAAAAAAGCCGGATGTGTGTGACAAGATAGATAACTGGAAATAACCAAAATATAGATAATCAGGTGCTACTGCTCCCGAGATTCAAAGGAGAAACGTTACACACTCATCCATTCCCGTGGCGCCCAGAGGAGAGAGGACCCATTTCAATGGCGGTGTAATTCTCTACTCGCCGTGTCCATCAGGGTCACCTTAGCCCACAGCGCTCACCCGAAGAGCCCGAGGTCCAGGGTGTGCAGCTCCAGCTGGGGCTCGCCCTGCGCGCCGCCCGGAGGCCCCCGGGGGGCAAAGCGCACCAGCCTGTGGGCGCTGGAGGCCAGCGGGCCCAGGTGCTCCGGCTGCACCGACACCTGCAGCAGCAGGGGCTCCCGGGGCCGGCTCAGCTGCTGCCAGAAGGTCACGGCCTCGGTCACGTCGAAGGCCTTCCAGCCGCTCTCGTGGACGGACACCAGCCTGCGACGCCAGGGGGGGACCGGGGCGCTGAGGGGCGGGGACCGGGGAGGCCTCTCCCCCAGCCTCCCATCCCTCTCCCCGAGACAGACCCCCTCGCCCCCTCCTGCCCTCCCCTTTTCCTCTGCCCTCCCCCCCCAGCACCCCCGGGCCCCCCCCCACCTGGAGTCGATGAGGGCGGTGCGGTTGGAGCCGTCGGCCCGCACATGCAGCCACTCGACGGTGACCCGGGCCAGGTCGCTGCGAGGGGACAGCCGCTCTTGCCTGCGGAGCACGGCCTTGGGGACCGGCTCCCAGAAGAGGCGCAGCACGGCCTGCACCAGCTCGCTGTTGGGGGGCAGCCGCCGCTCCATGCCGAACACCAGCAGGTGCGAGGAGGCCTCGGACACCAGGAACCTGCCGGCCACCTCTGGGGACAGCAGCAGCGTCAGGGCACCTCTGAGGGGGCAGGCCTGAGCCTGGGGCAGGGTTTCCCCAGTCATGCACAGGGAGAACCCGGGGCCTGGGAAACGGGGGGCCAGGTGCGAAAGAGGGCACCTCCACCTTAAAAATATTCCCGGTCCGGCCGGTGGGGCTCCGTGGCTGCGCACTGACCCATGATCCAGGAGGTCAGGGTTCGACTCCCCGTCAGGGCACAGGCCTGGGTTGTGGGCTGGATCCCCAGGAGGGGCGTGCAGGAGGCAGCCGATGATGAAGTTTCTCTCTCGTTGATGTTTCTATCTCCCTATGCCTTCCTTCCCCTCTAACAATCAATAAGAACATATTTTTAAATATTTTTCTTGCCCTGACCGGTTTGGCTCAGTGGATAGAGCCTTGGCCTGTGGACTCAAGGGTCCCAGGTTCGATTCCGGTCAAGGGCATGTACCTTGGTTGCGGGTACATCCCCAGTAGGGATTGTGCAGGAGGCAGCTGATCGATGTTTCTCTCTCATCGATGTTTCTAACTCTTTATCCCTCTCTCTTCCTCTCTGTAAAAAAATCAATAAAATATATATTTTTTTAAAAAATAAATTTTCTTCTTGATTTTTGTACAATCATTTGCATTGGGGCTTATTTGCTAGCGGCCCCACCCTCCGTGGGCAGGGGCCGCTTCAGGCCCCGGAGCGGGTGAACATGGACAGGCAGCCTTCTCGGGCAGAGGTGGCGGCACCAGGACGGGTGGGGAGCGATGGGGAGTGGGAGGCAGAGGACCCGGGCAGTGGGATCTGGTACCAGCTGGACCTGGCTCTTCCTATGGGGCGGGGGGAGAGCCCTGAGTTCATCCTCATTTTCCTCTTCGGTGAAATGTCCCCCAAAGCAGAAGAGGAGCCAGGGGCCTGTGAACAGCTTTCCCAGACGCCTGAGCCCAGAGGTACAGGGGGTCCCGTACAGCAGAGGTACCGGGCACCCCGTCCCCAGCACCCGAGACTCCAGGTTGGCAGCAGGAGCTGAGGTGTTCGTGCCCGGCCTCCTCCTCTCCCCACCACCCCGCCTGGCCGGGGAGCAGGTCCCTGGCCCCCCAGATGGGCACATCCAGTCTCTCCCGCCACCCCCACCCCCTACCCACAACCGGCCAGGGTGCAGGGCGGGCCTCACCTCGGAAGTTCTGGCTGAACCGCTTCCCGCGGGAGGGGACGCCGTGGCTGCGCTGCAGCAGGGCCACGTACTGGGCCCGCACGTGGGCAGGGGGCACCGGCCGCTCCGCGTCCCTCCGGTCCAGCGCGGGCACCTCGCGCAGCCGCAGCTGCTGCAGCAGGCTGCCCAGGATCTGCTCCTCGGTCACGGCCGCCCCGGGGCGGGCCAGGGGCAGCGCCCACAGCGCCCAGCACAGCCACAGGGCCCTCATGGTGCCACTTGGGAGGAGGAGGAGAGCGGCTGTGTCCCCTGAGGAGGCTCCGGGAGGATCCCAGCTGGGCGTGCTGAGGGCCGGGCTGGGCCAGCTTTATAGCCAGCCCTGGGCTGGGCCTGGATGGTGGGAGGGAGGGAGGGAGGAAGGAAGGGAGGGAGGGAGGGAGGGAAGGAGGTCACACCCCTCGCCCTCCTGGGAGCTCATCAGCCAGACAGGGCCCTGGGCATGAGGAGGGGCTGTCTAGAAAGGGCAGAAGGCCATCTGTACCCTGGAGAAGAGGTGGGCACCTCATTCTCTGCTCCACCCCGTCTCCCAGGGACAGAGTGGGGGATCCCTGGTGTGTGGACTTTGAGCCCGTTCCTTGCTGCCAGGGAACTGCCCACCCAATGCCAGGGGTCCCTGAGGACCCACCTGCCTGCAGGGACGAGTGCCCAGGGGGCGCCTGGGGGCAGCTGGGATGCCGGGCTGCCCATGGACAGGAAACCCAGTGATTCCCATTGTGGGGGGGCGCGGGCACCAGGGGGGTCTGTCCACTGAGGAGCCGCGTCCTCTCCCTCTTCCTGGCTCTTTGTGGGTCTAGATGTCAGAGTGGAAAGGCTCTACATGGTACCTCCCGTGGGCAGTGCACCCCCTTCTCCAATGTCTGAGCCCGGGAAACCGAGGCTCAGCGAGGGCACAACCTCCCCAAGGGCCACACAGTTCCGTGACGGATGCACCAAGTCAAGTCCTCAGCTGCCCAGCCCACAGCCCTCTCCACTCCCCCGAGCTATCTCCAGCCAGGCCCTGCCCGGCCCCTGAAGCTGGGCCCAGTACCCTCCGTGCAGGTGGGGGGTCCGGGTCGGGGCAGGGGGCCCGTCCCCCGGCTTCCTGGGCCTGAATGTGGATTGAGGCCAGTGGAACAGTTTTCCGGGGGAAATAAAGCACCTGGGCGGAGAGCCAGGGGCGGGTGACTAAATAAAATACAGGACACCGCGTGGGACGTCCTGATGTGAGCACATTATTCGTCATTTATGGAAATTTTCCTGGGAGTTGTATGTTTTTTTTGCTAAAGCTGGCCACCCTCGCTGGAGGTCAAAAGGCGGAAGGACTGTGGATTGGGAGGCCCTTCACAATGTGGCCCGGCGGGAGGGAGCCCCGGGCTTTGTCATGCAGAAGGAGGGGCGGCTCCCCCAACCTCCCACCCACCCACCCCCACCCTGCCTCCACCCCCACCTGTGTCTGTCCCAACTCGCCCAGGTCTGGTGGCTGGACGTGGTCCATGGGCCCTGGAATCAGATCTTCCACCCTGAGGGAGGAAAGGGAGGCAAAGTCATGGGGGGCAAAGTCATGGGGGGGCCCTAGTTGAGGACCAATTTGGGCCAGGCCCTGAGCCCAGCCTGGGGGCGCTCTGCCTGCAGGTGAGGAGAGGGTCATGTCCACCATTGCCCTCCTGCTCCTAACAGGCTGGGATTTGACCCCAACCAGGGTGCAGGCTGCCGGGTGAGGCCACGAGGGATGTGGGGGTCAGAGGTCACCCTGCAGACTCCATGGGTGGGTGGGGGACAAATAGGACCAGGGCCGGGGTTCAGATCAAAGGCAGCTGTGAGGTTGACGAAGGCACGTCTGCTTCTGGGTTAGAGCCCCGCATCTGGGGGGTCCCCAGGGTGGCACAGGTCCCCTTCGCAGCCAGGGGCAGGTGCCTCGAGAGCCAGCCTTCCCCCATCAGCCTCCCTGACCCCAGGACTGGGGGTCCCTGGTGGCTCCTTGGAATCTCCACACGTAACCCTGGGAGAGCCTCCCTGACCTCCCAGAGCAGCCTGTCCCCCGGAGCCCACGAGGGCGGGGGACAGGGACCCTTGTTTCCGTTCCTCCAGCTCCGCCCGGGCTGTGCCGCCGGCTAGCTGTGTGACCTTGGAGGAGTCTGCCACCATCTGCAATAGGAGACGTCTCCTATGAGATGGGGATAAGGTGCTGTTTGTACCAGGAACGTGTCTGACACACAGTAGGTGCTCTAGAAAGAGGAGTCTTGCACATGGTTAGTAACTTTGACGATGTTTCGCCTTTTAAATTCTTTTTTTTTTTAATATATTTTATTGTTTTTTTACAGAGAGGAAGGGAGAGGGATAGAGAGTTAGAAACATCGATGAGAGAGAAACATCGATCAGCTGCCTCCTGCACGCCCCCCACTGGGGATGTGCCCGCAACCAAGGCACATGCCCCTGACCGGAATCGAACCTGGGACCCTTCAGTCCGCAGGCTGACGCTCTATCCACTGTGCCACACCGATTAGGGCGCCTTTTAAATTCTGAGTGAGCAGTGCTTCTTAGTTATTATTTTTATAATTAGCACACAAGTCAAAAGCTACCAAAGGGTGTCCTTGAGAAATGTCACTGCCCATTCATTCCACCTCGAGTGTCTGCGCTTTTCAGAGAAACACAGAAGTATTTTTCCCACGCCGCGAATCTTACTAATCTAGCAACACGTTCTGTACCCTGTCTTCAAAATTACAATTGCAATGTTTCACCATGGTTTTATTTTTAAATGACACAGTGAAAGGTCTCTCCCTGCCCTAGCTGGGTGGCTCGGTTGGAGCACCGAAAGGTGTGGGTATAATCCCCAGTCAGGGCCCATACCTAAGTCCCAGGTTCAATCCCCAGGTGAGGCACCAACAGGAGGCAACCAGTCAATGTTTTTCTCTCTCTCTCTAAAATCCATTTTATTTTTTAAAAAATATATTTTATTGATTTTTTACAGAGAGGAAGGGAGAGGGATAGAGAGTTAGAAACATCCATGAGAGAGAAACATCTGTCAGCTGCCTCCTGCACACCCCCTACTGGGGATGTGCCCGCAACCAAGGTACCTGCCCCCAACCGGAATCGAACCCGGGACCTCTCAGTCCTCAGGCCGACGCTCTGTCCACTGAGCCAAACCAGTCAGGGCTCTAAAATCAATTTTAAAAAACATATCCTCGGGTGAGGATTTTTTAAAAAATAATTTTAAGTAAAAAGAAAGAGAGGAAAATACCCACCTCCGCCAGCCCCTCTCCCTAAATCCATCCTGGAAAAGGGATTTTCTAAAAGCCGTTCATCTCCATAAGCTCCACTTCCTGCCTCCTTTTCTCTTCAATTAATTCAGCAAATATTGACTGATGATGTGGCCTCTCCGATGTGTCCTGGGTTCACACCTGGAGACAAAGAGGAAGGAAGCTCAAGAGCAGTGTGGGGACCCCAGGGAAAGGCGGGGGGCCCCAGGGCACCCTAACCGCCCCTGCTTCAGGGGGCCCCACAGCGTCCTTCCCCCCCTCCCCTTTCCCCTTCCCTCTCCCCTCCACCCTCAGAGGAAGACAATGTTGATATTTGACAAGGGAGGCTCAGAGCCCTTGCCCAAGGTCACGGACTGATAACGAGAGCACCGAGGGGAGGGGGCCCATCCTGGCCCGTGACCTTGGACAAGTTCATCACCTGCCTGGGCCCGGGCTTCCTTATCCTGGGAGATGGGGTGCTAATAGCACGCCCCTGCGCTCAGTGTGAGGGTTAGAAGAGGGCCAGCGTCCACACCCCGTCAGCATCACTCCTGTCTGCATGCCAAGCCCCCTCCCAGGCCCTCTTCTCAGCATCTGGGCCGCGCCCACCGCCCCACCCCACCCACTAGCAGAGGGAGGTTCAATGACTCAGGGGGTGATGGGTGCAGGTTTGGGGCAGCCCAGGGCTCCTGGGGCTGGGCCTCGGGGCGTCTCTGGAGCACCCACAGCAGTGTCTGCCCCTGGCTGTGAAGGCGACACGTGCCACCCTGGAGGCCCCAGATGCTGGGCTCTATAACCCAGCAGTCCCCAACCTCGGAGTCCCCTTTGACTCTGAGCCCGGGCCCAGTTTCAGCTCCTCCCCACCCATGGAGTCTGGGAGATGCCCTCTGACCTCACCCTTCCTTGTGGCCCTCCCCTGGCAGCCTGGACTCTGGTGGGGGGGTCAAACCCTTGCCTTTAGGGGCAGGATCTCCACCCGCCTGTGGCAGCCCCTACAACCCATCTCCCCACCATCTCCTCAACTCCAGGTCCAAGGTTAGGCCCTCGGTCGGGCGGTGACCTTCACCTCTCCCCACCCCGCTGCTCCTCTCCAGCACTGCAGATCGAGCTTGGGGATGACCTCCCGACCTCTGACCTCCAGGCCCAATCCAACCTGCAGAGGCCAGACTCCCCCAGATGCACAGCCCGGGCAGCAGGACTCCTTCCTCCGCATGACAAAGGGTGAGGCTGCTGGTCGCCCCCCAGGAAAAGCCCCAATCCACATCCGCTCTCCTCTGGCTGATTGCCCGCTCATTTCCCCGGCAGGACGCTTGCACCCATGGGGAATCCACATTCGGGACGGGGCCGTGTTTGCGGAGGGATCGGCGGTCTGGGGGATTTGCCCTGTGTCTGCCCCTGCCGGTGCCCTCCCTTCACCCACTCCTGTAGGAAGGGCGTCTCGCCAGCTCTCCGAGCCCCGCCAGCAGCCTGGCTAACGGGTCCCGGGAAGGACTGCTTCTTGTTCCTCCTAAGAGACCCTGCCCAGGCTCATGGCTGCGCCGGCCATTCCTTCCCGATGACTGCGGCCTGAGCCTCCGCTGGGCACCGGAACTGCTCCCACCTGCCCTTCCAGCCCTACCCGCTCCGGCTCAGTGTGGCTCCACCCCACACCCAGCCAGGCCTCCAAACCTAGAGGTCACTCTGTGTGTGTGTGTGTTTTTAAAATGTGTTTTTTATTGATTTCAGAGAGGAAGGGAGAGGGAGAGAGAGAGAGAAAGATCCATGATGAGAGAGAATCATGGGTCAGCTGCCTCCTGCAACCCCCATTGGGGATGGAGCCCACAACCCGAGCATGTGCCCTGACCGGAAATCGAACCTGGGACCTTTCAGTTTGCAGGCTGACACTCTATCCACTGAGCCACACCAGTGAGGGTCAGGGGTCACTCCTGATTCCTATCCCACCAGGGGCCTGGCCTCCCTCATGGGGGCGTGGGGACAGGGCACGGCAGGCAGAGGCAGCCTAAGGGAACCCTGGGGTAGGAGTCTGGAGGCCTGGATCTGACCTGGCCCGGTCGCCAGCTCATAACGAAGACACTTCTGTTCCCTGGGCCTGCGGGACAGAGTCTGCCAGCTGCCAGCTCATAACAAAGACACTTCTGTTCCCTGGGCCTGCGGGACAGAGGGCCTACGGTTCCAAAAATGAGGCTCCGTCCCCAGCCTTAAAAACCAACACATGTATGACTCACAGATTCCTTGAGGCAGGAGGCGGGCCCAGCGTCACGGGCCTCTGCGGGGCCTGGCAGGCCTCCATCCAGGTGTCGGCCAGGGCTGGGGCGGGAGCCACGCCTGCGCTCCCTCAGGCTGTCCTCAGAATCCGGGTCCTTGCGGTTGGTGGCAGGACCGCAAGGTCGAAGCACCCTGGCTTCTGGCTGCCCTCAACCCTCGAGGCTGCCTGCAGGTCCTGGGCACGCGGGCGTCCCCATTGTGGCTGCTACTCAAGCGTCCCCTCCCTTTTGGAGCAAGAAAGCTGCAAAAGGATCGAGCTATTGGGGGGGGGCCCCCTGCACTTCCTGGACCCCGCAGCTGAGACCAGGCAGGTGGTGGCGCCACGGAGGCCGGGAAGGAATGAGGACTCAAGTAGGGGTGTGGGGATGTGAAGGGAGTGGACAGGACAGTGTGAGGAGCCGGGGGAGTCCAGGGGCCACCCAGGAACCCGCTGGCGGTCAGGCCGGGGGGGGGGAGGGGGGGCCTTGTCCGCAGGAGGCAGCAGCAGGAGAGGGGAGATGGCAGGCCCAGGTGCGGAGGGACAGGGGCTGAGCCAGGGCCAAGGGCAAACTGGAAATGGTTAGTAGTTAGTAGCTGAGGTTTGATTGGGGGGGGGGACCCCATGGGACAGAAAAGAACTGTCAGAGAAGCAGGAGACACCCCCCCCAGAGCCACAGGCTGGTGCTAGGGTCCTGGGCAGGGAGGTAAGAAGAGGTTTGTCATCGCAATAAAGGACGAGAGCCCCGAAATGGCGCGGAGGGCAGGGACCCCGCAGAGCCACACGCGTGTGCGTGAGGAGTTACCGATTTAGTGCTAGGAAGGCTCAGGGAGGAAGCGTGGGGCCAGCCCATTTCACAGAGGGGAAAACCAAGGCTGCGGAGGTAGCCCTACGATTGACGGCAGCGCCAGGCCGGAGTGGAATGTCTGGGTGACCCGATCGGTCCCCCCATTTCCAGCTCCAGGCCCCAGAGCCCCTCTCGGCGCCCCATGTTCTGTGCGGTGGGCCCCCGAGGCCTTCCTTTGAGAGAACAAAAATCAAATTAAGAAGCTGAGTCTCTCTGGCTCAGCCTCGAGGCCCTGCCGCCTTGAATCGGTAATTAAACATGGGAGAGCCTGTCAGGGGAGGGAGGGAGGGAGCTGACTCTCTCTCCCGGCCCAGGGGCCCCTGAAAGCTGCTGGAGGGCGGGGTGGGGGGCAGGTTGGAGGCCCCACCTCGGACCCAGTAACAGGACCCGGCCTTTTCCCATCCCACGGGCCAGGGGCCCTGGGTCCCGGGCGGGAGAAGCTCTAGTAGATTCCAGAGGTGGACAGCATGGGCGGAGAAAACGAACAGAACGGGCCCCTTCGGAGCCGGGCGGGCTGAAGAGTGTTCACTGTGGGGCCCTCCGGGTATACCCAAGTCTGTTCATGGCATCGCCACGCTGGGACCTTGGCCGGGCCTGCACACCTGCTTCCTCTCACCTGCCCCCCCACCGCACCCCTGTATCAGGCGTCTGTTTGCTTCATTAGCTCAACAATCCTGAAGCACTGACTCACCGATGGCCACTGTGGTCTGCAGAGCACGGGGGGGGGGGGGGGGGGGGGGGGGGGGGGAGCCTGGGGCGCGAGGAGCTTGGGGAGCGAGCAGCTTGGCTTACCGGCTGCAGCTTATCCGTGTACACACATTGGGTTTTACACACTCAGTTACGATATAAAGGGATGTGTCGGGGGAAGGGGGGTCCTTAAGCCTCGTGGATTACCCTCCTCAACTGGCCTCTCTCCTCTGACACCCAGCTGGCTGCAAGACTGTTCCGCACGGCTTCCGGAATCTTCTTTCTCAGGCAGAACCAGGCCTGATCCCGCCCAGCTTAACACCCTCCCGCGGCTGCCTTCCAGCCAACGGGCCCAGTCCCGCGTCCGCATGGTCCCGCCTCACCTGGGCCTTCCTGCCCTCCCCCCCCCCCCCGCCCCCGCCCCCCCCCCCCCCCCCCCCGCAGCCCAGCCAGCTGCCCTGCCCGCCAGCACGCACTCCTCCCTTGGGCATCAGCCCCACCCTCATCGCCCAGGGGTCCCTCCTGAGCCCACCCTGGCCCGTTACCACCTCTTTCTATCTGGAAAACTCACCGTAACTTTCGAGAGCTGTCTCCCCGAGTCCTGCTGAACCCCTCCTCTCTGCTCCCCCAAGTACTGCCTCCATCCGAGCCCTGATCAGCTCACAGGGTGGACTCTGCAGCAACATCTGTCATAGCAGTCCCCCCCCCCACGTCCCCCCCTCGGGTCAGGAGAGGCTTGTGTCCAACACACAGTGTGGCTCCATGTTTGCGGGCTGAGTCAATGCACGAACGAATGCACGTGAGTAGATTGAGTCAGGTGCTTCTCACACCTCATCCCGTGCAATCCTCACGCGGCTGAGCAAGTACCGGGTTGCAGGAAGGCCAGCTTCTCACCCTACCCTCCCTACCTCCCTGCCCACCGCGACCCCTGGGGCTTCTCTTGACCTGGGCCTCCATTTCCCAGGGAGGGTCCTGACACAAGAGCGAACCACATTTTATGGGCCCGTAATAAGATCTAAATAAATACATATCGATTGGCAATCATGCAGGGATTCTTCTCGGCTTTCCACCTGTCTCCCTGGACACCCGGGAATGTTGGCTTCAGGCCACGATCAGCTCCATTCAATTTAACAAGCGTTCGCCCCCTGCCGCACTTAGAGAGGCCGGAAAGATGAGGCGGCATTTCCAGGGGAGGCAATGGGGTGAGCAGAAACAGTGGGGGGGCAAAAGGTTAGGGTATGTCTGGGGTCCAGACAGAGGGAGCGTTTTGGAGAGCTGAGGGTAGTAAGATTGGAAAGAGAACTCAATACAGTCCGTGCGTTTCCTCTCCATTTTCCTTCATTTAAAAAATTTTGAGCCCGGCCGGTATGGCTCAATGGTTGAGCGTCGACCCATGAACCAAGAGGTCCCAGGTTCGATTCCTGATCAGGACACATCCCTAGGTTGCAAGCTCCATCCCCAGTAGGGGGCGTGCAGGAGGCAGCCCATCAATGTCTCTCTCTCGTTGATGTTTCTATCCCTCTTCCTTCCTCTCTGTAAAATCAATAAAAAATAAATCTTTTGAGAACCAGGTCTGGAGCCAGAGATGCCCGGGGAGAGGGCTCACGTGCCCACCCAGACCAGAGCTCTAGCTCCACCAGGCCCTGGCTCTGGGGCCGGTCCTCCTAGCCACCTCCTCTGAGCCTCCAGCTCCTTAGCGATGCCCATAAAATCCACACGCCCTCCTCACTCCATCCTCCCCGCCCGCCAGACAGCAGCCCCGCCCCTACGCTCACCTGATCCCGGCTCAGCCCTTCCAGGTGGGTGAAGACGGCCATTGTCCTCCTGTTGCAGGTAAGTTCCTGGAGGGTGAGTAGGTAGCCCAAGGTCAAGTGACCAGTGACAGATCTGCCTCTCAAGGCCTCTTGAGCAAGACTGGCGTTACTCATCAGGTGACCTGCGAGACCCTGAGACTCCTCTTCCTCAGCCCTGGACGCCCGGGGAGGGCCCAGGTGTGGGGGCAGCCAGGAGGGTGGCCTCCTGGGATGGCCAAGAGGATGGCAAGGGGCCCTAGCCGGTTTGGCTCAGTGGATAGAGCGTCGGCCTGCGGACTCAAGGGTCCCAGGTTCGACTCCGGTCAGGGGCATGTACCTTGGTTTCGGGCACATCCCCAGTAGGGAGTGTGCAGGAGGCAGCTGATCGATGTTTCTCTCTCATCGATGTTTCTAACTCTCTATCCCTCTCCCTTCCTCTCTATAAAAAAATCAATAAAATATATTAAAAAATAAAAAATAGCAAAGGCACTGGCTGACTGGCTCTGGAGGTGCCAACCTTGTAAATATATATATAAACAAAACAAAAAAAACAACACAAAAAAAAAGAAAAAGAGGACAGCAAGGGGCAGAGGGGAAGGAAGCGTTGTGCGCTGTTCCAAAAAGAAAATCCCCATCGCTAACCAACGCTGAGCTGCTTTGCTTTGTAAACACACGAATCACCTGCCACAGCTGGCACGTGGGGCACCGAGCTGGCACGCGGGGCACCGAGCTGGGTAGGGTTTCTCTCCAGGACCCGCACCCTGGATGCTGTAGCCCCGCTGGTCGGCCTGGGGCCCTCACTGGTTAGCGCCTGGCGCCCTCTAGTGGTGCAGGCGAGCCTTCCCTCTGCAGCTGACCAGTGAGGCGGGACAGAGCTGGGCTTCCAGGACCAGCTTTCCTCCAGGCCTGCTGCGCAAGGAGCCACCTGCTGCCTTCAGAGCTGGGCTCAGGGACGCCTGGGAGGGAAAGCGGAAGGAGGCCTTGGAATCCGGAGGCTGGGGTCCTGGCCCAGCTCCCTAGTTGTGCCTCAGAAAAGCAGCTGATTGCCCCCTGCAGGCATTTTAGGAGAAGGGCTGCTGTTCGAGGTCTGCGCAGCGTTTTGAATAAACGCACTGAACACTCCCTCCCTCCGTGCCAAGTGCCCGTGAGGCCTCAGTGCACCCTAGTCCAGTGATGGCGAACCTATGACACGCGTGTCCATTTCTGATGACACGCGGCCGCTGAGGTTTATTAAATACAATTATATATAACAATTATACATTTATGTTAAACTATAAATATCGTGAAATAATGTTTTTTCCTCAAAGTGACACACTACCCGAGCTATGCTGTTTTTTGGCGAAGTGTGACACACCAAGCTCAAAAGGTTGCCCATCACTGCCCTAGTCAGTAACATTCCCGCCTTGTTCTGAGTTGCCCAGGGGCCGAGGACAGATGTGGACACAGAGAGATGAGGAAAAGACGGGAAGGCAGAGGAAAAGGCAGCGCGAGGAGAGGGAGGGGCTAACCATCCCCTTCTCCTCCCCCTAGAACAGGCCTCAGTCCCCATTTCATAAGTCCCTCCTCTCGGGACCCAAAGCTCCGTCCCCGCTGTGAACAGTAGTTACTTTGGGGCAGTGGGATTGCGGCTGGCTTCTCACTTGCTTTTTTCTTTATTTTACTTTAGATTGCCGGCTGCCATACGTAGGTATCATCTCCATAGTTAAAAGGTTAAAAAAATGTCTCTAGTGCTCCCCATTGGCCTTGCAGGAGCACAAACACATCAGGCTGCATCCGTGTCCCTAGGTAACCGTTGCTAAGCAACGCTCCCTGGGATGCTGGAGAGCCTGCTTGCACTCCCCTGCTGTCCACAGCCTGGCGGCCCCTCAGCAGGTGCCAGTGTGGCCCTGCCACAGCGCCCCCTTCCCCTCTCTGCAGCCCCCACACTGCAGGGCTTCCTCTTGTCTCGGGTGGGAGCCCAGCCAACGTTCCGTCAAGCAGCTTCCCGTCCGCAACTGAAAACATAGAACGTGTTTTCTTTCCAAGCGCCGGGCCACCATATTTTGCGTGCAAGATACACACTCTCATTTCATCTTTAATTGAACAATTATAATGTACTTTTTGTTTCCCCATTTCACTGATGGAAGCACTGAGGCCTGGGCAGGTTAGGAATACAGCCAGTGAGGAAGGCTGAATGAGGAGGAGCTGGGGAGGGTCTAGGCAGGGGACAAGGCTGCAGGGGTCCCTGGGGCAGGAGACCCAGACCTCAGAGTGGGGTCGGGATTGGACCCCTCCTGACCTTCAGGGGGTGGGGGCGTTGTTTTGAGAGACTGGGAAACCTGCTCAGAGAAGCAGACATTTTAATTGTTTGCTTTGATTGAAGCAAATCAAACCATCATTCCTCCCTGCCTTTTGCATTAGAGGAAGGAGTAAGAATGAGCATTCGTGGACTTCCTTTTCCAACAGCGCTGCCCGCCTCTCCCGGTCGAGATTCCCTTTGCGCTAAACAGATGTGTCTGCTTCTGCTGAGACCCTGCCTCCCTGCTCTCGCTCACCTCCTTAGGGTGCCCTCCCTTCTCCTCACCCCTTCCCCCAGCTCTGCCCCCAGCCCAGCCCTTCATTGGCCCTTCACATCCTGGACCTCACTCTTGGTTATTTCCTCGTGAGCACATTACTTTGCACGATGACTTACAACTAAGCAGGAAGGCGCGCCCTGACCGGTTTGGCTCAGTGGATAGAGCGTCGGCCTGGGGAATGAAGGGTCCCAGGTTCGATTCCAGTCAAGGGCATGTACCTTGGTTGCGGGCACATCCCCAGTAGGGGGTGTGCAGGAGGCAGCTGATCGATGTTTCTCTCTCATTGATGTTTCTAACTCTCTATCCCTCTCCCTTCCTCTCTGTACAAAATCAATAAAATATATATTTTTTAAAAAGCAGAAAGGCGGGGGTAATAAAAAATAAAACTTTATTAAAGCGGCTAAACTTAAGCGGGACCAAATCAGACTTCCTCCATCCAGCACAGTCTCACATGCGCTCCTGCTGGGGACAGTTCCACGCTGCTCACGCTCATGCGAAGAGGAGCGCCCTTGTCATGGGCTGTACCCTTCTCCTCCCTGACGTGGCATCGCACTGACGCCGCTCTGGGCTCCCGTTGGAGGACCGCACTGGGAGGTCCTCCCAGGCCTTCCCACCTGAGCTGGGGCTGACAGCGGGAATGTGCGGGGTTCACCTGGCTCCTAGCATCTACCGCCCCTGCCAAGCATCTTCCAACGGGGGCTGCTTGGTCTGAACAGACTGAAGAGGTTTTACACAAGGGTCTGAGGACGGCCTGAGCCTGCCCGGCCCGGCCCGGCCCCGCGGCGAGGGCTGTCAGAGGGGCGGGCTACCTTAGTCCTTCTTGCCGCCCGGGGCCGGGCTTCGCGTGAGGACCTTCGTGGAGCTGTAGGGGGTCAGCGTGGACACGGTCGGGGATTCCAGCTTCACTCTGTCCAGGAGGGTCTTCTTGAGGGCGGCTGGGGAGACCTTTTCCTGGTCGGCCATGGACTGCAGCTCTCTGCAGATGGAGCCCGAGAGGGGAGGAGAGGAAGGCATTAAACCCTGGAGCCAGAACGTCTCAAGGTTTCCCCACCCACGTAACACCCCACCTTGCTGACTGGATACCACCCCAAATTATAAGTCCAACACACCAATCAAAGATAATCCCAACAATGGAACTGTGGGGAGAACTTTAGCTGCTAAGTGGTGGCTATTAACAGCACAGATCCCCACACCGCTAATGGGGCCTGGGCGGAGGAGAGAGACCCACCGTGTGCGGATGCAGGAGGCCTCGACTGCATTGATGAGCAGGGAGCGGAAGCCCCCACTCTCCAGGAAGTGCAGGGCATGGATGGTGGCCCCCCCGGGGGAGCAGACATTGTCCTTGAGCTGGCCTGGGTGCTGGTCCGAGTCCAACAGCATCTTGGCAGCCCCCTGGAGCACAGGCGGAAAATGAGCACACACCTTGCCCAGGCCGCACCCCAGCTCCCAACCCAGCCCTGCCCGCCCCAACTCACTGACCCACAAGCCCCCCAGGCCGCACCGGGGCTCAGAGCACGCAGAGGGAAGGTACTGACCAACAAGGCCTGGGCCCCCAGCCGGATGGCCAGGCGCCGCGGGAGGCCCATCTTCACCCCGCCGTCAGCGAGCGCGTCCAGGGCCATGAACGCCTGTGGAGACACTCGGTGAGTCTTGGGGCAGCAGGCACTCAAGGGCACCCCTGAGGGTCTGCTTTCCCCCATGACTGGAGCTAGAGCCAAGGACCAGTGTCCTCCACCAGCTCCCCAGAGGTGGGCCCCCCCCCCCCCCCCGGCCCCCGCTGCCTGCCAGCCCAGCCTGCTCCGAGTCCCCAGAAGGCCGCGTAAGCCTATGTAAGTGAGTGAGGGCTCACGTAGGCAGGCCCGCTGCCGCTGAGCCCCGTGACGG
Organism: Eptesicus fuscus; assembly: GCF_027574615.1. Taxonomy (NCBI): domain Eukaryota; kingdom Metazoa; phylum Chordata; class Mammalia; order Chiroptera; family Vespertilionidae; genus Eptesicus; species Eptesicus fuscus. Next base: position 6,008,683 of record NC_072496.1, on the reverse strand, counting down.
CGTCGATCAGGTCCTCCTCCACCTCCGTGCAGAAGCCCACGCTGCTCATGAGCTGCTCCAGCAGCTGCCCATCCTCCACCAGGGCGTGGGTGCCCGTGGCGTACACCGTGGCACCCTCCCGCACCACCACGGGCGTGTTGGTCATGCAGCGGATCACCTTGGGGGCCGGCTGGAAGGCCGTCAGCTTCTGGAGCGAGGAAGAGGGCGGGAGTGTTGCCAGGGCCCAGCTCCCACGAGCAGCCCCCCCCTCCCCTCCCACCGGGCACGGGAGCGGAGCCAGGCACCTTCTCCACCGAGCTGATGGTGACGCCGGCGGCACAGGAGACCACGATGTGCCGGGCCTGGACGTCGGCCCCGATCTCATCCAGGATGAAGGGGATGATGTGCGGCTTCACGGCCAGGAACAGGACGTCGCTGTGCCTCACCGTCTCCTTGTTGCTGCGGGTCAGGTTCACCCCCAGCTTCTGTGGGAGGAAACGGCCCGGCTCACAGTGCGGGCAGCCCCACCGGGCACGGGCCCTCCCGGGGAGCCGCCGAACCCCTGCCGCCAGCCACTCCTCTGCCAGCCGCCGCCTCCTGGCATGCCCTGCCTTGTCCCCTCAGGGTCTGCCCCTAACCCCACTGGCACATGTTGCTCCTGGGCAAGTGAGCACAGGTGCCGAGCATGGACCAGCGTCTCCATGGCAACCAGGAAAGGGCTGTCCCACATCCCCACCAGTGTCTGCCAGCCCAGGCACCCCTGTGCCAGCTAAGAAATCTCCAGGGCTGGGCCCTGACCGGTTTGGCTCAGTGGATAGAGCGTCAGCCTGCGGACTGAAAGGTCCCAGGTTCGATTCCAGTCAAGGGCATGTACCTTGGTTGCAGGCAAATACCCAGCAGGGGGTGTGCAGGAGGCAGCTGATTGATGTTTCTCTCTCATCGATGTTTCTAACTCTCTATCCCTCTCACTTCCTCTCTGTAAACAATCAATAAAAACATATTAAAAAAAAAAAAAAAGAAATCTCCAGGGCTGGGAAGCGACAAAGGGAAATGCTAACGCCCAACGGTGGGAATCAGAGCTGGGTCAGGCCGCAACCCACCTGGTCTCCGCGTGGTCCAGGGCGGGTGGGAGGACACCCCTCCCTGCAGGACTCCCGTGCTGGGGACATCAGCCATCATCCCATCATCCCCCGCACAGGCCCTGCCTGTCACCTGCCTCATTGGACGTCCCCTCCCACGCGCCCCAGGTTTGGGCTGACGACTCGGAATACTCTTTTTGGAGAGAGGAACATCCACCCGGCCTGGCTCCTTCCTGCCTCACTGTATGTAACTCAGCAAGAGGGGCTACTGCGCTCTCCGTTTTTATAAAGGAGGAACCTGAGGCTCAGAGTGCCTTAAGGACAGGCAGGCAGCCCATGAAGACACACGAATATTTGCGGGGTACCTACTACGTGCCAGGTGCTTTCCATGCATAAATATCTTCTTAATCTAAGCGCCCCGGTGCCTGCATTTGAACCCCCGTCTGTTCGCCTGGGGGGAGGGGGAGGATCCTGATGCTAACAGATGGGGGGGGGGGGGTAGTCAGCCGGCTGATGGCCAGCTCGGGGGCTCGAGCGAACCAGGCCACCCTCCTGGGCCTCCCCGCACCCTCGGCCCCACCTACCCTGAGCGCGGACACCGTGGGCAGGTCCATGTCCGGGGAGCTGGCTATGATCTTGTGAGCCGACAGGATGCCTGCAGCAGACAGGGCGTTTCAGCGGGGGGGCCATGGCCCAGCCCGCCCCCGGGCCCCTCCCTGGGGAAGCAGAACCAAAAACCCCACGAGGCTCCCGCAGCGCCGGGCTCCCCGCTCGGTCCCCACGCCGGCCGCTCGCTCGCAGGCCGCCGCGCACCGTCCCCGCCTCCGCGCGCTCACCCGCGGCCGTGAAGCCCCGCGCCAGGGCACAGGCCAGCTGGCCCGCGCCGATGAAGCCCACGCTCATGGTCCCGGGCCCGGTCCCCCGCGGCGGCCGCAGGAACCGCCCCACGCGGGCGGGAGAGACCGTAAGGGGAGGCGGCGGCTGGAAAAGCCCCGCGAGCGGCGCCTCGGAAGCCGGACCCAGCAGTTTCCGCCGGGATCCCGACACGCTCCGCGCGCACTCACGGCCGCGCGCCGGGCCACGTGGCCACGCCCCGCGCCCGCCCCGGCAGCCAATCCTCGGCCGGGAGCTCGGAGCGGGCCAATCCGAGGTGTCGGATCGCGGCTGTGCGCCCCGCCTCCTCTGCAAAGGAGTCCTTAAATACCGAGGTGCCTAAATGCTGCAAATGAAATGCGGGGACACAGAGTGAAACCAATTTTATTCCTGCATATTATCTACATTTAATTGTGTTTTTTTTTTCTAAATAATAATAATAACACAACGTAAATACATGTGGTGCTAACTCGTGATAAGTTCTCTAAAACAGGGGGTAGGTAATAAGTATGCGCGGGCAGGCCGATTAGGGGGGCAGAGGAGGGGGGAGGTAAGGGCTGCAGAGTCCCCCAGGGCGATGACATCACAGCTTGGGGCCCTGTTCTATCCAGAAACCAGGTGTCCTGCTCCCCTGTGCACCGCCCCTGGCCCGAAGTCCCTCCTCCTCCCTCCCAGCGCCCTGGCAGGGGAACCGAGGCATGTTTACAAAAGTCCACAAGGATTCCACATTGGGGAGATGGGGTTCATTTTTAAAACATCCTCCCTGTCTAGGGGAAACAGAGGGATTTTAGGGTTTGGTTTTAATGCATCATGTAATAGAGCAAACGAGTTCTTTCCCCAGTTCTTATCTTAGGGTGTGTTGTCCCAAAGTCGGTTGGGAATTTGCCAGAGAACAGTCTGCCCAGGCTCAGCCACACCGGCTAGCCAGGAGCCAGGATCTCCTGCTCAGCAACGACAAGTGGCAGTAGTTACTCATGTAAGTGCTTAGGGGACGGACAGGAGGACAAGGACCGGAAGAACACGCGGAAAGGTAAAATAGGGGCCCTCTTTGGGGCAGGGGTGACTTGCTAAGTAGAAAACTAAAACCTACATCAACACCTGCTTGGGTGCACGTGTTGAGTCAGAGGCCTCAGTGGCCGTGCCCAGCGCCTACGGCTCCAGCCTCCTCGGCACGGGCGCCCCGTCCGAGGCGCAGCTGCACTTCTGCACCCGCATGTTGGGCAGGCTGACCACCTGGGCGCGGGGCCTGCCGCCCTCCGGGACGCTCACGATCACGGGCAGCGAGGTCGTCTCCGAGGCGATGCACTGCCTCGGCCCCAGGAACGGCCACTTGGCGGTCAGGGTCTCCGGGGGCTGCTGGCAGGTGCCCACACACTCATAGGCCAGGAAGCCCGGGGGCTCCAGCACCCAGTTCTCCGCCCACTTCATCCCCTGCAGGTCAATGTACGTCTCCTGGCGGCAGCAGCGGGTGCCCTCGGTCACGGGTGCCTCGGGGTCACAGTTGCCCTGAGCTCTGTGGGGGCAAGGAAAGGCGGGGTCAGAGGTCAGTTTGGAGGACTGAGGGTCAGGGGACCCGGGGCAGGGCCCAGTGGGGCATCTGGGAGGGAGACGTGTGATCCATCTCTCATGATGTTCAAAAAGCTGGATGTGTGTGATAAATGGTGAATGAATAAACATCCAAAACATAAATCAGCTACCGTTTATGAAAGGTCTCCTAGTCTGCCAGGCACTGACCTAGGGACTTCACGTGTCATCTCAGCTGGCACCTGCATTTATCCTGACATACACCTTAATGAGGGTCCAGCATTACCCCTATGACCCCGAGGACGCGGGGACCCGAACGTGTGAGGCGACATGCCGCCAGAGGCCCTGCAGCCAGTCGCAGGCAGAGCTCCGTGGAACGCAGGCTGTGTGATCCCACAGGCCTGGGCCTTGTTCCCTGAAGAAGCCAGGATGTCAGGGGAAAGCTGTGCAACTTAGCAACAGCTCATGCTAATAGTTTTCAAAGACTTAATCAGGGGTGCCTGGCTGGGTGTGGCTTAGTGGTTGAGTGTCCACCCAGGAACCAGAATGTCACTGGTTCGATTCCGGGTCAGGGCACAGACCCGGGTTGTGGGCTTGATCCCCAGTAGGGGGCGTGCAGGAGGCGGCCAGTGGATGATGTTTCTCTCTCATCATAGATGTTTCTATCTCTCTCCCTCTCCTTTCCTCTCTCTCTAAAAATCAATAAAAACATATCTAACAAAAAAGAATTAATCGTGGAAAAGGGTAAAACGAAATCAGATGATTGGAATAATGTGTGTGTCAATGGCAACATAAAAACCCATTGAAAATATCCGAAGGTATTTGTCAGTAAAATGGTTGAATACAAAGTTCTACCATTGGAAACGGACGTGCAGTGGGGATGGCTTTCCTCCTGGGCTGTCCCACTCCTCCCCCAGGACCTACCCGAAGAGCCCGAGGTCCAGGGTGTGCAGCTCCAGCTGGGGCTCGCCCTGCGCGCCGTCCGGAGGCCCCCGGGGGGCAAAGCGCACCAGCCTGTGGGCGCTGGAGGCCAGCGGGCCCAGGTGCTCCGGCTGCACCGACACCTGCAGCAGCAGGGGCTCCCGGGGCCGGCTCAGCTGCTGCCAGAAGGTCACGGCCTCGGTCACGTCGAAGGCCTTCCAGCCGCTCTCGTGGACGGACACCAGCCTGCGACGCCAGGGGGGGACCGGGGCGCTGAGGGGCGGGGACTGGGAAGCCTCTCCCCCCGCCCCCGCCTCCCATCCCTCTCCCCGAGACAGACTCCCTCGCCCCCTCCTGCCCCCCCCAGCACCCCCGGGCCCCCTCCCACCTGGAGTCGATGAGGGCGGTGCGGTTGGAGCCGTCGGCCCGCACGTACAGCCACTCGACGGTGACCCGGGCCAGGTCGCTGCGAGGGGACAGCCGCTCGTGCCTGCGGAGCGCGGCCTTGGGGACCGGCTCCCGGAAGAGGCGCAGCACGGCCTGCACCAGCTCGCTGTTGGGGGGCAGCCGCCGCTCCATGCCGAACACCAGCAGGTGCGTGGAGGCCTCGGACACCAGGAACCTGCCGGCCACCTCTGGGGACAGCAGGAGGGTCAGCGGGGCCTCTCCAGCCGAGGGCTCAGCTCTGAGGGGGCAGGGCCACGGAGGGGGTAGCGGGGGGGGGGAGGGGGGCGGGAAACAGCCCTATTCCGTCTTCCCGGTTACCTACAGATCCCCCTGGGGCCTGGGGTCCTATAACAACCTCCACAGCCGGAAGGGCAGCCCTGGCCCTGAGCATTGGGGTCAGCTGGGCCGTGGAGGGTCAGGATCCTCATGTTGGGGCCCTGGGCGCGGAGGGGTGAGCCCAGGCCCAGAGGCAGGGGCTGAGCAGGCAGGGTTCAGGCCCCTGCGCCCCTGACAGCGGAGTGACTGCACTTTACAGCATCTGCCAGGTCCCCCCACGTTCCCCCCCACAGCGACCCACTCGCATGTCCCCAGCCCTGGACAGCCTCGGTCATGGGTGCAGAGACGCAAACAGGGTCAGGGGTGATTTTCAAGCCACTTGCTCAAGGTCAGGCCTTTAGTGGCCGTGCAAAAACAGACCCCAAGGAACCCCAACCTTACCCAGGCCTCTGAGCTGAGCCTGGGTTCTCCCACCCCAACCCTCACCCCTACCCCTACCCTCATTGGCTCAGCTCCATCCTTCCACCCTCCTCTCCTCTGATGCCTTAGCTTTGGCAGGGTCCAGCCTGGCACGCTGGGTGGGGACCTCAGTGCAGAGACCTGCCCTCCTTACAGTCCGTGGTCCCCCTCACTGCCCTGGGACCCTGGGCCTCCTTTGTACCCATCTCCATCAACAGGAAAGGGCATCTCTGGGGCCCTGAGCTAGCTAACGGGCCAGCTGAGATGTTGAGGGGCAGAATTCTCACCTTGGGGTACTTGGGTCTGTCTGGGGGCACCAGTGGGGTGAGTCTCAGGCCCAGAGAGGGGCCCCAGACAGCCTTCCCAGATGGGCACATCCAGTCTTAGCACATGCACACGCACACATGCACACGCACACGCACACGCACACACACGCACACGGGCCAGGGTGCAGGGCGGGCCTCACCTCGGAAGTTCTGGCTGAACCGCTTCCCGCGGGAGGGGACGCCGTGGCTGCGCTGCAGCAGGGCCACGTACTGGGCCCGCACGTGGGCAGGGGGCACCGGCCGCTCCGCGTCCCTCCGGTCCGGCGCGGGCACCTCGCGCAGCCGCAGCTGCTGCAGCAGGCTGCCCAGGATCTGCTCCTCGGTCACGGCCGCCCCGGGGCGGGCCAGGGGCAGGGCCCACAGCGCCCAGCACAGCCACAGGGCCCTCATGGTGCCACTTGGGAGGAGGAGGAGAGCGGCTGTGTCCCCTGACGAGGCTCCGGGAGGGTCCCAGCTGGGCGTGCTGAGGGCCGGGCTGGGCCAGCTTTATAGCCAGCCCTGGGCTGGGCCTGGGTGGTGAGAGGGAGGGAGGGAGGGGGGGAGGGAGGTCACACCCCTCGCCCTCCTGGGAGCTCATCAGCCAGACAGGGCCCTGGGCCTGAGGAGGGGCTGTCTAGGAAGGGCACAAAGGCCGTCTGTGCCCCGGCTTGGGCCTCTGGCCGCTGCTGTCTGGCGGCTCAGTGATAACTTTCGTGCCTGTTGAATTCTGCTGGCCCAGTCCTCGTCCATGGAAAAGCCAGTCCACTGTGAAAAGGTGAGGCCCACCAGCCAGCCCAGCCGCTTACGTCTCTTCCCTGGAGACCAGCCTGGGGCCGCTGTGCCCACTGGGAGGGACGTGGGGACACACCCTGCCCCTGCCCACTCCGGCCAGGCCCCTGCAGGGCATCTCACAGCAGCCCTGACTTCTCCCTCCACCTCCAGTCCCCACAAACCCCTCCTCGCCTCTCCAAATGCACCCCCCCCCAAGGGGACCTTGTCCTCCCTGTGACAGAAGGAGTCGCAGAGGCTCGATGCTGTCGGGACAGGGATCTGGCAGCTCGGCTCCCGGGAAGTGCCAGGGACTGAGATTTCGGCGAGGCCCGCAGGCACGGCATCTTCTGGGCAGAGCGCTATGAGCCTGGCCGGGGGCCCACCACCCGCACTCAGCTCCAGCCCACGTCACGCCCAGGCAGCGGTCACGGGGCAGAACCTGGAAAGCAGAGGCCAGAGCTGCCCGGAGTCCTGTCCAGAGTCGCAGGGACTGGGCACACGGGGTGGGCGGGAGCCGCCTGTGCCTCCTCACACGCACAGTTTTTTTAACCAATGTTTGTTTTTATATATTTTTAAATTGATATCAGGAAGGAAGGAAGAGGGAGAGAGAGAGAGAAACATCCATGATGAGAGAGAATCATGGATCGGCTGCCTCCTGCACACCCCCCGCTGGGGACTGAGCCCGCAACCCAGGCATGTGTCCTGACCGGCAATCGAACCGTGACCTCCTGGTTCATGGGTCGACGCTCAACCACTGAGCCACGCCGGCCGGGCTCAAACACACATCTTAGCCTGGCTGGGTTCAGATATGCTGCTTGCTGGCTGTTGGACCTGCTGGCAAGTTCCTTAACTACTCAGCGCTCCGGTGTGCTCGTCTGAAGGAGGGGCGATGGCCACGGGGTCTGCTGCAAAGGGCCAGTGGGAAGAGGAAATGGATGAGCACCTGTAAGAGGCCCAGCCCGGTGCCTGGGGCACAGTAAGCCCCTATAAGGGTTTGCTGTCAGCATCACCTGCCGGGCCATTGCATTCTCTGGGCGTGGCTGATCTATAACCCGGGCAGCCCGCTGTGTGCCAGGCACCGTTCTAGGCTCTGGGCATGGATTCACAACCGCCTGGGAGGCAGGTGTCAGCACCCGCCCCGAACTTGATCTTCCTCCGGATGCAACGTCAGAAGAGCACCCGGCGAACCTGCCACAACCCACTCGGCACGCGGAGGGCTCGGCAGGTCCCCTGTCCCCCGAGGTCCCTCCTGGCCCAGGGGGTGTGAGGATGTGCGGGAGGAAGTCCTTCCCCAGACCCGTGTTCCGTCGCGTGGGAGGCGAGCGATGAGGGTGAAGGAGGACAGGATGCACCCCTCCCCTTCCCTTTAGGTGACCTGTGTCATGGCCGGTGGCTGGTGCCACCCCCTGCCACTGTGCTCCCCACACATCCCAGGCACAGGCAGAGGGAACCTTCTGGTGCTCAAGAGCAGGGTTTCCCCTGCATGAGCCCAGGGGCATCAGACACCAACTGCCACCATGTGCAAATGTACATGTACATTGAGGGGTTTCAGTAGTGAGGTGTGTGGCGGGGGGAGGTGGGGGAGTTAGAAACTGCGGATGAGGCCCTAACTGGTGTGGCTCAGTGGATAGAGCGCCGGCCTGCAGACTGAAGGATCCCAGGTTTGATTCCGGTCAAGGGCATGTACCTTGGTTGCGGGCACATCCCCAGTAGGAGGTGTGCAGGAGGCAGCTGATTGATGTTTCTCTCTCATCATCGATGTTTCTAGCTCTCTATCCCTCTCTCTTCCTCTCTGTAAAAAAACCAATAAAATATATTTGAAAAACAAACAAACAAAAAAAGAAAAAGAAATTGTGGACGGGGAGGAATGATATTAACACCGATAATAGTCATAGTGGCTAACAGTGCTTACGGGCTGTGCACGGTTCTGAGCATCTTACGTACTTTAACGCTGTATCCTCACCGCTTGCCGTTATTGTACCCATTTCCTAGATGAAGAAACTGAGGCATGAAACCTTACCTGACTCGCCCAGGGTCACACAGCTGGGACGCGCCAGAGCTAGGGTTGTTTGGAGCGAAGGAAAGGGATCCTGACGAATACCAGGGACGAGGTAAGAGGAAACTGAGAAATGCTGACAGCTGAGCCCCAGAAGGGAACCTCAGGGGGAGACAGAATCCGTGGTGACCTCCCCTGCCCCCCTGCCCTCTCCTCTCCCCCCCCCCCCTGTTTCCAGGGAATCTGTGTAACTCACAGGGAGGAACTCAGAGCCCATCACGGGGCTCCTATCTCAGCGTCTGACCGTTCCGGAACTCGGGGTGCGCCCACACGGGCCCTCCTGCGCTCTCTCTGTGACAAGCGTGGCCGTCTTCAAAAGGCGGCGGTTGCTTTGCTTTGCAAGTGAGGATTAGCGGGGAAAGGACTTACTGGATGCAAACATTTGGGCCTCGAGTCAGGCCAAAAGGTGCAGAAGCGTCCCATTGACAGGCGACCCGGGGCCGGGGAGCTGTCCCCGGGCTGGTGTTCCATAAATATGCGAACCCCGCCACCCTTGGCGCTGCGGGAGAGGAAGCCCCGTGGCTTATCACTGGGCCAGGGTGGTGCCGAGGATCTAACGCCCAGGCCTGGCCCCTCGACAGCCCCAGCAGCTAGACCCCTGCGAGCTCCCTGGGGCTGGGAGCCTTGGAGGGTCTGCAGGGACCTGCCGTCGCCAGGCTGAGGGGGGCCCGGCCCCTGGGGCTGCTGCTCCCTGACCAGCACGTGCCTCCACGAGGCTCCCTCCCACCGAGGAGATGCCCGGGGCTGAGGACCCATGGGAGTCCCCGGTGGCCAGGAGCCCCTCTGCACTGGGGGTAACTGACCGGCTACATAGACACCTCCTTCTCCAGAGCACAAGGTCGAGGGGAAGGTCCCATCTCCACGGGATTCTCTGGCCCCCCTCAAACCCCCCCATTTTAAAAAATATATTTTATTGATTTTTTACAGAGAGGAAGGGAGAGGGAGAGAGAGCTAGAAACATCGATGAGAGACAAACATCCATCAGCTGCCTCCTGCACACCTCCTACTGGGGATGTGCCCGCAACCAAGGTGCATGCCCTTGACCGGAATTGAACCTGGGACCCTTCAGTCTGTAGGCCGACGCTCTATCCACTGAGCCACACCGGTTAGGGCACCCGCCCCCCCATTTTTTCAGATGCTCCTGTACTGGCCTCCCAGCACGGAGCCCCCCTCCAGAGCTGTGTCCTCAGTGGGGACTGGAACTGCCCGGCCAACTCCCAGCGCCTGACTGAGGACCAGTCCTGCCTGCCTTCTGGTCCCCGTCGGGCTCCGGGGCTCCGAGGGGCCGCTGAGAGCCTGGGCAAGTGGCCCAGCGCTGGGAAACTGAGAGCCCTTCCCAGTCTTGGGGACCTCCCTGAATGGGGGCGGGGGGAGCCTGGGAGCACTCAGCACCCCGGAGGGCTTGCCCAGCAGGGCGTCATACCCTCCCCCTTCTCCCTGTGACTTGGGGAACCAGAGGGAAACGGTCCTACAGCAGGTCTTCCGATAACGTGGTTTGGTTGGCTGCCCTCTCATTGTAACGTTGCTGAGAGAATTGTCACTTCCTGCCCTGGCCGGTGTGGCTCAGTGGATAGAGCGTCGGCCTGCGGACTCAAGGGCCCCAGGTTCGATTCTGATCAAGGGCATGTATCTTGGTTGCGGGCTCGATCCCCAGTAGGGGGCGTGCAGGAGGCTGCCGATCAATGGTTCTCTCTCATCATTGATGTTTCTATCTCTCTCTCCCTCTCCCTTCCTCTCTGATACCAATAAAAAAAAATATAATATATTTTTTTTTTTTTTAGAAAAAGGAAGTGTTTGGGGTCTTTATTTAGAACAGGCGTCCTCAAACTACGGCCCTCGGGCCACATGCGGGTGTTTTTGCCGTTTTGTTTTTTTACTTCAAAATAAGATATGTGCAGTGTGCATAGGAATTTTTGTTCATAGTTTTTTTTTAAACTATAGTCCGGCTCTCCAACGGTCTGAGGGGCAGTGAACTGGCCCCCTGTTTAAAAAGTTTGAGGACTCCTGATTTAGAAGTTTGGGGGTGTTTTGAGACCGGGAATACGCCGTAGGAATTTAACGTGTCTCTACCGATGAGCCTGAGAAGCTATCCACCACTGTAGGCGAGGACGAACTGTACAGATGAGCCGATTCTTTGTAGAATCAGAGCTGAAATGGACCATCAGGCCACGGTCCTGCCCCCCGCGCTTAGAGCTAAGAAGACGGAGGCTGAGACGTGAGGATGTCCCCAAGCTCACACACTGGATGGGGTGTCTGCAGAAAGCCGAGTCTCCCCTAAATTCCTCCCACACCCCGAGCTATTTCCAGCGCACAGTCTCCCCGACCCCCAAAGCTGGCGGGAGGCAGCCAGCAGCGCCGGGTGAGCTGGGGACCAGCCAGGCCGGGGTGGGGCAGGGCTGGGCAGGGCTGGGCAGGGGAGGCGCGGGAAGCAGACAGACAGGACAAATCTCCAGACCCCTGTGGCTTCCCGGACACAGGCTCCCGCCCCGAATGTGGATTCCAGGCGGCCTGACGTTTTGCCCGGGGGAAATAAAATAATTGGGCAATTAGCTAGTGGCCAAAGGAAGGCCAGGAGTGTGGATTGGGGCGCTTTTCCCCGAGGGGCCCAGTCCTCGGGAGGAGGCAGCTGCCCTTTGTCATGCAGAGGAGGGACCCGGCCTCCCCTCTGAGTGTGGATCTGGGCGGAGAGTCTGGACAGTCGGTCAGTCTTGGGGTCACGAAGGGCTTGAAAAGCAGAAAAACCATAAAACAGCCTCTTCCGACCTCGGAGGGGGGAGGGGAGACTACTTCTAAAGCTGCCCAAAGCAGACCTCTCCCCCAAGGCTTCCTACGGTGTTTACAAACCCACATTGTTAGGGATTTTTAATGTGGTGAAGACTTCTCCCCCAGAGAGATCTTTTAATATATTTTTATTGACTTCAGAGAGGAAGGGAGAGGGAGATAGAAACTTCCATGATGAGAGAGAATCATGGGCCGGGCTGCCTCCTGCACGCCCCACACTGGGGATCGAGCCCGGAACCCGGGCATGTGCCCTTGATGGGAATCGAACCCAGGACCCTTCAGTCCGCAGGCTGTCGAGATATTACGTTGCGGATGCCCTAAGTGAAATTGCAGGAGGCTCCCTTGCATTTCCATTAGGACGGAGGATGCTTAAAACAGGTCTCCCCCAGGTCACGGGCCGATCCCCGGTCGGGGCACAGGCCCGGGTTGCGGGCTGGATCCCCAGTGCGGGGCGTGCAGGAGGCAGCCGATCCATGATTCTCTCTCAACATGGATGTTTCTATCTCTCTCTCTCTCCCCTCTCCCTTCCTCTCTGGAATCAATAAAAATATATTTTATTAAAAACAAAAGCAGGTCTCCTCCAACCCCGAGAGGGCCTGGCGATCACCCAGCCTCCCAGCCGGCCCTGCCCTCTGGCCCGCAGTCCCTATTTCTGCAGCGGCTCCTGGTGCCACTCAGCACAGCCTGGCCCTCCGGGGGCCACAGTGCAGCTGCCCCTGAGCTTTGGGGTGGCCCCCTATTCCATTCCTCCCCTCCCCTCCCCTCAGCCCCAGGCAGCTTCTCCACAGCCCCTGTCCTGGGCTGGTCCTGGAGTTTGCTCTCTGCCCGGGATCACCCTGAGGAGCTTGGGATTCCCGGACGCCAGCCCAGGCCTGCTGAGGGGGCTTGGCTGGGGCACCGTGAGGCATTGCCTGTGAGAGCTTCTCCCACGTTAGTCTGGGAAGGAGGGGAGGGAGAGGAGGGGAGGGAGGGGAGAAGAGGGGAGGGGAGGGGAGGGGAGGGCAACAGCAGGCCGTGAGGACAGGGGACCCGCCACAGCACGAGGGTTACGGGTCCACACTCCAGGCGGGTCCAGAAGGCGCCTCGGCTTCCTGACGGGCTGTGAGGAGAGGAAAGGTGATCAGGAAATAACATCGGAAAGGACATTTCCCCTGAGGTCTTCCCTGAGCTTTCCCTGAACATCGGGGAGTCAGAACTAGGGACCAGAAGCGGTTTCTCTCTAAATGCTCCGAATAGAATCACATTGCATGCAAGTTACGTTTACCATCCAACCCTCTTCAGCGGACACAATTTCCCTGCACATTTCTGTGGCTTCTCCACCTCCCTCTCCTGCATAAAACACATGTATGTCTTTCCCAAGAGCTCCAATACTTGCAATACTTTCACTTTCAAGAACCCTGACATGGCCCTAACCGGTTTGGCTCAGTGGATAGAGCATCGGCCTGTGGACTGTAGGGTCCCGGGTTTGATTCCCATCAAGGGCACATGCCCGAGTGGTGGGCTCGATCCCCGGTGGGGGCGTGCAGAAGGCAGCCGATCCATGATTCTCTCTCATCACAGATATTTCTCTCTCTCCCTCTCCCTTCCTCTCTGAAATCAATAAAAACATATTTGAAAGAAAACAAAAAAGAACCCTGACATAGAAGGCAGGAGACGAGGGTGCTACTTCTGCATGTTGCCTCTCGGCCCCAGCGGCCCCTAACCTGTCATTTCCCAGGGCTCTGGCTGAGGCTCTTCCCAGGCCCAGCCTGGCCTTCCCACCCCACTTCCTGCTTCTTCAGCCCCTCCTTAGCTGTCTGGCCTCTCACGGAACAGCCGCTGGATGCTCACGCCGTGGCTCATTCCCTTCCCTCGGCCTAAAAGCCCTTCCAGCTTCTTCACCTTTGAAATGTCCTCATCTGCTAAGCCTCAGAGGAACTTCACTTCCTTCACTACAATTCTTGTTTTCCCTTAAGGTTTTTGTATTGATTTTTAGAGAGAGAGAGGGAGAGAGAAACATCGATGTGAGAGCAAAACATCATTGGGCTGCCTCCTGCACGCCCCACACTGGGGATCGAGCCAGAAATCCGGGCATGTGCCCTGACCGGGATTTGAACCGTGACTTCCTGGTTCATAGGTTGACGCTCAACCCCTGAGCCACACCGACTGGGCTCTCCTGTTTTGACCTGACAGCATGTCCTCCATCGCCTCTCTGCCCTGGAGACACAGCGGGCAGGTGTCTGGGCCTGAGCTGAGCCCAGTGCTCCTGACCTCACATGATGACTTCTTTGGCCTTTCTCCAGGACCACCCTGTTCTAGATGGAAATTTCTTAAATAACAAACAAACATATGTTTTCATTGATCTCAGAGAGGAAGGGAGAGGGAGAAAGAGAGAGAAACATCAATGATGAGAGAGAATCATGGATCAGCTGCCTCCTGCATGCCCCACACTGGGGATGGAGCCCACAACCCGGGTATGTGTCCTGACCGGGAATCAAACCGTGACCTCCTGGTTCACAGGTCGACGCTCAGCCACTGAGTCACGCGGACCGGGCCAGATGGCAAATTCTTAAAGGCCCGGATTGAATCCTGTTTTCTCGGCTGCAGGTACCGAGTTCATTCATCTTTGTGGAGCCAGACTGCAGGGGTCGGCAAACTCGTTAGTCAGCAGAGCCAAATATCAACAGTATCAACAAACGATTGAAATTCGTTTTGAGATTTAAATTTAACGATTTAAATTCGTTATCAACAAACGATTGAAATTTCTTTTGAGAGCCACATTTTTTAAACTTAAACTTCTAACGCCACTTCTTCAACATAGACTCGCCCAGGCCGTGGTATTTTGTGGAAGAGCCGCACTCAAGGGGCCAAAGAGCCGTATGTGGCTCGTGAGCCGCGGTTTGCCGACCACTCAGCCAGAGCTGCAAGCCGTCCAGGAGAGAGCATCAGCGGCGGGCGGGCGGGCGGTGGGATGGACAATGAGGGCCATTCCCCTGCTCTCTAATCTCCAGGGCTCTGGTGAGGAAGCCTGGAGGACAGATTGGCACATTCGGAGAGGTAATTGGAAAGGCGGGCAGAGTAAACAAAATACATAACAACGAGTGTGGAGTCATCTGAAAATCAGGGGGATTAGCGCTCTCCTGCTGGGACGGATCCTCTTCGCACAAACTTAAGCACTTTACAGCTGTCGGGGGAGGAAACGAGCTTTTGCCCGTCCGGCCGCTCAGGTGAGAAGCTGCCGGCACGGTTGACCCCCTCCCTGCAGGTTCATTAGGGAACGTGACACTCCAGCCACCACACCTCCTGCAAACACTTTCTGCTTCCCTCTGCGAGGCAGCTGCCAGCTTGTAAACTGTCCTCGGAGCATTTGGCCTGCCTCTTGGTCTGCCTGGTGGGAGCGGATGGGTTTTCCAGAGGCTGTGTGTGTGTGTGTGTGTGTGTGTGTGTGTGTGTGTGTTCAAAGACATATCTATTGCACACAATCACACAGCAAAGAAGGGTTTATACAGAGAAGCCAGTCTCCCACGCCATCTCATCTCCCTCTTTAACCACCGCTTCTGATGGTTTACCTCCCAAACCACAAACAGAAGGCTTAGGTCACTTCTCTGTCATCCTCCTCTCAAGTTTTTAATAAATACATTGCTCGCGTTAGTTCTTTTCCTCACTGTTGCAAATGCAAACAACAGACCAAAACCTCTATTTCCGGTGCCTCGAGCTTTAGAGGGCATCCATTCAGGAAACGAGGAACCAACACGGTCCCCCACCTTCTCCCTCACCCTTGTCCCCCAACCTCCACCAGCGACACCCTCCCTTTTGCTTTGTCAAAGTCGGTTACCTTAACATTCTGCCTGGTCCTTTGTTTCTAAGTTGATTTTAAATGCTAAAAACTAATAAATATAGCATTTATGTTGCCATTTATAATAATAAAAGCGTAATATGCTAGTTAGACTGGACGGCCGAACAGCACAGCGGAATGACCGCCCGGAGGACCTTCCGGGCAAAGCCAGGGCTGCGAGGGCCGAGCCCCTTGCACGATTTTCGTGCATCAGGCCTCTAGTGAGTATATAAATATTATTTCTTTTTAAAAATATATATTTTAATTGATTTTTTACAGAGAAGAAGGGAGAGGAATAGAGTTAGAAACATCAATGAGAGAGAAACACTGATCAGCCGCCTCCTGCACACCTCCCACTAGGGATGTGCCCGCAACCAAGGTACATGCCCTTGACCGGAATCGAACCTGGGACCTTTCAGTCTGCAGGCCGACGCTCTTTCCACTGAGCCAAACCAGCCAGGGCTAAATATTATTTCTTGTAGAGCCATAAAGGATGCTAAGATGACTTGTTTTTGTTTTGTTTTGTTTACCATGGATCCAAAATAAACCCTGGCTCACTCAAAGAAAAGTGTTATTGGCATTAAAGACAAATGAATTCACTTTTCTCATATAGCCGGTCAGTGACCCCCAATACACTTCATTTTAATTTGTTTCACTTTTGGGCCACGATTTTCTTGTTCAGCCTTTCATTTTTCTTAGAGGTGCTGATTATTTTTCTTCTCGTTGACAAAAGAACAACGTGCCTTCACCACATCTTCAAAGTCATTCAGCCTTTTTTCATCTGCCCATGGCAGGGATTCAATTCCTTTTTCCCAGAGGCATCGTCCCTTCTTCCAGGGACTTCCATTCTCTCGCTTAAACTACGATAAGGCTCTTCTCAGGGGCTGCTACACCGTTGTCATTGGTATTTCCCTCCACTACTATCTTGGCCAAATGCACCGTTTTCTAGACCCCTGGTTTTCCTCTTCATTTCGCTGGACTACATCTTCAAGTAACTTTCTCAGAAAGGAAGCTTAAATGTCTGAAAATGTCTTCACTCTTTCCTTTGATTTGATTGGCTGGGTGTAGAATTATTCTAGTTTCAAAAATCACTTTCTCGCCCTAGCAGGTTTGGCTCAGTGGATAGAGCGTCGACCCTACAGACTGAGAGGTCCCGGGTTTGATTCTCGTCAAGGGCACATGCCTGGGTTGCGGGCTCAGTCTCCAGTAGGGGGTGTGCAGGAGGCCGCTGATTGATGTTTCTCTCTCATCCATGTTTCTGACTATCCCTCTCCCTTCCTCTCTGTAAAAAAATCAATAAAAATATATATTTTTAAAAAGAATGCCTTCTTTACTCCAAGGACTCTGTGAGTCCTTTTCATATGAAGTTCTTTAATTTTAAGAAATCTCTTCCTCTTCTTTTTTCTTTAATAAAATCCATCCTCCCAACCCTTTTCCATGGTTTCTGTTCTCCTAGTCTCCTTCCCTAGAACTGATTGAACCTCTGTATTTCACATTTAAATGCCATTCTAATGATGTATTATCACACACACACACACCCTTTATACATATACAGTATCCCCAAAAATGTATCCACACATTTTGAATAATTATAAAAGGCAGTGTGTATTAAAATACTACATTTCATTTTCAAAATTGAGCTATCAGCTGTTGAAGTGTGGATACATTTTTGGGGATACTGTATATGTATAAAGGGTGTGTGTGTGTGATAATAGATCATTAGAATGGCATTTAAATGTGAAATATAGAGGTTCAATCAGTATATATATCACTCCCCTATACGTTCTGAAATATTCGTGACTTTATAGTGTAGCCCTTCGGTTGCTGCTTTTTAAACACATTTGTACTTTAGGACAGTTTCATAGTTACAGAAAAACTGCAGACAGTACAGCTAGTTCCCATACCGGTATATCCCACACAATCCCCCCCATTATCACGTCTTCCATCAGTCTGGCACTTTTGTTACAATCACTGAACCAAGGGTAATACATTATCATTAAGTAAACGGCAAACTTGTTCAGATTACCGTAGCTTTCCCCTGACGTCATACTTTGTCCCAGGACACCCCCCAGGATACATTCCAGTTCACCGTCTGGGTTCCTCTGGGCTGCGGCATTTGGGATTTTAACCTCATAAATCACGGGGAACGTGGGAGCAGCCGTGATGGCTGGAAACTCTGGGAAGATGTTTCGGTGGGAGGAGCTCTCGGCCCCGGCGTCCCCGGCACAGAGGCAGTGCCTGAAGCCACGAGGCAGATCCCACCCCCAGGGAACCTAACAGAGGAGGAGGAGGACACCCAGCAAGCCAGTGGAGAGGTCGGCCCAAACCTCTCCAGAGAGAGGATGCTGCGTAACAAGTGATCTCAAGTCAGTGGTGAAAACACCCAGCGTCGATTACCTCCCGGTTCTTATGGGTCAAGAATCCAGGAGCTAACGACCGTGAGCTACCATCTCACACCTGTCGGAATGGCGGCCATCAACAAATCAACCAACGCCAAAAGGTGGCGGGTCAGATTCCCAGTCAGGGTACATACCTACGTTGTGGGTTCGGATCCCGTTCAGGGTATGTATGGGAGGTGATCGGTCAACATTTCTCTCTCTCTCTCTTTCCCTTCCTCTCTCTAAAATCAATTTTAAAAACAGCCCTAACTGGTTTGGCTCAGTGGACAGAGCATCGGCCTGTGGACTGAAGGGTCCCAGGTTCGATTCCGGTCAAGGGCATGTACCTTGGTTGTGGGCACATCCCCAGTAGGAGGTGTGCAGGAGGCAGCTGATCGATGTTTCTCTCTCATCGATGTTTCTAACTCTCTATCCCTCTCCTTTCCTCTCTGTAAAAAGTCAATAAAATATATATTTAAAAATCATATCCTCCGATGAGGATGAAAAGGATTGCTAGGAAGCGAGGGCGGACGGAGGGTGTCAGCATCACCTTCCATGGTCGGATGTGAGGAGCAACCTTCGGTCCGGCTAAAGGTCAGGAGGGTCTGGACACCAGAAAGAAAGGAGAAAACCAGGTTCCTAACCACCATGTTCAGGCCCCTCCCAGGCCATGTGCACCTTTTATTTTTATTTTTTTAATATATTTTATTGATTTTTTACAGAGAGGAAGGGAGAGGGATAGTTAGAAACATCGATGAGAGAGAAACATTGATCAGCTGCCTCCTGCACGCCCCCCACTGGGGATGTGCCCACAACCAAGGTACATGCCCTTGACTGGAATTGAACCCGGGACCCTTCAGTCCGCAGGCCGATGCTCTATCCACTGAGCCAAACCGGTCAGGGCCCAGGCCACCTTAAGGCTCTGACTCCGAGAGCCAGGGGAAGCCACCGAGGAGTGTTAAGCAAAGAAGGGAATTGATCCGATTTGCATTTTGAAAGATAATCCTTAGGGATAAGCAAAACATGGTCTACACATGCAATGCAATATTGATTCGGCCTTAAAATAGATGGAAATTCGGGCACATGCCACGACATGGATGCACCTTGAAGACATTAAGCCAGTCACAGAAGGGCAAGTGTTGTATGATCGCACTTACATGAGGTCCCTGGAGCAGGCAAGCTCAGGGACAGGGAGTGGAATGGTGGTTACCAGGGGCTGGAGGCGGGCAGTGCGGAGTGAGTGTGTCATTGGGGATAGAGTTTCAGTTTGGGAAGATGAGAAAGTTCTGGAGATGGATGGAGGTCTTGTTTGCACCAAGTGTGAATGCACTTAACCGCAGTCATTGAAGTGTTTAAGATAGTACATGTTATATGATGTCTGTTTTACCGCAGTAAAGAATGGTTACAAGCCCTAACCGGTGTGGCTCAGTGGATAGAGCACCAGCCTGTGGACTGAAGGGTCCCAGGTTCGATTCCAGTCAAGGGCATGTACCTTGGTTGCGGGCACATCCCTAGTAGGAGGTGTGCAGGAGGCAGCTGATCAGATGTTTCTCTCTCATTGATGTTTCTAACTCTCTATCCCTCTCCCTTCCTCTCTGTAAAAATCAATAAAATAATTAATAAATTAAAAAAAAAAAGAATGGTTACAAGATGATTGTGCCTGCTGTGTGGGGGATGGGCAGCAGGGCTGGGGATTAAGGCGAAAAGCAGGAAAAAAAAGAGGGGGAGCAGAGAGAGGTTGGAGGCCACAGGAGTGGGCGGCCTGTGAGAGGGGCTGGAGGCCTGACTGCGCAGGGGGTGAGCGAAGTGGGCAGACTTGCCATCCAGGTCCCTAGGACTTGGCGATGGCGTGGATTGGAGGTCAATGCTGGTGACCTCCTAACGAGCGACAGTAACAGGATACAGGATGGAGCAACTCGGAAGCATTTCCCGAAAGGGTTGTGCCCGCTTGGTATTCAGTATGTTTGAATTTCCAGAACTGTCTTCAACATGCTAGCTATCATTTGTTCAACAACAAGATTAAAAAACCCTCATCAAAGTCTCCAGCCCAGCCCGTGTCAGGCTGCAGGGCGCCCGGGCACCCCACTGCCGTCTCCAGGAGACTCAAACCCCTCAGAAAACAATAGCAAACGCTTAGGAAGGAGTTGTCTGTTGAGAAGGAATTCGTTGCATGGGCTACCCAGCAAGCCTTAAATGATTTATTCACGCCTGGCAGAGCGAAGAGCTGGAGCGACATACGAGAACGCAAGAATCAGAAAGGATAGAACCCGGTCAAGTTCAGGCCAGCTGCACCCCACCATCTGTCCGCCACTTACCCTGGAGGAGGGGGGCGAGGGGGGCCGTCACGGGCTCGCAGGGACCCACCTTCGGAGCGGTGGCCCGGGGGAACCGCCCGGCTCCTGCTCGAGTTCGTTAGCGCCCAGCACCCTCTACTGGCAGCAGGAAGGGTCTGTCTCTGCTCCCAGAAATTGGTAGCGTGTTTTGAGGGTTGGCAGGTGGTGAGCGACAGAATCCCTTCCTACAGAACTGCTACTCTGGGCTGCACTTTAATTGCTCTCAGGTTGCATTTTGTTAAATACTCAGTCCCACTCATTTTCCTCAACAACCTTCATCTGGGAGGCACTTCTTTTAAAATGTATTTTTTTTATTGATTTCAGAGAGGAAGGAGAGTTAGAAACATCAATGATGAGACGGAATCATGGACCGGCTGCCTCCTGCACGCCCCCCACTGCGGATCCGGCCTGCAACCCGGGCATGTGCCCTTGACCAGATTTGAACCTGGGACCCTTCAGTCCCCAGGCCAACGCTCTACCCACTGAGCCAAACCGGCTAGGGCTGGGGGACACTTTTAATCTTGAAAATCCACTAACAAGTGCTGGTTTAGGTGGTAATCTGAGCACATCTACTTAACTCCCTCTAGCAAACTCCCATTGGAGTAAGAAGCGAAGAAATGTAACGAGGAACCTCAGTTATCAGCACCAGAAACCGGGGGAGGAGAAAGGCTGACGCTCAGATCCAAGTGTCATCACGTGACGTGGACCCGCGAGCGCTGGACTGACAGCCGCGTAGGAGGATGGCTAGGCGGCCCTCTGTGCGGTGTGAACCTCTCTGCTTCCCGCCTTTCATGTTACAGGAAAGGAGCACTTGCAGAACTACAGTCCTTTCACTCTGCCAGTCAAGGTCAACGAGGCAGGGCACAGCAGGAGAGAGCAACCGGAAGGGCCTCGCGGTGCCAATTAGGGAAGGGGCGCTGACCCGGCCACAGCATGCTGCCGCCACGGGAAAATGCGTTGGGCGTGGCTGCCCGACTCCCACAGTGAAAGAACCTCTGATCTGGCAAAGTACTAAACCTCCGCTCGATCTGAACGCTCCCCTTCCCTCTTTGAGCGTCGTCTTTAAGATTTGCACAGCCGGCCGGTGTGGCTCAGTGGTTGAGCGTCGACCTATGAACCAGGTGGTCACACGCCCAGGGTTTCGGGGCTCGATCCCCAGTGGGGGGCTTGCAGGAGGCAGCGGATCAGTGATTCTCTCTTATCCTTGATGTTTCTCTCTCCCTCTCCCTCTGAAATCAGTAAAAACATATATTTTTTTTTTTAAGTGCAGATAGCCACATAATTTAGAGAAAACTGTTCTCAAATGCCTAGACTACCTGGCTGAACCTCTCTTGAAACTACACTGCAGCAGACTCTTCCTCCCCAATCCTCCCCCATTTCTGCACACCCCCCTTGTCTTCTGCACTGGCCCACCAAACCCCTCGTACCCCTAGGCAGCCAATCAATGATTCTCTCTCATCATTGATGTTTGTCTCTCTCTCCCTCTCCCTTTCTCTCTGAAATCAATAAAAAATATTTTTTAAAAACCAAACAGAAGCAAGCAGGAAGAGGGACTCATCTGAGAGTGAGAAGGGTGTTTTTGTTGTTAAAATATGTTTTTATTGATTTTAGAGAGAGAGGAAGGGAGAGGGACAGAGATAGAAACATACATGAGACAGACACATAGATCAGCTGCCTCCGGCATGCCCCTGTTGGGATCATGTGCCCTGGTCAGGAACCAAACCTGGGACCTCTGTTCATGGGTCGCCACTCAACCCCGGAGCTGCACCGGCCTGGCAAGAAGCGTTTTCTTAAGGGAAAAACGTAACTGCTGACCTGACAAACACAAGAGGCGTGGCCAACGGCAAACTGGATACAACAGAAAGTGAGGTTCCCTGGGAACCAGGGAGAGAGTAAAAGCAATAATCAATTAAGTAATAGGGAAATGATAGTTTGAAATAAAAGGCTGGTCTTCAGGCCTCAAAAGGGTCACCTAATACTAAGAAATATTAAGGAAGAGACCAGACCTAGAAATAATCTGGGGACATTTGTGTGTTTTTTTCAATCCTCACCCAACGATATTTTCCCATTGATTTTTAGAAAGCCTGGAGAGAGAGGGAGAGAGAAACATTGATGTGAGAGAAACACATTGATTGGTTGCCTCCTGCATGTGCCGTGACCAGGGCCTGGGCCAGGGAAAAGCCTGCAACTGAGGTTCCTGCCCTTGACAGGAATCGAACCCAGGACCCTTCAGTCCGCAGGCTGATGCTCTATCACTGAGCCAAACCAGCTAGGGTTCTTGGTGACATTTTTTAATTTGAAGGACAAAGAAAAAATATTGAAGTGTCTAAGGAGAAAAACTCCCATTATATACACTAAAAAAAAAGAAACTCAAAACAGGCATAAAGCTTTTCTTCCACATATACCAGGAAATAACAGCAAATGTCTATTGTTTGAGGAAAAGACAAGGTATTGCATACGCACAGGCAACAGAAAAACATTGTCGAATATGTGAGGGTTCAGAAAGTGTACCCATGTACTCTTTATTTTGGGGGAAAAAAGACCCCCCCCAAAAAAATAAAAAAAAGAAAGAACCCTGACTGGTGTGGTTCAGTTGGTTGGGCACTGAAAGGTTACCAGTTCAATTCCCAGTCATGGCACATGCCCAGGTTTCGAGTTCGATCCCTGGTAGGGAGCATGCAAGAGACAGCTGATATCACATCTATATTTCTCTCTCTCTCTCCCCCCCCTCCCCCTCCCCTCTTTCTCCCTCCCAACCTCCCTCTAAAAAATCAATTAAAAAAAACAAAAAAAAGAAATTACTGTAAGAATACCAGAAGACAAAAAGTAAAAACAACGAAAGGATTGGCCAGACCACGTCACAGAATGGTATTTGGGCCCAAATAAAAACTTAAAACATTACAGAAAAGGGAGGGGAGGGGAGTTCAGATCTAGTTCAAACCAAGAAAATGAATAGAAACCAAGAAAAACGAAGAGCAATGTCTTCATACCGTTGTTACTATCATCATGAAACAAGGCAAGCGTCCAAAATATTACTGAAAGATCATAATAAAGAAAAAAAACACAGTTCTTCTTGAAGCTTTAGCCTTTTCCACACATCTAAGATCAAATGCAGTTTGTACCACTCTCAGAAAGATTAAGCCAAATGCTGAGCATATGTATTTCACTCACGCTTACAAACTCCCACCTGCCCCCACTGAATCGAGCTGGCAAATTTCAACAAAATTTGGGATCACAGAAAATGTTTTTTCTTTCGCTACGACTTTAAGCCTGTGATCTCTCTGAATAGCCATGTGACTTCCTAAAGAACTATTTACCATCCAGCTTTGCCCAAGACCTATCACTGACTAGCTGTTTTCTGTGATAACCATACATAAACAGAGGATCCCTGCTAATACTGTGAGAGAATTATGGTATGGCTGTCTCCCTTTCAGGAAATCATTTAAAAACTCAGATGCAAAGAAAACAAACGAACAAAAAAAAACCCCAGGTGAAAAGTTACCACTGCAGCCTCTACAGACACCTAGAAATCTGACAACTTGGTCAAATGGATAAATCCCCTGAAAATATAACTTACCAAAAATCTGAATAGTTATGTTTATTAAATTAAATTTGTTATTAAAAACCCTTCCCACAAAGTCAGGCTCAGAGGGTTTCACCCATTAATTCTATAAATGTCTTAACGGGAAAGCGGACGATTAGAACTGGCTCGTCAAAAAGTCAGCTAAGCATCAACAGGAATCAGGGCCAGGAGTCCCCGTTAGGCAGGTTGTAAGTGCTGGACCAGACAGAAACAGGACATCCGCTCACGAGCTCACTTCTTCCTCCCTTTCGGGGGCCTGGCAAACAGCGCGGGGTCTATCTGCTCCTGTGCGAGGCCCCGGACGGAGAAGAGCCTGGCCGCCCGCTCCTGGAGGGTGCCCCCGCACTTCAGCCCCCGGGCCATCAGTTCGCACTTGAGCTTCTCCAGACCCAGCGACTCCATTTCTGCAACGGAGCTGAAGGCCAGCAAATCCACAGATTCCTGACCCAAAGCCTGAGGGGAGAGTAACACAACAGAGAAAATATTTAAAACAGGCTCCTTTCATCAAATCTAAAGTACCATCTACCTTAATATGGCTCCTGATTGAACGCATTACTAAGAAAGAACAAATAATACAATTATGCTATAATTTGGGATATACACTCAAATTCAGATTAACATGTGAAAAGCATAGAATGAATGAAAGGATACCACCTAGTGGCAAAAACACACAAATTCTGGAGCTAAAAAAAAAAAAGTCTAGCCCTGACTGGTTTGGCTCAGTGGATAGAGCGTTGGCCTGCGGACTGAAGGGTCCTAGGTTCGATTCCAGCCAAGGGCACGTGCCTGGGTTGTAGGCTCGATCCCCAGTAGGGGGCGTGCAGGAGGCAGCCTGATCAATGATTCTCTCTCATCATTGATGTTTCTCTCTCTCTCCCCTCTCTCAAATCAATAAAAATATATATTAAAAAAAAAAAAAGTCTAAGGGTTTTTAGGGGCCAAGGCCAGCTTCACCACCATCAACCTGCACTTCACCTCTGATGATCGAACAAGCCTTCCCACTGAGCAGCCGATGGGAAAAGCGCCTTCATGTCACTGCCTCTGTGGAGACCAAACGGACTTGGCTTTAGACACGACCCCCAATTACTTACTGTGCTTCCGGCCTGGCTGTGCCCCTGTTTGGCGCTGGGAATGCTCTCGCCGTCTTCCCCAGGTGCTGCCCTGGCAGCTCGCTCCCCATCGGTCACTTCCTCTGCCTCCTTCTCCGTACCCGGTCCGGGCCCGGCTGCCGCTGCTTCTCCGGGGCCGCTCCTCTCGGCCTCCTTCTCCTCCCGGGCTGTCTCCGTTTCTGCAGCCCCCTTGCTTTCCACACGCTCCTGCGCAGCTGTGTCCCCCCGCTGGGCACACAGGTCTTCTGAAAGACCGTGCCCAGAGCCAGCCCCGGGGCTCTGAAGTGCTTCTGGTGAGCGACAGTCTGTACTCAGGACTCCGGCCCTCTGAGGACTCCCGGGAAACCCGCCTGCGCTCTCCACTCCGGCACTGTCCTTGTTCGGAGCAGGCAAGCTAATTCCCGAGGTGCCAGGGGCTTCGTCACTGTCGTCATCGGAGCTGTCAGAGCCGGACCCCTCCACAGTCTCCAGGCCTTCCATGCCCAGCCTGTCAGAAACCACAGAAAGGTTAGCGCCACTCACAGCTGCTACTTGAAAAGGGGCCGTGGTTTGTGCAGGGATCAGACTCTGTCTGAATAAAAATATCTAACCTGAGAGGGGGAGGAGCTAAGTTTCGGAAAAAGATATCCCAAGGCATAAACAGAAGGGGGGAAGTTCAATGAGAATGGAACCAACCATCCCCAAGATCCAAGAGGATTCCTTTCTAAAGCTGTGAATCTCGTAAAACAAAACCGAGTCCAGGTAAAGCTTCCTCCCCATATTGTATAGATTTCAACTGTTAGAAATTACTCAACTGGAGAATGGGTAAACAATTGTGGCACAGCCACACCACGCAGTAATATTTGGCAAGAAGGCATAAACTATTGATACATACAATAATGTCAACAGAGCTCAAAAGCATTGTGGTCAGTGAAATAAGCCAGACACAAAAGGTCATATGCCATTCTGGACAAGATAAAACCGCAGGAACAAACATTGTACCAGTGATCGGAGTTGGCCGGGGGTGGGGGGCAGAGGGAGGGAATTAACTGCAAAGGGGCGCATGGGAAATTTTTAGGGTGATGGGAAGATTCTGTATCTTGGTTTTGGTGGTGGTTACGTGACTGTATTTTTTTAAACTATTAGAACTGTTCCGTGAAAAAAGGTTCACTTGACTGTATGTAAATTATACCTCAATAAACCCGATTAGAAGAAACACACAATGCCTTTTCTCCCAGAAACATTTCATGCCCATTTCAGAAAGAACACATAAATTTCTATGCTGGACTCACAGAGTTACCTGGTCTTTGGTTAATGATTGTCTTTCTGTCCCCAAGGGCAGGCCTACAAGGAAGCCAGATCCATTGGGACTTATCTAGAACATGGCCCCAGGGAACGGAGCTGGAAACCGGAGGACCAGCTGGGGAGGGCGGGAGAGCGAGCAGAAGAAAGGCTAAGAAAAGTCCTCTTGTGCTCTTGACCCACGAGTGCAAGGGCGGTGAAGAGAGGTCTGGCCAAGCGACCAAGGACCTCGATTATGCCTGTGAAAAACCCCAGGAAAACAGAGTGGGGAGGGGGGTGGGATGGGAATGGGGGGACAAGGACAAATATGTGATACCTTAATCAATAAAGAAATTAAAACAAAACAAACAAACAAACAAAAACACAGAGCCACCTGGCAAGGACAGCTCTGGCATTTGCACTTGGACTTCTTGAAAGTTAACCCTTTCAACACCAAACAGTAATTCCAGCATAGAGCAGTTTGTGTGATCTTTCATGTACGGGAAAATATTGTCCTTCAGGTTCTATTAATGGCACTCACAGCGGAAACCACCACTGGTGGGTACAACGTGACAATCGCTGACCTCTGGAGGGGGAAGCACGCGGGAAAACGTCGGAGCTGCCATCAGTCATCACTGAAAGATGTGTTTATCCCAGACGGACAAGGAGGCCGTGTCCCAGGGCAGTCCTCCAGGATCAATTTGGAATGAAAATGAAACAGACTTACCAAAAGCACTTCCTTTTCGGGGCACTGGGTCCTCCGTCTGCTTCGGGTTTGTTGGGCCGCTTCCGAGTCTCACCCATTTCTGCTGATACCACCTTGCTGGAGGAAGCCTGCATACCTAACCAGAAATGTTAACAACTCAGTGTCTACTATCAGGACCAAGTCTAATGAAAGACTCTAAGTAATTCAGATTGCAAAAAGAGCGGCAATCTAGAGCTCTAGACTTAAAATTCATAAGATGTCATATTCAAGATGGTGAAACGAGATTAACCTCAAATTCACACCGAAGTAAAACAGGAGGCATGCTGGACCTGAACCAGCATCATAAAGCACAACGTCCAACTGGTCAACTTTGAGGCCGACAGGGTCAGGCCTCGCCCTCCCCACACCCACCGCTTCACCCCTCGTGTTCATTATTTGCATCCATTTGTCTTTCCCTTGTTGTGTCAGAGCCTTTTTGACGGGAAAGATTCCTTCTTATTCAGTTGTACCCACAAGAGCCCTAGCATAATGCTCTGGATTCTAATAAAAGTTCATGGCAATCATTCTTACTAAAAACCATTAAAAAAAAAACCAAAACACTAGCTAGTATATTAGTAATCCTAGATCTCAGAATCCTAATAGTAATAAAATAAACAACAGGGGTCATCTTTTCCTAACTTACTCTATGTTCAGATGTAGAATTTCTGTCTCCCAAGAGGAAATGTGACTTCACTTTGGTGCCAATGGACAGAAAATTCTACCTGTGCTACATAGGAGAAGTTGGGAATGCAAAAAAAAAAAAAAAAAAACCACTAAAAACTAACCTAAAACTGGAAGCAAATATGTTAAGCTCTAGGCACCTCCTAAAGACTTAACTTATCCCGATGAAGCACAAAAACTGTTCTTAACCGGGACCCACGGGATTCAGGCATTGAAGATACCAAATGCTATGTGGGTTTGGGGTCCTTTTTTTCCTGGGCTGTAAGGTACACTGTGACCAATATTGAGGGGAGAGGTTGCACAGCTGTCATCAGATCTCGGAGGTCCGGCCTGAGCCGATTTGGCTCAGTGGATACAGCACTGGCCCATGGACTGAAGGGTCCTGGGTTCAACTGCGGTCAAAGGCTCTATCTTGGTTGCAGGCTCTATCCCGGCCCTAGTCAGGGCCCCAAGCGGGAGGCAACCAATCGATGTTTCTATTTCTTCCCGTCACTTCCACTCTCTCTAAAAATCAATGGAGCCCTAGCCAGTTTGGCTCAGTGGATAGAGCGTTGGCCCTCAGACTGAAGGGTCCCGAATTCGATTCTGGTCAAGGGCATGTACCTCGGTTGCAAGCTTGATCCCCAGTAGGGGGTCATGCAGGAAGCAGCTGATCGATGTTTCTCTCTTATCGATGTTTCTAACTCTCTATCCCTCTCCCTTCCTCTCTGTAAAAAATCAATAAAAATATTTTTTTAAAAATCAATGAAAAAAGAAAATAATAAATTTAAAAAAAGAAAGAAAACAAGGAAAAAAAAATCAATGGGAAAAATATCCTTGGGTGAGGATTAACAACAACAATAACAACAGAAAACAGATTCTCAGAGGCCTGTGACCCCAGAAACCTGAAGACCCTCTTTGTGCACAGTGTGGGCGAGTCAGGAACAGCTGGCCTCAGGGTGCCTGCTGCCCACACCGAGGACCCCTCACCCTCACCCTCACCTTTGAGGACGGAATCCTCCAGGCGCTCAGCCATCTCGTGGCACTGCTGCTGGTAGTCGGGGTTGGCGAAGCAGTGCCTGGGCTCCGCCAGCTTCCGCTGCAGTCGTTCGAGGCGCTTCTGCTCCTTTTCAGCTTCTCGCTCAGCTTGCTGTTTCACCCACTCAGCCATTCTGCAGGGGGAGTGGGGGGGGGGGGAACTATATCACACAGCATCTCCCTCAGAAAGAACAAGAGAGGCGCTTCTGCTCCTTTTCAGCTTCTCGCTCAGCTTGCTGTTTCACCCACTCAGCCATTCTGCAGGGGGAGTGGGAGAAGGTGGGAACTATATCACACAGCACCTCCCTCAGAAAGAACAAGAGAGAAGATATTCAAAACCCGGTAAGTAAGGGATTTCATAAGGCAACAATAAATGAGAATACACCAGGAGAGAGATGTAAGTGAATGGCTCTCTTATATGTATTTCCTCCCCCAACAAAGTAACGCACTCTTGCTCATACTGTGCTGCTCCCTCAGCAAGGTGTGCCTCACTTACTACCAGCCTACTGTAACGGACTTAACTGAGACCTAGAGATAACTATTAAATTATGGGAAAGGTAAATCTGACAACAATAAATCAGAACACACGTTTATATTTCTGATACGCATGGCGCGTGTTTCATCACCACTGCTAGAAACAAAAACAAAAACAGCCTGACTGGTGTGGCTCAGTGGTTGAGCATCAACCTATGAACCAGGAGGTCACAGTTCAATTCTGGTCAAGGGCACATGCCTGGGTTGCGGGCTCGTCTCCCCAGTGTGGGGCGTGCAGGAGGCAGCCAATCAATGGTTCTCTCTCATCATTGATGTTTCTAACTCTCTCTCTCTCTCCCTTCTCTCTGATATCAATAAAAATATATTTTAGAGCCCTAACCGGTTTGGCTCAGTGGTAGAGCGTCAGCCTGTGGACTGAAGGGTCCCAGGTTCAATTCCGGTCAAGGGCATGTACCTTGGTTGCGGGCACATCCCCAGTATGGGGTGTGCAGGAGGCAGCTGATCGATGTTTCTCTCTCATCGATGTTTCTAAAATCAATAAAATATATTAAAATATATGTATATATTTTTTAGAAAAAACAAACACAAACGCCATCTTACGCTTTTTCATGATTGACATCTCGTAGTCTCCTGCCGCTGAGGTCCCGGCAAGCTTCTCGATTGGTTGTCTTCTCAATCTGCGCCCCGAGTGCTCGGAGCATAGACCCAAAGCCTGAGCAAACATATGTGGGGAGAGCGGGTTAAAAAGCGTTCAAGGACGGTAAGTGCTGAACTCCTGAAAACAGTGATGCAGCACAAGGTCAAAGGTGATCTCTGCTTTCTTTTTCTTTTTCTCTTTTAATAAAGGAAATGGACACCAAGATTCGAACCCAGGGAACAAAGGTCAAAGTGAACTTGACTCAACCTCATGCCTTTCCTGCTTCCTCTTCTATTTCTGAAATACTGTACCTGCACCACTGAGATATTTTAAAGGCCCAGACCCAGTGCCAAAAAAAATACACAGGATTCCCAGATCAGGACCTTTAAAAAGTAGATGGTGAGATTTCATAGTGAGTTTAAAAGGAAAGGTGAATCTGATAACAATAAATGAGAACACAAGTTTATATTTCTGATATGCATGGTGCGTGTATCATCAATTTGGAGGTGTCACTGGCTGGTATCACACACTTCATTCTTATTGATACAATTTCAAACAGCAGGATGATGATCCTGAGATGCCCGCTCTCTGAAAATCACGGTAGATTTTGAGAAAGCGGAGGGACTGCATATTAGTGCATCGGGAGAAAGACAAGAACTGTGCATATTTAGTGTTCGCTCATCTAGTTTCTTTTTTTTTCTTAGATGTGTTAATACAACCAGGACCTTAATCTACCCCAACATGTAAACAGCTGTATTTCATAAAGTTACTTAAGACCTCCCTTAGAAATACAATAATGAGACCAAATCTTCATAAAGCGGATTTGGATGTTGTACATGCTTTCTTCAGCAAACTGGACAGAATAAGGACCATCTCTCTCAATCTATCTTCCCGAGAGCTTTACACCTCGGTTGCCTAGGAGCTACCCAGCTGGAGAAGGTGGGAACTATATCACACAGCATCTCCCGCAGAAAGAACAAGAGAGAAGATATTCAAAACCTGGTAAGTAAAGGATTTCATAAGGCAAAACATAAGGCTGGCAGAGTACAGGGACCCAGAGTTTTTCCCTTTAATGCATCTGCAGAGGTGACACAGCTTGGCAAGCAGGCAACACTCATGTCCTACCTCCTTTTCCACCGCGAAGTCTGGGCTCCAAACTGTACACAGCTCCATGCCGCACCGGGTCCCTGGTGTCGGCCAGCGAGCCGTCGCACTTTACAAAGAAGCATTCCGCGGGAACACCCTGGAGACAAGTGGGACCTTTAAAAATGCTGTTTACGAGAAAACACAAGTTCTTTGCAGGAAGGCTCCTAGCTTGTAATCTTATTACTCCAGTGACAAGCAGGTAGTGTGTTCAATTCATACTTACTTAATTGAAAATGAAAAATAAAACCAGTAAAAGAAAAAATTCATGTCATGTGATGTATTCTGCGTACCATTTTTTCCTGATACCTAGTCACGATGTACAGAAGAGATTTTCATCTTTTGGGTGAAAATAAAAGCGGCTTCTTTGCCCCTCTCTAATGGGCATTCAGAGTCGAGGCAAAAGACTATACAGGGCGTAGATCTGGTAACTCTGGAGGCCCTCCGTCCTCTGACTTTTTGAAACAGATAAAATCAAGACTGGCCCCCAACTTCAAAGTGAAAATAATATCCATCCTGAGAAGTGTAGGTAGAAGGACAAGAAGAGCGGAAGGAAGGAGACAAGGGTCTGATTTTCAATATCCCTAGCTAAGCTTCAACAGTCTTAGGGCCGACTGGCAGCCAGTGCTCATCTGCTCCGCTGGCCTCCCCCCGAACTACAGCCAAGCACTGCAGAAGCCCACGCGCCCGCGAAGCCACTCTGTGTATTCTCAGATCAAGTGATGAAAAGAAATGATAAAAACACGAAGTCTTTCTGAACCAGTTTTTGATGCTGTAAACTTAAGACAACAGAGAAGTATTCTCCAACGTTACGTGGAACTTAGGAAGTACGCGATTACATTTACATCGTCGAGAAAGCAGAGATCTCAACACCATCAGAGAGGACAAGAGCATTCCGTACTGGTCTCTTCCTGAAGTGGGAACGATGAACGTGCGTTCTGAACCATACCACACAGCTACTGCAATGGGAACCACTCGTTCATGCAACGAACATTAAGTGCCCTTTTTCCTTCTGGTCGAACCTTGGATCAATTGTAAGTTTGGAAACCACTCACGAGATAAGAGTTATTATCGGAGATGTTAAAATCCAACCATTTTGGTCAGAGGGAAGGGTGGGGGGATCAACCAAAGAACCTGTGTGCATATATGCGTAGACAATGGGGTGGTGAAGGCGGGGGCAGGAGGTGGGGGCGGGTTAGGAGGGGTCAATGGGAGAAAAAAGGGGACATATGCAACACTTTCAACAACCAAGGCTTAAACATTAAATAAAAACCAAAAGTGAACTATTGAGAAATAAATAAATATGGAATGCTTCATGAAAAAAAAAAATCCAATTATTTTGGAAAACATTTCCCCATTCAGAGGGTCAAAAACAGCTCTGACAGTTGTTGTTATTTTGTTTTTTTGTGTGTGTTTTTTTGGACTGCAGTGTAGGAAGAAAAAGGGGAAAGCTGAAAAACCACATTATTTGCAAACACACATTGCTTTTCCATGGAACCTGTCCAAGATCTGGGGTAGACTGTGGCGTAACGTGTGTTAAGCTTATAAGTGACGAGCAGAGGAAACAGCCTAAGGAAGCCAGGATGCGGTGTGGTAATAAAGAAAAACAAACCCTAGCCGGTTTGGCTCAGTGGGTAGAGCGTCCACCTGCGGACTGAAAGGTCCTAAGTTTGATTCCGGTCAGGGCACATGCCTGGGTTGTGGGCTCAACCCCCAGAGTGGGATGTGCAGGAGGTAGCCCATCAATGATTCTCTCTCACCATTGATGTTTCTCTTTCTCTTTCTCTTCTCTCTCTCTCTCTTCCTCTCTGAAATCAATAAAAATGTATTTTTTTAAAAAACTTTAAAAAAAAAGAAAAATAATACTAGATCAAGAGCCAACATTAAAATTAGATTCAGGGAGACCACTCAATTCTTTAGATAACTGAACAGGTTTAATATCTTAGTTGGTAAAAGCTGGCCTGCTTAATAATTAAGGAAACCACACATGTAACTTTAGAAGCCTAACATAGGTTTTCAAATAAATGCACGGACAAATGAGACTATCAAATGATTGGTGAAAACATCTAAATAACAGGCCCTGCTCCACCAGCATCGACCATTTGATTCCAGGTGAAGCCACCTGCCGGGGTTGTGGGCTCGACCCTCAGTGTGGGGCATGCAGGAGGCAGCCCATCAGTGATTCTCTCTCACCATTGATGTTTCTCTCCCTCTCCCTTCCTCTCTGAAATCAATTTTTTTTTTTTAAATGACAGGCCCTAAGAACCCAAGAATCCATACCCTCAACAGACACGTGTGTTTGGCTGTCCCAGCCAGTGAGTGACCAGGTGAATCCCTGTCCCTCCCCAACCATCCTTGGGCCTGGGTTTGGATCTGATATACTTCTCCTCTAGGCTGGAGTTCGTTGGAATGTTTGATCTGTGGACAAAATGTGACCACATCAGATCATCACAGAATGAATGTAACAAAATGAGTCTCAAAAGTCATCTGGTCCAAATGCCCCATTTAGGAATGAAAATACAGAATACCCAAGTGTCTTCTGTTAGTCCGGACCGAGGGCTGGCCTAGGCGTCTGTGAGCGGAGTTTTCCCCTTTTCTGTGGGGTGAGGAAACCGCCATCACCACCAAAAAGCAAAGGGAGCCCTCAGGATCAGTCTGAAGCACCTTAAAACGGAGGAACCCTCTGTCTTAAAAAAACCGAAAGCCCCAAAGAACAAACACTCCAGACAGACCCTCTCGCATCCAACCCGGTCGGTCCCCTGGCCGGCCGGCTCCTTCCCCCTCCTTCCGGGAACCGCGAACCTCACCTGATCTTGGCAATGGCGGTGGATAAGGTCTTGGACGGAGCACGCGGCCGAGACATCCCGCACCGCCCTGCACCCAACGCCGGGGCCGCGAACCCACACGAGCGCCGCCGCCTCCGCCATTTCACCCAGTCCCGGAAACAGAGACTCCCTGGGCCGCTGCGACACAACTGGCCCGGGCGCCTCTTGATGACGTCACCCGGCCGCCCGACGGCCCCGCCCCTCAGGTCTGCCTCTCGCCCCGCCCCTCTCCTGGGGCAGGTCACGTGGTCCCCCCGCCCTCCCAGCCGAGCTGGCAGCGGGAGGGGAACAGGAAGAGCCTGGCGGAGGCCGATAGCGCGCGGAGCGCCGGGGCGAGGCGTTGCTAGGGGAGGTTGCTAGGGCGGGGCTCCGGGGACCCCGTATAAAAGGCTGGCGCGGGGTTAAGTTTCCAGGCTCTGGCTGTCAGCGATAAGGCGGTCACTTGGCACCGCCCGGGTCCTCACATCTGTGCAGTTATTTTTGGGTCGCGGGGAACCGTGGCCTGGGAAGGCCCTGCTCCTGGGGCGGGAGGGGAGCGGCTGCGATCCCGGAAACGGTTTGGGGGTGGGGGGGGGCTGCCTCCTCGGCCCCCGGGACTCCCCCTTACCCGAGGGGGGGAAGGAAACGACCTCTGGAGGTCTCTAAACAACGGCCGCCGCGTGGTTTTTTCCCTCCGGGTTTACCACGCATCCTCTTCCTTTGCAGAAACCGCCAACCCCTCGCTTTCTGCCAGACGCGCTCCGTGTCTTCTCATTTCCGCCTGTTCGCGCTCTCGTGCGATCGCCACTTCAGCTCTCAGTTTTCAAAATATTTCACAGCAAGTGGGCCCTCGTGCCAGGCAAGTGGCAGGAGAGCCGCTTCCGGTGACGCTGCTCGCGACGCCCTGCCATCGCTTTGGCTCGGCACCATGGAAACGCACGCACTCGCGCTGCTCTGCACAGCGTTAACTTTGAGGCTCTGGGAATCTGGAGTCCCTTAATATTTAATAAGCCGAGGTTATGGTATTTCTAAAATCGGGAACAGTTTAAAAAACCACTGGAGTGAAGATAGGAGGGTGGGTTTGGAGATAGCTGTGCCCACTGAACAGAAAGGGACTGGCCCACAGACACGGATTCTCTGCTAAGAAAACTTGGCGGAAGGAAACGCAATGCCAAGGGGAAAGCCACAGAGAAATTCAGAAATCCTTCATTGCGGCGGGACGCACCGGAATAGAATTCAGAGGCCTGTGATGTTAGAGATTCTAACTGTTGTCTTTATTTCACTTGACAAAGGAACAAACACGGGAGAGAAAGGGACTCGTTGTTGATTGCTAACATTGTATCTAGTCCTTGCAAAACCTTAGAAAAGAAGTCCTTCCCTTTTTATCTCTTCGGTGCATTTAAATTCCTATTGTTTAAAAAGAAACAAATATTGAATAGGCACTTGTCATTTACAATATGGAATAACTATTTTTTTAAATATATATTTTATTGATTTTTTTCCAGAGAGGAAGGGAGAGGGATAGAGAGTTAGAAACATCAATGAGAGAGAAACATCGATCAGCTGCCTCCTGCACACACACCCCCACTGGGGATGTGCCCGCAACCAAGGTACATGCCCCTGACCGGAATCGAACCTGGGACCCTTCAGTCCGCAGGCCAAACCGGTTTTGGCTAAAATGTGGAATAACTATTGTTATTAACTTTTCAAAGACACACATTTCCTGAGCAATATATATAGCATCTGTTTTTTGTTTTTTTTAATATATTTTTATTGATTTCAGATAGGAAGGGAGAGAGAGAGATAGAAACATCAATGATGAGAGAGAATCATTGATCGGCTGCCTCTTGCATGCCCTCTACTGGGGACCGAGCCCGCAACTCAGGCATGTGCCCTTGACTGGAATGGAACCCGGGACCCTTCAGTCTGCAGGCCGATGCTCTATCCACTGAGCCAAACCAGCTAGGGCTATATAGCATCTGTTGCTAAACCTTCGCAAGAAGCACGTAGCTCCGTGATGTACACAAAATAGACATTAAATAAATATTAGATATCTGGTGAATTACTAAGGTCTAATTATTTCCAATAGACATCTGAAGACATTTATTTTGCGCTGATATAACACTTTCTCTCCTAAGGAAGCAAAATTCAACCTGGATTGGTCATTCAATTCACTTAAATAATGAGGAAATTGAAGTACTGAAAATGCACACCGGTCACATCAGTGGAAAAAAATCTAGAAAGACGGCTGATGAGCTGGGTGGCTGAGAGTTTGCGGTGGTGTCCAGTAGACGGTGTTATGTGGCCAGGCTGGTCAGTGGCTATGGAAAAATGGAGACAGCTGCTGTCACCTTCCCCACCTCACCGTCTTAGGTAGGGAAGGGACAGGAAGACACAAACCTGTAGGACTGTAACATCTAAGTGGGAAGTGGGTGGGGGCCAGTTCCTGTACTATCAAAACAGTGTAGCCCTGGCCGGTTTGGCTCAGTGGATAGAGCATTGGCCTGCGGGCTGAAGGGACCCGGGTTCGATTCTGGCCAGGGGCACATGCCCGGGTTGCAGGCTCAATCCGCCCCAGTGGTGAACGTGCAGGAGGCAGCCAATCAGTGGTTCTCTCTCATCATTGATGTTTCTGTCTCTCTATCTCTCTCCCTTCCTCTCTCAAATCAATAAAAAAAATATATAAATAATAATAAAAAATAATTTTAAAAAGCACACACAAGAAACAGTGTAACTATGCTCCTAGGTTTATTTCCAGTAAACCACACTGGCTTTGTTCTTACTCATCTTCTCCAAAAGATTGATTAGCTGTACATTTGCTTTTTTTTTTTTAATATATATTTTTATTGATGTCAGAGAGGAAGGGAGAGGGAGAGAAATATCAATGATGAAAGAGAATCATTGATTGGCTGTCTCCTGCATGCCCCCTACTGGGGATCGAGCCCGAAACCTGGGCATGTGCCCTTGACCGGAATCGAACCCGGAACACTTCAGTCCACAGGCCGACACTCTATCCACTGAGCCACACGGGCTAGGGCTACTATTTTAATGTATTTCAAAGACAGGACAAGACAAACCGAGTTGTGTACAAATAAACAATTTCCTCCTTGTTACTGTAATACCACGTTATTTCAACACAGGACTTCTCCTTTGGTTACCCAGGGCCTTGAGAGACAGACCATCTTTGCTGCTCTGGATAAGAAGATGAGGATGGAAATGATACAAAAATGCTCTCATTTCCCACAAGTTAGCAGAGGGCTCTCCTTGGACTATTTACTAAAAATTTGCAATCCACGTGGATGGACTATAGAAAGGATCCGTGAGGATCCGAATGCACATGTATCCTGTAATCGTTGTCAAAATCCTCTGGGCATTGGTAGAAGGAGAGGAGTAATTCACATTTTGTGCTGCTCTTAGGAGGTGCAGAAACTTCACATATAGTCTCAAAATGATATTAATATTCCATCAGAGCCGTGTTCCCCAAAGTGTGTTTCGTGAAGCGCTAGGTCACCACAATGCGCTGTTATAAGGAGATCATTTTCAAATGAGTTTGGGAACACTCCCGTACATATGCCCCCTTTTAGAGATTCACAAAGTTCATTAACATGATAAAAAATCCCTGAGAAATTCTATCTTTATTAAATCCAATATTTCAGAAACCTATTTGACTATGGAACTTCTCTTCGAGTTACACCGATTGCAAGCCAAGCATGCGCTAGGACAGGCATTCAAAATTAAACATAGTGAGATTTCCAAATAAAACCCGGGGGCTACAGCCTGCAATTCCTGAGGGGATTGTGGAGCTCAATTCATTTAATTCATAAAAACAAACACTTTTGGCCCTAGCCGGTTTGGCTCAGTGGATAGAGCGTCAGCCTGCAGGACTGAAGGGTCCCAGGTTCGATCCCAGTCAAGGCCATGTACCTTGGTTGCGGGCGAATCCCCAGTGGGGGGTGTGCAGGAGGCAGCTGATCGATGTTTCTCTCTCATCGATGTTTCTAACTCTTTATCCCTTTCCCTTCCTCTCTGTAAAAAAAATCAATAAAATATATTTTTTTAAAAAAACAAACACTTTTTTTCTCCACATGCCATCAAAATCCACTTTACCGTATATATTTTTCTTTCTTTCTTTTTTTGTTAATCCTCACCCGAGGGTATTTTCCCATTGATTGTTAGGGAGAGTGGGAGAGAGAGGGAAAGACAGAGAGAGACATCGATGTGAGAGAAACACATTGATTGGTTGCCTCCGACCAGGGCCAGGGCCTGAGGAGCCTGCAACCAAGGTACGTGCCCTCGACCAGAATCGAACCCGGGACCCTTTGGTCGGCAGGCCGATGCTCTAGCCACTGAGCAACACCAGCTAGGGCTATATTTTTCTTGTTGGGGCCAATGCTGGTGAGCTAAGTCTTTTTTTTTTTTTCTTTCTTTCTTTTTTTTTTAAATATATTTTATTGATTTTTTACAGAGAGGAAGAGAGAGGGATAGAGAGCCAGAAACATCGATGAGAGAGAATCATCGATCAGCTGCCTCTTGCACAACCCCACTGGGGATGTGTCCGCAACCAAGGTACATGCCCTTGACCGGAATTGAACCCAGGACCCCCCAGTCCGCAGGTCCACGCTCCATCCACTGAGCCAAACCGGTTTTGGCTCTTT
Source organism: Eptesicus fuscus (assembly GCF_027574615.1). Taxonomy (NCBI): domain Eukaryota; kingdom Metazoa; phylum Chordata; class Mammalia; order Chiroptera; family Vespertilionidae; genus Eptesicus; species Eptesicus fuscus. The sequence continues at coordinate 5,970,558 of NC_072496.1, read as the reverse complement.
CTTTTTTTTAAAAATATATTTTATTGATTTTATTACAGAGAGGAAGAGAGAGGGATAGAGAGCCAGAAACATCGATGAGAGAGAAACATCCATCAGCTGCCTCCTGCACACACCCTACTGGGGATGTGCCCGCAACCAAGGTCCATGCCCTTGACCGGAATCGAACCTGGGACCTTTCAGTCCGCAGGCCGACGCTCTATCCACTGAGCCAAACCGGTTTCAGCTCTTTTTTTTTTTTAAGTCTTTCTACTTTCTTGGAGGATTCCGTGATAACTTGTCTTCTTCGTGCCCAGGTGCAGAGTCAATACACACAGAGGAATTTACTGCATCGAGACGGGCCTCTGTATCATCATGGCTCATCCTGCAGCGTGAGTGGGCTGTTCAGCTCAGTGTAACAACTCTACTTCTTCCTTCCTAAGTGCAGGAAAGGAGAGGTGAGACTGGGCAGAGAGACGCCAAGATCAAAAGGGTAGCGGCCAATGCTCCTGATGCTCTAACACCATAATAAATCACAATCATTCTTTTTTTTTTTTAAATTGATTTCAGAGAAGAAGGGAGAGAGAGAGATAGAAACATCAATGATGAGAATCATCGATCGGCTGCTCCCACACGCCCCACACTGGGGATGGAGCCCGAAACCTGGACTTGTGCCCTGACCAGGGATGGAACCGTGACCTCCTGGTTCACAGGTTGATGCTCAACCACTGAGCCACACCGGCCGGGCTCTGCTGTATCTGTCTACATGTACATCTTCCAGGTTCCTTCTCTTCGCCTTTCCTTGTGTATATCTGGGCTCCGTGGGCAGCCTGTCGAGGTCTGTTATGAATTCATAATGATACTCTGTTATCATCGGCATGAATCTGGAAAATGCTTGCGTGTTTGCGTCATCGATCTGTGTAAATAGGAAACCCAATGAGAAGGGCTGGGTGCTGTTATAATATTCATGAGGTGCAGATGTGGATAAAGACATTAGGCCTGCCCTGTCCTCCCGAGTTACATTCCCTCGTGTGATTCTCACAGTATTGGACATCGGCCTTGTGTGCGCGTGGAAATGGACGTTTGCTGTCCAGGACCCAGGGTGGTCTATGTTACAATTCAAATCCTGTCTCGGACTTATTTTAGGGGAAGAGCGGCTTCCTGATCTTTTCTTTGCAATTTCAACACTCACAAGATGTACGGCAGAAAGACTGAGATCCCTCCGTCAGATACTTTGACCCATTCCACCTCTGCCTGCCTCTTTCTTGCAGCCCCGAGGCATAGTTCCGCTTCACAGGTCTGAGGCCTAAAACCCCTCCTCAATCCTGTGTCCTTCTGACACTCCCACTCTCTACCCCAGCACCCCGCCCTCCGATGTCCCTTCAGGGGTGTTCTCCCTGCTTGCCCTGCCCCTTCCCTCACCCCGGGCGCTTTCTCAGCTCTCTGCCCTCTGGATGTCCCATAGGCATCTCAAGGTCAATTTCCTTTCCCCCTAAGCTTGCTTCATCTTTTGCATTCCCTAACTCAGTGACTACCATCTAGCTACTGCAGGCTTCATCTGCAAAATCGCAAGTCGTTTCAGATTCCCATGTTTGTGATTCCCCAAATCTGATCAATGTCCAAATCCTTCACACCTCTCTCCCAGCCCTAAGGCTAATCATGGCCTCGAGGCCTGGGTGAACTTCCTGCCTCCATCGTCCAACCCCTCCACCCATAGTGATCTCCCTGAAATCAAGTTTAAACCAAGTTTAATGATGTCACTCTCTTGCCCCAAATTCTCCTAGGGCAGCTGGTAGCCTAGCGGAAGTTCAGACGCCCAAACGGGCCCCTGCCTTATTGACGTGACTTCCTGGTCTCACCTAGCCGCCCCATCGGACTCTGTGCTTCCCCACACTCACCCCATTATTCGTGTCTTCATATCTTCGCTCAAATTTCAAGCTTCTCCTATGCCTACCTCTCCTCAGCATTTCTGGCCCTTCCTAGGTGCCCTACTAGACTCCGCGACAAACTCTATTGATTCATTGATTGATTTTATTGATTTCAGAGAGGAAGGGAGAGAAAGAGAGAGGGGGAGAGAAATAGAAATATCAATGATGAGAGAGAATTATCGATCGGCTGCCTCCTGCACACCCCCTCCTGGGGATAGAGCCCGCAACCCGGGCCTGTGCCCTGATCAGGAATCGAACCGTGACCTCCTGGTTCAAAGGTCGACGCTTAACCACTGAGCCATGCCATCCAAGCAACTTTTCTTCTTCTTCTTCTTCTTCTTCTTCTTCTGTTAAACTTCTTGGGGTAACTGGTTAATAACATTACATAGATTTCTTTTTTAAAAAAATATATTTTATTGATTTTTTACAGAGAGGAAGGGGGAGGGATAGAGAGTTAGAGACATCGATGGGAGAGAAACATTGATGGGAGGGAAACATCGATCAGCTGCCTCCTGCACACCCCCCACTGGGGATGTGCCTGCCACCAAGGTACATGCCCTTGACCGGAATCGAACCTGGGACCCTTCAGTCTGCAGGCCGACGCTCTGTATCCACTAAGCCAAACCAGGCAGGGCACATTACATAGATTTCAGGTACACAACGTTAAACTACAACATCTGTACACTCCATTGGGTGCTTACCACCCAAAGCCCAGACTCCTTCTGCCCACGACAGATCTTCCCGTGACGGATGGCGGCGCAGGACCGCTTAAGGACCCGGACCGTATCTTATTTTTGAACTTCTCGCTTCCAGCACAGTGTCCGGCAGATAGCTGGTGCTCAGTAAATATTTGAGGAAGGCGTGTTTATTGTCACCAGCCTCCGTGGAAACTTTATTTCTAGGGACTTAGAATTTTTATTCTGGGGGTGGAGATGAAGTCCCGCGTGGCTTAATGCGGCCTACAAAGGCTCTGAAGTTCATATTCCAAGTGGGAGGGACAGCAACCAGGAAGCACCAGGGAACACCTGGGCGCCCATAAGACTTACCATTCGAAGGAAACAATGGTCCCCTTTAAGACTACTGACTCATCTGAAATGTTATGTATATTTAAATCTAATCTCAAATTAGAAGCGGGATTTATTGTGAGGGCGGGGTTAAAGGCAGCAGAATGATCTTTAGTCCTGGACGTTGTTTGCATAACGTCTAAGGCAAACAAATGTGCTTACTTTTAATATAGTCCAATTGATCAGTTTCTCCTTTTTAGATACATGTTTTCGTATCTTATTTAAGAAGTCTTTTCCAACTCCAAGGTCTAAAAGAGTCACCTGTATTTTTAAAAATATATTTTTATTGATTTCAGAGAGGAAGGGAGAGGAAGAGAGAGATAGAAACATCAATGATGAGAGAGAATCATTGATCAGCTGCCTCCTGCACGTCTCCTACTGGGGATGGAGCCCGCAACCCAGGCATGTGCCCTTGACCGGAATCAAACCCAGGACCCTTCAGTCCACAGGCCGACGCTCTATCCACTGAGCCAAACCAGTCAGGGCATCACCTGTATTTTTTATGTTTTGTTTTGATACTTAAGTTCTTGGTCCATTTGGTGTGGATTTTTATTCAGAGTCTGAGTTAGGGATTCATTTTCCTCCTTTTTCATAGGCATAATCATTTTTTCCAAGTCCATTTATTGAATCGTCTCTCCTTTCCCCACCAGTCTGAAATTCCACCTCTGACATACAGCAAGATTTCCCACCGTCCCATCCGATGATCCCATCGGTCAGTTTGTCCCTGGGCCGGTACTGCACCGTGTCCGTCACTGTGGCTTTATCGTAGGTCTTGCTCCTGCAGATCTTCTTTTACAACCACCCTGTCTCCTGTTCACAGTGACAAAAACCCAAAACAACCCCGATGCCCATCGAGAGGTGGACCGATAAGCTGCGCTTTATTCCCACAAGGGAATCTGATTCAGCAGTTACAACGTGAGCTACAGCGACATGCAACGATACCATGGAACTGGGGCAACATATTAAATTTAAAAAATAAATTCCAAAAGATTGCATGCATCATGATACCCTTTTCTTTTTTTTTCTTTTTCTTTTTTTCCTTTTCTTTCATGATACCCTTTTCACAAGTGAACAGTGACTAGACTAGCCCAGCTGGCGTGGCTCAGTGGTTGAGCGTTGACCTAGGAACCAGGAGGTCACGGTTCCATTCCTGGTCAGGCCACATGCCCGGGTTGCAGGCTCGATCCCCAGTGTGGGGCGTGCAGGAGGCAGCCAATCCATGATTCTCTCTCATCATTGATGTTTCTATCTCTCTCTCCCTCTCTAAAATATCAATAAAAACGTATTTTAAAATGAACCAAACCAACAGAAACCCCAGTGCTGTGTGGCTGAGAGGTGCTCCCTGGAGGAAGTGACATTGAAGGTGAACTCTGGGGGATAAGGAGGTAGCTGTGCCTGTGGGGGCTGGGCAAGGAGGACCCCACAGAGCAGAATGGCAGACCCAGAGATGCAGGAAGGGGCAGGATCCGCCCTGGCCAGTGTGGCTCAATGGGTTGGGCATCGTCCCAGGTACCGAAAGGTTGCCAGTCCCATTCCCCCGGTCAGGGCACATGCCTGGGTTTCAGGCTTGATCCCTGTAGGGGGCGTGCAGGAGGCAGCCTAGATCAATGTTTCTCTCTCTCTCCTTCTCCCTCTCTCTCTCTCTCTGTTTAAAAACCAATTGAAAAATCTTAGAAAACAAAAAGAAGGGGCGAAGGGGCCAGGATGTGTTTGGGGACTTTGAGTGTTTGCAGCGCTGACGACATTCCAGTAGAATGAGATGATCTCCTCTGAGGCTCACAAGGTAAACACTACTCTTACTCATATTATTTTTTTTTTTCTTGTGGAAACCTGGGGCCCAAAGGGATTAAGTAATTTCCCCAAGTCCCAACAGCTAGTTAATGCAGAGCCAGTCGGTCTGGATCGCCACGCCTAACCATTAGACCGTCCTTCCCCAAGTGTTTCCATTAAGCAGGTGACTCGTCTCCACACACAATGGCGGAGGACGTCACCGGACGCGCCGCGGCAGCTGAACTGGGAGAAGGCAGAAAGAGGAATGGGAACGTGTCACCCCCATGTCATACACACACACACACACACACACACACACACACACACACACACACGGCGCATGTGCTGTGAATAGTCTTGGTCCCAGGCCTTCCTCCAAAAGGGCTCCAGGGCCTCTGGCATACCTGCCTCCCCACTTCCTCCTGCTCACAGCCCGTGGAAGGACACTGAGGACATTTGTCCCTGCTTCGCGCGGCCCCAGGCCCCCAGCCCTCTGACCCAATGTGGGTCAGGTGTTTCCCGAGCTGGCGGGCTCCCCCGAGGCCAGGCGGGGCCCTGAGCACACTCCCAGATTTCTTTCCTGCGGGGCGGCGGCCAAGCCTTTGTGCCCCTGACCTCAGCTGGCCTGGCCCTTCCGAACTGCTCGGGAAGCTCCTTGCCTGGGGGCCTCCAGGGCCCGGGACCCGCGGGAACCCCCTGCTCTGCGAGGATCTTGGCTCCACCATGAGATGAAGGACAGGGAAGAAGAGAAGGCCCTGCTCCTATGTCATCATCCTTCTCAAGAGGGCAAATGAAGGTCATTTCTAAGTTTCTTCTTTTTTTTTTAATATATTTTTATTGATTTCAGAGAGGAAGGGAGAGGGAGAGAGAGATAGAAACATCAATGATGAGAATCATTGATCAGCTGCCTCCTGCATGCCCCCTACTGGGGATGGAGCCCTGCAACCCAGGCATGTGCCCTTGACTGGAATCGAACCCAGGACCCTTCAGTCCGCAGGCCAACGCTCTATCCACTGAGCCAAACCGGCTAAAAAACTAAGTTGTAAAGAAGGGTTAGGAGTGGCTATATAAATAGTAAGCACACTCAAGGCAGACAATAACCACCTCCCCCAACCCCCTCCCCCGCTTCCTCCCTATGGAAATATATGTTTTTCTTGGAGACCAGTGGCTCTCAAACTTGAGCGCCATCCGAAGGAGCTGTCAGAGCATCGCTGGGCCCCAGCGCCGGGTTTCTGACTCTGTGGGTCTGGGCTGGGGCCTGGGAACCTGCATTTGCAACCACTTCCAGGGGATGCTCCAGCTGCCAGGGGGTCAGGGGCCACATGTAGAGAACATGCTTCGGACTGTGGCGCTGTGACACCAGACGTGGCACCCTTTTGGCTGTGACAAATCCTTTGATCCCTTTACCTTGGAACATTCTAGAAGAAGGCACTAAAAACCCGGGGTTCGGCTATGCGATCTCCGGGGCCTCTCCCTGAACCCAGTCCTCTGAGGAGGACACAGTCGGCCATGTATCGAGGGACTTGGGCTCCAAAGGCGATGAGCCCGTCGTCGTGGTACCTCGGGATGCGTTTCCCATAAAAGTCCAGTGGGGAGGAGGCATCAATAACCCCACCCTGGCCCTAGCCGGTGTGGCTCAGTGGATAGAGCGTCAGCCTGCGGACTGAAGGGTCCCAGGTTTGATTCCGGTCAAGGGCACCTGCCCGGGTTGTGGGTTCCATCCCCAGTGTGGGGCGTGAAGGAGGCAGCCGATCCATGATTCTCATCATTGATGTTTCTATTCCTCTCTCCCTCTCCCTTTCTCTCTGAAATCAATCAAAATATATTTTAAAAAAATTAAAATAAAACAAACCCCCCTGTTCACACCTGCCAAGGAGAGCGGCCTTCTTCCACGGAAGTGTGTCCTGAGTTGGGCTCAAAGGGCGGCTGGGGACCGGGAGCCAGGCCCTCCTTCGCGGCTTGTTTGTTTGTTTTCCTGGCGTCGGAGTCAGGAATCACGGGCCTCCCACCTCGATGTCCCTGTGCAGGGACACATGCCAGCAGGGAGCCTCGGAGGCCACAGCCGGCAGCCACGGCGCCCTGAGAGCCTGGTTAACCGAAGGCGGACCCCGGTTCCTTCGGCCCTGGCCGGGGTGGCTCAGCAGTTGGAGCATCGGCCCACTCACTCCAAGGTCACGGGTTCGATTCCCCGTCAAGGGCAACGGCCTGGGTTGCAGGTTCAATCCCCAGCTCCTGTCGGGGCGAGTGCAGGAGGCAACCAATCCATGTGTCTCTCTCACATCGAGAGAGAGAGACACCTTGATGTTCCTCTCGCTCTCCTCTGTCTCTCTCTCTCCCTCCCTCCTCTCTACTCTCTCTGAAAAGCAATGCAAAAAGAGATTATCTTCCGGTGAGGATGAGCAAAAATGAAAAGCCTGCACCTTCTGATCGAGGCTCCGGAATGGAGTCTTTCTGTGAATTTTGTTGTTTTCCTGAAACTGCAGGCTTCCTGGGCACACCGGCGGTAATCGCGCGCATTAGTCAAACCGAAGTCGCTCCCTGCCAACCAGGAAGTGTTCGCCCTGATCCTGCAGCTCAGCGGGGGAGTCAGCATCTGGCGAGGAATAGAACCCGGGCTCTCCGCTCTTCGAAGTCTTCCTCCTGGCTCTGTGGTCATGCCAGGCGGAAGCCCTGCCTGGTCACGCCTGACCGGGCTATTCCTTCTGTTTTCGTTCCTGTTGGCAGGTGGGGACATTCAACCTTATTTTTCCCGCCCCCCCCCCCCCAGCCCATCCGAGGCATGCTCTAACAGCACCTGGTGATTTACTGCCTAATTACAGCCGTGCCCATGTCTGCCTGGGCCTGCGCAAGTACTGCAGCCCTTCTCTCTTCGTCCAACCCAGGCAGTTACAGGACTCAGAAGACTTTGTTTTTTTTATGGTGGATGAATGATTTCTCGAGTGGTACCAAGCCAAGCCAACCCCAGGGATGCAGGAATAAAGCAGAGAGGAAAGTTGTTATCCAGGACAATGGAGGCTCGAGAAACCCGAGCTTAGGGGTGGATGGAACATTCTCTAGCGTGGGTCACAACAGATAGGCAATGAATCAACAGACCACTTGAGCTATTCTACGAGAGGGAGAGAGAGAGAGAGAGAGAGAGAGAGAGAGAGAGAGAGAGCACCATATGCTCCCTGAAGAAACACAGGCCAAAATCTACACACTCAGCCCTAACTGGTTTGGCTCAGTGGATAGAGCATCGGCCTGCAGGCTGCAAGGTCCCGGGTTCGATTCCAGTCAAGGGCATGTACCTTGGTTGCAGGCACATCCCCAGTGGGAGGTGTGCAAGAGGCAGCTGATCAATGTTTCTCTCCCATCGATGTTTCTAACTCTGTATCCCTCTCCCTTTCTCTCTGTTAAAAAATCAATAAAATATATATTTAAAAAAAGAAAAAGAAAAAGTAAATCTACACACTCAGACTTTGCGCGGCAGTAGCTCAAACAGGGATGTGTTATCCAGGGATCAGGCAGCAGCATCCTGACGCCTGGAGCCTGGGAGTGAGACTAACAAGGGGAAGAAACCCAGACCCGGCTCCAGGGCCCCCGGGAGCATCTCAGCTTCCCTTTGGCTCAGGGAGCCAAGTGCTCCGTGGGCATTTCCACCGCCTCCCGCTTTATTGTAACCTTGTTTTCCCGGACAACCCCAAGCAGTGCTGGGAAGTCACCTGTCCACCGCCCTCAGAGGACGAACCCTGCAGGCTCTGCCCGGTCAGAGAAACGCAGAGGGTGCTGGGAAATGCGGGGTGGGGGAGGGGGGCTTTGAGAGAGTCACAGGAATCTCCATCAGCATCCTGGACTCTTTTGAAGGCCCTTTCGGCCGAGGTCCGCGAAGACCCGCACGAGCAGCGATGCTTCTCAGAGCGCTGCTTGGAGGTGAGTAGATATTGGGGTGTGATGAGCCTCTCACCGATGCTTCTGTCCCTCCCACTCCCTCCCACTCTCTCTAAAAAGCAATGGAAAAAATATCCTCGGGCAAGGATTAACAAAACCAAACCAAACAAAGAACCATCTATATATATAAAAGCCTAAGCAACCAAACAACCGGTCGACTGGTCGCTATGACGCACACTGACCACCAGACGCTCAATGCAGGAGCTGCCCCCTGGTGGTCAGTGAGCTCCAACAGCCAACTTCTCATGGCCGCCAACCTCCCACCGTCCCTCCCCCAGCTGTCCCGATCGGCCCCAATCAGGACTGGGCAAGACGGCCCCGATTGGCCCCGACCGCCGGCCAGGCTGAGGGACCCCACCCATGCACGAATTCGTGCACTGGGCCTCTAGTCATAATCATAAAAGGCCAAGAGGCGTCACAACCAAAACAACCAAATGACCGGTCACCATGAGGTGCATGGAGCACCTCTTGGACCCGCCCCCGTGGCCCACAGGCTCCAATCACAGCAAGGCTGGCGGCCAGCGGGCGGGCGGGCGTGGCGAGGCAGGTGGGTGGGCGGGGCTGTGCGATTGCGTGCCCTGGGCCTCTAGTATGTATATATTACTTATGTTCTTATGTGACCACGATGTCAATATCAGCCTAACAGAAAGAACAGTACTTCCCTGGTTTCTCCTAATACCCAGACTATTATCAATTTTTTTTGTAACTGACATAGAGTCTAATTCTATTGTAGCTGGCTGTTTTCTATGTTATGATGCCCACCCAGAACAATGAAATCGAGAGGGATACTGACTACGAAGAGAAGGAATTTAGACATTTTTCTTTGTAAGATATCACTTAAAAAGGACATTCCTGCCGAAACCGGTTTGGCTCAGTGGATAGAGCATCGGCCTGCAGACTGAAAGGTCCCAGGTTTGATTCTGGTCAAGGGCATGTACCTTGGTTGTGGGCACATCCCCAGTAGGGGGTGTGCAAGAGGCAGCTGATCGATGTTTCTCTCTCATCAATGTTTCTAGCTCTCTATCCCTCTCCCTTCCTCTCTGTGGAAAATCAATAAAATATATTTAAAAGAGAAAAAAAAAGGATGTTCCTTTTAAGTAGGGATACGTCTGTATTTGAGGGAAGTTCCTTATTATCTATGGGCTTCATAATGTTACCTGTGAAACAAGTTTCCATTATGGATGCTGTGATAGCATGCTGCTGCCAGAAAAAGTAATTAACCAGGATGAATCTTAGTGGGTGTAAGTATAGCTTCCTGCCGTATGTCTGTCTGCCCCACTCTCGGAATCATCAACATACTGGTAAGTGTTGTTGAAATGCGTGGTGTTTCCTGACACTGCTTTGGAAATGCCTGTGCTGCGTATGTATTAAAAATATAGTAAACTGAAAAAAAAAAAAATATATATTATATATATATATAGTAAACTGTTCTCAGTACCTTCCAAATATTCTTACTCCTCTCAATTTCTAGAGTCAGAAATAGTAATTATACACACTAATACGGCGCTTTTGAGCACTTTACCTATACTAACTTTTTATTTTATTTTTATTTTTTAAAAATATTTTTTTATTGATTTTCCACAGAGAGGAAGGGAGAGGGATAGAGAGCTAGAAACATCGATGAGAGAGAAACATCGACCAGCTGCCTCCTGCACATCCCCCACCGGGGATGTGCCCGCAACCAATGTACATGCCCCTTGACCGGAATCAAACCTGGAACCCTTCAGTCCGCAGACCGACGCTCTATCCACTGAGCCAAACCGGTTTCGGCTATACTAACTCTTTTTAATTTTTTAAAAACCATTAAGAAACTGCTTAGCCCTGGCTGGTGTGTTCAGTGGTTAGAGCATTGGCCTGAGTACTGAAGGGTCATGGGGTCGATTCCGGTCAAGGGCATGTACCTTGGTTGCGGGCACATCCCCAGTAGGAGGTGTGCAGGAGGCCGCGGATCAATGTTTCTCTCTCATTGATGTTTCTAACTCTCTATTCCTCTCTCTTCCTCTCTGTAAAAAAAAAAAAAAAAAAAAAAAAAAAAAAAAAAAAAATCAATAAAATATATTTTAAAAAACCCCCCTGCTTAGCCCTGGCTGCTGTGTTCAGTGGTTACAGCATTGGCCTGAGTACTGAAGGGTCATGGGTTCGATTCCCGGTCAAGGGCATGTACCTGGGTTGCAGGTTTGATCCCTACCTGTTTCAGGGCTTGTGCGGGAGGCAATTAATTGATGTGTCTCTCTCACATTGGTATTTCTCTCTCTCTCCTCCCCCCTGCTTCTACCCTCTAAAAAGCAATATAAAAAATATCATTTGGTGAGGAGAAAGAAAGAAAGAAAGAAAGAAAGAAAGAAAGAAAGAAAGAAAAGTGCTTAAGTGATACCAAAACAGCAGGCAAAAAAGAGAAGAATGTAACCATGAGAAGATAGTTGGCCAAATGTTTAGGTGATAGGAAATGGAATTTTAAAAATTAACTCAACAAGCCATTTTTTTTCTAAATATATATATATATATATATATATATATATATATATATATCTGTTATATATGGCCCGTCATTTGTAAAAATGACAGCAACCTTGACATTCATAAAGGAATGAATTTCATGAGTATATGCTCAAGATATGCACACACTGTGTGTATCCTTTACACTCTGACAACTATGATTTGAACTGGAGGCTACAACCAAGTGCAAAGAGCAAAAATGTGGGTCAAAATTGAACTGTGCCACCCCTTAAAAATGTGAGCCACACTATGGACTTCCGTGATTTCATTTCCTTACTTCACCTTTTTGGGGAGAGGGGAGGCCTAGCCCTCTGCCTGGTTCTGTTCTTCTACCTGCTTCCTCCCTCGGCCCTCGGCCACTTCCCAAATGTGTGAGGTTATGGCTTCTCTTCCGGTTGTTCTGTAAGGTGGGAATACTGTCAACACGTCGGTCACCTGAGCAGTAGACTGTATCGGAGATGAGAACAATTCCAAAAGTAGGTGCCTGCCTGCCCCTCTGGGCTTCTGTCCTCCCAGCAGTGGGGCTCACTGCCTTTGCCTTTAATTATAGTTTGAGACACCGTGTTGAAATATTTAATCTCTGAGTAATGACTGGATTTGAGTTTCCTAATTGGCATCTGTGTGGTTGGCATCGGTGCCAAAGCACGAATCTAGAATGCACACGCCATACGAGACATGGAGTCTATGTAAACATTGCTGATACCTGCCACCGTCACGCCAGGGCAATAATATTATAACAACAAAAAAAGGGAAGGATAAATATCACATCCTTTATGGTTCTGCATGTATTTGGATTGCTAACCAACAACCTGTTACGGTGAACAAGTCACACCAAGAATCCACGTGTGATCAGCATTGAGCGAAGTGTCATTGTCGCTCTAAAGAAGGCCTTGGCCTTGGGAACGTGCCTTGCTCCTTCTCAAATGGTGTTTCGGGTGCCTGGGAGGAGTCCCCAGAAGATAATGTCCACCCACCACTGGGTGACTTATTTAAAACCTTGTGGAACCAGCTTGAAAGGACTAAAAGGACAGGTTAGGGAGAGAGGTTATTGGCTTGAACTCTGCCCACCAAATTTTGTGTGCGAGTTGCCGACAAGAAGAGTCCACAGGGGTGTCACGGGGGGCATCTTCCCCCAGTGACGGCTAGCTTCCTGCTTTCTGAAACGAGACGAAACTCAGCCTCTGCATGATACATGCTATGGGCGTGGGACCGACCAGCTCGCATTCCCTGAATAATGTATGTTTCCTTTGGCAGCCTCGAGTTACGCATGGGTGACGGTGGAGGAAGAGGTGGAATTACAGTGCCCAGCTGTCCTGCCCATTGAGGACGTTTCTCGGAGGGAAAGCCAGAGCGTGGGCTGGTGATGGGCTGGTGGGCAGGTGGGCAGGCCGCTCTTGCAGCGGCGGACAGGGAGAAGCCACCCAGCCTGCCCCGTCTGGCTCACGCGGGCTGACACATCCCTTGCAGGGCTGGCGGCAGCGTCTTGAGCCTTTGTGACCGAGGACAGGCTACAGCCGGCGACCTCGGCGGCGTGGGCGCCCTGTGTCCTCCCGGTGGTCAGGGCACCCACATTCCTCTGCAAAGGGAAACTCCTCTCTGTCCAAACGCGAGGAACACCGTGTGGGCCGAGACTGGAGCCCCGCCTGGGCCAGGTGACCCAGCGCAGGACGGAAGGCGGCCACTCCCAAGCACTGAGCCATCCCTGTGGCTTATTCACGTCGCAGGATCCAAACAAAGCAGCCGAGGGCGGAGGCCAGGGGACCACACCGGCTGGCGGAGTTGTCAGAATCGGATCTCCCCATCCCCTGCCTCCCTTCCCAGGCCCAATCCAGGCTCAGAACTCTTTCTTCCTCCAAATGCAGACAAAGGACACGGCACTCCGTGAATTCTCTCTCCTGCATCATTAGGGGGCACCTTTCTCCTCACCTGACGGAAGAGGGAACTAAAGCTTGAGTAACACACGGCCGGGAAGAGGCAGTGCCAGGAGAGGAACCCAGGTCAGTCCGACTCCAAAGGTCACATTCAACTCCACTTCCTCATTTTCCACCAAAAAAAAAAAAAAAAGCATATGTTTTATAGACAAACAGAGGCTGTTGCCCATCCCCCCCCCCCCACCTGGGTATTGGCCGGCTCTCAGTTTCTCTGTGATGGAGCGCCGTGGGCCTGCTGGGTTCTAGAGGGAGGAGACAAGTGCGCTGAGGACATGAGGACGTGGGGTCCGTGGCCTCTCCGTATTCACCAACTTCATTCCTGACCGAAGATGATGACTTGACAGTGTTCTTTGGACCCTTCTCATGGCAGGGTACCATTCTGTCCGGAGTAGACAGACAGGCTGGCATTACCACTTGAAAAGGAGCTTGCTTCCTTTTTATGCCCTCCCTCTGTATATCTGGAAACAACTAACCGGAGGTTTATTCAGCCACATCCTTTCCTCCATAAGAGACTAAAGGAGAAGGGGGAGGGGAGGGGGGGGAGAAAGTGTCCCAGAGAAGGTCTCAGGCATTGGGCACCCTTATTCATTCTGTGGCAACAACTCGGGGGTACTTTGGGCCTCCCACCCCAAGGCTTCATATATTCCCATCCCAAGCCTCTAGCAGTGGCAGCACCGCTCAGGTAGACCAGTAGACCAGTAGACCGGAGCCCAGCACCGCCTCTCCAGGCCCAGGTGGGCCCAGGAACAGGAAGCCATGTGTTCCCCCACTGCATTTTTTTTTTTTTTTAAATCTCTAAGGGCCGGGGCTCGATGTTCATGATGCTAGCGGGTGAGCTCACAGGCGCCAGTGCATTTGTGCCTCTGCTTGGGTAGTCTCTGGTCCGCATCACTGGCCCCAGTTCTGCTCTGGTGTTTGGGAGGAGAATGGGAGAGAGAGAAAGATGAACTGAGCGCTCCCATTGCTATTTTTCCACAATGAGACTATGAAAACTCCCTGAGGTTCCCTCCTGAGTCCGCTGCCGAAGGACCAAGATGTTCTTGGCTTGAATGGCATCAAAGTGGCCTGAATAAAAACGAATGATACTTGGTTTTGGGCACTGTAAGAATAAAAGTCCCATCTTTATCGAGAGCAGAAAGGTTGCTTTTATCCACTCCATCCGCAAATGTATATTGAGAGCCCACTAAGAATCAAGCATTGTTGTTGTAGATTCAATGGTGAGAAGACGGAACTTACAATCAAGTGGGAGAAAGTAACACTGAGCAAATACAATCATGCGCTGCATGATGACAGTTGGGTCAACAATGGACCATATATACAACATGGCTCCCATCTATATATATAAAAGCCAAGCGACCGGAATGACCGGTTGCTATGATTTGCACTGAGACTGGCCAACCAGCTCAATGGGGGCGGGGCTAGCTGGCCAACCTCCAGCATCCTTCCCCCTGCCCGCCCCTGCCGCCAGTGGGGTGGCTGGCCAGACCCCACCCAAACACAAATTTGTGCACCGGGCCTCTAGTAAGATTATAATGGAGCTGAAAAATTCCTATCGCCTAGTGAAATCATAGCCATTGTAATGTCCTAGCACATTACATTTGCCCACAGTATTCAGCATGTTCTCTTTTTTATTTTTTAATATATTTTATTGATTTTTTAGAGAGAGGAAGGGAGAGGGATAGAGAGCTAGAAACATCGATGAGCTAGAAACATCGATGAGAGAGAAACATCGATCAGCTGCCTCCTGCACACACCCCACTGGGGATGTGCCCGCAACCAAGGTACATGCCCTTGACCGGAATCGAACCTGGGACCCTTTAGTCCGCAGGCCGATGCTCTATCCACTGAGCCAAACTGGTTTCGGCAGCATGTTCTCTTTTTAAATATGTACTTTTATTGATTTCAGAGAGGAAGGGAGTGGGAGAGAGAGATAGAAACATCCATGATGAGAATCATGGATCGGCTGCCTCCTACACGCCCCACACTGGGGATCAAGCCTGCAACCCAGGCATGTGCCCTGACCGGGAATCGAACTGTGACCTCCTGGCCACACCGGCTGGGCCAGTATTCAGCATGCTTTAGCCCTCAGTCCGGCTCCTTGCCCTTCATCTTCCATAATTCTGTATACGACTAATGGGCAAGAGGAGAGAGGCAAGGCTTGCCACTCTCAAACACAACTCCACTACCTTCATTTTAAGGTCCCCATTATCTCAGCAGCGCCCCCTCACCGTGCCAGCTCTTCCCTCCCCCCAAAGCCTGGTAGGGAAGGCTCCCTGCTGTGGCTTGTGCCCAAGGGCCTGATCTTACGCAGTCCACACCCCTTAGTTCAGCCCCAGCGCTGCTCAGCAGCCACTTCTCCTCTGCCAGGACCTGATGTGTCTGATGAGGCGAGCCCCAAAGCAGGCAGGAGGGACCCCGTTCTCTGAGCCTGAGGCAGGCAGGGAAGGGGGGGGTCCCATGGAGATGTCTAGGGGGAGGAGTCGGTGGAGCTCACCCCGGATTCCCTCGCTTTTCCTGATGAGCTAAGATGCAGAGACTGTGCTGGATCAGCTAGAACTAAAGCGGATCGCCCCTTCCCACAGCCACGCTTCCAGAGAGGACGGCCTTCTTATTTGCAGAAGAACAAAGCGTTTTCTCCGAAGAACAAAGCGTTTTAGGCTGCTGAGCATCACTAGGTTTGTACACTCCAGAAATCCTCTCAAAGACAAGAACAGGCTAGCCCCCCCCCCCCCCCCCCGCCCCCGAAGGCGGACAGACATGCGCTCGGTGGATGAAGAGGGGGCCTGTACTAGTGCAGGTCTCTGGTAGGATAAGCATCCGCAGCTCCTGCCGACCCTGAGGGCGTCCTTCTCAGGTCCAATACGTGGGAATGTGCTCAGACTAATGCTTGGTAAGCATCAGCTCTCAGGCATCCAAGAAATCTACTCAATACATTTCTAGGGTCCGGCCAGTGGTTGAGGGGCGACCTATGAACCAGGAGATCACGGTTCAATTCCTGGTCAGGGCACATGCCCAGGTTGTGGGCTCGATATTCAGTAGGGGGCGTGCAGGAGGCAGCCAATCAGTGATTCTCTCTCATCATTGATGTTTCTATCTCTCTCTCCCTCTCCCTCCCTCTCTGAAATCAATACAAATTTATGTAAAAATAAATAAATAAAATTCTAGGAAGCTTCCTAGGCAGGTGGCCATGAACGCTCTCCTGTTAGCCAATCAAAAGGGGCCAAACGCCAGCGGTGGATTCTGAAAGGAGAAGCCAGTCTGACTGCCCCTCACTCGGGAGACAGACTTGTCTAGTGTGAGACGCTCGCCCTCACTGCCTCCTTCCCCTTTCTAAACCTCCTCACTTCCACCTAATCGCAGCACGCCAGGAGTCACCAGCCTCCAAGGCCGCCCTGGGGGCACGCCCACGGGGACCACTTGTTGCTAGCAATTCCCCAAGTCCTCCCTTCCCCCCCCCCCCCCCCTGCTTGAGCCCTACTCCCCAAGGAGCATGTGGCCCATCTCACTCTCATCGGCAGGTCTGACGTCCACAGACCCCCACCTTCTCCAGCAATTTCTGTGACTCTGATCGAGCCCATAAACTGGAAGGAGAGGGATGCTTTTCTGTGCTAATACCAGGATGTAATAAATTGTGCCTGTTTTAATGATCCTTTAGGACAGTGATGGCGAACCTATGACACGCGTGTCAGCACTGACACGCGTAGCCATTTCTGATGACCCGCGTGCCAAGGATGAAACATTTGCTGCTCCTGAGGATGAAACATTTTCGAAATAATGTTTTTTCCTCGAAGTGACACACTACCCGAGTTATGCTCAGTTTTTTGGCGAAGTCTGACACACCAAGCTCAAAAGGTTGCCCATCACTGCTTTAGGAAGTGAACAAATGACTGAATGAACAAATCTTTAGAACATTCCGCAATAACATCCTTATTAAGACTTAATTTGGGCCCTGGCCAGTTTGGCTCAGTGGATAGAGCGTCAGCCTGTGGACTGAAGGGTCCCAGGTTCGAATCCGGTCAAGGGCATGTACCTTGGTTGCGGGCATATCCCCAGTGGGGGGTGTGCAGGAGGCAGCTGGTTGATGTTTCTCTCTCATCGATGTTTCCAACTCTCTATCCCTCTCCCTTCCTCTCTGTAAAAAAATCAATAAAATATATTTTAAAAAAAGAAAAGACTTAATTTGGAGTTTATGTGCTGGGGTGGGGAGAAAGAGAGAGAGAGAGAGAGAGAGAGAGAGAGAACAACAATGACATCTGGCTTCCTGTCCAGGCACCACCTTGGATGCTGTACTCAATGCAGGGCGGGAGGAAGTCTCCTCTTCCAGAACAGGCACGGTGAATGTGCCGGCAGAGGAGCAAAGCCGCAGAATGTGCTCCTGTGCCCCCCTGGAAAGCTTCTAAATCACGGCCATGACACGACCATGCTTTGGTACAGTGTTCGCCTCAGCTGGGACGGATGGGGCTTCCTTTGTCTGGAATGATGATGCCACTCACACAGAAGTTTCCTGGGTGGGACCATTGCTGAAAAGCCGCACTGTTTTAGCCGCAGCAAGGTACCAATTGTATTAGGTCCTCTGACAGCTTGTACTGCCCTGGGACTATGGCACTGTGGGTGGCCTTGAGTCGCCCACAACATAGTGTCCCGAGGGGTTGCCTCCAATACAGCTGAGTGGTGCTACTCATTTCTGGCTTACTGCCATCAACTGCCAGTTTATGTATATGTTTGAGTCCTAGATCTGGGGGGAATAATTACAATTTCAAAAACCCTGTGACTTACGGCCAGACCATAAGCCAGGCCATGTGTCCTGCTGCTTTTAGGTGTGAAGATTCTCATCATAATGTCATGTGATTGTAACTGTACTTTTAAGAGCTTTTATTTTAAAAATTTCACTATAAAAATACTTTAACCATATTATTAAAATTTAGAAAATTAGATAGAAAAATGTATCACCCATAAAAACCACCATCCCAGAGAGAAACCAAGATGGCGGCATAGGTAGACACCAGAACTTGCTGCCTCACACAACCACTTCAAAACTACAACTAAAAGACAAAACAGACATCATCCAGAACCGCAGGAAGGCTGGCTGAGTGGAAACTCTACAACTAGAAGGGAAGAGAAAAGCACACTGAGACTCAGAGGAGCTGCGGAAGTAAAAGCAGAGGTATGGAGGCGTGCGTGGAGAGGGCTGGCAACTGAGTACGCGGCTGGCTTTTTCAATGTGCAGGGAGACACAAGCTCCCGACTGCTCTGAACTCCAGTTCCGGGCGAGACTCTGGGGACCCAGACTCATTCGGGGAGAAACCGGACTGTCTGGCAGCGGGCGGAACTCCAGGGCGGCTTTCTCTCAGAGGTGCTTGCGGCGATTACCAAAGGACACTGAGACCCAAGGGCCTCTCAGGGCAGGGCTGACAGGAAGCCATTGCTGTTTGCTCCGCCCTGAGACTCCGCCCCACCCCAGCTGTGCACAGAGGCTTTTGCATATGAATGGCCTGGTCCTTTGAAATCTAAACTTACCTAACAATCTGCAGCTGAGTCAGAGAGACCCAGAACATCCAAAAGAAGGCCCAAGGCCCCACAGCAGCTTGCATTGCTTCACAGCTGGGCCTCATCTGGGCACCTCCAAAACCCAAACAAAGAAGAGGAATCTGCAGATCTCTCCACAGCTCCTGCTGGGTGGCCTCAGGCAGAGGCTAAATTAGCACCTCCTTGGAGATCCAAGAGCCAGTGTACCCAGGGGTCAGAGTAGGACCATCCAGATTACAACTCCTCAGATCCATAAGGGACACACTCAGGGGGCAGACTCAGTGAGCACCAAAGCCCCACTGAAGCAAGTCTTGCCTCATAATGGTGTCTCCAGCACAGAAGTTCTCCCATCGTAGACAAAGCTGATCCTCACAGCCAATTGGCCTGGAGGTCAATTCCTCCCAGTGATACCAACAACAATCAAGGCTTAACTACAAGACTGTGCACACAGCCTACAAAGGGGTGCACCAAGAGTGTCCACCTCAGGTAACTGGGGAGGCTGAGCCACTGGTCCCTATAGGACACCTAGCACACAAAGCCACTCTATCAACTCAGGGAAGCAGCCAAAATGTGGAGACAAAGAAACAGGTCACAAATGAAAGAAATGGAGGAAAGCAAACTACTGGATATAGAGTTCAAAATCACGGTTATAAGGTTTTTCAAGAATTTTCTAGAAAAGGCCGATAAATTTAGTGAGACCGAGGATATGAAAAAGGACCAACTAGAAATTAAGCATACACTGACTGAAATAAAAAATAATATACAGAGATCCAACAGCAGACTAGAGGATCACAAGAATCAAGTCAAATATTTGAAATACAAGGAAGCAAAAAAACACCCAACCGGAAAAGCAAAAAGAAAAAAGAATCCAGCCCTAGCCGGTTTGGCTCAGTGGATAAAGCGTCGGCCTGCAGACTCAAGGGTCCCAGGTTCGATTCTGGTCAAGGGCATGTACTTTGGTTGCGGGCACATACCAGTAGGGAGTGTGCAGGAGACAGCTGATCAATGCTTCTCTCTCATCGATGTTTCTAACTCTCTATCCCTTTCCCATTCTCTCTGTAAAAAAATCAATATATTGAAAAAAAAAAAAAAAAGGAAAAAGAATCCAAAAATATGAAGATAGTGTAAGGAGCCTCTGGGACAACTTCAAGCATACCAACATCTGAATTATGGGGGTGCCATAAGAAGAGAGAGAGCAAGATACTGAAAACCTATTTGAAGAAATAATGACAGAAAACTTCCCCCAGCTGGTGAAAGAAATACACAAGTCCAGGAAGTGCAGAGAACCCCAAACAAAAGGAATCCAAAGAGGACCACACCAAGACACATCATAATTAAAATGCCAAGAGCAAAAGACAAAGAGAGAATATTAAAAGCAGCAAGAGAAAAACAGTTAGTTACCTACAAGGGAGTATCCATACGATTGCCAGCTGATTTCTCAACAGAGACTATGCAGGCCAGATGGGAGTGGCAAGAAATATTCAAAGTGATGAATAGCAAGAACCTACAACCAAGATTACTCTACCCAGCAAAGTTATCATTCAGAATTGAAGGTCAGATAAAGAGCTTCACAGATAAGAAAAAGCTAAAGGAGTTCATCACCACCAAACCAGTATTATATGAAATGCTGAAAGGTATTCTTTAAGAAGAGGAAGAAGAAGAAAAAGGTAAAGATAAAAATTATGAACAACAAATACATATCTATCAAGTGAATCTAAAATTCAAGTGAATAAAAAATCTGATGAACAGAATAATCTGGTGAATAGAATCGAATAGAATCAGGGGGATAGAAAGGGAGTGGACCTCAGGGGGAAAGGGGTGTGGGGGATGCGGGAAGAGACTGGATAAAAATCATACACGTTGGATGAGGACAGTGGGGGGGAGGGGTAAGGGCATGGGTGGGGTGGGAACCGGGTGGAGGGGAGCTATGGGGGGAAAAAAGAGGAACAACTGTAATAATCTGAACAATAAAGATTTAATAAAAATTTTTAAAAACCACCCTCCCGGTGTATAGATACTACTAGTGAACAGTTTCCCCAGCATTACCAAAACAAATACACAATTTTATATCTTACTTTCTCCAATAAACATTGCATTTTTAAAAAAACCATTTCTAATAAACATTTTTAAAGATGTTTATGGGAAGATAGTACTTTATTCAGGACGTTACTACATTAATCATATTTCTGTTTGTTTATAATTTTCATTGATATTAATAAAGCTGCAATAAAGATCATTGTATATGTATTTTTTATTTTTCCTTAGTTTAGATCCTCATAGTTGAATTATGGGCTCAGAGTATGAATATGCTTACTATTCTTGGTACGTACTGCAAACTGCTTCCCCAAAAGTTGTACCGACAACAACAACAAAAAAGTGGTACCAACAACCACCACCATCAACAGCATCTGAGTGTGTCTGTTCCATGTACCTCATCACCAACAACAAACCAATGTGTGGAGGTGAAGTTCTGAAATTATTCTTGTAACAGTTTCATTGAACAATGCGCCCCTATTTTA
The DNA here is from genome assembly GCF_027574615.1 of Eptesicus fuscus. Classification (NCBI taxonomy): domain Eukaryota; kingdom Metazoa; phylum Chordata; class Mammalia; order Chiroptera; family Vespertilionidae; genus Eptesicus; species Eptesicus fuscus. Next base: position 5,949,421 of record NC_072496.1, on the reverse strand, counting down.
GTAGGTCAAGTACAGAATCAAAATGGATAACATGGAATTGAAAAATTAAAAAAACGAATTGAAAGACAAACATGATAGATTTAAACCCACGTGACAAAGGAGAAAGGGTGACGTGATAGTGGGCAGGGGGATAACACTGAAGTGTCCAGAGCGAGCGGCTCCGTGAGGCAGTAATCTTTGCGTTTGACTTTACGTAATAAAATGGCGCTTTTACCATCTTTCCCATTGTACTGTTTTTCACTCTTACTTACAAAGAAATCTAAATTCGTGACCATACTTGTTTTATGCCACGGGGAAAAAAAATGTTTTAACTTAAAAGCTTTTGCTCCCATCCTCTCCTTTTTTATTTTATGTGTTGTTGTTAATCCTCACCCGAGGATATTTTTCCATTGAATTTTAGGGAGAGTAGAAGAAGAGAGGGAAAGACAGAGAGAGGAACATCAATGGGAGAGAAACACACCCATTGGTTGCCTCCTGCACCAGCCCTGACCAGGGTCTGGGCTGGGGAGGAGTTTGCAACCAAGGTACGTGCTCTTGACGGGAATCGAACCCAGGACCCTTTGGTCCGCAGGCGTCCGACACTATCCACTGAGCCAAACCGCCTAGGGCTCCTTTTTTTATTTTTTAAATTCCAAAATTTGAGGCCATTATTAGCTCGAGTTCTAGAAGTAGAGCCGATTCAGAACGGACCCCGGTGCCCCTTTAAAATCTTTTTCCCGCCCTGACCGGTGTGGCTCAGTGGATAGAGCGTCGGCCTGCGGACTCAAGGGTCCCAGGTTCGATTCCGGCCAAGGGCATGTACCTTGGTTGCGGGCACATCCCCAGTAGGAGGCAGTTGATCGATGTCTCTCTCTCATCGATGTTTCTAAGTCTCTATCCCTCTCTCTTCCTCTCTGTAAAAAAATCAATGAAATATATTTTTAAAAATAAATAAAATAAAATCTTTTTCCCTAGCAGCTCTCCTCTCCCCTCATCTGGACTCTGAAGTCCCCTGCCCCCTCGGCTACCGTTTTTGCCACTCATGGGACTCCTAAGGCCTCCTTCCTGTTCCCTCGTCCAAATTCTGTTTCACCTCAAATAGTCTCTCCCTTCTTTAGGAATATTTTTTAAGCCAGAAAATAGGAGCTATAGAAAAATCTAGCGTATAAAGAGAACGTTACTCACGTCGTTTAGCATTTCTTGAAGACGTGAGGAATTTAACTGATGTAGAACAGCCTTCCTGGATAAACCCCACAAATATTCTGGTTTTCTGGAGGGGGGGGAAGAAAAAAAAAAAAAGAAGCAACACCAAAAAACTCTTCTTGGTGTGAATGATGGCAACCCGGAGCTGACAGCTGAGTCTGGGCTGTTTTGCAAACGTGCTGTTGGCATAAGCAAGCAGACTGCCGGTGCTCTGCACCGCGACCAGGGACACTTAACTTTCATGAAATAATAATGAAGCCGGAGGCCTGGATTTTTTGGATTGTGTGTTTCTCCTGGGACCGCTGCTCACTTAAGTGACCTTGGGCAAATCTATTCCCTCCCTCATTCCCATATATCCGTTTCAGGATCATGTTTACGACTGAGATGCTCTCTAAGATCTTCACATGACAAACAGTGAGTGCCCTTCATCCTTGAAATGTATCTCCATCACTATCCTATGGGCTGCCTGCATGACACGTCCCCAGAAAACCTTCACACACGGCTGTCAGTACCCTCTGCGGACGGCGCCCATCTTCCAGGCCCATGCACTGATAAGGTGGACGACTTGAGCTGTGAAGTCTGTTCCCCAGGCTTCTGAGAACTGGAAAAGGGGGAAACGTAACGATCCCTAAAACACAGGTTCTTCCTCTCTGCCGCTTTCTGCCACATCCCAACTCTGCAGAAGACGCTGGCATTTTAGGACCCTGATGGGGCAACTCCACCGAGCACGACGGACGCCGGGAAAAGGCCCCCCTGGCTGGGAAGAGCAGCTGCGGGGCGGGCAGGCGGGCCGGCCCTGGTGCAGGGAGCTGGCTACATTGTTTCAGAGGCTTCCGAACTACAGCCATCTTGCATCAGGCACCGGCCCAGCAAGACGGCGAGCCCGACCCCTTGGCCGGGGAGATGCCACCTGCGAGGGGCTGGCGGTCCCCGGGGGGCCGAGCCGTGCGGACCGGTCGCTGCTCCGCCCGCAGCCCGCCCCGGGGCGGCCCGCTTCGGCCGGGGCCGGCGTCTGAGCGGATAAAGTTGTCTGCGGGCGGGCGGGCGGACCGGCCGGCCGCACCTGGCCCGGAGCGAAAGCCAGCAGAGGGCTGTGCGGCGCCCCGCCAGCTGCCCGAGCAGCCCGACCCGAACGTGGGAGCGGGACCGCAGACTTCGGTTTGCAAGCTTCCTGCCGGGGGGCGCGGCGACCCGGCGGCCGCGTCCCCCACCCGCTCCCCACGCCGTCCGGGCGCCTCGGGGGCGCGCGCCGAGGCCCGCGCGGGAGCGGGGGCGCCCCGCCTCCTCCCGCCGTGGCCCCAGACGCCCGCAGACCGGGCGTTCACCCGCCGAGCCTCCTCCGGGCCCGCCCCCCCGCTTCTCCCCGCTCCCTCCCTCTCGGCGCCCCAAACCAGGGCTTCGCGATTTCGATGACGTGTGCGCACGGAGCCCGGCGGGAGTGCGGGGCCCGGGCGCGGGAGGGAGCCCCGGGGACGGGCGGCCATCTCGGCGGGAGCCGTCGCCCCGCCGCACGTCTTTTGTGTTTGTACACACAGCGCGGCGGCCGGGAGGAGGGCGCGACGGCGCGCGGGGGAGGGGCGAGCGCGCGCCGGCGAACGGGCGCGCGGGGGGGGTCAGGGCGGGGGCGGGGCGCGAGCGGGGGCGCGGGGCGGGGCCGAGCCTTCCCTCCATTGTGTGTGATTGGCTGGCGCGCGGCGCGGGGGCGGGGCGGCGTGTGTTGGGGGGGATAACCTCGGTGTCAGCCATCTTTCAATTGTGTTCGCAGCCGCCGTCGCTCTCCAACGCCTGCGCCGCCTCCAGCTCGCCGAGCTCCAGCCGAAGGAGAAGGGGGGTAAGTTTCCCCGTCTGCCCGCGGCCCCGGGACCGAGCCCGGCTTGCCGTCAGCCCCGGGCCGGGCCCAGGCGGTGCGGGGAAGGGGCCCCCCCCGCCCCCAGCCCCTCCGGTTCGGCCCACAAACTTTTTGGCCCAGAAATGGAGGTGAGGAGCGAGTTCCCTCTCCCCTCCGGCGGCGGCTCCCCGGTCTCTCGCCGCCGCCTCAGCCCCACAGCAGCCACGGCCGCGGCGCCGAAGCCTTCCCTCCGCCTCCCCGCGCCCCGAGCTCCCCTTTCTTCGGTGAAATGCCGCCCGCCGGCCCTCCTCGGGGCCCCAGACCTTCACCAGGACCCGCGCGGGCCCCTCCACTACCGGCCCCGGGCCCCGGCCCCCCGTTTTCGGGCGGGAAAAGGGGTGCAAATCGCCGCCACTTCGCAGCCCGGGCGAACGGGCTTCCTTTGCTGCCTCCCCACAGTTGTTGCTAAGCTTCACCATCTTGTCTCTCTTCTCTGGTCACCGACCATATTTTTTTTTTCTCTCCCCTCTTGTTTCTCTCTTCCCCATTTCAGAAAAGGAGGAAAATTCTTTTGAAGAGGGACCTTTTTTTTTTTTTTATTACCCTCCTTTTTTTTTTTTTTTTTTTTGGAGAAGCGGAAACTTGATGCATCTGAAATGCAAAAAAAAAAAACCAACAAAAAAAAACTTTTGCATTTGGGAGGGCGGCACGTGGCAGGGGATCGGGGTATTTTCGAGCGTTTTGGTGTTTTTTTTGTTTGTGTGTGTGTGTGTCTCTCCGAGGAAGGGGAACTGGAGACGTTTGGCGATTGTGTTTCCATCTTGTTTCTGGTCTCGCGGCCGAGTTGGTGCTGGGGCGCGGGGCGCGGGCGGCCGGGGGGGACCCCGAGCCGGGGCCGGAGGCGGCGGGACCAAAAGTTTCCGCGGGGCCCGGGGTGGACCGGGCGGGCGGCCGGCGCGTTGATTAGAGCCGGGGTGCGGGCGCCTTTTTTTTTTTCTTTTTTTTTTTTTTTTCCCCTTTTCACCGGGGACGGTGCTTTGTGGAAGGCTCGCCGGTGGCGGCAGCTTTTCCCTTTTCCCAGACGCCTTTTTGCCATCAGAACGAGGGATGCTGAAGCGGGAACGCGCTCCCATATTTACGGCGATTTATCAACTGCCAGACGCCAAAGGGCGGGGGGGGGGGGGGGGGGTCGCGGCTGCTGAAAAACCTTTTTTTTTTTTTTTTGGCTGTAATTTGACTCGGCCCTTTCCTCTGGTTTGTGGATCGAATGTTTGCAGGCATTTCTAATTTTCTGCTGTAATTCATGGAATTGGAAAGCCAAGGCTGGTTAGGGGTCTTTTTTGTTTTGTTTTGTGTTGTGTTTTTTTTTTGCCGTCCGTCGCTCCGATTTTTGTGGCATTTTTTTTTGGAGAGGTGGTTGGTGTGTGATGGTGATGATTTTGTAGTTGCCACAGTTTGTTTTAGAGAAGTCGTTATTTGGGTGGTTGAACGTGTCATCTGCACCTTTTTTCGAATTATATAACATTACCGACATTTTTTTTTTTAATGCTGATCATATTTCCAGATTTTTTTTTTCTCGGTGTGTGTGTGGGGGGTGGGGTTGGTAGTGGCAGGAAAACTTGCGTGTTCGGAGTATGTGGTGATTTCTGGTTTTCTGACGCTGGCAGGTCAGTGACGAGGTGTCTGTACCATGGCTCGTACCAAGCAGACCGCCCGCAAATCGACCGGGGGCAAAGCCCCGAGGAAGCAGCTGGCCACCAAAGCCGCTCGAAAGAGTGCGCCCTCCACTGGAGGGGTGAAGAAACCTCATCGTTACAGGTATTAGAAAGGAAATAATGGCCAGGTCGGGGAGGCTGTCAAATCATAACAGGAATTGGGGGGGCGGGGGGGAGGGAAGGCACATCTACACACATTTTTTTTGCCGCGTCAAAAAAAAAAAAAAAAGGATAGTCCCGAAGCGCAGTATCCACATAATCTAATAAAAAGAGGTATAATCAAACTTTTGCTTTAAAGAAACCGTTTGGGTGTTTTTTTTAATATTTGCTAATACTTGAAAATTTACATAAAATTTAGAGTTAGGCTTTATTGGGACCATGTTTAATTTTTAAGCCACAATCGTACCCATAACCCAAAGGAGACCTATTACATCACTAATAAAGTTAATGGGCTAACAATTTAGCTTTTAGTGATACATATTTTTAAAATAGTAAGGTGCTAAAAATACATTTTGAGAATACCCTTGCTTTTGGCAAAGTAACAATAATTTAATCAAGATTGGGGTCATTTTTTAGTCCATTTCTCATCCCTCATTTACTTGAATTTGCTTATTCTATTAATGCCTTTGGTTTGGAACTACCCTGAGCAGTGTTATTGAAGGCATCTGCCATTAGAGGGCAGAAGTTGCCCATACTTAGCCTCTGCAAAAATAAAAGCTCATGCAGTGGAAGAAGTCAGTCAGAATTGAGGTGATTTCTTATGACAGATACTTATTTTAAAAAAAACACAACACCTCCCATAGATAACTACACAATCTAGAATTCTAGGGGATGGGCAGTGACAGAGTAAAGGCATTCTTGGAAATCAAAGTTAAATGCCACAGGGGTATTATTACATGAAGCTTATTGGGTCTGATAGAAGAACAGAGGGTGTGGGTGGGGAGGAGAGTTGCCAGATTGAGAAGAATCTGAAGAGTCTGAACAATTTTGGCTTCTTTATTAGTGGCCCTCATACCTTCCTAAGCTGTCATTATAACAGAAATTAGTGATGTATATGTTAAAGATAAATAACTGGCATTTTGATAAACTCCCTGCCAGGATTCTAATATCATGCTTTTTGCTTTAAAGATATTCTGTTACTCTTAACAGACTTTTTAATATTCGGGTTATAAATTGATAAGTGAAATTTAATACAGAAGTTGAAGAAAATTGGGTGGTTTGGTTTTTTGGAGAGGGGGAAAGACTGCATTTCTTTAAGGCTGACTACTTACTGTTTTATGTTTTTTATGTATTCGGTAACCATTTCTTTAAGTTAAAGAATTTTATTTTATTTTTTCTTAAGGCCCGGTACTGTGGCACTTCGTGAAATTAGACGTTATCAGAAGTCCACTGAACTTCTGATTCGCAAACTTCCCTTCCAGCGTCTGGTGCGAGAAATTGCTCAGGACTTCAAAACAGACCTGCGCTTCCAAAGTGCAGCGATTGGTGCTTTGCAGGTAAAATGGCAGCCGGGAAGGCTCCAAGAGTTGGGGATCTGCTGGGTGCCACGAACAAACAATTCTAAGTCCTTGCACATGTAAATATTACATAGTTAAATCATCACAAGCCTTTTTTTCATTGCTGAGGTGTCAGAAAGGTTAAGTTGCTCTAGGTCAGTGGTCGGCAAACTCATTAGTCAGCAGAGCCAAATATCAACAGTACAACGATTGAAATTGCTTTGGAGAGCCAAATTTTTTAAACTTAAACTTCTTCTAACACCACTTCTTCAAAATAGACTCGCCCAGGTCGTGGTATTTTGTGGAAGAGCCACTTTCAAGGGGCCAAAGAGCCGCATGTGGCTCGGGAGCTGCAGTTTGCCAACCACGGCTCTAGGTCATACACACAAAATATAATTTGAACCCATTTGACTCCAAAGCCTAGTGTGCATTCCATTTACACCATTTAAGAATGTGTAACATTGCAGTAAACGCAGTGTGTAAGGGGGAAAGGCACCGCAGTGTGTAAGGGGGTTTGGCTGATGGATGCTGTAGGACAGTAAGACATGGTCTATGCGGGCAGGTAGTTTCAGGTGCTGCTGAAAAGGAATGTTAGAATAAATGTCTTGCTGGTACTGAAGAGGCAGGTGAAAGTGGAGAGAGCACACCAGCTAGGATGGGACTCAGTACCAGAGAATTGTGCGGTGAGGTCGGAGAAACGGAGTGGTGGTTTAGGGTTGGCAAGCTTAAAGACACCAGCTTGTAAAGGAACGAGGATTTGAAGACGTGCCCTTTGCTGAGGGGATTAGGGATTTCAACTTAATGGGAAGCATATTAAATTTAATCTGGGGTCCAAGGTGTCAGAACTTTGAGAAATGCTATTTTAGGGATGGTTGTGTATTTGAAATGTTTGTGGTTTATGCTGAGATTGAACTTGAAATGCCCAGAATCGAGATAATTTGATTAGGTACATGGGAATACTTAATGTCGCTTAAGTAACCCTGTTTTCTATTATGTGTTTGGCATTCTTTAGATCAGTGTGTCTCAAAACACCATAAAACTACCTCTTCCATTAGAGCATGGGGTTGGAGATGGTTAAAAATGCAGATTGCTGGGCACCACCACAGATCTGAATCAGAATCTCTTTGGGAAGGGTCTAGAATCTACATGCACTCCATTGGGTGATTTCAAGGCTGCTGTTGCTGTGCCAAGCTTTTGCTTTATAAGTGAGAAGGATGTGATAGGTGGATTCTACACTGAAGTGTAATTGGTTGAGCTGTTTCTATGGTAGTCTGAACTTCATTTGATTGGTGAATTCCAGGCGTGGGCAGCCATTAATTGTCAATGAATTGAAATTTCAAACTACTAAAATCTTCCAGTGTTGTTACTTAAAACTTTATTTTCTGTTTTCATCACTGATCATATTCAGGTCCTGTTTCATTTATTAGTGCCGTTGCAAATCACAATTTCCCCACCATCTTAATACAGAAATATTACTAAGAATCTTAGCATTGATTCAAAGCTGCTAATTTTATTTTCTAGTTAGAGTTAACAGGACTATGCTTTTTGAGGACATAAATTATACTTGAAAATTCAACATTTTGAGTTTGTCAGTGATATAGAGCCTTATAAATTGAGATTGCTAAACAGTCTGGTAAGCGACTATTGTCTTTAAATTCCATGTGTAAACTTCCATTGTTACTGAGGTTAAATGTCAGTATTCAGCCTTGTAAATTAAGATTACTAAACAATCTGGATAAAAAGGCTATTGTCTCTTTAAAATGCATGTGTAAACTTTTATTGTTGCTGTTAAGTATAGTTGTATCGGTTTTGAGGAAATGTTCACCTCTGCTGCCCATGATATTCTAGTATTAGATCATTCTTATTTTTATTGGAAAGTAATCTTTATTACACGTTTCTTGTTTTGTGTTTTCTTATTTTATATATGCATTTCAGTTCTCTTAAAGATATAGAGATGGGGAATTGGCTAATAAAAATAGAGTAATAAAAGAAAGCAATGAATTTACAAAGGTTTCTTTGTTTTTTGCTTCAGAATTAACATAATTTACAACTTTTCTAATACAATTAAATGAGGGTGGGAGGGTAGTTTAGTAAGGATGGTAGAAAAGTTCGTCTAGGTTTGCCCTAGATATAATAAAAAATGGACTAACTTAAAACTTAGCCTTTGCCTTTAATATCTGAGAGGTTGAACTAAGGTATTTTTATGTTAAAAACGGACAAAGGTTTGTTGAAATGGTGGAAGAGTCAGACATTGGACAAGATTAACAATGCTGTAAATGTTTCAAGTTGTAAGATATTATTTCTTTTATTATCTCGAAATTATGTTCATTGGGCTATAAGTTAACATGACAGTCTTTAATTCTTATCACAGCCTTAATGTTTAGGAAACTGGGACTTGTTTATAGAATTGAAAATATGTGGGTTATAGTCAAATCCCCTGTGAGTATTGAATCTTCTAGAGTTGACCAGACACAATCCCATAAAACTGATAACCAGGTTCTAAGACAGGACTGAGAGCCCTGGCTGCCATGTGGCACATCTGAGTAGTACAGGGGGGAGTCTCAACTAAAGGGGCTCTGAATCACAGGACCTGTTGGCCATATGGCAGCTCATACTACTGCTTTTTCTTTTCTTTTCTTTTTGCAAAAGCATTCTAGATATGCATAATGCTAGGTAAGGTGGGTAAACTTCGAACCTCCCAAGAGTAGGCTACAGCATGCTGTATTTTCCAAACTTTTTACCCTTTTCTAGAATATCTCAAGAATGAATCCCTGAATATTAAGGACTTTTGCTATTAATACATTCTTTGGAATGAGTTTGATATGAGGGACCCATTGTATAGAAAAGATGCAAATTTTAAGTTAGGGTTAAATATAAAAATGCAACAAGCAAATATTAAACATCTACTTAAGAGCAAGGCATTATGAGTATAAAATGAAATCCCTATTAAGTAACTGAGGCCTTAAGAGTTGGCCGGTACACAAGACTAATGGGTGCCAAGGATGGAGGCGTTTCAAGGTTACGTGCACCTGGGAACCAGGGGCAAGAGGAGTGCTTGCATTCTCCTTCATGTGACGGTCTTAAGGCAGGTAACAAATGCTGCAGAAAGATGTAGGATAGTGAAATTTGGGTGAAACTGGTTTTTATAGGAGAGATTAGATTAAGCGTATAAAGGTGAAGAAATATTTTTTGTAAGATGAAATAATGTAAACCATTTGAATTAAGTGTTGCTGTGTTAATGCTTTTAAAAGCAGAATCTTCGTGGTTTTATTGCATAGTCAAAACATTTGTAAAAGGCAAACCTGGCTATTCCCATCTATGTGTCTTATGTATTATGTAATATGGGGCTTGAACTGCTCAAGTATTTCTGGGTTTGTTTTGTTTTAAATATATTTCTGTTGATTTCAGAGAGGAAGGGAGAGGGAGAGAGAAATAGAAACATCAGTGAGGAGAGAATCATTGATCAGCTGCCTCCTGTACATCCCCTACTGGGGATTAAGCCTACAACCTGGGCATATGCCCTTGCCTGGAATCAAACCCGGGACCCTTCAGTCCACAGACCGACGCTCTACCCACTGAGCCAGCTTTTCAGACAGCTGTAAGATGCACGAACCTTTTGAGTTGAGTTAAAGTAGAAGCTCCCCCCCTTCCCACTTTGTATACCAAATGTCAATGAACGATTCCCACAACTAGCAGTTCTTGAGTGATAGTAGGGATAAGAAGATGCCTTCAGAGAATCTTACAGTGTAATAGGAAAAACCCAGTGGATCAATATTAATGCCACTATATACTGGGGTATATAGAGGAAGGTATGCTTGATAGCTGCTAGGCAGAATAGGTCAGCGTCTGTGTTCTGGAACCTCTAGTACTCTGGTGGTACAATGAGGTGTAAAAGGAAAGGTGGATTAGGGAGGACCATAAGATGAACACCATGTCAGCTATATTGCATTATTTGGCAAGGCCAAGTTCAGACCTATCTTGGAGTGGGAGTGGGATTCAGAGTTAGACGCTGAGCGGGGAAGGAGTATTTGGATTGGTTATATGATTCCATTTATAAGCTGCCTTTTAGCTTTGTCCCCTAGGTTTTTAAATGTAAGGATTTGGTAAACTAGTTAATGTCTCTGAAGTATGTTTTTAAAGGGTTCAATAACCCCATCATTGTAACTTTTTTTTAAACTTGGGAATACCATTAATATTTTTTTTCTTCATTCCTGTTGTAGGAGGCAAGTGAGGCCTATCTGGTTGGCCTTTTTGAAGACACCAACCTGTGTGCTATCCATGCCAAACGTGTAACCATTATGCCAAAAGACATCCAGCTAGCACGCCGCATACGTGGAGAACGTGCTTAAGAATCCACTATGATGGAAAACATTTCATTCTTTTAAAAAATTTCTCTTCTTCCTGTTATTGGTAGTTCTGAACGTTAGGGTTTTTTTTTTTTCCATGGGGTCAAAAGGTACCTAAGTATATGATTGCAAGTTGAAAATAGGGGACAGAAATCAGGTATTGGCAGTTTTTCCATTTTCATTTGTGTGTGAATTTTTTTAATATAAATGCGGGGACATAAAGCATTAATGCAAGTCAAATGTTTCAGTGAACAAGTTTCAGCAGTTCAACTTTATAACAATATAAATAAACCTGTTAAATTTTTCTGGACAATGCCAGCATTTGGATTTTTTTAAAACAAGTAAATTTCTTATTGATGGCAACTAAATGGTGTTTGTAGCATTTTTATCATACAGTAGATTCCATCCATTCACTATACTTTTCTAACTTAGTTGTCCTACATGCAAGTACATGTTTTTAATGTTGTCTGTCTTCTGTGCTGTTCCTGTAAGTTTGCTATTAAAATACATTAAACTATACCTGCTTTTGGTCTTTATTATCAACCTTACCCTTATAATTCACTTGAAATGTTCATATTCGAAATAATTTTAGTATCAAGTGTTTTGTCACCTTATATCTGAAACAGACTATTGAGAGGGAAAATATAATCCTTGTATAGTGAATCTTTTTGCCAAAACTAGATCTTACCTCTTTGGATATGTTATATTCTAAACCAATAACTTTCAAAACTAGCCAGCTAACAGTATCACACGGAAATAGTGGAAGTCTCTAAGTAGTGAAAGTACATTTATAAACATAGTCCAGTCCAAAAATGTTAAGATGCTGTGTATTAACCCTGAAGTTATTAATCAAGCACCAATAATTAATTCTTAGGACTTTTAGTGGTGGAATGATGATAACGAACCTTTTACCTATAACACCTCCCTAATACTGACCATTAGTTGTAACACTCGGAGTGTTTTTCATTTGTATTGATTTTTATAGAGGGAGGGAGAGAGAGGATCTATTGGCTGCTTCCTGCATGCCCCCTATCGGGGAGTTGATCACAACCCAGAGATGTCCCCTGCCTGGCAGCCTTTCAGGGCATGAGCCACACCAGCCAGGGCTAACCATTTGAGTGAGTTAAGCTCCTGGAAGTGAAGTGAAATATTAAACATCAGTGTACTAAGAACAGGCCCATGTCAAAGTGGAACATTGAGCTTATGTTCTTACTGGTTGTAAACTTTATAGCTATAACTTAATTTTTATATTGTTGGTTGTTACAAAGTCCCTTCATGAGAGAATTATGGAATATTTTTAGAGCCATTTATGGGTCTTAATGTGACCCTTTGCATATGCTTCCACAGGCAGGCACTAGTAGAAGTATTGGCAAGAGCAGCTAGTGTATTCATTGCAATGTAAGCTAAGTCAGTTGAATGCAATGCCCCCTGTTCAGTTCTCTGCGGTGCAAAGGGACACGAGCCCTGTTCAGGAAAATGGGAATGGGTGTCTCCAATAGTCCTAGCTGCTCACTGTCCACGTACTATACAATGAGTCATCCATTACAAAAATGAAAAAACTGGCAGAGTAGATGAACGTGGCACTCTATCAACATGTTTGGTCAATGTGCTGAGCTTGTCTCAATAAACCATGGTCTGTTCCTGTTTGACATGTATTCTCATTCCCGTGAGGCAAGCAACTCATTCCAGCTCAGGAAAAGTGTAGTGAATTTGTGTGGGGTCCAAAGTGATGAGTGGGAACGAGCTGAATTGACCACACTTGGTTAGGGTTAGTTTTTAGCATCTTCAAGGTAAACAGCTTTTGAGTACTAAAGTAACTTTATACAAACAAACCCTATAAAATTATATGGCAAGGTAGTTTTTGCTTGATTTTAGGGAAGAGAGAAACCAAATTTATTCCACGTATTTATGCATTTGTATGCGCCCTCACCGGGGATTCCAACCTGGTGTATGGGATGATGCTCTAACCAATGAGTTACCCAGCCAGGGCCACCGCAAGATAATTTTAAGTTCTTGGAGAAACCAGGGGAATTACTGTAGCTGGAAGAACATTTAAGAAGGAATTTGGAATCGTTCTCTTAAGTTGGGTTCTTTTAAGCAAATTAGGAGAAGCTCATTTTGCTAACAGGATTGGGTTAGTGCTTGAACAATGAACAGTACCCAATCCTTAACAGCCTAGAAACAGGAAGTTCAAATATGCAAATTTAGGGCTGCTGGATGCTGAGAATGTAAAGGCACAAAGGTGCTTGGACTCATTTAATTCTTAACCCTATAGGATGGGTACTAGCATACACCCTGTTTTATGGGTAAGAAACTTGCCAAGATCACAGTAAATGGAGGTGGGATGTGTTCCCCAGTAGGCAGTACCCAGGGCCTTGCTCTTAATTCCTGCGCTCTAAATGTGAAATAAATTAGTTCATTTTGGGGAGAGGGTTGCTGGAAGTTTAAGAATCTTGACAGTAGTAACAACTGATGGGAAAAGACAAAACTGAGAATGGACAATGCAGAAATCATAAGAACGCCCCTCTGCATTTGAAAACGAGGTTTGAGCCTTGACCGTTAGATTTGGCAACGTGGAGGTAACTGGTGATTTTGATAAGAACAGTTTTGGTGAGAAGAGAGAACAAAAGGCGACGAGTGGATTCAAGAGAGACGGGGGCTTTGACTTAAAACAATCACACTTCGCATCGTCAGTGAGGAGACAGGCTGAGGCTGTGCGCCTCCTAATGTAAAGCCGAGGGCACGACCCCATGTTTCACCTGAATGTGATCCTGAGGGAACCACCAGAGGAATCCAGAGTGTACAGCGTTCTGCAAAACAGTTTCTGTTACCAGCGGCTGCCAGCTGAGCCCGGCCACCACCCCGGTCCGGCTGGCCAGCAGATGGCCGCACATCCGGCCCGTCCTGCGCACCGCGGGCCACGAGGCTCTCGGACCCAGAGCGCCCGGCCAAGGACGGCCTCCTGAGCGGCACTGCCAGTCCCGGGACCTCGGGGTGCGAAAGGCCGCCCCTGCCAACCCGTGCTCGGGAGCAGCCCGGCGGCGGTGGGGGGCTGTCAGGGCCTCGAGAACGGAGCGTTCCGGGTCCCCCCCGCCCCGCCCCTCGCACCCACATCCTCGATCTTAGATTCGGGGGTCCTGTCCCCGATGCCTGTGGAGCCCATCCCCTTCCCCCCGAGCCCGTGTTGCCGCCGCTCTGGTCCCTGGTCCACGCGTTCAGAGACCGTCCCAAAACGCCAGCGATCCTGGCCTCCGCCAGCCCCGTGCGTCGCGGCCCTGCGCCGCCAACCCGGTCCTCCCTCCGCGGCCGGCGGAGGCGGCACCCGCGCAGGCCCCGCCCCTCGGGATCCCGCCACGCCCACCGCTCCCCAGGCTGCAGGGGGCGTGGGGAGTTGACCACCTCGCGATCTCGCACATTCCCCAGCTTCCCCACGCGCTCCCCGCCGGCACCCCCTGGACGGCCCCTGCCGCCCCCGCCCCGGCCACGCGCGCCCACGACCAGGCTTGTTCCCGAGACCTCAGCCTCGCGGCGGGCACGGCCCCTGCACGCTGTCCCCGCAACTCCTGGCCCTCGGGGTTTGGGGCCCTTTTCTGGGTGAGGGGACGCCGGGCCGCGGGGCCCCCCGAGCTCAGGGCCTCCCGTGGCCGCCGGGAGGCCCGCGAGCCGCAGCTGCGGCCTGACGCTGCCGCGCCTCCGGTGGAGGGGCCGCACGTGGCCCTTTGGAAAACAAAGCTGGCGGGTGCGCAGCCGCTCCGCCTCCCGAGGTGGATGCAAATGTCACATTTACGAACGGAGACCCGTGAGCGTGTCAATACGGCGCTCGTTCTGGCCGCGCTCTTGGGGAGCAGCCGTGCCATCTGCCTCCCGCAGCCCTGTCCCTTCTGCCCCAGCAGGTGGGCCTCAGTCTTCAAACCACCGGGACCTGGCTGAGCTGGTCAGGAAGCCGAGGCCTTTGGGGGACAGTCACTGCCTCCCCTCCCCCCCCCCCCAACCCCCTCCGTCCGGCCTGATTCCCAGTCCTCCAGGTTACAGGATGGGAGGAGGGGTGCCCCCCCACCCCCCGGTCCCCAGGACTGAGGAGGTGCGTCCTGGGGGGACACTCAGGAGAGGGAGGCCAGCGCTGAGGGAAGGGGCTGGAGGGTCCCCGGGTTAGCGTGTCCGATGGCCCCGTGATGAGCGGGACTTACACGGGTCACGACTAGAGGATCGGATTTTACTTAAGAGCCAGTCCTGCCTGCGGGGTTGTTCCAAAGGGATCCAAGATGAGGTCACAAAAAGGCCCGAGGGGCTGCCCCAGGGGGAAGGGGAAGAGGGAGTCCTCAGAGCTGGAGGAGCCGGGGCTTGGGGACACAAAGAGGAAAGGGTGTTCCCATTGACTGGGGTGCAGGCTGGGGAGGACCCCAGGACAGACACCCAGGCCTCCGCACCACCCCAGCCCTCCCCGGAAGTTTTCACCGAACCCCATCATAAATCCGAGAGCTTCCCGGCTTCACAGCACTGAGCGGGGCACCGAGGCAGGAGCAAATCCGGGGCACAGTCCTCAGCTGAGCGGGGCGCACCCAGAGAGAGGACGGTACCTCCGCGCTTGGCGATTGCAGCTGGGGTCTATCTACCTGGGGCCTCCCCAGAGCCCCCTTCCTTCCACTGGCGGGTGGGGGAGCTGTCACTCCCGAAGCCTACCAGCTCTCCCACTCCCGGGACACAAACAACCACCTTTCAGTGCCCTCGGCAGTCCCCTCCGTCTGCCTCTTGCTTCAGCCGTGTTTGGACAGAACACACCTAGAGGCGCCCCCTCTTCCAGCCTCAGACCACCCTCAACCTCTTTCCTGTCGCCACCTTCGTTCCAGACCAGCCAACACCATTCCAGACCGGCCAACACCGTTCCAGACCGGCCAACACCATCCCAGACCAGCCAACACCATTCCAGACCGGCCAACACCTTTCCAGACCGGCCAACACCATTCCAGACCAGCCAACACCATTCCAGACCAGCCAACACCATTCCAGACCGGCCAACACCTTTCCAGACCGCCAACACCATTCCAGACCAGCCAACACCATTCCAGACCAGCCAACACCATTCCAGACCAGCCAACACCATTCCAGACCGGCCAACACCTTTCCAGACCGGCCAACACCATTCCAGACCGGCCAACACCTTTCCAGACCGGCCAACACCATTCCAGACCGGCCAACACCTTTCCAGACCGGCCAACACCATTCCAGACCGGCCAACACCTTTCCAGACCGGCCAACACCATTCCAGACCGGCCAACACCTTTCCAGACCGGCCAACACCATTCCAGACCGGCCAACACCTTTCCAGACCGGCCAACACCATTCCAGACCACCCAACACCTTTCCAGACCGGCCAACACCATTCCAGACCGGCCAACACCATTCCAGACCGGCCAACACCATTCCAGACCGGCCAACACCTTTCCAGACCGGCCAACACCATTCCAGACCGGCCAACACCATTTCAGACCGGCCAACACCTTTCCAGACCGGCCAACACCTTTCCAGACCAGCCAACACCATTCCAGACCGGCCAACACCATTCCAGACCAGCCAACACCAGTCCAGACCGGCCAACACCTTTCCAGACCAGCCAACACCATTCCAGACCGGCCAACACCATTCCGGACCGGCCAACACCATTCCGGACCGGCCAACACCATTCCAGACCGGCCAACACCATTCCGGACCGGCCAACACCTTTCCGGACCGGCCAACACCATTCCGGACCGGCCAACACCATTCCAGACCAGCCAACACCTTTCCAGACCAGCCAACACCTTTCCAGACCAGCCAACACCTTTCCAGACCAGCCAACACCTTACCAGACCAGCCAACACCATTCCAGACCAGCCAACACCATTTTTTGAGCTCAACTCCTTATTGCCGAGCAACCTTGAGCTCCCCAATCCCTCAATCCTCCCAGCCAGGTGGAGGCCCCCTCAGCCACCGCGCCCCCTGCATCTGTGGGCCGCCCTCGCCTACCTCTCTCGGGGCTTCTGCTTCCACCTCCACGCGGGGCTCTGGCGGGCGAGGCCACTCCTTCCCGAGCGCCCAGCGGAGAAGCCCAGGGCGCCCAGCGGCTCCGGGAGAGGCAAAGCCAGGGGAGCGGCCGCGCCCTCCTCCAGGACAGGCCGGGCCCCCCACGGGGTCTGGGGCCACACGCAGCCGCCGTGGAAGCCGCCAGGGCCCTGGGGAGAGCCTGGACCAGGCCCTTTGGGTCTGCAGGCCCCGGTTCTGCCCAGAGACCCTGAGGCTGTGACTTCCGGGAGAACCACTTCCGGGGGCGAGGAGGTGAGAGGCTCATCAGGAAGATGGGCCACACCTGACCCCCTCCGCTGCCGGCCCCCAGGCTGGGCCAGGCGAGTATCTCTTCCAAAGCAGGGGTCCTCAAACTTTTTAAAACAGGGGGCCAGTTCCCTGTCCCTCAGACCCTTGGAGGGCCGGACTATAGTTTAAAAAAAACTATGAACAAATTCCTATGCACACTGCACCTATCTTATTTTGAAGTAAAGAAACAAAACGGCAAAAACACCGCATGTGGCCCGCGGGGCCGTAGTTTGAGGACGCCTGTTCCAAAGGCACAACTTGGAGCCCAGAGGCCTTTGAGGGGTCCCTGTGCACCCCGGGGTGTCTGGCTTCTGCCTGAGCCGCTCCCTGCAACCACTGGGCAGCCGTCTAATCACCCCGGAGCCCTGGCCCATGCCTTGGACCAAATGGAAACAATAAAGCTTTTCGCAGCCAAACGAAAAGAGGAAAAGAACAACCGCTCAGCTCCAAATTTCCAGGGACCCTGGGACTTCATGCTGCAAACGGTTGACAAACCGTTTAGCGGAGATTATTTGGCTTCATGTTCGGGGTGAACAGATGTTTTTGAATATCTTCTTCTGCGTGTGCCAAGCGCCATGCTAAGCTCCCATTCTCCTGTCATCGGAGCGACCCCGAGGAATAGGTAGCGTTTCCCTGCTGGAGCCATCCCGACACTGACGCTTGGAGCAATGAAACGACAGGCACCGATCACACAGCCCGTGAGGGGCTGAGGCAGAATCCTAAGACAGCTTTTGACTTCCATCTTGGTAGCATGAATTCCGATCATTAGGACGCGGTGCTCTCTTCGGCAGCACATACGCTAAACTTGGAGCAATGCAGAGAAGATTAGCATGGCCCCTGCGCGAGGATGGCACGCAAATTCGTAGGTGTTCCAAAATTAAAAAAAAAAAATCCAGCCGAAACCGGTTTGGCTCAGTGGATAGAGAGCGTTGGCCTGCGGACTCAAGGGTCCCAGGTTCGATTCCGGTCAGGGGCATGTACCTTGGTTGCGGGCACATCCCTAGTGGGGGGTGTGCAGGAGGCAGCTGATCGATGTTTCTCTCTCATCGATGTTTCTGACTCTCTATCCCTCTCTCTTCCTCTCTGTAAAAAATCAATAAAATATATATTTTTTAAAAAATCCAGAAGAAAAAAGGAAAAAAAAATGTATGAAGTGCCTGGCTGGTGTGGCTCAGTGGTTGAGCATCAACCTATGAACCAGGAGGTCACCGTTCGATTCCCGGTCAGGGCACATGCCCAGGTAGCAAACTCCATCCCCAGTCGGGGGTGTGCAGGAGGCAGCCAGTCAGTGATTCTCTCTCATCATCGATGTTTCTGACTCTCCCTCTCCCTTTCCGTCTCTCTCTGAAATCAATAAAGATATATATTCTTTATTTATATATATATATATATATATATATATATATATATATATATAAAATTAAAAAAAGAAATGGTGGCTCTTCTCAAATCTGCCTGTGGCTCGGGTCCTAACTCCATACAGCTGCTCTTCCTGGGCTCCTGGGAGAGGCAACACTGTCTTTTTTTTACATCCTGGAGAAGAGCTAGAGCAAGCACTGCTTCTAGAAACTACTCAGTCCGCTCATCTGGGCAGGGTCCTGCGGGAGACTGCGGAGAGGGCCCCTGTCTGCAGAGAGCTGCCTGACAGGACCTCAGGAAGCTCAACCGCGGCGGCCCTCCCACCCTCCACCCGCGCCACCACCAGGCGTGCCAACCCAGAGGTGAGTGACCGGCCGCTGGAGCCGGGAAAGACCTCAGGAACACCGAGACACGGGGTGATCGCACCTCCTGGGAAACTATTCCATTCCCAGGAGCCTTCGAGGCAGCCAAACCCTACACTTGTCCACTTCCCTCCTCATGCTCTGGAGGGCACGAGCCTCCATAAAGGCTTGAGACCTGGCTATGTCACCACGTCCCCCTTGCAGAGTCAGGATGCTCAGACACGGACACAAACACTTGCTCACAACCCCAGAAAGACACGTCTAAGAAGGCTTTCCAGTCCCCCGGAGCGGCTGAGCCGGCTGGACAAAAACACACGGCTTCAGGACTTGGGGGTCAGGGAGCCAAGTGTTGGGACTCCAGCTCCCCGTGACCTTGAGCATTGACCTCAGGAGCCACAGTTCTGTTCAGCCCGGTGAGGGCCAGGGTGGAGGGCAGGTTGGCCCCGCCTGGACATGGAAGGACGGATGACAAAGGATGCAGAGGGCTCTGTGCCAGGTGTCTCCCCTCCTCAGCCTGGCCTCAACCCAGCGCGGCCTCGTTTCCTTTGGCTCCCCCGCCCGCCCTCCCCAAGAGTCCCTCGCCAGCCACACAAGACTCCCCCTGCCCCGAGAACATCTGCATAACGTCCTTTCCTCCTCCTGGAATGTCTTGCCCCATCTCTGCTCCCTGGAATCCTACCCAGCCTTCCAGGCCCCTCTCAGACACCACCACATCCGGGCATAAAGGCTTGCAGACTCCTCCCACAGCGTATCACCTGCGAACAGAACGGACGTCTAGGATGGTCCCTCTCACCCCGCAGGCTCCTGCGAGTGAAACTGTCCAGCCCACAGTCCCCACTGAAGGGGCAGCTCCAAGCAGACCCTGAGGCCCACTCCCGCCCCCAGCACAGCTGATCGGCCCTCACTGGCCAATCTGTAGCCTGGCAGGGGCCGATGCAGCGGGGTCTGGTCTGTAAGGGTGAGCTGAGCCCACCTACCCTCCCTCTCTAGATTGGCGCTAGCCACAGGAAATTTAAAAAAAAATTTTTTTTTTATTGATTTCAGAAAGGAAGGAAGAGGGAGAGAGAGATAGAAACATCAATGATGAGAGAGAATCATTGATCAGCTGCCTCCTGCACACCCCACACTGGGGATCAAGCCGGCAACCCAGGCATGTGCCCTTAACCAGAATCAAACCCGTGACCCTTCAGCCCGCTGGCCGACCCTCTATCCACTGAGCCAAGCCAGCTAGGGCTCCACAAGAAATTTAACATGAAACCACATGCAGAATTTTAAATTTCCCAGTCGCCATTTTTTAAAAAAATATATTTTATTGATATTTTACAGAGAGGAAGAGAGAGGGATAGAGAGTTAGAAACATTGATGAGAGAGAAACATCGATCAGCTGCCTCCTGCACACCCCCTACTGGTGATGTGCCCGCAACCCAGGCACATGCCCCTGACCGGAATCGAACCCGGGACCCTTGAGTCCACAGGCCGACGCTCTATCCACTGAGCCAAACCGGCTTCGGCACCCAGTCGCCATTTTTAAATTTTGATTGATTGATTGATTGGAGAGAGAGAGAAGCATCGATTTGTTGTTCCACCCATCCATTCACTGGTTGCTGTGCGTATGCGCCCTGACCACAGATTGAACCAGAAACCTTGGAGAATCAGGAGGATGTTCCCACCAAGTGAGCTATCCGGCCAGGGCTCCCAGTCGCATTTTTAAAAAAGTAAAAAAGAAAACAGGTAACATTAATTTTAATACCATTTTATTAACCCAAATAGAGCCAAAGAGTAACACTTAAACATGTAATCAATATAAAACTTATTGAGACATTTTACTTTTTTTGGGGGGTATACATTTGAAATCCAGTGTATATTTGACACAGCATATCTCAAATTGGACACCACATTTTTATTGGGAATTCTTTTTTAAAAAATATTATTTTTATTGATTTCAGATAGGAAGGGAAAGGGAGAGAGAGACATCGATGATGAGAGAGAATCATTGATTGGCTGCCTCTTGCACACCTCCTGCCAGGTACTGAGCCCATAACCAGGGCACGTGCCCTTGACCCGAATGGAACCTGGGACCCTTCAGTTCGCAGACTGACGCTCTATCCACTGAATGAGACCGGCTAGGGCGGGAATTCTTGATCTGTCTTTAGATTTGATAATCTTGACAGTTGAAAACATAGATTTACGTAACCAAGTTGTTCCAAACATTCTTGAATTATTTCCAATAATTGAATCAAACAGCAGTTGTGTTTTTTTTTTTTAACTTAAATTAATTAAAATGTAGTTCTTCCGTTGCCCAATTTCCGCTAGCTGCAAGGGCTCAGTAGCCCCGGGTGGCTGGTGGCTGCTGCCCTGGACAGCACAGGGCTAGAGAGTGTCGGAAAATTGTGCATCCCAACACCAGCAAGCCTGTGCGGACAGCTTCCCACACTCACCTGCGGACGGCACACATCCTTTGCTCTGCAGACCTGTCTAACTAGTACCTGCTCAGCCCTGCCCTTGGCCGTCAGATGGAGGGCGCCTCCCACCTAACCTGTTCAGAACTGTGCCCAGAGAGGCTCACCCCCGCCCACCAAACCAGCGAGGCCAGTTCCCCATCTCGGTTAACAGCAAGTCTCCCTTCCCCGGCCAAAACCTTGGTACTCTCCTGGACTCCTCTCTCTCTCACTCTCTCCTACTTCATATCTGGCAATAAACCCTGGCAGTCTTTCCTAAAAAGCGTTTCCAAAATCCCACCGCTTCTTGCCACCACCCGAAGCCACGCCCCATCACCGCCTAAAGCCACGCCCACCACCGCTTAAGCCACGCCCCATCACCGCCTCGGGTTCCTGCTAGCGCCTCCCGACTGGTCTGGCGCTGCGGGCCCTGCCCCTGCGGTCGGTTCGCCAACCAGAGGGCTGCTTTTCTAGGAGGTCAGACGGGTCCTTCCTCCGCTCCGAACCCGGCCGGGCTTCCCTGGTCTCGCCGGAGAGAAGCCCGAGTCCTCACCGGGGCCCACGAGGCGCTCCCTCTCTTAGACGCCTCCTCCACGCTGGCCTCCTGGCTTTTCCCGGAACAAAGTAGGTCGCCAGACATCTGCAAGGCTGGCTCACCCGATTCCCTCGGCCTTTACTCAAAACCCACTGTCGCCTTCTCAGCGAGGCTTCCCCGGTCACCCTTATCCAAAACCCCACCTCTCCTAAATGCGCATCTCAGAGCCTCCGTCCATTCATTCTCTCTCTCTCTCTCTCTCTCTCTCTCTCTCTCTCTCTCTCCCCCCCCCCCGGAGGGCAGAGGCGTTGTGTTTGTTTTTGCTGCTCCATCCCCAGCGCCTAGGATCGTGCCTGAACCTTAGACGCTCAGTAAATATTCCAAATCTAACGAAGGAGTGAACGGGTGACCTCCGGGCGGGGAGAGGAGCTGCAGCAAAGCCAGGGCAGCTGCTCTGCTCCCAAGCCTGAGGCGGGGGCTGGGAGCCACAGGGTGCGGGGGTGGCGTGGTCGGGGGTGGCCCTGACACCTCCCGCACACGGGACCCGCAGCGCCCGGGAGCGGGAGCGGGGCTTCCCGTCCGTCCCCTCCGGAGAGGCCGGGAGAGCAGACGGGCAGGTGCTCCCTCCGCTCCACCTGCTCCCGGGAGACCCCGGGAGACCCCGGGAGACCCGAATATCAGCTCCGAAAAGCTAACCGCGTTCTTAGAACGCAGGGGGCGCTGGGGACGGGTTTTGAGGATCCTGAAGGGTGACTGCCCAACGGCGGGGCGCGGAGGGCGGGCCCAGCTTTGTCCCGGGAGGAGGAGCGCGCGTCACATGACTGCCGGTTCCCCCGGACCCCCTGGGGCCCCGCAACCCCTCCAGTCCCCCGACCTCGCGGGATCCGCCGTCCCCGGAACGGGGCTATGGGGCCGGGCGAGGGGCGGCGAGGCTGGGGAGGGCGGCCGAGGCTCTCCGCCGCCAGCCGGCCGCCGGGGACCGTGCTGGCCGAGGCCCCGCCGCTCCGAGCCGAGCCGGGCGGGGGGAGCCGGGCCCGCGGGCTGCCCAGCGCGGGCGGGGAGGGGGCGCGTGGCCGGTGCGCGCGCCCGGGCGGTGCGTACAAAGGAGCGCCCTTCGCCGGGCGCCCGCGCCGCCCCGTGTCCCCAGCTCCCCCGCCGGCCGGCCCCGCGGCTGCCCTTCGTTTCTTTATTTTGGCGGAGGAGGGCGGGTCATCCGTCTCGGGGACGAGGATCTTTCCAGGAAGTTGGTGCCTATTAATATTCCAGCTCCTGGCAGCTGCCTTCGGCGCGGGGGGAGGGGCACGGCCAAGTTCAGCGCTGCGGGCGCGGAGCTGCGGCGCGCGGCCCGAGGCGGGGCCGAGGGGGCAGCCCGGGGCCTCCTCCCAGGCGCGTCCCCTCCGTGGGAGGCGGGCAGGTGCCCTCGGGAGCGGTGCCCGCGGGGAGAGAGGCGGACCCTGCGGCTGCAGCGCAGCCGAGAGCGAGGGTGCCAGAGCCAGGCTTCCCGGGGCGGGGGCGACGGAGGGAGCAGGGGCCACCGGGTGTCGGCGATCAGCGGGCGGGGAGGGAGGGAGGAAGGGCGCTGGGAGCACCCGGGCTCGGCAGAAGCAGCCCCGGGAGCATCCGTCCTCCCGGGAGCCGGCGAGGGGGGCCCAGAGCCCCGAGGTTGTCAGGACGCGCCTTCTGACCTTGGGCCGGCCTCCCTGCGGGCGGGCGCTGCCGCGGAAATGTGACCCTTTCGCTCCGGGCGGCTCTCAGCCACCGTGCAGGGTTATCGTGGTCTCCGATCTGCAAGCGGAGCAGGGAGCTGAGACGGTCACCTGCTCGAGGTCACCAAGGTCACGGCGCTGCTGCCCGCAGCTCGGCCCCGGGTTCTGACTTCTGTTGCAGGAAAGGGCCCCCCCGGAAGCGAATGCAAGTGTCAGCGCGGGTCATGCTCTCGGCGAACCCCAGAGCCAGGATTCTGGCCTCAGCACCTCGGAGCTTGCCAGGTTATCCTAATCCACTCCCCTCGCCTCCAAAGAGCCTGCTCAGGCTTCCAGTCAACCCCACCTCAGGAGCACCCATCATTTTGCTGAAGAAAATGACGTTTTAACACCCCCAGGGGCACATGTGAAGGGTTAGCATTGCCACCTCCAGAGTGTGGGCTCCCGACCGGGATCCTTCAAAAGCTAAGGGACTGTCCCCAGGGTGGACGTAAGTCCTCGCACACAGCACCATCGCACTGTCTCTTCACGTCACCCCTGGACACCGGGACCTTCCTGCTCAGGACAGCCGGCCCCGCTCTGCCCCGGGACCGCCTGGAGCTCACTGAGCTCCGAGGCCCAGACTTGGGCAAAGGGAAAGTGTCTCATGCACCTTCTCACTGGTCTCCAGGCCCCTCGCCTTCCTCCCTCTGACCACCTCCCCAGCCTCATCTGGTTCTCCCAGGTGGCCAGAGGGGAGGATATGAGGGAGCCAGGTGTTTTAAAGTAGGACTTGCTGCTTAAGAGAGCCTTCCCAGCCCTAACCGGTTTGGCTCAGTGGATAGAGCGTCGGCCTGCGGACTGAAGGGTCCCGGGTTCGATTCCGGTCAGGGGCATGTACCTTGGTTGCGGGCACATCCCCAGTGGGGAGTGTGCAGGAGGCAGCTTGATGGATGTTTCTCTCTCATCGATGTTTCTAACTCTCTATCTCTCTCCCTTCCTCTCTGTAAAAAATCAATAAAATATAAAGAAAAAAAGAGAGAGAGGGTCTTCCCTGACGTCCATCTGCTAGGAAAAGCTCTCCCAGGAAAGCCCTCATGCAGGTGAGGAGGGCTGGCCGCCGCCTCTGTGCTGTCCTCCTGGGTTGCCAGGCTTGGTGATCCAGGGGAGGGAGGGGAGCCCTCTGCTGGCTGCAGTCAGCAGGGGAGGCCTCCGGGCGGCCTCAGTCCTCCGGCTTGGCTGCCTCCAGGGAGCTTTCTCACCCAGCCTGAGTCCGCTCCAAAGGGCCCGGCTTCTGTTTGCATTCACGCTGCTGAGGTTCCTGGGAGCGGGGTCCCTGAACCAAATGGCTTCTCCCCAACGTTGGGGGGGGGGGGCGGGGAGGGGGAGGAGGGCAGGCCCTGGCAGCTGCCTTCACTTGTGGCTGCAGAAAGCCTGCCAGGCTGCAGTGTGCCAGGGCGGGCCTGGAACAATGACTGTGGCAGCAGCTATTTTAATGCAGAGTTAGGCGCACAATCCTCGCTAAAAATACACACAAAGGGAACCCCCAAAGCAGCGAAGCCTATTTTAAAGCCTCGTTCCTGGCTCCTTTGTCTTCCCCTTGCAACGTGGGAGCTGGGTTTCACACGGGGCCCACCCGTGTCCCGGGGACTCACGGCCCAGGCTTGGCCACCGGCTGGAACAGAGTCAGAGGGAATAGAGGCAAGAAAAGGAAGAAGGCCCAGCAGCCATTTCTCTGAGTGCAATGTCTGTTAAACAGAACGATGGCACCACTTCCAGACGTAACTAAGAAGGACCTTAGGGCCCGGCTGGCATGGCTCAGTGGTTGAGTGAGTGTTGACCTATGAACCAGGAGATCACGGTTAGATTCATGATTAGGGCACATGCCCGGGTTGCAGGCTTGGTCTCCAGTAGGGGGCGTGCAGGAGGCCAATCAATGATTCTCTCTCATCAATGATGTTTCTCTCTCTTTCCCTCTCCCTTGCTCTCTGAAATCAATAAAAAATTAAAAAGGACCTTGGGGTGATGAGACCTCTTCCCGCCACGTGTCCCCCTCCCCGCTCTCCATGGGAGAATGGCTGCTTGCAAAGCACCTGCCTAGGACGTGGCCGGCAGCCAGGCCCTCTGCGGGGAGGGAACACATCTGAGTGCCTTTGTGCTCCTGGGACGTCACTGCTTCCCTTTCAGAAGGCAAGGCAGGGTGGCAGATGCCCCGGGGGTGCCTACTATTAAATTAATTAAACAAGGGGGCCATTAGACCCATGTGGCTCGGATGCATGGGCCAGGCCCACATAAGCAAACCAGAATCTAAGCCTGTCAATGCTTCAGGATTATGAAATCAAACCCATACAGACAGCTAATCACAAACAGCCAATGAGGCTTTTAGCTGGAGCCAAGCGAATCATTTCCGTTCTTTGCTTCCGCCCTTCCTCTGTATGAGCCTTTCCCTGGCTCCTGGCGGGCCCCTCCTAACCGCTTCTGCTCTGCCACTGCCCCTTTCAGATGGACATTCGCTCAAATAAACTCTCAACATGTGTAATTTGCCTCGGCTTATTTCATTTTTTTAAAAAAATATTTTTATTGATTTCAAAGAGGAAGAGAGAGGGATAGATAGAAACATCAATGATGAGAGAGAATCCTTGACTGGCTGCCTCTTGCACGCCCCCTCCTGGTGGGCATGTGCCCTTGACCGTAATTGAACCCGGGTCCCTTCAGTCCACAGGCCGACGCTCTATCCACTGAGCTAAACCGGCCAGGGCTGTTTCTTTTTTAGCCCTACCTAGACTTCGATCTATGACCCCCCTTATGTCTGGGAACTGATCCTTATCCGAAAGGGGTCCTTTGCAGTCTGTTCGGGCACCTATCAGGTGAGCCCTGAGCCAGCTCCCCCAAACCCATGCCTGCCCGCAGGGAGCAGGTCCAGTGGGAACTAGAGGGCTGGCTCCCACCCTCAAATGCCTGTGACTTTAAAATACTGCAATCAGGCCGTTTGTAGGACGGACCTGTGCCCGGAGCCTCAGCAGCGCGCTGGGTGCCAGGCGGTGGGCCTTCTCCGTTCCCAGGGGGACCCCGGCACAGAGAGGGCCAGCACCTGCTCCGAGGTCACACAGCCGCTCAGCTGGGTTCTCCACCTGGTGGCATCTGGAGGTTGGGGCTTAGGACAGGGGCGCTCCAGGGTCCCCCGGAGACACGCACTCACACACCCCCGGCAGAGCAGCCCCCGCGCCTCCGCCCGCAGGACCACAGCTCCCACGCGAGCAGCGGGAGGGGACGGGTCGGGCCCCCGCCGGAGGTCCGCGGCCTGGGAGCAGGAGGCCGAGGGGACGGGCGCCCTCTGGTGGCCGCTGCGCGCAGAGGCCGGGAGCGCGGTGTCCCGGGGTTCGCAGCCGGGGGGGGGCGACAGCGACCGGGGACCCCTGCTCGCCGGGGCGGCGGGACCTCGCGCCGCGGTTTTTCCCTACAGAAAGGAAGCACATGGGTAGCGAAGCCGACCTTCTGTAAAATCAATACAATCGATAAGGTTCAACGAGGGAGAAGCGCCCCTTTCCCCGCGCCCCCCCCCCCCCCCCCGATCCGCGGGAGCCGCGACGGGAGCCGCGCGGGGAGGAAGTGGTGGCTGTTGTCGCGGCGGCCGCGGGGCCCCACCCGGGCGCGGGCGGATGGAGGGGGCGGCGAGGAGGAACCGCGGAGCCCCGCCCCTCTTTGTCCGCGGGCGACGCCCTGCCCGAGGCCGCGGCGGCTTTGCAGGGAGAGCACCCTCCCGGAGGGAGAGGCCTGGCTCCAGGGCACCCCGCGCAGCCAGGACCCCGCCCAGAGCGCGCCCCCTCCGCCCCGGCCTCCCCGGGCCCCTCCACCTGCGCGGGCGGAGGCCCAGAGGGCAGGGAGGCGCCGCGGGTCCCCGCGGGGACACAGTTGCGGGATAACCCAGCACCCCGAGTTTTAAAAGCCGCCTTTCTTTGCAGAGGCCGGTCAGCGGCGCCGCCTTCTGGCGGTGGCATCAGAACAGAAAGCGTGTTTGCCGAGACCCGGGGAACCTACCTTGCGGGGTCAGCGGCCACCCCGGCGGGAGCGGGGGGGGGGGGGGGGGCTGCCTCCGCTTCCAGCCCAGGGCGGGAGCGGGACACTCAGCGCCCCCGGGAGCAGCAGGAGGTGGCGGGTCAAGGAGTGGGGGTCTCCCTAGGGGGAGAGATGGGGGCGGGTTAGGGCGCCCCTCCGCGTTCTGCAGAAGCTGGCCCGTGGCAGGTGCTCCATAAATAAATACCTAGTTTGTGTTGCATGACGGAGGTGCGACTTGAGCCGGTGGGCGCTGGCTGAGCAGAGAGGGGTGGAAAGATGGGAGGGGGTTTCTCTGAGCCTGGAGGAGCCCGGGGTGGAGGTGGGGGTTACAGGGTAACAGGGTCCAGGCGGAGAGAGAGGCTCCAGACTGGGACCCCGTGGAGAGAAGGGTGGCCGGGCAGGGGCGAGGGGGAGGGGAGCCTGAGGGCTGCGTAGGGTCCCGGGGGGCAGCAGGGCCGGAGCGTGGCCCTCCCGGCGGGTGGGGGGGGGGGGGAAGGAGCACTCGCTGCGCGCAGAGGTGTTGACTGCACAAGCGCGAACCGCGCAGCAGCGGCACCTGTGGGCGCAGGCGGGCGGCCCCTCTGCTCTCCGGCGCCTCCTAGAGGCTGAGGGTGGTGGCGTGGGGACGGCTGCAGCCCCAGCCCCAGTTCGCAGCTGTTTCATTGACCTTTTGTCTTAAAAACTTAAGACGGCAAACAGTAAGGGTTTGTAAAAGGAAAGGCCTCCCCCCCTTTTCCTCCCTCCCACCCTCTCCCATCGTCCCTCCCTCCGTCTGTCCCCAGAGGGTGTCCTGACCAGCACCCCCCTCCCCCATGCATTTTATTATTTTTTAAATATATATATATATTTTTAAATATATTTTATTGATTTTTTACAGAGAGGAAGAGAGAGGGATAGAGAGTTAGAAACACCGATGATAGAGAAACATCGATCAGCTGCCTCCTGCACACCCCCCACTGGGGATGTGCCCGCAACCAAGGTACATGCCCCCGACCGGAATCGAACCCGGGACCCTTGAGTCCGCAGGCCGACGCTCTACCCACTGAGCCAAACCGGCTTCGGCTAAATATATTTTTTTATTGATTTTTCTTTACAGAGAGGAAGGGAGAGAGATAGAGTTAGAAACATTGATCAGCTACCTCCTGCACACTCCCCACTGGGGATGTGCCCACAACCAAGGTACATGCCCTTGACCGGAATCGAACCTGGGACCCTTGAGTCTGCAGGCCGATGCTCTATCCACTGACCAAACCGGTTAGGGCTCCCCATGCGTTTTAAACACTGTGTGAATAGGTCAGGTTTGGGTCTGTTTCTTTAGTGACGAATCACACTGTAACGACTGTTCTTTAACGTGCTTGTTGGAGATGCTGCCAGTCCAGCACGCTCCTAGGGCACATCCCATAATGCCCCATCGGGTCCGTGTTCCCCATCTTGACGGCCATTGGGGCTGTTGCATTCTGCTCTGTCGTCATCAAACCCACTTCTGTGCACGCATTTGCGTTCGGGGGAGGTGGCAGGTTGAGTCCTGCTGGCCGGGGGTGAGGGCGTGCTGACGTCGTGTTGCACGGGCAGCGGGCAGTGCGTGCGGAGCCGGGGGGAGAAGGGGGGAGCCCGGTGGGGCAGTGCCCTGAGACCCCGAAGTCTAGACTCAGAGACTGTGAGCAGGTAAGTTGCTGGTTTAGCTTCTGGGCCGGAAAAGGCTGTGGTCCGCGCAGGCCCAGACGTGCCCACTAGATGGCGCCAAAGCCAGCAGAGCCCCGTTTCTGCCTACGAGGTTCCAGCAAGCGACCCCTTGGCTTCTACAACACGGTTCTTCCCCGCGTGGGCAGCCATGGCCGGTTCTGCAGAGGAGAGCCAAGGTGCGGACTGAGACCCAGGCCGGGGGCCAGGCCGTGACAGCCCCGGGGAGGGCTGCTCTCTCCCAATTCACACAAGTTCGGAAAGTGCCTGCAGCGGCCGGAGTGGGGGGACCACAGGTAGACAGCCCCCGGGACTCGCCAACACTGCCCAGGGCCCCTCCACGTCAGGTGGGGTGACCAAGGTATAACCTGCAGCCGGCAGTGCTCTGCAAACTGTCCCTCGGGCAGGCAGGTCTTGTCACCTGTCAGCACTGTCTCCAACATGTATCCTGAATTCACCCCCCGTCTTTCCTGCACCCCACTTCCAGCTGCCGCTCCCCGGACCGCTGCTGTGGCCTCCTGCTCCTGCCTCCCCACTCTGCCAGAGCAACCAGGACATCTTTTTGAAACTAAGCCAGATCGTCAGTCCTCGGTGTGAGGCCTTCCCGCCATCGCTCCCTCTGCACCTGGCCAGAACCTAAGTGACCCTGCCTTGCCCCCGCTTGCTTCTCTGTCCTCGGCCCCACTGCTCTGCCCAGCTCCCTTCCAGGTCACTGGCATCTTTCTTCACAGACAACAGGTCCCCCCCTGGCCGGGGGGGGGGGGGGCTTTTGCACGTGCAGGAGGCTCATCATTCAGGCCTCAGGCAAAACACCCCCATCGAGAAGCCTTTCTTCTTCTTTTTTTTTTTTTTAATATATTTTATTGATTTTTACAGGGAGGAAGGGAGAGGGATAGAGAGCTAGAAACGTCGATGAGAAACATCGACCAGCTGCCTCCTGCACACCCCCTACTGGGGATGTGCCCGCAACCAAGGTACATGCCCTTAACCGGAATCGAACCTGGAACCTTCCAGTCCGCAGGCCGACACTCTATCCACTGAGCCAAACTGGTTTCGGCGAGAAGCCTTTCTTGATCCTGACCGCGCAGCTGAGCGACTGGCCCGGCCGCGGCACATCACCGTGACTGCCTTCACCGCTTTCACGATCTGGCCTGATTTCCTCCTGGTCTACTGGGTGTTTCTGCGAGGCCTGCGGCTCCATGTCCCCTGACACGGGGAGGGCAGGTGACAAGGAACTGTTCGCTGGATGCTGCCGAGGCCCTGGTTCAAACTGCTCCCTAGCCCTGGTGGGCGCCTGGGGACAGCCCTGCCCCACAGACAGCACCCAGGCAGGGGGTCTGCTCCTGCCCAGCCAGGCTGGAAGGGCCAGCTTATCTCCAGCACCTCTCCCCTCCCAGTGCCCAAGTCCACTCACTCCGCTTCCGGCTCTGGGGAAACGGGGTGCCCTTTAGGGAACCGCCCGCTCCGACGTCACCTTCCTCACCTTCGGGGGAGCTGGGCATGCAGAGCGCTGAGCAGCGAGCACTGGCCTCTTGGTTAGTCGGTGAGAACAGGGTGCAAGCCGAGAAAAACGCCCGTGCGTCCAAATCTCGCATACAAGTTCCCAGGGGGTCCAGGTGTCGCCGCACCCTCGCCATGGGTCCAGAGCCACGTCAGGGGCCTCCCTCTCCCGGATCCTCTGACCTGATAACACTGCTTACTACCCACTGGTTGCCAAAGGCGTTTTACACACAACCTCATTCAGCCTGCCAAGAGGATTACAAGAGGAAGCCCATAAACCAGGGGCGTCTCCCCCGGCGCTGGGGGTGGAGAGGGCTGCAGCCAGGTTCCTGGCCACACTGGCCCATAGCGGACAGATGGGGGCAATTGAGGCCGGGGGTGGGAGGGGAGCCCAGAGGCGCACAGGAAACCAGGAGAGGAGGCTGGAGGCTGAGTGGGCAGCGGGTTTTGAGAAGGAAACAGCGACCAGGGTCCAATAGTGCAGGGCGGCCAGGGCGCCAAGGAGCCCAGGGCTTTACCCACAGAGGCTGCTGGTGACCTTGGGAGGGGCAGCAGCCGGCCTGGTGTTGGGAGGGACGCAGGAGCCTCGCCCCTTTCCGAGTAGAGTCCTCGGAGGAAAGGGAGGCTGGGCAAGAGCTAATGAGGACAGCGCTCAGGGTAGTGAGCTCTTTTGCCTTTAAGGTGGCCCCGGAAGAGGACCTCAGTGATGCGGGAGGCCCCGGGAGACAGGGGAGGGATGCTCAGCGGAGACCAGTGCCTTCTCCCCTGCTGGTAGGAGGCCAGTTCACCTGCCGGAGGTGGGGGCCAGGGGCCACAGGGCCTGGACCAGGACCCTGGACAGGGGAGGGAGAGGCTCTCCAGCAGGCCTCTCAGCCGAGTCTACACGGTCCCAGGCTGAGGCTTTTCCCCTGCAAACCCCGTTATGGAGGTGGCCATCTCCACCAGGGCCGGTGTTAACCCTGAAACACATGGATCACAGAAGAAAACTGGTCCATAAAAGCCAACAAAGAGCTGGCAAACAGGTCAAAAGGGGGTCACAGGCCTGTATTTACAGCTAGGAGAGCATGATCGCATGGAAGCAGACATACTGAAGCATAACAGTAATCCCTCCTTTGGAAAAACTGCTGTTTGAACTACTGTTATTCTTAGACAGTCTCTTATTCTATAGAATATAACTTTGTTTTTTAGCTTGAGTAATAGAGAAGATAAACTTAATTGTCTGACCTTGCAAGCTAGCCATCTAACATAAGGGACCGATACGCTGATATTGATGCCAAGTGCCTGTATAGATATGATACTCAAGGTTACAGGTGTCTGTATAGATATGATATGTACTCAAGGTTACAAGTTGTCTGTGTAGATATGACAGGTGTTTGCTGGATATGATATGTACTCAAGGTTACAAGCTGTCTACAAAAATAACTTACACAAAGAACTAGAAGGATATAAAAAGGAAATACTCCTTCCTGTGTGTGTTCAGAATTTGACAGAGGTAATCTGCTCTGAACCTGCGTGCAATAAAAATGACTCCTAACTAATTGGCTCATTAAGGTGTCTTGTCTAGCTCGCTGATTTGTGATAAAACGATATCAAGGCCACGCAGAAATGGCCGGAGGAAAGCAGGGACTTAAACAGTTTCCGTGTAAGACGACTGGGTCGCTCCAAATCCAGTTCTGGCTCTGCTGCAAATTAAAACCATAACGAGACATCCCCTCACAACCATTATGACGGCCATGAAAACCACCAACAGACAGACAAGTGCAAGCGCTGGAGGGGGTGTGGGGGAGTGGGAGCCCTGGGACCCCACTGGGGGAAAGCTTGGCTGAATTATCTCAGGACCCAGCAATTCCACTCCCAGGTATTTGCCCCAAGGGAATGGAAACAGGTATCCACACAAACACTTGTATCCAAACAAACACAGTGCTCAGGATGTTCCTAACAGCACTAGTCACACAGCCCAGAGAGGGAAACAACCCAACGTCCCTCAACCAATGAATCAACAGATGCTGGTGCGCCCACAGCATGCGTTTCCATTCGGTCATAAGCAGCGATGAAGGCTGACACATGCTCGAACTCGAATTAACCCTGAAAACACTACACTAAGTGACAGAAGACACATGTTGTGTGAGTCCTTATACAAGAGTTATCCAGAAGAGGCAGATCCATGGAGACAGGAAAACAGATTAGTGGCTGCCAAGGGATGGGAGGAGGGGGGAATGGGAAGTGATTTTTAATGGTTATGGGTGTCCTGAGGTGAAAAAGTTATATATATTCTTATTGATTTCAGAGAGGAAGGGAGAGGAAGAGACAGAAACATTCATGATGAGAGAGAATCACTGATCAGCTGCCTCCTGCATGCCCACAGTGGGGATTGAGCTCGCAACCCGGGCACGTGCCCTGACAGGGAATTGAACCATGACCTCCTGGTTCATGGATTGATGCTCAACCATTGAGCCACGCCGGCCGGGAATATCTTCTGTATTTTAAAATGTGCCTTAAAAATGTCTAAACAATACAAGATACTATAAATAAAGTAAAAGGACAACCTGAAGCCCGGCCGTGTGGCTCAGTGACTGAGCGTCAACCTATGAACCAAGAGGTCACACAAGTTAGATTCCTGGTCGGGGCACATGCCTAGATTTTGGCCCTGATCCCCAGTAGGGGGCGTGCAGGAGGCAGCTGATCAATGACTCTCATCATTGATGTTTCTCTCTCTCCCTTCCCCTTCCTCTCTGAAAAAAAAAAAACAAAACAAAAACATAAAAGGATTTTTCATGAAGTATGACAAGCTAATAATTAAACTCATATGAAAGGCACAAAATAGTCAAGAAAAAGCATCAGAAGAACAGGGGAGATTTGCTTGTATCAAAATATATTTTAAAACTATAATTTAAAATGTAAAACAGAGAAATGGAACAGAATTCAGAAGCAGTCTCATGTATATGTGGAATCAAGCAAAAGCCATAAAGAAAAAAACGGAATAAAACTGATAACATAGTTTATAACCTCTATGACCAAACAGTCACATACACACAAACCACCATAAAAAAAATTAACAGACTGGCAATAAAGCAGGAGAAAATACTTATATGTAACGTATGATTGGTGTACAAACTGTTTTAAAGGCTCATAAATCAATATGAGAGAGTACCCAGTTGAAAAATGGGTCAATGACACAAACAGGCAATTTCTAGGAGAGGAACCACAAATGACCAATACAAACAAATAGATGCTTAATCTTCCCACTTAGCAGGGAAACACACATTAAAATAAAACCTCACTTTTCACCCATCAGATTGACCAAACTTTAAGTCTGATAATATCAAGCAGGGCCGGGCCACCAGTGGGAGGGCCGCTCTGGAGGACAGCGAGGCAGGGCCGATGGAAATGAACGCACAGAACTTCTGACCCAGCCACTCCTTCTTCAAAAGCTCATGCAGATTTGCAGAAAGACATACACAAGGGTGTTCACTGGAACACCACTTACAATAAAAAACCGAAGCGCTCAGCCAGTGGGCTCAGGTGCTTGCATGTTGTTCCAGGTGGTTCCATTCCTGGATTCCTGGTCAGGGCACATGCCGGGGTTGTGGGCTCGATCCCCAGGAGGGGGGGCGTGCAGGAGGCAGGTGATCCATGTTTCTTTCTCATGGATGTTTCTATCTTTCCCTCCCTCACCCTTCCTCTCTCTGAAATCAATAAAATCATTAGAAACGAAAAACAAAAAACCACCCACAACAAACCAACCCAGAAGCAACCTAAAATGTTCATGAACAGAAAAACGGCAACAGATCGGCTCTCCAGATGACAGCAGATTTGAAGAACACAGCAGACTATACTCACAGGAAAAATTCTCCAACACAACCTGGACTTGCCTTCTGAATCCTGTTCACATTTCTGTACCTTGCCATGCACCCCTCCCCCCACTGTATGTACCTACAACTGGAGATATTTAATCTTGGCAAAGAGTAGAGATTGTTGTAATTGTATAGACATGCCATTAAAGAAAGGTCTTTAAACTGGCAGCCGCCATTCACTGGCAGGCTCAACTAGCAGTCACACAGGAGCTTTGGTTATGGCTATGAGATGAGCTAACCCCTCCAATTTATACCTTCGCCCCCCATGCCTGACAGCCCGAGTCCAAATGCCCATGTCTACCTGGGAAAGCCAGCCACTTAGTTTCCTGGCACGGAATTAAGTGCCCTAATCACATCACAACTTACAAGTGGCAGGTCAACTGATAAAAATGGAGCTAGTGCTTTCCTCTTCCATGACAAAGCAGGCCAAGCCAAATAAGCATCGAAATAATAACAATACAGTCAAAAGAAGGGTGTTAAAAGGATAGCAAGCAACTGGTCTTTTAAAAGCTTTCACTAAGGAAGAGGAAGGATCCTGGGCAAATCTATGCGAGAGAGAAGCCCAATATGGATCCCATTCACACTGTGAAGGCGGTAAAGGGACATGAGATCGCCTCCCCCCAAGCAGACACGCGCGCACGCACCCCTTAGGCTGCAGGCAGGAAGGCTGAACTGAGCGAAAGCTGGGGAGAGCCGCAGAGCCGGCGCTGGTTGCAGACTGCTGCACGCGAAGCCCCAAGACATCATTAGCGATCGCTGTGGTCTGAACCGGCTGCTTCCCCGCTGCCCTGACTGACAGGAGGCTCAGCGTCCATGCACCCCCACAGCCCTGCTTCCTGCAGCGTTCTCTGTCTGGCTTCAGGGTCCCCAGCACAGCCAACGCCAAGATGATCTCCTCATTCTGTCCCCAAATCTCAGAAGAAAAAAAAGAAATCAGAGTCTGAGCCCCTGCAGGCCAGCGGGTCGTCAGCGGGGTGGGCACTGCACCCCACCCCGCCTGGGCACGCTCCTCGGCGCCACGCTCAGGCGCTGTTCTAAAGCGGCCGCCTCCATGGACGGCAAGGACCTGCCACCCACAAGTGGGCAGGGGGCAGGGGAAATCGTCTTACAGAAGCCAGCGCTGTCCTTTTCACCAGCAAGCCTGAACATTTTCCATCTGTTTAACTCATGAGGTTAATTCACAGCAAAACTTAAATCATCAGCCAGAAAGAGTTTGCTCGTTTTCTTAATTTTTTTAAAACAGATCATTTAAAACATTTCTTCTTGTCCTACCCAAGTGATGAGGTGCAGAACTAACGCTTCAGAGGAACTTATCAATGAAACGTCAACAAGTTACAGATAAACATTTTAATGATTAAATATATATTTTTCAAGATCTCTTTGAAGTCGCATTTGAACTGTACTAATCAACAGCCAAAGGCAATATAAAAGTTGAAACCCAAAATGTTCTGACACGGACACGTGACAGGAACCGCTGCTACGTGAAGTCACACACACGGCTCCCAAGAACAATGGTATTTTTAGAAGATAATTCATCTTAACATGTGCAAGGACAAGTCTGTAATCAAAGGCTGGAAGAAATATATATTAGTGCCTGCTTTTTAAAAGTTTATTTTACATTTTAAATACAGTATTTTCTCATTAAAAAACAAAACAAAACACAACCCAACAGCCCGGAAGTGCCTAACCCGTGGTTTCTAGCCCGTATGTACACGAGAGCTGACGGACAGCGGACAAGTGCTCTAATGTAACAGCGTGAACGTCGATGAGCTGGAACGAATCAAAATGGAACACACACAGGTTAAGCACTTCTGAGGAAAAATAATCCAGTTTCCAAACAACGAAAGAGAACAGTCAGGTATGTATGTACAAAACCAGGTATTAAAAAAACAGAAAGAACGCAGCACACGAAGCCAACAGCCCCCTCCTGATGTAGTGCACTGTAACCACTGCGGGGGACCTCCCAGAGTGATTCTGATCTGACATGTAAAAAACCCAAGTATTTCAGTAACAACATATAGTAACATTCCGTGTGTATATTGCCATCGCTGTCATTTTCTATCTGTACTACCCTCCCTTTTGAAAACAAGCATCTCTACACTAGTCAATCACGTATATATATCTGAGGCAATTAGTGAACCCACATTTGTTTTCAGTAAAGAAAACGAAGGTGTACCTCTTCCCATCAATAAAGACATAATACAGATTAAAGCCATAAAGAATGTAAGCCTGGGCATATGCACTTCCAATTCTCTAGTAATTCCAAACTGAAATCATGTAGGGTTTGTGCCTAAGTAGTAACAAATTAAAAATGGACCGTTTCTGGCAGTGATTTCCACATTAGTGCAATGTTATTCTTCATACACTGAATTATATTTAAATGATTTTATATATTTTTAATTCAGAAGGTGGCAATTTGAGTTTAACAAAACTGTTTATGTAACTATATGCTTGTGTAGGAAACAGTTTCAATTTGAGATGCTCTCATATAAAGCCAAATCAGGACACAAATGAGTTACTTTTCGTCTGCTACAGGCAGTATAAGTGCCAAATGAAGAGGACCTCGAGCTGTGGAGGGATGTTTGAGGTGGTCTATGTGTACTGACACTTTAATCAGCAATCGGGTTCGCACATTCTATTTTCAGATTATCTCAGAAAATAACGCCCTGTAATGTAACTCTGAACTAAACAGCTGTTCCCAAAGCAAAAACCAATCTGGGTCATTCACAACCACATCAAATTGAAGCAATTATTTCCTATTATAATCTGTGAGGTCTCAAGTTTTGAAGTTTTAAAAATCGTGATCTTCCAGGTTGTGTGCCTCATGTAGAGCACGAACAGAAGGATTCCCGAGAGGGCGGGCGCTGTAACTGGGCTCCCAGAGACACAGCGAGCAGGCAGCAGGGGACTAACCCAGCGGGCTCCACCGCGGGATGCTTATTCTGGAGACTTTACAGGTTTAACTCGCAGCTCATGGAACGTCAGCATCCTCTAGGGATGCTGCTGGTCGGCACCTAACGGCTGGGTAAGTCTGAGGAATCCCTTTAACCCCAAAGGATTAATGCTAAAGTCTCCGGGAAGTCCTGATCCCCAAGAGTTCACAAACCAGCAGACCACAACCAACGGGCACACGCTGACTGCAATGCTCCACCAAAGTCAAAAGAAACTTCCCAACTAAATACCACCTCCTGCCCACCCCAGACTCAGACTGAGTGACACCTTTATCTCGTGTAGTAGACTCTGTAGTAGACGGACTTGGACCTCCACAAGGAGTAGGAGTTGTCGAACTTGAGGAGGTAGACTCCCCTCCCCGGGTACTGGTGGCTGCCGGCGTACACCTCTTCGTGACAGTCCCGTCGGTACACAGGCACAATCTCGTCCAGCACGGGCTTGCTGGCGTTCTTTTTGGCTTTCTCCTCAGAAGGGATGTTTTCTGCGAGAACGGAGAGAGACGAGTCAGGGACAGACCCAGGAAAACCGCATTTGCATCAAGCACTGCAACTCCACCCTTTCTTTCAGAAACTGCTTGTTAGGAAACAATCGCTTGCCCTAGCTGGTTTGGCTCAGTGGGTAGAGCATCGGCCTGTGGACTGAAGGGTCCTGCGTTTGATTCTGGCCAAGGGCATATGCCTGGGTTGTGGGCTCGATCCCCAGTGTGGGGCGTGCAGGAGGCAGCCAATCCATGATTCTCTCCCATCATTGATGTTTCTCCCTCTCTCCCCCTTCCTCTCTGAAATCAATAAAAATATATTTAAAAAAATTCACTTGATCCATTCTGTGACCTATGTGCATTTGAGCGTATATTGGTTAGTTGGTTTGCTCATTCATTCACTCATTCATTCACACACACGAGTCACTGCTATGTGCCCAGCTCTGCCTGGGCCCTGGGTGCCCAGTGGTGAACATCTGGCGGAGGAGGGCTGCATCCTCTCTCTCTGTATCTACTCACTGCTCCTATTTGTGAGCCTCACTTTCCCCTTCCAATCCATTCAATTCCCATTGGAAGAATCTCCCTCATCCGCCTAAGACCGCAGAGCCCTCCTCCCGCCCACCAACCTGGAAGTCCTCTCTGCTGTAGGAAGGGAGGGCACCTATGAGCACGATTATCTTAAATGTAAGGAATGAGATGAGAAAACCTAAGAGGCAGGCATTCAGAGACACTCTGAAAACGCAATTCTGTTCACTAGGCCTGTGTAATCCTGGGATGGTCCCAGTGACAAAAATAGGAGCTCTGATTCTGGGCTGGCCCCAGTCAATAGTTTCACTGTAACGACATAAGGTTAGAGAGGAAAATGCCTATAGAAACCTATAGGATGAGAGAATTATACACCAGTTTAAAAGTCTCAGCTTAACATATTAAATATGAACAGCCTCAAGGAAAAGAGGACAAAGGAATATTCAGCATAGAAGACAGAAGACTGAGGTTTATAACACGGCAGAGTGAATCTGGTGACTGAGTTAACTGCATGGTGCTTGTCAATGGCCACTACCAGGAATTTTAACAAGGAAAGTTAGAGGAGCTTAAGGCGACATGATCATGAACTCTATATAAGGTGGCATCCTGGATGGGGTCCTGGACATTAGGTAAAAACGAAGGAAATGTGAAAAACTGTGTACTTAATAATAATGTATCAATACTGGTTCATTAGTTATGATGAATGTAACCCAGTACAATGTACAATATTAACAACAGGGGAAACTGGGTGCAGGGGTGGGGAGGGTGGGGGTGTAATATGGGCGTTCCATGTACTATCTTTGTAACTTTTCCTGTAAGTCTAAAAAATATTCTAAAAAATATAGTTGTTAAAAACAAACAAACATGACATAAATAGGCCCAAATCAGACTTGCTTGATCACAACAATACTTAAAAATTAATGTCCTTCATTTACAAATGAGAAAGTACAAAGCCATTCCAAATGTACACTGTTGCCTAAAAGGATATCCATGAAACAGATTATTGGCCCATTAATTCAAAATGCAAATTTTGTTCCGAATCTGTAAACTAAAGCCACTAGGATGGATGAACAACGCTTCTTTCATCACTTTATGCAAAGACTTGGGACCCGGAGGCAAGACCGTGGAGACTGACAGCAGGAAGATGGGTCACACCCACCACATTCAGAGAAAACAAACTCCTCTTCCAAGACCGAACGGAGAAAAAGCCAAAGCCACAGAGAACTGGCCTCCTATGTACCTGAGCTCCAGGGTCCCCATAAAGCACAACGTGGACAAGCCCTGGTGGCTCAGTGGCCTCCATGAGGAGCACACCCATAGGGACCAATGCAGTTTGTGAGCCGCCTCTTCCAACACGAGGAAGCTGTACTCAGGCCCAGCAAACACTTCTTGGGAGCAATCAGCTCACTGCGGCTACTGAACATTAACAGAGGTTCATGGGGTAGTTTTAGCTGCCACTGGTTTTACGGTTCAAAACAGCACCAGGAAGAGAACGCCATCTTCCACCTGAGGGGCATTACAGATTAGATGTGGGACATCAGGGTTCTCACCTCTAGAAAGCTGCCGGACCCCAGCCCTGTTTACCAGTGCCCCTCCCAATAGCAATAACCCCAAAATTATTATAGCTGAGGGCTCAGACTAGGTAGTAACCCACTTTTAGAAGCTCTTCAGCAGGCAAGCCAGGAGAAATACATTCCTGTACCTGCTTCTGAACAGAGAATTCTTGTTTCTTACAAAGCTCTCTGTACGGAGAACAAGCTGTGCACACGCACACCCTTTCCTCCGCAGACCTCTGCAAAGTCTGACTGCAATGAGCCCGAGAGGAATGAACCAGAAAGGCCACACAGGCTCAGTGCCTGGTCCTGATGCCGCCGAGACACGGCACTGGCACCTGCTCGGCTCTCTGTCTCCCTTTCGTTTTTCCCTCCTGTCCTTTTTCTTCCGGGTTCCGTCAGGAGTATGTGTGGACAATGCTTTATCTCGCTGGTGGCCCTCAGAAATGAAGACGGCTGAAGACAAAACGCCATGTGACACAGCAGCTCCGAAAGGACACTGCCCCATATGTTTCCACGCGTGGCCCCAGGCTGCGCACGGTGTGGTGACATGATCACACTGTGCAGCTCGGAAGCGCACGCAACTTTGAGCCGCCCTCCACACACCTCCCCCGACCGACTGCCTCTTTAATGTTACCCCGATCTAGCCCTAACCGGTTTGGCTCAGTGGATAGAGTGTCGGCCTATGAACTGAAGGGTCCCAGGTTCGATTTCGGTCAAGGGCATGTACCTTGGTTGGGGCACATCCCCAGTAGGGGGTGTACAGGAGGCAGCTGA
This sequence comes from Eptesicus fuscus, assembly GCF_027574615.1. Lineage (NCBI taxonomy): Eukaryota > Metazoa > Chordata > Mammalia > Chiroptera > Vespertilionidae > Eptesicus > Eptesicus fuscus. Next base: position 5,908,755 of record NC_072496.1, on the reverse strand, counting down.
TCGATGTTTCTCTCTCATCAATGTTTCTAACTCTCTATCCCTCTCCCTTCCTCTCTGTAAAAAATCAGTAAAATATATATTAAAAAAAATAAAATAAATAAAGTTACCCCGATCTAGTCTCCCAGCCTCTTCAGGAACAAGCAGCCTGTCTAAAGCGGCCGAACAGCGGTTCTCACAGTCAGCGCTCCCTCCCTATTACTCTCCACGAGGCAGCACATATGGAAGCGCTTACATGGGACCACTGAGTTCTAACCTTCAATGTAACATTATCAAGGAGACCATCTTCTCAATTAATAAGCAATACATTTGAAGACCTACTTCCTAGACTGTCCTTGGGAACAATTTTGTCCACTTAGAGCAAATAAAAAACTTCCCTCTAGTGAAATAGGGAAGTGAATGATTTTTAAAATTTTTATGTCTTGTAGGATGTTCTAGTCAGTTTCTGTATTTACATTAAAATTTTTGAGAATAATGACCTAAAAAACTAACACCAGAAACAAATTTAAATAAATTCCAAAGTTGGGGCAGAATTTCTTGCTTGCTCCTTTAACATTTTTCGAAATCACCCTGCACATTAGCTGTCACACACTCAAGGCCGGAAGTAAATACTATTCAGAAAGCAGAAAACCAGTGGCTAAACAGACCTTGTTCAGGCCCCAGTCCCCTCCAGGAGCCGCCCTCCCTCTCACCACCTTCCCAGCCAAGCTCCCACCACTGTCGGGAGGGATCCGCTGCCCCTTCTGCCAGGCCACAACCCGGCAGCTACTGAATATGGACCAATGGCTCTACCTTCTTCCTCCTCCTCGTCATCGCTGGATTCACTGACATGCACGCTGACAGCAGTGTTCGGCGAGTCTGTCCATTCAAAATACACCCCAAACCCAATGTCATAGCTGTCTGTAGCAAATTCCCAAAAGAGATACGATCCTTCTTCGTGGGTGGGTACGCGGACAGTGACCACCTCTCCTCGGCCCACCGTGATGACGGAATCCGCGTCCTGCCGGATCTTCTCTTTAAAGTCTTTGATCTGGGGTCGCGTCCACATGGATGGAGCCGCTATCACTGGAAGAGAGTCTGAAGACAACAGAAATTACAACAGCTACAGAGGAGCTTCACCTGCAGCGCCCAGCCGCACGCAGGCACCAAGGGCAACGGTCTACCTGGACGGAGGTCCCCAAGTTACTTCACTGCACAACGTCACAGGTACTCAGAGGTCATCACCACTTCAAGTAAGACATGTGGCCCATAATCTTACACGCCATTTCCCCCCAACACGCTAATTACATATGGGGATTTAGCAATAACTGTGGGAACTTCCTAGCTGGGCCTTGATCAGTTTTTAGCCTATCTATAACCAAGGAGAAAGATCTGGACTTAGAAAAGAAGGATCCGGACTCAGAAATAAATTCACTTTCGGATGTGGACTCTGAAAAAAGTCTTCATCTCTCAGTATCTCCAAGTCCTAGAAGTTATCCTCGAGGAACTCGGAGAAACAGAAACGCGGGCAGAAGTGGAACTGCCAGGGACTCAGTGAAGAGGAGTCAAGGCTGGCTGCTGAGCAGTCTCCAACGCACTGGACTACTCAACGGGTTTCCCAGAGTTCATCACAGAGCTTTCGATCGAGATTCATTTCAAAATACCGATACACTGTTATTAGGGGGAAAAGCGGGGGGTGTAAGCTACGGCATTTCAAAGTCTGTTCTGACACCGTTTTCCGTTACTTGTTCTAAAGGACAAGGAAGATCTCGGAAGCCGCCGTCCCTGATCACTGTCGCCGAGTGCTCCTCTCCCTCTTACTGAGCTGACGCTATTCCTGCTTCAGATGTCTCAGCTCTATGGTCCCTTCCCCAGGAAAGCTCTGGTGACCTCTCTGACTAGGCCACCCCCCATGTTACATGCGCTCAAACGATAACAAACCCCTCTCTCCATCACGGTGCTAAACAGCCACAATTTACATCCGTGTGTGCGGGTTGCCTCAGCCCTGCACTCCTGGCCCACAGGAAATCTTCAGCCAACTGCTGACTGAATGAACAAGTGGCCCATGAAAAGCCAGCAGACCTCGAAAATGCTCCATTATCTTCTGGCTAACAAGGTACTTCAGTCTCACAAAATATACTGTGGTATATGGGAGCCAGCCTCCTAGCTGGCCGCCGTCACCCCTGCCTCGGGGTGTTCACGCCCTTGTGAGGTCACCAACCGAAACGTACAGGTGGTACCCGTGGCCCAGAGAACGCACGGCCATGTGGGTGTCACTCCCAAAGCCAGGGCCTGAGAGACTGCCAGGCCAGCTCCGCGCACCTTCAGGTCACGGGCTCCGGAGGAAGCCACTGCCGCCGTGGTGCGGACGCTCAGCGGCTCCAGGAGAGGCTTCCCAGGCAGGACCTGAGACCTGGGCCCACGGCCAACCTGAACTTGCCCGTCGGCGAGGGAGCCCTTTGGGAAGCAGAGCCTCTAGCCCAGCCAAGCTTCACAGGACTACAGCCCCGGCCAACAGGCCAACTCCAGCCTCAGGAGGGACCAGGCCCACCGCACTCAGCTGACCCACACCAACTGCGTGAGATGAGACATGTTTATTAGGATTTTCAGCTGCTGAATTTGGGTGCCATTTGTCACACAGCATCAGATAATCAACATACAGAGTGAGTATAGATCTGATTTGCCCTCTACACTAAGGGTCTCCTAAGGGTCACCGGAAGCACAGATGCGGACTAAACAGTGAAAATGCATGCAACGCGTGCAAACATGTACTTGCTCTCAGGTGCCAGTGAGCCTGACCTCCCGACTTGCTTTTCATGGCGTCTGGCTGCGGTCATGTGGATGCAGTACCTTTTGGTCCATTCTCCAGGGCTTCTTCGGCAGCTTCGGGCTCAAGCTCTTTCTCGGAGCCGTCAGTGTGGGTTTTGGCCTGTCCATTAACTGACATCATATCGCTTGGGACCGCTGCATTCATTTTCGAGGATGTCGGCGAAGGAGCCCCCGCTACTGCTACCTCCTGCTGCTTCTGTAATGCTGCCTGCAAGTCGAGAAAAAGTGAAGAGACACTGACCCGGAAGGCTAATAAAGGAGACACTTGCCCTGGAATGCAATCTGACCCGTGTTTTAACACTACCAAACATTCTGCTCCAAGAAGTTACTAATAAACTTCATCAGGTTTTGTCCTATCTATAGTGAATATGAATAGTACAATATAAACCAACAGTTAAAAGTGATTAAAAAAATCAACGTGAGTGAAAAACTGTAACTGAGCATCACATTTTTGTTATCTGAGGGTCACTAGAAAAACTAACGAGGAAAAATTAAAGTAGGCAGAAATAATCAACCCAAAATAAAATTATTAAGGGCAAAAGCGAGGCACAGTAACATTTGTCCTTAAAATTGAGAGAAAATCTTGATAAAATTCAGATACATGAAATCAAATGCCCTCTGAGTCAAAATGGGAGAGTAAAAACATCTTAAACCCAAAGGACAATTATTTTGTGATATCCCCTTTCATGTTTTTTTCTTCTTCTTTTTTTTGTTAATCCTTACCCAAGGATAATTTTCCCCATTGATTCTTTTAGAGAGAATGGCACGGAGGTAGGGAGGAGGAAGGAGAGGGGAAGAGAGAGAAACATTGACGTGAGAGAGACACATCGATTGGTTGCCTCTTGCACGCACCCTGACCAGGGCCAGGTTGAACCCACAACCCAGGTACGTGCCATTGACGGGGGATTGAACCCAAGACCCTTCACTGTGCGAGCCGACGCTCCAATCACTGAGGCAAATTGGCCAGGGCAGGGCATTCTTTCCTTATATCAAGATGATAGATACTAATACCACTAGAAATATCAAAAGTATACAAATCATACATGTACAGCTTGATCGTTTTTAATAAATCCAACATACCCATGTAACTAACACCCAGATCAAGACATTATCTGCATCTCAGAACTGCCCCTGGTGCCCTTTCCACCCACCCCCAAGGGTAACAACTATTCTGATTCATGACACTATAGTCTTCTTCTTCTTCTTTTTTTAAAATGTATTTTATTGATTCTTTACAGAGAGGAAGGGAGAGGAATAGAGAGCTAGAAACATCGATGAGAGAGAAACATCGATCAGCTGCCTCCTGCACACCCCCCTACTGGGGATGTGCCCGCAACCAAGGTACATGCCCTTGACCGGAATCGAACTCGGGACCTTTCAGTCCGCAGGCCGACGCTCTATCCACTGAGCCACACCGGTTTCGGCCACTATAGTCTTCTTTGTCTATTATTGAACTTCATATAAATGGAATTGTGTAATATATGCTCTTTGTGTCTGACTTCTTTCACTCAACATTTCCCTGGTGGTCAGCGCACATCATAGTGAGTGATCGAACTCCCAGTCTCCCGGTCGAACTCCCGAGGGGACACTTTGCATATTAGCCTTTTATATATAAAGATAGATAGCCTGTGATTATTGACATGTATAATCTCTCTTCTGTACTTCTGGAAGTCTTTAAAAGCACAGAAAGGTACAGGAACAAATTAGCAAACACCTATGTAACCACATCCCCAAATTAACAAGATGTTCATTTGCATTTTGTCATTTTGCTCAATATTTATATAAAAGTTAATTACTTTACGGGGCTCAAGTTCCTTTTGTTCCTTCTGCAGTCCCTTTCCTTCTCTCTTCCCAGAGACGACCAATCAATTTGATAGCTCAGGGTTGAGCACGGCAATCTAAACTGTGGCTTTCCATTAGGTTTCAAAGATTCCTGCTTTTGCCCCACTTGACTGACTTGGTTCTCATTAAGGGACACAATGAACAGGACAGTGTGTGGGAGCTATCTTAACAGAAAACCATCTCAATGTCCATCAAAGCAGCAGGAGAAAGGGAGTGATGTGCTCATTAGAAATAGGCTTTAGAGGACAGAAAAGAAATCCCTCAAAAATACCACTCATTTTCCTGAATAAACTCTGGGTTGACACCTTTTTCCTCTTCTCGTGGATCACATGGGTCTGCATGCTTTTTAACACTAACGCTGAAGACTCGGGGGGAAGGTATTTTAGGTTAGAATATTAAATTTCAAGGAATTTAAAGAGCTTGGCAAAACAAAGATTACTTCATCTAACAAGAATTTCTTCACTCAGATTTGACAGGTGGTAACGGCTTTATAAGTGAAAATTACTTGAGTAAGTACAACTTAGCTAGATTGAGTGTAAAGAGGCATTTCATGCCACTGCAAGATGACTAAGAGAATGTACAGTTACCTTCCAACTGCACAAAAACTTGCACAGAGCAGCTATCTCCTCACTTTATCCCTCTGACTGTCCTGTGAGGTGAACAGGACAGGTGCCAGGATTTCATACCCTTTCTCACTGACTGGGAGAACGGCAGAAAAATCAGAGCAGTAGTTAACCTGAGATCGAACAACATGATGACAAAGCCAGGACAGAGTCCAAGTGTCATCTGACCTGGTCCCATGTTCTAGCCCCTAAACCACCAGTTCACATGTGGAAGCAAACTGTTTGGGGGTGCGAAGTGGGTGGCGGACTAGCAATGTGTTGTCGGGGAGCAGTGTCTCGCTACTGTACTTACACAAAAGTCAAGATGGACCAGCCAATAGCCTTAAGGGCCGGGGTCCTCCCCCTGGAAGCTGCCCAGGCCTATGACAGCACACTGCCCGAAGGACATCCTTGAACTAATGCTAGTTACCAAGTCCTCCTGGTTCCAGGACCACTACTGGAATCTACGTAGACTCACCGGAATGACACTCAGTGCACACAACTCCCAAACACACCTCGGACGATATAACAGCGGCCACACTACCTGTTGCTTGAAGATTATATTTTCTTTCATAATTGCCAATGCAACATTAAAGTCTCCCTTAATAAAGGTCACCTAAAAGTTACTTTATATCTGAGGCTAATGCAAAATTCATTAGCGACTGTTGAAAAAGAACGTGGGTCCCAATGAAACTAGACACCCCCCGAGGCTGCGGGCTGAGCTGTCGCCCATACCTGCTGCTGGGCGAGCTGGACTTGATACAGCTGCTGCATGTACTGCTGATAGTGCTGCTCCTGCAGCTGGCGGATGAGGATCTGCTGCTGCTCGTAGTTCCCCGGGTACTGCTGGGCGGCGTACTGCTGGAACTGCACGGCGGTCTGCGAGTTTAAAGCTGCCATTATCTGCTGCCTAAAAACAGTAAAAAATACACGCCGGTCTGGCTACAGGAGATCGGTCATGACAAAATAAAATGCCCTTGTTACTTATTTTTATAATTTACACCTCTTAAAAATGACTCAGCTAGTAATGTGTACCAATCAGCATGTGTCCCAGGCCCAGAAGCAATTTAAGAAAATAAGCATGATCTCTAATTTTTTACTTAGGTTTCCAAGGAAAATCTGGGATGGAGAGAGAGAATAATAATAAACACATCATCATCACCAGCACATCTGTTAACGGTTATATGCCCTTACTATGTACCAGGCAGTGTTCAAGGCCCTTCCCTGGACTGACCCAGCAGGTCTCACCACTGCCTTTGGGGGTAGGGTTTCACAGAAGAGGAAATGGAGGCGTCAGTAACTTGCCCGAGATTACCCTGCTGGTAGGTGCCAGAGCCAGCGCTGAAGACGAGGCAGACTGGCTCCAGCCTACGCTCCAGTCCTTCCTCCTGAACCCAGAGCTCCCTCCAGAGCAGCAGCTTCTGAGACAGCTGCTCTCCCAGCCCTTACTAGGAACGGTTTCAGCTCCCAGCCCTGTACTGGAGGACACTCGGCAGAGGCTAACACAACCACAGTCCCCGTCCCGGGAATGTGAAACTGGGTCTCTCAGATTCCAGCCAGTCTCTATCAGATGCATGAAAACAAAAACCACCGAAATCCAGGCTGGACTAGATTTGTGCCAAGGCAGACAGCGACGATTTGCAGAGAACAGGAAGGCTGGGAAAGAGACATCAGAGACGAGAGATCATGCGGACTCAGGGACAGGGAGCAACAGGGAGCAAGCGAGCAACCTCAGCTCCTCAGTCCCTGGGCTCTGGGAGTGAATCCCAAACCCTTTCAATACTCTTCACTCCTTTTGCAGCCAAATGCCGCTTACGATGCGGCCCTCTCTGGCAACACATCACTGGCATAAATGCTCAGTAGCTAGCGTTGGTCCAGCTCCCAGCCGCCCAAGTGAGAATGATCCTAGGCACACACTGGCCAACGGTCAGGCCACAGCAGCGAGACCGTCCGTTTCTCTCCCTTACACAGGAGCGCACAGCCAGCTTACTTCTGCTGCTCCAGCCGAAGCCTCTCTTCCTCCAGCCGCCTCCTCTCTTCTTCCTCCCTCCTGAGCCTCTCTTCTTCTTCTTTCCGGCGTTTCTCTTCCTCCTTCTGCAGACGTTCTCTTTCCTCCTCTTCACGCCGCCGGCGCGCCTCCTCCTCCTTCCTACCAAGTGCAGGAGACAGGGAATGAGTCCTATACAAAAAACCCTGTTTAAAGCACCCTCAGACTTCAGTTCACTGTGAACATGGACAGAAACTTTCCAGAAAACCACACAATACCAAAATCTGAAATGCATACCCTTAACATATAGAATCAATCACACAATATACACGATCTCGGCGAGAATAATTACTGCTGCACAGCAATAGGAAAAGGCATCCATCATTAAGATGCTTCACAGCCGATAACCATGATACGAAGTACGAATATTCTAGACACAAGGGAGAGAGCCGCAAAGGGTGTGTCAGACCAGAGGGTCGGGAGGAGAGGGTGGCTGAGTTTACGGGGCGTGCTCAGAAATTCAGTGTAATGACACAGAAGGAATGCTGCCCGGTGGAGAGGCGGTTCCCTTACAGGTACAGCCAGCCAGGCAGCAAGCCCCAAACTCAGGAATGTCTCTCACACGAGGAAGTCTGCCAGCTGCCATCACTGTGGAGCCAGAGGCAGCCAGACACCTGAGCTAGAACACTGCACAAAGCAAAGGCACCAAGTGTTCCGTGCACCCAACCTCACCTCTTCTTCTCCTGCTCTTCCTTCTCTATTCTGTGGGAGGTGACGTATGTGGAGAAGAGATGGCAGCACCTGTTCAGGAGCTTGACAAACTCGACCATGGCATCCTCTTTAGACAGGTTTCCCAGCGCCGCCCATTCTCTCCTGGAAGGAATAACGGGAAAAGTCACCTCCTCTTCTTGAGAGGATGAGAATTCCATTTAATGGAAACCTAAACATGAACAATTCTCAATCATAACGAAAACAAAGAATAATTCTATTATACACAAAAGGTGCAAAACTTCCAGTTTCAACAAGCAGGTACTGATTTACTACATTACAATCCAAACTTACTTTTTAAACTACAACTTAACTGCATTGCTGATCATTTCTGTACTAGCAAAAGCGTATCTGAGTTTTACTTATATTTTAGCCTTAATTGAATAGTCAATGTATTCCTTTTTGTCACAGCTCTCTATATGTTCCAAAATAAGGAAATCAATTACTACATATTTTAAATGGCAGCTTTTATCATTATTAGGAAGAATCAAATGAAGCTGTACTTGTCTTATGTTCATAATCAGATGAGTAAGCTTCTTCCACAATATTTAGCCATAAACACCTCCAAGCCAAAAAGAGATAAACATCTGAAGACTCCAGAAGCTGCAAGCAAAAATGTTTGTTTCAGTTCTAAGCTAATGAACCAGCTATTTACATCTTAACCAATTTACTTGGTACCGTTTTCAACACTATTCTCATTAAATTAATTATACAACAAAACACTGTTACCTCCTGTCATTCCCCAACACATCAAAGAATCCAACCTCAGGACAAGTGTCTGGATTATATGGGCCCAAAAGAACCTGCTTATGCAGTGCCACAAGCTTCAGTTTTTCTTCATAAGTTGGATGAAATGCTTTGCCATCTTTTTCTGTAAGAAAAAAAAGAAAACCCAAAAAGAAAATAATTAGCACTGGAAAAACACATAATTTTCAGCTGTATGCTGAAGTTTTGCTATAGGTATGTCCAAACTGCCTATGATAGACAGAAACACTATTATAGTGAGACATTTTTCAAATACTAAATTTTAATAACCTTTATGCAGAATTAAAAAAAAAAATGAAGCCAAGTACCAATATTTATGTTAAAACTACTCCAGAGAAACCAGTCTGTTAAGCTACAGTCAGGCACACAGGTATAAGTGTACCACTGACATCTTTTATACATATTAAACATGTTCAACAATCATTCTTTAAAAGGTTTAAAAAAATAATTTTGTATCAATCATTTTCAATATGATCATACATATACATTGAAAGGCTATATTCAACTGTTTCCAGCCCACTGATGCAGTATGACGTGGTAGGAGGGGTTTTGGAATCAGACAGCCTCAGTTTAAATCTCGTCTCAGACACTTCTTAGGTGTAGGACGCTTAACCGCTCTGACTCATCAATAAAGTAAGGGGTCCAATGCGACCTCAGAGGTCATAGATATTATTATTAAGAATAATAACTAGCCCTGGCCGGGTAGCTCAGTCGGTTAGAGCATTGTCCTGATACACCAAGAGTAATAACTATTTGATCCTCTTCCTTCCTTCATAAACCTGACCTTCGTAATTGCTTTGGTTCCACTTGGTAAAAAGGTCACATGCGTTAATAATATGCTAAATTTCAGTAGTCAGTTCATAACGAGACAGGCCAGTAAACTAGGTCAGTGGAATAGGGAAACTGAGACAGATAGCTGAGCAAATTGGCAGAGCAATTTACAGCCAGATACAGAAGGCCACCTCCCCAGAGCCTCAGTTGTATTTCACCTCCAGGACGGGAAGAAAAGCAGCAAAACCCGGCGGGCAATGCCAGGACCAGCTGCAATACCCAAGGACCCCTAGCACTGACCAATCAGAGGAGACCATGACCCGGAAAGAGCATGCCTAGAAAACTGATGAATATTCTGCTGTCCAGGAACAGGAAGACTTTAGGACATGTGGTAGGCATAATAATAGCCCTCCCCATCCCCCCACCCCCAGATGTCTACACCCTAATCCCACATCTGTGGATATGTTCGATTATATGAAAAAGGGGAATTAAGGTTGCAACTGCCTGACCCTGGACTTTCCCGCCTTGGCCCAATGTAATCACAAGGGTCCTTATCAATGGAAGGAGAGAAAGAAGGGCCTGAGGGAGACCTGAAGCTGTTACCCAGCTTGCGTCCCTCAAAGAGGGAAGGGGGGGCCATGGAGCCAGAGCATGCAGGCGGCCTCTAGAGGCCAGAGGAGGCCAGGCAGCAGCTGCTTCCCCAGCGCCTCCAGGAGCACAGCTCTGCGACCACTCCCTTTCTTGTAACCAGTGAGACCTATTTTGAACTTCTGACCCCCAAAACTCTAAGTCAGGAGGTGTTGTTTTAAGACATGAATTTTCTGGTAATTTGTTACAGGAGCAATAGGAAATCAATACAATACACAAAACACATTTTCCCAAGCAATTAAAAATAGAAATGGCTTCTAGATCATGTTCTTATTAAATTCATAAGTACTTGACTTTACAGTTCTAATAAGACAGCATAAATAACTTGATAGCAGCTTTATAATCATTGTTACCAAGCCCTAAGGTCTGAAAGATTAAAATTAAGTCCCTTCCACCTGAAATTAATCATACACAAGGTTATTAGTCACACACCTCAATTGCTAGAGTACATTTACGAGAAATCATATTTTCCCTTCTGTCTGGAGGTAAAGGTAGAGGATGCAACAAATTATTTCAATGTCCTGTCTAGCTTTTACTTGATGAAATGAAAGCCATAAAATATATGGGTTGGGAAGGATATTAAAGACAGGTGACTGAATTGCACAACCAAAGCTCAAATCTGCCCTACATATCTACCTTGGCCTCCAGTAATTTGTTACTATATATACAGTATAAAAATGATGTAAATTGTAACATCAATAACCTAAAATGCGAGGGAGAAATAAAAGTGTAGAGTTTCTGTATGCTGTGGAAGTTATGTGCTTAAACTAGAACTATAAACCATTTTATATAAGCCTCATGGTAACCACAAAGAAAAAACCTGTGGTAGATACACAAAAGCAATCAAAGCATATCCACCTAGTAATTACTAACCCGTGCTTGAACACTTCCTTGTGGTAGTAATTCACTGTCCCAAAGCAGTCTATTCCATCACTGGATAGCTGTGATTTTCACTTCTTTTTTAATTTAATTTAATTTTATTGATTTTTTACAGAGAGGAAGGGAGAGGGATAGAGAATTAGAAACATCGATGAGAGAGAAACATCGATCAGCTGCCTCCTGCACACCCCCATACTGGGGATGTGCCTGCAACCAAGGTACATGCCCTTGACCGGAATCGAACCTGGGACCTTTCAGTCCGTAGGCCGATGCTCTATCCACTGAGCCAAACCGGTTTCGGCGATTTTCACTTCTTTATTCCGAGTTGACCTCTTTCTAGTCTTCAGCATTAAATAAAACCCATCTAACAGACCAGACCTCAGAAAAGCCACAAAAGCCCTGGCCATGTGGCTCAGCTGGTTGGACCCTTGTCTGGTACACCGAAAGGTTGTGGGTTCAATTCTCGGTCAGGGCATATACCTAGGTTGTGGGTTCCGCAGTCAATGGCTAAACAGCAGCTCTTACTAGTATGATAACGAGGGCAGGGAATTCCCACGCCGTACAAGTTGCTCTCTTCTGAATGAGCAGAAGAGAACGCTAAAGGATGCGGCTGCAAAGTGCAAGCAGCATCCAGGGATGGCCTCATCTGTGCCGAGGACAGCAAGACCATCTCCCCTTCCCTCATCCCAGACACCGTGTTTCTACCACAGCAGCTTACAATCAAATTTGTTTTCTTGCCTCGCCCTTATCACACTTTTGCCTCACAGAGAATATACTACTTTTAGAAATATTAAAACCACACCTCACCCTGGCTGGTGTGGCTCAGTTGGCTGAGCATTGTCCCATGCACTGAGAGGTCACGGGTTCCATTCCCGGTCAGGGCACATGCCCAGGTTGTGGGCTTCATCCCCAGTGCAGCGATCAATGTTTTTTTTTCTCTCTCCCTTCCCCTCGAATATCAATAAAAACGTATTTAAAAACAACAACAACCACATCTCTCCCATATTGAGCTAAGAAAAACCTGAATGATAATTCTTATACTACTTACAAGAAAGTACAATACAAGGCAATATTGCCAAGTCAATGAGTATAAACACTGGGAACTGCCTATCATGTACAAAGTGCTTATTAAAAGTTGACCCCCCCCCCCCCCCATTAAGTCAGCACACTCCATAATAAGTTTAAGTAATGTCTTTGGCCACGGAATACCAATTGCCAGGTACTATCTATGAGTTTATATATGTAATTTCTTGTAATTCTTACAACCCTTTGAGTAAAGGAAAACACAAAGTTTAAAAAACTGAGTGGCAGAACTAGGAAAGAGCACCTCAGGTAGTGACTCCAGACTCAACTTCCTGAATACTGAGCCAGAGTAGCTTGCATTTTAGTTAACCGATAAAAGTAAACATTATCTCCTTCTGGGTGTTGGTTACGAGTGTGTTCCCTTTGTGAAAATTCATCAAGCCATACACTTATGATTTGTGTATTTTTGCACAAATCCTCCGGCAGATGTTAAAATCATACATATATCCTATATAATAAAAGCCTAATATGCAAATTGTCAGCATGGGCAGGAGTTCCACTGACCAGGAGTTAGACACGCGCTGACCACCAGGGGGCGGCGCAGAACATGGAGGGTGCCGATGATGCAGCTGGCAGTGGGCGGCAGTGGAGGTGCTGCTGGCCCCGAAGAGAGCAGGATCGTGGTGGAATGGTGGAGCAGGTGAGCAGGTGGTGCCAGACAAGGCAGCCGGGGGGAAGGGCGGTCCTGGCCGGCAGCCAGCTAGGGACCCTACCCGTGCACGAATTTTGTGCACTGGGCAAAACACAGTTTACTCTTGGGTACTGTATAATTATCTATCAATTATTGTATTATTTTTCCATACAAACTGTAAACCTACTTTTGCTCACCCCTGTATATACACATATAAACATACCTTTGAATTCAGTTTTCAAAGGAAAATTTCAGTTCAGCTCAAATTTAATATGAACTAGCAAATTAAAAAAATCAGATGTTTAAGAGGCATCACTATTATTGGTGGCTATAATTTTCTTTCTTACAACTGTCTCTTAGGTCTATACATTCTCCTGTACTAGTACACACTTAGGTCTAAAGAGAAAGACAATAAGGAAAGAAGGAAAAAATAAACTCAAAACTTAATAAGACACTCAATGGTAACAATAAAAGTTGAAATGATCTAAGGTTGCCACTTAAGTGGCACATACTAATTATATATGTGACCAAATAATAAATTACAGCTGTACAGTATTTTGAAGCATTAATAAGGCCATTTATAAAATTTCTTATAGATGCTTATGTTTAAGGAAGACAAAAGGAAACGGAACCATTGCAGCATGACCACATGATTACCTTTCTGCTATCAGTAATATAACCCAGTGAAATCTACAGCAATGCTAGCAGAAATGCATGAACATTCCATAGTCAATTTAGAAAAGGAGTCCAAGACTGAAGTCCCTCCAAACTAAACTAGTTTCTTTACATATTATACCCTCAAAAATACTCCCCTCACACATACACACCCTAGATCTGTCTACTGAAAAGGCCCAGAAATAATGACCAATCCAGTAATGGGCACCCAGCTCCTAACACCCAGATTATGGCTCTGCAAATACCATTTCTCACTAAAAGGAACCAGGTCTCCCTGGAGAAATGGCTGATTCTCTGAGGCAGAATATGTGTAACATGGATCTGGGACATCTCATCATACCCCATAGTAAGGAAGCTATGGAAGACGAGTAGTCATCAGGTCAAAGGAACTTAGAAGCCAATTTGAAAAGGCTCTCACTTTCTAAAGATCCTATAATTTGAGCATCAATAATAAGAGCTAAAATAATAAAATCAAATATGTTTAAAAGCATGAGTACATAATGACATTAAAAAACTGTCACCTTTTGCTTGGCCGGCATAGCTCAGTGGTTGAGAGTTGACCTATGAAGCAGGAGGTCATGGTTTGATTCCCAGTCAGGGCACATGCCTGGGTTGTGGGCTCCATCCTCAGTTGGGGGCGTGCAGGAGGCAGCCGATCAATGACTCTCTCTCATCACTGATGTTTCTATCTCTCTCTCCCTCTCCCTTCCTCTCTGAAATCAATAAAAGTATACTAAAAAAAGAGTCACCTTTTGAGGTTATTAGGGACACTCATTATTTAGAAAATAAAGAGAAAGAAGCATTTCCTTTCCTTTCCTATTTGAACAGTACCCCAAACCAAAAAGTATATGAGGAAAAGTATTACAGTGAAGGAAAGACAATTAGAATATCAATATTTTTCAATCCCTAATGAATTAAAACACATCCATTTTCAATTTATACGAGTGAAAAACAATCATTAGGTTAGCTAAATGCAGGCTTCCCGAAAGGTCTACTATATATTAATAGGAATATACAATTAATACGAATATTTTTGATGGGCACATTTACCTCAGTCCTTTGGAGGGGATTCCCCGCCACTACAATCAGTATTTCAAACCTGACAGCAATGTTATGTAGGAATTCAGAGTAGATGCTTTTCTCACCCTTTACTTTTCCAGCTATCTGAAGTCAATCTCAAGCAAGTGATCATGTGTAGAAAAAAACAAAAACAACAACACACACACACAAAAACAAAAATGAAAAACAAAAAAGAAAAACAAAATGAATCTTTCCATCATCCCTTAATATTTTCAAGCAAATATATTAAAGAAGTTCTAGGGAGGGGGTTGGGGGGCTGAGTGAAAAAAGGTGAAGGGACAAAGACAAAGCATGGTGATGGCCAGAGGGAAAGGGGGAGGGGGGAGGTGGGAGAGGGTAAAGGGGGAGAGAAAGAGACTTGACTTTGGGCAATGGGAGCACTGCCCAGTGTGCAGATGTTTTGCTGAGTTGTACACTTGAAACCTGTATGGTTTTATTAACCAATGTCATCCCAAGAAATTCAATTAAAAAAAAAAAATAAAAAAAGAAGTGCCAAGATGTGATAAGGCACTAGGGTAGAAACTTTAAAATATTCACTTAGAGCACCACGAGAAACAGGGTTCCCCTTGCTGCTCACCCCCTGTTGAGGGAAGAATTGTCTTTGGAACTAATAATAACTGAGTGGCCTTGGGCAAGTTCCTCAGCTAAGAAACCAGGGTAACACCCTCACTGAAGGGCTAGTGCAGGATTAAAGAAAACTGTGTATAGACAGCTCTCAAAACAGCACCACACTTTCAGTGAACATCTGCTCAGCAACTGGCGGCAATTATTACTCTGGAATTTTAAATTAATGCCACCACCTACCAGCTTAATAGAATGAGGTAAATGAAGTGTTACAGACGGAAACACTCACCCCTAAGAACTCTGAAAACCAAAATACAACTCCCCAAGTTAACGCCATCCAAGAAGTATGAAGGCTACAATAAAGCCGACCGGTTTAGTACGAAACCAGCTAATCTTGCTAACCTAGAACCGGGCAACTTGGTTCCTCCGTGTAAAACCCTCACTGTGCCTCCTGTGGACTAAGGAAAAGGCTCTTTGCAATGGCATTCCAATCCGTCCACAGACCTGACAACTCACCTTTCCCGCTCTCTCCATCCCACCACTTCCTACTGGCCATTTCCCAGACACACAGGCCTTGCCCTCCGAATGACGCCTGCCTCCCCCCTCTGGAATGGCATTTGCTCCCTGGATCCTCCAGCGCACTGCAGTTGTCACTGGGTCTTTAACTTCTCCTTTGGCCTCTACATTCCTTAACAGCAAAAGGGAATGCACTATTCATTCATAGTGGTAACCTAATATAAACCTCTATCCATAAGAAGGGTTCCCCAAGGTCAGCAGCTGAGATGGGGAAATGCTAACTTAACTTTATCTGCACTTGCATCTATTATTTTACTTTTACCTCCAGAAGATTAAAAGGATAGGTAATTGACATAATGGTTCCGTCACTGGCCTGGGACCACTGCGACAGGGATGGAATGAGAAGCAGGGTTCCTGACTCCCAACCCAAGTTATTCTCAGTGGAAAAAGATATCCACGCTTTCAAGACTCATATTTCCCCCACAGAGGAAGATAAAGTGTAATGCTATTTTTAATCCTTGTGAGATACTAGTACACATCCACAAAATAGTGATCTATTAGAAGTCCTTGCAAGACTGATAAAAATGCCAAATATTGCACTGGAAAATTTCACATTAAAACCAAGGCAGCAACCCTTTACCCCACTTCCCATGATTCCTCTGACTGCTTTAGGACCCTCCCTTTCCCCTCCCCCAATTAGGCATCTCATACCCTAATGGCCTCTCCATTGCTAACTAGGTAATGCTTCAGGCAGAAAGGTAGTTTTGATTGCTAGCTGCTATTCTCCTTTTAGTAAGTATTGGGTACTGCTTTGAAAGCCTAACTTAGGCAGGGAGTGAACCATACCTATCAAGGTAGGCCTTTTCCTTTAAGGTGACTGATAACTAGGGCCTCAAATTATAGGTTCCCCTAGGAGTCCTACTACTCGGCAAAATAGTATTAGGTTTAGACCACTAAATCTTAAACCCGAGGCATCAAATCCAGCTCCCTATATATAAATGGGTGGAAACTGAGTCTAGAAAAGTTAATTGTCTAGGAATTTACACAGTAAGTGGAATCCAAGGCTTCCTGACTCCAAAGCAATGCTAAGTTTACCGCACATTGCACAGTGTTTTAATCTTTCAAGGATGATATCACTACCACTTTCAAATTAAGACAGGCTCAGTCAAGTGGCAAAAGCTAGGATTAGAAGTTGGTTCTTTTCTATTCTTACATACTTCCGCTACAATATACTTTAACCCAGTGGTCGGCAAACTCATTAGTCAACAGAGCCAAATATCAACAGTACAACGATTGAAATTTCTTTTGAGAGTCACGTTTTTTAAACGTAAACTTCTTCTAACGCTACTTCTTCAAAATAGACTCGCCCAGGCCGTGGTATTTTGTGGAAGAGCCACACTTTGCCGACCACTGCTTTAACCTTACTGAATCTGGAAAATTACGTTCTACGAATAAAAACTTAAGGTAAAATGTAGTTATTAATAACTGTAACGAAACCATCAGAATTTTATACATGTGAGAATGTATCATCACTACAGGAAACTCGACATTCAAGGGCCAAGAGATCCAAAATCCAAGGCTGGATTCATTGTGCAAATGATGATGAGTATTTCAAGGGTAAACTTCTTAACAAAGTGTGCAACGAGTGTCAACTGTTCTGGAAAATTTACAAGAGAGAGACTTTCATTAGTTTGCACAATTAAAACTGTTTCGAGAAGAAGCAAGTAACTTTTGCATGCATGCACCTCGCTGAGCTGCTCAACTTCAGCTAGAAGTTGAGTAAAACATGTGCACCAGAAGGTACCCCCTCTGGGGAGAGGGTTACAAGCACGCTGCTCTGGAATGTGTAGGGGACCTAGCAACCACTTTTCAAGTTTCATCTGCTGATGCCTCCCCTTGCCCAGGCGGCCCACGAGATGGAACTATCTCGAAGAAATCAAACTAACGGGCTTCTCATCCGTTTTTTTCCAACTGACAAGCTCATGTGACTGGTATTATCACCACCATTTGACTCAGTGAATCACCCAATTAAAAAAAAAAAACAAAAACCCCACACAAACCCACACACCACAATCTTGCTCGAAGACGAGACATTTTACAATTCTGCGAGAAGCACGGGGTGGGGTAGGGTGGGGTGGGGGTGGGGTCACTTTTAAACCTAACTCTGAGAATTCACTCTTGGCACATTGCTTGACGGGGTAAAATGTTAACCTTCTAGAAGTTCCTAGGACAGAGCGAGCATCCTCTCTCTTGGGAGTCTGACACGCCAGAGGGGGACGTGCTGGCTGATCGCTTCCTCCTCTCCGCCACATCGATAATGGCCACATCGATAATGCCAGGTGATCAAATCCTGCGGGAGCGTGTGGTCCCCCCGGCACGGCTGGAAAGGGTGTGCAGCACCCAATGGAAAAGGGTGCCGATCGGTGGGGTGTGACGTGCCACGCCACAGAGACAGAAAAAGAAATGCGACGGTAAAACAGAAAATAATAATAATAATAATAATAATAATAATAATTAAATTCCAGAACGGGATCCTCTGGGAGAGAGCGGGCTCAAGCTTCCATCCCAGCTCACGGAAACCCGAGAAGCGAAATCAGGGAAAATGCCCGGTCACCTCGGGCAGGCGGCACTCGGACGGCTACACCGAGGCTCCAGGCCGTCAGGGCTGTGACCCAGCGGCCCAGCGGGGAGTGACGAAGTTCGGGAGCCCCCAAGGACGGAGCCCTGCTCGGGTGGCCCGGCCCGGCCCGGCGCGGGGGAGACTGTCCAGCGCCGCCGAGGCCACCGCCGGGCCGCGCTCCCGAGGCGGGCGAGGCGGGCGGGGCGGCGGGCTCACCTTTGAAGAAGCGCAGCGCCAGGCCGTACAGCTCCTCCAGCCCGAAGCCCCAGCGCTGCTCCAGGCACCGCGCCTCCTCCGCCGCGCCCCCCGCCGCCGCCGCCCCGGGCTCCGGCTGCCTCCCCGCGGCGCTCGGGCCCCGGCCGGCCCCGGGAGGCGAGGGCGGCGGCAGCGGCGGCGGCAGCAGCGGGGCGCCCTCCGCGCCGGGCCGCTCCTCCGGGTCGGGGCTCAGCGTCAGGCCGTCCACCGACACCTCCAGGCGCTCTGCGCTCAGCACCGCCGCCATCTCCGGCTGCTGCGCCTCCTCGGCGGGGACAGGCGGCGGCCACGTATCGACTTCCTGCTGACCTCTCACCCCCACTTGCCGACACCGGAACTTCCGGTGCTGAGCCGGCTCCAGGGAAAGGGGCGGAGTCCTGGGGCCCCGCCCCTCAGACCCCGGCTGTCAGTGGCCTCCGCCACCACGCGCCACGCCCCCCCCCCCAGGCTCCCGAGGGTCCGGAACCCGGGTCCCGGGTGCCCAGCCCGCCCTCCCGGCCCGGTTCCTCCCGGAGGCGGGGCTGCGCCCTCCGTGGCGCCACCTGAATGGCGGTCCCGGTGTCTGGCGGGGCGGGGCGGGGGCGGGCACGCCTGCTGTCTGTGCGGGGAGGAGACTGTAGAACAGCTGATCAGTGCTTCTCTCTCATTGATGTGCCTATTTCTCCCTAAAAATCAATAAAACATATATTTTTTTTAAAAAATGTGTGTATTTGCAAGTAGTGCACTCCTGAATCCTGTCCGGAGGAGGGGATCGCAAGAAGGGGTCCCACTGGAACCAGGAGGATGCTCCCCAGGAAACTGGTCCTGGGGAAGCGCCCACAGACTCCACTGCCGCCGTGCACCCTACCCCAGGCATCCCCTCTGGTCCTCAAACACTCCCTGGAACTCCACCCTTGTCTCAGGCACCCCTCTCCCCC
Organism: Eptesicus fuscus; assembly: GCF_027574615.1. Taxonomy (NCBI): domain Eukaryota; kingdom Metazoa; phylum Chordata; class Mammalia; order Chiroptera; family Vespertilionidae; genus Eptesicus; species Eptesicus fuscus. Next base: position 5,889,347 of record NC_072496.1, on the reverse strand, counting down.
CCCACACTGCCTGCACCAGGTGGAGAGATGGCATCCGGGTCTCGCCTCGCCCGTTTCCGCAGGCGCCAGCTGCCCATGAGATGCTGGGCTGGAGTCGGGACACGTAATTCATCCCAAGGTCTCTGCTGGCCCTCGTGTCCCCTTTCCTCATATCCTCATGTCCTCCTTCCCATCACATCCTGGCGAAAGCAGGGACGGGAAATTCAGCTCCAGATCTTTCTCCTTCTGCCAGGCAACCGCTGTAACCACACAAGCTGGCTAGAGCCCTGATACAGAATTCTGCTCCGGGTCCTTCCTGGCCACGTACCCCAACCACCACTGTGCTCCTCACGGCGGGTTGGAGGAGGGAGGGAGAATTTGCCTGCAGGTCTCTCCTTGCCCACTGACTCATGACCCCCTCCAAAGGTGTGTGCAAAGGGGATAAATATTGGTCTCCAGTTCTCTCCTCACCCCTTAGCCAAACACCCGCTCTGCCCCCTCCCCCCCACCTACTGGTCTCAAGGCAGAATGGAAAATTTGCCCACGGGGCCGTGTTCCCTCTTACCATACCCGTATACTAAGGCAAATCATGAACCAAAGGTCATAATGATAGGGAATGATGCCTTGGTTTCATTAAAATAAAGGTCCTAATAGCAGGACGGTCTGTACCCAGGGTGCGCTGGGCACATGGCGGGAGGCATCGGTGGGGATAGGCTCCCATACGGGCTCCGTGCCCATCTGTCAGGGAGGGGCTGGGCAGGGGTCTCCTTGGCCTCTGCTAGTTGGATTAGATGTCCCTGCCTCTGCTGCCAACTCCTGCAGATTTAAGGGAGACCCACTTGGTTGTGCCTGCCTCTCCAGGTGCTGGCTGCCGCTCCCAGCAGGGCCTGGTTAGGTAGCTGCCTGTGGGGACAGCAGCGGCCTCTTGCTATCGGAGTTGCCTCTGGTGACGGTGCCCAGCCAGGAAGTCACGTCTGGCACTTTTGGTTTCTCTTCCTGGTGAAAGTAGACCTTTCTACCTGGGATACTTTTCCTTCAGCGATTCGGTCCTCCCACACGCTGTGATGGCTGCAGTGGCTGCTCAGCTTACAGCTTCAAGAGAGATGTCCCACCTGCCGTTTGTCAGCGGCATGCGCACTAGATGGCAGCAGACAAAAGCGTTTCCTAGTGACCTTCCCTGAGGTGCTCTTTGCAAGATGCCAGCAGAAAACGGGTATTTCTAGTTATGTCCACCACCGTGTGATTCCCAGTGTGCACACAAGATGGCAGCAAATAACACTTTCCCTGCCTTTAGGAAAACGTACTCTGTATTTACTTAAAAATTTTTTTAAAAATATATTTTATTGATTTTTTTTTTAGAGAGGAAGGGGGAGGGAGAGAGTTAGAAACATCGATGAGAGAGAAACATCAATCACCTGCCTCCTGCACACCCCCTACTGGGGATTGGGCCCCGCAACCTGGGCATACGTCTTTGACTGGAATCGAACCCGGGACCCTTCAGTCTGTAGACCGATGCTCTATCCACTGAGCCACACCGGCTAGGGCTTTCTCTTTTAAATAAAGCGAGTGATCATGAACGCTCTTGAAACCTAATTCTCATGGAATAAAATAGTGTGATTTCCCATTGGGGGACGAAGACACGGCGACCGTGTGTAAATGCTCAGTACCTTCTCCCATGAGAGTTCTTTGGGAGATGCAGGCGCAACCACGTCCGGTTACAGACACTACGCCTTCGATTTCCCTTCTAAATCGTCCCTATTCAAAATAGTGTGCTTTCCTTCTACTCCTTCGCTGTCAGACATAAACGTTGGACACACCCTTCTATCAGCAGTCAGGAGTATTTCAAAGCAGCTCTCCTCCGTAAGAGATGTGAAAGCAACAGTGTGACTCAACCAGCAAAAGAGGAGGTAGGCTTGGGATCTTATTTTCTGTCAGTGTCAGCCTCATCAGAGGACACGGGATAATCATGGGTCAGGATCGTGATGAGCCCTGGCTGGTGCGTCTCAGTTGGTTGAGCTTCGTCTCATGTACGAGGAGGTGGCAGGTTCCATTCCTGTCACCCATGCACATGCCCGGGTTGCGGGCTCGATCCCAGTGTGGGCTGCGCAGGAGGCAGCCGATCCATGATTCTCTCTCTTCATTGATGTTTCTCTCTCTCTCTCTCTCCCTTTAAAATCAACAGAAACAGCCCTAACCGGTTTGACTCAGTGGACAGAGCATCGGCCTGCGGACTGAAGGGTCCCAGGTCCGATTCCGGTCAAGGGCATGTACCTTGGTGGCGGGCACATCCCCAGTGCAGGAGGCAGCTGATCGATGTTTCTCTCTCATCAATGTTTCTAACTCTCTATCCCTCTCCCTTCCTCTCTGTAAAAAATCAACAAACTATTAAAAAAAAATCAACAGAAACATAGTTTAGAAAAGGGATTGTGATGAACCTTTGCCGTTCTCCCAAAGCTCAGGGTTTCTCCATTTCTTTTTCTTTTTTTTTTTTAAATATATTTTATTGATTTTTTACAGAGAGGAAGAGAGAGGGATAGAGAGCTAGAAACATCGATGAGAGAGAAACATTGATCAGCTGCCTCCTGCACATCCCCTACTGGGGATGTGTCCGCAACCAAGGTACATGCCCTTGACCGGAATCGAACCTGGGACCCTTGAGTCCACAGGCCAACGCTCTATCCACTGAGCCAAACCGGTTTTGGCGGTTTCTCCATTTCTTATATGGAATGCTAACTGTCGATCTTGTTTTTTTTTTTTTTTTTTACTACAAGAAACAGCCCTTTGAAGGAAAGGCAGTTCCAAAACGGATGGAAATCACTGAAGAACGGGGAGACGTGGATCAGCATTCACATGTTTATTAGTGCCAGCCCAACCGGAGTCATGAACTATAGATGCAGGTACGCACGAGACACTTCATGGGTGGGTAACATAACATCCTGTGGATGGCTATACACGTTAGAAAATAGTTTCTGGTTTTTCCTTGTTCTTTGGTTAAATGTGGTTCTCCCCCCCCGCGCCCCCCCTCCCCCCCCGAAAAGAAATCTTTCAATAACACTGATTTGCTGCTTTTCCCTTTGTCATGTGATTTCAAACACAAGGGTGACGAGGGCTCTGTCCAGTCCCGGTCAAGCGTCACTACAGAGTGAAACCTTTATGGTGAAGTTACAGTTGGCGTTTTGTTACCCCGAGCGAGTCCGGTTCTCGCCGACACCCACAGAACGACAGTTCTCTTCCCAGCCTTGCGAAAGCTGGGTGCACGCTCCTCGGTGCTCGAGTGGGGGCCTCGGGGAGTCACTTTCAAGGCACCCCAGCTGAAGCCCGAAGAGGAATCTTGATCAACACGAACGGACGTGTGGTGAAAGGATGCATAAATAGTTCTTCATAGAGACAGGACACAAAATTAAATAGATCAGAAACACAGACGCCACAAGTAACCCCCCCCCCCCCCCCCCCCACGGTCGTCAAAGTCACCTGTAAACATCAGCTCACACTGACACAGAAGCAGCTCTGGCCCCGCCCCTCCGCACAGAGGCCTGTATACAAAGGTGAGATGCCCCCCCCCGCCCCTCCCCACCCGCTCCCCACACAACCCCAACAATGATAGCAGCAACAAAAATGATACCAACAGCAGCGCCCCCCACCCCACGCCCACATAGAACATTTAACGTTTTGGTCAATTCAGAGAAGAATAAAAAAATCATTAAAAAAAATGCAAACCGCCACCCCCCCCCAAAAAAATCCATTTGAAACCTGACTTTTCCAAATGTCATTCTTTCTGTAGAAGACACGTGACTGCCTAAGCCCCACCCACCAGGTGAGGCCATGGGAGGGGCCAGGAAGCACTGAGGGGCAGAGCTGCTGTGACCAGGGGGGTACGTTTTTCACCCGGATGATGCCAGCCGCTCCTTCGCCCTCCCTCACGTGCCATCCCGCTTTCCCACACACCCCGCTGTCTTTTCCACGTGACACTGTCCTTGAGCGGGAAGCAGCTCAGGTAGCAGCAGCTTGGTAGGGACCCATTCGGCATCGGGCAGTTCAATTGGAACCAGGGGCTGGGGTTCAGGGTTTGAGCTCACAGGGGCCCCAGTGGGTTGAGCTCTGCTGAGGATAGCAAAGAAGGAGATGGATGACACTCAGGCCGGCCAAGTCCTGGTGCTTGACCTTGATCCCAGGCTGACAACCTCGGCCCAGATCTGCGGGAGGGCCGGGCACCCTCGCCAGGGTGGTCTTTGTAAAACAGCCCCGGGTTGGAAAGCAGGACTCTGGGTCTGGTTCGCCTTTCTGTTGTGTTAGGGTCTGGAGGACTTCAGTTACCCAAGTACTGAAAGCACGTATTGTGGGAACAACGTGCCGGGTCAGGGATTCCCACTATGTCATACACATGATGTGTGTGTGTATGTGGAACTCACACACACTCATACATATACATATACTTATATATATATATATTTATTTGTACAAAACTGGAACTGCACCAAACAGTACTTTGCAGGAATCAAAAATCAAGTCCACGCACAGAGTTCCACAACACACCGAAGAGAGGGGACAAACGGCTCTGCTGGGGCGAGGAGGGGCAGCTTAGCAACGGAGGAAATCAACCTCAGAGCCACGGAGGCACGCGCCTGGCCCTGTCCGCGCGGAATCCGCGTCCACGCTGTTGGGATCCGTGGAAAGGACGTGGCATCGAGGGCAGCCAGCTGTGTGCACCTGAGATTCCAGAAACTCATGGAAATGAAGAGAGGCAAGCATGGGTGCATCATGGCCACGAAGCAATCTTTTTCCTCTTTAAGAAAAAACACTTGAAGTCTATTTCAGAGTCACTTTCCTTATATTCAGTAATACGCTTTTTATTTTCTTTTCTGAATTGATATTTGACTTTTTGTATTAAAATGGGTTATTCAGTAAACAGGCAGCTTTCTCATCTGAGTGATAAGAACATTATTACCAGGAATCGCGCCCCCCCTACCTCCCGACAGACACCCTCCGAAGGCCTGTGGGCTGGTGTGTGCATTTGGTCACGGCCATTGACCAAGCTCACTCTACAGGTCCTGCTCAGGTGCACACCTATGGAAGGTCACGGCCATTGACCAAGCTCACTCTCCAGGTCCTGCTCAGGCTCACACCTGCAGAAGGTCATGGCCATTGACCAAGCTCACTCTACAGGCCCTTCTCGGGCTCACACCTGCAGAAGGTCATGGCCATTGACCAAGCTCACTCTACAGGTCCTGCTCAGGTATACACCTATGGAAGGTCATGGCCATTGACCAAGCTCACTCTCCAGGTCCTGCTCAGGTGTACACCTATGGAAGGTCACGGCCATTGACCAAGCTCACTCTACAGGTCCTGCTCAGGTGCACACCTATGGAAGGTCACGGCCATTGACCAAGCTCACTCTACAGGTCCTGCTCAGGTGTACACCTATGGAAGGTCATGGCCATTGACCAAGCTCACTCTACAGGTCCTGCTCAGGCTCACACCTGCAGAAGGTCATGGCCATTGACCAAGCTCACTTTACAGGCCCTGCTCAGGTTCACACCTATGGAAGGTCATGGCCATTGACCAAGCTCACTCTCCAGGTCCTGCTCAGGTGCACACCTGCAGAAGGTCATGGCCATTGACCAAGCTCACTCTACAGGTCCTGCTCAGGTGCACACCTGCAGAAGGTCATGGCCATTGACCAAGCTCACTCTACAGGTCCTTCTCAGGCTCACACCTGCAGAAGGTCATGGCCATTGACCAAGCTCACTCTACAGGTCCTTCTCAGGCTCACACCTGCAGAAGGTCACGGCCATTGACCAAGCTCACTCACTCTACGGGCCCTGCTTGGGCGCACACCTGCAGAAGGTCACGGCCATGTGCCAAGCTCACTCTACAGGTCCTGCGCGGGCGCACACCTGTGGAAGGTCACGGACTGCCGCTGCTGGTACTGCTGCCTGCGCCGCCGCCGCCTGTCGCACTGGCAGAGCAGCAGCGTCTTGAAGGTGGTGCGGAAGGTCTTGTTGCACAGGGCGTAGCACACGGGGTTCACGGTGCTGTTGATGTAGCACAGCCAGTAGCCCAGGTTCCAGTAGGTTTTGGGGATGCAGCTCTTGCAGAAGGTGCTCACCAGGACCATGATGTTGTAGGGGGTCCAGGTGATGATGAAGGCGAGCAGGATGGCGCTGAGGGTCTGGGCTGCCTTCTTCTCCTTGATGAGGGACATCCGCTTCCGCTTGGTGATCTGGCTCCGGGTCTTCAGAGCAAACCTCTTGGCCAGAGTGGCTTCCTTGAAGGACAGAGGTAGCGTGGCCGTGGTCCTCCCCACGGAGGAGTTGCCGTCGGAGGAGGAGGTCTTGGCCGGGTCCGCGGCCGACTCTAAGTGGATGGGCAGCTTGGAGAAGCTCTTTGGAAAGCGGCCTCCATCGTCCATGCTTCTCTGGGCCTGCAGCTTGCTGGCCTTCCTCTCCGCGCCCGCCGTGCCCAGCTCGGGGTCGGGCACCCGCAGGCTGTCTGGGGACGGGGGCGCGGTGGAGTTGAGGAGGGTGCTGTGCCCCGGCAGCTTGAGCACGATGGAGTAGATGGCCCTGGTCTCCGAGCCGATGTCCTCCTCGTCGGAGGACGCCGAGTTCTCCAGGGAGGCCGCCGCGTCGTTGTGGTTCCAGCTGTCGCTGCTGCTGTGGTCCGGGTCCACGCGCCCGGCGCTGGGCTCCCAGGTCTTGGCGGGGACCCAGAAGTCGCAGCAGCCGCACCGCCTGCGGGCCGAGCGCGCCACGCTCTGCTGTTGCAGCTCGTAGCTGCTGCAGCTGCGGGAGCTGCCCGTGGTCGGCACGAAGTTTTCCGCCTCCGCGTCCGTCCCCGAGGCCTGCAGCCCGGCCAGCTCTTTGGTGCGCTTTTCCGTTTCCTTATAGATCCTCCAGTACAAGATGGTCATGATGGTGACGGGCATGTAGAAGGCGGCGATGGCCGTGCCGAAGGTGATGGTGGGCTCGCTGAGGAACTGGATGAAACACTCCCCCGGGGGCACGGTTCTCTTGCCCACGAAGTACTGCCAGAACAGGATGGCAGGCGCCCAGAGGACGAAGGAGATGACCCAGGCCAGGCCTATCATCATGCCGGCTCTTTTGGTTGTCCTTTTGGCTCGGTAGGTGAGCGGCCTGGTGATGGAGAAGTACCGGTCGAAGCTAATCACCAGCAGGTTCATGACGGAGGCGTTGCTGGCCACGTAGTCGATGGAAAGCCAGAGGTCACAGGCCAGGTTGCCCAGAGCCCAGCGGTTCATGATGATGTAGGTCGTAAACAGGTTCATGGAAATGACCCCGATGATCAGGTCGGCGCAGGCCAGGCTCAAGAGGAAGTAGTTGTTGACGGTCTTCAGCTGCTTGTTGACCTTGAACGCCACGATCACCAGGATATTGCCGATGATGGTCACCAGGGCCACCACCCCGGTGAGGACTGCAATCAAGACCACCTGCCAGACGGTGTGGCCTCCCAGAGGGTCGCTGAGGGTGCCATTGGCAGGAGAGGGACTCCCAGCTGCCTGAGAAACGTTGTAGCTGCCAGAATCGGTGGCCGTTCCCGGGGGCAGCCCTGCATCTGGGGATCCAGGGACCCAAAGAGAGCTGAGGTTTGGCAACAACGGCAACGTTGTATTGTTATTATGCAAGTTCATTGTGACTCTCGGACATAGTCTGGGGAGAAAAGAGAGAGAGAGAGAGAGAGAAGAGTTATCGTTTCACAAGGAACACGTAACTTCCTAAAAATCAGGAGTTCTAGGTGAGACCCAAAAGAAATAATGATGAACCCAGGTCAAAAGCCTTCTGTTTAAGGTGCTTTTTTCTGAGAAGAGAATATCATCGCCGTGCTCAATGCTCTTTTTCTTATCCTGACTCACAGCCTATGTGCCCTGGAGTTAGTATGTGTTGAGTCAAGAGAGTTCGTATTCTACTAGTGCCCTGGTGCACGGATTCGTGCACATCGGAAGGAAATTAATTAGAAGTTGGCCGGCCGGGTGGGACTGGGCAAGACGGACTGACACGCCCTGGAGCCAACCTCCAGCCGTTCCTCCCCGGCCGGCAGCACCTGGGGCGGCCACACGGCTTGAAGGTCGTCTGCAGAGTGAGCGGGGTCCCTCCGGCAGGTGGGGTCCCTGGGCCTGGCCTGCAGGGATCGGGCTGAAACTGGCTCTCCGACATCCCCCAAGGAGTCCCAGATTGTGAGAGGGCGGTTCTCGGGTGATGCATCCTGGAATCGGGCTCCCTCCTCTCTAGTTCCGGGATGCATCGCTGGAGAATTGCCACTGCCAGGACACCAGAGCTCGGGCAGCTCCTGCGTTGAGTGTCTGCCCCCTGGTGGTCAGTGCGTGGTCGGACAGTTGCTTAGCCTTTTATATATATATATAAATATATATATAGATAGATAGATATATAGATAGATAGGCACTGAGTTGACATATTGGTGCAGACACCTAAGAGAAGACATACCTTTTTTTTTTAAAAAAAAATCTTTTTATTGATTTCAGAGAGGAAGGGAGAGGAGAGAGATAGAAACATCGATCAGCTGCCTCCTGCACACTCCCCACTGAGGATGTGCCCACAACCAAGGTATGTGCCCTTGACCGGAATCGAATCTGGGACCCTTCAGTCTGCAGGCCCGACGCTCTATCCACTGAGCCAAACCGGTTAGGGCAACAGGTTGGTTTACTGATTTCAACTGCGAGCATATATTTTTTTTCTAGACCATTATCCCTACATTGCATTTAAGATCCCATACAGAAATGATCCTCTAAGATTCAAAATGTAAGTCAGGAGGCCAAAATTGGGCCAATACAAGAATAATAATAAAAAAAAAGCCCTAACCGGTTTGGCTCAGTGGATAGAGCGTCGGCCTGCGGACTCAAGGGTCCCAGGTTCGATTCAGGTCAAGGGCATGTACCTTGGTTGCGGGCACATCCCTAGTAGGAGGTGTGCAGAAGGCAACTGATCGATGTTTCTAACTCTCTATCCCTCTTTCTTCCTCTCTGTAAAAAAATCAATAAAAAAAAAAATAAAATAAATGTACAAGTCTTTAAAAAAAAAGAATAAAAAAAAAAAAGAAGAAGAAACAAAATTGAAAGGCCGGAGCAGAACGCATTCCACCGAATAACAGTAAATAAAATTGTTTCATAACATTTCTGTGTAAGACATGCACACACACAGCCCGGGCAGGTGCGGCTCGGCGGGCTGGGAGTCGCCCTGTGCACCGGAAGGCTGCCAGTTCGATTCCCAGTCAGGGTGCACGTCCAGGTGGCAGGCTTGATCCCCGGCGAGTGGGTGTTCAGGAGGCAGCTGATGGAAGTCTCACTCTCACATCAGTGTTTCTCTCTCTTTAAAAAAATCAATTAAAAAGAATACACACGCGTATGCAGTCATGATGTAACATGTGTCTTGTGCTGTGGGTCAGGGGCCACAATGTTCAGAAGCCCCTGCAGCCGAGAGTTTGACCCCTTTTATTCATATTTAAAAGGAGACAGTGAAGCAGAAAATGTGTAAAAGTCATCTGAGAGGACTACGGTCGGGGAAAAGTGAAAAATGGTGATGAGGAATCTGCTCCCATTTCCCTAGCGATCGAACAGACTTTTCAGGGATTATCAATCTATAGATACCTTTTTAAATTGAAAAATGTGTGTAAAGCCCTGGCTGGTGTGGCTCAGTGGATAGAGCGATGGCCTGGGGACTGAAGGGTCCCGGGTTCAATTCCGGTCAAGGGCATGTACCTTGGTTGTGGGCACATCCCCAGCAGGGGGTGTGCAGGAGGCAGCTGATCGATGTTTCTCCCTCATCAATGTTTCTAACTATCTCTCCTCTCCCTTCCTCTCTTGTAAAAAATCAATAAAATATATTAAAAAATAAAAATGTGTGTAAATACCCAACGTGAAAAATACATGGAAAAGAGCTCAGAGAAACCTAAGGGCCAATATAAACGTGGGGCCTTTTTTTTTCTGTGATGAATTCCAAGAAGATGAGCTCACTTCATTTCCTCTAAACCAGCCTGACCGTGCCTATCCTGGGAAAAAAAACCCCACAAAAAACACTGGGAGTTGTCAATTCGTAAACCTCCCAAACTAATTGAAAATGTGTAAGTCACTTTTTAATAGAAGTCTAAATGAATGCCACGCTACCTCTATTATTATTTTAGCCATGAGGAGCCAGGAGAAAAATGATCTTTGCAGTTTGCAACCACGCTTTAGTCTAAGAGCAATGGTTCGTGCTTCTTCCCTATTCGGAGCCCAGCATGTACAGTATCAAAGGGACTTGTTTGTTAAAAATTCTTTAAAAAAATATATTTTATTTATTTATTTTTTTTACAGAGAGGAAGGGAGAGGGATAGGGATAGAGAGTTAGAAACACTGATGAGAGAGAAACATCGATCAGCTGCCCCCTGCACACTCCCTACTGGGGATGTGCCCGCAACCAAGGTACACGCCCTTGACCAGAATCAAACCTGGGACCCTTGAGTCCGCAGGCCGACGCTCTATCCACTGAGCCAAACCGGTTAGGGCTAAAAATTCTTTATTGTTTAAAGTATTACATATGTCTGCTTTTCCCCCCATTGACCTCTCCCTAGTCATTCCCACCCCCCAGCACATGCCCTCACCCCCCTACAGTCTGTGTCCACGGGTTATGCTTATATGCATGCATACAAGTCCTTTGGTTGATCTCTCCCCCCCCTCCCCCTGCCTTCCCTCTGAGGTTGGACGGTCTGTTCGATGCTTCTATGTCTCTGGCTCTATTTTAGCTCATCAGTTTATGTTGTTCATTATAACCCACACATGACTGAGATCATGTGATATGTATCTTTCTCCGACTGGCTCATTTCCCTTAGCACCGTGGTCGGCAAACGGCGGCTCGCGAGCCACATGCGGCTCTTTGGCCCCTTTGGGTGTGGCTCTTCCACAAAATACCACGGCCTGGGCGAGTCTATTTTGAACAAGTGGCGTTAGAAGAAGTTTAAGTTTAAAAAATCTGGCTCTCCAAAGAAATGTCAATCGTTGTCCTGTTGATATTTGGCTCTGTTGATTAATGAGTTTGCCGACCACTGGCTTAGCATAATGCTCTCCAGGCCCATCCGTGCTGTTGCGAATGGTAAGAGCTAAAGGGACTTGTTTTTGGGTCTCTCTCTGAACTGCATGCTTTGCTAAGGGAAGTTCCAATTCATTACCACTATGAATAGCCAGCTAACGTTGAGTTACGTTGGTCAGAGCAAGACCAGAGCCCGCCACTAGGTGGCGGAGCAGACTTGGAGAACAGCCTAACCACGGGCAGGTGCCAAGGCCAAGGCCGCAGCGAGTCCCAAGGCGGCGATCGGGTTCTCGGCTTAGTTCAGCCGTGCCCGCCGTCCGTCCGGTCAGCAAACCCTCCGCAGGCTGACGTGTCCTCCGAGGGAGGAAGGTGCGTTCGGACTTGCACAGTCAGAATCCGACTTGTTCGCCCTGGCTGCTCGTGCCAGGCTGCCAGGAGGGAAGACGTGCCCTAATATGGTGCCGCTGATCATGTTGCGAGCAGAACATTCCAGGTCGCCGGCACCGGAACAGCATTCCCTTTACAAAGGAGAAGCTTGCTTTGAAAAGTGCCCTGCTGCCTCCTTTCACCGTGTCATTCCACTTGACCGCAAAGGGAAGGGTGCTGGGAACAGGGCCGCGGAAACAACCACGCCTTCCCTCAGACACACAGGCCACCGGGCCTCCTGGTTCCTCTGCATCCGCACCACGAAGAGTAAACCCTTTTGTCATTAGAACGTCTAGCGACGTGGCCAGACAAGTGAAAAAAACGCATGCAGAGCCGTTCTTTTTCGACAGCCAGGAGGCGCTCTGCCCCGGAGGCGCTCTGCCCCGGAGGGGAGGCGAGGGTCTGTGCCTCCGAACAGGCCCACCTGCTGCTGCCTCACGACGGAAGGTTTCACTGTCAGGTTTTCGACGCTCTGAAAGTCTAGAAGGCTGTGCTTTGTGATGGAGGATCACAAACGATTCACTGGAAGTGCTGTCACCTGATCTCACTTAATATGTGGACGCTAATGAACAAAACAAACGGGTGAGAGTTGGGGAAGCACAGGACTCGGTCGGAAGGTCTGTAAGGAGGATTCTCCGAAAGGTCGGGGGCCTCCGAGGGGACCTTGCCGAAGGCGGCAGCCCCTGGCCTTGACTTTTTCCAAACAAGTCCGATCCCCCGGGGGTGTTTTGCTGGAATCTCCATGTTTAGTCTTTAAAGACCTGACCTTGTGGGGTAAGCAGGTGCTTTCTCAAGGATGCTTACCCTGCTGGTTGTACCTAGAAATGAAGTTGAGCCGAAACCGGTTTGGCTCAGTGGATAGAGCGTCGGCCTGCGGACTGAAAGGTCCCAGGTTCGATTCCAGTCAAGGGCAGGTACCTTGGTTGCGGGCACATCCCCAGTAGGGGGTGTGCAGGAGGCAGCTGACTGATGTTTCTCTATCATCGATGTTTCTAACTCTCTATCCCTCTCTCTTCCTCTCTGTAAAAAATCAATAAAATATATTAAAAACAAAACAAAACAAACACAAAACAAAACAAAACAAAAGAAATGAAGTTGAGTTCAAGCTGTTGTTGCAATAAAAGGCCAACGGGGCAGGCAATCAGGGCTGTTTGCTACTAAAGCAAACGAGTCCCTTAGCCTTCTCTTTCACAGAAACGTATGTCAAAGTAATCTGTTCATCCGTCGCTCAGGGTCTGCTGGTCAGCCCCGACAATGAAAGAAACAGGTCCAGAGGCAGGGAAGCATGGCACAGACTGACTGATCGCAGAGGGAAGTGGGGAGGGGGAGAGAGATTAACCAAACAACTTATATGCACACTAGAAGCCCAGTGCATGAAATTCGTGCACTTGGGGGTGGGGTCCCTCAGCCCGGCCTGCGCCCTCTTGCAGTCCACAAGCCCTCAGGGGATGTCCAACTGACGGCTTAGGCCCGCTCCCTGCAGTCGGACATCCTTAGCGCTGCTCCAGAGGCAGGAGAGGCTCCCACCACCGTCGCTGCTCTTGCCAGCCGTGAGCCTGGCTTCTGGCTGAGCGGTGCTCCCCCTGTGGGAGTGCACTGACCACTAGGGGGCAGCTCCTGCATTGAGCGTCTGCCCCCCTGGTGGTCAGTGTGTGTCATAGTGACCGGTTGTTCTGATGTTTGGTCAATTTGCATATTAGCCTTTTATTATATAGGATGCGCATAACCCATGGACACAGGCAATAGGGTGGTGAAGGCCTGGGGCTGGGGGTGGGGGCGGGCTAGAAGGGGCCAATGGGGAAGAAAGGGGACATATGTAATACTTTCAACAATAAAGTTTTTATTTATTTTTCTTCTTTTTAAAAAAGTGTATTTTTTATTGATTTCAGAGAGGAAGAGTGAGGGAGAGAGAGATAGAAACATCAATGATGAGAGAGAATCATTGATCAGCTGCCTCCTGCACACCCTTGACCGAAATCGAACCTGAGACCCTGTAGTCTGCAGGCTGATGCTCTATCCACTGAGCCAAACCGGCTAGGGCAATAAAGTTTTTTTTTTTTTTTAAAGGGTATGCCAAATATAAAAAAGGGAGCAGATTCATTGCAATAAGAAAACCAGGATTCATGAGCTGAAGAGACCAATGACACTTATTACGAATACTAACAAAAGTGGCCACCACTTAATGGTATCTTCCAAAAACCTTTACCCATAGCCACTCTCTTATTTCTTGGAAAACCTTATGAAGCAAGTACCATTATTATCTCATTATTTATTAGAAGAGGCAATGAGAGAACAAGAGTTTAATCGACCAAGTCACACAACGGATAAAAAGCAGCAGCATCTTTGAAATCAAGATCAACCTACCACCGTAGAATAGGGGCCCATGTTAAAATACGTCAACAGGATCTCTGTATTTTGCTGCACAATAAATGCCCATAATTTTATTTCTTGTAAAAAATTTTAAAAAAATTATAAAATCATTTCACATGACACTTTTTTTCTAGTTTTCAGAGAGAGGAAGTAGAAAACCCCATGCCGTCAGGATTTCACATCTGTTTTATGGCTGAACTCCCATGCGGTCACTGCCCCTAAAATAGGCACAGTCTCCAGATGAAAGGATGGAGCTGTTGGTCTTATCTTTGTGTTACAATGATACTTGAGTCATCACCAGGAGCAAAGACTCCTGGGACAGCGAAGTAAGCAAGCAAAATCAGAATGGCATTCAGCCTTTCCCTCCATTGATGCGTTGGCTTTGCTAAAAACAGCCCAGATTTCGCCCGAATTGTACACTAAGCAAATATGACTGCACGACACATAGGAAACAGATGTTGATTTAAAAAAAAACAAACCAACCACTTAACCATCATCACTTTTTTATATAATCAGCTGAAACTAGCATCCAATCTCTTTCCTCCAAATTGTTGAACGTCTACCCGTAAGAACGAAGCCTCAAAGTTTCCATGGTGAAAAGGAAATACTTTATGTTGGGAGCTCTGTACTCTAACAGTGCTTCGGTGACATTCCTCGTAGACGATAAAGTTATTTTCAAGCCTATAGGACCATGAGTATTCAGAACTGCATTTCTGCCCTGACCGGTTTGGCTCAGTGGACAGAGCGTCGGCCTGCGGACTGAAAGGTCCCAGGTTCGATTCCAGTCAAGGGCATGTACCTTGGTTGCGGGCACATCCCCAGTGGGAGGTGTGCAGGAGGCAGCTGATCCATGTTTTTCTCTCATCTGATGTTTCTAGGTCTCTAACCCTCTTCCCTTCCTCTCTGTAAAAAAAAATAAATAAATCAATAAAATATATTAAAAGAAGAAAAAAAAAAGAACTGCATTTCCGCCCGAGCTGTGGACACGTGACACATTCGTACAGTTAGTTCCCGGCTCATTCTACCTATTCTTGATGGTAAACGATAGGTGTGGGTTGTCTGTTAGACATAAACGTGAGATCTTGAGACTCCCTGGCAGAGATAAACTCAAACAGGTATACGTACTTCTGAGCGGATGAAGAGTCTCTTTCCAAGTTGGAGGAAGACAGCACAGGGGGCCAGAGACTAAGACCAGAGCCTGTACCTACTGCTTTCTAGGTGTGGGCATCCGTTAGTTTCCTTGGAAAGATAGAGGTAATACATTATGAGGCTGAAGTGTCAAAATGTATACAGACCAGCAGTCAGTGAATTGCAGTCAGCAGTCAGTGAATTGCAATGGTTTTTTACACATTTTTGAAGAATCATTAAAATCATATAAAAATCACCTGTAACACCAGGATGTTAAAAAAAAAGTATCAATAGTACTTCTGGGGTATTTTTCATCATCTTGCCCATTAGAGCATCAGATGAGCATGTTTTCCTTCTGTAACAGGGAGGTGATTAGTTTGATTGAATTTAGATAAAGTCTATTGGATGCTTATTGTGTTTATAACAAAAACAAACAAAAAAAAGATAATCTAGTTGGAGTAACTTTTCCTTTATGGCTAGCTAAAATGTTCGGGTCTCCAATAGCGAATCCTACAGTAGTCCCTAGAATATGATTTTTGGTACCAGCCTTTCAAGAAAGAGCATTTTCTGAACTTTACTTCTAAGATGACATGAACGCCGCCATGGATGTCGGAAAGAAAATGAACAAGGAAAGAGAGCACACCTATTCTAGCAACACGAGCCCAGGCCCAGAAAATGTCTCTTAAATCACAGCTTTTAAAAATGTTATGATATTCACTTAAAAAAAAAGCTGAACCTGAGATACAATTTATCAAGATACAATTTCTTCCTCAACAGTTAAAGTGTTAGTAGTGTGTACTTAAAAAATGTTCCTACCTCGTCCTTTATTGACAGATTACTTTCTTCCGAACCTTTATTCTGTAAAATCAATGCAAATTTAAGATCCATTTTGATAAAGACAACGTTTAGAAGTGATCTTTCCTCAGAAAAGCAAAAAAGAAAGTTAAAAAGAGTAAGCGAGGGACCATCTGGAAGTATTTGGCTTACAGTGACACATGAATATTCATGTTTGAAGTGGGTTTTGGCAAATGTCTGTAAAATGGGTCAGAAGTCATAATTTGAGCCCTGGCCGGTTTGGCTCAGTGGATAGAGCATCAGCATGCGGACTGAAGAGTCCCAGGTTCGATTCCAGTCAAGGGCACATGCCCAGTTTGCAGGCTCGATCCCCAGCAGGGGGTGTGCAGGAGGCAGCTGATCTACGATTCTCTCTCCTCATTGAACGTTTCTCTCTCTCTCCCTCTCTGAAATCAATAAAAATATACTTAAAAAAAAAAAGAAGTCATAATTTGATATGCAAGAATAAAGGTTTTAACTGTTTTGTTGTTGTTGTTGTCTTTTTCCTTTAAAGCCTCTTCAGGCAAAATTGTTTCGGAAATAAAAAGTATGCCTTGTTCGTTTCGGGAACTCCAACAGCTTAAAAAGTATTCTTAAAGCTGGCGCGAATGGCGGGTCCACGCTCAGGAGAGGATGGGACCTGGGCAGATGCCATGCGGTCCATCGGACAGCGTGTACGGCCATCAGCCAGGGTAGGAACCTTCTGGAAACGGGACTGCAGCTCTGTCCTGTGGATTCAGGCCAGCAGGACCGGATTGGAGGTCTCAAGAGAAGCATTTACCGTCCGGGCTAAACTAATTATTAAAAGCAAAGCAAACAGACCAGCAGACTCCAAACAGCCAGCAGGGTAAACAATCAAATGAAAACGAAAAAACCAACACGTGTGGGTTTGATTTCCTCATTTGCTACATCTCGTTCACACCGTCTCCCCGCCTCGCCGCATGGAGGAAGCCCTTCTGACAGTTTCTGACGTCTCCTTAGGCCAGTGGTCGGCAAACCGCGGCTCTCGAGCCACATGCGGCTCCTTGGCCCCTTGAGTGTGGCTCTTCCACAAAATACCACGGCCTGGGCGCGTCTATGTTGAAGAAGTGGCGTTAGAAGAAGTTTACGTTTAAAAAATGTGGCTCTCCAAAGAAATGTCCATCGTTGTGCTGTTGACATTTGGCTCTGTGGACTAATGAGTTTGCCGACCACTGCCTTAGGCGACTTGCTTACCTACGTGGAGTGTGAGAAACCGTGACCTCAGCCCGGCCTCTCTCGCCTGGTCTCACGCTGTTCAGCCTGTCTGTGACCGTGACCGCGGCTGTGTTTACAATAGCCACATACTTGAAAGGCAGATTAAATCGCACCTTCGTCTGGAGGTTGGAAGACGAGACACCCTGTAAGCCCCTTCGCTTTGCTTGCCCATTGGAGAATTCCACCTTCGGCCCAGCCCTCCCCGCTCCTCCACCTCAGTTACCAAAATGACATGCGTTCATGGAAACTTCTCTTTGTGCTGGAGAATATTTGAGGCCTGTGGGCTTCATGTAAAACAGCAAGGCAAGAAAAACAGCGTTTTTGTTCTTTGTTTTTACCCCACGACCAAGCCTGGCCCTCCAGGCCCGTCAACCCCATATTTTAAAAACATGTTTTTTTATTGATTTCAGAGAGGAAGGGAGAGGGAGAGGGAGATAGAAATATCAATGACGAAAGGGAACCATTGATTGACGTTTGCAAACCTGGGCACAATAAAATTCTACAGTGAATCCCAATGGATCATCAAAAGTTAACTTAAACCCTAGCCGGTTTGGCTCAGTGGATAGAGCGTCAGCCTGCGGACTGAAGGGTTCTGGGTTCGATTCCGGTCAAGGGCACATGCCCGGGTTGTGGGCTTCATCCCCAGAGCGGGGGCGTGCAGGAGGCAGCTGATCTGTGATTCTCTGTCATCATTGATGTTTCTAACTCTCTCTCTCCCTTCCTCTCTGAAATCAATAAAAAAGAACATATAAAAATACTTAAAAAATTAACATAAATCTGTTTTACCAAAAATGCAACATCAGGTTCCGACATGTGTCACCAAATCCCACATTCCTTCCGAAGTCGCCTGGGGAACGTACGAAGACCTCACCCTGCAAGCCCTGGCAATGGCCCCTGCACCCCTCTGCGTGCCCCCTCCCCCCCCCCCCGCGTCCCCCCAGGCCAGTATCTGACATCTACTGACTGTTATCATTCAAGGAGAGGCTGATGCCGAGAGACCATCAGAGTCCGAGTCAGAGCTTTATCAGATCTGAGGTCACTCGCTGCCCGGCACTGAAGAAGATACTGGGCGTCAGGACTGCAGCCACGGGCAGGCAGGGGTCTGATCCGGTGCAGGGACACGCCTCGGAGCACCTGTCCTGGCGTCTGGGGCTTTGTAAACGGCTAAGGTTGTGATACTTCCCCGGGGTCTGCGGCTGCCCACACACACACACCACGCGTCAGGAGGCAACCAGTTCACGCGTCAGGGTGACAGCGATGAATGTTAATCACCAACAAAAGGAACAAGCAGTGAGTGCGCCCAGCTTCTCAATTGCATATCAGACGCCGAAAGAATCCTGGAAGTTTTGAAAAGAAAACACCACGGCCAACGTTTCTTATTCTAACCGGTGGTGTTTGAGTCATTTAAAGAAACGAGATGTCTCTGGTCCTCAATGTCTTTATTTTTTTTTAAATTTAATTAATTTATTTTTATTTTATTTTTTAAAATATATTTTATTTATTTTTTACAGAGAGGAAGGGAGAGGGATAGAGAGTTAGAGACATCGATGAGAGAGAAACATGGATCAGCTGCCTCCTGCACACTCCCCATTGGGTATGTGCCCGCAACCAAGGTACATGCCCTTGACCGGAATCGAACCTGGGACCTTTCAGTCAGCAGGCCGATGCTCTATCCACTGAGCCAAACCGGCTAGGGCTATTTAAAAAATTTTTTTTACTAATAAATCTTTATTGTTCAGATTATTACAGTTGTTCCTCTTTTTCCACCCCCATAGCTCCCCTCCACCCGGTTGGTTTGGTTTATAAAATAAGATCGTTAGCACGTCACCCCAGGGTAACGGTCTGTACCTCGGTTAGTAACAATCCTAAATCGAACATCCTGTCCCAGATGAATGGTGTCCATGCCCACGACCAAGCCTATCCCTCCAGGCCCGTTAACATTTTTAAAATATGTTTTTTATTGATTTCAGAGAGGAAGAGAGGAAGGGAGAGGGAGATAGAAAAACATCAATGATGAGAGAGAATCATGGCTTGGCTGCCTCCTGCACGCCCCCCACTGGGGATCGAGACCACAACCTGGGCATGTGCCCTTGACTGGAATTGAACTTGGGTCCCTTCAGTCCGCAGGCTGACGCTCTATCCACTGAGCCAAACCGGCGAGGGTGAAACCAGTGTTTTTCACCCTCATAGTATCTACACAGCTTGGCCCAACCTGTCACACTTAACAGGAACTCGGCAAATGAGGCACGGGTGAGCGAATGAGTGAGCGAGGCTGCATTCAGCAGATACTGACAAACGAATTATCAAAAGGAGACTCCTTTCCCCCCAACGCTAAGCCTCTTTAGGAGACTGGGGATCAGATAAACAGGTCAAATCAGCATCTATGAAATTTGGAAGAAATGTCTATGACCCTTGTGTAATTGTGTAGCTCAGGGCTTAGGTGCAAAGATATTCTGCAGAAACTCCAATTCAGGACTTTCATCCAGTTCTTACTGAAAACTCTGGAATAGGAATAACATAACCACAGGGCTTGTACTTTTATCAGTTGAAATATATTCATATTCTGCCTGTTAGTTTTTTTTTAAAGAGAGAGAGGAAGGTTAGACATGGTTTCACCTTCAGTCCTATGGACTCTAACCTACAACGTAACACGACGTAGCCATGAAGCCCGTGGGATTGATTGGTTGAAAGTGTCTGCCAGGGTTTGCGGCTTCCTAAGGAGAGCGAGGCTAGGAGAGGGGGCAGGGAGGGCTGTGCTGACCCCCAGGGTCCTGCACGGCCAGGGCTGATGGGCAAGGTCGGGCTCAGGAGGCCTGGGGGAGAGGCGGATGGAGTGACCGCCACAGCGTCACTCTAATTTTGCGGCTGTGACTCTAGATCCCTGGATATACACTGAGTGGCCAGATTATTATGATCTCTGAACGCATAGTAATCTGGCCACTCAGTGTGTGTGTGTGTGTGTGTGTGTGTGTGTGTGTGTATATATATATATATATACATATATATATATATGTGTGTGTGTATATATATATGTATATGTATATATACACACACACACACACACACACATATATATATTAGAGGCCCGGTGCATGAATTTGTGCATGGGGTCCGGCCAGCCTGGCCAGGGGGAGGGGACATGGGCGGTTGGCCGGCCTGCCTGCTGGTTGAACTCCTGGTCGAGGGGACAATTTGCATATTAGCCTTTTATTATATAGGATATACACTGAGTGGCCAGATCATGATGCGTTCAGAGATCATCATAATCTGGCCACTCAGTGTATTTCGAGCTTTCTTGAGCCATCATTAAGGATGTGTCCGATGCATCATGTTATTGGCTTTAAACAGACTCTTCAAAGGGCGAGCGTGGGAATGAAAGGAAGGGAAGGTGCGAGGCAGGACAGAGCCCCAGTGTATGACTCAGCTAGCATTCCAGTGGGCCATCCACAGAGCACAGCCCCCTGGGTCAGGCATCCCTGACGGCAGGCACCGAGGTCTGTGTAAGGACTCCCCCCGCCCGCCTCACACGCCAACAACCTTCCCTTCGCTGCCGAGGCTGCACCCCGGGGAGTGTCCAGGCCTCGAGGAGGGTCTCTGCCAGGTGAGGGGAGCTTTGGGGTTTGTGCTTGGAGATGGGGGAGGGGGAGGAATCTGGATTCCATGCTTCTAAGCAGAGCTGGATGTTACAGACAGAATCAGCTCGGACGGCAGCGCCCCAGCCAGGAAGCATATGGAATAGGAAGAACATCCTCACCGCGTTCCTCATCAGCGTCCTCCTACTTGTCATGAATACTCTCAGCTGAAATGGCCACGCAGAGAATTGGTTCATCCACGTCTAGTCCCGGGAGGACGGGCAACGTGGGAGAGGCTCGATGCCGTCCTGGCCCCTGGGACCCTTGAAGCTTATTGGTTTGACACCGAGTCCTCTCACCCCCACATCTCTTCTCAATGTCAATTTCTTAACACCTGAGCTGCAGGGATTCATGTCCATGTTCATGATTCTTCTGAATCTTACAGAAAGAAACAACTCTGCAGTATGCCCCAGGGCACACACTTACCCATCCTCCTGAGAATTAATTTCACGCCAAAGACCCTCATTTCATGGGAGACACTTGGCTGTTTCCTATTTTATTTTATTTTTTTTAAAAAAATATATTTGTATTGATTTCAGAGAGGAAGCGAGAGGGAGAGAGAGATAGAAACACCAATGATGAGAGAGAATCATGGATCGGCTGCCTCCTGCATGCCCTCTACTTGGGATCGAGCCCGCAACCCGGACATGTGCCCTTGACCGGAATCGAACCTGGGACCCTTCAGTCCGCAGGCTGACACTCTACCCACTGAGCCACACCGGCCAGGGCGGGAGGTAGGTATTTATTGGGCATCTCAACGACTTGTTTATTCCCTGACTGTCGGGTGTGTGCAAACCTCGCCCTCGCCAGGGTTCCGGATGTGGGTGACCCGCCTGGAAGGGAAGTCAGGCGGTCGGCTCCCACCCCACTAACGTTCCACCTGAAGACGCGGAAATAGAAGTCCTTTGGTTAAAAGGCCCTTTCCCAGCGGCGGGAGAGAGCCGGCAGCCCATTTGCATATAGATAGAAAGCAACCCTCCAGCCGCTGGTGGACGGCCTGGCTCTTAATCAAAAAGCAAAAACAACAAAAAAACCCACAACAATTCACCATTTATTGAACGTGAGCAGGAAGCAAGTGTGGGAGCAGGGGGGTGTCCCCGGCCATCTCACCGCTTGGGAATCTGCGGTGAAGCGGCCTGGACCGGGGACTGAACGCAGAGGCGCCCGGAGGACCGGGGGACGCGGCGGCGGACCCAGAAGGAACCAGAAGCAAGAGCCTCTTGCGGGTTCCGTCAGGGAGAGGTCCCCTAGACCAGCGGTCGGCAAAACGCGGCTCGCGAGCCACGTGCGGCTCTTTGGCCCCTGGAGTGTGGCTCTTCCACAAAATACCACGGCCTGGGCGCGTCTATGTTGAAGAAGTGGCGTTCGAAGAAGTTCACGTTTAAAAAATGTGGCTCTCCAAAGAAATGTCAATCGTTGTACTGTTGATATCTGGCTCCGTGGACTGATGAGTTTGCCGACCACTGACCTAGACGGCCATCTCCGCCGCGACGTGCAGAGAATCCTCCGTCGTTAGTGGATCGCACTCCCCCGCGGGGACAGCGAGGTTTGGGGTGAAGGCTGAGTCCCACGAACACGCACGTCGTCGGAGAGCATCAGCCTCGCTCGGGGTGTCATGTGACAGCTGCCGCTGGGAACTGGTGCGGAGATGGTAAGACTGCGTACGTATGTGGCGCAGGAAGAGGCTCCGAGAAGTCTCCGTCTGGAGAAATTCGGAAAAACCCTCCCCTCCTCTCGCTCTCCGTCTGGGCGGGAAGCTCCTGATTTCCAGAGCATCGGCTCCGGGTTGCGGGGTTTATTCACCCCGGGGACAGGACCAGGCGTGGGTGTCTGCGTGAGCCACCGGGAAGTCTGCGGAGGAAGACCTCCTCAGAGGAAGGATGGAGTCTAGGGAGTCAGCTCCACTCAAGGAAAAAGCCTCAGTTCCAGGCGGAGTGACCCATCCCTCACCGGTGGCCCCGCCTGGCCCACGCCTATGACCGGGGAGGTGGGACCCAGGTCAAGTCAATACAGAAGCACAGCCCCGAGCCCCGGGGAGGAGGAGGAGGGAGCAGGCCTGTGGTTGTGGGGCTCAGAGCATTCGGGTGAGGGGGAGACGCGGCGGGTGGAGGGCGCCTGTGTGTCTAAGAATGGAGACGCAGGTCGGGGGGTTTTGCAAGGAGAAATGGGATTCGGAGCCGAACAAGGAGCCCTGGAGAGCTAGCTGTCCTCAGAGTCAGAACAGGCTCAGGATTCGTGTGCTTTCCGCAAGGTGTGGCAGCTCTCGGCTCAAAAGCTTGACAAAATGAGCCCCGGCCGGTGTGGCTCAGTGGATAGAGCGTCGGCCTACGAACCCAAGGGGCCTGGGTTCGATTCCGGTCAAGGGCAGGTACCTCGGTTGCAGGCTCCTCCCCGGACTGGGCCCTGGTCAGGGCTCGTGCAGGAGGCAACCCATCGATGTGTTTCTCTCACATCGATGTTTTTCTCTCTCTTTCCCTCTCTCTTCCATTCTCCCTAAAAATCAACGGGAAAATATCCTCGGGTGAGGATTAACCAAAAAAACACAAACACACAAAAACTGCTTAAAAAAAAGAGTTTGAGCTGAAACCGGTTTGGCTTGGTGGATAGAGCGTCGGTCTGTGGACTGAAGGGTCCCAGGTTCGATTCCGGTCAAGGGCATGTACCTTGGTTGCGGGCACATCCCCAGTGGGGGGTGTGCAGGAGGCAGCTGATCGATGTTTCTCTCTCACTGATGTTTCTAACTATCCCTCTCCCTTCCTCTCTGTAAAAAATCAATAAAATATATTTTAAAAAAAAGTTTGACAAAATTATAAATGAAGGACAAGGATGTGCCAAAGATAACGGCTGGTCACCGCCCCACGGAGGAGCCCTGATTCCCACGGGAGGCAGGAGTCGGCGGCCCAGTGCAGGGACCACGCGGTCGGTCCGCACCCAGGGGAGCCCCTTAAAACATGAGGTGACAGCCTGTCCTCGACCACACGCGGGCAGAGTTAATTCTCTCCCCTCATTTCCATAAAGAAAGGTCGTGAGCAAACAGTGAGCATGACAGCCGAGGACAAACGGCATCGCCTGCTGTGAGCCCAGAGGAGGCCCACCTTCCACCAAGAAGAAGAGAGAATTCTGTTTCAGAAGTCTTACTTGATCCCTGACACAACACAGAAGTGTCATCTGTAAAAACCTACCTACCACCTCATTTAACCAACGGCACTTCGTAGATTGTCTCCGGGGCTCCTGGACCAAGTCCCGCCCCCGCCCCCGCCCCCATCGAGCTCCCTGCAGGTCGGCCCCCCTCCAGCCTCAGGGGCTGAACTGACCGTCCTCAGAGAACGGCTACTTGTCACACGAACTTTGAAACGATGTTGTCCCTATGTTGTTTTTTTTTGTATATAATATATTTTTATTGATTTCAGAGAGGAAGGGAGAGGGGGAGAGGAGAGAGAGAGAGAGAAACATCAATGATGAGAGAGAATCATTGGTCAGCTGCCTCCTGCACGCCCCACACTGGGGATAGAGCCTGCAACCTGGGCATGTGCCCTGACCGGGAATCAAACCCTGACCTCCTGGATCATAGGCCAATGCTCAACCACTGAGCCACACCGGCTGGGCTTTTTTTCCCCCCTCCTGTAAATATATTTTTATTGATGTCAGAGAAGAGGAGAGAGGGAGAGAAAGAAACATCAATGATGATCGGCTGCCTCCTGCACGCCCCCCTACTGGGGATCGAGCCTGCAACCTGGGCATGTGCCCTTGACCAGAATCGAACCTAGGACCCTTCAGCCTGTAGGCTGACGCTCTATCCACTGAGCCAAACTGGCTAAGGCTGATGTTGTCCCCTTGTAAGGATGCTTAGCAGTCCCCTCCGCCTCTCTGATGCTCGTGTAACTGGAGACAAAATTGTGGAGGACGAGTTCTCAGCTGCCTGGTCTGTTCACATCGCCGGAACACTTACAAGCACGGGGTTAGGAAGAGGGGTGCATTTAAAAATCCATATACAGCCCTAACCGGTTTGGCTCAGTGGATAGAGCATCGGCCTGTGGACTGAAAGGTCCCAGGTTCGATTCCGGTCAAGGGCATGTACCTTGGTTGCGGGCACATCCCCAGTAGGAGGTGTGCAGGAGGCAGCTGATCGCTGTTTCTCGCTCATCGATGTTTCTAGCTCTCTATCCCTCTCCCTTCCTCTCTGTAAAAAAATCAATAAAATATACTAAAAAAATTCATATACAAAGAAAATGGTTCCTTGCAGTATTCTGATGGCCTGTCCGTTCCCTCGTGTTGGCCAAGAGGGTCTTTACAAAGCCCTTACTGCCCAAGGCTCACCACCCGGACCCAGCCTGCTAGTCCTTTCCCAGTCCTGGTGGCCACCTGAGCGTCACCTCTCAGATAACCCGACGGCAGGGCATCGGAGCGTTATCGCTGCGAAGCAGGCCTTGCGGAGCGTCTCCCTCAATGTCTGCCACGCAGAGCTGAGAAAAGGCAGAGGTCAGACGACGCATCCAAGAGCCTTCGGCTAAGGGGTGTGTGGAGAGCACCCACCCCCTCCTGGCATCCTCTTCCTGTTAACAAGGCGGCTGCCCCTCTCCGGGGGCCATTTAAAGGGACACAGACAACGCGAGGCTGTACAGCACGATCGTCATCTCCTACATGTGCGTCTAAAGTACAAAGCCCACGTGGAAATGGAGTCCCAGACACAGAGGAAGGCGATTCCGAAAATCTCTTCACGACATGACACGGGAATTCTCTGCCTCCTCAGCCCAACTGGTACGGAATGTTCTGGAAGTGGGACGGAGAAAACACCAAACAACAAGGCTGGCGCTCCAGGTTGGGCAGGGGTCCGGCAGCACGTATGTGGGTCACTGCCCACGCCCCACCGCCCACGCCCCACCGCCCACACTCACGCCCCACCACCCATGCTCACCGCCCAGGCTCACCACCCTTGCTCACAACCACTGCCCACACTCCCTGCCCACACCCCACTGCCCACACTCACGCCCCACTGCTCATGCTCACTGCCAAGGCTCATCACTCTTGCTCACACCCCACTGCCCATGCTCACTGCCCAGGCCCCACTGCCCACGCTCACTGCCCAGGCCCGCCACCCTCGCTCACGCCCCACTGCCCACGTGGCCTCACTTTCTCGTTCCCACCCAGTGTGGTCACAGAAACATTTTGTCTCTCCGTCTTGGGAGCCCCCATTTCATCTCACATGGGCTGCTTACGTTGCACAGTTGTTACCCAGTGTGGAGAGGTAAAGGGTATATTGTCCCGCCCTTTACATACCTTTCCTCTTTCAATCTTTACCACAACTCTGAGCCGTACACATTTCCATCTGTATCTGGCAGATACAGTCGTGGGAACTCAGGAAGGACCTCCCCACATACACGGAGCCAACAGCGGGACTGTTTCCGTAGGGGGTTGCTTGAGCCTTGATGCTGGCTCTGTGGGTGGCCTTGAATTTGTAACTTTGCCGTCTGCCATTCTATATCTTTTTTTTTTAAAAAGATATATTTTTATTGATTTCAGAGAGGAAGGGAGAGGAAGAGAGAGAGAGAAATATCAACGATGAGAGAGAATCATTGATCGGCTGCCTCCTGCACGCCCCCCACTGGGGATCGAGTCTGCAACCCAGGCATGTGCCCTTGACCAGGAATCGAACCCGGGAACCTTCATTCCGCAGGCCGACGCTCTATCCACTGAGCCACACTGGCTCGGGCTCCTCTAGGGTTTCCTACACATCTGAAGAGACGGGGTGGCCAGCGAGGATATGTTTGTGTTTCTCCATATGCCGCTTGTTGTCTCTCTCTCTTTTTTTTTCTTTCCCTTTTTAAAAATTTTTTAAAATTTATTTTTTACAGAGAGGAAGGGAGAGGGATAGAGAGTTAGAAACATCGATCAGCTGCCTCCTGCACACCTCCTACTGGGGATGTGCCCACAACCAAGGTACATGCCCTTGACCGGAACCGAACTTGGGACCTTTCAGTCCGCAGGCCGACACTCTATCCACTGAGCCAAACCGGTTAGGGCTGCTTGTTGTCTCTTTACTTACGCTGCCAGTACCACGTGCGGTTTCCGGCACGGGCCGGCTCTGCACCTTGTGTCTGGCACTGGCCTGGAAAGGAATATCTATTACTTCCATTGATCCATGTCTCTCCCTGTGCTGTGGAAAGGATATTTTTTTTTTGCATTTCCCCTCAATATATGGATATACCTCCTTCTCATCTGATTTCCTCCATACCGCTCGTATTTCTCGCAGCTTTCTTTTATTCACGATTGCGCTTGCTGCTGCCCTTTCTTCAAAACCTACTTAATGAAGTGCCCTACTTCCGTATTGATCCCCAAGCTGGCTTTTCCATTGATTACCGGATTCCTTCCACTTCTCCCCTCCTGGGATTGCGGTGCGTTTTTGCTCATTTGGTTCTTTGCCACGGTCCTCTTCTTACACCACAGACTAACCGACCTAGTCCTCTCCTTACACCATCGGCCGATTGACCTTCGTGCGCGTAGACGGTGACTGTCCAACACACACACACACACACACGCACGCACACACACACACACACACACACACGCAGCCGGAGGAAGGTCGGAGAGGCTGCGATGTGGAGGGGCCCTCTCCCGCCCTCTGAGCCTCACGTTGCCGTCGTGTGCGAGATGCCGGCTGAGCGTGTCTGCTGTCCCGAGGTTTCCGGGGTGTGGAGAGCACAGGGCAGCAGCATGACGATGGAAAGAGGCCCCTCCAATTCCTCACGCGTGAGTGGGATGGGGAATGAACCCGAGTAATGGCTTAAACGTATTTTAATTGGGTCAAAATACACAGAATAGAAAGTTTACCGTCTCAACCGTGTTGTGCACAGTGCGGTGGCACTGGGTTCATTCACACTGCTGGGCAACCATCACCACCATTGTCTCCAGAGCTCTTTAAAAATAATGTATCTTATCTACATCTATCTATCTATATACATATATATATATACATATATGTAAATATCCTATATAATAAAAGGGTAACATGCAAATAGACCAAACATCAGAACAACCGAACAACCAATCAAAGCATAATATGCTAATGATATGCTAAGCCTGCTCAACTGCTCGCTATGATGTGCACTGACCACCAGGGGGCAGATGCCCTGACCGGTAGGTTAGCTTGCTGCTGGGGTCCAGCCGATCGGGACTGAGCGAGATGGGCCAGACATGCCCTGGAGCCCTCCCACAGTCCCTCCCCAGCCCGATCGTGCACCAGTGGGGTCCTTCAGCCTGGCCTGCGCCCTCTCGCAATCTGGGACCTGTTGGGGGATGTCAGAGAGCTGGTTTCAGCCCGATCCCGCAGGCCACTCCCCTTGGGAGGGTGCCAGATGCAGGGCTCATGGCTGGCGAGCACAGTGGGGCCTGGATGAGCAGGGCGGCCGGTAGGAGCTGCAGGTGGCATTGGACTGCGGGTTTTGGGCTGATCCCTGCAGGCCACCCAGAGGGACCCCACCCATGCACGAATTCGTGCACTGGGCCTCTAGTACATACATACATATGTGTTTTCTGATTTCAGAGAGGAAGGGAGAGGGAGAGAGAGAGAGAAACATCAATGATAAGAGAATCATGGATTGGCTGCCTCCTGCACGCCCCCTACTGGGGAAGCTGAAGAGTTAACACACAACAGGGAACAGGAAGATCAAAGACGGACTGAGGACAGCCAGAAAACATTTCACTTAAACATCTGAAGTCGACACATGCCTAGGAAGGCAAAGAAAAACGATTTATCTGGCCCGAAGAATGTTATTTAAATCCCAGGCTCATTCATGCTAAACAGAGGCGACATTTTCCATTCACGTCTCCAAACCTCCCTTCTCCTGGGAGCTCCCCCCCTCTCCCTCCCCCCGGCCCCTGCATTCCGATGGATGGGCGTCATGCCCACGGCGGAGCAGGATGCGTGCGGAAGGTGGTCGCTGCCAAAATGATGATGTCCACATGGCAGGTCAATGTCAAGCAAGGTCATCTTTAGGATCGGGCCAACCCATAGGCATTATTCTCGCCACGAAACTGTACAGCCCACGGGTAAAGGGCCAGGAGGATAGTTATTTACAAGGCTGCATTAGGGAGCCGGAGCTACTTGCCTGTTTCTGAAGAAGAAGTAAAAAGGAACTGGGTTTTTAAAGATTAGAAAGTCACATGATTTTCCACCCAAAGAAGGCGTTTGTTTCTTTCCTTATGTTTACATTGTGGCAACAGCTGAAACCCGCGGAAGAATGTGTTTGCTGAAGCCTCATCTCGGCTGGACGCAGGCCTCCAACCCTAAGCTCAAACAGATAAACTGTATCGCCCCAGCTGGGTTGGCTCAGTGGATAGAGCGTCGGCCTGCGGACTGGGGAGTCCCGGGTTCGATTCCGGTCAAGGGCACATGCCCAGGTTGCGGGCTCGATCCCCAGGAAGGGGCATGCAGGAGGCGGCCGATCCATGATTCTCTCTCATCATGGATGTTTCCCTCTCTCTCTCTCCCTCTCCCTTCCTCTCTGAAATAATAATAATAAAATATGCATATATTTTAAAAAAGAAACCGTATGAATGGGGTTTTCATGGTCATTCCCATCAGAGCCCACGCGGAGCCCCGGCCACTGGGAATGTTCCCTGACGCGGGAGCCGCCTCGTGGCGGTGACAGATGCCACTCGCCAACAGAACACACGCTTCTTATTGGTTTCGCCTGTGAATTCTTTAACATCTTGGTCTTGAAAAAAATAACGAAAGTACATCTAATTTGCCAGATGCCTTGTATTTCTCCTTTTTTCCCCACTGATTCTCTTCCCTTGCCCAAACCGCCTGCCCTCAACAATGGAAGGAACAAGACATTAAAACGTGTCTCTGTTGGGAGGAGATGCAATAGCAGGTATGTGGCGTGTCTTTCCACAGCACGTGCATTTCCGAAGGTGAACAGCAAAAGGCCCTTCTCCTGGGGGGTGGGGGGAGAGGGGGAGCCTTGCCGCGTGCCCGCGGGCACCGGGCCTCAACGCCGCTGCCATCTCTGCCGGGCACACGCCTGGCTTGTCCTCGGTCGCGGTCCCTGGCTCCCTGCCCGTCTGCCCCAATGGATGCAGCCGTTACAGCCCGATGTCAGATGTGTGTGTGTGTGTGCTCCATCCCACACTGCAGGAGCCTGCGGAGCACCAGGCACAAGTGACGGCTGAGTGAACGAGGCCCCAGAAGTCCTAGGCCAGTGGTCGGCAAACTCATCAGTCCGCAGAGCCACATAGCAACAGTCCAACGATTGACATTTCTTTGGAGAGCCACATTTTTTAAACTTAAACGTCTTCGAACGCCACTTCTTCAAAACAGACTCGCCCAGGCCGTGGTATTTCGTGGAAGAGCCACACTCCAGGGGCCAAAGAGCCGCACGTGGCTCGCGAGCCGCCGTTTGCCGACCACGGCCCTAGGCAAGCAGTCAGGACACGGCTGCTCTTTCCCGGGCCCCCGTCCGTGGAAACACCCGGAAAGACACTCGGTTTTGTAAAAGCACCTTCATCCCTTAGGAGAGAGAACCTTCCCCCGAGAGGGGAACCCGGCCTCTCTCCCGTGGCCGCGTGCCCACGGCTCCCGGAGGCCGCGAGTCCTCTGTCACCCTGGTTGAAAGGTAATCGGTTTGGCTGGCGAGCCCGGCGCGTGGTGGAATGGCAGACACCGGTCTGTGTGCTGCCGTCTCTAGGGCCGCGTCTACAGGGTTACGTTCAGGCAAATGGCGCTTGACGTAGGCAGTGAGCGATCAGAAACATCTTGAAAATAGAACATGCAAGAGAAGGTGTAGCGATGTAATGCCATCGGTTGCTTAATATTAGAAGTGGCTTGCTGTCTTATACAATTTGAAATGGAACAGACAGAAACTCTACGGATGGTTCACAGCGGGGGTAATTAAAAGGACAGAATTTCGGCAGAAGCCAGACTCTGAACTCATAAACCTCTGAACAGCCCAGTCCCCCCTCTTTTTTTCTTTTTTAAATATATTTTTATTGATTACAGAGAGGAAGGGGAAGGGAGAGAGAGAGATAGAAACATCCATGATGAGAGAGAATCATTGATCGGCTGCCTCCTGCACTCCCCCTACTGGGGATCGAGCCCGCAACCTGGGCATGTGCCCTTGACCGGAATCGAACCCAGGACACCTTAGTCCACAGGCTGACACTCAATCCACTGAGCCAAACCGGCTAGGGCCAGTCCCCGCTCTTATCCGTGGGAAAATGAACACACACACACAGAGATTAGGTATCAAATGGCTGACGTTAATGCAAACGAAAGTTCCAGAAGTTCCAGAGCTGATTCTTGGTCACCACGCCTCTGGCGCTCGTGTCTGAGAGCCGGCCTGTCATGGACAATGTCCCTTTTAGTCATGTGATGGCCCCACAGTAACTCTAACACAAACTACAGGGCAGCCCAAGGGCAGACGACAAACTCATAAGAGGAAGAGGCAAAACGCAGGTTCATTCCAGGTGTTTGCGGTTTTCTCTCTCACTGTGTGCACACCTTCCTCTCAGGGACGGGAGCTAGGACCTGGCGTAGCACTTATTTCACTGCCACCTCTGTAGTTTCTTTCTTTTCTTTTAATTAAATATACTTTTACTAGAGGCCCGATGCACGAAGATTCGTGCAAGAATGGGCCTTCCTTCCCCTGGCTGCCGGCACCGCCTTTGCTCTGGCCGGAGCTGTCTTTCTGCCTCCCACACTGCCCAAAGGCCTGGAGCGGCTGGGGAAGTGCAGAATGCCTGTGTCGTTGCCATGGTGATGATGCAAGCATCCTGCCCCTGGCCGCTCGGTGCCTGCATATGCAAATTAACCCACCATCTTTGTTGGGCTAATTTGCATACTCACTCCTGATTGGCTGGTGGGCATCGTGAAGGTACGGTCAATTTGCATGTTATTCTTTTATTAGTGTAGATTGATTTCAGAGAGAAAAGGAGAGGGAGAGATAGAAACATCAGTGATGAGAGAGAATCACTGATTGTCTGCCTCCAGCACAGCCCCGACTGGAGATCAAGCCCACAACCCGGGCATATGCCCTTGACAGGAATCGAACCCGGGACCTTTCAGTCTGCAGGCTGACACTCTATCCACTGAGCCAAACCAGCTAGGGCCACCTCTGTAGTTTCCATACAGAAAGGCTTGCTGTACCTGCGATACGATTTTCTAACCTACACATCTGACCACAGGTAATCGGAGGAGAAAATTCACATTTCATTTCCCGCAAATTGTTACAGATTGGCCGACTCAACAGAGAAGAAGGTTGTCATGAGGGGAGAATTCCCCAGATGCCTGAAAAAGCCGAGGAGAGACGCCACATTCCTACCCTCGAGGGCGTTCTGCCCAATCCTAGGAGAGGAAACGTCTTCGCACTGAAAAGCTCAAAAGGTAAGAGAACCTGCAGCGGCTGTCCCTCCACGACCCCTGACCCGACGTGTCTCATTCTTCTCTCTGAGCAGCTAGGCTCCCAGGAATCATGTGGCTTCAAGCTTATGGCATTATTGCTTAACACCCATTTTCAAAAAGTCCCTAATGCAGTCACAGTCCCCTCACGCTTTCTGGAATCGTGCTAAATCCGGTAGAATCCCAGGGCGAATTCTGACCCAGGGGCAGTGTGGCCAGTCACGCTGACAACTCCACCCTTGGGAAAGTGAACAGGTCATTGTGCGTTTATTTACCACTCGTCCAGGGCAGGTGAAAATCTTAACCTCTTCAAAGTAAATGTAAAACTACCTTAAAACAAGCAACCATGAAGTACTCCCTCGAGAATTAAGAAACCATTCTCACCATACCTTTCAGAATGACTACTCATTGCCAAAGGCCACCCCCCCCAAAAAAAAAAAAAAAAGACAGCAGTATTTTACAGGATCTCAATAAGTCACCTACGTATATAAAAGCCTAAGCTGCCGTCCGACTGTTAGCTATGACGCACACTGACCACCAGGGGGCAGACGCTCAACGCACAGGCATGGAAACATGGAACAGACTGATGAATCTCAGAGAGAAGGGGAGAGGGAGGAGGGCAGGAAGAGATTAACTGAAGATCTTATATGCATATTAGAGGCCTGGTGCATGGATTCGGGGTCCCTCGGTCTGGCCTGCCTCACCTTCCCAGCCGAGCCTGCCCGCTCTCCATCCACAGGACCTGCTTCCTCCTTTCACGCCATTTCAGTGGCTGTGCCAGGAGAAACGCCCCCTGCCCCTGCCCCCTGCCAAGGTCTCAGATCGGCAGAGGCTGTCCTGGGCCTTCCGCTGGGGCTGCGATCTCCCAAGAGGAAGCAAGTCTTAGGAGGCTGGGAAAACGCACTGTTGTCAGACATGCGAACGTGGGACCGATCAGAAACACGGAAACGCCCACAGCAGCGTTTCTAGGGCCGCCAAGGCCGCGGTTCTGGCCGTCCTCACGCTCCTCACTCAGCAGATCCTCTAACGATCTTACTGAAATGGCTGACTGTGCCCCGTTTAGAGACACTCTATCGATCGCCGCAAGCTGTAGGTCATGCTATTTTTTTCTTTAGGAGAGATTGCTGCAGATCTTTTCGTGTGTGTGTGTGTGTGTGTGTGTGTGTGTGTGTGCGTGCGCGCGCGCGCGCGCGCAACTTTCCTAGTAAAATAATGCAAACCTGCATGATTTTATTGTGAATTTTCTTGTTAGCAGTGCTTTGCACAAAGTTATACCGTTGGATGTCAGCGAGATGCTACAAAGGCAGATGAGCTACCCAGGTGGCCGCCTTGCAGTCGACAGACAGCCAGGAGCTCACATGATTATTTTCTATTCTTATTTGTTTAAACATATTTTTATTGATTTCAGAGAGGAAGAGAGGGAGAGAGAGAGAGAGAGAGAGAAACATCATTGATGAGAGAGAACCACTGATTGGCTGCCTTCTGCACGCCTTCTACTGCGGATGGAGCCCGCAACCAGGGTATGTGCCCTGACCGGGAATCGAACCCGGGACCCTTCAGTCCGCAGGCCGACGCTCTAGCCGCTGAGCCAAACCAGCTAGGGCTATTTTTCTATGTTTAAGTCCTCAACTTTCTCAACTAAATTCCAAAACCAGTGAAGAATAACACAAGCCTCAACGTCTCGCAATTTAACCTTAAGAAGCTACAAAACTAAGATTTCTAGTGTTTCCCGTCCCGTGATTTCATCTGATCTATAGAAATGAAACTCCTAAATGAAGTCACAGGGCTCCATCCGCAATCCCGGGCCGGGAGGATGCTGGCCTGGAGCCGCATGACTTTATGGGGGAGGCTGGGTGTTTTCTCTGCCCCCAACCCTCCCCCCCTCCCGGCCTGTTCTAGTTACACGGAGACCCTCAAATTGGGCGGAAGGAGGAGCCGCAAGCCTGGCTGGGAGGTTGCAAAGCTGGCAGACGCTTCGTGGACATACTGCCAAGTCAGCAAGCGGACAGACGGCAGATTGGAAAGAGCAGGGCACGGAGGAGACCCTGGGAATACCGGACAACTGTCGGGTGAAATTCCATTTGGTTTTAACTAACGATTTGCTATGCAAATCTAGCAAGCCATCCAAGAGGAAAAAGACTAAACTAAGCCCCTAGCCGGTCTGGCTCAGTGGAGAGAGCGTCGGCCTTCGGACTGAAGGGTCCCAGGTTCGATTACGGTCAAGGGCACATGCCCGGGTTGTGGGCTCGATCCCCAGTAGGGGGGGTGAAGGAGGCAGCCAATCAAGGATTCTCATCATTGATGTTTCTATCTCTCTCTCCCTCTCCCTTCCTCTCTGAAATCAATAAAAAATATATATATTAAAAAAAAAAAAGACTGCCCTAACCGGTTTGGCTGAGTGGATAGAGCGTCGGCCTGCGGACTGAAGGGGTCCCAGGTTCGATTCCGGTCAAGGGCATATACCTTGGTTGCGGGCACATCCCCAGTAGGGGAGTGTGCAGGAGGCAGCTGAATCGATGTTTCTCTCTCATCGATGTTTCTGACTCTCTCTCCCTCTCCTTTCCTCTCTGTAAAAAATCAATAAAATATATATATTTTTTAAAAAAGAGACTAAACTAAAACCACAGAAAAACAGAGCAGGACAGACATTAGATTAATGAAGTGCCTCCCACCCCAAATATTTATCAAGGGAGGAGAAGGATTTAGGGGCTCCGATGAGCTGTGGGCGGCCTTGCCCTAACAAGTTCGTTCAGATGATAATGCCAACACGTAACACAAACCTATACGCCGAGATGGACTCGTGAGCAATCACTGTCACTATCAAGAAAGGCGCCACTGTCCACTGATCCTGCTGACACGTGACGAGCAGACACGGCTAACCTGCCCGTTCTGAAGGAGCAAGCACAGCCACGGGGCCCCGCCATCCCCTTTCTGAAGCCGTCACCGCGTGCGTCTCCTTTAAGGACAGGCCCTTGTACGGTCATTGCCAATGTTTACAAACGGGGGAAGGAAAAGTTGGACAAAAAAGGCCAAACTGGATAGGAGCTGGCACCCCCTGTCATTGTGGCTCTGAGGAGAGGCGTTACGGACGGTGTGTGGGGAAGGTCCAAGTCATTTCTGAATCAAACCCAGCCCCCCAAGCCGCTATCAGGAAAACACTGAGCCAACCAACCCCGTTATGCGCCCACAGCGGGGTGGGGAGGCGGGTGGGATGCCGCGGTCCTGGTCCCTGCCCCGCCAGGATCAGAGAAGCAGCGGAAGTGACCCAGGGCGGGAGGGAGCTGTTAAGTCTGTCTGCATTCTCCTCTGCCGGGATGACCGGGGAAGAGGGAGGGGATGACAGTTTATAAACATCGAAAGGGTGTGAGTGTGGAAAACACGGAACTTTTGTGGCCTGACTCTCTTGAGACCTGGAGTTGGGGAGGGAGGGTGGAGGTGCTGCCTTGGAGATTATCCAAGTACATTTAGGATGAAATAAAAGCCCCATTTTTAATCAGTACACAGTCAGCATTGGTCCCTCATTCCTTCAGGAATTGCTAAAGGTTGACAACGTATCGAACTCCAGAAGATGGTTTGCATGATATTCTTATCACGTCGAATAGTTCACTGTTATGTGTTCAGACTATATGCCTATAATGTTGGGATGCAGACTATATCCTCTCTCTTTTTTTAAAAAAATATTTTATTGATTTTTTATTTTATTATTTATTTTTTACAGAGAGGAAGGGAGAGGGATAGAGAGTCAGAAACATCGATGAAGGAGAAACATCGATCAGCTGCCTCCTGCACACCCCCTACTGGGGATGTGCCTGCAACCAAGGTACACGCCCTTGACCGGAATCGAACCTGGGACCCTCGAGTCCGCAGGCTGACGCTCTATCCACTGAGCCAAACC
Source organism: Eptesicus fuscus (assembly GCF_027574615.1). NCBI lineage: Eukaryota > Metazoa > Chordata > Mammalia > Chiroptera > Vespertilionidae > Eptesicus > Eptesicus fuscus. The sequence goes on along the minus strand of NC_072496.1, from coordinate 5,853,416 downwards.
GGTTAGGGCTATTCTCTCTTTTTAATCCTCACCCAAGTATATATTTATTGATTTTTACAGAGAGGAAGGGAGAGAGAAAAACATCTGTGGGTTGCCTCCCGTATGCACCCCTATTAGGGATTGAACCCACAATCTAGGTACGTCCCTGACCAGAAATGGAACCCGCAACCCCTTGGGGCACAGGATGGCGCTCTAACCACTGAGCAACCTGGCCGGGCCGCAGACGAGGTTCTTGTACGTTTGAGTGCAGGGAGATGACCTTGCCCCATGTGCTCCTGGATTCTGCTGAGAATGGATGGCCAACACGCACACCCAACTCTGCGTTCCTTGTGTTCCCTTTAAGAAGAGAAGCTGGCCGAAGGCACGCTCTATCGGTGCCCAGAAATGGGAGCCTCCGCCAACATGGAGGCTCCGAGTGTGTGGCTGATGTCACACGTGAAACCGGGAACACGGCTGGCGCTGACCCGTTCACCAGTGCTTGTCGGCACGGCACCTGTGTGTGAAGAGCCGGAACCCCGCGCTCAGAGAGCCCGAGAGTCTGTGCTTCCACACCTTGTGCACCGTCCACCCCCTCATTTACATAAGCAGAAACGGTGCCCGGATGTGGGCCTTCATGTCCACTGACTTAAAGGGGAGATGGTTAACGTGTTATCTGCCCGAGGTCTTCACTGCGATTCAGCTGATTCTAACTATCCCACCCCAAATTGCACAGTTTTCAGAAGGAAGTTTTATGGAATAATGTTAGTTTTCTTTTTTATAACTACTGATCTAATTAAACATCCAGCTCTTGCATTTTAAGCAATACATATACATATACATATACATACATACATATACACACACATACACACATACATATATATATACACACACACACTAGACGCCTGATGCATGAAGATTCGTGTGGAAATGGGCCTTCTTTTCCCTGGCTGCCGGCACTGCCTTCGCTCTGGCCAGAGCCGCCTTTCCACCTTCCCACGTTGCCCAGAGGCCCGGAGTGGCTGGGGTGGTGCGGAATGCCTACATCGTCGCCATGGCGACGACGCAAGCATCCCGCCCCCGCCTGCTTGGTGCTTGCATATGCAAATCAACCCACCATCTTTGTTGGGTTAATTTGCATACTCACTCCTGATTGGCTGGTGGGCGTCGTGAATGTACGGTCAATTAGCATGTTACTCTTTTATTAGGTAGACTATATATATATATTTTTAGTTAGTCATAGCAGCCTGGAAAATTGTCAAATGTCTTTCTGGAATGAGGCTGCACAGTGCGTTGGTTTGGCTCTCCTGTCTTTGGCTGAGTTCTTGTTCATCCCTGGGGATGCCTTCCGCTTTTCTACTGTTCACAACGGTCCGTTTTACAACCTTTTCTCGGCATGACACAGGCAGTCGGACACCTTTGGTTGAGAGAATTCCTGCTCAGGTGCATGGATGCAGGAAGCACAACTGCCTGCTCCTCCGTGCAGTCCGCTCCCAGGCCCGGCCTCATCTAGCGGATCCTTTCCCCTTCCCTCTTCCTCCTCCCTTCCCTTCGTGTTACTGCGTGAAGGGCTTGCTGCCTGCCGCGGGGGGCGGGGTGTGTGGAGAGTGGAATCCTGTTCTGAGTAGCAATGTTGGGGGAAAGGAGACAATTCAAGCACTCCTTTATATTATTCCCCCGTTTGATAACTGGTAGTGTGCTTTAAAAATTTATTTAAGATACACTTACAAAATGCCCACTATGTTTTAAATAAAGTGGGAGGGACTGGCAGAGGAGCAGCTGGGAGTGGGCATTGCTCTATTCCGGGTAGTTATGTGGATCTTGCTTTCCTTGAGCTATACATTCGTACTTTGTGCGTTTTTATGTATGTGTGTTATTATCGTTCATAATAAAAATATAAAGAAAAAAATAAATATTACTTTAAGGACTTTAACTCATTAATTCCTAAAATCTGTACAAAGGAGGAACTAATACTGTCCCCATTTTACAGATGAGAAAACTGAGGCACTACATTGGTAACAGGTGGAGTCTGGATTCCAACCCCGGCAGTCTGGCTCCAAAGCCTGTGGTTTTAGCCGCTGCTATGCTGCTAGGGAAGTAACAGGAGACAGGCCCACAGCGGCCAAATCATCATTTGATGCCTCTCTCAACAGAGAAGACGGTACAGAGAAAATGAACGGAGAAACACACACACAACGTGCACAAAAGAAAGCACGGTCGGGCAAGACCGATCAAATTTCTCTTCTTACAACACATATGAACACGACAGGACTGCAGGCCCACAAATATCCAGGCAGGTTCCAAGCCTCTAAGCGCCGAGAGGCCGCACAGGGCACCCCCCCACCCCCCAAATCACTGCTCCCTAGAAACCCCCTTTCCTACAAACTCACCTGCAGCATCCCTAGAACCGCAAGCGGGTTCTCCTCCCTCCTCCCGATCACAGTCCATTTCTCCACTTCCCACCGACTATATAACGCCCGGCCCAATGCAAGAATCAGCCCCACGGTACCCCGGTTTATCTGCACCATACCTTGGGCTTCCCTGCGCCAGGAGCCGAGCGTGGAGTTGTGATCAAGCACAGGAAGGCGCCGCCGCATCGTCCAGCCAGCCGGGAAGAGCAGAAACCGCGGCTCCGGGCGAGGCTTCGGAAGTTCTGAAAGCACAAGTTCAAGTTGAATGGAGTTTTCTGTCTCTATTCATATTACAAAAGATCATGTGTTTTTATTTTATCTTATTTTAAAAATATATTTTATTCATTTTTTTACAGAGAGGAAGGGAGAGGGAGAGAGAGTTAGAAACACCGATGAGAGAGAAACATTGATCAGCTGCCTCCAGCACACCCCCTACTGGGGATGTGCCTGCAACCAAGGTACATGCCTTTGACCGGAATCGAACCTGGGACCTTTCAGTCCATAGGCCGATGCTCTATCCACTGAGCCAAACCAGTTAGGGCAAGATCATGTGTTTTTAAACCATTTTCACAGCAGAATTCTTTTGGGGAAGGTTTGAAAAAAAAACAAAAAACACCAAAAACAAAAACACTCCCCCCTGACCCCCCCAATCTGGGTAGAACCTTGAACCTTTCGCAGACAGTCCGGTACCTCTTACAAAGCTGGCTGATGAAATACACACACTGGAGTTCCTCAAATACCAGTAAGTGCTTTTCACAGGAACAGTTAGTAGCAAGAGTGAAGGTGGAATGGCAGCATTGAGCGTGTAACGGAAGGTCAACGCCATCTTTCTCAGACTTCTTCTGCACGCTCCTCTTTTGTAAATAAAGTTTTATTGGGACACAGCCACAGATGTTTGCTTATGGGCTGTCTATGGCTGCTTTCTGAGTAATTATGATAGAGACGGTAGGTGTGGAGAGCCTAAGCTATTACTGTCTGGCCCTTTACAGAAAAAGGGTTCTGATTCTTGCTCTATAATATCCAGGCAGTGGAGTAAATGCCCTCATTTCCATATTGACAGGGGGATCCCCAACTGTTTTGTCTCAAATAAAACCACAGTGAGGCCTTAGATGGTTTCACTCAGTGGAGAGAGCGCCAGCCTGTGGACTGAAGGGTCCTGGGTTCAATTCCAGTCAAGGGCACATGTCTGGGTTGTGGGCTCGATCCCCGGTAGGGGGCATGCAAGAGGCAGCCAATAGATTCTCTCTCATCATTGATGTTTCTCTCTCCCTCTCCCTCTCCCTGCCTCTGTGGACTGAACCCGGGACCCTTCAGTCCACAGGCCGACGCTCTATCCACTGAGCCCAGCCGGCCAGGGCTGGTTTGTATTCTTTACACGACCCAGGCTCGCACCATGAGCCTCTCCCAGTCCCCTCGACAGCGTCTCCCCTCGGCCCTTCCCATCACCCCCCAGGACAGCGGACCACACGCCCGAGGCAAACATCCTTGAATCCTTACCATCGTGACTACTGAAATGTTTATGCAGCCACCTAGGTTTCTTCTGAATCACGTGTTCATCGGAAGTCACCTCTTTCCTGTGTATATCCTCACACCCCAAGTGAAACATATTATTTACCTTTTGCTAAAATTATCTCTTTCGCTTTATGGCCATTTTCCACAAAGTAATAAGTTTTCCATGTCACAGGCATTACCCGATTACGCTAAGATTACCAGAGGGCCACAAAGTCAGGGAACATGTAAACACGGGTCCTGTCCAGGCCCCCCCTCTCCGCTGGCCGCGGGGGCCGGTTCGGATCCACAGGCTAGCGCTCACGGCGTCGAGAGCGAGGACACCTGGCTGGTAGAAAAGCTGCTAGATCGGAAGATGCTGCAGTCAGCTGGCTTTTCCAAGCTCTTGTGACCCCAACCCCGAGCGCCCTAAAACCGAACGAGTCCTTGAAAAATAAGGCCATGGCCGAAACCGGTTTGGCTCAGTGGATAGAGCGTCGGCCTGCGGACTCAAGGGTCCCGGGTTCGATTCCGGTCAAGGCATGTACCTTGGTTGCGGGCACATCCCCAGTAGGGGGTGTGCAGGAGGCAGCTGATCGATGTTTCTCTCTCATCGATGTTTCTGGCTCTCTATCCCTCTCTCTTCCTCTCTGTAAAAAATCAATAAAATATATTTTAAAAAAAATAAAAATGAGGCCATGTTATTACATTTGTGGTTTTCTTGTTTCTCAATTTTTAAGAGGAAAGGAGCGCCCCCCTAACAGACAAGGATTTGAGCAAAAGGAAGTTAAGGGTTGCCCTGAAAGAAAGAGGCGGGTCCCAAGCACAGGACTGGGAATGCGGAGAAGAAACAGGGACGAAACCAGTGAGCGATCCAGAGAGAGAGGAGCGACAGCGACAAAACTGATACGACATGTGACACCCCTTGGGGACACGGTGCTTAGGCCACCGGCCGACATGCCGACTAGATCAGTAATATTTACATGAGTCACGTGGCATTACAATAGTCCATATTATGATTTTTTAAAAAAAATATATATTTGTATTGATTTCAGAGAGGAAGGGAGAGGGAGAGAGAGATGGAAACATCAATGATGAGAGAGAATCATTGAACGGCTGCCTCCTGCATGCCCCGTACTGGGGATCAAGCCCACAACCTGGGCATGTGCCCTTGACTGGAATTGAACCTGGGACCCCTCAGTCCTCAGGCTGATGCTCTCTCCACTGAGCCAAACCAGCTAGGGCCATGTTATGATTATCATTTATTTTCTACATGTACTTCACTCATTATATATTATATAATATGTAATTACAGCGACTGATTTAAAATACTCACCAGAATTGATCTGTTCATAGTTTTGATTCTAGAAGGTTTGTAATAATGAATGTTGACTGCAATAAAAGGGGAATTTCATACCCCAAAAAGCCCCTTTACTTCTTCAGAGGAGTTGTTTCTATTGGAGGGACCTGTACTTTTAGAGCAGTGGTTCTCAACCTTCCCAATGCCGCGACCCTTTAATACAGTTCCTCATGTTGTGGTGACCCCCAACCATAAAACTACTTTCGTTGCTACTTCATAACTGTAATTTTGCTACTGTTGTGAATCGTAATGTAAATATCTGTGTTTTCCGATGGTCTTAGGCTCTACAGCAGCGGTTCTCAACCTGTGGGTCGCGACAGGTTGAGAACTGCTAGCAGGGTCGCCTAAGACCATCGGAAAACACAGATATTTACATTACGATTCATTAACAGTAGCAAAATTACAGTTATGAAGTAGCAACGAAAATAGTTTTATGGTTGGGGGTCACCACAACATGAGGAACTGTATTAAAGGGTCGCGGCATTAGAAAGGTTGAGGACCACTGTTTTAGAGAAATAGGAAGGAGCCTGATGTGGTGTGAGACGGTCCTCCGACTCCTCCCCCTTTTCCACGGCGGAGAAATGGAACACCCAGAACTGGACTGAAGTCTCCTGTCTGAGATGCTTAGGTTCCTGAGGACCCACATTTTATGCCATTAAATGAAGACCCTGATATTTAATTAGTGATTCAACTTTAGTTTATCTTAGGCATGTATAACCAATATCCATCTACACTAATCTCTAATAATAAAAGTGTAATATGCAAATCGACCGAACAGCAGAACAACCATCCGGATGACCTTCTGGACAAAGCCGGGGCTTCGAGGGCCGAGCCCCTTGCACATATTCCATGCATCAGGCCTCTAGTCTACACTAATAAAAGAGCAAGATGCAAATTGACCATACCTTCGCGATGCCCACCAGCCAATCAGGAGTGAGTATGCAAATTAACCCACCAAAGATGGCGGGTTAATTTGCATACACAGGTGCTGAGCGGCCAGGGGAGGGGCGGGACCTTGTGTTGTCTCCATGGCGACGACACAGGCGTTCCGTCCCACCCCAGCTGCTCCAGGCCTCTGGGCAGCGTGGGAAGGCAGAAAGGCGGCTCCAGCCTGAGGGAAGGTGGTGCTGGCAGCCAGGGGAAGGAAGGCCCATTCTTGCACAAATCTTTGTGCATCGGGCCTCTAGTTTTATATAAAAACATCACACCAGCCTAATTTTCATGTTGTATGTAGCAGACATTTCCTGAGCTATTAAATCAGAGAGAAGAATATACAAAAGCCGATTGGGAAAGAGGTGAAACTAAATGAAAAATAAATTTTGACTAGCAGGTAAAAATTCTTTCTGTCCACACTTTCTATTTTTGCCACATTATTTAATATATACTAGTATATTCCCTATGAACTCAATTTTGCCCCCCAGTATGATCAGATAAATGATGCCCAATATACTGACTGCTTGGTCACCTTTCTACCATGTTCCATCATTCTTCTATGAAATAAAAATAGATAAAAGCCAGAAAGGAGGCTCTTCCCCTACAAAGCCACCTTTTGTGTAAAAGAAAGATGCCAGTTTTCAGGCCCGATCTGAAGCCAGCACATCAAAAGATTCAACTCCTGGTCCTTTGACCTGAAACTCTTTTCAGCTTACTTCTGTCAAATGTCACCGACTGTCCAAATGAAGTCTGCACAGGTTCCTACTGTCTGTTGCCATAAACAATTAGCATCGCAATGGCCATAACTAGAAAATAATAAAGCATTAACCTGACCTGACCCTGAACAGGACTGTTGCCATAGTGACGAGGACCTGACAGCGAGCTGGTCCAGGGGCCACAGCAAAGGCCTGCGTGCTGCCCGAGGGCGGGGAGGGCCTCGGGGAGAGGAGCAGGGCCTGGGCTCCGGGGAGGGTTGGCTGACCTCCCTGGGGAAAGGCCAGCATTTCCCTGGAGAGGCCAGGCAGCAGCACGCAGCTCCCAGCACCTTCCGGAACACTCTGCCTGGCCCGTCTCCTCATCGTTAAAACGAGGGGGGTGCAATGATATCTGGGTCCCTTTCATGTCCAGACTATTCTCAGCCTATGATTCCAACTGGGCCCAGGATTTGCTTTCTGGAATATTCTGATCTGTAGAGCGTGGGAACGGCGGAGAAGACCTTGCAGAGTTGTATAATTCTCCTCAGTGGCGGCTCCTTCACATGGTCACACTTATTCCCAACCAAGGGCCATTCGGGCTCACTGGACAAGACTGATTGTCTTTTAAAAAAATATATTTTGATTGATTTCAGAGAGGAAGGGAGAGGAGAGAGAGAGAAACATCAATGATGAGAGAGAATCATGGATCAGCTGCCTCCTGCACACCCCCAACTGGGGATGGAGCCCGCAACCTGGGCATGTGCCCTTGACCAGGAATCGAACCGTGACCTCCTAGTTCATAAGTTGATGCTCAACCACTGAGCCACGCCGGCTGGGCTAGATAAGACCCTCTTAACGCCCTTGCCTGTCCAGGGCTTGCCAAGCCCCCTGTCTTCAGTTGTGGAAGCTGCGTGTGCACACAGAAGGGTACAGGGATTCAGAGGGTGGCTCCCGCCTCCCAGACACCACTGAAACCCCTTTGGACTGAAACCCCCATTCCACGTCACCTTCTGCAAGGCCCAGTCCCACGCCCAGCACACGTCGGGGCTGGTCTACTATTCAGCGCCCACCTTCACACAGCTGCTGTGCAGACTCCTCCCTCCTCCCTCCTCCCTCCACGCGAGAAGAGGGCAGACTCCACCGGCCAAGGGGAACGCTCCCAACTCAGCGTCAAGGTGGGCCTCCTTTGCCCAGCTTTCACCCCAAAGGGCCCCGTTATTATCCTTCTCAAGGGGCAAATGCACCAAGTGGAAGCTGGTGAATATTCTGCTGAAACCCTCCCCTAAGAGTCTCTCCCACACACAGAGAGAAAACCCCTCAAGACGGCCCTAACTGGGTTGGCTCAGTGGATAGAGCGTCAGCCTGAGGACTGAAGGGTCCCAGGTTCGATTCTGGTCAAGGGCATGTACCTTGGTTGCGGGCACATCCCCAGTAGGGAGTGTGCAGGAGGCAGCTGATCGATGTTTCTAACTCTCTATCCCTGTCCCCTCCTCTCTGTAAAAAAAATCAATAATATATATATAAAAACCCCTCAAGACCAAGGGAACCAGCGGGGGAATTCTCGGGGTCCCCGCCCATGCTCCTTTAGGGCATGAGCTTTTACTTTCTCGTAAACTCAAAGGGTCCCCCCGAGACTTGCAACTGATAATACTGCAATTAGCTAGTTATTAGTGTTAATAGGAAAGGAGGCAAAGGAAGGCCAGACATGACCCGCATGGCCATCTGGGCAGCTTCACCAGGAGGCTGCGAGCTCACTCCCCAGGGAGCCACCCGTCCCTCCCCTGCCGGTCACCGGGGAAGGGACGGGACAGAGGGGGGAGATGGAGGCTGCGCAGGGAAGTCGGGGGGGGGGGGGGGGGGACCTGGCGAAGGTGCTACTGCCCGCCAGTCATTCCTGGGAGCAGAGATCCTGGCCCAGAGCGGGTGGGGCCACTGCGGGCGCCTAAAACCTCGGCGTTAAAATCCCCGGACGGAGGAATTCTCTTGCTCTGGTGCAAGTCATGCGCCGAATGCCCAGAAACGCGAACGGTAACCGACATCTCAGGATTTCCTCATACACCGAAACAGGAACCGCCTGGAAATCGGACCTCTGTAGCGAAAGGGCAGAAACACAAGGCGGAAAACTCGGGCCAGCACGGGAGAGGAGAGGCGGCTGCGGGTGAGGATGCCAGCTTACCCGTGCCGCCTGCTCGGGGCAGCCGTGGACCGGCCACTAGATCTTCTAGATAAAGTGGGGTTTCCCCCAGACAGCCACAGCTTAAGTCTGATAACGAACACAACTTTAATCACAAATAGAGAGGAACCTTCTAAAACGTGCCACCGGCTTCTCTCGCCATCCGGAGCCAGCAGCCCTGGCTGACGGCGCCTCTGGATGCCCCCTCGGAACGCCCCCTCGGATTGGCAGTTCCTTTATGGTTTTCAAATCCCATTCTGGTACCTCCTCCCCCACCACCTTCTCCTCGCTGGCAAGCTCCCACTCCAGCCCTCCACCTCAGCTAGACCCGGCTCTGGCTGCTCCTTTTTCTTAAAAAAAGAAAAAAAAATATATATTTATTAATTTCAGAGGGGGAGGGAGAGAGAGAGAAACATCCATGATGAGAGAGAAACATCAATGAAGAGAGAATCATCGATCGGCTGCCTCCTGCACGCCCCACGCTGGGGATCGAGCCTGAAACCCGGGCCTGTGCCCTTGACCGGGAATCAAACCGTGACCTCCTGGTTCATGGGTCGACGCTCAACCACTGAGCCACGCCGGCCAGGCAGGCTCCTCATTTTTTGATCAGTTGCAAGCTAGAGACCCAGGTCACCGAGCTTCTTAGAACCGTCCTTAAACTGAGAATAAATCAACTCCCAGGAAAGTCTGAGAGTGTTCTGGTTTTGGCCTGGAAATCAAGGAGAAAAGAAAAAGAAAAGAAAGAAAGAAAAAAGAAAAGGAAATTGTCCTACACATTTGATGCTCACAGAGAAGGCGCTTCCTGATAAGTGAGGTTTTACTGTTACTGAAATCAAACACGACGGCTTCCGACACACAGCCGGAGGCTGCCTCACTGTCTGAGGTGAACCCGTCAGCCTTCGGGGTCCCAGCCCCAGCTCTGGGGGGGGGGGTAGGGGGGGGGGGAGAGGCGGGCAGGTTAGAGCAGATTCCCTCTAAAAACTAGGAGGCCTGAGTCCCCTGGATTATTGAACCTGGTATGGAAGCACTGAGAAGGACATGCTTTGAATTCGGCTTTAAGAGAACAAAGAAAGGAAACATCTCATTAGAATTCAAGAGAGTGGCACTTGGGTGAAGTGGGGGAACTTCCTGTAAATTTCCCTGGAACAGAAAAGCCCCTTAATCCAACCCGTAATCCCGTGGAGTCAGGGCAGGGTTTGGGTCTGAACACTCCCAATGCGCTGAGGACCTGAACCCGCCCATTGAAGTGGGCATGTCCCCCGCCAGCAGACGGACCGTCAAAGAAAACCCCCCCCCCTTCCGCTTCTTCCCGCTTCAGCCCCCGAGGGGGAGCCTGCGGCCCTCGGATCTGAAGTTTTTCCTCCTCGCTGGCCTCTGGCCGGGGCTGACCTAGGATCCCAGCTCCTGTAAGGACACAGCATAGCCCTCACGGAGCCGGTCTTCTGTCCTGTGCTCTGTGTGTGGATGGACTGAAGGGTCCCAGGTTCGATTCCCGGTCAGGGCACATGCCCGGGGTTGCGGGCTCCATGCCCACGAGGGGGCGTGCAGGAGGCAGCCGATCAGTGATGATTCTCATCATTGCTGTTTCTCTCTCTCTCTCTCCCTCCCACTCCCTTCCTCTCTGAAATCAGTACAAAATATATTAAAAAAAAAAAAAAGACAGTTTACTGTCTCTAGTACCAAACCCACCCAAGATCAGGGTCACACTTTGCCAGGGGAGAAAGAAGCTTCCGGCTGCCCTGGGATGAGTGTGTGCCCAATCTCCCATTTACACACAATCCCTGCTCCTCAAACCTCCGAGCCTGGCCCTGATGACCAGGCCATCTGGCTGGCGGGGACCCCCACTGTCCCTCCCGCTAAGCGCAGGGCTGACTACCAGCCAGGGCTCTCCGAGCGGGGGGTGCAGGCATGTGGGCCGAGGAATCCCGCTCTCCTCCCACAACGGCAGATGGCATCCGAGTGAGGAATGAAGGCTCAGGGGTGAGCGTGATGACGGGAAAGGTTCAGTCACGTCGATGCTGGTCCACCGTCACGGAACAAGACACGTCACCCTCCGCCCACACCAGCCACTTAAAGTGCTCCTCTTGCCCTATCCGGCGTGGCTCCGGGGATGGAGCGTCGGCCTGCGGACAGAAGGGTCCCGGGTTTGATTCCGGTCAAGGGCACCTGCCTGGGTGGCGGGCTCGGTCAGATGTGCAGGAGGCAGACCATCAGTGATTCCCTCTCACCATGGATGTTTCTATGTCTTCCTCTCCCTTCCTCTCTGAAATCAATAAAAATATATTAAAAAAAATAAAGGGTTCCTATTAGTTCTTGCAACAGGAACACGAGAGAAGCTACCTCTGATCCGTTTGACCATGAGAAAGGAACACCACGCTCACGCGTGTTCTGCGAGGCCCGTTCACGGCACTTGTTGGCTCTCGGAGCTGTGACTCAGAGACACTCGGACAGGCATCTGTCATCGACCCCCCCAGGACCCTCTCCTCGTTGGGGTGTTTCGGGAAGGGTTTTCTGAGCGAGCTATCAGGCCACACAAACCCAAGCAGCAGGAAGCAGCATCGTCCTGGGCACACGGCCGGCTCTGCCTGGAAACACGGCCCAGGTCCCCCGCGGGGCCAGGGCTCAGCTGCAGAAGCCGGGACACAATATGCGAGAGGAGATCAGTCGTGTCTTCAGGGTGCGGAGCAGAGGGGACTTGAGCAAAGCACCACCACTGGGCAGAGCGCCGGCCCCGAGCTGTGCGTGGGGGACTTGGGTCAAGGGCACTTGAAATGTCTGAACACCTGCCCCTGCGGTCTGCTCTGTTTTGTCCTTTCTTTAAACGATCTGTAGCGATGGTCCCCCCAGGAACATGACCACGCTTCCCACGACCCACCTTGGAGTTCGTGGTTGGATGTAAGTTCCACGACTTGCCCAGAATGTCTGTGAGAAACTCACGTTGTGCAAAGCGGTCATCACACAGTGGGTCTACCCATTACCACGGTGACAAAGGACAACAAAAAGTATAACAGGCATTTTGTCATTAAGATGTGGCTAAAAATTCCACTAAATAATAGCCCATATAATAAAGAGGCAATATGCAAATTGACCGTCACTCCAACACACAAGATGGCCACCCCCATGTGGACACAAGATGGCCAGCAGGGGAGGGCAGTTGGGAGGGACCAGGCCTGCAGGGGAGGGCAGTTGGGAGGGGACCAGGCCTGCAGGGGAGGGCAGTTAGGGGGGACCAGGCCTGCAGGGGAGGGCAGTTAGGGGTGACCAGGCCGGCAGGGGAGGGCAGTTAGGGGCAATCGGGCCGGCAGGGGAGCAGTTAGGCATTGATCAGGCTGACAGGGGAGTGGCTAGGGGGTGATCAGGCTGGCAGGCAGAAGCGGTTAGGGGAAATCAGGCAGGCAGGTGAGCGGTTGGGAGCCAGCAGTCCTGGATTGTGAGAGGGATGTCCAACTGCCCGGTGGGATCGGGCCTAAAAGGGCAGTCGGACATCCCTCGAGGGGTCCCAGATTGGAGAGGGTGCAGGCTGCGCTGAGGGACACCCCCCCTGCCCCGTGCACGAATTTCGTGCACCGGGCTTCTAGTACTAATATAAATATGCATGGGTGACAAGCAATTGTGAGTAGATTCAGGCACACCATTTTCAATATGTCCTTCTGAGCGACTTAGTGGAGGTGGCATGTACGTGGAAAACGTAGATATGAAGTCAAATATATTCTTAACTAGAGGCCCGGTACATGAAATTTGTGCACGGGTAGGGTCCCTAGGCCTGGCTGGTGATCAGGGCCGATTGGGGCTTCCTTCCCCCAGCTGCCGGCTGCTGGCAGGGGCCTTCCTTCATTCTGAGCTGCCCTTTGGTGGTCAGCGCATGTCATAGCGAGCGGTCGAACTCCCGAGGGGACAATTAGCATACTAGCCTTTTATTATATAGGATTATATAGGATTGCCCAGAAGTTAGCTTTAGGGGAAAACATCCCTGAAAAGAACCAACAACAATGAGCTATTTGAAAATACTCTGCAGTCGCAGCAGATCTATACAAATATAAATGTTATATAAGCGTATTCGCACATTTCCAGCAAGAGTGGACTTCCCTGGGAACCCAAGTTAAAAGCAGAGCGTTGATTTCTGTGAGTGCCCAACGAAACAGTTTACGTCGCAGCCATTTTTACAGGCGATTTCACAAGTTACTTCACGACACTGTATTATGTTTGGAGGAAACAAAACGTCAACAGCTCAGTCCTGCCAATATCAATTTTATTGGCATCGTCTGCTATGGAACTAAGATCAGCAATTCATCCTGGAACGATTTCAGAAACGAAAACGAAGATGCAGCTTCAAATCCATAAGATAAAGCAAAATCTGTAGCCTTCTGTGTTAACCTGACAGCCACTGGGTTCAACATCTGATAAGACATCCCCAAAGAAATCCTTTATTCCCACAGCAAGACCTGTGGACACACCGATGCCCCCCCCCCCCCCCCCCCCCCGGGCATACGCAACCAAGGCGCAGGGGTGGGGGGCGGGGAGGCGCTGTGGTTAGGGCAGGATTAACGTGGAGATGGAGTTAACAAACTCTAACATTGTTATTATCTGTCTTGTTATACACTGAGTGGCCCGATTATTATGATCTCTGAATGCATCATAATCTGGCCACTCAGTGTATATCCTATATAATAAAAGGCTAATATACAGATTTTCCCCTTGACCAGGAGTTCGACTAGCAGGCAGGCCGGCCAACTGGCCATGTCCCCTCCCCCTGGCCAGGCTGGCCGCACCCCACCCATGCACGAATTCATGCACCGGGCCTCTAATATATACACACACACACACACACATACATACACACTGAGTGGCCAGATTATTATGTGTTCAGAGATCATAATAATCTGGCCACTCAGTATATATTACCAGTGACTGGTTATGCTTTTAACTACACCTTGTTTTTTTTAGCGGATGCTAATAACCTATCCATCCTCAAGGAGATTCATTGAATAGAGACGAAAAGGCAGGGTTTGCCCTGGTCGGTGTGGCTCAGTGAGGTGAGCATCATCCTATGCACCAGAATTCTCCGATTTGATTCCTGATCAGGGCACCAAAAAAAAAAAAAAAAAAAAAAAAAAAAAAAAAAAAAAAAAGGCAGGGGGATGGCAGAGTTCAGTGCTGACTACAGAGTTCAAATCCTGGTTCTAGCACCGTCCAGCCTGTTGATTTGGGGCAGGTGACTTCCCACGAGCCACCAGCTCCTCGGGGGACACGTGTGCCTCCATAAACAACTTGTAGGAAGAGGAAAGGCGTGGATGCATGAAGAGCAGGAGAGCCACGTCGGGCACGGGGAGGAGGGGGGCTCGGGGAGCCGCTGTCGTTTTGATCGAGGATCTCTGACAACCCCATTGTTTAGCTCCCCTCGCCCTCTGGCTGAGACCTCAGGGCGGGAGGCAGTGAGGACGGGGACCCGGTTGTCACTGAGGTATGTGTTCAGCGCGTGTTCTGATGGCTGGAGGCGTGACCAGCACGGGTCCGGGCCCACCCACGCACCGGTGTGGTCTCGGGCGCCACACGATTTCAGGATCACTGCTTCTCCGGTGTAATTCTGGTTGCGCAAATGATAAGATTCACGCCAGCTCCTCAGCCTCCTGCTCAGGGAGGCCGTTTTCTCTGGGTGGCAAACGCTCAAGGACAAAAGCAGAGAGAAGCAATCGAGACCGATTCAGCCCTCAAGAGGCGCCGATCCAATCACGCCGTCAGAGAAAGAAACGCCACAGCCACTCCTCTACCTCTAGCCAGGACACAGCTTTGTGGATTAGGGGTTGGCTTTATTCTTGGTTTGATTTGATTTCCAAAGTAATGAATCCACGCCTGGGAGAGAAGCGGGTTGACAGGGACTCGTTTGGATTAAAATATTGAAAACCTTTCCGTGATTTTCCCAGAGGCTCATCTTTCAGAGGAGAGTGAAAGCAGGGGGAAACGGTCTCCGTTTACCACTTGTCCGTGGCGGCAGACACAGGGCTGAGCAGGGTTACTGGGGAGGACAGGAGACAGACACAGGCAATGTACTTGAACGGCACTGGGGGGCTCAGCATACAGGGCCCCCCCCAGAATG
Source organism: Eptesicus fuscus (assembly GCF_027574615.1). Classification (NCBI taxonomy): domain Eukaryota; kingdom Metazoa; phylum Chordata; class Mammalia; order Chiroptera; family Vespertilionidae; genus Eptesicus; species Eptesicus fuscus. Next base: position 5,838,283 of record NC_072496.1, on the reverse strand, counting down.
TGATGGTGGGAACGGCCTGACTTTTCCTTCGAGGGAAGTCCCTGCAGGGAGGGCCCTCGGAGACCAGACACAGGGATCCCAGCCAGTGACAGTGGGGATGACAAACTCACATCACGCCGGTTTTATAACACAGTGCTACGCTTTCCCCAGCACATACACTGTCTTTCTCCCCTACAAAAATAGGAGAATTAAAAATACTATCATTCTTTCCCCATTCTAGCATAATCACCCCTTTGAACCAAATACAAATGCCTTGTATTTTAAAAGAGGGCACCCTATCTATACTAATAAAAGGGTAATATGCTAATTAGACCAGGAGACCTTCCGGATGTCCTTCTGGACATAGCCACGGTGGCGGGGCCAAGGCAGAGGCAGTTAGGGGTGATTAGGCCAGAAGGGGAGGGCAGTTGGGGGCAAGCAGGCTGGCGGGGGGTCAGTTGGGGGCAGGCAGGCCAGCGGGGGGGGGCAGTTGGGGGCAAGCAGGCTGGCGGGGGGGGGCAGTTGGGGATGAGCAGGCTGACAGGCAGAGTGGTTAGGGGCAATCAGGCAGGCAGACAGGTGAGTGGTTAGGAGCCAGCGGTCCCGGATTGCAAGAGGGATCCCATATTGGAGAGGGTGCAGGCCGGGCTAAGGGACAACCCCCCCCCCCCATCCGTGCACAAATTTCGTGCACCGGGCCACTAGTGGAATAATTAAGAAAAAAAATCAATTTTTACTTTAAATAACGGAACATTTCCAACATGCACAGATGTAGAGATAGCGTGATGAACCCCATCACCCAGGTTCAGACACTGCCAACACACGGCAATTGTATTTCACCTAAATGCCCGCCTGCCCATCCTACACACATAAGCGCCCTACCAACGCCACGCTTACCAGCTGTCCAAGGTTCCTTGAACGCTCGCTGAGAGTGCTCTCTGGTTCTATCTCAGATGTTATTTTAGGACCGATTTCTTCAAATCAGGGTCCCAACAAGGCCTCTCTCTGGCCTTGGTTCTCTTGATCTCCGAGTCCTGCTTCTCGCCTTCGCTGAAGGTCCTGGTTTGCTTTTCATCCTTCCCGCTAACGATTCTGACAGCAACGGATGATCCCTGCCCACATGCATGATTGCATGCGAGGCTTTTAAAAAAGCCGTGCTATTCTAAGTTTACCATTTCTTCCTCAGCTATGAACTGGGATTTTTTTTTTTTTCTAAAACGATAACATTTCCCTCACCCATGAGTTGGCACGGCTGGAGAAACGGTATGCAAAGGAAAAGCAGAAAAACAAAGCTCGAGTCTTTCCCTTTTATTGACCAGTTTCCAGAATACCGAGGGAGGGCCTCGCATTCTCCAAAAGCTACCAGTTTTCGAGTCTAATTACCAACCCAGAGAGCGGCAGCTCCGTTCCCCTGGGGGGTTGAAGCCCACCAGGTCGGCTTCCTCGTTGTTGGTGCCACAAGATACTCCAGGTTCAGCCGGAACGTTCCCTGCCCCGGCCTGGAGCCGTGTCTCCTAGGCCAGTGGTCGGCAAACTCATCAGTCCACAGAGCCAAATATCAACAGCACAACGATGGAAATTTCTTTTGAGAGCCACATTTTTTAAACTTAAACTTCTTCTAACGCCACGTCTTCAAAATAGACGCGCCCAGGCCGTGGTATTTTGTGGAAGAGCCACACTCAAGGGGCCAAAGAGCCGCATGTGGCTCGCGAGCCGCAGTTTGCCGACCACGGACTAGACTCAGGGTCTTCTGAGATAGAATCAGAGTGTGAAGATGGTTAATAATTTACATTTACTCTTATATCCTAGAACCCCAGTCTAATCTATGTTTTAAAGTGTAAAACACAGGCACAGATAGGTAATCACTGGTTATTTTTTTCAGTTTTGGACCATCATTTCTGGCCAATCATCAAGGCCAGCAGTAAAGATTTTTAAGTGATTTTTTTCTTAATTGATTTCAGAGAGGAAGGGAGAGGGAGAGAGAGATGGAAACATCAATGTTGGGAGAGAATCATTGATCGGCTGCCTCCCGGGGCTCGAGCCCGCAACCCGGGCATGTGCACTTGACCAGAATCAAACCCGGGACCCTTCGGTCCGTAGGCCAACACTCTATCCACTGAGCCAAACCAGCCTGGGCGAGATTTTTAAGTGTTTTTGAGGGAACAATCTAATGACTATTTATAGATCACAAATGGTTAGCCAAAAAAAAAAAAAAAAAAAAGGGAGCATTTGAATGTAAACCAACATGAAAATGTCTTAAATGGTCTAAATGCCGCCACGTATTTAAGAAGAGATTTGTACTAGAAAAGGCTCACCGGTTCCCTAATTCAGGCACATTCACCGGATTCCAGCTTCCCTCACCCCCTCTCTATTGTCACTCACCCCGCAAGGATGCAGACAGCTCAGTACACGAAGAGCCGACAAAGCTAACGGTGACGGAGAACGCCACGGAGCTCTTCACGCACACACAGACCATCGCCAGGGGTCTTCCTTCATCTCAGGGGAGGGGATTGAAAACAAACGGTGTGGCTCAGTGGATAGAGCGTCAGCCCAAGCACCAAAGGGCTCATTCCGATGCCCAGTGCAGGGTGCATACCTGGGATGTGGGTTCGATCCCCACCCCCCGTCGAGGCATGTTTGGGAGGCAACCAACTGATGTGTCCCTCTCACATCGATGCTTCTCTCCCCCTCCCTCCCACTCTCTTTGGAAATTAACGGGGGGAAATAAAAAATCTCCTCCGGGGAGCATTAAAATAAATAAATATTCAGACTAGAACTCCGTGTCCTACGATCGTCAATATCACTTCGGCGTATTCCTACTGCCCCGCTCCTGTCTGTCACTCAAAAAAGGACACTCTTGCTCTCCAAGCACCTGAGCCAGAAACGTCAAGCGATTTCCCACTTTCTTCATCCTACTGGGCATTTGGTTGGTCCCATAAAGTCAACCTCATCAGCATTGCTCCATCCTCCTCTTCACCCCCCGGCCCCGCCAGGCCTCAGCGCAGACTTGGGTCAGTTCTCTCTCCGACCATCGCCACGTTGTCCTGAAGTACTTCTTCCTCTCCCCGGTCTTTCCCAAACCCGCACGACCTCCATGCTGCAGCTGGGGTTACCTCCTAGGACGTGAACCTTCTACTGGCCCCCCTCCAGTCCCCCCCGCCCCCCCCCCGGGTCAGATCCATGTTCTGGTGCCCGCCTCCCCCACCCAGGGCTCACTCAGGCGATCCGAAACGGGCAGTTTCCAGAACACGGCATGTCCTCCTGCCATGGGTTTCCTGAACACGCTGTTCCCTGTAAGAATGCCCACCCGCCCCTCATCGGCCTATTGTGCACTTGAGCTTCAGGGTTCAGACAAACACCGTGGTTAAGACTCAGATGAGTGACATTTCCCGTCGGAAGGCCTCCCTCCCACCTCTCTTCCCACAGCCCCTCCGAGACGCCCCGGCGGTCTCCCACGGGATGTCCCAGCTGCCTTGCTCCTTCTGCTTCCCTATCAGATGGCGAAGGTGGAGACGTCTTTGAGGCTGCAGTCCCTGCGCCTAACACACAGTTCTCAAACCTGGTCCCCGACCCTCCTCCTCTTCACTGCATTAAAATGACTGTGACACCAAAGACTTGTTGTTTATGGGGATCTATCTATCTATCTATATATACTGAATGGCCAGATTATTATGATCTCTGAGAATGCATAATAATCTGGCCACTCAGTATATAAATATATTAGAGGCCCGGTGCATGAATTTGTGCATGGGTGGGGTCCGGCCAGCCTGGCCAGGGGGAGGGGACATGGGCGGTTGGCGGCCTGCCTGCTGGTCGAACTCCTGGTCGAGGGGGCAATTTGCATATTAGCCTTTTATTCTATAGTATATACACCGAGTGGCCAGATTATGATGCGTTCAGAGATCATCACAATCTGGCCACTCAGTGTACATTTACCATATGAAAAGTTAAAACTGAGAATTTAAAAAAGAACATAATTAACAACCCAATGACACACATAATATAAAACATCACATAATAATTAAGACCGTATACTTTTGTTGAAAAGAGGTTGTATTTTATAAAACAAACATTTTTCGGTAAGAGCAGCACGACTCTTCATTTTTGCAAGTGACACCGAGGTCTGGCTTGACAGAAGCAGCTAGATTCTGGGTCTGCTGCTGATTCTATATCTGCCAAGAGCTACGTTGTTCTGATGGAAATACATGAAGAAAATCCAGCTTCACACAGATAGTATGTAGTTAAAAGAGTAGTTTTTAAATATTTTTAAAAGATAATTGTGGGTGCCCTAACTGGTTTGGCTCAGTGGATAGAGCGTCGGCCTGCAGACTGAAGAGTCCCAGGTTTGATTCCGGTCAAGGGCATGTACCTTGGTTGCGGGCACATCCCCAGTAGGGAGGTGTGCAGGAGGCAGCTGATCGATGTTTCTCTCTCATCGATGTTTCTAACTCTGTATCCCTCTCCCTTCCTCTCTGTAAAAAAAATCAATAAAATATATTTAAAAAAAAGATAATTGTGGGTATTTTACTTTGAAACTATACCTAAACTTAATAGTGGTGGTTTCTTTTTTTTTTTTTTTAAAAAGTATTTTTATTGATTTCAGAGAGGAAGGGAGAGGGAGAGAGAGAAACATCCATGATGAGAGAGAATCACTGACTGGCTGCCTCCTGCACGCCCCCCACTGGGGATCGTGCTTACAACCTGGGCCTGTGCCCTTGACCGGAATTGAACCTGGGACTCTTCAGTCCGCAGGCCGACGCTCTATCCACCGAGCCAAACTGGCTAAGGCAACATTGGTAGTTTCTTAAACAGGAGACCCACTGGGTTACGACGCGGACTCTTCACCCACCGACGTCCTCACACTGTGTTCTGTTAACATCCACTGCATTTTGAGTGAATCTTCTTCCTGTGAAGAACTGGCAGCATCCTGCGTTTTTTTTTTTTTTTTTAAAAACCTCGGTTCCCTGAAGTATGCAGCTCCTCCCAATTCCAGCACATCTCATTACATAATCCACAAAAGCCACATTAATTAATACCGCCACCTGTCTCATCAGAAAACTCCCTCAATACTATAAAGCTGTCACGCTCACCGTAGGAGATATGCTTGCTCCGAAGTTTAATTTTTGCTCGAAAGGTTGCGTTTTGCCATTGGCAACAAGCGCTGTCAACTATTTCCCTTGACGTGACAGTTCCCTGGATCCCTTTTTTGGAGACAACAACTGCAACACGCCCATTTGAACCACCGGAGTTCGTCGATGCGTCGTTTTTCGAGGACGAACGGCCGTCCAGCTGGCGGTTGAAACGCGTACTCTCCTCTGAGTCAAGACCAGTGCCCATGAAGCAGACACTTGCGTGTGCCGCACACCATGCACACAGAACATGCTAAAGACGTGTCCTCAGGCCATTTGTTCCCGTGACTGTTTTCTTCCTTTCTGACTGGTGTTTTTTTAAATATATTTTATAGGTTTTTTTTTTTTTTTTACGGAGAGGAAGGGTGAGGGATAGAGAGTTTGAAACATCGATGAGAGAGAAACATCGATCAGCTGCCTCCTGCACACCCCCTACTGGGGATGTGCTCACAACCAAGGTACATGCCCTTGACCGAATCGAACCTGGGACCCTTCAGTCTGCAGGCCGACGCTCTATCCACTGAGCCACACCGGTGAGGGCCTGACTGGTTCTCATTTTAGATTTCCTCTCTCCGTTGTTATGTTTCCTATCTCTGTGCTGAAGTTCTCGCTGCCATCAGTGAGCATCCTCAGAACCAGTGGAACTCTGCCTCTGCTGGATCGTCTGCATTTTGTTCAGTTCTTTTTCTTTTGCTGCTGTTCTCTCCTTGGGGGACACGTCTTGCGGCCCCCTCATTTTGGCTTCCTCGCGGGGTTTGCTTCTGTGTATCAGGCCGCGCGGCTCTGTCTCCCAGTCTTGGTGGGGTGGCCCGTGGAGTCGTGTCCAGTGGGGGGTCCAGAGCCACGGTCTCCCGGTCCCCGGAGCTGAGCGCTCGGGCTGTGTGTCCCTGTGCGCGCTGCTCGCCCTCCTGCTGGTTCCGTGGTCGGCAAACCGCGGCTCGCGAGCCACATGCGGCTCTTCGGCCCCTTGAGTGTGGCTCTTCCACGAAATACCACGGCCTGGGCGAGTCTATGTTGAAGAATTGGCGTTCGAAGAAGTTTAAGTTTAAAAAATGTGGCTCTCCAAAGAAATTTCAATCGTTGGACTGTTGATATTTGGCTCTGTGGACTGATGAGTTTGCCGACCCCTGTGCTGGCTGGCTGAGGACCGGCTGGACTCAGAGGAGGAGCTGTTGGCCAGGAGCTGACCCTGTGGAGCGGGCTTGGCTTTAGGGGCTCCCGTGACTGCCGAGTCTGCCCCCTAACTGGGGTGTCATATATCAGCGTCGTGTGTGCCAGGTGCCCTGGCCCTGGGATGGTCGCATGGTGCAGGTCAGACCGAGTGGATGTGGGTGCTGACCCCTCCCTGCTGGGGAAGCCTGGGGGGGGGGGGGCCCTGTCCCTGGGGTAGCCGTGCCCACAGCCCAGGTGAGACTCACACGGGCCCGAGGAGCGTGCGGCATTCCACTCGGTGCGTGGGCTGGGGAGGGGTGCGTGGCCCGGGGGGGGGGTACGTGGGAGGGGGTTTTCCTCCCCTTCTCTCACGGACTCTTACAAAAGTCACGCTGACCCTGGCTGCTCCGTGGGGGCAGAGCGCCCCACGAAGTTACGTGGCAAAGGCACGATGCAGCCAAATCCTTTTTATAGCTCACAATTCCCAACCTATAATAAGCATCAGGAAAAAGCCGCACAAAAGCCCTTTTAAAATCAAACAGAGGCTTTTAAACAATGGGCGAGACCAAAAAAGGTCACAGAGAGTGCCTCGCTGTCAAGGGTTCAATGGGCCGAGAAAGTACGAACCTGACATCTGGAAACGAGAGAACATTTTAATCTTCATTCTTTCGGGCGTGGGGGCCACCGGCTCGGAATCACCCTTCTATGCAAACAGAAGACGAAGGCCTTCAGGAAGGGGGACCCTTCAACACGGGCCTCCCCCTCCGTTAGGAGTCATGTTAACGCGTGTCGGTATCCACGTTCACCAAGGCCTGCCGTGGGCCACGTCCACGGGGTGCAGGACCCTACCCCACGATCGTCACAGTGGCTTTAGGAAGGCGGTGCCGTGAGACCCCACCACGCAGATGACTCCCTGTGGCTTCATGTGTAACTCACGTGTCCAGGGACGGAGGTAGCGAGGGAAGCCGGACTCCAGGCCCCGGCTGCTGGCTCTACAAGGAATATTTTCAGCTGTGTCCTAGTAGCTTCTGGAACACCTGCAATGCTCTCCTGCATCGCATGCAACTCAGACAAACTCATCTGTCAGGCAAGGTGCCGGCCTTAAGATAATAACGAAGCCCTGGCCGGTTTGGCTCAGTGGATAGAGCGTCGGCCTGTGGACTGAAGGGTCCGGGTTTGATTCTGGTCAAGGGCACTTGCCTGGGTTTCGGGCTCCATCCCCAGTAGGGGGTGTGCAGGAGGCAGCCGATCAATGATTCTCTTTCATCATTGATGTTCTATCTCTCTCTCCTTCTCCCTTCCTCTCTGAAATCAATAAAATATTATTTTTAAAAAAGGACAGCGAGTCCTAACCCGTTTGGCTCAGTGGATAGAGCGTCGGCCTGCAGACTGAAGAGTCCCAGGTCCGATTCCGGTCAAGGGCACGTACCTTGGTTGCGGGCACCTCCCCAGTAGGGGGTGTGCAGGAGGCAGCTGATCAATGTTTCTCCCTCATTGATGTTTCTACCTCTCTATCCCTCTCCCTTCCTCTCTGTAAAAAATCAATAAAATATATTTTAAAAAAAAGAAATACATTAAAAAAAAAAAAAAAGCTAACAACGAAGACATGATTCTTACTTTTTCACAAACCAGGGTCCCCAGCACATCCGCGGTCCCCATTGACCATCACGTCTGTGTTCACAGAGGGCAGTGAACACCGAGGTTCCCCAGGAGTTTACACCCGTCGCACGCAGAATGACTGCCTCTGACCCAGCCCAGTGGTTTGTGCACGAGACAGTGCGGGAGGCAGCGGGCGGGGAGGAGGCCAGGTCCCCTGTGAGGAGAAGGCACAGGCTGGCTCTGGCGTATGGATGCAGAGAAGAACACGGACCAGCTGGAGCAGCGGTCGCCAACCTTTCGGACCTCATGGACCGCCTACGGTCCGTGGACCGCCGGTTGGCGACCTCTGACCTCGAGGGTAAACGCATCAGGTCTTATTAACAGACCAGTGGCCTGGTGCATGAAATTCGTGCATGGGGGGGGGGTGTCCCTCGGTCCAGCCTGCCCCCTCTCCAATCTCGGACCCTTTAGGGGATGTCCGACGACCGGTTTAGGCCTGATAAACCGGCAGTCGGGCATCCCTCTCACAATCCGGGACCTCTGGCTCCTAATCGCTCGCTTGCCTGCCTGCCTGATTGCCCCTAACCACTTCTGCCTGCCAGCCTGATCCCCCCTAACCACTCCTCTGCCGGCCTCATTGACTCCTAACTGCTCCCCTGCCAGCCTGATCACCTCCAACTGCCCTTCCCTGCTGGCCTGATCGCCCCCAAGGCTTTTATTAGTACAGATTCTATGTGTAGGGTTGGGAAGGGAGAGGAAGCCACTGGAATTTCTAGCTAAGCTGATGTTGGGAGAAGTTGAAATATAACCAATAGAGATTCACAAGGATCCGGGGGAGGAAGATGGAGGAACTGTGAGCTGTGCACCCGTGTGGAGGAAATGCCAGAGCCGTGAGTCATCCCTTTAAACTATTCTGACATTAGCATTTATTCCCCGTGTCCCTCGCACCAGGCACTTTGCATGTGGAACCTCATTAATCCTCACCAGGGCCCTTGCCCGGGGAATGCATTTTACAAGTGAGGGAGCGAGCGTCTAGTGAGGCCACTTTCCAAAACACATTCAATTCAACGCGTGGCCAGGCCTGGACTCGAACCCGGTCCTTCATGTTCCTCGTTTGCTTCTTGACCACGACGACGTCTCGTGATCATAAACCAGCTCAATCTGAAGATGCTGCAAGGGTGATGGCTGTGGCCAGCCCCAGCCCCACGGAGCAGTGTGTGGACTTCGCCATGTGTCTTCTCAGCAAACCGCCTGATAAAGAGAGTCCCATGGGCTACATACACGCCATTAAAAGTTCGGGACATCTATAATAATAAAAGGGTAATATGCTAGTTAGACCAGACGTCCTTCCAGATGTCCTTCCTGATGAAGCCGGGGCCGGAGGGAAGCCAGCCTGGGTCCTGGGTGCCTGCAGGCGGCCTGAGGGAAGCCAGCCCGGGTCCCGGGTCCTAGAGGGAAGCCGGTGCCGGCAGCCGGGGGAAGGAAGGTCTACTCTTGCACGAATTTTCGTGCATCGGGCCTCTCGTATTTCTATAAATCTGGCAGGTTTCTAAGGACTGGCATGCACCCTCCTATGCTATCATTATCTTCAGGTCAGCATCATCCAGGGTCCACAAAGGCAAGAAGTCCCCCCGGATTTCCGGAAAAACTGGGGCACTTACTTGGATTGGTGTGGCAAGCCTGCACCCTGGGGCCACAGGTGTGGGAGTCTGCACCCTGGGACCATAACCGAAAATCCCAGAATCAGCAGGGGCTAGATGAGTGGAGAGTAGAGGAGGCCCCTCAGGGCTGTATTAGCTCGGGGTCAGTCACACAGACCCCAGCAATTCCCAGTCTAGTTCTAGAAACATCTCCAACGACTGACACCCAAGGGCAGGGGTGCTATTTAACCCATCCTACACGTGACTGGCGTGTGGGGTACAAGGTGTGAGGCACAGGGGGTGTGTCGGCACACACGCCCGTCCGGCCTGGGCCAGCGGCCGGAAGCTGCAGGACGTGGTTCAGTAACAGCGGCCCGGGAGACGGACAAATGCCTGCCTAACTGTTGGATATGCCCGCCCTCATCTACCCATCATGCACCTCAAACACAGAGAGTTGAGAATATAAAGTCCAAGTAAGTAAAACAAACAAACAAACAAACACACAACTAATTCTGTTCATATCATCGCTGATCAAGATAATATAAGTTATTGACATCTCCAAGAAAAATATTGACAAGACATTAAAATCCTTTTTGAAAAGCTGTAATTCAATTACCCTTTAGAAAACACTTTATTTTACCTTCGGGATAAGTGTCGATAGGAGTTCCTTAGCCACTGTCTCATCACTGAAGGGGAATGCTTACATACTGAGTATTTCTGGCAAATACCTGAGTGGTTGCCTCCGTGGCCCTAAATAAATGGAAGTGATTACCTCTTCCTAATGCAAGTAGAATTAGGTGGCACTGACATTACAACGCAGCAGTATTTCCCACATCACACAGAAGAAATGAGAGAGAGGACGCAGGGAATACTGAGTACGCTCTCAGGTCTCCGCGGGCCCACGTGCTAATCTCGGAACAATATATGCATGGGCAGGAGCCGCCACGCTTTAATCAAAACAGATTAGCACAGCGATGGCAATCAAACAAGCCGAGCTTGACTTTCCTTCCCCTTTGAACCTCTTCTCTGCTCTCCTAGGAGATAGCTGCTCTCCATCTACCCTGCAACGTACACACATTGAAGAAACCCAAGTCAGAGAAACACGAGATTCAATAAAGCACCATTATGTTGATGCCTGTTCCTACAACACCACACATAGCTTTTCCCAGGCTGGAAAGAATGCACTGGAAGGATCATCAGGAATGCCCCTCTTGCATATGGTAACTTAGTTCTGAGGGAAACGTACTATTTGTGGAAAGTTTTATTTTATGCTTTAAACTAGAGGCCCGGTGCACGGATTCATGCACTGGTGGGGGTCCCTCGGCCTGGTGACTTTGCTCAGCCATTTCACATCTTAGTTTCATCTTCGTTTTCTTCCACCGAGTAGCTATTCATTAAGCACACGGAGCAGCAATACAACGCGTGGCCTGCCATGCACGTATTGTATAGAATCTTCATTATCTATCCTATCTAATAAAAGAGTTATATGCAAATTGACCATCAATCCGACACACAAGATGGCTGCCCCCATGTGGTCAAAGATCCTGCCCCCATGTGGACACAAGATGGCCATGACAAGAGGGCCAGCAGGGGAGGGCAGTTGGGAGGGACCAGGCCTGCAAGGGAGGGCAGTTGGGGGTGATCAAGCATGCAGGGGAGGGCAGTTAGGGGTGACCAGGCCTGCAGGGGAGGGCAGTTAGGGGGGACCAGGCCTGCAGGGGAGGGCAGTTAGGGGTGAACAGGCCTGTAGGGGAGGGCAGTTGTGGGCGATCAGACCAGCAGGGGAGCAGTTAGGTATCAATCAGGCTGTCAGGGGAGTGGTTAGGGGGTGATCAGGCTGGCAGGCAGAAGCAGTTAGGGGCAATAAGGAAGGCAGGCAGGTGAGCAGTTGGGAGCCAGCAGTTCTGGATTGTGAGAGGGATGTCCGACTGCCTGTTTAGGCACGATCCTACTTGGATCATGCCTAAACGGGCAGTCGGACATCCCCAAAGGGGTCCCAGATTGGAGAGGGTGCAGGCTGGGCTGAGGGACACACCCCCCACCCCCTGTGCACGAATTTCGTGCACTGGGCCTCTAGTATATATATAAAAGCCTAAGCGACCGGCCGACCGTTCCACCGGTAGCTATGACGCGCATGAAGGAACAATGTCAACACTGGAATCGAGGTCTCCCAATTTTGTTATTTGTGTCCTTTTTACTATTAAACTGCAAGAGGAAAGATTTGTAAGTTGACAAAAATAATACTTAGTTGGGGTGGGGGTGGGCGGGCGGCAATAATACCTACTCACGCAACTCACTGGGCGCAGGGAGGGTTGGGTGCAGAGGGCCAAGGGTACTGGGAACGTGTCTGGCAGGTTCTTTCTGTGTCATTAGCTACCAAGTCAACCCGATGAAACCCGGCACCTCTCCCAAGACTGGAAGAAAACCGGTCTCGGTCATCCTTCTAGCATTTTCCAGGTGACTACATCTTTCCAACTCACCCGGCAAAATCAAGTGGCTACTCTGCTTCACAGGCTTTGGCTGGACATGAAAGAAACGGAATGACTGATGGGGAAGAAGATCAAATACGCGGCGCTGTATCTAAATGCCTGTTCCTTGAACCAAACGCGGAATGAGAATTGGAAATGAAATACTTTTCATTTCCTTCTAGAATTTCAGGGTCTGAAATGCCGTTCCCTATCCTTTGTTGAGGGGACAGACTCTCAACCCTTTCCTTTAAAAAAAAAATTTTTTATTGACTTCAGAGAGGAAGGGAGAGGGAGAGAGAGTTAGAAACATCAATGATGAGAGAGAATCATTGATTGGCTGCCTCCTGCACTCGCCCTACTGGGGATCGAGTTCGAAACCCAGGCATGTGCCCTTGACCCTTCAGTCCGCAGGCTAACGCTCTATCCACTGAGCCAAATCAGTTAGGGCTCTACCCATTTTTAAGGTCCATCTTAAAAATACCTCCTCGTCCTGGATATCTGCCCCATTAGCTCAGTTCCCGCCCTCACCTGCGCAACATCTACATGTATTTTTTCATGCGACATCGTTATATTGTCTTGTTTGAATCTTATTCCAGTTGTTCGTGAGTGCACATAATACGGACGAGCACCTATAATCTCCAACCAGATTATATGCTTAACATGGCTTCTGCACTTCCCCATTATGAAACGTTTTCATTTGGGCTGACAATATCTTAAAGGTTTTTTTTCATTCTTTGTAATCTGTTAGGAGGGTAGTTTTTCTGTACACCATTAAAATATACACTGAGTGGCCAGATTATTATGATCTCTGAACACATAATAAATCTGGCCACTCAGTGTGTGTATGTGAATATTCACATACACCCACTGGCCAGGCTGGCCGGACCACACCCATGCACGAATTCATGCACTGGGAGGCCCAAAGCCTGTGAAGCAGAGTAGCCACTTGATTTTGCCGGGCGAGTTGGAAAGATGTAGTCACCTGGAAAATGCTAGAAGGACGACCGAGACCGGTTTTCTTCCAGTCTTGGGAGAGGTGCCGGGTTTCATCGGGTTGACTTGGTAGCTAATGACACAGAAAGAACCTGCCAGACACGTTCCCAGTACCCTTGGGCCTCCCAGTGCATGAATTCGTGCATGGGTGTGGTCCGGCCAGCCTGGCCAGTGGGACGGGACATGGGCGGTTGGCCGGCCTGCCTGCTGGTCAAACTCCTGGTCGAGGGGACAATTTGCATATTAGCCTTTTATTATATAGGATTTACACTGAGTGGCCCGATTATTATGAGTTCAGAGATCATCATCATCTGGCCACTCAGTGTAAACTCACTATTTTGACTGACTTATGTCATCCATGCGTTACTCACTCTTTATTATTTTCAGAAGCCCCGAAAACATTAATGCTTACTTAATAAAAATGCCAACCCGTAGGTTTCACGCCACGGGCCACCCTCACTCATCTGCAGGTGGGACACGTGACAGGGCCAGTCCCTGCCCCTGAGCCACAACCACTGTGGCAACGACACGGCTAATGCAGAGGTTCAAGCCTCCACCCTGCCCTTCAGAACCGAAACAATGCACCCAGGTCTCCCGTGCGTGTGTGTCCGGTGCCCGGTTCCAAGTTCAGAGTTTAAAAATCCTGCCGGGGCTGGCGCTGGGACAAAGCCTTCGGAAGCAATCAACTGCCCCTGCCACCACAGGTGCCAAACACACACACACACACACACACACACACACACACACACAATGTCCTTTCTTCGTGGAGATAAACAGAGATCTAGCCGAAACCGGTTTGGCTCAGTGGATAGAGCGTCGGCCTGCGGACTCAAGGGTCCCAGGTTCGATTCCGGTCAAGGGCATGTACCTTGGTTGCGGGCACATCCCCAGTAGGGGGTGTGCAGGAGGCGGCTGATCGATGTTTCTCTCTCATCGATGTTTCTAACTCTCTATCCCTCTCTCTTCCTCTCTGTAAAAAATCAATAAAATATATTAAAAAAAAACACACACCAAAAAACACAGAGATCTACCCTTCATGTGCTCGGAGCAGGACACAAATGCCAGCCCTTTCCCATGGGCTGCGGGAGGATGGGCGTGAGGACCCGCCACTTCCCCCGAGGGCTCCCTCATTCTCAAAGGCCTCCCGCTCCGGCACGGAGTCCGCACCGCGACGTACGGCCCAGACACCCGCCGGGGCCCGCCGGAAAGCCCGCGGCTACGGCCGTGACATGGACATCCACGCGGATGATGAGCTATGGATCCCCCTCCCCTCCCGTGGGCACATGCCGGGGGTGTGTTCACCGTCAAAGGGCATTTCTGCAAAACGGCAGAACCGGAATCGCCAGAGGAAAACGGTCAGAAGGACTCAGGGCTTTGACCCCATCTGCCTCCTCGGAGTCTAATCCAGGAATAAACACGCAGGAAGCCCCAGGCAGTGCAGCTGAGCTCGGCGGCGCTGCCAGGAGAACAAATATTGGCTGAAACGGCCTTTATCTTGCTTTTCCCTCAACCCGACGGAGGGCTCACCAATCGCAAGCTCCCGTTCGAACTGGGAAGGTGGGAAACGCACGACGAGGGACGCACCCCACCCTCCCACGGCCACGCTTAGCAACACGAAACTTCTTTGGTTTTCTGAGCCTTGGATCTTGTTAAAAACACTGGTCCCTAGTGCAGCCCTTACAAGTATAAGCAGCTTTTGTACACAGGTTCAGGGACCCCCTCATCCGTTCAACATGCACCCGGCTTTACCGGCACCCACAGGGGTCACCCGAGGTCACGGACGCCAGCAGGTGCGGGAGCGGGGCTGCGAGCAGCTCCCTTCTCCAAGTGCGAGGGCGGGAACCGGCGTCCACGCTCGGATTTACAACGAACCGGCGAATCTATTCATTCAAACGTATCAGGCGAAACACTGACCTTTCAACACAATTTTGTTTTATCCACCAGATCGCAGCAGCATCGTTCCGCAGCGACGTGTGAACTCTGCGGATCCTCCCAGCAGCCCCGGGCCGGCTGCTGTTCCTGCGGGGGATGGACGTGCCGCAGCCCGCCCGGCCGGCTCGGCTCTCGGGCGGCTCTTACGTCGGAGCGGCTCCCCGTCTCCCCTCGGAGTTGGAAGCAGTGCGTTCACTTAAAAAAAAAAAAAAAAAAATCCAACCATTAGGGACATATGGCTCTCCTTCTGCCTCCGTGTTTCAAATCGGCTCCCAACACCCACGCAGAGTTGGAGGTTCCTAAAGTGTGAGCAGCTGAAATGTCCCGGGAGCTGCGGATGGTGTTGGTGAAGTCAGAGATGGAAAATTACGGGACTCAGCGAGGGAGCGAGCCTTGGAGGAGTTATCCCGACGGGACTCGTGTCTAAGGCACTTCCAACGACTTCCGTGAAAATAGAGATAGGAGAACCACTCAGGAATGGCATTCCTGGACGTCCGAATTGGACGCATCTGCGCAGGTGGAATACATTTTAAGGTGGATTTCTCTTCTGCTCTAATTAGCACTAAGAGCTGCTTGAGAGCAGGAACGAACGCTGGTTCTTAAAACCTTGCCTCGAGGTTCCGTCTCTTAGCATTTAAAACCGTGGGACGAGCTGCCACAGCTCGCATATTCTAAAAATCAACTCAGATTCGGCGAGTGAGGTGTAGGAGAGACGAACAGGACTGCATTTTGGCATCGATGGTCATGTCAGCACACGTTTCTCCCGGGGCACAGTCCAACTCCCAACGACACCCGAGCTCATTTGACCATTTTATAGCGAGGGAGTTAAGGTGGGTTCAGATTTGTCTGCCCTGGGCTGGCCGGGCAGCTCAGTGGGTCCTCAATACCCCAAGGTGGCAGGTCCCATCCCAGTCAGGGCACATACAAACATGAATGAATTCATAGGTGGATGGGTCAACAAGTCTCTCTCTCTCTCTCTCCTCTCTCTCTCTCTCTCTCTCTCTCTCTCTCTCTCTCTCCCCTCTCCTCTGAAATCAATAAATAAAAATTTAAAATAATTGATCAACAGAAAACTCTAATCCCTCCCCCACAGATGAATACATTCTAAATATAGTTTCAAAGGTTGTTTGCTGCTCAAAGTCTTGGAGAATCCAAAGAGGAGTTTAGAAAATGTTCGGGTATGACAAACATCTTGAAAATACATGGTTTACAAACACATAAGTAAATCCAGTGATCGTACGTCTTATAAAAATAAAGTATAAAGGATCCAGACAGCCGAGGGCTAGTTGCCTATGTCGGTACCTTAACTTATGGGAAATACTTCCGAGGACATTTTCTTCTTTCCGTTATCAAATTAATCCTTCCGCCCCCCCACCCTTAAAAGACTTTTTCTTTTAAGCATGCGTCCCAGCCGTTTCCTGCACGGCCTTGGGGAAAAAAAAATGGAACAGTGAGACTTGGACCAAACTGAGAAACGGCCACCGATGCATCTGACATCGCAATTTCTCCTTAAAAGTTCGAAGCATTAAAGGCGGTCTGAAGCCGACCTTGAACGCAACCGAACCTCGCCGACCGATGACATTGATCCCGTCGCCGTCAAAGGCACCGGTTTTAGATTGTAGCCTCGATGAAGGGGCCACAGTAACACAATCAAGGGAGTCCTGTACAGATACGAACACAGACGACTCGCAAAGTGGGTCATCAATGCGCCTCGCCATACGCACCACACACAGAAAACCCAGCCGTGTGTGTGTGTGTGCGTGTGCGTGTGTGTGTGTGTGTGTGTGTGTGTCCCAAGCGGCACAACTGCGCGGATCAAATTCGCCTGCGTTTAGAAATGCAGTTTTATTTCCTTGATTGTTAATCAAACGAATCCTTTGAAGAGTACTTCACTCCTGATTTCCAAATGTTAACACTAATAATGTTGAATTGTGTCGTAACACAGGATACAGAAATAGCTCATGCCTAGCAACATAATTTAGAGGTCAAAAGGGAGAAAAAGGTTATCGACGTGCTTGCTTTTACAAAACTCTCTGATATCGTCCGTGCCTGAGAACTAATACGGCTTAATGGCGGGGAGGGCAGGGGTGGGGTGGATGTGAATAGCAAAGAACAGACCCAAGCGCAGAAATGAAGTGTCTCTATAGAGCAGAAAATGATGAACCTGCTTATCGGTGAAGTTGAACGTCAGAGTTTAATTGTAATCCTGAAGGTTTACTTACAACGTAACGGCAGCTGCTTTGAGGATGGCTTACAGGTGGTAAGTTTGAACAGGTTTCTACTGGGGCCGTGGTCGGCAAACTGCGGCTCGCGAGCCACATGCGGCTCTTTGGCCCCTCGAGTGTGGCTCTTCCACAAAATACCACGTGTGGGCGCGCACGTACAGGGCGACTGAAACTTCGTGGCCCATGCACAGAAGTCGGTTTTCGGCTCTCCAAAGAAATTTCAGTCGTTGTACTGTGGATATTTGGCTCTGCTGACTAATGAGTTTGTCGACCCCTGAGCTGGGGTATGAATGAAGGTTCCTACCCGTGGGATGTTTTGCTGAACCCGATGGTTCGTGGGAGGCTCGGCACCGTGTCCTCGTGCTGAAAGGTGTGACCTGCTGGACTATCATCGTCCAGAGCCACTCGGGGTAACGTCGTGTCACCCCAAACCACGCCACGGTCCCCCTTCTAGTGAAACTCTGAGCTTCATAAAGAAATGTCTATATTCTCAATGATGAGGTCACCATCAGGCAACGAGATGAAAATTGCTATCTTCAGTTTATGAATTAGTCCTTAACTACATACTTTCAGAGAAATCAGTACAAATAAGAGAAAATAAGGCAAAAGCTAGACCCTTTGTTTTTGGAAGTGGAGAAGAGAAGGAAAAGGGAGGAGCTGCTGAAATGAATGTAGTTATTGTGGTTTTTTTTAAAATATCAGTTAATATAATTTTTCTTAGATGATATAAACTCAATGCTGAATTATACCAACCTACTGAACAGATTACAGAATTGATCTTGGCCAAATGGAATAAATTATTTGGGATTTACTTTTTTCTAAAAGAATGGTCTACAGGAAGAAATAAATCAAGTATATCTAATTGTTACTTTGGCCTGACACCCCAACAGACTTTGGAAACGAAATGAGAAATTAGGGCCCTTCAGGAATTTAAAATGAACACCCCCCAAAAAAATTTTTAATCAGACAATTTCTGATGAAAAGCAAAATGGTAGGGCTACTATCGATGAAGAATAACATTTTAGTTTTAAGGTCAATCATGACAGGTCAGTTCAGGCTCAAAAAATTATTAGGGGCCCCTATTTCTACATCAGCCATATTTTTGAGGGACAAAACCACAGTCACCACCTCTTCGCTGCCATGAAGCTTTCGAAGAGTAAAATTCATTTTTAAATACGGCCGAGCCACTACAGGGTCTGGGACACTAAAGAATGTATGGATGTCATGTATCAGGGACCTCATCTATTTTTTTATTTTTTTTATTATTATTATTATTTTTAATATATTTTATTGATTTTTTACAGAGAGGAAGAGAGAGGGATAGAGAGTTAGAAACATCAATGAGAGAGAAACATCGACCAGCTGCCTCTTGCACACCCCCTACTGGGGATGTGCCCGTAACCAAGGTACATGCCCTTGACCGGAATCGAACCTGGGACCCTTGAGTCCGCAGGCCGACGCTCTATCCACTGAGCCAAACCGGTTTCGGCAAGGGACCTCATCTATTTTTTAAAGAAATATATTTTTACTAGAGGCCTGGTGCACGAATTCGTGCATGGGTGGGGTCTTTCGGCCTGGCCGGCGATCGGGCTGATTGGGGCCATCTCGCCCAGTTCTGATCGGGGCCAATCGGGGCTGGCCGGGGGGAGGGACCACGGGAAGTTGGTCGGCCATGGGAAGTTGGCTGTGGGAGCTCACTGACCACCAGGGGGCAGCTCCTGTGTTGAGAGTCTGTCCCCTGGTGGTCAGTGTGCATCATAGTGACCATCCGGTCATCCGGTCATCCAGTCATAACGGTTGCTTAGGCTTTTATATATATATAGATTGATTTCAGAGAGGAAGGGAGAGGAAGAAAGAGAATCATTGATCGGCTGCCTCCTGCACGCCCCCCACTGGGGATTGAGCCCTGCAACCCAGGCATGTGCCCCTGACCAGAATTGAACCCAGCACCCTTCAGTCTGCAGGCCAATGCTCTATCCACTGAGCCAAACCGGCTGGGGCAGGGACGCCACCTATTTTTAATGACGATGTGGTGAGACGACCTCATTCAAGTGAATCAGCTCCAGGTACTGCAAGCAAGCCACCCACAAGAGAGCAAATAAAAGACTGGGTTCAGCCAACCTGGGGTTTGGAGCGAGCGGGAGCTTCTGAGTGACCATCAATGTGAGGCCTTGGGAAGGAGCCCTTTGACCTCGGACTTCCTGGGCCTGAGCCAGACCAGCACCTCCCGTCCCACGGAGGAAGCGCCCTGAAGGAAGTGCAACCGGCCCCTCCTCTTTACACAAACAGACCGACTTCCGTCACTTCCCAGGACAGCTCTGCACCAGTCCTACCCAGATGACCTTCAAACTGTGACACTTTGGTGCGTTCTCAGACACAGGGCCCAAGGACATGCTTGCTAGGGACTCGGTGATTCAGGCTTTTAGCCGACACCCACACATTTACTTCAGCGGTTATAAAACCTCCCGTGCAGAAGAGACGTTCAGAGTAGCCTTCTTGTATCTTTCCTTTTTCTTTTCTTTTAAAAATATATTTTTATTGATTTTAGAGAGGAGGAAGGGAGAGGGAGAGAGAGAAACATCAATGATGAGAGAGAACCATCGACTGGCTGCCTCCTGCACGCCCCCTACTGGCGGGGGGCGGGGATCAAGCCCGAAACCCAGGGCATGTGCCCTTGATGGGAATTGAACCGGGGACCCTTCAGTCCACAGGCTGACGCTCTACCCACTGAGCCAAACCAGCCAGGGCGAAGTGTCTGTCCTTTTTCCAATCAGGACGGCATGCGTGGAGAGCGTTGCAATAGCCTTTACTGAAACGGAAAGAAAGAACCCGTGTTCAGGGGTCGACGTGAGTCCTGGCATCAGCGTGTTAGGACGGTGTGAGCATCTTCTTCCCCCTTAGCTGTGAACGGAGGCCCGGACGCCCAGAGCAGGATGACTGAGGCTAAAGGCAAGGCGATGAAGTGTGTGAGCCCCGGCTCTCGTACCAGGGCCGTCAGAAAAGCCGAGGCCAAGGGGAAGGAGGGAAGAAACCCGCAGCTGTCCGTCCGTCCGTCCGTCCGTCCGGGTGGGTGTTGGCGCCAGGAAAGGACATGCGTGTTACGGGGAGAGGCGCTCATCCCAGGGAAGGGAGATCGAGTCCATTTCATAGAATCGAGAAGTATCTAAACTGATGGAACGATTGATCACTGTTACAAACACGAAGGAGAGAGAAGTCAGCGGCGGGCTGGAACGGAAGATCCATTCGCAGCCAGGCTGGCCTGGGATGCACGTGTGAACGTCGCGTCTCCTCACACGAAGCTTCCGGTTTCCCGTGATCGTGAACGTGACGCGCAGACCGAGCCGGTCATTGTTCAGACGGGCGCTCACCGGTGCCCGGCAGGACGGGCACGAAGAACGCCGACTGTGACCTGCAGTTTGTCTCGCGAGATGCCCGCTGTGCGCAGGAGGCCGGCTTTGGCGTTTAGCATCCACATCCTACAGGGGGCTTACCTTTAAGTTTGTGCCGAAAGCCTCAGACTTTGTATTTTTCCCACGTCAGTGAGTGCTTCTCTTTTTTTAAAAAAAAATCTGTATAGCACGTTTCATTTAAATATAAGATTTAATGTTTATTCCTGTTATAGTTCATCTTTTTTGGTTTTGATCCAGCAATGCAGCCTGCCAAAAGAAATCTAGATTGCTAAATAAGGAGCACCAATCAGTACGTGCTATCGTCCCTGGAGAAAGCGAGGAACTTCACATTAAAAGTGCACCTGCGGAATGTGGTTCGACGTTCGTAAGGGGGGTGGGGCGGTGAGAGGAGCTAGAGCAGATTCAGGGAAAAATCCTGGTCTCTCTCTTTTTTAAATTATCAAGACTCTATTTATTTTTTAAAATATATTTTATTGATTTTTCACAGAGAGGAAGGGAGAGGAATAGAGAGCTAGAAACATCGATGAGAGAGAGACATCGACCAGCTGCCTCCTGCACACCCCCCCCACCGGGGGATGTGCCCGCAACCAAGGTACATGCCCTAGACCGGAATCGAACCCGGGACCTTCCAGTCCGCAGACCGACGCTCTATCCACTGAGCCAAACCGGTTTCGGCTATCAAGACTTTTTAAAGTGATAAAGTTCCATCTTACTGAAAATGGTTAAAACATAGTCCCTTATGTTAAACTTTTACTTTATTTTATTTTTAAAAATTTCTTTATTAAGGTATCACATATTTGTCCTCATCCCCCCATTCCCATCCCAAACCCCTCCCCACGCATGCCCCCAACCTTAGTTAAACTTTTAATCCTGCTGCAAGGAGACTTGGCCACTCTTGCTTTGAGTCCCAAATGCATCTTGCTTTATACGTAGGTCATAATACTGGTAAAAAGTATTGCCCTTCTTTGCTTATTGGTCCTCTCTTCCTGCTAGACCAGTGGTCGGCAAACTCACGAGTCAACAGAGCCAAATATCAACAGTACAACGATTGAAATTTCTTTGGAGAGCCACATTTTTTAAACTTAAACTTCTTCTAACGCCACTTCTTCAACATAGACTCGCCCAAGGCCGTGGTATTTTGTGGAAGAGCCACACTCAAGGGGCCAAAGAGCTGCATGTGGCTCGAGAGCCGCAGTTTGCTGACCACGGTGCTAGACTGTCAAGTTCTCGGGCATAAGGGGTCATATTTTATTCGTCCTTATCTCCAGATAGAGAATGAGCGTTTAACAGATGTTTACTGATTGAATAAATTGTAAAGCAGGAGAGAAAGGGATTCCGTCATTGCGTCAGCAAACGTGCAGTGTCCACCATCGTCCAGGTACAGGCAGAGCCGCAGGGGCCAAGGCCACGGCCTGGCCTGGGAGATGGGAGTCAGACAGACTAGGCCAGCTGTGAAGGTGACCTTGAGTCTCCTGCGGATCCAGCACCTTCATGATTTTAGGCCCAAGGTCATTTACATACAAACAGGATAATATGCCTCATAGAGAAATCTAAACTAATAGGTTTTTAAAAAATTAAGGATGCTTAAAATGTGGGTTCTTATATAGATATAAGAGTGATCCTATTATTTTATATTTACCACTAAGGCGTTTTATGACATTTGAAAATAAATGGCCTTCTTTTTTTTTCCCCTTAAATATTTTTATTTATTTCAGAGAGGAAGGGAGAGGGAGAGAGAGAAACATCAGTGATGAGAGAGAATCATGGATCGGCTGCCTCCTGCACGCCCCACACTAGGGATCGAGCCTGAAACCCGGGCATGCGCCCTGACCGGGAATCGAACCGTGACCTCCTGGTTCATAGGTCGACGCTCAACCACTGAGCCACGCCAGCCGGGCTAAATGGCCTTATTTCTAAAGGCATGCATTTAATGGGAGCTTACATAGTACTTCCGAGGCAAGGTCAGAAATATATAGTTTTAGGTAATTTTCATACATTAATATATGACTTTTTGGCAGAGAGAGGCCTACACATGCAGGAGGCCATTTTCACTTAGTTTAGTGATGTATCCGATATTAAATTTAGTTCAGCATTGTAATCAGGACACTGACGATTCATAAGTTAATACTTTAAAAAATATATTTTATTGATTTTTTACAGAGAGGAAGAGAGAGTTAGAAACATCGATGAGAGAGAAACATCCATCAGCTGCCTCCTGCACACCCCCCACTGGGGATGTGCCCGCAACCAAGGTACATGCCCTTGACCGGAACCGAACCTGGGACCCTTGAGTCCACAGGCTGGCGCTCTATCCACTGAGCCACACCGGTCAGGGCATAAGTTAATCCTTTTTTAGTTCTCCGTTATAAGAGTGCTTCAGTACCCGGTTAAGGTAGGACTCTAACTTTCCTGGAACATCTGCAGGTCTAGGATGGCTGTATGGACCGACGTCCTTTTCCACAACGTGGTCTGGGCGTGTGTGCAGTTTCGTATACACTCGGATGCAGTCACCCCCCGACTCTTCGTACCTAAAACCTGAGCAGCCTGTTGTGAAATGCCGTAATGAGCAGTCTTTTCCCCAGTCCGTGCACCCAGTCCCGCTGGCATCCCGTTCCTTTGTCCCAGAAAAAGGCACAGACAGCTGAAACGTATACGTTTTTCCAAGTGTCTTAATGCTCTCTTTTACTCTTTTTTGGATTCTTTTTTTAAAAAAAATGCTTTTATTAATTTCAGAGAGGAAGGGAGAGGGAGAGAGAGAGAGAAACATCAATGATGAGAGATCCATCATTGATCAGCTGCCTCCTGCACGTCCCCCTACTGGGGATCAAGCCCGCAACCCAGGCACGTGCCCTGGACTGGAATCGAACCCTGGACCCTTCCGTCCGCAGGCTGATGCTTTATCCACTGTTAGCCAAACCGGCTAGGGCTGGATTTTTCAAAAAGGATCTTGTGTTCGCTGGAGTAAGATGGCTACGTTCTCCATCGGAACACGGTAATCGGAAATGTCAAAGGGAAGGACACTGACAGTTTGGGGTGGGGTGCGGGGGGCTGGACTCAGACCACACACGTCGCCTCCCCGAGCAGCGATTCGGCCAGCAACCGTGTGTGGCGCCTCCCCCGCCTGTGTGCACGGCTACGCACGGGAGGTCCGTGAATTCCAGCCCGGCACTCGCCTAACCATCAGCAGAACACCTCCACATGGCAGACGACACCTCCGGGTGCACGACGTGACCCCCAACAGGCTGTCAGCTGGGCGGCGGGGAGGCTGCGTAAACACCGTCCCAGGCTCATCCACGCGCAGGGGGCCCCCGGGAGGGGCTCTACCTGGGACGGCGCCCGGGCCGACCCATCCATCAGTCACGTTTATTTAAAAGCAGAACCCGGCATCACGCCTTCCGCGCTTTATGCAGGGTTCGCACAGGATTAAAAATACGCTCCCTGGTTGAGGAGAGCCGAGAGGTGTGGCTCCTCTGTGGGTACAAGGCCGTGGTCGGCAAACGGCGGCTCGCGAGCCACATGCGGCTGGCTCTTTGGCCCCTTGAGTGTGGCTCTTCCACAAAATACCACGGCCTGGGCCAGTCTATTTAAAAATATATATATATGTTATTGATTTTCCACAGAGAGGAAGGGAGCGGAATAGAGAGTTAGAAACATCGATGAGAGAGAAACACCGATCAGCTGCCTCCTGCACCCCCGTCCCCCACTGGGGATGTGCCCGCAACCCAGGTACATGCCCCTGACCGGAATCGAACTTGGGACCCCTCAGTCCCCAGGCCGATGCTCCATCCAGTGAGCCAAACCGGCCAGGGCTGGGCGAGTCTATATTGAAGAAGTGGCATTAGAAGTTTAAGTTTAAAAAATTTGGCTCTCAATGCCCTGACCGGTGTGGCTCAGTGGATAGAGCGTCGGCCTGCGGACTGAGGGGACCCAGGTTCGATTCCGGTCAAGGGCATGTACCTTGGTTGCGGGCACATCCCCAGTAAGGGGTGTGCAGGAGGCAGCTGATCGGTGTTTCTCTCTCATCGATGTTTCTAACTCTCTACCCCTCTCCCTTCCTCTCTGTAAAAAATCAATAAAATATATTTTAAAAAAATTGGCTCTCAAAAGAAATGTCAATCATTGTCCTGTTGCTATCTGGCTCAGTGGACTAATGAGTTTGCCGACCCCGGGTCCAGGAGGATGTTCAAAAACCACGTTTCAGAAGCCCTGGTCGTGGAATCCAAGCCTTGTTCGCGGGCCTAACGGTGTAGAATCAGCACGTGTTGAGAAGACTATGCTGGTTAAGTCAGGCCTGTGAATTTTAACTCAACAGGAGCCTGCTTGGACTGCTCGGTCCGTGAGCAAGTCTCTGTGTATATGAACCTGAGACAGGGTTTCGCTTTCGCCAGAACATGCTTGTATAAAACTGTGGCTGCAACTCCGGAATGAAGCCCTGGAAAAGGGACTTCTGCTCTTCAGGGGTTAGGGAGCTGGAGAGAGGAGGGAGTGAGGGACAGAGAGGGGCCGGTGGTCAGGGGCTGGAGGCAGGTCCCCACCCGAACTCCCCGGGCACCCCACGGCATCCCTGTGCCCCCAAGTCCCCGGAGGCCTGCAGGGGAGCCCAGCTCTCCATGGCAGTCCTCCGGGCTGTGTGTGCTGGGGGGGGGGGGGGGGGGGCGGAGGAGGAAAAGACTCCCTTTCTACCTTCATGTGGCTCTTCCACCATATGTCCCATCAGGAGAAAAGGAGCCTCGATAACCATCACGCCCACAGAGGAGGCGTGGGGACGGGCAGGGGTCGCTGTCTGCCCGGGGTGGGCGCCACGGATCTGCAGGGCGGAACGGGGGGCGGGGAGGCCTCCGTGTCTGCTCTGTGCGGCCTGAAGGTCCGCCCACGCCGCCCCTGGTGGCCTGTGACGGACATGTGACCCGGACCTGAGGTCAACCCTGGCTCCAGGAGGGGACGTGCCCCTGCTTTCTATACGAGCGCGGAGGGTGCCGCCCGCGGAGCCAGAGTTCTCCATCAGCCATGTTTGCAAACCCAGCTCACCAGGACGGCCTCTGTCCTGGGAGGTCTCAGTGTTCCTCTTAAATAAAGCCGAAGCTTCAACCTTCCCTTTTTTTAAAAAAAAATAATATTTTTATTGATTTCAGAGAGGAAGGGAGAGGGAGAGAGAGAGAAACATCCATGATGAGAGAGAATCATTGATTGGCTGCCTCCTGCACGCCTCACACTGGGGATGGAGCCTGCAACCCAGGCATGTGCCCAGATCGGGGATCGAACTGGGACTTCCTGGCTGGTGTGGTTCAATGGTTGAGCATCAACCTTCCCTCTCTTTCCAGGGGCACCGGACAGAACCTGGAAGGAAGGGGGAGCGATCAAGTGCCCCAAACTCCCAGGACACACGTGGAACGGGCCGCCGCACAGGCAGCGCCCGTGAAGCACGCGGGAACCTGACAGCCTCCTGCAACCTTGACAGAACACCTGAAGCTCTGACACGTTAAGTTCAAGGCCAACGTCAGAATAATCTCCCCGAGACGTTGAAGAATGGGGAGGGGATTACATCCTGGACTGGAGGTTCTGGTTCGAAGCGCGTCTCACATTTTATTCCTGTCTGTGTTTTGAGTCCTGAAATCCTAAAGCCCCGACATTGGCTTTGAGGAACGTCCGCGCCGCGGATCGCGGGCCGCGGTCCAAGGCCGGCTTGGCCAGTTTTCACGTGGAGGCCTGCACGGCCGCCGGGACCACGGTCACGTGGTGACAGGCTTTGGTGTGATTCCAGAGCGAAAATCCACGGGAAGAGAGCAACCGAGACACCTCCAGAATTTTCCGTCGGTTCTGACTCGGCTTGGCCTCAGGTATGTTTCACGCAGAATGGAAGCACCTGCAACAGGTGAATCCGCAGACGCCGGAGGTCCCGGCTGTCTGCTCCCCGAGGCGGAGCGGGGCGGACAGAAATCACTCTCAGAGACCAGCGTGGGGGGGGGGGGGAGGGGGCACGGGCGGGAGGAAGACGGACAGACCACTCCGCCCGTGGGCAAGGTTTGCCTCACAAGTTCCCCGAGCACGATCACTAGATAGGGCCAAGGAGTCTCCTCTCTCAAATCGGAATGGAAAATGAAAGCAACACTGCAGAGGAAAGCTTAAAAAAATAAAATAAAATAAAAAAAGGAAGCAGCCCTAACCGGTTTGGCTCAGTGGATAGGGCGTCGGCCTGCGGACTGAAAGGTCCCGGGTTCGATTCCGGTCAAGGGCATGTACCTTGGTTGCGGGCACATCCCCAGTAGGGGGCGTGCAGGAGGCAGCTGATCGATGTTTCTCTCTCATCGATGTTTCTGACTCTCTATCCCTCTCCCTTCCTCTCTGTAAAAAAATCAATAAAATATATTAAAAAATTAGAATGAAAATACCGCTTTCTCAGTCAATAGGACTCCAAGGTCTTCGTGATTTTCCGGAGAACCAGGGACTAGGATTTCTGTGCCGCTGGGCACCGTGACGGCCACACGACCAGCAGGTGCTCTTCACACGGGCCACAGGGGCGCGTCCTAACCGAGGGGAGACGTCCCTCCCCTGGCCCTTTGTGGCAGGCAAAACCCGGACCCTAAGGAGGCTTCCTCTCGTCCAACTCTTATTCTTCTCAGCACAAGGGTTGAGCCACTTTCCTCCGCTTCCAAAGAATTCATCATGGATGTCATAGGGTGTTTTTTTCCATCTGTTTCAGGTTTAATCCTACCCTATCGCCCCTCTTTTATTTATTTTTCTAATGAATCCTCACCTGAGGAAACGCTTCATTGATTTTTACAAGAAAGAAAGGGAGAGAGAGGGAGAGAGTTCTGAGAAACCACCGATGCGAGAGACAAACATCCATCGTTTGCCTCCTGTTTGCTCCCCGATGAGGGATCGAACCCACCACCTGGGTATGTGCCCTGACCAGAATCAAACCGGTGACCTTTTGGGGCACAGGGGATGCTCTAACCACTGAGCAACACCAGCCAGGGCCCTCTTTTCTTAAATATACTACTAAATATTTTAATTCAGTTTAAGAAAACTGTAAAATAGACACAATGGTCTGTACCTTTCTTTTTTTTTAAAAAAAATAAATATTTATTGATTTCAGAGAGGAGGGGAGAGGGAGAGAGAGAGAGAGAAACATCCATGATGAGAGAGAACCATGGATCGGCTGCCTCCTGCATGCTCTCTACTGGGGATCGAGCCTGCAACCCAGGCATGTGCCCTGACCGGGAATCGAACCGTGACCTCCTGGTTCCTAGGTCGACGCCCAACCACTGAGCCACGCCGGCCGGGCAAGTACCTTTATTTTCTATCTCAGCCGCTCCGAACATTTATTCCAACCAAACCTATAAGGAATACAGCCTTGCTCCGACTTCCTGGAGCTGAGCCTGGTCTGGGAGGATGGGGGCCGTGGGGCCAGGAAACCCCAGTTGGCAAAAGGGGAGGCAGACCTTGTCTTAATCCCGGGGGAGAGGGGGAAGGGGGGGGGTCACGAGGTCGGAGTCTGCGCTGTGTTCGCCGGTCAACAGGCTAGGACAGAACCCAGGATTTAAAGCATTTTTTCCTAAATAGTCCCAAGCTATTTGCAAAACTTCCCCGGCTAGAGTAAATAAAAATGAGTGATTAGCAACCACGCTGACAGTAAAAATGTGCTGGGTGACAAAAGGGAAAACAAAATCCTCTTACAGGGATTACGCTGATGACTTTCTGCCGACGCCGCGCCAGACGGAGGGCGCAGAGATGGGACACCGGTGCTCAGAAAAGCGGGTGCCGGGCAGGGCCGGGGGAGACAACAGCCGGTCAGAAATAGGAAGATCACTCCCAAAGCGATTCTCCGCGGAGTAAACAATCGGTAAAGGCAGAGTGTGAGATGGGGCATCCCCGTTCGGCCCTGACCTACATTCCCCAGGTCCCTGCGTCTGGGTGCTATCTTCCCACCACGCTGTTCAAACCTCAGACACGCAGACGGTGCCCCACGCCTCGTCTATGGAACACAGCTCTGAGCCTCACAGAGGCATTTACTACATACTTTCTGAGCAAATGCATTCTTTTTTGGTGCTTAGCATTCAGTAGGCACTTAATAGATATACATATATATTTTTAAATGTATTTTATTGATTTTTTACAGAGAGGAAGGGAGAGGGAAAGAGAGTTAGAAACATCCATGAGAGAGAAACATCGATCAGCTGCCTCCTGCACACCCACCACTGGGGATGTGCCCTCAACCAAGGTACATGCCCTTGACCAGAATTGAACCCAGGACCCTTCAGTCTGCAGGCCGGTCTCTGCCGACACGGGCCCCAAGCTTCCTGTCACACCTAAGCGTCACGAGCCCCCGGCGTTTATTTTTGTTCCTCAGAAATATGAAGTCTCAGTGCGCCATCGAGGGCCTGTGGCTTTGCGAGGAAATCGGCAAAACGTCCCATTGAAAACGTGCGGCGTGAGTCCAGGCCCTCATTTAGGACTTTTTATCGGTTTCCAGCATCGTTTATCCACACGTGACGTTACACTGAAGGGCACGATTGGAGGTTTTGGAGCAAAAGCTTGTCCGCTCAGAGGGAAACAATGTATAGGCCAGTGGTCGGCAAACTCATGAGTCCACCGAGCCAAGTATCAACAGTACAACGATTGACATTTCTTTGGAGAGCCAAATTTTTTAAACTTAAAACTTCTTCTAACGCCACTTCTTCAACATAGACTCGCCCAGGCCGTGGTATTTTGTGGAAGAGCCACACTCAAGGGGCCAAAGAACCGCATGTGGCTCGCGAGCCGCAGTTTGCCGACCACTGGATAGAGGAACCAGATAGTTCAGGAGAAGAGTAAGATGTATAGGTAACAGAAAGAGTCTCAAAACCTACAGTCACAGTAACAATCGCTAATGCTTGTAGGCCAGGCTTTGTATCGGGAGTTTTATTCATGTTCTCTCACTAAATCCTCACTTCTAAGCCTTGACATTATCCTTCACGGTTCACAAACGAGAGAACGGTGGCTTAAAAAGCCCAGGCACCCGCCTCTGATGACCCAGAGGAAGCCAGGGGCGTGGCTGCCTCCACATCGAGAGGCCCAATGCTCTGTCCACCGAGCCAAACCAGTTAGGGCTCGCTGTCCTTTTTTTTTTTTTTTAAATTTTTTATTGATTTCAGAGTGGAAGGGAGGAGAGAGAGATAGACACATCAATGATGAGAGAGAGACTCATGGATCGGCTGCCTCCTGCACGCCCCCTACTGGGGATGGAGCCTGCAACCCGGGCATGTGCCCTTGACCGGAATCGAACCTGGGACCCTTCAGTCCACAGGCCGACACCCTATCCACTGAGCCACACCAGCCAGGGCACTCGCTGCCCTTTCTGATCCACTCTGCTGTGTTCAGCCGGGCACCGGCCTCGCCACCAGGCCCAGCTCCACATTGCCCCCTCCAGCTGCTCACAGCCAGTGGTTGAGACTAGAACCCGCTCGGGCCCGAGACTCCCCTCACCTGGTGTGGTCTGGGGCTCCCGCACACCCATCAGAGGGGCCAGACCTGCAGTGCGGCCCGAAGGCCCTCCCTGTCACAGGCACCCCCCCAGCACCCCTGTGGGGCTCTAACTCTATTTCGGAGCTTGCTTCCCAAGTACACAGTCACGCTTGCTCCTGAGACGAACTCTTCTGTTTGGAATCTCAGCACCAGGACTGCCGGAGAGAAGGGATAACCAATGCCTTGCCTGGGACTAGGCCAGTGGTCGGCAAACGCATTAGTCCGCAGAGCCAAACATCAACAGCACAACGATTGACATCTCTTTGGAGAGCCACATTTTTCAAACTTAAACTTCTTCTTTTAAAAAAAAAAATATATTTTATTGATTTTTCACAGAGAGAAAGGGAGAGGGATAGAGAGCTAGAAACATCGATGAGAGAGATACATCGACCAGCTGCCTCTTGCACACCCCGCACTGGGGATGTGCCCGCAACCAAGGTACATGCCCTTGACCGGAATCGAACCTGGGACCTTTCAGTCCGCAGACCGACGCTCTATCCACTGAGCCAAACCGGTTTCGGCAACTTAAACTTCTTCTAACGCCACTTCTTCAAAATAGACTCGCCCAGGCCGTGGTATTTTGTGGAAGAGCCACACTCAAGGGGCCAGAGAGCCGCATGTGGCTCGCGAGCCGCGGTTTGCCGACCACGGGACTAGGCACACTTTATACCTACGGGCAACCTTCTGCTCTGAACGGCTCAACCTGCCCACTCTGTTTGGAACGCATCCGTGTTCGCCGGGTGGGAGTATCAGCAGGCCATGTCTCGTTTCTAACATCGAACGCGTCTGCACAACCATTTGGTGGAAGCCGACACAGGGACGTCGCTCGGTCACTCAAAAGGAGACGCTGGATGTCGCTGTAGACATTGGCGCACGCGGAGAGGAGAGCACATGGGAGAAAGAGCCGACGTCTGAAAGCGGGCATTTCCGCCCAGCCTCCGCTGCAGTCACGGGGGAGGAGGAATGGTTTCCGTTGGCGACTCTGAATCAGCTACCATTTCACACCGACAGACACCGTGAGGTGGAAGGAAAGAGGACTAGTTAGAGGACTTTCTCATTCTCCTCTCTCAGACGTGAAGCTGAATAAAATGGGGCGTTAACTTAGCGTCCTGAGGACGTGTGGAGCCTGAAGGTCTAAGGGCGGACAGGCCGATTCCCCGTCCTCCAATCTCTCTCATCCACCCACCCCCAGCCCCCACGACTTTAATGAAACCCTAAAGCAAGAGGTTTTCATCTTCTTAATTCGGGCTGCTTTTCGGGATAAGAGTGACTTGCTTTTTAATAAAACGGCCAGATATTAATCTAGAGTGCTTCCACCAGGGAGCCTCCCTATGGGTCATGGATCTGACACCTTTATTAATTGTCTGCTGACGGGGGGGAGGTAGGCCCGGTTACTGAAGCGACTACATCCTGTGCAAGGTCTTCGCTGGGGTGGAAACTGGAAACTCTGGAACATACTTAGAGCTCAGGGATTCTCCAGGCAGAGGTTTGTTAAAATAGGAAACCACCTCTACATGCCGGGCGTCAGGAAGCACTGAATTGACAGGATTTCTGAGGTCTTTTTCTCACCCTCACCCCAGCCCCACAACGGTCATCGGTCGCTTTTCGCTGCAGACAATCATGGCTGGGTGGCGAGAGTGTTGTTGATGGTTTAATGACAAACTACACAGACGTTTTAAAGAAACAAGTGGTAATTACCTCCTGTAAGTGGCCAGTGATTCCTACTGAAACTATGGGATTCAAATCCAGATTTAAAGTAATTCGAACAGATGGAGTCACAATCATCCTGACATGGAATCTCTCTCTCCTTCCTGTGGCCTGAATCGGGGAAGAACGCAGGGCGTTTGAATTACAACAGGTGGGTATCAGTTTGTAATACGTAGTTTCGAGAAAATGGATAGACATCATCTTTTAAAGAATAAACAATATTTTATGGAAAGTCCATTTAAGCAAGAAAGTTGTGTAACTGCATTACATAAAAGTGTACTGAAATGTCGCATTTTCTTTTATTTCAAAACTAGAGGCCCGGTGCACGAAATCTGTGCATGGGAAGGGTCCCTAGGCCTGGCCGGCAATCAGGGCCTATCTGTGGGGCGACTGGCGGGGCTATTGCGGGGTGGGGGGAGCCCGCTGGCACCCACCTTGGCTGGTCTGGGGCCTGTGGGCTGGGGAAGCTCCTGCATTGAGTGTCTGCCCCTGGTGGTCAGTGCGCATCACAGCAGCCAGTCATTCCGCCGTGCGGTCGATTTGCATATTAGGCTTTTATTATTTCAAAATGTATTGCTTTTAATCAACTTATTTTATTTCTGAAGTCTAATAAAATAGGTATTCTAGGATATGTGGACCCTGAGAAAGAAGACACCTGCTCAGGTATTGGTGGTTAACTGGGCTCAGATTTAAAAAACAAAGCTTAGCAGCCACTTCTACAGGGACCTCTCACACAAACTGCACTTCAGGGAGAAGCCTGCACCGTGTTCCTGCACCTGAGCAGCCCTTATAAAGGAGCTCCCGGGATCCTATTTCAACCAATAGGACTGGCTGTCCCCATCCAATAGGAACTGCACAGCCAAATCCCCATCAGCTTTCTCACTGACCAATCAGAGTGGCTCCATGCTGACCCCCCCCCCCCCTCAGGACAGTGGCTGTTAGACCAATCAACCTGGGAGGATGTGGAGTCCTCATTGGAGGAGGATGGACCAATCAGAGACCAGGGGCGGGGCCTTCTGTCTATATAAGTCAGCTCCCCTCTGGAAGGAGCACACTTCCCCTTCCCACTGAGGATTGCCATTCCCTGGCTGGAGTTGAAACACTGATGATGTCTCTCGGAGGAGAAGAATGACCAGTGTTCACCGAACCCCACACTGGGGATTCCTATTGGTGTTGCGTTGACGCCCATGACCTTTGGTTGACAAATACGCGGCTTTAAGAGGCACTAGAATTTAGGAAGATCAGATACCTGGTGCATTATGTTTTACCTTGAACCACGTCATCCACATACCTTGCATTCAATAATACTGCATTGTGAAAAGTATTTTAATTTTTCCCATCCCTTGGCTGGCTGGCTGTTTTCCTATTGGTTACCAAGTTAAATTTATTAAAAAGATCTTACTTTTTAAAGACTCCTCACAGAAGTGTGCAATCCTGCTTCAGTAGGAGATCTGGGGGGCGGGGGGTGGGGGCGGGGAGGGCTTCAGGCCCTGTTTAAAGGGAGAGGGAGCATGCAAAATAACTCTTATTACACATCCTTCCATTTTAAATGTCTCTTCGAGCTCCTACCCTGACCTTTATGTTCATTTCGTTTTGCAAGCTTGATGTATGTTGGATCGCACGGTTCAGGTTTCTGTCCAGTAATTTTCTTTTGTTCTTTTTTTTTTTTTCCTAACTGATCAGCTTAAAAAAAAAAAAAAAAAAAGGACTTTGTTGATATCGCGTTACTAATGACCTGAACGGAGTTAAATATGCTAAAATTATCCTAATGCTGTCTTTGGGGCTCGCCAGATAAACTAATTGTGCTGTCACCAGCCCTCTGGATTTATCTGCATAGCAGAACTGTAAATGCAGCAGAAAACAGCTTACTGTAACGTAAACAGAGCTCTCCGCGCACTGCGCGCGGGGACAAGTTTACTTAACGTAATATATTACCCTCACCCATCATCGCTACCTTTCAGTTTATACTTTTATGGTCACAAGCGGTTATAATAAACAGAGCCGTGGGTTAGAAATCCAACAGGAGGCTCCGGATTCGGCCTGGAGTCGAAAAGGATCTGATATTCCCCCCAACTTTTCACCCTGGGATGCAAGGACTCACCCACCAGCCCTCGACTCCTCGTATCCATCCAGGGAGAATTTTGGTCTAAAATTTTTATATCCTGTCAACCCTCCAGTACCTTTTCTCACGGGTTAGCTGAGTTTTAATCAGATTGGCAAAAAAAAAAAAAAAAAAAAAATTAACTACCTTCCTGTAATAAAATTTTGGATGTTTTAATAATTATTGTCAATCTTCTGTCATCTTTCAACATTATCGTGCGGCACCAGCAATATGTTAGCCATGATAAAGTCGTCTATTAATATATCATTGTGGATGTTTCTAAGGAAACCTTTATTTGAATTTTTAAACAGCTTAGGTAATCCTTTCCTGTCTGAGGTAAAATGGGACTCAATATACGTTATAAAACTTGATAAAGTGTTCGTGTTCTAAAAAAAAAAAAAAATCAATTGTCTTTACTCAAAGCTTATCACCAATATTACCTGTCATTTCTCAGCCACTCGGCAGAATAATTCACTAAATTCAAGATGTCCTTTAATGAAATAGATGCTGGGTTCCAACCTCACATAGTAATGATTCCCCAAGTCCCTTACTCAATGTGTGATCGTTGAACATTAAAGTTAACAATTTGGGTAAAACTCCCGAGACTCTGATGTGGAAAGTGACCCTCAGGGACCACGTGTCCACCCTGCGGAGCCCGGGAGCAGAGCAGACAGCAGACCGGCCGGCAATGCCTGGCCCTGGGAGAGCGCGGTGACCTCAGCCACTCCCATCAGCATCCTCATGATCACACCGGCCAGCACCCCCCAGGGACTCATCCTTTCTCCTCTGCCAGGCTAGATATGTTCCTGGAAAAAAAAGTATTCAAAAAAATATATATTTTATTGATTTTTTTACACAGAGGAAGGGAGAGGGATAGAGAGTTAGAAACATCCATCAGCTGCCTCCTGCACACCCCCTACTGGGGTTGTGCCTGCAACCAAGGCACATGCCCTTGACCGGAATCGAACCTGGGACCTTTCAGTCCACAGGCCGACGCTCTATCCACTGAGCCAAACTGGTTTCGGCGAAGAGGAAGCAATTTAAGATATAGAAAGAAAGGCCAGGCACAGTGAAAATATAATGGGGTTTTGCACTGGCCAGTGGGGCTCAGATGGATGGGCATCATCCCGTGCACGGAAAGGTCGCTGGTTCCATGCCCGGTCAGGGCACATGCCTGGGTTGCAGGCTCCATCCCCAGTAGGAGGCAGCCGATCGATGTATCTCTCTCACATTGATGTCTCTCTCTCTCTGTCTCCCTCTCCCTTCCCCTCTCTCTCAAATCAATAAATGATTCTTTTATATAAATGTATATATATGTACACACACACACACACACACACACACACACACATATGTGATGGGGTTTCCCATATTCTCTCTGATACATATGAACTGTGTGGCTCTGGAGGGCAGACCCACAACCAGCCTAAGGCTCTCCACGCATCAGTGAGGCAGAAATGCTGATGCCCAGGCGGGAGGGCTCCCCCAAACCTGGAGAAAGGCCTGCGGGGCAGGATGCTCTGCTCTCAGTCCTCAAAGGTCCCCCTGCAATGACTAAAAGAAGCCACTGTTGGGTTGGCATCCCATGGCCCAGTAAACGTGGAAGAATTCTGAAAACTGTAACATAGGAAACGCATGTACACAAAACAGCTCAACCAATGTAATCGGGAGTCAAAGGAGACCTCAACAGCATGTATGTTGGACTCTCCTTTTATTCTGGAACGTTCTCTGTGGCGACTGAAGTCTCGCTCAGCTAAGTCTGGGGTCTTATCCAGCCTTTGGTGAGTCCACATATATACTATTAGTGCCCAGACGAGGAAAGTTATCTTCTTCACATGTTCTCTTCCCAAGCACTTCTCCGGATTCCTCATCATGGGACTTTCCGAGAAAACACGGACTGGCTCTGTGCAGGTTTCCAGGTCACGGTCACGTACACGGCGGGCAGCCCCGTCTCACGGGCAGGTTCCCTCAGACCCTGGGACGTGGCCTTCGCAATTCCACCCTCACCGGTGCTCCCATAAAAAAGCCGTTTATTCGTGATATCTCCCAGAAATGACCGTCTCCAACTTACTTATTTAGAAAAACTAATATCAATTTTATATCCTACGGATATAAAAGCTGCCGTAAAAAGCAGCTTTCCGTGGGAAGCGGCGGGAGACCTCAGGAAGAAGGATTTGCTTCAGCACCATATGAGGAAACTCTATGAGTCATGACCAATAACACCATCGCCAGAGTATTCCTCACGTGCACGCCTGGGCCATACGTGACCTCCACCCTCTGTGTGAGCACCAACCACGGCGAGTCACGTACGGGGGAGAAAAATACTGCCAATTCCCTTCAAATGTATTTTCTTTTTAATAAGAGAGAACAGTGACCTCAGACGTTTGTAATGCGCTAATAAAGGGAATGAAATAAGCTTTGTTATCTCACAATAGATTAAACACATAAAACCATCAAACAGCAACGTGAAAGAGAGGGGGGGATCTGCTAAAATGGGGATCTCGTCTGTAAATACAGGTTTTAAAACCTTACACTTGATGGAAACGTCGCCCTGGACCTGAGCGTATTGGCAACGGGGGGGGGGGCGGCGGCTGCCAGGGAGAGAGGCCCGAGCCCTGGCTGGGACGAGAGGCGGACATTTCATTCTCTCCCCGTGACTGCTGGCCCCGGGGAGAGTTCAGGTCGCTGCCCCTCCTACCCCCCAAAACAAAACCCGTGCCACACGTTCCATCAGCCCCTGACCATTCCCTGCGTGTCGTCTTATTCTCTTCTTCTCCCATCGGAGCACAGCGGACAGTGGGAGTGCTGTCAGAGCCCCCGAGCCCCCCCCCCCATTCTCATGGAGGCTCCGATCGCGAAGGAGGGCGAAGACAGGCAGACACAAGAAACGTGTCTGGCCCCGACCCGGACACGAACACGTCCTGTTTCCGCGACAGCCCACCTCTCTCAACCCGAAAAACCCATTCATCCCCAGAGCACAACACTCCACCCCAGCCGTCTCCGCCCCTGCCTTTCGCGGAGACCCACACGCATCGAATGTGTCTTCAACGCTCGGTGACGGTCCGAGACAGCCTGCCGTCCCGCCTGCCGTCGGAGAGGAAGCGTTTGAGAAAACAGACATTTACAGACGGTTTAAAAACGAACACCCGGGCTGTTCCTGTTCGAAGTCTCCAGCGAAGCTCAAACAGCACCGTATGCTGAAAGCATACACGATTCATGTAGATTTTTTTTTGCCTTCGTTCCTCTTAACCTTTTGCACTCGGATGTCGAGATTAAAATTACTCTTTGAATGTATCAATCATCTGAAATATGAAAAAAATCCAAATACATAAGTTTGTATGAAAAGGAGCTCCAGTTTTTTTTATTCTACTGCCGCGCTTTGTAAAATCTGGGGTATTTAAAAAACTAAATCCCGAGTAGAATAAAGGAATCGAGAAAAAAGCAAGTGAGTGCAAAGGGTTAAATGTTTCTCTTCCTGTCTCCCTCGGGTGAGGTCACCATGATGGGTGTTCGTGCATACATTCCATGATCTTGCCATTGATGACATCACAGTTTTGCATAATGAACGTGAAAACCAGCCTTTCAAAGTGAACAAGGGAGATGTCAGAGCCTAACACTTTTTTTTTTTAATACTGTAGAATGTCTTTTTATAGTTTTCTTTTTCTTTCTTTTTTTTTTAATAATATATTTTATTGATTTTTTTACAGAGAGGAAGAGAGAGATAGAGAGCCAGAAACATCGATGAGAGAAACATCGACCAGCTGCCTCCTGCAAACCTCCCACTGGGGATGTGTCCGCAACCAAGGTACATGCCCTTGACCGGAATCGAACCTGGGACCCTTGAGTCTGCAGGCCGATGCTCTATCCACTGAGCCAAACCGGTTTCGGCCCGAGCCTAACCCTTAAAAGGACATGTCGTGGGGTCACTGGAAACGCACTTTTGTCAAAGCCACCTGCCCATCACCTGCACACAGATCCCGCCCCCTCACCCACTCCCCCAGCCAATGGCAGCCAACCAGCAAGATTAGACAGACATGAAGCCCAGGTGACTCAAGAAGAGGAATAACACATGTCAGTATAAACCCAGAGGAAGAATGACCTTCCCCATCTGTCAGGTGGGATCCCAGGGCCACAGACGGGCCGATTTAATGCTCCCGTGAAGTTATCCACCAATAACACGTTCCCAGGATTTTCCCCGGAGAAGACTGAGGAGGTGACCACCCGACAGAAGGATTCTGAATCGGAACCTCTCACTCGTCTCTCCCGCCTTCCCCACCGACCCCCTCGCCCCGGGGACAGTCACCATCCATCCATCCACCACCCTGGGTAGCGTCCCTGCCCACGCCTCTCACATCCAAGTTCACGGGGGAGGGGGATGGTTCGCGGTGAGCATCCGGCACGTGCCCCAGGCTCTGCAGGTGGGTGGAGCGTTCTCACCCCTGGCCACAGCCCCAGTTTCTGCCTCCGAGGAGACCCCCGACTCCTGGGAGTGAGCATCTGGGTGCAGCGCCAGGGAACTGAACGTAGCTGAGGATCGTGTTCCAGAAGTTCAGCATGTCAACGCCGGAGCACGCCAGAGCCACTTACACCCCCAGACAGGACGTCTTTCTCTTCTCAAAGGGCTGCCTGACCTTCAGCGCTCGGTTTATTTTTTGCTCAACCCAAAGTCCACACATAGTCACTTTTAGGGATAATATTTATTTCCTTGTGAGTAGAGAGGCTACCGAGCCGCGGAGAGCCGCTGGGCGCTGTGGGTTTCACGATTCGGCATCCGGGCCTCGGGCACCGTAATTGCTGTTTTATGGCCTTTAAAAACCCCTTTTCAGAAAATGACAATCAATGAAGCAGATCCGATCCGCTGTGCGGAACGGCTAGAACGAGAAGTGAGATGTGATCCTCCTGAGCTCACACATTTATTTTGGGGAAAACAGACCAGGTGGCACAGTTATTATGTCATTTAATCTGACTCCTTTTGTGCCCAGAGCATTTTATAAGCACAACAGGTGCCTATAAATATTTCATGAACAAGCGAATAAATGAGCCGATTTCATTAGACTTTTTCAGCACGTCGGGGTGAGGGAGGCCACCCTCCGTCACACACAGGGAGAAGGTTGGCGCAGGAGTATGATCTGGTTGGAGTAGAGGCAGAGAGAGCGGTTTTAAAACACTCCGATGTCAACAAAAAGGAATAGATCATAGATGTTATGTGGACAGTTATGTTGAAAATGCCTTTGTATTATTCACCGAACATTAAAAGGAACTAAGACCTCCTTAGCCATTATTCTCCTTTCATGCTTTGAAAACGCCTATAACAAACTTATCTACTGTAAAAAAAAAAAAAATCAAAGTATCAGGCAACATCGCAATGCAAAAGAAGTCAGTAAGAAAACAGCAAGAAGCTGATCAGCCCTTTAATATGTTGGCCCTTGAACAACATGAGTTTGGACGGCATAAATCCACTTATACACAGACTCCCCCCCTCTCCCCCCAACAAATATATTGGTAGTGTGTGAAAGCTTAAGAAACTACTAGAGGCCCGCTGCATGAAGATTCGTGTAAGAATAGGCCTTCCTTCCCCTGGCTGCCGGCACCGGTTTTCCTCGGGCACCCGGGACCCAGGCCTTTGCTCTGGCTGGAGGCTTCAGTGTTCGCTCTGGTGTAGCACTGCTCCTGTAGCTCCCTCTGCCACCCCCTGCCCTCCCCCTCATAGCAGGCGTCCTGTCCTGCCCCGCCCAGCCACTCTGTGCCTGCGTATGCAAATTAACCCACCATCCTTGTCGGGTTAATTTGCATACTCATGCCTGATTGGCTGGTGGGCATCACAGAGGTACGGTCAATTTGCATATTTCCCTTTTATTAGTGTAGATATGCATTTTGGGCACTTATTTATTTAATTTGGAATCAAAGCGAAACATTTAAACACGTGTCAGGTTACATCTTTCACCGGTTTTATACCGCGCAAAAATACTTACAGGGCCGCCTGCGTGTTTATTTCCCGGACCAAAGGATTCTCTACAACTAAGCATTGACTGATTTATTTTTTTAATGGTGATACAATTTTTAAGACGTTTCAGAAGTATAACGATGGCGGAACCCACATGGAGGAGGTCGTTTGGAGAACCTCGGAAGCATCACCACTGAAATGCTAGAGGAGAAACACTCCTGATCGTGCAGTCGGGTGGGAACCACCGACAGAAGGGGGAGAACGTGAAAGGCAAAGAGAAGGAAGTGCGATCAGACGCGTCCGATGAAAATAGCAGATGCGAGGATCAGCACGCGGGCAGGCGTGCGAAAGAGCACCCGCGTGTGGGCACCCGAGCTCCGCAGCGAGACACCCCGTCACCCACGCCCGCACGCTCCCCTGGGCCGAGCATATGCTGCGTGGCGGGGCCTGGCTGGGGTCACCGCTAGCCTTTTGATCCGGTTTGAAGCACGACAGCACATCATCGCCAGATTGCGGTAAGTCCCAGGCAGGGACTCCAGAATCCTGTAGCAAAACCTTAAAACTTGCCAGGTTCAGTTCAGTGTAGGAAGGATTTTTGTCCCCTTAACCTCTGTAGCCGGTGAGAAGGGGCTTTAAGTCACTTGATTCTCTTCCCTCTTCCCCTTCGCGTCCCACAGGCCGCCATGCCGCTAGGGTCCCTCATCGGAGGGCGCTGTCGGACAAGTAAGGTGCGGAAGGAATGAATACTGTACTTGCTCAAAGCCAGCTTAGGAAACAGTATCAAGGAGCCTTCCGCTGAATCACGGCCCATCACAAGGAGGTTGCTCTTGGATCTCGTAATTGGACTTCAGGAAACCCACAATATTTCCCCCAAGGAAACAACCCCAAACAAAACTCAGGGGAAACTCCTGGGCGAGACCTCACCGTATGTCTACCTACGAGAGTAACAACATGAAAAACGCAAACATCCGAACCAGGGATCGGGCAACAGCTGAGGACCATCTTGCACCTTCTGGATAAGCTATTTCTCCGCCACGGAAAGGGAGGATGATAAAGGAGTGGGAGGATGTCTCACTATACAGCTAACAAGGAGACGCGACACGTAATTATAGACAGAACACGTAGAAAACCTGGCACAGAGCACAGTAGCCCTCAAAGAAATTTATCAAAGGGTTATGCTGCCATGTTAACAGGTCTCACTGTCCCCCCCCCCCCCCCCCCCCCCCCGCAGGCTGCCCCGCCCTGCTCTGCCCTGTGAGGCCCTGTGTTCCATTGGCTCCGGTGGGGCCTTCACGCTGCCCGTCACCGTTAGGGACATCCATGTCCTCAAATTCTCCTGAATTACCCCGTTGGAGTGTGGCATCTGCTTCCTGCCGGGATCCTGACGAACGCCATCTCATTCTCACTCCGCCTTAATGACTCCCACCTGCGAATGACTTTCTGTCACTGTCACCCCATCGTCTTCCAATTTCAAATACACGTGTCGAAGACTTCCTAAATATTCTAAAATAGCTTCAAATTAGCATGCCCCAAATCCAACCCACCTCCTCCCAACCCACCCCTCCTCCTCCCAACCCATCTTCTCTGCCTGGAGCTTCATGCTACAGCGAGACAGCCCCCAGCCCCCCCGGCACAATCTAGAAAACGGGCAGTTCCCTCCATCCTCTCTCACCTGTTATCAAGGGATCTAGCTCTACCCCCCTCCCCCCCCATAATTCCTAAATCCACGTCCTCTCCCGTCATGGCTCCCACCTCCATTCAGAACCCATCCTCCCACGTTGTTCAGGAATCTCTGCATCTCTCACCGACCAGGTTGCGATCTCCCTGAGGGAGACCCGTGCCTGCTCTGTGCACCAGGAAGTGGGGCGGTTGAATGGGTGATGGAAAGGATGAAGTACCACATGAAGATGCGAATAACAGGGTCCCACTTTTGTCCGCAGGGGTTACAAGTAGCTCCCAATCACTTCAAACACACACACACACACACACACACACACACACACACACACACATTTTAAGAATTCAGATAATCTACTCATCACTAAATTTTTTAACTTAACCTTTTGCACTCGGATGTCGAGTGTGACTCGACACGGTTAGCATTAGAATAAAGGAATCGAGAAAAAAGCAAGCGAGTGCAAAGGGTTGAAGCAATAGTATAACCTATATATATAAAAGCCTAAGCGACCGTTAGTGACCGAACAACCAAACAACAGAAACGACCGGTCAACCAGTCGCTATGACATGCAATGACCACCAGGGGGCAGACGCTCAACGCAGGAGCTGCCCCCTGGTGGTCAGTGTGCGCCCACTGCCAACCTCCCACGGCCCCTCCCCCTGGCTGGCCGACCAATATCCCGTGGTCCATCCCCCCTGTCGGCTGGCCCCCCTGATAGGCCCTGATCGCCGGCCAGGCTGAGGGACTCCACCTGTGCACGAATTTGTGCACCGGGCCTCTAGTAGAAAATCATTAACAACCAGCTTCCTGAGGAAAAAAGCCCAAACTCTGATTTGCAGCCCTCACCGGTGTCTGTGGTGAAAACAGTGGCATCACTGCCAATTCCAAGCTGCCAAACACCATCACTGGCTCAGGACTGGCGGGATGGACGCATCTGGCCCTGAGCGAGCGAGTGAGCTGGCTCCTGCTGAAATCACAGAGGGGAGGGTCCCTAAACCACCAGCCATGTCTGAAGGAACAAAATGACCAGCAGGAATGGGGTGCTTTCACATTACACATGAAATATACACGCATTAATAGTCACTTACTGAAAAAAAAAAAAATAGTAACAGCGCATAAAGTTCTGGGCATCATCAGAATCTGATCATTATTTGGGGACCGTTTAATTTTGTTTCATGCAAAGTTTACCACTTTTATGCTTTGTGTTTTAAAAAAAATGTTTTTATTGATTTTGAGAGAGAGAGAGGAAGGGAGAGGGGGAGAGAGAAACATCTATGTGAGAGCAGAACATCGATCAGCTGCCTCCTGCACGCCCCACACTGGGGATCGAGCCCGCAACCCGGGCATGTGCCCTCACTGGGAATCGAACCGTGACCTCCTGGTTCACAGGTTGACACTCAACCACTGAGCCACGCCGGCTGGGGTGTTGTTAATTCTCCTTTGTCCCAGTATCCACCCACTCTATCTCCATCCTTAGCACTCAATGTCCAAGCCGCCTCTGTAATAAGTCAGGATGGAGACAGCCTCCCAGAATGCACTCTGCCCCGGCACCACTGAGGGGCCCAGACCCCTGACTGGACCCTGGGGATCCTGCACCCCCCCCACAGCTCACTTCACGCTCAGGGGGATCAATGGTTCGGACTCTTCTTACCAGGAAGTCAGAGCCCCTTTCTGTGTGGCCCACGAGGCCCCACGGCCTCCCTCAGGCCATGGCGTCCTGCCTGCGTCACGGCTGCTTGGGGAGCACTCCCCGCCCCTCTCCCCTCCCCCCCCCCCGTGTCACACACGCGTGTCCTCTGGGGCACACACACAGTCCAACTGTGCGCTCCCTCTCGGGGCTGCGTGAGGAATGCTGTCCTCTCCCACTCGCCTCCCAGTCCCAGAGGGAGAGGCCGGGTCTGTTTTCACTCAAGTGCTCGGCACCGCAGAGCTGCCGAGGAGCTGTTTGCTGAATGAACGGAATGACAAGTTCATTTCAACTTCCACATCTGTACGGGCTGCTCCCATTCCCGCGGGACCTTGCCACCTCCCCCCGCCTTCCCCGCAATGCCCGCCAGGAATGCAAACTTCATATCTCTTTACAGGCCCAGCTCAAAGCCCATTCTTTAACTCAACGCATCTTCGGGAACCAATGTCTATGCTCCGGGTACTGCATTCGGGACACAGGCTGTGCAGCTGCACGAGGCCTCGGCAGCTCCCCCGAGGGTGCCGGCCCGCCCGGGGGACACCCCCGAGTGGTCTGTGGCCTGAGGAGCACCCACATTCACGAGGCGGACGTCCTCGGAAACGCAGGGGACACGGTGGGTCGTTGGCCTAAAACTCCCTGCTTGAATGTTTTCCAATTTCTTAAAAAATGGCATTACATATATTTAATGTGT
The DNA here is from genome assembly GCF_027574615.1 of Eptesicus fuscus. Classification (NCBI taxonomy): domain Eukaryota; kingdom Metazoa; phylum Chordata; class Mammalia; order Chiroptera; family Vespertilionidae; genus Eptesicus; species Eptesicus fuscus. The sequence goes on along the minus strand of NC_072496.1, from coordinate 5,794,444 downwards.
ATCGATATCCCCCTAAATATATCCAAATATACATGTTTAAACCCCCTACTTATTGGGCTTCTGTGTCAGTCACTCTGACTGGGGATGTTTACAGATGTACTCATTTCATCCTACCGCATAACCTTTCCTGACTCTAAATGTAGTAACAGAGCTTTGTAATAAAACTAGTGACCCGGTGCACGGATTTGTGCACATTGAAAGGAAATTAATTAGAAGGTGGCCAGCAGGAAGGGACTGGGGGAGACAGGCCGGACATGCCATGGAGCCAACCTCCCGCGGTCCCTCCCCGGCGTCTGCAGAGTGAGCGGGCTCCCTCCGGCAGGTGGGATCCCTCGGCCTGGCCTGCGGGGATTGGGCCGAAACCGGCTCTCCGACATCCCCCGAGGGGTCCCGGAGTGTGAGAGGGCACTCTGCAAAGCTGCTGTCGTACAGGGTGTGGAACACAAATGGAAGTGTGCAGTAAACCAGATTCGGGGCCGACAGTGTCCCAGCAACAACATAACCCACGGCCGAAGGTGGAATCGCGCGGCCCAGCGAGGAATCGGGCTCCCTCCTCTCTGGTTCTGGGGTGCATCACCCGAGAACCGCCACTGCCAAGTCACCACAGCTCGGCAGATCCTGCTTTGAGCATCTGCTCCCTGGTGGTCAGTGCACGTCATAGCGACGGGTTGGATGGCCGGACACTTAGCATATTAGCCTTTTATATATCTAGATTCCACTCAAGTATATACTGTGTGATTGTTATCGAAATGTTCTCAATGCCTTGGCTTCCCAAAATGCTGCTCCAAAGCATTTTGATCTGATCCCGTTCCCCCTCTACCCCCGTCCCTCCCCCGCCCCGGCTCTTTCTCTCCATCCTGCCCACAGTGCTGGGCCAGGGCGGGTAAGGGTTCATGGAGGTTTTGGGATAAATGGATCCAGGTGCTCTGGGGGCACATGAGTAGAGGATTTCTCTCCTGAGAGTTCTAATATATATATATATATATATATATATATATATATATATAATTATTATTATTGATTTTTCACAGAGAGAAAGGGAGAGGGATAGAGAGCTAGAAACATCGATGAGAGAGATACATCGACCAGCTGCCTCCTGCACACCCCCCACCGGAGATGTGCCCGCAACCAATGTACATGCCCTTGACCGGAATCAAACCTGGGACCTTTCAGTCCGCAGGCCGACGCTCTATCCACTGAGCCAAACCGGTTTTGGCATCTCCTGAGAGTTCTAACTTCCTGGTTGCAAGATTTTCTTTTAAACGCAGCAGTGTGAGGATCGGCACTGTGGCCCTGCTGCCCACGTTTTTAATGCATGTCCCGGAAAGACCGAGAGAGAAATGAGGGAGAAATAAAGTTCCTTTGGGGTTTCGATCCATTTCCCAGGAATGTCCTAGGTGCAGGCACCGTGGGTGCAGGAGACGCTAAGGTGCTTTCCTTCATGCGGTCCCGGCTCCAGCCCGTGGGCTTGGTGCTGCTACCCCATTTCACAGAAAACCAAGGGTCAAGCGGAACCTATGAAACCTGGCCAAGATCCAACGCAGAACACAGGGCCCTGAAGCCCACCTTCGCTCAGCGCCTGTTGTTCTACCTGCAGACCCGCCTCCCAGCGACAGGTTCTATCAGTGGTCGGCAAACGGCGGCTCGCGAGCCACATGCGGCTCTTTGGCCTCTTGAGTGTGGCTCTTCCACAAAATACCACGGCCTGGGCGAGTCTGTGTTGAAGAAGTGGCGTTAGAAGAAGTTTAAAAAATTTGGCTCTCCAAGGAAATTTCAATCGTTGTCCTGTTGATATTTGGCTCTGCTGACTAATGAGCTTGCCGACCACGGTCCTAGATGACCACCGCTGTCCGGTAGCAAATGGTTTTCTTCTTGTCCTAGTGACTCCTAAGCAAGATTTCATCACTACAAAAACGTTACCTCTTAACTGCATGAGATTGCTTTTTAGAAATAAACAGCTGAGCCCTAGCTGGTTTGGTTCAGTGGATAGAGCGTCGGCCTGTGGACTGAAGGGTTCCGGGTTCGATTCCGGTCAAGGGCACGTGCCCGGGTTGCAGGCTTGATTCCCAGTGGGGGGCATGCAGGAGGCAGCCGGTCAATGATTCTCTCTCATCATCGATGTTTCTATTCTCTCTCCCTCTCCCTTCCTCTCTGAAATCAATAAACATATATATATAAAAAAAGAAAATGTATAACTTCTCTTAAATTAAAAAAAAAAAGAATAAAAATAAACAGGTGAATAAAGCTCAACACGGCACCACCACAATCGACATCTTTCCAATGCTTGTTCTGAAGAAACAAAGTAAAACAGGAAAAAAAGAATAAAAGGCAAAATATTTACCGACTTCCCAGACTCCTCGTAAATCCATGCCCGGGCGAGCCACTTCCTCAGGATTTATAGGGTCAGAACAGGCAGGTACCGCCCAGAGTAAAACTCTCAAACCTCGGCGGGAGGCTGCCAACTGGAAAAAATGTAGTCTGTGCCCCAAACGGTACCTTGCAGTCCTGCATAAGGATCGAACGATTTATTGCAGAGGAGGTGCTTGGTGCTAATACAGAGCGGGCGCGCCATAAATTGTGTAGATGTTCCTGTCTACGTTGTTTTCAGTGAGTCATTCTTACAAAAGGGTCCTACAACCTCATGGCATTTCCACCACGAGCCACACGTCCCGTAGGGCAGGAACTCCCAAGAAATGGGTCGCAAAATAAAATACAGATTCAATTCCTAGCCTGCCATGAATGAATCCACCTCCGTCCCAGCTGGATGGATTTTGGGAAAGGTATAGAAGTAGTCATACAGTCGATGCTAGTCCATTTTTTTTTTCCCCCCCTAAATGCACGTTATCGGACCTAAAATCACTCGCTACGGGCCAGGTTTTTACTCCCTGCTTTGATGGAAACAGAAAGCCAAGGCCGATACAGTTGAACGACACGGAGCAAGCGGGAAACGGTGAACGGCGGTCTGTTGCAAATAACATCAAACTGCTGTGGACACTGGCCTCGGACGGATGGTCCCTGAGACAACGTTGGAAACGGCCCAGGTTGATGGAGAACAAAGCGAGGAAGGGATTAACAGCTTTTTTAAAAAAGGGGTGTGATTCCCCGGAGAATCCTTCCTCTCACTGATGCCAAGGACGAGTATTTACATGCCACCAAAGCATGTGTTCGATACAAAGAAGCGGTGACTACTCCGGAAGCAGAGGAGAAGAAACACAGCGCGCAGGTGCAGGTGCCGGCACACGAACACGCTCAGATGTCCCGCAGAGAGGCCGCCGGCTGTGATGGCAACAGGGGCACGGCTGATACATTTACCACGGAAGCTCGCTCCGCACACCACAAGGGCCCGGGGGAGTCTCAAGTTCAAGTTCAAGTTCAAGTCCTTTCTTTCAAAAACCCGCTGTCTTTTCAACAAACCCCTCCCCTTTGGGTTTAGGCTATCCTGATGTCACCACTATGACTTAGAAAAAAACCAAAGCAAACGTTTGCAATGGAAACAACTTCTAAACAACAGACATCTAGTTCTTATTTTTTTTTTTAAATTGCATTTTTAAGGTTCATGTCATCCATCTAATGCCATACACCAAAATGTTTTTTTCTTTTAAATGTTATAAAAGAACAGCAGCCGAAACCGGTTTGGCTCAGTGGATAGAGCGTCGGCCTGCGGACTGAAGGGTCCCGGGTTCGATTCCGGTCAGGGGCATGTACCTTGGTTGCAGGCGCATCCCCAGTGCGGGGTGTGCAAGAGGCAGCTCATCGATGTTTCTAACTCTCTATCCCTCTCTTCCTCTCTGTAAAAAGTCAATAAAATATATTAAAAAAAAGAAAAGAATAGCAGATACACTCAAATCAAAATTGTTGCCCTAACCGGTTTGGCTCAGTGGATAGAGCGTCGGCCTGTGGACTGAAGGGTCCGGGTTTGATTCCGGTCAAGGGCATGTACCTTGGTTGTGGGCACATCCCCTTGGTTGTGGGCACATCCCCAGTAGGGAGTGTGCAGGAGGCAGCTCAACGATGTTTCTAACTCTCTATCCCTCTCCTTTCCTCTCTGTAAAAAAAAAAAAAAAAAAAAAAAAATCAATAAAATATATTTTTAAAAAATTGTTGTAGTAACTAGATCACTGATTTTGTCTTAACAAGACACCCCCTCTACTCAGGGACGTCCTTGGTACTGACTCCTAGCATCTCTTTACCTTTTAGAAATCAATTAATCAAGCTCATGACAGCCCCACATTCTACTGGACCACTCACTCCCCGGGGACCCCATACCTGCCTGGCTTTCTACATATCTGCTTGGAAACCACACCTGTGCAAATACTGTTTTCCACTTTGATTCAGAGCCCAGACAGTCCAAGATTTCCACGTACACACACATATGGTTTCAAGATCTAAGATGAGGAACATTCAGGCCCAACTGAGGTCTCGTGTAGTCAAAGCAGTTCTTAAACTGGGGTGCGTGGCCTAGGAACAGTGACGACAGGGAGTGCCTTCTACCCTACCATCGTCAGAACTCAGCTTTACCCATCACATGCTGCCTAGTGGCACACAGTAGGTACTCGGCTGTTACCCATCACATGCTGCCTAGTGGCACACAGTAGGTACTCGGCTGTTACCCATCACATGCTGCCTAGTGGCACACAGTAGGTACTTGGCTGTTACCCATCACATGCTGCCTAGTGGGCACACAGTAGGTACTCGGCTGTTACCCATCACATGCTGCCTAGTGGGCACACAGTAGGTACTCGGCTGTTACCCATCACATGCTGCCTAGTGGCACACAGTAGGTACTCGGCTGTTACCCATCACATGCTGCCTAGTGGGCACACAGTAGGTACTCGGCTGTTACCCATCACATGCTGCCTAGTGGGCACACAGTAGGTACTCGGCTGTTACCCATCACATGCTGCCTAGTGGCACACAGTAGGTACTCGGCTGTTACCCATCACATGCTGCCTAGTGGGCACACAGTAGGTACTCGGCTGTTACCCATCACATGCTGCCTAGTGGGCACACAGTAGGTACTCGGCTGTTACCCATCACATGCTGCCTAGTGGCACACAGTAGGTACTCGGCTGTTACCCATCACATGCTGCCTAGTGGCACACAGTAGGTACTCGGCTGTTACCCATCACATGCTGCCTAGTGGCACACAGTAGGTACTCGGCTGTTACCCATCACATGCTGCCTAGTGGCACACAGTAGGTACTCGGCTGTTACCCATCACATGCTGCCTAGTGGGCACACAGTAGGTACTCGGCTGTTACCCATCACATGCTGCCTAGTGGGCACACAGTAGGTACTCGGCTGTTACCCATCACATGCTGCCTAGTGGGCACACAGTAGGTACTCGGCTGTTACCCATCACATGCTGCCTAGTGGCACACAGTAGGTACTCGGCTGTTACCCATCACATGCTGCCTAGTCGCACACAGTAGGTACTCAACTGCTGATTTCCTAATGTACACCACAGAATCCCAAATTCAGCAAAGCCCTACTCCACCTTCCTCTTCCATTTTATGTTTTGATAACTTCTTGATTTTCCTTCTTAATGCGTATGCTCATGATTCGCCAAGTGAGCCTTGACAATAACAGAATTTTTCAAAAACAGAAGGTAACGAGTTGGTTACCCTCATCTACTTCTAACAGAAAACGAGGGTAAAAGAGCAGGATTGGAAACAAAGCGAGGCATCCTCAGGTCAGTCTGACCGAGTGTCCTCGTGGATCTCATCGTTCTTCCAGGTCTAGCATCCTGTCACTCATGGTAACTGACTCCGATACGGGTGCGTACGAAAGCCAAGGCCTGGTTGGAAGGACTGACTACATGGGGGTGGGTCTGTCCGCTTTCCTTTCTCCGGTCAGCGTGTGTTGGCTGCCTACTCTGGGCCGGGCAGAGTTCTAGGAACTGGAAGCAATTCAATAAAAGGACGAAGCCCGTGGCCTCAGCAAGCTCATCCTGCAGAGGTGTAAACACACGGTAAGTGAAAACAACGCATTATGCAGATGGGGGTGAGTGCTCGGGGCCCAGGCAGCGGATGGAGGAGATGGTGGGGCGGGTGCCTCCCCGTTCAGATGAGCTGACCACAAAATGCTGGTCTGACCAGGTGACGTCTGAGGAAAGATCGAGAGTCAGTGAAGCAGCGAGCGTATCGATCTGTGGATGAAGAGTGTTCCAAATGGGAGGAACGCGAGTGCGAGGGCCCAGAAAACAGCAAGGAGGTGGCCCTGATGAGGCAGGTTCTGCCTCCGCCGTCCACCTTGCATCTCTGTCTCTTCCCGTCTCTGCCCCTGTAAAGTCTCCCTCCAGGGAAACCCCTTACACGAAGCAGTTCCTGGCATGCCGCCCCCCGGCGAGGCTCCTCCACCCTTTGAGTCCCAAGAACAAACTGGCGCAGATAACGCTGCTTCGCAAGGCGACACGTGTGTAGATTACGAGGGTCAAGACCAGGGGTCCTCAAACTTTTTAAACGGGGGACCAGTTCACTGTCCCTCAGACCGTTGGAGGGCCGGACTATAGTTTAAAAAAAAACTATGAACAAATTCCTATGCACACTGCACATATCTTATTTTGAAGTAAAAAAACAAAACGGCAAAAACACCCGCATGTGGCCCGCGGGCCATAGTTTGAGGACGCCTGGTCAAGACTTTCGTGGCCGGCTTGCTTAGGACGGCAAAGGCAGCATCCGTGGTTGCCATGGCTTTTCAGGGATGTGGGGAGTCCGTGGGCACTGCTCGGCTCAGTCTGGTTTGGACTTGCCTATGGACCTCCGTCCTGCGAGGATGTGCTGGGCATCGCGCTGTGATTGGTTACTTCTTTGCTGAAGGTGGGCGGGGCTCTCTGTGAGTAGGACTCGGGCCGGGGACCAGTTCTGTGATGGTGATGCTCATCTCGGCTGATGTATGTGACGTGCCCGGGACGACATCTGCCCATATTGCATTTCTTTTGGGTTTCGGGAACCAATGGAGCCGTGATCGGCAAACCGCGGCTCGCGAGCCACATGCGGCTCTTTGGCTCCTTGAGTGTGGCTCTTCCACAAAATCCCACGTGCAGGCGCGCATGCACGTACAGTGCGATTGAAACTTCGTGGCCCATGCGCAGAAGTCTGTTTTCGGCTCTCGAAAGAAATTTCAATCGTTGTGCTGTGGATATCTGGCTCTGTTGACTAATGAGTTTGCCGACCGCTGCCATGGAGGGTCAGGGGATGCAGTCAGGTGGGGGTGTTTCTAGTGTCTTTGTTTCTCCGTCACCAGGAAACGAAACGGTTGCTTCTCAGGCCCCCGGGGAAGCAGCCGGCTCCCCGGCTCCAAGGGCGTCCACCTGTGTCTCGACCTGCAAAGCTGATTTTAACGTCTCATCTAAACAGAACACGGGGCAGAGGACCCGGGAGAAATGCTGTCCCGTCATCCCTTCGCCGACACGTGTGACTTCCGAAAGGGGTGATCCTCAAGGGGAAACAGGCTAAAAGGCTACGGACGGAAAGAACGGCCGATGGAAAGCACGGAACACAAAACCAAACCTTACCGCCCGCTCACGGGAAACGAACCACCTTTCTCTCCCGTCGGGTGGCTCGTGTGGACGCTCACGTGAATTTCTCAAACGTTGGCTCACGCACGAAATGCCTAAATGCAGATGTCTGCCATCTAGTGTCAAAACTCAGCGCCAGCAGCCTCATTTTTCTAGAAAACAGTCACTGTGTGTGTTTGTTTGTTTGTTTGTTTTGAGAAAAATCCAATCTTAGCCGCAAGGTTAAGAGGGGGGCGAGGGGGTGAGCACAGCCTAAGGAAGGTCAGGCCATGCCAGTCCCACACACCACGTCCCCCGACCTGACAGCAACCGGGAAGGCCCATTAGAACCCGTAGGGACACGATTCCAGGTCCTACGGATTTTCGCAAGGACACAAGGTCCGCAGGGGCCGCATCTGGCCCTCTCAGTCATCCCTTCACCTCCAGCACCTTGAACACTGCCCGAGACAAGTCCAGAAACGGAATAACTGCTGAGCCAGGCAAGGGCCAGCAGGAGAGCTGGGAGGGACCAGACGATGGTCACCTCCCCCAGGATTCCCCCCCAAATCCTAAAGAACTCGGTGACCCACATTTCTGTTCAATTCTCCGAGCACTAATGTAATGCTTGACGTTGAACTCGTGAAAAGTCTTCATTGCATTGTGTCTATCTTTTAAAAACGTTCCCGTTTCTAGATCTACAGAGGATGCCCTTTAACCAGGGAGCAAAACTAACCTATGTCCATTTTTAGGAACATTCCCAAGAATCGAACTCGTAGGCACACACACACAGGTCCAGGCTGTTCTGACTTTGCTTCCTTCGCCTTCTGTGGTCCATGTCAATAATATATGCGATGTGCTTGCTCAGAAAGGTAACCCCTACACCAAGCATGTCCAACTCACAGGCTGACACGGGCCAAATAAACAAGGGTTAAGCGTATGTGGGCCACAAAAAAACACACAAAAGCTTCCGTTTTCATAGAAACGTAGGTTTATTTCGATAGAGACATGCTGAATTGCAAAGGGCTGAAATAAATGAGTCATCGTGAACATAAAATAAAAGAACATTTTAATGAAAATTAATACGTTTTCTTGAACATTAACTGACCAGACCCTGAATAACTGCACCAATTAGTAAGCGTGACGCAAATAAACCTATTTTTCTTGTTCTCCGAAAGCGAAATATTTCCTGTTGCGCACACCAAGCAAGTCAGTCCAAGACGAACGCCGTGGCCATCGGCTGCTAACATACTCGCCGCCGGTATTAGCGGAGAGAGATGGTGCGCCTGCGCGTAAGGCGCGTAAGGGAAGTGAACGCAACACGATGATAGTGACCAGTCATTAGCCAACGCTGCAGTTGGTTATTAATAATGATGTATAACAGGGTATTGTAAAAATGAAGTTATGAAATTTTTATTAAAGCGTTTCTCAAGTTATGAAATTTTTATTAAAACCGTTACATTGGCTGGGCCTCAAAAATATTCGTTGGGGGCCGCGCGTTTGACATGCTTGCCCTACACGGAGCATCGCCCACATTGTGCAAAAACATGGGCTGCCAAGCGTCCCTGGGTCCGGGTGAGACCATATGTCCCTGGATCCGGGTGAGGCCTCGTGAACCTAGGCCCGGGTGAGCCCAAGTGGCCCTGGGTCTGGGAGAGGCCAAGCGTCCCTGGGTCCGGGTGAGACCATGTGTCCCTGGATCCGGGTGAGGCCTCGTGCACCTAGGCCCGGGTGAGCCCAAGTGGCCCTGGGTCTGGGAGAGGCCAAGCATCCCTGGGTCCCGGTGAGACCATGTGTCCCTGGATCCAGGTGAGGCCTCGTGCACCTAGGCCCGGGTGAGCCCAAGTGGCCCTGGGTCGGGGAGAGGCCAAGCGTCCCTGGGTCCGGGTGAGACCATGCGTCCCTGGATCCGGATGAGGCCTCGTGCACCTAGGCCCGGGTGAGCCCAAGTGGCCCTGGGTCTGGGAGAGGCCAAGCGTCCCTGGGTCCGGGTGAGACCATGTGTCCCTGGAGCCGGATGAGGCCTCGTGCACCTAGGCCCGGGTGAGCCCAAGTGGCCCTGGGTCTGGGAGAGGCCATGCGTCCCTGGGTCCGGGTGAGACCATGTGTCCCAGGATCCGGGTGAAGCCTCGTGCACCTAGGCCCGGGTGAGCCCAAGTGGCCCTGGGTCTGGGAGAGGCCAAGCGTCCCTGGGTCCGGGTGAGACCATGTGTCCCTGGATCCGGGTGAGGCCTCGTGCACCTAGGCCCGGGTGAGCCCAAGTGGCCCTGGGTCTGGGAGAGGCCAAGCATCCCTGGGTCCGGGTGAGACCATGTGTCCCAGGATCCGGGTGAGGCCTCGTGCACCTAGGCCCGGGTGAGCCCAAGTGGCCCTGTGTCTGGGAGAGGCCAAGCGTCCCTGGGTCCGGGTGAGACCATGTGTCCCAGTATCCGGGTGAGGCCTCGTGCACCTAGGCCCGGGTGAGCCCAAGTGGCCCTGGGTCGGGGAGAGGCCAAGCCTCCCTGGGTCAGGGTGAGACCATGTGTCCCTGGATCTGGGTGAGGCCTCGTGCACCTAGGCCCGGGTGAGCCCAAGTGGCCCTGGGTCTGGGAGAGGCCAAGCATCCCTGGGTCCGGGTGAGACCATGTGTCCCAGGATCCGGGTGAGGCCTCGTGCACCTAGGCCCGGGTGAGTCCAAGTGGCCCTGGGTCTGGGAGAGGCCAAGCGTCCCTGGGTCCGGGTGAGACCATGTGTCCCTGGATCCGGATGAGGCCTCATGCACCTAGGCCCGGGTGAGCCCAAGTGGCCCTGGGTCTGGGAGTGGCCAAACGTTCCTGGGTCTGGGTGAGACCATGTGTCCCTGGATCCAGGTGAGGCCTTGTGCAACTAAGCCCGGGTGAGGCCACGTGCCCCTGGGTCTGGGAGAGGCCACGCGTCCCTGGGTACGGGTGAAGCCAGATCCTGGGTCCGGGTGAGGCCGTGCGCCCCTGGATCCATCCGGGTGAGGCTGGGTCCCAGGCCCGGGTGAGACCACGCGCCCCTTGGGTATGGGTGAGGCCACGTGCCCCTTAGTCCGGGTGACGCCGTGCCCCTGGGTTCGGCCGAGACCAAACCAGAGGGAGTCGGACCTCCATTACCACCATTTGTCCACCATCCAGAGCTGAGGGGTCCGTGCTGACATGTACACATAAGGAACTACTGGACATCGAAATTGGGTCTCAAAAGAACTGTTGGTCAAGGGGGAAGCTCGCTACAGATTGATTCATTTGCCTGTCAGCATAAATATTATTGCTCGTCTCACATTCAGTTCTTATTAGTATATATCTAGTGACATTTGATCTCATTCATCTAGAGGAAATGATGAACAACATAGACTGAGGAACAAGAACAGAACCAGAATCAAGGAGGCATCGATCGGACTATCGGGCCTCAGAGGGAGGATAGGGGAGGGTAGGGGGAGGGTGGGGGGGAGGGGGAGAGTTCAACCAAAGGACCTGTATGCATGCATATAAGCCTATCCAACGGTTAAGTTCAACAGGGGATTGGGGCATACGTGGGGAGAGGGGTGGGATGGGAATGGGGGGATGAGGACAAATATGTGACACCTTAATCAATAAAGAAATTTAAAAAAAAAAAAAAAAAGAAAAAAGAAAAAAAAAACAAAAAAAAAAAACATGGGCTGCTCGTGCCACGGCCCAGGACCTCCCCGAAGCGCTGAGGACTGCCTGTACGTGAGAGAACAGTTGCTCTTCCGACACCCGCTCCTTGGGAGCATGGTTACCCACGTTAAAACACACTCCCAGCAGCAAGAGAAAAACAGTTAGTTACCTACAAGGGAGCTCCCATACGATTGTCAGCTAATTTCTCAACAGAAACCATGCAGGCCAGACGGGAGTGGCAAGAAATATTCAAAGTGATGAATAGCAGGAACCTACAACCAAGACTACTCTACCCAGCAAAGCTATCATTCAGAATTGAAGGGCAGATAAAGAGCTTCACAGATAAGAAAAAGCTAAAGGAGTTCATCACCACCAAACCAGCATTATAGGAAATGCTGAAAGGTATTCTGTAAAAAGAGGAAGAAGAAGAAAGATAAAAAATTATGAACAACAAATACATATCTATCAACAAGTGAATCTAAAAGTCAAGTGAATTAAAAATCTGAGGAACAGAATAAACTGGTGAACTTAATAGAATCAGAGGCATAGAATGGGAGTGGATTGATAATTCTCGGGGGGAAAGGGGTGTCTGTGTGGGGAGTACGGGAAGAGACTGGACAAAAATCATACACCTATGGATAAGGACAGCGGGGGGAGGTAAGGGAAGAGGAGGGGTGGGAACTGGGTGGTGGGGAGATATGGGGGGAAAAGGAGAAACAAATATAATCTGAACAATAAAGATTCATTAAAACATACTCCCGACTCTCTGCTTGGAGACGAGGGGGACATTCGACGACGGAAACACTTCGTCTCAGCTCTGCACCCGAGCGCTCAGACCCTGCTCCGCGTGTTGACATTCCAGGGAGAAAGAGCCTACCCCCCTACTGGAAGCCTGAGAACACCCTACACGGAGCATGAGTCATCGCATCAGAGAGAACAGGCTCAGGTCTGCAGCCCTGCCAATCCGGCCGATTAACCTACTCAGGAAACACAGAAAACGCTCTCTCAAACCCCGCCCCCCCTCTCTCTCTGTCTCAACATCTGTCTCTCTCTCCCTGTTAATCTTCCATTCCTGGGTCTTTAAACTCACGAGGCGGAAGGATTACTCGAGGTATTTATTTCCAACGCAGACGGAGAGACCCTGACCCAGTTCTGACTCAGCTGTCCTGGCTCCAGACCCAAGACGACACGTGTCACACCCACCCGATGGCCCTGGTGCGGACGGACGGTCCTGGGCCAGGGTTTCAGAAGCAGCACCGCCAACCCCTGGCATGGAAGCCTGTCCAGTGGGTACAAGAAGCCCTCCGGAGAGCTGCGGGCGAGGCTCCCCCAGGAGTGACGGTCAGCGGCCAACCCGGACTCCTTTGGGAGTCCTGGCCGCGAGGACTGGCTGCGCAGAGGGGCCCTGGGCGAAGGAAAGGCCTGCCATGCCCATCACTGATGGGAGCGGAAGCAGGGACGGCCAACGTGGTAACGGACACAAGAATCCCGCACGGAAAAGGGACAAGGGACGGAAAAGGGACGGAAGAGCCAACGGCTCTTGGGAAGACAGATTTCCTACGGCGTGTGGGATGCTAACGGGCGGAGGGAAGGGAGCCCGTTTTAGGGAGCAGGAGGGTCCCCCCAGAAACCCGGAGGCAGGAGAAGAGAGGCACCCCCAAGCCTCCTCACGCAGGGGGTGTGGCCGCCGTAGGGGGACGAAGGGAGACGGACCTGACCTCGACGTGGACTGAAACTGGAAATGACTTCATCTCCTCGGAGACGAGAGAAGAGCTCGGAGATGGGAACTCGAGGACCATGAGCGGGAGGTTCCTGGAACTGGGCGGAGGGGGGACGGGAAGAGCCGGGATGAAGGAAGGGGGAGTGGGAACAGGGCGGGAGGGACGGATGAGGCCGCTCCCCACATCCCATTGGGATGCATGGACCGCACTTAGCAGCGATGGTAGAAAGGAAGTACCCGGCCACAGGTTCACGCTGAGAAACCAGGATGACGGCGGTGCAATCAATTACCGGGAGGAATGGTGTATCTGGAGGAAGGTGATGGGTCCCAACGTCCAAATGGTGCATTACAGGTGCCTGAGCCGTTCTCTGGAAACATCCAGCACTCGGGAAAGCGCTAAGTGCAGCGGAAACCACCGAGAGAGAGAGAGAGAGAGAGAGAGAGAGAGCAGCTGGAGTGAGAGGCACCTGGGCTCCTAGGAAGAGATCGGACCGGAAGGAAGAGAAACTGGACCTGGAGTCAGAGATCCAGCGCGTCCGCTGGGTGACCTCGGTGAGTCCGCCAACATCTGGGACCGCAGTTTCCTCGAATAAAAGATCTACCAAGATGGGGCCCGATTCCTTCCAGCGTTTCACTCACCCAGAGGGCAGACGCCTCGTTCGGCCTCAGAGTGTTGGCCCCTATCGGCTGGCATTTTACACCTGGGAGCTTTTTCTTCACGAAACATGACCACCTAGAGTCCCCCAACCTCTACCTGCACCCACACTGCCTGGGCCACGGCCCCCAACCTGTACCTGCACCCACACTGCCTGGGCCACGTCCCCCAACCTGTACCTGCACCCACACTGCCTGGGCCACGGCCCCCAACCTATACCTGCACCCACACTGCCTGGACCACGTCCCCCAACCTGTACCTGCACCCACACTGCCTGGACCACATCCCCCAACCTGTACCTGCACCCACACTGCCTGGGCCGTGTCCCCCAACCTGTACCTGCACCCACACTGCCTGGGCCACGGCCCCCAACCTGTACCTGCACCCACACTGCCTGGGCCACGGCCCCCAACCTGTACCTGCACCCACACTGCCTGGGCCACGTCCCCCAACCTGTACCTGCACCCACACTGCCTGGGCCACGGCCCCCAACCTGTACCTGCACCCACACTGCCTGGGCCACGTCCCCCAACCTGTACCTGCACCCACACTGCCTGGGCCATGGCCCCCAACCTGTACCTGCACCCACACTGCCTGGGCCATGGCCCCCAACCTGTACCTGCACCCACACTGCCTGGGCCATGGCCCCCAACCTGTACCTGCACCCACACTGCCTGGGCCACATCCCCCAACCTGTACCTGCACCCACACTGCCTGGGCCATGGCCCCCAACCTGCACCTGCACCCACACTGCCTGGGCCACGGCCCCCAACCTGTACCTGCACCCACACTGCCTGGGCCATGGCCCCCAACCTGTACCTGCACCCACACTGCCTGGGCCACGTCCCCCAACCTGTACCTGCACCCACACTGCCTAAGCCACGTCCCCCAACCGGTACCTGCACCCACACTGCCTGGGCCACGTCCCCCAACCTCTACCTGCACCCACACTGCCTGGGCCACGTCCCCCAACCTGTACCTGCACCCACACTGCCTGGGCCACGGCCCCCAACCTGTACCTGCACCCACACTGCCTGGGCCACGGCCCCCAACCTGTACCTGCACCCACACTGCCTGGGCCACATCCTCCAACCTGCACCTGCACCCACACTGCCTGGGCCACGTCCCCAACCTGTACCTGCACCCACACTGCCTGGGCCACGGCCGCCAACCTGCACCTGCACCCACACTGCCTGGGCCACAGCCCCCAACCTGTACCTGCACCCACACTGCCTGGGCCACGGCCCCCAACCTGTACCTGCACCCACACTGCCTGGGCCACGGCCCCCAACCTGTACCTGCACCCACACTGCCTGGGCCACAACCCCAACCTGTACCTGCACCCACACTGCCTGGGCCACGTCCCCCAACCTGTACCTGCACCCACACTGCCTGGGCCACGTCCCCCAACCTGTACCTGCGCCCACACTGCCTGGACCACGTCCCCCAACCTGTACCTGCACCCACACTGCCGGGGCCACACCCCCAACCTGTACCTGCACCCACACTGCCTGGGCCACGGCCCCCAACCTGTACCTGCACCCACACTGCCTGGGCCACGTCCCCCAACCTGTACCTGCACCCACACTGCCTGGGCCACGTCCCCAACCTGTACCTGCACCCACACTGCCTGGGCCACATCCCCCAACCTGTACCTGCACCCACACTGCCTGGGCCACGTCCCCCAACCTGTACCTGCACCCACACTGCCTGGGCCACATCCCCAACCTGTACCTGCACCCACACTGCCTGGGCCACATCCCCCAACCTGTACCTGCACCCACACTGCCTGGGCCACATCCCCCAACCTGCACCTGCACCCACACTGCCTGGGCCACACCCCCAACCTGTACCTGCACCCACACTGCCTGGGCCACATCCCCAACCTGTACCTGCACCCACACTGCCTGGGCCACGGCCCCCAACCTGTACCTGCACCCACACTGCCTGGACCACGGCCCCCAACCTGTACCTGCACCCACACTGCCTGGGCCACATCCCCCAACCTGTACCTGCACCCACACTGCCTGGGCCACGTCCCCCAACCTGTACCTGCACCCACACTGCCTGGGCCACGTCCCCCAACCTGTACCTGCACCCACACTGCCTGGGCCACGGCCCCCAACCTGTACCTGCACCCACACTGCCTGGGCCACATCCCCCAACCTGTACCTGCACCCACACTGCCTGGGCCACGGCCCCCAACCTGTACCTGCACCCACACTGCCTGGGCCACGGCCCCCAACCTGTACCTGCACCCACACTGCCTGGGCCACGGCCTTGCAGAACCCCACCACTGAACGGATCATCTCAGAGGCTGACACACCTGGCGGCAGTGACAACATTCACCTTGTTATCTGTCCGAAGCCCCAGGGCAGTGTGGGTTGTGCCTTCTGCAGGAATGCTGTTCGACTAATGTCGTAGATTGCGCCTCCGCTCCGTGGCACTTGAAGACGGAGCTCATTCTCTGCACTTCTCCCCAAAATGGAGTTTTGTTCAATATACACAAAAACACGCGGTTAAGTCTGTTCAAGGCTTTCTATGATCCTCATTCCAAGTTTATATTCGTTCCTGGAACAAAAACGAATGTGCACATATATGTGTATGTTAGACAGACACATATGTCCACGCCCAGAATTCAAAAATAAGTCACCCGTCTTTCCAGACACAACAAATCCGAGAGCTTAAATTTCAGGGTGAAACCCAGCTCTCTCCGAGGACGCGTCACCACACACGAGGATGATGGCCTGCCCGCCAGGTCTCCGTTGGTCCATGGCCCACATGAGCCCGAAGGCAGGAGCAGAGGCTGAGCCGGCGGCGGCGGGATCTGCGTGTCTCGCCTACACCCCCCAAGTCTCCAGCACTGTCCTGGGGGCAGACGGAGCGCTGAATAAAGACATACTTCCCCGATCAGAAATTCACAGCCAGCGTATCCCTCTGTCGCCGGGCCGTTTTACGTGGATTGATTTTTATGCAGTGAAATCAGTCAATCGTCTGGAACACGCTGCAGAGTTAAAATCCAGGGAGATCGATGGGCTGAGAGGCCGGTTGCCAAAGTCTATTCTTACCTCTGTTTCGTATGAAGTCAATGTGAGGGTGTTCATAGACGAGGATCAGAGGGTCCCACGTCTAATGGTTACCCATAGTCACCTTCGGGGGCTCTGGACCGTGGTACGTATGCCCTTTTGACACAATACAGCTCAGTAATGTTTGCATTTCTTGCAACCCATTTTACTTTTATAACGAGAAAAACAGCAAAGATGGGATTTACCCATTTTCTTTCTTTTTTAAAAAAATATATTTTATTGATTTGTTTACAGAGAGGAAGGGAGAGGGAGAGAGAGTTAGAAACATCGATGAGAGAGAAACATCCATCAGCTGCCTCCTGCACACCCCCTACTGGGGATGTGCCCACAACCAAGGTGCATGCCCTTGACCGGAATCGAACCTGGGACCCTTCCGTCCGCAGGCCGACGCTCTATCCACTGAGCCAAACCGGTCAGGGCGAGATTTACCCATTCTCTATGTCCATGTGTAGATGGAGCATGACGGAAAGCCGGGACTAGGTATTTGAGGGTAAGTGAAGGACAGACGAAACCTGGGATCTTACTTCAAGGATTCCACACTCCAGCCTTTGAAATATTTGCTCACGCACACGCATGTGAGCAGTTACACAAATTGAGAATCGGCCAAGTCACTGAGAGATGAATTCCTAAGGGGAAGGGCTGTGTCAAGCAATCAGTCCTTGACAAGCTGCTGAAATCTGAACCCACGAGGAGGATGCGGAAGAGCAGGCGTCACGAGAACCTGCGAGAGTCGGGACAATGGCATTTATGAAACAGCAAGGACTCAGGGTCACCTGAAGAGGACCTTGAGGCCGAATTTCAAACCTCCACCCGAGCCATGGGGCACGGCCAGTGCCAGTGGGATGCTGATGGGAGGCATTTAGCGGCTCTTCAGCGGGGACTGAAGTTATTGGAGAGGAGAAAAAGGATCGGATTTGGTCTCCAACCAAAGCCATCTGTAGAGAATGGGTTAGGAGCGAGCGTGGTCTCATGGGGGCAGCTCAGAGACTCTGAGGAAAAGGTGTGAGGGCATGCCTTGCATGGATGGAAATTCAGATCCCCAGGCCCCGCCCCGGCCCTGCCTGCTAACCAGGTTCCTGTGTGATGAGAAGAATCGCGAACGTTGGAAAAGCCACGGATGGCGGAGCTGTTGGCAGGAAGGAAAGAAGTCACGCGGCCTGATGTCTGACTCGCTGTGGGAGGCAACGGAAGAGGATACACCGAGACGACTGGGGAGCCTGGGCCTGCAGGATGGGTCACGTTGGTCCCAGGGACAGGGAGGCCCAGGAGGGCCGGACACAGACGAAGGCCCATCAAGCTCCTGGAAACGCTCCTTCCAGAAGCCGCGCTGACGAAACGGGTAGGAGCCACACCGAAGGGTTTGATGAAAACAACGAAACCGTGCAAACAAGAGTGACCAAAGGAAGAGGGGGGCAAGAAAGCCACGGGGTCTCCCACCGCTCGGGAGAGGGGGCTGGCCGCTGGGCGGAGCAGGAACAGGAACCCGAGGGCAGGAGCTGGGAGGAGGATGCTCTGAAAACTACCTGAGGTTGAAGGGGCTGGAGAGGGGTTGCAGGGGGTCCCCGAAGAAGGGCCGCTTGTTTTGGGCAGAGCGGTTTCTGTGCACCTGGTGACGGGGAGGGAGCCAGGGAGCACAGGACCAAGAGGAAGGGGGAGTGAAACAGGAGTGTGTGTGTGTGGGGGGGAGTACATTCACTGACGGTCAATGGAAAGATCCAGAATGGCCATGAACATTTAGGAAGGGCACAGAAGACCAGATGGAATTAACGTTCGATTGTTGAACTTTAAAGAGTTTCTTGGGCCCTAACCAGTGTGGCTCAGTGGATAGAGCGTCGGCCTGCGGACTGAAGGGTCCCAGGTTCGATTCCGGTCAAAGGCATGTACCTTGGTTGCGGGCACATCCCCAGTAGGGGTTGTGCAGGAGGCATCCAATCAATGATTCTCTCTCATTGATGTTTCTAACTCTCTATCCCTCTCCCTTCCTCTCTGTAAAAAAATCAATAAAATATATTAAAAAAAAATAAAAAGTTTCTTTGGCGAGAATCATAGATGCTCCATGGGTTACCCCTGACTATGAAATCCAGCATTCAAGATGGAGGGCGCAGCCGGAACTCAGAGCAGGGCGCGTGGCTTGCAGCTGTTTAGATACATGTGAGGTTTCTTACAATTCAATGCATCGAGGGGTTTTGAATCATTGATCACCAGGGAACGTAGAGTGAGAGCCATGCTCGAGGGACGTTTAAAGAGGTGGCTGGCTCTTGTATGATGAAAGGATTTGGGGGGAAGAAAGGAGGACCCCCCCCATGAAAGAACATTGGGTCCATTCCGGGATTCCTGGATGTCTGCCTTCCCACAAGAAACACAAGGGCAGGTGCCATCAGCCACTGAGCAATCCCAGACAAAGACAGGAGGGTCCTGTTTTCCCACGCAGACGATGCGAGCGCTCTTTACATGGGAGACGCTGTGCTTCTGGAGTGTTTTGAACTAAAAAAATAAAATAAAATTGAGAACCACAAAAACCCCACTGTGTTCAAGACCAGTTTTAAAGAAATAAACACAAAAACAGACATGTCCACAGAGATAGATGGATAGTCACGTGGGTGGGTGGATACGACTCAATACTACTTGAAGTTTATATGGATTCTTGGAATCTGCCAGTCACCACTGGACCGGGGTCCACTGGGGTCTCGTGAGAGCCGGCCGGCTGGCTGGCTGGGACTTTCAAACGGCCGCGGGGGAGGCATGGTGCTCAGGCTCAGCGGTGACGAGGTTTCTCTCCGGCCCAGGTCCCATGGGCAATTCTAGTGAGGGACTCCGCTACGAAGCGATGTGTCCAAAAATACGGACCAAGCCGTGGCACCGTGGTCAGCAAACTGCGGCTCGCGAGCCACATGCGGCTCTTTGGCCCCCTTGAGTGTGGCTCTTCCACAAAAGACCACGGCCTGGGCGAGTCTATTCTGAAGAAGTGGCGTGAGAAGAAGTTTCAGTTTAAAAAATGCGGCTCTCCAAAGAAATGTCAATCGTTGTCCTGTTGAAAGTTGGCTCTGCTGACTCATGAGTTTGCCGACCCCTGCTGTAGCAGATCGCTTTGCCCACAGCTTCCCGTCAGGGGATTTCTGCACGAACCTAGCTCCACGGCTCCAGCTGCACCGCACACCCATCCACGCACGGTCCCTGGCAGGAGACTTCCGGTGGCCCCGTCCTCTCTGAAACAGGCAGGTGTCACCTGAGGTGTCAGCTCACCTGAGTGCTCTCAGGGCATCCTGCCCGACCCAGGATGTCTGCACAGCACCGTCCCGCCCCCCCTCCCCCAGCAGAGGTGACTGACGGCAGCAGCTGTCACCGCTCAGCTGCTGTGCCGGGTTTCACGGGAACACGGGGCACAGGAAGTAAGCCAGGGCCGGGCTAGAACAATGACCCCAACGAACGAGGGATTAATTCTGTCGCTGACAGTCAGCAACTCCAATTACCGCGGCCAGGAGGCGTGTGGGGAGCTGAGATTTGATCCTGCCAACCGTGACACACAAGGAGATTTTATTTGTCAAGCGCAACTTGGCCGCCACGTCTCTAGGCAGAAGGGACGCCTGGTCGGGAGGGTGTCTGTGCCTCCGGCCGGGGTGGGGGAGGGGAGTGGGGGGGGGAGGGGGAGAGGCAGGGGGAGTGTGTCTACGTTGGTGAAGACTGGCTCCTGGAGAGAAGTTCTTGGCAAGGATGAGGTTAACTGTCAAGGTCATAGCTAATGTCTTCCTAGGCACGACTTTGGCACTAAGAATGCGAGAGAAGCCTAGGGCTATGAAATGGCAACTATGACACGAGTTAGAGAAACAGAGGCTCCTGGGCGTGGGGATGTCTACACTGACCAGGGGAAGGGCAGTCAACCGTCTCAGACTCCCTTCTCTGGGGAGACCTCGAACGGAACCGTCGGAAGTGGGGC
The DNA here is from genome assembly GCF_027574615.1 of Eptesicus fuscus. NCBI lineage: Eukaryota > Metazoa > Chordata > Mammalia > Chiroptera > Vespertilionidae > Eptesicus > Eptesicus fuscus. Next base: position 5,773,917 of record NC_072496.1, on the reverse strand, counting down.
CCGAGTCTCACGCAATCTCACGCCGTGCCGGGCTGGGAAGGCGGGCCCTCAAAGCCCACAGGCACCTGCCAGCTACTGTTGGCCTCATAGTATGCAGGTGTGTGTTTTGTTTGTTTTTAAATATATGTTTTTACTGATTTCAGAGAGGGAGGGAGAGAGAGGGAGAAATACATCCATGATGAGAGGGAACCATGGATCGGCTGCCTCCTGCACGCCCCCCACTGGGGATGGAGCCTGCAACCCCGGGCACGTGCCCTGACCGGGAATCGAACCGCGACCTCCTGGTTCCTAGGTGGACGGCCCACCACGGAGCCACGCCGGCCCGGGCCGTGTGCGGTTGTTTCTTCTTGAAGTGCTCATGTCCTGCTGGCACAGATGGTGGGAAGAAGATGGCAGCAGCTCAGATGTGCCTCCTGTCCGCTTGTCACCACCCAGCGGGTCCGGGTCTATGTCGCCGTGGCGAGCCGCAGCGGCGGCCTCCCCCGGGGAGATGTCTAGGAAGGCGCTCCCCAGCCAGGACGCTCGGCCCCAGGAGCCCGTGGGCAGGGCGATGCCACAGGTGGGAGGACACAGCGCCAGCCTGCGGGGGAGCCTGCCAGGAGCCGGGGTGTCCACGAGCTGCCAGACTCCTGGGCAAAAAGGAGGGCATGGCCGCCAACTCCCGAGCCCCAGGGCCACCCGCACGCCGGCTCTCAGCACGTCGGGGAGCAGTGAGGTGGGTGCCCTGCGTGTCACAGCGCTTCAGAGGGCGTTCAGAAGGCACCCCCACGTGCATCAGGCCTTGCAACCCTCAAAACCGCTCCGGATATGCAACTTCTAGGGAACGGAGAGGCCTGGCAGACCCCCCCCCCCCCAGGCTGGGTTACAGCTGAAAGGGGCACCTTTTGCACTGCAAGTCCTTTCTGTGGGGGCTGAGCTGGGGTTCCAAGGGGATACTCTGGATGGATCTGAACAAGGGCCTCGTCCTCAAAGGAGGAAGACAGGCCGCCAGAGACGAGAAACTAACTTCCGGTGTGGCTGGCGATGCCTCCTGGCAAATTCATTACATAATCTCTTCTCCTTTCCCCCTAAAACGGAAGCTTCCCAGTGAGGCTGAAATTCCATGCCCCAGTTCTAGGAAGACTGATGACCAGACAAGGGTCCCCCTGGGCCCCCTGGGACGGACAGGTGACAAATCCGCGAGCCCCCTCCGCCGCCATCACCCCCCAGGAGAAAGCCTGCGTTCAGGGCTAAGCAGGAGGCACATTCCATTACGCTGACTCCTTTTCCAAAAGAGCCGTCCATGCTGGAGGCATCTGATTGCTTTTTATTGGAGCCATATAGGCCTTTTTTTAAATAATATTCTTCTGCGAGGAAGAAGAATGCATTTCCCATGCAGAAACACATCACATAAAATAAAACGTATCCAATCCCTCACGGACACCTCCAAACCACAACGTGAGGACAATAATCTATGGCGACAGAATATTATAGGTTCCTTCAGGGAAGGACAGCTGCGTCTCTCTAGGGACCAGGCCCCATCCTCCCAGGACGCGCAGTTGGTCCGTGTCACAGCCGAAATGCCACCGCACACAGCTGTCCTCCAGACACACTTCCCCGCCCGCAAACGAGACCCAGTCTCTACGTTATCCCGAACACACCCAGGCCATTTAGGAGTAAGAAACCCATTCTGCCAAGGGCCTCAACTTTAGGAGGCCACAGCAAAATGCTGGCTCGGGAAATGACAGAGGGCTTTCTAGAAAAAAAATCTGAAGATGACGGCTTTATAATTTTCACCCCCCACAAGTAGCTTTTATCATGTTGTTTAATTTTCTGTCTGTTCAACTTACTGGTGTGCATCCAAGATACCCTCATTCTTTGAACGACCTCCCAGGCTCATTGTCAACAGGTTGCATGCAATTAAAAGCTAAAATAGCCCTAAAGGAAATTCACGTTTTTAAATTGGACCTTACAATAACAAATTCCTGGGGAGAAAAGAAATCACGTGTCTTTGTAAGGAAACGAGAGGGTGCATGGTAAACAATTTTTAAGTAAGCATGCCTCAAGAATCTTAAGAAAACAACAATAATTTTGAATGAAATTTTACCTGTTTTCACAGGAAGAAAAATAAGGTGATGTATAGTCACACATTTCTCTAAACTGTCAAGGGAAGGTTCCGAATTAGGTTTAAGTGTAGGTTAATGAAGAACTACTCTTGTAAACACTCTCCATCTTTCTCTAAATCTTGACCCGTTCCACATACAGGCTTCCCCCTTTTCCCCAAATTACACTGATCTTTTACAATAACTTCCCATGCAAAAGACATGCATTGTCAAGGATTTTTTCCCCCCCAAACTCTGCTTTTCAGAGATCACATTCATTTGAATAAAGAGTCGTGGTTGTTTTTAAGTATTTCAACACGGCTGTTTTCACCTTAAATTCAATCTGAGGTCACCCCCCCCCCCCGCCAGCCCACAGAAACAGTCTAGATCAGACCTGCCATGTAATTCATTTTGAGCTAACAATTGAAACTGAAGTTACAGTTCCATATGGAAACCCATTTCAAAAAGAACGCGCTTTCCGACCTCAACCATCGCTTCAGTATACATTAAGCTGCTGGAGAGGAACCCTGTAAACACATCATCCAAAGGCAGGTTCTTTGGGGGAAGGAAGTGTGTGATCCCAGCCACGTTCCGTGGCATGTGGAACGCATGTTCCAAAGAGGCAGGCGTGTTCTACGTACTCTGGGCAATACCAGCTCCCATGACAAGAGGGGGCACCCAGGCCTCACGTGTGGAACCGAAAGCACCCCCGTTTTGAATTCCTCTGCTCCTTCCCCGACGCCCCTGGACGCATGCATCTGCTCGGGGCACAGCTCTCGCCTTTCCCAAGTGCACAGTCTCAGGCTGGGTCTCTCTCTTAAGTAAATACAAGGCATTGTTTCAAACACAGGAAATCGTGATGAATGCTTCATGCGGCACCCTGACTCACACTATAAAATTATTTGGGGCTACGTAATCAACAGATACACTTTCTTTTCTTTTTTTCTTTTTTAAAGAAAGGTTATTTTTCTAATAGTCACTATGCAAGACCCAACATGGGGAGACCAGGCTATCTGTGTGGCTGGCACTCAGAGGCCCCGGGGAGAGAAAGGGGAGGTGTGGGCGAAGCATTCCCTGAAACCACCACCATCGATTGCCCTCCACCGCACAAACCCGCCCCCGGAGAGGCGGCGGCGGGCTCGGCCGAGCCATTCTTTCGCATTGCAAATTGCAAACGCGGCCGCGGCCAGGTTGAAGCGCTTGCAGACAAATGAGCGCCTGCATTCCTGAAACCCGTCCATATGGATGCAAGAGTCCAGGGCTCCTCGGCCACTGCCCACCTGCGTGCAGTCCGAAGGATCGCCACACAGCAGAGCGAGGCAGAGGGACGAATTCCCCTGGGGTCCCCCCTGCCCGCCCCCCCCCCGCCCCCCAATCCGCCGTAGGGAACACGCAGAAGACAGCCCAGCTGCGCGGTGGACAGCAGACCCCGCGCCATCCACCCGCCGCCGCGTGGCGGGTGTGGACTCTCCGGGTCCGGAACCGCGCGCGGCGGGCTGCGTACCTTGGCCAGGTGCTGCCCTCAGCGCCCACTTCGCCGCTGGCGCCTGCAAACGCCCTCGAACCAGCGCCCACCGCAAGGTCGGCGGGCGGGTGTCTCTGCTTGAGCTTCTCCAAAGCGTCGGGAAACCCAAACGGGGGGACCCACGCGCGCGCGCCACGCACCCCCTGCCCAGCGGCTCCTCCCGTCCGCGCACTTTGTGCCTCGGACCCGACATCGGGGCGAAGGAATCCGAGCGCGGGGGAGGGGGGCACGTCCCGGGCTGCCCCCCCCCCTCCCCTGGCCGCCGCTCCCCTGCTTCCCCGGCCTTTTCTGGCAGCCGGTGTCACCCCGCCACCCCACCCTCATTCCGGGAGCTCCACTCCGCTCCAGACCGCGCGCTCTCCAGGTTCCAGGCCCCCGCCGCCCCCCACCCCCAAATGGACAGACCGGCTCCCCCCTCCGTCTCCAGAACCCACTTCAAACCCTCGAAGCGAAGCCATTTCCTACCTGAGCTGAAAACTTTTCCTCCTTCCGCCGGCGGTAGGTGAGGGAGACCAGGCGGGCGGTGCGGGCGTCCTCACCTGGGCGCCGCGTGCGGTCCCCGCCGGCGTCGCGCCTCAGACGCGCGGGGGGCGCAGGGAGCAGCGCCCTAGGAACGCGCGCCCGCGCCGGGAGCCGCCCTGCGGTCCATCGCCCGTCCTTCCAGAGGCGCCGCCGCCGCCCGGCGAACCGACGAGGAGCGGGGGCTCCGGGTGGCACCGACCGGCCGCGGCGTGCGCTCCAGCTCCGCGGTGCGCGCGGGGTGCGAGGGCGCTGCGCCCGCGGCACCTGCCACCCGGGCCGCGCTCCGGCCGCGCCGGGTGCCTCGGGCTCCCTGCCCCTCAGGCGCCCTCCGTCCACGTCCCGGATCGCTCAGGCTCCCCTCACGTCCTTTTCTTTCTCCTTCTTCCCGGCTCCTCCTGGGTCTCGCATTCTCTGTCTCCAAAAGCAGACCGAGGCGCTCCAAGTGGGAGCGGGGTCTCTCCCTCGCGAACTCTCCCTCTGCCTGGTGGTGGCGGTGGCGGCTGCTGCCTGCGCGCCTCCTCCCGGCTTCGCGCTCCTCCTCCTCCTCCTCCCCCTCCTCCCCCTCCCCCCGGCGCAGCCAGGCTCGGCCGCCCGAGACCCAGACCCGCTCTGCGCATGCCCAGGCGCCCAGGTGCCGCTGGCTCTGCGCCTGGCCCCGCGGCGGCTCCCGGGGCGTCCTGCGCCCGGAGGGCCTCGGCCGGGCTGCGGGGGACTCGGTGGGCTCGCTGAAGTCGGGAGACTCCCCCCCCACCCCCCCAAGGCAGCTCCGCCACACGCGTCCCCACGTGCGCCCCGCGCTCCAGGGATCGGGTGGCGGGGCGGTCAGTTGGCTGTGTGCTGAGGTTCTGCTCAATTGATTTGCTTGTGCTGCTTCCAAGGGTTGGAAGGAAGTCGGGGCTTGGTCCCAACTTGACGAAGGAGCCCCAGCTCAGCTACCACGCAGAGCTCGGGTGGAAAGCTCCCGCAGAGAGCTGCCCGGTGCATTGATTTTTTTGACACATGGTGCGTTTTCGTGCAGAACAATGTGGAGACAGGGCGTGCTGGCGTTTCCTCTCCTGGAAGTTTACACCTCAGGAGTAAACGCGGGAGCTGGCGTGGAAAATACAGGCATGCGCGTGCACACACACACACACGCACACACACACACACACACACACACACACACCCCACAATATTTGGATAAGAAAATATAGGCTTTTCTATTTCACCTATAACTCAAGAAGGACCAGTGAGGGAGAGAGGGCAAGGGCTGGGAGGTTAAAAATAAATTTCTTACTCTGCTGTTGTCAGCTAACTAAGAGAGAGATCCCAACGTGCAGAAAGCCCCGAGTCCTTGGCTGAATTCCTAGGCTGCGTGCGCGCCCCGAGGCCGGACTCTGCAGGCCTGACAGAGTGCGGTGGCCGGCGCTGGACATCCGCGCAGAGATTCCAGAAATCCCACAGCTCCGGGAGGATAATGGAACTTTGGGCCCAGACACGGAGATAAGACCTTGGTAAACAACTCGGGCGTTTAGGTTAGACGCCCCCTGACGCTGCTTTCTAGAGGTACGAAGGATGCCCCTAGCAGAAAGAATGAAACCGAAACGGATTTGGCCTAATGGAACCAAAACTAGGCCTTTGGAGGAGGAAGGCGATGGATCATCAGTGATCTAACCCCTGGCTGCAGCACCACTCAGAGTTCGTCGGAGGAAGACACAGAAGCTGGAACCTCTACAAATGCAGCATGCAATAAAAACTTAGCAGGGCAAAGAAGAAGAAGAAGAAAAAAAAAAAGGGGGGGGGGATTTTGACCAAAGAGAGATAGAGAGAGAGAGAGAGAGAACAGTCAATAGATAGGGTCCAAGAAATGATCCAGATTTTGGAATTAGTATCCAAAGACTTTTAAATGGCCATAATTAATAAGTTAAATAAACTCTCCTGGAAATGGAGGAAATGAATGAGAAAAGATAGAGCATTTCAGCACACACGGGTCTTCACTCTTACGATTAAGGAATGAACAGGCTCATTGGGGAACAAAACGTCCATGGGAAACTGATTCAACTGGAGAACATGAATTTTCAGAATTGTTCATGCTAAAGAGGTATCATTTTTTTTCCCACTGTTACTTTAAGGGCCAGTGAATGGTACGGTGGAAAAGAAATTGTGTTGGGCGTCAGGATTCATTTATTCACTGGGCACAGTTTTGTTGCATGTCAGCTGTGTTAGGTCCCATTCGGAGGGACACTAAGATGAACCCACAATTTCAGGGGGGGAATAGGAAGGGGGGCACGTTGGCCACAGAGGTGATGAACAGCTGAGGCCCTATCTAGTTATACAGGTGCACTGAAATCCCATATCTCGCCCTGACCGGTGTGGCTCAGTGGATAGAGCGTCGGCCTGCAGACTGAAGGGTCCCAGGTTCGATTCCAGTCAAGGGCATGTACCTTGGTTGCGGGCACATCCCCAGTGGGGGGTGTGCAAGAGGCAGCTGATTGATGTTTCTTTCTCATTCATGTTTCTAACTCTCTATCCCTCTCCCTTCTTCTCTGTAAAAAAATCAATAAAATATATTTTAAAAAAAGAAATCCCCTATCTCCCAATTAATAACTGGTTATTTAATCTCTTTAAGTCTCAGTTTTCTAATCTAAATTCTACTCTAAAAAGGAGGGTACTTGATGTAAAGGAATGTCCAGAGGAATAATTGGTCATATAGTACCTGAGACACATAAGATGTAGGAATGGAAAGAAATTAAGCCCTTCTGGGAAAACTGGTTATGACATAAATAAGTAACGAGGGGGGTCATTTAGATGAAGCCACGATGCTCTGGGAGCAGGGAAAATGGTCTGCACCCCACGGGGGCGGGTGGTGTGGTCGAGGTGGTGAGGGACACGGCTCAGCTTCCTGCAGAGTTAGCTCATCCTGTGCGTCTCAGGGGACAGGGAGAGGCTGTCCAGGAAACGGTGAGCGCGAGCACTCCAGCAGGAGGGGGGATGGGAAGACGACGCTGGCCATTCGCAGCCTGGTGGCTGGGAGCACTGACCGCCCTCCCCTATGATCGGAGCAGGAGGTAAACATACATGTTTGCCAACAAGACGGGCAAGGACAGATCTCTGAGGAGTTTGTGTCTTGGTCCCCGGCATTTCACCTCGTGGTTCATGAAGCACCACAGAAGGTTTTCCTCTATCTACAGAGTGAAGTGGCAGCCCTGGCCGGTTTGGCTCAGTGGCTAGAGCATCGGCCTGCGGACTGAAGGGTCCCTGGTTCGATTCCAGTCAAGGGCACGTACCTCGGTTGCAGGCTCCATCCCCGGACCCGGTCAGTGAGGTGCCTGTGGGAGGCAACCAATCGATGTGTCTCTCTCACATCCATGTTTCTCTCTGTCTCTTCCCCTTCCTTCCACTCTCTCTCTCTAAAAAAATAATAATCCTGGAAAAATGTCCTCAGTTGAGGATTATCAAGAAACAAACAAAACAGCCCTAACCGGTTTGGCTCAGTGGATAGAGCGTCGGCCTGTGGACTCAAGCGTCCCAGGTTTGATTCTGGTCAAGGGCATGTACCTTGGTTGCAGCACATCCCCAGTGGGGCGGGGAGGGTGTACAGGAGGCAGCTGATCGATGTTTCTCTCTCATCGATGTTTCTCTCTATCCCTCTCCCTTCCTCTCTGTAAAAAAATCGATAAAATATATTAAAAAAAAAGAAAAGAAAAGAAACAAAACAAAAGGGTGAAATGGCGGTTGTTATGAGAAGTGTGGCTTCAGAGGAAGCGACCGGAAGCAGAGGGGTTACTGAGGAGGCTGTCTCCACGCGTATCAGAAAGAAGTGACGAGGAAGTGACTTAGAGGAGAAGTCAAGGTCATTCCGGGGTGGCAGCTGAGCTTTGCTGTTTAAAACCCGGGCTGAGTCCTGGAGGATGGCTGTGTTTAAGGGTGAGGCAGGGGGCACAGGTCTGGGCAGTGTTTTTCTCTGCTCCTGGGCCTTCTGCGGCCCCCCGGCTCCCCCAGATCCTCAGTCAGGCCAAGGAGCAGCCAAGCCTGACGCCCTCCTTGTGTTTATTGGCGCCGGAGGTCCTGGATGGAGCAGCGCTCCGTGTCTCCGGCCTGACATTGTTCAATGCACACGTCTGTTGACACAGAAAGAAGAACCCAGAACCATGGAACGGACTGGGTCCCGGTGATCAATACATTTCCCTCACAAGAGTGGCCTTTCTTCCTTCAGCTGGCTGCGATTCACGGAGTAGACCTGGTGTTGATCATTGGGGAGAACAGCCGAGGGTCTAGTTATACCAGGGAGTTGAAATCCCATTTCTCTCAAATGAATAAACTGGTTATTGAGTTAACCTCTTTAAGTCTCCGTTTTCTAAATGATACCCCCAAAATGGAGGCTACACCCAGTGTGCTTAGAATAAAGTCTTCTCCGTGTCCCACGGAACCAGGAACCGCCCCCCTCCCATTGCACGAAATCACATCGGTGTGCTGTGTTGGGGTTTAACCCTGATGAATAAAGATCTGAGTCTTGAAAAAGAGAGGAGACCTGATTTCAGTGTTTCACCTGCTGCGTTCACTCTCCTTTGGGAAATGGAAGCGGAGGCGTCCCTCGAGACCTGAAGGTCACACCCGAAGGTCAGCGTGGTTCTCGTGGGAGGGATGCCGAGGCGGGCCCCCGACACGTACGAGACACGTGGGTCGGCGAGAGCCCAGGAGAATATCCGGGAAGCATGTTTAGGTTGTGGTGAGGCGTCAGTGGAATCCTGGGAAACGACCAGAGTTCAGAAACCAGAAAAGCAAAGGGGAGGACGTGTGGTCAAAGGTGTGACACTCTCAGGGCATGTTGGGACAACTCGAAGACAGTGCCACAGAGGAGAGAAAAGGTATTCGAGACCTGGGAACGGTCACGGTCAGTAGGTGCCCTGGAGGAGCCTGGGTAAAATCCGAATTTTTAAACGATAGATATAGAGAAATTCAAATATCAATGAAGATCTTATTAAAGCTGTTTTTCTAAAGTGATAGAAACCAAATTTTAATGCGTTGACAAATAAATAGGAAAACAAATATACAGTAATTTAATAGATGTATCGAGGTATAACTGACGTACAATAACGTATACGTATTAAGGTGCACAATTTGATGTGTGTCTGTGTGCGTGTGTGCAAACTACATATACAGGGTGGGGCCAAAGTAGGTTTACAGTTGCTGATTCTTGTATCATCAGTTATTAATTACTAGTGACCCAGCGTGCAAAATCATGCGAGACCCAGACCCGTGGGAAATCACGCAAGACCCAGGACCCAGCGTCAAGTCCCCACCCACCCATGCACGCCTCGCTGCACACGCAGCCTCCTGGTGACCAGTCTTTGGTCGTTACGGCGTGACGGCGTCACGGCCAAGGGGTTTCTATAATAGAGATTGTATTATTTTCCATACGAGCAATTGTACACCTGCTTTGGCCCCACCCTTATGTTGGTCTCTGCCCCTGGTTCCAGACACGGCTCCCAAAACCCTCGCAATCTCCTAAAAAGAGCACCAGGGCACCTTCATTCTAACGAGGTGACAGATGGGCTCCTGTATGAGGCTGGTCGCCAGGAAGAATAAGCCATGATTAGACGCTTGCAACTTCCAGGCCCCGCTCCCCGCCACCCCCCTAATCCCCAGAGGAGAGAGGGTCTGGAGAGGGAGTTCCTAGTGGACATGCCTACAGGATGAGGTGGCCATGGACTCCCAATGGCTCAGGGTTCTGAGGGCTCTGGTCCGTGACCAGGTGGAGGCGCTGGGGTGGGGGGAGGGATAAAAGGAGGCGATAAAGAACGCAGACGACAGCCAGGTGGAGGGCTGTGGGGGACCCACCTCCTCCCAGGGCATCTCTCCCACCACTGATCCTGTTCTCAGTTAGTCATTGACACCTCTCTCTCTCTCTCTCTCTCTCTCTCTCTTTTTAAAAATATATTTTATTGATTTTTTTTTACAGAGAGGAGGAGAGAGGGCTAGAGAGTCAGAAACATCGATGAGACAGAAACATCGACCAGCTGCCTTCTGCACACCCTCCTACTGGGAATGTGCCTGCAACTAAGGTACATGCCCTTGATGGGAATCGAACCTGGGACCCTTCAGTCCGCAGGCAGACACTCTATCCATTAAGCCAAATGGGTTAGGGCTCTCTCTCTTTTTAAAAAATATATTTTTTATTGATTTCAGAGAGGAAGGGAGAGAGAAGAGAGAGAGAGAGAGATAGAAACATCCATGATGAGAGAGAATCATGGATCGGCTGCTTCCTGTACGCCCCCTACTGGGGATCGAGCCCCCAACCTGGGCCTGTGCCCCTGACCGGAATCGAACCCGGACCCTTCAGTCCGCAGGCCGACGCTCTATCTACTGAGCCACACCAGCCAGGGCAGCACTTGACCTCTCTTTACAACTCCCCACATCTTCCGAATCTTCGCAACAGCCCCGTCCTATCAACATCTGGTAATCAGACGATTGCTGGCATTTCTCAGTCTGCCGTCTGCCACCCGCCACCCCGTGACCCCGTGACCTCAGGCTGCCCAGGACGGGCCTCCGCGCGGCACGGCTCCTTCCCCTCAGTAAAGCACAGTGGCTCCTTTGACAAGAAAACAAGTAAAGACAGCCATTCTGGTGCCCTACAGAGTCCCGGCTGTGTGGATGCTGTCATAGGTTTCCCGACCGCTCACACGGAAGCTAAGCTTCTAGTTCTCTCGCTGTGTTTATAGTCCGTCTCACTGTTAGAGTGGTTCCCTTACCTTCTCCCAGCCCTGGGATGTGAAAGGATGTTTAATTGCTCCATTAACCCACATCTTTCTTGCTTGCACGCAACAGGGCTTAGCGCCAGATATCTTTACCACTCCACTCATGTATTAATGGGCCAATAAAACATGCCCTAAAGTGTCTTCGCCTAATAGAATCGTTACAAACATTTATATAGAGAAGTTCCCATTCTATGATATCCAAAGCCCTTGGCAGATCTTCCCCATCCACTTACTGAATTTATGTAGAGCCGGGTCATCATTGATCAAGGCAAAAAATAAAAAAAAAAAGTCGCGATTCCTATAACATCAAGTCCAACGAGAGTGGCTGCGGGGGAGGAGGGATGGTGGCCCGGCCGCCCTCCGAGGCTGCAAACCACGGGGACGCGTGGGGTCGAGACAAACGACGGAGCATGCTCGGACGTGGGCAGGGATGGGTTTGGAAAGTCCAAGGAAAGGGAAGAAAGTGAGAGGGTGAGTTTAGGAGGTGGGAGGGAAAGAGGGAGAGAAATGGATGTTTCCTTGTTGGTCCCATGCTCACCTTGAACCTGTGCCGGGGGCCGTGGCAGGTCAGACACCAGCAGCAGGAATCCCTGGGCTGTGCAGCGGGTGCGGCTCTCAGACTAAACCGAGGCCTCTGAAGCTTGAAGACACCAAGACCACAGTAGCCCCTTTTTTCTTCTTTTTGAAAAGTATATTTTTGTTGATTTCCGAGAGGAAGGGGAAGAGAGATAGAAACATCAACGATGAGAGAGAATCATGGATCGGCTGCCTCCTGCACGCCCCACTACTGGGGATCGAGCCTGCAACCCGGGCCTGTGCCCTGACCGGGAATCGAACCCTGACCTCCTGGTTCATAGATCGACGCTCAACCATTGAGCCACGCCGGCCGGGCACCCCTTTTTTCTAGCTTCACTTGATAGACAACTAATCTTGATCTCTCTGTTTCTCTTGCAAGGTTAGTGGAGTTGACATTTGGATTTCATATGGATTTTGGATGCACACACACACACACACACACACACAAATAATGGGGAAATTTACTTCCCAGGGTAAAGATGTGAAACTGGAATGGTTTGGAGGGTCATGAGAAGAAAGGGACGCATTTGTATTTTATCCTTGCAAAGAAATGAAAAGTATTAGAATAAAACATAAAGTACCAATGGCATTCTTCTCCCTGAGACATTCTGATCGATAAAGTAATTAGTAAATCATTGTGTGCATCATGTTGGAATTAGTGAAAGTTGAGGTGTATGACTGAGCGGAAGGCCAATCCGTGTGAACTTTTCAGATGAAGGAGAGATCATGGTGAAATACTTGGAGCGACAGGCCCACCCTTCTCCCAAGGTAGGAAGATATGAGGGGGATGGGGTGGGTCGTTGGGTGGGCAGTCCGGAGCTTGACTCCTTTGAGAGAAGCGGTTGTAAACGTGTCCTGATAAGACACTGCCAGCCGGTTTGGAGTTGTCACATTGCTGATAAACCTAATTAATACGACCTGGAAGCTAAAGCGGGAGAAAATGGGAAAATGAACCATTTTATGGCAGCAAAAGCAACATGAGTGGCTCCAGGTAATGGCCTCGAAGAGAGCTTGTTTGATCACCTGCTGTGAGCAGGAATTTCCTTTAAGCATATCTCCAGGCGGAACAAAGGAACCATTTTACTTTCGGCTTTAATGCCTCCGTGCGAGCCAGTCTTCTGCAGAGTCTAATCGGCAGCCAATGCCCCGGACGGAACCCAAAGCCCTCCCTGCCTCTCCGCTTCCCCACCCCCCACCCCTAGCGGCTCCCCCTTTCTTCTGTCTAGAATCCTGGCCTTTGGAGTCACTGTTGAGTAATGACACAAAGGCAGGTGACTGGGGCGCAGGTCCCTTGCATTGACGTGTGTGACTTGGGAGGGCTGTGTAGGAAAAGGGGAAGAACCCGGGACAGCGTGGCATGCCCTGGCCTTCGCTCCTGAGGGGGGTTTCCTGTTAACAGGGTTTACTTTGGCTGGGCCGCGGTGGCTCAGTGGTTGAGCGTTGACCTATGAACCAGGAGGTCACGGTTTGATTCCCGGTCAGGGCACATGCTGGGTTGGGGGCTTGATCCCCAGTGGGGGGCGTGCAGGAGGCAGCCGATCCATGATTCTCTCTCCTCATGGATGTTTCCATCTCTCCCTCTCCCTTCCTCTCTGAAACCAATGAAAATATGTAAAAAACAAGCAAACATGGTTTACTTGGTTACATCATATTCTCTGGAAGCAGATAGAACCCACTACTTGCAGAAGTTAACTAGGATGGGTATCCACAGCCCTGGGCTGTCAAGGTATTGGGACTCTCCAGCGAGGTATAGGCTTGGCCTGGATGCAGGTAAGACGTAGCTCTACACCTTGGCCGAGACCACCGCGCGGCAGGCCCCACGCACGGCTTGCCTAAAGCCACCGCCTCTCTCATGTCACAAAATCATAAAACTCAGCAACGCAGGGCAGTCGGATTTTGGAAGAGAGAAAAGGACTGTCTCGCAGTCTCCTCCCCGGGAAATAAAATCTGGGATCCACCCTGGCTGACTTGGCTCAGTGGATAGAGCGTCAGCCTGTGGACTGAAGGGTCCCAGGTTCGATTCCGGCCAAGGGCACATGCCCGGGGTTGCCAGCTCGGTCCCCAGTAGGGGGCGTGCAGGAGGCAGCCGATCCATGATTCTCTCTCTTCATTGATGTTTCTATCTCTCTCTCTCCCCTCTCCCTTCCTCTCTGACATCAATAAAAATGTATTTCAAAAAATAAAATAAAATCTGGGACTCACATGCGGGTTTCCTGGCTTCCAGTTCCATGTTCCTCCTTCGTGCATCCCTAATGAATCTTTCGTATAAATATCAAGAACCCATACCAAATGAAGCCCCATCCCGTGACACGATTCTCCAGTCTTTTAAGATCAAGAGATGGAGAAGCCCGGATGCCGGAAAATGACGTGGAGCGAGTAGAAATAGGTCCACAGTGGAAGCACATCCTGTGTGAAGTTTATGTTTTCCTTTCATTTGCCCCCCACCGCACAGCCGGAGAGAAGGAACCGTGTTCAGGTAAATTATTCAAGAGGAAATTTCCAGAGCGGAGGTGGGGGGGACGGGGGAGAATAAGGGGAAGAGAAGCCAGCGCTGTGGGGGACGATCAGGCGCCCCCCTGCGAGGAGCTGTGTCACACCTGCTTAGCTTGTCCCCACGGAGGACTGGAGGCCGGGCCTTCGTCAAGACTCCCACACGCAGGGAGGGTTGCTCCGGGGATGACTCTCCGTGTCTGCAGGCTGGGCCAGCTGGCAGCTGGGTGGCCTCCTGTGGCTTCAGGGACCGTGTGCTCGGCGCTGCCCACCTCCCACGAGCTGGAAGCAGCTGGGCCCGGGGGAGTTGGCACAGCCATCGACTGTAGCCTGATTCTTAACAGTGACAGAATAATCAGAGACTGCTGTAGGAGTTCAACGATTGAGCTGGACCCTGAGGCCTGTCGGTGGCTCCTGGAGAAGGTGCAAAACTCCGGGGGGGGGGGCGGGGGGGCAGACGGGACCAAGATCAACACAAATCGCGCCCTTGGAGTCTAGGCCAGTGGTCGGCAAACTCATTAGTCCACAGAGCCAAACATCAACAGGACAACGATTGACGTTTCTTTGGAGAGCCACATTTTTTAAACTTAAACTTCTTCTAACGTCACTTCTTCAACATAGACTCGCCCAGGCCGTGGTGTTTTGTGGAAAAGCCACCCTCAAGGGGCCAAAGAGCCACATGTGGCTCGCGAGCCGAGGTCTGCCGACCACTGGTCTAGGTAAAGTCTTGACTTTGCCCACATCCCTGCGCACGCATTATCTCTTTCTGTCCTCCCAAATATCTCATTATTCAACACATTGTTCTTCCGTTTGCTCCATTCTCTTGTGATAGAAACGTAATTCCCACTTAAAAAAATTTTTTTAAAAATATATCTTATTGATTTTTTACAGAGAGGAAGGGAGAGGGATAGAGAGTTAGAAACATCCATGAGAGAGAAACATCCATCAGCCGCCTCCTGCACACCCCCACTGGGGATGTGCCCGCAACCAAGGTCCATGCCCTTGACCGGAATCGAACCTGGGACCCTTCAGTCCGCAGGCCGACGCTCTATCCACTGAGCCACACCGGTCAGGGCTGTGATTCCCACGTTAAATGCCTTTGGAAAGGGTAGGCACAGCTTCCGGGGACAGGGGAAATGCCAGCTCCTTTGTGGAGTCCTCTCTCTTTTTTTTTTTTTTAATATATTTTATTGATTTTTTACAGAGAGGAAGAGAGAGGGATAGAGAGTTAGAAACATCGATGATAGAGGAACATCGATCAGCTGCCTCTTGCACAACCCCTACTGGGGATGTGCCCGCAACCAAGGTACATGCCCTTGACCGGAATCAAACCTGGGACCTTTCAGTCCACAGGCCGACGCTCTATCCACTGAGCCAAACCGGTTTCGGCAGTCCTCTCTCTTTTATTAGGACGTCAGAGTCACTTGTTTTCCTCTGGTTCTGAATTTACTTTTTTCCTTTTTAAAAACAAGATGGTAATACTTCCGGTCTTCAAGTATGCCATTCGGAGACGCCGCTGTCCTGTCCCTCCCCCTGCAATTCTTGGGATCAAGGTGAACTCGCAGCACGGGGGTGGGGTTGTGGGCTAGGGAACACGTAAACCTTGCTGTTAAGCTAGAGCTTCGGGAAGACGGTGTTTTCAGGGATGTTGATCGTTCAGAAGAGAACACGGCTGCTCGCATGGAATTAAAACCCTTTCTGTTCGAAGATGGCAGCTCAGCATGGTGGCAGCGTCTGCCAGGAAATAGGAACACGGGCTCCATCACGCCCCAAATCAGGAGACGTGTGCAATTCTGAGCCAGGACGCGTGGAGGTGGGCAGGGAGAGGAGGAATCCGCTGACGCATCACAGTGGAGATCGATGAGCTACGTGTGTCTATACAGGGTGGGCTACCCCTGAGCAGAACCTGCTTCGTTCTTCCGAGTCCTGGGAAGACCCGGGAGGCTGCGCCATGGTTACAGGGAGGGGTGTGCGTGGTGGCGATGGAGGGTGCCTGGGGAGCTTGGAATTCTCCCCAAGACACAGTTAGATCCCAGCTCCCAGCTCCCCCCACACGCTCAGACAGCGACCACTCTCAGGCTCTCGAACTCTCTGCAGAAATGGAACCTGGGCGGTTTAGAGGAAGGAAAACCAGCTGCCGGGAATATAGGGCGAGGGGCGAGGTGGAGGAGGGGTGTGGACGGACCACTCGCATGCTGACCGCCCCTCCAGTGCCTCCCTCCCGCCCCCCCGCTCCCGGCGACAGGACACCCCCAGTCAGGTTCTACTCAAGACCAGGACTCAGGGGTCCATCTCTACACGAGCTGAACCATCCGGAGAGAAAATCGGATCCTGCCAGTTGGCGTTCGCCAACGTCTCCCTGATCGCTCGGCAGTGCCGCCTCTCCGTGGGTAGGCTCTGCTCTTCACGCCGAGATGAAAAACCAGTTTTAAATATGAACAGCCAGCAAAGGCTTCCTAAGCTTCGGAGGAACGCCTCTCACCCGAGAGGGAGAAACCAGCAAGCCCCCACACCAGGAGCAGAGGCCATGCTGAAAGCAGAAAGAGCTTCCGAGAACCGCTAATTAATGTGAGAAACTCAGAGATGTGGTCCCGGAGCCCACGACGGAGGCGCCATCGGCGAGGAAGCTTGGAGATCAAGGGAAAAGCCTAGGAAAGTAAAACTACCCAGAGGGGAAAAAAAAAATTTCAAAAGCAAAAACGTTTTGGGTGTTCGAGTCCAGGAAAACTAGACAATAGGACATGTGGATAAGAAGAAATGAGGGCTGATCGTTCGGGAACAAGCCATGGGGGCATACAAGTAACAGGGGCTCCAGAACGAGAGAAAATACACATGGGGGGTGGAGGGAATAAAGAAATAATACGGCCGAAACCGGTGTGGCTCAGTGGATAGAGCGTCGGCCTGCAGACTGAAGGGTCCCAGGTTCGATTCCAGTCAAGGGCATGTACCTTGGTTGTGGGCACATCCCCAGTAGGGAGTGTGCAGGAGGCAGCTGGTCGATGTTTCTCTCTCATCGATGTTTCTAACACTCTATTCCTCTCCCTTCCTCTCTGTGAAAAAAATCAATAAAATATATTTTTAAAAAAAAGAAATAATATGGAAAACTCTCCCAAGTTGGGGGCATGAGCCTACCGTTGAGTGTTCAGAAAAACGAATTAAGCAGAAGACGCACCGAAGGCATATTTTCATCAAGTCCCCGGAGTGAGAGGCAGGCCCGTTGCCAGGGGCCCGGAGAGTGGCCTGGAATGACATTTGCAGCGACAGTGCATGGACCAAGGGATTCAAATGATGAAGAAGAAGGAGGGAAACGGCTAGGACGTTGGGACCGAAGCCCCCAGGCAGCAGAGTCCCCCCAGACCCCCCCCCCCCCCGTGAGAGGCTCCCCGGGGAGAGGTCCATCCCTGGAGCGTGGACAGAGAAGCGGGGTTGGCAGCCGCCCATCAGCAGTGAGCAATGCAGCCGCAGCGGGGCTCCTGAGGGCACTGAGTCACCTGGCGACTGGCCTAACGTGGCATCAAGAAACGACTATTTTATCTCTTCCTTCCCTGGGAGCTGGAGGCTGAGCGAACCATCTCCCACCTACGGCCGATGAATCATCCCCACAAATGACCGTGACCGGCTGCATCGCGGGCAGCTGCCGGGGGAGCGCTCGGAGCGGTGCCGTGTGTGGGTGCAGATTGCCGCTGCCTGACCGCATCCTCCGTGCACGCTCCCGGGTCCTCCAAGGAGGGAGCGAACTCCTCTCCCTTCCTCTAAACATTTGAAACATACTTTCTTTAAGCAAGTTTTTTATTGATTTCAGAGAGGAAGGGAGAGGGAGAGATAGAAACATCAGACTGCACCCACCCTTTGCTTCGGGGTCCCTCCTGTGCCCGGCGGACCCGGATGTCACTTTCCTCGGGCAGTTTATTTCTCTATCACATACGGAGGGGCCTCCTGGTTCTGGCCACGTCCGGGCAACCATGTCCACGCACAGACTTGCAGGTGGACGCTGGCGGCATCTCTGCTCATAGTCGCCCGGACATGGAGGGGTGTGCATCAACCAGGGTGTCTATTTTGCAGTGAAGTGTGGACTCTCTCACGTGATGTATTGAGTCCAGTACCCCAAACCTCGGGCCCACAGCACATGGCAGAGCACTTCATGAACACCAGGGACATCAGCTCCTCGATGTGCCCCATTTGTCCCAATGTGTCCTTCCTCCATCATGTTATTTTTCCTTTGTTTTCTTTGGCTAAACCAAATACTCTCATTTTATGTTGCCAAATCTGTGAATATTCCATTCCGGCTTGGGTGGCGCCTCCATTATAAATATTTCCCCCTATGTTTTTATCTTGAATTCAACAGGAATTAATGTCTTATGTAAGTTGAAGATTATTTTTAAGCAAATGAATAAGAAATTTTCCCTCTGCAACCTATTAAGTTGTCTGTCATTACCACGCTCTTACATAAACACACACACACACACACACACACACACACACCATTGAGGAAAGATGTCCACGCTATTACAACAAGCAATATTTACTAACACCTAATATAAGGCTATATGAATTAAAACTATGATAATTATTATTTTTCAGCCACGTTTAAAATATTGGCTCATACATTACATTTAAATACATATATTTAAATTCTTTCTTTTAGGATTAATTTTTGGTTTGGTCAAATTTGCTTGGAACTTTCAAGATATGCTGTTCTTCTAGTGTTTATTTTTTAAAGCCTCTAAACATTTGAAACGTACTTTAAGCCTGGGTCTATTTTTCAGATGGGTCTCTTTCCTATGGGTCTATGTTTTAGGCCCAAATCCTCCTTTTGGTTGATCCCATGAACTCTCCTTCGTACACGAGTTTCCATCAAGACTCTCAGTTGTGAATGGCGGCTCCTCCCCCTCCCCCCGCCCCCCCTCGGCCCCCGTGCCCAGGAGCCTTTGCGTGGGTCTTGTCTGGATGCCCAGAGCAAGATCCTAGTGCCCACTTCAGGGGCCCTGCGGTCTTCGTCCATACAAGATTAGTTTGTTTTTATATTCCTCAATAATTTTAGATATAGAGGAAATCTGCAGGAGTAATGTTGAGAGTTTCTGTATGTCTTTTACATACCCTAATAGTAAAGTGTGAATAACCATAACAGAGTCAGTAAAACCAGCACGTTAACCATCATGCAGGACTATCAACTAAACCCTACATCTTATTTGGATTTCACGAGTTTTTCTATTAACTGGAACTCTCGGAGGCCATTACCAGCTTATTAGTTGCTTCATTCCAACATTGTTGTGTCTCAGAGAATAGGGGTGCCATGGAGAGGGAGAGAGGTGGGGGGAACACACACATTTACTGATTACGTTTGTCGTCTTACATGGGTGGGGCATTGGTGCCCCCAAAACAATGATACGGGTAACATCAGAGATGACTGATCACAGGCCATAACAAATAGAGTAACGAAAGAGTCTGACAATCGTGTGAGAAGGACCAAAATGGGACACGGCTACACACGGTGAGCAAACGCTGCTGGGAAAATGGCGCCGATAGACGAGCTGGACGCAGGTTTCCCACAACCTTCAGCTTGTAAAACCGTAATTAGCTGTGAGGAGCCATAAAGTGAAGTGCGATAAAATGAGGTTCCTGTATCTATAGTAGGAAGAACATGGGGATATGTGTATATGTGCTAACCCATACATAAACACACACACAAACACACACACACACACACACACACACACATTCTAGGTATATATATACATATAGATATATAAACAGATATTTACCTGAAATTTATAATTCAAAGGTTAGAGATAAACTAGATACTTCTACATTTATCAAAAGGCAGTTAGTGCCACGTTTATGATACATGACAATAAACCTTTTAAGTTCTTCCCCTGCACTTCCTCTTTTACTCATGCCTCTTTAAAAAAAATTTTTTTTATTGATTTCAGAGAGGAAGGGAGAGGGAGAGATAGAAACATCGATGATGAGAGAGAATCACAGATCGGCTGCTTCCTGCATGCCCCACACTGAGGATTGAGCCCGCAACCCAGATATGTGCCCTTGGCCGGAATCGAACCCGGGACCCTTCAGTCTGCAGGCGGACGCTCTAGCCACTGAGCCACACCGGCTCGGGCTCCTCACACCTCTTAATTAGATCTGAACCCATTTATCCAGTCATTGAAAGAGATATTCACAAGAGAGTCATTCTTGTTTTGTCCTCTCCAAGTGTGTTTTCCTGCCACAAAGACAATTGAGCAGCTCACTGATTTGGGGATTTTTTTTTTAAAAAAGTGTGTTTATTGATTTTAGAGAGTGGAAGGGAGGAGAGAGAGAAACACCAATAATAGAGAAACATCGATGATAGAGAAATATGGATCAGCTGCCTCCTGCACACTCCCTACGAGGGATGTGCCTGCAACCAAGGTACATGCCCTTGACTGGAATCGAACCTGGGACCCTTCAGTCCGCAGGCCGAGGCTCTATCCACTGAGCCACACCGGCCGGGGCTGGGGAGTATTCTTGACTGGTCTTCAGGGCGGAGTTTATTGACCCCCTGCCCTTACTAAGCTCTCAGATGGACCTGCCCGGAGAGTCCAGCTGCCCTGTGAGTCCAGGCCCAGCCTTTGGGGCAGGAATGGCACACGTGGCGTCGGTCAGATAGTTTGAATTACTGCACGTGGCCTGCAATGAGATGAACTTTCAGTGAATCGAGAGGATTTTCCCATGTGTGTTTAAAGAGTCGGTTGTAAAGCAGGGAAGAACCACAAGGACGGTCATTCTTCCAGATTTACAAAGGGTTTATGATTTTTCACACCCACGTGCCGTGACATAGTGGCTGTGACGTCCCCTCTCTCCGCGGCGTGCGGCGGTCCTGTGGGTGATAGCGTTGGATGGGATAAGTGGGTGGCCCGGGGGGCCCGGCATTTGTTTAGATTGTGTACTTGACCTTTAAGGCGAGTCAGCGCCAACTCCATCTAGACTGCTTTTTCCCTCGGAGACACGGAAGCCTTCACGTTCCCCAGGATTAAACTCCACAGACACGGAACACGTGTGTTCTCTTCCATCTCCATCAGGAAGACGGTCCATCAGAACTCCCGGAGGGAACCCGCAGCCTCATTGCTCCTGATCCCCCGAGGACGGCAGGTGGCGGGGCCGGGAAGTCTCCCAGAGCCGGAGCGCCAGGCCCCCCGGGAGGCGGGAGGCGAGGAGATCTCCGAGGGGGTGGCCCGGAGTGCCACGCCTGTCATGGGCAGCCTGGCACCTTTGTCCCGACGCCCGGCTAATCATTAACAGGCGGGGACACTCCGTGTTCACACCTCGCTCCGTCCAGGGCCGGAGGCGGGCGGCGGCGAGTCACCTTCGCTTTTCTATCCCCCAGCCTCTGCCTAGGGAGCAGCCGCGCCTTTTTTCTCTCCAGACGTTTATGTTTTCCTCTCTACTGAGTCTCCTCAGGCAACAAAATTGCCCACGTCACCTCTGCCGACGGTGAGCAATAAAAACCAGCCCCCAGACAAGGCTGCAGATCTCTAACCGCGCTGCCCCTTCCCGCTTGGCCCCGTCGCTCTGTCTCCCCTTCGCTCAACGCCCTTTCTTGGACCGGTCTGCCCCTCTCTAGCTCCTAAACCTTGTCTCCAAATGCCAAATCCAAGAACCCCCTTCTCAGCCTTCATCCTCTTTCTTTTTTAAATTTTTATATTTTATTGATGTTTTACAGAGAGGAAGGGAGAGGGCTAGAGAGTTAGAAACATCGATGAGAGAGAAACATCCATCAGCTTCCTCCTGCACACCCCCTACTGGGGACGTGCCCACAACCAAGGTCCATGCCCTTGACCGGAATCGAACCTGGGACCCTTGAGTCCGAAGGCCGACGCTCTATCCACTGAGCCAAACCGGTTAGGGCAGTGGTCGGCAAACTCATTAGTCAACAGAGCCAAATATCAACAGTACAACGACTGAAATTTCTTTTGAGAGCCGGAAACCGACTTCTGCGCATGGGCCACGAAGTTTCAATTGCACTGTCTGTGCGCGCCCGCACGTGGTATTTTGTGGAAGAGCCACACTCAAGGGGCCAAAGAGCCGCGGTTTGCCGACTAGTGGGTTAGGGCCGTGGTCGGCAAACTGCGGCTCGAGAACCACATGCGGCTCTTTGGCCCCTTGAGTGTGGCTCTTCCACAAAATACCACGGCCTGGGCGAGTCTATGTTGAAGAAGTGGCGTTTGAAGAAGTTTAAGTTTAAAAAATTGGGCTCTCCAAAGAAATTTCAATCGTTGTACTGTTGATATGTGGCTCTGTTGACTCATGAGGTTGCCGACCACTGGGTTAGGGCATCAGCCTTCATCCTCTTTCCACGTGTTTGTTTTCAGCCTCTGACAATGTGGCCTACGTCACCTGGAACCCAGGTTGTCACAGTCCTCGACCCCGCGACCCCCGCGTCCTCCTGGGGCTGCGTGACCCTCCCCACATCCTCACAGGCGTGGCCAGCAGAGCCAATGATACGAGGCAGGGCCCCGCTGAAGGAGATGGCTCCCTGTTGCTGCTTTTACAGCATCGAATAACAACAGGACCCAACGGACACACAGCCCATCGGCCTCCGGATGAGAGAGCGCAGGGAGGGGGCCTGGCTGCAGGCGTCCTGACCGGGGACCACGCAGCGGTGAGCAGTGACCGTCCTCCGCAGCCCCGCCACACCACGCCCCGCCCCAGTGAGACCGTGCGTCCTGTTTCCCCCACTGTGGCCGCGCGCCTCGGATTCCTGACCTTTAACCTCCCACCTGGCCATCCCAAACACCCTCTACCTCGGCGAGACTTTTTGGATCCCCTATTGAGAAGTTGTCTTTTCCTCCCCTGCACTCGGCCCGTACATTCGTTTTTAGGGTCGACAGCCAAGCGCTTGTGTCTCCAGTTCATGTTCCAGAATAGGTGACATGTTCACTGACGTCTGGGACTGTGTGTTAGACACATTGTGTGCGTCAGTGACCAGGCCAGAGCCTGGCACACAGCAGATACCCGGTCAGCATTGAAAAATGAAAAGCAAGGGGAAAAAGGACCGGTTTTCAACGAGAGCAAATGTCCCCTCCATCTCAGATCGAAGACATAAAACTCAGCTTCCAGTGTAGCTTCGTCAGGTTGTCATGCTTTTTCCAACGTAAAGTTTAGTAACAGGAAGGGTAGTTTTCAAAGAGCTGCAAGAATTCATTAGGCGACGAAAGCATTTGCTTTCTTTTTTTTTTTTAAAAAATATTTTTATAGATTTCAGAGAGGAAGGGAGAGGGAGAGAGATAGAAACAACAATGATGAGAGAGAATCATGGATCGGCTGCCTCCTGCATGCCCCCTACTGGGGATCGAGCCCACAACCCAGGCATGTGCCCTTGACTGGAATGGAACCTGGGACTCTTCAGTCCACAGGCCGATGCTCTATCCACTGAGCTAAACCAGCCAGGGTGATGAAGGCATTTCGGATAAGATGGCCTGTAGCCCGGGAACCCCTCAAGAGCAGAAACTTTTGATGGCGAGCGGTCAACGATCGTACGGAGCATCTTACTTCAAAGCAAAACAATCTGCGTGATAAGGGGAATTATTCAAATATATGAAAACGCCTTTGCTTGTGGAAATCAGGAACTAAAAAAAGATCTCAAAAAACATCCGTCCGTGTGCTGCTCTTAGTGCAAAAAAAATAAAGACAGCTTAAAATAAATAAAATGTCATCCAACTTCCCCTCCAGCATGCATCGCAGTTAAAAAAAAAAATAAAAAAAGCTGAGAACAAATGTGTATCTCGCCAGGGCCGAGTTGCACCAGAAGCAAACGGGATGGCTTTTCCACAAACCCGTCCACACGGCCTCCCCACAAAAACGTTTTCATATCATTCAGTGCAGCAAGGACTCTGGGGGCCAAAGTACGTGCCCGTGGCAGTGTGACTGCGGTGAGACATGAGACAGAGAGGAAACACACGCACACACACACCACACACACACACACACCACACACACACCACACACATACACCACACACCACACACACACATACACAAATACACACACACCACACACATACACACCATACACCACACACACACACACACACACACACATACACACACACACACACACACACCACACATACGCACACACACACCACACCACACACACACCACACACACACATACACACACACACACACACACACATACACACATACACACACCACACACACATACATACACACACACACACACACACACACACACCCCACACACAGACTTTGTAAGAGAGCCAATGAAAACTGCCGATCACTGGAAGCTCCTTGAATGTACTCGCTCTTCGGCTGCTGGTAACTGAACCACAAAGTGGTTCGCACAGCCCTGAGGTCGGCAAACCGCGGCTCGCGAGCCACATGCGGCTCTTTGGCCCCTTGAGTGTGGCTCTTCCACAAAACACCACGGCCTGGGCGAGTCTATGTTGAAGAAGTGGCGTTCGAAGAAGTTTAAGTTTAAAAAATGTGGCTCTCCAAAGAAATGTCAATCGTTGTGCTGTTGGTATGTGGCTCTGTGGACGAATGAGTTTGCCGACCGCTGTCACAGCCCATTTGACTTCATTCCTGGGATCCGTGGGCCTGAAGGTTTTGTGTTCCTCCAACAACACAGGGGGAGAGGGATCAAGGCAGACACAGAGCAGAGGTGCTGCTCACGCAGATCCGTGTGGCTTCGGGGGCCGATCCCTCACATGACAGGGCAGGTCCCTGATGTGTCCCTCACAGCGGTGCCACGCCGCCTGCTTTAGGGGGGAAGGTCTCCCTCGGGCCTCTCAGAGCCCTGGGCACGACCCAAGGCGATACGTCCCCATAGTGCGGGTACCCGACCTGCATGGACTGGGACAGGAAGTCACAAGACGGAGCCCTCACATATGAACCTGCGTGCTCCCGTGTCACAGCTGAGGGACAATGGTAACTGAGGCCAATCAATTCAAAAGGAAGAGCTGTAATCTACAGTATTGGAAGATAGAAGCGATCTGGCGTATTTCCATGTATATGATCATGTGTAATACAGCTAGAAACGAAAGCAGAAATAATTCTTGTAAATCCAAACAAAGAGTTCTTTTACCCACATGTTTCAGATTTCCTTTCACAGCCTACTTCTTGTGTAAAAGCGGATCCTTTGCCAATGTGGTCTGGTAGATCCATCTGACTCATCAGATGTCAGAAAAAAGACTTAGGCAACGCTATAACTCATTAAGTACCACGACTGATAACACACAAAGTGGATTATTGATTTAGTCATAATAAGGCGCAGTCAGATATTTGAGTCGGAGGAAAATCATTAACATTCTATACCAACATATTAATTGGACGGAAAGAGAAAATGTGGTTATTTAAAAGATAACCCAATACTAGTCCCCTTTACATTAAGGTCATGCTTTGAATTCTATTTTAATACTAGAGGCCCGATGCACGAAAATTCGTGCAAGAATAGGCCTTCCTTACCCTGGCTGCTGGCACCAGCTTCCCTCCAGCACCTGGGACCCGGGCTTCCCTCCTCTGGCAGGCCCTGGGGCCCCGGGCTGGCTTCCCTCGGGCCCCAGCTTCGTCAGGAAGGACGTCTGGAATGATGTCCAGAAGACGTCCGGTCTAATTAGCATATTACCCTTTTATTATTATAGCTAGAAGCTACAGCTTTGGGACCAGGAAGTAAAGTCCCCTGTAATGAAATTCAATGATGATATATGACTTGCTCAAGTGCAAATGAATGCGGGAGCTGATATGCATGAAAAGGCATTGCCTCTCACGCCGTCGGTGTGCAATAAAAGTTGTGAATAGATGTGATGGATCAATAAATCTTAAACTATGAACCGGCTATAAGCTTCCCAACGTAATTATCCAATATCTGATCGGACAGCTTTTCAGCAGAAATTATTTTACTGGCGGATGGATTTAAAACAACGTAGATACAGAGTCAGTAGTTCATGAACGCTGGGTCCTGGACATGTAGTCGTTGCTGACTGAGCCCAGCAGGCTTCTGGGTAAAAGGGCATCCCTCCCTCCAACCCCATCTCTCTGAAAATCAATGGAAAAACATCCTCGGGTGAGGATGAACAAAAACAACAAAATCATAACGGCAACCCTAGTAATCATAAAAACCCATATTGTGTAACGTGTGCTTTACTCCAAAGAATGGCCACATATACAGAGTGGCCAGATTATTATGATCTCTGAATGCATAATAATTTGGCCACTCAGTGTGTGTGTGTGTGTGTGTGTGTGTGTGTGTGTGTGTGTGTGTATTTATATTAGAGGCCCGGTGTATGAATTCGTGCATGGGTGGGGTCCGGCCAGCCTGGCCAGGGGGAGGGGACATGGGCGGTTGGCCGGCCTGCCTGCTGGTCGAACTCCTGGTCGAGGGGACAATTTGCATATTAGCCTTTTATTATATAGGATTTACACTGAGTGGCCAGATTAGTATGCGTTCAGAGACCATAACTGGCCACTCAGTGTATTATCCCACTTTAGCCTCCCAGTAGGACCACGAGGTAGATACTGTTGTCATTTCCATGTTATAGGCATTTATAGTTCATATCTATTATGGCACCTGCTCTGGGAAATAAAGAAGTTGTAGAGAAAGGTGGGCAAATGACATCTCGCTCCATTGGCTTGTAATAATATTGACATTTAATTAGAAGGAAAATGAGAACTGAGCAAAGATACAGCTGCGAGGCGGCCATCGGAGCAGTGGCCTGTCTTTTATGAGCAAACACTGTTAGCGATGAGGACAGGAAGCAAGATTCCCAACAGCTCCACACTGTAGGTGTTGTAAGGAACATATTACATACGTTTCCAGTAATTGTTGTTGTTATTTTTTAAATATAAAAGCGAGTGTGAGCCCAGCCCGCGTGGCTCAGTGGTTGAGCATCAGCCTGTGAACCAGGAGGTCACGGTTCGATTCCCTATCAGGGCACATGCCCGGGTTGTGGGTTCGATCCCCGTAGGGGGCGTGTAGGAGGCAGCTGATCCATGATTCTCTCTCATCATGGATGTTCCTACCTCTCCCTCTCCCTTCCTCTCTGAAATCAATAAAAAAATATATATTTTTTAAAAAATAAATGAGTGTGAAATGCTGCTGGAAGTTGGATTATACTACTCGTACTATTTTATGTCCCAACCCAGAGTCCTTTACTAAAGAGAGAAAAACAGTCACCTCTGTCATGTGCCTGGAATTATTGTGGGGCGGTAAAAAAAACCCAAACAAACAACAATCTACTCAACTTTCATCCACACTTAATGCTTCCGTTGAAACAACAAAGGGTTCAATATCACCGCTCAGCCTGGGGGTTTTCTCGTTTCTTCCTGTCGTGGCCGCGTGCACTGTCCTTCTGTCCTTGCTCCCAACAAGGGCTTGGTGGGCTTTGCCCGTTCAGAGCATCCTTCCTCCTTGTGACAAATGACACGAAGGAAGGAAGGGGCCCGGTCCATTCCTTCACCTTCTATATTAGGAGATTATTTGTAACTGAGTTTAATGTCTTTCAGCCAAAAGTTGTTGCTTCTGTTCAGGGCGCGCTTAGGCTCAATTGTCTTATCTCTTGATTGATTGATTTTTTAATTTATTTTTTGTTAATCCGCAACCGAGGATATTTTTTTCCATTGATTTTTTTTTTTTTTTTTAGAGAGAGTAGAAGACAGAGGTTAAGACAGAGGGAAACATCGATGTGAGAGAAACACATCATTGGTTGCCTCCTGCATGCACCCCAACCAGGATCCGGTCCGGGGAGGAGCCTGCAACCAAGGTATGTGCCCTTGACCAGAATCAAATCCCAGACCTTTTGGTCCACAGGCCAACGCTCTATCCACTGAGCCAAACCAGCTACAGCTATCTCTTGATTTAAAAAAAAAAAAAAATAAAAAAAAAAAATAAAAAAAAATATATATATATATATATATATATATATATATATGTATTTGTATCGATTTCAGAGAGGAAGGGAGAGGGAGAGAGAGATAGGAACATCAATGACGAGAGAGAATCATGGATCGGCTGCCTCCTGCACACCCCCTACTGGGGATGGAGCCCGAAACCTGGGCATGTGCCCTGATGGGGAATCAGGGCTGTGACCTCCTGGTTCCTAGGTCGATGCTCAACCACGGAGCCACGCCAGCCGGGCTCTTACTTCTCGTTTTCAATTTCTCGGAGTCTATGGCAGGCACCGGAACCCAGAATAAGCCTCGGCTTGTCCGGGAGCCCGTGATGTTCTATTCTTGTCTGCCTTTTGTCTTCAGGCAGTCTCGTGTGGCCTCAAGGATAACACGTGAATCCCGATGAGTCCCAAACAGAGACCGACAGCCCTGCATTCCCCCAACGGTCACAGTAATTCAATTAAGAAGGAGTTCAATTAGACGTGATTTTTGAGCATTCTGTTTACCCCGCCCCCCCCACTTGGGGATCAACGAGGCACCCGGAGCAGATTGAGGGCTTTGGCAGGTCTGGCGGCACAGAAAGCGGCTTCGCCAGCGCCAGGACGTGCTCGGGGCCAGCAGATGTCTTTGTTTACCTGTCTTCTCCGCGCCCTGCATCCTCCGTGAGCACAGAGCACAGAGCTCGGGGGCAGGAAGCCATCGGGATTGGGGTCCCCGCCCGTGTGCTTCCAGGGGTCACCGGAAGGCTGTCCTGTTTTTATTTCTCCAAGTGCAAGTCACTCCGCGCACCCCCCACCCCCATTTATATTTTCTGCAGTGATATTTTAAGCTCTATACTTTACATTTCATCTCTCATTTGAAATATTCGGTCTTCAAGAGACTTTATATTCCAACAGTTGTTTTTTTTCTCATGGCACAAGGGATCAAAAGCTGGGTGATTGCTCACGTCAGACTAATAAAATAAAAAAAAAAAAAGAAAGAAAAATAGAAGAGGAAGTGTGGGCTTGGGCAATTCTGTTTGCTCGGTGAACAAATCTTGCACTATTTATGATTTTCCCATTTTCCTTTCGTGGGAGTAAGAGCAGTGCTTAGGATGGCTTGAAAGGCTTCATTGAATGCTTGTGGCGTTCAACAACAATTGCTGGAATGTATAGTCTCTTGAAGACCACGGAGTTCAGATGGGATCTGCAATTTAAAAGACCGTGTCCCCGAAATCGTTTCACAAAGACCTGTTTCAGTTCGCACGCGGAAGTGAGCTGGATGGTGTTATTCTATGAAATCCAAGCATGCAAAATAAACTTCCTCGTGACCGTACCTGTCAGAGGATAATAAAACTTCACGTAAACACGAGAATACAGCCGGTGAACGCTGTGATTGTTGTGTGCACGCTTACCTTAGGGCTCCTGTAGAACGTACCCCGAGCCCGGAGCTCCCGAAACTTCCCGGCCGCCCTGAGAACTGTATTATTTAACAAGGTCATTGTGAGCAGTCACAGTTGCGGCTCACCTTGGTTAATTGTTAATAGCGCGGACTCGCGGCTCTCAGGGACCGCGTTATCAGGTCAGGGATGGTTACTTGAAGGGAAACTAATTCCTCACGGTCTTTATTCTGTGCCGTCAACACCCGATCTTTCACGGGAGAAGGTCACAGGCATACATTTTAGTGGCAAGAGACTATCTGTTCCTGATGAAGATAATAATAATGGGCTTAGCAAACAGGGTAGGATCTTCAAATGTTAATTATAATGGGAACTCTCCATTGCATTTTATGCCTAATATTTTGCTTTAACTCTAAGATATTATTTTATTATTTTATTTTTATTTATTTATTTTTTAAATTTTTTTAAATAAATATATTTTTTATTTATTTCAGAGAGGAAGGGAGAAGGAGCAAGAGAGAGAAACATCAGTGATGAGAGAGAATCATGGATCGGCTGCCTCCTGCACGCCCCACACTGGGGATGGAGCCCACAACCCTGGGCATGTGCCCTAACCAGGAATCGAACCAGCTACCTCCTGCTTCATAGGTCGATGCTCAACCACTGAGCCACGCTGGTAGGGCTCTAAGATATTTTAAAGAGGAGAGTTTGTTATTAAACTACAATTTCCTTGCTTCTCTAATTATTTCAAAGGGGGAGCTTTCTACAGGGAGAAAGGTTTAGGAAAACATATAAGATGTCTATGCAGGATGATAAGCAAAAGTGAGACATTTAAATACGTCGAGCTTTGCTAATCTCAACCCAACAAATCCCAAAGCAAGTATAGTATGAAAGGTTAACTTGGCCGGAGGAAAGAATGAAAAGGAATAAGGAAAGAAGCCAAACATACGTATTGTAGCCGCCAAGCAAAAAACTGTGATGTCTCTTATAATTCCTTCCCCCTTCTCCAAATGTAGGAAATGTGATGGGTTCTTATAATTTTTAAAACGCTCAGAAGAAGGTGGTTTATATTTCTTCCCGGTGTAAACGAACGATTGCACCAAGGCAGAGTCGTCATGTAAAAATGTAGGATTTATTTTTTCCAACAGAAAAAAATAATAGTTTTCATTACATGGGCTGGGTTTTTTTTTGGAGGTCTGAAAACAGAGGAATACTACACACAGATCGACAGATAATGTATGAGGTCTCTGGCATCTCAAATCCCCTCTGCCGAGACCCCCCATCTCCTTTCCTCAGCCATACCCACCAGCGAAGATGCGCTCCGCCGATTCTCACCGACAGACAGTGAGCCCCCCACCCGCTGCCCAAGTTCTCTATCCTCACGGCGGCCCTGCCTGCTCACGCCGCATCTCGGTCCCGTCAGTCAGAGATGGTCAGGGTGGCATTCGGCCCAGGGTCAAGGTCGAGCAGCCCTTCAGTGTCTCTGCTCCTCTAGCTGTGTGCCTTTCACTAGTATAAGAAAGGGTTCTGACATGAGCTAATGGACCCGAAATCTCGCTCGGCTGGGAAGCAGCGGGACCGCTGAGCTCAACTGAGCCACGTCTGCAGGTAAAGGGAGATGGAGGCGCTCAGGCGCATTGTTAAGTCCATGCTCTGCTCTTCCAGTTGGAAAACCGGTGTGTGTGTGTGTGTGTGTGTGTGTGTGTGTGTGTGTGTGATGTGACATGGTGGAGACATAAGTGTCTCTTAGGGTTTTAATCAGATTCCAATACAAGTATTTGGACCCAGTATTTGGCATGCTGGCTCCTCTGAGATATCCCATCAACCAGCATGTCTGAAGATTGTACTGGAAACGTGCCCAGGACATGAAACTCAGTGCAGGTATTTTTCAAAAACTCAACAAGAAATAATAATTATACAACAAAAATAGAAAAGAGTGGAGTGTTTCTCCCATGAGCTTTAACAGCATCAAAAGTTAATCTGTGTAGCCCGGCCGGCGTGGCTCAGTGGTTGAGCGTCGACCTAGGAACCAGGAGGTCACGGTTCCATTGCCTGTCAGGGCACATGCCCGGGTTGTAGGCTCAATCCCTAGTGTGGGATGTGCAGGAGGCAGCCGATCCATGATTCTCTCTCATTATTGATGTTTCTACCTCTCTCTCCCTCTCCCTTCCTCTCTAAAATCAATATATATATATATCTCCTGTATCAGTGGTTGGCAAACTCATGAGTCCACAGAGCCAAATATCAACAGTACAACGATTGAAATTTCTTTTGAGAGCCAAATTTTTAAAACTTAAACTTCTTCTAACGCCACTTCTTCAAAATAGGCTCGCCCAGGCCGTGGTATTTTGTGGAAGAGCCACACTCAAGAGGCCAAAGAGCCGCATGTGGCTCACGAGCCGCAGTTTGCCGACCACGGTCCTATATAATAAGAGAGAAATATGCTAATTATCCATTATGCCCTGAGGCGTAATGATCGACCTGGTAATGGCCGGATCACGGATCTGCAGGAGGGTAGGGCAGCGAACTACAAGCGGGCGGCTGAGAGCTACAGGAGGGGGCAGGGCAGCAAGCTATAAGGGGGGGAAAGTAGGAGGGAGACGGGGGAGCTACAGGAGGGCGGGGCAGCGGGCAGAGAGCAACAGGAGGGCGGCTGCGACCTACTGGCGCACGGATTCGTGTGCAGGGCTACTAGTATATAATAATATATATATTAATCTGTGTAATTCCTAACAAATTGACACAGGTAAGGGAGCAAGTAGGAACGTGGGCCAGAGAGTGGGGCTGATGAGGCTGTGACAGACAGACCCTGAGTCACCTGCCTGGAGGGCATGCTTGGCGCTACCAGCGGGGCATGGCTTCAGGGAGCAGACATGAAGAAGATAAAAGGTGGCGGCGAGATCCGGCCACTGCTTGATGCTTGATGCTCAGGGATGTAGGAGGAACAGGAACGGCTGGCAGGACCAAATGCAGTGCTATGGAGAGCCCCGGGCACAGGGCGAGGACAGGAGGGTCCCAGGGGCAGACGATGCCAAAGACCCGTGTGGACCAATAGGCCGTGGCACGTGGAGGCTGGGCAGCTGCTGGTGGGATGTGAGCTCACCGTTAACGCAGCAGACACACCCAACATGTATCCAGTTTACATGCACAGTTATTTCTGAAATGGTGCCCGGGTGTCATGAAATAATTCAGGCATTTAAAAAATAATTTTTTGGGCCGTGTTTTATTTTATTTACTTATTTTTTTAAAATCCTTACCCAAGGATATTTTTCCATTGATTTTTTTTTTTTTTTTTTTTTTTAGAGAGAGTGGAAGAGAGAGGGAAAGACAGAGAGAGAAACATCGATGTGAGAGAAACACACCGATCGGTTGATCGGTTGCCTCCTGCAGGAGCCCTGACCAGGGTGCCAGAGCCGGGGAGGAGCCTGCAACCTAGGTACATGCCCTTAACTGGAATTGAACCCGGGACCCTTCGGTCCACAGGCCAGCGCTCCATCCACTGAGCCACACCGGCCAGGGCCACTAAGGCATTGTTAAAAGGGCATCGTTTAGAAATGGAGGGCGAGGCACGGCCCTCCGTGAGCAGCGAAGCCTCGGGCGTGGAGGGTGGAGGGTGAGAGAGACCAGCGCCGAGGAGACATGGGCGTCCTCAGGACCTGTGTACACGCCGCTGCCTGCGCGGTGGCTGAGCGATCACCATCGCCATTCCACCAGGCGGTGTTTACCATCGCCATTCGCAACAGAGACAAGAGGGACGCGGAGACATTTAATAGCCATCGTCCCCCGGTCACGGGCCGCGGCGGGCGGATCAGCATCAGGGTTATCTAACACGCCTTTGGCTCCACCAGGCCAAGGGGGGAGGCGGGGGGAGGCGGGGGGAGGCGTTGACCTTGAAAAGGGGACACTTGTCCTTTGATATCTGGGAGAAGGCAAGGAAGTAAATATAAGTAAGTGCGGAGACCTTTATGGCTGGACAGAGGGACATGAAGAAGCTCCCGCGGACGCCCCGTTGGCCCTCGGATGAATGTCCCTGCAGGTATGTGCCGGGGACGCGGGCGAGCGGCGGAGATGTGGGTCAGATTTCTCAGGAAACAGAGAAGATGACTGACGGGCAATAAATAAAGGGTTTGCGTTTGCTCAGCGCCTGCCTGTATTTGGGAGTGTGCCTTCGGAGTTTCATCTCTATTTCTGTTATTAGAAAATGGAGCACATACAGTTAGTGAGAAAAGAACTTTCTTGACTATAAGTGGAAAACAGATGTAAACTGTAATTTGTGTAAATTATTCAGCTCAGCACATCATTACCGGCTATAAACTATTTTGAATTTCTAGGACAGTCCTTGAAGGTATTAAATTCACTGTCCTTTTAAAGGGAGGACTCTTCTGAACAAATGGCAGAGGCACATCTATTTGGGATTCAGGATGCAGATATTTTTCATTAAATTCGATAGCTGTTCCTCTCATCAATACATAACTAAATATAAACGACATAAAGAAAAAAAATATGGCCCTGGCTGGCGTGGCTCTGTGGGTAGAGCGTTGGCCTGTGGACTGAAGGGTCCCAGGTTCGATTCCGGTCAAGGGCACGTGCCCGGGTTGCAGGCTCCATCCCCAGTAGGGGGCGTGCAGGAGGCAGCCAATCCATGATTCTCTCTCATCGTTGCTGTTTCTATCTCTCTCTCCCTCTCCCTTCCTCTCTGAAATCAATAAAAAAATATATTTTTTTAAAAAAAAAACAAAAAAACATGGTGCAGATTCAGGGAAGACCAGGAAAACAGGGGGATGGAGAGGGACTGGTCCACTAGCAGACGGACGGCCAGGACAGGCCGCTGTGAGGACGTGCCTGGCAGGCGCTCTGGGAGGACTCACGGCGGACACACGGGTGGCGGGCAGAGCCTCGCTCCAGTGGTCCAGCCGCGGAGAGCAGGCTGAAGTCGCCAGAGCGTGAAGGCTTTGGGGGAGCCGTTCAGGCCTCGGTGAGCGTACCCCGGAGGCAATGGAAGAAGCTGAGCGTTTTTAAAATCTTAGTGGGAACATGCTGGGCACTAACCATGCAGGGTGCAGCGATGAACCACCACTTCCAAAGGCATATGCGTTGAGATTTTCATGTAATCCACAAAGCTATTTTTTTTCATGGCTTGCATTCTTTTTTTTTTTTTTTTTATTGATTTTTTTACAGAGAGGAGGGAGAGGGATAGAGAGTTAGAAACATGGATGAGAGAGAAACATCAATCAGCTGCCTCCTGCACGCCCCCCACTGGGGATGTGCCCGCAACCAAGGTACATGCCCTTGACCGGAATCGAACCTGGGACCCCTCAGTCCGCAGGCTGACGCTCTATCCACTGAGCCAACCTGGTTAGGGCTTGCATTCTTTTTAAAAAAATATATATATATTTATTGATTTCAGAGAGGAAGAAAGAGGGAGAGAGAGATAAAAACATCAGTGATGAGAGAGAATCATGGATTGGCTGCCTCCTGCATGCCTCCTACTGGGGATCAAGCCCGCAACCCTGGCATGTTTCCTTGACCGGAATCGAACCTGGGACCCTCCAGTCCGCAGGCTGACGCTCTACCCACTGAGCCAAACCGGCCAGGGCATGGCTGCATTCTTTTTTTTTTTTAATGTATTTTATTGATTTTTTACAGAGAGGAAAGGAGAGGGAGAGAGAGTCAGAAACATCAATGTGAGAGAAACATCAATCAGCCGCCCCCTGCACACTCCCCACCGGGGATGTGCCCGCAACCAAGGCACATGCCCCCGACCGGAACCGAACCTGGGACCCTCCAGTCCGAAGGCTGACGCTCTATCCACTGAGCCAAACCGGCCAGGGCATGGCTGCATTCTTTGTAGACTTTTCTTCCTATACATATTGAGGGGAGTCCAAAGCAATTTGCATATTCTAAGCAGCATACAGTCCCTGGGAAACCAGAGGAAGCTTGGTGGGCTTCCGGAACGTTCCAGCAGCTTCTGGCAGGAAAGCCATGCAGGGTGAAGCAGACGTGCGCCTTCCGGGAGGGAGCCGGGCGCGGGTGCCCTGTGGGGACATGGACTCAGGGAGCCAGGAGGCGGGAGCTGGCGTGGGTCTCGGGGATCAGCTCATTTATAAATGAAGGACGTGGCGCTCAGCCAAGTGGTCGCTGGCCCAGGGTCAGCAAGCTCCTCCCGCAGAGCCAGGCCGGAACCGCTCCTGTAAGGGAGCCGCCAGGAGGGGATGGGGCGCTCTCTCCCGCACACGCCCTGCCCGGCCGCGGTCATGCACGGAGGGGGAAGCCAGCGTCGCGTGCAACGCCAGGGCCACCACCTCCTGGGCCGAGCCTTCCCGGGGCCTCCGCGTGGGGGACACTGACCATCCTCTGCGTCACCCACGGAAGCCAGAGCGCTGCCGTCCCAGCCGCAGACGGCGTCGCCTGTCCCACCTCACCTTCTCTCGCCAGTTGGCTGCTGGGGCTGTCGCGACTCCTTTGGGGATCCAGACGTGACACTGCTTATTTGGGTCTCAATCCTGGCTTTCAGATGACTGGGTCAAGTCTCCGTTCCTGGCTGCACCCCAGACGCCTTGCTGACGGCCAGCAGGAACCATGTCCTGGTCTGTGGTTGCATGCAGTTCTCATGTAGAATTCCCATTTCATCTCCCATTGGCGCCCCCCTTGCCCCGGCGAGGGCCAGCCCAGGTGCCTGGGGTGGAGGGCGTGGTGTCCCCGGGGACAAGTCGCTCCTGTCACACCTGCAGCCAGGGGCACAGAGGCGGCTGGGAAGGGGCAATGTCTCTACAGAGTGAGGGGGTCCCGCCCTCTGCTGGTGGCTTCTCTGTGCTGCCCGCCCGCCCGCCCGCCTGCCAGGGGACTGGGAGGCATTCTGGGGAGCAGGGTCCAGCTCTGGCTTCGTCTCCGCCTCGTCTCACCTCCGAATCCTGGACCCGGCTGCGGGCGGGGTCTCCTGGCCGCGGGGCAGCTCGCCCAGCGAGAGGCTGCAAAGCCACCAGAAGGGCTACTGCGTGCGCCTCGCCCCTCGACGACGGAGAAAATGAACAGGCGAAACCTCACAGTGAACGCTTCCAAAGCTGCCGCGGGCTCTGAGGAACCGGCAGCCCCGCACCGACCTCTCCACACCTCCCCGCGACTGCCTGATGGGTGTGCAGGCACGGACCCTGTCACCATAGCAGGGACTGCTTACTGCCCACCCACCGTGTGCACGGTCCTTCGATGCCTCTGGGAGACAGAGACCATTTCCATCGCGTCGGTGGTTCTCAGGGCTAAATGATTTGTCTGAGGCTACACAGCGAAGGAGGGCTTTTCATTCCCTCCCCAGGACCTATGTGCTCTGGGGAAGGAAGACGTCTTATTTGTGCTACCGTCGTCCAGGTTGTTTCAATCTAAGCTTCCCCTGTACCCGGAGCCCAAGGCCTGTTTAAAGAAGAGATGAGCCCCGACCGGTGTGGCTCAGTGGATAGAGCGTCGGCCTGCAGACTGAAGGGTCCCAGGTTCGATTCCGGTCAAGGGCATGTACCTTGGTTGCGGGCACATCCCCAGTAGGGGGTGTGCAGGAGGCAGCTGATCGATGTTTCTCTCCCACTGATGTTTCTAACTCTCTATCCCGCTCCCTTCCTCTCTGTAAAACAATCAATAAAATATATTTTTTTTAAAAAGAAGAGATGATCAACATGTCTTTTTTTTTTTTTGTAAAAAACAATACATTTTCTTTTAAAAAATATATTTTATTGATTGTTTTATAGAGAGGAAGGGAGAGGGATAGAGACTCAGAAACATCGATCAGCTGCCTCCTGCACACCTCCCTACTGGGGATGTGCCCGCAACCAAGGTACATGCCCCCGACCGGAATCGAACCTGGGACCCTTCAGTTTGCAGGCCGACGCTCTATCCACTGAGCCACACCGGTTAGGGCAGTGGTCGGCAAACTCATGAGTCAACAGAGCCAAATATCAACAGTACAACGATGGAAATTTCTTTTGAGAGCCGAAAACCGACTTCTGTGCAGGGGCCACGAAGTTTCAGTCACACTGTACATTTCAATCGCACAGATATTTTGTGGAAGAGCCACACTCAAGGGTGCCAAAGAGCTGCATGTGGCTCATGAGCCGCAGTTTGCCGACCACTGAGTTAGGGCATCAACACGTCCTTCGGAAATGAATGCGCAGCCGGAATATTGTGTTTCAGAGTCTGTAGTATTTAGGGCAAACACACTCCAAGGGGATCACGTAGGAAGAGACGCACTGGGTGCCCCCACGTTGTGCACCATGTCCTGCCTCGTCCCTGTGGAGAAGGGGGGTCGGAGGCTGCGGGAAAGACGGAGGCGCTGAGACACACGGAGGCCCTGCGTCTTCCGGGCCAGGATGGCAGGTGATGTGAACGAACCGAACCGAGGGACCAGCAGGTCGGGGTCACCGTTAGGGACGCCCAGCCACGCCCACCCCACAGACACACTCAGACACGCAAGCTGAACACACGGGTGTGAGGGAGACATTTTAAACGCAGAACCCTTGCTTCGCCGTCCTGATTTACCACATTCTTAAAATCAGGAAAATAGGTCATTTGATTTAACCCTTATCAACGAGGGATGGGTAGTAAATATGTCCTTTAACATGTCTGCAGACATTTAAAATTTGTGAATATCGATATGGAGACAGCCACAGGAATCGTAAAGTAGGTACGATAACTCGATACAATACAGACTTAGTGAACTATAGGGTATTTAGTAATGGTACGAAACAAGTAAACATTAACAAAACAACCTGGATAATGGATGTGTGTCTTGAAAAGATGTTAGGGTAAGCCATAACATGTCATGTATCTTTTATTCTGTATCTGCTAATCAATTTCAATAAATGTATAAATGTACTGTGTGAAATACTCTGTATTTTTTTTCCTTTGGATTAAGACAACTTATACCTTTTTACTTATAAAACTAAAAAATTATGTTGTTCCATCAGATTTAATGTAGGGCATAGGAAGACAGAATTCACATCCAGTAGCATCTCGTTGTTTGTATAATTAATTTCAGTTGTATTTGTCATGCTTTGTTCAGTAAGACCCAGGGTAGGTTAATTAAATGATAGCATCATGTTATTTTCTTATGCTACACCTTCTGATTTAAAATATTCTCATCCAGAACAGAATTTTACAATTAAAACGTTGGTGTTTTGACTCTCCAAGAATAAATGAGTAAAACACAAGCATTGAAATGTCTAGGTCAGCAATCCTAGGCCATTGTCTCTGAGATACAGTAATGAAATGATCTATTTTGGCAATATAAGAAAATTATTCAAATATGCTTAAGAAATGTGAATTTTTTTTAAAAAAATATATTCTTACTGATTTCAGAGAGGAAGGGAGAGGGAAGAGAGAGAGAGAAACATCAATGATGAGAGAGAATCATGGGTCGCCTGCCTCCTGCACGCCCCACCCCTGGGGATCGAGCCCACAACCCGGTCATGTGCCCTGACCAGGAATCGAACCGTGACCTCCTGGTTCATAGGTCGACGCTCAGCCACTGAGCCACGACGGCTGCGCAGAAATTGGAATGTTTTGCACTGAGAAAGCCGTAGGTAAAGCCTCCTCCTCCCCCTCCCCCTCTCCCCTTCCTCCTCCTCTTCCTCCTCCTCCTCCTCCTCCTCCCCCCCCTCCTCCCCCTCTCCTCCAAGGAGATAGTCCTGAGTGGAAAGAGGAGGAAGAGGAGGCTTTATCTCCACCGTGGAGGGCTGTGCCCCTCCCCACCATAGCCGTGGGACTGACTCTGCTCCAGGCTCAGCCAGTCCTGACCAGGCCCCGGAGGCTGTTGAATCAACCTTAGGCCCCCCACCTGGAGGGGGCAGTGTTTACCTGCCAATCAACCTGGAAGGGACTCCCTAAAGGTGAGCCCCATGCTCCCACGCACAGTCAAGAGTATCAGCATTGCCCTACCCCCCACCCCACCCAACCCCCCCCCGCCCCAAACCAGCCCTGGCCACTGATTGCTTTTCCCCCCAACACGTCTACGTTACACCATGGCTTGACCCTTTCCAACGTCCCCCATTAAACCTGGTTTGGTTTGTGCTCAAAACGAACGGCTGATTGGCAGGTAACCAATCACCTTCACCTGCCTCGTAGCCCTTCCAGGTGGGTCTGGTTCCTCCCACCGACCCTCTTGTTGACTTTTTAAAGTTCAAAATAAAATTCACAGCTTCCCCCAAAGCCAACGAGAAGGGGCCTCGAGGGAGATTTCTTTGTGCCCCGACCAGGAAGCTTCCCTTTAAGATCAGCATCCGAAAGGGGCTGCGTTATTATTATTTTTTTAAAATTTCATTTGATTGTTTAAAGCAGTGGTCGGCAAACTCATGAGTCCACAGAGCCACATAGCAACAGGACAACGATGGAAATTTCTTTGGAGAGCCACATTTTTTAAACGTAAACTTCTTCTAACGCCACTTCTTCAACATAGACTTGCCCAGGCCGTGGTGTTTTGTGGAAGAGCCACCCTCAAGGGGCCAAAGAGCCACATGTGGCTCGCGAGCCGCCGTTTGCCGACCAGGGGTTTAAAGTATTACAGGGGCTGCGTTATTTGTGCTCCTCTCTCCTCACTGGCTCCTCGTCCTTGGCCTTCTCTGCGCTCCTCTTCCCACTGGGTCCCAGGCACAGCGCTGACCTCGTCACCCTCTTACCTGGGGTCAAGTTCAGCCGCAGGGAAGCACCGGCGAGAGATGGTGGCGGTGGGAGGCCGTTCTGGGTGTCGCTCCCTGAATGCTCCCCCTGTTCTGGGCTCCTGGTTCCGGACGTGCCCACCGGGGCACCCCTTCTCCACGTGCCCGCTGCTGCCTCCCGAGGACCCAGGAGAGGAGCCGGGTCCCCGGTACCCACGGCCGCCGTCCGCGATGCTGCAGCACCTGCTCGTGCCTCTTAAATCAGCCCCTTATTCACCCCCAGCTTCCGCCTCCCCGCGTCCCCTGCCTCCAGTCGGAACTCCCATCGCTCCTCCGTCTCCTGCAGCTCCTCCCTGGGAGGGACACGGGGACCTGGAATTAGGTCAGAGCTGGGGGTCCTCTGTCTCCATCCGGCACACCTACGGCCGGGAACAGGGCAGCTGGAGGGGAATTCAGTGTGGCGCCCAGACCCCATTCGATGAGGGCACCCGCTGGGTGAGCACACAGAATGCGTGTTTTCACCGGGGGCAAAGCCGGCCGACCGACGAGGAGAAGACAGCGCGGTCCCCGAGCGCCCCGCACCTCCTCGGCCGCGCGTCACAGCCTGGATCTGTCGGCTCTGACGGTCTCCCGTGTCAACACTGTCGAACGAGAACCCTTTCGAATGCTCTTCCTAGACGCTCGCAGCTCCTCGCCCGCTTAGCACCGCTGTGCACCCCGGCTGAGGTGGGCGCTGCCCAGTAAGCCACGTGAAATGGACCCCCACGACGGGCCATGCGCCTCGGCGGGCAGATGGCTGATGGGGCCGCGCCTCCCTGCTCCCAGGTGATCGGAGTTCCTCTCCTTCGCCAGGTGCCAGTCCCGCTCATGAAGAGGCACACGGATGGTTCTCCGTGCGGTGAGCGAGGCGAGCCGTCATCCCGGTTCCCTCCCTCCGGCGGGAATTAGCGTCGCCTCCATGTCGCCGTGTTAATAAACGGCTTCGTGGTGACTGCTGCCTGACTCTTCGGAAGGAGCTCTCCAGCGACGTGAGGGCACTCTCAGCCCCTCGCCGACGCCATCCGTCCTTGCCTGTCGCTGATGGGGTATCGCACACACGTTGTGCACACGCCCAGTCAGGACCAAGCACGGGGCGTCTGCAAGGAGCATCCCCCAGGAAGGCGTGTGTGTGTACACGTGCATGTGTGAGTATGCATGTGTGTGCACATGTGTGTGCACACACACGTGCATGCACGAACACATGTATGTGTGCATGTGTATGCATGCACGTGGATGTGCGAGTGTGCATGTGTGTGCGTGCGCATATGTGTGTGCATGTGCGTGTGCATGTGTGACATTTTATCTGACCCCTCCTGCTGGGAACTGGCACAGGTCGCCTCGGCGTCAGTCCGGGGGGACGGGGAATTTTTACAAATAAAAAGGAAAGACACTTCCTGTGGGTCAGACAGACCTCCATGGGAAGAGGGGAAGGCTGGGTATGTTCCAGAGAGTCCTCCCAACCCCAGTCACCCCAGGAGTGCCGCCTGCCCGCTGCCCCTGCTCCCCCGGCCCATTCACATAGGCCTGAACTGGAACCGTGTGTGGGGGGGTACCTTTCACCAAGAAATGGCTGTACCCACTGAGCCACCCCCAGGACAGACGCTCCTTTTCTACGCGACTGAACCCCCTCCGTGTGCCCCCCCCACCCCAGCACCTGCCTCCCACGGCCTGTGAGCCTCCTGGCAGCCCAGCCAGCCCCTCCTGCAGCCCGGCCTGCGAGCCTGGCCTCTCTCATGACCAGCCCTGCCCTTGCTCCTCTTCCTCGGTTCCATCTGCTTCTCGTGCGTTCAAAAGAAAATCAACGACTGTGTCATCGGAGACATTTCAGAGACACGAGAAAATGAAATGAGCGCGTTCAAACGATACTTGCGGGGGAGGGGGCCGCGGGTTAGGTGCTTCCCGGTCTCTCGCTCTCACAAATACGACCCTGCTGGTTCATCCCGGTACAGAGTCGGCACCCGAGCGGCTTTCCTGACTCTCTCCAGGTTCATCCGTAGGAAGTGCAATTAGAGGGGGGAAATGCAGGGCGTAGTTATTGTAGAAATGTCTGAGTTAACGCTCAATCCTTTTGAAAGTGAGTAAATTAATCCGTGTTTGTAACTGCTGGTCTTGGACTAATCTGGGAAGAAAATGCTGGTCAGCTGCCCAGATAAGCATTAAATAATAACCAATAAAATAATGTTTTAAACGGTAGTACATATTGGCCTGGAGGGAGGCTTTTACCTTATAACAAATATTAAAAGGTAAACGTTAGATACATCTTCTTCATTATGACCATAGACTCAAACTGTTAAAGTAATGAATACAGCCAATGATTACCATGGAGTTACTATGACAATAATTCTCTTCTAAATGCTGTGTGTATGTGTGTGTACACACACACACACACACACACACACACACACACACACACATTTGTATTTTTATCCTCACGTTGACCCACTTAGCCGCTACATATGCTGGTACTTATTAATATGGTGATATAGTTAATGACCAGAACATTTTTAAATTAAATACAGAACTTATTTTTAATGGAATTTTTCAAATGTTTCACATTTGCATCATGGCAGGAGAAAGCAAAGCAGGGACATCTCTGGGGTTGGATAAAAAGTAAAATGACAGACACTTCTCTTACGTGGGCGGGTGCGGGATCGTTAACTTCAGGGTGGACATGGCTACCCACCATGACTCGCTTTTTTTAGCACGTTTTCATTTCAGACCATTCTATGTGGCAGCTTTAGGTCTCAGTTTGCAAGGCCACCACGCAGGCCTCCCCTGAGCTCATCAGGGTTTATATGTGGCCCCTTCCTTTCTTTTTTTAAAAAAAATATATTTTATTGATCTTTTACAGAGAGGAAGGGAGAGGGATAGAGAGTTAGAAACATCGATGAGAGAGAAACATTCATCAGCTGCCTCCTGCACACCCCCCACTAGGGATGTGCCCGCAACCAAGGTACGTGCCCTTGACCTGAATCGAACCCGGGACCCTTCAGTCCGCAGGCCGATGCTCTATCCACTGAGCCAAACCGGCTAGGGCTATGGCCCCTTTCTTTCGCCCACAATCGAAAGTCTGTCTCCCAACAAAAAATGATGAAGCCAGAAAAAAAAAAAAACAACACCACACACTCTGAAGAGACAAAGCAATCATCAGATTCAGACT
The DNA here is from genome assembly GCF_027574615.1 of Eptesicus fuscus. Lineage (NCBI taxonomy): Eukaryota > Metazoa > Chordata > Mammalia > Chiroptera > Vespertilionidae > Eptesicus > Eptesicus fuscus. The sequence goes on along the minus strand of NC_072496.1, from coordinate 5,730,893 downwards.
CGGATATGACACAGATGCTGGAATGATCAGACGGGGAAATTAAAATGACTATGATTAGCATATTATATTAAATGCTCTAATGGAAAACGTGGGATCATTCTGGCAATTGCAGCAGAGATGGAAACGGTAGGAAATAATTCAAGTCAAAACGATGGGAATAAAAGGCACGGTGATAGAGATGAGCAATGCAGTTGACACGCTCATCAGATGACTCAGTACAGACTAGGAAATCATGGAGCTCGAAGAGAAATTATGATAAATTACCCACACGGAAAGGCAAAAAGAAAAAAGAATATTTTCCCCCCACCCCCCGAGCCTCCAAAAGCTAAGAAACAACACCAAAAGGTCTAGCATTCCTGTAATTGGAATCCAAGAGAAAGAAAAAAAGAGAACAGGGCAGAAGAGATTCTTCTTTTTTTTTATTTTTTTAAAATATATTTTATTGATTTTTTTTTACAGAGAGGAAGGGAGAGGGAGAGAGAGTTAGAAACATCGATGAGAGAGAAACATCCATCAGCTGCCTCCTGCACACCCTCTATTGGGGATGTGCCCGCAACCCAGGTACATGCCCTTGACCAGAATCGAACCTGGGACCCTTCAGTCCACAGGCCGACGCTCTATCCACTGAGCCACACCCGTCAGGGCCAGAAGAGATTCTTAAGGAAGCAATAGCGGAGGCGGATTCATGTGTGTGTGTTTTCTACACCTCCAAGCAATGAACGCAGTCCTGACATCGTCTCCCGGGAGGGCAACAGCATCAGATCCCACAGGGTAAGGTCTCTGTCCTCAAGGACTGCCCCCACCCCCACTTCAGAGGCCAACCCCTAGCCAGGTTGTCACTTCTGTCACCCGTGCATCTGACCAAGGGACAATAGATAGGAGGTTAACAAGACCCCGCCACCCCCACCTCAGCCCTGGCTGGTTTGGCTCAGTGAATAGGATGTTGGCCTCCAGACTGAAGGGTTCCGGGTTCCATTCCGGTGAAGGGCACAGGCCCGGGTTGCGGCCTCGATCCCCAGTAGGGGTTGTGCAGGAGGCAGCCGATCCATGATTCTCTCTCACCATTGGTGTTTCTATCTCTTTCTCCCTCTCCCTTCCTCTCTGAAATCAATAAAAATATATTTAAAAATAAAGACCCCACCTTGGCTTTGATGAATTTGCTAGAGTGCCTCATGGAACCCGGAGAAACATTTGGCTCACCAGATACCCCGCTACTGTAAAAGGATATAACCCAGGGACAGCCGGCCGGAAGAGGTGCACAGGGGAAGGTGTCCAGAAGGGACACAGAGCTCCCCCTCTCTCCGAATCTGCACCCGTCCCACCACCCAGAGGCTCTCCCAGCCCCATCCTTGTGGGATTTCATGGTGGCTCCATGATTGGCATGACTGAGTCCATCCTTGGCCATTAGTGAGGGACAGTCCTCCCCTCTCTTCCCAGAAGGACTGGATAGTCTGGAAGTTCCAACCCTCATCCAGTCCATGCTCTCAGGTAGGTCTGGGGTGTGCCATGGCATTTAGCCAGAATCGTTCCACATACGGCAAGAAAGGAAGTGAGGGATACACCAGCGGTGCCATTGATATTCCCTTTTACTTAAGTACACTAATAAAAGAGAAATATGCAAATTGACCATGCCTCCATGACACCCACCAGCCAATCAGGGTGAGTATGCAAATTAACATAACAAAGATGGCAGGTTAATTTGCATACACAGGCGGGAGTGGCCAGGCAGGGCTGGACGCCTACTATGAGGGTTAGGGTGGGGGGTGGAGGGAGCTACAGGAGCGGGGCTCCGGCCCGGAGGGAAGACTGCAGGCTCCCAGGCGGCCGGGAGCAAAGCCAGGGGAAGGAAGGCCTATTCTTGCACGGATCTTCGTGCAACGGGCCTCTAGTTTTTAATATATTTTTATTGATTTCAGAGAGAGATAGAAACATCAGTGATGAGAAAGAATCATGGATCGGCTGCCTCTGCACACCCCACACTGGGGATTGAGTCCGCAACCCCCGCATGTGCCCTGACAGGGAATTGAACCGTGACCTCCTGGTTCATAGGTCGACGCTCAACCCCTGAGCCCCGCGCTGACTGGGCTTCCCTTTCATTTTGCAGAGAAGTCACGTGACGGCGGGCGGGTGACCATGAACACAGAGAGAGGGTGCTTCCCACAGCTGGTCTCCGCGCAGGCGTTGTGCTAACAATGGAAAGTGGTGTCTTTCGCACCTGACCCCACACGGAGCCCTTTGTCCCTGGGCAGGGACTCCAGGAAGCTGAAGCATTTCCTCCTGAGCTTGTTCCCAGACCCGCAGATCTGTGCCACCGCCTCACCTGGGATACTCACCTGGCAAGACAGTTCAGGCAATAAACCCTCGGCGGCCACGCCAACACCCCCCGCATTACCACGGAGCTGGTTTTCAAGTAGGAATCAGGGCTGCGATGAAAAGCAATCCATTCTCTGGCTCTGGATCCATAAAATTAGCTCGGTAATGACATGCTTTCCAGCTGATTAATTTTTTCCTGGCGGGGACATCTGCTCTCATTTGAACACTGTCCAGTACGAACCTCCGAAGCAGATGGGGACAGCGCGGGAGACGTCGGGTTGGCTTGCGGTTGGAAGTCCTCCTGGTTTCTTTTGGATACGCCTTGCGACAGGACAGGGTGGCGACTCACCCTCCGTGTTAGCGAGGCAGTGGTCAGCCGTCACAGGGAACAAACGCGTGACCTCGCGGGGGGGAGGGGACCTGTGTCCCACGAGGCCCAGTCTCCAGGCTGCCCCTCGAGGGCACTTGGATGCTCTCACGCTGAGTGATTAAACACTCGGTGGGCGCCTGGGTTGCCAGCTGGACGCGACTTGACACCCTTATTAATCTTGAGAAATGTCCTCACTTTCGTCTGATTAGAAAAGTTTGGAGAAGCCCGGTGCCATGTGTCCGCGTCGCTGCCAGCCGATCATGCCAGTTGGCAGTTTTCATTCATTAACAGTTTTCTTTTCATTAACTGGCCCGGGTGCTGCGGGGTGGCTCTCCGTTGCCGCTTCCTGGGCTCAGGCTGCCACCGGGAAGCAGATGCTGCCCATCCCGGGCGCTGAGAAATGTTGGAACTCTTTCCAGATGCCCCGATTCCTGGAGCCACAATGCGGCCCTTCTCCTCCTGCGATGGGTTTCTCTCTGAAGCCGGGCCAGGAGCCTCCACGCCTTGCACCGCGCTCGCTGGTAGACATGCGTGACGCTGCCGATGTCACGGCCATCCGCTGGGCCGGGGTCCATGGCAGGGGAGCCAGAGAGCATGGATTTCTGGAGCCTAACATCTCAGTCCTTCGAGAAGAACGTGTGTGTGAAGCACGATGGGTGGCTGGGACATTTTTCTAGGTGCCAGTACCTTCGTGACTAAGAGGGGGCCGGCGGGGCATCCGCCGTGCAAAACAGAATCCAATGCAACACGCCGTGGGACAGAAATCTGTAAACTAGTGAGGAAGGAATAGAGGACACACTCGGGGGAAAACGAGCTTTTAGTTGAGTTTTTAAAGATCGAATGGGTTCATTAAGCTACAAAAGGGAAGGAACATTATTCCAGGCGGGAACAAATGTATGCAGGCATAAAATGCCCCGTTAGCCTGGCCAGCATGGCTCAGTGGTGGAGTGTCGACCTATGAACCAGGAGGTCACGGTTCGAGTCCCGGTCAGGGCACATGCCCGGGTTGTGGGCTCGATCCCCAGTGTGAGGCGTGCAGGAGGCAGCCAATCAGTGATTCTCTCTCATCATGGATGTTTCTATCTCTTGCTTCCTCTCCCTTCCTGTCAATAAAAATGTATTTAAAAAAAAATAAAATGCCCTTTTAGGCATTAGACATGCATCCAAGGAGTGAAAAGGCAGGAAGGGGCATTCAGGTCAGTGTATGTTCCCAAACTTTGCAGCCTCGGGACACCTTGACACCCTTAAATAGTATGGGGACCATCAGAAAGCTCCTTTTGCATAGGTTGTATCTGTAGGGTTGGCCCTATTTGAAATGTAAACTGAGATAGTTATTAAATATGTACGTATTCACTCGTTTAAAAAGGCACACACGTTTATGAAATAATGACTTTTCCTAAACTAAACAATAACAGTAAGAAGGATGGCATTGCTTTTGAAGAGTTCTGGGTTAATGGAACACAACGAGATTCTGTGTTTGCTCTCCGTTGCACTATGTGGTTTTGCTTGAAGGAGGTGGAGGGAAGAGGATGAGGTTTTTAACGGCCTTGACAGATCATTGTGGCTATTCTTTTTAACACCACATCTAAATTCCCCCAGTGGCCGTTTCTTAAAGGTTTGCTGCACTGAGAAATCTGACATGATGCTAATTTAGTTTTCGTACTCCGTTACATTAAAACCCATGATTTGTCCTGCTCTGTGAACGGACCTTTCACCCAGAACATCATACACTGGCCACTTAGAAAACACTGGTGCCCGTCCTGGCCACGTGGCTCCGCTGGTTGGAGCGTCCTCCTAAACACCAAAATGTTGCAGGTATTCTCGGTCAGGGCACATACCCAGGTTTCTGGTTCGATCCCTGATCAGGGCATGGGAGAAGGCAGCCAATCGGTGTTTCTCTCTCACATCGATGTTTCTATCTGTCATCCTATATAATAAAAGGCTAATATGCAAATTGCCCCCTTGGAGTTCGACTGGGAGACCAGGAGTTCGATTGCTCGCTATGATGTGTGCTGACCATCAGGGGGCAGCGTGGAACATGGCGGGCGACCAGCGGCGGTGGGGTGCTGAGGGAGCGAGGGAAGGAGAAGGTGGGGAGGCAGGGAACCTGATTGGCCCTGATCACCGGCCAGGCCTAGGGACCCTACCTGTGCACAATTTTCGTGCACTGGGCCTCTAGTCTATATCTATCTATCATCTATGTCCCCCCCCATCATCTATCTATATCTATCTATCTATGTATCTATCTATCTTTCCTTTTCTCTAATATTAATAAGCATGTCCTCAGTTGAAGATTAAAAAAAAAAAATATTGGCTCCTGTATTCCCAGATCTTGTCAATGTGGACACATCTCCTTATTCAACACCCAGATCCCATTTGTTTATCCCCCGCCCCCCTCCCCTGCCCAACTCACCTCAGAAGTCTTCTGGTTTATAGAAGCTAATTCACAGTAGCAGACACAAGTCTTCCCAAATTCCACTTTTTTTTTTTTTCTTGGCTGAAACACTCGGATTTCATCAGTGATGTTCCTTGAGGCAAGAGCCAAATCCGAATACCTGTCATCTGCCTGTCAATCCTACTTTGAAGAAAACATTCCAGGGGAAGCAGTGCCCAGAACAGCGGGCTCTTAGACCTCTCCACGCTTCTTCTCCGAGGCCCTCGCCCTCCCACCCGTGGGCGCGGCTGCAGGGTTTTCACGCCGCTCATGCCGGCAGCTGGAGACAATCCTAAGTCCTCCGTCTTCCAGTTGCCGCAGCGCCACTGCATGTTAATAACCGCATCGGCCCCACTTCCCTCCGGAGAGCAGGCTCTGGAACATTCTGTGCCCTGCAGAGTGACTTGAATGGCAACACGGCCACGGAGAAGCACAGGCCGGGAGCCGGGCTGTCCAGGGGAGCAGCACCTGGGCATGGGGCGCAACCAACCCCCCCCCCGTATTTATTGCCCCAGGACAGTGTGGCCCCATCCGTGACCCTCAGCTTCAGCTTCAGCTCTCACTTTCCACAGAGAAAAAATGTGGCTCGTCAACGTGCCCCAGGCCCCCAATAAAGAGCCAGTGGAGTTGGGGGACACAGTAGAACACGCGTCTCTTTTACACGTGACCTGGCGTGGCGTGAATTTGGAAAGCAGGGCCCACCTGTGCCCCGGGGATGCCTTCCCGCCTCTGAGCTTCACGCACCCCGGCGGCTGACCCGTATCCAGCTCTCGCTACATCCATTCACACGTGGACTCGCTTACTCATCCACCAGCTAATTCGCTCGGCAAATATTGATGGAGCTTGTGTGCGAGCCATTAGGCTAATGAATGGATTTAACAATGCGTGATTTAACAATGGGGTCCTGTCCAAAAAGCGGGTGCCACCCACCGCAGGAGGTAAGACCGTTATCCAAGCCACTTTGACGAACGCGAGAACCCCCAGGAGCCACGGGCCGGTGCCCGCGGGGCGCTGGGCACGCGTGTGAATGGAATCTGGGAACGTTCACTGAGGCTGTGGCACGGAAGCCACAGTTCCAGGGCTGACGGAGGAGATGAGGACATTCAATCCGCGTTAAGTGGCTTCGGGAAATGCGGAGCGATGGGAAAGCAACGCTGCTCGGACCTGAGGGCCATCACACCGGGTACATGGCCAGCGACGTCTTCAACAACGATCCTAAGAGATGGAGCTGGAAGAGGCAGGCTTGCCCCCTGAGCACCCCCGTCGTGCGTGGGCGCCCCTGTTCCAAACTCGGACGCTCTTCTCTCTGGCGAAATCGCCGACCGTTGTTAACGCGGTGCCTTTTCTACCAGAAACGACGCCGAAAATGTTGATCTTCTTTCTTAAGCACTTACAGGAAAATGAGCTGGAGCTATATATCACCTCACCTCTCCGTATTCATGATGACTAAACACGATGCTTCGTTATGCAGATGAGCTGCGGGCCAAATGGAGTAGTTCGGGATTTATTTACTTTTATTTATTTCTCTCCTTGCACTCCGGAACACCTTGATCTGCTTTTAGACAGGCAGGCAGAGGAGTCCTTTTCTTAAGGCAATAATTTAAACGGCAGTCTATAGATGCCATCGCCAGAGGTGAGCGTAACTCCTGGAAAACGACATAATTGCAGGATGGTCTTTATAAAGAACCGTGTGGAGTATAGGATGATTTTCATCTACACTGAGTGGCCAGATGATGATGATCTCTGAACGCATAATCATCTGGCCACTCAGTGTATAGCCTCTATAATAAAAGGCTAATATGTAAATTGTCCCCTCGACTAGGAGTTCGACCAGCAGGCAGGCCGGCCAACCGCCCATGTCCCCTCCCCCTGTCCAGGCTGGCCGGACCCCACCCATGCACGAAGTCATGCACCAGGCCTCTGATATATATATACTGAGTTCCAGATTATTATGCGTTCAGAGATCATAATCATCTGGCCACTCAGTGTATATATCTCAGGTTTTAATAATTTTTAAGTTATATAGAGCTGTCCTCAAGTTATTTTTTTAGGTTTGAGTTTTTTTTGTATATCGTAAGCCTTATTTAATAGGTTGCAGATCTCAGAAAATTAATCATGGAACTTAATTTATTTAATGAACATCTTCCAGAAGATTTTCTTTAATGCACTGAGATAAAAGAGAAAAATATAAACCAGAAGGAAAAATAAATACTTGGGGGAAATCTTAAAATTGCATTACACGAAAATAGAATTCCTCTGGAAGGATAGCAGACGCAACAAATCAGAGCTAGAAATCTGAGGGCAAAAATGACTTCGAGAGAAGCACAGGCCTCCTCTCGTGGGCTTTAAGATGATTAGAGGGAAAACAGCTGTTAGGAGACACAACATGTTAATTATGATGTTTAGATAAGAGGAATGAGTATCCAGAGAAAACGGGGGGAGATTCTGACAGTGTACAGTGAACCGCCCGCTGCTGGGGCTCAGCCGGAGCCCCCCTATCTCATTCGGGCCGTTCGCGGAGGCAAGCAGACCCCGTTTTCCTCAGAGCTCGCAGGCAGACAGAACCCCACGCCAACCCGGCAGAGCCCGGCGGCTGGAGCGGGGTGGGGGCCGAGAGGACACCTCCGCTCTGCTGTCTGCTCGCGGGTGGTCTTGGGTTTGGGGAGGCACCAGCCAGAACATTGGGGAGCTGTATTAAATGCCACGAGGACAGCCCATGAAACACACGCACCGGGCTCGTGACCACCCATATGGCTGCGGAGTGAGCAACCGGAGACACCATCTCGCTTGGGATTTTCCACGCGAGGCAAGCGCGCATCCCCCGAATCCCAGCGGCAGGCTGGCAAGAGTCAAGGTCACGTCCTGCATCCCCTCAGTCCCACCGATGTACAGGAAGGAGGCACCTCCACACACAGCACCCTGATTCGTGCCTGGGCCCCAATTCTCCGGAAAGGAACACGGGTGCCCGGGACAGCCCCCCTCCGCAGTGCTGAGGGCTTGTCAATTCCCCAAGGCCGTGGCTGCTGAACTGGACAGCAAGCTCGGGGGCCTTCTCACAAGGGACGGTAGTACTCCAGGTGGATGGGATCATTGGGAAGAACCTATTTTTATGGATCTGCTAGACCCGTGGTCGGCAAACTCATTAGGCCACAGAGCCAAATATCAACAGTACAACGATTGACATTTCTTTGGAGAGCCACATTTTTTAAACTTCAACTTCTTCTAACGCCACTTCTTCAAAATTGACTCGCCCAGGCCGTGGCATTTTGTGGAAGAGCCGCACTCCAGGGGCCAAAGAGCCGCATGTGGCTCGCGAGCCGCCGTTTGCCGACCACGGTGCTAGGAGAAAGCAACTCTCCAATTCGGTGTTGTTATCACTATCAACACTCAAAGGGTAATAGTTAAGGATTCTTTTTTCAAGAGGAAAAGAAGAAAACTGATGGGTAAAAAAATTTATATATATGCAAATTGTCCCCTCGACCGGGAGTTCAACCGCTCGCTATGACATGCTCTGACCACCAGGGGGCGGTGCTGAACACGGCAGGCATCGGCGGCAGTAGAGGTACTGCCGGCCCCAATGGGCCCCAATGAGAGCGGGACCACGGTGGGATGGTGGAGCAGATGAGCAGGCAGTGCCAGGCCAAGGTCCTTGTGAGTGGGGCCTGATTGCCCCACCTATCTCCCCGTAGACGGCAACCAGCGGCGGTGGCAGGGGGCCCGATGACTCAGGTGTAGGGGGCATGTGGGGGCCCAGGAGCCCAGGTGCTGCCCAGGGCCCAGAGGTCACCTGGGACCTGCCCTTCCACGCCAGACGCTCACGCTTCGATCACCGGCCAGGCCTAGGGACCGCACCCGTGCACGAATTTCGTGCACCGGGACTCTAGTATATATATAGCAGCCCTGGAGAGGGTTGCCCAATGGGTTGGAGCATCACCTCAGGCACCAAAGGGTTGTGGGTTCCATTCCCGGTCAGGACACAGGTTTCAGGGTCGATCCTCAGTCGGGGTGTGCACGGGAGGCAACTGATGGATGTTTCTGTCTCTCTCTTCCTCTCCCTTCCTCGCTGAAACCATGAAAATAGATATCTTTTTAGAAAGAACAACTTTATAGCCGGGGAAACTGAGTCCCAACACTGCCCGATAGTGACAAGGAGGAGATGCTACAAGGCAGAGGAGAGGCATGAAGCAGGCGTGAGAAGACGGGTTGCTCTCTGAGGCCTGGACACACGTGCTCAGCCTTAAACGACTCATCTCCGAGCTGGGAGTACTGCGTGGGGGGCTTCTGAGAAGAGGGGGAGCAGAGGAGCCGGTGCCCGGAGGCGGAGCATCGCCGTGGCGGGTCGGGCGTTCCCCCGTTTCGGTGCCAAATGTTAAGTGATGGCACCAGGAATGAGCCTGGATGCGAAGGAGTGGGGACATTGCCTCATAGATCTTTTTTTTTTTTTTTCCTTTAAAGACCAGCATTATCAAAATTGAAAGCTTAGCTCATCGGCAATAAACCTGTTAAATGTTCTGCAAATCCTTGCACTCTGCCTGCAATGCAATCATAATCGAATGAGTCACTGACGGGAAGTGCCGGGCCGAGGAGGGCCAGGCCAAAATCAGCATCAGTTGCTAATCTCCTGATAGCAGAGCCAGACGTGAGCACGAGTTCAGGAACGGGGGGACCTTTTGACCTGCATTTAATCCTCACGACGCTGAGCCAGGCCGCTGGAGAGCAGCCGTCAACAACGCGTCTGGAGAGGTTGCATGGAGCCCACCGGATAAGCGCCCCAGCAGCAAGGCTTTGCTAACCAGGACGTGTCCGAAATCTCCGTCCAGCCCTGACTGGCGTGGCTCAGTGGATAGAGCGTCGGCCTGCGGACTGAAAGGTCCCAGGTTCGATTCCGGTCAAGGGCATGTACCTTGGTTGTGGGCACATCCCCAGTGGGAGGTGTGCAGGAGGCAGCTGATCGGTGTCTCTCTCTCATCGATGTTTCTAACTCTGTCTCTCTCCCTTCCTCCCTGTAAAAAAAATCAATAAAATAATTAAAAAAAAAAAATCTCGGTCCAGCTTGTCTAACTCTGCTGTCACGTGACCAGCTGGCAGTGTGGCCCCAATGTGACTTTGTGAAAAATATATCTTTATTGATTTCAGAGAGGAAGGGAGAGGGAGAGAGAGATAGGACACATCCATGATGAGAGAGAATCTTTGAACAGCTGCCTCCTGCATGTCCCCCTACTGGGGATCGAGCCTGCAACCCGGGCATGTGGCCCTGACCGGGAATCGAACCGTGACCTCCTGGTTCCTAGGCCGATGCTCAACCCCTGAGCCCCACCGGCCGGGCCCAAATGTGACTTTTTGGATCTTTTCCTTTCCTTTCCCCCTTTTGAACATGGCAGACGTACCCATAGGCCCACAGTGATCGTCTCTAACGTTGCCCACCTCCGGCGTCCACGCGGCCACTTCCTGCCGCCTGAGCCTGTGGCGGAGGCGGGGACGGCGGGTTCCCTCGGGTCGGGGAGCCCCAGCTGGTGCTTAGCTTTTGAAAGGCTCACTTGCCCTGAGCAATGTGTTGTGTTTACAAGGCGGTTGTGTCTTCCAAATGGAAAGCCCTTTGATCACTGAAGTGCTATTGTGGCGGAGAAATAGAAGAGAGAAAAGACCACAGAAGAATCAAATCATGATTCCACCTTTCATACCTTTTCATCCGGAGCCCGAGGATGGCTCTTCCAAATGCTCCGTGGGGGCCCCAGACGAGCGGAAGTGCGGGCGGGCGGGCGCCAGGTAATTACTTTCCCACACCTGCTCTCTCTCCGGCGGATCCAGACACCTGCGCATGCTTTTGGAAAAGGAAAATGAGTTCAGCGACGGGGACATTTAAAGGCCTTCATTACTTTAACTGAGAAATAAAGCCATTTAATTTTGCTTTGAGATGCCGGATCCCCGGCCCCTCCAAAGGCGGGTAACTCCTCCGGCGGGGGGCTCTGGTCGCTGCAGAGAGCACGGGGGAGAGGAACATGCACGAGAGATGCAGCCGACACCGCTTCTCTTCGTTCAATGCTGCAGCTTTCCTCCTTCGATCTTGTTGGGTCCCAGTGCCTCTGCCAGGGGCTCGACCTCTTGGGCCGCTGGGAACTGGAAAAAGACACGAGCGGCCGTCGGTAGGTGGGGTCACGCTTTATTGCAAAGGAAGCGGCCAGCCGCCCGCTGGTCAGTGGCACCTTTTATACTCACGCTAACAAAAGAGGCTTCGTGCCCATCGTGACATCTGCGTTTCGTTAACATCAGTAGGTGCTCTAAGCCTGCGGACTGAAGGGTCCCAGGTTCGATTCCGGTCAAGGGCATGTACCTTGGTTGCGGGCACATCCCCAGTGGGGGGTGTGCAGGAGGCAGCTGATCGATGTTTCTCTCTCATGGACAGCATGTCTGGCGATAGTGCTGAGTCATGGCCTGGGCGCATGGGTGTGGCAAATGGGCCTTGACTATGCAGGTACTTGGGACAAGGGTCCCCCACAGATCCCTTGACGCTTCCAGATGTTTCAACCAAAAGACACAGTCAGCCTGACGGGGCCTGGGCGGCTCAGGGAAGCACCATGAACCTTCTCCAAGGGTTAGCGCCAACCACGTCCCAGGACCCACTCGCACACGCACCATCTGGGCTCCGGGACACCGCCCCACGCAGCTCCTGACTCGGATCCACAGCCACCAGCAAACTCTTCCTAAGACAGGTGATACCCACAGAGCTGATACAGTGGTTTAGCTCCTCCCAATATTTTTAAAAATTGATTTCAGAGAGGAAGGGAGAGGGAGAGGGAGAGAGAGAGAGAGAAACATCCATGAGGAGAGAGAATCATGGCTCGGCTGCTGCCTGCACGCCCCACACTGGGAACCGAGCCCGCAACCCGGGCATGTGACCTGACCAGGAATGGAACCCTGACCTCCTGGTTCATGGGTCGACGCTCAACCACTGAGCCAGTAGGGGGCGTGCAGGAGGCAGCCGATCCACATTTCCTTCTCACATCGATGTTTCTATCTCCCTGGCTCCTCTCCTTCCCTCTCTCTAAAAATCAATACAAATATTTTCAAAAAGAAGCCTTTAGCAGAGAAGTGAAGTGAAAAAAAAAAAAAATCTCATTTCTGCCGAAAAAAAAGAAAGGTCAGATTATTTATATAGAAAGAGAAAATGAGAATAAGCAAATGTTATAGATGTCTACTGATCACAATGGCACACATAGAGAATAAATATAACGCGAAGTTAGCTAACAAAAAAACTGTCTATTTAAAGGTAAATAATGCCAAGGTGAAATTGACGCGCCGATCATTATCTAGTGGTTTCTTCGTAATTGGTTGTTTGCTGTTGCCATGCAGACAAAGATAATTGGAAGGAGACCGAATTTGCACGTGGGTGTCCTGATTCTAGCATAACATACCACTGGGCAAGTGTCAAGTTTGACCCCTCAAATGTAGGCAATATTCTAAGAGAATATCATGTTTCTTAATGTAGAATGAGTAATATTCATAAATGTGATAAATTACTAATCCTACCATGAATAATGTATACCAGACAACTCAGATATTCAAAGACTATTTCAAACTCAGGCTTTTTTTTTTTTTTTTTTTTTTTTTTAAAGATGCCGAGTTTTCAATCCCAGCCATCTACATAAATTATGTTTTCTAGGGCAAATACACTTTCCAGAAAGTTTCACATCAGCTTGAGCAACGGAGGTTGATTTCATATTTAAATTTAAACCTTGCACCTGGCCTCGTCCCAGCTCTCCTTCCTGACCCCCACCAGGTAACAATGCCTTTCCAAGGGGTATTTTGGGAAAGGTGCTTTGGGGGAGGATTAGGCGCAGATAATGATTCCATCTCCATGAATTTTCAGCTTAGCATTTCCTGTGGCTATATTAGAGAAGCCATCGTCAACCGGTGTGCCACAGGAATTCTTAAAACGGGCACTCCCTGGCTGTTTAGCCTGGGGCACTGACCTCTCTTCCCGTGGATTTTCAAATAAGCAAAACAACAAACGCCAACACCGCAGTAGCCACCTGGTGCAAATGAATCCAACGTACACCTATTTTCTTTTTCTTTTTTTTGCATGTACTCCTGTAAGTGCAATTACTTCAATAGTCCCCCAATCAAAACTCTTCTAGAATTTTCTAGTGGATCCCCAATCTGTCACTTTTTTGTCACCCGTGTGTGAAGCGAACTTTAAAAGTATAGATTTATTCACTTACGCTCACATCCATCTTTATGGGATTTTTTTTTTTCTCTCCCCCAAAAAAGCTGCCTGAGAAGTTCTGGGTAAGAACTTCCTACTTAAAAATACTTCCCCCAGCCCTAACCGGTGTGGCTCCGTGGATAGAGCGTCAGCCTGTGGACTGAAGGGTCCCAGGTTCGACTCCGGTCAAGGGCATGTACCTTGGTCGCGGGCACATCCCCAGTAGGGGGTGTGCAGGAGGCAGCTGATCGATGTTTCTCTCTCATCGATGTTTCTAACTCTCTATCCCTCTCCCTTCTTCTCTGTAAAGAAATCAATAAAATATATTAAAAAAACAAGCAAAACAAACACCTCCCCCAGTTCTATATTGTCCACCATGAAACTGTTTGGGATTTTTTTAAAACAAATAAAACAATGCTGGTCCACCTTTCCCGTGCCAGAGGGAGCCCGGGGAATATGGGTTCTGTTCACCGTGTGACAGGATTTTAAAACAGGGCCGGGCAGAGGGCAGCTCACACAGGCCCTGGAACCATGCTTTCCAACTCTTGTGCCTTCGCTTTGAGAGACCCTTGCTGAACGGCCCTGTCTCTCCAGGTGGGGAAGCCATCTCTACAGAGTCTGCTCAGTAACTCCTCTCGGGCTGTCGTTAGGGAAGAAAAAGATGCGTAGAACCGGAGCCCAGGAACCCCGAGGGCGGGACGTCCGGGGATGCCTGGGAGGGTGTTACCCAGCATCAGCACCCCTGTTCCTCACGGTCTGCATGAAGCCCAGGGTTCCCAAAGAGTCAAGGTGTTGATGCGCTCCCTCCCCTACCCGGGGGCAGGGAGCGATGGAGGAGCAGGCAGGCCCCTGCGGATCGTAGGTGCAGAATGAATACACAAGGGAACCTCCCGGAAGGCTGGCCGGGGCGCCTGCAGGAGGAGTGGATCTCCCCGTGGCCTGGGAGAAGCTTCACAGGAACCGGGTGACGTCCAGGCGCTCTCAGCACACCTTCCGCGCTCAAGGCCGAGCTCTTGGAAGAGTTCCCACTGCGGGCGCATCTCCAGGACACGGAGCGGGCGAGGGGCCTTGGGGTGCCCGGGCGCTGGTCACAGGTCCAACAGGGGTCAGGTCCTCTGGGGGACCTCCACCCCAAGAGCTCCTGTGAACATTGAACTGGTGACACAGTCCCTCTTCAGTGCATAAAGAGAGGAGACACATAGTCACCCATTTTTAAAAAATATATATATTTTATTGATTTTATACAGAGAGGAAGGGAGAGGGATAGAGAGTTAGAAACATCAATGAGAGAGAATCCTTGATCAGCTGCCTCCTGCACACCCCCTACTGGGGATGTGCCCACAACCAAGGTACATGCCCTTGACCGGAATCGAACCTGGGACCCTTGAGTCCGCAGGCCGACGCTCTATTCACTGAGCCAAACCGGTTAGGGCCATAGTCACCCATTTTAAACTATTACCTCCCAGTATTTTTTTTTTTAAGCCAGGGATGAAAAATGAAATTAGTGACATGAAAACAGTGAGATGACCAGGGCTAGCACCTAGTATTTAACAACAACAACAACAACAACAATAACAACAAGTCAAAAAAAACCACCCATGAAATAAAATAATATTGTTCTGAAGAGTGATTTGGTTCTGAAATGCTTAATAGCATCATTTCTGTTATCTCCCGCTTAAGCTACTCCTCATGCCCGGATCTCTGCAGAATGGGCAAACCCATCGGAGGTGGGCACCTAGACACGTGTGTCTGTTTGGTGCATTGATAAACTTGAGTTGAAATGACTGAGAAAGAGCCAGTTCAAGAAGGACATGCTGACCCTCCGGGGTCGCTTGAGAGCAGGAATGACTCTCCCACAAGAAATGCGCACCCCCGTCCCCACCCCGGTACCAGGGGAGAAGGCATCCGTGTCATCAGAATTGGAAAATTCCGGGCCAAGAAGGCTGTATGAGCAGAACTTGCTATTTCCTTTCTGCTTTCCCGGCCACGCCCAAGCCCCTCTGTCTGGCCAATTCTCCACCAACGGCTTCTTTGTCTGGAAGGCAGAACGGCTCTGCCCACTCCTCCGAGTCCCCTCTTCTTAAGGGGGGGACGCCTGCAGACACGGAGTCACAGTGCTTTCTCTCTCGTTCCCCCGCCTGAGGTGAATTTAATCTCTAGACCAGCCGGAGTATTTAGAAGGGAAGAAGGGGGAATGGTTTCCATGCTTACACCCCATTGAGGGTTGGGAAGTGACTTGTCAACATCTTAAGAAGGGATCTTGAACTGGGCTGGAAAGAACTTGACTTTCAAATCTAGAATGGCATTGCGTAACGTTTGTAATACGCAATGGGGTTTTTACTTCATTTTGTCATGTTTCTAGATAACGTTTTAGTAGATGAATATCTCTGATGAGGAACATGGTGGTCATAGATGAAGGCAGGGTCATGTGATCTTGCGTCTTTTCCTGTTTGCATTCAGCACTTGAAATCTTCTGCCTCCACCTTGGTCCTCCCTCCCTCCCTCCCTCCCTCCCTTCCCTTACCTTCCCCGGCGACAACATGGCCCCACGCAGGTAAGTACACCTGTCACACAGATGCTGCTCTATTCACCTGAGGACCGCACACACCTGAGCCTCATGAGAAAGCGCCTGGGACTCTAGTTTTATCCGTGACTGAGTGTGAAAACGCCACTTCTCTTTCGGAGTCGGATCGATGTTCAGACACCTTCACGTCTTTAAGCAGGAGGACTTCTCCCTCACTCCCTCGGCACTTAGCTGTCGAATTCCCGGTTGTGTGTGAGGAGCATAAGGCAGCGAAAAATCAGAGATGGTCCCTCCTGCCCTCTTGGAGCCAAACAGATCATCTTATCAAAGTCCAGCTTCTGCCCAGCCAGCGTGGCTCAGTGGGTGAGCGTCGACCTAGGAACCAGGAGGTCACGGTTCGATTCCAGGTCAAGGGCACAGGCCTGGGTTGCAGGCTCCATTCCCAGTTGGGGGTGTGCAGGAGGCAGCCAACCCATGATTCTCTCTCATCATTGATGTTTCTCTCTCTCCCTCTCCCTTCTTCTCTGAAATCTATATATATATATATATATATATATATATATATATATATATATAGCTAATATGCAAAGTGTCCCCTTGGGAGTTCGACTGGGAGACCAGGAGTTTGATCACTTGCTATGATGTGCGCTGACCACCAGGGGCAGCACAGAACAAAGTAAGGCCCCAGCTGGCAGCCAGCAGCCGGGGAAGGGAGACCCCAGCCAGCAGCCAGAAGGCCCTGACCAGCCCTGATCTCCAGCCAGGCCTAGGGACCCTACCCATGCACAAATTTCATGCACCGGGCCTCTAGCCAATAATAAAAAAATATTTTTTAAAAAGTTCGGCTTCTGACTCATCTCTCCTTCCTCCCCCTGGATTCCCATGACTCAGCTTTACTGAAACCTTCACCCTGGGCTTTTTGGATTCCTTTTTCTTTTTTAAACATATTTTTATTGCTTTCAGAGAGGAAGGGAGAGGGAGAGAGACATCCATGATGAGAGAGAATCATGGATCGGCTGCCTCCTGTGCACCTCCTACTGGGGATGTGCCCACAACCCGGGCATGTGCTCTTGACCGGAATCGAACTCGGGACCCTTCAGTCCGAAGGTGGACGCTCTATCCACTGAGCCACACCGGCCAGGGCTGGATGATTTCTTAGTTGGAACAACTTCCTCCCACGATTGCTTGCCTCCTGCCTAGCCTTTCTGAATGTCAAAGACTCACATAAACGAATGTAACGAACACGCTCACGAGCCTCCATTTCCTCAGCATGATCAGGGATGCTCTTATTTCTCGAGTGTCCGCAGTGCAGTGTGACCTGACCTCGGAGACCTTGGATTGTGGCTCGTGTCGCTGCAGGAGGAAATCTCATTTCGCAGTTCCCTTAAGAGGCTTCCAATTTTCATTTCATGGGAAATGATGATGAAGTACCTTTCAGAGTTTCTCAAGATGAACTTCAGCTTTCAAATTAACAATTTCCCTCGGAACACTGGGGCTTTGTCAGAACCTGAGGCTGGCTGCTCTGAAATAGAGCCGCTGCTGTCAAAACGCACCGGGGAGAGGCGCGGGGAGCGGCGAGGTGGGAAGCTCACGCGCTTTATCGTGACAGCTCCGCCCGTCTCCAATGTTTCTGCTGAAGTAATTAAATCGAAACGCAAGCCTACTCGAATCCAGGCATATTTTTATGGAACTCACGCACTCAATTACCCCAGTCCCCAGGGAAGGGGGGCCTCCGGAGGTGTGATGTGGATGCCAGGCAGAGCTCCCCAGGGGTTGCTAAGAAATGGAAGATGACCCTCGCCCGTGTGGCTCAGTGGATAGAGCGTCGGCCTGCGGACTGAAGGGTCCCGCTTTTGATTCCCGGCCGGGGCACATGCCCGGGTTGCGGGCTCCATCCCCAGTGTGGGGTGTGCAGGAGGCAGCCCATCAATGATTCTCTCTCCTCATGGATGTTTCTGTCTCTCTCGCCCTCTCCCTTCCTCTCTGGAATCAATAACAAAATATTTTTTAAAAAAGAAAAGAAATGGAAGATTCCATCTCTCTCTCTCCCACGCGGGCAGACACGGAGGATGGGCCTCATGCAGGAGGTCCATCAGAACGTTCCAGGATGTGGGGCGGCAGGCCTGGGCCCGGTCCCGATGGACAGGAGCTGCGCTCCCAGGGGGAAGCCATCATCAGCCTGAGGTCTTGCTGCACCTCGCCGAGCACAGAGGCCCTAACCCCGTGGTCGGCAAACCGCGGCTCGCGAGCCACATGCGGCTCTTGGGCCCCTGGAGTGTGGCTCTTCCACAAGATACCACGGCCTGGGCGAGTCTGTTTTGAAGAAGTGGCGTTCGAAGAAGTTTACGTTTAAAAAATGTGGCTCTCCAAAGAAATGTCAATCGTTGTCCTGTTGATATTTGGCTCTGTGGACTCATGAGTTTGCTGAGCACAGAGGCCCTAACCCAAGCATGTCAAACTCGCTTGACATGGGTGGGCCGCAGGCCTGCCTTCCTCTCTGAAATCAATAAAAATATATTTAAAAAACAAAACAAAAACAAAAACACCGAACAAGGTCAGGTGGTGAGCCTCAGTTCAGTGCCCTGGGCTTTAGCACAAGTGACTCGGTTTTGTGGTTTGCTCTTGAACACCATCCACCAGTTCTGCCAGGGCCTCTTTGAAAGGGCATCCCCAATGTCCCCCCTCCCAGCCCCCTCGGCAGCGATGACCCGATGACCCCGCAGCCCTCGTCGCCTGTGGCTTCTGCGGAAAGACCAGCCCCACCCCCACATCCTTCCCGGGATCTGGATCTGCCCTGCCCTCACCTGACCTGGCTCCGTGTCTGGCGGGATGTAGCTCTGAATAGTCCGTGCCGTCCACATGGAACCGAGACAGGACCCTGCGCCCGAGGGCAGCCGGGGTTCCGAGGTTAGATCTTTTCTTTTCTTTTTCTTTTCTTTTTATAAAACAAGGCATTTTTTTTGTTATTATTATTTTTTTAAATATATTTTATTGATTTTTTACAGAGAGGAAGAGAGAGGGATAGAGAGTTAGAAATATCGATGAGAGAGAAACATCGATCAGCTGCCTCTTGCACACCCCTTACTGGAGATGTGGCCGCAACCAAGGTACATGCCCTTGACCGGAATCGAACCTGGGACCCTTCAGTCCGCAGGCCGACGCTCTATCTACTGAGCCACACCGGTTTCGGCAGGTTAGATCTTTCCCACGCCGTCGGCCCCATTATGAATTCCTCAAGGGCTCCTGCCTCTTTCTCTCCTAGAGCGACCCTTTCATGAACACATTCTCGGGAGAAGTCGCAGGAAAATCGATGGCATCCTCTCTCCAGGGCACGGCGTTCCACGCGCACCCTTTGGGGAGGAAAACCCGATACAAACAGTTCACCCTTGATCGCCTCTGAATTATTCATCCCTGGGAAACGCAGTGCCCTTCCTGGATCGAGATGCTGCCTGTGTCCTAGCAACCAGGGCGGAGGGCGCCCACCGCATGCAAAGCAACAGAAAAGCACATTGTGGCCAGAAAAAAAACAAAATAAATGCTAGGTTACCCCCTCCAGGGAATATGAAGTTCTGTACCGCCTTCCCCACTGGTTCCGTAGGAGGCAGCTGGACAGGCGTGAGCCGAGCAGGAACGATGGGCCAGGTGCAGAGTGTCTCCCGGGCCGAGGTCCCGGGTGCCTAGCAACGGGCAAAACTACAAGCCCTTGCTTGACCTCTCCCCCCTCACTTTTTTTTTTTTGTCATTTTGACTGTTTTTTGGTGATTATTGTTAATCCTCACCTAAGGATATTTTTTTCCCATTGAATTTTAGAGAGAGTGGGAGAGGGAGAGACACAGAGAGAGAAACATTGATGTGAGAGAGGTACTTTGGTTGCCTCCTGCACGCACCCCTGGCCAGGGCCCCGGGCCAGGGAGGAGCCCGCAACCGTGGTACCCGCCCTCGACCTGGACCCTTTGGTCCCCAGGCCGCCGCTCTACCCACTGAGCCCGACCGGCCAGGGCTGTCCTTTCTTTCGACTTCGGATGCAGACTTTGGAATAAGTCTGATTCCTCGGTTGGTTGCCGATCATCATCATTCATTCAGGCAAGACACCCGTCTCGCCTTAGCCATCGTTCTTGACTTGCTCATTAATTTTTCATTGGTACCAGGCTCCGAAACCCGGCAGACAGGCCGATGCCTAGTAGGTTTTATATGCAAGTGGCAGCTTGGACGTCAACGTGGTTTATGTAAATGGGGCTCCGGATCCCCCTCCCCGGCTGGTCCCACGTTTTTCTCTCTCAGCGCCCTTCCCTGGGATCTGGCCGCCTCCCCTTCTCACACCCTCTCCTGCCGCTGGTCCTGCTTCCGGCCGAGGTGTGCGCGGAGCTCCTCGGGGTGCACACCCAGAGGGGGGCCGATGGGTCTCCCCCTCCGGTGTGTGTCACAGGCTGCACCCTACGCCGTCATCCTCGGCCCCACGGCCTCCCCCTCGCGTGGCTGTCTGCAGGAACCAGGCCCGTCCAGGCCCGGGGCGCAGACTCAGGGCCCGCGGGCCTGGAGCTGTGGTGCCCCCGGGGCTGTGGGTGTCGGGGGGGCCCGCCATCCTGAGTGGCCTGTGTCTTGTTGATTGACTTCAGCTCGTGGGATGCCAGGTCCGCTCACTGAGCCTTGATTATCCCAAGACAGAGTCCAGGATTGCAGGAATTTGGCAAATAGGAGTCCGGGGCCCATCTCCAGTGTGGACTCCCAACCATCACCTTTTTCCACCTTACCTCCCCCACCCCCCCCTTTGCCCCATGCACTGGCCACCCTACCCCCCCACCCACCCCCTATCTGCCTCAGAATTTGTCACAGTTTTTGCACAAAGTGGTCATAAAAAGGGACACTGTACTCAAGAGTCAACGGACTATATCTCACTAAACTACATCCTAAAAAAAATGGCTGCGCTATGAAAAGAACAATTTACTCTCCAAAATATCTTTCTTTATGGACAGAAGCTCCTTCAAACACCACAGCAGTGTTCTATCTAACAATTTCTATATCTGGGCGAGGATATAGCATTTATGGTTATTCTTTATAAGGACACGACAGAAACATGTATGCTAGGACTACAGTTATAGCTCCAAAATTATTTAAGACTCGAATTTCGTTGTCGAATTTACTGAGATAGCGCAATTATTACAGCCCAGAAGAAAACGCGCACAAGGGCCTTTACCAGACTTCTTGCTGAAACTGTGATTCTAAATAAGTAAATACCCGTCCCTGATAACAAGCCTCTGAGCTGTGCGGTTTAAAAATAGGTCCCCCCATTAAGATTATTAAACTCCGAGGCGTGTTCTTGAAAAGGGCTTTTGAAAATGGATTTCTTGCAAACTGTCATCAAATATTCATCGATAAAATAATTATGTGGAAAGATAAAAGGATGGGAATGGAAGTGTCTGACAGGAAAGGGAGCCGGGGGTTAGCTCTGCACCCCAGAGAGGAGCTGTCCAGAGGGTTGGTGTGGGGTTGGAGTGGGGTTGGAGTGGGGTTGGTGTGGGGTTGGTGTGGGGTTGGAGTGGGGTTGGTGTGGGGTTGGAGTGGGGTTGGTGTGGGGTTGGAGTGGGGTTGGTGTGGGGTTGGAGTGGGGTTGGAGTGGGGTTGGAGTGGGGTTGGTGTGGGGTTGGTGTGGGGTTGGAGTGGGGTTGGAGTGGGGTTGGTGTGGGGTTGGAGTGGGGTTGGTGTGGGGTTGGAGTGGGGTTGGTGTGGGGTTGGAGTGGGGTTGGAGTGGGGTTGGTGTGGGGTTGGAGTGGGGTTGGAGTGGGGTTGGAGTGGGGTTGGAGTGGGGTTGGTGTGGGGTTGGAGTGGGGTTGGAGTGGGGTTGGTGTGGGGAAGGAGTGGGGTTGGAGTGGGGTTGGTGTGGGGTTGGAGTGGGGTTGGAGTGGGGTTGGAGTGGGGTTGGTATGGGGTTGATGTGGGGTTGGTATGGGGTTGGAGTGGGGTTGATGTGGGGTTGATGTGGGGTTGGAGTGGGGTTGATGTGGGGTTGGTGTGGGGTTGGAGTGGGGTTGGAGTGGGGTTGGAGTGGGGTTGGTGTGGGGTTGGAGTGGGGTTGGTGTGGGGTTGGTGTGGGGTTGGAGTGGGGTTGGTGTGGGGTTGGTGTGGGGTTGGAGTGGGGTTGGAGTGGGGTTGGTGTGGGGTTGGTGTGGGGTTGGTGTGGGGTTGGAGTGGGGTCGGTGTGGGGTCGGTGTGGGGTTGGAGTGGGGTTGGTGGGGGGTTGGTGTGGGGTTGGTGTGGGGTTGGTGTGGGGTTGGAGTGGGGTTGGTGTGGGGTTGGTGTGGGGTTGGTGTGGGGTTGGTGTGGGGTTGGAGTGGGGTTGGAGTGGGGTTGGAGTGGGGTTGGTGTGGGGTTGGAGTGGGGTTGGTGTGGGGTTGGAGTGGGGTTGGAGTGGGGTTGGTGTGAGGTTGGTGGTTCGAGTGGGGTTGCTGTGTTTTTGCAAAGACTGGGTCCATTTCCCCTGATTTGTGGGGTGTATTGCTCGGTGAGCATGACGTTCTCTTATTACCCTTTCCGCCTCCACAGTGCTGCCCCCAACAAGGTCTCTGCACAGGGGGTTACCTCACCCCCTCTGCCTGCCCCCGCCTTGGCTTTGGTACCTACTCAGGAGGGACAGTGGGACATAGAGCGAGCATGTCAAACTCGTGGCCCGCGGGCCGCATGCAGCCCACAATGAATATTTTGGCGGCCCAGCCAATATAATGGTATGAAAGAAACGTTTTAATAAAAATTTTGTAACTTAATTATGTCCTGTTATACATCATTATTAATAACGATCCACAACGCTCGCTAATGACTGATTATTATCATCGTGTAGCATTCATTTCCCTTACATGCCTTACGCACAGGTGCACCATTTCTCTCCACTAACACCGGCAGCGAATATTTTAGCAGCCGATGGCCACGGCGTTCGTCTTGGACTGACTTGGTTGGTGTGCGCAACGGGAAATATTTCGCTTTCAGAGAACAGGAAAAATAGGTTTACTTGCATTACGCTTATTCACTTGTGCAGTTATTCAGTGTCTGGTAAGTTAATGCTCAAGAAAAAGTACTAATTTTTATTAAAGTGTTCTATCATTTTATGTTCACGATGACTCATTTATTCCAGCCCTTTGCGTTCCGCATGTCTCTATCGAAATAAACCTGCGTGTCTATGAGAATGGAAGCTGCTGTTTTATTTGCGGCCCACACACACTTAACCCTTGTTTATGTGGCCCGTGTCAGCCTGTGAGTTTGACATGCTTGCGCTAGAGGCTGGGTGTGTGCAGGCGCACTTTGTGGCTGGGTGTGTTAGTATTCTCGTTGATCTCAGCCCAAACGTAGTCATTAAACATGTGTTAGAAATTCTACTCGTTCTCCTGGGTGCCCCACTCTTGTCCACGGTGGATTCCTCCCCCCTCTGCCTGCCTGAGTGACAGTGTGTCCTAGCTCCAAGGAATTCGCATCTTCCTAGATTTAATTTATTTAACTCTATTTCGGTCCTTGGCACTTGGATGGATTTAAAAAACCCCAAAAAACTATGGTTTTGCAGCTCTCTGGCGTATTATTAGGGTAGAAGCAATAGTCTCTTGCAACTTGCTACATCCCAACCAGAAAGGAAGCCCCTCCCTGCAACCTCTGGCTCCTGGATTCTGAGGTAAGTGCCTCATGACCAGGCGGGAAGGGCCTATGTGGGTGTCCCCAGTGGGGTGTGAAGAGCCACTGGCCCCTGCCCAGCCAGCGTGGCTCAGTGGTTGAGCATCCACCTAGGAACCAGGAGGTCACGGTTCGATTCCCGGTCAGGGCACAGGCCCGGGTTGCTGTCTGGATCCACAGTGGGGCATGCAGGAGGCAGCCGATCCCTGATTCTCTCTCATCATGGATGTTTCTCTCTCTCTCTCTCTCCCTCTCCCTTCATCTCTGAAACCAATTTTTAAAATATATATTAAAATTAATTAATATTAATTAAAAATAAAGAACCACTGGCCCAGCTGTGATTCTCAGCCCCGTGGACATTCCCAGATCTCCTTGGGGAGGGCTCGTTGCTTAGAGAGTTCCCACGAATGCGTGTGGTGCTTTCCTTACAAAGTGAAATGGGCGTGAGGATGTGTATGCTGAAGTCGCCAGGCACCAGCCTCGAAAATCCCTGCCTGACGGACAACCCTCCCCCCTCATGTCTTCTTTCCCTGGAGAGCGAACCTTGAAAGTCACCATCTTCCATCTAACCCCTCAGCCATCCAGAGTCTCCCTTTCCTCCACCCAGCGCGGCTGTGTTCCAGGGGGCGATGCCGAAGCGAAGGAAACGGCGCCGTTAATGAATTTTAAAACTAAGCCCGAGATGTGCTTTGACAGGGGGATGAGATTCTGGGTCTGTACTTCTCCACGGGGACGTTTCTATCGCGTATTTATAACCAGGATTTACTGTGTCAGACTTCTCTGCTTTCTAAAGGGAAAAGGAGCGTTTCCCCATCTCTCTGTGCCCGTGTTGTCTGAACGCTGACCATCTCTGAAGACGAGTAACGTCCAGAAGGTCTTAATGAAACGGTCAGTGTTTTATGTTACATCCACCATCACTTAAATGCAGGGGTGGGGCCTGTGAGTCCTACTGCGTGCTCCGTGGAGACACCCACGTGTAGATGTCACGCTCCCTGGAAAGCATCCCTGACCCCAAGCTTCGCAGAGGTGGGGTCAAGGTCACCCTCATGGAGGGCGTGCCTCTGGGCAGCGTGTCCCCAGATCTGGTGCCCAGCATTTCAGCCCCACTCTGGGTTTCTTCTTTTAAAAAATATCCTACTTAATAATAGACAAATATGCAAATTGACTGCACCTTTGCTATGCCCAAGCCACGCCCACCAGACAAGCCACGCCCACCAACCAATCAGGACGAGTATACAAATTACCCCAACCAAGATGGTGGCTAATTTGCATATCAAGACAGCGTAGAAAGAAGCCAAGAGCTGCAGAAGGGAGCAAAGCTGCAGAGAAGCAAGCAAGCCTGGGGTAGGAGAAGGGAGGAGCGGAGGTGGGGCCAGGGGAGAAGGAAGGAGAGCAGGCAGGCTGGTGGAGAAGGGGGGGCAGGGGAGAAGGGAGGAGCGCAGGCGGGGCGGGGTAGAGTGCAGCAGGAAACCCTATTGCAGGATTTTTCCTGCAATGGGAATGCTAGTCCTAATAATAAAAGCCCAATATGCAAATCGACCGAGTGGCAGAACCATGGGTGGAATGACCGGTTGCTATGATACACACTGACCACCAGGGGGCAGATGCTCGACGCAGGAGCTGCTCCCAGCCCACAAGCCCCAGGCCAGCCAAGGCAGGTGCCAGCAGGGCCACCCTGCCCCCCATCGCCCCGCTGGTCACCCCACAGATCAGCCCTGATCACCGGCCAGGCATAGGGACCCTACCCGTGCATGAATTTCGTGCACTGGGCCTCTAGTAAATATGTATTTTTATTGATTTCAGAGAGGAGGGGAGAGGGGAGAGAGAGAGAGAAACACCAATGATGAGAGAGAATCATGGATTGCCTGCCTCCTGCACGCCCCCTACTGGGGACTGAGCCCGCAACCCCGGGCGTGTGCCCTGACTGGGAATCGAACCATGACTTCCTGGTTCATAGGTCAACGCTCAAGCACTGAGCCACGCCAGCCGTGCAAGGGTTATTTTCATGAGCCTAGGAAACCTTTGGTGTGCATCATGTATGACTCTTTATGGCTCGATGAGAAGAAATCCAATTCCAATAGACTCACACGGTGGCTGGAGTGGAAAAATCGTTCGGCACTTACACTCGGGCTGGTGGCTGGCCGGGACCCGGACTTCCGCTGCTGCTTCTGGGGTCAATGCCCTGTGGTTGGGTCTCCTCGGAAGCGGACTCTGCCCCCAGGGTCCCGGAGCGGCTGCCTTCCTCATTCCCACGGGCTGTGGAAAGGAGAGTCTCTCGGGATTAACTCCACAGGGAAGGTACCCTCCACGTGTCCCGACCGCGTGTGCAGAGGCCACACGCCCACGACTCCCAGGGAGAACCGTGTTGGGTTTGCCACGCGATGGGCTCAGACAACTTCCGACAAGTAGGAACGTCCAGGAGGAGTATTCTCTGGCCTAGACCCGTGGTCGGCAAACTCATGAGTCTACAGAGCCAAATATCAACAGCACAACGATGGAAATTTCTTTGGAGAGCCACATTTTTAAACTTAAACTTCTTCTAATGCCACTTCTTCAGAATAGACTCGCCCAGGCCGTGGTATTTTGTGGAAGAGCCACACTCAAGGGGCCGAAGAGCCGCATGTGGCTTGCGAGCCACGGTTTGCCGACCGCTGGCCTAGACACAGCCTCTCTCCCGATTACTCTTCCTCTAGAAATAGCTCATTAGTGAACGCTTACCCCTGTCCCCAGCGCGCACACACACACACACCCCTTCATGCCATAGAAGGTTCGAGCAATCCTGGCCATTGCCCCTAACTGCTCACGAAGTCCGCCTGGAGACAGCGCCCTAAGGGAAGTCGCGGTGGGCGCCGGCCGCTAACCCTCAGGCTTCCCCTGTGGACCGTCCGTGGCTCCCACAGTGCAGAGCCGGCCTGCGGGCACCGTGCTGAGCCTCAGATTGGCCCGGGGGGTGCCTGCCACCCACTGGCTGTGCTACGTGGGGAGCATGCGGTGTTGGGAGGCGTCATGACGGCGGCATCTCTGGTCTAGGGCTTGACTATGCACAACCAGAGGCCCCGGGACACCGTGAGGGGGACAGATGGCCCGAGAGCGGCACGGACACCCGCCGGCCCCCCAGACGCTCACAGAGAACAGGCGACCCCAGCCCCGGTCGCAGGGAAGGCTCCTTTTGGTAAACAGAGTCACCCCCTTCCCACCGAGTTCCCGGGAGAGTCCAGCGTGGGCTGGCCCCATCTGCCCCGAAATATAAGGAAAGCGCCCATAATTGTGTTAGAAATAAAAGCAGCAATAGCCCGGCTGGTGTGGCTCAGTGGTTGAGCATCGACCTAGGAACCAGGAGGTCCTGGTTCGATTCCCGGTCGGGGCTCATTCCGGGGTTGCGGGCTCGATCCCCAGTGTGGGGCGTGCAGGAGGCAGCTGATCCATGATTCTCTCTCATCATGGATGTCTCTCTCTCTCTCTCTCCCCCCCTTCCCCCGCTTTCCTCTCTAAAATCAATAAAAACTTAAAATAAAAAATTTTTTTTTTAAAAAAAGACAGCGTTTCTTCCCCTCAGTCTAAGCGTGAGAAGGACCCAGGACACACCAGTCTGAGGCGCTCCTCACACTGTCAAAGTCAGGGCCGGTGAGGGAACACGGAGGCGAGGTCACAGGCTGGAGGTGACGGAGGAGCGGGGAGCACGGAGGGCAGACACAGGACACGCGTGGACGGGACGGAGGCCCAGCAAGAGCCTGAGGTTCAGCTGGTTGCCCCTCCCCTATCCCCCCCCCCCCCATTTCTCCGTGGCGACGAGAGCCCCGTGTTATGTAAGATGCTGCCTTGGAGGAGGCCGGGCCCAGGGTGCTTGAGAACAGGCTGTGCTGCCGTGGCCGTCCTTCTGTAAATATAATGTGATTTTAAAACACAAAGCTGGAGGAGAAAAATGTGACTGCGCCGGCCTGCCAACACGTCCGCCCGGCAGCTGCACGGCTCCGCGAGGGCCACCGAGTTAATTTAAGTCGACGTGCGCCCCGCTGATCCATATTTATGAAGTGTTCGCTCCCCCGGGGGAGGACGCGGCAGCGGCGTTAACGGCGTTGTGTGCGTTCAGGATGCTTGCGGGCTCCTTCCGCAGACTGTCCGTCCCTCGCCGTGTGTCTGACCCGCTCATGGAATACGATGCCACTTTCCGGCCCCTTTTCCAGAGCTGTTTCCTGCCTTCTGCAAGGTCTCCTCTGAAAGGCGACAGGGTCCCCTCAGACAGGCAATTGGACCTGACTCTTTTTAAAAATATATATTTTATTGATTTTTTACAGAGAGGAAGGGAGAGGGATAGAGAGTCAGAAACATCGATGAGAGAGAAACTTCAATCAGCTGCCTCCTGCACACCCCCCACTGGGGATGTGCCCGCAACCAAGGTACATGCCCTTGACCGGAATCGAACCCTGGGACCCTTCAGTCCGCAGGCCGACGCTCTATCCACTGAGCCACACCGGTTAGGGCTGGACCTGACTTGTGCCTCCACTTCCTGCCGATCCTGAGCAGGAAGGACCCAGATGAGGCGGGGAGAGGCAGGTGTTCCGGCCGCTCCCTGCTCGGGCTCCGGGGAAGAGGGACCGCCACGGAGAAGTCTCAGGTCTACTTCTCGGCCCTGTCACGGTGCAGGGTGCCCGTGGAGCAAAACAAAGCCATTCCCATGTTCGGTGAGGGCGGCCCATTTTCGTTTTATTGGCCAAGTCTCCACGGCAGTGAGTAGCCCAAAGGAACCACCCGTAAAAGAGGAGAAAGGCATGTGGGCCCTAGCCAATTTGAGCATCCACCTGCAGACTAAAGGGTCCCGGGTTCGATTCCGGTCAAGGGCACGTCCCTGGGTTGCAGGCTCGATCCCCAGCCCCGGTCGGGGTGCGTGGGGGAGGCAACCAATCATGTGTCTCTCTCACATCGATGTTTCTCTCTCTCTGTCTTCCCTCTCCCTTCCATTCTCTCTCTCTAAAAAAAAAAGGAAAGGCAGGTGGAATCTCTCAACGCAGCCGATGGTTCGAGCCGCCAGTGAGCTGACGATGAGATCTCAGGATCTCGTGGTTAAAGGAGGATCACAAATGGGAGACACGGAGTGGAGCATCCCACATCTGCATCTTCTAAGGACGTTCCCATGACAACCTCCTTCCAAGTGTCCAATGAGCAGCCCGGGGGCCTGCCTGCTGGGCACGGGGAACCCCTGGGCTGGAATGCCTGGTACAGAGTCTCCCTCCGGTCAGGCCCTGCCCTTCCCTCCCGTCGTCTGCAAAATCACCCCCCCCCCACATCAAAATGATTCTCATTATGCCTCACTGTATTCTATCCTATCTCTTTCTAAATATATTCTTTAAAAAAGGAAAAATTTGCCCAGCGGGCGTGGCTCAGTGGTTGAGCATCGACCTATGAACCAGGAGGTCACAGTTTGATTCCTGGTCAGGGCACATGCCCGGGTTGCGGGCTCGATCCCCAGTGTGGGGCGTGTAGGAGGCAGCCGATCCATGATTCTCTCTCATCATGGATGTTTCCATCTCACTCTCCCTCTCCCTTCCTCTCTGAAATCAATAAAAAATATTTATATATATTTTAAAACAAGAAATTGCTCAACTTTTACTCAAAAGTCTCACTTGATTTTCTCACAATAGCTTTGCCTCTTTCCCGGAAGGTCCGCGTTGCCACCTATTTTTTAATCCCGCCAGGAAACACCCGGGTGATTTTAGGGAGACAGCCTTTCAGCGCTGTGGTTAAGTTGCTCAGCCGTCACAAGCCTCAGTCCTCGTCTCCAACCTGGGAATAATCAAACCTACCTCATCAAGGTGGCACGGTACCCGGCCAGACTCAACGCGAGCTGGTTTAATTGAATCCCAAGCAGTTAATTAAAAGAACTCAAACCTCATTTTCTCTTCCGATTAAATAGACGTCAGTCTCCAGGTGAGAATAGTCAGGCCGCCTGGTCTACCTCACTCCCCACCACAAATCCCAGGATGGGGTAGCAGATGTAGTTTTTAGAAGACGAAATACAACAAATCGGCTCATAAAAAAAAAAAAAAAAGTTACTTGGGAGACATTCCTCTAACACAGGCAGGGGATGAGGTCTGACTGCTAACCACACAGAGACACCGCAGCGCCACGTGGACACGTGAGCGCAATCCCTCGGGCCCCAGGTCGGAGCGTGGTCTGGCCCAGTGGTCGGCAAACTCATTCGTCCACAGAGCCACCCATCCACAGCACAACGATTGAAATTTCCTTGGAGAGCCACATTTTTTAAACTTCAACTTCTTCGAACGCCACTTCTTCAAAACAGACTCGCCCAGGCCGTGGTATTTTGTGGAAGAGCCACACTCCAAGGGGCCAAAGAGCCGCATGTGGCTCTCGAGCCTCGGTTTGCCGACCACGGGTCTGGCCCATGGGTTAAGGCAGTGATGGCAAACCTATGACACGCGTGTCAGCACTGACACGCGTAGCCATTTCTGATGACACGCGGCCGTATGCCGAGGATGAAACATTTGCTGCTCCTGAGGATGAAACATTTGCGACTCGAGTCTTGGAGTTAGTTTTTTCCTCAAAGTGACACACCACCCGAGTTATGCTCAGTTTTTTGGCGAAGTTTGGCACACCAAGCTCAAAAGGTTGCGCATCACTGGAAAGGTCAATCCGTCCCACTGCTCTGATCCTCAATCGTCCTCTGGATTCACGTCCCTGTCACCCACCCCTGGACCCTGTCTCTGCCCCCCTTGGTGCATGTCCCCACCCAGCGCCGGCCCAGCACAGGGCTCTGCCCGGACATCTGGGTCCCTCCGTCGCTGACCGGGGTCCTGCCCCGTCAGGTCTCCTCTGGGCTCCGTGTGCCGAGGCGGGTTTGGGACTTTTTTTGGCGCCCGCTGGGGCTCTCCCTCCTTCATTCCTCTTCTCTCTGTGCCCTGCAGCCCCTCCCCCAGCTCCCCCTGCAGTAACCACCCCCATTCCCATCTCCTAACTAATGTCACTCCTGTAAGTGTCCAAACTAGAAAACGTAAACCCGAGACGAGCAGGACCGGATAACCGAGTCCGTCTAGGTCGATCCCAATCTCTCCCTGGACTGTGCTTATGAGACCACAAACAACGTTAACGAACAGGAGGGCATTTCTAAGTTTTCTGAATAACAAGAGGGCGTGGGAGGGACGCCAACATCCCAGTGACACATTCCTTCGGGAATATTTTGAAGGAGAACTGGCAGGCGGCGGGGGGCGGGGGCGGGGGAGGGGGCGGGAGCAGGAATCTGGTCCCGCGTTCCTGCTGCCTTCGGCCTGAGCGCTGAAACCCGGGGGCGCACCGTGGTCAGCTCCGGGCCTCAGAACAGCCCCTCTCACCCCTTCAGGCCTCTGGGCAGCGGCCTGAAACAAAGGCAGGAAACCCACCCGGATGCCAAGCAGCACATCTCCTCCCCGAGCATGGAAACAACAACAAAGAGACCCGACATCGGCTGGTTGTGGTGGAGTCGACAAATGACCTTGAAGCGACCTTGAATGCCCGTGCAGAACTCGATCGCTCTGCTGCGGGTCCCGTGCCCGGCAAACTCCATCATCCATCTCCCTCCCCCGGCACAGCCCGGCTGGAAAGAAAACAAACCTTCCCTGGAGGCAGAACGAATGGCTGCTCGTGACAATGAGACTGTTTGTCCTGAGCAAACAGTGGGCAGGGGAGCCCCACTCCTGCGAGGCCCTGACAGCCGTATTTTTGGAACAGCCGGGGTGCTAGCGAGACCACGACGGGGCTGTACTTAATAACTCCAAATGCGCCGTGTGGTCCAAGCTCCCCGAACCCATTCTGAGTCGGCGAGGAAGCCGATGTCGGGTTAGAAATGACGGATGGGTGCCTGTTGTGAGCAGCGTCTGCCGGTCGTTGAATCAAGGTTTGCCGGGGCTTGGGGACGGGCTGGCTACGAGGCCGCAGAAGGAACAAAGGAAATGTGAGTAGTGCCCCCGGCAGTGAAGGGAGCGGGTTGCTGCGGAGATGATGAGCTGGATTTGGGGTGCATCGGGGGTAGCAGCTGCCCTGAAGGAAACGGCACAGAGCGGACTTGACTCTCAACTCCACGGCCCTGACTGTCCACAGCCCCAGCCTCCCCAGGAGTCCGCCCGGCTCAGGCACCCCTGCTTCTCTCCGCCTCATCCCTCCGGCCCCTTCCTCAGCCCCACAAGAATCACTTGGGATGGATGGACTGAGGGTGTGGGATTGACCGGAAGGGCTAAGACCCGCCATCGCTCTGGCTCCATCGCCACCCACTTCCTCTTTCTAGCTCACCTCCCACCTGCCTTCCTGAGGCCCCTGGAGGGCTGCCTCCCATTCCCAGGTGCTGACCAACTCTACACACACACAGGGGGTCCCCTCTTTCACCCCGAGTGCTCATCGGGGAGACTCTACGCACATACATACAGTTAACCCATGAACAACGCGGGGGGGGGGTGCACTCACCCCGGTACCGTCAAAAATCCGAGGATAGCTTTGGACCGCCCCAAAACGTAACTACTAATAGCCTACTGTCTCACCAATAACATACAGGCAATTCACATATGTGTGCGAATTATAGGTATCACATGTAAGAAGTAGGCCAGAGAAAAAACATGTTAAGAAAACCATAAGGAGCCCTAACCAGTTTGGCTCAGTGGCTAGAGCGTCGGCCTGCGGACTGAAGGGTCCAAGGTTCGATTCCGGTCAAGGGCATGTACCTTGGTTGCGGGCACATCCCCAGTAGGGGGTGTGTAGGAGGCAGCTGATGGATGTTTCTCTCTCACCGATGTTTCTAACTCTCCCTCCCTCTCCCTTCCTCTCTGTAAGAAATCAATAAAATATATTTAAAAAAAAGAAAATCATGAGAGAATATACATGGACAGTATTGTACTATTATCAATACTGTAAGTTCATGCCATCTGTTTAGGATGGTATTCAGGATTGAAATGATGTACATACGTTCATAAAGATGAAAAGAGTCCACGTATATGTGGATATGTGGTTCCCCGCCGTGTTGTTCGGGGGGGGGGGTGGTTTAACTAAAATGACGATTAAAATGACTACTGGTGAACATTTTTTTATCCCACTGAATTACAGATATGTTCATCCTTGGAGTATGCTGAAATTCCACTTATATTCCAGATTTTCTCCTCTTGACTACTGCTGCTGCCATTAGTAGTAATACCGTTACACGTCCGACTCAGGTAATGTGAACAGCTGACATATGAAGAACCGGATGTATTTCACGTGTGCGATTTCGTGAGTTTGGACTCACATGCAAACACCCGTGAGACTATCCCCACCATCCAGGTGCGGCCGCTCCCATCACCTCATATCCCTTTGTTTTGGTCTGTCTGTCTGTCTGGGGTCATGGACAGATGTGGGTGGCACTCCCCGAGGGACTTGTCTCTCTTTTCCGAACAAAGTCAAGTGTGAAACCTCCGGCCACCCCAATCGTGTCTATTACACTGAACCCCAGGAGTTAGATCTTGAAGGACTGGCAAAATGTTGGCCAAATTAAACAACAAAACGAAAAAACACACAACTGGGACTGGCTGAAGCCGGACGGTGGCTTGAAAATTCAGGTGGCGGGTTCTGGCGATGGACAGAAGGGCGCGCTTAGTCCAGAGGCGGAGAGGAGCGCACGCTCGGCTGCATCAGGTGCGTGCTGGGACGGCGCATGGATGGACACGTCGGCTAGCCTCACAGGAGCCCGCTGGCTGGAGTCAGAGATGCCAGCCGGCCTCCCCGCGGGGCCGGCATCACTGGGCACACCATCCCTCTCTCCAGCCAGGCGCTTCTAATCCGGCCACACAGGCATCAGGTCCTCCCGGCCGCCCAGGGCGGTGGAGAGTGGCCGCGGCGGTGGCTTTTGTTCAAACAGCAGCAGCAGGAGAAATCCATCAGGCCTCCTGGCAACGGCCACTGTTTGCTTTCAGAATAAATGCCCTCCCTTCACGCAGGCTTCCTCGGGGAAATCGCCTTAGAATTTTAAATAGCGTTCTCCTGCCAAACAGAGGAGTTCTGTCCTTTTCTCCACAAAACGATGTGTTTTCCTAGATTGCAGCGTTCTATCATCTCGGGGGAGGAGAAGCGCGGCGGGAAGGCCGGCCAGCGCCGGTGAGGAGAGAGCCCCGGGGCTGGGCTTCGAGGGTCCGAGGGCAGGACGACGTCCAAGGAAGAGAGAGGAACAGCCGATTCGAGGAGAAAAGACGCAAGGAGGCATGAGGAACTGGTCCCCATTTTGTCTGGAGCGCAACGTGGTCACAAATTCTGGGGCATCTCATTTTCTCTCTTCCCGCCATCTTACTACATTCATTGACACAACGATGGTGCATTACAGCCATGTCATGGTTCCATGGGCATAGGTTGCCTGGACAATAGAAACTTCCTCTTTAAAAAATAAATATAAATAAAAAATATATATATATCTAATCTAATAACAGACAAATATGCAAATTGACCGCACCTTCGCTACACCTAAGCTACGCCCACCAGCCAAGCCACGCCCACCAACCAATCAGGACAAGTATGCAAATTACCCCAACAAAGATGGCGGCTAATTTGCATACCAAGACAGTGTCGAAAGAAGCCAAGAGCTGCAGAAGGGAGTAAAGCTTTGAAGAAGCAAGCAAGCCGGGAGGGGGGGGGGAGGAGAAGGGAGGAGCTAAGTCAGGGCCAGGGGCTAAGGGAAAAGCAGGCGGGCTGGAGGAGAAGGCGGGGCGGGCGACAAGGGAGGAATAGAGGCGGGGTAGAGTGCAGCAGGAAATCCTATTGCAGGATTTTTCCTGCAACGGGAACGCTAGTGTATATATACATATATATATATATATATTTCAGAGAGGAAGGGAGCGGGGGAGAGAGAGAAACATCCATGATGAGAGAGAATCATGGACTGGCTGCCTCTTGCACGCTCCACACTGGGGATCGAGCCCACAACCCAGGCAAGTGCCCTTGACTGGGAATTGAACCATGACCTCCAGGTTCATAGGTCGATGCTCAACCACTGAGCCCCGCGCCGGCCTCTTTATAGGTAGTTTATTCTCGGGGGGATTGTTGATTCTTGGGCTGTATTTCAGAAAGTTTTAATAAAATCAGTAAAGCCCTTTTCAACATTCATGGTTTCTCTGAGAGCTTCTGAACTCCAACGCCCGGAGGGCTTTTTCTTCCTTTTTAAAATGTTTTGGGGGGTCCCCGATGCGTCTGCTTTCCCACAGTTCCACATCAAACCGTCTCCACGAATTCCCACTGACATGTTCAAGTTCCTGTTCTCTGGCGCAGCCCGGGAGGGTTTTTATAATTCTCTCGTTTCAGATGCAAATAATGGGAATTGAGTCTGACATTTGGAAACGGGAACATGCTGCCCGTGCTTCTTTTAAAGAGGAAAACCGCCCTGGCTGGTTTGGCTCCGTGGATAGAGCGTCGGCCTGCGGACTCAAGGGTCCCAGGTTCGATTCCGGTCGAGGGCATGTACCTTGGTTGCGGGCACATCCCCAGTGGGGGGTGTGGGAGGCAGCTGATTGATGTTTCTCTCTCATTGATGTTTCTAACTCTCTATCCCTCTCCCTTCCTCTCTGTTAAAGAATCAATAAAATATATTTTTAAAAAAAAAGAAAGAAGAAAACCGCATCCATGGAATGGAAGTCTTTGGAAACAGCGTACCCTTGTCCCGGGAACATACATCCTTCCCGTGAAGCTAGACGCGTGCCGAAACTAACTCGGACTAAAGGGAAACCCTAAATTCATGTTCTTCCAGTCGTATCCAGGTGCTTCCGAGGGAGCCCTTTGAACAAAAGGAAGAGAATTGGAAGAATTTTTGAGAATGGTTACTATTTCCTTATTTCACACTAGAGGCCCGATGCATGAAATTCGTGCAAGGGGCTCGGCCCTCGCAGCTCCTGCTTCGTCCAGAAGGTCATCCGGAAGGTCGTTCGGTCTAATTAGCATATTAGCTCTTTAGTCTTAAGATTTTCTCACCGGATGTTTGTATTTTCTAAGATATTATGGCGCCTTTAAGACCAGACAAGGCAAACTCAACGTAGCCATTCCTGAGGCCCCTACGTGATGAAACGAAAGCAATACTGTGACTTGGTATTGACAGCTGGCCGCTGGGGCCCTGGTCCGGTCCCTGGCACGACACCGCGTCTCCTTGCCCCGACCTGCCCCCCGTGGAGCTGTCAGGGCCTCCTCTCCACGGGAGAGGCGGAAATCCCCTTGCTCCTGTTGTCTTAAGCCCTAGCGACAGAGAGGCGACGTGGACCCCGCTCAAGGGAAAGGGTCCTCTCACCCCCACACGCGGCAACATCCTTCCAGCGCCTCCTGCCAGACATCCCTCCTCGCACCCAGCCACGTCCCTGGGCATCATTCGCCCCGGGCCTCCCTCCGCCACGTGGGCCCCGATGTTCTGCGATGCCCACATACACATTGGCATAACGAGCCCTAACGACACCCACGGCGCCAATCCCAGGCATTGCATCCAGGGCCCAGCACACTCGGGCCCCCGGTGGGCACTGAGTCACGGTCTGAAAGTTCCAATGGAGGCGTCCGCTTGTGTCAAACAGCCGTGCGTGAACGACGCCCCGAGGAGCTGGTGACACGACAGGAAGCGCTCAGCAGCTGCTCGCCTGACAGTCATCGGCAGCGAACGCCCCGGGTGTCGCGTACGCGCGCTCGAGGGGAAATAGACGAGGTTTGTGAAAACTCAACGGAGCCTCGTTTGTGGGTCATAACAACCTTGTCACACCCCTGGGCCTTCTCCAGGGAGGGTCCCCCGGCACCCCCTTCCCCAGAGGCTAACACGAAAGGAACAGGAATGAAGGCTGCTCACCCGGGCTAGTTTGTACACAGACCTGTTACTGCTCACTCACCGGGCACAGATGGGCTGTTAAGTTCATTGGTCACAGCCCGGCCGGCGTGGCTCAGGGGTTGAGCATCGACCTAGGAACCAGGAGGTCACAGCTCGATTCCCGGTCAGGGCACAGGCCCGGGTTGTGGGCTCGATCCCCAGGGAGGGGCATGCAGGAGGCAGCCGATCAATGATTCTCTCTCATCTTTGATGTTTCTCTCCCTCTCCTTTCCTCTCTCTGAAATCATTAACATTATATATATACTAGTAGCCTGTTTGCACGAAGATTCGTGCAATAGACCTTCATTCACCTGGCTGCCTGCACCAGTTTTCTGCCGGCACCGGGGACCCAGGCCTTGGCTGTGGCCACCGCCTTCTGCCTTCTTTCAGGGTCCGGGCTTGGCCCCGGGCGGTGGCCTTGGGCTCAGCCGCACCCAGCGTCCCTGCTACTGATCGCAGGAGCTGAAGCCACTGGGTGTCGGCTCCTGCGATCCGTGCAGGCTCCCCGCTGGTGCCCAAGGCCGGGGAAAGCCTCGGGCGGCTTTCCCCAGCCTTGGGCTTGGCCGCACCCAGCGTCCCTGCTACCGATCGCAGGAGCCGACCCCCAGTGGCTTCCTGCGATCGGTGCAGGCTCCCCGCTGGTGCCCAAGGCCAGGAAAACCTCGGGCGGCTTTCCCCGGCCTTGGGCTCGGCCGCACCCAGCATCCTTGCACCAATGTCCCTTCAATGGTTTCCTGGTGGGCGTGGTTGGTTGGCGTGGCTTGGTTGGTGGGCGTGGCTTGGGCGTAGCGAAGGTGCGGTCAATTTGCATATTTGTCTATTATAAGGTAAGATATTTTAAAGAGAACCTCCTAGCTCAGAGGCAATTTACCAGATGGCATCCTTTGTATCATAAGTGAGTTGCCTAATAACGTAGCTGGCGTTTCACTGTACCAGGTCCCAGGAGACACAGGCCTGGACAGTCCGCCCGAACGGGAGATGTGGTTAATCCACCAGCCCCAGCAGCCGCGGGGCCGCCCCTCCCAACGCCAGCTGCTGCCCGCTGTATTCTGTGCCCCGCACGCTCCCCGGGTCCCTCCTGTGTGTGTGTTTGCTGCCTGGAACCCCAACGCCAGCGCCCCTGGAGCAGAGCGGGCCTCTGGTGTCTCCCCGCTGTGCCCACAAAGCACTCAAGCAACGTGGGCGCCGAACCCGGAACGTCTGGCACCCACCAGGCCGAGCCAAGCGAAGGAAGCCGGGCCATTATGGGTGGCCTGTGGGCACGCAGTGAGCAGAGGTGCCGGGCGAGCCCCGGGTAGCCACCTGCCGGCTCCCCGGGGAGCCCCTCCGAGGCTTCACCCCAGAGCCTCATCCTCAGAGAAGAATTCGGTCCCTTAGAGACGGGGCGGCAGGCGGGGCTCTGTTCCCCAGCAGGGACTAGTGACCCAGCTTCTGAGGCTCAGACTGGAAAACAACATCCGCCCAGGAAAACAACTTACAGCGGAATGGAGCCCCTGGGACCCG
Organism: Eptesicus fuscus; assembly: GCF_027574615.1. Classification (NCBI taxonomy): domain Eukaryota; kingdom Metazoa; phylum Chordata; class Mammalia; order Chiroptera; family Vespertilionidae; genus Eptesicus; species Eptesicus fuscus. The sequence continues at coordinate 5,693,067 of NC_072496.1, read as the reverse complement.
GAACGCCTGCCCCGGGGCGTGCGGTCCCCAAGGCGGCCCACGCGGCAGACGCTTCGGCTCCCCCGGGGACCTCGCACAGACACGGCGCCACCAGCCTCCCCAGCCGCCGCCCCCGTCCCCCGAGCTTCCCAGACTTGACTGGGGAAAGGGTGCTCGCTTGGGAAACCGCAGGCTAAACGCCGCTGTTTATGAAAAGACACGGCCGAGAATTCCCTGGTGAATCCGAGAGAGAGAGAACACAGAACACAGAATTTCCCCAGTGCTCCCAGCACTCGCACCCGCTCGTCCCCGACTTCTCACCGGACACTGGAAACGTCTTCATGGACTTATTCCATGCGATTGGGCAGAGAGTCACATGTCGCATATGATAGTCCCCAAATGAGGCAATGAACCAAGAGCTGAGAGCAAAATTAACATCGTCCATAGGACCGTGAGGGCAAACCCTAACGATACGCTTACACTGTTTTTAGCTTTAAGAGTTATTTTTCCAGGTAGATCTATAGACAGTTGGTATTTTTCAAAGTCTGTCCCTGAATAACGAGCAGGTCCCCTCTTTGTGGCCACAGAAATGAGCCCTTGTATGCCTTCCAATTCTAAGAAGCAAAAAGACTCACACACAGTGGTTACCACCTCAGACCCTACCAGCCAGCCTGACACCCATCTATATATGTAAAAGCCTAATAGGCCAAGTGTCCCCTCGGGAGTTCGACCGCCTGGGCGTTCGATCGCTCGCTATGACGTGCGCTGACCACCAGGGGGAGGCACGGAACGAAGGAAGGCCCCTGCCATCAGCTGGCAGCCACTAGGGACCCTACAGGAATTTCGTGCACTGGGCCTCTAGTCTTCGATGATAGGCAATCTAAGAGAAACGCCATTTTGTGTGTATCCAGGTACCGAATGGCACCATCTTCTCCTCAAAGGTACCACAAACCAAGAGAAGAAAAGCAAAGGTGAAAGGCAGTCTGCCCTTGTGACCTAGACTGGCCCCCGCTGTGGGATGGGAGCGGCGAGATGTCCAGACCACCCGCCCGGCCCGTCCTGGCCCAGCCCAGCACCCCGAGGGCCCTGCGAGGTGTTGGCTCCCACCCTCTGACCCCGGGGAAGTTGCAGGGTCTTTCTAAGGCTGAGTGATGTGCGCAACGCGGCAGGGAGAAGCAGGCAGAGGCGGCTCGGTCAGCCCCAGGCAATGCTGCCCTAGCCCTGTGGTGGGCCCACGGCCATGGGCCTCCATCCCACAGCCACATGAGGCCAAAGATCGTTTTTCTAAACAAAGAGCAATAACCATCAATCACTTGCCCCAGAAGCTAAGGGCAGCGAGTCAGGAATCGCACATTTTGGTTTTTCGCTGTATTCTTTGTTTTGTTTTGTTGTTGTATTCTTGTTGGTTTGTGTTTAATCCTTACCTGAGGATGTTTTTGTCATTGATCTCATTGATCTTTAGAAAGAGAGTGGAAGGGAGGGAGGAGGGGGAGAGAGAGGAGAAAGAAGCATGAGGGAGAGAGGGAGAGAGAGAGAGAGAGAGAGAGAGAGAAACATTGATGTGAAAGAGATACATCAGCCCGAACCGGTTTGGCTCAGTGGATAGAGCGTCGGCCTGCGGACTGAAGGATCCCAGGTTCAATTCCAGCCAAGGGCACAGGCCCAGGTTGCAGGCTCGATCCCCAGTAGGGGGTGTGCAGGAGGCAGCCAGTCAATGATTCTCTGTCATCATTGATGTTTCTATTCTCTCTCCCCCCTCCCTTCCTCTCTAAAATCAATAAAAATATATTAAAAAAAGAAAGAAAGAAAGAAAGAGATACATCAGCTTGTTGCCTCTTTGCACATGCCCGACCGGGGCCGGGGATTGAACCTGCAACTGAGGTCCGTGCCCTTGAGCGGGAATCAAACCCACGACCCTTCGGTCCACCGGCCGACGCTCTAACCACTGAACACCCCGGCCAGGGCAAGAATCTCACATTTTGACTCAGCCCACGGACAAAGGTGGCGTCCGGCATTCACATTCATCTCGCTGAAACACTGCCATGTTTACGCTTCCTGCAGCTCTTCACACTCCGTGACAAGCAATTTATTACACACAAAAGAATTTTAAAGGCGCACCTCGAGGTAATCATCCTCATCCATTTTTTTACCACGAATGACCAAGGCAGCATCTGAAATCCAATTCCTCTCCCCCCACGTTGTTTCCCTGCCTGGCCCATGGATGCAGAGCCCCCGGCCCCAGCAACCCGCCCCCCCCCCCATCCGCCCTACATCCGTGGGGGAGGGGGAGGAGAAGACTCCAACACTCGCCTTGCCCTGCAGCTGTTGACAGCAGCTTACCCGGTAAGCTCAACATGAATCAGAAAACATTCCAAATCCGCTCTGTCTCAAAGGGTCTGTGTGTTTTGTAAATCACTGATTGGCTTATAGGAAGCCGAGAACGCACTTAAACTCATCCTGAAAAGAGAAATGTGTTGCTTCCCTGTGATGGCGGAGGAAATGCACGGAGTGGCCAGATTATGATGATCTCTGAACGCATAATAATCTGGCCACTCAGTGTGTGTATGTATATATATGTGTGTGTGTGTGTGTGTGTGTGTGTGTGTGTGTGTGTGTATATATATATATATGAGGCCCGGTGCATGAATTCGTGCATGGGTGGGGTCCGGCCAGCCTGGCCAGGGGGAGGGGACATGGGCGGTTGGCCAGCCTGCCTGCTGGTCGAACTCCTGGTCGAGGGGACAATTTGCATATTAGCCTTTTATTCTATAGGATGTACACTGAGTGGCCAGATGATTATGCGTTCAGAGATCATCATCACCTGGCCACTTGGTGTAGACTATTGGGGACCAGCGAGGACGGTGAGAAACAGCCATCACGCTCTGTGAGCCGCGATGGCGTTGTTCTGATTAAAGGCCCGTGCTCACCTGGCTGGGAGTAGCCGTGGGACCTGGGAGCTCACCTGGAAATCGGCCCCTCCTCCCCCTCCGGCCGCTGCCTGTCCTCATGGGAAGACTGACAACCTTGTTGCAGAGACCAGAGCCGCCCGCCCTTTGAAGACCCCCAGCCCTTTGCACACCCACAGGCCTTTGCCAATGCCCGGCCCCCATTCCCTGGAAACTGCCCATTTGACGTACCCTTTTGCCCACTTCCCCGAGTCATCTTCGTCCTCCCACCCAATATAAGCAGCTGGCTTATGGGGGATGGGGGGCAGAGCGGATGTTTGTGGGTGCCCTGCTGCTCTCCTCGCTGCCGGCAGGACTGGAATACACGCTCATCTAGGACTCAACCCTGTCTCTGCTGAACTGGCTCAAGTCGTGACAGGCAGCCCGGACCCCTGGGTCGTCCGGTTACACAGCCATTATTTATCTGCAAGCAGAGCATAATACTGCGTTTTCTTAGTGTTTATTTCCCGCTGTTTTGTGTGGCTGGCCTCGGCATCACAGACTTGCTAGCAGCACAACCATCAGATCAATTCCATTTCCAGCAACGGCCTCGCGGTTGCTTTCCTTGCGTCGTTAGCCCCGCACGAGGCGCCCCTGCGGGCCCCCGGGAGGGGGGGGGGGGTCGGCAGGCTGCACGGGAGGCTGCCTCTGCCTCCAGCGTCTCGGCAGTAGTTCGCGGCCGCGGCCGTGGCGTGTTGTGCCGCTGTCTGGTCTCACCTTGTCTTGTGCTGCCCAAACCGTAAAGGGTCTATTCTGTGGTGGCGAGAAGTGTCCCTGGGCCATTTCAGAGCTGTCACTGGCAATTCCCCTTTCAACACTGAGAACTGTAGGGCACGGACGTGTTAAGGTAAAAGAACATTCAAACCTGTCAAGAATTTTTGCGAGTGCATTTGAGCCAAACTGTCAACAATTGCTGGGAAGCAGAACCTCAGTGTACTGAGATCATGCTCTGGAGAAGGGCGGTTTTTCACCTTGTTTTATACATTACTAGAGGCCCAGTGCACGAAATTCATGTACTGGGGTGGGGGGAAGGAGTGGGGGGAGGTCTCTCAGCCTGGCCTGCACCCTCTTGCAATCTGGGACCTCTTGGGGGATGTCCAACTGCTGGGATCCCTGTGGGATCGGGCCTAAACCAGCAGTCGGACATCCCTCTTGCAATCTGGGACCGCTGGCTCCTAACCACTCGCCTGCCTGCCTGATCACCTCTAACCACTCTGCCTGCCTGTCTGATCACCCCTAACCACTTGCCTGCCTGCCTGATTGCCCTTAACCACTCACCTGCCTGCCTGGTTGCCCCTAACCACTCTGCCTGCCTGTCTGATCACCCCTAACCACTTGCCTGCCTGCCTGCCTGATTGCCCTTAACCACTCACCTGCCTGCCTGGTTGCCCCTAACCACCTCTGCCTCGGCCCCCGCTGCCGCAGCTTTGTCCGGAAGTATGTCCGGAAGGTCGTTCGGCTGTTTGGTCTAATTATCATATTACGATTTTATTATTATTGATAATCAAGAGAGGTGAGTGGGTTACATGAAATCCATTGGTGATAGATTAGGGAGGCGGGAGAAAGCGAAGGGGGGTACCTCTGGGATTGGATAAAAAGTAAATTGATAGACTCTGCTTCTGTGACACTGGGGCAGGCAGGACAGGTAACAATCAGCAATAACACGATAACGGTAACAGGGAGGGAATGTGTGGTCTGCGTCCTGGGACCCTGGCTGTGCCCCGAGGGGTCTGGAAAAGGGGGCGTTACTAGTTACCCCGACATTCCACAGGTGCGTTCTCAGATGCAAAAGGACAGTAGGCTCTGTCAAGATCCAAGTTGATCTTTGTCAGGGAAGAGACTGGCCGAGAACATGACTTGCCCTCCATCCACTGCTCTTTAATTAAAGGCTTTTAACTTCAGACCACGCTTGGCTGTGAGCTTAGGTCTTGAGCAGGGGTCCTCAAACGTTTTAAACAGGGGCCAGTTCCCTGTCCCTCAGACCGTGGGAGGGCCGGACTATAGTTTAAAAAAAAAACTATGAACAAATTCCTCTGCACACTGCACCTAGCTTATTTTGAAGTGAAAAAGCAAAACGGCAAAAACACCCGCATGTGGCCCGCGGGCCGCAGTGTGAGGACGCCTGGGCTGGAGTTTGCGAAGCTGCCACGCAGGCCAGGCCTGAGTCAGTCAGGTTAGCAGGTGGCCCTTTTCCAGACGGCAGCGAAAACATGAGAGGCTCATGCCACGTGGGCACACACCTGCCTCCCTTCTCTTCCTTCCTTCCTCTCACCCACGTTGCTGTCCGCCTGCTCAGCATGGCATGGCCGCGCCTGCCTTCACGAGGCCGCTTGCCCACATTCCCCGCACGCGGGCACGGCCGCCGCCAAACCGCCAAGCCCTGGCCCGGATGTCCCCGCCAGCCTTGAAGCAGCGGGCTCCACGGACGCCCAAGGGAAGCGTTTCTGCAAAGAACCCCTTGTGGAGGTTCCTACAAAATAATTCCCGGGACGAGCTCTGACAGGGGAGACGTTCCCATGCACTGAACTTGCAAATCCTCTGGCCTTGCCATTAATTCCTTCACTAAGTAGCCTGGCATTTATGCTCCTTCATTAAAGAGGGGTGAGTGTGTGTGTGTGGGGGAGTTCCGTTAATTCTAACGAATGTCTGTATATATTTCAAAATCGCATTTAAGCAATTAATATCACAACAAGGGCGATTCCTAAAAGCAGTAAAACAAGAGCCCCTGAGCGGGGGGCGGGGGAGGGGGGGGTCCTTTGTGGGCAATTCCTCTGCTTCCCTTAGGATTCTGCAGACGAGCAGCGTCTACATTTCTGTCCCCGTTTCCATTTCCTTGGTAACCAGGATCCCGACACAGGATTCAGGTTCGAGGACCACAGGAGGCGGGCTCAGGCCTCGGGGAGCGGGAGCGTGCCTGAGCCTCCTCCTCACGGATGAGGGAACAAAGGGGGCGAGAAGAGGCGAGAAGGCCCTGCCAAGGAGTCGCGTTTGCTGTTCCTGCCCCGTCCCTTTGAGGGTCCGATGTTCCACTTGACTTTCTGTCCCGAGTATTTCACAGAGTCGCCTCTGACTACAGGCAGCCGGAGGGGAACGTGCCAGAAGCCTGGTGGCCAGGGAGAGCGGCCACCTCCTTTATCCTGAAACCCGCACACTGGGTAGGGGGGGTGTCTGCCTCCCGGGCTAAGCTAAGGGGAGGGAGATGGGGGAGGGGGTGAAGCCCCCGCTTGGGCCCGAGTCTCCTCAAGTCCCAGCTCCATGCTCAGCGCCCTGGGCTCCCCGCCCTCCAGCCCAGGGCCACATGCCTGGCCGCGACTTGCACCCATCGGGCCTGGTGCCGGCAGGCGGGAACCTGCGGCGCTCACCGAGCAGGTGCATCCGGGCTAAGGACTTAACAGTCAGCGTTTCCACTTGGAAGTGAGTCTTTCACCCTGGGATGCAGAGAAATCAATAATGTAGGCCAGTGGTCGGCAAACTCATTAGTCCACAGAGCCACATATCAACGGTACAACGATTGACATTTCTTTGGAGAGCCACATTTTTTAAACGTAAACTTCTTCTAACGCCACTTCTTCAACATAGACTCGCCCAGGCCATGGAAGAGCCACACTCAAGGGGCCAAAGAGCCGCATGTGGCTCACGAGCCGCAGTTTGCCGACCACGGATGTACGATGTCAGAGATGGAATTTCCCCCAATGAATGAATAACTAACGTATATCTGGTTTTCAAAGCCATACCCAGGATATCTGGTATATCTGAGATATATAGATATAAATATAGATATATAGATATAGATATAGATAGATATAGATATAGAGATATAGATATAGATAGATATAGATATAGATATAGATATAGATAGATATAGATGTATAGATATAGACATAGATGTATAGATTTATAGGTGTATAGATGTATAGATATATAGATCTATAGAATCTCATTGTTGTGCAAAATGAAACACCCCACGAGGCTTCAGTAGAAATAGTAATAGAGTCGTTGCCGTCCCATTTCAACAGAGGACAACACAGAGGTTTTTTGAGGAAGGTCAACGACCATCCCCACTTTGCAGATGGAGAAGCTGTATCTCACTGACAGTGGTCACACATCCATGATGAGAGAGAATCACTGGATGGCTGCCTCCTGCACGCCTCCCACTGGGGATGGAGCCCGCAACTCGGGCATGTGCCCTGACCGGGAATCGAACCGTGACCTCCTGGTTCATAGGGGGACGCTCAATGGCTGAGCCACGCCGGCCCGGCAATTCTGTGCTTTGGCGAAGATTTTTCGCCAGCTTTGGGAGATTGTTCCAGAGGATAAACGTGAGGCTAGAAGTTCACGGGGCACAGTGGTGGGAGTCCCCGCGGTCCCCTCCCAGGGGGAGTGGGTCCCCATCCCTACACCTCTCGGGGTGCCCCCGCCGCCTGGCCTGGCGCTGTGACCGAGCGGGACAGGGAGCACAGGGGCGTGGAGAGCGAGCCGGAACCCTCAGGCCCGGATGGAATGTCGCTGAAGCACGCCGACGACCAAGACAGGCTGTGGGGCGCGTCAGGCCTCCTGGGCTGGCCTTCTCTCTCGGGACCAGGGGACGTTCTGCCCGCGTTCCCCAGGAACCGGTGGGCATTTTCCTGGGACTTCGAGCCAGGCCCATGGTGCCGTGGGTTCTCGGGAAAGCGTAGCACCTGTGGGCCCGGGACGAGGATCCTGCGGGCCCTGACCACGCGGAGGAGCGCCGACCACGCGCTGTGCCCACATTACAGACGAGAACACGGATGCCGCCAGGTAGGACCCTGCCCGGGGCCTGCAGCTCCAGGTGGCGGAGCAGGGCCTGCCCAGACGGGCAGGGTCCCGGAGGATGCCCTTCCGAGGCCGGTGAGCGGTCGGCTCTGCCCTGGCCCCGGGGGAGCCTCCGGATAACAGGCCCCAGGTTTCTCCGGGCCCCGGGGCCCTCGATCCCATCGCGCCGCTGAACCCGCTTAACCCGCTTAACCCGCGGCAGCTGCCGGCCCGGCTGGGACGCAGGAGCTGGAGGGAGCCCTACGGAGCCCCACCTGCGGGGACAGCTGTGCGCCCACACCTTCTCCGCATAAAAGGGACCCTCCTGCTCCAGACGCCGGCTCCGGCTTCAGCACTGACCTCGACCTTGACCTGCGGGACGCCCCGGCCCCCGGTGCCATGCGGCTGTGGCCCCTGCTGCTCTGGCTGCCCCTGGCCCTGGCCCTGAGCGGCCAGCCCGAGCCCCAGGCCCCGGAAGATGCGGGTGAACTGCACTGCGGGCCCCAGGGCCTCCAGTTCACCCTCCACCCCCTGGGCCCGGGCTCGGGGCCTCCTCCCGCGCTGATAGCCTGGGGTAAGGCTGCTGCCCGGACGCCCCTGGTCTGGACCGGGCAATGGCTCCTCTCCTCTGCCTCCTCCGGCCTCCTGTCCCCCTCAGCGGGCCTTGGGGTTCCGCTCCTGGGCGGTGGGTGGCCCTGTGGAGCTGGCCGCTCCCTGCACGGTCGCCGTGGTGACTGCCCCCCCCCCCCGGACCTTTGCCCCCCCTCCCCCCAGACGACCACGGTCAGCTGCACCGGCTGCAGAACGACTCCGGCTGCGGCACCCGGGTGACGGGGGGCCCGGGCAGCGCCCTGGTGCTGGAGGCGGCCTACGGCGGCTGCTACGTCACCGAGTGGGTGAGTAGGACCCGGGCCTGGGGACCCCGAGCCGCCCGCTGCCCGGCCCCCAGGCTGACGCCGGCCCGTCTCTGCAGGGTTCCCAGCACGTCATGCCCGTGGGGCTGGAGCAGGTGGACCCAGCCGGGCACAGGGCGGTGGCCACGGCCCAGCTGCTCAAGTGCCCCGTGGGCCTGCCAGGTACGGGCTGGGCCGGGCCACCTGCGCCGTGAGTGGCACCTGCCACTCGTGAAGGTGAAGGCGGGGCCTGACCCCCTCCCCCACGCGCATCCACCGGATAACCTCCACCTGCGGCCCGGGGTCTAAAGGGGCAACGCTGATAAAACGGGGCGACAGACCCGCCCAGGCCACGCGGATCTGCCGCCCCAGCCCCTGCCTGTCAGGAAGGCGTGCGGGAACGCGGGTGCTGGGCGGAGGGCACCCCCACGGGGGAAACTGCCCTTGCAGGAGAGTAAGGAGCCCCCGCTTCTAGGGATCTTGTTAGACTTTCTTTCTCAGAAAGGCCCGAGTTCGGGGTCTCTCCCAGGTGGCCTCGATTGGCCTCACTCCCCGCGACCTCCCCGCCTCCCCGCGGGCGGGACAGGGCCGGTTCTGCTCCCGTGGCCCAGACCCGACGGGAGCGTTAGCCTTCGGAGCAGAGACCCCTGAGGCCCCGGCTCCGTCCCAGCTCGGGCCGCTCTGCTCGCCACCCTCTAGGCCGCGACGCGCCGGGTGCTCACCTGTGCGACTCGGTCCCCGTGGGGGACAGGCTGCCCTGCGCCCCGGCCCCCGCCACTCCCCGGGACTGCAAGGCGCTGGGCTGCTGCTACCACCCCGGCGGCAGGTCCTGTTACTATGGAAACACAGGTGAGGCGGCTTCTCTACCGGCAGCGGAGGAAATTGCCTGTTACCTGCAGCTGAGCCTGGGGGAGGGCTGGTCTCCCCCATCCCCTCCCCCCACCTCAGGAGGCAGGTGCCGAGCGGGACCGGGGGCTGGAGGCGGAGGCCCAAGCAGGGCGTCCTGAACCCCTGGGCTCAGGGCCTGAGCTTCCTCCAGGCTCCTGGCATCTGGGCTCCTAGAAACCACGCAGAACGAAATAACAGGCGTCCCGGGCAGTGTGGTGCAGTGGTTAGAGCCGGCCTGGGCCCCAGAGGGTCTCTGCTTTAATTCCCAGTCAAGGTTTGACCCCCCCAGCCCTGGTGAGGGCACATGTGGGAGGCAGCCAGCTGATGGGATGTGTCTCTCTCACCCCATTTCCCACTCTCCCCCCTCCCTTCCTCCCTCCCTTCTACTCTCTCTAAAATATTAACTCATGGACAGAGTTTGCTTGGGTGAGGACTTTATTTTTTTTATTGAGGTATTATATGTGTACATATCTTACCATTACCCTGCCCTACCCCACACCCATTCATGCTTGGGTGAGGACTTTAAAAATAACATGAATGCTGCCTGGAAGCCAAGTCCAGGTGCAGGCGCCACCTGGGTGAGCCCGGAATGGCCCGCCCCGGCCAGGGGAGCCCACAGGGTCTCCACGTCCCACAGTCCCACATCCCGCTGAGGCTTCCCAATGCAAACGCCCCTCGGCAGTGGGTGCAGGCCCCTCTGTCCTAAGCCCTGAAAACAGCGAACAAGAAACACCGAGGTGACACAGGGAGGCACCCGTGAGGGACCTGGAGCCGGGCATGGGCAGCTGGACCGGCACCCAGTCCCGGCCGCCCGTGCTACCTCTCAGGGGCGCCGTGAACATAACGAAACTCTTGGGGTCCCGGGCAGCCGGCCGCTGGCAGAGACACCCCTGAGCAGCCTCTGCTGTTGCAGTGACCTCCCGCTGCAGCCGGGACGGCCACTTCGCCGTGGCCGTGGCCCGCAACGTCACCTCCCCGCCCCTGCTCCTGGACTCCGTGCGCCTGGCCCTCGGGAACGACAGTGAGTGCCGCCCCCTGGTGGCCACACCAGCCTTCGCCCTGTTCCGGTTCCCCTTCACTGCCTGCGGGACCACCAGACGGGTGAGCACGCGGACCCTCCGCTGGGGTCCTAACCCTGGAGGCGGCTGGGGCGGGGGAGCTGGGGTTCTGGGCGGGAAGGGTCTCCTGATGCTGCGTCCAGGAGGCTGGTCTCCAGGACAGGAGAGCTCACCCCAGGGCCTGTGCCACCCAACCGCCCCTGAGCACGAGGCCTGGCGCCCCCACCAGCAGAGAACAGGAAGGGGCGCCTCTTATCCCCCTGCCCCGGAAGCAAGCCGGGGCCTCACCTGAGCTCACCTGAGACGGTGGCACCTCCTGGGGGCCTCACCTGAGTCGTCCCAGCCCCTCCCTTTCCTTAGTCCTCAAGTGAAGTGACATGACTATGTCCCCTGCCTTTGCCTGTGGACAGAAAACGCAACAAACAAGAACAGGATAGCATCGCGGGGGGCCGGGTCCCGCAGGCAGGGGCTGGGGCAGCGGTCACGGCCAGTAGGGGCTGGGGCGGGGCCCTGGCCAACAGGCATGCCACGTCTCCTGCACCTGCCCTCCCAGGTCACTGGGGACCAGGCCGTCTATGAAAATGAGCTGGTTGCAGCCCAGGATGTGAGAACCTGGAGCCGTGGCTCCATCACCCGGGACAGTACCTTCAGGTAAAGGCCTCCGCTCACCTGACGCTGCTCCCCTAGGCCAAGCTGCCCTCCTGCCATAAAGCAGGGGTTGGTAGGTGAGTCCTCGGTCCCCAGACCCCGACTCCACGGGACGTTTCCTGGCGACCAGAGAACCTGTCACCTGCCTGACCCCAGTGTTTCTCGCCTCCAGATGTTTCTTGTCAACTGTCCCCCCCCCCACCTCCGTTATGGTTTTATCTTCGTATCAAATCCCTGTGCACTCTTCACCGAAGGCGCCTGTTTCTACAGGCCCAAGTCTGTTCTCGGGCGTTTCTGACATCTTCCCCTCTTAAATATCGACCCCTTTCCACAGTGGTCTCCCCAACTCAAATAGAGCCCACCCCCCCAGGCCAGGAACCACGCCCATCATGTTGACAAGCGTGTCCAACCCCTGGCACTTAGTAGCTCCTCCCGCATGACACGCCAGGGGCCCGCCCGCCCACCGGGGAGCGGCTGACGCCCATTTCTCTGCAGGCTCCGCGTCAGCTGCACCTACCCCGTGAGCAGCAGCGCCCTCCCGGTCAATGTCCAGGTCTTCCTTCTCCCACCGCCCCTTCCCGAGACCCGGCCTGGAGCCCTCACCCTGGAGCTTCAGATCGCGAAAGGTGAGACCCTCCTGGCCGGAGCGCTCGGCTGCAGCCCGAGCCTGTCCCTCTTCGGGGCGTGGAGACCCTGCCCGCGCCACGGGACACTTGCCAGAGGCGTTGGCATGGGCGATGGCCCGTCTCACGCAGCCCCGAGCGTCCTGGCTCGGCCTTTCCGCCTCCCCTCACTGTGGCCTCTTGCAGATGGAAATTACAGCTCCTACTACGGCGCGGGTGACTACCCGGTGGCGAAGCTGCTCCGGGACCCCATCTACGTGGAGGTCGCCCTCCGCCACAGGACCGACCCCGCCCTGGGGCTGCTGCTGCGTCAGTGCTGGGCCACGCCCGGCCCCGACCCCGGGCAGCAGCCGCAGTGGGCGCTGCTGGTGAACGGGTGAGTGGCTCTCGCCTGTGCCCGAGGCAGCCCCCCAGGAACCACCCCCCCCTGACTGTGGGTGTCGTGCTTAGATGCCCCTACGCCGGAGACAACTACCAGACCCAGCTGATCCCCGTCCCGGAGAACGAGAGCCTGCGATTCCCTTCCCACGCCCAGCGGTTCAGCATCTTCACCTTCAGCTTCGTGGACGCGGGGGCCGGACGGGCGCTCGGGGGGCCGGTATGATGCTCCTTCCCTGCCCCCCGCCGCGGCAGGGCTCTGCACCCCCAGCTCCATGGTGTCCACGTGACACCACTCCTCGGCCAAGGCTGGCCTCCCAGGTTGGCTGCTGGTGCTGCCTCGGAATGATCCCGGGTACCAGTGACCCCGTGGCATGGGCTTGGGGTGCCGGGACCTTCTAACCCCTCTGGACAGCCTCGGGGGGAAATGGGGCTCTCGGCCTCTCAGGATGAGGGGCTACGCCATGACCCCCACTCTCTCGGCTCCCAGGTGTTCCTGCACTGCAGCGTGTCCGTCTGCCAGCCTGCGGGGTCCCTGTCCTGTGTGGCCTGCCCTGTGGCCAGGCGTGAGTATCCAAGCTCTTGACATGCGTCCCGGCTAACCTCCCACCCCGTGTGCACGTGACTTGGACTGGAGATGAGCCTATTAACGAGGCCCCTCCAAGGACTTCTAGGATGTTCCGAATCCCAGGCCTTTTCATCAGAAGTTAAAATCCTCCAGCAACTCTCAGCCTTGGCGTTTTCCATATGAATTTTCACTAAGCCAGGAGTCCAATGGTCATGGCTTACACGTGGCCCGATACACACACACACACACACACACACACACACACACACACACACACGCCCTCTACCTGGGTAGCTTGTAAAGGTAGACTCTACACCTGCTTGAAGCACCTCTGACTACGTGGCCTGAAGATCTACAAGTGGACGTGACTGGAGGCTTAGAATATGCGCTCTAGGGAGGCCCAGAGCTCGTGTGTGTGTGTGTGTGTGTGTGTGTGTGTGTGTGTGTGTGCGCGCGCGCGCATCATTTACTGTCTCGCCCCTGAATTAGTACCATCCATGTCCCCTGAAGCTCTAAGTCTCTGCTGGTACACACACACACACACACACACACACACACACACACACACCTGTTAAGTATCGCATGTCTGACTCCAACGCAACCGAGTCCACATCCCTTTGGAACTAGAACCAACAGGTCCAAGGCCCCGTCGCTGGCGAAAGACGTGGGATTCAAACAAAGCTCTGCTCTGTGAACCGATTACCAGTTACCTTTGCATGATGGTGTTCATATGCTATTTACTGTGTAAGTAACTGTTCAGGAAAGAGGGGCAGTGCAGGGCAGGGCAGTCTGACATGACCTGGGTGCCCCCATTCTGCTGCCACTGAGGTAAGAGCTCCATGAAGTCTGTCTTGCTCAGATTCCTATTAACGTACTAATGAGGTTTAAGACCTGCTCATCGGAGGTTCAGCGGGTGAGATTTAACATGGTCTTTTCTTCAGGCCTGGAGCAGAGCTGTCCATGTGAGGAACCCTGCCTCGCATCGGACTCACTCCCTAAACCCCCACCACCCCGTGTGCAAAACGCTAACAACCCCTCTCCCGCCTCTCTCCGACAGGAAGAAGAAGCTCTGAGGCCCATGACCCCAACAGCACCGCCAGCATTTCGAGCCAGGGCCCCATGATCCTGCTCCAGGCCACCGAGGACCCTTCCCCAAAGCTCCCTAAATACTCAAGTGAGTGGCAGACTTAACGGCACGCCTGGAGCGGGAGGCAAATCCAAAGCTTCCCCTCCTTCACCCCCCTGCCCCCCTCCACTTCCCTTCCCTCGCCCCCGCCCCCCCGCCCCCCCGCTCCCCCTCCCTCACCATCCACGTGGACCTCTCAGGTGACAGCTTGTTCTGCCCAGGTCACCGCCCTCACCTCCCCTCGCCTCCCCTCCACCAGGTGCTGCGGGAGACTCCCAGGCCTTGTGGGTGGCCGGCCTCTCGGGGACCCTCATTGTGGGAGTCCTGGGCGTGACCTACCTGGCCGTGAAGAAATGGAGCTGAGTTCCCCAGACCAAACGCACCAATAAACCGAGATTTCACCAGCAGCCCGTGCCCGCGTCTCATTGGCACGGCTGGTCTCTGGGTAGCTCGTTGCCCGTCTGCTGTTGGCATCTCTCCTTCCAGCTGGAGGGCAAGGAAGGGTGTGTTTTACCATGAACAGAGTGAAACCCGGGGCACCTACCTCCCTCCCCCAGCCCTTCGCCCTTCTGAGGGGAAGACCATGGGCCTAGAGGTGCATGGTTGGCTGACGGCTCGGTGCTCACAGGAACTAAGCATCTCAGACCGAGCAGAGATGCGCACAACGAAACTCGTCCACACGGTCACGCTGGGCAGAGCGGGTCTGGGGAAACCAGGGCGGGAGACACTTCCTTCTGGAGATGAACATCCTGCGCCAGGAGCTCCATGGGAGCACGTGCTGTGGGTCAGGCTCAGGGCGGTCTCCTTCCTCCCCAGCCAGCCCTGACAGGCGCCTGGTAGACGAGGTGTCCCCACTCGCCTGCAAGAGGGAGCTTGTGGTTGCCCGGCCTTCCAGCACCGTCTTCATCTTGGCTCTTAAACAGCTGCTTTGGGGTCAAACCAGGCCCCTTCACACAGCTGAGCAGGGAGCAATAGTCACTTAACTGACAGGGGCCCTGGACGGGACAGGAGCCATCCCAGATGCTTGGCTACACACACGAGTCTCATGAACACCGAGTAAGGGGGGCATTCGCCCCTAATTCCCAGGACCTGGGACATCCAGAGGTCACACACCACCAAGTGTGGGGGGCCGTCTGAGGGAAACGGGTGTGAGAAGCCAGGATCACTAGGTCAAGGGATGGGAGAGCTGGAATTCGGACCCACTCCATCTCGCCCTGAAGGCGCTCGGCTCTCGGTGGGACCGCTCCACCCAGCGGGTGTCGGAGGCCTCCCTGTCCGCCTGATGCTGGCGCTGTGGCGGCCGCCAACTCAGACCTAAAGGAACCCCCCAGGGGGCCTGAAATGAAAGCCTTTTCCCTGAAGAGCCGTGGATGGAGGGTGGTCGGGTCCCAGGCCAGTATCTTTCTTGGCCAAGATCAACTTGGATCTTTACTGAGCCTCCTGTCTTTTTGCATCTGATAACAGACGTGTGGACTGTCGGGGTAACTTGTCACTTCCCTTTTTCCAGACCCCCTCGGGGTCCAACGAACATAGACCACACATTCCCTCCCTGTTATGTTAATTGTTGGCTGTTCACTCTCCGATGCCCACCTGGGTAAAGGACACATGTGTCTATCATTTTACTTCTTATCCAATCCCAGAGGTTCTAGCCACCCCTGCCCCGACCCCCCCTTAGCTTTCTCCCGCCTCCCTAATCTATCACCAGTGGATTTCATGTAACTCACTTAGGCCTCCTCCTTGGATGGTAGTTTATAAAAATGGGTGCAAAACCGCCGTTCTCTGGAGCATTGTCTCAATGCATGGAGATTCTGCCGCCTGCCAACTGTCGACCGTTTGGCTCACACTCGCAAAGTCTTTACAGGTTTGAGTGTTTCTTACGTTAACGACAGCTTCCTCCCAGGGGCACACAGGAACAGTCGTTTTTGCAAGGTGACTTTGATTTGACCTTGGTGGGGGAAAAGCAGTGTGCGTTGGCGTTTTTGTCCGAGCTCCCTGAGGCAGACCCGGGGGTGGGGAGACGGAGCCGGGTCCATCGCATGAGCCTGGGTGTGGAGTCTGTGGTCGCGTCTGTGGTGGTGTCTGCATTGGGGGGCGGGGGCGGGGGGGGGGGGGGCTGCAGGCTGCTGACAAGGCTCTGTGGCCGAGTCCCATCGTTCTCAGTGGTTTCCACCCGGGAGCACACTGTGCCCAGGAAGCTGCAGCCAGGTGACCCTCTGTGGCCAAGTCCCTCATTGTGGGAGAAGGCTGGGAGAGGCCCTCTGCTGACAGCTCACTTCAACTCGCTGAGTCAACCTTTTTTAAAATATATATATATATAAATATATATTTTATTGATTTTACAGAGAGGAAGGGAGAGGGATACAGAGTTAGAAACATCGATGAGAGAGAAACATCGATCAGCTGCCTCCTGCACACCCCCCACTGGGGATGTGCCCGCAACCAAGGTGCATGCCCTTGACCGGAATCGAACCTGGGACCTTTCAGTCCGCAGGCCGACGCTCTATCCACTGAGCCACACCGGTCAGGGCGAGTCAATCCTTTAGCAATCACCACACAGACAGGCTCCATTCAGTCTCTCGGGGTGGCCCGCGCAGCCCCCCCAGGGAGCCCTGCAGCGCTCCGGGGCACTCCACACCCCTGCTTTTGAGGCCGATGGGCTGAGTGTCCCGTGCCTCGAAGGAGTCCTCCTCTCATCCCCCCAGGTCTGCATAATGAGATTCCTCAGTTGCCATTTTAGCCATTAAAAAACGAACACAAAAACCTCTGGTGCCTCAGGAGCCACCTTCTTTTGGCCACAAAAGAGAAATAAAATACGGAACCTCTAATCATTGAACTCTGACGGCACCACGGACGCGGCCTCCCAGCGGGGGCCTGGCGGGGAGCAGAGCAGAACGTATGACTGTAAACCGCGCGCGCAAGCGGGTGCCACTCACACACGACGCTTTGAATAAATATTGATTTCACGTTAATGACGCACCGGGCGCAATGAAACACAAATGAGATGCAGCGTTAACCGGAGCCGACCCTGGCGACCTGGCCGAGGGGGAAGGCCAGTCTGTGAAGCAGATGGCGTGCAGAGGAAAAGACCGATTTGTGCATTTCGACCCTGGAAAGGAATGTTGAGAAAGCATGGAATTTAATGACCGCTTGTTAGCATGGGCCACAGCCGACACAGTGGAGGCCACAGCAGACACAGTGGAGGCCGCGGCAGACACAGCGGAGGCCACGGCAGACACAGCGGAGGCCACGGCACACACAGTGGAGGCCACGGCACACACAGTGGAGGCAGTCTGGCTGGGCTATTTTCCTTAATGCCCACGATAACCCGGGAAGCGGGCAGTACCATCCTCTGCATCTTACAGAGGAGCCCTCGCTGGGGGCACAGTTGGCTGGAGCGTCACCCATACACCAAAAGGTGTGTCCGGTGTGTTCGATGGCAGCTGATCAATGTCTCTCTCTCTCACACCCATGGTTCTCTCCCCTCCCCCGCCTTTAAAGTCAATAAACATACCTTCGGGGGAGGATTACAAACAAGAGATTGCCGAGTTTTATAAAGTTGGTGCCTACGGTAGCCCTTCCGTGAATACTTCATGAGTGACAGGGTGCTGGGTGGCTGCCTCGCGGTGTCTGGCGGCCGCCGCCTCCTGTCGTGAGTCCCCAGGGCCGGGGAGCAGGTCAAGTCCCGACCTCCAGGCTGACCTGCTGCTCCAGGACCGCCCCCCCCCCGCCCCTGCCTCTCTGGAGCCCGGAAGCAGAGGGTGTACGTCCACGTGCTCATCCAAACTCGGAGCGGATGGTTCTGGCTCTAAGATGCCCTGTCCCCAGGCCACTGGCCCTGTGGTGCCCCTCCACGCTGCCCCGTCCTAGCGCACACTCCTCCTGTCTCTGCACTTTCATGGGGAAATAGCGTTCGTGTTCCACTGAACACAGGGGCGCGGGGGCTTGGCAGGGGCTCGCTCAGCGGTCGGGGGCCCTGAGCCCACAGCTCCGTGGGAGCCTTCCCTCTCAGTGCCCCGAACACGCACCCAAGATCCCGGCCGGCGCGGCTCAGTGGTTGAGCGTCGGCCTACGAACCAGGAGGTCACGGGTTCGATTCCCGGTCAGGGCACATGCCCGGGTTGTGAGCTCCATCCCCAGTGGGGGGTGTGCAGGAGGCAGCCGATCCATGATTCTCTCTCATCATTGATGTTTCTGTCTCTCTCTCCCTCTCCCTTCTGCTCTGAGATCAATAAAATATGTTAAAAAGCGTACACAAGCATGGCTGACATTCTCCATGGTGACTCCATCATGATGTGTGCCATGTTATCACCAGGATAACATGGTATTAAATGTACACTCATTGGCAGGGCAGAACCAAACCTGCCTCCCCCCCCCCCCCCCCCGCCACCACACACACACACACACACACAAATAAGCTGAGTTAAGGAGCGACCCACCCCTTC
The DNA here is from genome assembly GCF_027574615.1 of Eptesicus fuscus. Lineage (NCBI taxonomy): Eukaryota > Metazoa > Chordata > Mammalia > Chiroptera > Vespertilionidae > Eptesicus > Eptesicus fuscus. The sequence continues at coordinate 5,674,746 of NC_072496.1, read as the reverse complement.
CTGACGGAGCCGCCTCCTTCCCCACCCGGGTAACTGCTGCCCAGAGGGTCACTTACTGAGGCCATTGCAGGGAGGCAGAGATAAGGAGGGAAGGGGGTTGCTGATGCACCAGGTGGGTGGGGGGAAGGCCTTAGGCCATTGGGGGTTAGATTGGGGAAGGATTGGGGTTTGCAGGACGGAGGGAGGGTTGGAAGCTTAGGAATAAAGCAAAAATTAAGTCTATTGCAACTTGCAGAATTCCTTACTAGGGCGCTGTTCTCAGAATGTCCACAAGGCAGCACTATTGCAACACCTCTCTGACCCCCCCTCCCCCCCCCGCCCTCACCCATTCCCCCCCCCCCACCGGGCCCCCCAGAGCCTGGGCTCAGAGGATCTCTGACCCCCCCCCCCCCCCCCCCGCCCTCACCCATCCCTCCACCCCCCCCCCCGGGCCCCCCAGAGCCTGGGCTCAGAGGACTGAGGAGAGAGGACCAGAGGCCAGGGCCCAGCAGCAAAGAGATGGGCGCCCTCAGTCCTGACGCCTGGGAAGAGTTTCGGTCCCGAAGACAATCCAGTCCCCGTTCTGCACGGAGGAGAAAGAGCAGAGCCTCCCGCGGCCAATGCCACCTCCTGACAGGACTGAGGCCAATTTCCATCACCGTCCCCGCTTCCCACCAGGCCGCCCACGTGGCCGTCCAGCTGCCGGGGGCAGACGGGTTGGCAAGCTCGGCAGCCGCCCGGGCCGCCTGGCGCTGGGAGATAAGGCCACCCTGTCGCCCGGCCGAGTTCCCATGGGGACGTGGCGGGTTGATTCATTGTCCTATTTGCGACGCCTCCACGTTTGAATTTGTTCTACTGAGGCCGGGAGAGAGAGAAGAGTGTTGCCGATGCCGGAGGCGTCTCAGACAGACGGACAGACAGGAGAGGGCTGGGACCACACGTCTCCCTATTGCCTGCCGCCCCCGCGCGGCTCTGACCAGCACTAGGTGACCAGCGGACAGCGAGTGGCCACGTAGCTGAAGCCCATTAGCCTCCCTCCCAACGTTTCCCACGGCAGGTCTCTCCCCTGGGCGCCGAGCCGCCTGTCACCGTCTCCTGCCTCTGACCCAGCACAGCTCCAACGGAGGAACGGCCCCAGGAAGCCACCCAACTTGTCCTGGCCTGTGTGGCTAAGTGGTTAGAGTGTTGGGTCACTGTAGGGTCTCGGGTTCGATTCCTGGTCAAGGGCACATACCCGGGTTGCAGGTTCAATCCCTGGCCCTGGTTGGAGCGCGGGTGGGAGGCAACCAATCCATGTGTCTCTCACGTGGATGTTTCTCTCTCTCTCTCTCTCTCTCCGCCTGTTGTTGTCAATCCTCCCTGCTCTGTTCCACTCTCTCTAAAAATAAATGGAAAACATATCCTCAGGTGAGGATTGACAACAACAATAACAAAAGAGACAGGAAATACTTTAAAAAATATTTATTGGAATATTAAAGATTTACTGAAAGTAAAGCACTGTGATACCTCATGTATAATATTTAATTAATGCTCCGAACAGCCCGTGCGGTAGAAGGTGTTTATGCCACTTTATTTATTTACTAGAGGCCCAGTGCATGATTGAATCATGCACGTGTAGGGTCCCCTACACGTTTTCGCTTTTGATCGCTGGTGCACCAGGCCTTTCAGAAGCCTCCGGCGCGGCAGAGGCTTCTGAAAGGCCTGCTGCCTGAGCGGACAGGCACCCAGCTCCCCCGCTTTTGATGGTCCGCGGCGGGAAGTGAGCTCGCTGCCCCAGAGGCCCCTTCTGTGCCGTAGCACAGCCATGGCGCCCACACTGAGCTCGCGCCGCCGCTGGCGACGCAGCTCAGCATCCCGCCCACCCAATCAGCCACCCCGGCCCCCCCCCCGAGTCCCGCCCCCCACGCCTCCTGGCCAATCGTGGGCATAGCGAAGGTACGGTCAATTTGCATATTTGTCTATTATTAGGTAGGATTTTTAAATATGTATTTATTGATTTTTTACAGAGAGGAGTGGAGAGGGAGAGATAGAAACATTGATGAGAGAGAAACATCAATCAACTGCCTCCTGCACACCCCTCACTGGGGATGTGCCCGCAACCAAGGTACATGCCCTTGACCGGAATTGAACCCGGGACCCCTCAGTCTGCAGGTCGACACTCTATCCACTGAGCCACACCAGTCCGGGCACGGCCGCTTTATAGAGTGGAGAGATTCGGAGCCTCGGGGACTTGCCCAAAGCCCCGTGGGGACCTGCAGCAAGGCTAGATTCTGAGCCCTTTCTTTCCGATCTCGGGTGTCCTTTCCCTTACAAAGCCTCTTATAACAGCAAAGAAGTGAAGGGACCAAAACGCGGAACTGTCTAAGCATGGGAAATGGTTCCACAAACCAGAATGTATTTTCTTAGTGGAATAGCACAGCAATTATTGTGTACATTCACGAAAACTATTATTCCAAGAATATAGTCTCGTGTGGCAGTCTTAAGCGGCAAAAGAATCATAACCGAGTTTAAGTAAAAGTCATCAAACAAAGACACAAGGAGCCTGCACGCGAGAAAAGACGACGGAGACGATGCTGGCGGGAAGGGCGCCAGGTGTCAGACCGGTGGGTCAGGTGGGACTCGGGCTCAGCAGCCCTTCGGGACTTGGGTTCTGGCCAGGAAAGAATTCAGGGCCAAGACCCACGTGGTAAGAGAACCTTTATTTATAAACGCACGGAGGTAAAGGAGTGATCTGTAGAAGAAATGGGCGTAGGAAGCAAGTGTCCGAGGCGAAGGCAGGGCCCTGATGCTGGGGAGTGAGGAAGGTAGAGGGGATACCCCTGTGAGGATGGGGAGGGGTGGGGAGGGTCAGGCTCGGGTGAGCTCCTGGGAGGGAGAGCCCCCGGGGTCCCCTGTGCTCAGAGTTTTAAGCGTGGAAATCTTGGGGAAGGCCCCAGGGGAAGATCTCAATAGAACCTTCAGCAGCTTTCCAGGCGTGTCCTTGCCTGGTCTAGGTCTCCACTGATGGGCTGGTTGGCGCCAGGGCATGACCAGAGAGATGCCAGGTGAGGAAAAGGTCACCTTGGGGATGAGGTCCCACCTAAGATTGTCCCCTGCTAGGCACCTGGGGCTCCCCGGCCTGGAGACTTTCTGTACCTGCTCCAGACTGCGGGGAACTCAGGTTACCCTGTGCAAGCACTTCAGGGTTTGGCGGTCTTTTACAAATTAACGCCCCGGTTTCTGCTTCTCTGTGAATACCGTCTTCTCACGTGAGGAGCGTCACTCCGTCACACTTAGTGGTGGGAACCAGGTCTATTAGAAGAGCAAATCCTTTCTCCACAAACAGAAACCCGAAGACCCGTTTAGCGGTGCTTCATGCAGGCGGTTTGCACATGCATCAAGGTCACAGATCCCTCAGAAGAAAACAGATTTTATGATGTGTGGAGAGAACTGGGACACATCACTGCGTGTGGGAGTTGATGGATAAGAGAGCAAACTCGATGTTCTTTTGCCATCAAACAGCACCGACACGTACACACACGTAAGATTCCTAGTTCCGTGAAAACCTTTCGTCAACGGATGGTGTCCCAGATCTTTAAGGAGAAAACATGAACCCCAATCATCCTAATCGTGATGAATATTACAACTGGACCTAGATTTTTTTTTTAGACACAATATAGTAGCATAAACAGCTACAAAAACCAGTGGAGCAGTCTGTGGAACTCCATAAAGAAATAAGGCACACAGCCCGGCCAGTGTGGCTCAGTGGCTGAGTGTCCACCTAGGAACCAGGAGGTCACAGTTCAATTCCCGGTCAGGGCACATGCCTGGGTGTGGGCTTGATCCCCAGTAGGGGGCGTGTAGGAGGCAGCCAATCAATGATTCTCTCTCACCATGGATGTTTCTCTCTCTCTCTCTCCCTCTCTGAAATCAATCCTATATAATACAAGGGTAATATGCAAATTGACCCTAAAGGTAGAATGATCAGGAACGACTGGTCACTATGATGCGCACTGACCACCAGGGGGCAGACGCTCAATGCAGGAGCTGCCACCTGGTGGTCAATGCGCTCCCAACAGGAGGAGCTCCACGCAGCCACAAGCCAGGCTGACGGCTGTGAACGGCAGTGGCGGGAGCCTCGCCCTCCTCCTGGGCAGCATTAAGGATGTCTGACTGCGGGTTAGGCATCCTAAGCCGCAGTCGGACATCCCTCAAGGGCTCCCGGACTGCCAGAGGGATGTCTGACTGCCAGCTTAGGCCCGATATCCACGGGGAGTGGGACTAAGCTGGAAAGCAGACATTCCTCGAGGGGTCCCGGACTGCGAGAGAGTGCAGGCCGGGCTGAGGGACCCCCCTGAGTGCATGAATTTTCATGCACTGGGCCTCTAGTAAAAATATAAAAAAAGAAAAAAGCAATATGGCAGATACCAAAATGAAAGGTCAAGATGACACATCCCCTCCAGTCTAGAACAGCCGGATGCCTGGTTTCTTGACTCGGAAGCAGTGTGCTCGGGTGGGTCCTGCGGGCGGTGGTTCCCTCGGGGATCCCCTGCCCCGGGAGCAGGGGTGGGTGAGCGGTGAGCGTCTTCATCAGAACCCACAGCTGCTTTCCTGTGTCGGGGTTGCTGGGTCCTAAAGAAGAAACTCTGGTTGATTGAACCATCGGGGCCAGAAACAGAAAAAGATTTGGAGAGAGACCCGACTTGCAAGCAGCTCCAGCTCCGTCACTAAGGACGCCGTGTCCTCAGCCGTGGAACCTGCAGGGGCCGCCTCACCGGAGACGCTGCTTCCACTCCACCAGCTCCAGCGCCCCGGGGGGCAGACCCCGTGATCCACGCGCGCATCACGTTAACGCCTGCTGTTCTGTGCTGAGCGGAGTCGCCGTACACACCCCACGGTTTTGTGGACACGGGACTCCCAGGGGTTTGTTCAGCTGTGGTTCAGCATTCACATAAGCCGCAGGATTACGAGCTGAGCTTTTGATTTGATTTGATAGGGGAGGGCCTGGGCTGTTCATATTTATGGTTTTAAGTACCTCAGGGGCATCCGTGCACTGGAATGAAGGTCGGGATGCCCCCTCCCGGCATCTGTCACAGAGATTTCAGGGCTCTGGGCAAAAAAGTTACCATTCGGTGACAAGGTCCTCCTCGTCACAACACGAGAGAGGCTCGTGACATAACGTGGGGAATGGCTAACTGCTCACGTCAGATTCACACGAGCTCCTGGGCGGTGCCCCCTGGCAGAAGGCACGTGCTCTCCGACCTGCTCCCTATTCACACTCTGCAGACCTCAGCTCAGCCCCCTGAGCAGGCTCGGCAAGTCCTGCCCTCTCCCCATAACAATGATGCCAGAGGGTCAATAGAAACCTGGGCGCCGTAGCTCGGACGCCGAGTGGCACCCACCACATGCCCATTCGCGTCTGTGTGTTTAATGAGCCCCCCAGGAGGGTACCCCCCTCTCACATTAGCTCAGAACCGGGACCCCGTTATCACAGAAAACGGATTTGCCCCGAGCTTTCCAAAGTGAGAGCTGTATTAAAACTGAACAATGTGGGGGAGTTGTTTTTCTGTCATTCGCGGGTTTCAAGAACTCTAGGGGACCCCCAAACAGGGAAATACAGCCTGGGTAGGCGCTTCTCATGCCGGGGACTCTGAGGCTCCAGAACCGTGACCGCAGCAGCCCTGCGGGGCCAGGACCCCCCCTCCCACCCTAAACACACCATGCTTTATGGGGCATCCCAGTTCTAAGGGAAATGGACAGAGAAGAGGGTGCGCACGTTAGTTAAATAGTTTAATCAGAGCAGTGTTACAATCCTAAATTAAAAGAGCCCCAAGGTTGGCCACATGGCCTTGCTTCCATCCCCCCCTGCCTTCCTCCCGTGAAGAACAGCAGCCATTGAGAAGGACCCCAAATGGAGTGACTGATCTCATCACCCGGGTTTTATGCAACCGACGAGCTCCCTGAATGGATATTGCTTCAGCATCGATATTGAGAGATGGCCGGACGAGGAGTCCTTACTCGGCCGCTGGTCACAGGTGGCGGGCGGAGAGGACCCCCAGATGGCTCAGGTCCACAGCGGGTCTCGGTGGGTGGATGGTGCCGGCTGCGGACACGGGGGCCCACGGCGCTCTGTCTTCGTGGACCGGTGACAGGGAACGTTCTCGCGGGACCAGCTGGCCTCCGAGGTTCTCTCTGTCGGTTGAAACTTGCATCATAGACATGCGATGAGTTCTTTGGGACGTGTGTGTCTGCGGTCTGCTTCACACAAGGGTTTCGTCGAGTTGCAGGGTTGCCTCAGAGCATGGCGGGAAGGGGCGCTGGGCCGTGGGGGGCGTGATGGGGAGGATGAGAGGAGCCCCTCGTCACGAGACCGGCCACCGGCTCCTTGAAAAGTGCACGGACTGCTTTGCTACCCTCCCCCACAAAGTAAAAGGACAAGGAAAAAACCCACAAAACCACCCGCAGGAGAACAAGTGGACATGAACACAGGATGCTCCACGCACACGTCTTCTGCACAGCTCAGCCCACTGAGTAAGGCACTTTTCCCTCGCCGCCGGCGGAGGCACTGCAGCTGGGGCCGCCAGGTCCCGCCCAGGATGGAGCAGTGAGGAGCCCAGGGCGCGGCCGACCTTCCCTGTGACCTTGCCCTCAGGGAGCTCCCAGCGTCTCGGAAGGACGTCTGTCTGTGTTCTGACTGAGTGTCCAGATGGCTTTCTTTCCGGAGTTCCATTGGTCTGTGTATGAGGATAAATTCTTCTTCCGTGTTGATTCTCAAAGAAAATACACGAGGTGGGGAAGGCCCGGCCAGGAACACAGCGTCACTGCTCCCAGGAAGCATGGAAGGCGGCAAGGCTCACGTCAGCGGATGTTTGCAAGAGACAAAGTCAGAGAGAGTGAGAGAGAGAGAGAGAGAGAGAGAGAGAGAGAGAGAGAGAGAGAGAGAGAGAGAGGCAGAGAGGGGGGGGGGCAGAGAGAGGCAGAGAGAGTGAGAGGCAGAGAGGGCCAGGGAGGGTGCGGGTGCTTGGGATTCCAGGAGATCGGTCTGAATTAATTCAGCTGGTCTTCATACTGTTTCCGGAAACAGTCCCCGGCTGGGAAAAACTCCCAACACCTTTCCTGGTACATCTTCCACACGTAAGATTCCTGTAGGAGTAAGGACAGTGCAATGACGCCATGTCTTCCCCAACATCTGTGTGTTCGCACGAAGTATAAGACAAACTCACAACTGTGGTACATATGTCACGTGGGTACAGCTGTGTAATTACACGTAGACTCAGATGTCACTGGAGAAGCCCAAGTTCATTACACAGGTCCTCACTGTGTCAGACCTGCTTACTTCTAGCAACAAACAGATCATCTTCATCCAGGGCCACGATGTAATAATGAATAAGACTTAATTGTGGTCCATGATGTCGAGGGTTCTTTTAAAAATATTATTGCTAATTGACTCCTTCAAATTCAAACCATTAACAACTGGAAGTGAATTTAGTGGAGAGAGAATTTCAAATAGCTTAAGAACAACCCTAGACCTTAATATGCAATTATTTGTCACTGCCCACAATATTGTGGGTGGAAGTTCATTTGAAAGCATCTGCTATCGATTAACAAATCAAGGACATTATAATAATCAAAACCCAGAGTTAGCATCTTCAGCAGCAAGAGTGTGGGGTTTTTTTCCTGTGAACGTTCCCTCTTCCAGGCGAGCCCTGCACCCCGGTCCTGGACCGGGGCCTCCGTGTGAACAGGCCCTGACTACCGTCTGGAGGGAACCCCCGCCTCAGTGTCCAATGCCCAGCTTTGTCCCCAGGGCAGGGCTCCCTCCCACCCCTCCCCCAGGCCGGGCACCCTGCCCCACCTGCCCTGTGTGCTCCGTCTCGTCCTTGTTGATGAGATACATCAGGAAAAACCTGCCGAGACAGACGAGTCAGCATGAGCGTGTGGGACGTCGGCATCCACAGGCCCTGGGAGAGGCGGGGGGGGGGGGGGGCGGGGGGGGCACGCTCACAGGTAGTTGGCCAGGTTGTGCTCCTGCAAGGTGTGGGTCTCGAAGCCGTGCGGCACCGTGTCGAAGTAGTCGTTGCCTATCCCGCAGATGAAGCACTTGGTCTGGCAGACGAAGGAGAGACGGAAACGTCAGCGTTCAGAAGGCAGAGCCGAGCGCCACGCTCACACGGCAGCCGCTGCCCCACGCCCCTCGCCCTCCGCCTCGGCCAGGCCCCGGGTCTCTCTATGCCAAGGCCCCAGGCTGCTTGCGTCCGACTGGTTCCTGGGCCCTCAGGGGCACTTCTTAGCAAAAACCTCGCCACCTCGTCCCTGGAAAAGGCTGCCGACCACGGCCCTGCCCCGGTCCCGTTCACACCCTGCATTTTAGACCACAGTTACCTGGTGAAGTCTAAGGCCGCCTCCTCACTGCCCTTCCCATCACACACTGCAGGCCCCTCCTCAGCAGTGGCCTCCCGCAGCCCTCACAACCCCGGCCCCAGTCCTAGCCCAGGACGCACTAATTCACCTGAACCACTTAGGCTTCCAAGAAAAAATCTGCACTTCAAATGCCCCCAAACCCGAATCCTGGTGTGTACAGCCTCGGTGGTGACAGCCCACGGAACCTCACGTGGGCGGTGCCCCTGGAGCTGTGTGTGTGTGTGTGTGTGTGTGTGTGTCGGGGGGTGGGGGGGTGGGCAGCAGGAGGGAGGCTGCCAGGTGCCCTGCTCTCCCCCAAATCCTCAGGACGCAGCTTGGGACCCCTTCTTGCAGGGTCTCCCCTGAACGTCTAAGGGGAAGTCAGACCTGGCACTCGGGGCTTCATCCTGTAAGGGTGCCCGGGAGTCCATCATTCTGAATGGTCCCCCGTCCCTTAGGGGTGACGTACCCAGGGCCCCCCAGGGCCAGCCCAGCACACGGCTCAAGCACGGGCCTATCGTTCCCCCTTGTTCACACACGGGGGACTCCGAGGCAAAGGCAGTGAGGGGAGGGGAGCACCCGTCAGGCTCGTGCAGAAATGGCAGACTGACCTCCATGTCCTCCTTGACCTGCTCCTGCTGGTCTCGGAGTTCTCCAAACGCATCGATGATCAAACCTGGAGTTAAATAAAGACACGGGTTAATCTTTATCGCCCAGAGAATCCTCATTAACTTCGCAAACCCTGGCTAACCCTCCCTTGGGAGGGGACGTGTGCAGCCCTGCTGGGCACCGCTCAGCAGTGGGGACCACCGTGCGCACCCCAACGCTCCCCCAGGGCGGGGCCTCCTCCCTGTGGGGCCGACACAAGTCAGACTCTGTCACGGCCAACTCCAGGCTGAAGGCAGCGGCTGAGACTGAGGCTGGGAAGCCCAGAAAACGCCCTCCTGTGCTGCTCACTGGTGTCTGGCACCCAGCGTGGCCACGCTGACCGGGAGGAAGGAGCCGCCCATCATTCCCCCGACGCTCCCTAAACTTCCCCAACTGCTTCTCTCCGGGGTGCTGGGCGCCCTCTCTCCCACGTGTCCTCTGGCCCTGCCCGCGAATTAAACGCGTGACGGTGACACTCAGCGGTGACATCGGGAACGGGCGTGAGTCTGTGCGGCCTGTCCGTGTTCGTCACTGGGAAAAGCCCCCTTTAAGCCCGGAGCACTTAGGGGTGACGGCACATGTAGCGACACTTAACTCCACCAGGACACCGGTGCGAGCGGCCAAGATCCGGAGCATTTTCCGAGGGAGAAACCCACCCCCCGAGGTGCCGGGGGCCGGGTGGGCCTGGGTGGTCCCGAGGCTCAGGTCCTGCTTCGGCCCGACACCCCAGCTGTGCCGGGCGTGGCTTGGACGTGTTAGGGCTCCTTCCCTCCAGGGCGAGTGGCACCACCGTCCCACAGGGCTCGCCACGTGCCTCATTTAAAAGGTATTTTTAAATATTTAAAAATATTTGAGGGCTCAGAGACTGATGATGTTTGATCGGACCCGAGGCTGAGGGCGCCCCACGGGGCTGTAACGCTCACAGAGGGGCTGCTGGCAGGGCCAGGTGGGGTCTCCCCCTTGTGTCCATGGCCCACCTTCCCCCGGACCCAACGCACCCAGCTCTGAGCCGAAAGCCCGGCTGGCTCTCCCGGAAACGCCGGCCGCTCAGCCCCCTCTGCGGCTGCGCACGCCGGGGCTCAGGTTCCAGCCGGCCTGGTACCCGGAGGAGGGTTACCTTGTATTATCGCCAGGAGGATGACGATCACGAAGAAGAAGAAGGTGATGTCGAAGATGATCCGATAGATCTCATACTCGTCGCCCGCCGGGTCCTCGATCTCGTCGCCGATGCCACCTCCAGCTCGCACGCCCACGTACATGTGGAACATGTAGCACTGCGGAGAGAGGGCCCTGCCGAGGACACGCCCCGAGGACACTGGCCCTCACACCCCAGCCTCACTTCTCTCTCAGCAGAGGCCTAATCCCGGGCCTGAGGGGCTCGCTCTCGCTCCCTGGCCCGTTTCTGTACCTGTAACGTGATGCAAACACCCCCCTCCCACCAGCCGCCTTCACCCGGCTCAGCCAGCTCCCGGCACCACCCACCGCGTCCGTCACTCAGCCCCAGGCTGCCGCCTCCTGCCCAGCTCTCGGTGAACTGCCCCCCGGGAGGCTCTGTGACCTTCGCTCTCTCGGACTTGCCCCTGGAGGGCTTTCATGTCACACCTGTCATTTCTGTGCCCGTTTCTTAAAATGTCCCCCTGACACCTTGGGTCTCCTCACTGAACTCCAGACTAGTACGTCCAGCCTGTTTCTTTTACGCTTTCCCCTCCTTGCACAAGCGCTGGCCCCGTCTCTCAGGAGGCTGTGGTTGCTGCGGGCAGGGTGGGAGCGGCCCAGATCCACCCCGGAGGGCGCAGGGAGCAGGGAGCAGACTCAGGGCCTCAACCCGCAGGCCTCGGAGTCCCAGAGCACCTCCGAAAGCCAAGTGCAGCAGAGAGCAGGCAGCCAGGTGACACCGGGATGCCCCTAGTCAGCAGCTAAGTGCTGACAGAGGCAGGAAGTTCCAAGTGGCTGGAATTCCTGAGCAGAATTAACTGAAGATGATGTCACCCAGAAAAGAGGCCTGTCAGTCGGGCACACAATGAACAGGATTGTCATGGGACAGCCCTGCCCTCTGCTCTGAGCTGGGTGAGCGGTCCTCCCTCCGGAGACAGCCAGTGAGATGCTGATGCCGGGACCTGACCACGCATCCGGGCCTCCTGGCAACTGGGACGCCCAGGGTCCCTGTCGCACCGACCGAGGCCCTGTCTGGGAGTCCCTCGGAAGGCAGCCACCCTAAAACCCCGTAAGCACTCATTCCTCAGACGGGTGGGTCCAAGGCACTGCTTAAACCATCAGCCTGACCCTGTGGGCGGAAGGCGTCTTCCCGTCCATCCCTGCACACTGCCGGGGTTCACCATACATGTTCTCATTAGGAACGCATCGGGAGATGTTTTTCTCCAAACCTGTCTTCACGGGACAGGAAATGGGTCACGGCACCATTGCAGCTGCCCCCTCCTTACTTAACGACTCACAGCGGCCACCGGCCACCTGCCCGGCTTCACCTCCTCTGCTCGGTTTGCAGCGCCCCCGTGGGCAGAGGGCTCACCGGACAATTTTCTGGTCCAGTTCTGGCCCCCAGGTTTCCACACCCACACCCCGGGGGGCCCGGGATGCCTCGCCTGCCAGGCCCTGCTCAGGGGACACGTCTGTGTGAGACCATCCTCCTGATCACGGCTTTGGGTTATACTCTGGCTTCCCATGTGGGTTTCTTCTACAGAGAAGAGGATGTGCGATGTGCTGCACGAACTCTCACGAGCAGGATGCTGGTGCTCTGATGTGCTCCCGCTCCTGCTCTGCCCCGTTAAAGGGTAACTGCACACGTTACTTAGGCTGAGGCGGGGACGCGTTTTCATCCACACGAGACCACACACGTGAACTTACCGTTAGCATGTCGTCACATTTCATATCTGGTGTGTCTCCATCTTCACTTTTATTGTAGAATTTTCGGAAGAAATTGAATGCCACAACAGTGTACAGGTATACGACAACAGCTAATAAGCCCACTGTTAATACCAGCTGGAAAGCAACATGACATCGAGCGTGTGTTAGGACACGCGAAAGGGCGGCTGTGGGAGGGATGTCTGTGTGGGACTTGGCACAAGCTGGACTCACTGACCAGATGTCTTTTTCTTTTTTTTAAATATATATTTTCATTGATTTCAGAGAGGAAGGTAGAGAGAGAAACATCAATGATGAGAGAGAATCATCTATCGGCTGCCTCCTGCATGCCCCACATTGGGGATTGAGCCCACAACCCAGGCATGTGCCCTGACCGGGAATCAAACTGTGACCTCACAGTTCCTAGTTCGTAGGTGGATGTTCAACCACTGAGCCACACCAGCCAGGTGATCAGATGCCTTTCCCACCACCCAGGGGGAATCTGTTTCCATATTCTCTTTATTTTACCAAGGTGTCAGATATTTTATGTAAAACTTGATTCCTCAGTTAATAAATGCATCCTATAGCTGGAATATAAATCAACTGTCTTAATTTCATATCCAAATTGAAAATAAGGTGCTTAAAATGCTCCTTTTTCTATCACCTAAATATGACAGTAGATACATTGCTCTTTCTTTTTATAATGTCTTTAAGTAATATACATTCCAATTAAAACTATCTCATTAAGACTGATTATAAATCAAATATATGTATTTTTTGTTAATCCTCATCTGAGGATATTTTTCCATTGGTTTTTAGAGAGAGTGGAAGGGAGGGAGAGAGACAGAGAGAGAAACTTCGATGTGAGAGAGACACATCGATTGGTTGCCTCCTGCACAGGCCTCGACCAAGGCCGGGGATGGAGCCTGCAACCAAGGTACATGCTCTTGACCAGAATTGAACCCGGGACCCTTCCGTTTCCATATCCTAAAACTCGAAATTTGCATTGCGTCTAACATCTGGAAAAACACACTATTAATAATATATAATATAAATATTTTAAATATATGCCTGAGAAGTCCTGTTTTGGTAACATAAAGCAATGATCCAAGTGAAAGACACTTTAAGAGCTGATAACCAACACTGTTTTGAAGGCCAACCTTTTCCCTGGGAAATGCCGCAGTTTAAAAGATCTTCCCAAACCCTCTCACCTGCTTGCCGTTGTGCGTTACTGACGACAAGATGGTCCTCAGCGTCTTGAAGCCCATAGCGATGTCGAGAAGATGAGCAGCAAAGAAGAAGTTGTTGTAGTGCCCCAGCACGGACATGGTCATGTACCAGGCCAGGTACAGGAAGGACTGCAGACGGGACGGACACACGTGCGTCAGAGAACAGAGCCCGTGACTGCCGTCCCAGTGCTGATTTCACTCTAGGGCAGCCACTCCGTTCACTTCGCCTTCTTAGATTACACACTTACAGAATTCTCATTATATAATCGGGGAGTGGCCTCCACCATTAGAGAGAGATTAGCTGCAAGACGCCTTACGAACAGGTGACAGTTCTAAGACACACAGTCTGGGTTTGGGGTCTCAGAAGAGTCTCTAAGGTCTCTGGCGTCTGGGCTTGTGGCTGAGTGAGGTGGGGGTCGAGGCAGGAGAATGTGGGGGTGTCCCAGTCTTTGGGAGAATGGAACTCATGCTCACTGTGAAAGACAGTGTTAAAACTGAAGGGAGACTTTAAGAGGACATGAGCTGCCCCGGGAGAGGCCGCAGCCAGAGCACAAGGCCGGTGCACTCCTGGGCACAGGGTGAGAGGCTGGTGAGAGGCCTGGGATGCTGGCTGACATCTGACAGCGAACACGCCTGGTTCAGCGATCAGCCACGTCTCAGGCTTCTCTGCAGCGACTTCCCACAGCCAGCAAACTGATAGGAACAATCATTTAATCCGAAAACTTCAAGAACAAAAAATGTGACACTGTTGAGCAAGCCAGGCTGGAGGAAAAGGATCAGCTGCCGACAGCGGTGCTTTTGGTAATGAGATTTTCTCACTGTCTGTGGGCACCTAACTTGGTCCTTATGTTTATATCATAGGCTCTGAGGCTCTTTAATAAACGAAGGATCAACAAAATAATTATTTAATTTGGGAGAAACTAAAACTTATCATAATCAGTATTTAAATCCTTTTTATGTATTTAGAACTTTCCTTTTAACATCTATAAAACGTTGAAGTATGCCCCACCCAACTGAAACCTAAATGAAACTACACGTAACTTTGCATCTCAGCTTCTTCTTGTGTAAATATGTGTTTGTTTTCACCTCAGCTATGGGAAGGAAGGGCCTGAGAGACAGGCGATTAATCACGTATCCCCTGGGTCTTGCCCAGCTGTGCCCTGGATTAAGTGAACTGATTTCGAAGAACTTGAGTAACATCTGCAGCCGACAGCCGCGGTAACCGGAGCGCCTGCGCGCTGCCGTAACTTACGTTGTCAGTGAAAACGACTCCGAGTTTCCACATCTGATACTTCACATCGATGGAGTTCAGTCTGGGAAGACAAAGAGTGTGCAGACGTGCCCATTAAGCAGATGCCCAGGGATGAGCCCGGCACCATCGCGGACATTACTTCTATCCCTGTCCACACCCAGGAGGCTCGAGGCACCCAGGGTGCGTGAGAGCACGATTCGCTTCCCCCAGAGCAACCTACAGCAGAGTAAGGGTCACGTCGGGATCTGACTTTCCCGTTTGTCTCTCATAGATGTTTCCCTTCCCCCCGCTCTAAAAATCAATAAACACGTATTTTAAAAAAAGAAAATAAAAGGGCTACATAGTTCCCTTTTCCAAAACTTAATTAACATTTTTTTCAAAGAAGAAGTATCAGAAAACATCGTCATATATTGCACGTTTGCATATGTTTTACTTTGGCTTAAAGAAAGAAAAGGCAAGTTAAATTAAGAGCATTTTTTGTTGTTGCTTTATGTACATAATGAAAAGCATCTTCAGCCATTCAGCATGGCTCAGTGACTGAACGTCGACCTTGAACCAGGAGGTCACGGTTCAATTCCTGGGGCAGGGCACATGCCCGGGTTGCAGACTCCATCCCCAGTAGGGGGCGTCTCTCATCATTGATGTTTCTCTCTCTCTCTCCCTCTCCTTTCCGCTCTGAAATTAATAGAATACATTTCTAAAAGAAAATGAAAAAGGCACTTTCAAAAATTAATAGAAAAAAATCCAATCATTCATAGCTCAAAATAGCCAGAGGTCTAAAGTAGACGCTGTGTACACTTTGTTCCCTGTCTCTCGGTCCCTGTGACCCGGAGGGAAGGAGACAAGGCTCCTGCAAGGTCCAATGCCATCACTGTCTCCTCCTTCCAGCGGCGCAGAGCAGTGACACTCACACCGCCGCCAGGGAGCTGTCTTTCTTGGGCTTCTTCTTCTCCCGGGCGTCGCTGAAGTCCAGGGCGGCTTTGTCCATGCCAAGCAACTCACTGATTCTGTCCCGGCCATAGAACTCGCCGTATTTATCCATAACCTAGGACACAGCGAGAAAAGAGCCCCAACCATTAGGTCAGCTCAGCTCTGTCTGCGCATAAAACGTCTAATTATCTTTATAGTTACTATCTATTTGTCTTATTTTGAAGTTCACTTTAAAGTCTAGTTGATGGCTGTGGACCCTGAGCAAGACAATATCTACTAAGAAGGGCTCTCAGTGACTTAGCTAAGCTCAAATTTTAAAAACCGGTCCAGCAGCCTCTCACGCAAACTGCAAAACTGCACTGAGCTGCCGCCGGCACCGCCACCTGAGAGCCCTCCACTCTCCGGACAGAGCTCTGCGCCGGTCCATGGCTGAGCTCCGCCTCAGCTGCTTCCTCCCGCCCTCGATGCAGTCTGCTTCAGGAGAATAAAACTTCACGGAAGTAAGATCTTCAAAGATGATATAAAGAAAATAAAACGCAGTTCCCTGTTGCCGGCCAATGCCGTTACCTCTTTGGTGGGAAGGGGACCACGCCTGACCTATCGGGTGCCCTAACTGCGAAGGGCCTTTGCTGGTGTGGGTACCGGAGGAAGCCAGGGAACCCCACCCGCTGTGGTTAATGCGGGTGAGCCTGCCGAGCCACTGTCAGGGCGCGTGGGGGGGGGGGGGGGGAGCAGCGCTCACTTATTCTGCAGCCCCAGAGGACGGGTCCATTTTGGGGGGAAAAAATACTGAATGTATTCCTTCTAAGAAGTATTACCTTTCTTTTGACAAATTTGTCCCAGTAGTTGTTGGGAAATGACCTAAAAGATGGAAAAGTGTAGGAAAAAAAGAGTTATTTTAAAGTATGATAAATCATAGTATACTGCTTGAAATATAGAAAATATTTAAAATAATATGCAAACATATTTTCCATTCATGAAAATTGTAATGAATTTGTTTCCCATCTTATCCTATAATTTTTCTGCATTGTGGGCACATCAACTATTACTTTGAACGTGAATATATAAATACTGCACATACATGGAACTCACAAAAAGGCGCTGGGTTGGCATTGTAATGGAGAAGAACATGAGCATATTTGTTAGTCAGCTGACGGTTGTGTTTTTTAATCTATTTATAGATTGCTTTGTCAAGTGTCTTCAAAGGATCTAGAAATCTGTCACTGCTTTTCCTACGGAGGGAACGCAATCTCCTTCGCACCAGTTACCTTCAAGGAGACGTGGATCGGGAACCTGCATGACCTGGCACCGGGCCAGGGCGGTATGCACGGGTTTGGGGGGGCGGGGGATGGATGGAATGTGACTTAGCGCCTAGAATGCTAAACAAAACACGGCATTCGGAGCCAACCTTTACTGCGCTTCCACAGACAAATCACCCCCATTTGAAAAGCAAGAACCTATAGAAATGAAAACTTAAAAACAAGCAAAACTAATCACTAAACTAATAAAAAGGAGGCCTTTCCCTCTTGAGAACTGCAAGCTACTTTGAAAATACGGACACTGTCGGCGGAGGGAAGCTGCTGGGATGGGCTGACGCTGCACAGCAGCCTGCAGCTCGTGGCCGACACGGCTGAGCGATGCGGGTGCAGAAAAGCATGTTTGCTGTCTGCTGTTTTGCACGTCCTGATGCTCAGCTAGTTCTCCACAGGCTGCCTGATGGCACCTGCTGGAAGTTTACATTAAAAATGTGAAATTCGCCCTGACCGGTTTGGCTCAGTGGATAGAGCGTCGGCCTGCGGACTGAAAGGTCCCAGGTTCGATTCCGGTCAAGGGCATGTACCTTGGTTGCGGGCACATCCCCAGTAGGAGGTGTGCAGATGTTTCTCTCTCATCGATGTTTCTGACTCTCTATACCTCTCCCTTCCTCTCTGTAAAAAATCAATAAAATGTATTTAAAAAAATAAAAAATAAAAATGTGAAATTCAATCTGTCTCTAACGCTACCTCTCCTACCTTAGTGAATGGCTCTGCTCCTCCTGCGCTTCTGGGTGATATAACTCTATACTGCAGGTTCCCAGCTCCCTGCACCCTTCTCCGAACTCTGAGTGATGGAGGCCAAGTCCACGGGGCTGGGGACCGACGCAAGCCCCTCTGATGAAGGAATCAGAGCACAGATGGCAAAAACTGGTGGCCTCCACCAGGGGCTGAGGGCGCCGAGCCTTTGATTTTCTTGGCTGAATAAACACCCATTAATCACTCTGCTGACTTCTGCCAGCACGCAGGGAGTTCCGGCAAGGGACTTCACGTTGGAATCTGTGAGCGCCGAAGACCTCGTACGCTCTGTACTCACTGTGTGTTGATTACGAGCCGATCCCACTGGCCTTTAATATCGTCTTCCGAAGGCTGCTCTGTAATGTAAAGCCCGTCAAATTCCAATTTCCGAGCTACTTCCTTTTCGCGCTTAAAAATAACCAGCGGGACCTACGTTTCAAAAAGAAACACATTAAATTACTTTAGATGTACTGGCATCTCCTGTGGTCACAGTCCTTACAAACCAGCTTTAGGAGAGAAGCATTTCCTGTGTTACTTCCGGGAATGAAAGTGAATCAGCTGTATTTAGGAAAAAATATCACAAGGTCTTGGAAAAACAAGAGATAGAATAGATATTGCATAACACGTGTTTTTAAACACAGAAGTTCATACGTAACTAAGTCACTTTTAAATAATAAAGAGAATAAGGTTACGCAAAACTGTTTTCCTTTGGCGTGTTACAGATGCATACACACGGTAGCAGCAGACACGAGGGCAATAAAATTCACTAAGGGCAATAACCGTTCACTACGCTTCCCGAATGCATGCTTTTGAAAAACGCAATTTCATTTGAGAAATCTCTTTAATAATCCCTTGCTCAGCGTGACCACGTTATTGTGAAATAATTTTAAGTTCAACATCAGGAAAACTCGTCTGTTTTTCAAGATGTCTTCAGAACACACTGACGCCCTTTTCCTATGGACAGACTTTACACAGGGGAGGTGCGGGCATTCCAGAAGCTGAGAACCCCCCAGGGCCCCGGCAGGAGGTGGAGAGGAGTCTCGAGGAGACGTGCTGGCCTCCCGCCCTGGCCCGGTCTGCAGCGGCTCTCAGGCTGCACAGCAGAGAGGGGGGGGGGTCTTGCTGGGCAAGATGAAGAGCTTCCCAGGAAATGGCAGCCCTGCGCACTCGGGCTCCCTCCTGGGTGCGTTCACCCGATGACACTGCTCCCTGCAGGCGTCCTGGGGGCCCATCACCTCCCGGGGGAAGGGAGACACACTGGGGAACCTTTGCGCCCAGGATGGCAGCAGAGGTTCCTGATGCCAGAACAGTCACCCTGACTGTGAGGCTCCGAGGGTGCGTTCCTATAACCTAACACGCCTCGGGGAGCGCTGCTAGGGAGACAGTGCCTGGGCCCTGCCGCAGGGTCGTTACAGGTGAAACGGGCCACTGAGTGTGTGAAAGGAAGCTCAGTCAGACCACCCCAGCCCTCCCCCCTGCCCAGGGCAGCCTGCAGCCGCGCCGGCTCAGTGTGGAGTCCAATGGCCAGGCCCCCCGGGCCCAGCCAGGACAACCGGCCGAAGCCAGCATTGCAGAGTGAGGCTGTGCCTGCCCCGTGCGTCTGCCCCGTCCATGTTCCCCTCGGCGGCCCCTGCTCCCTCCCAGCGTCCGCAGGTGTGGATTTCTGGAACATTCCGAATAAGCTCCGTGCATGTCATTTCCATCCCAGAACCCGCTTCCCCGAGGGCGGCCGCAGTGCCGGCGCGGCTTACCTTCAGGCAGTAGTAGCCGATGATGCAGAAGAAGGAGATGACGGTGTGCAGCACGGCCAGGATGCGCAGCGTGGGCTCCATGTAGCCGCTGCTCTCCTCCAGCACGTAGTGCACCGCCAGCACGCCGGGCGCGTCGTCCCCGCCGTCGTCCGGGCTGCTGACTCGGGCGCTTTCACTTGCGCTGCGAGGGGGCAGCTCCTTGCCTTCAACCACAGAAGAAGTGGAGACCTGATTCAAACCAGTTAGAGTGCGGTCAGTTCTCTCCCTCCAAGCGTCAGCGCCAACGAGAAACAGGAACCCAGCCTTCTCCGCACATGGCTGGGCGCGAGGTGAGGGCCCTGCACAGGCCACGGGTGGCTCTCTCCACCCCTCCTCCCTGGTCCACGGGGGATGTTCTCAGAAGCTTCTGGGTCAGCAGATCACTAACACGCTTGTGCCAATCCTTCTACTGAACCAAGAGTTACCAGGATCCGCGAGTGGGGGAACTGAGATGGCTCAGCTGCCTCTCAAGGACCAGAGGAACCGCCTGTCACCCCTGAGCCACAAGTGAGCTATGCGCATGCACGGGGAGCATGCGGCGAGCCTCTGCGGAATCGCATGTCCCTGAGCTGCAGGAAGGACGGTCTCCGCCTCAGTCAGGGACGTGCTCAGGGTGGGTCTGTGACATCGGAACATCATTCAGGCTGTCGGTAGCATCGCACTGGTTATTAAGACCAAGAAGTACGTACCTTATAGAAGAGCAAGATGAAGTTGATTGCAAAGGCGACAAATAAGGCCAACATTCTCATGTTGTAAAAGTTGCGAGCAAAATAGTTCTGAAGGTGAAAAAAATGAAAGGGTCACTGAATCGAGAGACTTGAAATTTGCAGACCATGAAATAAAGCATTCATTCATTTACCCAAAACTACTTCCTGGGCGCCTAGTGCGAATCAAGCCTCATTCTTGAGACCGTGGACATCACTGAGTTAGAAATCTGGGCACCACGGAGGGGACACACCCACAGGCAGGGCGTCACCTCAGGGAATGCTCTCTGCGGGCTTAGGGAATGGGGTGCGGGAGCAGAGCCCTGAATGCCACGGGGAACAAGTCAAGAGAACAAGTGGGGACCAAGTGTGTGTCAGCGAGAGAGGAGCACGCAGGGGCAGCCCCGAGGTCAGAGCCGTGGGGGTGCCAATCAGGACAGAAAGGAGGAAGCCTGTGGGGGAGGGGGGGGAGGGGCTGGGGTCCGGGTGAGCTAGAGGGAGTGGCAGGCCCCTGATGAGGTCTGTGTGGGGTCTGTGATCTCCGGGGCCTCCAGGGGGGATGTGCACAAGGAACAATGAATCACTGCTGCAGCGTCATTTCCCTCGTCTGTGAAGTGCGGATAAACCAGAACCTTCTCATAAGGGTTCGGTATGCGGACTGGATACGACAATAGAGGCGAGTTTATGAGTCTTGTTATCACAGTTGGAATTATTTCATTCCAGGAGGATCTGAAGAGGGCTTGATGCCCTCAGTGGGTGGGCTCCACGCATCTGGAAGACAGAGCTGAGAAGAGTCACTGCTGGACTGGACTGGAGGTGGAAGGGAGAGAGCTCAGAGGTGGTAACTTCTGGGTTTGGGTCTCAGCACCTAACTAAGCGGCTGGTCCCACTTTCTGAGCTGGACAGAACCGGACAGAAGTGGGTCTGAGGAAAAGGCTCTGGGAGAGCAGCACGTGCTTTAATGTTAAGTGGGAGGCGCTGGCACAGTGCCCACGTGGATGTGCCAGGGGCCACGTCACAGTCACCGCGTCTCCTGTCCCTCTGCGGGCACACACGCCTGCTGGCGGTGTCCCTTCCACAGGGGACTCCGCCTTCACCGCCACAGGCCCCTGGGCCGCGGGGGCCGGTCACGCCGTTCACCCTGGTGGGTGGACCCATCAGCGAGGCTGTGCCAGTCACTCTGACACTGAGCTCCGCGATGACAGAGTCCGGGGCAATGGGCTTGAGGTGACCATGGCCAGCCTGTGCATGTGAACCGGTGAGCAGAGAAGCCACCGTGCAGAGAGGGGCCCACGGCCCGCGGCAGAGCGACGCCAGCCCCTCTGCACCTGCTTCCCGTAGGCGGCTGACACACTCCTGGGAACCACGGGGCTCCTGCAGGTGTTGCTGAGCCCACTCGACCCCGTGCCCACACCCGGCCTCACCTGCAGCCTCACCTGCAGCGGGGCACCCACCGCAACACCCAAACTAGTGACCACCCAGAGCTTTCTAGAACACGTTTATGCTCAGAGTACTCTGTACTAAACAACACAGGGAGGCACAGACCGCTGAGAAAACCTCGTTAAAACCTACCACCACACACACATCTGCCTGCCTGAGGTACATACAGCATGTCCCACACGTGCACCTCAGCAGTGAGAACATTCAGTCTCGGGGACGGCCACTTCCCTTGCAGGTGGTCCTGCAGTGAGCCTCGGGGGCACACCCAGACCCGTCCCAGACTCTGTGGGGAGACACTGGGTGCGGCAGCCACCACGTCCAAGGTCTCGGGCTTGTGAACGTGTACCGAGGTCCTGGGTCCGTCCTCACACAGCAAACCCAACGCACCAGCAGGTGGACTTGGTTCTCTGGTTGCCGCCCAGCCCACGGGAGCCCACGGGAGCCCACGGGAGCCCACGGACACTGCGGAGCCTCAGTTATTACGGCCTCACAATGTGTCACAGCAGCGTTCACCCTGAAGGGCTCACCAGGAGCTTCTGCTGATAAGCGATGATCTTCTTCCAGAACACGGACTCGGGGGCCTCGGGCTCCCCGTATCTGTGCGTGTGGATCAGCCGCAGCTTCTGCCGGCCCTTCTCGTCTTTGGCCTTTTCTTCTTTCTCTCCATCTTCTCCCCTGGGAACAGACGAGTAAACATAAGCCGGCAGAAGAAGAAGGAACTAGCAGGCTTTGTGCCAAAATATACAAACGAACACACATTTAAATCATAGCATCATTGTTGAAAAGTTCTCCTCCAATGAACTGTAATGTTCAGGATTTCAGAATCTGGGTTGGATGTCTAGGACCCCGGCCTCCTGTGGGGAATTCAGTGAAGTTCAAATCTACAGCATTTCACAGGCTGGAGTGTCTTTGTATCCGTACAGCACTCCCCCTTCCCACTGAGCAATGACATCGCACTGGAAAGCGACTAACAATGAAACCCCCAGCCTGCCTCACTGCTGAATGAGAATTTTAACAGTCAACCTGAACAGTGACTCATCTTCGGACCTAATGTCAGAGACATGCATTTGGTTGTTCACGTATATAAAGCATGTCAGGATGTTAATGTTACATATGATAATGGAATTAGAAGCACTAAAATTTGATACCTAAAACCCCTCTAGCTGCAGAATACCAATCCTCCACGGAAGTGTGTTTATGTAGATGAACTCATATTCAAAACCCACGTAGACATAACCCACCTAACCTCACCCACAGGAGGTATAGCTAACATTTTAAAAATATGTTTGTATTGATTTCAGAGAGAGGGGAAGGGAGAGAGAGACAGAAACATCAATGATGAGAGAGAACCATCGATCCGCTTCCCCCTGCACGTCCCCTACAGGGGACTGAGCCCACACTGTTCCCAGGACAGAATCCCATGTGTCCTTAAACCAGAGCGGGGCCCTTGGCTCTGGGAGGCATCCCTGCTGCGGGACACACAGGGCGATGGGACCGGAGGACGAGGCTGGCCTGGCCCCAGGCGGGCGGCGCTCACACTGATGCCCCAGCATGGAGGTCCCGGCGCTGAGCCTGACCCCAGAGAGGACAGAGGTCTCCGTTCTGCGCCCTGAAGAGGGAGCACAAGCCACAAGGAAACCACACGTACTCGGCTTTCTCGGGTTCCGACTTGTTTTCTTCTTTTTCTTCCTTTTCTTCCTCTTTTGTCTCCTGTTCCTTGAAGTGAAGGGAAAGACAAGCAGGTCACACACCACCTTGGGATGAGTTTAGGGGGCCCTGTGCCAGGCGCTAAATGGTGACCTCCCAGTGACCCCTGCCTCGGTGGAGACAGCACTTGCGCTTCCCTTCCACACGCTCACCCCCAGGGCGGCAGGTGCCCCTCTGGGCGCCTCCCCTTTCCCCTCATTTCCTCAACCACCTGCTCGAACCTCACGCACCCTCAAGGCCAACTACGTCCCCCTTCTCAGGCCTGCTCCAACCACGGCCACCACCACCACCGCCTTGGTGGAGCCTGGCAGCCTGGTGGAGGGCGCCAAGAAGATCCGAGTGGCCCGTTACCTGCACTTTCTCTGGCACCTCGGGAACGGGGTCTGGGTTGCTCATGAGGTCGCTGAGGCCGGCGTTCGGGTTATGAGGGATGAGCTTGTACTGCCCCCCCTCCCGCTTCAGATCCAAGCCGAAGATGTCGGACAGCAGGTCGCTCTCCTCCGTCAGCTCCTTCAGGTCGGTGAGGTCCTCCGAGGGCAGGGCGGCCTCCAGCGGCTTCCGCTCGCCCTCCTCCCCGTCGCCCCGCACCTCGTCCTGCGTGGGGTCCGGCATGTCGGCCAGGAGCTCCGCCACTCGGATCTTCTTGGCGCCCTCCACCAGGCTGCCGCCCAGGAGCAGGCTGCCCACGATGCGGGAGAAGCCGCGCAGCACGCTGGCCACCACGTGCAGCAGGCTCGCCAGCGCCCCCCAGTAGGAGGCGAAGAGCGCCGTGGCCATGTCCCTCACCGTCATCTTCTTCACCTTCTTCATCTGCTTCTTCAGGCTCTTGAGGCTGAGCATGCGCAGGAGGGTCAGCAGGTTGGACCTGAGCGCCAGCAGGGCCGAGCGCACGGTCAGGAGGGAGAAGAAGGCCGTCCGCGGGCTCTGCTCCTCCGGCTTCTCCTTCTCGCTCTCCTCCTTGCTGGCCGACCGCTCGCTCAGGTCCGACTCGGAGATCTGGGCCGCCAGCTGCATCTCGAAGATGGTGTCCTCGCAGAAGTTCACGAAGAGCTCCATCTTCTCCTTCTCGCCGCCCTCGTTGACCACGTCGAAGATGAACTGGCGCTTGGACTCCTTGACCTGCGGCTTCTCCCACTGCGTGCGGCTGGACTCGCTGATCTCGAAGTACACGCGCTCGATGCGCTTGGCGCTGCCCATGATCTCGATGCGGCCCAGGAAGGGCTGGAAGTAGCGCAGCACGCTCTCCGCCAGCTCCAGGAAGGTCTGCAGCCGCGAGTCGTTGGGCATGTGCTCCGAGAGGTTGGTCAGCAGCACGG
Source organism: Eptesicus fuscus (assembly GCF_027574615.1). Classification (NCBI taxonomy): domain Eukaryota; kingdom Metazoa; phylum Chordata; class Mammalia; order Chiroptera; family Vespertilionidae; genus Eptesicus; species Eptesicus fuscus. The sequence goes on along the minus strand of NC_072496.1, from coordinate 5,650,462 downwards.
CCACGTTGAAGCTGATGTCCTTCGCCGGCTCGTGGAAGCGCTTCACGAACTCCTCGTAGTCCAGGGTTTCGTTTTCGTCCGTCTCGGCGCAGGACAGCAGGAACTCGGTCTCGGACGGCGTGTAGTGCTTGTGGCTCTCCATCGCCTTGTGGAAGTCCCTCTTGGAGATGACGCCCTTGCCATCCGGGTCGTATTCCTTAAACGTGTCAGAAGACGTCAAGTCCTTCAGTTTCAAGAACATGTCGAAGAACTTGAGGATCATCTCCACGTTGTTGGACGACTCCACCAGCATGTCGACCATCTGCTTGCCGATGGTCCCGTTCACGACGTTACCTGCGGGCGGAGAACGGCACCGGTTCACAGGGAGCAGCGTCCGCAGGGAGAGCGGCCGCACAGGCCTCCCAGCCCCGCGCCGGCGCAGCCCCGGCAGCCCCCAGTGTGAGCCCAGGAGTCAGACCGTCACTGGAATCACACAAACATGCCAACACCATAGGGACTCATACCCGCGGAGGAGTACTGGAACAATAGCCGGCCTTCCCCCCAAACTGGTCATGTTTTAGGATAAAGAAGATGGGCAAACATTTATATCCTAAAGCCAGGAACTGAAATCCAGCCTCATATTACCAATAAAAAGGAGCATTCACAAAGCCCTTTAGGGCTGAAAAATCTTTCCTCATAGACAATGTCTCTTTCTTAAACACGAACTTGAGAAAAGCTGATAAAGCCCCCAATAAACCCGGCATCTGGGGTGGACGTTTCGTTCCGTGCAGCGTGCCGAATATTGGTCCTTAAAGTAAAAGAATGAAGGATGGGGATGTGCACAACGTAAACCTATAAATGCAAACGGACATGAGCCGAGACTACCTTCCAGCATGGACAGCAGCATGACCACCATGTCCTTCTGCAGGTCCATCAGTTCTTTCAGGAGCTCGATTTGACTGGAATCCTGAAAGGGCAACACGTGGCATTGGAGACAGTCGGAGCAAAGGAACACGCGTGTTCCCCCGGAGGGCGCTGCTCCCCCCACGGCGACCCCTCCCAGCATCACAGGACCAAGGAAGCCGACAATCTGTGTTTATTGGCTTATCCTGAGCGCCACTGTTTCTCTTTGACTTCCATGAAGTTAATTTCCCTGCTAGTGGGTGAATGCCTCTCTGGAGGACAGCTGTTTGTGTGGGCCCCATACGCACACCTCTCCCTTCCACAGGGCCTGGCAGAGCTCAAATCCGTGTCCACCTATCTGCAGAGGAGGGAGCTTCGGTGAGTGTCATGGAGACGTGGGTCCACGAAGGGTTGCAAATGCTCAACACCGGGGACTAAACTCTTTCATGTCTCCTATAGTGAAGTCTTCAGTATCTTTTATTCTCAAATTTGAATGATAGCTCTCATCTATTCTCAGCTTGCATCAAATTATTTAAAAAAATTATTTTTAATCCTCACCCTAGGACATGTTTTTACTGATTCAAGAGAAAGAGGGAAGGGAGAGGAACATTGATGTGAGAGAGAAATATTGATCAGTTGCCTCCGACCGGGGACAGAACGAGCAGCCTGGGTATGTGCCTTGGGGCATGGAACAACGCTGCAACCCACTGAGCACACTGGCCAGGGCGCATCAATTCTTCCATTTAAGAGAATGTTTTTAAATGTGGAGTAAGAGATGTATAAAGAAGCTGAGAAAGGTGATGGTAATAAGGGAAAGCTGCTTCGTGTGCTGGGGGCTGCTGTCCCGGCGGCATTGAGGAGGCGGGAGGTGGTTCCTCTACCTGGGACAGCTTCATCTGCATGTGGGCGAACACGTGGAGGAAGCCCACGACCGCGTCCCAGAGCCGGCTGTGGGCCAGGCTCTGCTGGTTCCCAGTGCACGGGCCCTACGGAAACAGACCAATGGCATCATTTCCGATAACGTCACTGCCAAAACCAACTGCACGACAATAGAGGCAAAATCAACATATCTCATCACCAACACGTCAGCTGAAAAAGAGACCCCAAAATGTAAGCTGTACGGTGACGATAAGGGTGCCCTTAGGAGACAAGAACTCACTCACCTGTCCTACCACACCTGTCCCTTGCCACATCCGGGGATGCCGCTTTTTTTTTTACATAACCTCTCCCTCCTCCCGCCCGCCCAGATTATGCTCAGTCTAAAGAAGCAAACTACCACCCCTCCCTCTTTTTTGTCCTCAGCACGGGGCACTGTGCCCAGCGGCTCCCTGACGCAGGGGCATTGCTAACCCCGCCCATGGAGAAGGCAGGAAGGAAAGAAGACAGACTGGCCTCTAAGAAACAGCAAAGTGTGGCTGGTTGAAAAAAAAAACACCCAGAATTTTATAAAATCTTTTCAAAATTTGCAGGTTAAGACAAATTTAGCCTAAAGAGAACTTAAAACAAATCAATATTTAAGAAAGGTATAGTCCTCATAGTATTTGGAATTTTACCTATATCATACATGATTATCTATACTAATAAAAGGGTAATATGCTAATTAGACCAGATATCTTCCAAACAAAGCCACGGTGGTGGGGGCCAAGGCAGAGGCAGTTAGGGGTGATGAGGCCAGCAGGGAAGGGCAGTTAGGGGTGATCAGGCTGGCAGGAGGGCAGTTAGGGGCAATCAGGCAGGCAGGCAGGTGAGCGGTTAGGAGCCAGAGGTCCCAGATTGCGAGAGGGATGTCCAACTGCTGGTTTAGGCCTGATCCCTGCCTAAACCAGCAGTCGGACATCCCCCGAGGGGTCCCAGATTGGAGAGGGTGCAGGCTGGGCTGAGGGACTCCTCCCCTCCACTGTGCATGAACTTCATGCACCAGGCCTCTAGTATTATACACACACACACACACACACACACACACACACACACAAACATGAAGTTGTTAAGCACTAGTCTCTCTTTTTATAAAGTCTCCATGGCATTTCCTTGCTTTTCCTGGAATGTGGTCAAGTGGTTTAATGCCCTCCTCCCCCTCCCTTAAGGCCTGCTGAGAGCTTAGTATATACACCAGGCCCTGGAGAGACCTCAGTCAACACCATGGGCCACACCCCCAGGAGTTAAGGATCCCTCAGTCTGCCAAAGGGTAAAGCAAGTCGTTCCGTGTAAATTCACATTTCCACCTAACCTTGTGGTCATCATCACTGGCTAAGGATCTACAGACGAGGTCAATCAGCAATGGGACGGTGACAGGAAAGGGCTTTTATCATATTGCCTTTTCCCATGGGATTCCAGGGTAATCGGTTGGCTCCTGTTTTCTTTCTTTCTCCAAATAGCAGAAGTGGGTAAATGTTTACCTGGATATACTCTGTGAGAGTGTTAAAGACTTGTTTTGCTACTTGAATTGCTTTGGAGAAGTTCCGCTGTCCTTGCTCATCGATCACATCTTTTCCGGAGTAGTACCAATAGAAATCACTGATGGACTCCTGGAAGAGAGGCGGGGGGTGGGGGAGGGGGGGAGGGGACACATTGTGAAGCCAAGGCTGACCTGTTCGACAGGAAATCATTCTACATAACAGGTTTGTAAGCGCACAAAAATAATATTAGGACAGCTGAAAAGATCCAACCTGAGCTCATTAACTGTAAGTATCTAGGTGGTTTGAAAGCCTCTCTTTCCCATTCCTGAGAATGTTCCAAACATTCTTCCCCTAGTTATCTACCAACTGCAAAGGGAGCACAGCATGTTAGGGCTTTACCAAATGAAAAGAACATTTAAAACGCCATCAAAGCTGGAAAACGTGGGGGACAATCCGCACTGGCAGAAAGCGCGTAACGAGGAAAGTGGAGCCAGGATGGAGACAGAGCCAAGGTGGCCGCTCACCCGAAGGCTCGGTCAGAGACGGATCAAAGGCGACACGTCTGACAAGTCCCGACGGGAGACCAAAGCCCAGCGAGACACGCAGCCTCACAGAGGACCCCGCGCGTTATCTCGGCCAAGCAGCCCCTCTAGCTGGCCGCGAGGCGCGAGGCCGCGTACCTGCACCCGCAGCAGGTAGTCCACCGTGGAGATGATGATGTTCACGGTGGTGTTGTTGCCAGTCTGAGTCCTCAGGTAATTCTGAAAATCTGTACGAGATCAAACGATGTTATTACCTCTCATCCCAAAGTGTAAAATGATTCGTTATCTGAATACCTCCACCCGCGAATGAGGTCTCCAGCAAAATCCTTGTGGCTAAGAGCAGCTTTAATATGAAGTAATTCATAGTGTCCATAAAAAGTGAGGGACCCCCCCATAAACCCACCTGGGGGCTCCCCAGAACCTAAGTATTCCATTTTTGTCTAAGAGGGGGCGGACCGTTTCCGACCCCTAGCTCTGGAGCTCTGGGCATGGGGATGGGACAGGACTCCACCGCTTAGGAGGCAGTAATTAGATGACTCACGGTCCTCTGCTCCTAGGACTGTGCTCAGTGACGGGGAAGAGAGGAGAGTCCCCCCCAGCTCCCGCCCTCCCGGACGCACGGCCGTAGGGAGCGGACCCATACACAGGGCATGGAGCACAGCACTCTAGGTGATGCTGAGGCACCGTCCCCGGGCCCCAGGGGCCCAGAGGAAACCAAGCTCCCTACATAGACCTCCCCGGTGTGTCTTCCTCCACGGCCGCCCGTCTTCTCATCAGAACAACTGACTGGGGCAGAGAGATGGCTACAACGGGCTGCCAGGCAGTGAAGCGACACAGAAAGCGGGACGTGGCCGTCTCACGTGGCACGAGCTGGGGCCGAGCGCCCCCTGCAGGGCTGACCCGTCATCACAGCTGACAGGCCTCTGTCAGGACTGGCGGCAAGCACGTTTTCCTGGGCGCCAGCCTCAGCCTCAGGCCTCACACACCTGAGTTGTGTCCCTCACAGAGCAGCTGCAGGAAGCGGAAGAGGTCACAGGTGAACTCGTCGTCCTGAAGAACCTTCTCGCCTGCAAGGAAGTCCAGACGTTACCCCCCGAGCGAGCGTGTCCCGTGCCTCCTCCATCGCCCCGCACGTCGGGCCAGCACCGTGTGGCCGGCCGCAGCCACAGGGCAGCCCTCCTCCATCGGAAGCTCATGGACCATGCGCTTGGCAGAGAGAAGCCCGTTTTCTTTGTCAGAAAAGAGCCTGTGAACCTTGACACCCAGGTTTCTCTCTGTTAAAAGGAGCAGCATGGGCTTGGCAACATTGTGGGAGCACCTGCGGGTCTAAACTTTTGTTCTCACCCTCTAATTTGTGACAGATGTGGACAGGAGTGAGTACTGATCAATGACCAGTGTTCAAGCTACATCTGCTTACGCTGCAGCAGTGGGAGCTCAGGTGCTTGTGGGGAGGGGTGACTGCACAGAGGGCTGTCATTCCACCTACATGTCAGTTTAAATGTATCTTTATCACAAGCGACTTCAAAAGCAGAAACACAAAGACACAAACAAAAAACCAGCAGCACACACTGCAAGCTGATTTTCAAAGCAAAAAGGGTCAGTGAAGAAAATGTTCAACATACGAGCGTTCAACATATAGCTCAGGAAGAAAAATGACAAAAAAAGTTGTTTGGCAAGTGGATGAACGTATTTATATATTTAAACAACAACACTCTCTCAGCCCGGGAGCACTTCGGCTGAGAGACTGCGATGGTGCGTGCGCACCTAAGGACAGTGAGATGACACGTGCATTCCCAGGAAACCTACGGAGGCTGCTGCCGGGTTTTCTTGAAGGCAGCTCACACAATTCAGTCACGGCACAACTGCTATTGGGTGATGGGACCTACACATTCCACTGCCAAGCACAAGCCAAAACCACACAGGAACGGCAGCGGCCTTAGAATATGTCTCAATGACTGTCTTTTAAATCCAGCAAGAAACATGCACTAATTCTTTTTCCTGCTGCGAGAACAAAAATATACAGAGAGAGAGAGATTAGTTCATTCTAAATTATTTCAGAAAGGCCAGCAGACTACCAATGGCAGGTGGGAGGAAGTGTATTTTTTGTAGCAAGATTGGCTTAATAGAAAAACCAATGTTCCAAAACTAATATATTGATAATTCCAAACCAGACCAAACAAAAACAGATAAACATATCGAGGCTTTCCAAAACTAAGTTAATTTAAAAATCAAACACAAAAGAATAAAAACAAATCAAAACAAAAAATATTGGAGATTTTTTTCTTAATAAATATTAAATAAGTGTGCAATAGTTATTTTTGCTTTAACTGTACCATGTGCTCATTTTCTAGTTTATATATGCATCTATTTATAGAGAGAAAAACTCTAAGATGATGTGAGTCGTTTTTGTGCACATGTAAATTGTGATCAGAGTTATCTAAACAAGCATTACTCTTTCATTTCCTTCATCAAAGAAGTTGCGCTTGCAAAGATGCCTGGGTCCGCGAGATGTAAGGACAGCTGCTGGGAGGAGGCAGCAGGCCGCGATGTCTGGGGGAGCTGACAGCCCGTTGGCGGAGGCCATGTTCCTATGTGTTCGTTCTTCCATGCGCTTTCTCCTTTTGTGGATGATTCTCTAATAGGGATCATTTCCTACTACCCAAGCAGGGGCAGGCCACCGACAGCAGGAAACAATAAGACTGGATTTGGGTGTGACCTGCATGATGACCAATTAGGGGTTTTAAAGGAGCTACATAAGCATTTGTCCATTTAAAGAAAACCTGTATCTCTCTGTATTGGAAAGGTAACTGATAGCTGATTCGTTTCAGGAAAGAATAGGGAACAGGCGACCTTCTACTTTAAGGAATCCATACCTGATCCTTCCTTGTCACCATTCTAACCCATACCTGATCCTTCCTCGGTCACCATCCCAAGCCCTTCAGCTTTGTTCTGCCGCTCAAAGGCGTTCAGGTCGAGGACGCTGCAAAAACAGGGAGAAACGCACTCAGAGAGCAAACATCTGGAAACCATGTATCTTGAAATGTGAACCAGTGTCAACATACACTGCAAACGTGCTCCAGTTCAACGCCCACCAGCCCCCTTCCTGGTGACGGACGAGTCTCTCCCAGCACCCACACTGAAATGACCCCTGTGACGTCTAATGTGAGCCATCACGGGCTCCGCTAGAAGCACATTATAAAGTCGGCAGACATTTAAATATAATTATAATGACCGTGTTTTCCCAGGTGGAATAGCTTATTACACTAAGTGTGTACCAGGGGCCTTGGTCAAATACTGTCTGATTTTAAATGCTGTAAAACTAGAAAGTAATTATCATAAATTAGTTAGTTGAGGACCATTTGTTTAGGAAAAATGAGAAATGGTGTATAAGCTCCCAAATAAAACTAAGTAGAATTTTCTTTTTTCTTTTAAAAATCATGCACCACTCATATTCAAGGGATGCAGAAGGCAAAGCAATTCCCCAAGCCCCTATAGTAAGCACAGGGAGGATTGTTTTAACACATTATTAACACCGAGTAACTTAGTAATTAAAATATTATTAACACTTAACATCAAGATAGAAAATAAAACAGTAACTTCCGCCCCCCTTTAAAGTATTTCATCATTAAATGTTCTTCTGTGTTAATTGTTGTCCATAATGTAAACACTTTGAAAGATACCACCTCTGAGTTAGAATAGAAACAGCAAGTGGGGGCTCCCCTGCGTGACTGTATGGGGGCTCCCCTGCATGACTGCACGGGGGGTGGGCTCCCCTGCAACACTGTATGGGGGCTCCCCTGCATGACTGCATCAGGGCTCACCTGCATGACTGCATCAGGGCTCACCTGCATGACTGCATCAGTCCCGCGAGGCTCTGGAAGAAACCCACGTCCTTCTTCTCCTTGAGGTAGTCGAGCATTTTCTATAACACATAAGCCACTGAATTCAACCCTTGTTTATTGTTAAGAAAAAAAGCAACAAAAACACGCTTTCTCTTCTGTAATAAAGATAAAATATTCAGTGCATACAGGTATTCTTTGTCGCAACTGGTTGAAGTTACTAAGATTTCAGCCCAAATTATGTCCAACTTTTAAACAGAATGTGTTTTCAAAACTACGTGATTTTTCTCATTTCTCAGGAGACTAGAAAGAACTACAACTAAAATAATTTCTGGAATGTGACAAACAGGTTACCCAACTAGGCCTCGGTAAGAACCAACTTTGCCGACTGGGTGGTGTGAACCACAGCCCGTGGAGACACCACGTCCCCCGGCAAGTCTCTAAAGGGAGGTAGTGCCCATACATTGTTTTAACACATTATTAACATCGAGCAGTTTAGTGCACCGAGAAAACACTTGGATGCTGGGACAAGGTGACTAGAAAATGAAGACATATTTACCGTATTTTCCGGCGTATAAGACGACCCCCAACTTTTCCAGTTAAAATATAGAGTTTGGGATATACCCGCCCTATAAGATGACACCCGGCGTATAAGACGACCCCCGACTTTTGAGAAGATTTTCCTGGGTTAAAAAGTCGTGTTATACGCCAGAAAATACGGTACATAGAAAATGAAATGTCGCACACATGGCAGTGCTTTGAGGATGGCTAAAGGAGTTCAACAGGGGGACTAGGCGGCCCATGGTCTGAAAAGAGCATCATGGGAGCGGCTGAGAGACTTACCTGCTGCACTGTGGAGTTCCCACCATTGAGGATAGCAATTCCAAGTTTCAAAGTAGCAGCCACCATCGGTCCAGTTTCACCTTAAAAATATTAAAACAGTGTTCCTTACATCATTTCCCTGCTACATCCATGTATCCTACCCCAAAATGTGCACTTTTAAAATTCTTACCACCCCTACAGATCTCTATCATGGTGAAGAGGGCCGGACTGACTTACGTACCAAAAAATATTTTAAAGTGATAATGCATATTTTGCCATCAATGTTTTTACAAAATTCTGTGTAATACAGACAAAACTGAAACTACATGAGGACAAAAAAAAGAATATGAAAAAATAATTGATTTTGAAATACACAGACAACAGGGTGGTGAATGCCTGGGGCAGGGTGGGATCCAGGTGGTGGGAGGCAGGGGGGAAAAACGGGGGGACACCTACAATACTCTCAACAATAAAATTTTAAAAATAAATAAATAAAGGACTCACTTTAAAGGTCTCCATTTATATCAAGGGTCTGCAAACTGTGGCCTGAGGGCCAGCCAGCTCGTCACATTTTTGTAAATAAAGTTTTATTGAAACACAGCTACGCCATTCGCTTACGTAGTGTCACTGGGTGCTCTCCTGCTGCCACAAACATTTCCCTGGCTTTTCACAGGAGACATTCCCCCACCCGAGTCACATGAGCAGCTCCCTAGAGTTGTGTCACCACAGAATTTCCAAAACTTCTTGAGCAGAAATAAAACACCTTTAAATTCGACTCTGAAACAGAGTCATGACTGGACTGTATAAACGAGGGCTCAGCTCGCTTTTGTTGTCACTGACCTGGTCGTGACCCAGAGAAGCAGGCCTGAGTGAGTGGGTGAGTGGACCTGAGGGAGCTGGGGCCAGAGGAGGAGATGCAGGAGGAGGAGATGCAGGAGGAGGAGATGCAGGGGGAGGAGATGCAGGGGGAGGAGATGCAGGAGGAGGAGATGCAGGGGGAGGAGATGCAGGGGGAGGAGATGCAGGAGGAGGAGATGCAGGGGGAGGAGATGCAGGAGGAGGAGATGCAGGGGGAGGAGATGCAGGAGGAGGAGATGCAGGAGGAGGAGATGCAGGGGGAGGAGATGCAGGAGGAGGAGATGCGGGCGGCGGGCGAGGGCTCACCTTTGCTGGCGCTGATGGTCTGCAGCACCATCTCGGCGGCGCCGCGCTCATGCAGCCGGGCTTGCTGGTACAGAAGCTTCTGCTTCTCCATTTCTTTTTCCTGAACACAAACCCCAACCGGTTATGTGGTGGCGACCAGTCGGCAGGCAGCTTTCCAGTCACCACATTTCAGTCATCTCCATGGGCTCTATGACAACATTATGGACCACTTCAACACCGACATTGTTATTCGACAGAGGTTCACATAGTCAACTCTCGGTTTTATGTCAACTGGTTCATCAGGCTAGAGTTGCTCAATTTTAATGATTTGATAGTCCAAAGCCTGTCCCATAGTTTTGAAGTAGCTGTACTTCATCATTGAAACTTGCACTTTCTGAATTATACATTTGTGCGTAAGTTTTCCCATTTTGAATAATCTCCGTGTCATGGCCATAACTTGATACTGCTCAGCAAAAGGCTCGAGTGGCAAGATATCACTGAATGACAGAGAAACGCTGACTGAGACGAGTTGGAGTTTAAGCAAAATTGAAAGCTGATATGGATCTAGAGTAGGCTTTGCCTAAGCAGGGACTTACGAGACATCTCCCCAGTGCCCCCCAAGAATAAAGCCATGTGCCTTTATATTTTGTATTCTCTGGCGGCAACAAACAATGCTGCATGGTGTTGCTGGGGCAATATGGCTGGAGTTGGCTCGGTTCCACTCAAACTACCACCGAAAACATAAAGAAGAAAAGAAGGAGAAAATATAAAGGCACAGCGAAGTCAAGACTGAAGGATCGTTCACTGGAGCGGCCCAGTCGCTGGAGAACTGAGACGGCTAAGCAGTACAAGTTGCAGAGTGGACGTTGCATAGAGCCCTGTGACAGCGAGCCCATCGATGGCGCGGGAGGGAAGCTTAGTCAACGGGACATGACACGCTCGACCAGCATCATGTCCATAAACACAGCGGCCAAAACAGAGGTGACCTCAGAGCAGGAGCTGCAGCAGAGGGACCGCTTTGCTGCCATAAACTTTCCATCCAAAGTACGGAGTAGACACTGGGCGATGGAAGAGGTTTAAAAAATGAAGGCTTGCTGGTTACAGAATATGAGAAAGAAAGGCAACTAAAAGGAGGGGGGAAGAAATGGGCTCAAACAAATGATAAAAGAAACCTTTAAACCAAAAGCAACCAACACAGACATCAAGCTGTTACCAGAGAGTGCTCGCCGATGCTGGCAAAATTGGCTCTTAAATCTTTGATAATATCGTGCTGCGAAAACAAAATCGATCAGGGTTTGTTTGTTTGTTTCACACTATCGTTAGAGCTCCTGCGGTTAAATGTTTATTTTTTTCTTAAATTATGTGATAGGCCTAAATGGAAGCGGAGAAAAGAAAAAAACAGGCAGCTGTGCTTTGTGGCAGCCATGCTGACGTCTAAAAGGTTTGCCTTCATGTTTAAACCTCTTCCTGTGAAGTCAAAAACAGAACAGAAACAAAGCCACACGGACACACAAACCAGATCGTCATACAACACAGCTTTGGAAACACTGAAAGGAGCCCCCGTCTGCTCTCCGGGGGGTGTGGAAAAGAGGAAGCAACATTTGATTCTTCCTTTTAGACCCAACAATCTTTCCTGCCCTGCCGTGGCCAGAGCGGTTCCTGGGACGTTGCTGCCCAGGGTTGCGGACTCCTCTTGTGGGTGTTTCGATAAGACAGTGGTAAGAAATTCGTGGCGTAGGAGCTGTCCAGCGTTTTCATCAACAGAGGCAAGGGAGTTAGGAAGATCAAGGCTTTCCGGACCCACAGGACATGGAAAGGTGCCATCAGGACACCCAGACAAAAGGACGGCACCATATATTCTTGAGGGAAAAACAATAACCTGTCCCCCAAGTAGGCAGAGCAGCTCAAAGTTCTGCCAGAACCATGTGTACAGTACACTCTTAGGTCCCAGAATCCTTTGCGGTAACTAAAGTCACGTGGATGGATGGGTGTTAGGAGGATCAAGAAATAGACAGGATGTCAAGTTGTCTTCTTTAAAAAAAATAACCCCCCTGGGCAAAGGTCACCCTCACCTTTCTTCCATAGCATCTAAATTTCTCTAATAATGACGACTTCGGGAGCGATGGGGACACTCATCTGAAGTCACATATGGAACTAAAACAGATAAAGTGATGTAGAGGCCGGAGGGTCAGGGCGCCTGAGCACCCGCTGGTGGGGGTTGGGCTCTCTTCTCACAGGACTTTCAATGCCTTTCAGGTCGTTGACAAGGCTTCTCAGGTGTAATTTAATCTCGTCAACGGAAATTCTGTCCCAACATAAAAAAACAAAACCTTCACAGCTAGACCGGAAGTTTTCAGACAATAAAATGATGGATTGGGTAGGGGAAAAATACTTTCTTTTCAGATTTACTGCAGACCTGTTTGTGGCTTTTTTGAAAATATGTTTTTATTGATTTTTAGACAGAGAGGGAGAGAGAGATAGAAACATTGATGAGAGAGAAGCATCGATCGCCTGCCTCCTGCATGCCCACACTGGGGATGGAGCCCACAACCTGGGCATGTGGCCTGACCAGGAATTGAACAGGGGACCTCTTGGTTCAAGGGACGAAGCTCAACCACTGAGCAACACTGGCCTGGGAGAAGCCAGCTTTTTAAAGCAAATTGGAGACAGACCATTTTAAAACTATCTCCCCTCAGGGAAATTGCACTTTGAAGTACCTTCTTAAAGGTAGGTTTCCCTGCCTGACACCAGATTCCCTTTTAAAACTGCCCCAGGGTCTTAAATTAACATTATTCATTCAGCCTGGTGTTTAGTCTTTAAATTACTCCAAGGTTAACAAAAAAAAGGCGGGGGGGGGGGGGGGGGGGGGAGAAGAGCAGCCCCACAATAGAATGGTCCCTTAGCCAGCGGTCGGCAAACTGTGGCTCACGAGCCACATGCGGCTCTTTGGCCCCTTGAGTGTGGCTCTTCCCAAAATACCACGTGCGGGCGCGCATGTACAGTGCGACTGAAACTTCGTGGCCCATGCGCAGAAGTCGGTTTTCGGCTCTCCAAAGAAATTTCAATCGTTGTGCTGTTGATATTTGGCTCTGCTGACTAATGAGTTTGCCGACCACTGCCTTAGGCAAACAGTTCCATTGCCCAGAGTAGCAAGGAGGTGGGACGGACCAGATGAGGTGCTCGCCCTCCCTCCCAGGAGCATGGTCCCAGGTGCACACCGTCTCTCCCTGAGCAGCCATGGCAGCCCAGGTGCCCGGCCTGTGTCTCTCTCTCTCCCTGTGTGGGTCCCTCCCTCTCACACTTCCTGGGACTGCAACATCCCTACCCCAATAAAATGCTAGCACATCATCTCTTTGCTGTTTCCTAGGGAACCTGGGCTACAACATGAGGGCTTTCCTTGGGATTAACAATTTCATTATAGAAGAGTGCAGCTGGCAGATGGCAGCCCCAGGCAGGAGTATGCCAGAGACACCGCCATCAAACCCCTCCCCCTCCCCCACTGAGCTTCTGCAGTGGGAACTAAAAATTATACATCCTCTTGAGAAAAGAAGTAATTTGTTCGGTATTTTATATATCTAGCTGTATCTTCAACTTTTTATATTTAGGGTTATCTTGTTATAAGATTCAGGAAGGCTTCTAATTCAGATTGCTGTGTCCGGATGAAAGAAAGGAAATAAACCCTTCAAAGGTCAATTTATATAGCTATTAGAAAGGGTACATCTTATAGCCAGTTCATTCTTACAGAATTTACCAAAAAAATGGATTCTATTCAAAATTAGGTCATTGGAGGCCAGATAACAATGCTGTCGTCGCTGGGCGGAGCTACAGCACGTGGGTCTTGCACACTAAACGGTGCACACGCTGGAACGGGAGCAGGAGCTGTGGCGGGAATGAGGCCCGTCCAGCTGTGCCCGAGCCTGCGGTGAGCCCGTCGGGAGAGCGCGAGCTGGTCTCTACCCTTCATCACTGAACGTCAACTCTGCCACAGACACTTACTATTCAGGACACAGCAAATCTCTCTAATCAATACTACCGAGTAACGGGGCCTCGGGGCCTCATCAGCGAACGCATCGCGAATGAGAAGTCGGGCATCTGCCAAAGGATGTGCAAGCTGCCTAATATTCGAGAAAAATGTTCCCGAAAGCAAGTGAACGCTCCATCCCGCCAGCTTTGGCAATGAAGGCGCTCCGGTGAGCACTAAATCCATCCTACGGTACCTCAACGTGCCACTGAAATGCTTCCACTGCATTATCGTTTCATTTCACTGCCTCCGATCTTGGAGAATGAAGTAGAAGAAGGAACCATCCGAAAAATGTTCTGTATATTTTACAAAATTGTAGTTAAAATGTGGTCCACTCTGGTACCAAAGCTCTCGGATGATCAAATCCCAACATGCTGAGAAATATGAAGTCACTTGACTTGAAACATTATTATTTATCATTATTATTATTTGCTTTGGTTTATAAAAAAATTCCAACCTAAATATGGCATTCAACTGCAGTAATGAACATTTCTCGTAACTGCCAAACATTTCTTCCCTTGTCATTAATTCTGACCTCTTTGTAAGGTTTAACTGTCATTTTTAGTTTTAATATTGAAGCAGACTCAAATCTAAAAACGATTACATATAATAATGAACTAAATATGCAATCAATTGTTAAATATGTAGGGCAAGTATTTTAGAAGAAGCAGGGCAGTCAACTGTCAAGTTCAATGGGGCCAGTTTAATGGGAGCCTAGGAGTAACGTGGACATGACACTGAAGAAGAGCCCACAAATCCTTGCAGGCTGGCCCCCATCCTGTTTCCCATGTTTCTTGAGCTTTACTTTATTCCTCGTGGAACCTTTCCTTATAATGCCCTATTTTTCATATCTCAAATTAGTTTTGTATTTCTAGATCAAAATGTTTCCTTGTAGCAAATTTTACACGCACTTAGCTATTCAAAATAGTAAGAGGTAGGAATAATTATCAAGTTCTTCCCTAGAATGAAATGCTGAAATTAATGTTTAAAACTGTGGGCTGTAATCTCTAATTACTAATGGAAGGTATCACTAGCGCAATGGAAAAAGATTTATTTCCAGTGTCACCAGGAATGCCACTTGTCGCGTCTGTTTTTACGTGACGAGACTGGCGTAAAAGCATCCAGAGGCGTGGGCCAGGCGTGCCCTGTGGAGCCCACCACGGACAGGGCGGGGCTCTCCGTCCCAGCACGTGGGCAGCTCGAAGGTACATGTAACACACAATTTCAAATCACGAGCGACTGAAATTGCAAGAAGGATAAACCTGTGTCAAGGAAGGGACACGGAAGAGACCAACTGCACTGGAGCTGAAAACATGTAAAGGACTGCGAGACCTCACGTTGTTACAGAAGAAGCGGAGACGTTGGGTCTAACAAAAAGGTAAATGTCACAGAAACCGAAACTCAGACCCAGACACATACACACACATGTACAGTTACCTTGCTGCGCTGGGATCCCGTGACCTTAGGAAGGGTGAGGACAGAAGCAAAATAGCAATAAACAACTGCTCGGAGACAGCTGTAGACCACACGCGGTTACACTTTCAGAACACGCCACTTGCCGCTCACAACCCACTCAGTCTCTTAGCAATAAAGATGGATATGAGAACAGAATACACACACGTAAGAAAGGATTATAGTGCCATAAAGGAAATTAACCTCGGCATTTCCCGCAGCCAGCCATCGTCCTAGGTCATTCACAAATCAGTTTGTTTCTGTACTTCTTACACGTGGACTTCCACGCAGCACAGATGCTCATGTCACCTGTTCCTGAAAGAGGCCCTGTGTCCCGTCCTCACCTACACCTCCTGGTGGGTCCACTGAACTAAAGACTCGCTGCTGGGTCCTAATGTCCTCCAGACTTCTAGCTCAGAGTCCAGACGAGGAAATCAACAGGAAAATTAAAAAGATCTAATCTACTTCCTTGCACTTAGCATGGTTTTGAAAATTCTAAAGACAAGCAAGCAAACAAACAAAAACAATAATAAGGAGACGGGTAGTTAACAACACCTACTTTTTCTCATAAAAAGCAAAGTATAGTCTAAGCAAAGGGGGACATACTAGTCAGATTTCCTTTCCTTCTGGCTGGTTAACGCTGAGCGGTATCTCGAAGGATGGGGATATTTAAGAGCTGAGAGGTTTGAGAAAATAACCGTAAGCGAGAAGGTGGTCCTAGGGACCCGCCCTCCTGCCTCATGCAAGCCAGCGGCGCTGTGAGCCCCATATGTGCAGGGATGAGTGACCGACTGTGCAGAAGGCGCAGGAGGCCAGACCTCTGACTTCAATTCCAAAAAAGGTCAAGCCACGGCTTCAGTTAAATACTCGAAGTCATGCTGCCCTGCAGTACGTATCCTCCTCGCGTGTCTGTTGGACATTTTAGATCGCGGCCTTGGCCGAGAGGAAGCCACCTCATCCCGGGGCCTCAGCAGCACTCATCCTGAACATATGGGTGCGTCTGACCGGTCAGCTGTTCTACGTTCCCTGGAGTGAGGGCAGCGCATGGGAGGACTCAGACTGTCCACCGGCTTCCGACATGCAGCTCCTTGACACAATAAGCGGCGATAAGCCATGAAGCACGAAACATAAATGTCAGTTATGAGCTATGAAACAATGCTTCCAGGTGGAAAAAGCCAAGTCTAGAAAGATCCATCTTACTTCAAAACTCTTCACCTCTTCTTCACTGTCATCGTCATCTTCATCATGACAACTCTGCAGCACAGAAGAAGGGAAAAAGGTCAACAGGATCAGAGTATGTCGAGGCACAAAATACAAAAGAATTTAGCACAGAGTACAAAATCATTTGCATTAATTTGTCATCAACATTGTTTGAATATATGTAATACAGGTACCATAACCTTACATGACATCATCAATGAGTTGATGCCCTAAAAGAACATTTTACTGTGCTTTTACAAAATTAAGATATCCATGAACAATTTCATACATTTCATGGAGGTGATTATGAGGCAAATATCATACTGCACATAGTGCCTATTCATGTGTTTGCCTGGTTCACCCAAAGTCCAAGCATCACGTCTCTCTGGGTGCTGCCGCCATCACCATGCGCTGGTGCAGATACCGCGCAGGAACCTGCAACAGCCACGCATTCAAACGAAGCGAGAGCCGTGCCCGTTAATTAAAGTCAGTCTTGTCATCGCTTTCTACGTTCATCTTTTATTGTATTGTGTCCAAAGGAGAAAAGTGAAAACGTAACTGCTAATACTTTCATTAAAAAATGATAAAACACTGTATTTTTTTGAGTTATTCTCTCAGAAATGAGGTGGGAGCTGTGCTAATCCATGCACCGTTTTAACTAATCCCCACGCTGGAGTTCCTTCGGAGGCGGAGTGGCGCGGTTGGCAACAGGCTTCAGGACGCAGACGCCTGGCTCCAGTCCTGCTGTCCCCAGCGTCCTGCTGTCCAGGGCTAGTTCCTTCACCTCTCTGGTCTAGTGTCCTCATGTTTAAGGTGGGATTCAGAAAAGAAGACCCACGTCTTCAGCAGATCACATGAATTAATATATGTAAACTGTTTGCCACTTAAGAGCAAGTGTCTGAAAAACAATAAGCTTTTCATAAATCTGAACGGCTATTATCATTGTGGTTTGGAATTGGGAGAATCATGTGACCAAGACCTCCGGCAGGAAGAAACCTACAGTTCTTCCAAGTGGATTATTCCAACCCTCCTAAGGATTTCTTATGGCTGATAAGCACTCGGTGTATCAGTGAAGCACGTGGAGGCACGTGGTTAAATTTAAGTCACAAATCAGAAAAATACTTTTAATTCCATGATTCACAGTCCGCTAAGTCTAGAACTGAAGTGGGAGTGGAGGGAAGGTACAAATGTAGTCCTTCCGTCCCTCAATGACAGCTTCTAAAAGGTCTGTTACATTCATTCATTCATTCATTCATTCATTCCTTCAACCATGTGCAAAAGCAAACAGATATGAATTTTACGGCTTAAAAGCATGTCATTGTAACTCATGACCGTGCTACATAACCTGCTCCTTCCGCACTAAACTCCCAGGTTTCTTGTCAATGTTTTAAATGTGTAAATGCTGTCTCCCCCTCAGACAGTGAACTCCAAGAAGGCAGGCTATGTGCCTTTCTTCCTCACTCACCATGTCATCTCCAATCCCTGGGTGCCCAGTGAATAGGTGTTGAATGAATGGAGGCATGGAAAGCTAGTGAGCTCCCCAGAAATCAGTGTTAAAGGGGGATGATACCGGTCAAGGAAGTCAGAACAGAGATTCATGGAACAAGTGGAAAGTTGAGTTGAATGCTCCTTAGGTTTCTAAGGTTTAACAGCATTTTATTTTAATCCCTTGTCAGATAAAAGTTATTTCCCTTTATTAAAATTACACTTTAAAATCAAGAGTGACGTTTATTTACCTTTGCCATAATATCTGCATAAGCCATGTATAAAAAATCTTCCTCCAGTTTGCTATGGAAAACAAGAAAAAAAACAATAACCATTGTTTTTAAGGCTAGTCATATGCAAAATTACCATCACTTATAAAATAACCCGTATTTTTCAACAAGTATACCTTTCTAAAATAAAATAAAATAAAAACTTAGGCAAAGTAATCATTTGAAAATATCACAGCGTCAGAGAGAAGGACCTCAGACCTACTGAACACAGTGCCCCGACCTCCTGGAAGAGACCCTGTTCTCACAAAATAAACCGTCTGTCGATTCGCACACAAACACAACGTCTTTCATTTTCCTGAAACTACAAAAGTTGAAACAAGCAAATTTAAAGGAGGCAGAGGCTTCTGGCAGCAGAAGTGAGATTTGATATTTGACAAAGACTCCAAATTGCCCTGGCCAATGTGGCTCAAGCAGTTACAGCATCAGCTTGTGCACTGAAAGGTCAGGGGTTCGAATCCTGGTCCAGGACATGTACCTGGATTGTAGGTTCGATTCCCAGCCCAAGTCAAGGCTCATGCAGGAGGCCACCAATCCAATCGATATATCTCTCTCACATCAGTTTCTCTCTCTCTCTCTCTCTCTTCTCTCTCTCTCTCGCTCTCTCTCTCTCTCTCCCCCTTCCCCCCTTCCCTCCCTTCCACTCTCTCTAAAAATAAATGGGAAAATGTCCTCAAGGATTAAAAAAAAGAGAGAGTTCCCAAATTACTATGCTATAAAATCATCATAATGCTACTTAAAAATTAAGAAGAGTTTAAATATGTTTATTACCCTCTTTTTAAGGAATATGGAAACCATTAACTGATGAAGGTTTCCATAAAAAAAAAAACCTCATGCTTACAAAATTACTTTAGAAGCTTTAAACTTCAGTCATCAGAAAAATTCACTTATGAGAAATACCTCAGTACCCGCCAAGGCCAGACAGAGAGCTGCTCTAAGCTCAGGGATGAGATGACCTTGTTAGTCAGGAACTAATAGGAGGAGAAGTCGTGAGAGGAGGGCGGCCGCCGTGGGAAGAGGGAGAGATGTAGTTACTCCGGCCACAGGACCGCTCAGGACTCCTGAGATGTCTCGCCAGGAGCCCGTCTATACAGGGCCTGTGAGGGGCGGGTGCTGGGCACATTTTGACTCTCAGGTCTCTGAGCGCATTTCTTATTTAACTCCACAGAGGTCTGTCCTGTGTGGCTTTGGTCAATTTTAGTCAAGAAAAGTGGAGGATGCCCTTAAAACAGACGCGAAGAAACTTCCCTTTGAGATGCTGGTGTACCCACCCCCTACAGGTTCCTGCGCAATGGAACCACAATCGACCCGGGACAGTTCATCACTATTGGTCTCCGTATGGTTTTGGTCCTAACATTTGCTTTAAGCTCTTCTTATTATTATTTATAAAGGCTGCTTGTGATAAAGAGAAAAAGTCATTTTGTAAGAAGATTCAGCATCAACTAAATCAGCTAATGACAAAGTTGTTAAGAAAAACTAGAGTTGATATTAAAGCTTGAAACTGACAGCTGTGTGCCAGACCGGTCCTAACTTTGCACGGGTCTCTCTCCCCACGAGCCCAGGTCAGACGGAGTGTGAAGACAGGAAGAGACTCTGGACACGGCTCTTCCTTCATCCTCTCCTGTCTCACACGAACCCGGCCAGCCATACCATTTCTCCGTTAAGGCCGTTCGGCTGAACAGAAGGATCAGCTGATGCAGAGGATCAACTCTCTTAGTGCCTTCGTCTTCCTCTGGAGGTTCTGCTCCAGGTTTCTACAAAAGTAAATGCATAAATTCACACTGCAATGAGGCGCTCAATCAAACCCAGGAGCAGTGTGAGGATTGGAACAGTGAGTACAAGGAAAGCCCTTCTCCGCTGTGGCAGTGTGAGTGTGTGTGTGTGTGTGCATGAGTGTGCATAAGTGTGCGGGAGTGTATGCACACAAGTATGTGAGCATGTGGGTAAGCATGTGTGCCTAAGTATATATGTGAGTGTGCATGACTATAAGTTGTATACATGTGAGTGTGTGAATACGTGTATGTCAGTTATTTTTCCCCACTTTCATTTACTCTTAAGACTTAAAAAATAAGTTTGTACAATTGGATAGGTCTATTACCATGAGGAAAATTATTAGGCATTTTTACTGACTGTAAAATTAATTAACCCTGACTTTTTGTTGAGCGACAATGAATTTTATACCTTCATTTACTTACTTACACTTGTGTTTTCTCTGTACATACATGATGCTTTTTTCCCCTGGCTTTAAGGTTTTAGTGTTGCAGGAGCTGGGTAAATTTCTACAATGTAGCCAATATTCTATGGTTGTTTTAATTATAAAGACAATTTGAATTCAAGTAAAATATCTGAGGGTAATTGGGATTTAGCTTTTATGAACTGAATTGGTTTATCCACTATATTCCCTGATCACTATGACAAAGAAGTGACTCAGATGAGAGGGCATGAAGCTGGGAACCTTTAGCCTCTAACTAGTCTGCAAAATCAGAGGCAGCACGCTTGCAACTCGTCCTGAGAAGCTGGCCTTGGTCAGATCTTAGACAGGCCCCCGGCCTTGGACGATGGACACAGCTCCCGAGGGCCTCTCCCCATGTGCTGGGGCTCAGAACCCCCTCGCCTTCGACGGCATCCACGTGACTCGACCCTGCTTGTGCCCACTCTGTCCTTCTCAGCTCGGCGTATTTGTTTAAAACCACCTACTTTTGCCCTGGCTGGTGTGGCTCAGTGGATAAGAGCGTCGGCTTGTAGTCTGAAGGGTCCCAGGTTTGATTCTGGGCAAGGGCACATGCCCGGGTTGCGGGCTCGATCCCCAGTGTGGGGCGTGCAGGAGGCAGCTGATCAATGATTCTCTCTCATCACTGATATTTCTATTTCTCTCTCCCTTCCTCTCAGAAATCGATACAAATATATGAGGAAAAAAACCCACCTACTTTTCATTTGCTTTTGTTCACCTTCAACTTATTTTTGGTAACTTCTTTATGGTTCCGATTTATAGCTTTATCCTGGTTCTGAGGTTTTAAAGGCGCCTTGAAGATGAATTTAAAAGAATAACAAAATACTCCCCCTCAAAGTGGTTAATAAGAAACTTGCATAATTGACCTTAACCTCTGACTTCTCCCCTAAACACTGAATGCATTAACAATTGAGAGTCAAGTTTCCTGAGACCTATACCCTGTGGCGAGGTTTCCTCTCCAGTGCTGCACGGGGGCTGCTCACACGTGGGGCCCAGAGCCCTTTCATTGCACACGCCCGTTAGAGACATACCGCTAAGTCTTCTATCAGTTTGTCCTCAAAGTAATGCTCTTCCGTTTCAATCCAGGACTTCTCATAGCCCTGAAGGAAAAGATTGACGGCCCGATGCCTGAAAGAGAAGCACAATTTCTAACGCAGTGCTGGAGGCGCCAGCTCGGGGTCTGCGGCCCGAGCCTGGCAGGAGGCGGGAAGCCGGGGCGCCAGGAGGGGCGGAGGGACGGGGCGAGCACAGTTCAGAGGAAACGGGTGACACAGAGACGGGCCACAGGGAGGAACCACAGAGGGACGTTCCACTGGACTCAACGGTGACACCGTGGTTGGGTCAGAGAATTTCGGAGCAGCGCCCGGTTGTATACGCAGTGTGACAAGGAAGGTGTGATGTCCCTTATAGCATTAACTCATTCATTCACCCACTCACTTACTGACTGCCAGATTCTAGGTGCTGAGGGGATAAAATTGGACAAAAGTCTACAGAATCCAATTTGAATCAGAGAGACAAGCAGCCAGCACTGAAGGGGGTGCTCCAGGCAGCGGTGGCCATGGAGCCCCGGAAGGAGGAGGAAGCGCTCAGCCTGCACAGAGGGGCGTGGTCGGATGTGACTGCGCGGGTCCTGTTTCCTGTCACCGTGGGATGTGGATGAAGCCCTCGCACCAACTTCAGAGAGGCAAAGAGCCGTGTCTTAGGGTAAGAGGCTGCGGAGGAACCTGGGCACCGAGTGACTGGATGCGCCCCGTCCCTTTTCTGCTAACAAGAGGGCCTGCCCGTCTCTAAGAGAAGGTGAGGAGCAGTCAGACGGGTCTACTTCACTCCCATGAGTACGTTCCATATCAGCTCTTTCCCCCAAAGAATCATAATCACCGTGGCAAGGTCACTTCTAAACTCTGTGTCCCTCAGCCCCTTCGACAATCTGAACAAGTCTGAGGCAGATCTCATGGTTCAGGGAGAAATCTACAACGAAGTCAGGTAAGAAACCTGACCACTATCTTAGCCTCACATTAGGTCAAGGCCGTCTCACTCTACCCACCTCACCGCCTCCGTAAGGAGGTCACTTAATACATGCATTGCAGACCCCAGTCTTCTGAGGGAACCCAACAAAGCAAGTCAAGGTCAATGATTAGACACAAGAGCCAATACATCTCTTGTGTTCTCTTGCACTATCGTACTCATATTAAGGTAGATGGTAGACCCCATCACTTATTAGGGAAAATCAATTTTGTTCTGCTATAAACGTGAGTCCCGGCTGGGTAGCTTAGTTGGTTAGAGTGCTGTCCCGTACACCAAAATGGATGCAGGTTCGATTCCCAGTCAGGGCACATACCCGGGAAATGGATTTGACCCCTAGTTGGGGCGCCTACAGGAGGTGATGGATGTTTCTCTCACACACATCAATGTTTCTCTCTCTCTCTCTCTCTCTCTCTCACCACCTTCCTCTCTCTCTCAAACAAACAAACATACCCTTGGTGAGGGTTAAGAATCAACAGCCACCAGGGAAGAGCTCTGACCTGGGCAGGTTGTAGAGAGGGGCCATGCGGAAGCAGGCCACCACCGCCCGCTTCCGCTGCTTGGAGAGCAGCTTGTGCCACACGGCCTTCTTCGACCGCTGAGGGTGCTCCACCTGCGGGAAGACAGACGGCCGTGAGTCCACGCGAGCCTCCAGCTCGGAGGGACAGCCATGCCTTTTAGCGAAATGTATGGAAAAGCCCACGTCCTAAATGTGAAATAGTCTGAAATGTTATATATATTTTTTATCAGCAAAAATAAAGTATTTTCCCAATAGTGTGTACGTTAGAAGCTATGTCATCTCTAAAATCCAAGAAATATAAAACCATTCTCTAAACTATCAGTTTGTATCCTTTCAGAATTTGGTTGTGGTTCTAAAACGTATTTTCTGGCTACACAAAAAATTAACCCACTTTTACTCATGGATCCACTTTCACTAATTCATCATAAGCACTACAGCAGTGAGCAGAGGCAGTCAAGGGAAATTCTAATGAAAAGCCTATTGTCCATCAATGTAACAGGATGGAAAGGAGATGACCCGGCTTCAGGAACACATTACTAGGAGTAACTGAAAAGGTTTAATTTTGCAAAAATGTTAAAATATATATTTTGTTAGCTAGGGACAAATGAGAATTTGAAAGCTGTAGTAAATGATGCAAGTGAGTTATTTATTTAGCTAACGGTGTTTGGAACTCTGAGAAAAAGAGATTAATCGTAAGTATTAGAGAGAAAAGTCCCAACATGTAATTGTAAATTAATCAGTAATCTCTAGGCAAGTGAACACTGTACTTCCCATACTGTAACATCTCCAACGCATACATGTAGATTTCTGGAAGAAATAAAAATGTTATGTTAGCTAAAAAAAAATAATAATAATAAAGCTAAGTTTACCATCCTTTGCAGTAAACTGTCAAAAGATGAAGGTGCTAATGCTTGGAGAAAACGTTAAGGATGTCTGGGCGACAGTGGTTTAGAAATGTTAACAAAGCAACTTCTGTAATTGAGCTTGTTTCTGGGATCCTCCTGCCTCTAGAGCAGTGGTTCTCAACCTTTTTAATGCCGCGACCCTTTAATACAGTTCCTCATGCTGTGGTGACCCCCAACCATAACATTATTTTCGTTGCTACTTCATAACTGTAATTTTCGCAACCCACAGGTTGAGAACCGCTGCTGTAGAGCCTAAGACCATTGGAAAACCCAGATATTTACATTACGATTCATAACAGTAGCAACATTACAGTTATGAAGTAGCAACGAAAATAATATTATGGCTGGGGGTCACCACAACATGAGGAACTGTATTAAAGGGCCGCGGCATTAGGAAGGTTGAGAACCACTGCTCTAGAGGATCAATGAACACCTTCTTACGACTCACTTCCATTTTCTTCTCAAGGACCTTGTGAAGGGAGACAAAACACTGCTGAGATCCAACCCTGCCCGTGAAAACAGAATCCAGGGCAAGGTTGTTCAACTAGACCCAACACATTTCCATGTAAAATTCCATTCTGAGATCCAAGACTGTACACGGAGCTTCCGATGAGACCACGGCGATGGGTGACAGTCAACTAATGCGATGAAAGGCCCAGGCGCTGCAGAGCCAGTGAACGTGGCAGGAGAGGCCTCCACCCTCAGCCAGCTTCCCATGTGGCACAGCATTTCTTACACAGTGAAGACCTTAAACAGCGAGTTTCCCCATAAATCCAGGAATTACGGATCGGTAGGATCTGTGATCCAAAGACAGAACCACACCTGCCCCTGCTGACGAGCTGGCTGGAGTCTGAGCATTAGGAAATTCGGGGAGACAGCTCCCCCTCACGAGGGAAATTACGAGACGTACAATAGAAAGCTCACATTCGCAAAGGTCACTGGTACTGAGATAAACAAGATAAACACCATTCTTGCACTGAGTTCAGCAAACTCGGTCACGAGTTAACATTAGAATGCAGGGATCAAGGCATGAATTCTCCACTCAGGTTCCTCCCACGTTTTCCTCTCCCTTCATAACTGACGATTTCTTTTTACTCCTATCCATAACGTGTGAATAACCCTTGACCTTAACTAAAATCTCACTCCCTTACCTTTTCCTAGGTAACTCCTATTCTCACTTAAACATTCATATAGGGATCACCCACTCGATTAAGCCTGGGACCTTTTATTCCCTCTCAGCACATTGTGTATCCCAGCACAGCTCTCTCATCACACATTTATCACTGATGTGTCCACATCCTCTAGCAGAGCTTGAGCACCTGGAGTAGAGGGACCGTGTTCAGTCCGGTGCCTGCTGAATGCAAAGCTGCCATGAGGCAGTGCCCTAAAATGGGTGGAGCCCTAACCCTAACTTTAGTGTGGCCCTTCCCGGATATGGGGCTGTTTCCCAGAAATGGGGGTGGTGCCCTCGAATGAGGTGGTGCCCTCAAGAAATGTTCACGGAATGAATGAATGGCTGCTCAGTGGAATCAATCTTACTGCTTCACAAATGTCATGTTCATTATGATTGGATATATTTATGAAAATATCTGAATATAAGGCAATGACAGATTTCAATAAGATTCATTTGTTGTATCTAAAATTCATTCATGTACAGGTAAGTACATGAAAACTAGAAAGAATTAAAAACTTATGGTAGTGTAATGATGCCAGAAATGGTCCTCCAGCAGCCATTTAATTAGCATTCAACAATCTACTTAAATATATGCATTCTGGAAATACAACTCTGACTTTATATAGCATTACCTCAAATCTTGTCATCTGCTGATGGATGACAACTTGTATTTATTTAATGTTTCATGGAAATATTATGGAAATAGGGACGTGTTAAATTTCCTCTATTCTATTCTATCACATTACATTACATTACTCATATTATGGTGTCACAGAATGTAAAAGCACGTCAGTAGCCATATGGTGTGAGTACCTAGCTTCATCTCATCGTAGTGATGAAGCCTAAGGCAGTGGTGTTATTTAACTGGCAGGACAGGGACAGGAGAGCATCAGATAACATAAAGCAAGAATGAAAAAAAAATGTTTATTAATGTGATACTAGTATGTTCTGCAGAACATATAGATCAGGCATCCTCAAACTACAGCCCACGGGCCACATGCGGGTGTTTTTGCTGTTTTGTTTTTTTACTTCAAAATAAGATATGTGCAGTGTGCATAGGAATTTGTTCATAGTTTTTTTTAAACTATAGTCCGGCCCTCCAACGGTCTGAGGGACAGTGAACTGGCCCCCTGTTTAAAAAGTTTGAGGACCCCTGATTTAGATGACAGAACTCCTGGGTGGCAGGGCATTTTACTAGTTTATGTGCCTGTCAGGCAGGCGCTGTCATGAGGCCCAATGGCTGATGCCACTCACTGTGGGTTCTCTCCGTGGTATTTTGAATAAAATAATAAAATAAAGGTGTTCATCTCCCCGAATTCGTTGTCTATATATAGCTACAAAAATTATAAGCTTAGAACTTGTGCACATTAGATGCTAAGGACTCCTGAGTCCTATGTTCTTCATGGTGAGTGCGCTGAGCATAGGACTGTTTGGCCGTGGCTAACAGCCTGACACACAGCCTCGTTACCATCGACGGGGTGGGCGAACCAGACCGAATGAGCACGCAGTCTGACCTGCTCCAGATGGAAGAGCACGCTCGCTATGTCCAGGACCCTCTCCACCGTCTTCTCGGGATCGGCACTGTCCTCAGGCCGGTTCGGCAGGTCTTTGTAAAGAGCCATCTGCCATCTAATAGCAGGATCCTCCAGCTGCGGGACAGAGAGGAAAGCTCAGGAAACATCAGGTTACGATGTAAAAAGGGGGACGCACTGCTGAAGAGGGGTCTGCAGTCATGCACTGAGCATAGCACAGTGTCTGAACACACGCAAAGACCAAGACCCAGGGGGACCTGTACTCAGAAGTCTACCATCTCGTGCGAAGACAAACATGAAACACGTGTTTGCAGCTGTGATGAGGGCTACTGCAAAGAAACGTAAGGCGCCAGGAGGCTTAACCTAACCTGCTGGTGGTTGGAAAGGTTTCCCTGAACAAGTGAAGTTTCTGATGATCGACTTTAAAAATACATTGGTTATTTTGGGGGTCTTTAATACCAAAGGACTTCAAGTAGGATAATGACTGGTTAAAATAATATACACTGAGTGGCCAGATTATTATGATCTCTGAACACATAATAATCTGGCCACTCAGTGTATATCCTATATAATAAAAGGCTAATATCCAAATTGTCCCCTCAACCAGCAGGCAGGCCAGCTAACGGCCCATGTCCCCTCCCCCTGGCCAGGCTGGCTGGACCCCAAATACGCACAAATTCATGCACCGGGCCTCTAATATATATACTGAGTGGCCCGATTATTATGCGTTCAGAGATCATCATAATCTGGCCACTCAGTGTATTTTCACTATCTTAACACATTGTAGCGGATCACAAGAATTCTCGCTTCCTATTACACAGTGTTTTACAAAGTATCATACTTTAAAAAGACATTAGCTTGTAAGAACATGTAATAAATAACTTCAAAATGCAATGGGTATTTAATTTTAAAGCGTGCCTTTAACATTTATGTAAACGTTTTTTGTACTCATTCAATAGACACTTATCTGGCCACTGGGTAAAACTAGCAATAAAACTACTGGTCTGCAATGCATTAATTGCTAATGTAACATTACTCTGAGTACTATTCTAAAGAGAGAATAACCAATGTATAGATACGAAATGTGCTTTAGAACAAATCTGGCTTACCTTGCCTTGTAAATGAATATTACTGCGGATTATATCTCGGACTTCATCCTCAGTGTCTTTCTGTCAAGAAATAAATGTTACCTAGAAGTCTTGGGAAGTGTCACCTGCTGTAAGTAGATGGAAATCACGCACACCTCTTTGAAAGCAGTGTGTGTCTGCACAGTATTTTTACAGGCTTTGGCTGCGTGCCACAGATCGGGGGCTTTGTCGACTACTTTGTCGCTGCTGCTGTGACTAGAAACCACAGCCGTGTGACCTCCACAGTAAGGGCATCGAGACGTGATGAGCTCGGTTTCCAGGTCACAGCAAGAAGGGAAGAATCATGCTCCCTGGCGCTCACACAGACATGAGTCTCTCCCCGCAATGTGCACAGAGTAACTGAGCACGTGACACGGGCGCCATGCAGTGCCTGCAGCCCACCCTCAGGGCACTCATCAGACCAGAGCCACTCGCCAGCCTCGCTCATTTGCTCAACTCCAGACACACTCAGGGAGCTTCAGGGTCGCCAGGGCAGGAGCGAGGCCTCCAATTTACACAGATAGAGAGCAGTCAGCTCATGTAGACTTTCGAAAAACTGCATCCTCATAAGCATAGTCATGAGGATGGAAAACGAGCCATAAAGAAATCTTAAGAACGTAAATCTCAATGCTTGCAAAGAGCTGCAGGTTTAAAAGTCAACACCGCACATCACCATGGCTGCTCCTAACACTGAAAAATCACCCTTCATCAAAAATCTTCTATAGGAGTTCAGATGAAATCCATTTTTTTCACTACCTGGGACTTATTTGTGTCTTTTCCATGCGGCTCCTGAATGTGCCCTGAAGTTGATTAACATAATTTAGAAATAAAAACAGCCCCCCCACACACAAAAAATAGACAGTCATTGAATCTGAGTTCTGGGGCCTGTGCAGAAACCACTTGATAAAGCGCTCAATGCAGATGAGCAGTGGAGAGAGACCTGGAGGAAGGCCTGCGAACCCCCGAGCCGGGGGTGGGACGCCGCAGCCCCGCGAGAGGGAACTCACCATACTCAGCCGGTTCTTGGCCAGAGCAATGAGCTCCTGGTCTCCGGGGGCACAGATGTTCAGGCCGATGGGCAGCAGCCGCCGCAGCGCGGCCACGATGAGGGAGGTCTGCACGGAGTAGCGGTCTCCTTTCCGCCTCATCTTCTTCCTCTCCTGGTCGGAAACAGCGGCCTGCAGACGGATGGGTGCTGGGGTCAGGCGCTGCTCCGCTCCGGACCTGGCCCTATCGGGGCTCCACTTCCTCTTTCTCTGCTGGTCGCTATGTTTTAAAATCCTACTGAGAATGTTTTTTCTTTTTTCTTCTAACTTTAAGTCCTGTTCTTGATTCCCAAGTCATTACAATTCACTGGTGTACATTTCTTTGTAATTTTAGAAGGAAAATGCACATTGTAATTCTAGAGAAGCTATAGATATATGAAAACTCCATGGTAATTTTAGATATTGTATGTTTTAGAATTTTCAATACATAAGAAGAAAATTTAAGAATAAATGGTGTATTTTTGTCTTGATAAATGCCTGCTTTGCAATACACACACACACTCAGTATCCATAAAACTATGACAAAGTGCGTTCCCTGTGTGGCCTGCAGACTTGTCTGCCCAGGGCCCCCCATCCAGGGAAATGGACGTGGTACACTGACCGGTGTCCCGTAAATATCTGAGATGACCCCTGGGTGACCTGTCACACCTGAGGACAGCCGTGCCACCTCAGGTCTCTCCTGCTTTTGCTGAAGGTTATGCTCGAGCCATAGGGTCACCTCAATGTCAGAGTCTGATTTTCATGGGTCAGTGAGTGTTCCATTTCCGTTAAGAGGTATGTCCTAATGTCAAAATTAAAATAACTGTCCCTTAGCCTCGTCTTTGTGCAGGTCAAATTTCTTTGTAGCAATAAATCAAACATTGAGGATATTTTCATAGGAGAAAAACATAATAAATGGAAGGCCAGCTACTGTCCATGGTTTTAGGCAACCAGGGGGTTTTGGAATGTACCCCCCAGAGTAGGGGGCTGTACATGAAAGTGACTAGTCTTTGTATATTATACTGACTGGCAATTTTGCTTGTGTGTGTGTTTGCGTCTGTGTGTTGCTCTGTGTGTGTATTAAGCGTATCTTTTTATCTGACCCTTGGACATCCTGGGCCTTGCTGACCCCTGACTGCCCTTCCAGGGCTAGTCAGTTCCTAGAGATAGGAAATTACTCGCATGCAAGCACATCTTTCATATATAAACCAGCCAATCCAGAGTCCAGATTCCTCAATCACCTCCTCAACCTGGGCGCAATCTATCTGCCCTAATCACCCGGGCCAGGTCCAGACACCCAGGGTCTGCCCCTCGGCCCCGAGCCCTGGAATGATTCACACTAGGTTCACACCCCTCCCCCGTCTCACCCTGCTCCTTCCTGCAGAAGCCCCAGTGAAGGTTCTTACCCACGCTTTCCCCTCACCCCCTCTGCTCCTGACCGATCCTGGGCTCCCCCCACCCCCTCTATGCGGTGCCTTGTGTGTCTAGGGACCTTGAGTCACAACTTCTTCCTCCCTGACAGTCAGTTCTGTCTGCGTGTCATACCATCCGTGAGTACATCAGTCCTGGGTCCCCTCAACACTGTGTGTGTGTGTGTGTGTGTTTGTGTGCGTGTGTGTGTGTGTGTGCGTGCTCAGTAAACAACATTACCAAATCTATCAAAGTCCACTTATAAACCTTCAAAAAATAAAAAATAAACCAACCAACGAAAGCTGCATGGGGACACTCTCTCGCCGCGACACGGCACGGAAATACCTTTGACATCTTGGACTTGGTGTCAGAGATGAGGAAGGACATGTTGTTGATTTCGTTCTGGACCACGAAGTTCTGCTCCTCTCTTTTGAAATTCTGGGAAGTCACAAAGGCAGTTCCAGTCACAACCACATAAATAAGAAGTCCATGTGATCAGAAGTTCGTAGGAAGAGAAATGTTAATTTGATATGTAAGACTCATCAAGAAAGGGAACACGTGTGTGTTGCATACAATGAAGGCGCCTGCCCAGGGGCAACAGCATTGCACATAACACGGAAGTCTCAAAGGTCGGTAAACTAAGGTTCGGAGGATTTAAGTAACACGGACACACGGCTTCTGCAGGTGGAATGACTACTCAGACCTGGTTTAGCCGGGAAAGCAGGTGCGTCTCCGGACAAACACAGGGCACGGCAACGGGATGGAGCTTTCCGCCCAGTCAGACGTTTCATCTGCTTTTCCCAGTTCCATAACATTCCTTCACTCACTTTTAATTCAGGGGCACAGACTCACTGGCAACGTGAA
The DNA here is from genome assembly GCF_027574615.1 of Eptesicus fuscus. Taxonomy (NCBI): domain Eukaryota; kingdom Metazoa; phylum Chordata; class Mammalia; order Chiroptera; family Vespertilionidae; genus Eptesicus; species Eptesicus fuscus. Next base: position 5,619,584 of record NC_072496.1, on the reverse strand, counting down.
GTATTTGAGCATTCTCCCTCCTCACCAGGTAAGTGACCCCCAGGAGACCAGTTTGAGAAACACTAAGGGGTTGGGAAATTGGCTCAATGTTTGAAAGCCCTTAGCGTCCTGCAAACAGCAAGCCCCGCCATGTCGCCTACTCACGTGGGACTTGGACCAGAAGATGAACACCTCGGCCACCATGCGGAACAGGTCCTCGGCTTCCGGGCTGGGTTCCTTGAGCCACTTCGCCCTGGGTCACAAAACCAATGAAGTGTCTCCTCAGTTACAACTTCAAATGTCAATCTGAAACCAAGGCACTTAGGGCTGCTGGCTTCCCACCGAGCACAGGTGGCTACGTGGACAGGGGTAACATTTTCAACAGCTGAGACATCGGAGCTGTCCAACTGCTAGCTTTCACCTGCTCCAGAATGCCCTTTCTGACTGCAAAGGTATCTAGAAACTTCTGATTATGAACAAGCTCATGGCTAAGAGGTTAGTGAATGAAGCCATTTGTCCGGGACATGGGAACGCAGCAAGGTCAAGGTGCCATTAGAGAGATCAATCGCGTTGAGCATTCTACCTGTTGTAGTCCACGAATCGGATGAGGAGAGGGTAGAAGGCATAGAGGTCCCTGGCCAGCGTGGTGAACTCGTCCAGGATGAGCAGCTCGGCCTCGGACATGTCCCCTCTGGCCTCGGCTTTCAGATGGTCTTCCTCCGCCACCACCATGGCTGCCTTCTTCTTCAGTTTCTCCATTAATGGCAAGAAATGGGTTTTCAGGAGCTGAGGCTTTACTTTATTTATAATCGGCTGGGAAAACACTGTGAAGACAGATGTCAGCGCTGTGCTCCGCATGCAGGTCAGGACCCCAGGACAGACTGTCATTACAACAGCGGCTCCCCGAGAGCCCTCCCCAGCACAGCTGCCCCGAGTCAGCCGTGGCCTCAGGGTCTAGTCCCAAACTGACTAGGAATTGAATTTGATGTGCTTCCTTGTGTTTTTTTTTTTAAAAAAAGATTGACAGCTAATTTAGAATAAAAATTAAGACGTTCACTCACTTTGCAAATCAACTCTTTTCACACAAAAAATAAAATTCCCCAAATGGAAAAGGTCCCCGTGCCTTAGAGTAGCTGCACACTGTTCCGCAGTGTATGAGCGAAGGTACCGCTCCCTCCCCTATCGCCCCCACCCTGTCCTGGGAAGAGGGGGATTACATACAACACTCACTGCTCATTTACTTAAGAATAGTTGTGGTTGTCAGCAACCATTCTAAACGTGATTAGGACATTTTTAAAAGGAATTTTTCCCCTAAAGGTAACACACATACATTGCAGAAACGTATAAGAGAGAAATATTAAAATCAACCATAATAATCCTACCTAATTAGTAAGCCATTCATGCATTTCTCTGGGGTTTTTATAAATAAGTAACTTCACAAATATATACTTGTATGGATTTCTGAATTCAATTTTCAAGTCCTCTTCTTTTCATCCTCCTTGCTATTGTGGGCCTTTCCAAGTCCTGAAACACTGCTGACACCTTACTGTTAAGATGGCCTGTATTTTGCTATATGCTGTGCCCACCTAGGAACCACACGCTAGCGTTGGGCGTTCACGTTGCTTCCACGTTGTTCCACATACGCAGGGCAAAGGCACGTAACTGCAGTGCGAACATGTGAGGCATCCCTGGGCATCCTCCCCCGTCCTGGGGGACAGACTGCTGAGGGGCCGATTCAAACCCCAGTTTCATCTTTGTCTGCAGAGTCATTAGCTTTTACTGCTGTGTTTACTCGTTGATCGGAGAGAGGTTGTCAGAAGGAAAATGTTTCCTTCCTTAAAAGCACATGGCAAGTCACTCACTTTCTGTCTGATGCTACCTACTTTCTAAAGAACAGCATGACGGCAATGATAATACTGTTTAGCACAGGAGAAATAGTAATAAAGACGGAGATAGAAAAAGTCTAGTTTCTGTACTTCAAACCTTTCTGGAAGTAAAACCTGAAGCGGTCGCTCCTCCCCCACGCTCACCTGCCAGCCTCTTCATCCAGGCGCCCTCGTCAATGCCCAGGTTGTTGTAGATGATCTTCAGGATGTTGCCCAGCAGGGTGTTCATGTGCTCCGAGTTCAGAGCCGTGCAGCACAGCCCGGCCCTCTCGGGGTTGCTCTCCGGCCCCTGCTCCCACCACCGGGACATGTAGCTGCACAGCATGGGCAGGATGACTTCCATCACGTGCGGCATCTGCGTGTAGCGGATCCCAGACTCGGCCAGCTCCACAATCTCTTCCATCAGCTTCTCCAAAGAGGGGATATTTGGACAAACATCTTCCACGTTGGCTGGCAGATTGAGAGCTAGAGGAACACACCCAAGAAGAGATGGTGGTCACTGAGGTCACGGACATAAACAGCCATGCCCTCTGGGTTTCGAGGCTCAGCATGCCCACACGCCTCCACTGGGCCCTTCTCCCTCCTCACAGCAGCCGTGTCCACCTCTCTCTCTTCTCCCCACGCTCCTACCCTATCCTCCCCCAACTCAATTCAAATCCTAGTAGATAATTCTAGGAGGTTCTCAGAGGCCAGTCCTTGAAATCATCGGGAAGCTTTCTCCACTGGGACAGTGAAAGAAATGGGGGTATGTATCTACCCAGATTTTCCCAAACGGAAAGTGACGTGATGGTGGCTGCATGTCTCAGCTGCTGCCCATGCAGCTGCGTTCGTTACCTGCTCTCTCCCGCGAGGAGCTAGTATTGTAGATGGAGCAGCTGTTGTGTTTGTTGAGATGAGTTTCCAGAAACGCCACCGGGAAGGCACCAGCAAAGGCCGCCAGACACTCGCCCACCGCAGATCGCTGCCTGGAGGGGAAATGCTTGTGATTTTTATTTCTCCCAAGTACAAAACTGAAGGTGTATTAAAACTGGCAGTTTAACCTGAGGGATAATAACAGTGCTGCTAATTCTATTAACCCTCAAGTATAATTTCTATGTTATAAATAATCACATGCTTTCAATAACAAAGTTCCTGCCATTAAAAAAGAAAGCCAAGTTATCTTTTAGCTTACACACGTTAAGTCCTGGCTGGTGTGGCTCGGAGGCTGGAGGGCCAGTCCACACACCAAGGGGTCATGGGTTTGATTCCAAGTTGGGGACACAGGCCTGGGTTGTGGGTTCACTACCTGCCCCTGGTCAGAGCTTGTGCGGGAGGCAACCAGTCAATGTTTCTCTCTCTCCCCCTCCCCCCCGCTCCTTCCCTCCTTTCCACTCTCTCTGAAAAGCAATGGAAAAAAATCCTTGGGTGAGGATTAAAAAAAAAAAAAGGATGCAGAATGGCAAAATTTCAGGCACATAATGTGGGTTAAATGTTTTAAAATAATGAGAAATAATTTATTTAAGAATAGGATAAAATGTTTTATGTATGACTTCAAAGTCAGCAATGTATTCCTTTATATCTGATTAGTCTATCATTAATAATTCTTGTCACTTACTTATTTAAATTTTTTATTCAAGTAGTAATTCTCAGAACAACTCTGATCATTTGTGTTGGTATTCTGGAAATAGCCATTTTTCTTTTAGATGACTTGTACCAAAATTACTATATTTTTATTAGCACTTAAGTTACTTTTTCATTTTTAAAAAACATATTTTACTCATATTCAAAATTTTAGTTTTCTATTCTTCCAGGTCATTTTATCATATGCAAACTGCACTAGCAGATTCACAAACACTCGAGTTAAAGCTTTATGTTAAACATGGCCTTTACTGAGATTGCTTTACTTCCCCCCATAACTCTTGTATTATATTGTAAGGATAGGAAAAAGTCTTCTTCTTCGCTGTGGTCTTCCGAGATTTATGAGAAGCACCTGGTAATTAAACTCCCAGATTGTTGGCTCCTCTGTTCAAACTGTGGGACAAGATAAGCTACTCTCAACGCTACATTCTTGCATCCCCTCCTCCCTGCTGTTTTCACAACTCAGAGATAATTTGCAGGAAGGCATCTCTAGTTAGTAGAAAGTTCCCTTCCCACCTCACCTTAAAAAAAAAAAAAAGCCTCTTTTAAACTCTTCATAACTTTTGCCCTAAGCATGTTATAGGCTTGGGAAAGTACTAATAAGATAGTTCCCTGGGACATCTGTCGGACGGTCTCTTGGAAAGCAAACACATCGTAACTCTTTAAGAAGCCCTGGAACCTGCTCAACATCAACACAACCCTGACCCCTTCCTTCCCTGATGCCTGGCAACAGCCACAGCTGGAAGAGCAGGCCACCCCTTTGTTCCCTGCCCCGTATCGACTAGCAATACACCGGCCCTTTCCTCTACTGGGAAGTAAATGCAACTTCCTCTCTGCATCTCTCCTTTTAGTTGTGAATTCTTTCACAGCCTGAGTCACCAGCCAAACCCTAACATAAATCAAACTTACCTTAAAGATTGTGAAACTGCTCCCAAGGAATCCATAAAATGAACCTGGTTCTTTAATTTCTAACTAAGGAAAAAGTTATAGAGGGAAGACTTTTTCTAACACTTGAAGTAGTTATAATACTTGAAACAGCTATTGAGACAAAGTTAAATTTAAAACTTTACCTTTCCACATAAATACTCTTGCTCGTTCCCAGAGCATATAAGCTCGTCAGAATTCTATAACAGGACACCTGTACATCTTCCACTAGGGAAAAAGAGAACCGCACATGAAAAAAACACTTGTTATTTACACATTGTCTAAGAAAGCTTCGCTAAAACCAAAATTCCATATTAAAGGCATGCTGATATTTTAACGTTTGAAAGAAACAACATAAGAACAAACAATATGTAAAAGGAAACATGAAAAGGTTTTCTCAAACAAAATTCTTTTCTTTCAGGAGCTTAAAGCATTCTAAAGAAGCACTGTGATTACTCAGAACACGATCAGGAACAATTTCTTTATAGTTTTTCTCTAGGTACCGTATTTTCCGGCATATAAGACGACTTTTTAATCCAGAAAAATCTTCTCAAAAGTCGGGGGTCTTATACGCCGGAAAATATGGTATATGAATAAAAGATTACTTCAAGAATGAAAGTAACACAAGAGTAACTTGGAGGTCAGGTAGGTGTTTTACTCCTGCTCCCGAGGTATATGAAGGTGGCACCTTTTATTTTAGGTCTCAATGAACCAACATGAGAATGGTAGAGGATCGAGTGTGCTAGTTATTTCTGACACAGCCTGGCAGGTAGTGTATAAGTCAGTCACCTTGGTGGTTTCTGCAGCTACAGAATCAAACAAAACCTGGTAGGTGATCTATGACCCAAGAAGATGTCTATTGGCAAGGAAATCTAAGAACCTTGAATTTCTAATTCTAACTCAGCTCTGTTTCCTGCAGGAAACACGACATCAATGGAGAAACCACCTTGTCCTCCAGACGGTTTCCATGGCCACGCTGCACTGCAAGCAGTGCTCCTGCTGCTTCCAGAAACCTCGCAGCCAGTGTCCTTGTTGTCACCCAGCTCTGCAGTGGGTTTTGTGCAGAGCTGCACGCCCCTGGGACCTACACACGGAGTCTCAGCAGCTGGGGCTGAGACTGCATGGCAAGGACCCGCCCCTTCTCCCGTGTTCATGTCAGCACAAGGGCAGGATGCTGGGGCAGGCCATGCGTCATTTTTTCCCACATAACCTTGGGCATTCTGTGGATATATTTTTTAAAATAGATTTTTATTGATTTCAGAGAAGAAAGAAGGAGAGATAGAAATATCAATGATGAGAGAGAATCATTGATCAGCTACCTCTGCACACCCCCTACTGGGGATTGAGCCCACGACCTGGGCAGGTGCCCTGACCAGGAATCGAAGTGTGACCTCCTGGTTCATAAACTGATGCTCAACCACTGAGCCATGCCGGCCGGGCCTGTGGATATTTTGAATAACTACAGAATTCCAGCCATCAACAGCTGGTCAAATCCCCAATGAAAATAGGCGGAAACCTATTAACAGAAGCTGTGTGGGCCACCCAAGGCGACAGGCTGTTTGGACACAGACTGGCCTCGGCAGCCTTCAGCTGGCTGGTCATGCAGCCATGGAAAGGGTCTGCATCGACTCAGAAACAAGTGGAAACGTTTCACGTGCGTGTCCCGCGGTCAGACCGCGTTAGCAAGCGCCATGGGAAGAGACAACACCGGAGAGTGACTTTGCAATTTGCACGTGGACAGTGGAAGACTGTCATGTGATTCAGCGGGCTACCTCTCCAAGAACGGTTCCTGTAACTCACACTCAACCTAGAATGTTCTGCAAAACAAGCAGGTCAATGTCCACGCAGCGCTGGAGGGACCCAGATGTGGCCTCCAGAGCTGCTGTGCGCCTGGAAACGAGGCTCTAAGGGCAGGCCTACGTACGGATCAGGTCTTCCCCGAACTGGTGCTGGCCGATGTGCTCGAACAGGGAGGACAGCACAGGCAGCAGCGCCACCGTCGTGTAGTTGATGATCTGCGTGACGCCCCGCGGCTGGCTGCGGGTGTGCGTGAACTGGCCCTCCTTCAGGTTTTCCAGGGTCCTGTCCAGGTCCTCCGCCGCGCTGTCCAGAAACGCACTGAGTGCGCCCTTGACGCTCTCCAGGCCGGTCTTCATGACGGTCCTGGGGGGACAGAGCGCAGGCGTGAAGGGAGCAGTGAGCAGGAACACGCTCTGGTTCTCCCAGCACACGCTCAGTCGCCAGCCCTTTACATCCACTCCGACATTTGCGCACACTGGGAGTTTTAGCCGCTTTGCTCTGTAATTCACGACTGATCCTAAATTCCTTCAGAAGAGAACCTCAGAGCAGAGGGCAGGGCTAATGCCTAGTTTTCCAGCCACGGTCTCACATTCTGAGAGGCTTTATTCTATAACTAAGCAAACACAGCTGCTGAGTCCGTTCAGTTCACCCCAAATCCAACAGGATTGTTTCCGGAGCGATGGCTGGGAAAGAAACATTCGAGGGCGACTCCACCAAGTCGCCAAATGACACGGAAGTGCGGTGCTTTGAGGGGAGATGCGCAGTGACCTATCAGCCTCTCCTCACACGCAGGAGGAGACTCCTGGGCCACCCTTCCTAGTAAGAATGAAGGTGCACGATGGCATCTCCTTTCTCCGTTTATCATACAAAACACCTCAAAGTTTTAAACACAAACCTGGATTATCCAAGGTCTCATGGAATACTCTCGGTAAAGATAGTAAGCAACTTTCAGTTAGATGTGTCTTGGGTAATTAATGAATTTAATGTGCGGCTGAAGGCTGAGTCGGTCATGCTACATGGGTTGATTGACTCTATGTTCAGACCACATGCTGGGTGGCCGGTCGTGTCGATGGCAGGCAGAGGAGAAAGGACACAGACCAGGGCTGGCTGACCACCACTCACTGTGCAGTCTGAGGCTTCACGCTACATCTGTAACCTGAGAGTAACCCCTCACGTTTCTGGTAAAGTAAATGTTATCACAAACATGAGCCGGGCACGGGGTCTCTGCTATCACTGCCACTTCTCCCTCACAGGACACATTCCCAGCTCAGCCCGTGACACGCCAAGATGCTGCAGAAATTATGCAAATTTAACCATTTACATATGATCATGAAAATAACCTAATGCCATTGTATTAGTAATTTACAAAGGATTTTTCTTCTCACCTACACTGAAGTCTTCAGTACTGTTTCAAAGACTATAATGAAGGCAGTAGCCCACTTTAATATTCTCCAATGTCATGATGACATTCACTGATTTAGATAAAAACGGACCCGTGTACCTTGCATCCAGCGTCTGACCCAAAATGTGAAGACAGTTGACGATGGAAGCTGCATCGTTTCCTAAAGAAGAAGAAGAAAAAGGCTGTATGAATTGCCCTGAGAGTTTGCCAGTTTTCTTTTCTATTAATAGTTGTGTCTCAAAAATTAGTCCACAGCACAACTCAATGTAACAGCTCAGAAAGATCTCCGACAATCGAGTTTCACATGCGGTTTCCTGCTGCGGTGGTTACGCGGATGTCAGTAGGGAAGCGGAGAAGCGGGCCTCGGCGAGGAGCTGATGCACTCAGAAGCAGTGGAAGCGCTGGCCAGGCTGGGGGTCTAACTGAGCTCTCCACGGACACCCCTCCACCTACCAGCTCGCCTCCTTGTTAAACCGCACTGCGTGGCAGCTGTGACGTCAGCTCACAGCCTTTATGGGATGAGGTGGCTGAAAGTCTAACAAATGTCATTCCAGTTTGATTACCCCCCGTCTCTGCCTTCTGATTGCATTCACCTGGACTCAGAGCAGCTCATCGGCCTGAATGTTGTTGGTCTTTGGTGAAAGAGAAGCACCATGCTATTATGTAAAAAAGCATCAGAAGCTGAGAGAGTTAAATCCTACTCCCAGGAGACACCTAAAATGGGGCTGACTGCTCTTGAGAGATGAAACTCCCTCATTTTGATTGGCAGAAATGTGAATTATACAACCACTACATATATATGACTTTGTGATGAGAATAAGAAAAGCAAGCCCAAAGTTACAGTGATTTGACTGCTCATGAGACAGTCTGACATTATGCCGTCTGCATTCTGTATTCTGTATACAATGTGTATGTGTATATATCCTTTTTTCCCCACTGTATAACATATCGTCATTTCCTGGATCCTGGGGTTAACAACTCCTATTTGAATATAAGTTTTTATGACATTTGAGTATGTTCTATTCTTTATACAAAAAAGTATCCTAAAATAAATTAATTAAATATACATGAAAACTAATAATTGCTTTAGAATGGCAGCGAGCCAGTTTAGTGACATGAGACAGACAAGAAAAAAATAAGGCACTCATGACGGAGACTCTGAGTACTTTCAGAAAAGTCCCGTTCATCGTGTGCTTGGTCTCTCAGAATTCCTGATGATAACGGAGACAAAACGAGCCGAAGGGCAGAATTTGTTACGTCCCTGTCTATTGGCTGGTGGCAATCTTAGGGCTTGTACTGTGGTACTGTGATCCCTGAAAGTGTTATTCATTTAATTACTCATTCACTCAATAAATACTGTTACATACCAGGCACTCTTAAACTTCAAGTAATAAGCAAAACAGCGTTCTCAAGGTACTTGCATTTTAATTGGGATACAGATAACAATTAATCAAAAATCAGTATGTAACATAGTATCAGGCCACAGTAAAAATATATAGCAGGATATAGGGCTTAGAGCAACTGGAGAGAGTAACAGGGGGCGTGGTCAGGAGGCCGACCCCAAGGAAGTGGGAAATGAGCAGAGCTACTGGAAGGAACAATGAAGGAACAGACTGTGCATGCAGCCAGGAGAAGGGCCCAGGAGAGGGAACTGCAGGTGCAAAGGCCCTGGGGCGGAAATGAGCCTGGTGCTCCAGGTGAGGAAGTGAAGTGGCTGATGTGGGTGGATGGGGAAGGAGATGTGTGGTGGGGGCCGGGGGGGAGGCTAGGGGCTAGTGCCCCGCACCCGGAGCAAGAACTCTGGGCACGTTTCTTAAGTGCAACAGAAAGACAGATGGGTTTTGAACAGATTGGAATCGGACTGATATTTTAAAAGGATGGAATCCCAACATGCAAAACTCTGGAAGGGCCACGTGACGTGAGCCAGGACGCTCCTGCGGTGCTGTCGAGGGGTTGGGGGTGAATTTGGATCAGCATTATCAGCAGTGAAGACATTAGGAACATATTTTTAAGTTTTTTCTTATGGGTTAAGTGGGACATTTATCAGCTGTTCTTTTTTTTCTTTCTTTTTTTTTTTTTTCATTTCTCCCTGCCCTCCCCACCTCACCCCCCTTTTTCTCTTTGGTTTTCGTTTGTCTTCAGCCTGTTCAGCAAACTCGGAGTTCTTGTCGCTGTTTGGTAAGGAGACCCTGGACAAGCCCCGCACGCCCTCCCTGGGCGGTTCCCGAGCACGGGGCGGTTTCTGAGGATGCCGACTAGGGGTCTGACTTCCCGCCGGGCTGCGGATACAGCAATAAGCCCTCAAAGAGCTGAGCGGTTTGGGCCAGAAAGAGATGTTAGCCCAGGGACATCACCAGAGAGGAGCAGCAGGTGCAGGAGCCGTGAGCGTCACAGGCAGGAGGGGCCTCGGGAGGTGGGGAAGGTGACCTGAGAGGGGAGCGTCTGGATGGAACTCTGAAGGATGGGCAGCTGCCTCCATGGTGGGGAGGAGGGATCGGCAAGTGAATGGAACTGCAGGGGACCCGGGGCCAGCTGGCCATGACAGTGCGTGCCGGGACCTGGGCAGAAAGGGAATCCGCACGGTCAAGGAGCAGAGAGGCCCCTGAGGCTCAGGCACAGGGAGCCGCAACTTGCTCAGGGGTGCGAATGGAGGCCACAGGAGCCGGACTGGGGCCCGGGCAGGCGGCCAGATGAAGAATTCCGGTCTTTATTCTACAGAAATGGGCAGCCACTGGATGGGTAGGCGTGCACATGAGGCTGTGTTCTGGGCAGAGGGAACGCAGTGCTCCCGGGCGGCAGGAGAAACACGCCTGCAGGTGGCCTGGGGTATTGGCACGTAACGAAATCATTTCTGTCCCCACAGCCTGGAGCACGCCCTGCACCCACAGACGTGCAGTGCTTTGCTGAGTGGCGTCAGGAAGGCATCAGGTCTGTTTTCATCAGGAAGAGGGAAGCCTTACGAAGTGCCCTGTGCCCCCGGGCCCCCACCGCTGCCCTCGCAGCCTGACCCGCCCCCACTAAAAGGCGCTGAAAGGCTGCCCTGGGCTGGAACGCGAGGGGTTGTCTTCTCGGACCGCCTGGGAGTCGGGGTGAGAGCTCCTGAGCAGCAGTGGGGGGAGGTGGGATTAAAGGCACTTGCTCCTCAGTCAGCAATGGGCCCTCGGCGTGAACTTACAACCACGAGCGCACATTCCGGAGTCCAAGAGCCAAGCCTCTATGTACACAGACGCTATGATTTTCCCCATAAAACGTTTTAATGGGTACACGAGAACTACTGTTCTGTGGGGAATGAGGCCTGTCCCCCTTGTTAAAACCTTACCCTTTCTTTCATATAAAACGAATGGCATGGAAACAAGAATGTCTTTAATTCTCAGAGAGTGGGCTTCAAAAGATAGGAAATACTTGGATTAAAGAGACAACTGTATTAAGTCCAAGTTTTAGGCTTTCTCGCTCTATAGATGAGAAATATCATTGCCCTGCCCAGTGTGGCTCTGCCGGTTTGATTCCCGGTCAGGACACAGGCCCGGGGTGCGGGCACCATCCCCAGTGGGGGGCGTGCAGGAGGCAGCCGAACAATGATTCTCTCACATCACTGATGTTTCTCTCTTTCCCCCTTCCTCTCTCTAAAATGCAAAAAATATATTTTTTTTAATTTTTTTTTTTTTAAAGAAAAGCATTTCAACTCCAGGAGAGACTTGTAGATGTAACTACCATTTGGCATCCAACTTGGATCAATATTCCATTACTCATCAAACTACCTCACACAGGCACTGCCACTAGCTCACCACGGGTGCCACCGACAGGCAAGAGGCTGGCCCCCTGGTTTTCTATCAGGCTCCCCTTGGTCTCAGCTGCACTGTCCTCACTCATCTCAGGTTAACATGGCTCTCCCTACACTTCGCCTTTGCTCACAGACCAAGCCCCAGGGTTGTTTGTTAACCTCAACTTTCCGTCCTGCCTGGAAGCCCTTCCAGGTGAAAGCTGCACGGTTACAGCTCACCTGGCACTTGAACACTCATCCCCCAACACTGGACTGATAGGTGCCAGAGCTCTAAGGTTAGGCTCCTTATTTCAGTCTGGTTCAAAAATAAAAGCCCAAGTTCAGAGACAGCAAGTGCTTGTCCAGACCAGACCGTTGGCTTAGTTACACACGTAAGACTTGCACCTGGGTTTTCTGGCTCAGAGCCCACACCGTTCTCCCCAGGACACCAGGAGTGTCTGCACCAGGTTATAGCTGCGTCGTCTGAAGGTTACGCGTCTAATGGAGGGGGGGGGGGTGAGGACATCTGTAATAATGTCAACAATAAAGTTAAACCAAGAGGGCACTGCAGGTGCTTCGGCAGGGAGTTATCGGGTGCCAGGTAAACTCCAGCCCCCGGACACAGGGGAGTGTGTGAGGAACTCTCCGCTATGCCAGCAGTTCCCCGACAGCTCCCGTAAGGCACCCCAGTCCACATGCTCTGCGACCGCAGTGGGCTCCCGAGTGTGAGGGTTGATAATGTGGTGTCAAAAAAACACACACCAGAAAAGCTTTCAGTAGCTATTAAAGAAATAAACACAGATTAAAAATAAAGTGTTTAAATATATGTGTATATATTTAAAAAATAAAGTTTACATGTCTTAGACTTAAATATTCTAATAACTGGACATGTCTGCATTATAACATGTTTGGCCTCTTGGGAGTTTGTGTTATTTTACAGAAAAATGCCAAAGCAAATTTGAAAAAATAATAAAAGATATCAAAATAATATAAAGAATTCACAAAAATATGGTGTTGAAGAACAGTTACATAGTAGCTCTCCAAAAAGTTCCTGTTAAAATTTTTAAAAATCATATTTAAGTGCTAAGGGGTTTAAAATGCAATGCCTGAAAGCACTCTCAGAACCACACAGAGATGGAAAAACGTTGAAGTCCAGTTCTCTCTCCTGACAGTCTGACAAGTTATATATTCAAAAGGAAAAAAGGAGGCTAAAGAACAGTCCCAATTAACCCATGGCAATGGGAGTCTACACACAGTTCCTTTTTGAGGATTATAAAACGAGAAAAGACACAAGGGAAGCTTTAGGGGTGCCAGAGACATTCTGTCTTGGCCTGAGCAAATGGGTACAGACCCAGGTGACATTGCACAAGCCATGGCACCAGCTGTCCTGGACACTTACGTACTTTGCTGCCTGTGTGGAGTACCTCAGAAATTATTAAAAGGAAATTACAGAGAGATATAGCCCAGGAAACCAAGAGTTTCCCGTATGTAAGAAGTCAGAAGCCACATAACGGCAGCATTATGCTCATTCATAAGAGTGCAAAAAAGTGCAGCTGAGCCCTGGCTGGGTGGCTCAGTGGGTTGGAACGTCATCCATACACCAGAAGGTTGCAGGTTTGATTCACGGTCAGGGCACACAACCAGGGTGCCGGTTTGATCCCAGGTTGGAGTGAGTACCGGAGGCAACCAATTGATGTTTCTCTCTCACGTTGATACCTCTCTCTCTCTCCCCCTCTCTCTCTTACTCTCTCTCTCTAAACATACCCTCGGGTGAGGATTAACAAAACCAGTGCAGCTGAGAAACATTGTCTTTATCCAGCTCTATGTGAGGTCACACTCCCTAAAGACAAACGGAAGATGTGGGAATCCACTGTTACTGTGAGAAGGTGAAGGAGTACATGAACATTCTGTACGAAATGTTTCTAGGTTGAAGGGAAATCCAACCAAAGCTAGTCTCCTGGAAATTATTCAGAAGATAATGTCCACCCTGCCCTGGTGGCTCACTGGTTAGAGTGTCATCCCCAGTTTGATCCCCGGTCAGAGCACACACAAGAATCACCCACTGAATGCATACATAAGTGGGACAAACATCAGTGTTTCTCTTTCTCTTCCCTTCTTCTCTCTCTATAAAATCAATTTTAAAAACAGATGATTCCCCCTTTAATTTTGGATAACTGAAACATTAATGCAAAAATTCAGGCAGTCAATATGAAACATAACTTATAATTACTAAATTTAAGAACACCAAATATTGGATGCAATTATAATAGAAACTAAATATGTCAAGTAATTATATTCAGAAACTATAATTTCCCAAAAAATGTAATGTGTAGAACTTACAAGTTATTTGTGTGTATTTATATATGTACACACACACACACACACACACACACACACACATACACACATATATATACCTATTCCTCAGTTATTCACTGTGCCTTGATGGAACCCTCAGTTCTCCCTGTAAATGGACTTAAGCTGAGAGCCCCTTTTCCGGTGCACTAAATGTTTTGTTCCTGAGGTCCCCCTAACACTGCCCTGAAAGCTCACATCTGGAGCTCACATGTACTTGGCCAGCTTACGACAGCAGATGAGGGAAGGTCCCACTCAGCTCTGCCAGCCGCCGCAGAGTCCCCACAGGACACGGGAGTGAGTGGCCGCCTGCACGCAGTGGAGGCAGGTGCCGGGAGTGTGGACTTCGGCTCGGTGAACTCAGAAACCCACAGACACTGACTATGGGCTGAGCGGTTCTAGAAGAGTCACTCTGGCTAAGTGAAGTCCTTGCCCTCGCTGTCTACTCCGTGGCTCCCGTGTCTGAAATGCGGTCGGCATGCACATGTGTAGTCCAGAGCATTAAACGGAAGTGCAGGGAAAAGTTTTTCATCTAGAACAGCTCATCACGGAATCGATCCGAGATCAGCAAACACGCATTCAAGGTCCCTGTTCGGCCGCTCCCTCTGATACAAATGCGGCACGCGCTGCCGTCCCCCGTCCCTTGCTCTGTAATGGTACAGCCTTAGGGTTTTCACATGGACAGTGGATGTATAAAAAGCTGGTCCCCCGTTTCAGCACAGGGCAGGCTCCTGAGGAAGGACCTGCAGGCCCGGGGCCGGGCCCGGGACGAGCACATGCAGCCATGCCCACGTGCGCGCATGCAACACCGCACACCACACAGTGCCGACGCGAAGGACCCGGTGAGGCCATGCGGGTGCTTGTCCAGGGGTCTCCTTACCAAACAGTGAGATCCTATGCCTGACAAGAACTCCGAGTTTGCAGAACAGGCTGAAGACAAAAGAAAACCAAAGAGAAAGGGGGAGAGGGGGGAGGTAGAAGAGACAGGGAGAAACGAAAATAAAATGAAAAAAAAAAGAAGAAGAAGAAAAAAGAAAAATAAACAGCTGATATATGAGCCGGAAAAAGCAACATGATGTCACGCAGAAAGTACTGATTCTCCAAGCAGAATGTGGAGTAAAGGTATTAAAGAAAGTTTCTGAGTGCATATCTTTAACAAACATGGTTTAAAAAGCACATATTATAAGGAACAAAAAACCGAAAGCAAAGCTAATTAATATAAAAGCAATCTATATGAAACCCGCAAAAATATAACTGAAGAGAAACCACAAGGAAAAGATTTATCTGTCCAAATGTACTATGGAAATTCTAGAATCGGTGGTTGTTACGGACATTAGTTAACAACAGAAATATGGTGCTTTGGGCATAAAATGTTACGTTAAGTGTGCGTGTGTTTCATCACTTGGACTTTGCTGCTTCCCAACCTGGGCCCTTACACATAGCACTCCCGTCCCTCCCAGCCAAGCATTTCCCAGAGGCCGTTTCTGAATTTCTGTCTGCATCTGTCGTCCCATGTAACTGACGTTGCCCTCACAGCCACCTCTGTACTCTGCGCAGACCCAGTTCTGACGCTGTCACCTTGTACAGGGATGTGACGGCACCACCCACATCCAGCCCGACTTCCCAAGCACAGTCAGCGCT
Source organism: Eptesicus fuscus (assembly GCF_027574615.1). Taxonomy (NCBI): domain Eukaryota; kingdom Metazoa; phylum Chordata; class Mammalia; order Chiroptera; family Vespertilionidae; genus Eptesicus; species Eptesicus fuscus. The sequence goes on along the minus strand of NC_072496.1, from coordinate 5,604,220 downwards.
GGTCCTGACCGCCCTCCTCCGGGCACAGCTCTCCCAGGACCAGCATGGGGCACCAACTCTGCCAGGGAATAAATGGGGCATAGCTGCTCGTGACAGGATGGCAGAAAGGAGGCCGAGAAAACCACACCTGTGATGCTGACCTCCCCTCCGAGGGCTGTGGCCTCAGACCTCACTGCAGGAACCAAGTGGACTCATTTGTAAATGCAAGTCACCACACAGGTGGGAAATCCCTCCAGTGCTGAATGTTTTAAACAGCCATCTACTCAGCCAAAACTCAGACATCGGTTTTCATGGCATCAGCCCCTGCGCTGTGTTATCTGAACAACACACCAGAACAAGCGCAGCCTCTCCGGTGCCTCATCACAGAACCCCACGTGGGGACCGCGAGGGCCAGGACCTGCCTCAGTTGAAGGGAAGCCATCACATCTTAGAACTGCACACCTTCCGGATTTATCTCGCGATATCTTTCACCTCTCACTCGGGGGTGCTCCCTGGTATCCTGGGGAAACGTCCTGAGACGATGCTGAGTTTACAGCGCAAGGGCTGTGTTTCACCCGAGTAAGCCAGACCTGGGATACTTTGCTGTGATGTTAAACAGAACTGCTCCGTGTCCCATGCCTTTAGGTGACACCTAAGCCTGAGACCCTGTCAGAGAAAAGTGACCTCTTCCATCAGCTGCTCCCAACAGTACCTGATGTGGCCCCTGCGAGAATCAGTGAGATATAGAAAGCTGGGCGCTCCTGTGCCGTCACTTTCCGGGTGTACGTTTGTTTGTTATGAGCTCTGGCCTACACTGTCTCTAAAAATCCTATGTAATAAAAGGCTAATATGCAAAGCGACCGAATAGCAGAACGACCAGTCGCTATGACACACACTGACCACCAGGGGCAGACGCTCAATGCAGGAGCGGCCTCCTGGTGGTCAGTGCGCTCCCACAGGGGGAGCGCCGCTCAACCAGAAGCCAGGCTGATGGCTGGCAAGCGCGGCAGTAGTGGCAGGAGCCTCTCCTGCCTCCACGGCAGCACTAAGGATGTCCAACTGACGGCTTAGGCCCGCTCCCTGGCACAGCTCTCCCGAGGGCTCCTGGACTGTGAGAGGGCACAGGCTGGGCTGAGGGACCTCCCCTGAATGCACGAATTTCGTGCACCGGGCCTCTAGTATTTCCATAATACTCGGTCCTCTCTCTCTCCCCTCATGACTAACACTGGAGAATTTGCGTGGGTTCTCCCTCAGCATCACCACTCACTTGCTGGCTCAGCACCCCTTGCTGCCCTGCCACTGATCCCCACTGAGTGCCCTGAGGGCCTCAGGACCAACCAGCACACCGACCTTCTCCATCTCCATGTGGCCTCACTGGCTGTGGAACCTGTGACAGTCGGATACAAGCATTTCTCCACCAAACACATATTCCAAGTTTCAGCTGGATCTCCAGATAAACAAGCTGCTAAGAGCCAATAAATACCGAACCAAACTTAACCTCTTCCTGAAACTGGCCCTTCTGAAATTCCTCCAGGGTGCCAGTGACACAGCAGTGTCTACCCCCCAGCCTGCACCTCAGCACCGCGCTGGCCTGCCTCTCAACTTGCCAGGTTGGCTGTCTCTCTCGGTGTCTCTCACACCCAGCCCCTCTCTCCATTCACACAGTGCCCTCTACACCCCAGCACTTCATACATGTCCCACCTCCATGCATCACCCTTATTACATGGTGAGCTCTACATGTATGAGTCTCTCAGCCATACTTCTGAGTTCATTACAGTTAAGGACTGTATCCTTGCATGTCCCTGGGTTTGGACAGCACCATGTCCAGGGCCAGGACAGCACCGCGTCCCGAGCAGGTATTCAAGAGTCTCTGCGGAAGCTGGCAGTGGCACTTGTGTTACGGGGCCTCCACCGCCTGCCATGGCCCAGCCCACCCTTCCGCTCCCCTGCTCCTGCCAGAAGCACCGGGTGGTCATTCTCCCCTGGAAGAGGCTTCAGTGGCTTCTTAGTGCTGACTAAGTGAAAACGTTAGTGGAAATTTAACCTTTTGCACTCAGATGTCGAGTGTGACTCGACAACGGTTAGCATTAGAATAAAGGAATCGGGGAAAAAAGCAAGTGAGTGCAAAGGGTTAAAAGATGAAGATGTCAATGACAACAGTTAATGCCAATGACAACATTCCACGGTGAATCCACATCCCCTGAACCTGCCCTGGAACCACACGGTGACGCTGCTCTGGTTCACTCGGTGAGGGGCGGTCAGCAAGGCCGAGTGCCCTGTGGCCCGTGAGCAGTTCTCGGAGTGAGACTGACAATTACACGGAGGCAGCAGACAGCGCAGGCGACGGGAGAAGCGGAATGTGTACACGTCTCTGTGCTGTTCCTCTGTCCTCTGAGTGCTCTGTCTCCCCATTTATGGAACTGAGCGGCATCTCCATGACCGGTGCCCTCGGGCACACACTGTGTGTGACAAAGGCTGACTGGGCCCAGGGAGGACAAGGACACTCTGCAGTGGCCCTGGGGGCACGAGTCAGTGGGAACTTGGCGCCCTGTGGGCACTCGCTGTCCAGGGGGACCAGGGCCCAGCAGCTGCAGGAAGGCCTGTGAGGTGAGCGGACGCCCCTGGGGACGTCTTCATTGCACACGTTTTGTCAACATTGCAGGAAGATTCTTATCTAACAGAGTTTGGGGACATTTTAATGCTATTGCAATCCTCTATCACATGACTGGCTACCTACTAGCTGGAAAATAGATAATGTACCTGAGTAAAGAGATGAGTTTAAAATTCCATTCAAGTCCCCATTTCCAATGTCACTAAAGCAGAAGTCTAATTCTTCACCCTCTGCACCCAGGCCCATGTCCCTCTATCCGACAGGCTGGCACTGACTGCCATTCAGCGTATCATTACTGCCGAGTCCAAGGACAGCCCGGGCCTGCTTCGTACAGGTGCGCACGCGCAGGAAAGTGTCCCCGCTGAGGCGAGAGCTGGGCGTGGGCCCTGCCCAGGCAGCGCGGCGACGAGGAAAAGGCTCCCTCAGTCAACGCTTCTCGTGTGCAAGTTCTGGGGGAACTCTGGGTCCCCGCTGGAAACCCCAGGGCAACACCAGTAAACCTATGGTAACACTGAGATTGAAACAAAAATGGGAAAGCGCTGCTCCATGCCGGCTAGAGCAGGGCAAGGGGAACGCTCGGGGAGGCTGCACTCTGACTTCACTTTCTCCCAAGAGTTGACATTATTTTTTTTTATTTACTTAAAATTGTAATTCTTGTAAATGAGATTTTGCCCTCCTAGAAAATTAAGGTTGGTAAGAATATGAGATGGGAAAGAATTTTAAAAAATTAATGTTAAAAAGCACCATCTTTCAAACCTCCCAATACAGGGGTGCTCTCCAGCCTCCACCTGTGAATTGTGTGGGCATTTTAGTCCTGCCATTCAGCAGCCAATACAGAAAACCTCGCTGTCTACATCACATGCATTCACCTGCAGAAACCATCATCCCCGGGGTCTGAGAGCAGGAGGACGGCCGGGCAGAGGCACTGGACACAGCTGCTCAGGCCGGCGCTCCTTCCCCAGGGCCCCCCCTCCCCCCTCCCCACAGCGGTCTGCGTGCGCAGCTGTTTACCTCGTCACCATTTCCTTCTCCTTGTTTGACGCATGTCCTCCGGAGCACAGCGGTCTGCTCGCTGCAGACAAGAAGTATAAACGGTGGTTTTTGAAATACTGGTCGATTAGAGGCAGCACAACCTGAAAGGAAGGAGAAGAAGACAGGTGTGCACAGTGGAGTTTGGGGGGTGAGTGAGCGCTGAGGCTGGAGCAGGCAGACCATGTCCACGTGCAACAGGTGCCAATCCCCACAGCCGCACCAGCCGCCCGCCAGGGAGTGGCTCTCACCTCGCCCTGTCCTGCCAGTATCTGTGTGTGTGTGTGTGTGCGGGGGGGAGGGGGTACTTATGAGGGATACACTAAATTTTCAGCTGTTTAGAATTATTTTTAGTATTTTATCAAAATGAAATATTCTCAATAATGCATAAATGCAGATTAGTCGCAATCAATGACTGCCACTTATGGGGCCTCTGCCACGCGTGGGGACGGCAGTGACATGTGCATGCAATCCGCCCGGTGAGACTCCGTGTGGCGGTGCCATCCCCTTCTCTGCAGGTGCAAACTGAGGTGTAGACAAGGCGTGGTCCCCTCACAGTCGCCTGCCACTTGCCGCTCCACAAGGTCCTCAAAGCCGCCTCCCACTGCCTGCGCCAGCCCTGGAGGCCTTGGGGGGCCTCCTCCCGCCCTGCCCACTGAGCCACAGGCTCTGCCAGGGCCACGCCCTCTGTCTGCAATGCTCCTCCCTCACCCGTGACGGCCCACTCCCGCCTGCAGGCCTCCTCAGGGCTGCATGACGCCCTTGCTCACTCCTCAACTAGACAAGGCCTCCCTATTCTCAGCTCGTGCGACACCATGTGCAGCTTTCCACTCTGTGATCGGGATTAGTCTCTCTCCCTCAGAGTCTGGGGCACAGAGAACAAGAAACCCTTCTGCGCTGGTCCCCCCTCAGTCCTTTCCTGGACCCTGTGACCACCACCTCGCAGGGTCATTTACCACGAAGCACCAATGCTGAGGGCTCCGCTGGGCATGTAACAACCAGCAGACAAAGGTTTGAACAAATAAATGAAAAAAGGGAAGACTAAATGGCATTCCCAGCACTGAGACTCAAGTCTGTCTCACTACATTTTCCCCTACAAGGTGGTGCCGAATATGTAAATAGGATAGGAACATGGACGTCTGGTGATCTTCCTAGAAAGTTGAGACATTGCCTGAACTTAGCGATTGGCATATGATAGGTACTCAACAAATACGTGAATGAATGAGTCATAGATTTGGTAGAAATTAAGCCACACTGGGCACCTGCAAACATAACCACTAGGGTGCTGAGGACGCAGGCGATGCAATACAAGGGTGTCTTTAAACATGGTGCAGGCCGTGAATTCAGCACCCCAATCCCTGAACCCAGGGGACTGCATCCCAGTGAAAGAGGTGACTGGCGGGTGCAGCTCAGAATAAACTTCAGCTGCTTCGTGCAGACCTTGAGCAGAAGAAAAGACCAGAGAAATCTCCCTGACAGTGAAGGGCACAATTCTAAAAACATAGGGCGGAAGCCAAATGTAAGTCAATCGGAAGAATGTGCCATTTTGCAAATGATGTCTAACGCAAGTACTTTGAAAGGAAATTGGCAGACGTGAATAGGTCTTTAGGTTAATGGCAACATCCTGTCCACGGGAAAGTGTCCAGGGCATTCCGTGTCCGTGACAGAGACGTGCCAGGACAAGGTCTGACGCCCGACAGGCCAGGCACAGTGCAAACACGGAGTAAGTCAATAAACCAACAAGGGAACTTGAGAATAAACAAACTCTGCACCTTCCCCAGTGGCCAAAAGAAAGTCATAAAAGCTCCGGGCAAATAGCAGATTCTTGATAAACTGTGCTAAATGGAATGAACACTCAGTATCTGACCAGCAGGTGGTCTCTGAGCCCCAGCCTCCCCATCTGTAAGCCAGCAGACGAAGGCCCCACAATAAAGGTCCTATTGTGACATGTGCATGTCCTTGTCATGTTCCCGTTTACAAATCAGCTGGCGTTGTTCATCTTTCTGAAAGAAATGCTCAACTAAAAATGTTCAATCATAACAACATTCAAATACTAAGAAACCAGTATTTTCTTCTATGTTGTATGATAAAGCCAGAAAAGCAGAACTCTGTGAACTGAGGCAGCGAGGGCAGAGCGAGCTGCGGGAGCCCAGCGCCCACACGGTTCATGCAGCTGTGGGTGCCAGGATCTGTGGGCTTGAGCAGAAGCCACACTTAAAGGCAAGTGCGTTCTGAAAAGAGGCAAAAAGCGAACGGGGTACTCTGTAAGCAAACACACGGAAGCGAAAACAAGACGGACTGTATACTGTACTTTAGCAAAGAACTTGATTTCTTGCTCGTAAGGGAAACGCTGTCCTTTGCCTCTGCAGCCGCCATCTGCAGACAGGAGAGAGTGTTCAGGAACATGGGCACGTCCAACATTCCAATCCCCACCCGCACGCAGAGTGCCCAGCACTGAGGAATGTGCTACCCCACCGACTGGACGTGAGAAGCCAACCAAAAACACACAGGCTAACTCTGGCAGTGTAATAATAAATAAAAAGAAATGTAAACCAACAGCCAACTTCAACTAAAAAGCGACTGAGCAGAGCCCAGCTACGTGGCTGTGAGCACAGGCACCCAGCGCAGCGCCGAGGGCTCAGGGGCCTGGAGAGAAGAATGGGAACCGAACAAGGACTGCCCATCTCAGCAGCAGGTCCCACAGCTGGGCTGAGAGAGTGCCTATAAGCTGAGCGACTTCCATAAGCAAAGCAGAAACACCCAGGTCTCCCCAAGGCCCAGAAAATGATCTCGAGGTTCAGAACTGACTGGCCGAAGGCATTAGCTCAGGGTGGCCTTTTCCTCCCTCCTTCGAGCATGCAGAGGGGCGCCATGCACACAGAAGAGGAATAATACACTAAGGACCACCGTGACGTGCGGCACGTGGGGCAGAGGGAGCGATTCAGAGTTACATACAGGGTTTCAGTAAAATTTGCAGGCAGAGCCTCCATATTTTTAAGAATCAAACTAACTTGCCTGAAAAAGTTCTTTTGCCAACAGAAGTCAAAACCATCTGAGATATACACTATTAAATCTTAGACACACTCAGGATAGGTTTTAGAAACTTTTAACAATGTTTTGTAATATCACAACGTTCTTCCCATGAGTAAAGAAAACAATGGCTTTTTAAGACTTGCTAATTTCATTCTTGTCGTCACTTTAGCATTAAATCTCTCCCACGCGTGTCACGCAAATGGCTGGACCCATATAAGGGACCGAGGTACCTACCGAACTCCAAGATATACTGATGGGCTTCGTCCACGTAGCGGATGAGCTGCTGAAGGAAGCTGTAGGCAAATCGCTTCTCAATCGTAGGCGTGTCCAACTCCAGGTCCTTGAACCCTCTAGAAGAGCAGAAGGAAAATGGAAACCAACGTCCACAAGACTATTAGGAGGGAAATATGTATTTAAGAAAATGTTGTGTTACATATACAAGTTTAGACGATTCTTTAACATTCTGTAGCTAAAGGCAAAAATGAGGTTTAATTTATCAGGACTATTTTGAATACTTGGATGTAAAACTGTAGCTAATGACTTTATTATTATGCAATACACTTTATTACTGTGCTGCCGTTAGAGAAACAGAGTGTCATTTCTGGATAACGGTCGGGGAGTAACAAGCTCTAAGGAATGTGGCAAACAGCGACGCACTGATGATTCTGTGTGCACTGAGTGCAGGGAATAGTAGCGCTAAGGTCTGAACAGGTCGCTGACTTCGCTCTTGGCCTTGATGCGTCTGACAGGGATGTCTGACTGGTCTTACAAGGTGCTAAGTGGGGCATGCGCGCTGGTACCTGGACACAGCATAGCCGTTGATCTGCAAGAACTTGAGGATGTCCTGTGCTTTCTCCCGGTCCTTGGCTTTCTCTTTGGCGGTCAGCGTGTCGTAAGGCACCAGCAGGGGATGGTTCCCGCCTCCTAAGAGAATGTCCAGACAAGAACACAGAGTAGCAGCGGGAAGTCATCTGGAATGAGACACGCTGCCTATGTCACAGGGCCACACCACAGAGCTCGTGCCCTCTCCTCGCGCGAGGATCAAGGGCTCACGCAGGCTCTTCCCCCAGCGCCGAGAGGGTTCCAAGGAAGACTGCCATGGGGCTCGGGAGGCAATGACCCGTGAGCACCCGGCTTTCCTGACACTAAGTGCCCACAGCACCCGCAGCCACGGGAAGGGAGGGGGGGTGCCCTCCCATTTGAACATCCCAGTAATTGAAGGTGTAATAGCTCAGGTGGTAAAGCGTCTATTTCACCCCGGCGGTGGGACTCTGCGTTTCAATGAGGATTTTTAGAAAATATTACCTTTGGACTCCAGTTCCATTTTCTTCTTCTTTGCCCATATATTATGGTAGTTTTCAGCCATCATTTCTGCCATAGCCTTAAATGAACAAAATATTTAGCCACTCAGTTATGCTTTAATAAGTAGAAAAGGGTAACTTTGTTTTCCAATGTGTAATATGAAAACACGCTTTAAATTAATAAGTCATAGTGTATTGGTGATAAAGTACTTCCAGGAAATAACCAAACACACCTGTCTTCCTTGGAGCCTGACGCCCAGAGAACGGGAATGATGGTGAAATGACAGAAACAGTGGAGGAGATTTGAAGGGAATGGTCATTGTTAGTTTTAACGTTTAAAGACACGTGTTTGATTAATTCAACCATGAAACTTCAAATTAGCTATGAACTTCAACAACAACAAATTATTTACCACTTTTTCTTTTCATTTCCAAAGCTTCAGAAGATAACCTAAACCTTATTAAACACCGACGGCAGAGAACATCAGACAAACAGTCTAGTTTTTCGTCTCATGGCACACATAAATTAATTGGTAAAATGTGTGGCACACCAAAAAATGTATTTTTTGCCAATTTGACAAAAATAGGTATAAGTTTGATTCAGTCACACTGAGACATGGAAGCACAGAATAGAACAACTGAGGAATCTGAGAGAGAAGGGAGGAGGGGGGACAGGAAGAGATTAACCAAAGAACTGATATGCATATGTGCATAACCCATGGACACAGACAATAGTGCAGGGAAGCCCTGGGGACGGAGTAGGAAAGGGGTCAATGGGGGTATAAGGGGGACATCTGTAATACTTTCAGCAATAAAGATAAATAACACACACACACACACACCAACCCACAAAATTTGCAGAGTATTTTAAACTGTAGCCAATACTTACATGCAGGTCCCTGGACAGTGTGACATTGCTCATGTCAATGGCCCGGGGGCTGTACCCATGCGCAGCATCCACAGAAACCTAGACACGTTGTGTGAAAAGTAGTATCTCATTAAAACGCCCCGCGGAGAGACGTGCAAGGTACTTCCGAAATACAAGGCAAACGGACTTCCAAACACACTTCCTCGGACAAAACTGGCACGTATCTGCACAAACAGATCCCACAAACTTAGCTAGCAAATTAAATTATATTTGGGTGCCTGACAATGACTGGTGACTGCATACTAATCCCCGACATCTTTGGGGTTGCCAACCCCAAAAGCTAATAATCAGAATTCAATTGTGCAATGATTCTAAGATTCCAGAATGTTCCCTTCATCAAAGGATCTTTGTGTTCTTGAGTTTCTTACAAATTCTACTTGGCTGCAATGAACTTTACTCTTTCTCATATAACAATAATTAATCAAAGAGGTCAATATTTACAAATGTCTTTATGAGCTAAATGTTAAGATAAAATATAACCAACTTTTTACTTTTAAAAGTATAACATAGACAGGGTGTCCCCAAAAATGTATACATCCTTTGAATAATTATTAATTCCAATGGGTTAAACCTGAATAGCAAGAAACATCAATTGAGCTATCAGCTGTTAAAGTGTGTATACATTTTTTTGGGACACCTACTAGTATTCAGTGATTTATAAAGGTTTCCTATAACCAGGAAGTTTCCTCCATTTTTAAAGTTTGGCATTTATAGAATGAAACATATCTTCTTATCAACTGTAAAAAGGTTCCGCTGCCCTGTGCTCTGAACACATCCCTCCAATGGCATGTTAGGTGACAGTGTGTCATGCCTATAAATCTGAAATTATACTTTGACATATTTCACAGTATAGTTGTAGTATATAAATATATATATTGGACATATATATTAGACTTCATGATGTATGCATATTATTATATTTCATATGTATACTCTCCTGTTAGACGTGGATAAACACGAAACAAAATGAAAGCTACAATAAAGCGCACATCTGGGCTTGGGAAACCGAACGAGGGCTGTTGCAGGCCATCACTGACGAAGGGCTCCCGGCTGCATCCAATTCTCTGCATTCCTACTGCCCAGTACTCAGTTTGGGCTCAGTATGTGTTAAAACACATGAAAACAAAATGTAGTTTGAAACGTGTGCGTACACGAAGAAAAGGTAAAAATCACAGTTTCCATTTATATGATACCTATTTAAGAGAACTTTAGGTAAAATATGCCCAAATCAGAACTTAATCTATTTAAAAATGTATTTCAAATACATGTTTCACGTGCTTTTTCCCCAGAAACATTTCTGTATAAATGGCAATACAAACACAATATTCTGTGTACCCAGATACAGAGGCCTGAGCAGTGTGGTCAGGGACAATGACAGACTTAGCTTCAGGAACACGAAAGGACCAGCGCTGAGAGTTGCGTGTCCGGTCCGACCTTGAACCCAGGTTCTCCAGGTCTAGGCTGCGCCTCCTGGAGCAGCGGTCGCCAACCGGTGGGTGGTCCGTGAGGTCCGAAAGGTTGGCGACCACTGTCCTGGAGCACTTAGCCGCACATGTAGCAGCTTGCTGAGGGGACGCGACTTCCTGGATGTGCCATTACACACGAGCTCTCGGAACTCCTGCCCTGACTGTCGGGGTGCGCAGTGGACCTTTGCAAGTGGCAGGTGCTCAAGCTCCCCTGTACGGCACAGCCACGTGGGAGGGATCACTTCTGCCCGGCCTCCCACTTCTCCCTAAGGACCAGCCTTCAGCTCTTACTGGAGAAGAGAAAGTTCTAGACAACCCACTTGAGGTAATGAATACACTACCGCTTTCAATGGTGCAACTTCAAGACCGTACCCCTGGGGACCCCTTCACAGCCTGGCCAGGAAAGGGCGGCCTGGCTAACCCCTCCAGCACTTTAACCAAGACGACACCGAAAATTTAAAAAAGTAACAAATGTGTTTTTCCCTCTAAACTTTACATTAATCTTCAGAGTTTTCAAATTATTTGTTTTGAAACACCCAGTAAGTAAATAAAGTATTAGAAATATCTAACAACAGTGTAAACCATGGCTTCCTGGCGGCTCTCACCTGGCTGGTCTGAGAGATGCGCCGGGTCCGGTGGTAGAGGGCCATGCTGTCGCCCTCCCGCGTGCGCTCAATTCTCCAGCCCCAAGCCAGCATCGTCTTCAAAGATTCTTTGATTGGCCAGCGATAGATTTCTTTTTCCTACAGACAAAAAGGAGAAGATAAAAGGTGTGGGGGAATATTAAGAATCCAAATTAAAATATTTAATGCTTTGCTCTGAAATTGACTTCATTTAAAAAAAAACAAAAAAACGATTGAACCCATGGACACAAACAATGGTGTGGTGAGGGCCTGGGGGTGGGGGAAAAGGACGAGCGGGCTGCAAGAGGTTCATGGGGGGAAAAGGAGGACCTATGTAATACTTTCAACAACAAAGACTAAAAGAAAAAGAGTCAAGAAAGATTAACACACACACACACACACACACACACACACACACACAACGACTGACATGTTCATTCAAAAATAAAAAGGAAAAGGAAAATGAAGAGTGTGAGCAGGCCCTGGTTAGACAAATGCTAACGGGACCCTGCTCATCACAACCCAGGGGCTGGTTTCTCTCAGCGACCCAGCTCCTGACCCTTAGAGGGAACTGAAAGGAGAAACGGTCAGAAAAGCGCAGATTAGATGACCCGTGAGCAAAGGCTCTCCTCCCATCGTCATCAAGAGACCTAACTATCCTCCCTCGGCCCCTTTGTCTCCATCACCTCCTCCACCAACTCACTACCTAGAAGAGCTAGAAACCCTCCCACCTCACTCTCAAGAAGCTGATTACCCAAAGAAACAAAATTCATGAGAACTTACAAGTAACAATACTAAAAGATCACTTCATTATCCCTCAGCAAGAAACTCTTAGGAATGATAAGAATATTTTCTAAAGTTCTTAAAAATGCAGGAGAGGAACAAAAATCAAAAAGGAACAGAAAAATATTACGTAGAGAAGAAAATAACCAACTAAATGACAGAAAATGGGAATAGAGGGGAAAAAAGATAAAAGAAACAAAAGAAGCCTTGGAATAAAAGTCAAAGATAGTATATATAAAGTAAAATAAAAAAGATTTTAATAAGAAATTACATAACGAAGAAAAGTTTTTGCAAAAAATTAAAACTATATAACTTAAAAAAAAACTCACCTTTTCAGATAATAGTTTATATGGCTTCATTAATGGTTGAACTTTAGATGAGTCTGAATATGTTTCTCCATAAATCCATCCATTGGCCAACTAAAAAAACAAAAACAAACAATGGAATTGTTTTGCATATATTAATTTTAGAGAGTGTATGTGTGCATGTGTTTAAGTGTGCGCATGATGAAATAAATCTAAAATGAACCAAGATAAGGATTAAGGTTTGAATTTTATCCAGCATATTTTAATATAAAAATTGCCATCCCGGTCAACATTATGTTGAGGAATTCCTGGAACGAATCTTTCCATCCAGAGACTGAAGGCACCCAGTCTTCCTTAAACAGACCAGGGCTGTGGTTTTGTCCATCTGCACTGCCCGAGGAGGCAGCCACAGCCCATGGCCCTGGTGACATGCATCCTGACACATCCTGGTGAGACCCCGCCAGTGGCACTGGCCTGGGAGACACTCCTTCGAAGGAGGGAAACTGACGCAGCGTTTTTTGGGAGTGTCCTGAACAACGCTACTTGTTTGCCCACTCCTATAGCCAGTGCTCCTCAACACGTTGGCCCCCAGGACTTTGCCTGTACAATTTTGTGTATATATTTTCATGTCTGCCTAGGGAATCTGGGTGACTGGCGGGTGTAGCCCAGCACTGCCTTCTGCAAACTTCATCTCCATCACCTCCTCTACCAACTCACGACCTAGAAGAGCATATAAAACAGACAACTCTTACTGAGTTACCTAGTAAACCAATTAAATTACTCAGTAAAGAGCCACGTGTTTATAAAACAAAAAGGGGGTGGGTTAGAGGGAGGAGGACTGGGTGGCCAGAGCCAGGGTGGAAGTGGAATCAAGTGGAGCAGATGAGGCCACACTGCCGTGTAAAACATGCTTTGGAGCCTTTGCTGCTTGGTTTTCACTTCGCCACATCACTACACACTAATTTAGATTGTGCGTCCTCTCAACTCAGTTTCCCTAACAAACCTATTTTAACCATCTTCTCTCAAGTTTAACTGGGCTCAAGTTAAACGTCACTACTCAGACACAGTAGTTCCTTATACGCTCCCATCCTGTGAGGACTTGTGCCACGGACAGCGGCTGCTCTTGTTATCTCAGTCAGATTGAATTGTTTTCCGACAACACAAAGTAAACAGATCATCTTGCCATGTAATCTATTTTTAGTGAAATGCATATCTACTTGGTAATAAGAGATACAATCACTAAATTCTGGTTAATAATTTTCAATGTTTTATCTAATATAAAATTACACATAAAACTAAAGTTTCTTTCAAAGATTTCCAGAATCACTGCTTTTCCTGAAGCCCCTGATGATTACTTTTTATTCCCACAAACAATGTGTGTTTAGGAATTATATCTATGATTTAATAGATTTTTTTTAAATTTAAAACTGTGGTTTTTATGAACACCAATATTCTTTTTGTTGTTTTTGTTAATCCTTACCCAAGGATATTTTTCCATTGGTTTTTAGAGAGAGTGGAAGGGAGAGGGAGAGAAGAGAGAAACATCGATGTGAGAGAGACACATTGATTGGCTGCCTCCTGCACTCACCCTGACCAAGGCCGGGGAACCTGCAACCAAGACACGTGCCCTTGACCAGAATGGAACCTGGGACCCTTCAGTCAGTGGGCTGACGCTCTATCCACTGAGCCAAACCGACCAGGGCTGAACACCAATATTCTTATTGATAAGGGTATCATATGTGTATTAGTGGCAGAGCTAGCTAAGTATTATATTAGCAAGTCATTTAAATGCTCTTTCCTAATCTAGATAAAGCTCTCCCTTTAGCGGAGAAAGCTGTGTGGTCAGAACCATGATGGTCAAGGAGGCCTCTGACCTTACCTTGTCCATGGACCACCTGTCGTGGGAGTGCTCAGCATATTTGTTAATGAAGTATTCCAGCTTCTCAGGAATCGTAATACTGTGGGAGAAACAGAGAAAAGGCTTGGTGCTCGCAGGATCGCAGGGACTCACATGGATAATTTACTCACAGCCCCTGCATGCTTAAATCACATTCAATGCATAGCTGTTAAAAAAATTGTTTTAACAAGGTATAACTTTTCCATATGATAGGAAGAATGTCATAAAAGCAAAGCAGAGAATGTTCTATCTGCTTATCATATATTGATTCATACTTTATAATGTCTTAGCATGAGTTAAATATAATATTTATGTGTAGTATAAATAAAAGTAATTAAAATGTATTCAAAGATGAGGACAATAGACCATACCAATTTTTTTCTAAAACCTGAATCAAGATATGGTTAGATGGAACAAGCTTAAAGACACACTTCTCTCCCATATTCATTTTTTTTGAAGTTATTCTTTTTTTACTTAAGTCTTTTCTGCAACAACTCTACATGGGTAGAAGACTGCTGAAATCTGACCGGTTACATTATTTAAATATACAAAATTTTAAATTAATTTCATACAACTAGTGATGTGCTAATGACTTTAATCATTAATGATCTATCCCACTATTCTAATTGTTACTAATACAGAATATAGGGAAACATAACTAACACACGCTTTAGGATTTTATAACATTCATTCTTGATTCTTTTTATGTTTAAATAAATATCTGATCTCTTGAACAGATGCTGAGTGCATGCAATTGATGGACTCGTGAAGATAAAATATATTTATGAATGAAAATTAAGTATATGTATTTCATTTTTTAGCGAATATGACTTACTAATGAAATTAACGTTGAAATAGAATTCTAACTACAACCTGGTGTAATGAGATGGTTACTGTTCTTTCCCAGCTGTTATCAGTCAGTAACTGAATTACGGGATACACACGTACTTCAGGAAAATATATATATAAGTCACAGAGACAGAAATTATTGAGATTACTGTTTATACTTAATCTGTTACGAAGCCCTCAAAGGGCAAGCCTAGGTAAGTTAATACATATGCCCAACACTCATTAACTAATTCAATGTAATTAATCGAAACGATGACATTGTTCCGATGTTATTTTAAAATCCTGGATTCTGCTGTATGTTAGCAAACCAGAAACTTACCAAGTAGGAATGTGAACATGTGGTTTGCTGTACTTACTTTGGAAGAAGTACAAGGGTCAGTCACGTAAGCCCAATACTGGGTGGAGTCTTTCCTCACAGGACTGTCATCAAGTACCAGACATGCACATGTAAGGTGCACTGAGCTGCCCGCATACACTGGGGCCGGTGACCCAGGAAGGGAACTGACCAGCTAGGGGCTGCCCAGAAGGCGGCAAGTTAAACTCCAAAGCAAGTTCACAGGGCAGGAGAGTGACTATCGAGGAACAACCTTGTGAATACTGATCTCGCTGAGTGACCACAGACTCGATGATAATGTGGCCTGAGGAGGCAGCTTTCCTTGCAAATGGGAAACCAGGTTCCTACTTAATGACAGTAACAGCAACAACAAAAGTGCCGAGACTCCAATCACCCGAGGTACCCAAACATCATATTTGTTGGACGTTTTACGCAATGAAGCCCACGGAAGAAGTTTCACCGCGTTGAGTGACGTGATGTCTGTGTTAAGCTGGTCACACTGCCTTCTAACTGTAGACTAACTTTCCCACAAACGCCTTCACTTGATATTCCCGTCAACCTCACGCTGCGCTCTATCCGCTGAATGTCAGTGGGACCCTCGGCCTCGCTGCGGTGACCTGACACAAAGGCCAGCTCGCAGGACAGAGCTGCGCTCATGCCGGGGCATGGAGGCAGAGACCTACACAGAGGTTGGCTGCTATTTCAATGAAGATTTGGGGTACATTTTCAACCAACCATGTAACTGATAGACTGTCTTGATTCTCAGCACCACAGATGCACCGTGTGGTCATAAACAGAGGACCCCGATTCTGTTAGGAGGGCCCTGGAAGGCACAGCTCACCCACTTCGGGTACTCATGTAATTGTTCTCACTGCCACCCTTTAGTCAGGAAAAGGGCCCCCTAGTAAAGATACTGATTCACGGGGGAGAGACGAGAGAAAGTTCACTTCAGCACCTTATCGTTTCAGACTTCACACATCATTTACTACAAAAAGCTGCCAGAACAGAAAGAGTCCATACTTGGAGGTTTCCACAGGCTGGGGGTTGAAGTTGCCCTCGGAATCCATGGATGACTGCTTCTCCATCATGCTGACATGGTTTGACTCCATGTAGTCCGGGGGCAGGGCGCCCGCCACCGCACTCAGGCACGGCAGAGCCAGTTTGAAAAGCTCTTGTTCGTATTTCTAAGAGGAAACGGAGAACCAAAAAAAATGAAATTAATAGTGTGTCACAATTTAGCCAAAGCTGTCCACACGATCGCTGTGGAGGACGAGACGCTGAAGGAGAAAATGTGAATCCCCGGGGCTAACTCGGCTCACCAGCGGATTCTGCCCCAGAAAACAGGCCGTTCAGCCCCAAATCCCTGCAAACACGAGAGACGCTGACAGCAACACCCTGCAGCTGCAGCCTAAGAAAACATCTTTGCTTCTCTAAACTGTATTCCTCGATACCTGAAACGATGCGGCTTTGAATACGCTAAGTGTATAACGAAGTGGGCAACGTGTCTTTACAACATAAACCCGTTTCAGGCAACGAGGACTGTATTTCTTAGTTATGGTCAGTTATGGGGCCGCACATTGTAGAGACCACACGTGAGGACACCTGCGGAGGGCATTTCAGTGCAAAGACATCGGGATTCGGGCCGAACTGGAGGGAAACACACACACACAGGAAACACGCATCACCGAACTTTCTGGTACATGAATTACATGATTCATTCAATTTGTATTTACAGATTTTTTAAAAAAAATCAAAAATAGCCATTTAAATCAGATCTCACTTTAGCCATTCAACTTTAATGTTGTAAATTCTTCTAAAAATGTCTTGTACATATTCTTTTAAAAGGACTCTGTTTACCAAAGATAATTCAGCAAGAAAAATTATCAAGAAGTCACTACTAAATGAAGTCACACGAACTTTGCCCTACTGGGAGGCAAACTCTGGCTATCAGGGGAAGGCTCATCAAGTCTCATGAAGTCTCATCAAGTCTATCGGGGGAGACAAAATGATTGTGATCAAGAATATAAGCACAACTGTACACAGCGCGATGTCTACTTTTCTCTGATGTGTGATATCCACTCTTCTGAAAGTATATGAATTATTCATTATAAATATGGGACTATGAGGGGCTGTCTGAGTGGAGGGGCTTAAATGTCCATCAGCAGCAAGTGGACAGACAGTAAACCACTGGAATGTTATCACTCCAGGAGATCTCATATAGTATATTTTCATACTTGATATGATTTCTTCAGGTTTTAAAAAATTGGGGAGGTAACTAAGGGGAGTTTGAGCCCAAATAAGACCAAATACAGCAGAAACGTTATCAACCATATGCATAATTTCCTAAAATCTTAGCCATTTTAAATTCAGAAAACGTTATGATCGCAAAGACATGGTGCCATAGCAATTATGAAAAGTCCATATGAATTTCATTTTTAACATTTGCTATAAATTCAGAAAAGAGAAAAAACTGTAAGTCTTGATCAATCTTATCAAGAATTTATGGCTTTAATTATTTTATCACACAAATAAGCTCACAAAATATTAAAGTACCTTTTGAGACAGGGCATCAAAAATGCCCCAGAACAATTTTCTTGATAAATGAAGTTCTTCCTCGGAGGCAGCTCCGAAGTTCCCCCAGCCGCCCGGCAGACAGTAGTACTTCCAGCACCTTTCATAGTGGTTTGTCAGCAGCTACGGGAAACAATGATAAAGGCGATGAGCTAAAGACTCCTTTGATACTTTTTCCATTTCTTCCCACGTGGCGTTCTGACACCAGGTAATAAGGTAAACAGGACCAAAACTGCTCGAGCCACCTGAATTCTGGGTGGCCTTGTTCCATGTCTGTTTCAAACGTAACAGTGGTCACAGCTTAGAGATCCATGGACCAATTTCACAAATCGCTCACCTTGCACATTCTTTATGAGGCCGTTGGACTGTCTTTGCATCTCTGTGTTCTACGTTAGTGCCCATCACTTACCTCCTCACAGTTTGATGAACTGGGATCCCCTGGACTCCGTGCGTATAACAAAGGGACAGACGTCAGGGTGACCTGAGCACAAACATCCCCAGCACAGGGGACCTAAAATGTGCCTTTTGAGGGAACTGCACCTCTGAAAGTTTGTGCTTCCTTTCTGCGACCCTTCACCTTACCCTCTGTGATGTCTCTAAGTAACCCCCCAACTGCCCACTCCCATCATTTCTTTAAGTATATTTTCAATTTATTATCTTACTGAGTGTCTATGTTGCTTATCAAGGTTTCCTCTAAATATTTTTTTGTTTAGAACTAAATTGAAAATTCAAACTATAGCATCTTTCAATTTTTGGTAGTTCTTTGGATAATGTGTTCTTGATCTATCAACTAACAAATATTCACAATTATTTGCCAAGTTAATAAAATGATGTTGATGAATCAACTAAAAATTTTTGGATTGTGCCCTGGCTGGATGGCTCGGTTCGTTGGAGCGTCGTCCTATACACCAAAAAGATTGCAGGTTTGATCATCCATGAAGAGAGTAATAACCAGAGCAGAGAGAATGCAGTGACTTCTCTATCCTCCGTGACAAGCCGTAACTGCTATACAGAAAGGTTACCTTCCAACCTTATGCCATGACAACTGGAAACCAGCATTAGATTGCCAACTTAGAACCGCTGTTCTCAAAGCCACTCCTCATCCCCTGAGGCTGCTGATGTTCTAGGCCAGGCCTGTCACCATGTTTCCAGCCTGAGAATTTCCTGGCTCATCTTTTTCCTGTGGCCCGTTTGTTCCCACTGATTTCCATTTCCACTGACTCACAGTAAATCAATCTTAGGATTTCTATGGCCTTTTATTGCTTGTGTATTTTAGGTTGATACACACAGGTCTATACTTACATGCCCATTTCATCAACTGGAAGAAATCTTCCAACATCAGACACCAAACATGACATTTCTAAGAGACGTACGTACAGGTTGTAACAAGAAACACTCAGAGGACCCAGTAGTAAAATAACTATGAACGTGTCTCCTCCTTACCTTAAGGGGCATCTTTGCATGCTCATTTAACAGCGGGACATCAAACACGAATCTTCTGAGTAAGTGCTGCATCATAGAAGGTCTCAGTTGGCTGGTGGAACAAATCTGATGTTAATAATGGAGTAAACGGTCTAAACTAAGTAGATAATTCATTAGACTAAATTAAATATGCCAAGAACCTGTACCTATACCTCTCTTCAGAGGATGTTCATTTCAGGTGTTCCCAATGCAAAGATTAACCAAGGGTTACACAGTGAGTGAGAGGTTCCATTTGCACCTTGTCTCCACTCCGATCTGAAGACTGATCCCTCTTTCCCACAGGACACGCTTTTTCTTTGCTCCCTCCCTCCCTAACACGACTTAGTAATGTGTCTTCCCTCACTCCCATGAGTGAAGGGTCTCCAGTGACCAGACGGGAAGCAGAAAGATGAGCGAATAAGGAGCAGGAGGGAGAAAAGGGCCGAGACGGAACTTCTGCCAGAGGATGACGGGAAAGATGGACATGGCGGACATCAGCCTTCTGCTGTTAGGCAACCTTGAAGCCCCTACCCACTTATTATGTCGACAAATCTGTGAGTCACGTATTTTGATTCCATTTTATAGAATTTTAGCCTCAGGGAAGTGATAGAACTGATCTCCTAATTTTTCACCTCCCCGAGTCCCGTCTGGCTTCCACAGCCCTACACCCACTGTGAGTGGAAACTTCCCTGCACAGTGTACCACCAGCTGCAAGCCTGCCTCCAGGAGCTCCTGTCCAATGAGAAAGAAGCCTCCATCCTCGTCAGGGGCCTGAGAAGTTGTCCCTTTCACCGTCAGCACTCCAGAGGGAGGAGACGGTTCTGGTTTTCGTGGGGAAGGCATGTGAACACCTCTCCCTACAGGAAGTGGTTTTCCAGCTGGAGGGCAGAGCCAGCCTTCCTCACTGCCACCCCTAAGTAATGCTTTAATATTACTAGTATACCGAATCATTTTCTATATTTAGTAAGGACCTCTTTCTCTTCTATTCTGGAAGAATCAAGAGGGGAGAATCTATTAGTCTTACACTAAAGTGGCCAGGGACTCCTCACACCACCACCTCGCCCACCAACATCCAGAACCGCACAACTGGTCCAACATTACATCCAATAGCTAGATACCCTTGAGAGGTTTGGGGAACACTCCTAAACTTAGCTCATACCTTAGTACAAGGACTACCTACTAGAAATTAATGTTTTGGTACAGAAGTTGTTTCCAAAATTCGTAACAATTTGTAGAGGGCCACATAGTAAATAAATTCTCTTTCTGAAAGAAGGAGAGACTGGATAAAGTTGGTTCCCACTCACCCACAAATAGAGAGCAGACAAACTTCTATGGAATCCCGCTGAGCTTTGGTCAGCGAGCAGCCCTTAGAAAGTCTGTACACGGTATGAAGCAGCGAGTCGATGAGGGACGCGTGGTGCTCTGTGCCAGCGAAGAGAGGCGCACATCTTGTTAACAAAGGCAGCACGGCTGTGCAGAGGTACCGATTGAGGGCCAAGGCCATGTCTGTACCACTCAGAGCAGCCTGAAAAGGAATTGGAGAGGAGAAGGTCATTTGTGTTTGGGGAATCAACAGGTTGACATGTAATTTCACTGTCTAAAAAATGACAAAAAAGCAAAAATGTATACCTTTACATGTGGTTCATATGATTTTTACCATTAAAAATAATCAGCTTCAATTGCTTATCAATAGATAAAAAAGAAATGAAGTGCTTCTTCTAAGAGAGCCCAAGAGCCAAGAGGCTCATATTCTATAATAAAATATCAATAGCAGGAGAAATGGAAGATAAAGACACTAATGATATCAAAGAATGTGAGTACTTTGCTAGGAGAAGAAAGAGAAAAAAGCTTATTCTCAAAATATATTTCATCTTCATACATTCTCTCTGAATTCTACTTATTAATAGTTTCTATTTCTGCTCATGTCCACCAGCATCATTACTATGCTATCTCAGAATTTCATGTGAACACACCCAAAGAAAAAAATCTAAGTTTCATTTTTATGATTCTCCTCTCACGGCATTAATGAAATCCATATTGTCAACTAACAATCTATTGCCTTCTGAAATCAAGAAGACGCCTTTAGCTGAGGATGAAAGGAGGTGTTATAAAACTCCCAGACAATAAGCTACAGCTTATTCCACAAAGTTTCAAGCAGCAGTAAATCAACACTGATGATGACAGAGTCTCGTGGGGGCCACTGGGTACAGATCTTAACCTATCTGTACGTCAACATGAAGACACCAGGATAACATCATGAGCGCATGACTCAGCAATGTCCATCAAACCTTCTTAATACTTGAACTGCTTTATTGAGAATAACTGTTTAGGTCAACTTAGAGGTTATCAGGAGCCACAGTGACCTCTCAAATTAGTTTTTGATGAGTTTCTTATTGTCTTCCATTGCCCCTGATTAGAATCCTTATCTTATTCTTGAGGCTGAGTCTTCTCTACTATTCAATGAATTCCTAGAGGAAAATAGTCTATTTTATTATCTGTTTTTACACACCCCTTGCCTAAATATATAATAGGTCCTCAATAAACATTTGAATAAATGAATAAATAGGCCTATGAGAAAAGTATCGCAAGCCAGGGACGGAAGAGTCACAATCCGGGAAGCCAGGAGCTCAAGTCATTACCGTGTCTAAGGAAGCAGCAGCCCGGAGATCTGGCAGGAAGCCAACCTCCAGAAGGTGGAGGAGGAAATCCTGAACCTCAATTCCATAGACCCTGTCAAGGAACAAAACCATGGCTGCCTTGTGATCTGGGCAGAACCCCGCAGACATGTCAGGCTCCACCACATTCCCATCTAAAAGAGAGAAGGGGACAGGCGGTAGTCAGTGGTCATGCCGTTTGAGAGACAGAGTACAAATGTCTACTTCCCAGCCCCTCATGCTTTAAGCCAAGTTATCTGCTGAGTGGGTTTGTTATCCTGTTGAACAAGCTAATGCTGGCAACTGGCTCAGGGCATATGACAGTGCAATTTAAATCCCAGTCACGGAACTGTTACTTGGTATACCCATTTGTTAACAATGGGATAAGGACATAGCATTCATTATGCTAGATACTGAGAAGAAAAAGAGAAGGTATCCAAAATCCACATTGTAAAACCAGGAGTAAATACCATGAAAAGTTAAAACATAAAATAAGGTTTCCCTCTTTTCAATAAGGGGAGCCTCTTTTACACGTTAATAAAACTTACTAACCACTATGTGATACTCTTGATACGTTTATATATTTGTAGGGTAGATAATTACAAAATGGTGAAACAATTCTATGAAACCAGTTTGACTTTCAAATGAAATATATTTCATGAACATAATTAGAATTAACATTTAAAACCTATCTGAGCGTCATATTATTTTCTCTATCAACAACCAGTATTGATGTCTATATAAATTACTAAATCGTTTATTATAACCCCATGGATTCATAGGTTGGGGACCATAATATTAGGAATTATGAGATTATGTGTCAATTGAAATTATTGGGAAAATGATGTCCTCTCTGTTTGGCCATGTGATGATTATGCCAACTGCTGCTCATAACACCACCACGAGATTCCACAAAGAATATCACGGAATCTTTAATGATGATGCAATGTCGAAGCAAGAAGAACCCAGGGAAAGATGACAGAAGATACATGACCATAACATCCGTCGCAACTTTTTTTGTTTTCATTCATAGTCAATGAATGAATTTGATATTTACATCACGAAAATAAACAAATAACAATGTTTTAAGGAAAATCAGATTCAAGACTAAGGTTGTACACCTACTAATTTGCAAATTTAGCTCTAAACCAAGTAAAATTGGATTTAAAATCCGGCCAATCCCTAGTGTTAAATCAGTGTGGCATAAATTTTTTTTTCCTTTTTAAAAAATAGATTTTTATTTATTGACTTGAGAGAGAGAGGAAGGGGGGAGAGAGAGAAACATCAATTCGATTTGTTGTTGCACTCATTTATGCATTCATTGGTTGATTCTTGTATGTGCCCTGGCCTGTGATGAAACCCTCAACCTTAGCATATCAGGACGATGCTCTAATCAACTGAGCTACCTGCCAGTGCCTATAATTTTCTATTAAAAGCCTATATAAAATTCCTGTTCAAGTCTCCTAAAAAGCACAGGATACGAAATTTAAATGTATCAGGTTCTACTATTTTAACATATGGTTGAGCCTAACTCACAGATCCTAAGATAAGAAATGGTGAGTAAGTCACAGATCCTAGGGTAAGATTTTGGTTTTAAACACTCATGCATTTAAGGAGTGACAATGGCATCCATCTGGGACCCAGAGCTCAGTCGCTAGGTCTGTTCACTGGCTCCCCCAGCACAGACAACAGAGCCGATGAATGGCCTCCTCTGCTAACTGGCACGCGGAGGCCTGGGCACTGGCTTTCCATTGGCCCTGGGGGCCTGCGGGGTCCATCCGCCTGAAGTCACCTCCTGGGCCTTGGTCCAGCCTTCCTGGGCCCAGAGCTGCGGGAGCCCATCTCTCTCCAAGGCCACGTATTGCCTTCAGGCCTCTGAGCCCCGCCCCCTTTCACTGTTCCACGGCCACACTCCGTTCTGGAACAAGTGTGCTCCAAATGTTTGAGCCAGGCCTCGGCTGGTCCGAGGGGCCTCACCTTTGGCTATCGCAGGCATCTGGAAGGTGATGCTGATCACACCCACCAAATCTCCCAGTGGAATCAGGGACCTCAAAATTGATCTGATCCTGATGGCTTCCCCCTTGCCAGCGTGAATCAGCTGCAGGAAGAGAACAAAGGAACATTAGAATCACTCCGTGAAATCGATGCTATAATTCTGCCTACAAACTTGAAGTACAGAATCGCGTCTAAAATTACTTTCTTTTCCGGATATGCATAAAGTTAGACCTGGCTCAGAAACGGTTGTTTCGGGCTTACAGATGCTATTTCCCTGCCCGCAGTCTCCTCTGACATCGGCGCACTATGCCGGGGCCCGGGGGCCGCAGTGTTATTTTTAAGGAGCATGAAGATCACTGGTCTGGGTGCTGGCGGACACCCCTACCAGCTACGGTGTCTTCACACAGAGGAGCCAGGGTGCCGCCCCGGGGCCCCAGGAACTTACATGCATTTCAGGAGCACAACGTCCTAACAGGTCGATCAAAGCCGCGTAAAAGGTCATGATGGCGTTCCCCATGTGGATGGTGTTGTCCTCCTCCGCTGTGTCACTGTCATGGATCATTCCAGAGAAACAAAAAATCAAACCGGAGGAAGAAGTGACATTTCTGGTTTATTACATGTTCTCAGGGGACAGGGGCCACTAGGTAATTCATTCTGATGCTTTTCGTGTCTGTGTTTAATTTACAGCTGGACATTTTAAAGCAAAATGACAATGCATTAAAGACCAGATTTGAGATTCTATCACCAAGAACACACTTGGGGGAATGTGAATATTAAGATCCTTTCAAGAAGGGGGAAAAAAAGAATTGCTAATGTGATGATTCTGCTCAATTTGTAATGGCACCTAGTTCATTAACAAGGAAGGTAATAGATGAAAGGACTTGGTAAATTTAGAACACTTTTGTGACTAGATACATTTAAAGAAAGGGTGACAAAGATCTGTCCCATAAGGTCACATATATAGGGCACTCAGTGTCACATATATAGGGCACTCAGTGTTTTCCCCAGAGTAAGAACTTTATAAGCATGATCTCAGTTACCCACTCATCTCTTACCCACCAACCCACTCCCAGTAACACGGCATGTCCCCCTCCCGCTCTGTGAGAAAAACATAAAACACTTCATTGTCTCGCTGATGAGACAAATCTTGATGGCCCTGGGAGATCAAGGCATTCCTCCTTTGGCAGCTCAGCAGCCCGCTGTGTCCGCTGCGTCGGCTGGACTCAGAGGTCTGACCAGGGACAGCGAGGCTGCTCTGGCCACACCTTTCCTGGCATGAAGGCTGTTCCCAGGGCCCCAGAGTGCACACCCACTGGTATACCTTCTGCAACTTAGAGAAACTGAGGGCCCTCCTTCCTCTGTGGCTGCCTGGTAAGTACAGACCCTCCCAGTCTGGAGCCCAGCCATGGTGTGGACAGAACTCTGTGCCGGGTTGTCCGTGCAGCAGGGCTGGCAGGACCACGCCTGTGCTTGAACTTGCCTCCAACAGGCCCTGTGCTGTTCCTTCTCCAGGAGTGGGGATCATGGGCCTAGCAGGGCTGCCACCTCCCAGAGTAAAGCAATCGGAGTGGCAGCCGGGATTAAAGCATGTCCTTCGCTGAAGCTAAGTACCCACGACCTGCACATGCGCAGACAAATGGAAGGCGGTCGCTGTCCCTGCCATCCCTCCTAGCATGATGACACCCCGTCTTCTGGGTTAAGTCCCCATTATCTTCCTAAAGGTCTCCCTCATTCACTGTTGTCATGAAAACTCATTCTAGCTGCTTCTCCTGACCTCGACTCCAGGTTCGAAGGCTCGCTGCCATCACCGTAAGAAGGAAGTTTGCCAGAGCCCCTGGGACAAGTCTCCATGTCCAGCCTCCCACAACCTGAGGTCCTCACTCCAGCCACGTCCTCCTCGGGCCTCTGTTCATTCGGCCTGGTCCAGCAGCCCCCATCCCGCTCCCACATCTAACACACCTGGTCTCCAAGGGGAGAAATCACCAGTTACCTTGCAATTAACAGACTGCAAATTATATTTTGTAAAAGTTGAAGTCAAGTAGCACAATTTACTCCTAAGAGTGTGTATTTGACCTACGGGGTTTTACTGGACCCGCTGGCCGGGGAGGGGCCATCTCGAGAAGGGTCCTCGGCTATTTTGATGGCCTCTTCCATGGCTGCGAGGAGCCCGTTCCCGCCCTCGCCGCGCAGGGCGGGGCCGAAGCACTCGGGCCTGCGGATGAGCAGCCGCACCACCACGTTGGCGTTCTCCTCCACGCTCTCCCCTGCGGGCACAGGCGGGGTCACGTGGGCTTCTGAGCAAATGCTGTACATTAATGCACTTACATTAAAAAAGAAATAACTGAAACCAACGAACACGGTGGGAAAGCCAAAATTACATTCAGATGACTAGTTTTATGTGTACAGGACTGTCATTTTCTGTTCTTGTACTTAACATTTCCAACGTAAAGTAAAGCATTATGGAGGCATATACTGTTCATTTGTTAATTTGTAATTTGTAACTTGAAGCCACAGTCCTACGCCTTATAGAATCCAATTACAAACATTTATAAGAATGTAAGTACAGAAAATTTTTAATTTAATAATGAAGTACAGCATCACTATCAAAACAAATATAAAATAAGTTGTTACTGTAAATATCTGATTATAAAATATTTCTTTTCTAATATTTACCTCCCCCGTGAAAATGCTGGCATATATGACTATGTTATATCACTATTTCCATGCAGTTTTAATAAGGAGCGAAGAGGGCCCCACAAGCCACCCGTCCTACCGTTACAGAAAACTGCAAATCTGAGGAAGTCGAGATATCTCTCCCCTTCGACTGGGTTCCAGCCGATGTCTGGGTAGCCCTTGGCCACCAGCATCGGGCAGCTCTGCAGTCCGCAGCCGGCCAGATACCGGACCACCTGCCGACAGGACGAGGAGCAGAGCGTGAGCCCTCGGGCGGCAAGTCAGAGGTCAGCTGCTTACTCCAGGCGGTGGGAGACACCATCCAAGGGCGGTTTGTAACAAATGCAGCTTTGAAAGCTTTTGTGTGTTTTTTAATCTTTATTGTTGAGAGTATTACAGATATCCCTTTTTCCCCCCCATTGTTCCCCTCCACCGGGATCCCACCCGGCCCCAGGCCTTCACCACCCTATTGCGTCCACAGGTAACGCATATCTATAATAATAAAAGCGTAATATGCTAATTAGACCAGACATCCTTCCGGACGACCTTCCTGAACAAGCTGCTATGGCTGTGAGGGCCGAGCCCCTTGCACGAATTTCATGCATCAGCTCTCTAGTATGCAATATAAGACCTTTGGTTAATCTCTTCCTGCTCCCCCTCCCCCCTTCTTCCCTCTGAGATTTGTCAGTCTGTTCCATGTTTCCATGCCTCTGGTTCTATTTTATTCATCAGTTTATTTTGTTCATTAGATTCCTTGTTCATTTATTTTCATTTTTAGATTCAATTGTTGATAGATGTGTATTTACTGCCATTTTATTATTCATATTTATGATCTTTTTTCTTCTCCTCCTTCCTCTTCTTAAAGAATACCCTTCAACATTTCATGTGATACTGGTTTGGTGGTGATAAGCTCCTTTAGCTTTATCTTATCTGTGAAGTTCTTTATCTGACCTTCAATTCTGAATGATAGCTTTGCTGGGTAGAGTATTCTTGGTTGTAGGTCCTTGCTATTCATCACTTTGAATATTTCTTGCCACTCCCTTCTGCCCTGCATAGTTTCTGTTGAGAAATCAGCTGACAGTCATATGGGTGCTCCCTGGTAGGTAACTAACTGCTTTTCTCTCTGCTTTTAAGATTCTCTCTTTGATCCAGACCACAGTGTGCCAGCTGCTGTGTGGGTATTAGTGTCAGTACATTAGATCTAGAGACTAATCAGACCTCAGACCCCCGGAAGCAGAATTCCCCCGCAGGGGCTGGTGCCTGTGGGACCTCCTACCTTCTCCAGGTCCGGCTCGCGCAGAGCTAAGGCCAGCTCGTTGTTGTCCATCACCGAGGCTGCCGCCACATCCAGGGGCGTCGAACCTCTCATCGCTGGCGAAGCTGTTAATCCAAAGGAAGGTGAAACAAAACCTGGATTGGGCTGCAACTACGAATTCCGTGTAAAACACACTTTTACTTAAAATTGAATTTTGAAGTGCAACACATATTGCACTCCTCTAAGTTAACTGACATTACATTGAAATATGGGTATTATTTTATCACAAAAATTGAATAAAAGTCAAACCCTTCCTTACCTAGACCAACACTGCTGTTTTCCAATAAATAGCTGAGATGGTCAAACATAGCTTTCTGGTTCTGCCGGCTGATCCGACAGAAGTAACAGAGGAAACGGCAACAGTTGGCTACCATCTTGGGAAAAGTGATCTCCTGCGTAAAGAGCATTTAATTAGCTGTGAAAGCAAATTATCTTTATAAAATTGAGTCACACTATTAACCCATATGTGCCCATGTCTGCAGAGCCTTGGCCCGAAGACCTTCCCACTTCCAGACTCTGACCCACCTGTCCCTGAGCCCCAGAAAAGCAAGCCTGGTGCTAATGTCAAAACCTCATCACCATCAGTGGCTTGATTTGGAATTAATCTACAGCCCAAACCGAAGGAGGCATGAGCCCGGGTTAGGAATCCGACAGACTCGGTGTGACTCCTGACCACTAGCAGCTGTGCTCCCTTGGAAAGCTGCAATCTTACCGATTTGGTTATGTAAACCTGGAATTAGGATAATACCGCTCACTTTAGGCAAGAAAGGGGATGTAAACAAGACAGTGTGTGAAGAACACCCCTGTAATATTTGGAACCATAAATTCTGATCATCAGTGCTGCCACTGCGGTTACCATTAAAATTCCAGGTATTCAGTCTCCTGACTGCACAGCACTCCTCCGCTATGAGGACCACCCTGACCGGAAGCTGGACCCCGTCAGACACAGGTCCTCTGAGAGCCAAACCTGTTCTAGGATGCTCAGTGATGCCTGGGGTCCTTCTTCAACACAGCATTTTATAAATATCTTTGTAAGTCTGTCTAAATGGTGGCTGGACAGGAAAATTATAGACTCATGTCCATATTTTGAAAAACACATAGTGAAATTTCAAAAATTATTGAAATATGTTTTGGAAATCAGACATTATGAAATTATACCGATTTATCTGAAGTTATTTGATATATTACTCTGTTCATTTGGTTCTAAAGAACTTTATTTTAAATTTTAATCCCTTAACAATTCACTTTAGAGTCTTACAACAAATACTCCAGAGCATCCTCCTCAAGTCTTGGTCTGGACCGGGAACTTAGTGCAGCCCCCGGATGCCAAGGGGAATGGCTGGATCTCAAGGACATGTGTGTGCTGTGGACGTGTAACGTGAAGAAACTGACTTATAGTTCTAAATTTTAAATAAATAGTACAGTGTTAACTTTTGAAGTTTCTAAACATCCCTTAAATGACAATAATTAAGGATATAGCAAATCACTCAGCATAGGATAAAAACTGTTATAGATATTAAAGGAAAAAAACACTAGTAGTACATTCAACTCTCAATCGGTAAGGTTGTGTGTTTTTTTCCAAAAGGTGTCTTTTAAAACAGTCCTCCGGAGAAGGTTTAAGAAATGCATGTACTCAAGGAGGCGCAATAAACACCGCGCCAAGATTCGAAGGTTTTCCTTACCTTGGACTCCCCACCGCCAAGGACGTTCACCATGACCTCCATCACTGTCTCGTGCATCCCCAGTGCCCTCATGAGATTAGGGTGCTGGTAAAACACTTTGTTATTCATAATGTCCCTGCAAAGGAACACAGGTCAGAGCAAAATCTCAATAAAAATTTATCTTAAATCCGATCAACCTTTTGGAAATACTGGCATGTACAGAAAAGTAAGAGCAATCATAGTTAAGCCACAAAAGTTAATAAATGCAATTGAGTTTTCCTCAAAAATATTGGTAGCCTACCAAAAATAGTAAAACAAGTTGTCCATTCTTTTCAATTACAAGAAATGTACTAAGTATATAAATATTCACTAATATGAAATACAGTTTTGGACACTTATCATCCTAATTTAATGTATATCCAAATGTGTTCAACCTTCTTTTATATAGAAATGAATCAGTTTCAACATTTATACAAAAATTCCTATATAAATTATTGATCTATAAGTATATCTGCTTTAGGTTTCTTTAATACTTTATTATTTTTGCATTCTATTTGATCCATGTCAATAGTCATCTTCATTATCTCATTTTTTATCTGATATTTATATAGCTAGATTAGCTTTTTTTTTGTTTGCTAAATATTTATGCCCTACATCACTTTTTCACATTATACATTCCAGATTCCTACATCCTTATGTTAAAGTATTTTTCTTGTAAACAGCAAATAGATTAATTTAAGATTTCCTTTTTCTCTGGTATGTTAGTTCCCTCTTATTTTCATATCTCCAAGTTAATGCAAATTACTGATTGCTTAGACTTATGCAGGAACACACCAACAACATACTCACTAAAACACATTGCCTCCCATTCCTTCTTTCTGAATTCTGTGTTCCTTTATCAAATGTACAGCCTTTGGAAGGCCTTCCAGTGAGGGGCTGTGAGTAAAAACTCTGAAGTATGTTTTTCTCTCACTCTTGAATATGGATGTAAATTTTCTCCAAAACCACACAAAGCATGAGCTCATTGTGTGGGATCCTCCACTGGTAGCAACCCCACACTGAGTCACGTTTTCCAGTCCTGCCATTGAGAATTCTAAGTATCGTTCCTTTGCAAGTGTTCTGGCTTTCCTCTGCTTTATTCTAGTGTCCCAGTGCATGAAATTCATGCGGGTGGGTGGGGGGGAGAGCGGTGTCCCTCAGCCTGGCCTGCACCCTCTCCAATCTGGGACACCCTCGGGGGATGTCCAATTGTCTGTTTAGGCCCGATGCCCCCCTGCCGGCCTGATCGCCCCCACTGCCCACCCCCCACCAGCCTGCTCGCCCCCAACTGCCCCCCTGCCAGCCTGATCACTTCCAACTGCCCTCCCCTCCTGGCCTGATTGCCCCTAATCACCTCTGCCTCAGCCCTGCCACCATGGCTTTGTCCGGAAGGATGTCCAGAAGGTCTCCCAGTCTAATTAGCATATTATCCTTTTATTAGCCTCTCCAGCTGTCGATGTGGAACTCTTGGTGCTTTATGAATCTGTGAATTCCCATCTTTCATCCACTCTGAAAAACTCAAGCCAATAGCTCTTCAATCCATTCTTTAGTCCCTCCATTGTGTCTCCTAGCAACCTTATTCTGCACATGCTGGACCTCCTCTCACTATCCCTTAGGTTTCACAACTTCTCTTTTGTACCTTCTATCTCTCAGTGCCGCACTGCTGAGTAATTTCCTCAGCTCTATGATCTAATTCATTAATTTTCTCTTCAGCTATATCTTACCTGTAATTTAATTACCTGTGGTTTTTTTTATATCAATTCTCATATTTTTCATTTCTAGAAGTTTATTTGTATCTTTCTCAAACCATCCTGGACTTTTTGCATGTCTTGTTTTTAGAGACTTTATTCCTTTGCATACAGTGATTTTATGTTCTCTTTCCAACATCCTATTATCTGAAGTTCTTAGGGGAGATGTTCTAACTTCATGGTTCATTGTAACTGCAGACCCTTATTTATGGTGAACTGTTTCCTATATGTTTGCAGTTTTTTATTTTGGGCTAATTTTTTATACTATTTAGGTTTTTTCCTGCAAAATTTCAGAGGAACTTGAGCTGAGAAAGCATACCACCAGGCCAATTTTTACATTAATTTCTCAGCTTGGGGGGTCCTTAAACTATGCATACAGTGCAAAGGTTAAATCCCAAATCTACATGAATTATAAGTTATGATGCTGAATTTGCAGTTCCCCATTCTTCTCTCAAGGCCCAGTAGATACAGACAAACATTCTTATTGTTTTCCACTGGGGAGTGTTTATCTCCTCATGGATTTTAGTGTGTTTTTATTAACCTGTGTTTTTATATATGATTATACATTTCTGAGTAATTAATTAAAAAACAAAGGTATTTGCTGTGTATCAGCCATCTTTACATCTAGTTGTAGAACTAGACATGTTTCATTATTGAGCAACCTTCCTATTTAGCTTTAAAACATAATCTCTAAAAACAAAACAATCTAACTTAATGATCATGCAATCTAAAGAGTGTATTTTTATTAATGCACCTACTGTTCTAGTATTGGGATGAGCAATTAGAAAGAAAGCGCATATAAGACAAAAGGCTATAATGATTCAACGTACCCTAATCCCCGAATCATGAGCTTCTCCTCTTCTCTGCCCATCCTCACACTCAGCAGAGAGCGGATCTGGCCGAGGGAGGCCAGCAGGTTGATGGTGTCCTCCACGGAGACAGCGCTGATGGTGTAGGTCTTGGGCAGGGCCTGGACCAGACCCCCGATGCCGTCGTACTGCCGGTGCAGCAGCACGAACATGGCCCTCACCAGCTCGGGGTCCTCGATGACAGACTCCTGAGCCCACCGCACCATCGTCTCAGAGATCAGCTGCTGAAGAGTGGCTGCGAGATCATAAAGAAAATAATAAGAGAAGACATTAAAGTTGGCATTTCAACTGCATATTTCATAGTCCCAAACTCGTATCTATATTTGTACCAGAATACTTAGGGATATTTTTAGAAGAAAATAAACTTCACTTAAATACACACTGAGTGGCCAGATTATGATATGTGAATGCATAATAATCTGGCCACTCAGTATATATATTAGAGGCCTGGTGCATGAATTCGTGCATGGGTGGGGTCCGGCCAGCCTGGCCAAGGGGAGGGGACATGGGTGGTTGGCCGGCCTGACTGCTGGTCGAACTCCTGGTCGAGGAGACAATTTGCATATTAGCCTTTTATTATATAGGATATACACTGAGTGGCCAGATTATTATACTTTCAGAGATCATAATAATCTGTCCACTCAGTGTATATGTGTGTGTGTGTATATATATATATACATACAATATACAATAAAGATGAGTTATAGGACATGCAAGAATGGAAATACACAAACTGACAAACTTTTCTTTAAGGACTACTCCTATAATGAAAGGATTTTAGTTGTTTCAAAATTGCAGCCACTTTTTCAAAATCACTGTTGGCAATCCATGCAACAATTAATACGAGTTGTCCTATTACTTTTACTTCTATTTTCTTTGTTCCATTATCTTCTTCCCAGAAAACCTGACATCACATGTCCTTATGGAAGTCAATCATGGGCATTCAAGGAGCTAGATGTTTCCCCAACTGTCTCCTCATTGAGTCATTGCAGCAGTGACATCATGTTGTTACATTTATACTTAAATTCAGATAGTAACTTAAAATGTCTTCAAAGGGGTTTGATTGTGAAACTATTAAAGTGAAAAGTCATTCCACACATAGAAAATTGCTCGCTGTGTAATGTGCAATGTACTACTCTTAAAAACAATAGAACTTGCCCTGGCCGGTGTTGCTCGGTGGGTTGGAGCATTGTCACGGGTACAGAAGGGCTGCAAGTTCAATTCCTGCTCAGGGCACATACCCAGGTTGGGGTTTGATCCCCAGTCAAGGTGCATACTGGAGGCAACCAATCAATGTTTCTCTCTCTCTCTTTCCCTTCCTCTCCCTTCCTCTCTCTGTAACATTAATAAAGACATATCCTCAGATGAGATTAAAAAGTAAAATGAAAATAAAAACAATAAAACTTCCACACCTCATAAATTAAACACTACAATTATCAAAGCTAATATTCCAGAATATTTAGGAATATTTAGGGTTGATGTGACCAATTCACACACAGTGAAATACTTAATACCTATCTTCAATACACTGGCTGATTTTTTTAAGCTGTTTAACCTGCTTTAATCTGTTTAAGAAAATAGATTTAAGGAAAAACAAAAACTACCAATTTTAACCAATTACAAAATGCAGATAAAATACCAATATGTTTCCACATATCTCAAAACTATGTTGTCATTTTATTTATTTATTTATCTATTTCTTTATTTATTTTCAGTTGAGTCAGAAGCCTCCCCTAGAAATGATAGGGTTTCATCTGCAAAATGATACATTATTTTGGTGGTCAGAAAAGGGAAATATCCAAAAGTGTGGTTTATTTAACAAGAAATTATATTTGTGGAACTTTGACTATATACGTATAGTCAAATCCCATTACACAGAAGATCATTTTGCTAAACAGTCTTTATAAATAGCTGCCAGCATGTTGGGGATTTGCATTTCCCCCACAGCATAACCCTCACCCGAGCATCCATGACCACACCAGCGCAGACCTGTTCTTTCTCCTCAGAGCCCTCTGGGAGTGTGGTCCGGGAGAAGTAACACAGGGAAAAAGAGAAGTCAAAGTGCCTTTTCCGGACTATACAGAAGTCTGGGTGCAGGCCATGCTGCCATTTTAAAAGCTCAAAATCATAAACTTGATAATAATAATAAAAAGAGTGATTATGAGAAACGCTGAGCTCTGAAGAAGACCTGGTTATAACTCTAAAGAATAAATTTAGAAGTAACTGTATAAATAAGTAGTTTCCACTATTCGTGAAAAGATCCACAATTTCATGAGTTTATTTTTTCTTCCACTAAAAGCTGTTGATAAACTGGCTCTGCATCTGAGCATGGCGCCTTAGGAGTGAGGTGACGAGTGTGTGTCTGAGACCCACTGCCCTGTGCCGACTTGATTCAGGAGTAGCAGCTTACTCTGCAGAATCAAAATAGAGTTACAGACACTACCTACTTAAACCTTAAGGAAAGGTTTAACTTGGTGTAAGAATATTTGAAAATCGACTGCATGGTATTTAGATCGGAAGGCTAAGTTACTCCCTTTTGCTTTCTCTTTAGTCTCCAATCAAACACCTAAACCTTAGTGCTCCCAAGCCCATCCCCCTCATAAAGCGCTTTCTCTCCATCTGCTTCTACAAGTATCTATTGTCTGATGCTGCCGAGCACCTCTGGCGGCTGCAGGCATCGACTCAAGGACCTGATTCTTGGAAGTTGCAAGCTCCATTCTCTCCCTGGCTCTCTAGCGGGACCTGGCTGGAGGATGGGTCAGTGTCAGCAGCGGGCCCCTTTGCCTCTCCCCTGCTCACAGGACTTGTCGGCGGCGCTCTCCGCTGGCTTGTCAGCTTGTTTCTTCTTCAGGGACGTCACCTTCTCCACCAGGGACAGCAGGCGCCCTCTAATTGTTAGGTCACTGTGTCCATCCAGAGACCCATCGTCATCCAGCTCAATTCCTAGTAGGAAAAGAGGGAAGAGAAAGAAGAAAAGAAAAACCCGTTTTAAAAGTACATTTCAGAAAAGTAATTCTCAGGCTTTGCAACCTCTTCCATTCACAGCGTCGGACACTCGACACCGAGCAAGCCTGCCCAGGAGCGCTCACGGCAACCTTCGAGTGTGGCGTCTCTTCCTCCCTGCTTGTCCCCCTGCTCCTGTGGCTCCTGGCCCTCGGCAGCCAGCACAGAATATAAGCCCGAACAGAGAACCAAGTCTCTCTCAGGAGACAAGACCCAGTCTGCTCCTCCCGCCGACACGGGCCGCTCTGACTTCAGGCGCCTTCTGCCTGGACCTGCAGTTCTGCCGGCCGAAAACCTCCCACTTTCCTCCTCACGTGCCTCCATAAATGTCAGTGGTATTTTAACAAGTTGAGACTCAGGGAGGACAGGCCTAAGGAGGTACCTAAAGCATGGATGCTTTATGTCTGAAGCAATAATTCTACCATTGCAGAGTGTCCCCTTCTTCATACTATATACACGGCATATACATGGTATAACCTGATGGCAGCCATTCAGTGGTTCATTCATAAGCTGACTTAATACACAAGGCAGTGCCTTTATGCTCCTTATTAAAATAAAATAAAAATAATGCCCCTGGGGCCGTGCAGATCACCTAGGAACTGGCTGCCGGGTCACTGTCTTTCACAGGAGCCGCCTGCACCCGCACCACTGCACGGAGACAGAGGACACACACGCCCGCAGCATGGAATCGATCCCATCGTGCAAGATCTTAGAATGAAGGGGGAGGGTTCCCTTCACAGATTTGGCTGCTAACATATAATTCAATGAAGAATTCACTTAGGCATTAATTAATTTCATGAGATGTATGCTGAATTTCATTGGCCTAAAACGTGGCCACGCAGTCAGTTTAAATACAACTAGTTGTGAGTAAATTTCATTAGACTCAATCAACCTAACACTCAGCTCTCTGCCCAAAGCACCTGGTTACAAACCACGCCCCCTCACCCCCTTGTTCCCTGTCACCAGGGAAAGAGAAAGGAGCGGGAATTTCAGTCATCTTCTGCTTCATCTGACAGCCTGTCTGATCTCTACCCTCCTGACTTCCCACAGAGGGTCCGTTAACCATTTTATCGTAGTAAGTTTTCGTGGATAAACCCTAGCCGGCATCATGCGTATTTGTGAACCTGTTCCATACAGAGCAGCTCATGTAGCAGTGAGCCTGTTACATAAGAGCGGCCTTTGAAGCAGTGCATGTGCATTTAACAAGAGCTGTAGGTCACGAAGACCTTACCACAATGTGCCATCAGATCTTCATGAAAATCTAAGAGTTGGTCTCGAATTTCCTCTGGACATGGACACTCGTTTTTGTCATCCTTAAAATTGAGGAGCATGTTGATCTGAAAGTTTGGAACAAGGAAGAGGAAGAACGAGAATGAGAGAAAAGTGGATTGAGGAACAACACAGCAAAGATCATAAAACCAAAGCTGTTCAAAACCTGTTTTGGAGTATTCGTAAAATGCTGCCCAACAGATGAATGTATCAATACTAACAATGAAACAAATCAATGCTTCTCTCTCTCTCAAATAAATTAAAAAATAATATGTTAACAGTAAACGAAAAGTAAACAAATAAATAAAATTTTAAAAATGTCTAGCATTGTGTCCCAGGAGTGGAGGGTTCCTGCAGCTGGGACGGAACCCGTCAGCCATGAGGACAAGTTCCCATGGTGTTCGTGTATTTAAGTGTTGTTCCCATTTGTAGGACATCAGGATCTGGCAAACTGACCTCCTCAAAGAGGCCATGCACACCTGATCCCTTTTAATAAGCCTCTTATTTGTTTAAACTTTTTCTTTAAATGTATATTTTATTGATTTTTTAAAGAGAGGAAGGGAAAGGGATAGAGAGTTAGAAACATCGATGAGAGAGAAACATTGATCAGCCGCCTCCTGCACAACCCCCACCGGGGATGTGCCCGCAACCAAGGTACATGCCCTTGACTGGAATCGAACCCGGGACCCTTCAGTCCACAGGCCGACGCTCTACCCACTGAGCCAAACCAGTAGGCTGCTTGGTGAAGCTAAGACTACTGACTACCGCAACTTGGCTGGTGTAAAGAGAACAGGGAAATGCCCTGGTCCCTTTGCAGGGCCTGGACCCCGAGTGAGCTAACGGAGCAAACAGGGAGGGTTTCCGGCTCCCTCTTGTACCTGTTCTTGTGGGGGCGACCTGAACTCCTTCGTCTTCCGGGCTGTGAGTGCGGCCGACATGTTCAGGGCCTGCATGACTTCGTTATAGCGGAAGCGCTGGTTGTCCTGGAGCCTAGCGACAAAGTCATCTGAAAAGGCCACGATGGCTTCGATGCGGTGCCGGACCTGGCAGTCGCAGAGGTACTGGAGGAGCAGGCACATCTAAGAAGACAATGACAGAGACACCAAGTGTAAGTCAGGAATCTTTATAGAGTTCTGGAACAGCAAATAAAAGTCAGTGGCAGAGATGCCCAGCTGCCCACTCTCCGCCTTTACGCACAGAATCCTGCTTCTGCGAAGGAGGTCCCAGGAGCGAAACAGAATCCCAGACTGTCTACCTCCAGACTCCGCATGTAACTTAGGTGGTTTTTCAGCACATTCACTAACTGGGTATTCTCCCGCAGGAATCCAAAAGGATTTCTAAGTGTACAGTAAGTCTTTCAAAATATGCTTACCAGGGAACATTCTGCCCAAGCTTAGGAAACACTTAACTACACTAACACCAACTGTGATTCAATACGAGGCACTGTGGGTCACTATCCACAGGAGTATGTCTGTCGATGCTGCTCTGAAGCGGCCCTACTGTCCGCCCCCCTCCCTCCGCCCCCTTCGCCCACCCTCATGTAAGCACCATCCCCTGGGGTCTGGGCCCACGTGACAGCCTCCTGCCTCAGTCTGCCCTGGACCACCCTGTCTTCCCCTCTCATCTGTTTTACTCACAACAGCTACACTGTGATTTTAGGATAAAAGTTTCCTGCTAAAATCCTTCACGGTTTTAATTGAACTTAGAATAAAATTCAAAATCCATCATGTGGCTGGTTTTAGCGATCAGCTCCATTCTGTGAGAGCTGCCCTCTGCCTGCCTCACCCTCTGCTCAGCTCCTTCAGCTGCAGCCGCACCGCCTCTCCTGCTTCAGAGCCTGCGGGGCCAGTGTCCTGTCAAAGCTCCCGGGACCCTCTCCCGCTCCTGCCTACACACACTCGTGTCTGACCTCAGCTTACAGGGGCCTCCCCGCGCCTTTCTCACGGCAATCCCGTTGAAGTTTCTGTATTCCACTAATCCACTCTGTTCTCCCAGACCATAATGGAATTAGCAATGAGATACATGAAAAGAGATGCATCACTAAGTGTGTATTTCCCCAGGGGCGGCGCTTCTGGCGGGTGGGCCTCCTGCTCCTTCACCCGGCACTGTGCCCGGCTCCGCAGACGGAGAGGGAGACAGTGCACCATCGGTGCCCACACCCACGGGACCTCACAGACCAGAGGCTAAGAAAGGGCCTCAGACACCTGTGCACAAAGACAGGCCACGCCTTCGGCTCCTTAGCAACGTGCAGGAAGTGACATCCCCTGTGGGACAGCGCCGAGGCCGGTGGGCGAGCCGGCGGGTAGGGAAGGCTGCACATCGCCTGGAGTGCAGGCATCCAACAAAACGTGTGACGTGCAGGTGCAGAAACAAGAGGAGAGACACAGGCAACGGCTAAGGAGCCCGAGGGAGAAGGGCTGGCAGACAGAAGCCCATCTCGTACGCTTTCACACATATAACACACACACACACACAACTGTACACACAGAAATACACATGTATACACATAGACACGCACACAAATATACACACACAACTAAACTCACGTAGACACACACAACTATACACACACAAATATATGTATACACACCTACACACAGATAAAAGTACATATACATACATACACACAAATATACATATAAACATAAAGTGTACACACATAAATATACATATATGCGTGAACACAACTATACGCATGCACACACAACATACACACAACTGTACACACAAATACACATATAGACACATACATACATCTATACATTCAAATCTACACATACACACAAGTACATGTATACACATATACATACACACACAAACAGGCCAGAGTTGCAGACACGCATGGTAAACTGACGTATACTCAGCCAAGGAAATCACCTTGACACATATACTAAATTTGTCTTTTATTAACTATTGTCAATTGACTCAATTGGAAAATTCATTAAATTCAATCCAAATGTAAGAAAGTTAGATTGATGGGTCCCAAACACAACTGGATATTGATTTTCTAGACATCAATGCAGTACAGGAACCCCCACAGGCCAGTTTCAGTGCCTTGGTCATGTGCAATCCTGAGCTCCCCACCCCTTCTCCCCTGCTGCCCCGCAGCCCCCCACTCACCCCCTCACCTGGAGCTTCACGGGCTCAGGCAGTTTCATCTGCAGCAGCCCCTCTGCCGCATCCCCACGGACGCCCTCGGGCCTGCCATCTTCGGTGTGGGGCTCCTTGGGTGGTGCCGGGTGCTCCTCCTCCGGGAAGGCCTCCTTGAACACCCGGGGCTCAATCAGTTGCAGGATGTGCTTCAGGTCCTCCCCTTGGAAGACACCCATGGTGAGCAGCGTGTAGAAGAGCTTGATGAGCGGCACGAAGAGGAACTCGGTGGTGCCCCCTACCGGGTCCCTCGCGCGCAGCCCGCCCTCCTGCACCACCTCCGTCAGCATCTGCATGGTCTTGGTCTTGAGTGTGTCCAGCGGGAACTCGGGGCTGTACTGGTAGCAGTCGTGGTTGAGGCACACAAAGCTAGGCGAGGAGAAGCGCATGCGTGGCCGCAGCGAGGTGCTGAGGCCGATGCCCGGCAGCCCGTGCTCCTTGTGCTTGTCTGGGAAGAGCGTGATGCTCTTGGTCTCCTCGGTCATGGGCACGATGAACTCGTTGTTCATCATGAGCCGCGCGGTGGCGTAGGCGCTCAGGTGGATGTCGATGAGCAGGTCGTAGTAGCCAGCGCGCAGCAGGCCGGGCATGTACTTGCTCTCGATGGCGTACAGCAGCTGCGCCTCGTCCACGTGGCTGCAGAGCGCGTGGGCCACGCGGTGGTTGCCCAGCGCGCACACGGCCGAGTAGAGCCGCAGCGTGTGCGAGTGGAAGCGCAGCAGCTCCTCCTGCTCCGTCAGCTCCAGGATGTCCACGGACCTGCGGGAGGACACAAAAGCTCATGCAACCCGCGCGCTTCCTCCACGACATGCAGAACAAGTCCGTTCGAGGTGTTTTACAGGATTTTTCCATAAAGGATTTTATGTTGAAAATGTTCACCCTCTTGTGCTTGCCCCCTCTTCCTCGTCCATACCCCCGAAGTTCGGGGCACCTTAGACGGGTCTCGGTCTGAACCTGGGGGCCCCTCCTTTCAGAACATGAGCACTCCCTGGGAACCCCAAGTCCCCTTCCCTACTGGGCTGGCTGGTTTCTGGAACCCAGGAAACGGTGCCTTTGATTCCGGAGGCTGCGCCTTGTCTCTGACCTGTGAGCGCTGCCGCCTGGCCAGGGAGAGGAGCTAACAGGCTGATTCCCGGGACGTAACCTCCCTTCTAACCAACCTCCCTCCCAGACCCACACACACGCCACCAGGCCTGCGCCGCTCGGGAAACACACACTATAGTGACATTTTCCGTGAGGAGCGTTTCTGCTGGGAAACTGAGTTTACACAGGCTCCTCATTCAGGTCACCTATCATGACCTTTCAAAACCTCAAAAATCAGGCCAGGATATGCCCAAAGTCTTTCCTTTGACAATAGAATCCGTTTTAAAAGCCCATACTTCTTTTAGACGAGCCACTCAGTTTGAGTCCCCAGTGCCACCTGGAGCCCGGGGCAGTGGTCAGTTGGAGGGGCCCAGCGGGGGGGGGGGGGGGGGTGCAGGGCGCGCAGACCTGTTCTCCTCGGGGATGTGCAGGGACATGAACTGCAGGGGGTCCACGCACTGCACCAGCCAGCCCTGGCGCTCGCTGACCCGTGACACGTCCACCTTCAGAAACTGGTTGGGCATCCGGCTCCACAGGACGTGGGACAGGAACTGCACGTGGAGACGCGGGGGACACTGAGGCACGGGGTTCCTGTGCTCGCTCTTGAAGAGTCCCGCCGAGAGAGGCATCACGTTCTGGGGGACGAAGCAGAAGAACCGTTTATATGGTCCTCCCGGGGGACAGACAGCAGAAGAGAGACCCGCTGCGTGGCCACCGAAGTCATACAAGAAATCGCAGAAATGGGGCTGACGCTCCTGGAAGGAGACAATGTTGGGAAGGAAAAGGCCCGGTCCTTCAGGGCAGGCGCAGGGTAGGCCCGTGGCTCTGCCACACCCTCGCTGGCCTGGGAGAAGGCAGGTGCGAGGAAACACCCCCACATCCTCCAGGCTTGCTCTCCAAGCTGCTCTCAGTGCCACACGCCTTGACACAGGTCGCATCCACGTGGCTCTCTCCCCGTCTGTCCTGTCACCCCCTTGTCCGTAACCCACACCCTCACTCACACTGATGTTTCTCTCTCTCTCCCTCTCCCTTCCTCTCTGAAATCAATAAAAAATATATTTTAAAATTTTATTTATAGGATTAATAGCAGTACTAATTTAAGAAGTACATATTATTCCCTAACAGAACACAATCCAAATGTAATACCAAGAATGAGTCTTTCTTACCTTTATTCTTCCCAACTCAAACTGGAAGACATTGGGACTTGTAGCTTGTGCAAAAACTGCAGGGAATAATTTGGTGCTTGGCTCCACCTTAAAACCAACGAATTGAACGATATTAGCAGAGGAAGAAACAGAAAGAACACGTATTTTCTTCACAACAACTAGGGAACACTCCACAAAAGCGAACCAGAGACTTTCCTTTCTCCCACATGGAAATCGTCTTTCAACAATTACTTGGAGCATTTCATTTCTTTGCTACGTGAACATTTAAGGAGAAATGTACTCTTTGCTCTGAAGGGCGTAAGGCACAGCTATTATTCAAGCAGAAGTAAAAATACATAATTCATTCAGTTCTGTTTTCATTTCCTTTTTTCTTGTTGTTAATCCTCACCCAAGGATACTTTTTCCCATTGATTTTTAGATAGAGTGGAAGGGAGGTGGGGAGAGAGAAGCATCAATGTGAGAGGGATACATCTGTAATTTGCCTCCCGCACGCGCCCTGGCCTGGACCTGGAATAGAACCTGCAACCCAGATGCATGCCCTTGCCTGGGAATCGGACACAAGACCGTTAGGTGCGCGCGCAGATGCTGTAACCACTGACCCACACTGGCCAGGGCCTGTTTTCCTTTTTTTTCTCATTTGTGTTCCCATCTTACAGAGTGTGCTTTCCTCTAACGGTTAACAACACCTCCCTGCGGAGAAGCAGCGCCCACAGACGGTACCTGGTAGTAGGTGCTCAGCTCCTTGCCGTTGGCCGTGAAGGTGAGCAGCCCGCTGGCGGCGTCCACCACGCAGCCGATCTCCAGCCCGTTGTTGTTGCGGACCTGCCCGGGGCTCATGCTCTCGCCCGCACACACCATGTAGCAGTTGCTGCGTTTGATGCTGAATTTCAAAAACATTTTTATCTTTGTACAACCACAGGTATAACAGAAGCATGTACCTCTCGCAGACTAAACCTAAATTACGCTGCGCAAGCAACAAGCTCATGCTGTGGTGGGGGAGGTGCACATGGGCCCGAGTCTGACCCCGAACCTGGCTGACCGGTGGACGCCCTCGATCAGGTCGCACACGCCCCTAAGTCACACCTGATGGAGACGGGTCAACAAGCTGGAACCACATAAGAACTGACCTGCACCTTCCCTCCAAAAACTCAAACCAAACTGGATCTTTTTCTGAGGTTCAAAAACGTTTATTTAAGAATCATCCAAATTTGTAATTTTCATTCTCAGATGCATTTTGTGTGTGTGTATGTGTGCGCGCGTGTGTGTGTTTAACCACTGTTCTGAGATGAGAGCACCAGTCATTCAATACGTTTCCCATTTGGCTAAAACATGCCCCCTTAGGGACACTTCCGGTGACCTGCCATGAGAGAGACTCAGCTGGAATATGCACAAAATCAGTGTGAACAACCCACTGAGTTTCACTCTCAGCCACACCTTCACCAGAGACGGCAACAAAATTGTTCTTTTCACTTTGTCTGCCACCAGATAGCAGATAGATTAATGAGACCAGGAAAAAACAGGCCACAGGCAGGCAAAGAACAAGAAGGTGAGATGGCCCTAGCCAGTCTGGCTCGGTGAATAGAATGTCGGGTCCTGGGTTCAATTCCAGTGAAGGACACGCACCTCGGTTGCAAGCTCCTCCCCAGCCCGGGCCCTGGTTGGGGCGCATGCAGGAGGCAACCTATCGATGTGTTTCTCTCACATCGATGTTTCTCTCTGTCTTTCCCTCTGTCTTCCACCCTCTCTAAAAATCAATGGAAAAATATCCTCAAGTGAAGATTAAAAAGTAAAAATTAAAAATAAAAGGGTGAGCTGGTCAGTTTCTGGATAACCAGGTCAGCTGTGCTTCTTTGCACTGCGTCCTTAAGACTCAACAACCCTCCCCTCAGCTATTCCCACAACAGAGTCATCTATTCGGTGGCTCAACCCCAGCTTCCCTTATACTATCACCTTCTCTGAAAATCAAATATAACCCCCAAGAATATT
The DNA here is from genome assembly GCF_027574615.1 of Eptesicus fuscus. NCBI lineage: Eukaryota > Metazoa > Chordata > Mammalia > Chiroptera > Vespertilionidae > Eptesicus > Eptesicus fuscus. Next base: position 5,560,440 of record NC_072496.1, on the reverse strand, counting down.
CCTGGACACAGGTGGTTTGGGGCGCCCACACTGACATGAAGCTCTCCTCATTAGAGAGTCTTGCCAGCCCACCGCCTCAAGGTCTAAGTTCTAAAGTTTCAGGTCTAAAAACCTGAAGGCAGGAGAGTGAACTTGTAGTCACCAAAAACGAGGTGCGGCTATAAAATAAAAGCAACGTATGGAGGACGAGAGGACGCATGGGCACAGAGGAAGGTGCAAATGTCAGGACTTCTCTTGTCTACTTCTGCAAGGAAGATGGCCTTCCTCACTTTTTTGAAGGTTTGGTTTGAGTTTGGTTTGTTTTACAAATGAAAAAGGATGGCACAGAAAGTGTAAGTGACTTACCCAAAGCCACACAGCGAGCCAATGGCCAGGCTGAGGAAAGAACCCACTGCTCCTCAGTCGGAGTTCAAACACGCCCACCTGGTCTCCACCTCTAGCCCCGCACGTCTTCAGTCGTCTCCCCCCACAAACCAGGTCCCAGGGTGCGTGTCAGACCGCATGCTCCCTGCCTCACCTTCCCCATCCTACTCCCTGGCACCAAGGCTGCGACTGGCAACCCAAGCTGTTAGTCACGTGCGACGTCAGCTGAAGGGACACGACTGTTACCCGAAAAAGGGTGCGCTGCTCTCACTTTATAACGGTTTTCCCTTTTAAATACTCAGATTCCTGACTGGCTTGTTTGAGCCACAGAAAGGACACTGACATTAAGGTTTTGATCATATTGTTCCTATAAGTAGGAATAATACCCTGGGTATGGAATCCAAGAAAGGAAATTCCTAGGTTTATCAACATTTCGATCAGCTGTCCCTTTAAGAAAGGGAGGGAAACCAACCTTTCGTGGACTTTCCCTTTTTCGTCTCCCAGAGTCACGGTTACGGTGCGAACTCTGTCCAAGTCAAAGCACGTGTCGTACTGGTGGAAGTCGGCCGTGACCCAGCCCACCCAGACGCTGGCCGGCTCTTGTCCAGGGAAGATCCTCACCGAGTAATAGTACTGCGAAGACAGCAAAGCAGGCGTTGGCAACGTAACACGAACCAATCTGAACTGCAGCGTCCTTGGATCGTTGAAGAATATAGGTGCTTAAAATCACTGGGCCCAATTAAAATGTCATCGACACCAAAGACTAACACTGCAAACTAAGGAGAGCCTTAGAGCAGAGATCCGGAGTTCAACTAGAAATCATGGGAACAGAGAAGTCTCTATCTGAGCAGCCGTGCTAAATGGTGGAAGACTTCTTGTACTCCTGAGTGTGTGTGCACGACTGTGGGAGTACACACATAATATGCACCCCATATGTATTTGTACATATAGAGGATGTTTATGCAATACAATCATCAGCCGTTAGGCAGGTAAGTTTCAAATTCTGGCAGCTTTCACAGTGTGCTAATCTATGCTGGAGTTTTACACCTGTGGATAGGTCATCTTTCCTAGCGCTAAAATGTCACATTTCCACACCTTAAAATCACTTTGAAATAGCGCCAATCTAATATGTGAAAACCGATCTCAAACATGGGGGGACTTGAGGGACACTACTACCTATTTTTTCCATTTGGCATTTAGCTGTTTTGAAAACTTTAAATGGCACAGAGCAAAACTTGACCTCTAACAAAATATAAATGATCTTCTTTTAGACATATCACAAAGATGAAAGAAATTATATGTATTCGGAGAAATTAGGTCACAGATTCAAATTTTGCCAAGAAAAAAAAAAATAGGCCTTTTCCCCTAAAATAGCTCTTTTACTGCATATCCATATATATTTCAACTTTTTACTACCCCCCGCCACCAAATAAGAAAAAATTATTTTAAACATAAGCTTGCTAAGTATGATGACTCAAGGGGACTGTTTGAAATGTCAAGTGGGATGAGTGACAGACTGACGTAATGACGAGAGCTGCGACCTCGTACCGTGGACGTCTGCATCAGGTAGTCGTAGTCGTCCCGATCATCCGCAAGGACGTCCTCAGTGAGCCTCGCGGAATGGCTCGTGCTGTAATCCGGCTTTGTCTTTCTCAGCAGGAATCTGAAAATATGACAGAACTGCGAGTAAGCAACGTTAAAAGTTCTGCTTCCTTCAAACACAAGCAAATCATCAGCTTAGTTCAGTGATTATCAACCAGGGCGATTTCACTCCCCCGAGGATGTCTGGCAACATCTGGAGATGTTTTTGGTTGTCATAGCATGGGATGGGGGCCAAGTGTGTGCCACCTGCATCTAGTGGATGGAGACCATGTTTCCTGAACAAGCAGACTCTCACAACAAACAGTTATCTAACCCAGAGCATGCTGAGGCTCAGAAATTCAGGTTTAGTGCAAGGCAAAATGCTAAAATGGGTTGCCTTCTTGTCCATAAAAATACTAGTTAGAGAGAAGACTCTTTAAATTTCAACCAAGAAAGTACCGTAAATACAGACATTTTGAAAACTAACTCTTGGCGGGAAATACTTGCAAACTATATATCTGCTAAAGATTAATATCCAGTGTATGCAAAGAACTCCTACAACTCAACAACAGAAAAGCAAACATGCCAATCCAAAAATGGACAAAGAATTTGAAAAGGCATTTCTCCAAAGATGATCTACAAATGACCAATAAAAACATGAAAAGACATGCACTAATTATCAGGGAAATGCAAATCAAAACTGTATGAGCTATCACTTCACCCCCGTTAGGATAGCTACTATGAAAAAAACAAACAAACAAAAAACACAGAAAATAACAAGGGTTGACAAGGATGTGAATAAATCTGAACCCTTGTATAGTGGTGGTAAGATCATAAAATGGTGCAACAGCTCTGGAAGACAATATGAAGATTCCTTAAAAACTTAAAAATAGAACTACCAGAAATCCTATTTCTGGGTATAGATCCAAAACAAATGAAAGTTGGGTCTTGAAAGGGTATATTTATATCCATGCTGACAACAGCACTATTTACCATAGGCAAGAGGTAGAACTAAGCCAAACATCCATCAATGAATGGAGAGATGAATGATAAACAAAATGTGGTTTATATACACAGTGGAATATTACCCAGCCTTTAAAAAGGGAAGAAGGTCTGACATGCTACAACATGGATGAACCTTGAGGACATTACGCTTAAGGAGACAAACCAGTCACACAAAGAAAAATACTCTATGATTCCACTTATAAGAGGTACCAGATTAGTCAAATTCATAGAAACCAAAGGTAGAATGGTAGTTACCAGCCCCTGGGGGGAGGTGGAAAGGAGACTTGTTTAATGGGTATAGGGCAGTGGTCGGCAAACTCATTAGTCCACAGAGCCAAATATCAACAGTACAATGATTGAAATTTCTTTTGAGAGCCACATTTTTTAAACTTAAACTTCTTCTAACGCCACTTCTTCAAAGTAAGACTCGCCCAGACCGTGGTATTTTGTGGAAGAGCCACACTCAAGGGGCCAAAGAGCCGCATGTGGCTCACGAGCCGCAGTTTGCCGACCACAGGTATAGGGTTTCGGTTTTGCAAGATGAAAACGTGCTGAAGATGTTTCACAACAATGTGAGCACACCAAACACTACTGTTCACTCAACTGTGCTGTACACTTAAAATTTATAAGTGCACTTAAAAGTGGTTAAGATGGTAAATGTTCTTGTGTTGTGTTTTTTTTACCAAAATGAAAAGGCATAAAAAAGGAACTCGGGATAGAGTACATCTGTGGTAACAAATCAGATGACAAACAGGGTGCTTAACTGTCCCCTGCAGAATCCTTTGTGCATGACGAAGGGCGAAGAGAAAGAAAAAACTGATGTGGGAAATCCCTGGCCTCCACTGCAACCCTCCCCACAGAACGAGCTCACTCTGAGAATCACTTTGCAGAGATCAGCGACCTTTGTTTCAGACGAGAGGGCTTTTCCTGCGCGTAATCTTTGTGGTTATTAAACTCTGGTTTTGTAGCTTCTTTGTCCTTGTCCACTCGATCGGGCACCAGATGGCCATGAGCTGTCTTCATCAGAACCTCAAAATCAGAATCCGCGTCGTAATCCTCCAGATCGCTCTTGGGCCCGAAGAGGCCGGCACCCGGGAGCCCCCCGGCCGCCGTCCTGGAGAAGACCTCTGCGCACTCGATGGGCATGCTCAGCCGGTAGAACATAATGTCCGTGCTGCTGTTCTGGGAACTGAAGGACTTCTGAGTGACCTTTAAACATGGAGAGCTGTCCGCAGTGCCGTCTATTCTGGTCACCTAGCACACAGAGAAGCAATAGGTCAATTCCAGCCATCACTGTGGATTTGGGGGTTCTATCTCTCCGGGTCACCTAGCACACAGAGAAGCAATAGGTCAATTCCAGCCATCACTGTGGATTTGGGGGTTCTATCTCTCCGGGTCACCTAGCACACAGAGAAGCAATAGGTCAATTCCAGCCATCACTGTGGATTTGGGGGTTCTAATGACCACGTGTTTCATGTCTTTAAAACCCCAAACACAGCCACATGTGGTGTGATTTTGTAAATTAGACGATTGAGTATAGCGAGACTGTGTTGCAGATATACCCATAGTTCTGCTTCTAACTCAGAAGAGGGTTTGGAAAATCCATGTTATAACGGCATCTATTCAGACTGAGCCTGAGATTGCCTCTAAAAACGAAAATTAACAATTGCTCATCAGTCTAATCAGCTACTCATAAAGTATTTAAAATCAAGGCTGAGCCTATGCTGAATTCTATTTCTGTGTAACACATCAGGGTCACCTTTTAAGTAAGTGACAGTAATTGTCCAAGTAAAACTCCCAGGTGTCAAGATATTCTATCCTGTCTTTTGGCAATTGTCTGAGATTTTAAGAAAAAGCAAACCTCAATATGTTCATGGTTTGACGGAACCTGGAGGAACTGAGGAAGCCGCTTGCTGAGCCACATGGTAATGTCCCTGTTGGTATTAACGGCGAACGGCTCGTAGCCCTCCTGTAAGCCACAAATGGTGAAATACTTCAAGGTGCTCACGTCCTTTCCGAAGTTCATCCTTCCCACCTGAGCCACCCCAAGGCTGCACACAGGTATGAATCCTGGAAGAAAGAAGAATCACCACCTTCAGTTCCATTAGTATAAGAGCCTGTTAGGACGGCATGATCACAAGTGTTGGTCCAGAAAGAGAGAACCGATGCTAAGTGTTAGACATAAGGTCAGAAGGGCAGTATTCGATCTCAGCATCACAATTCGCTAACTGCGCCCTCTAGTTAAGTCGCTCCTCACCTTGGACTCTGTACAGGAGATGCATGCTCAGCAGCCAGTCCTCCAGGATCCCTGGGCATGTGCCCTGACCGGGAATCGAACCATGACCTCCTGGTTCATAGGTCAACACTCAACCACTGAGCCACGCCGGCCAGGCAAAAAACTCAATTTTTAACTTAATTTAATGTCAATTAAAATAGCCCCGTGTGGCCAGTGGCCCCCTTACTGGAAGTGTTTGCCTCACGAAGGGCTTTCGTCTTTTACATCCCTGCCCAGGTCACCCGGAGCCACAGCACAGCTGCCTGCTCTCTGCCCTGTGCATCCCTTTACTAGGATTTCGAACTTCTCACTGATCAGAAACCACACAAGTGAGGACTCCCCGGTAACTGTCACCACATAAAGACAGGACAGTATTTATTCATCTTTGTCCTCTCAGCATCCAGCAGAGGGCCTGAACGGGGAGGCTCTCGTTACATTTTTATGAAATGAGTGAACAGACAGAAGCTATAAGCAGCTCAGAAGGAAAGCCTAAATAAAAACTCAACATTTGTGGAAAATGCGCCTCTTGCCTGCCATTTATTTTCTTATGCACGTTCAAGCAGCCGTTCCTGCCGTAGCTCAGTCGTGCGAAGAAGCCTCAGCTACAGCAATGTCAAGGGCGTCTGATCAAACAGGCCATGGGGGTGCCCATGCGACTTCCAGCGGCAGCTCCTCTGCCCTCACCCTCAAGCAAAGACGGGGTCACGGGCATCAGAGCCAAGAGCCTCCTTGTGCCGCCCCCAACACACTTACCGTCACCAACGTCAAAGTCCTTGAAAGCCAGCTCTGACCCTGAGTCGTCAAGAAGGATTTCGCCGTTCAGAGTGAACATCATGGTGCGCTCCGTCATGTCCACCATGCACCCCATGACATCGCCTGCTTGCCAGGAGCGCCCGTAGTGCTCGTTGCCCTGGTGCCACCGCTGGGCCTGGGACAGAAGAGTCATTGTCACCGAGAAAGCCGGGAGAACGCACCCCCACTGCCTGCAGGACTCACAGCAGCCCTCCTCTCCCCACCCCCACCCCAGAGCCGGGATCTGGGAGTCCTAAGTCCCTGATGGCAACGCTGTGTGCGCTGACTCGAGAAAAGCCCAAATGCTCTTTCATCGTTTTGAGAATCTGTCACTTTAAAAACCTACTCCACATACCTTCTATTCAAAAGAACACTCTGTCTTTGACATTTTATTTTTCTTTCTACAATGAATGCTTCCCGGGACATGGGTGGTTTCTCTCTACTCCCCCAAATACAAAGAATTATGAGCAGAGACTCAAGCTGGGAATTTATCATTGAATGACATTCTAGTTTTCATCCATTTCAAAAGAAAGTTCCATTCCTTGGAACAATGGCACCAACATATAACAAAATGGAAATCTTAACGCATTTCAATATACAAGGTGGGGCAAAAGTAGGTTTACAGTTGTGAGTACACACAGGAGTTTATTTTTGTATTATTATTTATTCATTATTATATTATCTTCCATACAAACAACTGTAAACCTTTGCCCCACCCTGTATAATAAAATAAAGTTTCAAACCAAACCTAAAAATGTTTATGTTTGCTGAAGACTGAATATAGATGCCAATATTGTTTGATATACACAGAGGATAAGTGTGATAGTTGAATCTATAGTATATTCTATTGATCTGTAGGTACAAAATTAGTGATATTGATTAATTTTCCAGGTAAATCTTTTAACTTCCCCCTAACTATATCTAAGTACATATTAGATCACAGTGAGTTAAAGATTCACTGTGATCTAATATGTAATGAGATACAGTCACCAATGCAAAACAATAATATGATTCTTCTCGAGTATAATACTTAGTTTTTAGAAAATTTATTTAACTAAATTAGGTATCACAAGATGTTCAACTTCTCCATCTGAAGTAAAAAGCAGGATTCAGGAAAAATAAAGATAAGACATTTCAGAACAAAGAGGACACAATGCTCGTTTCTAGCCTAGAAGTGCTCGCCCTCCATGCACCCCTGAGAGGCCACCGCCAAACTCCTACACGATTGCTTACTTATTCTAATCCCCTTTTTCCCATTAAATTTCCCTCATATAAAAAGGAATAGAGTCCACTGGAGGAAAATCAGAGAAAACAAATAAAAGATCTATTTTATCAGCAAGAATGACTACTAGTCTATTGTGACTATGTTCATACACGCAAATTTTTGTTTAATATTTTATATGGATAAAATAACATTCAAACATTTATATGATGTATAAATAATAAAATAAGCTTCCCCACAGCCAAAGAAATGAAAATGCCTAACGATGTTGAAAATGGAAACTTTGTGATTATAAACCACATTGCCTTAGGTATTCTTATAGTTATTAAAGGTGTCTGCCTATCATTAATTATTGCTTGAGGATCGATTTCTTCCATGGAACTGCTGTGTCAACGTGTGTGCATTTTAATGAGTGGATGTATTTTTAACACTTTTGTTAGACATGGTGCTTCATCTTTCTGACAAGGTTTCCTGTGTTTGTGGGTGGAGAACACTGTTTTGAAACTACAAGGGCAGGAGTTTCCCTGGGAACCATCTTCCCAACACGGGCTCTGCACAGGGCTGTGTGGCTGTGCTCCCTGCGGCCTCCGGGGGCAGCCAGGCCGGGCAGGGAGGAGGCCTCCCACCCCCTGGCTGCTGCCTGGCGCCCCCTCACCTTGAAGCCGTCAAAGGCGAAGGCGTGTTCGTCGCAGCCCAGCTCCTGATCAGGCTGGCAGCCTGGCCTGCTCCAGCCAACGCGCATGTCCCCAGCAGTGACAGCCTCGAACTCAAAGTACCACCTTCCCGCCTTCACGGCGTAGGTTTTCTCAGCCCGGAAGATCCGGAACCGCTCCCCGGGGCTGCTGCACACTTCAGCTCGGGCAGCTGGAATGTAAGGAGAGTCTGTGATCACAGGGAACACTGAAAGGGGGGCAGATACCACAGGACTTTATAACTACACCCACAGTGATGTGCTAGTGACACTCTCCTCCCCTCTGGTGCACATGTACTAAGTGTGTTCATCAGGACGGGCAGCCCACGAGCCAGCGAGGCGCAGGGAGCACCGGCTTCCGCTCGAGGCTGTGGCGAGCTGGTGACGCGTGAAGGTGGGGCGCTGCCTCTGAGGGAGAGAGTTCCTTCTGTGCAAAGACCTCCCAGCAGTTGGTGGCTTGGTAGTGGAAGATGAGATAAACGTGAGGCATGGATAGACAGAAAGAGACAGCACAGGAGACTGAAACCACTGCCCATAAGAAATGGACAGACATTGGCGGGTGAGAGAGAAGAGGGAAGAAGCAACCAGGCTACGAGGGGGAGACAGAAAGCTATAAAAAGCAGGGAAGGGTCACCTTCCACACACTCCCAGGCAGCATGAATGCGGGCAAACTCCCTCTCCCCCACATCGTCACCATAACGTGCTGCACACACACATAGTGTTTAAGAAAGTAAAAGGGTCAGGTCTGACATCAGAATCAGTGCAGTGCAAAGGGAAAAACATCTGTAGGCAATGGGACACACGTGCATTGAGAGGACACAGTAGATGGAGAGTGGATACACGTGGACTGAGTGAATACACGTGGATTGACAATGGATACACATGGACTGAGAGTGGACGCACGTGGACTGAGAGTGGACGCATGTGGATTGAGAGGGGATGCACGTGGACTCAGAGGGGACGCACGTGGACTGAGAGAGGACACAGGTGGACTGACAGTACGTGCACATGGAATGAGAGTGGACGCACGTGGACTGAGAGGGGACACAGGTGGACTGACAGTAGGTGCACATGGAATGAGAGGGGACACACGTGGACTGAGGGGGACGCACGTGGACTGAGAAGGGACGCACGTGGACTGAGGGGATACAAGTAGACTAAGACGCACATGGACTGAGAGTGGATACATGTGGACTGAGAGTGGATGCACGTGGACTGAGTGGATACACATGGAATGAGAGAAGACACACGTGGACTGATTGGGCACATATGGACTGAGTGTGTGCATGTGGATTGAGAGTGGACGCATGTGGATTGAGAGAGCCAGGAGTGAGAAACCTCAGCCATGGAACCTGAAGCCAGGTGACCATGAGAATGTACACCAAAAGGTTGAGGATTAAAAAAACAAGAAGTCTATATACTCAACACATATTTATTGATTGCCTATTCTAATGTGTTTTCCTTAAAGCAAAATATTGCACTAATTAATACTACCTACATGAGTGAGTATAAATAATGAAGGCTTAGAAAACACTAGATCCCACTACAATTTATTCCCATACACAACTAAACCCAGCTCTTCGAAGGACCGCTGGTGGATGGGATGGGGGCAATGTCCGAGCCAGGCAGACTCCTTAGACTCCTCAGGAAGTAAACCGCTGTGGTCTGGGCCACGCTCCTGAGAGACGGTTAATCCTTCAGGAAAAGGTGCTCTAAACCAGCAGTCGCCAACCACAGACCACTGGTGGTCCATGAGGCCCGAAAGGCTGGCGACCGCTGCTCTGCACTGCACACTGCGTACGAGATTACACACTACGGACTCTGTCTGTGCTCCCTTTTTTCACTTATTTGGCTGTAAACCCTGCCCGTGATGTTGCAAGCAGAGGGAGCAGAGGGAGTGGCAGTACCGTGGTCTTGGTCGGGCGCCTCCAGGCTGTAGCCGTACCCCAGCAGCGTGCGCACCGCCTCCCGGAGGCTGTCCTTGTTGGACTTCTTGGTTCTGTCATCCAGAAGGCTGTAGGGCACAAGGCGCGGGTTTCTTCTGTTCTTGACGTCCTACAGGAAGAAAAAGGTGCGGTCATCAGCAATGCCAACAACCCGAGGAAGTGAGACAGTAAACACAACAGTGAAACAGAACAAAACGCCAAGGCCCTGAGGGTCAAGGCCGCCCCTCCCATCCCCTGGTCTCCTGGGCTCCAGAAGTTACCGGAACAGGGCCAATACAAGGGAGTTAACCACGTGAAGGTCTGCATCAATATGAAGGGAGACCTCTCCAGGGGAAGAAAAAGTAAAAACCACCACAGCAGTAACAAAAGCCTGAAGGACCTCTTTCAGCGTCTACCTTCTGCCAAGGTCACAGCAATGGGCTAACCTAGAGAACATGCAATTTCCCTGCACAGGTGGCTGACAAGTCTTGGTGTTGAGAAGAGCCATATTAGCAGGTCAGGGATTCTGAGTCAAGAGACCACGTGAGGCTGTTGTCCCTTCTTAAGAGAAAACCCCGTATGTCACAAAAGGCCATCCTGGGACCTCACGTAGCTTTAAAAATAGGCAGTGTCAACCCGAAGTACCTGCTGGATGCCGTAGGTCCAGCCCTGCCGGATCCGGTCCCGGGCCCACACGTTGTGAGCATTTTCTGCCAGTTTGTCCACCATTGCTTCCTGAGACGGGGTGAGTTTGATAAAGCTCAGGTCCATCGGTGCCGGCTTGTAGCCACTTGTCAGCTGGTAACTATAGAGCAAAGCAAAACACACGTATAATGGGCCTTCCCAGAAGAGTCAAGGTTGAAACATCCCTGTAAGAGTCTTTGCGCGGCCCCCACCTACTTCCAAAGGTTCCGTGACCACAGTGGTGACCACTGGTAACACAGCTCCAGCAAGCCGGGTCCCTCCACTCAAGCCCAGAACTCATCAGGAGGAAGGATCACACGACCCTTATGGTTTCGTTTTTCACCAATAAACCAAGTTCAACAACTCACCTCTCTCTCAAAATGGAGAACAAGTTATCATTGTTTGTGTTCCTAAGAGTCCAGGCTTAATGCAAATCAAAGTACTGGTTACCAGTGCGAACATTCAATGGATTTCTCAACCGAAGTTCTCATTTTCAACTTGTAAATGTTTTATTAATGTAATTTTTACTTAATGAAGCTGTGTATGTATCCTTACAGATACTAGGCAAATTCTAATGCATCTACATATTATTCCTATGTACATAATTTAGGAAGCCCTAGCTAAGAGAGAGACTAGGAAACCCACAGCCATCCAAAACATGAAGGCCCGTTCTTCAGGGACTCTTACCAGAAACTATTTCTGCACTCTGAGCTGGAGAGAAAAGGTACTAAATAAGTTTTCATCTTTTGGAAGAAATATAAAATTGAAAATGTAAAATTTTCAACACATGATATGTGGGCGCTAGCACTGCCTGCCCCACACAGACACACAGCTGTCTCCCTGTCTAACCGCCGAGGCGGGTGCCCAGCACTCACAGCTGCTCCTCTCACTCTCGACCGCACGCACGCCCTCCAACCGCTGTGCCTCAGGGGGGCAGCACCCACTTTTCCAACCGCCTCTGGCTTACAGCAGCACAGGGCACACGGCAGCCTTTCAAGCCACCGTTTTTGAAAGAATTAACTTTATTTACTAAGTTCAGATAAACATGCACACCTGTTCGTCTCAAAGATTATCCTTTTGCACAAAAGAAAATTCACCAGATAATTATGCTAAGGTAAAAGAATCAATGATCAGAACTTGAGGAAATGCTCTTTACATGAAATTGTAAGTCACCTTTCCTCTCCTAACTGCTCTGGGCTCTGGGTGGCATCGACACCGGGTAAGCGCCCGACAGCAGGAGTCTGGCTGCCCCGGAACCTAGACCAGAGCCTAACACCGGCAGGCTTTCAATAAAAATATGTTGGATGAATCGATGTATGTATAACACAACAGACTTACTTCTTGGGTAGCTTCATCTTTTTCACCTTTTCCTCAGCATGTTCATCTGATATACCCACGTGGCATCCTAATGCCAACAAGGTCCTAGAAAACAAAACCAGAGCTAAGCACAATCCTTCCCTGAGCCCGAGGGCTCAGCTCACCCGCAAATGGAAACGAGGGATAACAGTCCTGCCGAAAGCAGAGCACACGTGTTTTTAAAGAACACTTATTAATTAATAAGTTATTTACTTTTGAGTAATGAGTAAGAGAGTGGAAGCTGAAATGGCGCCAAAGGCAGATACCGATCAGTCCCGCTAAGTCCCTTCCTCTAGCCCAGGCCTCCTCAAGCTACGGCCCGAGAGCCACATGCGGGTGTTTTTGCCGTTTTGTTTTTTTACTTCAAAATAAGATATGTGCAGTGTGCATAGAATTTGTTCATAGTTTTTTTTAAACTATAGTCCGGCCCTCCCACGGTCTGAGGGACAGTGAACTGGCCCCCCGTTTAAAAAGTTTGAGGACCCCTGCTCTAGCCCTTTTCCCCCTAAAAGCACCAACGGCTCCCAATTCTTCTGTCCTGCTAGAGCGTGTGCTGCACTAAGGGAGACACACATGTGCATGTGCATGTGCGTGTGCACGCTGTATACACGTTCTCTGCAATCTGCTACCTTGACTTTACAATTTCACTTTGAAATCCTGTCCTTTCTTTAAAGCTGGTTTCTTTTTCAACAGCTCTGAAGGGTTCCATGAGCTGGACATGTCACGATGGTTTGAGCCCATGCTCTGCTCACAGCCTTTGGTTATTACAAACAGTGCTGCCAGGCACAGCCTCACGCACGCAGCACATGCACTGTGTCCTTCGTCTCTGGGACCAACCCCTCGATGCGGAGTCACTGGATCCCAGGGCACAGACACTTTCAGGTTTAACCAGGTTGGCAAATGTCTACAGAAATGGTAACGATTTCCATTCCCACCAGCACTGCCTTTTCCCCAGTTATCAACCTGCTTGACCTTTGTCAATCAATAGTTTTAGTTCCAGCCGGAATGAAAGGACTTAACACTTAACCCTTCCAGGGAGGCTGTGTGGGAGGGGAAGCTGAGAACTCACTTCAGGGTCTCGAGCGACATCTGCAGGTTGTAGTTGCGCTCCTGCTCCGGCAGCTTGGAGAACTCCACCAGACATGGATGTTGCCTCTTGTTGTCGTCTCTGACCTGAAACAGGACAGGAAGGTGCCATGGGTCAGTCCCCCGGTCAGACACCGGCAGCGGCCCTCCAATCAGCAGTGGGGAGTGAGGGGGAAGCAGACGGGTGGCCCAAATCCTTATTGAGTGTAGTGGCGACTTCGCTTTAATGGGGAACCATTTTTCAGTGTTTAGAGCCAAACTGGTCAGAGACCCTATGAGCCTGGCTGTCGGACATAAACTCTTCCAGAGGTCCCAGCCCTTCATCTCACCCACACACGCTCCTTCCCACTGTCACCAATCATCCTACCACCTCAGTAAGATCAATTAGCATGATACAGGGTTTTTTATACATTAAACCTTGACAGTGTATGTTAGAAATCAGACTACACTAAATCAAAGACTTTAGGGATGGATCAATGAGAAGGCTGGCCTGGACCACTGCACTGGTAATAAATATTAGTCTTCTTAGGGACCTGCGCTACACAGGCCTCTGCTCCCATGGGGGCCTCGATGACAGGCGTGTGCTGACAGGGAACAGACTGCTCCATGGGAACATCTGAGCTCTACAGATGCCACACGAAAGCACTTCCAACCACGCTGGGTTCTCTCTAAGAACCTTTCAAAGCAACGCCTACTGTCCATCTGTGTTAACCTTGATGGAAAATGTAGCCTGCAGCTTACAGATGGGTAACTTTTCAATGGTCAGGGCAACGGAGCCATGCTTCAGTCAGCCCGCCCATCACGGCGCTCCCTCCCATAAAGAAAACTGCCCCAAACTGATGTGTAGGAAAAAAATCAGTCCATTCATTCACATCACCACACAGCAAGATGAGCAAGAAAAAAGATGCATTCAGAAAGTTGCATTAACGGAATCTGTAGATAAATATAAAACTCCGTACCGGGCCATACTGCCAGCCAAGTTCAATTTTATTCATAACCCAGAGCTCATGGATGTTCTCTGCCAGCTTTTCTCTTATCCTCTCCAGGTGGGGGGGCAACACGATCTAAAATTGAAAAAAAGAAAAGAAAGCACACATTAGAAAAAATACAATACGACACAGTGCTAATTGTTCTCCCTGCAATAGGACTAAATAGAACTGCCTCGTACACCATTAAAATAAAATAACTAGGTTCTAAGCCATCCATTATAACCTAGTTATAAAAAATAACTAGTTATCTAAACACTCTTTAGGGAAATTTTGGGACCTTTTTGGGGAGGGTGGCAACTGAGGTTTCTAATTTATGAACCAAAGTTAGGAAGAAAGAAGACAGAGTTTGGTAGGGACACTGCCACAAAGAAAGACGCCGTGCGGGATGGACATGGGCTGCCCAGCAGAGCCCGCGTTATTTAAAAGAATCACACAACAGGCTTACCCCAACGTGGCCTCCTCCACAGGCTGGGTGAAGGCCACTCTGCCCAGACGGCGCACTGGCTCTGTGAGCCGGTCAGTATCTGACTGCAGTGATCTATTTCCTCTTACCTCTGTACTGTCAGTGTTTTCCAAATAGGATCTTTATAAAGAGTGAGTTTAATAACTTTTCTATAAAAAATACAAAATGATCTTCAAGGCGAGCTGTTGTGTCACCCACAACTAGTCCCTCAACAAGCCGAGCAGCGCCTGGTCGTGCCCAGATGAGGCAGGGTCTGCAGGGAGCAGCTCTCACCGCCTCCTCTCCCCAGAGCCGTGGAGGTTACCCACGTCCTCAAGGTCCCAGAGGCGCGTCGTATCCCATGAATTTCGACTGTAGAGCCCATGGGAGAAGAAACAAAAACTCCACGTCTACCCTACGTAGAAAGTACTCTCTAGAGTTAGTATGGGCTACCTAAGGCTGTGACCTCCACTGTGTTACAATAGCAATGTAATGGCTTAGGACCACCCATAAAGATAAAACCGAGTAGAAGAGAAAACAGGTAAGTCGACCTGGTAGAGTTGAGCATTATTTTATGAAACTTGTTTCAATCGCACATATAAACGGTATTTCTGAAAACATGCATTCCTGTGGGGTGCGGGCAGGAGCCGAGAGCCCCGCACATCAGAATGAGCGCAGCGCTGACGGGCCAGCAGGCTGGCGGGTACCTGGCTGGTGTCCACGGGGACCGGCGTGAAGGCGGCTTGGGTCAGGGCCACTGTGGGGCCCAGCAGGTCCCGGGTGTACGTCCTCTCTTGCTTGTACTCCCGGCTGTGTTCCACTTTCAGCTTTTCTTTCGGCAGCACCGCTTCATAACAAGGAGCATAGCCCGGCGGGGGAAGGAACTTAAATTCTCCGTGTCTCCCCCCAAGCAGAAAGCGGACCCTGAAAAGGACATATGCCGGGGTCAGTTACACCTCTGGGTACACAGAGGATTCCTGATCAACAAAACACAAGGAATACATTATTGCTGCAAAATTAACTTTATCACAAGCCACGTTTCTTTCTAAGCACCATCAGAATGCTGACACCTTACAGTCTACGAGCCTGCAATCATCAAGGTAAGCGGGGATAACGAGCAGAGGCATCGTATTCCCAGGTGAAGGGACACGGCCACGGGAGCTGGTCACTGAATGTCCCAGGTGCCTTACAAACAATCAACAGAGAGCGAGCGCACATGACCCTTCACAGCACAGGGCGGAGCAGGCGCCTCCCCAGTGCCCAATTTCCCAGGGAAATTTAAAGGGACTCACGTGCTATTTCCATTCGCTGAAGAAAAAAATGTAACCTTATTTCTTATCCTCAGTCAAAACCAAAAAAAACTTTACTGAAGTCTTTTATATGTCATACTCATTTGATTAAAATAGTTTCATCTGAGGTTCACGAAAACCCTTTTTGAAACGCAGCTAAATGCTACCGATTTCCCGGGCTCTCGGCTTAACAAAACTAAATTCGCATTTTCCTCTTTTTTGTAATTCTTTTTCTAATGTGTGTTTTAGTTCCAGCCAAAAAATAAAATAAAATAAATAAAATATGAAACAAAAAGTGAGGAAAGGAAAAAACTTCAAAACATTCCAGAAGCTCATAGCAAGAGACATCATTTGTATAAACGCGTGAGAAGAGGTGGTTGGCGCAGGGATAGGTAATATTTCATGACCGCTCTGTCCCGTCACTAAGGTGCCTCTGTAACTTAGGAACCAGTCCTCGGAGTAGAGTTACAACGAAAAGAGTAACTGGACTAAGTGGGTGGTCAGTGCAGTAAGTGTCCCTCTCGCTAGTAGATACAGGCTGGTATTAAGAGATGACTGAGGGTCCCCTCGTCACAACAGACCACTGTTCTGAAGTTCCCTTTACAGAACTGGAAAGAACCGTCATTTTAATTTCTCTTTCCATCTGGTAGTAGCAAAAAAGCTAAGGGCCAGGTAAAACCACTGAGTCAGCTGATCACAGGCAGGTAGCTTACAGGTGTCACAGGTGGAGGTAAACAACAACACAGTTTCTGTAGAAACGATGGGCTTTGGGATGGGGTGTGCAGATATGATGAAAAGATCAAGAAAACTAATGAAACTAAATAGAAGGAAATAAGTGGTATTTTTTACACAATGTTGTCCATTTCCCCTTATGAAATAAAAAAATGGACTTGAAGTATTACAGGACGCTGGTTTGGGGGAGTTAGTGCATGATGGCTATGTGGACAAAGCCCCAGCTGCCCCAGGTCCTCTCTGGGGTGACTCGTGCCCCTTCCTGTAAGAACAGGCAGGTGCCGTGGGAGGGACGGCCTGGGTGACAGAGGCCAGGGGAGCAGGTGACAGCAGTGCAGTGTCCTGTGGAAGTGTGAGCCGGAGGGAAACAGCACAAACACAGACATACTAACTTTATTCCTGCAGAGAAACTAACAACGGGAAAGAAGAGGCCATCGATGTTGAAATTCTCAAACATTCCCTGAACAGGCTGTCCATTAATTCGGAATGAGATGCTTGGGGCACTTAGATCTAAGCAGCAGCTGATGACGTCATCAGTCCTCAGCAGGTGCTGGTTTGGCGAGCTCACGGTGCTGGCGATACAGCCTGTGAAGACACGAAGGAAGGGAAGGTGTGTTTATCTCAGAGAATCACCTTCAGAGCTGAAGGCAGAGGTCTGAGCGGCAGTGACATATCAGTGCACAACTCAGAATAGAAGCTGAGACACATATACTATTGTACCTTAAATCCCTTGTCAAAAAATTGTTTTTTCAGAAGCTATGCCATGTTATGAAATGGAACTTCTATATAATCAAGAGATAAACTTTTAAATGGTGCCAACCAAAACACATCCTTTTCATAAATTAGAGAAAAGACTATTAGATAGATAGATAGATAGATAGATATAGATATAGAGATAGAGATAGAGATAGAGACAGAGATAGAGATAGAGATAGAGATAGAGATAGAGATAGATATATAGATATATCATTGTTAATATATATATGCTCAACCAGCAAAGCTGAGAGTTGGTAGCTGGTGAAATGAACTATATACTTATTTGTGAACAGCCCCACATTCCTGAAACAAAGTGCCATGTGACATAAACTGAAGTATTCCTCACAATACAGGTTATAAATTCCTCACAATACAGGTTATAAATCACAGATCCCTGAGGTTGAATTATCTACCAGGAAGTGAACTTACGTAATTTATTTTTTCCAACCATTTTCCAGGGATTGTGTTTGGTCCTTTTTATATGGGAAGCTAAAGCTTCCACACACCAATTAAAATAAGCAGGAAACAAATAAGTTTTTTGCAACTGATTCATGAATCAAAATGCTACTTTTTAATTAGAGAAGTCTCCCTTTGTCTTAAATTCCACTTCCCACAGTTTCAGTTAAAAAGGGTAAACCAGTGCCTGAAAATAATGGAAAATTCCAGAAATAAACAATCATAAGTTTTAAATGATGTGCTACCCTGAGCGCCGTGATACAATCCCAAGCCATCCACTCTTTCCCAACCAGGACAAAAACCATCCCTGTGTCCAGCGTCTCTATGCTATACGCTCTCCCCGCCATTAGTCACCTAGCCGTCTCCTTGACGACTGTGCTGATAGGGCAGCACTTGTGTCCAAGTCACCCTTATTTACTTGATCAGGGCCCCAAAGCACAAGAGTATGAGGCTGGCAATTCGGATCTGCCAAAGAGAAGCCATAAAGTGCTTCCTTTAAGTGAAAAGGTTGGTTGTATAGGAAAAATATAGTTTTTTTAGGGGTTCAGTACTATCCGTGGTTTCAGGCATCCTCTGGGAGTCATGAACACATCCCCAGTGGATAAGGGGAATGACTGTACATTTTCATAAGCAATACAGTCCTTCGAAAATGTACTATAATTCTAAGTTTTCTTTTTCCCCTAGTGACATTCTGCTTTTACTTAACACTCTCATTCATCATTTCAGTGTTAAAGTTCTGAATAATAAATGTACCCAATAGAAGCAGCACCAATAGCTTTCGGAAATGGGCAGCAAGGGCAAAGGTTTCTTTCCAAAACGCCGTGAAAGCAAACGGCCAGCACTCACCTGCCCAGAGGTGCAGGCCATCAAATCCATAGGAAAAGAGGTCATCTCCAACGCCGTTCCCACCCCACTCCTCGCCCCCTCCGGGGTAGGGAGAGTACCCTTCCGTGGACGCCCAGCCCACGCGCAGGTGGGTCGCTTCGGCTGTCACGAAGGGCTCTGTGTGGTCCACCATCAGTTCATAGTACCACTTCTTATACTGAGCAGAGCCTTCGCTGACGCCCAGAAAAATGTTGGGTCTCATGCTGTAAGAGAGAGAACACACGTGAGAAAATCTGAGCAAACTTTCCACTGTCTAACTGACATCTCACTATTCTGAACACTCATCCTGCTCTTCAAAGACTTTAAATACACATTTCTGCAACTGCTGCACCATCCCTAAGACAGGCACGGAGGCTAACGCTCGGGGCACGGCGCTTGCTTCCAGGTTCCCTGGCAACGTCACTCAGGGGCTAATATTAGTTCTCAACTGCTCTTCAGCTTGTGTTATTTCATTAGCCACGTTTAAGATGAGCTGCGCAGTGCAGCCGACCTTCAGAATTAGCTGAGCTGTATTACCCCAGGGCATGGAGACATCTTCCTAAGCTCTATGTTGGCTGCGGTATGAGGCTGAGGCAGGCCACGCTGTTAACAAAAGAACAGGTGACTAACCAGCTTTGCTGTTCTCTGTGGCTCCCTGGGAACCGAGGAATCGCGAGTTAGCTGTATTTAACTGCATTTCATGAGGGGTCTTGTGCCCTATGTTAACACCAGGGGTCAGAGAAGGTCTCAGGAGGCACCCTCATTAACGGTAGGTCTATTCTACAGAGAACCATGAAGGACGTCTTAAGTCAATCCTGTTTTAAAAACTCAATATCAAGTCAAACACCAATTCCCCACAGTTTTATGTAAAACAGCCAAGTAGTATTCCCTGGAGTGGCTAGATTCACGGCATCACAGTTCTGACTGTATCACAGGTAATATCTTAACCATAAGTTGTACTTTTATTATCATCACTGTTACTATTTTATATAAGGACAAGCTCGGTCTCTGGAGTGAAACCTGAGTGCCTGTCCAGTTCCCACATTTCATTCATCTACAAATTGTGGATGCCAGCACCTGGAACACACACAGACAGGCAGAGGGCAGGGGGAGCGCTCAGCACAACGGCTGGCACCCAGCACTCAATGCTTGATACCTGGAAGGTAGATCTACCTGCAAATGTAGTTTTACTGGTTATTTGTGGAACTTACTCCATTTTGGACATTCTAATTCAATATTCTGATTATACTTGGTGAACACTTCCAAGTTGGTATGGAAGGGCAGTGCTTTTAGTTACCGTATTTTCCGGCATATAAGACGACTGGGCGTATAAGATTTTCCTGGGTTAAAAAGTCGTCTTATACGCCGGAAAATACGATAGTCCAATATATCTAATCCATTATATCTAATCCCATCAGTATAGTCCAATATACTGTATTTTCCAGCGTATAAGACGACTTTTTAACCCAAGAAAATCTTATACGCCCAGTCGTCTTATACACCGGAAAGTACGGTATATGTTATGACATAAAGTAGAATTCTGTCCAGCTATTTCCTCTATGGCTGTTAGCCTGCTCCCGAGAGTCAGTGGTAACCCAGCGACACAACGCTGGCCTGTGATAAATGCGTATTTCGCTCAGATCGTCTTTGCTTATTATACCATCTGATGGGCAGAAAACATTCCTAAACTGCTTCTAAGGAAATCGATTTTTTTAAACCCCATAAAATGAAGAGACCCCCAGATGTCTCAGCTACAGAGCTAGCACCTGGATTCCTCGGGCAGGCCACCCGTCTGGTGACACTGTCTACCTGCACGGACCTGCTGACGTGGTTCACAAGGCGTGTCTGCAGTAACAGGTCCCTTCCCGGCAGGAGATTGTCACAGATGAGATGCTGGTTGGAGCGGACTGCCACCCCGTGGCAAACGCAGAGAGAGCACAAGACGTCCAGAACCTGAGCAGAGAAATCGCTGTCAGCTGACTCCAATCCCTTCCAGACCAAGTGTCAGCAGCACATGGCACAGACGGAAACACATTTCCTCCAGGCACGTCAACAGGACCGCGCTGTGGCCAGTCACCTAACAATCGTCCTCCGTACACAACCTGAGAACACTCTTCTCCCATTGACGCCGAGAATAAACACGGAACGATATTACCTGGCTATGTAATGAAACATCCGACACACCTTTTTAAAGTCATCTCATTTTAAAAATACATTTAAAATGATTCCTGAATTCACTCATGGCAATAACAGGGCTCCCTTACCTTGTGATTTCTTCCATGCTTGTCTAAAAGTGAAATAATGGATTTAATATGCCCTTCTTTGATAATATTTAGAGCTTCTGGACTTTCTACTAACACACAGTGCAAAACTTCAAGAATACCTAAGATAGAAAAGAACGAGAAAAGATAAGAGTAACTTGTCTACAATGATCAACGTTTCCCTTGTCCGTAAGTGAGTACTTGAGTGGGGAAGGGCGGGGTCTGGCTCCGGGGCGCTTTCAGGGCTCCCTCTTCATAAATGCAAACGAACAAGGTAAGGTCAGATTGCTTTTCAGAAATAACCAAAACAATACTGACACCGTTATCATAAGCATGTAGCCTACCAAAAGGGAAACGTTTCTATTGCGCTGAACCTCAGCGTGTGTTTCAACGTCTAAAGGACGTAAACCAGGAGAATGACACCACCTCCGAGGAGGCACTGGGATACATACCAGAAGAAGCTTCCAGTCTTTCCAGTCGGCTGACCAGCCAGTCGAGGGAGCCAGAAAACTGGGCACAGTTTTTACGATTTCCTCTAATGAGAGCCGCTGAAAAAAAAAAAGGAAGATTTCTCACTTGTGTGATTTTCGAGTTCCAAAACGCACAAGCAATAGTGGCTCGAAAATGTTGGGTCAAGAACAAAATACCTCTTCTTTATATCTAAAGCCACACAAATACACACACGCCATGGAGACGTTAGGAAAAGCACAGAGGTGTTAGCAGGGAAGGAACCACCAGCGCTCATTAGAAGGGATTACTCTGAGGAGGTAACCGTTCACGGTGGGAGCTGATAATGAAGGGTAATGGAGAAGCCGGTGTCCTGGGAGTTCCCTCCCTTGGGATCCAATACTCATTGCTTTTAATTAGCCTTGAGACGAAATTATTGAATTTCTCTGGTGCTCAATTTTCGCACCCATATAATGAAGAAGTTAAGAGCACATCAGTTTTCCTCAAAATAAATGCAGCACCCGATATGGGAGACAACTACTAACTGTAACAGGCAGCAGAGGGATGACTTAAATGATATGGGGGAGGGGGGCCAACGGGCAATCACTCTGCAAACCTTGTTCCCTGTCTCTCTTCTTCCCATTTAGAGGCTCGCATGTATTTCAAGGACCCGAGAAAAGCCACCTATTCCCACTTTGCTTAACCTCATGGTCTCTCTACTCTGACAAAGAACCCATCTTTTATGAAACTGCAATGTGGCCTTTAAGATCTCTTTCAACCCAATGTGTATCCTCAATGGAAAGCTTTCAATGTTTCAAAGGCATTCAGTTCTTCCAAAATAAATCTGGTAACTAAGGATGCCCGCTACTGTCTTTCCCACACTGTCAGCTGTGGGCATCAATGCCAACAGGAAGCCAGAGGGAACTCTTTCAGGTATAAATAAAAACTCTTTTATGAAAGTGGGATTTACGCATCATATTCAAAAGTACGTTAGCAACATTAGTCAAGCTGGGCTTATTTCTCCATTGAGACAAAAATGTGTTAGAAATCTGTTAATATCTCCATAAACTCCAAAATGTATATATTCCCACCAAAAACTTTAACTCAGTGAAACAGATTCCTACTGAAATTCTGAGTGTGTGTCCATGTGCACATGCACGGGTGTTTCACAGATAAACGCACTGTGTGAATTATTCTAATTCAGCAAATTAATTAAGAAGTCACTTAAGTGAGGTTCTAAAGTTACGGGGAAGTATCAGAGAAATACAAGGAAGTTCATCACTGTTTACAACAGCCAATCACTGGGACGGCCTGAGGTGGTCTGTGATGACGGAACATCTCTCAGTGGGCCTTACAGCCACCAAAACTGACGCAAGTTCCCAGTTCCCACAAAAGACTGCCCACAGTATAGACGGCAGGAAAACAGGCCAGGAAAGAATGTTGATAGTATGATTCCAGTTTTGTGATGTAAGTGTATAAGCTCAAAATAAGTACATGCATAGCATGGAGAAACTGTATTTTAGAGTATTTCTCCAGAATTCGAGCTGCCTTTGGGGGAAATACATCCTGTTCCGTGCCTGGGAGAGAAAGGAGACCTTGCGGAATGCAGCGAGCATGGGGCTGCTCTCCATGTGTGGAAAGGGGGATTTTCTTATTCCAAACAGGAGGGAAGATGGACGGAGCTGGGCGGGGAAAGGGTCCTAAGTCCTGCTATAAAATCACAACTGCTCCACAGACACGGCAGTGTGCATGGACCTGTGAGGAGGTGATGGTCTGCGGTCAAGATATCTGTAGCGAGAAAAACACAGGTGACAAGGAAGGAGCATGGAAGTGACCAGATAACCCCCAGGAAATACAGACACACAGGGAGCCTTGAGCCGTCTAAGTCCATGAACTTGGACATGGAGGAGGGCCACAGCATCCACGATCAGCGAGAGCTCGTGTTTCTATCTTGACCTTGTAATTCTGTCTTGCAAGGAAAGGACATAACGGGGAAGGAGTCACAGGCCCGTGGCTGTGAGGGGAAGGGCTCTAGGCCATGTCCGCTCTGCTACCGAAAGGCCGCCTCGTGGGAATCTCTTCAATGCGTGTGTCTATTACATGATGGGCATTTAAAGTGGGCACCTGAGCCTGCTCCCTGCCTTCTCTGGAACCTGTTTGGCAGGCAGGCCACGGCGTGGCCCGCTTCCCAGGGTGGTCAAAGCCGGGATCAGACGGGGCCGGGCCTCCTGCCAGAGTGAGCGGGTCGGGAAGGGCACGGACGCCGTCTGGGCTGCTGAGGGGAACAGCAGCTCCTTCTTGGAGAGCATTTCCAGGGCAGCCCCGCCGCTTCTCCGTGTCCGAGAGGACACTGCCGGCGCTGAGCGCGGACTGCAGCCCCCAAGGCCGTCCAGGGAAGCCAGCACTGGAGGCGGCGGACCCCACGGAGGGCAGGGCAGACAGAAGCTGGTCTGGATGCTTCCCACCCACTGCAGATGCCGTCTTGCAAGCCCACGGCCACCCTTGGGAAGGTCAAAATCTCAGACCCCTGACAAGCGACGGCAGACGCTGCAGTAATCGCCCTGGCCAAACGCGACGCAGCCCTGTGTCTGCACAGGGCATGAGGAATGCAGTGTAAACCATGGCCTGTGTCACTCACTGTTCCTCAAGTGTCCCTGGAACCTCACAGGCAGATCCCAGAACGGCGAGAGGGAGGGGCTGGAGAGATCCCTGACAGGGGGAGAGCGGGTACCAGGGGCTTTGGGGGACTCTCTTCAAAATCCACAGCAAATAGCTGATGCTCATCGCCCAGAGGTCCCCCCACCTACAAACACACCCTGGACCACTCTCCTTTACCCAAGGAGAAGCCATGGCTCTGGCCATGCTTCACCGCGATGATTCAATAGCAAACATCACTGCACGCGGTGCAGCTCGGGTAAAAACTAACGGCTTCAACAGAAAGCAAGAACTAAAAGGGCTGTGAGTGCCCTGTGATCCTTTCCAATAGACACAGCAGCTGCCTCGAAAACCCAGCCACTTCTTACCCAGCAACTCGTACAGGGAATTGAGAATGGACTTCCAGGACTCGCCCGCCTCTCTGCCAGCGACCTCGGCAAAGTGGGCGGCGCTGCTGTAGACGTGCAGCCGGTCCACGCACTGGAGCACGAGGCTGATCATCCCCTGCGAGGGCAGACAAACCACCGTCAGTAACGGAGGAGGGTCCAAATGCCAGGACATGTGGTCCTGCTACTATTCTGTCTGTAAATTACGGCACTTCCGCTCTTTTGGCAGAACCTTCGTGAAATAAAACCGTACGTGGAAACTCACTATGAGCAAAAGGAAGCCGTGGGGTCGCTGTGTCCAGGCAGGGGCCTGGCGCTCTGCCGAGCGGCCCTCTCCTGGGCAGCCTCCGTCCCAACACAAGCTCCCTGTGCTCCTGGGGCAGCTCCCGGGAGCCGGAAGAAGCTGCATTCACTCAGACACCCAGAGGGCCTGTTTTTGCATAAGTAACACGAAGAACAGGGCAGCGAATGACCAATGTGAAGCGAAGGCCGCGGAGACGGTAACACACGGTCCTTTGCCAGGGGCGTGAGGAGGGGAGTTCCCTAGACACGGACAGAAGTGACACCGATCGCCGCCTCCGAGGCCTGGTTCCTGCAGACAGTGCAGTGCGCCTGCTGCTCTGATCGCTAAGTGCAAGGTGTCGAGTAGAGGCCCCACTGAGGACCGGTTCCCCAGGAGGAGAGCAGCTCACCTCCTCCTGGAAGAGGTTCTGCCGGTTCTTCAGGGCCCGCAGCCGGTTCTGCCTGTCCTCGTGCTCCAGGTGCTCGGCCGGCGGGTGCAGGTAGCTGATGAGGTCCCGCAGGCTCAGGCTGACCGACTCGATGGGCAAGTCCCCTGGGGGCGCCTTCGCCTTCCTGCCCAGAGCATCCAGGCCCCTAAACGAACAGCACCATTGCTCTCATCGGCGACTCACAGTTTTATGTAGGGTTTTAGTTCATAGATGATTTTAAAGCTTTACCCTCTCTCCCAATACCACTGTAAAAGGCAGACAATATTTGAATCACCAATATATTTATTTATACCACAGTCAAACTCATCTCTCATCATACTGAACCAAATAAACTCACAAATGACTCAAATACAGGATCTACATTTGCAAACTATGGAGAAGCAATAGTAAATGCCTGGTTAGGAAGTGAAACATACCTGTCATTAGAAATAGAACCATTCAATTACTTCCTAGGAGAAACTCAAGCGATAATTAATATATTCAAATGAAAAGCTGTATATTCCTTCATGTATACATATGTCGTATTAAAAACACCAGCACTGAGAGAAATTTATCTAGAGAAAAGCCGGAAGGGCCTTGAGGACCAATATTTAGAAAACAACCGATTTTCATTTTCAAGCACTAGACGCTCGAGTTTTAGGATGCAACGCCCGGGACTGATCATTTTGACATTTTCTTGTTCCACTGGGTTTGGTTTGGGGAGAAGGAGCTGTTAGCTGCTGACACGCACTGCCACTCTGTCTAAAAAGATATTCTAATGATGTTAACTTGTAAAATTCACTTAGTAACCAGGAAACAGTATGTTAAATGCTTTCCTATTACCTGAAAGAAATGTATTTAAAATTAAATTTAAAGATGGCATCATGTTGCATTTTCTAGCCTTTGAAGGAAAACATATCATTGGCACGTAAGTGTGTGGATTTGTTGAGCTTCCCGAGATTCTGAGCTTTAAACTCAAAGCTTTGAGATCTACCCACCACAGTATACTTTAGGATTATGTATTTGTAGAGTCAATCAGGAAATTGAGGTAAAATGTCAAATAGCCACCCCAACAAAGGACATGAAATGTACCTTATAAACCTGTTGAAAAGGAAGACGGTGCTCCGGATGACCCGCGCTGTCCGGGACTCTTCGTGCTGCGACCTGGACAAGTTTATGCCGTCGTCCATGTGGCCTTCGTGATGCATGATGGCCTGTGAGGAAGCACATGGACCGCCATCACTCCGACACCTCCCTTCCCAACGGGGCTAAGAAGGTGCGCACTCAGAGGCCACAACAATACACAGAACCAGGACGGTGGAGGCGACTGGAAACTGTGTGTTTGAGGTAAAATAATGTGCAGAGGCCCCTGGACCACCGAGGCATTTGGTCATTGTTTTAAAGACTTAATCCGTTATTGGACCGAGCTGAGCAAACCAACGCCAGAGTGTCTTCACGCTCAAGGTCAATGACTGCCCCACGTCTAACTCGCCGAGGGAGGCAGCAAAGGAAGCCATCCGGCTCAGCAGGACAGGGAGCTGAGCAGACGGGTGGGTAAAGAGGAGAGCTCAGCAATGGTCCTGCGGCATCTGGTTCTGTGAAACTGCATTTTCATGTTGTTAGTTCTTGCTAGGTGTTTACACTTACTGTGAGAGAACCACATGCGAAGAGACAAGTGCAGAAAGCTTAAGTGAGCAGCTGGATGGTGCTCCCAAAGCGAGCACTGGGAACACTCGGAGCCGGAAGAGAAGGCCAAGCACCTCCACATCCGCCCTGCCCCCCACAACGATCCCCACCTTCTCACCTTTCACAGCAAACGTCACTTGGGTTCTATATATAAATGGAGCCACGAAGTGGGCAGCCACTGGTGCCCAGCTTCCTTCCTTCAGCACTTTCAGCAGATAGCTGTCATCTAACCAGGTGCACTGAGTTAAGATTAGTAAGGAGAACTAAAATGACAAGCTATCTAGAAAGCAATGCAAAATGGAACATGCATGTCGAGAATGAACGTCAGCAGGTGGCTGAGTGTTAGCTACCCCTTTTCGCCTTGCGTGTGTGTATTTTAGCCGTAAGAGGTGACTGCGAGATGGGGTTTCTCTCGCCTCTCACCTTGCGTTGTATGGCTCCCATCCTCACAGACTTCACGTCCACAGCCTGGTAAGTCAGCCACAGGCCTGTGCTCACATGCTGTATGTAGCAGACCGAGTCTCCATACTTGATCTCAGAGGTTCCCATGCCATCAACTTCTTTTCTCACACCTGCATCCAATTTTTCCTAAGGAGAGAGGAAAAAGATTTAGCAAGTTTTTAAAATACGACTTTTTCTTGAAAGAACTTTGCCTTGTTGAAAATATGTTCCTTGAAAAATTCAGCCCTCTGAAGTCCCCTGAAATAATAATGGTCAAATATTTTATTCTAGCAGTTCAACCTCTACTGAAGATTTGAGTAGAAAATTATAAAAATAATTAACACATTCTTGAATAACTCACACGGATAGAAAATTATTTTATCCATAACAAAATTTTACATTGCCCAATGACAAACTCCAAACTAGGTATCTTAAAATTAGTAGTTCAGGCTTCATATTCTTTCCCGATTATTTTTTTCTTTATTTGTACCTAATAGCATAGGTTTGTGGGACAGGAAATCCGGTTTTGAGTCCAGTCTCTGCCACTTACTACATCTGTGACCTTAGAAAAGTTAAACAAAGCTTTTTAAGCCCCAGTTTTCTCAGCTGTAAATAAAGCTAACACACATATCAGAAGACATGATAATGCATGTAAATATTTCAGCACAGTATCTAGGATAAAATAAACTTAAATTTCTACTATTTTGACTATGAAAACGATGATGATGATAAGAACGTTAATGCTTTCTTTAGAACTATTCAAAACTACTGTAACTCCGTTTCCTATAATGCAATTTCCAACTTGAACGACAGAGTCGCTGGCTCCTAAAGGGCCACTGGGCTAACCTCCCTCTGCTCTGAAGCAGCAGTTGATGCTCTGATACCAGCTGTTTCCTTCAAATCCCTACGTTTTAATGCTGCCTCCTTCAGCATGCTCCCTCTCATGGTCACAAACAGCAGTGTGGTGGTTGCCAGAGGGAAGGGGATGGGCGATGAATGGGACATAAAATATGGTGACAGGAGATTTGACTTTGGGTATGGACACATGGTGCAATACACAAATCTTATAACATAGAAACCCACACCTTGCCCTAGCTGGTTTGGCTCCGTGGATAGAGCATCGGCCCGCAGACTGAAGCGTCCTGGGTTCGATTTCAGTCAGGGGCACGTACCTGGGTTGCAGGCTCGATCCCCGCCCTGGTCAGGGCGCATGCGGGAGGCAACCAATCCATGTCTCTCTCTCACATCATGTCCTTCCTTTTCACACCACTTGCACTATGGCTAACTTCACCAGCTCCCGTGATCTTAAAAAACAAATCCGCGTAACAAACTGAGTAACTTAGTAATTCATGTTGGCTCTGACTGATACACCTCATCCACCCACTGGAGGTTTCAATGAGCCCCCTCTCTTGTTTACTGCCATTAGAAAGGATCAGTATAGCCCGGCCGGTGTGGCTCAGTCGATTGAGCTTTGTCCCATGCACTGGGACAAGAGGTCACCGATTCCATCCCCAGTTTCAGACTTGATCAATCCCCAGTAGGGGGTGTGCAGGAGGCAGCCAATTGATATTTCTCACATCAATGTTTCTATATCTCCCTCTCCCTTTCCATATCTTCTATAAAACACAATTGGTCTTATTTTCTATTATACTATCAGCACTCCTTGATAAAGGGTTACTGCAAAAATCAGGTTTGCATTTAATCCTGATTAAATAAAAATGTATCTACAATGGTAATTTTGTATACTTATTTTGATAAAAAATATACATGTTCTTCATTTTACTTTCACTTTTTAGATATTTAGTCATCACCAAACAACTACCATAGGTGCTCATCTGATCACAGGGAAACAACATATCTTCCCAATCTGCTATTATTATTTTAAATCTTTAATTTTGTTATTAGAGAAGGCTTTAGATTTACTACTTAGGCTCAAGTTCGGATATGCCACCTAACTTGCTTCAGTTTCCTCATCTGTATAATTAAGATTAAAAATAGTATCTAAGCCCTAGTCGGTTTGGCTCAGTGGGTAGAGCGTTGGCCTGCGGACCAAAGGGTCCCAAGTTCGATTCCAGTCAAGGGCATGTACCTCTGTTGCGGGCTCCTCCCGGCCCGGGCCCTGGTCGGGGCACGTGCAGGAGGCAACCACTCAATGTGTTTCTCTCTTCATTCACTCTAAAAATCAATGGAAATATATCCTCAGGTGAGGATTAAAAAATAAATTTAAAAAAACATTATCTAAGCTTCATAGTTTTAAACTAGAATTAAATGAGATAATACATATAAGGCACTTAGCACATCATTTGGCCCATAAATTAACCGTTACTCTTATTTTCATTGTGTGTTTCTTAAAGCATCTAAAATATTTTTTGAACCAAGAATAAAGATCCCAAACAAAAATAGCATACTAAAAACTATGTCCTAAAAATGATTTTGTTCTATTTTTTCATTTGTTCCATAATCCTTGTGATCTCATTGGCAGTCTTATTTGAGTCTGATTTCATCACTTCAATAGCAGCAGGTTTCTATTTGTGGTGCATGGGAGAAGGAAAACTGGAGGAAATCCCCAAAGAAGCATATTTTTGAGGCATTTTAGGCTAAAAAATTACATCTTGGGGAAATATAATTCATATGTGATTGGCAAGACCTACTCTTATGATAAATAATTTTAGAAAGCAATAAAAAGACTTACTCTATCTCCTGGAAAACAATTATAATGACCTAATTGGCCATTATTTTGCAATCAGAATTCTGCTGTGATTTTAAAATTAAAATGTTTTCTTGGCCTTAAGTTTCACCTTCTCTTCTCTCAACCACGTTATCACGTGCAGTTATCACTGAGAGTTAAACGAGTGGAGTGTGTTTGGCAGCAAGTCAGTAACAACGTGCTTAGGACAGCAGTTCCCCAAACCTGAGTGCCAGGCAGGAGGCCAGACTCAGAGAAACTGAAGACTTCATTAAAAAGTGATGCTGGACCCTGGCCAAGGTTTCTCAGTGGTTAGAGTGTTGGCCTGTGCCCCAGAGTCACAGGTTCGATTCCCAGCTACGGGCACATACGTGGATTGCAGGTCCGACCCCCGCCCGCATGTGGGAGGCAACCTATTGATGTATCTCTGCCACATCAATGTTTCTCTCTCTCCCTCTACCCCTCCCTCCCTTCCTTCCACTCTCTCTAAAAATAAATAAATAAAATAAATGGGAAAAATATCTTCATTCCTCTGGTGAGCATTTAAAAGAAAAAAGTGGTGCTGGGATCCCTGGTCTCTGTACTTCCTGTGTAAGCTACGACATTGCAAAATGGCCCAAATCCAGAAACAGCCCCCATTCTCCAAGTGCATATTAGGAGAGATATTTGGAGAAAAAATGTTTCAAAGGCTATTGCTTTGGGCAAGAACTTTTATTCAGAGTGTTTGAACATATTCACAGCTTTTGAGCCAGTATGTCCAGTTCCAGGATCCATCAGAGAAACAAGTCAAAATGTGCCCAAAACACGTCCAAGAATGTCCGTGCAGTGGTTGTTTTTTCCTTAGTTGATTTTTTGTTACAAAGAAATATGGCTATTGAAACAGGCAGAATCATCCGGAGATGGACTTGTTTGAAGTTAAACAAAACTTTTCCTGCACTCACGTTCCCACACACCTTCTATTTTGATCTTTCTGAAGTGTTCAAAGTTAACATGTTAGAGCGGCCCTTCCCTATCAAGCATATAGAAATGTGCAAACCCAGAGGTTTATTTAAATTCAAACAGTAAAACTTTGTGATTACAACTTGCGTTTTTTTCGCTCAGCAGCATCCGAAGGAAGCGTGGTGGGTCTACGTACAGGAGCCCATGACTCCCTGTGCCGGCTCACCTTGGAAGAGCGGAAGGTGAAGGCCGTAGACTTGACGTCGGCTTTCTCTTTGTCCATGAGGAGAAGGTTCTTGTCTTCCAGGAGACTCAGATACTTGCCCGTGGTGACGTGCCGCAGTCGGAAAGGCTGGCCCCACCGTATGTGGCTCCCACTCCACCTGCAGACACAGGTCAGACTCCATCCAACAGCAGCCGCAGCCACAGGGAAACAGCAAGTGACGTGTGTCAGCCATGATGGAAGGTGCCCTGCATGGACCATCTCATTGAATGGTCTCCGAACCCCTGCGGCTGGTGGTATTAATGTCAGCTCACACATAACAAAATAGTAATTCGGATGATTACGTAACATTCAACGTTACACAGCCACTAGCGAGCGGAAGTGAAATGTAACTCTAGGTCTTCTGACTCTTAGTGTGACACCATCCACACTAACCCTCCTCCTTGTGCTCCAAGTTCGCCTCTACTCACTATCACAGATACAGAAATGATAAGTCTAAACGATACTTTAGAGTTTACGAGTTAAAAACTCTTGTTGGATTTGCACTTGAAAAATAGTGGTACAGTCAATGCCTAATTATGATTAATTATAATTTATATACATTAACTAAAGTATATATTTACCTGACAAAAGAAATATATTCTTATGGTTTAAATTTAATCATGAGGAACAATTATCTCATTAAAAACGAATGAATAAAAAAAAAGAATATGAGAATTATAAAAGGTCAAAAGGAGAAAAAAGGAAATAAACAGAAAATATAAACTAAGGTTATAAAAAAGATAAAAAGCAAAGTTATGATCATTAAAATCTGCTGAAAAGTAATGACTTTCAGCCCAGCCGGCGTGGCTCAGTGGTTGAACATCGACCTATGAACCAGGAGGTCACGGTTTGATTCCCGGTCAGGGCACATGCCCAGGTTGCAAGCTCAAGCTCCAGTGTGGGGCGTGCAGGAGGCAACGATCAATGATTCCCCCTCATCATTGATGTTTCAATCTCTCTCCCACTCCCTTCCTCTCTGAATTCAATAAAAAAAAATTTTTTAAAGTAATGACTTTCAGAAAGGGTAGAAAGGAAAATCCGGTTATGTGCCACTCCCACTTCCGCAGGACTGCGCACGCTCAGTCGGCACAGGCAGACCTCGGACTGCCGCGAGCAGAGCGGGACAAGCCTCTGGGATGATGACACTTCAGTGGCTCTTTGCAAAGCAAGGACAGTCTCGTCATGTGTGGAGATGGAAGGCCCAGTCTCGTCCATGTTTTAAGAAACAGCTGACCATCAGATAACTAAAAACTAACATAACTGAGTGGAAAGAATTCCCTTGCTTGTAAAATCGTAAGGAAACAGTGATGGCAAAGTTGGTGTTAGACAACTAGAGTTCAAGGCAAAGCATGAAGGGAATGCTGTCGGTGCTTTAAAAAGAAAAGAGATAAACTCTAAAAAGTATGCCCATAATCATCACTACCTCATGAATCATATAGACAGCAGAGATGTGGAGGCTTTCAATATGACTTTTATCAATTAACAAATTTGTTTTAAAATAGAGTCATGAAAAACTATTGCAATCTACTAATGAGTATTTTTTGCAAACTTTTCTATTTTAGTAAACGGTGATATTTATGCTGTTTTGCTAAACTGGTTTTTTGACTTGTGATCTTAGCATTAAAAATTAACAGTACCATGATATTATGATAAGTGTATTTTCACATGAATCTGCTTATAGAGACAATTACTTATAATACACTGTAAGCTATATTCTGTGCATATATTTAAAGTAATAAAAAGTCCTATGTCATACCTTACTATGCTCAAGGATATACAAAGTTTTTCAAAATTATTGCCTGGGATATATAAGCAAAAACAACTGAAGAGCACTGAATTACTTAAATCATCATTAGGTATGCATCTACCTCAAAACAGTACGACTACAAAGATAGCTATTCTATACTAAGATTGTTCCTTACACCCATCCAGTGAGTCTGAATCCTAAAGCAACAAATTCTTTAAAATATAATAGAGAATAAATCCTTTAAAAACTTACTGCTTTTGAGGCAAAGGACTGAACCTTATAATCCTTTTTAAAATTCATTTTAAGTCTATTAAAAACAGTTCAAAATTATACTTTTATTATCAATATTGCATTTTATTTAAAGGAACTAAAAGTCAATCTCTGAACAGCTTTTTTAAATCACTAGAAAAAATACACACACACATATATATATATACATATAGTGTGTGTGTGTGTATGTATATATATATGTGTGTATGTATATGTATATGTGTATGTGTGTGTGTATATACATACATACATATGTATATATATATATGTAACTTATTTCTCTAATAAATGCACAGCAGCTTCGTATTGCCAGCCTCTTTGCTGACTCGGCTGTTACGTGAGTAAGCACAGAGACTGCCAGGAATGGTCTAGTGGCCTGGTTCGCGTTCAGGTCTCCTCCGTCTCACAGGAGCCTCAGAAGGTTCAGTCCAGAACTTGCCAGAACGGAAGTGAGCGACAGGCTTGTCTCCAAACCTACCTCGCTGCCTCCCAGCAGCACTTTGTGCAGGAGATGCACTGACCAGATGAGATGATGCTACAAACCCATGCGGCTGAAGACGAAAGCAGCTGACCTACCACCTGGTGACCTGGGGCTCGTACCGGGTCCACAACGGCGGGAAGGGGAAGGGAAGAGAACCCGCCGCTGGCGGCGCTGCGCTTGCACGTGGGCAGCATTCAGAGGCGCTACTCACGCAACTCGCAGCGTCTCCAGTCTCCACAGGGAGCGGGCGTGGACAGACACGGCACCACCTTCATAATGAACAGTCCTGTTTTCAAAAAGAGAAACCCCATTGTAACATGTTTCATTCTTGGACTCTATTTTTCAAGCTAATTAAGAGAGAAAAGCAAATGGAAAGCCTTTGCATAAACAGTTAAAGCCATACTTTTTGGAGAAGACAATAGAGCCGGAAATAAAAATAACCAAAAACGGTAACAGTGATCAACATAAGTCTGCCCTCAATAAACATTCGATGTAAACACATCCTTGGTTATTCTCTCCTCTAATCCCATTCATTCCCTCTCCAACTCCCCCACCACCACCCCCCACTGTGAATATACTCACCTTACTCATTTAATTCAGGTCCTTAAAAGTACTCAGCTATAACTTTAGGTGTAGTTTAATATATTATTACTTAAACACATTCATATTTGGAGTTTTCAAGTTTGTTCTAGATACTTAAACACATTCTAATATTTTAGTATAACAATTAGAAAAAATGATAATAGAAAAGTATAAATATCACCAAAAATATAAATATAAACAAGAAGTTGCACACACACTCAAAGCAAGAAACATGTGAAGGGACTTCACACCTACCCAAACGCCAAAGCCCTCGTGGTAACTGTTTGTCAGTGACGCTAAGTTATCATCCACAACATCCACACGGATCTCTGGCCCCACGCACGCCCCCTTTCACGGAAGCCAGAGCCCATGCAGCACCTCGGGGTCCTCACTACCTCCTGCTCCCCTGGGCCTTCCATCTCCACACAGCCCTCTGCTCTCAACAGCCAGTTAATGATCCTCAACTTCCTAAATGTTCCCTGTATCTTTCTGTAAATTACAGAAAGAAGTATTTACTAAATAAGTTACCTAAATGTGTTTGGTAATATTATGAGAAATGTCCTTTCAAAACTAAAAACATGTAATAAATCATCCAGACGACACCTGCTCTCACAGGGATCCCTTGTTTATGCATTAACCTTATCAGATTCATCCGTGAATTCATGAGGCAAAGCAGAGCATTCAAATCATCTTCAATGTTTTTGTTTTTGTATAATTTGTGCACTTTCCCCAGAGATCTGGACTACATCAATCTCGGTCTAATGCCAAATAATCTTAACATGAGAGAGGTATTATAATCACATAAAACATGAGGAACGTGGTCAGTTCTATTATCTAGGGCAGCAAAAGGGAGGTAATAAAAAAAGGTCGTCAACTTTTGTACAATTGGAGAAATCTGATTTTGAAACTGAATTCGAGACTGAATGTTCCAGAAAGAGAATTAATCAGAACCAATGAACATTTAATGAAGTTTTAAGTAGATTGTTTAATGTGTTCATTCCTCCCACTCCGTTTAATTCGATGCTTCGTCCATGTTTTAATTTCTTCAGCGATTCTGCTGATAGGTGATAAAAACTAACACAAGGAAAAACTGCAAAGGAGGCCAACAAATGGGTCATTCAGGGGACAGATGAACGTTAGAGGCCCACTTTCTCTTGTGCTGATGGCCTGAACAGGCATTTCCTTCATTTAAAAAAAATATGTCAAGGCAAGAAAATCAAGGCTTGGGGCGCCAGGCTCACCCACCTCCGCTGCTCCTCCCCATGCTCCCCGGAGGGGACGGTGAGGCATTCGTCCATGTGTCCGTGCAGCAACCTCAGGACGTCACCGCCAATCAGGTACCCTGTGAGGATGAAACTCGGTCTATCTCAGCTGTCATGCTCAGTGGCAGCTGGACAGTTCCCCTGGCCCAATCTTCTGTGTTCTCAGAGAACCAGCAGGCTAGCAAGGCTTGCGCTCCTGGCCACATCCCAGAGAGGGATGGCTCCACCTGCCTGCTGCTGGTGGGCCTGAGCCTCAGAGCCCCAGAGTGAGTGACATTCCCACTGGAAATACCACCTCAACCACATAAAACCCTCCATTAAACATACATGCATGGGCAGGCTCAAACTTGAACCTGTGCAGGTGACAGTAACCAGGACCAACGCAGATGTCCCGGAACCCCTGACACATAGGCATTGTTGGGACCCCACTCCAAGCCACCCGCCCTGGAAGATGGGACACCTGGACATCCGCCTCACTGAGCAATACCCCGGGGCCAGAACCCTGGGGCAAGCTGCCCCCAGGCAGCCAGCACAGGAAGCCACACAGATAAATAAAGCTGACCACAGCGTAAAAGTAGCCATGTAAACAAGTCTTGAGTGTCATCGCCTCATTTAGGGAATAGCTGGACACAAGCTCTGGCTAACAGCCAGCTCAGGGTCTCGGACACCCTGCATCAAGGATGAGCCCTCCCTGCAGCGGGGTGTACCTTGGGCCGCTTCACTTCCTGAGCTGATGGGGGCCACGCTCCAGAGCGTCAGCTGGAAGGCGGCGTCCACGTGCAGGCTGCCGCTGCCGCTGCCGTAGGACAGGTGCTGCGGGAGGGAGGCAGAGGGCCTTCGCCTGGCTGCGGGCGGGCTCAGCACGCACGTGCTTCTGCCCCCTCACCCCCAGCACGGACTGGAGCTGCGCACACAGAGCGTCTGTGTCCGCCCTGTCACTCAAAACGAAGAGGCCGGTAGAAAAGGATTAGTTACTATTTGTCTGTAGGTATTTCCCATCCTCATTCTAAGAGTTACTAACTTAAGCCACTAATCAGAAAACAAATGAATACACTAAAATAAATAGATTCATTCAAGTAGACTATTTTGTTTTAAGGCCCACCGATGAACAAAGTTATACGGATAGTGGGTACTAACCATTAGAATTATAAGTGGTTTACCTATCACACTGTGGTGTCTTTTTACAATGATGCAGGTGAAATCTATAGGACCAGTGTCTTAGTTTTATGAGGTTATGAACTTTTACCTGCAATGTGACACAACAGCCATTCGATGGCGATGTTTTCTAATAGGTATTTAAAACCAAGACAAACACATTTTCTCCAAAATTCAGAGTGTACAAATTTCAGATTTTCCTCCTTAAAAATAAAAATGTGTGAAATATCCTATTTAATATTTTAAGAGCCATAATATGTGAGTTCTCAAACTAAAAGTAAAGAAAAAAAATTATGAAACCACTCTAGAATTTCATAGCAGGTGGCCTCGGTTATTTTACCATCTGGCTCCGCGAGAATTGCAGACAGACACTGTGTTCTTGGGGTCATCTCCACAAACATCACCGATATTCCTGTAATGTTTCTCTAGCACTTCTCCAACGCTGGTGACGGAGGACAGCCTCAGCTTTCCAAGATCCCATCGGACCTGAACTTGCCCAGAAACCAACCCTCCCAGTTGGATGAGGTGCATGAAGGCGCAGCAGGACCGTCATGCTGGGGGGCTCCGCCGGCCTTCACCCCCAGGGGCTCTCTCACCTGAATATGCTATTCTCGAGGCACCAGCAAAAACAGGCATTGCACTCTTTCTCTTTGTTTACAAATAAAACATATGCCTTCTGTTTCCACAAACAAGGAAAATATGTTTTCCTCCGTAGCAATCAGTACACAATGTAACTAAGTGGATCTCTCTTTCTCATCCTGTTCGCTGTCTGACAGGTTCACAGCAGTTCCCCTGGCATCCAGCAATGTTATCCAATAAACAAAGACTTGCAGAAGCAGAACCCTTCACAGTCACAGTAGCACACACCTAAAATAAGTTACAATACCTATTGCAATGGCCTGAGCCAAAACAGCATGCACCCATGCGCACACACACACACACACACACACACACACACACGCACGCACGCACACACGCACACACCACTATAAAACCATATGGCTCTTAGCAGACCATGAGCAGGTGATCCAAATACCAACGCGTGAATTTTTACTTTTGAATTCAAGTGAAAGCTCATGTCATCTATAATAATAAAAGCGTAACATGCTAATTAGACCGGACACCCTTCTAGACATCCTTCCAGACGACCTTCCGGATGAAGCCAGGGACGAAGCTGGGGCTGCGAGGGAAGCCCGGGTCCCAGGTACCAGAGAGAAGCTGGTGCCGGCAGCCAGGGGAAGGCAAGCCCACTCTAGCATGAATTTCGTGCATCGGGCCTCTAGTATTTTGATCAATAGATTGTTACCGTTTGTTGACTCATCATGGTTCACAGAATGCACTACATATAAAGCATTGTGCTAAATATTAATAGAGCACCCTCCCACCCTGAGGGTGCCTGGACTCTAGAAGGGAAAGTGATATACACAAAATGCTACAAGTATTAAAAAATGGTAGGTGAACTGTAATCAAGTGCCACAGGAGCTGAGAAAAGAGAACATTGTTAGCCAGCCCTACTGGTCCTTGCACTAGGGCTGCGGTAGGTGGCATTTCCACGGGTGACACAGATTTCATGGGAGCTGAGGGATAAGCTTGGACCTGACTTTTATATACTTAGAGATGCTGTCCCCAAGTACGTCTGGACATACATTGGATTTGGGTGTGGGTATTAATAGTGTTAATTGCCCTGGCTGGTTTGGCTCAGTGGATAGAGCGTCAGCCTGTGGACTGAAAGGTCC
Organism: Eptesicus fuscus; assembly: GCF_027574615.1. NCBI lineage: Eukaryota > Metazoa > Chordata > Mammalia > Chiroptera > Vespertilionidae > Eptesicus > Eptesicus fuscus. The sequence continues at coordinate 5,522,223 of NC_072496.1, read as the reverse complement.
AGGGTTTGATTCCAGTCAAGGGCACATACCAGGGTTGCAGGCTCAATCCCTAGTGGGGGGCGTGCAGGAGGCAGCCCATCAATGATTCTCTCTCATCATTGATGTTTCTATCTCTCTCTCTCTCTCTCTCTCCCCCTCTCCCTTCCTCTCTAAAACCATTAAAAATATATTTAATTAAAAAAAATAGTGTTAATTTGCTAAGTGTAAACATACTAAACTCATTGTAAACCACTTTGGGGATTTTCATTTTAATGCACCAGAAACCTCGGAATTGGAAGTGGCCTGGGCCTCGCTGGCCCTCCAAGACAAGGGGATGGTGCGACGAAGACAAGCATGCACCCCAAGGCACAGAGATACAGGGACGAAAGGCACAGTGGAGAGTTGTCCTGGGCTTGGAGCACATGTGGAGACACACAGACAGGCCCACCAGTGAGGCGGCATCAGGTCAAGGGTCCTATATTCTAGGCAGCAAAAAAATAACAAATTTGGTTGAACCATAAAATTTTGAAGATTTCAGTCTGTGGGAGAAAGTCCAAATATGTCCTTAAGAACATTACACCATATAAGTTACCTAAACAATGTTGACTCCTCAAAAGAATATTCTCTAAGCCTAATCCTAACCTTAAAATAAAAATACTATTTTGCCAAGTTCACTGCTGTCCCACCCAAGATGGCAGACTGGTCTGAAGGCTCAGCTGCCCTCCAGGCTGGGTCAGCCGTGTCCTCAGAAGGCCTGCCTGCAGCCCCCTGCTCAGGCCTCCGGGCAGGAGGAACCACCACGGAGTGGTCCTAAGCTGCTCATCCACAAACTCAAACAAAATGGAAACGAGGCTGATGGAAAATAACCTTTTAAAAATCATAATAATATTTTGCATTGGGATCTCTCACAGTTCCATTGATTTTAATCTGTACACTTCCACAAATGATTATTCTTTAGCAAAAATACAATTCACTAAATGAGTTCAATTAAATATCTACTGGCCTTACCACAAAATAAAAAATGCCTTCAATGATTAAACATGAACTTTTCCTCATTTTCTCATTGTCAGCCTCTATTCTTTGAAACAATGCAATGTCAAGGAGACCTCAACTTGTTTTTGGCTGTTTTTCTTAACAGTGGCAAGTATTTATCACATAAGAATTTTCTTTCTTAAATATCCAAAGCAGTGGTCACAACCTCATTAATGCAGCCCTCTCGATGGGTACAGAAGAGTCCCAGTTCTGAACTCCCGATCGGACTGTGTGCAGTGTGTCAGTGACAGAGTCCAGGAAGAGGCACCAGGGTCAGGACAGGGCAGGATGGGGCACACAGCGGGGAGGGGGGAGGAGGGAAGGGAGGGTAACCAGGGCAGGGCACACGGGGAGCCTGTCCAAACGCACCTGGTGAGCCGCATGACCGCGTGTCACGCCCTTCCCCTACCTGGGGAGTTACCTCTCTCTCATCAAATAGAGGTACTGGCTTGTTTCTAAGCAAGGCTCCTAGACGATTTGCAATCTACACGTTAAAGAGGCTGTTTCATTGACCTTCATGCGTCATCTCAGCAAGTCCGTGCCCTACGCTCCGCACTTACCAAGTACCTTTCGGAGGACACGCTCACTAAGATGAGGTCATCGCCAACGCGCACCTTCTCCCCCTCGGACCGCTGCTTGGAGGCGGGGTGTATGGTCCACCAGCAAGCCTCGCCTGCAGGAGGGGCGAGCAACACAGAGCAGCCTCTTAGTGCAAAACCCACGTGCTTTACCGGTGACTCCAAATTACAGAGGGAAGCAAAAGAAGTCTTCACAGTCAGCCTCCTTAACCGAAATTTGTTCTGTTCACACCACCTTCAGGAATTTGGATTTTAATGCAACTTAATCTCTTAGACCATGAAAATAAAAAGAAGTGGGCCAATCAGCTTAGGATATGACACATCGAAACATAAAGCTTGTCACAGAACTGGTTATGACGTTTTTGCAAGTTTGGTGTCTTTTCCCCTATTAAGAATTTGTTTAAAATGATCCTTAATTATACTACATAAGGCGAAATTCACCAGTCGTGCAGACCTGACTTCATTCTTTACAAAAGCATACGTTGTACACTGTTCATGTTACTCTGTGATAACATCTAGTTTTCTCCAGTTGGTTTTCAGAAGAACTTGAAGTTTTATGATGTGACATTTTAACAATTCACTTTCTGGGGGGTGGTGATTTAAAATGGGCACAACTGTTATCTAAATTTTACTATCCTATGCCTTATTTTATTTTGTTATTTAAAAAATGTGTTTGCTCCTATTAATCTAAGTCTAACATAAAAGAGAACCCTGTTATAGAAGGGCACATTATAAAAATAGCTGGGTGTAATCAAATAATTCCTCCTGGAACAAGCCATGCCCACTCAGGAGCTACATGCCCACTGCCCATTCTTCATTCCTCACTGCTATTACCTAAGACACAAACCAGCACACAATTCCTCAGTCTGGTCATACTTCCTTTTTAAAAATAAATGCAAATTCTATCCAAAATATTCTATCTAATATTCTCATCCAAAAATGGGAATATTTTTAGTGACTTGTTATCTAATAATTTGCACTCTCTCCCTTTGCTCAGCTTTATCATTTTTCCATAACACTTGTTTTTCTTCTTTCTGATCCCCCAATGCCAGGATGTAAGTCCCATAACAGCGGGGCCTTCCATGTTTGGCTCATGGGGGTTTCCCCGGATGCTAGCATTTTTGTTTTTAATGCTCTGGCACTCAATAAAAATTCATTTTGCATAAATGAGTAAATGAATCAGCAAATGCTATTTCTTTTCTTAATATATTTTTATTGATTTCAGAGAGGAAGGGAGAGAAAGATAGAAACATCAGTGATGCGAGAGACTCACTGATCGGCTGCCCTCTGCATGCTCCACACTGGGGATCAAGCCTGCAACCCGGGCATGTGCCCTGATGGAATCCAACCGTGACCTCCTGGTTCACAGGTTGACGCTCAACCACTGGGCCACACAGGCCGGGCAATTTAAGCATGCTTACAGTTAATATGTAATCTGTGCTCTGAGCAGCTTTTCTCACACAAACCACAGTCTTACTTGAGTGTCACCTTGCAGAATTCCTTGTTTTCACTCACTCAATTCATATTTTTAGAGTTGTAAGGAATTTTTCATTCATTCACTCAAACATTTATAAAGCGCCCACTACTGGTCCATCATTGCTTTAGCAGCTGGGGATACATCAATAAACGAGGAAGACGTATCATCTGCCTGTGAGTTTAGCTCTGATGAAGGCCACACAGGACTAGTGGTAAATACAGTAAGTAACTAGGAAGCAGCAGCGAGCTCCGGGGACAGTGACAGAGGCACCTGGTGCGGGAGAGGCGCTGCCCGTTGTCTGATACTCTGCAGTGCTCTCAATGTACGAAACAACTTACACACTGTGCGTGCCTTGCACTTTTTTTGGAAGAGGGAACTGAATTTTTCATGTAATTGTGTGCTAAAGTAAACGAATTATAATGACAAAACTTTAAAAAAAACTAACAGAAGTACAGAGAAATGGCTGAGCCTAAATAAAATGAATAGAAGTAATAATACATTTATTTTTCTGGTGCCTGGGATTCTTGGAATTTCGTGCAGAAGGCATTGTGTTGGTCTATTAAAAACTTAAGTTGGTAAATATAGCTTTATTTTTATCCATTTGTAGTCTGTGAAAAATTTAGACTATAGGTAGGTATTTTAAAAAGAAAACAGTGTGTGAAGGAACGCTTGATCCCACCATGAAAGGAACAACTTCGTAAGAGTTGGTCTATTTCCTCCCACTCTTTTCTCTACTAGGTCTTGTATTTATTTTTTAATTCCCCAAGTCATGTATGCTTATTGTAAAAGATAAAATAGTCAAATTGTATATAAAGTGTAGAGTCAGAGCATTGAGAACAAAAACACAAATAAAGCTTAAGTTCTCCTATCTTGATTCTCCAAAAGGAAGAAGGTGTCAATATATACATTTTTTGTTTCAAAACTACACAAACATACATCTGATGTAGGTCAATGCCCTGTGATAGAGACATGAAGAAGACTTTCATTTTCTACCTTTTTGCTTGGATAATGACACTGATTACATTACATTTTTAGACTTAGCATTATTTTTAAGATGGAAGGATAAAGCCATGCAGTAATACTCCATAAGCCGCCCAGTGCACATTAACACGTATGATCCAAGCCAGCGGGCTCACCTGTCGTGTCCTCTTGCAAGCCAACGTCAAAGGCCAGCTTGTCAGTTGAGGACCGGGAGGTGGACAGGCAGCACAGGTACTAGAGGACACAGAAGAGCAGCTGTCACTCACGGTTATGGTCCCACCCAGTGTCATTCTGACTCGCGTTGGTATCAGAGTGAAAGCTGGATGCTTCTGGGCGAAGTCCCGGTTTTCCCAGTGAGGGGAACAGCACATGCAGGGCCTCCTCGGAGCAGTGAAATGTGGACATAAGCACATATAACACATGTATGTACTGAACCAGGGGGCACAGCCTGAGAGGGGCTCAGGGGTCAAGTGGATGACTGGGTGCAAGAAGGAGCTGACGTGGAGAAAGAGAGAGACATCTAGTTAGAAAGGAGGGAAGTTAGTGAAAAGTGACAGTGCAACTCACAGGCAGGTTTTTATATTCTCTTTCAATAAAAAGACTTTAATAAATAAACTGTTAAAACAACATCAGAAATGAGAAATGGTTCTTATTTTACTCTTAACACCTAACTGGTCTATCAAAAGTGAGATACTCAAAACAGGGGTCATGATGAACAAAAACAGCATCGATCAGACTGTCAGACCTCAGAGGGAAGGCAGGGGAGGGTGGGGATAAGGGAGAGAGATCAACCAAAGGACTTGTGTGCTTACATATGAGCCTAACCAGTGATCACGGACAACAGCGGGGTGGGGGCATGCGTGTGGAGGGGTTTGGGATGGGAATGGGGGGGGGTGTTGAGGACAAATATGTGATACCTTAATAAAGTAATTAAAAAAACAAAAACAGGGGTCATACGATGACAGAATTGAAGGACCTTAAGGTCACCTAAGCTGCTCCTCATCCTGTAAGTGGGAGAGCTAAGCAGGGTACAGATCTTAAGGGCACAGCGGCCCTCACTTTCCCGACCACGGGAGATGGGACGGCGCTGCTCACCATGCCGCTGTTGGAGTGGCGCAGCAGGATGGCGTGTCCGTAGAGCAGTGTCCGGTGACCACCCCCTTGAGCAGTCTGCGACGGACGAGACGGGGTCGACAAGAGAAGAAAAACCAAAACAGCAAACTTAACGAAGTCAGTAAAAAGTCCCCGTGTTCTCGGGAAAAGGTAAGAGCTACTGCAGACGACCAAGTGCGGTGCGAAGACGCTCGCGTGGACGAAAGGGTTCCGTGCAGCCTGCGCCGTGGGGCGCGCAGGTGCCTGGCTCTGGGAGCAACAGCTGATTTCGGTGAACACTCAGCATGATGTGATCCTGATCACAGATATTTATTGTCCTTATTTCCCACGGCACGTGGTCTGCACCGGGAGGACCTTCGGCTCTTTGGTCACTACTGTACCCAGGTGCCTGGCACACGTAAGGACTAAGCATTTGTTCAGTGAGTGAGCCTTCCGAAAAGGCAACACTGCTCAAATCATCCACAGGCTTCAAACCTTTCCTACTTCCCCAAGGTTCCTAGGAAGAGTCCAAATTCCTTTCTATGAATTAGAGGAACGCTTCTCAAATGTGAGCGTGCACATGAGTCCCTGAGAGGCGGGGAAGCACAGACTCCTGGGCCGCCCCGGTGACTGACTCAGGTCTGGGGTGAACAGAGGAGTTGGTCTTTTCTACCTTATAAACTGCACTTTCAAACTCAGTTCAAGGCCACCTCCTCCAGGAAGCCTCCTCCGGTTTCCTCAGTTGACTGCTCCCTGAGCCTCCTGCAGCCCCGGGTACACCTGGCGCCTGGTCTAACCACTCCAAGTGAGCACCATTCTCTTCTGGGTCAGACTGTGAAGCCACGACAGGGACCTGAGCTCTCAGCACAAAGCACTCAATAAACACGAGAGGAATGAGAAGCAATGTGGGCGCCACATCCACCTGGGTGGGTGGGAGTCAGGTGTCATGGTGTACAAGTCCAGGTGTTAAAAAGAGGAAGGGACCACAGACTGGGGACGGGGGTGGCAGAAACTGAACAGGAGCCACACACTTGGCTCAGGGGAAGATCGCGGAAGGTACAAACAGCTAAGCCCAGGCGTGTGCACAAGTTTTTGAAAGAGGAGGCTGTCTTTAAGGATTTTAAGGGTGCGACTGGTGATATTGACGTGTGTGTGTGTGTGTGTGTGTGTGTGTGTGTGTGTACACCTTAAGAAGTGTGGAGCACTTTAATATCAATACTATTATATCTTTCTTCTAAAAATATATCCCTCCATATTTTTCCAAATAATTTCTTAAAATAACTTCACATGTTATGCTTGAAAGGCCTCAAACCCATTCTTAAAAATCAATATTAACATTTATTTAAATTATTTTAAAAACTGCTTTTAAAACAAAAGGAAAATCTCTTTTCCACATACTGAGGAAAAAAAGGGGGGCCGGGAATCTACTTTGTAAAATTATATTACTCCTCAGATCAAGGCCCTCTTTAGGAAGCACTTGCATTTTCTGTGCTACACGTGACTTTGTGGCCAAGGGCAATTCCCCGACCTTAACTGATCTGGGTTGCAGTGGCAGGAGCTGACTTTCACAGGAGATACAAGCTCCAAAGCTCTGACATCCAGCTGAATTTTCCTGACAGTCACATCCATCAAAACAAAAATTTTAAAACGAAGATTTAACCAAAAATGATGAAGTGCTCCTTTTACTATAAAGTTCTGCCCACGCATTTCATATGTTTATATGTGCCTATGTATAAACGTTCAAATTGGTTAAGCGAAGAGGAGACATTTTAGTGTCTAAATTTTCTTCCAACTATTCATTCTACACAATTAGACAATTATAGATTTTAACTAGAGATTTCCTCACCACTTAAATGCTAATTATGCCAGATTTAGTTCTAATAGAACTCATACAACTATGCACATAATCCCCACTAAATTAATTGTTACTAATTAAGTTACCACAAAGGGATGCAATTTCTGTCACATGGGCTCCAGTACTTTTCTTCTAACTTGTCATTTTATATGACATTAATCTAATTGACTCCGTTTCTGAAAAAAATTTTAAAATATGTAATTTCAACTCTTGGGCTGATTGGGTAACTCAATTCATTCAATAAACATCTGTCAAAAGAATTGTGTATGGGGATGAATCCTCAGGGATGATTTATTCTTTCCTGTGTTTTTTAATTTGGCGCATCATGTCAATTTTCTTGTTAAATGTGGCCGGTCCTTCTTTAAGTGAATAAATACAGGGTGGGCAAAAGTAGGTTTACAGTTGTGAGAGCACAAAACAGTTTACCCTTGCATTATTATTTATTAATTATTGTATTGTTTTCCATCTGAACAACCCTAAACCTACTTTTGCCCACCTGTGCGGATGGACTTCCTCTGAACTTTGGTTCTGTAGGAAGATGGTCACCACTTCTGGGGTTACTCCTTCGAGACTCTGCAGCCCCGTTTCAGGTGGGTGCCGGCACCCCCTGCGCAGTCTCAGTGAGGAGACGACCATCACCACTGGGCGACAGCTGCATCCAAGCAGCAGTAACTCAGGCCTCTAGAGCAGGCCCCTTCCCTCCAGCCACGCACACTCCCACCCTGCAAGCACACGATGCTCTGACCACACTGACCTCTGGGAAGCCAGCCAGGACCAACCAGATAAGAGTCCATCAAGCTAATGGGGAAGCAAGCTCGAGGCTGGCCTGCCTTCAAGAGTACACTTCAAAAAAAACCTCGGTGACTGTGGAAGTTAATATGTTAACTGTTCTTTGGAATCTAAAATGTGAGCAAAGCAGTCAATTGCACCAGTTAAAAGGAGAATTAGGAAATTATATTTCACATAATATAAATAAGCCTTCAGTTCACATTAATGCCATCGATACTTTAGGCCTGTAATTCTCCATAAATATTATACATAAGAAACACTCTTTCCTATTCATTCAAAACATATTTATGGTGGCTCTGGCTGGTGTGGCTCAGCTGGTTGGAGCCTCATCCTGTACAAGGAAAGGCAGTGGGTTCGATTCCTGGTCAGGACACATACCCAAGTTATGGTTCAATCCCAGTCTGGATGCCTATGGGAGGCAATCAATGGATGTTTCTCACATTGATGTTTCTCTCTCTCCCTCTCTCATTCTCTCTCTCTCTCTAAAAACAATAAAAACATATCCTTAGGTGAGGATTAAGTATATATATCCTCACCTAAGGATATGTGTGTGTGTGTGTGTGTGTGTGTGTGTGTGTGTGTGTGTGTCTACTGTCAGAGTACGCAGCCTCTCACATCTACACCAGAAATTCTGAATTAACATTTTTCAGAGTTGGTATCTTTTGAAATTATATTCTTTTGAAATTTTAAACTATATTAAGCCTTTATTAACTAAATACAGTAAGTTGATCTATACATTATTTCTTGAATTTTAAATTCAAAATTTTGTGATTGTTATATGAGAATAGTAGGTACTTGAAACTGAAACCAAAGCCTTCTGCTTTTTGTCCCAAATACTGCCATTCTGCTCCCCTCCTCTACGTTTCCTTCAGTGCTGTGACCGTGTGCTCTCCCACTTTCCGCCTCCTGTTCAAACCTTTCTGCTTTCCAGCGGGTTGGAAAATGAAAAGAGGTGGAATTGTTTTCCTGTCCCCTGGAGGAAGAAATGCTCTAGCAGCTTTTGGTGCTTCTTCTCCTTCCCCAGAGGGTGAATTTCCTACTGGATTCCTGCAAGAGCATCACCCCAAAAACAGCCAATGGGATACCCGTGGCAAAAATGCTAACTAGAGAACGAGTAAAAATGGTTGTTTCAATGGGAGAATTCTTAACGTTGGCTAAATTAAACTAATATGTTAGCCTATGACACAAAGGTGCCAACTGCTGTTTATGAAGCTGACAAATCTAAATATGTGATTGACTCCTTTAAATTTAAAAGTTCCGAAGTTTGATTTAATTTCTAAAACTTTCAGATGTGAAAAGTGCCATGAATTCAAAGTTTAAACCAAACGTGAAATGTACAAAACAAAACATATAGTAGATGATCCAGTGTCTTACCTTCATCATGAATTTCTGTGGGGGCAGAAGAAAAGAGAAAAGGTATTAAATATATTATTTCAAAGACATTTTAAAAGATCCCTTACTTATGAAGATTTCTAAAGGAATCATGTGAACAATAAACATACAAAAACACACTCACTGTGTTGTCACAACAGAACAGTATCAACTGCATGCCAGATAAAAGCTGGAGCAAGCAAAACTCTTCTTACCAGTGTTTTCACATTGGTTCTTCCTTTTCCTGTGAAAACCTGCTGCTCTACTGTGCTGCCTGTTTCAATTTACAACATATCTAAGCGCCAAAAAAGCCCAAAGATACCATCTTAAAATTATACTCTGAAAATGCTTTTAAAACCGTTTCACTTCATCTTTTGCATTAAAATTCAGTGATATAAACAGCAACACAACTAATTTTAGTAAGAATAGTGGCTTGGAAGCAGGTAAGGGTGTTCGTCACTAAAGTGCCGAGGTGATAGTAACCATGACCCTTCCCGAGCCTACAAGTGTGAGTCGGGAAACCCAAAGAAAATACCACCGAAGCTTTGCTCTTAAAATGACACAGCCTCTTCTCGTGACTTATAATAGCTCCCTTTTCTTCTACAAAACATAGTATGTGCATATATTCCCTCGTTTTCTTTTAGGCCCATTGAGTTTCCGTGACCTATTCCTAGGAGACGTACACAGACAGAAAAGAACTAGGAAGGAAAATGGCATCACTTTTCCAAACTTAGGACTACATTTAGTTGTCATAAGCATTCAAGTCCTACAGAGAAAAGACACACATATTCACATTAGTTTTACAGAAAATAGCAAGTTTTCAACCTACAACTTATAGATACCACAGTTGGTTCCCTGAAACATAAAAACACTGGTATGTACATTAGTGGCATTCTCTTGTGACTGACTTTTTTCTTTTTTAATATATTTTTTATTGACTTCAGAGAGGAAGGAGGGAGAGAGAGAGAGATAGAAACATCAATGATGAGAGAGAATCATTGATTGGCTGCCTCCTGCATGATCACATATTGGGAATGGGGCCTCCAACACGGGCATGGCACTCAACCACTGAGCCACACCAGCCAGGCTTCCATTTTTAATTTTATAATTTAAGGAAAAATTGTAAAGGATCATTTCATTTTAAGATTAGAAAATAGAGGCTGTTTAGTTACGTTATCTATCACTGATATCAATGGTAAATGATGTCAGGAGGTCATTGTCTGGTAACCTGTCCTTATGAGTGAGGGTAATCTGTTGACAAAAAAGGTGTTTCACCAACAAAGACTTGGGTTTCATGGCTGTTTTAGGTTAATGATGATTATTGGTGCGCCTAACAAATTTTAGAAGACAAAAGACATTTAATATTAACAATTTCAAGTTGTAAGCATATATCAATATATACTATCCAACAGGGTATCTGGATATACATTCGTAGAGAACCTCAAATATTTGTCTTATGATAAAAATATCCCATGAAGCACTGGCTGCGTGGCTCAGTTGGTTGGAGTGTGGTCTATTGTCTCGCGCGCACGCGCGCACACACACACACACACACACAATGTTGGGGATCCTATCCCTGGTCAGGTTGTGTATGGGAGGCAACCTATGGATATTTCTCCCTCACAGTGATATTTCTCTCTCTCCCTCTCCCTTCTTCTCTCTCTAAAAATCAATGAAAAGCATTTCCTTATGGTGAAGATTTTTAAAAATCCCATAGAAATGCTTTCTTTCTAGGCTTCTCACTGACAAGACCCAAGAGCGCTGTTGACAGACTTGTGCAGAGCGGCCCCAGAGCATCTTAAAGGGGCAGGGCTGCCACCTGCACATGCAATGACACAGCCCGAGGCCCCGCCCCGCATCACGCACACTCATGACCAGTGCTGGCACTCTGGTATTTTGAAGAAGAATTCACAATTTTGGGGGGGGCCGATTGGTAGTAACTGTTGTTTTTTTCAAGCCATCTACACTGCACACACAATGTTTAAACTAGACTGTCTTTTCTTTTGAGTGCAGTGGATCTGACATATATGCACAGAGTTGTCTAGTTCTCTTTTGGAGGAAAAGAAAAATAAACCGGTCTGATAAGCCACTGCAATCCTCACCCTTTATCCCTGGGACGCGTGTATCTATCACGGGCTGCATGAAGTCCTAAAGTGTGAGCAGGAGAGCTGCCTCGGGCTTCCTTCTTCCTCCAGTTTATCTGGAGAGAAGAACTAAATCAGAAACAACCGGGTGGGGACGTGGGGGTGAGTGGGAGCCCCTTCCTCACCCCTCGCCTGCAGGCCTCCAGCCTGGAGAGGCCTGAGCTATGGAGACAAGTTCACTTGAGTTCAATTCGGACCCTCCTATTGCACGGCGCTGGGCACTTTAGTTACCACAATGAGACCTGTGTGACTTGAAATGACTTGGGGCGTTTCATGTCTGAATAGGAGAAAGGCCCAGGGACCCAGCCTCTGTTAACCCAGGGGACAGAGGAGATCCCCGCCCCGCCATCCCCCGCCCCCCCCACACCACACACCACCACACACACACACACACAGAGCAGGGGGTAAGTTGTTCTCTGTGACACTCAAGGACAGAAACAGGTAACAAACTCTACCTGTTTCTTCCCCCCTCCCTATCTCTGGCTCTTAAACAGACCATAGTACCACAGTAATAATGGAACTTGGCCACATCACACCGCTGTCCCAAACTCAGCGTCCAAAATCCTGCAAATGAGTCCTTTCCTCATGACAATGACTGTCGCCTTCACCTTTCAAGGTTGTACGAATACGTGTAACCGCCAGTTTCTACTGTACGTGGGAAAACATAATAGCTACGCAGTACGACTTTAAGGTTAAGATTTGTGATAAGTGATGTACTAAGCCCTCCTGTTGTCTGAAGTGCATCGCATTAGAAAGCCAATTACAGAGAAACTATATAGCTGGGGGGGGGGGACATTTTCATATCCCCCAGTTCAGTTGAACCAAACCATACACAAGGTTCTAACTAGAGACCTGTTCATATATGTTCAGTACAACACAGCAGTTATTGTGAAAACTAATAGTACAAGCCACACCAGGAAGCCACACAGAAATATTAGAGGCAAGAGCAAACGTGCATGTGTTTAGATCACAATTCCTTTGCAAATCCATGGAAACACATACCCATTTTTCCACATCAACTTTCTGTTGAAAGAAAAAGCCAAAATAAATAACAAGCAAGCAAATAAATGGCAATGTTTCAATTACTGTCATTTAAATAAATTAAAATTGTGGTCCCTGCACCAAAATCGACTTCCAGTTCTCTCGGAAAAGAAACACCATTTAAACTTGTAATTAATAACATTGAATCTCCTGGAAAAATAAAAGCCTCAATTAATTAGCAATCAGAACTTCAAAGGCATTCGGCTGGAAATGCAGCAGGTACAGGAAATAATGATCCAACATATTCAGAAGCAAACATGAATATTTACCTAATTCTCAAGCCCAATAGGCCTCCTGATTTAGGAACGCTATTCTCCTCTAAGATCTATTTAATTAAAAAGGTCAATTTTAAATATAGCATTAACTACAAATCTCTCGTGAAATAGAAGTAAAATTTCTCTTACACCAATCTTTGTAGCATTACATAAAGTCTCACAATATAACAAAAGACATGCTTTGGTGGAAATCTTGGGCCTTAGCTAAGAATGCCTACCCTTGGTAAGCAAGCTCCTGGAAATGACCATGTATAAAAGGCAGCAAACAGAGTGATTATTTTTAAAACGCTGTGAAATGATATGAAAACACCAACTTCAATGTGCAGTGGACTAGTTTTGGAGCCTCAGAGAAATTCTATAGGTTCAGAGGTTCCTTATCACAGAGGCTTTTGGCTTCTCTCGTATTTTACATAGTCCTCAGAAAAACCTGTCCTAAGTCTTCCCCCAGCCTTCGAGTTTACAAACACACAATGGTTTAAGAAAGAACAGTTTACTCAATGGAAAAGCCTGGTTTTTATTATACATTTCTAAGTTGTTTAGCTGTTGCATAGAGTTCAAGTCCTCACTTTAAACACAGACCTATCAGAGCGATGAGTCTCTTTCTTTAGATACTGGGACAAAGGGAAGCAATTCAGTCATGTCTGGTGTAGTTACCATTCACTTTGCTACCGTCAAAAGGACAAATTTTTGTTTTTTTTATTTATTCTTTCCCTCCCCCCCAAAAAAAAACCCTCAAAGAAATATGAAATAATTTCCTTCTCATGTGTACCAGGAAGATAAGATATACCATATTTTTAGAGATTTCAATTATTAACAAAGACATTATATTATATCCTTCACTAGAGGCCTGGTGCATAACATTAGTGTATTCAGGGGGCTCCCGCAGGCCTAAGCCATCAGTCAGACATCCCCCGAGGGCTCCCAGACTGCGAGAGGGCACAGGCCGGACTGAGGGACCCCCACCCAGTGCACAAATTTCATGCACCAGGCTCTCTAGTATGATGTAATTCATTTCCCTACTCATACTACAGTTATACACACTAATATTTCTGTTCGGTAAACCACTGGCAGAAAAATAAAACAAAGTCTCCAAGCCATGGGTGTGTAAACAATCCCAGTTTTTATCTTTGGCCCTGGAATCTTGCTTTTATTTCTTCACTCCCACCAAAAAATAAAAAATAAAACACACTTATTGAGTATCTGATTCACAAAGCACCGACTCCATTCTGTCTGACCTGGAAGAGACTCCTGGCTGCTGGGCGCTCTCTGCGTTCACTCCACACAGTGTGACACAGTCACTCGGAGTGGCGGCTGGGTCTGCGGACTGAACAAAGGCAGTGAACTCCAGCGATGAAGTGTTCAGTGCTGTGGTTCACTGCTGCTTCCTCTGCGTCCCTGCTGTTACCTGTCGTTTCTCTCTCTCTCTCTCTCTCTCTCTCTATCTCTCTCTCTCTCTCTCTGCACCGCCTAATCTCATCGGGACACTTTTCCCTCTTGTGAGCAGAGGCGATCAGAAGAGACAACGGGAAACCCGTGCAACGTGCCCTTGGTGTTCTGCTCTCTGCCACAGTCCAAGGCTAGGTCTACGGCTTCCTATCCCAGCAAAGAACTCAGCTCCATGTGGCCTTAGCGCTAACGACCTCACATTCTCTCAGAACCACGTGAGCACAACTGGCCACCCGGCCAGTGCCAGCCTCCTGCCACCTGTCAGCACGTCCACGTGGCCTCGCAGATCCTCGGTCACCCTCAGGTCTCTGTCTTCCTCCTCAGCTCTGAGATCAGCTACAAAGAAGTCCAGCTTCTGAGAGCGCGGCTGCTGCACCGCTTCAGGTCCTCAAAGCGGGATCTGTGCGCACACGAGTGCACTTTTTCTAGGAAAAGGCTCTAACTTGCATCTGACTCACAAAGGCCCGCGCCTGGAGACGGGTTTCATTTCTCCCCGGGCTGGGGCCCTGGGCGGTGAAGGATGACTTAACAGGAAGTAGGCTGGGGCTCCAGCTGTTAACCTGCACTGGGCCCGGCAACTCGAACGTGCGGCTGCCTAATTCCAGAAGTTCATGTCCTCATTTCCTTCCCGAAATGTCCCTTCCCTCCCCCAGTGGGGAGGCAGAGCTCCACTAGCAGAAAAGACTTCTTAGAACTTTTCAGACCCTTCATTGTGGTTTAAAAATTCCATCTCTTTATCCCTCAAGCCAGCACATACTATTGGAAATCTGCTTCGTGTCATGGCAGGCACCGTCCTGGGTGTGAGAGCACACTCCTAGTCCTGCCCTCGTGGGTGGACACACTAAGGGGACGGGCGGTCTGGTAAAGAATAAAAATAAACACCTGTCGGAGGTATAGGTGCATGGTAGGAAACAGTGCTGGTTGGGGAGGCACCACTTGATAGAGATGGCTGAGAGACGGAAGTACGTTCTCAGATCAGACTAGAACCGTGGTCGGCAAAATGCGGCTCACGAGCCACATGTGGCTCTTTGGCCCCTTGAGTGTGGCTCTTCCACAAAATACCACGGCCTGGGCGAGTCTATTTTGAAGAAGTGGCATTAGAAGTTTAAGTTTAAAAAATTTGGCTCTCAAAAGAAATTTCAATCGTTGTACTGTTGATATTTGGCTCTGTTGACTAGTGAGTTTGCCGACCACTGGACTAGAATGTTTTAAGAAAATAAAGTTTGAACTTTAAGAGAATCAAAATTAAAGGTGGCTGACTCGATAAATGAGTATCTTTATATCACTGGTACATTCAGGAATAGTTTCTCACATAAATTTACCATCTGATTCATTTGCTATCAACTATTTATACTTAAAAATATTGCTTCATTTTAAACACAAAAAAATATGAGGAAGATGTCTAAATTGAATGATACGACTCAAATAAAATAATCTATCCATTTCAAGATTCATAATCTAAAACAGGTGTAACTGCGCCAGGTGATCAAATTACATGTTGATTAAATTGGCTTCCTTATTGAATTTGATGCTGATTCTCTGGAAAACACAACACTCCAATACACAGAAATACATCAGATCCGTAGCTTCAGAGCAGGAAGTCATCTTTCTAGAGACAGGAAGAGAGTAAAATAGAAGGTGGAGATTTCAACTCCAGACAAATGTCCACCTTCTAAGTGGTAGATAAATAGTGCTGCTCGGAGTATTTTAGCGATAAGCCCTGTAGGGGGCCATAATCGCATTCACCTTTTAAATCTCAGCCCCCGTTTCACACATGAAGGACAAGTAGATGGTTACATACGGAGGTTTGGACAAGATGCTAGCGACCCTGTCGGGTTAGTAAGTGTACTAATTTATTAGCATTTAGCGCCATTCCCAAAACAACACCCAGCTTATCCGGATCTCCTGCACAGCGGGGTGAACAGAACCCAGCTCCCAAAATAGAAAGTCGTCACAATGGATAGTTGGGAATTGCAGTTTCAATATAAATAGCTAGTGACATCATATTATCCACAGCATAAATGGACTAATCCCTTAGCTTCTCACGGTTTTGAACTGTTGAGGACATCAGGCATTGGGATGGGATGTATGCCTTTGTGGAGGGGAAGTAAGTAACTAGGCATTGGAAGAGCAATTATTTAGAGCGCCCTCCTCTGTACTCTCATTGAACCACCATCAAAGCATGTTTCACTCCCATTGCAGTGATTTATTTACCTTTTCTGTTCACTATTAAATTGCTAAGTTCCTCAAGAGCAAGAATGCATTCTTCTGTACCTCGGTGTCTCCAGCCCAGAATTCACGACAGCAGCTCAACACCCCTCTTTGGGATGAAAGCTGCATCCATCAGTTGGGTGAAGTAGGGACCCAGGTTTCCCGTGTCCCAGCCATGGAGACACTGAGCACAGACTCTGATGGCTCCTCCTAGATAAGGATGGCACTTCCTGGACCTAGTGTGGCACAAGAACCTGGAGGATCTCAAATCCGAATAAATATTTCATTAAGGCATAAGGATGTCACTTCCGTGTCTGCTTGGTATTGCTGCAAAAGATATTAGAAATTATCCAGCATTCATTTACACACATAACCATCTTTCTTCTTCTAAAAAGAGAACCTGGTTTTGTAGAGGTGCCCTGTCCTCTCCCTCCCCAAGCTCTGTGTCAGTGTGGTGGCCCATTTTCCCAGGCCAGTAAGCAATGCAGGCATGAGTAAGTGACCGTGGGCAGGAGGAGACGTCTACCAGGGAAATTTGGGGGAAAGTTCCTTACTCCCAAAAACAAAAATAAGCCAGCCAGCTCTTTTTGTGCCTCCAGATCATTTTCAATTGGGGTGTCATCCCTGGAACTGCAGCAGCCACGTTGTAACCATGAGGGAAGCGAGACTAAGAACCAAGCCAACAGCAGGGAGGACAGAGGGGAGGGCTGAAGAAAGTCGGAGCAGAGTCTCATCCATTACCCCGGACTCTTGTCCTCTGGACTTCGTGTCCTTATTTTTTTAAGCCAAAAATGAGTACGTTGTGAAAGTTGGTACAACAGTCTATAACATGATGCCATGGCGTAAAACTATGTTTATGTATAAGGCTCTAGATCAGCGGTTCTCAACCTGTGGGTCGCGACCCCTTTGGGGGTTGAACAACCCTTTCACAGAGGTCGCCTAAGACCATCGGAAAACACAGATATTTACATTACGATTCATAACAGTAGCAAAATTACAGTTATGAAGTAGCAACGAAAATAATGTTATGGCTGGGGGTCACCACAACATGAGGAACGGTATAAAGGGTCGCGGCATTGGGAAGGTTGAGAACCACTGCTCTAGATGGACACAAACACTCTTCTAGCGGGGGTTATCGTCAGGGAAAGGAGGTTATGAGGAAGGTAGTTTCCATTTGTCCTCTCCAATATTCCTGTTATGAGAGAAAAACACTGAAATGGTTCTGGGATTTAAACTGGAATTTAAGTATATTTTTATACTGTATGCATGGTAGGCACTAATTACCTTTTTCTCTCTTTTTTTTTTTTTCGTTAAGAAGAAAAGCCGTTTTTGTTTCGGGGGTGTTTTTTTTTTTTTTTTAAATGTTTTTATTGCTTTCATAGAGGAAGGGAGAGGGAGAGAGCTATAGAAACATCAATGATGAGAAGCATTGATCGGCTGCCTCCTGCACGCCCCCTACTGGGGGTGGAGCCTAAAACCTGGACATGTGCCCTGACCGGAATCCAAGCAGCAACCTTTTGGTGTATGGGATGAAGCTCAAACACTGAGCCACACCTGCCAGGCGACACTAATTACTTTTAACAGTACCATTAATCAAAGACTGAATGATTGTGATCCATCGATTGATTGACTGATTGGAGTCTGCCATGTCCCAGGCAGGCATTCTGTTGCAGCACAAGTAAAAACCGTGAGTGTGGTATCATTTTTCTTCACTAAATCGTAGCCCTTTTGGTCTTTGGTCTGGTCTCTTCAGAGGCAGACATCCACTGTCCCAACAGTATTGAAAAGTGTAATCACAGTTTTACATCCCAAATGTTTAATTCTGTATGTTAATGGAGACTGGTGTGCAGAGCGGTGACATATTTGAAACTGGATGAATAACACCAAGTGGTTAAGTAAACCTCACTCCTCCAGTGAGTCGTTCTCCCAGCCACCTGAGACCTACTTTTAATAACCTACAGGACACAGTCTATTTACATAAACCCCAAGCAAGGTTTGTCAAGCTTTCTACCCTCCACACTGCCCAATTCACGGTCATGAAGAGAAAACAAATGGAAAAAATCAATATCAACTCAGCCAGGTGGCTACATCATTAGCTCTTTTAATTCTGGATCCATGGCTTGTCTGCCCAAGAGCTTGAACAGTCTTTAAATATATTACTTTATTGATTTCAGAGAGGAAGGGGGAGAGAGAGAGATAGAAACATCAGTGAGAGAGAATCATCCATCAGCTGCCTCCTGCACACCCCCTACTGGGGACTGAGCTTGCAATCTGGGCATGTGCCCCAACTGGGAATCGAACCATGACCTCCTGGTTCATAGGTTGACACTCAATCACTGAGCCACGCCAGCTGGGCACAGCAGTCTTTTAGATGTGGTACCGCTGGACATGTGCCAAACACAAGAATAGGGTGGAATAGAAATATTAAGATCTACATTTGGAACTACCAATAAATACTAAAAACTCTTCAGGGAATAAACTCTTTCAAATGCAAAATGTATGGGAATCTATGAACCATATATATATGATAAACTGAACTTAATATTGATTGGTTTACAGGAAAACCAGGCTCCTGTCAAATCATGTACACTCTCAGTCCCTAACTCAACTTCTCTGATTTCTATTTGATTTTGTCAATAGCCTCTCACTGGAACTCTGTACTTCCACGGTGTAATTTAATGGCACCCAAAGCCGCTCAGGTCCCAATTCCCAGAACCAATGAGTATGTTACAGATCGCGTGCTGCTGGCTTTCAGGATGGGGCAGGGCCCAGCCAAGCATGTCACCTAGAAAAGGCCAGGAGCCAGGTCTCCCGAGGGCCCGTGAGGAACGCAGTCCTGCCCAGGGAGGCGGACTTAGATTTCTGAGCTCAAGAACTGTGAGCTAAATACACTGACGGTGTTTTCGGCCACCAAGTTGGTGGTACTTGTAACAGCAGCCATGAAACTAATTCGGGCGGCTTCTGACTGTCCTCTCCTGCTCTCCTTTGACCTCTCAGGCCACTTGCCTGTGACCTCGTCCTCCTCTCCCTCTGTGGCAATAGTGACACTGCTCTGCTCCCTTTACTGGACACTCATAACGAAGAGCTTAAAAAGCACAGACGTTAGAACCCATGGACCCGATTCCGCCCTGTTCCACTGCTTGCTGGCTCCAGAGCCTACCAGATAATCCAGCTTTCAGGTCTAGAAGAGTTGAGCCTACCTCTCACTCCTGTAAGTATTCAAATGAAGTAAAACATAATTTACCAAGCTGGAGATGACAACTTGCATGATGAAGGACATGCTATAGATTCCCGTAATGAATTCCAAGGAGAGGCTAGTGACTTAAGAGGCTTCAGGACTAAGGACACGGATACCTATGGAGTCCAGAGACAGGATTGTGACAAGGGCCAGCAGCATCCACTGGTCAACTGTAATCAGACCTGCTATTTAACCATTTGCACTTGAATAATTAAGATGGCTGTTGTAGCCTGGCCAGTATTGCTCAGTGGTTAAGCACTGACCCATGCACCAAGAGGTCAGTGGTTGGATTCCTGGTCAGGGCACACGCTGGGGATTGCGGGCTCACGTCTCAGCAGGGGTGTGCAGGAGGCAGACGATCAATGTTTCTCTCTCATCGATGTTTCTATCTCTCTCTACTTCTCCCTTCCTCTCTCTAAAAATCAATAAAAAACGTATTTTTAAAAGATGGTTGTTGTAGGGAAACAGTCTTGGCTCCAAGTCTCCAGTGTCCCTCCCCCTGCCCACCCCAGGCCTTTCTAAATCAGACCACCCTAGAACCTCTCAAGGACCTTGCCTCCAACATCGTGGCTGACTGGGGTCCACTCTCATTAACTGATGCTTGTGCCAAACTAATGGTGAAATATTCTGAATACCATTTCTGGGTATAATCAAAACTCTGCATCTGAGAGAGAACCTTTCTTTGCCCAAAATAGAGTACCCCTTTGAGTTATCTGACGGTGGTTTCCCCCTAACAGTTAGTGGTCTAAAAGTGAGAGTCAGCTCAGTGGGTACATGCCTTCCCGTAGCAGGTTCCTCTCCATTTTTACTAGTATGTTCTAATTGGTGTCTCATGGTAGCTATGTTGGGCTTTATAAAATGGTATTCCACCCATCACATAAATTACCACCTTCTCTCTGACAGAAACTTTCTAGATGGATTGCAACTCAAAATAAGACTCAGCTAAATAAAATTATTTTGGGGAGTGCGGTCCAGAAAGTCTTACTAATAAATATTTTTAAAGCATAAATTTTAAAACAGTATTTCCAAAACTTCATATATACACAGGAAATTTAAGAGCTTGCCTAGTTCAACTCCAGGACTCTGGGGGTATAATACATATTTTCAAAAATTCAAATTGAGAAACAGCTGCTTAGCAATATCAAAATTAAATTTATGGCAATGTAGTCGTAAGTTGGTATCTACAAAGACAAGTGAAATGACAATGTACTTTCCTAGATGCTCATGCAAAAGAAAACTGATTTTTTTTTTCTTCGTAAAGATAGACTTCAATTTCAAAGCTGAGATACATGAATAATGTTTAAAAATCAGGAGGGGTTACTACAGGTAGAAACAAACTAGTCAAATTGAAAAATATTTTTACTCCTCTACAATTTAAGCCTACTCCAAAAGCTTTGTGTTAAAGAATAGGAAACATTTTTAAACTGTATATAATTTAATATAGTAATTTCAGATTTTGTTGTAACCAAAACTAAACTTGGAAAATTTAACTGTACATTTAATAAAATAAGCTTTTAATCTAACATAAAATAAAAATCACTTAAAAATCATAAAAATAAGCATCTCTTCCATACTTAGTAGTATACTATAAAATTTTAAATTAATTTACAATTAATGCACAAACCAATAAAAATCCTAAACTGTATGATACTAAAAATTTTTAAAGTAGGCTAGTGGAAATACCTTACTTCATAATTGATCGCTCATTTTCTGAACAGTGTACTATCATTTTTAAATCTCTTCACTTATCAAAACCTGAACAATGATTAACAACAAAGGCAACACATAGACAAATAATAGCCAAAAGAAATGTTCAGTTCCTTGCCTGGAAATAGCGTAGTTTATTAAACCACGCCCTGCGGTAATTATAGCACACACAAAAACAAAACCCAAAAGTTTGACCATTCAGCCTCCTGCTTAATTCTAAACCTTAAAGAATTGACTAAGATTGGGTAGTACCCAGACATTAGTTATAGTAACCCACAGCATGGAAAGTAATTTAAATTACCAAATAAGCTTTAAAAGAACATTTCTGCACTAGGAGACAGAATAAGAATTTCAATTTGCAAAAGAAAATGACTAACTGCAAACTACAGTCAACTAAAGCTGCATCACCATAATTTCATTGCTTAAAATATATGAGAGCCATGAAATTTTACTGGCCATAAAGAAGCTTAGAGCAAAGTACATTGATAGATATTTTTGAAAATGAAATAAAGATTATTGACAAGAGGGTCAATGGGGGGGGGGAAGGGAAACATATGTAATACTTTCAACAATAAAGAATAATGTTTTAAGAAGATTAATGACAAATTAAAATAATAAGAGCTCTGAAGATAGAAGAAACACACAAATGCTCAAAGAAAGATACTGTTTTAAACCAAAGATATAAGAATGAGGTTAAAAGATATGGATCATCTTGAAAATCGATTTTTTTTTAAGTTCTTAAAGACATCACAGATCTGCTAGATCAAGATGAAAGTCAACCTTAAGGAAATCATAAGTAAAAGGCATTGACTTATTTCAGCAAAAACAAAATCTCCAATATCTGTGAAATAAATCATTCATATAGTGGCCAGGTTCTTTAAAATACTGCATCTATAAAAAATACTGCATATATAAATACATAAATTAAATACTTGCCCCTTCTGACTTCTCCATCGTGTTCGCCAGCATCTCCTGTAGGGCCCGGACAGAGAGGGACTGTTCCAGCACAAAGGTGCAGATGGAGAGGTCTGGGGGGACATTCTGTGTGGAAAGAGGGAAAGCAACCATCATCATCACCATCTTAACCATTATCACCATCACCACCTTCACCAACACCCCATTATCACCATCACCACTACCACCACCATCACTACCACCCTCACCACCACCACCACCATTACCACCATCATCATCACCACCATCACCACTACCACCAACACAACCATCATTACCATCATCACTACCACCATCTTCACCATCACCAACACCACCACCACCACCATCATGATCTCTACACCATCATCACAGTTATTACCATCACCACCTTCACCAACACCCCATTATCACCACCATCACCACTACCACCACCATCACCAACACCATCACCAACACCCTCACCACCACCACCACCACCACCACCACCATTACCACCATCATTATCACTACCATCACCACTACCACCATCATCACCACCACCATCACCACTAATACCAACACAACCATCATTACCATCATCACTACCACCATCTTCACCATCACCAACACCACCACCACCACCATCATGATCTCTACACCATCATCACAGTTATTACCATCACCACCTTCACCAACACCCCATTATCACCACCATCACCACTACCACCACCATCACCAACACCATCACCAACACCCTCACCACCACCACCACCATTACCACCATCATTATCACTACCATCACCACTACCACCATCACCACTAATACCAACACAACCATCATTACCATCATCACTACCACCATCTTCGCCATCACCAACACCACCACCACCACCATCATGATCTCTCCACCATCATCAGTTATTACCATCACCACCACCACCATCTTCATTACCATCATCAAGCATCCAGACCCAATTTACCTTATGATACTTCAAGTTTTTTCATATAAAAAGAGTACTTATCAACTCTTTAATATGTGCTCCCAAATCATTCCATATACATCATCTATACTTAATCCATTTTTTTGTTTATATGTAGCAATAGCTACAATTTTAGTACCAATCTGACAGGCACTGCACTCAGAGCTTCACCAATAACTCCTGAGGTCATCTGTTGTAAGGATTACCATCATTGTGTGGACCGAAAACGGAAGTTAGGTTACTTTTCCAGTCACAATTACTGCATTTTTCAAGCCAGGGTTAAGAAGCCACATTTCTCTAACTCTCCAGCTTCCATTTCTCACCTACAAAGCAGTCAGCTGATAAAAAATTAGGACTTCAAATTAATAATGAAGTTAAGCAAATATAAAATCAAATTGATATAAAATACTCATTTACATTGGTTTTTCCTTATCCACAAAGATAATGATTAGTTTGTTTTATTCAAGTTGGATATTATATTTGGCCTCTAACTTGGAATATTGTCATTTGCCTTCTGTTCTGTGTGGTGCTTTATTTTCTCATTCATTTTTTCCCTTCTCTTTCCTTCCCTTAAACTTCCACTCTAAACAATACCCCATATATGCTGAAAATCCCCAAAGGTAACTACCAATTTACTTTATGGTGAAGGAAACAGGCAGGATGAGATAGTTAGAGAAAACTATCTCCATAGGGATCAAATACATTATTATGTGTATCTGCTTTTGCTTTAGAGAAGCAGAGTCCAGTGAGCAACCAACTGAGTATGGAAAAATAGAATTTTCATAGTAGAAGGACATTATAAATCCATTAAACACAAATTCTAGCAAGACTGTGTCTTCATAAAAAGAGAATTAGGAAGATAAATGTGATAACCTGATGCAATGCATCAAAATGACAATTTATAGGGTTTATTAATGTAGTTGACTGAAACTGCCATTCGAGTGATTTTTCTCAGCAGAGAATGATGCTTCATCGTTTCAAGGAAAGATTAAGTAAGAGGGTGCCAATACTAAAATCAACATTATTTTATGGATGAAAGCAGCATATAATCGGGGCACTCAGCTTCCTCATACCCCCCACAGCTTCCTGGAGGCCGTGTTTTGTTCTGTTTTGAATGAACTGTCCTTCTCTGGATTCCTCTACCCTCCCATCATGGGCTGCTGAGCTCCTGTCCCATCATCAAAGCAAGAAGCCTGCCTCACTCTCACTGGCTATTGTCATTTCTAACCTTTGGCGTCCATCCCTGAAAATGTGATAATGACTGTACCATTTTCACAGGGCTGTTGTGAAAATAAGGGAGATAATATAAGTAAAGAGCAATTAGAGTCCAGACCGTAACAAGAACTCAACGTAAGTGAGCCGTTCTCATTAGCTAGTTTTGCATGTTGTCGTTTCTCTCCATCTGTGGCATTTATGAAGTACTATCACTTCTCAAAAGTGATTCTTAAGTGGATTCTATTTTGGAGAAATGGTGTTTGTGACCACAAATCAACCATTATCCACCTGTTCAGAGCATCCAAAATGTTCTAGTATTTTCTAGAAAAGGCACTTTCTGGAAATATTTAAAAGTTTACATACTGCGTGTATTTATACTGTTTTGTGCCACACTTTGATCAAACTGTTCAAGTCTGATCTCTATAATATATTTATTTTAAAGATGCCTGAAAACCACAGGGATCTGAAATAAATTACTTCTGCCAAGCTAACTGCATTTTGCCACAGAATGACATACGTTACGTGTATTTTTCCAGCCCGTGGGTGTGAGCGGGAATGAAGGGACACAGGATGCACAAAGACACTTCTGTCTCTCGGAGGAACAGTTTGTCTCGAAACCCATTGTCTTCTGGCCCATCTTTGTCACTGTCTTTCGCTCCCATAGCGTCCAGAACACACATAAATGTAAGAGAAAAGCTGAGGCAGTAAAACAATACCTTTTACTCCTTTCAGGAAAACTTGAAACAATACAAATCAGAGAATCATAGTATGTTTGTTTTGCTCTGAAGAAAAATGGTCCATTTTTTTAAATTTTCTTTTATTGTTTAAAGTATTACAAAGTGCATGTGTCCCTTTTTTCCCCATTGACCTTCTCCCGGCCTCCCCTAACACCCCCACACTCCCACGGCACATACCCTTCCCTCCCTCCACACCAGTGTCTTGTGTCCATTGGTTATGCTTACATGCATGCATACAAGTCCTTCGGTTGATCTCTTACCTCCCCTCCTGTTTTTTCTTGATTGATTTGAGAGAAACACCGATTTGTCGTCCCACTTATTTGTGCAGTCATTGGCTGCTTCCCCAGGGTGCCCCAACCAGGGATCAAACCCACAACCTTGGCATAACGGGATGACACTCCAACCAACCAAGCTACCCGGCCAGAGCAGTCTGGTTCTTTTAAGCAACAGACTCATTACCGTAATGTGCTACCTTTTCAAGTAAACTACTAAAAGTATTCCTTAATTTAGATACATATTCCTTCAAATGACCTGGAAATTTTTATAGTACACCACACCATAGCATTTATGTTAAGCCTTTGTTCTCACCTCCCCAGAATAAACTTGTCAGTTAAAAATAAAGGATCTCGTTTCATTAATCAAAGACCAACTAAAAAACCCCAACGAGGAAACCAAAATGAGCCCTAACAAAGTACAACATTCTATAAACCTCTGTAACACGAGCTCAGATTTGAAAGCATTTGCAAGTTTTCATCTTTTCCTTAATCCTAACTTTTTTTCTCAAGACTTATTACTGAGAAACTTAATTTTTAGAACTTCAATTTGGAAGAACTTCACTCTCCCTTACAAAGAGTGAGCTCCCAAATCACAGGACCCTACATGTTGCATGCTTTCTATGACGGGTACGTTAGAGGCCACTAATGGATTTTAAGTAATGTGGATATGATTTCTGAAGATAAACATGTTAAAATAAAGCAAACCTGTAATATTTTGATGATGGTCTAAAACTCTAATTTATGTAGTCTGAAGGAAACCTTAATAGGGTAGAACATTAAAAAAAATAAAAATTATCCACACAGAATTCAACTGCATTATATCAAGCTCCTCTATTGCAGGAAATTAAATAGATTCATACACACCCATTCCATTCACATGGAGGTTACTAACCTGGCAAAAACACTGCATCTTCACAGGAGTAAACTCTTTGGTGATAAAATTACAGGCTTCTAGATCTTTTTTAAAAAATAAATTATTGGATTTAAAGAGGGAAGAAGGGACAGGGAGAGAGAACCATCGATATGAGACACATCAATTGGCTGCCTCCTGCACATACCTGACCAGGGATCAAACCTGCAACCTGGGTATGTGCCAACCAGGAATCAAACCTGTGACCCCTCAGTCCATGGAATACTGCTTCAACCAAGCACACCGGCCAGGGAACACTTCTAAATCTTTTATTTCGCAAATACCATAGTATAATTCAATGTTCGATGCCAGGTTTAATCCTAGTAAAGAGACTTAATAATAAAATCACCCCTTAAAATAACCACCCGTCTCTTTTCTCCAAGCTGCTGTCATGAATATATTTGGCACGATTTTAGCCCCGTTTCCTTAGCCGATGTTCACACCTGTCGGTGCTAAAAGAACCAAGGCTCTAGTTGAGTGCTTGGTGCCTACTGAAATGCACCTTCGTTAGACCATCTCTGCTGCATGGATCAACTTCACTTCCTTTATGACCGAGCACCAGGCCATAAAGACAAGTGAAAAGTGAGCAATAGACTGGACAGGAACCTCAGACAGCCCCCATCTCTGTCCCACAGACCATTCTCGTCTTACGTATTAAACTCCTCAAACTTTTTCAGTTTGTGATATACCTGTAACACTAACCAACTTCAACAGCTCACACTGAATTGATATATGCTCATTAAAACCAACACCGTATTTCTCACAGCATACTCAATACGGTTTCCCAATATCATGTAGCCAGTTTTATGATTTTCTTTATTTTCTCAAAGACATGCGACTTTGGGTGTTCCACTATTAAAGAAGTCACAGTAAGAAGCTCCTAAATATTGTTCAGGGACATTGCAATCATGATACTCAAACTTCACGTTCTCAATGATCTTAAGCATCATATAAACCGCAGTTAGTCCTGGGAGGAACAGCTCTGGTATCTGTGTAAACGCCGTGGGAATGGAGTAGACCCCAGGGTGAAAGCACCAAGTGTTACGGGAGCCATGAACTCAACAAAATGTGACCAAAGATGGAAAGCAGGAAAGAAATGCAAACGAGCTTAATAACTAAGACCAAAAAAAATAACTAAGACAAATGACAAAGTTCAAAAAGCAAATGAACCAATATGTACACATATAGAGGCTAACATCCTACCGAAATATTCGTGACAGCAGTTTCGGAACTATTATAGAAGTTCTATTTCTGTTCCAGGTGACTTTCTCACCATTACACTATGAAAATCTAGACCAGCATTCCTTGATGCTTTTCAGTTGAAGAAAAAAATAAAATAAAATAAAATGAAAAATAAATAAAACTTTTTAAAAAGGAAGAAAAAACCTGTAAATTCCTTACTGATTCAACTGCTTCTTTCATGCTGAGGACAGTTTATCATGTTGGAGTTAGAAAGAACTAGGTTAGAATCCTGGCTCTGCTTCTCAGTTGCTGTGTGACCTTGGGAAAGTCACCTAAACTCTCTGAACTTCACCTTCTTCCTAATGATGTGAAGAGCAAGTGAAAGAATGCCCTGTGACACCCAGCAGAGTCTCTGATACCTGTAAAAAGCTGTGCATGTTGTTATTCTAAAGCTGTTAAGGTAGAAAAGGAAACATTGGCTCGAGTCCAGTAAAGTAGACAAAATATTATCATATGTAGGGAACATGGAGTAGAAAATAAACTGAATATGACTCACTGAGTATTGCTGTTTTCTTAGATATGAGTTATGAGAGTACTGAGGTATAAACATGCATCTCATAGGGGTTAAAATGATCTCTCCACTGATTAAACGGTGTGTTTGTATTGTAACGAGTTACCTCATTAAGGCAGAATGGTAGAGAAGAAATGATGCTCTAGAACTTGGCCCAAATTTTAGTCTTGACTTTACCATTTAAGGACAAACTTTTAAGTTATGTAACTTCAATGCCCCAATTACCTCAAGAAGAAACACGCAGAGGGATAAAATCATTTCTAACATAGCTTCAAGTTCGTTTTTCAAACAGCATACATCGTGACACCCTGCTTGCTCTGGCCACATGCTGTTAAGATCTGTTTCTGCAGTTTTTAATGCAACAAAAACAATTTAAATATTGAAAACAAAAACACACTCAGAAAAGTTAAAGCATTGGGGGAAGGATGTTTATCGTACAAAAGGCTGACTAATGAATTTAAATGTCAATCATATAAAGTGTAACCAGGAAAACAATGTTGAATAATTATTCTCCATTTTCATTACTTCAAAGTTAAACTATTTAAATGTCTTCAAATGTTTGGATGCACATAAACTTGCTGTTATAAAAGGATTAAATAATGGAATAATTCATAGCCTCTTCATACTCAAAAATTTTAAAATAATGCTAGATTACTATCATTGTTAACTTATTTGACTAATCTAAAGGATTAAAAAACGTAAAATCATGTCATGTGTGTTTAACAGACACATGAATTACCTTTCTTTTTTTTTCTTTAATCTTTTATGGGAATTTATTTAATGCAACCACTATTTTAATATCACCAATAAAATTAAAACAGGTATATCTCAAGCGAGAGTTATAGAGTGGACATACATTGATAGTCTGTACAATGTAACCTTACAGTAGAAAATGGAATCTCCTTTAGCTCACACTCCATATATTTAAATTTTGGGACAGGACTCCAGACTTAATTGGGCTGATTTTAGCATGGTAAACAGATGTTAAGGTAATTACTAAAATGCCATTTAATAAATACCTTAAGTTTCTCTTCTCTGTTTCATTGTGAGGTATTAGTTTCCTCATCTACATTCACACTGTCCTGCTTATTAGTGCAGCGTCAGTAAAACAGTAGGTAAGCGACATTTTCCACCCTAACCGGTTTGGCTCAATAGATAAAGTGTTGGCCTGAGGACTCAAGGGTCCCAGGTTTACCCAGTAGGGAGTGTGCAGGAGGCAGCTGATTGATGTTTCTCTCTCACTGATGTTTCTAACTCTCTATCCCTTTCCCTTACCCTCTGTAAAAAATCAATAAAATATATATATTTTTAAGAGACATTTTTCCATTTATTGATAACATTTTCTCTAGATTATGGCTGAAGTTTTCAGAATGAACCCAAACCAACATCTCCTGGGCCCTCAGTTTTATTGCAAAAGTATCATATATTCTAAAGTATGTATGCAAAGAAATGCATGTTTTAAAACGAACACCCATGAATCCATCAAGCAGGTAAAAAATTAAATTATGAGTAATTCATAAAGTCCCTGTGTTCCTCCACCCAACAACAGTCCTTGCTTTTCTTCATACATTTATCACAAATTTATGAAACTCACATTATTATTTAAACTTGCTGGGTTTTGCCCATTATATAATTATAAAGTCTGAAATTTCTTTTTGGTGGTGCAATATTACATTTTTAGATTGATCCATGTTGATCTGAATACCTGTATTTCATTCATTTTTACTGCTATAGAGTAACCAATCCATTGGATAACCATAAACTATAGTTCAATGTACTTAGTCTGATATTGTTCCAATTTTTTCTTATCAATAATATGGCAACAAATATTGTTTCCTTGTGCAAAAAATTCATTAGGATATGTACCTGAGTGAAAACTCTATATTATAGTGTATGCACATCTTCAAGTTTACTAAATTATTACCATTTTCCAGCATACATTTCTATCAGAATTGGGCAAAAATTCCTATTGCTCCACATTCTCACCAATAAATAGTATTGTTAATCTGTGAAATACTTCACTGTGCCTTTAATTTTTATTTCCCCAATTAATAATGGGGCTGATAATGTTTTCCTATTATAATGGTCCATTTGTACTTCCTCTGCTGTGAAATGTCTATTCATCTGTACCCATCATTTCTTCTGTCTTATTTGTCATTCTCATATTGGTTGACAGAATACTCTGTATATTCTGGATATTTCCAGGCCTTCAATTTTATGTTTGGGGGGATTTTTTTGCTTGTTTGTTTTTTGTGTGTGTGTGTTTTTTTGTTAATCCTCACCAGAAGATATTTATTTTTACAGAGTGGAAGGGAGAGAGGGACAGAGAGAGAGAGAAATATCAATGTGAGAGAGACACATCAGTTGGCTCCTGCACAAGTCCCGACAGGGGCCGGGATCAAACCTGCAAACCAGGTACGTGTCCTTGACCAGGAATCAAACCAGCGAACCTTTGCTTCACAGGCTGATGCTCTAACCACTGAGCACACAGACCAGGGCTCAATTTTATGCTTTAGTATGCAACAAACCAAATAATAAAATTGGGTTTTTCTTTTTGCTTTGTTGACCAACCAGATTTTCATAAAGTGTATGGCTCTTTACTGGGTATATCTCTACATAAGAATAATATGTATCTAAATAAATACCTAGAGAAAACCTTCCTCACTTTTATTTTGAACACTTGACCCAATTCCCCCACACCTAGAAGTGAAAGGTGGCATGAGGAAGCAGCCGAGCTTGGGTGCTCGAACACATCTATTCACAGCCGCCTTGAAACCAAAAGCGCAAGTGACAGGACATATAGGCATCTGTGTGTCCTGAGCTCACACAGACTAACCGGAGTGGGGTCATTCTCTTTCCTAACGGCAGCTACATCTGAGAAGCTTTATGTATTTCCAGTGGACTTCAGATCTTCATACGATGCTCAAACAATTCTTAGGGCGGAGGACACTTCAGAACTAAGTCAGGAGACGAAGGAACTTGCCCAAAACAGGGCAAGCTTGGCGGCAAGTCCAGGCCCCTGCCCTTGGTCAGGGATGCTTCTCACCATCACGCTGCCTTCCAAGGTAAGGAGGAGAGGCTGCCAAGGCTGGGGGACGCATCCTTTTAAAGTCTGACTCCTCCATGTAGTCAGCTTGTACCTAATGCTTATAAAGGATTATGTTGTTCTCAGAAAGAATTCTAGTGTGAACGAGGGCCGTGACAGGTGCTAAAATAGAATTAGACAGCAGTCATCTGCGCTCCCTCCCCCCCCCCCCCCCCCACCCCATACACACACTATTCATTCCCTACTAAGTCAAGACTTCCCTGTCCGGCTGGTGTGGCTCAGTGGTTGAGCATCGACCTATGAATCAGGAGGTCAGGGTTTGATTCCTAGTCAGGGCACATGCCCAGGCTGTGGGCTCGATCCCCAGTGTGGGGTGTGCAGGAGGCAGCCAATCAGTGATTCTCTCTCATCATTGATTTTTCTATCTCCTCTCCTCTTTCTCCCTCTCTGAAATCAGTGTGTGTGTGTGTGTGTGTGTGTGTGTGTGTGTGTGTGTGTGTAAAATAAAATAAAATAAAATAAATTTTTAAAGATTCCCCCTAAACCCAAATCTCTTACCCATCACAGAAAATTCACACAAAACGTGGCTATGGTGGTGGGACTCATTGGATTATCTGAGAACTAGGAACATGGCACTTGGATTTGGCCCTGGGGTCTATGTTCTCCAGCACTGTGGTGACGCTGCCAAGCAGAGCACTCACTACCCTTCTCACTTTGCATGCCCGGAACACTCCTCACAGTCCAACCTCCACTCCTACGTCAGGCCCCACCTCGGGGCCACCTCCGCTCAGAAACTTCCCTGCTGCCCACCTCAGAGTGGCGCTGCCCTCCTCTGAGGGACTCCCCCTGCACTGAAGGGCCCACCACTGGACTTCATGAAGTAAACATCGCACCTCTGGGTGTTTATGTTCCTTTTCTCTCCAGTGGGAGCCTGAGTTGACATTTTTCAAGAAAGAGGATATTTTAGTCAGAAAATGCCTGTTAAGCATTTTATAAGTAATGCTGTCTGATCAATAATTTAATTTAAACAAAATAAATAGTAGTGTAAAGTTCTTTATTAAGTACTGTAAATCAATATTTCAATGCCAAGAGAGTTGTGCTGGGAGAGAAAAACCTTAGCATTTTATTTTGTATCAACTTTGTCAACAATTATTTATAGTTTTTAATTATTTTTCAGGAAAGCATGTGAATCTTTTAAATTATGCATGAGTGTACTAACAAAAATGTATCCTTTACATAAAGCAGTAAATTAATTATTACTGAAAAATGCAGTGTACCAAGTCTGCTATCCATCTATATAGGATTAAGCATTACTAGAGTCACAAGTATAAATACTTCTTCTGGTAACATTAATTTCTTGAAACAGAAAGACTGTGCAGTCTTTAGAAAGTACAGAATTTTTAAAAGGCCAAATAAATTAGTTAACTGTCAAACTAGATACATCAATATTAATTAAGTCATTGGTCCAAAGAAGGAAAATTCGGTTAAAATCAACCAACATTTATTGATCATCTACTTCCTTCAAAAATGTATCATGTACCTGACATACAAGATGAACAAGATGGTGCCTCTGTCTGCAGGTGTTTCCATGATCATTTCATCATAATTTCAGAAAGTCAACGTGCCCTGGCTGGTGCGGCTCAGTTGGTTGGGCAACCCCCATGCGTGGAGAGATCGCTGATTCGATTCCTGGTCAGGGCACATGAGCACATGCCGAGGTTGCAGGTCCTATCCCTGCCCCAGGTCGGGACCAGGTTGGGGGGCAACCAATCCATGTGTCCCCTCCTTCCCTCCCACTCGCTCTAAAATCAATGGAAAAATATCTTCACTCCTTGGGTGAGGGGGGAAATAATTGTTCTTTAAAGCAAACATAAAGGGACATGGGATTCTGCAACAAGAAACGCAGTGTAGGAATTGTGCTTATCAGAAAGAGAGGGAAGGAGGGAGGGAGGGAGGGAGGGAGGGAGGGAGGGAGGGAGGGAGGGAGGGAAGGAGGGAGGGAAGGAAAGAGGGAGGGAGGGAGAGAGCAAAAACTAGAGAAAGGCAGTTACTTTTGCAGGGAGAAGGGGGATGCATAAAAATGCAGGAGGCTTCACGAAGGAGGCTCACTGGACAGCTGCTGAAAGCATCAATAGGCTTCCTTCAGATGAAGATTGTGCAAGAATGTTCCAGAAAGAGAGAAAACAGAGCAGATTCAAAGGCATTAGTCTTGCAGTAAAGTCAATGGGCTGGACTGTCCATATCCCCAGGGAAGTGTACTCATGGGTAAATGTATAAATTAGTAAGCAAGGACAACAATTTCACTTCTTGACCAAACTCCAGCCAGGTGCCTCTGAGCCCTCTTCTCCACTTTTTACAAACTGAACACAAATGATTTTGTCCATCCTCGCCCCCTCGCATTAAAACACTTGAACAGTGCTCGCTTCGGCAGCACATACACTAAAATTGGAACAATACAGAGAAGATTAGCATGGCCCCTGCGCAAGGATGACATGAAAATTTGTGAAGCGTTCCATATTTTAAAAAGACTTGAACAAACACTAACATAGAGTTCCTGGCAGCCCAAGGTCACATCCCTAGGATGACCCCAGACCCAGACCCCTGCAAGTGCCGGTCTGAGAAAGTTCGAGGCTGCCCAGAGAACTGAGCGTTTGTTCAGCCAACACCTGATGACAGGCCCGATTACCCTTTCTGAAACCATTTTCTAAAGAGGCCTTACAATTGTGAACCCTTTTCTGTCCCTTCGAGATGCACCTGTACTTCTGACAATGCGTTGTCTTTCTCAAGAACCTGAAATCCATCCTTTGAAATGTCCTCAGGAGGGTGGGGCCTCTGTCCCCCAGTCTCCTAGGAGGAGAAATCCTGCCTCTGTAACTGCCAGTTGGCCAACACAGCTGGCCTAGTCACATTTACAGGGACCAACCCTCGGAAATTCTTCACCTCCCTGACTCTACGGGGTCCCCTGGTCACCTTCTCCCTATGCCCTCACTCTCCCTTTAGAACTCCCAGTCACCTGTGTACAAATCCAATGGAGATCCGGTCCATCGGGACTCTCTGCCCTGTTGCAAGAGTAGATTATGGGTTAAAATCTGTCCTGACCACTTTAGCCAGTGTCCAGTTTTGTCTTTGCTAGTAATAAAACACGAAACAATGCCATCCACTGTTCTAAAGCTTTCAGTAGCTCTTCTCTCTTTCAAATGTACCTGCTGGTTCCCAGACATGTGAAGGCCGGCCCTGCCCCCATCAGGACACCTGGGAATTCCCAGTCATGGACAAATGCTTCTCCAGGTCCTTTGCCCTCATCCTCTTTATGAAATCCTTCCTTCCACATTTTTCTATATTATTCTACTCATTTATTCTCACTCATTCATACACAAAACACATTCATTAACTTACTAATGACCATGTGTCGAGGAATCCCACTCAAATGCCCCGCCTCCACGTCCATCAAACTTCACTAACAGCTCCTGCCATCTAACCACAGGCAGACCTACTGTGTTTGCTCTCCCTTCTCCTTTAAGAATATAACCTTTTCCATGTGTTGTTCCGGGAACACACAACCTACCATCTGGCCCACTGCCTGTTTCTGTACAGCCCACGAGCTAGAAGTGGCTGTTACATCGTTTAATGGCAGAAAAAAATCACAAGAATAATAAATAAAATTTTATGACATAAAATCATAAATTCTAATTTCAGCGTCCATAAATACAGTTTTGGGGAACACAGACATCCTCACGGGTCTGCACCATGCCTGGCTGTTTTCATGTCAATGTCAACTCAGAGTTGAGTAGTTGTAACAAAAAGCCTCTGACCCAGGAAGTCCAAAGCATTGACTATTTGGCTCTTTACAGGAAAAGTGTGCCCACGTGTGTGGACCATGCTGTGCTGCATCCGGGTTCCTCAGCTCAGGAAGCAGGACTGTTCAGTGCTCACAGGCACCACTTAGCTCAGTCCGGGCATCGTAGCTTCTCCCTCCCCTACGCTGGTCTGCTCTCTATCATCACAGTAAATAGTCCAGAATCAAAGTGACAATCCCCACCTGCCCTTCCGCCAACGCCCTTATCTCTGCATGTGCCTTCAGTACTTATTTGTGAGGACTACATTTCCCAGAATGCAACGGGATGTCACCAGCGTCCTGCCTGCTGGGAGCCTGAGTGGGGAAGCACAAGGATTCTGCTGTTCACTTTGCTTTCACAACCAACAGCCCCTGGGCCAGAGGAAGAGAGGGGACATGGATTTACGCGTTTACCAATCTTTCCACAATGTTTGAGGTAAACCTGGCAAGTTCCTGGTCTTTCTCCCACTGGTTCTATCTTATAACCAGTGGGCGTGTCTCCCAGACTTGAGTCTGAGATTTCAGTGCTTTAAATTTTTATTTTATGTCGAGACATAATGGGAAATCACAAGCTCATCTTTCATGACAGAGAATTCTTGTAAATCTTTAAAATATTCCAAGAATGGGTCTTTAGCTCACACGACAATGTACGGAAGCTGAATCATTCCACTATTCCATAAAATGCTTCCTACTTTGGTGTCTTCAATTTGTCATCACCCTTTCTGGACTGAGTAGCAGCTAGTGCATGTTTCACAGAATTATTTCCATACAACGTATAAATTATAATTTAACAAACAGTTCCATCCTGGCCAATATAATAATCTGTCCAAGGGTGTTAGGCATTTTCTTGTAAGTCTTGTGTTTAATCACTTATTCCTCACAGACTGGACACATTCATTCATCATTAGAATGTTTCTTTCTGCCACACGTGCCACTCACTTCGTTCTCCTCTTAAAGTATCCACAAAGAAATAACTACATTAACTAAAGCACAAGGACTTTAAGAAACAAAAATGGCTACTCATATGTATGTGTTTTTCTCCATCACACTGGTCTTTATTTTTCTTCCCCAATGCCCCCCAAAAATTCTTAGAAAGTCAAAGTGAACAGAACAAAAACCTTAATATTTAGTTTTCATATAATTATGCTTTATTACTTCAATTAATTTTTAGGGGAAACATATTGAGAAACAAGTATCTGTTGTTTAAAATGTTTCGTAAAACAGAGATTAAAAATGGCGGCGGAGGATGCTGCACAGACACACTACCAGGACCAAACTGGAATTACAACTAAAATACAGAAAACTTTCTGCATAATCAGCAGAAGACTCGCTGGAGAGAACCTTGATATCCCAGGATAGAAAGTGGAGACCGCATAGAGACTGGTCAAAGCCCCAAAAGGAGAGGCAAGTTGGGGTCCATTTCCTGGGGCTCCTACTCCAATGACTACAGACTGTTGGCCTACGCCAGTGGTCGGCAAACTCATTAGTCAACGGAGCCAAATATCCACAGTACAACGATTGAAATTTCTTTGGAGAGCCACATTTTTTAAATTTAAACTTCTTCTAACGCCACTTCTTCAAAATAGACTCGCCCAGGCCGTGGCATTTTGTGGAAGGGCCACACTCAAGGGGCCCAAGAGCCGCATGTGGCTCGCGAGCCGCCGTTTGCCGACCACTGGCCTACGCCAACAGGACCGTGCTCTCCCAGTTCTGGGGGCCGGAATCTGAAATCAGGGTGTCCAGGGCTGTGCTCCCTCGGAGGGCTCCAGGGGAGGGTCCTTCCTGTCTCTTCAGCTTCTGGGGGCTCCGACGGCACCCCTTCCATTTCAGCCTCCATCTTCACTGGGCCTGTCCTGGCCTGACACAGTGTTCTGGGACACGGGGGCTCACATGCCCACTCCTGAGTGTTCACCTGGCCCCACCCCTTGTCCACGTGACTCTCCAGTGCTCACGTGACTCTCCAGTGCTCACGTGACTCTCCAGTGCTCACGTGGCCCCACCCCCTTCTTTACAATTTATAATGGCGGAATCTCAGAGGGTGGGAGGTCACCAACCACAGATCATGTATGCACATATGTACGGCCCGTGGGGTCAGACAGCGGGCAGTGAGGACCTGGTGGGGGGCAAGGGGCAGGGGGGGTAAGTAGGGGGGCGGGCTAGAGGAGGGTCAATGGGGATAAAAGAGGCCATCTCGAATATTTTCAACAATTATTTTAAAAAGTAAAAATGTCAAGTCATTTTTTGGTGAAAGGGGAGAGCGAGAGGGGGAGAGCGTGATGACCGGGGTGCGCGCGGGCTGGAGGCGCCCCCGAAAGTGCGCCCCAGCTCACGGGGCCTCTCTGGGAGCCCCCACCCCACCCCCTGCCCCCACACTGTCTCCCCCTCGTCCTACACCCGTTCCCACGGCGACGGACCACGGAGCCACCCGGACCACCACCACCGCACCATCCGAGTCCTGGGGCGGGCGCTGCCAGCACTGGTCTGGCTCCGAACGTTCTAGACGCTCCCGGGGTCGGGAACCCCCCCCCCCCCCGCCGCCGCCGCGAGGGCCACGCGGGAGGGAGAAAGGAGACGCGGGGGGCGGGGGCTCGGCCGTGTCCGGGTGACACGCCTTCTCGTGGGTCGCCCGGCGCCTCAGGAACCTGGAGCCTAAGAGGTCTCAATGCCCGGCGGCCTCCGTTTTCCAATCTGTCAAAAGGCCCCGCGCCCCCTCCTCCTCCCCGCAGGCCCGCGCCCCCTCCTCCTCCCCGCAGGCCCGTGCCCCCCTCCTCCTCCCCGCAGGCCCGTGCCCCCCTCCTCCTCCCCGCAGGCCCGCGCTCCCGTCCGAAGGGTCCGGGTGCGAGGAGAGGGGGAGCCGGCGCCACGCGCGTCCGAGGGTGAGGGAGGCCGACGGGAAGGGGATGGGGACGCCGCCTCACCTGCGAGGTAGAAGGCGGCGAGCACGGCGTCTCCTCCAAGTCCACCTCCCGGAACAGCAGGTGCTGAGCTGGGCGCTCCCTCCAGGCGCTGGGCCGCGGGACAGGCTTCCCCCGGCCCTGCCGACGGGACAGCGGGCGCTGAGGGGACTCCCGCCTCCGCGGTGAGTGGCAGGTGCAGCTCCTTGGAATCCTCTTTATCCCGCCTCCGCGGTGAGTGGCAGGTGCCGCTCCTTAGAATCCTCTTTATCCCGCCTCCGCGGTGAGTGGCAGGTGCAGCTCCTTGGGACCCTCCTTGGTCCCGCCTCCGCGGTGAGTGGCAGGTGCAGCTCCTTGGGAGCCTCCTTGGTCCCGCCTCCGCGGTGAGTGGCAGGTGCAGCTCCTCGGGACCCTCCTTGGTCCCGCCTCCGCGCGGTGAGTGGCAGTTGCAGCTCTTTGGGACCCTCTTTGGTCCCGCCTCCGCGGTGAGTGGCAGGTGCAGCTCCTTGGGACCCTCTTTGGTCCCGCCTCCGCGTTGAGTGGCAGGTGCAGCTCTTTGGGACCCTCTTTGGTCCCGCCTCCGCGGTGAGTGGCAGGTGCAGCTCCTTGGGACCCTCCTTGGTCCCGCCTCCGCGGTGAGTGGCAGGTGCAGCTCCTTGGAATCCTCTTTGGTCCCGCCTCCGCGGTGAGTGGCAGGTGCAGCTCCTTGGGACCCTCCTTGGTCCCGCCTCCGCGGTGAGTGGCAGGTGCAGCTCTTTGGGACCCTCTTTGGTCCCGCCTCCGCGGTGAGTGGCAGGTGCAGCTCTTTGAGACCCTCCTTGGTCCCACCTTCACATTGAGTGGCAGGCGACTGTGCCTCCAGAGGCAGGAGGTGACCAGCGCTTTTTCGGCAGGAAGCAAGACTATTTTTGTTTGTTTGTTTGTTTGTTTGTTTACAATTTTAAAATATATATTTTTTTATTGATTTCAGGGAGGAAGGGAGAGGGAGAGCGAGGTAGAAACATCAATCAGGGATCCGCTGCCTCCTGCACGCCCCCACTGGGGATTGAGACTGCAACCTGGACATGTGCCCTGACCAGGATTCGTTCATAGGTCGTTCATAGGTCGTTCATAGGTCGACACTCAACCTCTGAGCCACGCCAGGGGAAGCACGCCTATTTTAAAAGCGATTCTTCTATCATCCAGCATTTATCTTATACTGACATTTTTATTATTCAAAAATTCTCCCTTGAATAAGAAGAGCAGTTCATCTGGAATATCACAACTCATATGCATCATTAATATCCTAATGCATTCTTTATGGTGGTGAATAATACCCTGAAATGAGAAGTCACTGAAGATAAAATATTGCCCTATCATGTTCCATTACGGGAGGAAACACTTTTAATTAAAGCAATGCCATCGAAACTGGGGGAAACGAGAAGAACTTGGGAGGTTTTTCTATCGCGAGGCTCACCTTCCTGTTTGGAAAGCCTGGTAAAATCAAGTCTTGTTTTATGCACACGGTTGACAGGAACCAGTCTTAGAAATGCAGAATCATTGAAGTGTTGTGAACAAATCTTAGAGACCCTCTTACTTGCTCTGTCCTGTGCCCACGAATAGTAAGACCAGAAAGCTATTTTGGTAGCATTCAGTTCATTAAACAAGAATCCTTTTGTTTTCAATGAATTTTCTTTTTTGAGGGAACACTTTATGACTATTGACAAATGATTTGCCTATCACTGGTCCCCTCTCTAACTGAATGTAAACTTGAGTTTGTGTGTGCGCGCCAAGTTTCACTCCATATATCTGTATGTTTCAATATAACTTCTAATTTGTCTACATATGTGAAGGCTACTGATACAATGATAACCAGCTATGTTGTGGATTTCTCTCAGAAATCCATCTTTTGCCCTAAGATCATGTATTCATTTATACTATGTCCAAGAAATTCTTCAATTTTGTTTGATATTTCTCATTTGACCCAAAATTTATTCAATAGTGTGCTTTTTAATTTTCAGGTAGAAGGAACTTTTGTGTCTTTTTAGCCTTTTTTTAATCATTAATTTCTAGGTTTACTCCATTATGGTCAGGTTTGTATTACTGCTACTCTTTGGAATTTACTGAGATTTTCTCTTTGGTTTAAAATGTGGTCAAATATGGTCCACATTATTTAATGTTGTATAAGAAGCCTTGAAAATGTATACCTTCTTTCAGATTTAAACAGAGGTCAACCTCATTGACCTTTTACATTAAGGAGTTTTCACTTATTTTTTCCAGTTAATAAGTATCAGAAACAAAAATATAAAGCCATCCATATAAAGGGTAGACAGCAAATACCTGTAAGGACGAATTATGAATAACTAGTTGAAACCATCCGATTTAATGTTTACATTTCCTGCAGGAAAATCTACGCTGGAATCAGGAGCCATGCTCTTTGGGGCCAAGATCAGGCGGAATAAATATCCCAGGAGCGTGCGCCAGTCTTCTGAAGAAGTCCTTGATTAAAAAATTCTCTAGCTTCTGATATTTCTGGGATCCTGTCCAGGAGCCCACACATAATCTACAGTGGCTGACTGCTCACGGCCAACAATCATTGTTCTCCCCACCTTTGTACCAGAGGCAGGGGAGGCCAGAATGAGGGAGAAAAGGGCCATCTCTGATATTCTACCAGTGGAAGCCAAGTCCAGATCTAGCTCCATGAAACACATCTGTATCCAGGCTTACGTGTTTTGTGTCATGTTGAACATCAAAACCATCTCAGGGCTGCCCAGTTCCAGCCAGTACAAAACATCAGAAACCACAGGGAAAGAGCGCGTTCCTTCCTACCTAGGGGCGCAAGAATCGCCTGCTTCTTCCTCTTTCCAGAATGTTCCAGGAGTTAGTACTGCTCACTGCTAGTGTCATCCCCATCTGCTCAAGGGTCTCCCCACCCTCTGTGGCAGGGAGCGCCCCCCCCCCACCTCATCACGCATGCCCTATCTCCATGCTTTTCCTGTGGCCCTTAGTTCTGACATCACATCACACATTTGCTGACTCGTCCGCTGGAAAATAAACATCACGGGAAGGACTTTCCCATTGTCGTGCACAATCGTATCTGAGCTATCCGTAAGGGGTAGGGGCTCAGTTAAGAACCTGCCCGATGGGTAGCGACACTGGTCATGCCCAATTCATGCCCAAACCACAGAAAACAGTAGCGTGCCCATAAATGGCCTCCATGCCCATAAATGACCTCCATGGCCACAAATGACCTCCATGCCCACAAATGACCTCCATGCCCACAAATGACCTCCATGCCCACAAATGACCTCCATGCCCACAAATGACCTCCACGCCCATAAATGACCTCCATGCCCACAAATGACCTCCATGCCCACAAATGACCTCCATGGCCATAAATGACCTCCACGCCCACAAATGACCTCCATGCCCATAAATGACCTCCATGCCCACAAATGACCTCCATGCCCATAAGTGACCTCCATGCCCATAAATGACCTCCATGCCCATAAATGACCTCCATGCCCATAAATGACCTCCATGCCCACAAATGACCTCCATGGCCACAAATGACCTCCATGCCCATAAATGACCTCCATGCCCACAAATGACCTCCATGCCCATAAATGACCTCCATGCCCACAAATGACCTCCACGCCCATAAATGACCTCCACGGCCATAAATGACCTCCACGCCCATAAATGACCTCCACGCCCACAAATGACCTCCATGCCCACAAATGCCACGCCCACAAATGACCTCCGCATCCATCAATGACCTCCACGGCCATAAATGACCTCCACGCCCATAAGTGACCTCCACGGCCATAAATGACCTCCATGCCCATAAATGACCTCCACGCCCATAAATGACCTCCATGCCCATAAATGACCTCCACGCCCATAAATGACCTCCATGCCCATAAATGACCTCCATGCCCATAACTGACCTCCACGCCCAGCAAACCCGGACTCTCGGTGGCCTCCCAGCATGACCTCACCTTGGCATTGGAGGTGGACTCCAGGAAACAGAGCCTGTTGCCAAACCCTTCGGCCGCCAGGCACAGTTTCTGCTGCTCCTTGTGTGCGGCCGCCGTGCACTGCAGCACCACCTCGTCGTCCTGTGGGACAGAGGGACAGAGGGACAGTCAGAGGTGGGACAGTCTGAACCGGACCTACAAGCATACACTTCAGTGCATTGCAAACACCAGGGTAAAATAACAACTGCCAGAAAACACACTGAATCCATTCATGGGGGGGCGTGGCCGGGGGGGTAGGGAGAGGGGGGAGTGAGGGCCCAACTGGCGGGGCTCAGTGCTTGAGCAACAACCTGTGAACCAGGAGGTCATGGTTTGATTCCCAGGTTGCAGGCTCGATCCCCAGTAGTGGGGCGTGCAGGAGGCAGCCGATCCATGATTCTCTCTGGTCATTGATGTTTCTCTCTCTCCCTCCCTCTCCTTTCCTCTCTGAAATCAATAAAAATATATAATTTTTAAAAAGACACCCTTTAATGGCTTCTCCTTGCACTAAGGAAAAAGACCCCAAAAATACTTTAGCCTGCAAGGCCCAGCCCTGAGTTGTCTGGTGCCAGCCCAACATTCCCCCCCCCAACCCCAATCAGCCTCCCCTCGGTCCC
Organism: Eptesicus fuscus; assembly: GCF_027574615.1. NCBI lineage: Eukaryota > Metazoa > Chordata > Mammalia > Chiroptera > Vespertilionidae > Eptesicus > Eptesicus fuscus. Next base: position 5,479,832 of record NC_072496.1, on the reverse strand, counting down.
CTGCTCCCGCCGGACCTCTGCACCTGCCATTAGACCGGCTCCCCCTCTAGTTAAGACATACCCATCGTTCACATCCCCACGCTAGCATCCTTTCCAGAGCCTGCGTTTCCTGCAGGGCTAGCTCAGTGCCTCTATTTCGTGCTCCGCAGCCCACTCAATACATGATTCCGCATACACCACTTTATAATCGCTCACAAACCCGGGCTGCGAGCTGACAAATGGAGCTGCTTCTTAGAACTGGCCAGGGAAGACCCTATTTCATTCCCAATTAAAGCTGGTGTTGTAGGATCCCACCGAGAGATTCCATGGGGACATGCAGCCAGGAAACAGGGAATCCTGGGAGAAAGTTACTGATCTGGTCTATTACATTGATGATGCCTTCCCACAATCTAAGCAAATCCCACAAATTGTACGCCTCAGAAGTCAAGAAGTGCCCTGAGCGGCTGTGGCCATTGAAAAGTCCTTCGTGTCCTAGCCGGTTTGGCTCAGTGGATCGAGCGTCAGCCTACGGACTCAAGGGTCCCGGGTTCGATTCTGGTCAAGGGCATGTACCTTGGTTGCGGGCACATCCCCAGTAGGGAGTGTGCAGGAGGCAGCTGATCGATGTTTCTCTCTCATCGATGTTTCTAACTCTCTATCCCTCTCCCTTCCTCTCTGTAAAAAGTCAATTAAAAAAAATAAAAAATTAAATTTAAAAAAATCAATAAAATATATATTTTTAAAAAGTCCTTCGTGTCACACAGGTAGGTAACCTGGGCTCTTATTATGCCTGTCTATATGATGGGCTCTCGTTATGCCAGTCTCTAACCTGGGCTCTCATTATGCCAGTCTATACATTATCTATATGATGTTTTCTTGAGGCGAGTATACAGTCATCAAAATGTCCGTCCAGGTTTAGAGTTTCCATAACTGGTCGACCCTCAGTTATGTCCTGATTATGTTCCCCCAGTTCCAACCCCAAAGTCCACCATGTGCCCATACATAACCTCCTCTGGTGACAGCCCACAGGTCAGACTAAACGCTGGAAACCAGATGTCCAATGAGCACAGATGCTTTAGTTAACGCCTGAGGCAGTCACATCGCCATCCAACTTAGACCACTGCACACAGAAAATGCTCCACAAATATACGTGGAGTTGAATCTCCTTTGCTCAACGCTCCTGTATTCTGCCCGGCTGGCGTGACTCAGTGGTTGAATGTCAACCTAGGAACCAGGAGGTCACGGTTCCATTCCCGGTCAGGACACATGCCCAGGTTGCGGGCTTGATCCCCAGTGTGGGAGGCAGCCGGTCCATGATTCTCTCTCACCATTGATGTTTCTCTCTTCCTCTCTGAAACCAATAAAAATGTATTTTAAAAATGCCCCTGTGTTCTCCCTGTGCCCTTACAACCCTTTAGAGGAGGCATCTACTATTCGGGGGAGGGAGGGCAGCGTTCCAGGCGACTCTGCGCTGAGTAAATAAGACGTGATTTCTGGTGCCAAGCCGGCTACAGTAGGACACGTGGAGAACAGCCATCACACAACATCGACAGCTTCTTTCAAACACTCATTCGTCATTGAACAATGTTCACGGAGGACATGACCCGTGCGAGGAAATCTTAAATCTCCTCAGCACCCGAGATACATGGCTGAGTAAGTCCAAGGTCATGAACTCATGACTCGGCTCACATTCTGGCAGAAGAGAGACAATAAACAAACACACACTAAATCAGTAAAGTGTGTTCGATGTGAACTTCCAGGAAAACACTGGGGCCGTCCGAGGAGGCTCGGGAGAGCTGCTGGGGTACCGTACGGAGGCTGAAATTCTGAGCAGTCAGCCCCCGAGACCCGAAGCAGAGGAAGGGTGAGACACGTGCCTGCCCCCCCGCCCCCCCCCCCCCCCCCCCCGTCTGCAGGAGGAGGGACAGGGCACGCCCTGCACTGGAACCCAGGAGGTCGCCCTTGCAGCAGGAGCAGAGGAGCGTGGGAAGAATGTGACCAGCAGGTCAGAGGTCTTGTGGGGATGGGGCGGGGGGGAGGGGGGGGCACAGATCATGAGGGGCCTTGCGCCCAGTGCAAGACCTTGCCTTTCACTGAGGGAACGGGAAACAGGGAGTCACTGGGGCTTGTACTAACGCAGCCCACAAGCAGGATGGATGGACCTGGAGAGTATTATGCTAAGTGAAATAAGCCAGTCGAAGAAAGACAAATATCACATGATCTCTCTTACTTGTGGCATCTAATGAGCAGAATGAATTGGCCAACAAAATAAGACCCAAAAGAGGAAGGCGTGGGACAGACTGAATGCCTCGATGTGGGGTTGGGGGGATGAGAAGAAATAAACCAAAGAACTTATATACTTACTAGAGGCCCAGTGCACAAAATTCGTGCACTCAGTGGGTGGGAGAGGTCCCTCAGCCCAGCCCGCGCCCTCTCGCAGTGCAGTCCAGGAGCCCTTGGGAGATGTCTGACTGATGGCTGGTAGGAGCAGGCCTAAGCCAGCAGTCGGACATCCTTAGTGCTGCTGTGGAGGCGGGAGAGGCTCCTGCTACTGGCTGTGACCCCGCTTCTGGCGCACTGACCACCAGGGGGCAGCTCCTGTTGAGCATCTGTCTCCTGGTGGTCAGTGCGCATCATAGCAACCGGTTGTTCTGCCGTTCGGTCAATTTGCATATTAGCCTTTCATTATATAGGATAGGCATAGCCCATGGACATGGGCAATAGGGTCGTGAAGACCTGGGAGGGGGGGCGGCTGGGAGGATGGAGGTAAACGGGGGAAAGAGGGGAGATATCTGTAATGCTATCAACAATAAAAACTTTATTTAAAAAATGAAAATAAAGAATATGGCTGGTTAAAAACACACAAACAGGAGACCTCCTGGTTGACTGCTTTGCTCAGGGGCCACGATGCTGACTCCGACGGGGTGGTGGCCGTGGACATGAAGAGAAGCGATCAGATTCTGGGTCTATTTTGCGTTCCCTAGGGGCCTCCTGTGCTCCAGGAACTGTGGTAAGAGGTCAGACGTTTATCTGATGAATTCCATCATCACAGCTAACTTTATGAGCATATGGCCTCATAAAACATTATCTATATGATGTTTTCTTGTAGCGAGTATATAGTCATCAGAGCAGAGGAGTTGAGACAATTTATATATTAAAAAAAGAAAGAAAGAAAGAAAAAGAAGCCCTTGCCCTAGCTGGTTTGACTCAGTGGATAGAGAGTTGGCCTGCGGACCAAAGGGTCCTGGGTTCGATTCCCAGCAAGGGCACGTACCTTGGATGCAGGCTCCTCCCCAGCCCGGGCCCTGGTCGGTGTGCGTGCAGGAGGCAACCAATAGATGTGTTTCTCTCACATCGATGTTCTCTCTGTCTTTCCCTCTCTCTTCTCTCCCTAAAAATCAATGGAAAAATATCCTCGGGTGAGGATTAACAACAAAACAAAAAGCCCCCAATTTTACTCTTTTCTTTAAATATATCTATTTTTTATTTCAGAGAGAGAAAGGCAGAGGGAGAGAGATATAGAAATATCAACGATGAGAGAGAATCATTGATCGGCTGCCTCCTGCACGCCCCCTACTGGGGATCGAGCCTGCAACCAGAGCATGTGCCCTGACCGGGAATCGAACCCTCCTGGTTCATAGGTCAAGGCTCAACCACTGAGCCACACTGGTCTGGCTTACTCTTGCATGAAGTCTCTATTTATTCATTTAAAAAAACACAGGCAGTTCTCAATTTGCACATTAATACAGGGCCATAAAAATGACTGTACACGCCAAGCTGAGAACATTGTTACGGGGTACATACATGTGATTGACATTTGGCATGCTCTTAAACACAGGTACACATTATGTCATCTACACCCGTGAAGTACGGTGAGAGGTACCGTATCTGATGTCATAGGGGCAAAAGGCGATACATTTTTTTAAATATATTTTATTGATTTTTTTACAGAGAGGAAGAGAGAGGGATAGAGTTAGAAACATCGATGAGAGAGAAACATCGATCAGCTGCCTCTTGCACACGCCCTTCTTTCTTTTTTTTTTTTTAATATATTTTATTGATTTTTTACAGAGAGGAAGGGAGAGGGATGAGAGCTAGAAACATCGATGAGAGAGAAACATCGACCAGCTGCCTCCTGCACACCCCCTACGGGGGATGTGCCCGCAACCAAGGTACATGCCCTTGACCAGAATCGAACCTGGGACCCTTGAGTCCGCAGGCCGACGCTCTATCCACTGAGCCAGACCGGTTTCGGCGATACATTTTTAATTATGCATCTGATGCCTGGTAAGCACGTGGTCTGGCCGGTTTGGAGCGTATCCCATAACCCTCGTCATCTCAGAAGCGGTTTCCTTTAAGAGAGTGCTGTGGGCAGTGGCCGCGGGCACCGAGGAGACTCACGCATTCTTCGCTGTTGACTGCAGACATCAGAGGGAAGCTTTTACTTGTACATCCCTGATGTTAAGTGTGAAACCAACTGGGATTTGCACCCTTAAATAGAGTTAATGCCTAGATTTTGTTTTTAAAAAAACCACATACACACAGAGAGAAAAGTACAAGCTATCAACTGTGAATGCAGTCTAGTGCCAACTGCATAAAAATATAATGTGTATGGAAATTAAAATATCTCTGAAAATGTACATTGCGCCCTGACCGGTTTGGCTCAGTGGATAGAGCATCGGCCTGTGGACTCAAGGGTCCCAGCTTCGATTCCGGTCAAGGGCATGTACCTTGGTTGCGGGCACATCCCCAGTGGGGGGTGTGCAGGAGGCAGCTGATCGATGTTTCTCTCCCATCGATGTTTCTGACTCTCTATCCCTCTCTCTTCCTCTCTGTAAAAAATCAATAAAGTATATTTTAAACATAGTGGGAGAACCACAGGCAGTTACTATCCACTGAATCATTCTATTTCCTAAGATATTTCAACATGTGCCCCTGATCTGGCCCGTCAGGACATTGTTCTAATACATTCCAAGGCTGTCCATTTGCTAGATTTTACTTACAAATGCCTATACGAACCCTGCGATCTTTTTGAGTCGGTAGCCATGAAAAAGAAAACCCACTAGCACCGGGAATTCTCTCTCGTCCCGCCCGCCTCCAGCCCCAGCCCCAGCACCAGGCGACATCCAAGCAGGACATGCCCAGCCTGGCACCCGCAGAGCTCTCACTTTAATTGCTTCCCAAAAGGTCCCCGGCAGAAAATGAAATTATGCAAAACTCACCTAAAACCAAATGAAAACACTGTGTGCTCTCGAATTACGTAAAGGAGCCAGTAATTAAGTATCTGCAAAGCGACGGTGGGGGGTGGCTACGTGCCCAGTTAGCAAAGCCTGGCTCCATCCATCACCCCCCTCCTTCCCAGGACTCACCCTGTGGCTCTCTCCCATCCGAAGAAAAGAAAAGAACCAAGCTCTTTCTTTCTTTTTTAGATATATTTTTATTGATTTGAGAGAGGAAGGAAAAGAGAAAGAGAGAGAGAGAGAGAGAGAGAGAGAGAGAGAGAAACATCAATGATGAGAGAGAATCATTGATCGGCTGCCTCCTGCACACCCCCCACTGGGGATCGAGCCCACAACCCGGGCCTGTGCCCTGACCCAGAATCAAACCATGACCTCCTGGTTCATAGGTTGGCAGTCAACCACTGAGCCAGGCTGGCCGGGCCCCAAGAACTTTCTTTCAACCTTGCTTCCCGGAACCTCAAGCTTCCACCGCCTCCCTCTTGCTCCTCCTCACGGGTGGGGTGAAGTCTCCCTCGCCCTCGGATCCTCCTCTGCTTCCTGCCGCCCTCCTACCTCCTGTGTGCACTGCAGGCTGGCATCGGCCTCCCCCTCCTCTGGGGACCGTGTCAACGTCTCTCAGGCGTCTTCCTCTGAGCCTGCAGAGCGCCCCTCCCGCCCTGTATCCCAGACCACCATCTACGTTGCCAGCCCAGCTGGTGTGGCTCAGGGGTTGAACGTCAATCTATGAACCCGGAGGTCACGGTTCGATTCCCAGTCGATCTCCAGTAGGGGGCGCGCAGGAGGCAGCCAATCCATGATTCTCTCTCATCATTGATGTTTCTCTTTCTCTCTCTCCTCTCCCTTCCTCTCTGAAATCAATAAACATATATATATTTTAAAAAACATATTTAAAATTTTTTTTTCCAGGCCTAGCTAGCACACCAGTGGCATCCAAGTCTGTCTCCTCGGGCCCGTCCTCTCTCCCAAACGCTACACCCACATTTCCAGCTCCCGCCCGCATGCGCTCCCCAGGGCTGCCTAACAAAGCCCCACAGCCCAGGGGCTCCGACACCAGAGAAAGGCAGTCGTGTGGCTCTGGAGCCGGGTTCGAGGGGTCCGCAGGGGCAGTTGCTTCTGAGGCTGTGGAGGCAGCCGGCTCCGGCCTCCCGCCTGGATCCGGGGGCCTTTGGTGCCACAACGCCGTCTGCACACGGTTCTCTGCGGTCGTCACAGCCACCCTCCTCCCCCTGTGCCCGTCTGAATCCAAATTTCCCCTTTTTATCGGGACGCCCGTCCGACTGGATGGGGGCGTACCTTCAGAGCTTATTTGAACTTGATCGCCTCTTAGCAAGACCTCGCTCCAATAAGAGCCCATTCTGGGGTACTGAGGGTCCAGCATGCCCTCTCGGGGGGCGGCTGGGGGGACACAAGTCAGTCCGTGACATACTCCAACCCAGCGCGTCCAAAACCAGCCCCACCGCCTTCCCCCAAAGCCTCCCTGTGCGCGCGTTGCTTTGCGTCTCCTGAGCTCATCTCGGTCCTTTTCCTCCCCTTACATCTGATCACACACCCTTCCTCCACGGGCTCCTCCTCCCGCCCCTCTCCCCCCCCCCCCACCCCCGCCACAAAGCTTAGGAGCATCCCACCAGGTCCTCAGTCGCCGTCTGCTAACCCGCCTCAGCGCTCCAGCCTCCTCTGTCTCTTTTCATCCCGGTTTGTCTTCTAAACTGCTGCCACATTCATCTTCCTCGCAGACGGCTCTGACCCATTTCCCTCCCCGGAGTGGGGGCCAAAGAAAAAAAATCGCCTCGAAGGCCTTCTCACCTTATAAACCCTGGTCCCTGTGGCCTCAAGGCTCCCCACACCCCCGGGGTCACCACAGCCCGCACCCCACATCGTCTCTTTCCAGACACGGTCCCACCCCTCTCCTGCGGTCAGTCAGGGTCCTGCCAAGAAGAGACCGTCCTCTCACAGGGTCTCAGTGAGAGGCAGGGAGGGCCAGGGGTCCAACTGAGAGGGACACACACCCAGTGGCCAGCAGGGGGCACTGTGGCCAGGCTTCTATCTGGGGTGACAGGAGGACAGTGTCCCCAGGACCCAGCGGAACAGCACTGCCCTGGACACAGAGCGGGAAAGAAGCGTAGACAGTGTGTCAGGGATGGAAAGTGAAGGTGCAGCCCGCCCGGCGTGGCTCAGTGGCTGAGCATCCACCTATGAACCAGGAGGTCACGGTTCGATTCCCCGTCAGGGCACATGCCTGGGTTGGGGACTCCATCCCCAGTGTGGGGTGTGCAGGAGGCAGCCGATCGATCCATGATTTCCCTCATCATTGATGTTTCTCTCTCTCTCCCCCCCTCTCCCTTCCTCTCTGCAATCAATAAAAATATTTATTTTTTAAAACGATGCTCTAATCAGAATATAGGAAGTGTCTGTTCACAATTACTCTCTCTTAATGATTAACTGTTTGATTTTCTTTTTGTAAGCACCAGAGCTTCATTATAACCTATAACTGTTTTAACTAACGTACAGATTGTTGATACTCCCCGGAGATCCGGGAAGGAAGGAAGGAAGGAAGGAAGGAAGGAAGGAAGGAAGGAAGGAAGGAAGGACTAACTCACATGGATAAGGTTGCACGCAACAGAGAACTAAACGCCCCAGAGACAGAATGTACTATAAGAACTACATTCTCTCCCTTACTAGCTCCGTTAGCGTTTCAGAGCCATGAACACGCTCAGGGTAAGAGACTAAGGTGGGAGGGAGCAGGGGCAGGCAGAGGAGTGGGTCAAAAATCGGAGAATTCCCATATTCACCGTCTAAAATGTAGCGAAAAGGCGTGTTTCCTCTTAGATGTTCATGCTTACACCAAAAAAATCCCCCGGCTCCCCTGTGCTACCTCCTTCAAGGTCATTTATCATCAGCACAGCCACCCACGGTGCTTTATCAAAAGAACAAGCCCAGCCTGGGACGGCCAGACCTCCGCCGGGCACCCACTTATCGGAGGTGTCGCGGGCCTGACAGACAGCTGTCTGGGGACACAGCCTTCGCATGACTTTATATGTGCAGGACGCCGGCGGCCAGCGGGCGACCTCGCTGCCCATTAAGCATTCTGATAACACCGCCTCCCGGAGCCCGGCTTCTGTGCTAAGCCTGCAGGAGCCCTGGCCGGCGTGAAGCCTTCTGAGATATTCCAGCTCATTTTAACCCTGTGCATCCTGGGGAAAGGAATTTTAAAGCGACACAGAATGGTTACACTCGGGTGTTTCGCCGCCTGAACCAGAGATCTCGTGGTTTTTTGAGAAACATCTGCCCACGTGTCTTTAATATTTTTTAAAACCTTATAGACAGTTTTCCACTAAATAAAATAAACGGTATGACGAGTAGGCTTAAAATACTTCGCATAAGCAAGGTTTTAGGGGACAGGGTCTTCCCAGCAGGGTCTTGGGCCAGCAGCACATGGAATGTGCATGACAGCACATGCAATGTGCATGACCGTACATGCAATGTGCATGACAGCACATGGAATGCGCATGACAGCACATAACAGGCACATGGGACTGTGCATACAGGCAGCCATGAGGTCGAGTCGTTCGCCTTCTGGTGTGTTCCCTGGATTCCATCCTTCCCCAAACCCCTTTGCGCCCCCCAAAAAAAAATCAGAGGAGGAAAACACGGTCACGCACACCGTTCTCGGACAAATGGACAGTTTTCAGTGGCTTAGCTCCCAAATCCATCCAAACTATTTTCCCACCTAAAAGTTACCAGGAGGTTAACGTTTCCACATTTAAAATGTGTCCGTAACTGTCTGTGATTGTGGCGGTGACTGCAACCGCGAGTTGGCATCTTCATCGTCCCCTGTGGAGGGGAGAGGTGATCCTGGGAGGGGGGTGGGGGGGCCCTGAAGGGAAACATCCCCCAGGAGGAGGGTGGGCGGACGGAGCGGATGGGGGGGACAGGCTGCTCCCCTCGAACTGGGTTATTCTCCGCAAGGAGAGGGCGGCTCTTGTCCCCGTGGAGGCGGCAGCGCCTCGGCCCGCCCGGGGAGGCTCTGCAGCGAGCGGAGCGCGGAGCGGCGAGGACGCAGCGGCGCCAAGAAGAAGACACGGTCCCAGCGCGGAGCCGGCCTCCCCCGGCGGCCACGGCGCGGAAATTCCAGGCGGCCACCTGCCCGGCGCGCACACACGCACCCACACGCACCCACACGCACCCTCTACGCGGCGCCCGGCATCGCGGAGCAGCGTTTAGGGAACAGCACGTCCGCGATGCCCCCGCCTCCGCGCGCCCCGGGCTTCCCGGCCCTTCCACGTCCCGCAGGCGCCGCCGGCACCCGCGTTCACAGCCCCGCGGCCCATGCCGGGAGCGCCAAGGCCACGCAGCGACCCGCTCCCCTTTTAGACCCGGGACTGGGGGGGAACCTCGTCCCGCACCCCCTCCCGGCGGGGGCCGCAGCGCGCGCTGCGCCAAGAGGGCGAATTCTGGGTGCGCGCGGGCGCGGGGCCAGCCCGAAAGCCGAAGACCCAGCCCCGCGCCCTCCCGGCTGGCCCGTCCCCCGGCTGCCCGTTGGGTCCCAGTCCGCTGGCCGGTCCACCCAGACCGGCCTCCTGCTCCGCGATGCTGTCCTCGGTGCCAGGGACCAGCCCGTGCGCCCCCGCCCGCCTCGCTCCGTGCCCCGCGGTCCGCGCTCGCGGACACGCATCTTGTCTCCCCCCCGCCCCGCACGCACGCCTGCTCCGCGGGGGACCCCCCGCCCCGGCCCGCGCCCCCGCCCGGCTCCCCACCCCGTGCCCTTCCCGAGGGATCCGCGGGCGCTTACGGTCCGCAGGAACTGGATCTCGTCCTCGCCCTCGCCCGTATCGGCCATGGCTCCCGCCTGCCGGCCCCGCGCCCCTCGCGCTGCCCCCGCCGCTGCTCCTGCTGCCGCTGCGGCCGCCGCTGCCCAGAGCCGGGCGGAGGGGCCGGGCGCCGGGGGCCGGGAGCAGGCGGCCCTGCTGCACCGCGGAGGCGGAGGCGGAGGCGGAGGCGGTGGCGGCGGCGGCGGCGGGCGGGGCCTCCCTGCGCTGCGCGGAGAGGACGCGGGGACCCGCACCCGGCGCGCCCGCAGCGGCGAATGCTCGGCGGGTGCTTCAGCCCCAGGGTGCGCCTGGCCGGAGGCGGGTTGGCGCGCGGGGGCGGAGCGGGAGCCGCGGGAGGGCCGGCCCCTCGAGACTGGGGATCCGCAGCCGCTCCCCGCCGCCCGAGCCCGGGGCCAGCGCCGCGTACTGGCCGCGCCGGGTATCGGGCTGGGGCGCACGGGCCTGCGCGCGCCGCTCCAGCTGCGCCTGTGGGGCCCTTGGCCACGCACCCGCCCCTGGGCCCTCCAGCCCGGGCTCGGGCTCGGGTCCCAGCCCGGGACCTGCCACCGCACCGCAGGATGCCCGCGACAATCCTACCATCCGGTGGCGGAGCGGCTCCTCTCCAGGCTAAGGTTCCCCGCCACGGTCTGGGATTGCCTCTGCGCCCCATCCACGCGGGAATTCTTCTGCATCTAGTGTGGGGGGTCGCATGTGCTTTCACAGCTTAACCGTCCCACCTGCGTGGGGCCAGGCCTTCCACAAACCGCTCAGCAAATCCCTGGTGGCCGAGGAAGTGCAAACCTAATTCAACAAGCAATTGCCACGGAAGGTGGGATAATTAATACCTGTACCTGGGAGTCACCCGCCAGCTCTACACTCAGACATGGGAGCCCCTGGTCCTCACTGTACACAAAGTCAGCGATGTCTGAAGAAAGGGGAGCATTCCACCACAGATTTCAGCATGGAGCTCTCCGTCCTGCAAGCCATGGCCCCCAAAGTGCCAGATTTCAGAGAGGAAGGGAGAGAGAGAGAGAGAGAGAGAGAGACAGACAGAGAGAGAAACACTGATGATGAGAGAATCATTGATCAGCGGCTTCCTGCACACCCCCTACTGGGGATCCAGCCGCAGTCTGGTGAGCCCTGACCAGGAATCGAACCATGACCTCCTGGTTCATAGGTCCACGCTCAACCACTGAGCCACGCTGGCGGGGCCCAAAATGCCATTTAACAAAGGGCTGTGACCAGGACCAGGCAGCCTCTGAGATGGTTTGGACAAGAAAGCCTGTATTTCTTATTCCTAGTCTGCAATTGTTGCATTGAAGATACTTAAAACTAAGCATCCTCCGAGCAAAGGTGCCAATGTCAATCCGACCAAGATGCAGGCGCTGTCAAATGAAGGCACCCCATCCGCTCACGTACATAGCACATCCGGCAGCATCTCATCAGTGATTAAAATCTACCAGTCAGGCCCTAACCAGTTTGGCTCAGTGGATAGAGCATCGGCCTGCGGACTGAAGGGTCCCAGGTTTGATTCCCGTCAAGGGCATGTACCTTGGTTGCGGGCACATCCCCAGTAGGGGGTGTGCAGGAGGCAGCCGATCGATGTTTCTCTCTCATCGATGTTTCTAATTCTCTATCCCTCTACCTTCCTCTCTGTAAAAAATCAATAAAATATGTGTGGTTTTTTAAATCTACCAGTACATTCTAGGCTGTAAACTTTTCTAACCAGAGTTATATTATTTAATTCTTTCAACATAAGCGATATAATAATAAATGGCCTGGGCATTAAATGATTATCATATCATCCCCCATATACAGTCTCCGACAGCAAAATAGAGCAAGGGAAGTTTATAAAATATACCATTTATATGTACTTTAAGACACAGAAATACTATACTATGAGGTTTAGAGGATCGCTCATCTGTACTAAAAGTTAAAAACATGTTTGAGAATGATACATAACATTTATTTTTTTAATATATTTTATTGATTATTTTACAGAGAGGAAGGGAGAGGGATAGTTAGAAACATGGAAGAGAGAGAAACATCGATCAGCTGCCTCCTGCACACTCCCTACTGGAGATGTGCCCGCAACCAAGGTACATGCCCTTGACCGGAATCCAACCTGGGACCCTTGAGTCCGCAGGCTGACGCTCGATCCACTGAGCCAAACCGGTTAGGGCCATAACATTTATTTTTAAAAGTGTTGGCCACGCCCTGGCTGGGTGGCTCAGTGGGTTGGAGCATTGTCCCATATACCAAAGGGTTGCAGGTTCAATTCGTAGTCAGGGCACATGCCTAGATTACAGGTTCGATCCCCGGTCGGGTGTGTACGGGAAGCAACCGATGGATATTTCTCACATGCATATTTCTCTCTCTCACTCCTTTCCTCTCTCTCTAAATTCAATGAAAGCATATCCTCAGGTGAGGGTTTTTTTTTTTTTAAGCGTTCCCAAATTCAAGGCGTTTCCTGCGCGGGGTGTTCTGTTCAAGAACTCGGCGTGGTTGTCACAGGTGTTTTGTTGACTTGCAGCAGGAGGAGGGGACAGGATTGCTTCTGAAGCTCCGTCCCGGGAAGGAGGCCCAGCGTTCACTGCTGACACACACCGCGGAGCCTCGCCCTCACCCCCAGTCCTTCCTGCTGGTTCTGCACCCCTTTCCCAACGGAGCTGTCTGCCAGGGAGGGGAGTGCTTCCAGGTTGGGCTGATTTTCCCACGTTAGGGTTTTTTTGTTTGTTTGTTTAACATATTTTTATTGATTTCAGAGAGGAAAGAAGAGGGAGAGATAGAAACATCCATAATGAGAGACAATCATTGACTGGCTGCCTTCTGCACGCCCCCTATTGGGGATCAAGCCCGCAACCCAGGCACGTGCCCCTGACCGGAATCGAACCCGGGACCCTTCTGTCCGCAGGCTGACGCTCTATCCACTGAGCCACACCGGCTAGGCCGCCAGGGCCACACGTTAGGGTTTAAGTTAAAACTACAGGAATGTGCACCGACATTTTGTTCCTGGAGCACGTGGAGCAATATTTTTATGGTTCCTTTGGCAACCGCTGAGGCAGGAGCACAGGAGCAGAGGGGTCAGGGCAGTCTCGGGCTCGGGGGGCGAGGGGGTTCCCTCGCTGTGCGGGCTGGGGCCTAAGGGTTAGGGGCAGGGGCAGGGGCAGGAAGGCAGCTACTGCCCTGAACGGCCGGATCCCTGGCCTGAGTCATCCCCTGTGACTGGAGAATGTGGGCAGATATTCTCTCAGGAAACCAGGGCTTCGCGAAGGGGTGCAGGAATTAAGAACCGGTTCTAAAAAAGAAATGTTTACAGAGGGCGCGACGTCAGCATGTGAGCACTATTTGCAGACGGGACCTGCGCTGCCAAGTTCCCGGCCTCTCTCGGGCCATCAGGACTGGTTGCGCCAGGAGCACAGATTCTGGGACGGAGTCCGCGCCGGGCCCCACCGTCTCTTCCCTCTGTTTAGGGACGTGGCTCTACCAATGTTTCTCCGTCTCTACTGTGGACCCACTAGGTGCACAGCGTTGAGCCAGGCGCTTTGAAAAGTATTAAAAATAAATAGTCGGTTTGGCTCAGTGGTTAGAGCGTAGGCCCTCGGACGCAAGGATCACAGGTTCGATTCTCAGTCAAGGGCACGTACGGTCGGGGCACATGTGAGAGGTAACATATGTGTGTCTCTCTCCTCCCTCCCTTCCACTCTCTCTAGAAATCAATGGGGAAAATATCCTTGGGCGAGAATTGAAAGAAGGGAGGGAGGAAGGGAGGGAAGAGGAGGCCTGTTCAGGGCAAAGATAGAATGCCAATGAGACAAAGAAACTCCAGTACATTTTACTTCCTGAGTCTCAAAGAATAAGGTAGCTGTGGGAAGTAAAGGAAATCCAAGCCTGTTGGAAGCCGCCATGGAAGAGCTGAGGGTGTGAGTTGGCTTCCTGCGGACTTGGAGTTGAACCCCAGCTTTCCCTGCGCGCTACCCAGACCGACCGACCCTGCCTTCAGTAGGGAAACACGCACACTCAATCCCTGGCAGTGCCACCACTGCTGTCACTGGTAGGTTCTGCCTCGCCCACCTCATAACCTGGGACGGGGGCACAGGTGTGGTGGCCCGAGACCACCATGTGGTGCTGGCAGGGTCACTGGGAGCGGGGCCACCAGCAAGCCCTGGAAGCTAGCTCCTAAGGCCCCCCCTCCTGGCAAGCCACAGCACAGGGGTCACGGAGTCTTGGGGCCAGAGCGGGCAGCGACCTCGCTGTCAAGGTCAGGAACAGCCTGGACACTCAGTCCTCAGCGGGACCTGTTCAGTGGGGTGCCTGGCTCCCAGGCTTACTGGGTTCCTGCTGCACCGGATACCTCGTGGGAGGACAGACACTGTGGCCGAGGGGTCAGCCAACACCGGCCCATAGAGTGCCCCATTTTGGGAGAAAAGGTGGAGGGCCCCTGGAGGCCACTGGGTCCCCCTGGTGTCACCTGGGACCCCGCTCAGTATGTACGCTGAATCCCGTGGGAGGGGGACGGAGCCAGTCACACCTTCCTCCCTCGGTGGGCCAGGTGGGGACAGGAGCTGCACTGGGTCCAGGCCGGCGTGGGGAGTTGGGCAGAGGAAACGAGGGTGATAGACAACAGCCTGCTGGGAGCGCCCGCTGTCCTTGCCCCTGTCCTGTGACACAGCAAAACCCACCTGGGGAGAGACGTGGTCCGCCCTCCATACCACAGTCACCCAATTAAAATGACTTTCAAGATAGCGTTCTATTTATACCCCGAGGAGCTGTGTGTGGGGCCGTGAGAGCCAGCACACGCACAAACACCCCTCGTGCACGAAAACCAAAGGTGAGTTATAACAAAGCCAGACCAGACCCTCCCCTTTCAGAGGATCCCGTCTAGAAAGTGGACAGCGGTAGCATTGAAATGCTGATAAATCAGTCAGACAGAGAGAAAAATGTTTTCATTTGTCAGTCTCTTAAAAAAACACCAACTCTGAGCTCTGTGAGTATCTGAAGTGATTTTGAATATAAATAACCCCTTTTTGCAAGAGTGCTCCAACTGGTGAGAACAACTGTTGCCAGTGAGAAGAAAAATTACCGTCCAGAAACAGGAGACAAAACGATTCGGAAATGAGCAGGTTCCCAACCTGGGTGAGCTGTGCCGGCACCAGAGGCCGTTGTCAGGTGACCTGGGCGGGGCCCTTAGCTGGGCCACCAGTCACACGAGGGTGTGAGCGGTTTTCCCTCCGCTTTATAGGATTGCTGTGAGATTCTGTGAGAAGTCTTTAGGAATAACCCTACACGGACACATCGCTGCCCCATAGCGTGCGTTAGGGTTCACTCTCGGTCTTGTACTTGAGGCGCCATCTGAGGCTTTTTACTCTTCGGTGACTGTTTTCTATCCACCCGCCCCCCCCCTCTCCCCGCACCCCCCCCCCCCCCCCCCCCCCACCGCCCCGGCTGCAAGTTTCGGCCACACAGGGCCGTTCTGGCGAGTGTTCTGCTGGTGTGAGGCTGACCCCAGGTCAGACAACAGAGTTCGCGGGACCCACCCTCCTCCTCCTCCTGGGAAGTGAGGGCAATGATGGGTCACAGAGGCCACAGCCAGGAGGGGACAAGGCCACCCTGCAGAGGCACTGCCTCAGGGCACAGGGACAGGAAACTGTGCCCTCTGTCAGCTTTGCCAAAGCTCGTGAGCACAGGCCTGTCGGCAGGAGGGGGTGACAGACAATGCAAAGCAGGGTGACACCTGAGATAGGCCGGGCGCCCAACGCAACAGCTCTGTGCATCTCCATTCAACACGGCCGGGCCCGGTCCTCCCGCTGGTGACTCACTGGCCAGAAGACAACCGTGGGGAGAGGAGGACATCAGGGGTCACAGGTGCTTTCTCACTGCCTGCACTTTCCAGCTTTCTACTCTAAACCTCTGAGATCGAAGGCAAAGACCTAAGACGTCATTCTGACAGACTCTGATTTGTTTGGGTAAGTCTGAGCCTTTCGACGGCGACCACCACCGTGGGCCAGTGAAACCCAGGGAAGGCAAACGGCTGCAGGAGAGTGAGCATGTGGCGGCCAGATTTGCTCACAGCCTTTAAATTGCATGTCCAACTCTGATCTTGGAAGCTGAGGGCTTTCATGGATCCTGTTGTGTAAGCCCCAGCCCCCAGCCACCTGGACACAGGCGACTCCAGACATGACGACTGTGGTGTGTGTTTTCTTATCTCCTGGGTCTGGCGGTTGCCTGGTGCAGGTTTTAGAATCCTGGGGTCATGAAAGCATCCAAGGCACTTCAGGAGAGATGAGGCTGTGCAGCCATGTTTGCTGCTGGGATCCTACCACTGGCTCCTTGTATCGGCTGCTTAGCATCCCGCCTGCCGCCTCCCCACCCTGTCCCCTGTCCTCAGGTGCGGCCCAGGCCTCCGTGGCCTCGCCTGTGCTGCAGGGCAGCTGCTGTCTCAGAGAGGCTGCGTTCCTGTGAGTCACAAGCTGGTCGTGGCAGGTGGCGGGTGCCTGAATTTTCAGCTTGCCAAGTGCTTTGAAGATACAAAGCTAAAAATACACGTGTGTGGGTATGTGATTATTTTTTGCAATTCTGAACAGCAAGGCAAGTGACAAGGGAATGGATGCTGTTGCTGGTGCTGCAGCTTTGTCATCAGCAAACAGCACTCCGAGTGATGGGCTTGTGGCTCTCCTGACACGTGGCTAGAGCCTCTGCGTCTCCCTCCTTGTTCCCAGCACTACACGCCCTGCCCAGCTCTCCACTGGCCTTTTGCTAGGTTTCAGTACTGGGACCCGAGCAAGGAGTGCTGTGGTCAGGGAGTGATGGCTTAACTCAAATCACACGGGCCCTCCCATCTTCTCAAGGGGCAGGGAGAGAGGGGCTGGGCCTGTCTGAAGTGGCCTTGACATGAATATGGCCCTTTCCCACGGAGAGGAGGTAAATACAAGCAGAGGGTTTCTGCTTGGCTACGTCCTGGCGTGGGTCTCTTTTGGGTTCATCGTGATTGGGTCTCTGTGCTTCCTGAACTTGTGTGACTTTTTCTTTTACCAGGTTAGGTAAGTAGTGAACCTCACTACTTCAAAGAGGTTCTCTATACCTTGTTCACTTTCTTCTCCTTCTGGTATCCCCATGATGTGGACATTGTTATGTTTCATATTGTCCCAGAGTTCCCTTAAACTATCCTTGTTCTTTTTAATTCTTTTTTTCTATCTTGTCTTTCAAATGACTGATCATCCAGCCTACTTTCACTTCCTTCCAGTGTATTTTTTATATCAGATACGATAGTCTTCATTTCCGACTTGTTCTTATTCATGATTTCTATATCCTTTCTCATGCTGGTGTAGTTCCCACTACACACAGCTTCTGGAAAACAACTAAAAGAGATGTTAACTGCCCTAACAGCCCTCTCTCTTCCCACCTTTTCTTACCTTAGGGCTAAGAAACATGGAATCATGAGTGGACAAAATGCTTAGAGAGCATGACTGTATTTGACCACACGAATACCAACAGCTGGAGTCTTCCTGACAAGCCAGCAGTTACGGAGTGCCTTTGCCAAAAGAATGTATGCCATCCTTTAAATAAGCCTTTGGAAGATGAAAGAGCAGTTATCCTTTCTTCCCTGTCAGAGTCCACGGTGGCAGCCCCTGGGTTAAAACACCCCACCTCTCACAGTGCCATTTTGCCACAGGGTAATGTGCTCTATTCAACAGAGTCTCAGCCTTTTTTTCTGAGAGGAAAAAACAGTATCAAGTGCCCTCGTAGGTCCCGGGTAAAAATGAAAACAGCAGGCAGACTTGCTGTGAAATGCACAGGCTCCCATCTCCAGCTCATCCCCGAGCATACGCCCCCGATTGCTGCTGTCCGAGGGTCACACACAGCAGCTTGTTCCCAGGAATCAGGGGAGACGCTGCTCCTCTAGGGCTCACCACACGACGGAACACAAAGCCGCGCAGATGTTGCCCATGCGTGTGGGCTTGTGTGCTGCTGTTTCCTTAAGGGACTCCGGACTATACTCTCCTGAGGATCGTCAAGTATAGAAAAGGTAAAACACAGCCAGTCAGTCGGTGTCATATCCCAAAATGGGTCCAAGCCATTTCTCGACCTCGGCCACAGACATGTTCTTCCTCAGAGCATAATCCTCAACCTGCGAAAGGTAAAAAGCAGCTTCTTAGACCAAAATAATACGGCTTTTTTTATTATTATTAAATATATTTTATTGATATTTTACAGAGAGGAAGGGAGAGGGATAGAGAGTCAGAAACATCCATCAGCTGCCTCCTGCACACCCCACATTGGGGATGTGCCCGCAACCAAGGTACATGCCCTTGACCGGAATCGAACCCGGAACCCTTCAGTCCAAAGGCCAACGCTCTATCCACTGAGCCAAACCGGTTTCGGCTAATACGGCTTTTTGAACTGAGGTTCCCACAGGATCTGCCCAGAAATATTAAGTATCTTCCATTTCATGTCTTATTAGCTGAGTTAAATGGAGAGGAATAGTTGTCTATTCACTAAGTTGTCTAAGCTATGGGCAGGAAACAACATGTAGTAAATATTTAAATCTTAGAAGCTGGCTGGGGTCTGAGCGTGTGCATGCATGTATGTGTGTGCACATGCACATGAGTGTGCATGCGTGAGTGTGGTCTGCATGTAAATGAGAGGACCAGAATCAGGACCTTAACTGAGGTAAATGCCTTTATCCTTTCCTTCACATTTTATTCTCATTTATATGTGAAAGACAATAGAATCTATAATTCCTCTTAAAATAAGACAGGGATCCACCCGGGAAGCCACATTATCATGAACCAGCTAGCTTACCTGATCCTTGGAAATCTTCCCCACAGCAAAATATTTGGACTTCGAATTGGAAAAGTAGAGGCCGGACACGGCTGAAGCAGGCGCCATTGCTAACGACTCTGTTAACCGAATGCCTGCAGAGAGCAACACAGGAGACATGCTCATACCTCGGTGCCCGGCACAGGCCTGGCAGCTGGGCGGCAGGTGGATAGAAGCGTGTCCACTGAACAGAAGCAGGCACCACTTCCTGGCACGTACCTGTGCACTGCTCAATGTCGGCCAGTTTCCACATGGTGAGCTTCTCGGTGTGGTCGGGCTGGCTGGGGTAGCCGGGCGCCGGGCGGATGCCCCCATAGCGCAGCCTTCGCAGGTCGGCGACATCCAGCCGCTCGCTGCCACAGTAGGCCCACAGCTCTCTGCGCACCCTCTCGTGGAGCTCCTCCGCAAAGGCCTGGCGCCCAGAACAAGGGAGGGGGGGTGTCAGGCAGAGGCCAGAGCCCAGGCATCAGTGTGCCTGCTCCCCTCCATTGCCAGGCGGGCGGCGCCCTTGCCTGGACCAGCCAGGGGAGACCCTGCAAAAGGGCACAAGCGGGATTCTCGACCCCTTTGTAGTGTTATTAGTTGCTCTGCTGGCTCAGTTTTGGCCTCAAATTGGGCACTGAAGTTCCATAGTTAATGATCCAAGGATTCTAAGCCCTTTAATGTCAACATTTTCCTGAAGGCTCTTCTACAGCGCACTGTGGCCAGGAAGAAAAGCTGGGACCATTCCAGCTGCTCATTTCTCACTACTGGCCTCAGGAAAGGGGGAGGGACCTCCCCGGAGCTCAGCTCGCTCACTGCATGTAGACAGAGGACCCTAGAGGGGATCCCAGGATTAGAACTGGAGCTCTGAAACCCGTCTGGTTTTAATTTTTCAGGCTCCTCAGGAAGTCACGTCACAACAGAAAACGGAG
Organism: Eptesicus fuscus; assembly: GCF_027574615.1. Classification (NCBI taxonomy): domain Eukaryota; kingdom Metazoa; phylum Chordata; class Mammalia; order Chiroptera; family Vespertilionidae; genus Eptesicus; species Eptesicus fuscus. Next base: position 5,460,071 of record NC_072496.1, on the reverse strand, counting down.
ACACGAGAACTAAGACAATCAAGTCGAGGTCCTCGGGGTGACTCCAGCTATTGGACCATGGAAGGGTCCCTCTGCCCAGAAGGTGAAGTGGGAGAACAGGTAGAGAACACACGGCTTAAAGCTGCGTGCTGTTAAAGCCAGTCTGCCTGGTCCCCGGGATGCCCACTCCCTGGCGCTGTCTCGGGCCCCCACCCTGCCTCTGTCCTCAGGGCGCGGCTGCCCTACCTCCGCCAGCCGGTCCCCCAGCGCCTTGACCATGATGCTGCTATAGTCGTCACCCTGCTCCTCGTAGGCGCGGCTCAGCTCCTCCACCCCGAAGCAGGCGACAGCAAACAGGCCCAGGTAGTCCCGGAGGCCCGAGTGCAGCGGCGCGACGAAGTCCGCGAGGCAGAGGTACGGGTCTGTGCTGGCGGAGTCCTTCTCCGCCTGAAATCCAAGGAGGGGGGGGGGGCGGGATGAGCAGGGACGTGGCACCACACAGCGGACAGCAATACAGGTGAATAATACAGGTTTGAACCGGGAGGGGTGTCTGTTTTGTGCACTTACATCTGCAGCACTTAGAAGAGTGCATAATATTCCATACAAATTTGTGGCATGAACCAGTGAAATGAGATTTTTAAACTACGACATGGCATACGTAGTCAAGAAGCCAGTTCATCTGCTCATTTTCAAACTAACCGCATGATTACTGAGGCCACAGGCACTGTGCTAGGAACTGGAACCTAAACACTCATTCAAAATAAAAACTTCCCCCCAAAGTGTTTTCTATTCACAATCAACATTGAACCCCTATGTAAGCCTCGACTTCTGCATCAACAGTAGGCTGCCCACGGGTGGTGGTTCAGGAGACAGCTGGGGGGGCCCTGGGCCGGCCCGAAACCAGAACTCGGCAGGATCTGCTGCTTCCCTTGGTTCAAATCAAACTGTGGCCCTCTCCCCAGGCCAGGCGCCTCTCCCATTTTCCATTGTCAGCTGATGACTGACTCTTCCCTGCCAGTAAGCTGACAAAGAAGACCTTAAACGTATTTCAGCAGCAATAATTTTGCTGAGATCAGGAACACCTAACAATGAATATTTACTGAGTAATGCTTCCGCCATGCCAGGCCCTGCTCCTGATGCTTTAGGTGAATGGACTAACCTAATCCTCTCAACAGCCTTGTGAAGGAAGTGAGGCTATCAGCTCTACTTCCCGACCAGAAACCTGAGGTGGACAAGCCTGAGGTGGACAAACCTGAGGTGGACAAGTCTAGCTCAGGGTCAGAGCGCGGCAGCCTGCGGGGTACGCTCCTGACCCCCACACGGCACTAGGGCTGGTCAATCAACTGACGAGTGGTCGACCCAGCAGCTGAGGAGCTACTGTTCGCTGCCACAGTAGGCCCACAGCTCTCTGCGCACCCTCTCGTGGAGCTCCTCCACAAAGGCCTGGCACCCAGAACAAGGGGGGTCAGGCATCACTGCGCCTGCACCCCTCCATCGCCAGGCTCGCTGGTTCTGGAAACAAGCACAGCTTCCCTGTCCGTGGGCGAGACAGTGCAGGACACGGAGATGCCAGGAGCCAGGGCAGCCCCGCAGGGAGGAGCTGCTCGCCAGCTGAACTGCCATCAGCTGCTCTGTGCTCACAATGCCGGGGAGACGGAGCTTCCTGCCCAAGGAGCACAGGGCGCAGCGCCCCCCACGGCAGAGGGGACGGCAGCAGAGCCGCTCAGAACAGACCCCCCGAGCGGCACCCGCTGCGGCCGGACCGCTCCATCCAGTGCTGGGGGAAAGCGGCTTGAAACGCCCATCTGAGCGGGTAACAAGGACACTGAGACATCACAGATTGGGGACACAAAAGGTTCGGGTCTGAAAGCAGATCAGAGGACACGGGACCTGCAGGATGCAACACGGGGCCAGGAGGTTTGTGACCTTCGTGACCCTGGAAAAGGAAAGTCGCCAGTTCCCCAGAGCAGACCCTATCTATCCCCAGGGCGTCTGGCCTGAGTGCAATGGTCACGTGGCCACCCCTTTCCCTTGTCATGTGCTGTTTAATGTCCTCCGCTAAGAATCTCTACAGATGTTGTTAGAGTGAAAATACCTGTCACTATGAGTTATACTGTGGTTAGGATTAAAAGCAACACTATCACTTCTAAATGACTGAAATGGTAGCAAAACTTTGCAAGACTAATTTACTGTAGCCCTTTGTTAATAACTGTGGTGAGTTCTGGTTTCAATTCAACAATTTTTTTTATAGCAGCTAAAGGGACGTGCATGTCATATCTGCATTGTGCAAGGTGGGGACATGTGAGGGAGGCCGTGAGGCACTGGGCCTGCTCTCATGACGCTGACAGAAGCTGGGGCTTGTGACAGAACAGCCAGGGGGTGAGGACAGGCTGGCTCCCCTCCAAGGACTCAGCACAATGTCCGCCACCTTCCTGTCCTCTGCAGCACACACACAAACTGCCCCAAAACAAGGCTGCGTGGAAATTAAACAAGACGGTCCCTCAAAAGCCCTCTGAGCACCTGGCCCCTGGTTCACACTCAGCCAAGTCTCCCCTGAAAGAGAAGCCACCAGCCCACTCTAATAACATGCATGTACACAGCTCATGTGTGACCACCCAGGCAGGGGCAGGACTTCTCCACCACCTGAGACTCCAGCAGACCCGCCCTCAGTGTGAGAGGCCCCGCCTTCTCTCCATGTCCTCACAGAGGCCTGGGGCTAGGCCTGTGACTGGTCATCTGGGAGGAGCAGCGTCAGGCTACCATTTACCCAAAGCTCAGACTTAATTCTTATTTACGCTTTTTGCTTACACCAAAGAGTAGACAGCCTGTGGCAGCCCACCCGCTCCCGTACCTGCTGCCGCAGTCCATAAAAGGTGGCGATGGGCTGCGCGGCCCGGGGCTCCGAGCCCGCGGGGTACAGGTGGATGTCGTCCTGCACGCTCTGCGCGGGCCAGAACCCCACCATGCCCCGGGCCTGCAGCTTCTTCTCCCCGATCAGAGCGCTCAGCATGTTCTGGGCATCAGCATAGAGCCTTTTGGCCTCTTCACCTAGGAGGACAACATCGTAGGAACGCAGTCAAAGATGCGAATGGCCAGCAGTGCTCCCTTTAAAGCCACTCCCCTCCCCTCTCCTGTCATTTTCTCACGCCTCTTTCCCCTCAGATACTCTCTCAGTGTCTGTCATCAGCGCAACTCAGGGTGAGGCAGGACGGTTCGTGGTTCCTGCTCAATGCAGCTCCTAGCCTCTCTCCCCAGCTCACACTGCTTCCATTTTCCCACTTGGTGAAGGCGAGGCGCCAAACCTGTGGCTCCCCAAAGCCGTCTCCACAGAGTGACACGAAGCGGGCAAATCCTCCCGTCGCCGATGCTCTCGTGCACACACCACGCCACTGACCCACAGGGACCGCTGGGGACGTGGAACCCTCTCAAGTGGGATCCTTTTCTTCAGTGCTCCCTCCCGTCCCCAGGCCCAGCCTCAGTAACTCCCACTTAACCTTCCAAAGTCAGTTCACACACCGCCTCCTCCAGGAAGCCCGCCCTGCCTCCCAGGCTGAGGTCTGTCTCGCTTGCTCGTGTCGGAGAAGGAAGGAGGAAGCACGGCACGAACCTACAGTCTTGTCGTCAAATATCTTGGGGAAGCCGCGGTTCGGGTACTTGCCCCGGAGCTGCCACACGTCGAAGAAAGGCTTCCAGTCGATGTAGCCCACCAGCGCCTGCAGGTCGTAGTCCTCAAAGACCCGCGTGCCGAGAAACGTGGGCTTCGCTGCGGGAGAGGAGAGCGACGTCAGCAGGAGCGCGGGCCTGGCTGCTCTGCTGGCTCCGCGCTCCGCCTCTCTGCGCTCCCGCAGTCGTTCACAAAGAGAGGACTTCACCTTGTCATGGAGAGGGAGTCATTCTGCAGCGAATCTTTAATAAAACCATTCTCCCGCCCTAGCTGGCTTGGCTCAGTGGACAGAGCACTGGCCTGCGGACTGAAGGGTCCCAGGTTCGATTCCCAGTCAAGGGCACAGGCCTGGGTTGCGGGCTCAATCCCCAGTAGGGGACGTGCTGGAGGCAGCCGATCAATGATTCTCATCATTGATTTTTCTCTCTCTCTCCCCCTCTCCCTCTCTCTGAAATCAATAAAGAAACATTTAAAAAAAGACATTCTCCCATGTAGCCGACTGACTACATCACCCTTGGAATCTTCCCTCAACCCTCCCACCCCCACTCCACCCAAGAAAAAAAAGAAAGACTTGGGTTAATCTTCCACGTGTGCAAATGAGGACAATACTGAACTAAAGGTCGCTGTGGAAAGACATAAATGTAAAGTTTGAAGACACGAAACAACAAATCTCTATCACCTACGGCCCCAGACACGTAGTCAGAGTCTAGGGGGAGGCATGGAGCCGAGGCATCTAATTCAGGATGGTGCAGGGAAGGGGGGGCCCCCAGGGAACCCCCGCTACATGGCACCGTCTTGTTTTCTAAATGGGCAGGAGGCCGTTTCTTAAGTGGCAGTGGGTATATAAGAACGTGCCAAGACACTGTCCCTACGCCCCGAGTCTAAAACGCACCACCCGTGAAATCACTGAAGACTTCCGAGAGGGCTTCCCTCCACAGCACCGGACGGCGCTGGAAGGCGCTGGGCTTAGCAGGCAGCAGAGACTGAATCCTCCCGCCGCCCCACTATGAGCCCACACTCAGGTCCTCCGACAGAAGTGGCGGAGACCAGCACATCCACTGCAGAGCCGTGTCGGGACCCGGAGCGGCTGCGGTCCCTCTCAGGACTGTGCCTGCTTCTCTGCACGTGGAACTGTTTGCTTTTCTTTCCAGTCATCACTGTCCCTCATCGTCATCGTTAGACACAATCGGGACTCTCCAGCTGCCTGTCTGACCCTGCAGCCAAGTCAATGCGAGCAGCCCTTCCGCCCCGCTACCCCCGCGGCCCCCTCTGCTCAACACCAACGGACCTGGGGGAGGCTCAGCCAGCCAGTCGATATGGAAGCTGTGCTTTCTAGCTTGACTCAAGGTTAAGTATCTCCTCTCCTATGGAAAAAAAAAAAAAAAGAACATACTTAGTCAGACTCTTGGATTTTTAGCTGCCGCCACAAAAGTATGTCCAAGGAAGCTCGTCGGCAGGGGCGGGAAGAGTCGGCGCTGGGAGCCAGGGAGATGCCGCAGCGCTCCCGTCCCGTCTCCATGTCCTCCCACTGTTTCCTCGGGAACCAGGATCTGTGGCGCGTGCCCAGCACCGTTTCAGTTCCGTTCCCCTGCTGGCTCTGAGCTCATGTTTTATTCATTCCCGTAACTCGGGTCTGAGCACAGCACCCGATACCTACTGCAGTACGTACTACCCAATACGTGAGTGGAGGAGTGAAGAAAATTAATTTTAATAGAACCACAAGTTACTGGAAACTCAGACACAGGACTCTGAGCTCAACTAGAAAACAGGACTTCTCTAAAATGTTCCCAAACCTTCACCCTCCTCAAACCAGGAAAGTCACATTGAAAACTGCAGGGCCGTTTTAGCACCCAGACCAGCTGGCCCCTGGTTTGGTCACTCACCTTGAGAGACTCATAGTGGTCCTGTCTGATATCCTCGTACTCTTCTGTGATCTCCTCAAAGTACTCATCTTTCAGATTCTCGTCTAAGAGCTGAGAACACTGAAAACGCAAGATCCAAGTCAGTAAAAGGCACAGAGCAGCACAAGCAGTTAAAACAGGCAACACCGGCTGGTTCTGGCGACACCTCCATCAGGAAGCCTTCCCGTGTTGGCACCATTTCCTCTCCCTTCACCAACTGTGCTAATTCCTGCCTGGCTGTGCAATAAAGGGTTAACTCGGCAGGCCTGGAAGGTTTCGATCTGGCACAATCGTTTTTCCGTTCTTTGGGGAAGGGTCAGCTGGCCTGTTCCAGGTTAAATGTTTTTTTAAAAATATATGTTTTTATTGATTTTTAGAGGAAGGGAGGAGGAAAGAGAACGTGAAACGTTGATATGAGAGGGAAACGTCCATCAGCTGCCTCCTGCACACCCCCCACCAGGAACTGAGCTCGCAACCCGGGCATGTGTCCTGACTGGGAATCGAACCAGCAACCTGCCAGTGCCCAGATGCCACCCAACCAGCTGAGCCACAACGGCCAGGGCATGACTAAATGTTTTTTGAACTGGAAACAGGTCATTTAAAAAAATTCCACATTCCTTTCGCTCTGGCATGGAGTTCAGAGAGGGTACACTGTGTCTGTAAATAATTCTGCATGGCTGGGTTCTCTCTCCCTGGGGTGGTGTCCAGGTCAAGGGTGTCCTAGTCCCACCATTCCTGTCACTCAGCCAGCCCTCCCGCTGGACGTTCAGGAGGGGGACTTTGAAAGCCCAGGGCACGCTCACCGCACCTTTCCAGCAACGCGCACCATGGCAGCGACACCATCAGAAGCCATGAGCTCTCTTCCACATCTTTAGTGGCATTGGACAAACATCAATAGGTGTTGGGTGACAGCCCTGACGCTCAGCACTCTGTCCTCTCCTCACGACACACTCACCACCACCACGCTCTTGGACGCGTCCAGGACGTGGATCACGGGCGCGCTGTACCTGGGTGCGATTTTCACCGCCGTGTGGGTTCTGGAGAGAGAGGTCAGGAGAAAAACATACCCACTAGAGCTGACTCCCTGCCCCACTCGTGTTCAGAACCGTTGCGTTTCCACAGTGCTTTCCAGGGAAACGGCAAATTTCCCTGTAAAACAGAACGACTTGCTTCCCACCCTAAGATGGGAAAAGGGGGGGGGGGGGGTCTGTTGTTCCAGGCTGTAAAGAAGTCTGTCCTCAAGCCCCTGCCAGCAGGTCCAGGATGAGTCTGGGACCTCGCACTCGTAGCAACCTGTCTGAAGGAAGTTGAGTGTCTTCCTCCGAATAAGCTGGGGTACAGCCAGGGCCCCCGAGAACCAGACACGAGGCAGGACCACTCTGCGCGGCTGCGCCCTGTCCGTGGAGACACCGCCAGGCCCTGGCCCACCCTCACCGTGGACTTGCAGGAAGGAATCTCAGGCCCTAAGTCAATGCAACACAAATAACACAGAGACGCAAAAGCAACAAAAATATTTCATGACCTTGGCTCAGCCCCAAGAACCGACTGCCAAACTTGGAAATGTTAGTACTGAGGAGGAAACACCCTTGAATCCTTACAACTGCCCAATGAACTACAGTGCAAACCACACTGCCCTGATGGCTGAATGTGTGAGCAACGGCCCAGGCTACATGTCTGCTGGTCCAACTAATACATAACACAGTGAAGGCCGAGGCTGGCCGCGCTGCTTCTGAAGGCTTTTTAACCTTTTGCACTTGGATGTCGAGTGTGACTCGACACGGTTAGCATCGGTAGCAGCTCGAGAAAAAAGCAAGCGAGTGCAAAGGGTTAAAACACCTCTTTCATCTGGTGGCTCATCTGGTAAAAGAGAGAAAAGAATGGATGACTTGGAAATGTTCCAGTCTGCACCAGCAGCAACGTGGCTTCCTCATCTTGAACTTGAGTGTGGTGTCCAACCATAAAAAGTGGGCCTTATTTTGAAACCAACATCACATTTACCTAACTTGCAATGCATTTCACTACATCTGCTCACTTCTGTTGTTCATTCTATTTCACACCTGCGGCTTTAAAAGGTATTTCATCCTTACAATAATCGGTAAGTCCTGCTACCATTCTCTTTACTAAGCTAATACATACTCACAGCACAATCATTGGTGACCTGAGACCAGGCTCACTGAAACCCCAGTCCCAGCAGTCAGTCACATCCCTGCCACTGGTCTTTGGTGGGAAAACAAACCTGTTTCTACTGTGAGCAGCAACAGCCACGCCACGGAGCCCTCAAGCATGTAAAGCAATGACTGGACAAATGACATGTAACACTCAGATGCCTCCCACACGTGGGTGGGCCGCATCCAGTCCGTGAGAGGTTCTAAGAGGAGACAGTGAGGAGCCCGAGGAAGGACATCCACCCCCGAGGCCTGTGGACCCAGCCCTGCCACAGCAGCTCTGCCTGGTCTCAGCCGCCCACCTTCCCTGAAGGTTTCACCCCAAAATCTCATGAGTCACTTCCTAAAACCCATGGCTCTCCCTCGGTGTGCCTGTGTGTTCCTCTGGAGAACCCCGACTAACGCAAACGGCTTAACATACAGCTGTTGAAGGAACTGTGCAAAAGGAACTCAGGAGTTCCTCTGACCAGACCTCCAGTGTATTTTTTTAAATATATTTGTATTGATTTCAGAGAGGAAGGGAGAGGGAGAGAAGGATAGAAACATCGATGAGAGAGAATCATGGATCAGCTGCCTCCTGCACGCCCCACACTGGGGATTGAGCCCACAACCCGGACATGTGTCCTGACTGGGAATCAAACCGTGACCTCCTGGTTCATAGGTTGACGCTCGACCACTGAGCCACACTGGCCAGACTCTGGAGTATTTTTCTATCAGAAAAATAAACTGAATTCTTTATGGAATTGTCAAGTTCAATGCTCCACTGGGCATTATTTCCTGACAAAGTGAATGTATGGGGCACAATGAAAAGTCTAATACACATAATTAACACATTTCTCACCGAATGTGATTATGACCCCGGGTAAAATCTGACGAACTGAATAATGATCATGTGACCAAATCTGAACTTTCTCCTCCCGTTGTTTAACCCAAAGCTGCCCCTTTCAAAAACAACCTCCCAAAGTGAGCCTTTGGTTCATTCTCGCTTTCTGTCTCTACTGTCACAGGTCGGGCGTTTCACCAAGGGAACCTGGAGTTACTCCGACTCCGGCTTCGAGACAGGGAGTGCCTGAAGTTCAAGCCATGTCTGTGTGCCGAAACACAGCTTCCCCACTGAGTCTGATTTCGAGAGGAGTAAGTGCTCATTACAAATCTCAGGAACTGGATGGCAGGTGAGAGGGTTAAGGAAAAGAATGCAAAGAAAGGCCAAGGGCGGGGATCACAAAGCCTTCTCGGATGCGTGCTCTGGTCCGAGTGAAGGCCGAAAAGTGCACGCGCTTACCCGTGAGGAGACCGTGTACTAAGAAGCACAGGGCAAAGCAACCCAGGTCTTACCACTGTCCTCGGACACTGTCCTCCTGAGGATGGGAAGTGAATGAACACGGAGCTCCTGAGCAGGACTTACCGCGAAGTGGTGGCCCCTCCAATCAACAATGGGATCTTGATAGCTAATCTCTCCATCTCCTTGGCAACAAATATCATTTCGTCCAGGGAAGGAGTGATGAGTCCCGACAGGCCAATTATATCTGTTATTTAAAAAAAGGAAAAAAGGACAACTTAGAAGGAGGATGACAGAAAAGGAGGAAGACGCATCTAAAAAACTTTGGTAATAAAGACTATAAGACTTAATATGAATTCCCAATTTCTAATTCCAAGACATCTTTTCTAACTGGGGGCCTCACTTTATTGTTTGCTTTTGGTGGTAAATACGGTTTGTCGCTTCAAGTTGCAATAATGTACTTGCCACAGTTTTGGTGAGCCGGGCACTGGAATACACCGTTAGTTATGAAGTCCCAGACTCGAACATGTCACAGTGTGTGAAGCAAGTCTAACACACCATTCTCTCATAAACACTGCACACGGAGCAAGTCTAACACACCGTTCTCTTCTAAGAGGCTCTCATTCCCCTCTTCAGGGCTACACGGGGTTTCCCTTCCCTGTTCACCTTCTCAACCCGTCGTACGTGGCACTGAGAGTGGCCCCCACGGAGGAGCCGGCACGTCACTATCTGAATGCCCCCCTACCCGCCCCTCATGCAGGTCAAACTAGTCCCTGAGAGACAGACACGAAAGGAAATGGCCCGTTTGGCTGCACTGTACCTGCTTTGTGGTCAAGAGCCGCTTTCAGTATCTTATCACAGGGAGTCATGACTCCCAAGTCAATGACTCTGAGGTGCAGAAACGGGACGTGAGAAAGCATAAGAGAATGTGTTAGAGACAAGGCTGAAACGAACATGGTTATTTAGCCATCAAATACTGCGCTGATGTAAACTGGAGTCACTAAATACCGACAACCACAAGTTCAACTACCAATTAAATGAGAAATATAACAATTAAAGCAGGCAGAACAGGATTACAATCATAAAAATAAAAAGAATAAAATAAAAAGGATTAAAAAAAAAACAAAAGACAGAAAAATCAATTCTATAAAAGCTCTATATAACTTGTGAAGTGGTAAACAAAGGTTAGTAGTCATAGATTCTAGGTGGATACATCCTTAGATCTATTCAAATTCTCAAACTGCACTGCACTGAAAGCAATCGTTTAAACCAGTGGTTGGCAAACGCATTAGTCCACAGAGCCAAATATCAACGATTGAAATTTCTTTGGTGAGCCAAATTTTTTAAACTTAAACTTCTTCTAACGCCACTTCTCAAAATAGACTCGCCCAGGCCGTGGTATTTTGTGGAAGAGCCACCTCAAGGGGCCAAGAGCTGCATGTGGCTCGCGAGCTGCAGTTTGCCTACCATGGGTTTAAACGGAGCCACTTTACAGTGGAGCCGGATCTGCCAGCGCACAGGAGCTGCCTTGCATGACTTAGTCCTCAAATCTTGGGCAAGTTAAATCGGCAAAATAACCTCTGGACTGGGCCTAAGCAACGCTGTTTCCCAAAGAACTGTTTGCAAGTGTAACAGAAAAGCAGACATTATGACCACTGGACTAATGCTTACTGAGCTAAAAATTAAAAACATCGTTTAGAATCATGGTCACTGTTACCTACGCCAACAGAAATGTCTTCCTTCTATGGATGTAAGCGTTCCCCTTCTCTTTCTCATAAATGCCCTTTGTGTTTGCCTCCAAAGCAGAACGTTATTTGCTGAATTAATGATTCCCAAGTAGCTCTTCTTTTTTATCTCAATAAGCGCTTGTTGCTTCTCATTTTGAAAGGCTTTTTTACTATTAGGTTAACGACAGCACAGGCTCTATTGCATCATCCCCATGAAAAACGTGTTTTCTGTCTAGACAGCACTATCGCCTTTATACTCTTTACATTTTTCCCCACAAAGAAAAAATTTTAGGCATCTCATGAGATTCACTGCATGAGGGACAAAGAACTAGGAACAAGAAAGGTGCATGAGGACTTGGTACAGGATGGCTAGCTAGACTCCCTCACTAGCTGGGTGATTCACCCAGGCACCCAGCCTAGGCCACGGATGCTCAGAAGCACATCTGACTACATGAGGCACGTCTCCAGGGCACGTGTCCACTAGCTGACACCACAAAATCCAACGCACCAATGCCAGGAGTCCATTGTATAAGGCAGGAGACCCAAAGGGGTGTTTGGCCTGACAGAAAAGTTTGCACATTCACCGTTTTTGTAAAAGAAACCAAGTTTCACCAGCAGATGTTTCTCCTGGTTAGACATGCTAGCAGAGAGGACTTCAAGGCAGGAGACCCAGGAGCTGGGTGTGCTGGAGGGAAGCCCGGGTCTAACAGGCAGCGCTCACAACTGCTGGGCCCTGGAGGAACGCCACAGCCCGCCCTGGCCCTTAAAATACCTCTCCTGCAGGCAAAACATTCCTAGCTACTTATTCACTTTTCAAAGCAAAAAGTGATCAACACAGGACAAGGAGAGCTCAAGAATGCTACACGCGGTTTACCTACAAGCCACCTTCCCAACAGTCCTTGTCCCGTTACCACAGTTGAATATGTGCCTGGCCGTTTAGCCTGATAAACAGTAAACGCCTTGAATGGAGTCAAGGCAACAGAATCATTCTGGTGTCTCAAGTATAATGCACGGCACCTAGCAGGTGACCGGCCTTCCCGAACGCTCCGTGGCTGCATTTAACCAGCCTGGACACAGAGCTGGAGAGGCACGCTGAGAGGACACAGGGGCCTTTGAGGTTAACTGTCCCGACAGCAGAGGAAACCTCAGGGGCAGAGCTGCCGCTGCAGCCAGTCTCTCTCTGTGACTCAGAAGGGCTGGTGGCTGGACGTGGACCAGAGAAGGCATTAGTTCGTTACATTAGGCTTCGGATGATAAAGAACATGTTGAAAAGTTCTGATTATAAAAAACATGCACTTACTAAAGGTCATCAGCTCTCACAAGGAAATAGCTTTGTGCTGCACAGTTAGTCACTATAATGCGAGGTGTCAGAAAGGGATTTTACTTGTATACATTCCCAGCTCTAGATCCATCATTACCAAGCCTGCCTGGTCCTGTCTAAGCAAAGGGAAGGGAATTGTACAGTCAAACCTTCCCATAAAACGCTGCTGAGCCGGTCTTCTCAGGTCTCGGCTCTGAAGTAGGGCAATTGACTGCGAGAGAACGGGAAATACGCCGCATGTCTCTGGCCACGGTGGGAGCCCAGTGTTCCGGTTACGAGAGCCTCTGGCCCCAGGTCAATTCTCAGGAAGCCTATTGTTTGTTGTGACCCTCTTGAATAGTTCTTACTTTTCTTTTTGTTCTTATTGAACATACAACAGGTTAGATCATTACTAACATATCATTTGAAAAGGTGTGTTCAATGTAGAAAATTTGAAAACAGAGCAAAGAGACACTAAAAATAGCCTCTAGCATCCACTGCCAGACCCTCCCACCCACTAAAGAATTACCCTGTTAATGCTTTTATTTCTAAACTAGAGGCCCGATGCACAAAATTCGTGCAAGGGACTCAGCCCTCGCAGCCCCGGCTTCATCCAGAAGGACGTCCAGAAGGTTGTTCGGCTGTCCGGTCTAATTAGCATATTACACTTTTATTATTATAGATGAGAAAGCGGTTGAAGGCAGTGGGACTTACCTAAAATTATTGCAGCCGAGAACGACTCCAACTATATTCTTGCCGATGTCATGCACGTCGCCTTTCACGGTGGCCAACACGATGGTGCCTTGGTAAGGATCCTGGAGAGCAAGACAAGCAGCTAAACACAACTGTGGTCATTGTAGAGCAGATCGTCTGGTTCTCTAGCGCCTGACCAGTGCTGGCATTTTTAAATCCTCGCCCGAGGGCATGCTCAGAGAGCAGAAGGGGGAGAGAGAGAGAGAGAAACATCTATGTGAGAGAGGAACAACGATTGGCTGCTCTCTGTATGCTCCCCAGCTGGGTACCAAACCCGCAACCCAGGTACGTGCCCTTGACCAGAAATCAAACCGGCGACCCTTTGGTGCATGGGACGCTCCAACCAACTCAGCGGCCTGTCCAGGGCAGGGATCATTTCCCTACTTCACCTCAATGACGAGCCCAGCCCAGCCCCCTAGTCCCTGCTCCACTCCAGGAAATCTTTGAGGAGTTCCTCGCAGGGACCACAGGCCGGGACAAATGACTCGCCTCTTCTTCGACTGAGCCGGAAAGCACCTGAGCTTCTTTTCTTTCCTTTTCCATGAAGGGAATAAGGTGGCCAACAGCCTTCTTCATGACCCGAGCTGACTTGATGACCTGGGAAGAACACGCAGAGTCAGGCATCTTCATGGAACCACCTACATGGTCGCTCTTGGCTGCTTATGAAATGTTACATGAATTAAGGGTGCGTGCTCTGACCTCAGCTCAGCCACACCGGAGCTTTTTGTAGGCCCCAAACCCAGACAGCTGAACAACCAGCTGTTTACCGATGTGGTTAGTAGCTGCTGAGAGTTCTGGTTTTACTCCAAACATATTTAATTACATCGCTATTTAAAATGGTAATAACTTTTTCAAAATATGCAGCTTAAAAGATGAATTTTGGTTAGTCAAATGAATTGTGACTATTATTAACTTTAAATTCATCTTGGGTTTTATTTTAATGGGGGGGGAGGTAGATGGTTGTTGGGGGTAAGAAGTGGTACAGAAGATCACACATGAAGATGAGAAGCTAATTATTTGCAGATGACCTCTAACCTCTACACCATCCTAACGATGCATTTTTGTTGACATTACCCCTAAATACATTTAGAGAAACCAATGACCAGATCTCAATGCCCCTGAGTTCTTGTCAAAATTAAAACCTGAGAAACAGATGCAAACACATTCATTAAAAGACAAAGACTTTTTCTTTCAATTGTGAAAATGTCCCCCCCCCCGTCTTTTGCCAACCTGAGGCAGAAACATTTTTCCGGCTCCAAAAAGATCACCAACAACTTTCATGCCATTCATCAAAGGCCCTTCAATTATATGCAGAGCCCGGGGGTATCTGTCCTGGTTTAACCTGGCTTCCTCAGTATCCTCAATAATATGTTTTTCAATGCCCTGCAAAAAAAAGGGGGCGAGAGGGGAAATCACACAAAACAGTGGCTTAAATATAAACAGCCAACAACAAATGATTTGAATCATGAAAATGCTTAGAGTACAGGTTTTGCAAATCCTGGCTCCTATCACCAATTCAGGGGATTCATTCATCCTCAGTTTCCTAAGTCACAGTATCATGTAGTACTTGCCTCACATGGTTACGCCAAGGATTAATTGAGATGCCTACACAGAGTGATGATTAAAGGCTTTTTTGACACTAAGTACTCAGGAAAGTGAGCTATGAGTGAGAGAAAGAGCATTAATAAGTAAAGTTCAAATTAATAATAAAATATACTTTTTATTGTCGTGGCTTAACAGATTACACATTAATAAATAGCTCCCGTGAAATCCGCTCTTCTCTCTACAAAATTAGGAGCTGGATAGGAAAGACCAGGGGAAGGACTTGCAGGCAAAGTTCAGAGCCAGGGAGCCTCTGCTGACTTGTCCAGCCTTTAGGGATCGAGCCCCATCCTCTAGCTCTGCCAGCTCAGAGATCCCTGGCTGTGGCTTGCTAGGTCCACAACCTTAAAAATGTGAATCTGAAGTTCAAAGTTAAATTCTAGAGTCCCCAAAAAATAGAACTCTGAAATTCTCCAGACTCACAAATGAGGAAATTAAAGCTGGGAGACTGAGAGTTCTTGCCTGATATTACAATTACCAGCAAAAGAGCCAGGACTTGCTTTCTGATGGAATGACAGCAACTTGGTCTAGGAGAGCGTTTCTCAGGTGTGGCGGTGCTGATATCTGGGGCTGAGTAATTCTTCGTCATGCGGGCCTGCGCACTGTAGGATGTTCAGCAGCATCCCTGGCCACTGGATCCAGCAACACCTCCCACCCCAGTTGTGACACCCAAAAATGTCTCTGGACACTGCCAAGTGGAGTGGGGTTGGGAAGGGGTCTGGGGAATCTCTTTGGCTGTAGCCCCACCCCTACAACATCTCAGGCCCTGGAGCTCCCCCTCCTTGCAGCGCCCCACAGCTCACCTTCACAAGAGCATACTCCAGGCGCTCTTCCACGGGGCCACTCCTCCACTCATCGGTCTGCACGACCTTCTTCCCTCCTGTGCCGTGAGTCTTAATGGAAATGAGGACAGAGGGGTGGGTACGACAGGTCCTTACTGAACTATTTATTTGGCAGCAAAAAACTATGTCTTATCCTTCTTTTATGCTAAACAGGTTACCAAACAAGCATGTAGAGATGGTTTGTTTTGTAAATTTTCTAGAATTGCATTACTTTGGCATGAGAAAAGTTAATTTCACATTTTAACCCTTTGCACTCGCTTGCTTTTTTCTCGATTCCTTTATTCTACTCGGGATTTAATTTTTTAAATACCCCAGATTTTACAAAGCGCGGCAGTAGAATAAAAAACTGGAGTTTCTTTTCATACAAACTTATTTATTTGGATTTTTTTATATTTCAAATTATTGATACATTCAAAGAGTAATTTTAATCTCGATGCTAACCGTGTCGAGTCACACTCGACATCCGAGTGCAAAAGGTTAAAATAAATGGAAACAAACATCAGAATACTGAACAGCCTACATGTGGCCTATTCCTTTCCCCTCGCCTCACCACAGCGCCTTCTCTGGAGCGCCCTATACAAATCTTCCATGATCCAGAGCCGTGACTAGATCCTTGCTCCTATTCCACAAGGAGGGTCTCCTAACCATGCCTGAGCCATCAATTCAGACAGGAAAGCCCCTATCACAACGCACTCGCTCTTCCTACCTGGGCGTAACGCAGGAGCTTCTCGGTGGCCTCGGGGTCCTTGTTCCAGATGAGGTCCTCGCAGAGCTGGAGGAGATCCTTGTGGATGTCGTCGTACACGGGGAGGTTCCCTGCATTCACGATCGCCATGTCCATGCCACACTGGGGGCAACACAGAAAACGGTGAGGATTTCCAGGGGACACCCTCCATCGGGTCAGCACCCTTCTTCTGTAAAGGGCCAGACAGGAAATGTTGGGCCGTGGTCTCTGTCGCCAGGGCTCAGCTCGGATGGCTGCCGTAGCACAGAAACACACAGACAACGGAGCGCCTGCTGCTTTGCTGCACTAAGACTTGACTCTCAGAAACGGGCCGCAGGCTCGGATGGCCTGCGGGTTTGCAAAGCCCTGGCCTGGGTAAAGCTGGCGGCGGAGGAAGCAGGCGCCCTGCCTACCTTGATGGCGTGGTAAAGGAAAACCCCGTGCATGGCTTCTCGGATGGCTTCCATTCCTCGGAAGGAGAAGGACAGGTTGGAAAGACCGCCGCTGATTTTGGCTCCAGGTAACGTTTGCTGGCAAAAATAAAAAAAGTGAAAAGATTCCCCCATTTTGCCAAAAACATCAATGACATCCCTTCATCTTTACGTAAAAGAGTGGAGAGTAAAAAAAGCACATCAAGTTCAAGGTTGCCATCACACCTTATAACAAGGCCAGGCGTCTATGTGGAACTGCTGGCTGAAGCACAGACCAGCTCAAGCACTTAGGGAGACAGCTCCCACTGTCTGCTACGACCAACCCTTCCACTTCCCACATACACTGCAGCGACACGCAGGCACGTGTGCCCAAGACACACACAGGGATGCTCACACTGCATGGAGCGCAATGTCCCCAAACCGGAACAAACCAAATGTCTGTCAGCAGCAAAACAGTTAACTATGGAACAGTTACACCACAGAATATTATACATTAACTAGAGGCCCAATGCACAAAGATTTGTGCAAAAATGGGCCTTCCTTCCCCTGGCTGCTGGCACCGCCTTTGCTCTGGCCAGAGCCGCCTTTCCGCTCTGGCCCAGAGCTGCCTTTCTGCCTTCCCATGGTGCCCAGAGGCCCCGAGCAGCTGGGGTGGGGTGGAATACCCCGCTCCCGGCTGCTCTGCACCTGCGTATGCAAATTAACCCATCTTTGTTGGGTTAATTTGCATATTCACTACTGATTGGCTGGTGGGTGTCGCAAAGGTACGGTCAATTAGCATGTTTCTCTTTTATTAGCGTAGATACAAATGAACAAAGTACAGCTACAACTACACAGGTGAATCTTTAAAAGGAAGTTGGGTGAGGAAAAAGGCATAAGAATCTTAGATTCTATTTCTATTAAGCTCAGAAACAGGACACCTCTTTATACAGTGGATTCTCATTATTTGTGGTGATTATGATCTACCCGTCACCACAAACACTAAATCAGGAAACACTGAAAAGCCTTGCTTGTTCTACTCAGGACCTGAATGAGAGCTACTATATGCCTTAGAATTCATTATTATACCCTATTTTTATATATTCTGCAGTATGTGTTACACTTCAGTTCAAAATAACATAAAAGAAAAATAATAAAGGGCCCTAAATTTCAGAAAACCAATTTACTACCTAAGAGCAAGAATGCCGACATTCCCAGCCAATAAATACATATTCATGAAGCTCAAACGACTCACTGGAGCCGCGTGGTAGATGTGGGCAATGCCCTGTGCAGAAGAGAAATCACCCAGACTCACTTTAATGACTTTGGTTGCATTGATAAAATTAACAGCATACAAGCTGTGTTCTTCCATCCCGGTCCCAATGGTGAGGATGTTAGGGTCAAATATGATGTCACTTGGGTTAAAGCCCAGTTTTCCCACAAGTAGATGGTAGGCCCGGGTGCACACTTGGATTTTCGTGTCTGTTTCTGTCGCCTGGAAAAAGGAGCAAGAGATTGTCATTTAAACAGAAAATGCCAAGCAGCCTCTAAACATTCCTCAAACGATCTCCGAGGAGGAAGTGGTTTCAAGACTGCCTCTCTGCTGTGACTCCTGTGAGACAACCGACACCCAGGCCAGGGGTCCGGGGACCGAGAGAAGCTCATGTTCCGCATGTCCCTGCCATAAACTGCCAGCTCTGAGGGAAAGCTGGATAAGTCCGTTTCTTACGCACAAAGAATTTAAAATAGAATCCATCTGATAAGGAAAGCCCAAGAATAGGAACACTCAGTCATGTCATCTTAGCCAGGAGCGGTGACCTCCCTGTAGCCACGACACAATGTCAGACTTTGGAGAAGTTCAGAGAGGGCCAGAGGAGGCAATGTGAGAATCAGCTCCTAGGCTCAGGTCAATTGCCTTCAGCAAAGTAAAAACAACGGGAAAACTCAGAACTACTGTCTCCAGTTTCCTGGGACTATTTATAATACTCGGGTGCATACTCTAGGACAGTGGTCGGCAAACTGCGGCTCCTGGTCAACAAACTCCGCTCTGTTGATTAATGAGTTTGCCGACCACTGGGATAGGGGCTTAATCACAAGGAGCAACAACAGCCTGTAATTATTGGAATCGAGAGTCTAGGTCAGTGGTTGGCAAATCATTAGTCAACAGAGCGGCAAACCGTGGCTCGCAAGCCGCATGTGGCTCGTGAGCCGCAGTTTGCTGACCACTGCCCTAGGACATCCCAACATGTTCAACTGAAAAAACCATATCAGTTTATCTAAATTCAATAAAAAGGCTGGTTATGGAATAAAAATCTACAAAAACCACTGCTGAAGGAAAATATATTTGAAAGGAAACATAACCCAGTCACAACAACAAAACAATCCAAAATACCTGGGGATCTTGAGCTTTCCCATTTAAGGAAAACTATAAACCTTATTGATTAGTAATTGGAAAGACATACATTTCCTGAATTACAAATCTGAATAGTGGCAAGACACCAATTCTTTATTATTATGTAAGTTAGGATTAATTAAACTTTAATCAATATCCCAATGGGCTTTTATTTCTCCATAAACTAGAAAATGGTTTTTCAAATAATTTTAACATAGGAAAATGTATTGAATATAATGGCTGCATCGTAGAATGATAATGGTTATTCTTTTATGTCAGTAGTCGGCAAACTCATTAGTCAACAGAGCTAAATATCAACAGTACAACGACTGAAATTTTTTTTGAGAGCTGAAAACCGACTTCTGCGCATGGGCCACGAAGTTTCAATCGCACTGTACGTGCGTGCCCGCACGTGGTATTTTGTGGAAGAGCCACGCTCAAGGGGCCAAAGAGCCGCATGTGGCTCGCGAGCCGCAGTTTGCCGACCACTGTTTTATGTAATTTACACATATACAAGCAAAACATAATATAGTCTATTCTGCTATTATGTGACAATTTTATTTCTAGAAACCTCATCACAAACTGTCACATGAGGCCTGGCCGGTGTGGCCTAGCTGGTTGGAGTGTCATCCAGTGCACTGAAAGTTTGCAGGTTTGACTCCTGGTCAGGGCACATGCCTAGGTTGCAGGTTCCATCCATGGTTAGGGTGTGGATGAGACAATGGATCGATGATTTTCTCTCACATCGATATTTCTCTATCTCTCTCTTTCCACCCTCTCCCTTCCCTTCTCTCTAAAGTCAGTAAGTATGTCTGAGGATTTTAAAAAAACACTGTCATCCTATATAATAAAAGGCTAACATGCAAATCAATCTAACGGTGGAATGACCAGTCGCTATGATGTACACTGACCACCAGGGGGCAGATGCTCAATACAGGAGCTGTCCCCTGGTGGTCAGTGTGCTCCCATAGGGGGAGCACTGCTCAGCCAGAAGCTGGGCTCATGGCTGGCGAGCACAGCAGCAGTGGTGGGAGTCTCCCCTGCCTCCGTGGTAGCACTAAGGATGCCTGACTGACGGCTTAGGCCCACTCTCCATGGGGAGCGGGCCTAAGCCATCAGTTGGACATCTCCCAAGGGCTCCCAGACTGCAAGAGGGTACAGGCCGGTCTGAGGGACAACCCCCCCCCCCCGAGTGCACAAATTTCGTGCACCGGGCCTCTAGTATGAAAATAATCACTTCAGTTAGTAAAGGAAAATTGAATCGAGAGACTGAATAGTGATAAAGTTATTCTTCCCACAGAAATTTCAATAAAGGTGTTCCTCTGTATTTTGTTATTTAGAGTTAAAATGAACAGTTGATCAAAATAACATCAATAAAAAAAACATGGAGATTCTTCCTATTTGTTTTAATCCAGCTCCTCTGTTGTATCTGGCCTTGACCTTGCAATTTTGTCTGTAACGTGCATCACAAATATAAACCAGAGACCACAGCAGATGCAGAAACAGAGGCAGGTGGGATGCTCTGCCTGCAACAGTGGTTCTCCATTCATACGGTGCTTTCTCCCTACCTCAGAGGCCTCATCCAAGCAAATCGAATCACCAGGAGACCGCCATCAACTGAGGCAGGCCTTTATCCCAAAATATCCCTATTGTTGATTTCTGAACTTGGCAGGTAAATGAACTTTTTGCTTTGGTCTTTATAACTTTCAAAACCACAATTCTATAATGAGCACAAATGTCTAAAATCAGGGGCATACCGGGCAAGTTAACATGTTTCCCTACCTTCTTACTTGTGGTCACATTCCATCTAAATGGGAAAGCTTGTTTTCAGACCCGATGCAGCGCCAGCCGTGCTGACAAAGCACGGGATAAGCCAGGACGTGGAAACCTGCCTCAGTCTCCTCTGGGACACTTGACCTTGAACCACAGTAAACAGGACAACAGCTACCCCAGCTGGTGGCTATGAGGACTCAGTGAGATCAACTGCTGGTGGTTTTCGTTCGACCAGAGTTTACCGGAGAATCACTTCCAAGGCGTTAGAATTACGGAAGCCCGGTCTCCATACCAAATGGAGCCAGGGGGTGTGCGTGTTTTTAAAAGCACAAGCACCTTTCCCTGGGGGAGAGTTTCTGCTTTACACTCAGGTTAAGCAGGCAGCTCCTCTTAGGGAGCACACGGCATTCCGCTCTCCTTCAGCGCGACCTCGCTTCCTACGGCTCTGAGGAGACACCAGCCAGACGACCCGCTCCCTGCCTGCCTGCCATCTGTGCTCTCACACCCTGCCTGCTGCCTCCCTGCCTTCCCTCCAGACTGTGAGCAACCTGTCTCCTCTCCACGCGTAGACAACCCTCGACTCACAAGGGCAGAGACCTAGCAAATGCCCCCTTTCTCTATCAGATCAGTCCCATCAGCTTACAAAACCGTCTTGTCACACATCTGTCTTCACACGCACACACACACACACACACACACACACACACACACACTCTTAACCTCATGTCCCTCTCTGGTTTCCACCCTATTTCCTCTTCCCCTTACAGCGAAACTCCTCAACCTACGGCTCCAATTCTCCCATCCTTCCTTGAACCCCCTCCAATTAGGCTTTCATCTCCTTGGAAACAGAACAGCAAGAGCCTTCACTCCCCCCTTGCTAAGCCCAGTGGTAAATTCTCGGTCTCATCCCCTAGATCTGCCCACAACTCTTTAAAATAGCTCACCGAACCCTTCTGGAAGCTTGTTCTTCGCGGAGAAGCCAAGTGAAGCCTCCCTTCTGGTCCCCCTCCTGCCAAACAGGCTGCTCCTCCCAACCCCCACGACGGGGCCTCCTTCTCTCTCCGGCCTCGGAGCGCAGCGACTCCCAGACTTCCTCCGGGGTCCCGCCCGGGGCCTCTTCCCGGCAGCCACTGGGCTCATCGCCGCGGTCTAAATACCATCTGCCTACAGGTAATCCCCCAGTAAGGGAACCCCGTCTTCAAGCCAGAGTTTGCCCATGAAACTCAGAATCACCTGCACAGCTGGTGCAGCCCACATGCCCCATAAACATGGCCCGTCCTTACCCACCCAAGCCTGCTTCTCAGCTTTCCTCCTGGCAACTGCCCTGGGCAAAGACCCCTGAAATTACCCAACTCCTCCTCCTTTCACAGCGGAGGATAAATAAAAAAAATAGGCAAAACATCTAATATCTGCATAATGTGCGCGCCAAAGAGAGGGTAACACCATTCAAGGGGACTTCCTACAAAGGGCTGGCTGAGCGCTC
Organism: Eptesicus fuscus; assembly: GCF_027574615.1. NCBI lineage: Eukaryota > Metazoa > Chordata > Mammalia > Chiroptera > Vespertilionidae > Eptesicus > Eptesicus fuscus. Next base: position 5,438,077 of record NC_072496.1, on the reverse strand, counting down.
AACATAAAGGATGGCTCATCGCCAGAGACTGCAGAGCACCATGGACATAGGACAGTGATGGGCAACCTTTTGAGCTTGGTGTGTCAAACTTCACCAAAAAACTGAGCATAACTCGGGTGGTGTGTCACTTTGAGGAAAAAACTAACTCCAAGACTCTAGTCGCAAATGTTTCATCCTCAGGAGCAGCAAATGTTTCATCCTCGGCATGCGGCCACGTGTCATCAGAAATGGCTACGTGTGTCAGTGCTGACACGCGTGTCATAGGTTCGCCATCACTGACATAGGAGATCCAAGAAGGAGCCAGGAAACTGGAGATCGAACCCACAACCGTGGTGTATCGGGACGACACTCTAGCCAACTGAGCTACCCTGCCAAAGCTATTCATTATTCTATTACATTGACTGGGGGTTTTTATTTTATGACTTATAGAAACTCTTACATATTAGGGACATTAACCCACTGCTATTACTCGCGTTGCAAACAGTGCCATGACTTTCGCCAAAGTTTACATTTTTACAGACAGCTCTACCCATTTTCTTTCTGCCTTCCTGAGTTTAGATGAATATTTTCCCATACATTCTTCAGAATTTTGTTTTTTTACATTTAGATCTTTAATTGATATAGATTTTTTTTAAAAAAAATATATTTTATTGACCTTTTACAGAGAGGAAGGGAGAGGGATAGAGAGTTAGAAACATCGATGAGAGAGAAACATCGTCCAGCCAGCTCCTGCACACTCCCCACCGGGGATACGCCTGCAACCAAGGTACATGCCCCTGACCGGAATCAAACCTGGGACCCCTCAGTCTGCAGGCCGAAGCTCCATCCACTGAGCCAAACCGGCCAGGGCATTAATTGATATAGAATTTATTTTAGTATATGGTGGGAAATGGGGCTCTGACTTTATTTTCTTCCAAACCCATAGCCAGTTTTTCCAATTGCACTTACCGAATAATTCCTTTCTCAACTGAGGTAAAGACTTTATTATATATCAAGTGTTCATGTATATAGATACAAGTGTGTTATACGCATACGTGTACGTGTGGATACATGGTATTATGGCGCGCGCACACACACACACACACACACAGCTGTTTTGGACTCAGCTCTCCCCACTGCTCTGTCTAGCCTGCGTGACACAATGGAGCTGGGACAAAAGGAATCACTCACCTGTCCCTCTTCGTCAAAGGCCATGACGACCACAGCGGCGCCAAACTTCTTGACCAGCCCGGCCTTCTCCAGGAAGTCAGCCTCCCCTGCCTTCAGGCTGATGCTGTTGACGATGCATTTGCCCTGGCAGCACTTCAGTCCGGCCTCGATCACCGCAAAGTTGGAAGAGTCAATGCACAGGGGCACCTGAGGTCGCCGGACAGGAAACCACAGAGAGCCAAGTCGCCACACATTCCCTTCCAGGACTCCCAGCCAGCCCCCATTCCTTCCTTGGGGAAACAATAAACAAAGGACAGAGCGACCAGAGACAGGACTGTCATGCAACCTGTTCTTAAAGCCCCAAATACTTGAAGGAGTTCCCGTCTTACATGCAGACCCCACATGCAGTGGGCTGGAGCTAGCCAGATGGGGACTCTTAACATGGAGCAGAAACTCTGGGCAGTGGCCTTCATTCTGGCCCTGCTGAGGGCAAGACTGGACTTCTTCCACGGCCAGATGGAGGGAGATGGGATCTTGGAGCAGAACCCCCTTAATTTTACACCATCAATAAAGCTTTCCACAAAATCCCATCCTCCAAGGGGCCTCAGGAAATTCTTTCCCAGCGGCACCCCAAGAATTCCACTTTCACCTGTAACAGGTGGGCACTCAGAGGGCACCCCACTGGTAACAGAAGGGCAAAACCAGGAAAGATTCAGAAAAAAGTTACTGTAGCCCTCAGAACGCTAAGTCATTAATAATGCCTGAAGTTACATGGGGTCCTTCACAGTGTACAGGGCACTTCTATCTTTACAATTCACAAGTCAGACTGGGGGCAAAACGGGGCCACATACTAAGCCTGACAAGCTCAGGGGAGGCCTGCATGGCAGCCTTTCAAACTCAGAGACCTAAAGTAACCATAAAGGATGGTCTGAAATCAAAACTTTTTAACTGAAAGCAGTTTATGGTAATAGTCGTGTCCCTGACAAAGGTCAATTTTCACCTTAACAGAGCCTTTTGTCTTTTGGAGTGTCAAAGTAATTTCCTTTTTCTGGACCCCTCTAAGCACAGGTATCACACCAGAGCGGAGACTACAAATCCCCTCCTTGTTATTGTTATCGATAGGAATGGAATGAATGATTCTGCAGGAAGGGTAAGTATATTCTTCAGAGACATGGGAAGCGGGCTTTCCGTTTATCCAGACATCAGAGGAAAGAAACGATTCTTGTGACCAATTCCAGAAGCCTTGAAAACAGCCAAGCTGAAGTCACATCTCCCTTAGAAGCCTGGCTTTTACCGTAAGCTGACATTGAGCGAGAAAACTGACAGTCAGGAGCCTCGGGGTTTTTGACATGGGAAAACAGAAAACCAGTGCATGAGATGACAGATCAACGGGACAAATGACGAAGTAGAATGAGTGGCAGAGCAAGACATGCACATGCCCTTGATGAATAAAAATGGTGTACAACCTTGGCAATGTCAGGCTCGGAAGCAATGAGTTTGCAAAATCGGGTCATTGCACTCGGACCATCCAGCATGCCGTCATCCATGTTGATGTCCAACACCTGGGCCCCCATTTCCACCTGCCCTTTGGCAACAGTCAGTGCTGCCTGAGGAGAGAATGCAAGAGGAAGGAGCATGAGGACAGGTAAGTCAAGAGAGGCTAACAAAGGAATCCCTCGCCATCCCCAACAGTCCTTCGGAGTTACGCTCGACCCACTGGCCAGCCTCCCTGACTCTGGGCCTACTCTCCTCGCATCAGTCACAGGAGATTAACTTTAAACTCTCTCCCATCGCCTCATTTCACTACCCAGAATCCACTGAGGCCACTTTCCTGCCATAAAGAATCTAAACTCAGCTTGGAGTTGGGGCCCTCTGTGACCTGAACTCATATGACCACAGGATGGTCACAAAAAAAAACAAAACATAAATAGAAACTGAAGACCCTGCACACAATGAAGGTCACGAGGATTCGGAAGGGAGCGCAGCTGAACAAGCCTATGGGACAGCCAGGAAGGGAAGGCAGTTTGGGCCTAAGTGGAGACACTGAATGACAAGCTGCAGAGTTTGGATTCTATCCCGGATACAAAAGGCCACCCGTGGGAGCTTCTGAACTGGGGAGGACCATGACAGAGGCCCACGTGGCCGTGAGCAGTAGTGGAAGGAAGGGAAGAGGGCTGATGGGAACTGTCAGGAACCAGGTATCCAGGCCACAGAGGGAGGCCCTGGAGGAGCAATCAATAGATCCAGAGAGGACGGTAAATGGGCCCTTTCTTTATGAATCAAAGTCTGCTTTGGTAGTGGTTTCTGGAAGATCTATTTCCTAAAAGTTACAAAACCTCAAGTGAGAGAAGTTTGATGGTAACTCATCATTGAAGCCCAGACTCCATTGTAAACTTCATATTTGCATAAGAAAAATACTCCATCCAGATGTTTCGGGTTGGTTCTGGTTGGATTACATTTTGCTCATCCACAGAGGGATCAGCTTAAAAGCACTCTGGCTAAAGGATCATGTGACCCTCCCAAGGCAGGCCTGTTCTTTCTTTGTGTTTGCGTATGTATTTCAGTCTGCAGCTAATAGAATCGATACCACCTTAATCACTGCCTGATGTGCTCATGGGGACTTCAAATTTTCTTGGCTTTCACTTCGCTACAAGGATTTGTGAGAAACGAAAATGAAGAGTATTCACAAAATTTTAAACTTATTTCCCAATTAATAGCAATAGCTAGAACCGGGTCCCTCCCATCTCATCCCACTTCATGACCCAAGTGCAGTACTTTCTGACGAATAACAAGAGCAGCTTGGATTTTTCGAGGCTTCATCCTCCCACCAGCCCAGCCCACCGCAAACACGTCACACTTCTTCTCACACTTCCCAGCAGCTCGGCTAATAACCGATCAAACGCTGTTAAAAGCTGTTCGTTTACTTGCTGTCTAGCCCCAAACATGGCAGATGCCTCAGAGTCGCACTGAGATGCTCACTTCATAGTTCCCTGCCATGATCAGCTTAGCAAAGTTCCGGGATCCCGCCACGTTACAGCGCTCTCCGATGTTAACAAAGTTGGTGTAGGGTCCAATCCTGAAGGGCTCTAGACCTTAAAAGGAGAAGCACTTTGAAAAATTTCTCAAAATGCACATGGTGACATGAGACAGGCGGAACCCCAATGTCTTCCTAAGAAAGTAAAACGTTTCTGTGCCGCAGCCCATGGGCTGAGACAGGAGATGCGACATGGAAACAGGACCAGCATCTTCTCCAAGGAAATTAAACTGTATGTTGCAGCTACATTTACAACCAGACATTCAAGTAAGAAATACTTCGGGACTTTAAACTGCAAATTCCTCTAAAGAGCTGAATCATACCAGCTCTGACAAACAAGAAAAAAATGCCATCATTTCCCTGTTTAACCAAGCGTCTGGGGCAAAAGCCATGCTGTCAGAATCCCAAGGATTGCTCCACACTGGTCCACGGACGGCAGCTCCACAGCTGGGCACGGAGACAGCAGCTGGAAGCCGACCCTCTGGCTTTCCCGTCTCTCCCATCCAAGTCCAAACACCAGCACGCAGCCAGCAAGGCTGACCGGGCCGGGAAGAGCCCAGGCTGAGGCCTGCGAGGCAGGTTCTCCTGGGCAGGTTCACACTCAGGAGCTGACTGTGGGCACAGCCCCTTGGGGCTTCTGCCCCTTTATTTGCCAAGGGGCAATAACATCTGCCCTGCTATAGGCCGATTTAGGGGCAACATTGGGTAATAAATGCAGATATATTACACTGAGGGAAAAGCAACACACACTATGAAGTAATACTACAACAAAGGTCTTGAACTGTTTTGCTCTACTCATATTTACTGTGTCAGGAGAGGGAATCTCACTGAGGGGTTACAGGCGGCTCTGGGGACAGCCAGCCCCAGGTTCAAGCCCTTCCCAGCCTCTCAGTGAACAACTCGGGTGACTTTTCACAGCCTCTGAGCTTATAAAACGAAGTCAGTACAAGTATCTGTCCCATAATGTTACTGTAAAAATGAGACTAGATACATAGACAAACATAAAATTAGACCAACAATCATAGCTTTTGTGGTTAATAAAACGGCTTTTGAGTCCTTTGCCAAAGCACTGGCTGAAGAAGAGACAGATCCGAAGGAGGAAAATAACGAATACAGATGAGTCTTTGTTCGCCAACTGGGACCATTTCATCCTAGTCTGGGCTTGTGATTCTCTTTCCACTGATAATGACCTTGACACAGCCTCGTCCCCACCCCTACCAGCCTCAGGGGATCTCTGGTCCCAGGTCAAGCCCTGAGGCTACAGGGCAGGCAGCAGGGCAGAGCTTTAAACGCTAAGGAGATCCTCATCAGAGCCCTAACAGCATCTGGCACAAAGCACTTCTGATCTGTTATGCATGTGAAGTGGCCGATTTTCAAACTGCATTCTTCACAAGTATGCAATTTATAAAGAACAACTGAAAAGAGTATGTTTGATGTCATTCTTTTAAAATCTAATTGAAGATTGTTTTTAAAGCAATTTAGAGACAGCACAAGAAATTCAAATCAGAAAAAAAAAAAGATTCTTTCATTCTTACACATAAATTCTTTTTAAAAATCACATCTAAATAGTTTTCTTCTTGTTACCAAAACATTGAAACAAGAAGAGATCCATTTCTGAAAGCATACAAACCATGTCTTGATCACTCACCGGACAATAACATATGCCCTTCAAACACTGTGGCGGGTGGGACTCGAGGCTTATAGTTTTTCACAGCTTCAGCAATTTCCCTGAGTTAAAAGAGAAAACACCATGCCCATTAATTCAGGATCAAATAAAATTAAACTAATTTCCGGCTATGAAATTAAGTCTATTTAGCACAATTATGCTCGTAATTACATACCTAGTTCCAAATGTGCAGCAGCAATTACACCTTCTCGTTTTCTCAGTCGAGCAGGAAATGAACTACTAAACCTAGCTTTTCTGAACCTGCCCAGTCTGCTGTGTGTGGCTGCGTTGGGCGCCTTAGTTACCTCTTTATAAAGTCCCTATCTCCCAACACAGCCACAGTGGAGGAGCGGGGAGTTAGGACCCAACACACGAATCTGAAGAGGACACAATGCATGCCAGGCCAAAAGGGAAAATATTGAGAGGTGATTGTTACCTGATGTGATCTGGTGTGGTACCACAGCATCCACCAACGATATTGACCAAGCCATCCATAGCAAAGCCCTGCATTCAGGCAAAGAAAGCTCTAGGGAGTTCATCTGAATTCTAAACTCACCACTACCCACTCAGCAGAAAAAAACCCTACATTTCCTGAGTAACCAACTTTATATTAAAAAGAGAGCTAGGAACACTTAACTCTAGATAAAAAGCTTTTAATGCCCCAGGTATTACGTTAAAGCAGTTCAGACACTATGAAATTCTTTATCCCATTTTAAATGTAATGTTTATTTGCTTTTCTGATCATAATAAAGATTTTTTGCCCATATGCTACGCTAAATGACTATGAACTAGATCATGCATTTTCAAATAACACATAAAGTTCTTAAATTTAAATTAATTAAAAATTTTAAAGAACTAAAAATTCAGTTCCTCAGTCACAATAGTCATATTTCAAGTCCTCCAACAACTCCAGGGGGTAATGGCTGCATACAGGTCAGTGTGGGTCTGGGGTTTAACCACAGGCTAGTGTGCAGGACAAGAGGGGAAGTCGAGCAACTGAGAAGCCTGAACACCGATGAGAGCACCTACGTAAGGTATTAAAATTGTAAGAATTAAGTCAGAAATCGTTTAGGAGAGAATGTCAGTGGGCCAGAAGCTACAGATTCAAGGAACGAGGAAAAGACTGGGTTAGTCATAGGGTGGTTGGTGGGTAGTATGGGCTCATGACCTAGGTAGTGGGTAGTATAGGATTCTCAGACAGGAGGTATACGGGAGGGAAGGAGAATGGGGGGAAGGGGGTGATCATAGGCAGTAAGGAGTCTTGGGAGGGCTGTAAGAGAGTCAAGTTCAAGTAGCTTCACTTGGGCCTCACTGGGAATTTCCCAACAGCCACCAGTACCATCTGGGGAGGAGGAGGCTGACAGCCAGCCGCTCCCTCCACCGCCACCATCTTAAATTGGAATAACTAAGCTCTTGTTCATTATAGTGCATACACTGGAATTTATTTAGGAAAAAAATCTGCTTCTACATATTCTAAATCTAAAATGTCATTTCCCTATCTCTTAACAACCAAGTGAAAGAGGACTCCTGACCTTTAAGTGCACGGCCATCATGCTCGGAGTTTCATCGTAGTCACCAAAGGTGTTGGGAAGACCTGAGAAAGGGTATTGCAACCATTACTGTATTTGTAAAGGCTTTAGGTTAAAGAGTTAGGACATTTTATATTTAAACTAAATGGAGCATTATAATTAAATACTTGCAATCACAAATAATTCCTAATATTAAACACAGTAAATGAAGACACCACGCCAAAAACGAAAGTCACAGAGGAAGACAGACATCCACCATTTCTTCTCCATTTGAAAGAAAAGCATCACTGCTGTGTGGGACAGAGTCCCCCGCTCCCCGCCACCTCCCACAAAGGAAAGTCCTTCGTTACCCAGCTGCTGGGCTGAGGCTGGGGGAGTACTATGCCCTTGAAGCTAATGAGCACCAGGCATGCCATTAAAAAACCAAAACACAACCAGTCTGCTTTCAAATAACTTTCCCAAGTAAGACTTTAGTATGTAATGATCCAATGTCCTATTTTATCTCTTATCCCCTTCCGGTTATCTTGCTCTTGGTGAGAAATAAAATTTATTGTGGGTTAAAATGTATACATTTGGAGAAAAAAATGCTGGGAAATTATTTTTAGTCCTAAGTAGCTAAGCAGTGCTCAAAAACATTCACCAGGGCCCTGGCTGGTTTGGCTCAGTGGATAGAGTGTCAGCCTGCAGACTGAAGGGTCCCGGGTTCAATTCCGGTCAAGGGCACATGCCCGGGTTGTGGGCTTGATCCCCAATAGGGCGCATGCAGGAGGCAGCCAATTAATGATTCCCTCTTATCATTGATGTTTCTATCTCTCTCCCTCTCCCTTCCTCTCTGAAATCAATAAAAAAAATATATTAAAAAACAAAACAAAAAACAGTCACCAGGAAATCTGGCTAACCTAAATGAATTACCATAATGTCACCGGGTAGTTTGACAATTATCTACAAATCTCTTGGTAATTTTTATATGCAGTAAACTAGAAGTCCTAACTTTTAGAAAGGAAAGAGGTATAAGACACCAGGCTCCCCGCCTGCTCTTTGTGAACACAGGGATGAAGGAGAAGCAGGCTCCCTCTCCTGCTCTGCGCTCCTCACTGTCCCCCCACTCCCCCCCAAACGTGGAAGCAAGCTCTGGCATCCAAAGCAAGGCTCTGGTCAGTGACGGGACGAGGCTGCATTCCTCCAAGTTCTGTCCAATTCTGAAGCTTTCAGGCTGAGCCAAACTGTTCGTTCAAGTCTAAAGAAAAACAGTGGGCTAGATCCTGATACTCTCCATTTAGGAAAATCCTACTGAGTGTTAACTATATACCAAGACCTACAAAACAAGCTCTTCTATCAAGATCTGTTACCCCACCACGCATGTCCGTGTATTTGGATTTCCCCCTGTGCAGTTCCCTTGAAATACACACCTGCGTTGGGATAGCAGAGGACATAGGCTGTTGTACATTTTCCAATTGTTTCAATAAAAGGCCTCATTTCGGCTGCACCCAGAGCACAATTTAATCCAATGCTGTAAAAACAAAAAAGAAGTTAACAGGAGCATCCTCTTCTATTCAAAATATTGATGCGTAGAGTAAAGGAATATACCTAAAACCAAGCAGGTAATAAATCCCTGATTCAAAGCACTTTTATGCAGCTGCAAACAAAGCCACATCAATGCTATGTTTAGTGCTTTTGTTCAGCAACTGAAACGGGGTGGGAGGGCTCAGAGCTAGTCACCCCAAGGTGCGCTTCTGTGGTATGTGGACTGTTTTCTTTTTGACCCACATACATGTCAGGACTAACATGTTTACTAAGCATCTGCTCTTGTCATCATCCCGAAATGAGCATCTGAAGCCCCGGGCACCTTGGCTCACCCGCAGCTCAGAGCGTCTTCTGTGACCGTTTCCTTTCTGTGTCTGACTCGCTCACGCATGCACGCGGGGTTCGGGGTTCCCACACATACGTATGTATTAAATTTGGTCCTTTTCTCTTGCTAACCTGTCTCATGTCTGTTTGATTGTTAGACCAGCCAGAATCTTGAAGGTGGAGAGAACCATCAGCCTGGGCTGGTAAGAGAAGGCAGGTTCCCCAAAGAGGACTCTCAAGGTGAGTCTTAAAAGCTAATAAGAAGCCAGGAGAGGGAGAGGGTGAGTGGAGAGAGAAAGAGAGAGAAAGAGAGACAGAGACAGAGAGAATGAGAGAAAGGGTGAGCACAGCTTTTGGACAGAAGAAATGAATAGCACATTTATGGAGCAGGTACAGGAGGAAAAGCTATATTCTGAGAGCTTCCATTCACTCACAGTATGTAATTTAAACCATTACGATTTTTTTTAAAGATATGTTCAAATAGAATTAAAAAGCCATGTTAATTTTAAAGATAAAAATCTGAGCTTTAAAATCCCCGTCTTATTCCAAGCTAGACTGCTCCTGGTTGTCCCGTAAATGGGGAATAACCAACAGGCACAACCTGACACTATAAGGGAAGACGCCCCCCAAAAGGGATGGAGGCGGGAAAGAACAAGGACTCACCAGAGTGGGTCTGCGTGCGACACACTGATGACAAACGCCTCCCCTGTCTGTCCGGAAAGCGTCCGCCCACTTTTATCGACGATGGTTCCCGAAATCTGAATTAACAAAGCAAATTCAGTCAACAGTACAGACGCGAATGAAGGGTTCAGTCACAAGGCCAGAATACGAGGAGCAAGCTGACTTCCGGTGCTCCTTTACCGGGAAGAGAGCGGTGGGACTCACAGGCAACGCTTTCTACAATGGTCAGAACCGAGATGCCAGATGCCGAGCGAGGGGGGAGCTGGGGAGGCAGGGACGCGAGGAAAAGGGAGGCAAAAGCCATGACTAGAGCAGAGAGCAGCATGGGAATTCACACATCGTCCCCCTAGAGAAGCCTTTCCCTGAGCCTCCTGCTGTGACACGGCCCTAGTTTTGATTCTATTTTATTCTCTCCAAGGAGCCTTAGGACTCTGGGGTGGGTCTGCCTACTGATTAATAAATTGGCAATCCGCTGTCCTCAGGGCAGGGAACTTCACAGCCAGCATACAAGGCCACCCCCCTCCCTCAGGGCCCTAAGGGGAGAGCATCCCTAAGCCTCTGGCTCCAGGACACAATTCAGCCAGACGCTTTGCCTTCCATCAACCACTTCTAGAATCGTTGTGTCTCCAGGTGGTGGTAGGAGGGAGGTGAACAGAAAACTTCAAGTAAGTGGTTCCTAAAAGATACTATCAGTAGTTCTATGCAAGAAAAAAAAAAAAACACCCTACCCTCAAATGACAATATTAATAAAAACCAAAATCAACACTTTAGACTTACAAAGATGGGCCGGGGAGCGTACGCCTCTTCAAAAAGGTTCTGGAGTGCAAACAAGGCTGCCTGTCAGGGAAAGAGAACATCAGCGGGTTCCGAGGTGGCTGCCGAGGAGGCGGGAGCTCCACTCACCTGCTCCTGGCCCCACGGCATTTCCAGCTCCATTACAGAGCAATCAGCCTGAATAACCCACGGAAGGGAGCTGAGCTGAAACATGATAACCAAGGATTTACAGAGGAAGCCACAGGGACTGGGAGGAAGGGCCAGCACCCACACCCAGGTGCAGCGGCAGCTGAGAAGCCGGAGGGGTCCCCAACCCAGAGCAACAGAGATGGGATGAGGAGCCCACGTGGCACCTGGTAGTGAAATGAGTGGGGATTTGGTCTACCTGGAAGACCCAGACGCCACCTCCCCAGGGACGAGCACTCCCTCCTGCATTACTCCTGCGGGGGCGGGGGGGGGGGGGGGGGAGTCTGCTGGCTGCACCCACAAGTGCACCTCTTTTTCTGGGGAGGCTTTTGACAGTTGCCAGATGGGAGGAGTGTTTGGGAATGGGTGAAAAAGGTGAAGGATTAAGTACAAATTGTTAGTTACATAATAGTCTCTTTTTTTTTTTTTTTTTAATTCTGAATCTATGGTCTTACTTCCAAAACATTTAAACAATTAAACATTTGATGAAATGTAAAGTACTAGGGATAAAAAGAGACCTTTTTTAACTCCTTACCTTGGAATGGGGAGTGCCCTTGCAAATATAATTCTCTCCCCACCAAAAAAAAACAACACACACAACACACACACACACACAAAGCCAGAATCTTTAAATCCAACCATACAGATTTAAAATTCTCTTATACCATTATAAAGCTAAATCAGCCCTAGCTGGTTTGGCTCAGTGGATAGAGCGTCAGCCTGTGGACTGAAGGGTCCCAGGTTCGATTCAGGTCAAGGGCACATGCCAGGTTGTGGGCTCGATCCCCAGTAGGGTACATGCAGGAGGCAGCCGATCAATGATTCTCTCTCATCATTGATGTTTCTCTCCCTCTCTCTCTCTCTCTCTCTCTCTCTCGCTTCCTCTCTGACATCAATAAAGATATTTTTAAAAAAATGAAATAAAAGACAACAACAAAACTATATGACCACATAGAAAGTCAAACACCAAACTGGACACAATATTAGTTACTCATCACTGTCAAGGTTGATTTCCTTAGGGAAAGACAATAAAAAAGACCAAAAGTCCAACAGAAATAAGGCACAGAACACACATCACAGGAGAGAAAATGTCAATGGTTGTAAAACTTCAAAAAGATGCTCTATTTCATTTCTAGTCAGAAAAATACAAAATGAAAACTACAGCACGGAAGCATTTTTTACCCATCAAATTGGAGGAGATCCAAAAGTGTAACACTAGATGGTGTTAGCCAGGGCGTGAGAAACCTGTGCTGCTCGCTGACAGGGGTTTAAAAGAGCACATCTCCAGGAAGCTAATTGACACTCTCTTGGCACTCTCTTGCTTTTTTCTCGATTCCTTTATTCTAATGCTAACCCTGTCGAGTCACACTTGACATCCGAGTGCAAAAGGTTAAAACTAACAATGCGCAATCCCCTGACCTGGCAATGTCACTTGTAGCGAGCTATCCGCTAGATACACTGTGCAAACACATCAGGTATGAACTGACGGTCGCCAGAGGGGAGAGAGTTGTGGGGATGAGTAAGGTGAAGGGGTTCAGAGGTACAACTTGGCAGTTATAAAATAGTAACCAGGATGTCAAGTGCAGTCAGTAATATTTTAATAACTGCGTACGGTGCCAGGTGGGTACTAGACTTATTGAGGGGATCACTTTGTAAGTTACATAAGTATCTACTCACTACATTGTACATCTGAAACTGATATTATAATGTATGTCAACTGTAATTGAAAAATTAAATAAGCAAACAAACAAGTAAGAAGCACAGGCATAAGGACATTTACTTTCCACTCCATATACCTATGTACCTTTGCACACATGTCAGGAATACACACCCCCATGCTGATACCTGTCAGGACTCGACCCTGGTGACCGTAGTTGTCCCCAGGAAATAGGAGGTGGAAGGGTATTACATACATTTATGACTCTTTTGAATTTAGAACCATGTTATGTATTTATTACCTATGCATAAATGCACATAGCGTAGCTATACATGAAAATATTTACTTTCATAATTTAAAATAAATTTCTAAAAAAAAGTTTAAAAGATAACCCCTTGAAGTTTTTTTCATGCTACTGGCGCCAGAATTAGTCAAGAATAAAATGGAACAAAGGAATTTCATTTATCTTTAAAAATAGCTATCACTGCCCTAGCTGGCTTGCTCAGTGGATAGAGCGTCCACCTGCAGATTGAAGGGTCCCAGGTTCGATTCTGGTCAAGGGCACATGCTTGGGTTGCGGGCTCGATCCCCAGTAGGGGGTATGCAGGAGGCAGCTGATCAATGATTCTCTCTCATTGATGTTTCTATGTATCTCTCCCTCCAGCTTCCTCTCTGAAATCAATAAAAATTTATTTTTAAAAATAGCTATCATTGTCTTCTCACTACATTAGGGATTCATCACAGCCCTTCCCTTCCCACCCGCCACACCCTGTCCCTTTTCCTCCCTTAACTCACCTTGGCATTGGCAGTATCGAAAATAGTTTCAACAAGTAAGATATCGACCCCTCCGTCTAGGAGCCCTTGGGCCTGCTCTTTGTATGCCTCAACGAGCTCATCAAAAGCTGCAAAAAATAAATCACACCCAGGATATCAGTCAATATCCCCTGAATGGCCAGGATATGCTGAGTTCGGGCCTAGCACCTGTGAACTAAATACTGCTGGTTTACAGCACATAATTTAACGACAGTGCCACCTTTTGTAAGAAGCCAAATGCAGAAATATGGCGGTGATGGAAGTTAAACCAGTAAACGGAACACAGCTGCTCCTAAACACTTGCGCAAGGTCTGCACGTCCCACGTGTGAGCCGAGAAAGAGCGAGCGCGCAGGAAGCCAGGATTTCCTGAGCCCTGGACCTACTTTAGAGATCTCTAGGGCAGGCTGTTCTTTCCGGGGATGGCTTTGATCAATTCACAGGGATGAGTGTGAGGAGTAACACGGAAACGTGTCACACAGGGCGAGTCACAGCCTCTCCCTCTCTGTGGCAGAATAAAAGGCTGCAGTTCTGTGGATTTGGCTCCTGCCCTCTGACACCAACTCTGTCAGAGAAAACACCTGCCTGGTGGGCAATTTCAATCTCAAAGGAAAGTGTCCAATCACGCCTGGGTAACATTTTTGTCAAGAAACAACTTGAGTTCTCTGTTTCCCACTGAGAGGCCATCCCTCTCCCCACTTCACTTCCCAACCAAAAGAGATGTCCGGCCGCTCAGCAGAGAGGCCTGAACAGCGAGTTAAGCTGCTATCTGCTTCCTTCACCTTCCACAGCGCGAGAGAAAGGAAGAGGGAGCCCTAACCGGTTTGGCTCAGTGGATAGAGCGTCGGCCTGTGGACCGAAGGGTCCCAGGTTCGATTCCAGTCAAGGGCATGTACCTTGGTTGCGGGCACATCCCCAGTAGGGAGTGTGCAGGAGGCAGCTGATCGATGTTTCTAGCTCTCTCCCCCTCTCCCTTCCTCTCTGTAAAAAATCAATAAAATATGTTTAAAAAAAAAAAAAAGGAAGGAAGGAAGAGGGAGCTCCTCACCGTCACACTGAGACCGAGAGCATCAGAGGGAGCCACCCTGGTGACCACGTGTGGAAGCACAAACCACACTTGTCTGAACTTGTCATCTACACATAACCCATCACCATTCATCATATCATGACTGTGCAGCTCTGAAAGTTCCATTGTTTGTTTTTAGTAGTCTCATGCTTAGGAAATTCACCTAGATTTCTAAGATGCTCTTGTGAAATCTCAATGCAAGTATGCTTATATATGGTAGTTTATCATTTTTGTAATGCTAATATGTTTATATAGTTTGGACTGCTTTGTGATAAACTGGAGGTCTAGTGCAGTGGTCGGCAAACTCATTAGTCAACAGAGCCAAATATCAACAGTACAATGATTGAAATTCCTTTTGAGAGCCGAAAACCGACTTCTGCGCATGGGCCACGAAGTTTCAATTGCCCTGTATGTGTGCGCCCGCACATAGTATTTTGTGGAAGAGCCACATTAAAGGGGCCAAAGAGCCGCATGTGGCTCGTGAGCCGCAGTTTGCCGACCACGGGTCTAGTGGGTTATTCTCTCATTGACCAAGGCTGGGTGTCCATAATTTCTCAACCTCTCATTTTAAAGCTTTATTTTGATCGGTCTTATTTCCATAGCTGATAAAGAACACAACACCAAGTACATTCAAAAACAAGTTTAAAAAAAAAAAAGCCACAACAAAACATACACACAGCCGCTAACTTTCTTTTGAGACGTATACTATATTCCAGGAAGTGCTGTAAGCCCTTCATGTGGATTAAGTCTCAATAACCCTGAGACAGATGTATTACTGGTCCCATTTTACCAAAACACAGCAGTACTTGCTCGAGATCAATGAGTGTATGCGACGAATACTCACTGATGTTCCTGAAATCTGGTCTTTCCACAGAGGGGGACACAGAGAGCGTCTTGTTAGTTGGACCCAGCGCTCCTGCCACAAACCTCTTAATTCCTTTGGGAAAGAAAAGCAAGTGTGAAATCTCTGAATTGCTCCAGGTTTTTGTTGTGAATCAAGAAGGTGTGAGATTTCCCGAGGATACAGGGCTACAATCCTTTGTTCAACACTCTGAAATCCAAAAAGCACAAAAGCTCCAACTTTTCTCTTAATTCATTTGACAACAAAACTCGACCTCTCCTGAATGAACAAGAGGCTTATGGATAGTCTTCCTCCCACTCAGAGGGATGGTTCATAGATTTTACTGCAAAATTTGGTTATGGGCTGTCCTGGATCCTACTGGAAAAATGATGAAATATAGGGCAGCCACACACATGATCACCAGGCCAATCCAAAACACTCTGCATTCTCACATGCCTGGCTTCAAAGGGTTTCAGTAAGTAATCCTTTTCTGTCACCAGGTTACAGCTGAAACTATCCAAAGGATCATCTTTGTGAAAAAGGGGAAACGTTCCTCACCTGTCTGGAGAGTGACCTCCTCGGCCGCTTTCCTGGCCACAGCCGCGGAGCACATGTTCATCCGGTAGACCTAGCACAGAACTGCAAACGTTAGCCTGTCCTTTTAGCTGAACAAGGAACGCAAGACCTTCTAAAAACCCAATGTCACTCACAGCAGGGAAATGGGGAGTGAATTAATTTGAGGTCTGAATGAAATCCTGGCCGAGAAGGCCCATCGGCGACCCCAGCCTGAAAGGCCAGAATCTTTGGAAACTGCTTTTGGTTCTTCCCCCAAAACCATGAGTGAGGCGGCAGGAGGACCATCTCTGGACCTCTGGCGTGGCAGAGAATAAGCTGGTGTCGCTCAACAGGTTTTGAGATTTAGAAAAAAGAATAGTGTGGAGAGCGGCTACAGCGTTCGGACAGGATCAAGCCTCGGACTGACTTGTGGCAAAGCCACGTACAGGTTCCAGCTTGGAGGGCAAAGGCCTCCCAGCACAATGAGAGCCAAAAGGCTGTGGTTGTATGTAAGCTTGACCTTATAGTCTGACCCTGCAGTCCTAGGTAGCTAAGGGAAGTGGGCTGCGGGGTGGGGATGCAGCAAGTGCTGCCTAAAGAAAGCTTGATAGAGTTCAGAGAATGGCAACCACAGGAAAGAAGCAGATTTGAGACTTGCAAGAACATTGTAAACATCTTGCCCTTGTTTTGCTGTGTGTGATCTGACTGTAAAATAAAGTTTCGGCTTACAGGCTGTGTCACTGTTTCCTCATCCAGGCCCAGTGATCCACCTGGCCCCAACTGTATTCTCTTGTCTGTTTTCTTTAATCCTTCACCGCCCCGCCTCAGGTTCACCCCTGGATGCAGTTCAAATACTAATGGGAAAGGCACAGGCTTTAGACCCTGGAGGCCTGGCTTCCATTCCAGGCCCAGCTCGTCACTGTCAGCCCGGGCAGTTCCCTTAGAACCTCTTCAGGCCCTGGCTTCCTTAGCCGAACAATGGTTGTGAGTGAGCGATGGTTCTGAACTTTCAGTAGATTATTAACCTCTTGATATTTGGTAAAGGTCCGAGAACCCTCTCACTAGGAAATAAAAGCAAGTATGCACAAATGTACAAAGCACTGCCTACAATTGAAAGAGGGACAAGGCTGCCCTAGCTGGTCTGGCCCAGGGGATAGAGCATCAGCCCGCCACTAAACGTATACTTAAAAATGGTTGGGATGCTAAATACTACCTTACATGTATTTTGCCACAATTTAAAAAAAAAAAAAAAAGGAAATCAAATCTACCACCCACTACTTAAAAAGGCCTCACGAGCCCTGACTGGTGTGCTCAGTGGTTAGAGCATCGTCCCATGCACCAAAGGGGGTGAGGGTTTGATTTCCGGTCAGGGAACATACCCAGGTTGCGGGTTCAGGTTCAATCCCACCCAGGTTGGGGCACATATGGGAGGCAATTGACAGATGTTTCCCTCTCACATCGATGTTTCTCTCTCACTCTCTCCCGCTTCCCCTCTTAAAAAAAAAAAAAGTTAACAAACATATCCTCAGGTGAAGTTTTAAAAAAAAGGCCTCACAAGATAGTGTACACAAACAATCATTATGCCTTTATTGAAAGTCACTGTATAATAAGCATCATTTTTATTGGATTATTACTTGCCCATAAAAGAAG
The DNA here is from genome assembly GCF_027574615.1 of Eptesicus fuscus. NCBI lineage: Eukaryota > Metazoa > Chordata > Mammalia > Chiroptera > Vespertilionidae > Eptesicus > Eptesicus fuscus. Next base: position 5,420,630 of record NC_072496.1, on the reverse strand, counting down.
CCAAATGGAAAATGAACGGGCTGCTGTGTTCATAAGCGGAAGCGAGTCAAACCGTTTCCCTGAGCACAAACTACAGATAACGAGGCATTTGCTTCAGGTGGTCGTCTCACTAGCAACTAGCAATGTGAAAAACGCTCACAAACACCTTAGTTATGAAGGAAAATGGATGTCTTACCAAGTGCTCCAGGCCATAGTCAGCTTGGGCAACACTAGTGCTGCTGAAAGTGTTTGTTTCAATGATGTCAGCCCCAGCCAGCAAGTAATCCTGTAATGAGGTAGGAATGTCAACGCCGAGTTTTAGAATCCCTGTCCCCCAACAACAAACATGCCTTTTCAACACCATCACCCCCAAACAGCCTCTGACCAGTTACTAAACATAAGGCATTGCACTAGAGGCCAGAGATGCAAACAGATGTAAGACCTGCACAGAAAGGCAGGTGGTGTAAACAAACACAAAACTTGGCCCTAGCCGGCTTGGCACAGTGGATAGAGCATCCGCCTGGGGACTGAAGGTTCCTGGGTTCGATTCCAGTCAAGAGCACATGCCCTGGTTGCAAGCTCGATCCCCAGTAGGGGGCGTGCAGGAAGCAACTGATCAATGATTCTCTCTCATCATTGATGTTTCTATTTCTCTTTCCCTTTCTGAAATCAATAAAAATGTATTTTAAGAAAATAACTAAACCCAGAATTTGACCTCAGACAAGTTCACACACAGTTTTGAGAGCTGTGTCAAGTGTCTGTATCCTCCAGAGCACCCAGTACAGTGTTCTGCCCTGAGTACATGAAACTACAGATAATGAGGCATTTGCTTCAGGTGGTCGTCTCACTAGCAACTAGCAATGTGAAAGAGGGACAAGGCTGCCCTAGCTGGTCTGGCCCAGTGGATAGAGCATCAGCCCGCCACTAAACGTATACTTAAAAATGGTTGGGATGCTAAATACTACCTTACATGTATTTTGCCACAATTTAAAAAAAAAAAAAAAAAGGAAGTCAAAAGGTGTGAGGCGTGGTGACAGGTTACCTTATGGATTTGATAAATGACATCCGGTTGAGTTATACTTAGGATGTCATTGTTGCCTTTCAGCGGCAGGGCGTGATCCTTAAACTCCTGGCCTCGGAAGTCCTCTTCACTCAGCTTGTGCCTCTGGATCATGGTCCCCATCCCGCCATCCAGGACCATGATCCTCTCCCGCAGGACGGCCTCGATCTCGACCCGCAGGGATTTTTTCTTCACGCCCGCTTTAAAGAAAGGGAACGTGTGACTTTAAAAAACGAAAGGGGATCATGTGATATTTATCTTTCACTGACTTATTTCACTTAGCACAATGCTCTCCAGCTCCATCCACGCTGTTGCAAATGGTAGGAGTTCCTTCTTTTTTACAGCAGCGTAGTATTCCATTGAGGGATCAACCAAAAGACTTGTATGCACGCATATAAGCATCACCAATGGACAGAGACAGCAGGGGGGTGAGGGCATGTATGAGAGTGGGGAGGGGGGGCAATGGGGGATACGGACACATATGTAATGCCTTAATCAATAAAAAAAATCAATTAAAAAATGAAAGGGGGAAAAAGATGTGTGGAGAGAGGGTGTAGAGTCCTTTTATAACCATTCACAATAGGGAGTAAGGAGGGCTCATAAAAAAGATGTGCTCATAGCTCCACAACGTTAGAAAAATGCTGCCCCAAAACTTTTTCACTGAGTTATTACCACGGCCTAATGCAATAAAAGATGTAGGGGGGGGGCGGGGCGGGGTGCCGGCCGGGAGGACCGGGTGGCGGCGGTAAAGGACAGGGTGCCTACGGGGAGAAGGACACGGAGTGCCCGCGGGAAAGGGCGGGGTGCGGGCGGGGGAGGACGGGAGCCGGAGAGAGGACAGGGTGCCGGAGGGGAGGACTGGTTGGTGGCGGGAAAGGACGGGGTGCCTACGGGGAGATGGACACGGGGTGCCGGCGGGAAAGGGCGGGAACCGGAGAGAGGACGGGGTGCCGGAGGGGATGGACGGGGTGCCCGCGGGGGAGGCCGAAGAGCCGGCGGGGGAGGACGAAGAGCCGGCAGGGGAGGACGAGGAGCCGGCGGGGGCGGGGGAGGGGGGAGGGAGGGATGGGTGCCAGCGGGGAGGACGGAGAGACACGTGGGCGCCCTGGCTGCTCCAAAAGCCCACGGGCGCCGCCGTCTCCCACGGGAATCCCGCGGGGCGTCATGGGTGCAAGCAGCACCGAGCCCCGGAGCCCCCAGCGCGCGTCAGGCAGCCCCGCGACCGGGCTGAGCCGAGTGTTACCCGCGGGCGCGCGATCCTGCGGCGCGGGCGACATGCCGCTGGGCCCGCTCCTCCGCCTCGGGCGCGGGACGCAGCAGGGCGGTCTCCACAGGGCACTGCGGAGAGCGACACCGGCCAGCGCGGGGCGCGCCACGGAGCCGGGGGCCGGGGAGCCGCGGACGTGGCACGGGGAGAACGACGTGCGCGCTGGCACCGGCCGCCTCAGGACGGTGTTTCTTTCGCAGCCGATCATCCACGCGGAGCTCCCGCCCCGGGGCTGTGATTGGTCTGTGCGAGCTCTCCGCGGCCTCTTGAGCTGTCGGTCTCAACCAATCGCCTGAGGCTCGCCCCAGGGTTCTCTGGGAAATGTAGTCCGGTCCTCGCGAAGCTTGGCTCAACTCCGCACTCGCATCCGGAAGTGCAGCCGCCTGGCGGCATGGAGCATGGGCTGTGTGGGGAGCGGACACTGGCTCTGCGCTGTTGGCCCCGCAAAGCTGACCCCGCGCTCCTGACCCCTCCCTGCTGGTCCCGCAATGCTGTCCCCCGACTGTGTGCAGCTCAGAGCTGGGGCTTGAGTGGAAGGCCAGGCGCTATGCGCTTCCCGCTTTAGCCTGGTGCTGGGCGAGGTGCGTGTGCGGCCACTTAAAGACAGAAAGCATTTACTGAGTCCTACTGTGTGTCGGACAGGGGAATGCAAAGACAAACTGCCTCCCACCCCCACCTTCACCCCCATCCCCACCTGTCTTAGAGCAACTCACGACCTAGGTTAAGACTAATAATCGAGCCCACATAACCGTGACAGCAAAGGCAGAGATTGGGGTGCTGCACCTACAAACCAAGGAACCGGGGATTGCCGGCAAACATCAGAAGCTAGAAGAGACCGGAGATGCTCCCCCGTAGATGTCAGAGGGAGAAAGGCCCTGTTGACACCTTAGTTTTGGACTTCTAGTTTCCAAACCTGTGAGACAACACGTTGTTGTTGTTTGAGGCCACCCATTTTGTGCTACTTGGTTATAGTAGCCCTGGGAAATAATACAAATGCATCTGTAGTGGATGGGAACACTGCAAAAAAGCCTCCTCTCTCTCTGTAGGAGAGTCTATTATCTTATTTTGGTGATAATCTGCTAACCCACTCCCCACCCTAACCTTCACCTGCACCCATTCAGCTCATCCCACACAAACCCATTGTGTAGAGATAAGACCTTCAGACAACTCCTGGGTTTTTTGTTGCTAATCCTCACCCAAGGATACTTTTTCCATTGATTTGTAGAGAGTGGAAGGGAGGGGGAGAGACAGAGAGAAACACTGATGTGAGAAACACATTGATTGGCTGCCTCCTGCATGTGCCCTGACCAGGGCCAGGGATTGAACTTGTAACTGAGGTACACGCCCTTGACCAGAATCGAACCTGCAACCCTTCAGTCTGCAGGCCAACGCTCAATTCACTGAGCCAAACTGGCCAGGGCCAATTATATCAACCTTAATTCCTCATCCCAAATTTATCCCCTACCCAACCAGCTGTTTCTAATTACTTTTTTAAAATATATTTTTATTGATTTCAGAGAGGAAGCAAGGGGAATGCTCGAGTACCCCACGTTGGGCTGCCAGCTGCGATTACCCGATGTTGGGCTGCCAGTTGCAAGTGTATACCCCCCACATCCCGCGTGGTTCAGGGTTCAGGTTCAGGGTTCGGGTTCTGGAGGAGGCCGCACACAAATGAAAGAGACTAGACAAGAAAATATTAACTTGGGAATTGGGGGCCCTTTTATTCAGGTTTGGGATCCACCTATAGCCCTTGGGCAGGCAATTCCTGTAGCAGCTCGATGATAGCCCATCAGCAAGGATTACCTAAGACTAAAAGGTGGAAGTTGCTTCAGCTCCCCTTGTCTCCACCAGACAGTGGGTGCTTGGCTCTGACCCTTGCCAGAGCCTCAAGGTTAACCAGCCTTCCGGGTTCCTCGTCCACACCTCTCTGCTAGTGAAGGCAATGGGCGGCTTCCAACAGGACAGAGTGACAGAAACATCAGTGATGAGAGAGAATCATTGATTGGCTGCCTCCTGCATCCCTAATGAGGATCAAGCCCACAACCCAGGCATGTGCCCTTGAGAGGAATTGAACCCAGGACCCTTCAGTCTACAGGCCGATGCTCTATCCACTGAGCCAAACCGGCTCGGGCCAGTTTCTAATTCTTTGTGGCTGGCAAATAGTTACCCAAAGGAGAGTTTAAATATGATGGCAATTTTAAGTGAGGAAGTTTGTGGTTAACCAAAGAAACGGGCTATTCTTTGAAAAAAAAAAAAAAAGCATGGATTCTTTTTCTTTTATAAATTAAGTTTAATTGATAATTCAGCTTCAGAAATAAAAATAACTTCTAAGATGAGAGTATAAACATGTTTATTAAGTGTTTTTCAGAGTTTATCTCCTTTCTTCATTTAGTAGCAGATAGTACTGATCTACTCTCTTGCCTGAATATTGCAATGAACATTTTAGGCAGCTGAGCTACCTGTACGCATCCTAAAACACCCCGAGTCCCCCTCGTGGCTTCAGAGGCAGAACGACTTCCCAGTTTTCCCTTTATGTTTATGGCTGGAATATAGCACCTGCTGGAAGTAGAGAGTCCGAGTTCCTCTAAATATCACCCAAAGTGTTTGGCATTACACACAGAGACTCGGGTATTTCAGGAACTTGCTACCTACCAACTACTTAATAAAATGAAGCAAATTAAAATGAAACTTTTGAAGGTTAAGGGTTCTACATGGGCCAGTGCAGTAAAAGTATGAAGTTACTGAACAGGTATAAAGGGAAAATATCACATTTCCAGCTGTTGGTGGCAATCCACCAAAAATCTGAGAAAGCAGACGGGGGCGGGGAAGCGGGGGGGGGGGGTAACGGGCACATTACTGCTTTTCTAGCAACACTTGGATTGCTGTTTGCAACAGTTTTTGTTTGTTTATAGTCCCTTTCCTGATCATTAAGGACTCAGATGTAAACAGAATTCCTGCCTTCTTCTCTACAAGCTGTCAACAGGGTGGAAAAACAGAGGGGGAGTTATAGCATAAGGCAGCCCAAACATTGGAACAGATGAACATTCAGGAGAGCAGAGGATGCTGGGAGCAGGAGGTGTCTGTCCTCTGTGGCAGGGCTTCAGGTGTGGAGAGAGCCAGACCCAGGGCTCGGCACCCCATCACAGTGGTGACGGCACGCTGAGTGCTGGCAAAAGAACGTCTAGTCGCTCCTACTACACAGATGCATTCCCCCAAATATGTAAGGTCTGCAATGCGAGCTCTTACCTCTACGGCTGCTAAGAATGAGTCCTTCCCTACTAACGCCTCCTGACCAGGTCAGAAAACCAAGGGCGTAAAGAAGTGCGGCCTGGTGAGCGATCTGGGTGTCGGTCTCTGAACCATGTCCTGTTATAAACTATTGCTACGGGAACCTGTTTTAAAAAACAGAGCACTTACCTACAGTCATCTCTCCCAAACCTGTGCTACCAAGCTCTAGGAAATGCACAGAAACCTGGACTCAATACGTAATCCTAACCCATTCATTTTTCCTAGTGACTACGTCTTCCTCTCTGGCAAGCAGACCGGCTTCTGTGATTCCTGAGGTCTCTGCTTTGGACGATAAATAAGGCATTGAAATCCACTACCTCGACTGCATAGTCCTAAACAACGAAGAGCTGACTATAAACTCTATTTTAAAATTTTTAAGTACTAAAGATATTTTGGGTCGTCTGGTTCCATTCCCTGGAAGTTCTGTTTCACAATATTAAGTTCAACTAAAGAAACGATAGTACTTAAATATTGCTAATCTTTGGATGAGAAGGTAGAACACGAATATCCCAAATATATTCCCCTCACGATAATCACATAAGCCTACTTAAGAATATTTTTAAAGATATCAAACATTTACCAAATTTTTTCTTCCTGGTCTCAAATCTTGGGTATTTGGGATTCCCATTTTGTACTTTTCTTCTGTCCCTAGATCCTCCTCATTTCATACTACTCAAGGAATTTGCTTTGTTTGAGCAAAGAAACAAACCAAAAAACCCTGATATTCCATTGCATTTAGCTAACAGTTCCGAAATAGAGAAACCTATTGATGAAGCACACTATGTCATAAACCATTACTGAGCTGCAAAATCTCGCCCTGTCCCTTCCCTTAACCAAGCTCATCCAAGTCTTTCCCTGCTGGCGGGCCGGCGTCCGGCTCACAGGTCGCTCTCCCCGTAGAGCGCGGAGGAGAAGGCCGCGTAGTCCAGGGCGCCAGGCACCGCGCCGGGGCCCTTGTAGGCTGGCATGCGCCCCAGGCAGTACTGCGCCTGGTCCGGGGGCAGCTCGCGCCGCAGCTCCTCCGCCAGGATGTACGGCTGCAAGAGACAGAGAAGGGTTTGCAAGTCAGTTGGGGAAACCCTATAACGGGTGTGCTCATGCTAATACACAGCTGGCATTGGTTCAGTTTAAAAAAGGATACAGCCCTGGCCGGTGTGGCTCAGTGGATAGAGCGTCAGCCTGCGGACTGAAGGGTCCCGGGTTCGATTCCGGTCAAGGGCATGTACCTTGGTTGCAGCACATCCCCAGTGGGAGGTGCGCAGGAGGCAGCTGATGGATGTTTCTAACTCTCTTTCTCTCTCCCTTCCTCTCTGTAAAAAAATCAATAAAATATATATTTAAAAATAAAAAATAAATAAAAAAGGATACAGCCCTGGCCGGTTTGGCTCAGTGTCTAGAGCATCAGCCTGCGGACTGAAGGGTCCCGGGTTCGATTCCAGTCAAGGGCACATGCCCGGGTTGCGGTCTTGATCCCCAGTAGGGGGGGTGCAGGAGGCGGCCGATCAATGTTTCTCTGTCATCATTGATGTTTCTATCTCTCCCTCTCCCTTCCTCTCTGAAATCAATAGAAATATATATTTAAAAAATAATAAAATAAAACAAAAGGGTTAAAGGCAGGTCATCTCATGGGCCTGGTACCTGCAGACCAAGCTTACACCTAAGACCACACCTGCAGGGCGGTCAGTCTCCCACCGGGAGCGTTGCTACCAGTATTTCTCAAACTGAACCACAGGGGGAGGGATAAATACGGCGACCTCAAGTTTGCTGGCTGAACCAGTAAAACGCACCAAAAAAAACCCCTACAAGGTACACACTCTTGGTTCCTTACATAAAACTCACTGTGAGGCCCAAGCACAAATTTCAGGAGCAGAATGTGTTTTTTCTGTTCTGGGCAAACACCACTGTTTACCTGCTTCTTTCTTTCTTTCTTTCTTTCTTGCTTTCTTTCTTTCTTTCTTTTTCTTTTTTTTAATGTTTTTAATGATTTGAGAAAGAAAGAGAAAGGAAGGGAGAGGGATAGAGAGGCAGAAACATCGATGAGAGAGGACCACTGATTGGCTGCCTCCTGCGCATCCCCCACTGGGGGCGGAGCCCACAATCTGGGCATGTGACCTGGCCGGGAATCAAACTGGTGACCTCTTGGTTCCTGGGTCGATGCTCAACCACAGAGCCACACCAGCTGGGCTACCTGCTGCTTTCTGAAAATGCTAATGTGGCACAACATGCACTACTATCGCACTATCTTCTGTTCTTATGAGGAAAACGCAGAAGCGGAAGGAATCTGTCCATGCTGACCTTGTCGGACGCCAGGATGCGGAAGGAGGCGATGACCTGCTCCGCGGTGTCGGTGTCGGCCGTCTCTCTGGTCATGAAGTCGATGAAGGACTGGAAGGTGACGGTGCCCTGTCCGTTGGGATCCACCAGGGTCATGATGCGGGCAAACTCGGCTTCCCCCTGCGGCGAGGAGACAAGGACACGCTGGCTTCAAGAGCACACAGCCATGCACAGAGCCGGCCTGCTGCTCTCACCTGCGGCCCCCCGGGTCCTCTGGGCAGCAGGTGAACACTTAAGTGTCCCTGCATCCCCCTGCAGTCTTTGGAGCAAAGGTCACTCTGCCCAGTGACTGTAACAGCGGCTGTGGCTTTACGCCTGAGGCTCCCGATGGTCAGAATTCCCTCCCCCTGGGACCCACACTCCTGCAGGCCTGAACTTAAGACTTCAGGGAGAGAGCTCGCCCTTTCCCAGGTGACACCTGAGAGGAGGGACATGCAGTCTGGAAGGTGGCTCTCAAGGCTTTTCACGGTCCCAGAGGAGTCAGGGCGGCTCACGTTGAGAACCCACGTCAGTGGCTCCCAGGGGAGCGAGGGCAGTGGCACTACCGCAGCCCCAGGGGGTGCAGGACTTTCTAGGTGGATTCACTACTAAACCTCTGTACTTCCTGAAATGTCAGAGGGAAAAGCACTGAACCATCAGGATATGAAAAGCCACTGAAAAGTGTACACTTTAAACGGGTGAACTGTACAGTGAATTATATCCCCATAAAGCTGCTACAAATCACCAGGAAAGCTCAATATCTGAACAATGACTGAATACAAATATAGATTCTGGTTCGGTGAAATTGCTTTTGTAGGGTAGCAGGCGACCTTCAGAAAGATTATCCTATTCAATGAAAATGGGCTCATCCCCAATATATTACAGTCACCTCCTGTAATACATACCCAAGTTCAGCAAAACATCACCTCGGGGAAATCTCACGTCTGCTTACCAGATCATAGCCCATGGAAATCAGGCAGGCTCTGAAATCCTCGTGGTCCATCAGGCCGTTCTTCCTCTGCCGACAGATACAAACAGACGCCGGGAATTAGAGGCAGAGGAGCAACTCTACTTGACCCGAGGAACAAAATCCAGGAAGAGAGGGGACACCTGAGCTGGCCAAGGACACTGTCAAGGTCACCACTGACTTACAGGAAGACCAGAGCCAACCCAGGGATGTTATAAAATGGTTTCTTAAGGGGAAAGAATGAGTGTGTGAGTGTGTGTGTGGGGGGGGGTGGGGGGGGAGTGACAACAGACAAGAAAGACCACACACTGAAGAAAGCAATGGAAGGAAGCGCCCAATGCCCCTGCAAATGCCCAGTCAGCAGCTCACTACAGCCACCCACTGACGGCTGAGCACAGCCCACCACCACTCTCAGGCCTGGCCAGGACGGTTTTTATTTTCAAGGTCCGAGAGGAATCGAGGCGTGGCCCTGCGTGCGTCCAACGTGGCCTCAGCACAAACCCTGTGAGGGTCCACGCACGGCCGCTCACGGTGGAGAGGAGGCCAGGGCAGGACACAGGGCGGCCCAGCCTCCCCGGACCAGGTGGCCGCCCAGGCCCTGGGTGTGACGGGAGGGAGTGCAGGTTGTGCTCAAGATTTCCTTGAGGGTGTTGAGAGGGCAGGCATCGACAATAAAAACTAAAGCTGGGAAAGCGCTTTTATACTCGGCCCAGCCAATTATGAAAGAGCGGCTCTCTGCTGGTATTTTCCTGGGCCCAAAAGCTAATGCTGGGGGCTCCCTTCTTCTGGGAACGTCTGTTCTTTCACCTACGCCATCAGCCCTCAGGCACCCTCCCGGCCTTCTCTGCAACCGCCTCCAAAGCGGCGCTTCCGCTGGGGACACCTCACTCTCTGCAACTCCCTGGGGCTCCTGCCTCCTTTCCCTGGGGTTCATTCCCTAAGATCCGGGCCTTCTCTTTCCTACTCTCTAGACCCTGTCTTGTCAGAGATGACCATTAGGTTCAGCCCCGAAGTCCAGAATGGGATGCCTCGCTGCCCGGGGCGCCTCCAATTCAATGGCACCCCCTCTCTTGTGACCTCAAGGCCCGGAACTTCCTGGTCATTTTAAATCTTTCCTTTTCCCTCCGACCCCAAATCCTGCCAGATTTTCTTACAGAGAATTGGTTTTGCTCAATACTATTGAAGTCAAAATACACTTCACTTTTTAGATGCCTTTACGATGAAAATGATCACCATTTTGTTGGTGCATTTTCCTTAAAATATCTTTTAAGAGTCGATTTTGTTCATTAAAAAAGAAAATTGTTTTATATGGCAAAAGAACAGGTTAAATTTCTATCAGGTGCTTTTACCTAAACAGTTCCTGAGGAAAAGTCTTTAGAACCACATTTTGTTAAGGATACACATCTGCTTATAACAAATCTAGCTTTGCTGCCACGCACAAAGGCGTTCCCTACGTCACCCGCACCGAACAGCACACAATCCTAGCCGACGTGGCCTGGGCAACGTCAGAGCTTAGCACCCTTCACCTGGGTCGCTGTCTTCCGTTGGCATTCACCACCCCCTGCCCGTGACCTTGTAGGGCCTGAAGACTTAAGCAAATGGCCTGGGCATTATCTTGAGCGTATCTGAAAGTCCCCAGTATTGCCTTGCAAAGAGCTCGAGGGGGAGGTACCCGGTCGAAGTGGTTGAAGGAGGCTCTGAACTCGTTCATCTGCTCCTGGGTGATGCCCTTGGCGTCCCTCGTCAGGATCTGCGTCTCCACCTCGTTGATGGTCCTGGCGATGGTCGTCAGCAGCAGCTCCCACCCCACGCGGATGTGCTGCCGGGAGAGAGGAGCCGTCAGCTCTGGGGCTTCCGGCGCCTCAACCTGGCCTCCCCGGCCTCCTCCTCGCAGGAGAGTGGGCCCAATGCGAGAGAAGCAGCGCTGTCTCCCACCTCCCTACACTGCTTCTCTCCACTCGCCCGCTTTCTGCAAGGTTCTGTAGTGGGACATGCTCAGAAGCAAGGGCAGGGCTCTAACAGTGACATCTGTAGATAAAATATACAATGGACAGTCTCTTTGTCACTAGAAACATCTTTCCCTGTCACAAGGAAAGGAAGGCCCTGGATGACCCCAGGGGCTCCCAGGAGATCGGATTGGTCAGCTGGTAGAAGGGGATGTTGGGCCCTCTCTCTGAAGCATGCAGTGAGTCCTGCTGTGACGGTGCACTGCTGCTGGGCCTCACAGCCTTTTCTCTTTTTAATATATTTTTACTGATCTCAGAGAAGAAGGGAGAGGGAGAGAGAGATAGAAACATCCATGATGAGAGAGAATCAGTTATCAGCCGCCTCCCGCACGCCCCACACTGGGGATAGAGCCCGCTACCCAGGCATGTGCCCTGACTGGGAATCGAACTATGATCTCCTGGTTCCCAGGTCTACATTCAACCACTGAGCCACACCGGCCGGGCTGGGTCACAAGCCTTTTCATATACGTGGAGGAAAGACTTAGAGATCTCCACCTCCCGCACTTGCAGGACTCAACAGGAACCAAAGAGCAGGCGTGGGTGAGACCCCTGAGTGAGCCGGTCACAGCCAGGGAGGCGCACGGGTGGAGGGCGGGGGGCGGGGGAGAGGGGAGCAGGTACCTCCATGGTGTAGTTGGTGTGCTTGTTGTCGAAGACCAGGGCCTCCTGGATGAGCTGGTGGTCGCCCTCCAGCTTGTCGATGTTGTTCTTGTAGTTGATGATGTTGTGCTCGTACTGCTTCAGCTGGTTCATCTGGTCCTCCAGGGCCCCCGTGATCTGGATGGAGCTCCGGGCGATCTCCTGGGCACAAGCACAGTAGGGACCAGGTGAGCAGGTCTGCCGCCCCCGCCCCGCCCGCCCCCCAGACTGACCCCCCGCCGGGCAAAGCTCGGAGGCACCGCCCGACCTCCATCTTGTTCTGGATCCAGGGCCCGATGGCGTTGGCCTGGGCAGCGAACTGGCGCCGCAGGCGCTCGTTGGCGTGCTGGCGGGCCAGCTCCTCCTGCAGGGACTGGTCTCGGATGGGCACCAGCTGCTTCACCTGTCAGGGCCCAAGGGCAGCAGGGGTTAGAAGCCAGCTTTGGTCCAATGGGAGTGACCAAGAGATGAGATGATGGCCCAAAGTGTGGGGGTGGGAGCAGAGGGGGGAGGGGGAGGAGAGGGGGGAGGAGAGAGAGGGAGAGGAAGGGGCGAGGAAGTCCCGACTCTGAGACTAAAGGGAGAGCTCATTCTAGCTTTGACTGCTACCCATGCCTGCTTAAGACTGGGTGTGTGTCAGGGACACTGGGCTGGGTGTGTGTATGTCAGGGACACTGGGCTGGGTGTGTGTGTGTCAGGGACACTGGGCTGGGTGTGTGTGTGTCAGGGACACTGGGCTGGGTGTGTGTGTGTCAGGGACACTGGGCTGGGTGTGTGTGTGTCAGGGACACTGGGCTGGGTGTGTGTATGTCAGGGACACTGGGCTGGGTGTGTGTGTGTCAGGGACACTGGGCTGGGTGTGTGTGTCAGGGACACTGGGCTGGGTGTGTGTGTTAGGGACACTGGGCTGGGTGTGTGTGTGTCAGGGACACTGGGCTGGGTGTGTGTGTGTCAGGGACACTGGGCTGGGTGTGTGTGTGTCAGGGACACTGGGCTGGGTGTGTGTGTGTCAGGGACACTGGGCTGGGTGTGTGTGTGTCAGGGACACTGGGCTGGGTGTGTGTGTGTCAGGGACACTGGGCTGGGTGTGTGTGTGTCAGGGACACTGGGCTGGGTGTGTGTGTGTCAGGGACACTGGGCTGGGTGTGTGTGTGTCAGGGACACTGGGCTGGGTGTGTGTGTGTCAGGGGCACTGGGCTGGGTGTGTGTGTGTCAGGGGCACTGGGCTGGGTGTGTGTGTGTCAGGGACACTGGGCTGGGTGTGTGTGTCAGGGACACTGGGCTGGGTGTGTGTGTGTCAGGGACACTGGGCTGGGTGTGTGTGTGTCAGGGACACTGGGCTGGGTGTGTGTGTGTCAGGGACACTGGGCTGGGTGGGAACTGAGCTGGATTTTAGCCACGAAAATAAATTTTTCTTAAGAATGAGACAAAAAGCTCAAATAATGCTATTTTCACTATCACTGGATTTGAGGCAGCAAGTGAGGTGAGGACTGCAGTTCCCAGAAACAGTTTTCTGAAAATTCTTGAATGGCAAGCCGACGGCACCAAATTTTCAGCTGTGGTTTTAAAATAGTTCCGCTTGTGGTCTTAGTATCAGGTTTTCCTTCAGGAAAAATCACCTCTACTTTCCTTACAAGCCTCAGACGTTGCTGAAGGGCATTTAAGAATTGAGCATATCTTGTCGGTGAAATTTGGGGTAAACGATACAAAATCAGGCAGTCACTCTCACTGCCGGGTTTTTATGTTGCCCGCAACCTCGGCTTCACGCGGGCCCTGGTCCCGCCCCCGCCGCCCACCTTGTCCCACTTGTTCCGCAGCTCGTCCATGGTGACGGTGCTGTAGGGGTTGCTGGAGCTGATCCGGATGTTGTAGCTCTGAATGACCTTCTCCACCTCGTTCTGGATGGCCATGATGGACTGCCGCTCGCCGTCCGCCTCGGGCAGCGTGGCCTTGAACTGCTCATGGGCCGTGATCAGACTCTGACCAGAGACACAAGTGGGAAAACCGATCTTACGTCATGCGAATTGCACAGAGTTCCCGTCTGCACACGCATGAATGCCCTTCTTTCTCTCTGTTTTGTTAATCCTCCCCTGAGGATAGTTTTCATTGATTTTTAGAGAGACTGGAAGGGAGGGGGAGAGACAGACAGAGAGAAACATCGATGTGTGAGAGACACATCGATTGGTTGCTTCCTGCACCCACCCCGACTGTGACCGGGGATCAAGCCTGCAACTAAGGTACGACCCCTTGACTGGAATCAAACCCGGGACCCTTCAGTCTGCGGGCTGATGCTCTATCCACTGAGCCAAACCGGCCAGGGCCATGAATGCCTTTGTCACTGCAGGAATCTCTGGAGGAAAACAATTCTGAATGTTTCAGAAAAGCTATTTTGTGCATCAAAGTCAAGTTCTTTGAAAGGGGGGTAAAAAAAACACAAAGATATCATGGTGACTATTTAATCAATGGCTACAAATCCAAAGTCTTCAAAAACAATGTTCCCTTTTTTAAGAAAAATCGTATTTGCCTCCATCATTCCCACCCCCAGCTTTTGTGTAGGTCTCTCTCCCCCCCGAGGGCAGAGCTTCACTTCGCTGCCCTTTCTGAGGACCGTGGTGACCTCTGACGTCCCGCGAGAGGAGCCAGCACTGCTGCCTTCACACCTGCAGGCCTCCAGGCAGCACACACATCACGCCCCAAGGGGAAAAGGCACAGACGCCAACTCTTTCCCTTCAGGCGCCATCAACCTCGACCCAACAGCAGCCCCCTCGGGACAAAGCTAATGGCTGCCGCAAGAGGAAGGCCGGGTTGCTACCTGGATCTCCTCGATGCTGTGGACAATGAACATGTCCTGCAGGTCCTCCATGGCGCCCTCCATCCAGTTGTTGAACGGGGCAGCTCTCTTGGCAAACTCCAGGTGCAGCTGGTCGATGGTCTCCAGCAACTTCTCGGTTCTCTGGAGATTGCACAGAAAGAAGCAGGCGTGATCACAGATTCCAAAATAATTAAAAAAACAGTCTGAAAATTCCAGAGCCACACACGATTCCCTGACATTCTGGGAATGGCAGCATTCTGTTAGTGTGTCTACACACAGGATTAACCATCGATCACATAATCAGGCTGAGCCCGCAGCTCTCTGCAATGTCGTCTCAAAGAAGGGTTTGATGACATCCAAAGTAGCCTGTTTTGGCCCTAGCTGCTCTGGCTCAGTGGATAGAGCCTCGGCCTGTGGACTGCAGTGTCCCAGGTTCGATTCCCGGTCAGGGCACATGCCCGGGTTGCAGGCTCGATCCCCAGTAGGCAGCCATGCAAGAGGGAGCCAATCAGTGATTCTCTCTAATCATTGATGTTTCTCTCTCTCTCTCTCCCTCCCCCTGAAATCAATAAAAATATATTTAAAAACAAAAACCAACAACAAAATAGCCTGGTTTGAAAGTACTTAACAAATCCACAACATGTCACCTTTTTGAAAACTGAGACGCCTTGCTTTGTAAGTCAGAAGTGATTCCCTAACCACGTTACATAACTGAGAATTCAGGGCAGCTTCCCCATTTCAGTCAACAGTGCACAGAGAGGATGCCTTTCCCAGAAGTCCCCACCTCGTGGAGCAAGGAGAACAAACTACAGGTTGTTCTTTTACTTTATATTTTTTAAATATATTTGTATTGATTTCAGAGAGGAAGAGAGAGGGAGAGAGAGAGAGAGAGAAACATCAGTGATGAGAAAGAATCATTGACCAGCTGCCTCCTGCACGCACCACACTGGGGATCGAGCCCGCAACCAGGGCATGTGCCCCGACCGGGAATCAAACCATGACCTCCTGGTTCATAGGTCGACGCTCAACCACTGAGCCACACCAGCCGGGCCCCCTGATTTATTTTTTTTAAGTTCAGAAGTGCACTGCCCTGCCGTGTGGATAAAATATAGTATAAAACTCCCAACTTCTCGTTTCCCTCTTTTTCCTCCTCTCTTTGCAGGCTGCTTGCACTGGACAGTCTCTTTTGTTGTATACACATAACAACACCGAAAAGCAAGAATCAATGGCAGGGACTTGGGGGAAGAGCCTGGGTTCCACGTCCCCGGGGGGCGTAGAGACCCCACCTCCAGGGCCTCTCTCCGCTTCTGCGTAAGCGTCCCCAGCCGGTCCCACTGGTCACAGATCTTCTGGCACCGATCGTTGACGTTCACCGCGTCGTGGTAGTCCAGCTCGCTGTTCGAAGTGAAGACAGAGATTAGCAGTCCCAGACGATGCCAGGAAAAATGAGTCCAAATAAACAGATTACATATGTACTTTTAAAAGACCTGATAGAATTGGCAGGTATTTCGGGGTTTTGTTAATTCTGGGGTAATGTCACAGGACGAATCCCACCCCAGATTCCTCCAGCTTCGCTCTCCCTAAACTCCAGACAGGAAAGGAAGGCCGGGCCGGACTCCTCCCTGGGAAGGCTCTGGGGAGCCCTTCCCCCGTCCCCACACCCACGGGGGTGGGTGTCCACGGCTGCACGTACTTGAGCTCCTGCGCGATGGCCGCGATCTGCTCCACGCGGTCCTGGTGGGCCGCCAGGTCGCTCTCGAAGGCCTCGTGCTTCCGCAGCAGGGCCCGCACCTCAGTCAGTGTCGCCGACTCATAATCCTTCTGCAGCAAGATCTGCTCTTTGCCTGCAAAGGTTGGCACAAGAGTGAGAACAGGCCTATGTCACCCGGCAGCTTCTTGGTGCCTGGAAAGTTAGGGAATGAGCAGAGATGGTGGGATCAAGCAGGAAAAGGAGGGGAGGAGAGAAGGAGGCCAGGCCCTGCCTAGGCAAGTGTGGGAGGAATGCATTTCGAGTGCCATTTGGGGGAGCGGGGGTGAAAGACATTATCTGCTCCATTAGGAAATAAGAAGCTTAGTGCGAGACAGCAGAGCGGAGAGAGGCCAGGATGCCCCTGTGGGTCCTGCAGCTGCCCGAGGCTCGGTCCCGGGCCAGCCAGGCCGCTCACCGTAGGCCCAGGTCTCGTGGGTGGACGCCTTCTGCCTGAACTTCTCGGCCAGGTGCTCCACGCGCTCCAGCCTCCGGATCTCATTCAGCAACCACTCCTCGTAGCCCTTCTCCGCCTGCTCCAGCCGCTGCCAGGCCCCGGCGATGTCCTGGGGGGATGGGGAGGCGGCATGTACAGGGCAGGCCCGGCGGTTACACCCCGGCCTCCTGGACACCCGTGAGCCCCTCCACTTCTCGGCTAATGGTGTTTCCTTCCCTTCCCTCACCCCTCACCTTACCCCCCAACCCCCGCCAATAACCATTTAAATGTGTTAGCTTTTAAATGTCGAATTATTGCCCAGGCCTTTTAAAGCTAGTACAGTTGTTCTCATGAGCGAGCAAATGCCGGATGCTTCTCCAGATGTGGACAGAGGCCACAGGGCTTTATTTTCTGGCCAGAAGACTAGGACACCTCAACGTGACTCAATTCGCAGCAACTTTGACTCAGTGCCTGGGCTCCACCAACCATCTGACCGACTCCTGTTTCCTGACATCACACAAGTGTCGGGCGTGAGCCACAGACTTTCTACAAGAGGAGCAACACCCATAAAGTCCCCATTCCTGTGCAGCCTTCCTGATGGGCAAGAGAAAGACAATGAATAATTAAACTGCTCATGCCCGGGTTGCGGGCTCGATCCCCAGTGTGGGGCGTGCAGGTGGCAGCCAATCCATGATTCTCTCTCATCTTTGATGTTTCTGTCTCTCTCCCCCACCTCTTCCTTCCTCTCTGAAACCAATCAATATCCTATATAATAAAAGCATAATATACAAATCGACCGAATGGCGGAAGGACTGGTTGCTATGACGTGCACTGACAGTCAGGGGGCAGACACTCGATGCAGGAGCTGCCCCAGCCTGCAGGCCCCAGGCCAGCCAATGCAGGTGCCAGCAGGGGGCCCCCAATCGCCCCACTGGTCACCCCAGAGATAGGCGCTGATTGCTGGCCAGGCCTAGGGACCCTGCCCATGCACGAATTTTGTGCACCAGGCCTCTAATGTGTGTGTGTGTGTGTGTGTGTGTGTGTTTTAAGAATGACATCATGTTCATTAACTGAGACGTCGAGACGGGAGGAGGCCCGGCACTCACCGACACCATCTTGCCCTCGGAGGGCATGAAGGCCGGCCGGTTGCTGATGCGCAGCTTGGTCTGCAGGGTGTTGAAGTTGATCTCCAGCTGGCATTTCTCCTGCACCTTCGGGGGCTTGTGCTTCCGGCGGTAATCCCGGAAGTCCTCCAGCTTCTTCTGCATGGCCTGCATGGTCTTCTCGGGGGCCCGGTTCTCCAGCCAGGGGATGGTGCGGCGGATCCACTCCAAGAGCTGTTCCCAAAACACACGCACACGGCTACAAACACTGGCAAAACACCCTGCTTAAGGTGACCTGACAACATGAAGCCCTTGTGGGGGGGTGGGGGGGGAACTAAGGGCTGAGGGAAAGGGGTTAAAGGGGAGTAAAATGGGAGCTATCTGTAATACTATAATACCATCAACAATAAAAAATATTTTTTTTTAAAAAGGGGGTGGGTGAACGTAATATTCCTGTAACAACAGAAGTGTAAGGCCCCCTCCCCCCAGGCGGCCACCAGCGGTCACCACACACCAGCGAGAACTCAGAGTCAGCACGAGTCATGTTTCACAAATGTGTGACACTCACAGGGAACTCAGGGACCAGACGCTAGCAGACAAACGCTGGATGGAGCTTTCAAATGAAATAAAAATTTAAAAAATAACAACAAAAAAATCACCCGACATGGTGAAATGTAGTGTGAAAATGTAGCGAAGAAAAGTGGGTTTAATGTAAGCTCCAAGCTAATGAATTCAGTTGCTAGACAAATGTACTGTAAATCTGGGATGGATTCAATGTCAAAGTCTACTTTCATTTGATATCGAGCTTCTGGAGAAATCCACACGATAAAAGTGAAAATGGGAGTGAATGCCTGAGGACCGAGTCCATTGTTTGGAATCACCACCAAAGTCTTAGAAATGGGCTGCTCAAAAGCCACTTAGAAATGACAGCAAATGCCCGGCTGGCGTGGCTCAGCCGCTGAGTGTCGACCTATGAACCCCGAGGTCATGGTTTGATGCCTGGGGATGTAAGCTCAATCCCAAGTATGGGGCGTGCAGGAGGCAGCTGACCAATGATTCCTTCTCATCATTGATGTTGCTCTCTCTCTCTCCCTCTTCCTTCCTCTCTGAAATCAATAAAAATATATTAAAAAAATAAACAAACATGCACGCCGCCTCTGAGCTCCAGGCTGGCCGCTAAGCCCATCAGGGCTCCCTCCGTGCCAATCATTACGTTGCTTCAGATGAACCACCCTGAGTTCAACTGCGTCTCCCTACGTTTATTCTGCCTGAGACGAAAAAATGCAGAGAGAACAACACTGACCACCCGTGCTCCCCCTCTGGCCTCACCCTCTGGGTGGGTACGGACGGGGCGGTGGGTCACCGTTTCCTTTACCTCACTCGCTAGCCTCTCATATTCTTCCATCAGCCTCTCATTCTCTTGATTCACAGCAAGAACCTTACATATCCTGTTAGCCGCTGTCTCGGCCTGTAAAACACAATAGGTAAACGGGACAGCTCTGTCGACAGGACGTGCACACACAGAACGGAGCGTGAGAGGAGCGGAGGGAGGAGGGGGGAGGGGGCGTGTGGGACACGGCACGCAGATTCCAGGTTAGGGTGGAGCCAGACTGAGGGCTGCTCGATGCTATTAATCGTTTCACACCTTTTTGACAGTTTTCACACAGACTGAGAGGGCAGGCTGAATATACTGCAGGGAAAATGGGGAGATACCATTAGTGTAAACACACGCTTTGTAAAACATCAAGCAAGTTAGTAACAGAAATACACGGTGGAGGAAACCTACATCCAAGGTCCCTGAATGTCTGTCTGAGCTCATTCCTCACGTACTGACCTCGGGACCAAGGGGGTGAGAACCCCTAAATAACGTTAGCCTTTGGGCCCGGCCAGTGTGGCTCAGTGGTTGAGCATCGACCTATGAACCAGGAGGTCACGGTTCAATTCCCTGTCAGGGTACATGCCTGGATTTCGGGCTCGATCCCCAGCAGGGGGTGTGCAGGAGGCAGCCAATCCATGATTCTCTCTCATCATGGATGTTTCTACTCTCTCTCCCTCTCCCTTCCTCTCTAAAATCAATAAAAATATATATTTTAAAAAAGGAACGTATTGTGCCGTCTGGGCCTCAGGCCACAGCCTGTCCCAAAGCCTCGCCTCTAGACCCCTAATACAGCTGGTCTCGGTTACCCTCACGTGCTGGGGATGGTCCTAGAGACGCGGCAGTACCACAGTCTTTGTCCATCCCTGTCTACCAGGTTCTGCACGTCCAGATGCCATGTGTGAAGGGGCCAGAGACAGAAATAGGTCATCATGGAGAAAAGGGACGCTGACCACAATGTCATCCCTCAGGCTTTTTGTCTCAAGGAATGTGAGGGGTTTTTTGTTTGTTTCTGTGTTTTTTGTGTTTTTTTTAGGTTCTAATACTATCATCCTTTGCTCATTTCAGTTAAAATGGGATCAGTCTTGAAAAGTGTTAGGACACATCCCTGAGCAGCGAGGGCCGTTTCCAGCAGTTTCCAGGAACCAGGGCCCGGGGAGGCATGCGGTGTCCTGGTTGCATGTCCCATTTACTGCTCAGGGTCCATGGTACCTGTTTTCCCAAAAACACCTATGTTTCCCACAATTGAGTAATGACATAAAAGTGGTATCTTAGAAGGAAAGAGAGACAAAAACACTTCAGGAACGGCCTAAAGGGAAAGCTGTTAAAAAAAAAAAAAAAGAAAAAGAAAAGCATTCACAGTTTGGAACTTGCCATACATATTAGGGCATCACAAACACTTGGAAAGAGTCCCAGGGAGATGTGAAGTGTGCACACACACAGGCACACACACACGGACACGCATGCGGAGGGCAGCGCGGCCCCCATGGACGCGTGCTGGTACCTGCTCCGCGCCCGCGAAAGCATGGTAGAAACAGGACACGTACGTCATGATGGCCCTTTCGTCCGGTTTGGGGGTGTTGACAATGTCTGAGGGAGGGAAAAACAGCACAGAAAACACACACACACACACACACACACACACACACACACACAAAGAGCAGAAGCCAGGGTGAATGAGAGAAGGACCAGTGATTCACACCCACAGGTTCCCTGGCTCTGGGCCCACACCTTGAACCTCAGACAGCCCCAAGATGGTGCAGAAGCAGAATGATTTGAACCTTCATTTCCTAAATGATCAAACTGAGAGCTCTTCCCTCCCTCACCTTTGACGGGCTTCTAAAAGTGTAGGCAAGGCAGATTGGCCGGTGTGGCTCAGTGGTTGAGCATCGACCTATGAACCAGGAGGTCACGGTTCTATTCCGTCAGGCCACATGCCCGGGTTGTGGGCTCGATCCCCAGTGTGGGGCGAGCAGGAGGCAGCTGATCCATGATTCCCTCTCATCACTGATGTTTCTCTCTCTCTCTCCCTCGCCCTTCCTCTCTGAAATCAATACAAATGTATTTTTAAAAAATTAAAGTGCAGACAAGGCATTAATGTGGGCGCCGTGTGCTGTGGTCAGACTCAGAGTGAGTGGCCGCTCATTGCCACAACTGTTTGGCCAGGTCAGGCCCTCCACCACTTCTGCTCTGAGGGACGTGGGTCCCTCTGTGATATGCTGGGAGTCGCAGCAGAGTCCCTGCCCATCTCTGCACCCCATCCACCCGCTCCGCACCCCTACAATTGAGCTTGCTCTGCTCTGTGACCCGCCTGCTGCCGCGAGGATGAAATTCACCGGACAAGCATGTCTTGTGATGCCTCCACACGCACTTACCACGCCAGTTACAGAAAGCCCCACGGGCCACAACACGTCGGAAGAGAAGGGTGTGCTTGGCTTGCACACCCCACGGCTCTCGCCAGCATTTGTATTAGCTGCTGAATTAACCATCAGGAAGAGAGGAAACAGAACCTCGGCGATGCCCGATTTGCTGACTCGCTTTTCAACTTTAAACTGAGCTCAGCCCGGCCGGCGTGGCTCAGTGGTGGAGCTTCGACCCATGAACCAGGAGGTCTCGGCTCGATTCCTGGTCAGGCACATGCCCAGGTTGTGGGCTCCATCCCCAGTGAGGGGTGTGCAGGAGGCAGCCGATCAATGACTCTCTCTGATCATTGATGTTTCTATCTCTCTCTTCCTCTCCCTTCCTCTCTGAAATCAATAAAAACATATTTTTAAAAAAGAAAGAAAGAAAGAAACTGAGATCAGTCACTGGACAGAATGAAGATAAAAAGACACCTGGTAACATGAAACCTAGAACAACCTCGTCACTGGGTTTGCAGAGGGTACTGACAGAGAGGACGAGGGGTTGTGTCACGGGATGGAATCTTCCGGAAAACAACCACGCATGACGGCATGCTGGTGCACAGACAGAAAGCAGGTTTCAAAGAAAACTGCACTGAAAAAAACACACACAACTGCCGCCTCGGGGCCAGATGGGCCTCCTTACTCAGAGGAGGGGGGAGAAAAGAGAAAAACGATGGAAAAAGATGAAGACACAGAAGGTGAGGGGTGGGCGGTGACCCGGCTTTCCGTCCTCAGTCCTCACCTTCTGGGCACCAGCGAAAGCATGATAGTAACAGGAGACATAAGTCATTAGGGCGCGCTCGTCGGGCCGGGCCGTGTCTACTACATCTGCGTGGAGAAAACAAGGTTAACTGCCCGACGTGCCCCCACAGCGGGCTCCCGCGAGCCGCCTCTGGGGGCCGGAGCCGGGGACCTTCCCTGCACCCCACGCGCTCACGTCGTGGACACGGGCTCCAATCAAGGACGTCACCCCTGTAAAGGCACTCCCCCACGCATGTCTGAGAAGTGCCCACGGAAATGAAGGGATTGCCCAAGGGAAGGGCACCGGCTCAGAGCCGGTCACGCCCGCGGCCTGCCTTGGAACCGATTCCACTGGGTGCACATGGCGACGGCCCCGGAGACTCCCATCGCTGTGCCCGGGGCGGCCGGGGTCAGAGACCCTTCTGCAGGTGCATGCAGAACAGGTGCGCCCGCACACCTAAAGCGGGGGCCAAACTCCAGAGGTTTGTGGCGGAAACCAGGTTCATGCCCTTTTAAAAGCACGAAGACAGCCCAGCTGGCGTGGCTCAGTGGTTGAGCATCGACCTATGAACGAGGAGGTCACGGTTCGATTCCAGGTCAGGGCACATGCCCAGGTTTCGGGCTCCATCCCCAGTGTGGAGCGTGCAGGAGGCAGCCAATCCATGATTCTCTCTCATCATGGATGTTTCTCTCTCTCTCTCCCTTCCTCTCTGAAATTAATAAAAACACATTTTAAAAAATAAAACAATAAAAGCATGAAGACAATAAGATGAGGCATTTCTGCAGCTTGTATCGCACGTGACAGTTCCGATGAGCCCCCCGAAAATTCCCACGTGGGGTGCAGAGACCAACACACAACAGGAGGTCCGGTCAATAGCAGCCGGCGGGATGAGTGAGCTGGGGAGGGGACCAGGGCACAACAGGACAATACGAGTGGCAGGAACAAGAGAAGTTAAGTCCAAGGGTCGGCGGCAAAGACATGAAGACTAATGCGGGGGCCTGGCTGGGGGGGCGGGCTCATCACACCTCGCCACACACCTGTCAGTCAGAGGATTCCCATGAGAAATTACTCTACCAAGAAAATAATATCGTTTTGGAGAATTTCCCTGAACCATTCAGAAAGATGAAGAGAAGTAATGGGAGACGGGGTGTACCTCAGGGAGGAGGAGATGAATAGCGTGGTAGCATCCCAGCGGCTGCAAAGGATGCACCGAATGGCGATGTGCCCCGACCAGGGCTCAGAGACCAAGGAGAGACTCAAGAACAAGAAGACTGACAGCAGGCCAGACGACAGTGAGCCTGACTACCCTTGACTGTTGACAGTAGGGAGGCACGAGCGAACTGGAAGATGAACGTACCAAATGGCAACAGTTTTCTCCTCCCTTTCGTATCTTAGTTTTTGTTTTCTTTTAATATATTGGTATTGATTTCAGAGAGGAAAGGAGAGGGAGAGAGAGAGATGGAAACATCAATAATGAGAGAGAATCGTTGATCGGTTGCCTCCTGCACTCCCCCTACCGAAGATTGAGGCAACAACCTGGGCACATGCCCTTGACAGGGAATCAAGCCCTGGACCCTTTGGTCCATGGGACGACGCTCAGTCCACTGAGCTACACCAGCCGGGCAGTATCTTAGCTATTAATTCAAGTGAGTAAACGCTGGGTAGTTGTAACCGTATGGACAGGTCAAAGGAGAGGCCGCACAAATGCAAACTTAGACAGGAGAGGTGGAGAAAAAGGGAAAAGAATCTTTCTCTGATGCTTTATTGACTTTCTCCCTCGAAAGAGTTTGGAGAAACCATAAGTAGAATTAACACCTATAATACAGGTGTTTGATAAATGGTTACATTAATAAATAGGTAAAACTAGAATCTGAACGGAAAGATCAATGTTTCGTCCCCTCAAAAGATAGGTGAAGTTCTCCCTTCGGTTCCTGGCAATGTGACCTTATTTGAAAGCAGGGTCTTTGCAGATGTTCCATTAAGCTGAGATCCTTACAACAGGGGTGGTGAACATCCAGCCCGTGGGCCGTATAAGGCCCGAGAAATCATTTGGTCTGGCCCTGCCGAGGCATTAGGGATGAGTTAATGAAATGTTTGACCAAATATAGCAGGCTAATGTTTAAGTGGATAATTCTGTATGGCCCACGAATGATGTTATAAATATCCAAATGGCTCTTGGCAGGAAAAGGTTCCCCGCCCCTGCCTTATAAAGAGGAAAGAGACAGACACAGAGGGAAGACGATGGCCACAGAGGGACGGAGACTGACGATGCCACCCAAGCCGGGGGAGGCCTGGGTCCCCCCGAGGCTGTGAGGAGCCAGGAGGGTCCTCTCCTGGGGGGCGCGTGGCCCTGCCAACCCCCTGGCTTTGACTAGAGCCTACAGAACCGTCAGCGAAGACAGTCCTGTTGTGTGAAGCCACCCCGTTTCTGGTAATCTGTTACAGCAGCCGTAACGCAGTCACCAAAAAGGAGGAGAAATGAAAGATTGACTATAATCAACTTCTTTGCTTTTCCCAAAAGTGCAATTAGTGGGAGTAATGGGCCATCAGGGAATAATATTCACGACAAACATGGTAACCCAGGTTCCTTGAGTTCAGGAACCTTAACGCTAACCCCACCTTACAGATCTCATCACCCTCCTCGGTAGCCAGGGTCTCGCTCACAGTAAGTGCTCAGTAAGTGTCTGCTGAGCGATGACGGAGTCATGAGTAAGCGGGATGAATGAACACGCGTCCTCCACATCTGTGCTTTAAGCAGCGTGTCATGTTTAGACTCATGGGTTCATCGCAGAGAAAGGGCGCAAAAGGCATCTGAAACCGTTCCCTGCGAGAGGGATGCTGAACCGCAAAGTACTTCATTCTTTCCGATCTAGCTAAGCAACATTGAACTTGGGCTAATTACAAGTAGGACGTGAAAACTCGAGAGGTGCAACCTACTTGTCTGATTCAATGCCTTCTAGTTGGAGGGAAGGACTTTTTCCTTGGGGAGTCTTAAGCACCTCACAAGATTTCTTTACTACAGTTGTCTCTAAAGGGTAAGAAAATCTATGTTGTTAAAAAACTAAAATAGACCCTAACCGGTTTGGCTTGGTGGATAGAGCATTAGCCTTCGGACTGAAGGGTCCCAGGTTCAATTCCAGTCAAGGGCATGTACCTTGGTTGTGGGCACATCCCTAGTAAGGGGTGTGTAGGAGGCAGTTGATCGATGTTTCTCTCCCATCGATGTTTCTAACTCTCTATCCCTCTCCCTTCCTCTCTGTAAAAAATCAATAAAATATAAAAATAAAAACACTAAAACAGGACATTTTTCTTTGAAAATCGCAAACCAAAGCATCCTCTTTGCCAAAGCAGAACCTTTGACCAGCTCCTTTCACCATAGTTTTGCTGGCTTTTCTTGTGTGTGTGCGCGCATGGGATTTTAAAAAATAATTTGTGAACAAGCTTCACGTGAAATCCTCTAATACGACTGAGGAACCCTAAGGGCTCCCGATGAAACCTGGCGGTCAAGTTTCACAGATCCCCAGGCGTGGCCACTGCAAACGCAGCCCCCTGATGGCATCCGCCCCGGCAGGTAACACGGCCTCTCACCTTCCGCATCCAGCATTTTGGGAATGTCCAGATGCTTCTCCGCAATCTCCATGGCCAGGTTGATGTTTCCTACTGGGTCATCCTGCAGGAGAGACGGCAGGTGCACATTTTTAAAGATGTGTTTTTGAACACTTAGAAAAATGATTTAAAAAAAACATACACACACAATCCAAGCCCAATGCAATTCATAACACAGAGGCTCTGCGGGTGGGAGGGATGTGGCCAGGCATTTCCTCTGGGCAGGATCTGGAAGGTACCCTCGGAGAATTAGCCCGACACCCTCGTTTTAAATGTACGAAGGCACAGGGCTGAGGAGCAGGAAGCCTGCTCTCAGGTGAGCGCCTGTCATGGACGAATGGAACTCGGTCTATCTGTCTAGTACAATCCCCTCATTTTGCAAATAAAAAAATAAAAAGGTTAATTGGAAAATTTAGACACTGTATGTTTGAAACATTTTAAAAGCTCGGGGATAAAATATACGCTTTGAAAAGCTGAGAAGCTCTGGTCGATCCATTCCCTTAGGCAACCTTCTGTCACAGTGCTGTGGGCCCAAACTCAGGAGCGCGGTGAGCAGGTGACAGCTGGCACGAGCATGCCAGCCAGGACACCAACAACCATGCACGCCACACAGGTGAGGCCAGCATGCAGAGGGGCGGCTCCCCCAGACACAGCAACGGGGTATGAAGGGCCAGCTAAGCACACCAGCCACCGGGAAGTGGCCCTCCTGGGCGTGGGGTGGGGGGCGCCCCATCCTAAACCCTAAACCCTAAACCTCACGCAGAGCAACTGTCCCCACAAGGTGGACAGGCCCGGTTTCTTCCCTAGCACAGGTCACATTTTTTAACTTCTTTGAAAGGAGGCGTCCAAAGACGGTTTGAAACGTAAGCACGCAGAAGCTTAAGCTTAAAGGGAGAATGAACACTTCCTAAGTTTGGTTTCCCGAAGGGAGCAAACCCAAAATCAAATCCTCCAACCCCGTTTCTGAGGCTGCAACTAATGTCTGCATCCACAGGGAGATAATTACGAAACGTCCCTCGTGTGGGAGGCAAGTTAATCCGTGCTCAGGTTCAAGGCCTTCCA
This sequence comes from Eptesicus fuscus, assembly GCF_027574615.1. Classification (NCBI taxonomy): domain Eukaryota; kingdom Metazoa; phylum Chordata; class Mammalia; order Chiroptera; family Vespertilionidae; genus Eptesicus; species Eptesicus fuscus. Next base: position 5,393,826 of record NC_072496.1, on the reverse strand, counting down.
CAAAGGCAAAGGGCCTTGAGAAAGAAGGCGGGAGGGTTTGACCCTCCCCGCAAATGCACGCTTCACTCCTCCCCTCCACAATCTAGGGCTGTGAACTCTCTAACAAACAGACCTTCAGCCTCCGAGTAAGTCAAGCCCAAGCAACCAATACTTGATTTGGGCAAAGAGGGTGGCTGGCACTGGGTCTTGTCCTGCCCTCGTGGTGACAAGGAACGCTTCCCTTGGCCCAGCTGTGTTCACGGGAGCCAGGCCCCGCCCCCCCGCCCCCTCCCCCCCGCCCTCCGCCCTTGTGGGGCTCCGGTCTGCATGTGTGGGAGGTGGCGGGGCTCGGAGCTGCATGCACGAGGGGGCTCGGAGCTGGACCACATTCTGGGTGGGTGGATTGGGGATGCCGACCTTGTTCAGCTTGGAGTAGTCAATGAGGTCAGGCCGGTGCCGGTGGATGAGCGCGCAGAGTCCCAGGCCATCCTTCCAGCTGCGTCACGTGGAGAAGAACAGGACACGAGTCAATGTGAGCAGAGAAGGCGGCAGGGTCTGCACGGCCGGACCTTCTGGCCGAGTGGCCCCCAGTGCTTAATGTCCGACTTAATGCACCCAAGGCCCCAGGGACCACCTCTCTCCCCTCCCAGCGACCGGTGTCCCTTCCTCGAACGCCAGTCTTCTTTCCGGAGTCCCCATGGACTGCCACCCCCTGGGTGCCCGCTTCCCATGTTCAGCTCCGGGCCCCCCTTGCCTGGCCCCTCCCTGTTGCCTCCTGGGCTGGTTCTGTGCTGGGAGCGCCGGGAGGGACCAGGAGGAAGACAGCCGGCGCCTCTGGCCCTGGCCCTCCTGCCCTCTTCCTTCAGGCTCTCCTGGACCAGAGTCGGCCCGCTGGCCACGCACAGGGAGGCAGACCCTGAAATGCCCTCTGAGGGTCCTCACACTCCTAAAAGGCCACTCTTGGTCCCAGGTACCCTCTGTCTTTTCCTCATAAAGCAACTTTTTAAATATATTTTTATTGATTTCAGAGAGGAAGGGAAGGAGGGAGAAACATCAATGATGACAGAGAATCACTGATGGGCTGCCTCCTGCACACCCCCAACTGGGGATCAAGCCTGCAACCGGGCATGTGCCCTGACGGGGAATCGAACCGTGACCTCCTGGTTCAGAGGATGATGCTCAACCACTGAGCCACGCTGGCCGGGCTCCTACTTCATGTGAATTGCAACACACGAAGCTGATTCGGGAGCAGAAGGACCGGGGTGTGGCCAGGCCCGGGGACCTCAGACCTGCTGTGGTCTCTCCTCCCCACTGAGGAGCCATCCTGCGCCATCTCCCGGGTGGGGTGCAGGCCCAGGAGGGCGGCTTCTCACCCCCCCCCCCATGTCCCGAAGGCCCCGTCTGGCGCCACAAACCACTCACTCACATACAGAGCTGTGTTACCAGCATCCCGTACCCGAGTCACATGGTTTCCCTGCGAAACCCTAAACCTAGAGTCATAGTCCTGCTACAAACATGAATGCCCTCAGCGAGAGGAGCAAACACGGGTGCAGACACACACGGCACCCCGCCCCCTGCCTGGGGCTCCCCGAGCTCACCTGGTGTGGAAGTTCTGAATGTTGACATTTCGGTAAGGAGCGGTTTTCCGCTGACACCACAGCAGCAGGCCTTCCTTGGCAGAGGTTTCTGGAAGGACAGCCAAGAGGAGTGTCCCCAGGCACAGGCTCACCACGTCACTCGCCCAACTGTGGGCTCCCTCCCAGCGGCCAGCGCGTCTGGGCGCGAGGACAGAGATGGAGGCTGTGCCTGGTGACACTTAGGGACTCAAAACGGACAGGGCGGTGCAGTAGCGAATTATGACGTCACACACATAAAACCAGACTTCGGGGCCCTGGGGACTCACCTGTCTGTGAAAACTGTTTAAGTATACACAGTTTATGACGCCACATACCTGTCATTCACCTCGTGTATAATTTATGTTCTAAGGGAAACGGAATTCAGAGGCCACCTGTCCCAAATGTGTGCCCTTACCCAGAGATTTTATACTGAAGGTTTTTATTAGTGAACTTCAAGTTCAGCCACTTGAGTTTTGACCAAGTTAACTCCCCCACCCCCACCGCCCCACCTCCACCCCCATGGTACCAGGAAGCTATGTGGCTCACACTCCTGCTGCTGGGAGCACAGAGCAGGCACGGATGCCCCAGCTGCCACCCCCCTTCCCTCCCAGCTGCCACACCCCTGCCCTCCCCAACTACACCCCTGCCCTCCCAGCTTCCTCACTCCTGCACTCCCAACCACACCCCTGCCCTCCCAGCTTCCTCACCACTGCACTCCCAACCACACCTCTGCCCTCCCATCTGCCTCACCCCTGCCTTCCCAGCTCCCACACCCTCGCCCTCCCCTGGCACACTTCCTCAGGCTGCTCCTGCCACAGGTGCAACTGCTCTGAGAGCAACTTGGGCTGAAGGACACCCCACTAGCCACAGTCCAGTGCAGAATGAGACCCTTCTTCCCCAAGCCCTCCCTCCTCTTCTCCAGCACAGGTGTCAGCCAAGCGCTTTGGCCTGAAGGCTCCCTCTGGCATCATCTGCTCTCCCACTTTCTCCTCCACAGGCCTTTCCCCAACAAATCTCGTACATTTCTGTATGGACTGAATGTACACCCCTTCTCCCCCCGCCCCCCAAAAAAAATCCATATTTGAAGCTCTAATCACCAGTGATGGTATTTTAGAGACATAGCCTTTGGGAGGCACTAGGGTTAGATGAGGTCACAAGGGTGGGGCCCTCATGATGGGATTAGTGGCATTCTAAGAAGAGAGATTAGAGTGCTTGCATGTACATGCACACATTCTGTCTGTCTGTCTCTCCCTGCTACATGAGGACACAGCAAGAAGGCAGCCTTTTATCACCCAGTCGAGGGCTTTCAACTGTGAGAAAATACATGTCTGTCATATAAGCCACTTTGTCTGGTATTAGACAGCATCTGGCACTTGCTTCTGGTGGACCCAAACAGCTCCTCCAAGCCACTTACAAGCCACCTGAGATTTTGCCTATGCTTAGGTTTTAACAACTTAGATTCTAAGTCTTAGAAAGTCCCTGTAAACATGTGGACTCTTACTTAACACTGGCCTTCCATTTTAGCAAGGGCTTGAAGTTAATTTTTTTTTTCAAATCACAATAAGTATTCTGTAATTATTTATCTCATTTGTGATAAGTAGTTGAGACTTCTCTTTGACCTAAAACCCAGTTGAAACAAACACACTCCCCAAGTCTCCTGTGCTGGAAGAATAATTTGAACAATTCCTGTTCGTGTCTCTTGTCTAGCAAATTCTTGTTAAGGAGCAAGAGGAAGTCCTAAGCCCTTATTAGTATACTAGAGGCCCGGTGCTCGAAATTTGTGCACTTGGGAAGGTCCCTCAGCCCGGCCTGCACCCTCTTGCAGTCCAGGAGCCCTTGGGGGATGTCTGACTGCTGTGGAGGTGGGAGAGGCTCCCACCACCACCGCCTGCACTAGCCAGCTGTGAGCCCAGCTCAGGGCTTCTGGCTGAATGTATGCTCCCTCCATCCCCCAAAAAAATCCCACAGGGGGACCGCACTGCACCAGGGGGCAGCTCCTGTGTTGAGCGTCTGCCTCCTGGTGGTCAGTGCTTGTCATAGCGTTCGGTCGTTCCGCAGTGTGGTCCATTTGCATATTAGCCTTTTATCATATAGGATTAACTGGCCCAGATGTTGAAATGTGCAACTCCATACCCAGATGTGCTGCTCTCTATAGCTGCTTGCCTTTGGGTCCTGTCCAACGTAGTGAATAAGAAAAAGTGCATCACGAGGAAATAAACCTATGTTTTTACTAGAGGCCCGGTGCATGAAATTCATGCACTGGTAGGGTCCCTATGCCTGGCTGGCAATCAGAGACAATCTGTGGGGTGACCAGTGGGGCAATTGGGGGGACCCTCCGCTGGCACCAGCCTTGGCCAACCTGGCGCCATCCATTCACCGGTCCCACACCCTCCGCCCCAACCCCGCTGCCACCACCAGTCACCTCCCACTGTGGGGCGACTAGTGGGGTGATCGGGGGACCCTGCTGGCATCCACCTTGGCCCACCTGGGGCCTGTGGGGTGGGGGATAGATAGCTCCTGCATTGAGCGTCTTCCCCCTAGTGGTCAGTGTGCATCATAGAGACAGGTCGTTCTGCCATTCGGTTGATTTGCATATTAGGCTTTTATTTTCATTTAGGATAGCTTAAATGAAAATTAGGTTAGGAAAGTAAACACCTAAAGCCAATCCATAGAATCTAGTAACTACTACGGAAGTTTGTTGTACAGGCCAATCACAGGTGCAGGTAGAACCCGAAACACTGCCATTCGGCACACAGACGTCCACTCACAAAACCCCGATCATGGGTGTAAAAACCACGTTATAAGTAGGCAGTGTCATTTGTCATTCCGCCATGAAAACCCGTATGATGCACCCGGGAACCCCATGGACTTCCATCTGGACGGCCCTCACCAACAGCTATATTAATCTCACACCTATTTCTTGGGAGAGGCCCACCATTCTGTTAAAGGGACCTGGCTCCTTAGAGAATTCCGTTGCAGCCTGGCCAGTGTGGCTCAGTTGGTTGGAGCGTCCGCCCGTACCCCAAAGGGTCCCAAGGTCCTTCCTTCAATCACGTAGGTGACTGTTCGATTTTATTTATTTTTTTTCTATTTTTTTTATTAAGGTATTATATGTGTACATATCTTACCATTGCCACCCTCCACCCCACTCCCATATATGCCCTCACCCCCCAGAGTTTTGCATCCATTGGTTATGCTTATATGCATGCATACAAGTCCTTTGATTGATCTCTTATCTCCCCCACCTCTCCCTAACTTTCCTCCTGTAATTTGAAAGTCTGTTTGTTGCTTTACTGTCTCTGTATCTTTTTGTTCATCAGTTTATAATGTGACTGTTCGATTTTAGAACACCAGATTCAAACATTAACTTGTAAGCTCAGCTTACAAAGTGCTCGATTTTAACCACGTCTTTACCTTCAACTGAAATGTCCTGAATGGCAAAGCGGAGGATGATGGTCCAGATCATGCCCAGCGTCATCTTCACGTTGCCGTCCACAATTTCTTTAGAGGAAAGAAAAGCCAACAACAGACTAGTGTAAAGATAACACAATTAGAACCTGCAGTGTTCCTGTAAGTTATGCCTCCCATACGTCTTGGCTTCAGATCTACTGGGAAAAATACATATGGAAATACCAACTTATGTTTCCATAGGTCTCCAGGTGTGTCTGGTTAAAAATTCTTAACCAACGTGTCCTGTTTAAACGAATTCTGAGTTAATAACAAGTACAAAGCTTACCTATGCATAATCACTAAAAGCAATGCATGAGTTTCCAAAGTTTAAAGATGAGATGAGCTAAAGTTCTAAATATACTCGTGCCCTTTTTCCTTGGGGGGGGGGGAGTACATTCCAAGGACCCAGTGGATGCCTGAAACCGAGGCCAGTGCTGACCCCTACACATCACACCCTTTTCACGTAACGAATGCACTTTCTCTTTGGTGTATCCGAATTGCCAGCGCCACCACGCTCACGCTTCTGGGCCATGACTAAGGGTGACCTGAACCCAAGTGGACCCGAGAACCACTGGGCTAAGTGACTGACGGGTGGGGAGCACAGACAGCATGGAGATGAGGGACAAAAGGATGATTCCCATCCCAGAATGGAGTGGGACAGAGCAAGACTCACCACACTACTCAGAACGCTGTATACTGTAAAATGTATATATTGTTGCCCAGCTGGCATGGCTCAGTAGCTGAGTGTCAACCTATGAGCCAGGAGGTCAAGGTTCAATTCCCAGTCAGGGCACATGCCCAGGTTGCAGGCTCCATCCCCAGTGTGGGGCGTGCAGGAGGCAGCTGATCAATGATTCTCTCTCATCACTGATGTTTCTACCTCTCTCTCCCTCTCCCTTCCTGTCTGAAATCAATAAAAATATATTTAAAGAAAATGAAAAATAAAACTGATATATTGCTTATTTCTGGAATTTTCTATTTAATAGTTTTAGACCATGGTTGACCATGGAAAGTGAAACGTGGATATGGGGAGACTACTTTAATGACATACAGAGAGCACAGGCTCATCGTCAGCCTGGTCCTTCCTCCAGCCCCCGGCTGGCAGGTTCATGGGACACGTGTGTATCATGAGAGGCAGGTTTGTCTCTGCTCCTGCCTCACTGACAGGGACTCCCTTTCTCCTCCCGAGAATAAAGAGGTCACTTCCTTCCTATTGATTGGTTCTCACCGAGCATCGTTGGGATGCACATGTCCTTTCTCACTCCTGTACTCTGAAGAGGATGGCATTATATTTGCCTCTATTCTCTTTACAGAAAACCCTAGAGCCTGGTCCGCCACTCACAGAACCGTCTCATCTCTCTGTGCTCAGAGCCTGGCGGGGAGCCTGACCCACACGGACATCCAGCGGAGGCCCCCCGCCCCACCCCCACCCCCCCACCCCCCCGCGAGGTCCCTGCGGCCGCTCACCTTCCGCCCCGATGGACACCAGCTTCACGCCTTTGCTGGCGATGTAATCCAAGGCTTTGTTGACATTGGCGATTTTGTGGAAGCGCATTTTTCCTCGGTCGGGTTTGGGCAGCCTTTCCCCTGTCGGATGAAAACCCATCAGCGTAGACAGAGAAAGCAACCCCCGAAGCAGAATCAAAATGCCAACATTCAGCCTGGCTGCGTGGCTCAGTGGTTGAGCGTCAACCTATGAACCAGGAGGTCATGGTTCGATTCCTGGTCAGGGCACAGGCCCGGGTTGTGGGCTCCATCCCCAGTGTGGGGTGTGCAGGAGGCAGCCAGTCAATTATTCTCTCCCATCATTGATGTTTCTCTCTCTCTCCCTCTCTGTAATCAATGAAAAAAATATTTTTTAAAAAGAGCAGAAAAGGCAGCATGGTGGGCCGCCATATACGTCACTTTTTCTTCTACTGTGTTAGGAGGTGATATGAACACTACCCTAACGTGTCAGTTGTGAACAGAATCCACTCCCTTTTTAAACAGAACCACCCCCGGCCGCCTGCCCTCCCAGAGGCTTTCCTTCCCAACAGCACCGTGTTCTTGCCCAGCGGGTTCCGAGGGAAGGTGCGCTGCAGCCTCCGTACCTGGGCCATGCCTGCTCTCACGCAGGCGCACACACATGCGGACGCACGCACGCGCATGCGCACGCGCAGACGCACACACGCGCACGCGCACACGCACACACGCACACGCGCTGCCCGGGGTGGGGCACCCACAGACCTGAGATGACTTCCAGCAGCAGCATGAGCTTCAGGCCGTTCCTGAAGTCCTCCTCGATGTTCTCGATCTGGGTGCCGGCTTTCCGCAGGTGCGAGTTACACCAGGCCGTGAAGGTCTGCAAGGGAACAGGTGGCTCAGCACGGGCACAGGGGCACGCGCGCCCCGGGACCACGGGCGGCCAATCAAACCAGTTTGCAGTACCGGCCCACAGGGGCACGTGCTCCCGGGGAACACGTGACGCTCAGCACGGGCACACTCTCCACGGGGAACACGTGCGGCTCAGCACGGGCCCACACTCCACGGGGAACACGTGCGGCCAATCCAATTTGCAGTAGGGGCACACAGGGGCACGTGCTTCACGGGGAACACGTGCAGTTCAGCATGGACACAGACTTCAAGGGGACCACGTGCGGCTCAGCACGGGCCCACGCTCCACGGGGAACACGTGCGCTCAGCACGGGCGCACACTCGGGAACCACGTGCGGCACAGCCAGGTGCACGCTCCTGGGGAACACGTGCGGCTCAGCACGGGCCCACGCTCCACGGGGAACACGTGCGCTCAGCACGGGCCCACGCTCCACGGGGAACACGTGCGCTCAGCACGGGCGCACACTCGGGAACCACGTGCGGCACAGCCAGGTGCACGCTCCTGGGGAACACGTGCAGCTCGCACGGGCACAGACTTCACGGGGACCACGTGCGGCACAGCCAGGTGCACGCTCCTGGGGAACACGTGCAGCTCGCACGGGCACAGACTTCACGGGGACCACGTGTGGCCTCTCATGCGTGCTGAGGGGGCCTAAGAGACTGGAGCTGTTTGGGCATCAAACAGAATGTGGTGCAAAATGATGATTTGAGGCCCAAGGGCGAGGTTTTAGTGAAATGTCCTCTTTCCTAGGACCAACACCTTTTACTGGGTGCGCCAACCTGAGGACTTTCGCCTTCAGTTTGAAGAGAAACCTTCTGAAAACCTTTTGTATCGCAGGGAACATGAACTAAATCAGGAGGCACTTAGCATACACAACAAACACCAGCCTGCCTGCCAAATGGATGAATAAATCGTGTGTACACGCTGCTCAGATGTCGTACTTTGGAGCAGAGGTGGGTGGTATGGGGTAGCAGAAAGAGGAGACGGGGAGGGACCCCTCACCACTTACTACGCATTACCTCGGAGGAACAGCAATGTTAAGTTAATAACTAAGCCAATCGAACCAATTTGCAGCAACATCAATCATTAAAAAATTAATAGCAGCCTTGGCTGGCGTGGCTCAGTGGTGAGTGTCGACCTATGAACCAGGAGGTCACAGTTCGATTCCCGGTCAGGGCACAGGCCCGGGTTGTGGGCTCGATCCCCAGTGTGGGGCGTGCAGGAGGCAGCCGATCCATGATTCTCTCTCATCATTGATGTTTCTCTCTCTCCCTCTCCCTCTCCCTTTCTCTTTGAAATCAATAAAAAATATATTTTTTTAATTAGTACCAGTGGCAACAATAACCTCCTGGCACAGACCTGGACTGCTAGACAATTAGACACGGCCCTGCCCTGAGGGCTCGAAGTCTAGTCAGGTTAACAAGGTTCCCGCGATCTTCAGAAGAGAGGTAGGTGGACGGCCTACGAAGTGGCATCCAAAGTCATTCTGTTTATTTTTCAAGCGTCTTTTAACTTGGCTTCCACTTGGGCACGATCTCCTGCCAGAACCAGATTAGAAACCCTCCTGGCAGCTGCGGGCTAAGAATGCACACTGTCCCCGCGTCTCGCAACAGCTGCTGGGCTCGGGAACAAAGTGCCCGCAGGCGACACGGGGCGGAGGCGCACAAACAGGCCCAGTCGGAGGCGGAAAATGAACCTCTCACAAGCAGGCTGTTCCAGGGACGACCACAAGCCGACCGTTTCCATAAAAATGATTTTTTTCTGGGTAATAAAGAGGATTTTCAAATCTGACTAAGAGTCCCTTATTGCAAGAAAAATGTGATGGCATTACATTCAAGGGCCAAAAGAAAATAGAGACTTTTTCTTGGATTTGCAACAATACAATTCCCCCCGACAGCCTACACTGATCTTTACTTTCCCTAAGACACAAGCAAATTTTAGTCAGGTCTAAACAGGAGAAAGAGTCTAAGAATGGGTAACCCATTTCCTCGGCTCAAAATTCAAGTGGGCCCGGCTGGTGTGGTTCAGTGGTGGGGTGTCGACCTTTGAACCCGGAGGTCATGGTTCGATTCCCATCAATAAAAACATTTAAAAAAAGAAATGGAGTCAAACAGGAGGTATGTACACAGGAGAGAGTTAATTCTAAGGATCTTGCATGTGCTGCCAGCCATGACCAGATGTCTTGGACGTCCATCTGGGGCCTGAATGTCCTCAAAACTGTCACAAGCATCTAACGCCACAGTGAGCAGCCCTTTCATTCCCCGCCCACAAAGCCCTGCTTAGCCTCCCAGATCCTGCGAGATAACAGCGCAGGCGACAGCTCCCTTTAGCAATCCCTCAAAATCTGAAGCCTGGCTCTGTGGCCAGCTCCGTGTCAGGTGTGGACAAGTCAGCTCACCTCCCCTGTAGCGTATCTCTTCCCCAGAGGGCTGCACTATTTTTTAAAAATACGTTTTGTTTTGTTTTTATTTCAGAGAGGAAGGGAGAGAGAGAAACATCAATGATGAGAGAGACGCATTGATCAGCTGCCTCCTGCATGCCCCCTACTGGGGATTGAGCCCGCAACCCAGGCATGTGCCCTAGACCAGGAATTGAACCATAACCTCCTGGTTCCTGGGTCATCGCTCGACCACTGAGCCACACCAGCTGGGCTCAATTCTGCCTTCTTCACCTTCATGCCACCTGAAGAACCCAGCACCCAGCAGGTGCACCTCAATTCACATATACAGAATCGATGCCCATTCAACTCTTCCACACTTCAAGTTTAAACGGTGACAGTTCCCATCATTACTTCACTGAGGCCTCGACAGGACCTAACCACTGCTTTTCACTTGGGTTCCAGGGAAACGCACCAACACAAGTGCCATCACGCAAAGACAAAGAAAGAAAGAAGGCAGCCTTTCCCGGCGGTTCACCCCAACAAATTCTGCCTGCACGCAGGATTTCAGGTCTCTTTCTGCCAGTGTCAGGATGCCCAACAACCTCAATGAAGGGGCATGAAGGCCACAAACATCGCCAGCAGCAGGTGCCCGGGACCCAGTGGCAGCAGTAAGTATGTGTTAAATAGCATCTTATTTGTCAGACTTTCTGGGACAGATCAGCGAGAACATCAATCAGATTTTTTTTAAGTGCTTTTATTGATTTTTTTAGAGAGAGAGGAGGGATAGAGAGATAGAAACATCAATGATGAGATAGAATCATTGATCGGCTGCCTCCTGCAAGTGCCCCCACTGGGGATGGGGATTTGAGCCCACAACCTGGGCATGTGCCCTGACCTGGAATCGAACCTGTGACCTCTTGGTTCCTGGGTTGATGCTCAACCACTGAGCTATACCGGCCAGGCATCAATCAAATTTTTTATTTATTTATTTTTTTTTTAAGTATGTTCTGATTTTTAGAGAGAGAGGAAGGGAGAGGGATATAGGGATAGGGACATCAATGAGAGAGAAAGACATAATCAATCCGCTGTCTCCTGCATGCCCCCTACTGGGGATCGAGCCCACAACCCGGACATATGCCTTGAACAGGAATCAAACCAGTGACCTCTTGGTTCCTGGATGGACACTCAACCACTGAGCCACACCGGCCGGGCCAATCAGATGTTTCAAATTGAAAAGAGAAAAAAAAAAAAAAAGATGGAGGAGCTAAAAATCTGCATCTGCTCAAGTTTCAGGCTTTTAAAAAGGATTATTACCATGTCAACCTTAACTACAGAAGCCTTAAATGTTCCAAAGGACTCTCTCGGTTATCTTGCCAAAAAAAGCGCAACCTTGTGAAAAGGGAAAGGCAACCTGGAGGCTGAGGGCATCTAAAAATAGGATGGGGCTCCGGGATGAGGCTGCCGGCGAGCAGGTTAAAGGCAGCTGGAGGCGAGGCCCTCGCGGGCCTGCTTTTACTCAGAAATGCCACGCCAGGAATTTTAGGCTCCGACCGCCGGGCTCATGGACCAACGCCATTTAGTTCCCGAGCTGTTTGGAAAACATAAAGGAAAGTAAAATTCTGAGGCTGGCTAACAGGAGGGAAAAAAAATGCTTCTTGGGGTTTTTAACAAAGCCAAACGTAGCCCAGACTCACTCTGGTTTAAGGAATGGCCTCTTGGATATGTGGCATCTAATCCCTAACTCCCAGAAAGGGTGGAGCAGATTGAAGCTGTGGGTTTTGGAAAGAGGAAATGGCTAATGAGGATACACACACACACACATACACATACATATATACATATATATGTATATATATTCTATAATAATGAAAGGGTAATATGCTAATTAGACTTTTCATCCTTCCGGACGACCTTCCAGACGAAGCTGGGGCTGCGAGGGAAGCCTGGGTCCCGGGTGCCAGAGGGAAGCTGGTGCCGGCAGCCAGGGGGAAGGAAGGCCTATTCTTGCACGAATTGCATGCATCGGGCCTCTAGTATATAAATAGGTAGGTAGGTAGGTAGGTAGGTAAGTATGTAGATAGATAAATAGATAGATAGATAGATACATAGATACATAGATACATAGATAGATAGATAGATAGATAGATTGATTGATTTAGATAGATATAGATATATAGATATTCTTTTTTATTTATTTCAGAGAGGAAGGGAAAGGGGGAGAGAGAGAGACACACACATCAATGATGAGAATCATGGATCTGCTGCCTCCTGCACGCCCCCTATTGGGGATCGAACCTGCAACCAGAGCATGTGCCCTGACAGGGAATTGAACCGTGACCTCCTGGTTCATAGGTTGACGCTCAACCACTGAGCCACAACAGCTAGGCCCACTTGAATTTTAAACTAAGGAAATGTATTACCCATGTCTGTTTTTCATATTTATGTCATTATTTTACCTTAAAGAATTATCTTCCCCCGCTCGAAACATAACTCACTTTATTAAGCACTCAGGCAGGCAGTGCAGATGAGAAACATGGCACAGGTTTAGAGTCCTTGTTCTAAAAAGAGGCCCAAGATTCAAATAAGCTAAAATGTTTACTATTCCAGTCTAATTTTATCGATTTTGATGCAAACACATAGTAATTGGTACATGAGAGTGATACACAGAACTAACCGGAGTCCATCGCTAGTGGATCTTAAATTACAGTGTGCCCTCTCGTCCTGTGGAAATGACAACTGTCTTCGGTCTCGGCTTACTGCATTCCTTTTCCATGGCAAACGCTTCGTCTAAGATCCCACATGTGTCCCCATGTTCCCTCTTACATGGGTCTCCATAAATAATACTGCGTTTGGGTTGAATTATTTAGAATTGCTCGCGGTTTCATAAAGATCCTACATTGATCTAGAAGCTAGTGTATTGCCATCTGTTCATGTCCTCCCTGCTCAAGAAAATATTCTACAATCATTTCATTACCACTCTCAGGAGTCCTTATTACTCATCCTCCTAATTCTGTTTAATTTTTTTTTTTAATTTCAGAGAGAAAGGGAGAGGAAGAGGGAGAGAGAAAAACATCAATGATGAGAGAGAATCATGGATCGGCTGCCTCCTGCACACCCTCTTCTGGAGATCGAGTCTGCAACCCGGGCATGTGCCCTGACCAGGAATTGAACCATGACCTCCTGGTTCATAAGTTGACACTCAACCACCAAGCCACGCAGGCCAGCTCATCCTCCTAATTCTTACTTTTCAGCTGCAATTACTCATCCTGACATCTCTGTAACCCACGGGGTAGAGCAAGGCCAGGCAGCAAGGACATCGGATATTTCTGTGAGCCACTGACATCTCAGGCTAGTTTGCAACCCAGGAGGTCTCTACATTAATTCCAAGGGGTGTTTTGAAATTCTTGAAACAAAATCTTAATTATAAAAAATATGTTTAACAACCTGGCCAGCATGACTCAGTGGTTGAGTGTCGACCTATGAACCAGGAGGTCACAGTTCGATTCCCAGTCAGGGCACATGCCCAGGGTTGCAGGCTCGATCCCCAATGTGGGGCGCACAGGAAGCCGCCAATCAATGATTCTTGATCATCATTGATGTTTCTTTCTTTCTCGCTCTCTCTCTCTCTCTCCCCCTCCCCCCCGGTCTGTGAAATCAATAAAAAAATACATTTTTTTAAAAAGATAACAGCATTCTCTTCTAAAGAACAGTTCATGATCTTGATGAAACTCTCCATTTTAACTATTAAATGGAAAAAAAAAGAGTTAAGATTAGAAATAGGCAGATTCCTCGCAAACTATTTTAAGGCTGGAGGCATATGTTAAACTAACCAATCAAGCATCTTCAGAATCAGTCGAAGTCATTTTTGCTCTAAAAGGTGAAAAATAAAATAACAGGAAGCCTAAGAGCCACATGAAAGCCCTTGGAGCCTGGTCCTCCGAGCTCTGCGGCACCCCGTGGCCAGGCGCCCGACTTAGCCACGGGCCAGCTCTGTGGGGTCACACCTGCCTCCCCCACGCTGGCAACCGGCGTGGAGAATTCCTGTGAGGACTTTCTGGTAAGCAAGCCTTTAAGCCTCCCCGCAAACAGCCGTGCATACGACCGATCCTGAGCCGAGCTTCCCAAAATAACTTGTTCCCTTGGAGCCCCGGTAATTATGTGCACGAAGTAGTTCTGTGACTGGCAGGCCCAACTGTGGCAAGGTTTTAGGCAGTGGCAACATTCATTGGGCTTTCACCAGTCTCTTCTTTTTAAAAAAAAAAAAAATGTTTTTATTTTATTGATTTCAGAGAGGAAGAGAGAGATAGAAGCATTAATGATGAGAGAGAATCATTGATGGCTGCCTCCTGCACACCCCAGACGGGATGGAGCCCACAACCCGGGCATGTGCCCTGATTGGGAATGGAACCGTGACCTCCTGGTTCATGGGTCGATGCTCATCCACTGAGCCACACCGGCCGGGCTCATCATTCTCTTCTTGAGGATGAAATCAAGCTTAAAGAAAGGCACACGGATGTCTCCCCAGCCCCAGCCCAGCCCAGCCCCGCAACTGGGGAAGATGCTAGTACTACACAGACAGTAAAGTAAGTATTCTTTAATTCAAGTTCATCATCCTGTTACTATTTTCAGGGACCCAAATACATGGCAGCCTACACAGAGGGATTAAGCATCATTAACAACAAAACAGCTCTCAGCACCACGCCCCTTTCTCCGGCCCCGTGTTACGGACAGAGCACACAGTTCTTCTTCTTCTATTTTCTTTTTTTAAATCCTCACCCAAGGATATTTTCCCATTGATTTTTAGGGAGAATGGACAAGAGAGGGAAAGGCAGAGAGAAACAACAATGTGAGAGAAACACATCAGTGGGTTGCCTCCTGCACGAGCCCCAAACAGGGCCCGGGCCAGGAAGGAGCCTGCAACCAAGGTACGTGCCCTTGACCGGAATCAGACTTGGGACCCTTTGGTCCGCAGGCCGAAGCTCTATCCACTGAGCCAAACCAGCTAGGGCCAGAGCCCACAGTTCTAAGCCAGCAATAGCCCCCCAGCAGGTGCACCTACAGGTGTCCTCAACATATGGGAAGAGCTCAGGTGTCCTCAACATATGGGAAGAGCTCTGTCCTCCTGCATTGAGCGTCTGCCCCCCAGTGGTCAGTGCCTGTCATAGCGACCGGTCGTTCGGTCGGTAGTTCCACCATTTGGTCGATTTGCATATTAGGCTTTTATTATATAGGATAGTATAAAACCCATAAATATAGGCTTCTATATTGTAGCATAAAGTGACCTGGTAGGCAACGTGGCAAAACGCCAGCACTACTTTTCTCTAGGATCTGCATTTTCTATAGTGAACACCTATGACTCCTGCGATCATTTCAAAACATGTCTGTAAACTGTAACTGGGAGGAGTGCATACAATTTGTGAGCCCACGTTCTTTGCTCATCCCTGGTTATCTGTGACAAGAAGGGACTCCAGCTTTGAGCTCCCCACTCAAAGCAGGAAAAGCAATGGTCACAGGAGCAAAGAGAGGACCAGACCAATAGGCCTGGAGGAGGTCACAAGGTCAATTTATCAGATCAGTTTGCAGGAGGAGAGAATACATCCTGTCAGGGCTGACTTCACACGTGGGCAGAGAGAGCTAAACCATCCACATTAACAGGATGCTAAGGGCGTCCCTTCCGCTTTCTTAGACAAAAGTGCTTTCTTCCCACAATTCTTCTCCTCCTGTTTGCCTGCCAGCCTGGAATTAGTTACCTGGGTGGGGGAATTAGTTACCTAATTCCAGTTGGGAGGGCAGTTGGGAGGGACCAGGCCTGCAAGGGAGGGCAGTTGCAGGGGACCAGACCTGCAGGGGAGGGCAGTTTTGGGCGACCAGGCCGGCAGGGGAGGGCAGTTAGGGGTTACTGTCTTGGAAAGGTCACCTTTAAATATCGGCGATCTCCTTACCGCTGCTTCTGCGGGTAGCTGACCATGGCTAGGGGCCTCTGCCCTTCCGTGTTGCCCATCCGCGCCTCAGTCTTAGACTCCATCAAGCAAGCTGGATCTGTCCCTTCCCACCTCCGAGCCTGGTTCTCCCCAACACCCAAAATACTGAGACGGAACATTTTTGAAAACCTTACAACAAAACACCTAAAGGAGAATAATAATAAAGTAGTCCATGCCTTTAATTTTTATAAATGGTAAAATAGAAGAAGAAAAAAGAAACCTATCTTGGGGTTACAGTCTCCACTCAGCACGTGAAGATGAAACAAACCTAACTTTTGTCCGTAATCCTGACGCATTGTCAATGGTCTTGCTCAGGAAAGCTAGCAATGGCCATTCCAGGTGCAGGAGGATTCACGTCACAGACCTGAGCACGAACCGTCAATCATTCCCTGCAGCTTTTAACTTCCGGTGGAAGCATAACTTAGCTCAGGAGCTAACAGCTACCCCATGTTCCACGGGGCCAAGACCCCGGGGTGCTGTTCCAGCAAGTAAACTCATTCACACCCCACATTCAGGCTGACGGGCGAGCGCCAGTGGAACTGGCAGGGGATATTTCCCCAGGAAGAAAAGCAAAGACATCCTGACAGCTCAGTGGTTCCAAGTCATCTACTAGAGGCATGTTTCACCTGGCCGGCGTGGCTCAGTGACAGAGCATCGACCTATGAACCAGGAGGTCACAGTTCAATTCCTGGTCAGGGCACATGCCCGGGTTGCGGGCAGGATCCCTGGTGTGGGGCATGCAGGAGGCAGCCGATCAATGGTTCTCTCTCATCATGGATGTTTCTCTCTCTCCCTCTCCCTTCCTCTCAAAAAAAAAAAAAAAAAATAGGTGAAACTATCCCTAGTTTCTGAGCTAGAAAACTGTGGGGAGGGAAGGTGTGTGTGTGTGTGTGTGTGTGTGTGTGTGTGTGTACTCACACAGATACATGTGTGTGCAAAACATGTTCCCCGACATCTGTAGAGAGACCAATCTTTGGTCCCATGATGCTCCTTCCTTTGAGATGTGTCGAGCACCGCAGCTAGCCCACTTTACCTCATCTCTGCTCTCTGTTCTTTCTGGAAGAATCAGTGCTGTTCCCAGGGAGACGGGTACAGTCCAGACTGTGCTCCAGCGCTCTCTGCATCCACTCCTCTGCTCAGCACGGCAGCGCCCACCCCCTCCAGCTCCCGTTTCTGTGGGTGTCCCAGCTGCGCCATGGCAGTGCCTTCTGACAGTTTCCGAAGCTGCATTCACCAAGTTTCCAGCTAAGGGTTCTATTCCTCCCTCACCCCACACTCAAGGAACACCTCACTTGGGGTTCGAGTTCCTTCCTTGCTAAAGGCGGCCTAGGGCTAGGGCAGTCCCCAGGAGCGGGTGATAGTCAAAGGGCGACTCTCAGTCCTAGAACTCCTGCACCTGTGATGGCCATAGCGAGCCTCTACCTGCCTGCCCTCCCTAACTTCCTCTGGACCTTGAGGGCTACCTGAGACCCCGGCCCTCCTTCTCGCCATGGCCACGTGGACACAAGATGTGCCCCTCAGCACTATAGGTCACTGCCCTGCACCTGGTAACACATCCCAGAAATACCTAGCTCTCGCCAGGCCAGTGTGGCTCAATGGTTGAGCATCGACCTACGAACCAGGAGGTCATGGTTCGATTCCCATGCAGAGCACATGCCTGGGTTGTGGGCTCCATCCCCAGTAGGAGGCGTGCAGAAGGCAGCCAATCAATGATTCTCTCTCATCAGTGATGTTGCTCTCTCTCTCTCTCTTTCTTTGTCTCTCTCCCCCTCTCCTTTCCTCTCTGAAATCAATAAAATATAATTTAAAAATAATACCTAGCTCTCCATCCGGACACTGTCTCCGGTGCTCAAACAGTCTCTCCTCATTAGCTGTCTTTACTTGTCAATGCCGCTGTCTTGAGCTTGAAGTCCAGGCGCCCGAAGGGTGAGATCATATCTGCTTAATTGGGTTTATACCACCGCCGGCCCTGGAACAACACCGGCTTATTTAATACGGTTCCTAATCCCTCCTGATCACTCTCAAATGGGTGACTTCCTCACGGCCTCCTCCACGGCCTCGGGCCTGTGTGCTTGGGGGCCCTCACCCACTCCAATCTCTTCTGCAAACCATACGGGTACCGCAGGGACGCGGCTCTTCGGAGCTCAAAACCTGCAGAGTTCTGCTCCGCTTGGACAGGGAGGCCCACACTCGCTCCACCATCCCGGACCCCTACATCCTGGCCCACTCACCCATCCATTTTCTCTCAAACTTGAAGCTGCATCTTTTTTTTTTAAATGTATTTTTATTGATTTTGGAGAGGAAGAGAGAGAGAAGAGAGAGAGAGAAACATCAATGATGAGAGAGAATCATTGATCGGCTGCCTCCTGCACACCCTCTACTGAGGATCGAGCCTGCAACCTGGGCATGTGCCCTGACCAGGAATCGAACCTCCTGGTTTATAAGTCAATGACCTCCTGGTTTATAAGTCAATGTTCAACCACTGAGCCACGCCAGTGGACTGAAGCTGCATCTTTAGCTTCAGTGGAGTCTATCTCCTCTTCGCACCCCTCCCCCGCACCCCTCCATCATACCTTGAGTAGCAGACACAGCTGCTTCCCTCATCCCTTTGGGAGGGGGTCCCGTGAAATAATGGATGTGAGGTGAGGGTGCTTTGAGCATGCTAACTGGTTACATAAACACATTATTGCCCAAGATGGCTTGGCTCAGGGCTAGAGCATCAGCCTACGGATTGAAAGGTCCCAGGTTCAATTCTAGTCAAGGGCACATGCCCAGGTTGTGGGCTCGATCCCCAGTGTGGGGCGTGCAGGAGGCAGCCCATTGATGATTCTCTCTCATCACTGATGTTTCTCTCTCTCTCTCTCCCTCTCCCTTCCTCTCTGAAATCAATAAAAATATTTTTTTAAACGGTGGGTATGCAGAACTTCAGTTTCCTTAGGATTGGTGAAAGCCGATCAGAATTCTGAAGGTGGAACACATGAAGGACTCTCATGCTTCCTACAACGGGCAGAGGCGCTGACCCATCCTCTAGCGTCCACATATGAAGAATGCAAGGCCCCCTTCATGTATGGAAACATGAGCCACTTCCTTAAAAGGCCTGCGCCAGCCTCCGGAGCTGGGGACAGCGCCCTGCGTGGGGAGATAGCGCACATACTCGGCATTGCTGTCCTGACCAGTCACCTCGGGATCAGGCTTCAGAGCGATGAGGGGCTGAATGTGGTCCTCGGGTTCCAGGGCAAGCTAGCTTCTCAACACCGAAGCTCTGGAAGCTTCTAAAGTCCCATGCAAAGAGCTTAATTGACGTGAATACAAATATTCCTGCCCCTGGTTGCTAAACAACCCTGAGAGAGAAGGGGAGCGCTGGGGAACGCCTGCACCTCCTCATGACAAATGCAGCATCGTCCGCATGTCCCACTTTGGGAAAAGGGACTCCACTTCTTCACAGAGTTGAAAACAATGACCACAGGACCCAGAAATGGCACTTCTGGGTGTGAAACCAACAAAATTGAAAGCAGAGTCATCAAGAGACGCTTGCAACCCACGTTCACCACCGCATTATGTATTCACGACAGCCAAAGGATGGGAGCAACCCAGCGCCCCTCGACGGACAAAAGGATAAACAGAATGTGGTCTCTCCACACCATGGACTATTACCCAGCCTTAAATGGAAGGAAATTCTCACACACGCCACGACGTGGGTGAACTTTGAAAACATTCTGCTCAGTCAAGTAAGCCAGTCACAACAGGTTAAATACTGCCGGGCCCCACTTACAGGGCGCACCTGCAGGGCTCAGTCATTGCCCCAGGAAGCGCAATGGTGGCTGCAGAGCTGGGGGTGGGGAGAATGGAGAGCTATGGGCTCGTGGGTACAGAGTTGAGTTTAGCAAGATAAACCGAGTTTGGGAAGCGGTTACACAACAGAGTGAATGTGCTTAATACGAGTGAACTGTGCACTTGGAAATGGTTAAGATGGTAAATTTTGTTGTATGAATTTACCACAATTTAAAAAAAAAAAATCTCTCGCCCGGCCAGCGTGGCTCGGTCGTTGAGTGTTGACCTATGAACCAGGAGGTCATGGTTCGATTCCCAGTCAGGGCACATGCCCGGGTTTCAGGCACTATCCCCAGTGTGGGGGCGTGCAGGAGGCACCGATCCATGATCCTCTCTCATCATTGATGTTTCTCTCTCTCTCTCCCTCTCCCTTCCTCTCTGAAATCAATAAAAAAATATATATACATATTTTAATTTCTCATTAAAAAAATAAGAGCGCTACACTTTCACTAAGTCCTTCCGCAGCGAGGGTGGCCACGGCCCGAGACTCTGCACTTGGCTATAATTAGGCGCCGCGTCCGTCCTAGGCCTGCGGACGTCATCATGTGCTACCAGCATCTGTTGACAGATCTCATACCCAGCATATCACTGACATGGCAAGTGCGGAGAAGGTGGCCCACAATAGAAGCAAAGGCATCTGGCCCTCGCCCTGTTCCAGCAGTGTGTCTCATCGGACAGAAATAGAGGCCGGGGCTGGGCCGCGCGGCCCTCGCGGGTCCGTATTATCTCCCGGACCCGAGGCGTTTCTACCAAAAGTGGAAGCAAAGGACCTTCCGGAGCTGCTTGGGCCTGTGTCCTAAGGTGGTGCCTGGCTGTGTTCCCCCAGAGTCCACAACACGCAGCCTATCTAACCAAACAAAATAAATCCTCACTTTTGAACGCGTTAGCATGACCTGGAATCGGGATCAGGAAGTATCATCGTTTCTTAATAATATACGTCAAGTGCTAGACAATTATATTAGTAACACAGGAAACGAACACCTAAAAAAAATATTGCAAAGCCCTTATATCCAAAAATATTGTGAATATATTTTTAAAAATTAAATATGGCAGAAGACATATGTCGATGTGGTCTTTGGGAAGGGAGGTTAGCTCTATTCTGTGACTGTACCATACTTACAACCAACAGAAGCCACTGTGATTAGTCTATTGCTGTCAGTGATCGGCAAACTGCGGCTCGCGAGCCACCTGCGGCTCTTTGGCCCCTTGAGTGTGGCTCTTCTACAAAATACCACGGCCTGGGAGAGTCTATTTTGAAGAAGTGGCGTTAGAAGAAGTTTAAGTTTAAAAAATCTGGCTCTCCAAAGAAATTTCAATCGCTGTCCTGTTGATATTTGGCTCTGTGGACTAATGAGTTTGCCGACCACTGGTCTATTCCAAAAAGTGATGGGCAATGACCACAGGACCCAGACTATCTGTCCAATTCCTTAGCTATTATACTGGTCAAAGCAATCTTTGAAACAAAGACAGAAGTGTTTTTTTCTAACCCATAAAAATTGTAACTATCAAAATTGTAAGAAAAAAAATTTTTTAAAGAAACTCTCACTGCTAGGAATGAAAGTCACTTTTTCACATCTTGCTGATCGGTGACGCATCAGCTCGTCCAAATGACACATTAATAATCCTCAGCCCACACATCTCCCTCGCAATAAGTCATTAAAGACCGTGGAAGGTTTGAGATTTCTATTTTCCTTTATAGATTCAACCTCTACTTGTGACTTCCATTCTCTTGTTTCCTAGAAGATAGGGATGGTTGGAAGTCTTAGGAACTAAGGTGGGAAATGAAATGTAGCTAAATTAGAGCTTTAAAATAATAATAATAATAATAATAATAATAATAATAATAATAAAGAGATTCGGTGGACAATAAAACAGAAATCCTGCTTGGTTATTTAATAATTATCCAAATATGAGACCTCTCTCCTTCCAGCTAACATTTGGTTGGGAGAGAAGTACGGGATGTGTCCTCCAATCACATACTAATTCGCGTGAACTACGGTGTGATCACGCACAGTGTCAGCCGTGGCAGTTCCCATGCACACACTTCCATGCACACATGTGGTCAACAAAGGTCATCCACTTAGCAACAGGACCTAAGAAGGGAAATCCACGTGGCTCCACCCCCACCCCAAGTAGGGGGAAGCACAGGGCGCTTGGCTTGGCCGGGGCAGGTCACCGCAGGCGGGGTTAGCAGGTCTGTGCTGGCAGCCTGACCGCCCCGCTCTGTGCCAGCCAAGCAGGAGGGGGATTATCTTCCTGGTGAGCATCCCTGCTTGTTCCAGCCAAGGGATCAGGAAGAAACCCTGAAGAGGGGAATGTTCCACTGGGCCCCGGGGAGTGCCAGCCGGGATGGCATGGGGCGTTGAGGGCTGGCTCAGCCCCTCGCCTGGGCACTGACCTCAGGGACCCATAAATAGAGTGTGAATAACCATGGCTTTATCGTGAATGTCCAGGGTTCAGACAGCACCCCCTGTAAGGAGCCCGGGACACTCGGGAAAGGGCTTTCAGTGACTGTTTTGGGGCAGCCCTGTGAGCACAGCGGGGCCAGGAGGTGTAACTCTGCGGCCAAGGTCACGGGCTCAGGGTCTGGTCTAATGGAAGTCGGACAGAAACACCGAACACGGTTCGCTTTGTCCTCTCGTGTCGCTCACACGCGCGCGCACAGGACACCTGGCTTCATGCCTGTCCCCGGACGTGACCCCTCTAACCCGGCGCCCGCCTGCCAGGACCCGGACAGCTCGTCCCACGGCCGGCGCCCGAGGGGGCGAACACGGACGTGGGGGACACGGACACGCGGGGGACACGGCACGCCGTCTGACCTTCCTCTGCTGCTTCTCCCAGGCGGGGTCCAGCAGCAGGTCGCGGTCCCACTCCTCCTCCTGGATCATGTACTCGTCCTCATCGTACACGTAGTTGTACTGCACGCCGGGCTCGATCTGGTTCATGGCGCCGGGTGTCGGGGGCTGCGGGCGGACTTGGACTGACTAACAGGCGGCGGCGGAGGCGCTGAGACGCGGTGGGCGCGGGCGGCGGCGCGGCTGCTCGTGGAGGCGGGCGGGCGGGCGCTGGGTCGGGGCGAAGCACCTGCTCGGTGGCCAGCGGCTCAGCACCGCTTAATACCCGCGCCGCGTCACGTGGCCTGGAGCCCCGCCCACGCTCCGCCCATCCGCGCCCTAGCCCCGCCCACTCCCTGCCTACCCTCCGCCCATCGCGCCTACGCCCCTCCCACCCGCGCCTACGCCCCGCCCACTCTCGTCCCCTCCGCGCCCTCGCCCCGCCCACTCCCTCTTTACCCCCGCCTATCCGCGTTCTCGCCCCGCCCACTCACTGCCTAACCCCGCCCATCCGCGCTTACGCCCCGCCCATCCACGCCTACAACCCGCTGGTCCGCGCCCACTACCCCCATCGCAGCTGGAGCTGGGCGGGTGTGCGAGGTGAAGGGACGCCTGGCGGCTCGGGGACCCCGCTCCCACCGCGCCCATCTGTCCGTCTGGCTCCTGCGGCTGGACCCGCGGGCGCCTGGGGGAGCACCCTGATGAGTGGGTGTACATGGGCCAGGAGGATCCCCCACAGCCTGGGTCCCTGACCACCCCCAACGTTTTCCATACATCGTGTGCGTATTCACGTTTTCCGTGTATAGTTGAACACATTCACTAGCTAGCTATCACACACGTCACACACACACACCCCTAAAAAGTAACGTTTCAGAGCTACAGAACTCTCTCCTCTCCCCCTCCTCTACGGCCCCACCTGGGGAAATCGAGGCAAGGGACTTGGACCCAACATATTAAAATGTCAGGAACCCAAACCATAGCAGAAAGGGTCAGCCCTCACCTGCCCCTCATCCATTTTAAAGAACCGACGATGGAGGGCCAGCAGCCAGCTTCCTGTTACATGTCCACCTCGCCCTGATGTGTGTGTCCACTTAAGTCTTTTCAGCCCCACAGAGTTGGCTAGCTCTTCCCTGCAGGAACCAAAAATAGGTCACTTGGGACAAGCAATTTGAAATTTTTCATCACATTTATGATGAGCCTGTTGTAACCTAAACACTGCGTTAGGCACTGGAGATACAGAGATGAGCTCAGAAGGCAGGGCTCTTACTTCCTGAAGCGTGTTGTCCAGATTGAATGAAAGTTGCTCACAGATGCTACACAACTGTGGTTCGGGGTTACTAATTTGTCGACGACGTGTTTCAAGCTGAAAGTGTGCCTGGGTTTATCATGATTGTTCCTTAGAATTTTTACATCCCTTCGTTTTATTGTTTCAAGCTTTCTGCAAAAAGTCTTTGGCAAATGAGCAAATACATCGCATTAACAGTTAATAAAGCATATGCGCTAGCATGGGAACTCCACAAGGGCAGGATTTTTGTCCTGTTCACAGCTAGAATTGCCAGCAATTAAAATTGTGTCTGTTTCATACTGGGTGCTCAAATCTTCGTTGAAGGAATAAGTATCCCTGGAAACAGCGACTGGCTAATGTGCTTGGGATTTAAATTTAAAGTTTATATTTTGGGTTGAAATCATACTCTCTAAACAAGTTTATCAGTAAAATTTGACTATGAGAAACTTGACCAACAATTACAAGATCTGTTCGTCTTAGTCATCAAATTTAACTGCAGAAACTTCAAGTTTCAGATGAGATGGGAAAAAAGGCACCAGATGTGCCTTCCTATGTGGGGGGAAATAAATGAAAGATTTTCAAGACTTGAAGAGGTTATATAACCCATCCAAAGTCACACAGCTCAAATACGAAGTGGGTCATTACAAAACCTATATATTCAACAGGTCAGTCTTTTTACTTTCTTAATGTTTTTTTCTGGACACACTTCTGCATGTTTCTGTATAATCTTTCTAAAATGTCATTCCAATGCAATCTTTTTGGAAAAGATTTGTGCTTTCTGGTTCTGTGTTAATCGACCCTATCAAGAATTGTAAATCGGCCCTAACGGGTTTGGCTCAGTGGATAGAGCATCAGCCTGTGGACTGAAAGGTACCAGGTTCGATTCTGGTCCAGGGCATGTACCTTGGTTGCGGGCACATCCCCAGTGGGAGGTGTGCAGGAGGCAGCTGATTGATGTTTCTAACTCTCTATCCCTCTCCCTTCCTCTCTGTAAAAAAAAAATCAATAAAATATATTTTAAAAAAGAATTGTAAATTCGACCCATAAATTCCGTTTTTATGAATCTACCCAACAGATATGGACAGATGTTTGTGTGGAGGAGGCTGATGAAGGAAGAGATGGAACATCTCTAAACTTGTACGTCATGATTTAGACATGAAAAGCACGTTGCAAAGGTGACTTCTTTTGTGGAAGAAAATTACATACGTCTCTAAAATGTTTGTATTTAGAAGAAAACACTGCAACGTGTTCATAACAGTGAACCACGGGGAACGGAGGGGTGGAAAGACGGGGAACTTCCACTATTTATTTCCTGCGGTTTTGTGCTATTTGTTTTTCCCAGTCAGTACATGTTCTGTTTATGATAAAGGAGAGCCTCTATGACTGCAGGGGTGTTCTCACCAGGTTGAGAACAATAGATCATCAAGAGAAGAAATCTTATCTGTTAATCCAGTTTAACGTTGCATTCCATGTTTTGTCCGCCTACAGTTGGCTCCCGTTGAACTTGCTGTCAGTTAGCAGGTCGATTAACACAGAACCAACTTAAAACAACAACATGAAATCCTTGACACCTTCAACACTCATTCTCATTCTCGTCTGCCCACGCTCTCTCTCCGATTGAGGATGTTGATGGGGGGTTCAGAGTCCCTTAAGACAGTGACAAAGGACAGGTAGGGGGCCTGCCTATTCAACCGCTTGAAGGTATTTCAACTCGTTTGTTACAAATGTACATTTGTAAATGTCATACTTTCTTTAACCCTGCAGGCAATTAGTGTTGACAGATGTTTGTGAATGCTTTCAGAATTTTTGTGTGCATAGTCACACATAATAAGTACTATTTTTAAAAAATTTAGAGCTAAACTATCTGAATCAGTATGCAACTTCCGTTTTTAATGTAACATGCTTGCAAAGGGTATTTCTTTTGTGAAAGAAAATGACATATGTCTTTCAAATGTTTGTATTTAAAAGAAAAAACTCCGAATTGTTCATAACAGCGAACCACAGGGAATGAGGGATGGGAAGGGTCTTGGGTTCATTTTCCATCAAGGACATGTGCCTCCGTTGCAGGCTTGATCCTCGGCCCTGGTCAGGGCACATGTGGGAGGCAACCAATCAATGTGTCTCTCTCACATCGAAGTTTCTCTCTCTCTGTCTCTCCCACTCTCTGTAAAAATCAAAGAAAAAATATCCTCGGATGAGGATTAACAACAACAACAACAAAAAGTGGTCATCAGTAAGACTGGTGAACTTGAAGACTTATCAAGAGAAATCATTAAAATGTATAACAGCAAGAAAAAAGAATTAAAACAACAAACAAAACAAAAGCAGAATATCAGTGAACGGTGGGACATCCAGCAACGTAGTATGCAAGTGACTAATCCCTCAAGAAGAAGGCTGAGGGAGGGAACAGAAAAAACATTTGAAGAAATAATGGCTGAAAATTTCCTGAACTTGACAAAAACTATAAACTCATCCATCCAAGATAATCAGTGAACCTGAAGCACAAGCAACATGAAGAAAACTCAATCCAGTTGCTCAAAATCAATGATAATGGGAAAATCTTAAAAGTAGCCAGGGAGCCCTGACTGGTGTGGCTCAGTGGATAGAGTGTCAGGCCTGTGGACTGAAGGGTCCCAGGTTCGATTCTGGTCAAGGGCATTGTACCTTGGTTGTGGGCACATTCCCAGCAGGAGGTGTGCAGGAGGCAGCTGATTGATGTTTCTCTCTCATGGATGTTTCTAACTCTCTATCCCTCTTCCCTTCCTCTCTGTAAAAAATACATATATATATTTTTAAAAGTAGCCAGGGGAAAAAAAAGACATGTTTTACACGAGGAGGTGGGGGGAAGGTTATTAGCAGGTGAGGAGTCAGCAGAGTTCGGAAGCGGTGTGAGGTGAAGCCAGCAGGTGACCATCTTCAAGTATGAAAAGAACACTGTCAACTTGGAATTCTACACCCAGTGAAGATAGAGCACAGAATGAAGGCAGGTACTTTTTCAGACTCATAACACCTGGAGGAGTTTTTCACCAGCAAGAAAGAAAGGGTAAAAAAAAAAATATTTTTTTAAATCCTTCAAGCAGAAGGAAAATGACAGCAGGTGGGACACAGCCATTCTAACAGGCACTCGCTGCTGTTTTAATTTGCAATTCCCTGATGACGTGGGACATACAGCATCTTTCATACGCTTATTTGCATCTCTCTATTATCTTTTTCTAAATGTATTGTTGATTTTAGAGAGGCAGGGAGAGGGAGAGAGAAATATCAATGATGAGAGAGAACCATAGATTGGCAGTCTCCTGCATGTCCCCCCGCCCAGCCCCCCCTCCCCACTGGGGATTGAGCCCCCAACCTGGGCATGTGCTCCAACCGTGACCTCCTGGTTCACAGGTCGACACTCAACCACTGAGCCACACCAGCCGGGCTGTAATGATCCTTTTAGAACATTTGTATCGCTTAGAGCCGTGGTCGGCAAACTGCGGCTCGCGAGCCACATGCGGCTCTTTGGCCCCTTGAGTGTGGCTCTTCCACAAAATACCACGGCCTGGGCGAGTCTACGTTGAAGAAGTGGCGTTAGAAGAAGTTTAAGTTTAAAAAAATTGGGCTCTCCAAGGAAATTTCAATCGTTGTACTGCTGATATTTGGCTCTGTGGACTAATGAGTTTGCCGACCACTGGCTTAGACTCATGCAGTAACTTCTTTAATCACCAGCATATTTTGCAATTAACAAATTAGCAACGATTCCTCTTTTACAAGTGAGGATGAATTCAGGTGCCAAAAGAAACGAACTCAATGTGTATCTAACTCACTATATATTAGTTACCCGGGGACACGGCGCGGATGAAGAGCTGCGAGGATTCTGAAAGGGTCCCCAGTGTGGACATTCAAAGAAAGTGGGGTGTCCTAAAGGGGCTGGTGCGAGGACCACGCTCGCCATGAAGCCGCACTCGCCCTTTGCAGCCCAACACGCATGGCGACAGGTGGAGCGACTACAAATAGCCTTGGCCTCCGAATGGAAAAAATGAGGAGCCGGGGCCAAGGCTTTCAAAGTGACTTAGTGACAGGAATGCAAGGGGCAGACCTGAGGATACAGGGGGGTGGTCACAGGCTCACGGGGGACCTGGGAGTGCGCAGGCCTCCCGTTCTCACGCCCGCCGCTCAGACGGGGACAGTACACACACCCCAAGTCCAAGGCCGAGCTGGGACCCAGCTTCACCTCTGAGTCCAGCTTCTCCTCAAACGCTCCCTCAGTCCCTGTCAATACACCACACTGAGCCACTTTTTTTCTTCATCCTCACCCGAGGATATGTTTCCATTGATGTTTAGAGAGAGTGGAAGGGAGAGGGAGAGAGAGAAACATCGATGTGAGGGAGACACATCGATTGGTTGCCTCCTGCACGTGCCCCAACCGGGGCTGGGGATCGAGCCTGCAACCCAGGTAACGTCCCCTTGACCGGAATCGAACCCAGGACCCTTCAGTCCGAGGGGCAATGCTCTAGCCACTGAGCCAAACCAGCCAGGGCTAAACTGAGCCACTTTGAACGGAACGTTTCCCGGGACAGTTGGGCTGTGTGGTCCCTCTGAACTTGGACGCTGGTGGAGAGTGAAGCCAGCTGAGTGCACCTGTCGGCTGGGTTGTTACCTGGAGGCCGAGGAGAGGGCCACGGGGGGAGAGGGGGGAGGGGAGGGAATTGAGGAGCTCTGGGCTTTCATCCCAGCTCCACTTGTCCCACCATTGAATACGTTTGGCATTTTGATTTCTTCATCTTTAAAATTGGGATATGAGCTGGCCTCACTGGGATGGTGACTGTGAGTAATTAACTGGGGAAATAGGCCATTTGCTGCCCCATAAATTGCTCTGTGGATGAGTCGAGAGGTAAACATGAGCTCGAGGCCTCTCTGCTTCGCCCTGCCCTTCATTCCATCATCCTAGGAGAAGGTGAGGCCACATGACCCCAAGATCGCTTCCATTCCGAAATCCATCCATTAGTCATTGCGACCCATGAGCATGAGACAGACCCCCCAGAGGGCTTGTTAAAATGCAGACGGGCCCGGCCCTGAGACTGGGCATTTCTAACCAGTTCCCAGATGGTCTCGCTGCTCTGGGGCTGGGAGGGGGTGGCGAGGGGGGGAGGAGGGTGGCAGGGGGGATCTCACCCCTGAGAACCGAGCTGTGGCAGCTGCGAAAACTTTGCGTTAGACCCCATAAATCACGTAGCCAGTCCTGGTCCTCGTGTAGGCTTTACAGATAAACTGTAGGTAATGAACAAGCGTCATTTTGGAAAGCCACCTTAAAAAGTACCAAGATCCTTTAAGCTGCTTCCACACCCAAAGAGACAGGCTTCTTTAGAAACTAGGAGCCCGCCGCCACAATGGGGGGGTGGGAACCCAGTCTCACCGCCCCCCTTTCGCTCCCTCCCTCTACTCCCATCTCCAGGCTCTAGCTGCAGTGAGTGAGTAAATATACTTTTACTGATTTCAGAGAGGAAGGGAGAGGGGGAGAGAGAGATAGAAACATCAATGAGAGAGAATCACTGATCGGCTGCCTCCTGCACGCCCCACACTGGGGATGGAGCCCGTAACCTGGGCATGTGCCCTGACTGGGAATTGAACCCTGACTTCCTGGTTCATAGGTCAACTCTCAACCACTGAGCCCCTCCGGCCGGGCTGGATGTCTGCATTTCCAAGATGAATGCCTCCATGGAGAAAGCAGTATGACTGCATAACGATACATATATCTGAGGGCAGAGAACTTCACCCTTGGAATCCTAGCATTCAAAGCCCCTCTGCCCAGCCTCTCTCTCAGACTGAGCTGCTCCATGGCCTTGGTTCTAAAAAAAAAAAAGGGATACTTTAGGGGCCCAACCTGAAGGTGTGGCCAAGTGAGACCAGCCACATGGGCGAGCTGGCTGGGAGCGGAGTCAAGGCCAGGGAGGCAAAATGAAGACATCCACTTCTTTTTTTAGGACGGGATTTCCTACACTGGCATACCTCTCGTTTTCCTTTCCGTCACAGCTAATAAAAGCACCCGGGTTTTATATAGTCCTACTAGTGACCCGGTGCACGGATTCGTGCACATTGAAATTAATTAGAAGGTGGCTGGCGGGGCAGGACTGAGCGAGAGAAGGCCGGACACACCCTGGAGCCAACCTCCCACTGTCCCTCCCCGGCCAGCTGCACCTGGAGTGGCCCCATGGATGGAAGGGCGTCTGCGGACTGAGCGGGGTCCCTCTGGCAGGTGGGGTCCCTCAGCCTGGCCTGCAGGGCCTAAGGAAGAATGTTGATCCATCCCCCGCCATCTGTGTGCCAACCAGCTCCTGCCCTGTCTCTCTCAGCTGAGCCAAGAGGAGAAGAGCAATATTTTGCATACAGCTTTTCAGGCGATGATTATCTCATCTGAACACGCTGCTGGACTTGAAACGAAAATTATAATTCTACATTTCCATGTGAAAGAGCCGCTAATGACTGGTTGTTCTGTTTTCAGAAACAAACATCAAAAATCTGGCTGTAACATTGACGAAGGGAAGGAAAAGAAGACAGATAAAATACAGCATGGCCCTCCCGATGTGGCTGAGTGGTTGAGCATCGACCAATGAACCAGGAGGTCAGGGTTCAATTCCCAGTCAGGGCACATGCCCGTGTTGCGGGCTTGATCCCCAGTGTGGGGCGTGAAGGAGGCAGCAATCAATGATTCTCTCTCATCATTGATGTTTCTATCACTCTCTCTTCCTTCCTCTCTGAAATCAATAAAAATATATATTTAAAAATATTAAAATAAAATAAATTACAGCATGAAGGACTTTCCCACCACCATCACCACCCACAGTCATTTATTTATCAGGAGACCAGAAAACGCATTCTCCCCACTGGGATGTGTCCAAAAAGTGCAAGGTGGCTGTTCATGGTTATGTAGGGACAATATCCGATGAGGTGAGCTCTCCTTACATACATGGACTATATGTAACATGTTACATGTTGGGGATATAAAGAGGCAAAACACGTAATTTCTTCCCAAAGCTTAAATTTTAGGTGGGGAGAGAAGATATTTACAAAAAAGGAACACACCACGAGGCGGCTAAATCAGGTGTATTGACACGAAGGAGGTAATTTTTTCTTTTAATATGTTTTTATTTATTTCAGAGAGGAAGGGAGGGAGAGAGAAACATCAATGATGAGAGAGAATCACTGATCGGCTGCCTCCTGCACGCCCCGCACTGGGGATCGAGCCCGAAACCTGGGCGTGTGCCCAGACCGGGAATCGAATGGTGACCTCCTGGTTCATAAGTTGATGCTTCACCACTGAGCCATGCCGGCTGCTGAGCTTTGCCTTTGATTCGTCTAACTAAATGGCCAATGCAGGTGTTAGTCTCACAACTAAGAAATGGGCTACATGCAGTTCTTCCTGGCTTACCAACCAGACAACAGCAGCTTCTTGAAAATCATAGGCTCCCCCCCTCCCCCCCCCCCCCGTGGGTTTCCTTTTACACATTAGCATTTCAAGGGTCGTGTGTGGATCGTGAACCAAGGGCATCTGTGCTTCCCCTCTTCCCGGAGTCTCTGCCAGAGGGAGCCTCCCTCCCCAGCTCTCGCACAGAAGGGCTGAGTGGCAGGCTGGGCCTGAGACCCGCAGGGACAGGAGGCACCCACTTCATCACCACCAAACCAGTATCACATGAAATGTTGAAGGGCATTCTTTAAGAAGAGGAAGGAGAAAAAGATAAAAAATATGAATAAAATGCCAATAAATACATATCAACAATTGAATGTAAAAATCAAAATAAAGATCTTATATACATACTAGAGGCCCAGTGCATGAATTCGTGCACAGATGGGGTCCCTTGGCCTGGCCGGCGATCAGGGCTATCTGATCGGGACCATTCTTTTTTTTCTAAAATATATTTTATTGATTTTTTACAGAGAGGAAGGGAGAGGGATAAAGAGCTAGAAACATTGATGAGAGAGAAACATCGATCAGCCGCCTCCTGCACACCCTCCACAGGGGATGTGCCCGCAACCAAGGTACATGCCCTTGGCTGGAATCGAACCTGGGACCCTTCAGTTCGCAGGCCAATGCTCTATCCACTGAGCCAAACCGGTTTCGGCTTGATCAGGACCATTCTGGGCCAGCAGGAGGCACCCAGTTGCGCCATCAGCTCCAGGCAGCGTGGCCATTTGTCTGCACACGTCCCTGATTATGGAAGGCATGGTGATGACATCCAAAGTCACCCTCTAAAGACTCTCCGTCAACTGTTGTCAGCATTTAATTATACTCACCTCGTTCTCATTCCCCAATCCAGCCTCTTTAGCGGCTCCCTCGGCGCATGGGAGAGTTCCCAGGGCAACCCCAGGAGGGGCCAGGACTCAGGACACCTCCCCCATCCTCTTCCTTAAGAGCCGCCCAGCTTCATTCTCAAGGGTGGGGAGCGTCGTGGGCACAAGGCAGGCAAGGCTGGACGGCTCTCCTTCGGCCCCCAAGGTCTGAGCCAGTTTTCCCAGGAGGCGTTGGGGTTCACAAGGGGGGCAGAGAATCACCCAGAAGGTCTCAAACTCTACCTGCAGGTCCCTTCCCCCCTCTGCCCTGGAGACAGAGTTCTCCCAGCCCCACCCCAGTTGCAAATCATGGGTCTAATTTGTTAGGAAAGAGCTTTATTCAGTTTAAATTTAGCAGGCGAGGCTATGGATAACCCTATCTCTGTTTCTGAGAAACAGCTGTTTACTATTCTAACCCTGCAGAGGCCTGGCAGCCACAGCTGCTCTGCCAGACACCCCTGCCTGAGCCCACAGCTGCCCGGCTTGGTGTTCAAGTTAGAAGGGGCACACGACTTAGGCCTCTGCAGGACCAAAAAGGGCAGTCCGGACCTATTTTTGATGATCCCGGGGGATTATTGAAAGGAAATTCCGTGAAGTCCATGTAGCTCTTTAAAAGTATTTGGTTCCGCCCGGCTCGTGTGGCTCAGTGGTTGAGCGTCGACCTACGAACCAGGAGATCACAGTTCTATTCTGGTCAGGGCACATGCCAGGGTTCCAGGCTCCATCCCCAGTAGGGGGGCGTGCAGGAGGCAGCCGATTCATGATTCTCTCTCATCGTTGATGTTTCTCTCTCTCTCGCCCTCTCCCTTCCTCTCTGACATCAATAAAAATATAAAGTATCTGGTTCCACTGCCTGCTTTCCTTGTCCCTGGTTCCATCCGTGCATTTCCCTCTGTACATTCATGCGTCTGGAACTGAACAGCAATGAAAGGAAAGCCGTCGTGCAAGGGTAAGGTGACCAGATTTTAACATTGGTAAAGCGGGACACCATTGACCCAGGGGGCGGGGGGTGGTTCTTGATTAAAAATTTGGTCTATATTGTAATCGCTTTTGGTTTTTTTAATAAAAGGAAATTCACTTCTTAGATCATCGTTGAATTTGCATCCTCTTTTCTTCTTTTTTAAATATATTTTATTGATTTTTTACAGAGAGGAAGCGAGAGGGACAGATAGTTAGAAACATCGATGAAAGAGCAACATCGATCAGCTGCCTCTTGCACACCTCCTCACTGGGGATGTGCCCACAACCAAGGTACATGCCCTTGACCGGAATCGAACCTGGGACCCTTCAGTCCGCAGGCCGACGCTCTATCCACTGAGCCAAACCGGTCTCGGCTGCATCCTCTTTTCTTACTCATTATGTTAAAAATCTAAAAAACATAATTTAAAATTATATTATAAATTATTATATACATATTGCTTAAAAACACAGTAAGTAGGTACATAATTACATGAACATATTTTATTGTTAGTTTGTAAATTAAATTAATTTGATTGTTATAAAGTAACTATATTTTAAAAATTATTTTAATTTTAATCCTATATTTCTTTCTAAATAATAACAATACTAACTTGTATTATTTTTCCTCTGAATTTGCC
This sequence comes from Eptesicus fuscus, assembly GCF_027574615.1. NCBI lineage: Eukaryota > Metazoa > Chordata > Mammalia > Chiroptera > Vespertilionidae > Eptesicus > Eptesicus fuscus. The sequence continues at coordinate 5,360,191 of NC_072496.1, read as the reverse complement.
ATAACGTAAGTCCTAAGTGTCACTTTCAAGGCCAGCGCTAGACTTTTTGCCACCACTATAAAATATAAATAATATGAGTAATGTCTGCTAAATTCAAGAAAATTTATGTATTTATGAAATAAATTACTTACCTAAATTATCTGAATAGCTGATTTGTAATGACATCACTTGTTTAACTAGCTTACTAGCACGCGGTACGATGTGTATCGTCTGAGAGACAGTTACAAAATGTTTTCGTCGTTGCCAATCCCAAAAAATGCCATTGTTCATTGAGTCCAAACAATGGTGGTCGAATTCTAACAACTGATCCACAATGCGAACTTTGATAAGCAGTTCTCGATAATCAGTTCTCAACAATTATTTGTTATTATTAAAGTTTAACATTATAAAATTAACAAAAATAATGTAAAACTCATATCCTGGCTAAATAGCCACTTGGCCGCCGAAAACCGTATATTCCCTTCCCGTTCTCCCGCCGTTCCCTAGCTTGTCGTGCATTCTTTCCAAAAATCGGGACTTTTTTAAAACGCCGCGGGACAAATTGTTAAAAATCGGGACTGTCCCGCCAAAAGCGGGACGTCTGGTCACCTTATGCAAGGGAGATGTTCCCGGCTGGGCGTTCCAGGTGAGCTGCAGGCTGGGCGGTCGGTGGAGCTCCTGCTAATCAGAGACCCCTTATTCTACTGTCATTTCCTCCGGGGGAACTGTGACGTGGCTCACAGCTCCCCTGGCACTGTGGCCAGATTGGTCCCCGAGCCCCCAGAAACTGCCTGGCCCACACGTTCTTTTTGAAACACTTGCTGCAGGCAAAGCCCTCTAATTAGACCCCCCGCCTCTAAGTCACATGCACGGGATGTGACGTCGGTGTTGGAGTGGGGGCGCTGGACAGTGGGGCAAAGGGTCACTGAATCTCCACGGTGACATTGTAGCCAAGCCGGGCCGCGTGACCCATAGCTAAAACGAGCCTCTGGGTGCCAGAGGGGATGGGAAGTGACGACAGGAGGTGCCTGAGCGGGAGATATTGTAACCTCAAATGACACCCATAGCCCGTACTATATACGCTGAATGGACTGGGGCCCGAGCACTCACAACAACAGGGCAGAGAGAGCCCACGAACCAGAAGGTTTTCCTTTCTCTTTTATTCTTTTTTTAAAAAAATACATTTTTTTTTTTATTGATTTCAGAGAGAAGGGAGAGGGAGAGAGATGGGAACATCAATGATGAGAAAGAATCATTGATCTGCCGCCTTCTGCACGCCCCACATTAGGGATCGAGCCCGCAACCTGGGCATGTGCCCTGACGGGGAATCAATCTGTGATGCTCAACCACTGACTTATGCAGGCTGAGCTCTTATATGTTATTTTTTTAAATTGATTTTTTACAGAGAGGAAGGAAAAGGGATAGAGAGCTAGAAACATCGATGAGAGAGAAACATCGATCAGCTGCCTCCTGCACACCCCCCACTGGGGATGTGCCCGCAACCAAGGTACATGCCCTTGACTGGAATCGAACCTGGGACCCTTCAGTCCGCAGGCCAATGCTCTATCCACTGAGCCAAACCGGTTAGGGCTCTTATATGTTATTTTTAAAGTCTATCCTTGAATTACTTTCAGATGTTTCCCTTCATATATTAATGATTGATACAACTTACTAATGATTAATATAATCAATAAATTAATAGAACCAATAATTATATGGGCATTCCCAAAATCTGAAAACTCTAACCCTGCCCTTTACATTTTTTCAATCACTAAAATTAAACTTAAAAAACAAATATGTGGAAAAGCTAATATCGCTGTAGATACTAAGGCAAACAAAATTTTCATATATTTTATTTGATTTGATGGAGAGCAGGGTAGCAGTGCATTGTGAATTCCAAAATGCAGCTAAAAATAACAACTCTGGTTGAGTAAGACTGCCGGAGATGTTCTAAGAACAGATGAAGAAACCTGATAGCAAATTCCTCTGCCGTTTGCAAATAGACTTGCGAGCTTGGTTGGAAAGTCTGGGTCTTCTGCTCAAGGGTGGAATAACATCTAAATTCCTTCCAATCCCGTCTCTGTGGATTAGTGGTTAGGGAAGTGGTCAGAATGGGTCCTATGAGTATAGTAACTCTGAATATTTCAAGATGATTGTAATGCTATATAAAGAAAAAAATCTTGGCGAATATATGGCTTCTCAAGAGGCTCAGCAATGTATTTGCCTTAGTGAAAGCAGTAAAGCATACTTTCTTAAGAAATATGGGCTAGCCCTAGCCGGTTTGGTTCAGTGGATAGAGCGTCGGCCTGCGGACTGAAGGGTTCCAGGTTCGATTCCGGTCAAGGGCATGTACCTTGGTTTCAGGCACATCCCCAGTGGGGGGTGTGCAGGAGGCAGCTGATCAATGTTTCTCTCTCATCGATGTTTCTAACTCTCTATCCTTCTCCCTTCCTCTCCGTAAAAAATCAATAAAATATATATTTTTAAAAAGTTAAAAAGAAAAGAAAAAGAAATATGGGCTATGACTGAGTCTGCAGGAAGCTGGGCATTCAGGGAAAGGTCTCTCAAGGATGTGCTTTTAGTAGAAAAGGCACCCAAATGGGATTAGAGGACCTGGGGCTCTGGTCCTATCTTTAAAAACAATTTTTTTTTTTTTTTTCAGAGAGGAAGGGAGAGGGAGAGAGAGAAACATCAATGATGAGAAAGAATCATGGATCGGCTGCCTCCTGCACGCCTCCCACTGGGGATGGAGCCTGCAATTCCCGCATGTGCCCTGACCGGGAATCAACCATGAGCTCCCAGTTCATAGGTCGACGCTCAACCACTGAGCAACCCTGGCCGAGCTAATGGGGTACATTTAAGAGAAAAGAAAGCTCAGTAGTGGCCTCCAACGAGCCAGGAGGCTGGACCGGGCGGTGGCACAGATACCTGCAATGAACGGCCCGGCTCCTGCATTAGCTTTGACTGCCTGACACGCGCTACTGGGCGGTCCGCTCACACAGGGGCACGCAGGGACCGGAACCTTCTGACGCCCACCGGGCGCAGAGGGCCAACCCCTGGGGAGGGTGGCAGCCGGAGCCGGAAGTTCGGGTCGGTGAAGGCGGGGCTTCGTTGCTAGGAGGCGGAGCCGTCCTTTGCATTTCGAGGAAGTTTGTCCCTTTTCTCTCGCCGTAGCGCCCGGAACCGGAAGCTGCCCTGAGGCGTGCGCTGGGTTTCCGGTCGAGAGCTGTCCTGGGCTCCATGTGGGAACTGCTGTGAGGAGTTTGCGATCCGAGTCCTGCCGAAATCGAGTTCCCGGTGAGTGGGAGCTGGGGGTTGGGGGACGGGGCACGCAGGGCACGGGGTCCGCGCGTTTGGGAGTCCGGGAGCCGGACGGAGGGGCCCTGGGGCTCCCAGGGGGCGGGCAGCTGCCTGTATGGGAGGCGTTTGCTACTCGCAGTCAGGCGGAGACAGCTTGGCTCACGGTGGGTGCGTTTCCTCGCCTGTGTCTCAGAAACCCGCCAGCGGGAGAGATGACGTCCTTAGCCCAGCAGCTCCAGCGCCTCGCCCTCCCTCAGACCGACCCCAGCCTCCTGTCCAGGGATGAAGTTGCCTCTTTGTTGTTTGACCCCAAGGAAGCGGCCACCATCGACAGGGACACCGCCTTTGCCATCGGTGAGCGTGGGCTTTCTGGATGTGGCTGTATTTCCTTCTTTTCTCTCCTGGCCTGCCCTCTCCTTGAGCGGTTCCTAACTTGTTGACCTCACGTTGTTAGGGAAAGAGAATGGCAACCATGTGCGAGGGCCTGAGACGAATGTAAGGACACAGATGCAGCCACAGGGGTAGGGAGGTCGTCTAATGCACAGAGAGGACGGACAGCCACAGGGGGGCCGATGCCGTGGCTGGGGTGGAGGAGCAGTCTTTCCAGAGGACTGAGTGCCTAGTTATTATCCTTCCTATAGAATAAAACCCTAATATGCAAATTGACCGAATGGGGGAAAGAGGAGTTGGGTCGCTATGATGTGCACTGGGGGGCAGACACTCAACGCAGGAGCATCTGCTCCCGGGTCCCAGAAGGAGGCAACTGTGGGGGCGTTGGGGGGGAGGAGGAGGTGGCTGGACATCTCCTGGCCCTGCTGGTCACCCCACAGATGGCCCTGATTGCTGGCCAGACCTAGGGACCCTACCCTGTATATTGGGAACAGTCTCTTAGATTTAAAAATTAAAACCTGGCAAGGCTACTCTAACACTGAAAGAACAGGATGATGCAGCGATGACATGCATGGACTCTGGCTTGCACAGTTTGTGGTCAGCCCTGATTCTGACACTTAGAACTGTGTGACAAAGCCAATTACTTCTCTCTGCTTCAGTTTTTCCACCCAAAAGGTAGGGGGAATGGCACTACTGCCTCAGAAGGATCATGTTATGTATTACTTTTTATAATCAGGGCAAAAAAATGTAGCTGCCCATAAAACAGCAAGATGCCTTTCATCTGTATGAAAAGTATGGTCACTGGTGCATGCAGCGTTGTGAATTGCGAGAGGGATGTCCAACTGCCGGTTTAGGCCCGACATCCCCCAAGGGGTCCTGGATTGCGAGAGGGCGCAGGCCGGGCTGAGGGCCCCTCCCACCCATGAATTTTGTGCACTGGGGCCTCTAGTAGCAGATATTAAACACACACACACAACACACACCATCTGCGAGGAAGTACTTCTTGTTCTCCTAGTTGGTGCAATACTATTTATTCTCTAGTTGAAAATGAGGAATCTATGCTTGGGACCATGTTACAGATTGTGCACACTAAAAGGATTCAGAGTTCTTTGAGGGGTGAGACGCGTCTCCTTGCAAAGGATCGTTAAAGGAACCGGCCTTTTCCCAGGGTGCACCGGCCTGGAGGAGCTGCTTGGCATCGATCCTGCCTTCGAGCAGTTTGAAGCCCCGTTGTTCAGCCAGTTCGCCAAGACCTTGGCGCGCAGCGTGCAGACCAAAGCCGTGAACAAGCAGCTGGATGAGAACATTTCGTTGTTCCTCATTCACTTGTCCCCCTACTTCCTGCTGAAGCCAGCACACAAGTGTCTGGAGTGGCTGATTCACAGGTAGGGAACGGAATTGCAGAAATAATCAGGGGCTGACAACTTTGATGTTTAAAAACATATTAAGTAATGACAACATGTACCCATTGAAAGCTGAAAAATTGGTCAGTGAGGGCCCAACGTGATGTCTGGAGATGCGGTGAGACGAGCCAGTCCTTCTGCCGTTAAACTCGTTTTTGTTGACAGTGAAACACAGCACAGGACTGCTAAGATCTTGAGGTCGAACCTCATTCGTTCTGAGCGCTCATGTCACTTGGTGTTACCATTTGTCACTGCGTGTTTGGGGCAGAGGGGACAACTAAACTTCCTTCTTGCTAAAGCAACAAAGTCAGTGGTTTGGGAAAAGGGGAATAGCAATCCTCTGAAATACCATAACTGGGAAAACCGTAATTTAACGTGTATTGGACATTTATACGCCAGGCCCCATGGTGAGGGAGCACTTGGCGTGCATTATCTCAATACAACGTCCCTATGGGGAGACACTTGTCCTCATTTTATAAAGGAGAAGCCTGAGGCATAGAGGGGTTACGTTGCCTAAGTCGCACATCTAGTAAGTTGGATACAAGTTTGTTTCCAAGGTCTGATACTTCATCCACTTCGGGAGTTTTCTCAGTAAGATTACCCAGTTTTATTTTCTCACTTATTAGCATCACATCACAGCTTGTGCGTCTTTGTTTATTCACCCATATATACATTTTAAGAAAAGAAACAGTTCTGTTTCATTCATTGGAGACATGGTGATAAAGTGACTTCCCTTCAGGAAGCAACTGAGTCATGGAGAAAACCTAATTTTATCTGGGGTCTTCTAATTATCAGAACATTAGACTCACCAGACAAAAAAGAATCAATTCTGTAATATTTCCCTGGGTCTTCTAGCATTCAGTTTCCCCCAAGTAGATCAATTAATGTAAGGAGCCCTTTTGCATTTGAGTCTACATTTATTTACTCATGTTACATTGAGTTCTATACAAGAAGGAGTAGGCTGCCCTTGGTTACTGTTTTGAAATAAATGCTACAATAAAGGCGTATGCGGTGTTTGGGGCTTGGAGAACTGCCTGCAGTAGTTGGGGAAGGCTTAGTGGGGAGAGGAATGCCTTGGCTAACATAAAGCCGCATACAAAACTAGGAAAAGGCACAGTGGTGTATTGCTCTAAGGGTACCGGTAGGGTGGAGACAGATGAAGAGGGGTCGCTGGCTGGGGGAATTAGGAAAAGCTTGGGAAAGAAGGCATTTGAGCTAGGGTTTGAAGGCTAGAAAGATTTAATGTATGTGACAGAATTCATCAATCTATCTCTTGTTACTGGGTTGGAGGGACCAATACAAAGTTTTGTGAAGTTCATGGACACATTCCGTAGGGTTTAATTTGATAATTTTGTTTTTGATGAGTATTTTGGTTTTAGAATGACGATAACGAGGGAAGCTGAGGCAGCTGTGGAAGGTGAACCCTGGAGCGCTGCTGCCTGGTGGGCCGGTTGCTTCTCTGTTGGTTTGACTGCAGTGAGCCCACGGTTATGTTAATGTTAAAATAGGTTAAAACAAAGTTGAGAGAAAGTGAATGGGATACAGGTTTAGTATTGATATTTTAAATATTACCGCATAGGAATGGGCAGAACCGTGTTGAGTACTTCAGTGCAAAATAGAGGGCTATGTTTAATGCTCTGTATCCTATAATTATGTGATTGCTTTTACTGGTATTCATTCTGAGGATTTTTAGCGCATTGACAATACAGTTTGGACATGTAAGGAAATACATGCTTGTAAGGTTTGTGTCAATTTGAATTGTTTGCTTTCTCCCCAGGTTCCACATCCATCTGTATAATCAAGACAGCCTCATAGCTTGTGTTCTCCCGTACCATGAGACAAGAATATTTGTGCGGGTTATACAGCTTCTAAAAATTAATAATCCGAAGCACAAATGGTTCTGGTTGTTGCCAGTTAAGGTATGATTGTTGAATGACACGTATCTGTGATCAGTACACATCCTGATTAAGATGTAGTTTGGAAAAAATAAAGTCATTAGTGCTTCTGAGGGTATTACCTCCATCACTTTTATTTCCTAACTTCCTGTTTAAACTATGATGGATAACAGCTGGGTTTTATTTATACCTGATACAGGCTGTGCAATTTACATAGAGGGTGGGGCAAAAGTCGGTTTACAGTTGTGAGTACAAGAAACAGCTTATTCTTCTGCTATTTATTAAATATTTTCCATATGAAGCCTCGGTTGGTGTGGTTCAGTTGATTTGAGTGTCATCCCGTACACCAAACGGTTGTAGGTTCAATTCCCATTCTGGGCACATACCCAGGTTGCTGGTTTGAATCCCCAGTCAGTACTCCCGATGGGAGGCAACCAATCGATGTTTCTCTCTCCCTCTTCCTTCCTATAAAAACATAGCCCGGTGAGGATTAAAAGTAACGGTCAGTCAGTGGCTGTTCTTTTTGTCTCTGACAGCAATCTGGAGTGCCCTTAGCTAAAGGAACTTTGATTACCCACTGCTACAAAGATCTTGGATTCATGGATTTCATTTGCAGTTTGGTAACAAAATCTGTGAAGGTGAGTAGTATATTGTCTCATGAATGTGTAATTCCATTAAAAGGTTGCTTGCTCTGAATGGAGAAAATGTTGGAGAAAGTACCTTTTGTAAAAGACCCTCCTGTTCAGGAGTGTGAGCAGTGGGTCAGTCTTTCATTATAAAAGATGTTTTTCTACAAAAATTACTCCTTGCCAAGTTCTAGTTATAATGATTGTTGAAACAGTTTAAAGAGACAGTCTAAAAATGTCAGGAAGATTGTTCAGTCAGCCTTGTCACTTTTACTTGAACCATTGAATCTGTGTATTTATTTAATGTTGCAGATGGTAAAAAATTAAAATGTCAGCCTGAAGGAGCTGAAGAGAGCTGTACAGGTTTTTATACTTTTATTAAACTTGGCCTTTCACTCCTTAAATGTGTTTTGTTTGTGCTTCTGTTCCAGGTTTTTGCTGAGTATCCTGGGAGTTCTGCTCAGTTGAGGGTTCTCTTAACTTTTTATGCTTCTACCATCGTGTCTGCCCTGGTGACTGCTGAGGACATATCGGACAATATAGTTGCTAAGCTATTTCCATATGTCCAAAAGGTCGGCCCTGCTCAAGTGTATAGCAGATTATTTTGTACTTGAAGAGATGTTCTTGCTTTTAAATTTTTAACTTGGACATAAACGTTCTAAAATAGTTTCAGATGGTTGATGAGATTTAACTTTTAGGTAAAAAGATGACTTTTTTTATGGTCTTAAAAACCAGAGTAGGCTCTAAATTAGGGCTTCTTAAAAAATAAATGCTGGATATTTGGCCTTGCGAGTGTCTCCCAGATATACATGTTCCGTCTTTTTTTTTTTTTTTTAGTGTAAAACAACATAAATTTATTCTTTCACAGTTCTGGAGGTTAGAAGTGTGACGTCAGGGTGTTGGCAGGGTTTGCTCCTGCTGGGAGCTCTGAAGGAGAATCGCAGGCCTCTCCCAGCTTCCAGCGTTACTGGCAGCCCTGGTGCTCCCTGCCTCGTGGTGGCATAACTCCACTTTCCGCCCATCCTCACGTGGTGGTCTTCCCGCCCATATCTCTTTTCTTAGTCATGTTACCTCACTGGGAAGAGAACAGGTTAGCGGATCTCGATGGCACAGGCTCTCGTTACTGTGTTTACACTGACTCCCGCTGCTCAGTGTTTCTGCCTCCCAGTTGCCTTGGGGCCGCCACCATCCCAGCCCCTGGAGGTACCGCTTTCACTTCCCACCTTGTCCCACCATCATTGTCTTCACTCAGACCCTGTTTCTGATTGAAGTCTCCCTCACAGGGGTGGGAATTTGCATATAAAGAAGAGCTCATTGGCTCCTAGCAGGATGTGTGGCGGGTGTTCGAGTGGGAGACCCTCTGAGATCCCTCCTCTCGTCCGAGAGACTTGTCTTCTCTGTGTCCACTCAGGAGAGGGCTCAGCTTCTTGATTTTTTCACTTCTGAGGAGTGTGCATTAGGTAGCATTAATCTGCAGCTTATGGCACTTCTAATTTGTCAAGGTAAATGACATTTTAAGTAGACTAAAATAATATATAGGTCATTATTTTTCCTTATATTTTAAAAAATATTTAGGGATTGAAATCATCTTTACCAGATTACAGAGCTGCAACGTATATGATAATATGTCAGATTTCTGTGAAAGTGACCATGGAAGAAACCATCGTCAATTCATTGGCCTCACAGATCATCAAAACATTGACGAAAACCCCCTCTTTGCTCAAGGAGGGACTGGGTTGCCTGATAGTGCTGCTGCAGAGGCAGAAGGCAGAGAGCCTGGGGAAAAAGTACGTACCCTTGAATTGAGAAATGATAATTAGATGTTATTTTGAATCTTTTTTTTTTTTTTTTAAGATAAATTGCTATTTATTGTGTAACTTGTAAAGTCAACACCTTATGTGCTTGCTCCTTCAAAGGCCATTTCCTCACTTGTGCAATGTTCCTGATCTTATTACAATATTGCATGGGATTTCTGAAACATACGACATCAGTCCTCTTCTGCGGTACATGCTTCCTCATCTGGTCATCTCCATCATTAATCATGTTACAGGTACGTGGCTTTACATTTTATGTATCAGAACGTGTTTTCTAATATTTAATTCTCTTAAAATAGGAGCCATGCCTTTGCTCATACCTTTTCTTTTTAAATAGATTTTTGTTAATTTCAGAGAGGCAGGGAGAGGGAGAGAGAGAAACATCAGTGATGAGAGGGAATCATTGATTGGCTGTCTCCTGCACACCCCCTGCTGGGGATGGAGCCTGCAACCCGGGCATGTGCTTTGACTGAAAATCGAACCGGGACCTCCTGGTTCATAGGTCAGTAGTCAACCACTGAGCCTTGCCGACCCGGCTAATTGTTTTATTTTATTATTATTAATTGTTAATCTCCTTCTCTGTCTAACTTATAAATTAAACTTTACCACAGACATGTATGTATAGGAAAAAACCACTGAATATATAGTGTTCAGTACCATCCAAGGTTTCAAGCATTCACTGGGGGTCTTCAGACGTATTCTCAAGGGAAGGTTTAATGAGATTTAGGTTCATGTCCCAACTACAACTACTTGTAATGAGATCTGAAGAAAGACTGTATTTTTTGGATTTTTGTTTCATTAAAGAGGTAGGCATGATCATCCTTCTTTTTAAAAATATAGAGAATTTCAGGTGAAGGATAAATGAGGGTAGTAATATATGCAGAAATGCTTTGAAAAATATAAATGACAAAATAGGTGAAAGACAATTTTGAAAATAGATTTTAAAAATGCCCCCAAAAAGTGAGTTTTAGTGTACATGTTTTAAAGTTATTCCTGTAGGAAAGTTTCTGCTCTTATGCAGAAACTAAGTGAATATAATAGTGTAAGCATGCAAAAATCGTTTCCCCAATCCATTTTAACTTGTCATATATATTAAGGAGAAGAAACTGAAGGGATGGATGGTCAAATCTACAGGAAACACTTGGAAGCTATACTTACACACATATCACTGAAGAACAACTTAGACCATTTGTTGGCTAGGTAAGTGGTTATTTCTAACATGCTTTTCATTTGTATTATCATAAGTATTTAGTCCAGTAATTGTGACAACAGAAAAAGTAATTTCTCTTGCTTATCTTTAGTGCTTATACCTGATCATGAAAAGTTAATAGTTAAGCTAAATTTGGGTTATAGCTTCATATAAATTGTACCTGTTTAGTTTCCTAAACATAAATGGACCAAAATGCCTGAAACAATTGGTATTCAGTAACTATCACCTAGAAGCTTCCTATTAAGGATTGGTATCAAGTGAAAGTTATTTCTTCCTTTTCTATAAAAATAGTTCAGTTTCCAATTTTCTTTTCTTGCTTAAAGAGCAGCTTGATACAGTGCAAAGAAAGTAGGCACAGCGATGAGATGCGAACTTGAATCCTGCCCCTATCTCTCCCAGGAGAGTAGGGTAGGCAGTTCTGGAGGCCAGGCTGCCCAGATCTAGGTTTGACCTTGTGTGACATGGGGCTGATGCCCACTGATGTGTCCTCTTCCTGCTCTTGCTCCCAGCATTGGCTTGTGAATGGAAGGGGAGCATGCACGTAAAGTAGTTGGGAGCGTGGGCTCTGGAATCAGACTGGGAGCTCATCTTTGGAAAGGCACAGTGGGGCTCACCAGGGCAGCGGCTGTGTCTGGTCTTGGTTGACATCAGGCAGGTTATACGACTTCCCAGCCCTAGTGTGGTATCTGTGAAATAAGTAGTTTTCTACCTGGAGGTGATGAGAGTTAGAGCTAATATTTCTAAACCACCTAGGACATGGTAGGTACTCAAACAATAACTCTCATGTCAGCTAATACTGGTTTTGTTTTGCAGCCTTCTTTTTGAAGAGTATATTTCATATAATTCACAGGAAGAAATCGATCCTAATAAAGCATCTTTGCTTAATGAACAGTTTCTTCCACTTATCAGACTTTTAGAAAGCAAGTAAGTTGTGTATCTTCATGCCTCCTGTTTTGTTAATGTGTGCCTCTTGATTCATTTTAATATGGTAAATGAATTGTACAGAGCCTGTCCTTTTTTTTCTCCTTCAGGAAGGGGCAGTATAGGATTTATATTTCAAATATTAGAGGATAATATTTTTATTGAGAGACTTTTTTGTTGTAGTAAATAAATCATAGGAACAAATTTGATCAATATCAATTGGTTTTACATATTGCAGCTGTTAAAGTTTTAGTCTCCATCTCAGTAATTTTAAAACCTTTTTATTTATGTCTTTGATACATACAGGGTACATTTGGTTAATAACCTTGTATAATTTTTTATATGAATTAACTCTTTGAATTTCTTCTCAGATATCCTAGAACATTAGATGTTGTCTTAGAGGAACACCTAAAGCAAATTACAGACCTAAAAAAACAGGAGCTTTTTCACCAGTTTATCTCTCTCTCTACAAGTGGAGGGAAATACCAGGTGAGTTTTCCTTCAGAGGAATTGAGACAGTTCGGGGTATACCTGTGAGTATTTGAAGAACTCAGAAGGAAATGTGCTATTTCACTCCTCTCTTTGGAGTGTTTTATGGAGAGATGACATTTTACAGTTTTGCCTAGTTATTGAGGTAAGGCTATGAGGCAGGGGTTGAATACCAGGAGAAAAGTACAGGACTTGAACTGAATGTGGAACTTATTTCAGGAAACGTAGTGTTTGGAGATTCTATACTTGATGCTAATTAGTAGTCACCAAAGGGTGGCCTCACTCAGGTTGTAGTGTCCTGACCTTTCCCCTCCGTCTGCACTTGCCATGCGGTGCAGTCATCCAGGGGGGCTAAGTCATTGATCAGAAAAAAGCAGGTGGACTTTTATTTCATGATCATGTTAGAACTTCAGAAGTTTTCTGGTGATTCAACCTAAATCTTTATACTAGAAGTTAAACATTTAAGCAGCTCTTACAATTAGCCTTGAAAATAAATATTATCAAGAGACATCATTGTTGGTTTTTCTCCTTCATAATTAGACTTTCATCTTTTATTTCCAAGTCTTAGCTTGGTATACAGATTTCTTTAGTCTAATAACGTAAGTGAAGTAGGTTGTTAGTAATTTGAGTGTTACTATTGTATCATTAAGAGGAATTGTATCTGTCTTCACTGGTCAGTTTTTTTAATTTTCATTAAGGTGTTAATATAATGACTTACCTCAGGTGTTTTTCACTTTGGAATCATATATATAAAGTATACAAAATTACTTCATTGACTTACTAAGTTAAGCCTACATATAGACATAAGCATACAGGAAATCAGAGCATTAACACATATATATATATTTTTTTAATATATTTTATTGATTTTTTACAGAGAGGAAGAGATAGGGATAGAGAGTTAGAAACATCGATGAGAGAGAAACATCGATCAGCTGCCTCCTGCACACCCCCTACTGGGAATGTGCCCGCAACCAAGGTACATGCCCTTGACCGGAATCGAACCTGGGACCCTTGAGTCCGCAGGCCGACGCTCTATCCACTGAGCCAAACTGGTTTCGGCAACACATATTTTTTCATCTGTTCTAAGCCATCCCATGTTCTGGAGACAAAGGTTTTGCTTTACTCTCTGGTTTCTGAAATTGGACAGTTGGTACTCAGTGTGTGGGGCAGTTTTGGGTGGTTTTCTCTGGTTTTTATTCTTGATCCTATGCTGCTCAGATTTAGTGGTGAATCATTTGGTAATTGTGATGAATCCTTTAGTTTTTAGCAGATTCCAATACCTCCTTGATGCTCAGTCTGAATCATCCACTTGCCCCTGTGAGACTTCTGGCCGTTAATCATCTGAAAAATATCATGAAAACCTCAAAGGTGGGTGTCAAGTAGCTTTCATTTGTGATCTTTTTATCCTTATGGTGAACTCATCTCAAAAGGCCCTTTCGAGATTGTCTAGTTCAAGGCCAGCGTGCCCAGGGTGTTTGCGTTTGCATTCAGGACAGAGCCTGTGGTCCGTGACTGCATTCCGGAGCGCTTTCCACAGACCCAGCTTCCTTTCTAGTGTAAGTCTTACAAGGTTTTAGCAACGACTAAATACTTTTTTTTCTCTTGTTCAGGAGAATATCGATGAGTCTTTCATAAAAGAAGCTATTTTAGCCCGATTAGGTGATGATAGTATAGACGTTGTTTTGTCAGCAGTACGTGCTTTTGAGGTGAGTGAATTTGTTATTCATTGAAATGCACATTTTTTGGTAAATAAATTTCTGTGATTCTCTGCTGTAGGCAGGAATATATTGAAAATTATTCTTCCATTGTAAATTTGTTCTCTTGAGAGCACAGGCGTAAGCCTGGTTGGGGAGACCTCATGACAGTAATGAGATTGCACTTTGTGAATTTTACCTTGAGGTTATGGGAAATTGGCTCATGAATGCCACTTTTGAGAAATTGCTCTCATAAAACTTTAAATTACTCTAGGATTCCTGGGAGATAAATTATTTGTAATTCATTATTTTTTGAAGTTCATTTAATAAGCACTGTATGTACTTGCAGCAAGTAAAAATTTACTCAGGATATTTCTTTCCCTAGATTTTCAAGAGCCACTTTAGTCCAGAAGTGACTGTTGGAAATCTTCTGAATCTCTTTCAAAGAGCAGAACTTTCAAAACATAGGGCATGGTATGTATTCCTTTCTCCTCATACACTTTTGAATTGGTGTAATTCTTTTCTTTCTTTTTTTAATATGTTTTTATTGATTTCAGAGAGGGAGAGGGAGAGAGGAACATCAGTGATGAGAGAGAATCATTGACTGGCTGCCTCCTGCGTGCCCCCTACTGGTGATCGAGCCCACAACCCGGACATGTGCCCTGGCTGGGAATGGAACTGTGCCCTCTGGTTCATGCGTTGATGCTCAACCGCTAAGCTCCTTAGAGAAAGAGAACGTATTTGCAGGGTTTTGTATCCATCATATTTAATTCTTAGCACATAGTATGTGTTCAGAGAATTTTTGAACTCATGAATAAGTTTCTGATTTCTAGTGGAGATAAGATATATATTGTGTTAAGTTTTATGTTATATTAATCTAATGTGATTTCTCAAAAAAAAAAAAAAAGGCTTGACAGCTAGTTTAAAATTACTGTCCCAAATAATTCCTTTATTAGCATGGATTTTAAGTGATCATCCTGGTGTTTCTGAATAACGTATTTGATGAGGAGACTAGGAAGTCACTGGAGCTGGAACAATGGAATGATTTTTTGCTGAATTGAAGTCTCTAAGGCGTCTCTGAACAGATGTGCTTTGATATGTTTTAGGTATGAGGTCCTTGAGGTGGCCGCAGACATACTGAGTAAAGAAGAGCTGCTGAATGGAAACGATGAGTTGGCTAACCAGGTGGTGGTGCATCTGCTTCCGTTCATGGTCATTGACAGTGATGACCTGGAGTCGGCCGGGACGAAACTCGCTATTTATTTATCCAAGTCGGGAATTTGCTCTCTGCACCCTGTGCTAAGAGGCTGGAAAGCAGGTGAGAAAAAATGAACAGATAACACTAAAAAGAAGATAAGTACAATTAAAAATTGGCTATCCTTGTTCTTTGAAATCATGGTTATTGTATGTGCCAGCAAGATTAAAAATGTTTTTGCTGAGATAAAATATATACAGTGAGAAAGAAACTGACTCACAAATTCAGAATTGTTTAAAAGGAAAAATAAAAAGCAAACCTTTGTAGGAAAATTTTTCCTTATGTTCCTTACTTTATATGATTCTTTAGGTGAGTGTTGGTGGCATAAGGGCCCTGTTTAACTTTTTTTTTTTTTTTTTTTTTTACAGCTCTTGAAAATGTGATCAAAAG
Organism: Eptesicus fuscus; assembly: GCF_027574615.1. NCBI lineage: Eukaryota > Metazoa > Chordata > Mammalia > Chiroptera > Vespertilionidae > Eptesicus > Eptesicus fuscus. The sequence continues at coordinate 5,344,822 of NC_072496.1, read as the reverse complement.
CACAAAATCCGGCAAACTGATTGGTATAGCAAATCAGAAGATGATCGAGTTGTTGGCTGACAATATAAAGTCAGGGGATCCCTCTTCAGTGTTAAAGCTGGTAGGTCTGCTGTTGAAGTTCGTCGCCCAGATTTCCTTCTTGTAATCTTATTAGATTCTCCATATTTGCTTTACTAGATTCTTCTTTTTTTCCCATTTATGTTATTATTAATAACTTTTGCATTCTTGAGTAATTTGTTTTGCTCTAAACATATATAGTGTTGTATAGTATATTCTGCAGATTGTTAAAAATCCTTAACATTTTATATGATTTATTTCATTGTGATTTCATATTGGGCCAGAAAGAATAGCATACTTATTCACTTCCTTTTTTTCCTCTCATTTAAATATTAAAGTTATATTTTTGTTAAAATAGCAAAATATCTAAAGGAGGAGAAAATTTCTTTTGATGTAGAAAATACACCTTTGGAAAGGTATTTGGGTTTGTGATTTAAAAACATTTATCCAATTGGCAAGTACAGTTATGTTCATTATAATTTCTGAAGTTCATTCTTTTTATAATTACTTAGAAATTAGTTACTACTTCTTTCACGCTTTATATTTGTCATCTGACTTGAAATGCAAAACACAATACGTAGATAGCCCTTAGGTAGAGAACATGGGCGCAAACCAAGAGCCACCAGTAATGGGCCATGTCTGTTTTTGAAGGTGGAGGATTTAATCAGCGTTGGGGAAAAGGAGTCCTTTAGCGTGAAGCACAAAGTGACTTTCCACGTGATCATGGCCGTGCTTGTCTCTTGCTGTTCATCTTCAAAAGGAACTCACTTTGCATTTGCGACAAGAGTCTTCAGTTTGTTGCAGAAAAAAATAAAGAAGCTGGAAAGTGTCATGACTGCAGTGGTAAGGAGGCGCAGTGCCTGGGGAGCTGCGTGAGGAGTGGAGTGGCAAGTGGCCTGGCCATCGGGAGGCCCAGGTGCTGGGTGCTCGGGGCTGGAGAGTGGAGCAGCCTTGACAGCCATAGAGAGAGGACCTGGTACTCTCTTCCTTTTGCAGAAAATTCTAGATTTCAGGGTCGCAGTGTTGTGTCTGTGTCAGCTTTACTGGGTAGTTAATTGGTTAAGCTGTACCTGACTGCCTTTAGTGGTGGAATTCACTGCATGTGTCCCTGCTTGAACAAAAGACTCCTCGTGCTACGTTTGCTGAAAATAGACCTTCTGTGTTATATTAGACTTGGCTCTCACAGGCCTGCTGTCTCTGGGTGTTACTAAGTTACTAGTTTATATCTTTACTTAGTACCACATCTTGGGGTAATAAGATTGTTTCTTTTGATATTTGCCCTAGACTGCAAGCCTCCAGCGTGCTTGGGTCTGGGGTGACCCTGTGCATTCCTACAGTGCTTGCGAGAACATTTTGGAACGGTTTGAGGCCTTGCCCTGCTGCATCCAGAGCAAGGTTATAGAAATTTCAGACAGTCGCAAAAAAAAAAAAAAAAAAAAGCAAAAAAACAAACAAAACACAAAACAACAACAAAAATAAATGTCTTCCCTATATAATAGTATTTTGTTGTTATTTGTCTTCCAAACGAATTACATCTTTTTTCACATTGACAGATACCCTCAGGATTTTGTAAGTTATGTAAACTTAAAAGGAATAAATCTTTTTTTTTAAATATATTTTATTGATTTTTTTACAGAGAGGAAGGGAGAGGGATATAGAGAGTTAGGAACATCGATTGGAGAATGGGAGAGAAACATTGATCAGCTGCCTCTTGCACACCTCCTACTGGGGATGTGCCTGCAACCAATGTACATGCCCTTGACTGGAATCGAACCTGGGACCCTCCAGTCTGCAGGCCGACGCTCTATCCACTGAGCCAAACCGGTCAGGGCAAAAGGAATAAATCTTTACATTTTAAAAAGTTAGCCCAGGCAGGCCCTTTTGAACCTCTTTGTTATGTTCTGTAAACGTGCTAAGGCCTGGACTGTATTTGTTCTCAGTGTAAAAGGGGGGACAGATTGAGTGTTTTAGATATATGTAGGGACAGGTGATTTTCTGTTTCATATTTATCCCCTTCCTGAGAGTCATGCGCACCTTCTGGCTGTGGCAGGTCATCGAGCCAAGAATTTCCTTACGACTGTATCATGTGAGTTGGCTTTGGACTGTTTTTCATCCAAGTTACTACTCTGCACACGCCTGTATGCAGCTTCTTGTCATTTTCCTGCCTCCTTTTGGCATGTACAGTATAGTTTCTAAAGACCTTAACAGTTTGGACCGTGTTTAGAATCACCTGCAGGTGTGGAGATGTTACCATGTATCGTCTTCAGGTTAGCAGTAAAATGAAATGAGAACAGTCCATTTACGTATCTCCTGGAAATCCAACTCCTTTTTCTGTTTAGACAGGTGCCATTTCATAAACACAAGTTATATGGACCACGTTTGTTTTTAGAAATGGCATTTTAAGAAAACGTAGGTAAATTGAGGCCATGGTTAACGCATTTCTGTCTTGTGAACACGTTAGACCTCTTTAAAAACCTGATTCAGGTTATCCTCGCCTAGATTCATATACAGACCGAAGTTTCCATGTTGTTCAATCACATACATCATTGCGGGCCACCTGTGGCCTCTTTACATCTGTGCTGTTTCTGTTGCCTTGCCATTTCAGGAAGTCCCCCCGGAATGGCATCCTGAGCTGGTGCTGGACAGAGGGATGCCAGTGCAGCTGTGGGCACATTACATCCAGCAGGCCAGCACTGCCCACAGGATTGCCGTGGAGGACTCGGTGTTACTCCTGTTTTCGCTGAAAAACTTCATTCATGCACTGAAGACGCCTAAATCTTTTCCTAAAGGTAGGACAAGGTGGGAATCGTTTGAATGTGACACCCTGGGAAACGGAATTCTTGGATCCACGCCTGTGCTTGTGTTGAGTGAAAAGGCCCAGCAGTGTTCCCGTAAGTCACGCACCGTCTCTTTCGTCGCGTACGTGTAGGGGGCGTGTGGTGGAACCCTGACCGCCTGGAGGAAGACGGCAGAGACTACCTGCGCTTGCTCCTCGGGCTCTTCGAGATCATCCTCAGTGGTGCTGACAGCACGCACTTCAGGGTGCTGATGAAGCTGTTCATAAAGGTGCGCGGCTCCTCTCTCTCAGGCGTATTCTTCCCTTTCAAGTGATGCAGATGTTTTAGCCAAGACCGTTTTGAGTGAAAATGAAAGTAGACTTTTAAACAGCAAAGAGCATTTGACGGTTAACACTGGCCTTGCCAAGCAGCGTTTGACCGAGACTGACATTGCCGCCTGCCTCCCGGTGGGCTAGGCCTGGTCACGTGTAATCAGTCTGCTTGGTGGGTTCATGCCGTTGTCCACGAGAAATTGATGTTCAGAGCGGTGATTGCGTATATTCAGAGTCACTCAGGTAAGAAACTTTGTCACAGCACCAGTGACCTGCCTGCTGCCTGGGCCAGAGGTCAGTGCTTTGTTCTTGTCTGCCTGCCTTCTGAGCAGCGTTTGACACAGTGGACAGTGTTCACTCCGTCTTTGCAGGACTTCCTTAGTGAGGCTTCCCTGACGCCACTCTTCACGCTGTTCTGCTTAGAGCACTTGGTCATTTTTTTGTTTGTTAAATGTGTGTTCAAGTGCAAAAGTTATAGCGAGTCCTCTGAATAGCAGTCCTCTGAATTTATTTACATACTTCCAAGTTTGCTAAAATACCAAGTATAGAATAAGTAAGGGTAAGTGGCTAGACAAAGCAAAATACCGTAATAAAGTATTTTTTTTTTCTACAATTGTACACTAGGGAAAAGGACTAGGGACCAACCTATATTTAGTAAAATTTAAACGTCACTGCTTTTGTCCGTTTCTTTAATTTAGGTGCATCTAGAAGATGTTTCTCAGTTATTCAAGTTCCTTTCTGTTGTATGGACGTATGGGTCTAGCCTTGCAAATCCACTGAGCTGCCGCGTGAAGACAGTGCTACAGACTCAGGCTCTGTACATGGGCTGTGCAGTGCTGACCTCACAAAGGCCCCAGAGCAGAGCCCACCTGGCCTCCATGTCCTCCCCAGGTACTTCCGGAGCGTTGTCATGTCCTGCTGTGACTGCTCTACCGCCTTCCCTGTGGGCGGTGCATGTGGGTTGTAGTTTGGAGAATTTCTTATAGGTTTTGAAATAGAGCATGTGCATGTTAAACCCCCCCCAACTAAATGAACTGTTTACTTCTAAGTGTTGCTTTTAAGTTACAAATGTCAGTTGCAAAATCTCACTAAAACAAATGATAGAAGTGATAGGTGATGAAGCCAAACCATCATAATACAATTCAGTATTGAAGTAAAATTTCTGCATTGAAAAGTGAAGTCAGCCTTAGCTGGTGTTGCTCAGTGGATAGAGCATTGGCCTGTGGACTGAAGGTCCGGGTTCAATTCCGGCAAAGGGCCAGTAAAGTCACAATAAACATCAGTTCAGGACAAAATCTTTGTAAAGCACGATGCACTGATGGGTAACTTCTTCCACACAGTTGTACAAGGATGTGTGTACAGGGGTGTTTGCAGCGGTTTTAATGTGAAAAGTCTAGAAACCTAAACTTTCTCCAGTGAGGTACTAGTTTTAAACATACAGAAAATCAGGGAAGACCTACACAGTTTTAAAAGAATGATTTTATTTAGTTTTGTGTGGAAAACACTCCCAGAATGTTTTGAGGTGGGACAGCAGTTTCTGCAGAACAGTGTATCTGTACTAGGCTCTCATTTGTGTACTTTCCAGAGAATTTACCAGCACCTGGCTAAGATTTTCTAGAATACCAGACACAGTGAATGGTCTTTGGAGAGGGAGTTTGCGTTGGGAATAAAACGTCTCATCATGTACTCTGGGGCACTATTTAAATTTTATGCTGTTTTCTGTCTTTAAATTGTTATTTACACTTTTTCCCTTTGGTTTCAGTAGTGGCATCTCTTCTCGTTAACCTGGGGAGCCCCGTAAAGGAAGTGCGGAGGGCGGCCGTTCACTGCCTGCAGGCCCTCGGGGGCATGGCCTCCCAGTTCCACCCGGTGATAGAGCACGTGATTCCCAAAGCAGAGGAGGTCACCTCAGATGCCTCCTACGTCATTCAGGTAGCTCATCGCACAGAAGGCTGCGTGTGCGCGCGCCTTGTGTCCACCTGAGTGGTGTCCTCCGTTCTTGACTTGCTTTGTAAGGATTGTGAGTTTAGTCTCCGAATTTAGAAACTGGTATGTCAGTACTTGCACATCTTCCTCCCCCATTTTTTAAAGATAGCTGCTAGCAGACAAGTGCCTGGCTTTTGAGAGTAAGCTAAGGGGTACCAATGTCTTTTCCTGTTAAGGTTTCAGGGGAAATGAAAAATGACCCTCCGTAATTATTACATTTAACCTTTATAGTTCCTTAACTCTTCTTCATCCAATTTTCTTTTTGGTTCCCTAGGATTTGGCTACGTTATTTGAGGAACTACAGACAGAAAAAAAACTGAAATCTCATCAGAAGTTGTCTGAAACTTTGAAAAACCTGCTTTACTGTGTATCTAGTTGCCCATCTCATGTTGCCAAAGATCTGCTGAAAGTGCTTCAGGGGGTCAACAGTGAGGTGAGTGCAGTGAGCGGACCGGATCCCATGGGGTGTCACGGCAGGTCACCGTAATACTCCTGCACCGGCGAGGCCAGGCAGAATCACATACACGGATTCAGAATGAACATTTTCGTGCTAATTTGGGGAGGGAAGCATCATGGTGGAGAAAAATACATAGGAAACCAAAAGCATATATTGGTGCTTTCTTCCCATTTTAAAATCGTGTGTTATCCCTGTCTAATCACCGACTCGATTTTAAATGAGTTTTAAAATCACATGGGGAAACGCTGAAGGTGGGTGCTGAAGGTGGGCGCTGCAGAAAAACTTGGGTTGCGTCTGTGCTTCCGGTGTAAAACCCCCACGAGGTGATATATTCAGACATTCCAAACCATTTGCTCCCTTTTTAAAGCTGTACACTTTCCGGGTGGAAATCCACAGCTTGCATTATGTTGTCAAGGAAACCTGTTTACAGAAGAGGGGTTCCACAGCCTTGGTGATGTGACGGGGGTGCTGTTCTCACCACTCCCTCGTCCTGGTGTCCAAGTGCCTGGCCTTCCCCGGCTTTCGGCCGACAGCAGCGTGGAGATGTACTAACGGGTGGAGTAGGGTGAAAACCACTTGACTGTTTTCCTGGTGGGAGCAAACGTGGCATTTATCAGCTCCGTGTCATCCCGGGTGTAGTTTAAACAGCAATTGTCCATCTTATTCTATAAAGAACCAAGTAGTAAAAATTTAGGCCCTGCAGGCTATATAGTCTCGGACAGCCGCTCAGCTCTGCCTTCTGTGGCGGTGGCGGCGGAGGCACTATGTGAACAGATGGGCCCAGAAGCCATATTTTGCTGGCATTAGTTAAAGCCTTCACATACATAGTTTGCATGAACACTTTGCACTCGCTTGCTTTTTCTCGATTCCTGCTACCGATGCTAACCCTGTCGAGTCACACTCGACATCCGAGTGCAAAAGGTTAATATTAATTATACCAAGTTGGAAACACTTAGGGAAAGGTTCCGTGTTTTAGAAAAAGCTAAAATGTATGTTGATAATCCACAACTTCAGTTTAGTTTGTATTTCCTGTTTTCAGAAAGTCTTGGGACACTCGGGTTTCTCCATTGATCTCTGAAGGGTTTAGAGCTTTTTGACCATTCGTTGTAGACTAAACTATAGAAGGGACCTGAGCGCTTCATTGGGGTAACAGTCATCCCATGTCCATGAGGACATCATTATTGGGGGGTTTCTCCAGGCTGAGCTCCCAGGCTTTACTAATCAACTTTCCACACTTCAGATGGTGCTTGGTCAGCTGCTGCCTATGGCTGAGCAGCTGCTAGAAAAGATCCAGAAGGAGCCCTCGGCTGTCCTGAAAGACGAGGCCACTGTTTTGCATCTCCTTTTGGGAAAATATAATGAATATTCAGCTTCTCTTTTACATAAGGACCCCAAGAGTTTAGATATATTCATAAAAGCTGTGCACACCACGGAGGAACTGTTTACGGGCATGCCATCCATTCAGATTACAGCCCTCGAAAAGGTCAGTGACTTCTTTCAGAAACGAAAGCACGTTCCAGCTTTTAAAACTGTGTGATGTTTTACTTGGAGAAGATGAAGTGGGCTGGACAGGTTTTAAAGGAACATGATTTATTTGACCCACTTTGCCAAACTGATGTACATGGGTCATTAAAACGTACTGCATTTTAATTTTAGCTGACAAAATTGGGAACAATTTTACATTTGTAAGAGAATGATGTAAAGAATGTTTTAGAGATGCAAGTTTGTTCATTGAGCTCAATGGCCTTTTTTTTTTTTTTTTTACCTCCTTTAGATTACAAAGCCATTTTTTGCCGCTCTATCAGATGAAAGAGTTCAGCAGAAGCTTTTGTGCACATTGTTTGACTTGCTGGTGAACTGTAAAAATTCCCATTGTGCTCAGACTGTTAGCAGTGTTTTTAAAGGGGTAAGTTGTTTACTAATGTTTGTTCTCTTCCAAGTAACACCATGTTGAAGCATCCTCCGTGTACAAGGCTTTTAGGAAGTCCAATATTATCGTTCACAAAACCCACAGAGAAGTCAGTCATAGAGAAGTGCTAGATCAGAATTAGAAATCTTCACTGTTGATTTTAGTGTCTGAAATATTTATGGTTTTAACCAGGTAGCAAGTGTGTGTTGGAGTTTACTGGCGTTAGAGGGGATCTGCCTGTTGGAATGAGTGGTGGCCTGGTGCTCACTTATTAACAGCTCATTCTGCCTAACTTCAGTGTTGTCTAATGATGCGTGTGGAGCGACGTTGAGAGCCTGCGTGTTGGTTTGTGTGTCCACTGAGACGCCGCATACGTCAGAATAAGCACTAGTTACTCTGTTGTTGGAAGTCACATGCACAGAGGGTAAGGGCCTGGGAAGCCCTAGAGTCTGTGCTCAGCATTCTCAGAATTTACCGTGTATTTACTCGGATTTCTAAGGCAAATTAAGTGAAACAAATGAAGGTACAGAGCAGTGTGTGTCATATGCTCCTGTTTGTGTTATTCTTTCCATCTTTATACAGCTGTCAGTATACAAATTTTCAAAAGAATACGTAAGAGATTGTCAGTGGTGTTTGCCTTTGGGGTTTGGCCTGGGCTCCAGAGTCACAGGGAGACATAAAAGTGAACAGAGATTTTCATTGCATCCCTGTTCACTTTTCATTTCTTTTAGTCAACGTTCATTGCTTTAATTTTATCCCGTGAGTTGTGGAATCAACATTTTTTCATGTTTCAGATTTCCGTCAACGCTGAGCAAGTCAGAATAGAACTGGAGCCACCAGATAAAACCAAGTCCTTGGGCACAATTCAGCAAACAAGAAGGCAGAAGATGCAGAAGTAAGCTGTCAATGCAGGGAGCATGCTGCTCCATAATCAGGTGTATTTATTCTTAGCACTCATAGTATTTGCTTTTCCAACTTTCTGTCACATCTGTTTCCCAGGAAATCACAAGATCTAGAATCTGTTCAGGACGTTGGAGGTTCTTACTGGCAAAGAGTAACCCTCATCCTGGAATTACTGCAGCACAAAAAGAAGCTCAAAAACCCTCAGATACTGATCCCAACTCTTTTCAACCTGCTGTCGAGGTAACGGTCCTGCCTTTGGTCCGGGAGAGAAGGGATTCTGATTCCTCCTCATCTTATTTTAATTCACTCTTCTCTTGCTTCGCTGGTCTGTCAAATAGAGCAAGTTAAGAACTGTTGTAGAAAGATGAAAAGGATGGGTTAGGACCCATTGCCAGTGCCCGCACTGACCTTCATCCTGGGCTGTGCAGGAGGTGGCCACTTGCCTTGCGGGCCACTTTCCTCCTCAGTGCCGTGTCCCCGGGACAGCATTGCTTGTATTTAAAGATACAAGGCGACACCTACTCTATATTTTAGGTGCAAATTATTAGATAGAGAGCCATAGCGAGTGCCATTGAATTGTGGATGTGTTCTTTCATCTGAAAGGCAAATCAATTCTAAGATTCTCCACAGGGTGATGAAAAGTGCAGTAGGGAGGAGAGGTAATTTGACATATGCAGCTGCCTGTGTGAAAAAGAAGTTAGAATTCGAAATCTTCCATCCTGTGTATAGACTTGATGTTTAATGTTAACGTCTTAGTCATTTCTTATTTAATACATGTGCTGGACAGCGGTCATGGGTGTGTCACTGACTGACATGATTCAGCTTTCACATCCCATCTTCTTCCGGATCCTGCAGGTGTTTAGAGCCTTTGCCTCTGGAGCAGGGAAACATGGAGTACACCAAACAGCTAATTCTCAGCTGTTTGCTCAACATCTGCCAAAAACTCTCTCCAGACGGCGGCAAAATACCGAAAGGTATGTGCGTGCTTTGTTGGAGGGGAACCTGGGAGATTGTCCATCTCAGGTGGGACCGTGCCTGCCACCTACAGCTTGGGTACTTCTCTCCACCGCAGACATTCTGGACGAGGAGAAGTTCAACGTGGAATTGATCGTGCAGTGCATCCGCGTCTCAGAGATGCCTCAGACCCACCACCACGCCCTCTTACTTCTGGGGACTGTGGCCGGGATATTTCCTGTAAGTATTCCCGGTGTTTCTGTCGTCCCTGGACAGGCTAGTGGGTGCACAGTGGTGTCTTGTGGCTTTTGCATTGACTAATGAGGTTGAGTATCTTTTCATGTGTGTATGGATGTTTGTCTACTTTTGGAGAAATGTCTTTTTAAATCCTTTGCACATTTTAAAACAGTTTTTTCTCTTACTGCTGAGGTGTAATGAATCATTGATATTTGATTTGTTTAAAATAGAAAATGTTGAAAAATGTCTTTTTTTTTTTTTTTTCAGGATAAAGTTCTACACAATATTATGTCTATTTTTACATTTATGGGAGCCAACGTTATGCGTCTAGATGATACTTACAGTTTTCAAGTTATTAACAAGACGGTGAAAATGGTTATTCCAGCACTTATTCAGGTAAGCTGTCTTTATACTATTGCTAGTATCATTTCCTACAATTTTTTAAATGTTGCATAATATGAACTTGGAGTAGCAGTAAATGAGTGACAGTTACCAGCCTTTTTAAAATGCTCAGGTATTAGTGCCTCTTAAATTGTCGACGATGAAGCTAAGAAGTAATCTTGAAAATGATGTATTTTCCAAAATACGGATAAATATGCGTTCTACGAGGGTATAACTGCGAAAGTGCCTTGACTGTATTCTGACAAAGTGAATTTACATTTACTGTGTATTTCAGGACATTGCATCAGTTTGGTAATAACCCTTGTGTAGGTCGATGAAGATAGGAAGCGTTAGAGTGGCAGCCTTACTATGCAATTCCACAGACATGTACACGCTCTCTGAGAGCTAAGCGCTCAGATGAGGGAGACTAGTGTCTGCCTGTGAGGATGGACCATTTGAACTAAAAAGTGGCCTCGCAGATGAAAGAGGTTGGTCATCTCCTTGAGTTTTCTGTTTACCTCCATTGTTGTTGGTCGTATCTTATGTTACTGATTGACCATTCCAGGGATGACCGTATCAGCACTGTCTCCTTTTAATCTTGGTGTTAGATTGGTATTCTCCGCTTCCAGCACATTAGTGAAACAGGACACATACACATATGTACATATTAAGAAAAACTCTGCCTTGATATTGTGTATGCCAACAGAATAGGTAAGTGCTGGAGAGTCCAGAATAGGGACAGTCCATCTGGGCCAGGCTGACCACAGTTTCCTAAGAAACCATGTGATTGGTAGGAAAGTGCAGGATTTGCCCAGGAAGTGGCAGCGTCGTCAGTAGCGTGAGCAGAGGTGCAGCTGGGAAGGTACGCAGTGTGAAGAGTGTAATGTGGTTGGTTTGTGGGGAGCAGAGAATCGAGACAGAATAGAGGGCGTTGGTTTATTCATTCTTTGATTCATTGAACAGCTCTATTTTGAGCACCCATACCAGAGAGGAGTGGTTTGAACTTGATTCTGAAACAGCAGGATCTCCTGGCCTTTCTGTGCTCTCAGTTGTACCCACTCTTCTCGAGCAAACACAAATCCTGCCTGTTCTCTGTAGCTCCCCGGGCGTCCGAAAGCAGACTTGCTCTCAGTGACTGGCTTTGGGATCTGCCATTCAGTGCCTCCTGTCCCCTCCTCACCCCGGTGTCTTGTTTCTGATGAGTCTCCTTTGGGGCAGCGCTCACATCCTCCACTTTGTATCCCCCTCAGGGCCGAGTAGTGCCTGGGATATAATTTACCCTTATCGAATATTTCCTGATTGGCCGTTGATTATTCAAATAATTTTAATAGCGTTGGGCACACAGGAAGGCCTTGTCCTGCCCACTTAAAGCCTGTTGTGTGGGGTGTTTGTTCCCCCCGCTGACCCTGCTTGCCGCTCTGCAGTCTGACGGCGGAGACTCTGTGGAAGTCACGAGAAACGTGGAGGCGATCGTGGTGAAGATCATGAGCGTGTTTGTGGATGCGCTGCCACACGTCCCAGAGCACAGGCGCCTGCCGGTCCTGGCCCAGCTCGTCGACACCCTCGGCGCAGGACGATTCCTCTGGGTCCTGCTCGTCCTGCTGTTCGAACAGTACATCACCAAGACCGTGCCGGCCGCCGCCGGGGAGAAGGTCAGCGTGGGGGGCGGTGGAATGAAAGGCGGTGTTTCCCACAGGTTTGTGACACGCTCTAGCCGAAGTGTGGGCAGCGATGTTCCCTGTGAGTACTTGCCACTGCTGGCTTAGAGATGCCCTGTCGTTCTTTAACCTTTTGCACTCGGATGTCGAGTGTGACTCGACACGGTTAGCATCGGTAGCAGGAATCAAGAAAAAAGCAAGCGAGTGCGAAGGGTTAAAGTTGCTCCGGAGCCATGGCTCCGAGCCCCACAGCAGCCGCAGTCATGGCTGAGGGTGCAGGTCTGGTGCCCTGCGCGTGGTTCTGCTCGGAGCCCACAGAGGACAGCTGTGAAGGAATTAAACAGAGTCTCTTGCAAGTGGCTTTGGAAGCATTTCCCTGGGAAAGGGAGGAGTGTCCGGATCAGTCAGGTGCAGTGCCTGTTTGGAGGACCCTGTTGGGATAGACGGGGATGGAACTGTGAGGTCAGGACTGCTTTTAGGTGAGAGGCTGGTCTGGGAACAGATCTAGACCTGATCTGAGGAAAGCAGGGTGTTCGGTTCTGCAGAAGTCATCACGCGGACTCTGGAGTGTGCTTGCGACCCTCCTGGACTGGCTCCTTAGTATGGAGCTCGGTCCCCTGGAGAGACACGGGACGGGAGGAACAAAGTGGTGACGTTGTGTGCTAAGAAATACTTTTACGACATTCTGCTTATTTGTGCTTACTGATGAACGTAAATTGGACAGGTGCAGTTTTATGACCTGTGTCTCTTCTCTGTGCAGGATGCTATGTTGGAAGCAGACACTGAATTTTGGATCTCAGTCTGTTGTGAATTTAGTGTCCAGGAGCAGATACAAAGCTTGATGAACATCCTCCAGTACTTGCTGAGGTTGCCGGAGGAAAAGGAAGGTGGGAGAATGGGGGCTTACTTTCTGCTGATCTGAACGGTCGGGGGTAGGGAGGGAGGGGTCGGCAGAGATTGTGTAGAAGAGAAGCAGTGGTAACGAAACACTGAAATGTTACCGTGTATAGGAGACTCGAGAACATTCCACTCTGCGGCCCCAATGACATTGCCTGGATGTGTTGCACGTTCTTAGTTCTGTGCCCTTCAGAGCAGAACAGCCAGGTGTATTCGAAAGAGGGTCTAGGGACTTGGGGGCCTGGTTTCTGTGTGGCCGGCTGTGGCCTGTCTTCCCTGCTCGGCCAGGCAGCGACTCGCCTCATGTGACAGTTCAGGGACAGCGCGACCGGCCTAGAGCGCTGTGTGTGTGGTGACCTGCGAAGGAAGAAGTCTTCGTATGAGTCTCTGGACCAGTGGTTTTTAAGTGGCCCACCCTGGACCCCAACCACTGCACCCAACCCTTTTATACTGGAGCCATTTGAACATGGGATTCTACAAAGTTTTAGGACATTTTCCACCTCTTGGAATTAAATGTTGAAGACTTCCATCTGTTGTGGCCACCAAGTAAATGCCTGAGGCTTCAGAAATGAATTAGGCTCCTTGTACAGTATTTTTGGCTTCCGTTTGCTTGTCTCAGCTGCCCTGCTCTGGTTTGGTTTGGTTTTTCTTTTGGTCTTACACACTCTTCTCAGGGCTGCTGGGTACTTCCTTAGTACATGTGTTCATGCCTTTCACTAATTTATTTATTTATTTTTTTACATTAAAAAAAAATTGATTTCAGAGAGGGAGAGAGAGAGAGAGAAACATCAATGATAAGAGAGAATCATTGATCGGCTGCCTCCTGCATGCCCTCCACTGGGGATTGAGCCTGCAAACGGGGCACATGCCCAGACCAGGAATCAAACCGTGAGCTCCTGGTTCATAGGTCGACACTCAACCACTGAGCCACGCCGGCCGGGCTTTCACTAATTTAAAAGAGGGAAAACGGTGTAATAGGCTAACAAGTTCTGTTCCTCTCTGAGACACGTGTCCCATTTCTGTGCTCTCTGTGTCCGCACTGCAGATTGAGGTCGGAGGTGAGTGTGGCCATCGGTTTTGTTGTTCTTTTTCAGAAACCGTCCCCAAGGCGGCATCTCATGCGAGCGAAGCACCAGGGGAGATGCTGCAGGTGTTCAACGTGGACGCGCACACGGCCAAGCAGCTGCGGCACTTCAAGTTCCTGTCCGTGTCCTTCATGGCCCAGCTCCTGGCTTCCAGCCGCTTTATCAGAAAGGTGTGTGCTCCTCGGCTCTGTGTGTGACGCCGTGACGGCCTTTTCTAAAGGAGCTGTGTTTGAAACTCGGAAAAAGAGCTGGGCAGATGGGAAAACGTGAGGCCTGAAACCTTAAAATCAGATTATGAGCTAAAGGCAGATTAGCATTCCATAATTAGTAGGTAAATGAGTATTGATTTGCTATAGTTTTCTGAATCTTTGTCGTACTTTACAGATACTACCAATAGCTGTAGAATGTAATTAAGTGAATAGAGTGTAATTAAAGTAAAGTTAGGGAAATAGAGTTATTACAATACGATGAGGGTGATCCGAACCTGATTAGATTCTCATGTCAGAAAACAGTTGCTGTGGGAAGTTTGAATAAATAGCCGTAGGTGAATTAAGAGCCCACTTCGAATGGTTTTTAGGATCAGCTGCATAATGTCCTAATGGGCCTTCTTTACAAATCAGGTCGTTGAAAGCGGTGGTCCTCAGGCTTTGAAAGGCCTTGAACAAAGGTATGTTACTTCTTCTTTTTCAATTTGTATTGGGAAATAATTGCAAACTTTGATCAGAAACCTGGGAGAAGAGTCCAGAACCCTCACGAGTCTCCTGTGTTCAGGTTGCTGGAGGCGGTCCTCGGCTACATTAATGCCGTGGCCCAGTCCGTGGAGAAAAACGCAGACAAGCTCACGGGGAAGTTTTGGCGAGCGCTCCTCAGTAAAGCTTACGACATGTTGGACAAGGTCGGGCTCCATTTCTCCCCCTCTTCTGTGCTTTGTTTCTGCTTTTATGTCCTTGTGAAATGGTTCCGCATAGTTTTACTTTAAGAATAAACGCAGCAATAGCTTCTCTTAATATAATGCAGCTCAGAATTTTCTTAGAAAAGAATCTTGATGACTAGAAGTAATTTTGTCCGAATGACAGTTGTTTCTCTATCAACCTATGTGAACACAAACCTTAGCAAACACTGTGCTTTCAGAACTCAGTCATGGGACACTGTGTGATGCTCCCCTTCATTCACGTGGACGTGGGAGGGCAGTGCCTGTCCGGTGGGGTCTGAGAGCTCTTAGAGGCTCTGCCGGTCCTGACGTGGGGTCACTGCCCAGCATCCGGCTGAGTGACTCTGCTCCCTTGGCATCGATCAGCTCACTTAGTCTGAGCATCAGTTCTTTTTTTTAAAATATATTTTTATTGATTTTTTGTTTTGTTTTGTTTTTACAGAGAGGAAGGGAGAGGGAGATAAGTTAGAAACATCAGTGAGAGAGAAACATAAATCAGCTGCCTCCTGCACACCTCCCACTGGGGATGTGCCTGCAACCAAGGTACATGCCCTTGACCGGAATCGAACCTGGGACCCTTGAGTCCACAGGCTGACGCTCTATCCACTGAGCCAAACCGGTTAGAGCTTTTTTTTTTTTTTTTTTAAATAAACATGATCAGCAATGCCTTACCTGAAAGTTAGTGTAAGAATTAAGTAAGAAGAGGGGTTTGAACATGCCTGGCGCCTAGAAGGTATTCAGTGGATAGAAGTCTGTCTTGATCTGCGTTTATCTTCCCTTTTTTCTGATTGCTTTTTTGTTCATTGTAAACTGCTCTCTAGGTCAATGCCTTGCTTCCCACGGAAACTTTCATTCCCGTGATTAGAGGGCTGCTGGGCAACCCCCTGCCGTCTGTCCGCCGGAAAGCGATGGACCTTCTGAACAACAAGCTGCAGCAGAAAGCGTCCTGGAAGAAGAAAACCGTAAGTGACGGCGCGTCCGACCCACTCACCGTCCTGCGGTGTCCGAGCTGCATTGAACTCCCTCACGGGTCTCCATGGTGCAGTCCACATAAGTAGTTTGCTATCTGAATATACTGCTGTGACATGCCTGTTTCCAGCGGGACAGTAATTCTGCAGGAGTGTAGAGATATGTCCTAAGCGCTCTTGGAATGAATTTCATCTCCGATAGAATTCTTGCTTGATGTGGACCACACATTGGCTTTGGGACAATCCTCACCCACTCTCTGCAAACCAGGAGATGGTTCGTGGGAACCAGGAACTGTTCCCAGCACCCGCATTGCTCAGTAGCAGCGAGTCCGTTGGCGGAGGTTGTGTGTGTGACCATGTAGCTCAGGGCGTCTTGGTCAGGCAGTGTCAGCAGTAACAGTGGAGAGTAGACTGGCAGTGTCCTTGCAGCTTTAATTATTTGGGAACTTGACTGTCCTCCTCAGGTTTTCCATTTCCTCAAACTGGTTCCAGTCCTTCTAGCCGTTGTGCAGCATAGGAAAAAGGGGGCCGAAGAACAAGCGGTTAACAGGCAGACAGCTCTGTACACCCTAAAGCTTTTGTGCAAGAATTTCGGTGCCAAGAATCCAGAGCCCTTCATCCCGGTGCTGAACACGGCGGTGAAACTGGTCGCTCCAGAGAAGGACGACAAGAACGTCGTGGGCAGTGCCCTGCTGTGCGTAGCAGAGGTGGCCTCCACCCTGGGGCCCCTGGCCGTCCCACAGCTTCCCAGGTACGTGGTGAGGCCCCGACGGGGCTCAGCTGGTTGTCTATACACCGAAAGGTTACGGGTTCCCTCCCCAGTTGGGCACATATGGGAGGCAACGCATCAGTGTTTCTCTTTCACGTTGGTGGTTTTTTCTCTCTCTCTTTCCCTCCCTCTCCAAAATCAATGAAAACATGTCCTCGTGTAAGCATTTTTTTAAAATGAATTTGCTAAAGAATTGATCATCAAGCTGAAAAGCACAACATTCCCATTTGCCTTTATGGTGTTTCTTGTCCCCGTTTTCGATCCCCTCTGACCAGCGGTCATTAGGAAGCCAGGGGTGCTGCCCCTCGAGAGGGGCCATCGTCAGGCAGACTGGCTGTCAGCCTGCAGGGCACTTGGCTTTGGTGCCTGTGATACCGAGACCGCACCCACCCGTGGGGTTCCGTGGGGCAGAGCATTGAAGGCTTTTACACAGGGCCAGACACAAAGCAAGTGTTAAGGGGAGAGGCTTTTTTAAAAAAAAATACATTTTATTGATTTTTTACAGAGAGGAAGGGAGAGGGATAGAGCGTCAGAAACATCGATGAGAGAGAAACATCGATCAGCTGCCTCCTGCACACCCCCTACTGGGGATGTGCCCGCAACCAAGGTACATGCCCTTGACCAGAATCGAACCTGGGACCTTTCAGTCCGCAGACCGACGCTCTATCCATTGAGCCAAACCGGTTTCTGCGAGAGGCATTATTTTTAAAAGGAGCGATGTCAATACTCTAGGCACTGGGACGCGTCTTGCTCTTGGTCACAGAAGCTATGTAGACGGTGTTTTGTAGGCTCTGACGTACACAGTGGGTAATGTGGGCACCAGTGTGGGATTTTTTTCATAATGACTTACACTCTCTTCTCTATTCGCTTAAAGTTAGTCTAAAACGTGTGCTTTCTTTCTAGCCTGATGCCCTCATTGCTGACAACGATGAAGAACACCAGCGAGCTGGTCTCCGGCGACGTCTACCTGCTCAGCGCCTTAGCGGCCCTGCAGAAGGTGGTCGAGACTCTCCCCCACTTCCTCAGCCCCTACCTGGAAGGGGTCCTGTCACAGGTGAGCCCGAGACCGCAGCGTGCTGTGTGAGGTAGCGGGGGGAAAGGAAAGCCACACACTTAATCATTTTATCTGTTCTCTCAGTTTTTAGTTTCTGTTTGGCAGGAAGCTTATTTCTGAAAAGAAGTGCTTTGTTATTGCTCAACGTGTGCCTTCTCTCCCACGTCATCATGCCTCTGCTTAGCCCTGACATTGAGAGTGGGCATTTTGCCATGAGGCTGGTCTCTGGATTGGCAGAATGTAGTTATTGCTCTTTCTGCCCTGAGCGGTTTGGCGTTGAGCCGGCAAAGCTGCCTTTATTACTTCCTGTAGGACCGGGTGCCCCCAGGGTTTTCCTGTTGGAGGTCAGTGCAGTGCAGAGCTTACTGCAAACAGCGGGCAAGTGGCATTTCCAACTGAAAATGCCCAAGAATGGCCCCGCACCTGTTCTGTTCTCTTGATCCTTTGCCATTTATAACTTCCTTGATGCGAATGATTTAACTAGCGCTTGAAATTTACAGAATGGGACCTCTCCCTCTGAGGAGCCTTCTAAGTTTGCTAGCAAGAAGGAGCTCAGGTTCTCATGGCGCTGGGTTCCTGTCCTGAGAATATCGCGAGTCTGAGTTGCTCAGAGTCCTCCCACCACTCACCCACGTCCCCAACTCCCGCTGGGAAAGGGGCACCCGTCCATTTGCATCTGCAGACGGTCATGGTTGCCCGAGAACGGAATGCTCTGGCAAACGTGTACCGAGTCATCACTGTGACTCTGCAGACGTTCTCACTGAGTCCACAGAGGCCTCGATCGCTGTCTTTCGATTTTCGTAGGTGATTCACTTGGAGAAAATCACGAGTGAAATGGGCCCAGCCTCCCAGGCTAACGTCCGCCTCACATCTCTTAAGAAGACACTGGCCACCACGCTGTCACCCCGCGTCCTGCTGCCAGCCATCAACAAAACCTACAAGCACATCCAGAAGGACTGGAGGGTGAGATCTGTCGGGGGTTAGACTTCGGGGAGGGGAGGTAAGGTGTTGACATGTTCACCTTCATAATGAACTTGGAATGTGAAAAACTGGCCCCTCTCTCTGCTGTGTTCTTCGTAGAATCACATGGGCCCGTTTATGAGCATCTTGCAAGAGCACATCGGGGTCATGAAGAAGGAGGAGCTCAGCTCCCATCAGTCTCAGCTCACCACATTTTTCCTGGAGGCCCTGGACTTCCGGGCAAAGCACCCTGAGGTCAGCTTACAACCACTCCCCCAATCCTGAACTCGCCTGCTGAGAGCCAGCCAAAAGCTAGCTGTGACCTGTTCTACTGGCCAAAAGCATGTAAAGCTGGATGTCAGAACTCTGCCCAATAAAACGGCTCTTTTGTTTTCAGAATGATCTGGAAGAAGTTGGAAAAACAGAAAATCATATCATTGACTGCCTGGTAGCTATGGTTGTAAAACTGTCCGAGGTCACATTCAGACCTCTGTTTTTCAAGGTGAGCTTGCTTCCTCCCTGTCTGCTTTGTGCTCCTCTCAGTGACAAGATGTGTGGAATAAACTCCCATCTCTCTCTTTTCAGCTGTTTGATTGGGCCAAGACAGAGGACGCCCCCAAGGACAGACTGCTGACGTTTTACAACTTGGCGGATTGCATTGCTGCAAAGCTGAAAGGGCTCTTCACTCTGTTCGCCGGCCACTTGGTGAAGCCTTTTGCTGACACCTTGAACCAGGTGAACATCTCCAAAACAGGTTGGTGGCTGACTCCAGTTCGTTGACACCTGGCTCTGCGTGCCTTACACAAGGCTCGGGAAGTATAGTAATAAGTCTGAGGGGGTGGGTGTTTCTTCCTGTAGTCAGTGGTCAGGCCCTAAAGGGTCTGCTTTCGCGTTATGGAAATGGGTCATGAGTTAACGGAAAGGAGGAATCACTTAACCGAGAGCCCACCCACTGTTCCACCCTCATCCGGAGCTTGCTTTCTAGATGGAGGAGGAAAGACCCTCTTGATTGTAGTTCTGTCAATAGTGATCTGAATGTAAACATTGGAGATTAAATTGTGACATGGTTTTCACTTTTACTCTCCCCCCTCTTACAGATGAAGCGTTTTTTGACTCTGAAAATGACCCTGAAAAGTGCTGCTTGCTCTTACAGTTTATCTTGAACTGTTTACATAAGATCTTCCTTTTTGACACTCAGCACTTTTTAAGTAAAGAGAGAGCAGAAGCCTTGATGATGCCTCTGGTGGACCAGGTAACCAAGTCCAACCATCTTTTAACGTCTCATTTTTTGTGGATTTAACTTATCTTCGTTAGTGGTGTTTACTGAGCTCTGCTTTTGAATTTTTCACATGAAAGGCACAATATAAGGTCTAATGCAGCAGTCGCCAACCAGTGGCCCGCAGACCCCTGTCCGTGAGGTCCGAAAGGTTGGCGACCGCTGGCCTAATGGTTAAGCTTTAAACTGGTTTCATTGAGAATGTTGGGGGTGCGGCCGTCTGGCTCGGAGAGTCTCTGGAGGGAGGGGGCTGAGGCTGAGGTCTGTGTGAGCTCCTGAAGGCCGTCTGCTTCCTAGAGACCGTGTTAGAACAGCCCCCGGTTTGGAGCCTGTCGTGGAGGACAGTAGAATATTATTTATTTATACGTTGGGTATTTTTTCAAACAGAATGAGCCCTGTTGCTCAAAGCCCTTTTCTCACTCCTCAGCTGGAGAACCGGCTGGGAGGAGAAGAGAGGTTCCAGGAGCGGGTGACGCGGCACCTGGTCCCCTGCATCTCCCAGTTCTCGGTGGCCATGGCCGATGACTCCCTCTGGAAGCCCCTGAACTACCAGATCCTGCTGAAGACCAGAGACTCCTCGCCCAAGGTCAGGAGCCGGTGCCAGCACCGGTGCCAGCACTGGTGCCCTGTGTTCTCGCCACGCGGCCCAAACAGCTATCGCGCGGTCACGGCTGTGCAACCATGGTAACTAGCGGGACGAACACGGCTGCTCGTCTTCTAGCACAGCGGGCAGGCTGTGCCGGATAGAAGTTTGTGCCTGCGTTCCTGCATTTTACTTCCGGGTTATTTATAAAGAACAGCAGTCCTCCTCCAGCCCCTATAGTGTGTGTGTGTATGTGGCACAAACACTCAAATACTTTTAAATACTTTTGCACTTTAAAATCTTGCGAAGACGTGAAGTGATCCCTTGTGCTTTTTAATTTAAACACGTCTTAAGTTTCTCTGCTCCCAGAGACCAGTGCTTTGAGCTTGTCCACAGACTTTCCTTTGGGTGAGAGGATCTCAGGCTGAGGGGTCTGTGGGATGCTGGAAGGTCGGTGTAGCTGGTGACACCCACGGACATGGGGGCCGCAGTGCTGGAACACAGTTCAGGTTGCCTGTATCGCAAACAGATCCCAAACTGTCCCGTAACCTGGCATCCTAAGGTGGAAGCTGAATGAACATAAAGTGAAATAAACTCGTGTTAAAGAACATTTCGCTTTTAGATACTAGTTTTTACCAACCTTTGCTCTTGGTTCCCTTCAGGTTCGATTTGCCGCCCTCATTACCGTGCTCGCACTGGCTGAGACGCTGAAGGAGAATTACATCGTCTTGCTGCCTGAGTCCATTCCTTTCTTAGCTGAATTGATGGAAGGTAATTTCCAATGAAAACACAAACGTGGGTGCAGTGGGATAGCCTTGGCTCCGCCTGGGACCTGGGAGGCGGGGTTCCTGTGTTGAGTGCGGTGGCGGGAAGAGGTTAGGAAATGACCTTTCCCTCACACACGTGTTTTTTTTTTTGTTTGTTTGTTTTTTAAATATATTTTATTGATTTTTTACAGAGAGGAAGAGAGAGGGATAGAGAGTTAGAAACATCAGTGAGAGAGAATCATTGATCAGCTGCCTCTTGCACACCCCCTACTGGGGATGTGCCCGCAACCAAGGCACATGCCCCTGACTGGAATCGAACCTGGGACCCTTGAGTCCGCAGGCCGACGCTCTATCCACTGAGCCAAACCGGTTTCGGCCCTCACACACGTGTTTTGGCTGCAGATGTAGACTATTGTGTCACGATGGCTAGGGCATTGAGGCAGCCTAGGACAGCTTCCTGTTCACTGCGACCAGTGTCTACTCCGTGCTGGGCACAGTCCTCATTATCCCCTGGACCGTATAAGCCTTTGCAGTGCCCATTTCATAAAGGAAAGCACTAGAAGCTTTAGGGGATTATGTAACTTGATGAACCAACAAAGCACGTGTGACAGTTGGAGCTGGGGTGGGAGCCGGGTGTGCGGTGTGGACACGGGGCCCAGGAAGCACCAGGCACAGCGCAGCCCAAGGAATGACAGTGGGGCTTCCCCCTAAGCAGGGGATGGCGACAAGGCGGCCACGCATTCATGTTCATGATTCACTGCTCATCTCCACAAAGGACGTGCGCCTGGTTCTTACGGCCTGGAGCGCGGCCCCGCCAGGAATTGGGAATTTTCTTTGGGGGCCTCTGTTGGGCTCCGTCTTCCAAGCCTGAGGCCCTGGCAGGGAGGAAGGCACAGGAATGCGGAAGCTCCAGGTGCCTCCGCTTCTCTCATGTGCTTCCCTGTCTGCGGACTGGTGGCCAGAGACGGGGGACGCCTGGATGAGGCGGGGGGAACCGGGGCAGGAAGCTGACCCGTGTCCTTGCATTTCTAGATGAGTGTGAAGAGGTCGAGCATCAGTGCCAGCGGACAGTGCAGCAGCTGGAGGCCGTCCTGGGGGAGCCGCTGCAGAGCTACTTCTAACCCGGGGCGGGGTGCGCACTCTGTTCCGAGTTCGGATTGGTATTTTATATTTTTATTTTGGGTGTTTGGTGCCATGTTAGTTTTGGTGCCTTAACACCAACGTGGACTTGACAGGATTCCTCCCTGGTTTGTACTCCATCCAACCCCTCCTGCCATCTGTACAGAATTGCAGAGTAAATGACACATGGTGGTTTGATACGGGCGGCTGTGTTGTTTCAGCGTTCATTGGTCACTCTGACCGGGGCTGCCGTTACAGACAGGTCGCATCCTCGCACCCCAGCTGGCAGTACCCACTGGACGGCAAGTGCAAGCCTTAGCTCTTCGGTAAAGGAATGTCTTACGCACGTGGTGGCCAGGTCACATTTCCCTCAAAGCAAGACATTTTCCTCACTTTAAGAAAATGAGTTATTTGGCTTTCAACAAGAATGCTTTTGACTGTAAAGCCATTTGGACTTTTACTTTCATTTTGGGTAGATAACACTTCAGCCTTGACTTTTTTGTGTGCCCATAGGGGGCAGTCGTTCTAGAATGTATTTTTCACTCGGGACAATGATTATCTCCTTTATCTTTCGGCCTTTTGCGGGGGCAGAGGCTACAGGCTGTGTTTTGTTTTTTTAAAAATATATTTTATTGATTTTTTTACAGAGAGGAAGGGAGAGGGATAGAGAGCCAGAAACATGAGATGAGAGAGAAACATCGATCAGCTGCCTCCTGCCCACCCCCCACTGGGGATGTGCCCGCAACCAAGGTACATGCCCTTGACCGGAATCAAACCTGGGACCCTTCAGTCTGTAAGCCAACGCTCTATCCACTGAGCCAAACTGGTCAGGGCCTACAGGCTGTTTATAAAACAGCTACACCTGGCATATCCACCAACTGGAAGCCACTCCCCCGGCACCCACTCCCCCGGGAGTAGGAGGCCCACTTTCCCACTGGTGGTAACCAAGAGTCACTTGTTTGAGAAAGAATCGGATTTTTTTTTTAAGTTCTCTAATCCCTATATGATGTCTCAGTGACAGAGTCGTCACAAAGAAGCAAAAGGCTGACGTGCAGTTTAGAGATACGCATGTTCTCTTCAAGAAAAGTTTTAGATTGTCATAACTGCTAATAGCTTCACTTCAAAAACATCTTAAGATTTTGTATTCTATCAAAGAATCAGTCCTTTGTTTTACAATCTCCATGTAAAATGAAAATGAACTATTGGACTTAGAGCAAGATCTCAGTCATGCAATCTTTCAGGAAGAAAAAAACAACCCTGGGATTCTAGTCTTCGTGCCCTCCCGCCCCCATCAATGTTTGTTTTTTTTCTTTTGAGTTTGGCAAGACTCGGCATAATAAATTAACAGGGAAACGTGGGAAAGAATGCTAGAAGTTTCTACACTGAGTGGGTACTTTAAAATATATATATTGGTAATAGTATTCTTTTCAGTATAGGGGTATTAAAAAATAAGTATCTGTTATGAAAATACTCCTAAATCCTGGCAGAATCCAGCTCAGCAGTTTGATACGACAAAATGATCTGGCTGATGTAGCTTTTTACCTCCCCACTCCCACACCTTTTAAGTTTCCTGTAACAAGACCTGACATGTAAGAGTTCTGCCAACTCGTTTCAAAGAATAATAGAAAAAATTACAGAAATGCAACACTTGAACTTGCTGATACAGGTCTGATTTAATCACTTAGGGTAGAACAGTGTTTTGATCTCGGCCTAATGATGGACTAATCTTTGGAAAAGCAGAGAGGCAATGTTGCTTTGCATGCGGACAACCAGCAGGCGTTTATGTTGCCGCTCTACTTTGGTCTCCTGGTCTAGCTCACTTTCTGGTAGGGCCTGTTTCATAAACATCACATCAACTCTTGACTTTGCTTTGTTACCCAGAAACATCTGCCAATTGAATTCCTCTCGCTTCTACCTTAACTCTGTACAGGTATGTGCGGACCTTTAACTCACCCTAAATTCATAAACAAATACTCCACAGTAACCACTCACTGGTACAGAAGTGTGATTGACATCAAATGAATTTCAACACCATTTGTTTTTGTTGGTTTTGCTTCGTTTTGCTGCCTTAATCTCTGTGCTGTGTGCATGTGAGAGTGTTAATGATTTGGTAGCGCTTACAGTTAGGTGCTTATTATGTTAAAGGGAACTGCCAGATGTAAGTCAGTATCAACTCCCCAGCTGCGGGGATGAGAGAAGGCTCCTTAAGAATGTGGTCCCTGGGGCTGTAGTAGTGTCTCCTATAATTAACGTCTTGGGTGATTTACTGGCCGAGTCATTCCAGGGCCCTGGTGAGTGTATCTGACCGGCAGTGGCACAAGGGCCGACACAGAAGGGCCTAAGGAACATGGCCGTGGGCACCCCTGGACATCCATCCCAGCTCCCGGCACGGTGCTGGCAACAGCAGAGCGGGCCCCTCACCAGTGCCTGGTGACAGAAGCGGGTTACAAACAAGAGGCCGGGTGGGGAGCGAGCAGGGGCCTGAATAACGCATAAGCTGCTGCCGCCTCCAACTTCCTCCTCCTGCGCTAGACAGCCACCTGCATGACAAGTCAGAACACCAGGAGGACATGCTGCGAAGCTCATCTTAACTATATACACAGGTAGTGTGGACGTGCGATGCATTTTCACAAGGCCAGGGTCACGTAAGCCATTCTGTATTTCAGTTTTTGTGGTCGTGTCAGCTACCAGCTCCTCACTTCCAGTAGCTGGATGTCTCCGTCAATCTCCAGGGTGTCGATACTGGGGAGCTCCTTAAACCTGTGCTTGTACTCCAGGCTGTGGACGCCATTCACCGCAACCTTGAACTCCTTAACGTCACAATAAATGATCATCTGAAAGGAAGGGACGTGCAACATTAGTGCCTCCCTTGGTTTAAAAATTTTTGTTCCTTGAACAAACGGACTCACTTCCTGGGAGAAAGGACTGCCGCCCAAAGCTGTGTGTAAGCCACAGGGGTGATGGCCGTGCAGGCAGTTCACGGCTCCCGTGTCTTCGTATGCAGTGGGCATTAAACACGTTACCCCAGGACAGACAAGGTTCCTGCTAAAAGTCCTGTTAACTAACGGGCTATCCAGTGTTTGATATAACAGCAAATGTCCAATAATTCCATTCTGCTGGGTTTGCCATTTGCACTGACTGTATGCTATAAATAGCACATTGAAAATACAATCTCGCAATAAAACCCACACACACACCTGCACAGTAGGGCTTGATCTGCACGGACCATTTGTCTTACCCCTGCTCCCAGGATTCTTTTCCCTATCCCATTTCCAAAATACAATCTTACCTCAAAGTACATCCCAGGACTAAATGGGAAACAGGTAATATTTCTCTCCTCTTCTCCCCAGGACTCTTGAAGGAAAGAATTCCTTATAAATGCTTTACTATTCAGGCGTGGGTTCAGGTGGAGAGCAATATCCTTTGATTTTCCTGATATCAGGTCAACATTAAAGCTTTTAAGACAAAAAAAAAAAATTCAAGTAGAAGAGAGTAGTGCACTTTCTGAAATTTAACAATCAGAACTGAACTGGTTTTAACTACACAAAACAAATATGCATATGGCCATAGGAACACAGAAAGGTGAAATGAAACTTGAAATTCCAAGTTAGCATTCCATAGACATAAGTATGTTATTTGTAAAATAAAGATTTAAAAAATAACACTTTAAAATCAACGTAGAGGGTACGGATCTGGTTGGGAGGAAGCTGAGGGTTTAGAAGGATAAGCCGAGTGATTTCTTCAGCTGCGGGGGGCAGGGTCCTGTCAAGAAGGGATTCTCCTCACGTTTATGTGTTCTGTTCTTGGAAGTGTACTTCTGTCTAGGAAAGACCTCTCTTTTCAAGCTTTCAGAATCTGAATATCTCTGGAGAAGGCCCATAAAGCAGACATTTTACAAGTTACGTGACAAGAGGGGCCCTAACAAGAGCTACAGGGCTGCCCTGGATTCTACCAGGGGAGGAGGGGCCACCCTGAGTCTGGCCACAACATTCGGATTTAGTCCTGGTTCTGCCACCAACTAGTGAGCAACCTGACTTCCTCTTGCGGTATCAGCCTCACCTTCCAGATGAGGACTGGGACCCCAGCGCTACTGGGATCTCACAAGACAGTTGTGCAGTGAGAGCCCAGAGGAGACACGTGGAAGAGGGCTGCACTATTACACGTGGAAGAGGGCTGCACTATTACACGTGGAAGAGGGTTGCACTGTTACACGTGGAAGAGGGTTGCACTGTTACACGTGGAAGAGGGTTGCACTATCACACGTGGAAGAGGGCTGCACTGTTACACGTGGAAGAGGGCTGCACTGTTACACGTGGAAGAGGGCTGCACTGTTACACGTGGAAGAGGGTTGCACTGTCACACGTGGAAGAGGGCTGCACTATCACACGTGGAAGTGTGTGGCACTATTACACGTGGACGAGGGCTGCACTATTACACGTGGAAGAGGGCTGCACTATCATGTGGAAGAGGGCTGCACTATTACATGTGGAAGAGGGCTGCACTATTACACGTGGGAGAGGGCTGCACTATCACACGTGGAAGAGGGCTGCACTATTACACATGGAAGAGGGTTGCACTATCACATGTGGACGAGGGCTGCACTATCACGTGGACGAGGGCTGCACTGTCACACGTGGACAAGGGCTGCACTATCACACGTGGAAGAGGGCTGCACTGTTACACGTGGAAGAGGGCTGCACTGTTACACGTGGAAGAGGGTTGCACTGTCACACGTGGAAGAGGGCTGCACTATCACACGTGGAAGAGGGCTGCACTATCACACGTGGGAGAGGGCTGCACTATCACACGTGGGAGAGGGCTGCACTATCACACGTGGGAGAGGGCTGCACTATCACACGTGGGAGAGGGCTGCACTATCACACGTGGGAGAGGGCTGCACTATTACACGTGGGAGAGGGCTGCACTATCACACGTGGGAGAGGGCTGCACTATTACACGTGGAAGAGGGCTGCACTATTACACGTGGACGAGGGCTGCACTATTACACGTGGAAGAGGGCTGCACTATTACACGTGGAAGAGGGCTGCACTATTACACGTGGAAGAGGGTTGCACGTTACACGTGGAAGAGGGCTGCACTATTACACGTGGAAGAGGGCTGCACTATTACACGTGGAAGAGGGCTGCACTATCATGTGGAAGAGGGCTGCACTATTACATGTGGATGAGGGTTGCACTATTACTTGTGGAAGAGGGTTGCACTATTACACGTGGAAGAGGGCTGCACTATTACACGTGGAAGAGGGCTGCACTATTAAGTGTGGAAGAGGGTTGCACTATTACACGTGGAAGAGGGCTGCACTATTACACGTGGAAGAGGGCTGCACTATTACACGTGGAAGAGGGCTGCACTATTACACGTGGAAGAGGGCTGCACTATTACACGTGGAAGAGGGCTGCACTATCACACGTGGAAGAGGGCTGCACTGTTACACGTGGAAGAGGGCTGCACTATCACACGTGGGAGAGGGCTGCACTATCACACGTGGGAGAGGGCTGCACTATCACACGTGGAAGAGGGCTGCACTATTACACGTGGAAGAGGGCTGCACTATTAAGTGTGGAAGAGGGTTGCACTATTACACGTGGAAGAGGGCTGCACTATTACACGTGGAAGAGGGCTGCACTGTTACACGTGGAAGAGGGTTGCACTGTTACACGTGGAAGAGGGCTGCACTATCACACGTGGAAGAGGGCTGCACTATTACACGTGGAAGAGGGTTGCACTATTACCGTTAACTCAGTGATACCAACCCTTTGGCCTTTGCGTTCACTTCTCCTTTAATGACGACAGTCCGCCCAGGGCCCATGGAGGAGTTCAACCTCGCCACGAAAGGCAGAGTCTGAAAAGAGACCACAGTGGGCACCAGGAAGCCTGCAGGAGGCCCTCTTGTGGGAAAACCGTCCAGACACGGAAGCGTTCGAAGGCTGAGGCTGTAACCCCCTGAAGGGACAGCCTGTGTCTGCCTTGGTCCCGGGCGGGTCCCCAGCAGGACCTGTGCCTGGCTCCTGGCAAACACTGGTGAGAGGATGGGCGTGGAGGGACTGGTGTCCTGAGGGAGGGAAGCTCCGCTGAGGAGCCTGGGGGTGGGGGCGGAAGCGCTGCTCCTGCCTCGAGGCGGCAGGGAGGGAACCACTGATGGCTCCTCAGGGGCCTGGGGCCTGAGCTGACCAGGGACAGCACACAAATGCCAGGTGGCTGCTCTGGGCTCCTCCTGAGGGTGGAGGTACCATTATCAGCAAATTAAAACGTCACGTGTCCTACAGGAGTAAAATTGGGGGCTCTTCAAACCTTCGACAAACAGTTGATAGGTAGTATTTTGGCGCAAGTCAAAGTGTGATGGGCAGTCGAACCTTTGCTCTTGGTGTAGACAGATCTGGGTACGATTTTATCAGTGTCTCCTCTATTACTAGGCTGTAGGGAGACAGGTCTGCAGTGAGGGATGGGATGAATGGCGCTGTCTTCCAGCATTTAAACCACTCGCTCACTGGGCAGCTTTCTAGAATGTTCTACGTATTCTAACAGGCAAAAGTACTTACAAATTGTGACATGCCGGCATTTGGTACCTACGGGGGGGAGAGAGACAGAATGAGGACGCCTGAAAGGAAAGAACCACAGCGCTGTGGACGTAACAGCAGTAACTGGATCTCACTAGTGTCCCGAGCCAGCCCGGCTGGGACCAGTGCCTGCTCTGCCATGAGGCCGATACCCAGGCAACAAGAGCCCCATGGCGGCGTGGTCTGGAGTCGTCAGGGCTACTCAAGCTGGAAGGACAAGCTGAATCCTGTATCCCCCGTTTTAAACTGGTGGTTCATGAAAAGATCTGACACTTACATCTTCTCCATTTAGAACTGTCACTTCCAGAGTGGGTGCCTGGGCACTCCTTAAATCCTGAAGAAAAGAGAAGAGGAATCTTTACCATCCATCCGATTCCAAGTGTAATGTGGCTGACCTAACAAAAAGAATTACAGCCCAGCCAGTGGGGCTCAGGGGTTGAGCGGGGACCCGGGCACCGAGAGGTTGAAGGTTTGATTCCTGGTCAGGGCACATGCCAGGGTTGTGGACTCGATTCCTGGCAGGGGGCATGCAGGAGGCAGCGAATCGATCAACAGAAATGTTTCTATCTCCCTCTCCCTTGCTCCCTCTCTCAAATCAATACACCTTTTTTTAAAATTTTTTAATTTTTTTTTTAAATATATATATTTTTACAGAGAGGAAGGGAGAGGGATAGAGAGCTAGAAACATCGATGAGAGAGAAGCATCGATCAGCTGCCTCCTGCACACGCCCCATTGGGGATGTGCCCACAACCAAGGTACATGCCCTTGACCGGAATCGAACCTGGGACCCTTCAGTCCCCAGGATGACGCTCTATCCAGTGAGCCAAACCAGCTAGGGCCACTTTTTAAAAAAAAAAAAATATGCTTGAGAATTATGCTTTAGTATTCTTGGAGAGCAAGTTAGCACTTTCAACCACAACGTAAAATGCAGACACCCCTTGGCCAGACAGCCCACCTCCAGGAAACATCTTTTTTTTTTTTTTTAAATATATTTTATTGATTTTTTACAGAGAGGAAGGGAGAGGGACAGAGAGTTAGAAACATCGATGAGAGAGAGACATCGATCAGCTGCCTCCCGCACACCTCACACTGCGGATGTGCCCGCAACCAAGGTACATGCCCCCGACCGGAATCGAACCCGGGACCCTTCAGTCCACAGGCCGACGCTCTATCCACTGAGCCAAACCGGTCAGGGCTCCAGGAAACATCTTGGAGAAAGACTCCCCCATCCTCCTGGGTCGAGGGAACAGCCCAGCGGCTACAAGGGCTTTTGGTTGGAACTGCCCCCGATTGGAGGTCTGCAGGCAGCAGAGCATCGGGGGTCCGGGCGTCAGCGGGAGGGGTTTCCTTCCACTTCATCGGAAACCCCTGAAGGCCCCTGGGAGGGGAGGGCACTCACCGAGCTGAAGCTGAACCCGACCGAGTGGACGTTCACTTTGCCGTAGATGCCCAGCGTGTCGATCTTCTCGGGGCTAATCCTGTGGGCGTAGAGCAGTGTGTGCTTCCCATTGACAGCCACCTGGGGGGGCACCGTGTCCAGCCAGTTAACAGAGTCACCTTACTGGTTTACACAAACTGCAGTGTTTACTCGGGCTGAATTTTCAGTTTACCCCTCTCCCACAGGCCCCACTCCGTCTGCCCAGACGGACTGGCAGCCTCACGCCACCCGCAGGGTTTATCTTCTCCCGCCTTCCTGATCTCATTAACGCCTACGTCCGTCCCTCTCTGCACACCAGTCGCGCACGCGTGCACATACGTGGGTATGCATGTATGTATCTGTGCATAGACGAGACCTCCGGGATTCAGAGGTCCCGGATGCCCGGGAGGCCTGTGAGCCCAGGAGAGACCCGCCCCGCAAGGGTGCCCTCCTCCGAAAGCCCACAGTGCAGGGGGCAGGCGCTCAGCCTGCCTTTGCTGCCCTTGGGGAATGAATGACCCCGGGCAAGTCCCCACAGGGCTGCCGTGTGAGGGGAAGAGGCCCTGCTGTGGGTCCCGGCTCAGCCTGACACAGCAGGTGCCAGCGCACGCAGCTCCTCCCTCCCTCCCAATGCAGGTGCTGTGCTGGGAATCCTGGGAAAACACCCGCAGAATACAGACGGTCTGGTCTCTAAGCAAAAGGAGCTTCAAACCCCGGTGGCGGGCAAAATAAACGGGAAAAAAAACAAAGCACGGTACGAACAGGGGCCCAAAGGCCGGAGGAGGGAGGGTGCGTGGAGTTCAGGAGGCTTAGGGGCCATGTCCTGGGTGGGGGCGGGTCCTGAGGGCAGGAAGGACTCCCCCAGGAGCGGGAGCCTTCTCTCGATGGTGCGTGAAGGCGAGCAGGGGAAGGGCTGTGGGACCACGTTCTCCGTCCCACAGGCCGCGAGGAGGAGATGCTCATGGCCGCCAGGACTACCACGCCCGGGATTTCTGAGCTCTCTGCATCTGAAACCCCACGACCCTAGAGAACCACCTTGTGGGCAGGACCCGACTTCACGCCGGGATCCTGGCTTCTGCATTCCCACCTGTCATCAGCCCCACCCCTTGGGTCATGGTTATAACCACTAACCCCACAATTAACACGGGGCTGGGCCGTTTCAGAACTGAGCTCCGCCCTGCGAGGCGAAACATGATCAGGGAGGAGCCGTGGCTCCCGCCTCACCGAGGGCCCCTGCGTGGCCCCTGCACGGAGAGCAGTCACACAGCCAGACTCTCTGGCTTTGAGAAACGTGAGGGGGAGCGCCCCACGGGGAAAGCGTCCTGCGCACGCCCACGAGTGAGGTTCAACGCTTAGCCTCCGAACGCCACCTGGAATTTGTCCTTCAGCACCATCATCACGATCTCGAAGGACTTCTCCTTCCGGAACGGCATGTCGTAGGTGATCTCCTCTCGCCCCCATTTCTCGTTTTTGAGGGTGTTGCAGACAATGCAGTTGGTCCTTTTGAAACGTGGGTTGAAGTGAAAGATCACGTCCGCTCGGGGGTTCACGCTGCTGCCGCACTGCAAGTCCACCTGGAACCTGGGAGGAGAGACGGCACCTGAGCACGGGGGAGGGAGGCTGCGCGGAGTGGGGGCCCAGAGCAGGGAATCCAGGCGGGGGGAACACATGGCGGACCCTCTCCTCCTCCAGCCACACGGCCTCACCACGCTTCCTTCCCTTCTTCCTTCGTAACAGACCCCGGGGCTGTGGCTGGGGCCCCGTCTGTCCAGAGGGAGCCTCCGTTCTCCGGCCTCCCTAGTCCATACCCTGGCCTTCCCTACCAACAGCGCATGCTCCCACCCAGCCACCCAACGCACAATGTGAGGCTGCAATTCTAGCGCCAAGAATCCCCGGAAAGAGGCCTTCCCCTGGGACAGCAGAGCGGACGCCAGAGGAGGCCTGCTTCTCTAGACTTGGCAGCAGCTGTCTCCTTCAGACCCGACTCTTTCCTTTAAGCCACTGTCATGTGGGCGGCAGCCACTGACCTGAGCCCAACTCTAACAGATACGGCCTCGTCCACAGTTTGTACCCAGCCCATCAGGTAAAAACGACCCAAACAGGCCTTAGGAGAAGCTGTGGGAGGGACCCTGCAACTGGACTCTGTCCCTGTCGTCTGACCACGGTTCCCCTCACTAACCATACATCCAATCTATATATATAAAAGCCTAAGCCACCGTTCGACCGTTAGCTCTGACACGCACTGACCACCAGGGGGCAGACGCTCAATGCACAGGCATGGAAACATGGAACAGACTGGTGAATCTCAGAGGGAAGGGGGAGGGCGCGAAGAGATTAACCGAAGATCTTATATGCATACTAGAGGCCCGGTGCCCTCGGCCTGGCCTGCGGGGACCGGGCCGAAACCGGCGGTCCGACATCCCCCAAGGGGTCCCAAATTGTGGGAGGGTGCAGGCCAGACCGAGGGACCCCACCGGTGCACAAATCCTTGCACCAGGCCTCTCGTTCTTTATAATGAGATCAGACTTAGAGAAATAAAATTAAAATAAAAACCCAAATAACATCTATTTCAGTTACTCATTCCATCTCAGCATCTGGGCCAGAATGCTGACGGAAGCAAGATCAGCCTCGAGTACCCAAAAGTCTCTCCCGCGTTACGTTATTGTCACAAGGAGACAGCTTCTTCGTGTTCTTCTTCAGCGAACGCAACGCGGTCTCACCTGTCTGAGTCCCCAGGAACGTGCCCGCGGATCACGATCAAAGTTCCAGGCATCAACTGCTCAGGGATGGTCCCAACATAGGGGATTATCTGGGGGAAATGATTTGAACAAATGCGCGTTTACAAGAAGCGGAAAGACTACGTCGTTAAGCACCACGCTTTTATCACACAGGAACCCAGCATTTTCCACGTGGCCCTCACTGTTTTCCAACAGCCGCGCCATCACCGCAGCCCTGGGTTTGCTCTCAATCCTGCCCAGGGTAGGAAGTGACTTCAGAGAGACTGTTACCGGGTTGTAGATGACATTCTGCAGGTTGTTCAAGGACAGCATCCTTCTCTTCCACCTCAGGGTCGACTGCGGTCTCTCTTCTGGGTACCAGCTCCGATTTTAAAGGCAAGTTTCACTTAAAGGTTTCCTCGATTGAAACGGAGGCAGTTGCCCTGTGTAAAGTCAAAACAGAGGGAAAGAAAATGCATCACTTTTCTTTATGTCATAATTATCCTGAAAAGGTAAGTTATAAATTATTTCACTGATATTTGCCAAATAATGGGATGATATTGCAATCAAAGATCTGCACCCAGTTCTCACCGAGTGTACTTATATTGGCAGCAAAATCTCAGACATCCAGGTCTGAGGTGATACCTCATTGTCATTTTAATTTGCGTCTGATGATCAGTGACTTTGAGCATTTTTTCCTATGTCTCTTGGCCATCTATCTGTATGTTCACTTTGGAGAAGTGTCTATTAAGTCCTTTGCCCATTTTTTAATTGCATTGTCTTCCTTTTGTTAAGTTGTATGGGTACCTTATATATTTTGGATATTAACCCTTTGTCAGATGGATCGTTGCCAAATATGTCCTCCCATACAGTGGGCTCCCTTTTCATTTTGTTGATGGTTTCTTTTGCAGTGCAGCAGCTTTTTATTTTCATGTAGTCCCATTTGTTTATTTTCTCCTTAGTTTCCTTTGCCCCAGGAGATGTATCCGTGAACATATTGCTATGATGCCGAAACCAGTTTGGCTCAGTGGATAGAGCGTCGGCCTGCTGACTGAAGGGTCCCAGGTTCGATTCCGGTCAAGGGCACGTACCTTGGTTGCAGGCACATTATCAGTAGGAGTTGTGCAGGAGGCAGCTGATCAATGTTTCTCTCTCATCGATGTTTCTAACTTTCTATCCCTCTCCCTTCCTCTCTGTAAAAAATCAGTAAAATATATTTAAAAAGAAAACAAAAAACATATTGCTATGAGAGATGTCTGAGATTTTGCTGCCTATGGTTTCTTCCAGGATTTTTATGGTTTCACGACTTACATTAAGTTTTTTAACCATTTTGAGTTTATTCTTGTGGATGGTGTAAGTTGGTGGTCTAGTTTCATTTTTTCGCATGTGTCTGTCCAATTTTCCCAACACCATTTATTGAAGAGACTGTCTTGATTCCATTGTATGCTCTTGCCTCCTTTGTCAAATATTGAGTGTAATGGCTTGGGTCGATTTCTGGGGTCTCTGTTCTGTTCCTTTCATCTATATGCCTATTCTCGTGCCATTACCAGGCTGTCTTGATTACAGTGGCTTTGCAGCGTAACTTGAGATCTGGTATTGTGATTCCTCCAACTTCGTTCTTCTTTCTCAGGATTGCTGCGGCTGTTTGGTGTCTTTTTTTTTTTGTTCCCTATAAATTTTTGGAGTATTTGTTCTAGATCTGTGAACTATGCTGTTGGCATTTTAATGGGGACTGTATTGAATCTGCAGGTTACTTTGGGGAGTATGGCCATTTTATTTTAATGATGTTGATTCTACCAATCCATGAACACGGTATGTCCTTCCACCAGTTTTTATCTTCCTCTCTTTTTTCAGCGTCCTGTAGTTTTCCGAGTACAAGTCTTTTACCTCCTTGGTTAAGTTTATTCCTAAGGACCTTAATTTTCTGTTGTTGTTGCAATAGTAAGTGGGATTGTTGGTTTAGTTTCTCTTTCTGAGAATTCATTATTGGTGTATAAAAAAAAGAAGCCATCGCTTTTTGGATGCTGATTTTTGTGTCCTGCTATGCTGCCAAATTCCTTTAAGATTACTAGTGTTGGGGTTTTCCGTGCACAATATCCTGTCATCCGCGAGTAACAGCGTTTTCCTTCCCCCTTTCCAACCTGGATGCCCTTCGTCTCTTCCTGTCTGGTCGCTGTGGCTAGGACTCCCAGGGAGGGGTGAGCGCGGTGGCTGTCTCTCCGATTTTTAAAGGGGACCCGTGGGAAGATGAAGACTTAAACATGAAGAGGAAGGAAACTCCAGTTTCCGGAGT
This sequence comes from Eptesicus fuscus, assembly GCF_027574615.1. Taxonomy (NCBI): domain Eukaryota; kingdom Metazoa; phylum Chordata; class Mammalia; order Chiroptera; family Vespertilionidae; genus Eptesicus; species Eptesicus fuscus. The sequence continues at coordinate 5,309,756 of NC_072496.1, read as the reverse complement.
CCGGACCCGCCCAGAGCGCCTGACCGGCCGCAGGTCAACGGAGAAAGCCGCCGCCGCCTCCCGCGGGTTAGCGCCGACCTGGCGTCCCGGTCCCCGACCCCGTCCCGGTCCCCGACCCCGCGCGCCTCGCAGGGGCCCCCGTCGCGCTCCCAGCCCCGCGTCACCCGCAGCCGGCGGCCGAGCGCACCGGGGCCGCGGAGGGTCACCAGGTCCCCGCCGGTCAGAGGGCGGCGGAGGGGCCCCCCAGATCGCAGGAGGGAGCGGGAACAGGGCACCCATCGGCTCCACCCGGGACGGCCTCCCGTCGGACCCTCCCGCGGCGCCCCCCGCGCCCCCCCGCGCAGAGCAGCGCACTCACCGGCGGCTGCGAGGCGCTTGGGCGGAGGGCGTGTCCGCGGGTCCGTCCGGTTCCGGTTCCGCTCGGCTCCGCGGCTACGGACCGCCCGGCGCTCAGTCCGCCGCTGTTTCCGATTCTGCCCGGCGGCCGCGGGGGTGAGGGGGGGAGGGATGAGAACGGGGCGGAGTCTGGGGTCACTCCGCCCTGGAGACGGGGTGTTGCAATGGGAGCTGCTGGGGCGGCTCTTTCCAGGAGGAGGTGGAGGTGGAGGTGAAGGTGAAGGTGAAGGTGAAGGTGAGTGAGAGGAGGGGCGGATGCAGCCGCGGGAGCCAGTCGTGCAAAGAGCCTGAGGCTCCAAAGGCTCCCGATGAGCGTTTGGTGCCTCGGGAGAGGCTGCCACTGGGCTGGGAACCGGGAGGGAGGCAGCCCTGGGTCCGATGGGGTCACTAGGACAGAATCCACTGGACCACTGAGCCAGGACAGAAGCCACGGGACCACTGAGCCAGGACAGAAGCCACTGCTGGACCCACTGAGCCAGGACAGAAGCCACTGCTGGACCCACTGACCCAGGACAGAAGCCACTGGACCCACTGACCCAGGACAGAAGCCACTGGACCCACTGACCCAGGACAGAAGCCACTGGACCCACTGAGCCAGGACAGAAGCCACTGGACCCACTGACCCAGGACAGAAGCCACTGGACCCACTGACCCAGGACAGAAGCCACGGGACCACTGAGCCAGGACAGAAGCCACGGGACCCACTGACCCAGGACAGAAGCCACTGGACCCACTGAGCCAGGACAGAAGCCACTGCTGGACCCACTGACCCAGGACAGAAGCCACTGGACCCACTGACCCAGGACAGAAGCCACTGGACCCACTGACCCAGGACAGAAGCCACTGGACCCACTGACCCAGGACAGAAGCCACTGGACCCACTGACCCAGGACAGAAGCCACGGGACCACTGAGCCAGGACAGAAGCCACTGGACCCACTGACCCAGGACAGAAGCCACTGGACCCACTGAGCCAGGACAGAAGCCACTGGACCCACTGAGCCAGGACAGAAGCCAAGCAGAGAACCAGGAGGCTGAGGAGGGCAGCCCCGGAGCCCTGCCCAGAGGTGTCAGAAGACAAGAAAAGTCTAGAGAAGGAACCGCCAGTCGTGACAAATGCTGCCGAGAAGTCAGGGGCCAGAGGAGCAGCCAACGGCTCTAGCTGGGGGCTCAGTGGGTAGAGCATCGGCCGGTGGACCAAAGGGGCCCGGGTTCGATTCCCGGCAAAAGCACACGTACCTCTAAGAACCAATGGAGAAAAACCCCTTCGGGTGAGGATTAAAAAGTAATAACAATAGAAGTAACCAGCGGACTTAGAAACCCGGAGGTCACGTGTGACTGACTGGCTGACGGGCTGCGTTGAGACACGAGGGGAAGAAGTGGCGGAAATAATGACGGCGGAGCAGTTCCCGAAGGTTTGCCATGGAGAGGACCAGAGCGTGGACTCAAGGGGGCGACTTTTTTATGTTTTTTTTTTTTAATATATTTTATTGACTTTTTACAGAGAGGAAGAGAGAGGGATAGAGAGTTAGAAACATCAATCAGCTGCCTCCTGCACACCCTCTACTGGGGATGTGCCCGCAACCAAGGTACATGCCCTTGACCGGAATCGAACCCGGGACCTTTCAGTCCGTAGGCCGACGCTCTATCCACTGAGCCAAACCGGTTTCGGCTTATGTTCTTGTTTTGTTTTTATTTTTGTTTCTTTTAACGGCAGAAGATATCACAGCAGCGCCTTTTAGAGCTTTCCCAAGCAAGCCACAAGGAAGGACTGCATTTACATCGTGACTTGTCACGTACACACTTGAAAGGATGGAAACTAAAATTTCGCAAAACAAGACTCTTGTTGTGTGTGAAGCATTCTCATTTTTTTTTTTTCTTCATTAAAACTCCCTGAAAAGTTGGCAAGCCCCACCAATGGTTTGTGACCTTCCTTGGAAAACAGGCTCAGTGGAGTATTAGACCTGCCTCCGACCACCCGGGAGAGCCAATGACGCACCTTGAAGTTGGCCGGGATGGGAGCATTTACACCATGGCAAGAGGCAGCTGCTACAACTTAGGGCTCCCTCCCCACCCCATCCCACCCCACCCCACCCCCAAGCCAGATGTTAAACGTTTACCAACACACTCCCGCCTGTGCTCATGTGAATGATCCTCTCCCACATCCGACACCAGCACCACCACCCAAGTATACAAAGTCACCCGTGTACTCAACCACCCGTGTACTCAACCACCCGTGTACTCAACCACCCACGTACTCAACCACCCACGTACTCAATCTCTTTCTGGCCCACCAGATGCCCCCGTGTTCAGACTCACCAGGCTTACCTCTTACGTTTTACAGGATCATGTCCCAAATCTAGTCTTCCCAGGTGTGGGAATCAAGCTTCTAGAACTATGGTTTTGTCATAAAATGAAAGAACCTTGGAGGTGGGAGAGATCTTCCGAGTGCAGATTAAATTAATTCACCCCAACGGCTCGTGCTGTCCTATTGTGGTTGTTAACCCTCACTGCAGGACATACTTCCGTTGGTTTTTCAGAGAGAGTGGAAGGGAGGGGGAGAGACAGAAACATCGATGTGTGAGAGAGAGACACATCGATGGGCGGCCTTCCCCACGCACCCCAGACCAGGGCTGGGTCTAGCCTGCAACCGAGGCATGTGCCCTTGACCGGAATCAAACTCAAGACCCTTGGGTCCAGGCACTGACGCTCTACCCGCAGAGCCCAGCTGACCAGGGCGACGGAAGGCGTTGCCTATCTTTGCACCGTTCGTGTCCAGGACACATTTTAGACACCCGCTCGCCTTCCGATGGACCGACAGAGGCGATGACCGTGTTGGAATCTACATAAAAGCACCCATTAGAGATAGCGGTTGGCATCCATCTTTAATTCTGTAGCACCCATTATCCTAGACAAAAATAACCTTTATTTCTAAGGAACAGATCAACTCATGTTGAAACAGGAGATCCAAGGGAAGGCGGCTTAACAAGTGCGCCCTTCAGATACATCGACACCGAGTATCGCAAAAACCCAGTCGTTTCAAAGCACTGCCTTCGACGGCCGAAGACACATCCCCCCGAAAGGCGGCGGACACCTCCAAGGAAGACGATCGCTGGGTGTCACAGACAACAGAAGGACATGGTGGCTCGGCTCCGGAAGTCGTGGGAAGCCGCCCCCTTTTCCATTTCCAAAAGGGGTGGGAAACAGTCGTGTCAGGCCGCCCCTCGACGCAAATGTAGGGTTGATGTCTAGGAGGCATCTAACCCAGTGGTCGGCAAACTCATTAGCCAGCAGAGCCAAATATCAACAGTACGACGATTGAAATTTCTTTGGAGAGCCACGTTTTTTAAACTTAAACTATATAGGTAGGTACATTGTGATTAACTTAATTAGGGTCCTCCTAGGCTGGCCTTTGCTAAAAACTCAAGGGGCCAAAGAGCCGCATGTGGCTCAAGAGCCGCCGTTTGCCGACCACTGATCTAGGCTGTCTTCCTCGAGTGGCGAGTCCCTCCAGGCGCTCCCTCTAGTGGTACCACCAGGTGCAGCACCCACTCACCTGGAGCTCCTGCGGACCCAGCACACACGTGGCTTAGCATCTCCGCCACGACGCTCTCTAAACACAAGGGGAGAGACACCTGCCTCCCTGCGTTTATGTGGCGCGCACAGCGTCTGGGTGGTGGGGGTAGGGAGGGAGCTTGAACCCCCACAGAGCAAAGAGAACAATCTCATCAATTCTTTGGGCCCATGTCATTGTGTTGTTTCGGCGACAAGGGTAGAAAACCAAAGTGTTATTAAATATGAAAGACAACCCCACACATTGGCTCTGCACCTGTCGGTGAAAAATGGAAGCAGTCGTTGGCTCGAGGCTTGGAGAGAGAAGGCCGTGGGCGCACACAGGGAATCTGAATCGAGAAATGAGTGAATTGGAAGGGAGCCCTGGGCTGTTTGGCTCAGTGGATAGAGAAATGAGTGAATGGCTCCAGAATGAGCAACACAGCCCGGCCGGCGTGGCTCCGTGGTTGAGCGTCGACCTATGAACCGGGAGGTCACGGTTCGATTCCCGGTCAAGGGCACAGGCCCGGGTTGCGAGCTCGATCCCCAGCGTGGGGGCGTGCAGGAGGCAGCCGATCCATGGTTCTCTCTCATCATGGATGTTTCTCTCTCTCTCCCTCTGGGAAATCAATAAAAATATTATTATTAAAAAAAAAATAAAGGAACAGATTCACATTGCTCCCTGGCCTGGGGCTGTCCACACTGTCCCAGGCGAGGAGCAGAGGCCTAGAAGTTCCGAGGGTGGTCGCCGCGGGCCCGCTTGGGCCACTCCTCGTCCACCCACCTGCGCAGCACGCGCTCCACGTCGGCGCGGTGGTAGAGCCGGCACAGCTCCATGAGCTGGCCCACCGGCCGCTGGCTGTTCCGCAGCAGGAACTCCAGGGTGGGGCTCTGGGGCCGCTGCTCCAGGAAGTTCAGCTCGTCGTAGCGCATGCCCCACCTGCTGGCAAAATTCCTCCAGTTCTTGATGGTGGGGTGGCAGGGGTCCAGCTTGATCCTGATCACGTCGAGCAAGTCCTGGTCGTTGAGCAGGTCGCTGATGGTGGGGGCCCGGAGCGAGCAGGCGGAGCAGGTGCAGTCGTCCCGGCAGGACTCGGCCTTGCTGACGACCTTGACCTTGCTGACGTCTGCGGAACAAACAGGACAGCGCACGTCAGCCAGGGGCCCGGACGACTCGGCTCTCCAGGCCCTTCCTTCCTTTTTTTTTTTTTAAATATATTTTATTGATTTTTTACAGAGAAGAAGGGAGAGGGAGAGAGCTAGAAACATTGATGAGAGAAACATCGATCAGCTGCCTCCTGCACACCCCCCTACTGGGGACGTGCCCGCAACCAAGGTACATGCCCCTTGACCAGAATCGAACCTGGGACCCTTCAGTCCACAGGCAGACGCTCTATCCACTGAGCCAAACCGGTCAAGGCTCTTACTTTTTTTTAAAGATGTATTTTTATTGATTTCAGAGAGGAAGGAGAGGGAGAGGGAGAGAATCATGGATGGGCTGCCTCCTGCACTCCCCCTACTGGGGATCGAGCCCACAACCCGGGCATGTTGTGGGCTCCCAGTGGGGACGCTGCCCACCCTCTGGGCTGGGCTGGGCTCTGCTCCGTGCAGCCCCGCTCCTCCACCCCCTCCACCCCCCTCGGGATGTTGGCGCCACTTCAGAGGCAGCCCTGGGGGTGAAGAAAACACAGAGACAAAGAGATCATAAGGTGGCCATAAATTAAAAAAAATAATAATAAGCTTTCTGGCATTATCAGCTACCACTCATTTTCAACTCTGTGCATGGAGTGGATATTCCAGTTTTCGGGGGTGTGTAAAGGCCTTTAGAGAATTGTGCAATCCTTCACCCCCTGGCAGGGGGCTGTGCTTGGCACGAAAAGCTGCCAGGACTGACAGGTAGCGTGGAGAGGATCGGGGTTGGGGTGCGGGCAAGCAGGGGCTGGTTGGTTTGCTCGCGGGCCTGCGGTCTGACCCGCCGGACCGGAGACCTGCCCACGACGCTCTGCCCCTCCCGCCGGAGCCCCCGTTCTGAAAGAAAGGGGAACGGGCTTTGTGCATCAGATCTTACTGCTTCCGGCACAGCAGCCTGTGTGAGGCCCCAGAGAGCCCGTCCTCTGTGAGTGTAGACAGGACGCTACGGACAGTTCAGATGGGAAGGAAGGGCCTGGGCCCGGCCGGGGTGGCTCAGGGGTTGAGCGTCAACCTATGAACCAGGAGGTCAAGATTGATGAAATCTTGAACCAAGATTGATGAAATCTTGTCTGACATGACCTATGAACCAGGAGGTCACGGTTCGATTCCCGGTCAGGGCACATGCCCGGGTTGCGGGCTCCATCCCCAGGGTGGGGCGTGCAGGAGGCAGCCGATCCGTGATTCTTGCTCATCACTGATGTTTCTCTCTCTTTCCCTCTCCCTTCCTCTCTGAAATCAAGAAAAATGTATTTAAAAAAAAAATTAGAGGTGACCTGTGCACAGGCCGCTGGTGTGGTTGCCCCGCAGGGGGCTCGGCCCGCCCCGTCCCCCCCCCCCAAAAAAAAGATAGAAAAAAAATAAATAAAGAAATAAAGAAGAAAAAAAAAAATTAGAGAAGAGTTCAGGCATCAAGCAGGCTCTTTGACAAGGTGTGTGTCAGTCATTAAAATAACCGCTAAGGCCCTAACCGGTTTGGCTCAGTGGATAGAGCATCGGCCTGCAGACTCAAGAGTCCCAGATTCGATTCTGGTCAAGGGCATGTACCTTGGTTGCGGGCACATAACCAGTAGGGAGTGTGCAGGAGGCAGCTGATCAATGTTTCTCTCTCATCGATGTTTCTGACTCTCTATCCCTCTCCCTTCCTCTCTGTAAAAAATCAATAAAATATATTTAAAAAAATAATAATAATAACCGCTAAGAAACAGGTCCCGCTGGTTTGGCTCAATGGATAGAGCGTCGGCCTGCGGACTGAAGGGTCCCGGGTTCGATTCTGGCCAAGGGCACGTGCCTGGGTTGCAGGCTCGATCCCCAGTGTGGGGCGTGCAGGAGGCAGCTGATCAATGATTCTCTCTCATCATGGATGTGATGTTTCTTTCTCTCCCTCTCCCTCTCCCTTCCTCTCTAAAATCAATAAAATAAAAAAATAAAATAAAAAGAAGAGAAAAGAAAAGAAACAGTGGTGGGGCGTCTCACTATGAAGTTTGGGGCTGGCAGGTCACACACGGCCAGCCAGTGAGCAGTTCATTGTGAGCTGGGACCAGATTCGGAATTCACAAAGGTTGTGATTCGCGGAGCCCCGAGAACGGCTCCCGTGGGGGTGCTGGCAGGGGATCAGAGGGAGACTTAATGGGGCTCCCTGCAGGGGAGGTGCCGTCCGATCTTGCAGGCCGGGTTTTGCTTGGTACCCCTGGGAGCTCTCAGATCCTCACCAGGAAGGTCCCCCAGGGTCACGAGGCCTCCAGTTTGTGCAGACAGTTAAACAGTAAGCATTTTATAGTGGCAACTTTCCAACGGCAAACTCTCGGGGTCCTGAAATGAACTCGGGCCCAGGTGTCTACGGAGGATCGGATCTGGAGCCTGCCCAACCTCAGCCGGCCCCCGGGGAGAAGGACACGTCTGCAGCGATGTGGATTCGGGGTGTACAGTCACCTCTTTCTTTCTGTGTGGTTGCCAGTGTGGTCGGAGATGAATGTGAAAGGCCAGGTTATGGCTTTGATAAGTCATTGGGGTGCGCACACACACCCCACACCCCCTCCACACACATGATTCGTCAGAGGTCGTTAAATGCTAGCAGCTGGAAAATGAAGAATTCTTTTTCACCGACTAGGAAACTGGCCCCAGGGCTCTGGGTGGGCGTTTGAGCCCCACCAACAGGAAAGACTTCCTTTTCTCTCTAAACACCCTTTTAAGGAGACGGCAGCGCACCGGGGGCAGCACCGGGCGGCCTGGCAGACGATGGCGCTGGTGCCTACTCTCAATGGCATCACCCACTGTCCCTTGAAAAGTCAACCTCGCACCCTGACCGGTTTGGCTCAGTGGATAGAGCGTCGGCCTGCGGACTCAAGGGTCCCAGGTTCGATTCCGGTCAAGGGCATGTACCTTGGTTGCGGGCACATCCCCAGTGGGGGGTGTGCAGGAGGCAGCTGATGGATGTTTCTCTCTCATCGATGTTTCTAACGCTCTATCCCTCTCCCTTCCTCTCTGTAAAAAATTAATAAAATATATTTTTTAAAAAAGAAAGAAAGAAAAGTCAACCTCGCTGAAGGGCTTCCGTTTCCTTTGGACCCAGGCCACGTTTTTTACATGTTTCAGAGCCGGCCTGCCATGTGGTTAAAGTTACCGTATCCATGAACAGTGACCTTAACTCGCAAGCGTCCGTGCAGGTTCATAGGTGATCCTACACCACTTATTTGATCCGTGTTCACGTCAGCTGACATTTCACATGTTAGTGTGTGTGGGGTGGGTTAGCCCTCAACACGTTTACCTGTGAGGGGCTCTCCGGGACTGTCTGCAAAGCCATTTTCTTCTCCCTAGAAACCAAAACACCACCGTCACACCCATGCAGGAATGGAGATGTTAGCAAATTTCCAATTCGGTTACGTTTCCACCAAAGCCTGGGGGCGGGTGGGATGGCTCTTCCAAATGTTTTTTTTTTTTTGGGGGGGGGGGGGGGGGGGGGCCGTGAACTCTCTCACTCCACCAGGTGAACTCCCGGACAGTATGCGGGGCTTTTTGCCTAATTGCTCCCTGGCTGGGTCCTCCGTGCCCTGAACTGTTGGGCCCACAGTGGACACTCGACACGTGTGTGTTAAATGAATGACTGTCCCTATTTTTTTATAATACATGTTTATTGATTTCAGAGAGGAAGGGAGAGGGAGAGAGAGAGAGAAACATCCATGATGAGAGAGAATCATGGATCAGCTGCCTCCTGCACGCCCCACGCTGGGGATGGAGCCCGCAGCCCGGGCATGTGCCCTGACCGGGAATCGAACTGTGATCTCCTGGTTCATAGGTCGACGCTCAACCACGGAGCCACACCGGCCGGGCAACCGGGCAACCCCTCTGGCTCTTTTAATGTCCAAGGGCACCCGCGCCCAGCCAATACCAGCTGGAATAAATCCGGGGAGGGGCCGGCCCTGGGGGATGGGTACTGACTTTAAATCACAGAGTAAAGGGCCGAAACCGGTTTGGCTCAGTGGATAGAGCGTCAGCCTGCGGACTGAAGGATCCCAGGTTCGATTCCGGTCAAGGGCATGTACCTCGGTTGCGGGCACATCCCCAGTAGTGGGTGTGCAGGAGGCAGCCGATCGATGTTTCTAACTCTCTATCCCTCTCCCTTCCTCTCTGTAAAAAATCAATAAAATATATTTTTTAAAAAATCACAGAGTAAAGGGTTATTGATGAAATCTTGTCTGACACGTCAGACTTCCATGTTTAGCCCCAAAATGTTCTCCCTCGGCATCGCTCCAACAAGGCAGCTGCCAGCCAGTCTTGGGAGAGGAGGATCTTCCTCTCTAAGTCACCGAAGTCACGAAAAGAGCGAGCATCCAATATTCCAAAGAGCGTGTTTTCCGTTGGCTTTTACTTTCCGAGCCACAGGGTGGGTTTTTTGTTTTGTTTCGTTTCGTTTCGTCTTAAACGTTTCTCGCCTAGTGAGCGCCCTTTGTTCCGGCTGCCAAGCTGGTTTCAAAGAATCTCCCTGGCTACCCAGCCGTTGGAACAAATCCTGCAGCTCAGACACAGCAGCAACCACCCGAAGGAGTGGGTACAGGCCTCCTCTTTGCAGAAACAGAAGACATTCTATTTTAAAAGAGGACCGAAAAAAAAAACCTCACATAGGTCTCCCCGCTTTTATTTCAGTGGATGAATATATTTTCCGCCCTGGCTGGTTTGGCTCAGTGGATAGGGCGTTGGCCTGCGGACTGAAGGGTCCCAGGTTCGATTCCGGTCAAGGGCACATGCCTGGGTTGCAGGCTCGATCCCCAGTGTGGGGCGTGCAGGAGGCAGCCAATCAATGATTCTCTCTCATCATTGATGTTTCTATCTCTCACTCTCCCTTCCTCTCTGAAATCAATAAAAATATTACTATATCTATATATAGGTTTAGATATAGATATAGATATAGATATATTTTCCTCTTTAGGACAGCCTTTCCTGCACACAGAAAGAATTATACGAATATTAGAGGGGGAAAAACCGAACACTGAGCAGCGTGCCACGGTATATTCTGTACCTAATCTCACATGGTTTGGGGAAATCCCTCAAAACAAACTAAACACCATGGCATTCTTATATCTTCACGGGCGTCTAACCCGTGTCACCAAAAAAAATGTGGAGGACAAAACTTTGTTCAACAAACGAAGAACTGTAGGAAAGGGGAAATGGATAAGGTAGGTTCACTAAAATAATTCACATCCAGTCAGTGTCCACGTCCATCATGGGCCCGTCACTCCCAGGGGAATGCTGAGGGGCAAATGAGCAGATCATGAGAGACCCCCAGTGGGGACGGAAGACCCACAAGTCCGAGAGAAAGCAGCATCACCAGCCACATTCAAGAGGGCTGTGCTGAGAGCTGGCGCTGTATCGGCTGCTCGGAGTAACTGTGCTTGACCACTACCGTGGCTTGGCTATCCAAGAACGAGTGACTTATTCCAGACTGATGTCTTACAAGCCACACGACACAGAACGTCACATGTGGTTGGCGTGTGTACATGGAAAAGGTGGCGGGTTGATCCCCAGTCAGGGCACATGCCTAGGTTTTGGGTTCAATCCCTGGTCAGGGCGCATTCAGGAGGCAACCGATCGATGTTTCTCTTTCACATCAATGTTCCTCTCTCTCTCTTTCTCTCTCTCTCTCTCTCTTCCTTTTCTTGTCTCTAAAATGAATACACAGCCCAGCTAGCGTGGCTCAGTGATTGAGCATCGACCTATCAACCAGGAAGGCAGGCGTGCTTCTTTATTTTTCAAGCGCTAGAAGGTAATTCCTTAAAAATTCTAGTTATGCGTACCAGAGAGTAAACTGGAATTATCCTTACCTGATGATGCACGTCAGAATTTGTTGGGCCGTTCAAAGGAACTGGATCACATTCTTCAACTAGGAAAACAGACACAGAGCTTGGTAGTAGAAAGCACAGAGTGGGGAAAGACCAGAGACATTTTTCTCTCAAAATATGGAGTCAGCCCGGCCAGTGTGGCTCAGTGGTTGAGCATCGACTTATGAACCAGGAGGTCACGGTTTGATTCCCAGGTTTGCAGGCTTGATCCCCAGTGTGGGGCGTGCAGGAGGCAGCCGATCCATGATTCTCTCTCATCATTGATGTTTCTCTCTCTCTCTCTCTCTCTCTCTCTCTCTCTCTCTCTCTCTCTCTCTTTTCCACTCCTGTCTGAAATCAATAAAAAATATTTAAAAAAAAACAAAAAACCTAGCAGACATTGTTATATTATTGGATGCAAATGTTGGAGTGAGCGTTTAAACTTCTGGACCTGGTTCATTACCTATGACATGATGTATGTCTTTGGAGATAAGAAACTCTGTGCCTAATAACCCTATTCCCCACGCATGAGGGCAGAAGAAAGATCTAGTGACGTGTTCAGAGCCGCCGTATTTGTCAACTCATCACCATCTTAATTAAGCTTTTGCAAAACTCAAATTCTAGGAGAAACCCAGTAGCACCATCACTGCAGTATCAGGTTGCTAAGCAACAATCTTGTTCTTTCAAAACAGGAAAACCTCTTCAAGGCTGATAAAAGATCTGCAGAAAGATGGGACGGTGACGGTGCATTCCCGGAGCCGCTGCGGCTCGTTCTTTTTCTAAAACAGCCCCACTCTCTGCCGCTGGGCTGAGAGCTTTCGACAGTCCCCGATACTGATTTTCACAATTCCTTTTTTTTTTTTTAATAGATTTTTATTCATTTCAGAGAGGAAGGGAGAGGGAGAGATAAAAATATCAATGATGATGCCCTAACTGGTTTGGCTCAGTGGATAGAGCATTGACCTGCAGACTGAAGGGTCCCGGGTTCGATTCCGGTCAAGGGCATGGTACCTTGGTTGCAGGCACATCCCCAGTAGGAGGTGTGCAGGAGGCAGCTGATGGATGTTTCTCTCTCATCAGTGTTTCTAACTATCCGCCCTTCCTCTCTGTAAAAAAAATCAATAAAATATATTTAAATATATATATATATATCAATGAGGAGAGAGAATCATCGGCTGCCTCCTGCAAGCCCCACACTGGGGATCAAGCCCCCAACCCAGGCATGTGCCCTGACCAGGAATCCAACCACGACCTCCTGGTTCACAGGTCGATGCTTAACCCACTGAGCCACACCAGCCGGGCTGCACAATTCTTTTGCCAGATTCCCTCCATCCGTCCGTCTGTCTGATGCTTGCGTGTGTCAGGCACTGTCCAGACTCGGTCCGTGCACTTCTCACACACACACGCATCGTAGGAGGTGGATGCTAACATGTCCTCCCTGCTCTACAGGGAAACCGAGGCCTGCCGTCACCGCTGAATCCACTCAGGCTGGCGTGGCTGAGGTCCGCTCTCCCTCCGCCAGGCCTCGCCGGCGGGCACACCCAGCCCTACAGCCTCTCGGTCTGGCCCTCCAAGTGCGGTCTGGGCCCGGCCCCTCAGGTAAGTATTAGCTTGCGGGCTCCCTGGCCTGACCCCAGACACCCCGCCCCCCCCCGCCAACCCCCGTCATGATTTCTGGGTAGCAGGGCCCAGATGTGAATTTTAAATAAACCCCCCAGTCATTTATCAATAGCTAAGACTTGGAAACAGCCCAGGTGCCCATCAGCAGATGAGTGGGTAACCAAGCTGTGGGACGTTTAGACTGTGGAATACTGTGCAGCTGTAAAAAAAAAAAAAAAAAAAAAGAGGGATCGCTTACCCGTTGGGACAGCATGGAGGGACCTGGGGAACAGTACGCTAAGTGACGTAAGCCAAAGCGAGAAAGACAAACATCACGTGATCTCACTTATTCGTGGCATCTAATGAGCAAGATGAATTGACCAACAAAATAAGACCCCAAGCAGAGAGGCCTGGAACAGGCTGCCATGCCTCCATGTGGGGGTGGGGGGATGAGGAGAGCTAAACCAAAGAGCTTATCTGCTTATATGCACAGCCCATGGACACGAGCAATAGGGTGATGAAGACCTGGGGGGGGGGAGGGGCTGGGAGGAGGGGGGATGGGGGAAAATGGGAGCTATCTATAATACTATCAACAATTTAAAAAAAAAGGATTAAATGGCCTGGATGGTGTGGCTCAGTGGTTGAGTGTCGGCCTATGAACCAGGAGGTCACATTTGGATTCCCGGTCAGGGCACATGCCCGGGTTGCAGGCTCGATTCCCAGTGTGGGGCGTGCAGGAGGCCGCCGGTAGATGATTCTCTCTCATTGATGTTTCTATGTCTCTTTCCCTCTCCCTTCCTCTGGGAAATTAATAAAAATATATAAATAACATAAAATAAAAGGAAAGTAAACTCCCCAGAGGACTCTTCGCTGCACCCTGAAGTCTTCGGATCTGGTTATTCCCTGAGTGCCACCCAGGACTGCACCCTGCCCGTGCCTGTGAGCCAGAGAGCCCCACCCCGAGGGGGCGGGGGGTCAAACACTCAGTCCTCCCTGGAAGGGCAGGGGGTGCGCCCGCCAGAGCCTCCCTCGGAGCCAGGGCCAGGGCCGGGCTCACCTGTGGCCCTCCCTCCACCCCTGCCATTCCCGGGGCGCTCACAGCAGGCACACGGAATACGACGCGTGATTTCGGGGAGCAGAGGGAGGAGGCTGGTGAGCAGGGACTGGAGAGGGAGGGAGACGTGGCAGAGCCACAGCGGGTCCGGCGGGAGCTCCTGCCCACCACCCATGACCCCGAGGTGCCCGGCTGTGGCTGCAGGCGCTGCTGGGAACCCCACCACGTGTGCCGGGAAGCTCTCCCTCCCCAGGAAGCGGGGGCAGGAGGGGGCCCCTGATGTTGGTCCGATCTGATCACGCCCTTCCCCGCCTCTCTGGGGTGTCAGCTGAGCCCAGGGCCAGGCTCCCGTGTGACCGCTGGCAGCTCGGCCTCGGGGAGGGGTGCAGGCCGCCCCACAGGGGAGACTGGGCCCAGCAGAGGCCTGGCCCCCTCTGCAGTCTGCACCCCCAAGCATCTGCCTGTGGGCAAGGAGGGACCGCTGTTTCTACTTAGGGGCCTGACCAGCACCCCTCTTTTGGTAACCGAACCGGCCTTCCTGTGGTTTGGGTGGAAGTCACTGTATACCCTCCCCACCCCCCACCTTCCAGGCCCAGCCGGGGCCCGAGCCCTCCAGCCTCCGGCTGACCACACCTGATTCCTCGAAGCCACACGGCCACACTGCTCATGTCACAGCTGTCCCTGAAATGGGCTGTGGGTGCTGGGGGGAGGCCCCTCTCTTCCCCGTGAGCAGCACCAGGGGAAGCTGGGGGTGTCAGGGGCCATCTCTCCCACCACGTGGGGAAAGCCTGCTGGGAACAGAGTTCCGAGATGAGGGAGGGAGGGAGGCAGCCAGAGCCTCCGGCCAATGCTGGGAGCTAGTGGCACCCCAAGACCTTAAGCCAATCATCTCTCCCACTTTTTAAATGAACTTGAGTTAGATTTCTGTCACTTGCAACCCAGAGTCCCGGGTCTCTTCATTTTGTGCATGTTAGAAACACGGTAGGAACTTGACCTACCATGTTGGAGGGTATAGATTTTAATAAGAAAATTCATGCCTGAGCCCAGTCACCCCAGAGAGGCGGGGAGGAGCGTCCGCGTGTGGCTTCACCGGAATCAGGGGTGGTCAGCCGGAAGCCGGAGGGCTTCGGCCCCGGCTGGGCCTGGAGGGAGGGTGGGTGGGGAGGGTATACAGTGACTTCCACCCAAACCACAGGAAAGCCGGTTCCGTTACCGAAGGAGGGGTGCTGGTCAGACCCCTAAGTAGAAACAGCGGTCCCTCCTTGCCCATAGGCAGATGCTTGGGGGTGCAGACCGCAGAGGGGGCCAGGGTTGAGTGCTGACCTATGAACCAGGAGGTGACAGTTCGACTCCCGGTCGGGGCACATGCCCGGGTTGGGGGCTCGATCCTCAGTGTGGGGCGTGCAGGAGGCAGCCGGTCCATGATTCTCTCTCATCATGGATGTTTCTATCTCTGTCTCTCCCTTCCTCTCTCGCTAAAATCATTAAAAACAAATTAAAAAAAGAAAGAAAGAAAGAAAGAAAGAAAGAAAGAAAGAAAGAAAGAAAGAAAGAAAGAAAACTCAAGCCTGAGATAATCAGCAACGAAGCCATGACCTCGATGACTGGTATGTTTGTCTCACAATTTTAAATAATGAAAAATTACTTGGACTAGCGCTTCATTCAAGATACTAAACAACCACAAGTTCAAGTAGTCGCAGTAACTGTACATACCTTTAGGGAGTCCCGTGTCTTGAATGGGGTATTTGTCTGACTGCAGAAACCAACAGAAGAGGAGAGTTATTTTTAAACATCACAGTCACTTATATACACGGTCACAGTGAAGAGAAAGCTTTGTCTTGTGAAAGTCGTGATTTTAATTTAAAACCTTGCATGTGTTTAGCCTTGGACTTCTCTTTAGGGCTGACCCATAGCCTGCTAGTAATATATATATATATATTTTATTGATTCCAGAGAGGAAGGGGGAGAGCGAGATCGAAACATCAATGATGGGAGAGAATCATTGATGGGCCGCCTCCTGCACGCCCCACACTGGGGATGGAGCCCGCAACCCGGGCCTGTGCCCCGACCGGGAATCGAACCGTGACCTCCTGGTTCATAGGTCGACGCTCAGCCACTGAGCCACACCGGCCGGGCTGTATTCTTGACTTAGAGAAACCAAAGCAAGGTTGAAGAGAAGCTAGTGTTGGGACATGAGACGGAATAAGCCTTCCTAGTTCCCTCAGCTCTGACCACGACACACACTTCCTCTCCTGTCCATGGAGCCATGCTCCCTCCCTACTTCCTGTCCTTTACAAAGAGGAGCCTTTAGCCCTAGCCGGTGTGGCTCAGTGGACAGGGTGTTGGCCTGCACAGACTGAAGGGTCCCGGGTTCTATCCCTGGTCAGGGCACATGCCCGGGTTGCAGGCTCGATCCCCAGTGTGGGGCATGCAGGAGGCAGCCGATCCATGATTCTCTCTTATCAGTGATGTTTCTATCTCTCTCTCCCTCTCCCTTCCTCCGTGAAATCAATAAAAAAAATATACTTTTAAAAAATAAATAAGCCCTAACCAGTTTGGCTCAGTGGATAGAGCATCGGCCTGTGGACTGAAGGGTCCCAGGTTCGATTCCGGTCAAGGGCATGTATCTTGGTTGCAGGCACATTCCCCAGTGGAGGGTGTGCAGGAGGCAGCTCATCGATGTTTCTAACTCTATCCCTCTCCCTTCCTCTCTGTAAAACATCAATAAAATATATTTTAAAAAAAAATAAATAAATAAATAAATAAAAATGTAAAGAGGGACTCTTTTGCCCTCCCCACGTGGGAGTCTGTGCTGTGAAATTCTTCCCCCTCCCATGTGGGAATCTGTACTTGTTCTTCAATAAATTTCCACCTTTGCTAAAAAATAAAAATAAATGTAAAGACATAACGATGGCCCTGGCAGGTTTGGCTCAGTGGATGGAGCATCGGCCTGCGGACTGAAGGGTCCCAGGTTTGATTCCTGCCAGGGGCATGTGCCTGGGTTGCAGGCTCGATCCCCAGTGTAGGGCATGCAGGAGGCAGCTGATCCATGATTCTCTCTCATCATTGATGTTTCTATCTCTCTCTCCCTCTCCCTTCCTCTCTCTGACATCAATGAAGATGTATTAAAAAAAAAAAAAAGACGTAACGATGGGGAGAAGGGAAAGGAAGCGTCAGCGCCGTCCGTGGGAAACGTGTGACCTACCACGTGGAAGGACAGAGTGCTGGGGTCCGTGTCTTCCACGGGCTCCTCGGCCATGCGAGCTGCAGGGAGACACAAGCAGGGAGAACGCTCTTTAGTGGAAAAGCACGCGTGTCCTCTGATGACCGTCTTCACGCGGGCGCCAGCTGCCGCGGTCACGCTGAGAAAAAGGTACTTCCGGTCGCCAGCAGAGACAAAATAAGAAGGGGTGGCTTCCGACTGCACCAGAAAGAGATGAAGACAGACTCTTTTTTTCTTCTTAATATTTTGGAACGATTTATTGATAAGTATCTACAAACAGTCAGAGTTACAAATAACCACAAACCATGCAGGCGTGGCCTGGACGGCTCTCCTGCTGAATCTGATTAGAACCTTGAGCAGGAGTTATTGAATTCGACTTCTGCTTCTTCCCGTTTCCTGCCCCTCTGCGATCTATTTTTATCATATTAAAATGTTAAGTGTCCCCCTAGCTGGTTTGGCTCAGTGGATAGAGCATCGGCCTGGGGACTGAAGGGTCCCAGGTTCGATTCTGGTTGGGGCACATGCCCAGGTTGTGGGCTCAATCCCCAGGAGGGGGAGTGTAGGAGGCAGCCGATCAGTGGTTCTCTCTCATCATTGATGTTTCTCTCTCCCTCTCCCTTCCTCTCTGAAATCAATAAAAAAAATATTTAAAATAAAATAAAATATTAAGCGTCTGAATGTGGTTCATGTGAATTACTAAAGTCAGACATCCTCACAGGGCGATAGCTGGTTTGGTTCAGTGGATGGAAGTGTTGGCCCGAGGACTGAAGGGTCCCAAGTTCAATTCCGGTCAAGGGCACATACCTCGGTTGCAGGCTGAATCCCCGGCCTGGCTGGGGTACCGATGTGTCTCTCTCACATCGATGTTTCTCTCTCTGTGTCTCTCCCCTGCCCCCTTCCACTCTCTCTAAAAATCAATGGGAAAATGTCCTCAGGTGAGGATTAACAAAAATACCTCACAGAATCTTTTTTTAATTTATTTTTAATCCTCAGCCGAGGATTTTTTTATTAATTTTATTTTTTTTAATTTACTTATTTTTTAAATTATACCTTTATTGATTTCAGAGAGGAAGAGAGAGGGAGAGAGAGTAACATCCAAGATGGGAGAGAATCATGGATCGGCTGCCTCCTGCACGCCCCCCAATGGGGATCGAGCCCATAACCCGGGCCTGTGCCCTGACCGGGAATGGAACTGTGACCTCCTGGTTCATAGGTCAACACTCAACCACCGAGCCACGCCGGCCGGGCCCAGCATCAACCCTACATGCACAATCTCATCTACTCATCATCCTCTCTGAGACCCAAATCTCATCATCTAAGGCAGCAGGATCCCGGGGAGCCGGCAGCGCACCCAGCGGCCTCTCCGGGAGGAATGACCACGCATCGCCCATCACAGACGCTGGCGAGCTACCAGCAGCCGCCACCCTGTCCCGTTCGGACATCGGCCTCCATTAGTCACACTGGATCAAGGTCAACAGCTCCCAGACATTGTCTTCAGGGACGTTCAAGGATCTGCTCGAATGGCGTCTTTTCAGAGAAAACAAAGACGGAAGTGAGTCCGTTTCCCAAATTCCCAGCATCTCGAGTCAAAAGGGTGGGGGCTTTATGGATTTCTTTTTTTTTTTTTAATATATTTTTATTGATTTCAGAGAGGATGGGAGAGGGAGGAGAGAGAAACATCAATGATGAGAGAGAATCATGGATCGGCTGCCTCCTGCACTGCCCCTACTGGGGATGGAGTCTGCAACTCAGGCATATGCCCTTGACTGAATCGAACCCGGGACCCTTCAGTCCGCAGGCTGATGCTCTGTCCACTGAGCCACACCAGCCAGGGCGCCTTTCATGCTTTCTATGGAGAATAACAGGGGATGCCTGGCCGGCGTGGCTTGAGCGCTGACCTATGACCCAGGAGGTCACGGTTGGATTCCCGGTCAGGGCACATGCCCGGGTTGCGGGCTCCATCCCCAGTGTGGGGCGTGCAGGAGGCAGCCGATCCATGATTCTCTCTCAGTTTCTGTCTCTCTCTCTCTCTCTCCCCCCTTTCCCTTCCTCTCTGAAATCAATTTTAAAAAGTATTTTTTAAAGAAACGGTCACTGTGACCACCGTTTGGTGAATGGGTTGGTGGGAGGCACACGTGGGTGTGAAACACCATCTGGGAGATGAGCTGGGAAATGAGGCGAGAGAGGACCGAAACCCAGTGTGGGGTGGGGCAGGGGAGAGGCCATTTACCAAGCTCCAGAGGCAGCACCACGCGGCGTGGCATCTTTACAAAAGTGCAAGGGGGGCCCTAACCGGTGTGGCTCAGTGGATAGAGCGTCGGCCTGAGGACTGAAGGGTCCCAGGTTCTATTCCGGTCAAGGGCATGTCCCTTGGTTGCAGGCACATCCCCAGTGGGGGGTGTGCAGGAGGCAGCTGATCGATGGTTCTGACTCTCTCTCCCTCTCCCTTCCTCTCTGTAAGAAAATCAATAAAATGTATTTTAAAAAATAAAAGTGGAAGGGGTACGTGTGGGGGTGGGGGTTGCCCAGGAGCTCACAGAAGCTACGGTAGATGAGATGCCAGAGGGGAAGTCGTTTTTCAGCCTCTTTTAAACGGGAGAACCCTCCTGGCGTCCATACATCCCAGGGTGGGCATGCGCGTGAGGACGCCTTTCGGATGCCCCAACGGCAAGTGAGAAGGACAGCGCTACCTTAGGAGGCAGAGACGTCACCCCCAGGTGCTGCTTCCAGAGGTCCAGGAGACCTTCCTTCCACAGACACCCCGCTATCTGTCGGCAGGCCCTCCGTCGGCCGCCACCCCGCCTGCGCCGGGATTCCCGAGCCCCTTTGCTCCGAGCTGGGGGCCCCCAACCCCCCTTGGCTGGGCCCAGGCGACTCAGAGACCATCACAGGACCGAGACCTCCCTGTGGCGGCCTCACCCCACGGCTGCCGCGCTGAGGCTGAATGGTGCGTGCATCGTGGGGTGCCCCTGACCCGGAGGGAGAGGCGCCCGCCGAGTTTACATGTATTCCCATTCAGTGGGTCCCTATCAAGATCTTAACAATTCAAAAAAGACTTAAAAGTTCCCCCTCAGAATTAAAAAAAAGTCCCACTGGCCGCGGCGTGGCTCAGTGGTTGAAGGTCGACCTAGGAAACAGAAGGTCACGGTTCAATTCCCTGTCAAGGGCACAAACCCAGGTTTCACGCTCCATCCCCAGTAGGGGGCGTGCAGGAGGCAGCCGATCCATGATTCTCTCTCATCATTGATGTTTCTCTCTCTCTCTCTCTCCCTCCCTCTCTGAAATATATATATATATATATATATATATATATATATATATATATATAAAAGTCCCAGGACCACCAGTGTTAGTCAAATCTGGCCTTAGCCTTCCTGCACCTTGTCAATGAGTTTCTCAGAGGGGAGGTGGGGGAGGGGATAGGGGGAGGGTGGGGATGGGGAGTGGGCGGGTCTCTCACGTTAGGTCCCTTCTGCTTTTCCACACCATGGCTATCCAGACAGTGGATTTCTTTTCCATCTCCCATCGATAAAATGGTTACTTGAAGAAGAGTTTAGATCTTTCTTCAAAATATCCAGGAAACACCCCAAACCCAGCCTGTCACCAGGCCAATGTCACCTCTCCTCCTCACTGCTCCAGCCCCAACTTTTTTTTTTTTAATATATATATTTTATTGACTTTTTACAGAGGGGAAGGGAGAGGGATAGAGAGCTAGAAACATTGATGAGAGAGAAACATCAATCAGCTGCCTCCTGCACACCCCGCACTGGGGATGTACCCGCAACCAAGGTACATGCCCTTGACCGGATCCGAACCTGGGACGTTTCAGTCCGAAGGCGGACGCTCTATCCACTGAGCCAAACCGGTTAGGGCCAGCCCCAACTTTTTAAAATACATTCTTATTACTGATTTCCGAGAGAGGGGGAAGAGAGACAAAAACATCCATGATGAGAGAGAATCATGGATGGGCTGCCTCCTGCACACCCCCCTACTGGGGATCCGAGCCCACAACCCGGGCAAGGGCATCGAACTGTGACCTCCCGGGTCATAGGTCAGCACGCAACCACTGAGCCACGCCCCGCCGCGCCCTCGCCCCAAACGAAGGATGGAACATTCAAGCTCTGCCCTGCCTGAGCCCAAGACACAGAAGAGGAAACTGTCGACCTGGGCAGTTACAGGCAGTTCTGTATCCATCCGGGTATCCGGTCTCCCCCCAGCCTCTCCAGCCTCCACAAAACTACAACAGCCTTCACACCTCATTCATTCATTCATTCATTCATGTGTTTAACAAACATTCCCGGCAGACTGGGCCCGCCTTAGGAGAGGGTGAGGGCAGAGAACTCCTGAGAGGTGAGGAGGATTTGAAAATCCAGGTGAGATTGGAGAACCGTCCAGAGTCTGGCCTTACTTGTAGGCACACACACCGTATATATACTTTTTAATCCTCACCAGAGGGTATTTTTTCCCCCACTGATTTTTAGAGAGAGTGGAAGAGAGAGGGAGAGACAGAGAGAGACATCCCATCGACTGCTTGCCTCCTGCACGTGCCCTTGACCAGAATCGAACCCGGGACACCTTCAGTCCGCAAGCTGACGCTCCATCCACTGAGCCAAACCGGCCAGGGCTAAACACAGTATTTTACAGCAAGGACAGGACTAGAGGCCCATCTAATCAGAGACACCCCCCCACACACACACAGGAGGGGTCCCCCCAAGTGGATCAGGCTCTCGGTTTGGAGATGCTGGTGTATATGCAATAGCTCGAGGCCCCATATTTGGAACAAACCCATTCAGCACAAGTGAAGGGAGAGGCTGAGAAGCGAGGAGGCCTGAGCGCGGGAGGAAGGGAGAGGCCGAGGCGCAGGGGAATCCACCTTCTCCTCCACCCGAGGTGGGAGGACTTGTCCCAACCTGGCGCAGGAGCGCAAACAAAAGCGCTGGGAGGTGGGGGGCGGAGGGGGATGGAAGGCGCGCCCGGGGCACGCGTGAGAGATGGGGGCAGGGGAGGGGGGCGGAGGACCTCGTGCCAAGGTCCCCGGTCGGCCCCGCGAGGACCCGGGCCGGGCGCCCCTCGGGGGTCCCGCGAGACTCGGGCCCCAACACCCCAGGTGAGCGCGCGGCGCGGCACCCCTTTACCTGCGCGCAGAGGGTCCTCCGGCGAAGCCATGGGGCGGGCGGGTGGGGAGACGGCGCCCGAGCGGGGCCCGCAGCCGCGCCCGCAGCCTCCGGACGGGAGGGAGCGCACGGCGGGGACGGGGAGCCTGCGGTCGGGACGCGCGGAGCGCACGCCGGCCTGCGCCCCTCCTCCAGCCCGGCTCCCGCTCCTCCTCCTCCTCCTCGCCCTCCTCTTCCTCCTCCCCTCCTCCCCTCCTCCTGGCTCCTCCTCGCGCTCACTTCCTGCTCCAGCAACTAGGGGAACCCCTTCGCCGCGGGTCCTGGGTCCCTCCGGCAGCAGCGGGAACGGTCGGGTGCCCGTGCGCCCCAGCCCCGCCACCCTTCCTGCCCGCGCGCGCGCCCAGGTGCGCCCAGGTCCGGAGCAGCGGAGACATCACCCTTAAAACCCGCTCAACCCCGCCTGGCCTAGCTCAGTGGTTGAGCGTCAACCTATGAACCTGGAGGTCACGATTCTATTCCCCGTCAGGGCACATGCCCGGTTTCGGATCCCTAGCAGGGGGCGTGCAGGAGGCAGCCAATCCATGATTCTCTCTCATCATTGATATTTCTATCTCTCTTCCTCTTTCCCTTCCTCTCTGAAATCAATAAAAAAATATTTTTAAGAAAAGATAGTTATACTTTAAACCTATCCTCAATCGCAAATCTATTATACAAAGACGATGGGCAACTTACATTTAAAAGGAATCTCTTAAGGGTTTTTAAATAATCTATGTCTGCTTTCAACACATAAGAATAGAAAGAATGCATGCACCCTTATGTTCCTAGCAGCACAATTTACAGTAGCTAAGATCTGGAAACAGCCCGAGTGCCCATCAGTAGACGAGTGGATAGAAAAGCTGTAGGACATTTACAACTCGGAATACTATGCAGCAGTAAAAAAGAAGGCTCTCTTACCCTCTGAGACAGCATGGAGGGACGTGGAGCGTATTAATGCTAATGACATAAGCCAGTCAGAGAAAGACAAGCATCACATGATCACACTCATATGTGGAATCTAAGGAACAAAACAAACTGATGAGAGAAAAAAGAATAGAAAGATAGGAATTGGTTGGAAAGAGGTCATGTAATGGCTTTTAGTGCACAATATTATTTTTTAAAATATATTTCTTTATTGATTTCAGAGAAGAAGGGAGAGGGGGAGAGAGATAGAAACATCAGTGATGAGAGAGAATCATGGATCGGCTGCCTCCCACACGCCCCCTATTGGGGATCAAGCCCGCAACCCGGGCCTGTGCCCTTGGCCTGAATCGAACCTGGGACCCTTCAGTCCACAGGCTGACGTTCTATCCACTGAGCCAAACCGGCTAGGGCTTAGTGCACAGTATTAACAGGTCATTGAAAAGGAGCCGCTTCTAGCTGAAACCTCAGCTCTGAGCACTGCAGGCGAGCATCGAAGGTCTACGTACCGTCCTGGCGTCCCGGGCCTTGCTGCGTGCCTCTCGTCACCTGCTGGGCGGTCCTGAAGCCCATGGCGCTCTCAGGATGGGCTTTGTTCTCCGAAATGCGCTACGAAGACATGAGGCACCCGGAGCAGGGGCCCGCCCTGTGTCTGAGGAGAGAAATGCCGTCCAGATGAACGCTTCCCCTGGGAAATTTGTGGGTGGGAGGGTCCACTTCCTCTCCGTCTGCCCTCTGGTGAGAAGGGAAATTTTTTTCTGGGTGTTTTCTCTTAGAATCGATGCTGAGGTTGGGTGTGTGGTTCGTTCTGTAGGTCTCTTGTTTGTGGAAGTATTACCGAGGGTGGTTATCAGAAACCACCTATCAGGCTGGGCTATCTGATTAGCAGCACAACCTAAGGCAGTGATGGCGAACCTATGACACGCGTGTCAGCACTGACACACGTAACCATTTCTGATGACACGCAGCCGGCTGAGGCGGCCGCATGCCGAGGATGAAACATTTGCTGCTCCTGAGGATGAAACATTTGCTGCTCCTGAGGATGAAACATTTGCGAAATAATGTTTTTTCCTCAAAGTGACACACTACCCGAGTTATGCTCAGTTTTTTGGCGAAGTTTGACACACCAAGCTCAAAAGGTTGCCCATTACTGACCTAAGGAAACGGAGCATTGCTCTAGAGCTGGTTTGCTTTTCAAAGCTCTAAACTATTTATTCCAGCTTCCTATGGCTCCCATTCTTTAAAAAAAAAAAAATTTGATTTCAGAGAGGGAGAGGGAGATAGAAGCATCAATGATGAGAGAGAATCATGGATCGGCTGCCTCCTGCAAGCCCCCCACTGGGGATCGAGCCCACAACCCGGGCATGTGCCCTGACCAGGAATCGAACCCTGACCTCCTGGTTCATAGGTTGATGTTCAACCACTGAGCCACACTGGCTGGGCTATTATGTCAATCAGAAAATGAGTGGCAGAAATGCATCTTAAGGTTCATTTTTAAAATATACATATTTTTTATTTCAGAGAGGGAGAGAGAGATAGAAACATCAATGATGAGAGAGAATCATTGATTGGCTGCCTCCTGCACACCCCTTCCTGGGGATTGAGCCTGCAATCCAGAATCGAACCATGACCTCCTGGTTCATAGGTCGACGCTCAACCACTGAGCCATGCTGGCCGGGCATTAATTTTTTAAAAGAAAGACAATATATACATTGATTTTTATTCCCTTTCATTCCATTTCATTGTACCGCCTTTCTTATGACTTGCAACCATACCCATAATTACTTTTATTTTCCCCACAGACTGTGTAAACTATCCTATATAATAAAAGGTTAATATGCAAATGGACCGAACGGCAGAAGGACCGGCCACTATGACACACACTGACCACCAGGGGGCAGATGCTCAATGCAGGAACTTCCCCTTGGTAGTCAGTGCGCTCCCTCAAGGGGAACTCTGCTCAGCCAGAACCCGGGATCACATCTGGTGGGCGCAACAGCGGTGGCAGGAGCCTTTTCAGCCTCTGCAGCAGCGCTAAGGATGTCCAACGGATGGCTTAGGGGGAGCGGGCCTAAGCCATCAGTCAGACATCCCCCGAGGGCACAGGCCAGGCTGAGGGACGTCCCTCCCTCCCCCAGTGCATGAATTTCGTGCACCGGGCCTCTAGTAAAGTATAATGCAAATGGAAGCTATTATTGTGACAACTGAAAAAAAGTAATTTAAAAATAATTTTTAGGCACGGAAGTGCCCAAAGGGGTCCGGCACAATCTATTTGCTATCACACTATACCTTCTTGCTTCTCCTCTTATTGCTGCTTGGGGTGTTTTAAAACACTCTTTACAATGGACATTTTCAACGTTTCTCAACAGCACCTCAATAGGCATGAATCTCGGAATCACGTGTTCAATTTCATGCGGCCATGGGCCACGCTGTTCTGCGACCTCCAGCTGTTCTTTCCCCAAAAACAGGTCTCGCAGACTTGGTAACCATGGAATCAGACGTTGGATTTCACTCACGCACCTGGTCACCACGAGTTGGTGCTACTTTAGCAAGTAACCAAAACGTGGGAGTCCGTACGCATTTGCAGACAAAAGCACTGGAAATGATTTTTCAGGCACCAGGGAGCCAGGAAGCGGGGTGTGGAGAAGTGGCACGTGACAATTGGTGTTTTTGGAGGATTAGTCTGGCAGCTGCGTGGAGGAGAGAACGGAGCAGGGAGGGGACGCAGGCGGAGAGACCATTTAATCGCTAAACACACTATCACAGAGTTCAATGTGTATCCTTGTCTAAGGGGGAGGGAGACGCATATTTTAGAACACAGGATGTTCTTTTGTTGCCTTGTTAAGCATTCATGGTTTCCCACGAAAGTATAACCGTGATGTATTCCAAAAAGGTTAACCGAGCCCTAGCTGGTTTGGCTCAGTGGATAGAGTGTCGGCCTGCAGACTGAAGGGTCCCAGGTTCGATTCCAGTCAAGGGCACATGCCCGGGTTGTGGGCTCGATCCCCAGGGGGGGACTTGCAGGAGGCAGCCGATCATCCATGATTCTCTCTCATCATTGATGTTTCTATCTCTCTCTTCCTCTCTGAAAGCAATAATATATATTTTTTAAAAAAGGTTAACCAAAGGATTAACAAACTTAAATAAATAAAACGTGACCATTTCTGATGCTTTGAGTCCTGTTCTCTTCGATGGGGCACAACATTCTGGCACATAGATTTAAGCACAAATCATTCTAGAAGGTTCCTCTACTTCTCACTCAGACAGTCAGTAACCGTCTAGAGCAGGAGATGAAACCTCACTTGCCCCGCTTACTTTGAATTATTTACCCATTAAGCCCTGGCTGGGTGGCTCAGTTGGTTAGAGCATCGTCCTGAAACACCAAGGTTTCAGGTTCAATCCCTGGTCAGGGCACTTACAAGAATCAACCCATGGCCCGGCCGGCATGGCTCAGCGGTTGAGCATCGACCTATGAACCAGGAGATCACGGTTGTATTCCCGGTCAGAGCACATGCTGGGGTTGCAGGCTCGATCCCCAGTGTGGGGCATGCAGGAAGCAGTCGATCCATGATTCTCTCTCATCTTTGATGTTTCTCTCTCTCTCTCTCTCTTCTCTCTCTCTCTCTCTCCCTTTCTCTCTGGAATCAATAAAAAATATATATATTTTAAAAACACACCTGAAACCCAACTCACTAAAGTCAGTGTGGGGAGACTTTATCTCGTGTTTGCTGTTAAATGGGCCAATGAGAAGGGAAGCTGGTGTTATCAGGGACCAACGACACGGGGCAGGGTTGGCACTAAGAGGTGTTTCCTGTGCTTTGTACCCCACAGGCTCAGGCTGGTGACTCAGAAATCTAGAAGGTCATCAGTCATTTAAAAAATTAACCTTGTAAATGGTCATTTAGACTTTATCCTGAGCCCTGACTGGTTTGGCTCAGTGGATAGAGCGTCGGCCTGCGGACTCAAGGGTCCCAGGTTCGATTCCAGTCAAGGGCATGTACCTTGGTTGCGGGCACATCCCCAGTAGGGGGGGGGGGGGAGGTGCAGGAGGCAGCTGATCGATGTTTCTCTCTCATCGATGTTTCTAGCTCTCTCTCCCTCTCCCTTCCTCTCTGTAAAAACATCAATAAAATATATTTTTTAAAAATAATTTATCCTGAGCGAAGCCACAAAGGTGGACTTGGATCCACCTGAGTCAACTGAGAAACGATTAGACCAGGAAGTGGGTTTCGCGTGGAAGAGAGAAAACTTGACAACACGGGGCACCCATAGCTCCCTTGTTACCAACAACTGGTGGGGAACAGGGACCCCATTTCAGCAGCAAATAAAGCTATGACGTAACCACAAATACACTTGGTTAAACTGTGTAAAACACATTGCAAAAACTACAAAGCTTTACCAAAAAAATAAAAAAAAAACAACAACCCACAAAAACCATAAAAATAAACCTGGTTAATAGGTAAGAAGTCTCTTTATTGTAAAGAGAGTCATGATTCTCTCGTTAATCTATAGATTCAATACAAACCAAATCAAACTAACAGGATTTTCATGGACACGAGACTGACTGCAAATCCATATGGAATGGTAAATCAAGATAATTTTGAAAAAGAAAAAGAGAGGGGATTTGACCTGCAAGATAGCAAGATATTGTAAAACATTGGTATTGCCCGGCAGGCGTGACTTGGTGGTTGAGCATTGACCTATGAACCAGGGGGTCAGGGAGAGATTCCCCGTCAAGGGCCCATGCCCGGGTTGCGGGCTCGATCCCCAGTAGGGGGCGTGCAGGAGGCAGCCGATCCATGATTCTTTCTCATCGTTGATGTCTCTCTCTCTCTCTCTCTCTCTCTCCCCCTCTCTTCCTCTCTGAAATCAATAAAAATGTGTTTTACAAAAATAAAAAGAGCCAAAACCGGTTTGGCTCAGTGGATAGAGCGTCGGCCTGTGGACTCAAGGGTCCCGGGTTTGATTCCGGTCAAGGGCATGTACCTTGGTTGTGGGCACATCCCCAGTGGGGGGTGTGCAGGAGGCAGCTGATCGATGTTTCTCTCTCATCGATGTTTCTAACTCTCTATCCCTCTCTCTTCCTCTCTGTAAAAAATCAATAAAACATATTTTAAAAAATAATAAATAAAATAAAATAAAAAGAATGGATACATGCTAAACTCACAGCCAGGTCTGATCCTGGCCATCTCTGGGAAATGGGGGAAGAGACAGGAGTGGGAGGGAGTAATGCTTAAAGAGACTTGAGCTTTGTTTCAAATGCTCTAATTTTACGTATGAATGGCTATTTATGTATATCTTAGGTGATTTTAAATCATCTCAAATAGAAAATGTAGACATGATTTTCACAAAGGAGCCTGCTTCACCCAATCAGTCTTGACCTGCCTAACCCTCCCCCCTCCCAAACACATCTCCACAGACTGTTCTGTTTGCAAAGACTTCGGACTATGTAGCATGTTCGATTAAACAGGAAATGAAGAGCTGATGCTTTCCATTTTACAGACTACATTGCGGTTAGCCTATTTCAGACGATTGGAGACTTTTCCCATCTGGTTTACACCATTAGCATTTCCCTCCTTTGCGTCACACTATTTCCATCCGTTTTAAGACTCACATAGGCTTCTACTGTTAATCAATCAGGTTTTCTTTGGGGAGCACAGACCATTATTACCAAGGGAGAAAAAAAATGAGCGAGGAGAGTGCAGTGCACCAGAGGGAAGGTAGGGGGCAGCAAAGGCACATGAGGGTGCGGAGGCTCCGCCTGGGCCTGAACCACCGGAAACCAACATCCTTCACAGCAGGGGACTTTCTCATCAAGCTACCATTGGCACCATTCGCTTGGAGAGAAGTTTAATTCGGGTGAAGCAAGGAGAATTTTATCTTATTTATTTAAATATATTTTTATTGATTTCAGAGAGGAAGGGAGAGAGGGAGAGGAGAGAGAGAGAGAGAAACATCAATGGTGAGAGAGAATCATTGATCATCGATCGGCTGCCTCCTGCACGCTCCCCCTGGGGGTGGAGTCTGAAACCCAGGCATGTGCCCTTGACTGGAATCGAATCCGGGACCCTTCAGTCTTCGGGCCGATGCTCTATCCACTGAGCCAAACCAGCTAGGGCCCCAAAATTCTCTTTAGTGGGTATTCAGTTCAATGAAGAGTCAATAAATGTTGTTAATTGACTGCTGTTCCTTTGTTAATGCAATTTGGGGTCCAGTTTATCTCAGAAGACACCTCCCTCAGAACCAGGCCCTAAAGGCAGGTGGCAACTTCTCAAACAAACTTGCGCTTGGGGACTACCACAAAGACAGAGCATGGAGCACCCTTGTGGGGGGGGGGGGCTGAAGACCAATTCCTGGAAGCCCGTTACTCCGGGAGTTTGGGGTGCTTTTTCTCAAGCACGATTTGCAACGTCTGCAGCTAATGGTTTTGAATGAAAGGCTTGGGACTCGAGTAGATGACTAGAACGCTTCAGAGGCTTTGGGGGGCCATCAACTTGAGCTAAGGGTTTGCATTTCCAAGATACCGCCAAGTGCATTGTGTTTCTGGGGGTTGATGGCTTGGTTAACCCGTGACTTCTAACGAAGGAGGCGCTCGCTCGCTCGATGAGCGGTTCCAAATGGGAGTCAAGGTAATGGGGTGGAAATTTAATAGCCCCAGTAATTTTCACGCTGAGTGGTGACTAATGAACCTGCTGAGCCCTGGCTATCTGTCGTGTTTAAACAACTGTATTTGTAGATGGTGTGCTAACAACGGCAATTGTTTTTTTTTTTATGTGTGTGTGTGTGTTTTTAAAGTGGATTTCTACTTCTCACTTTGTTACAAAGGGAGTTTTTGCTTGATGAGAGGATTTCTGAGT
This sequence comes from Eptesicus fuscus, assembly GCF_027574615.1. Classification (NCBI taxonomy): domain Eukaryota; kingdom Metazoa; phylum Chordata; class Mammalia; order Chiroptera; family Vespertilionidae; genus Eptesicus; species Eptesicus fuscus. The sequence goes on along the minus strand of NC_072496.1, from coordinate 5,280,001 downwards.
TTACCCAGGGAAGTTCGTCCCCTTTCCTTTTGACAAGTAATAGGGATTAAAAGCAATTAAGCAGAAGAACTTGGCCGGCCTGTGGCTTGTGCGTAGCTATCTTTAACGTATTCCTGCTTTTCTGTCCTGTTGACTCAGCTGCGATGCTCTCAAGCATTCTCACTTAACGGCGTTAAAGCTGATAAACTGGAGCTAGATTTGTTTCCATTTCTAAAGGAGTTTACATAGTGACCTGCGGTTTGGATAAACCATTTGTATAACAAACATATGGGGGCACGCTGGACGTTAATATGTAATGTGATCAAGGGGAAAAAATCTATTCAAACTAAAAAAATTGGGAGAACTGGAGTCATAATGCTGCCAATTTCTTCCTCCCCCCTAATTTCTATAACGCAAAAGACTTCAGCTAATCACCACGTTCTGTATAACCACCTGGATGTTGGTGGTCTGACTGGACCCACAGTCCTCCCCCCGCCCCCGCCCCCCGGTCCTGTCCACTCCACACAGGGCCCAGGGCTCATCACAGTGAGGGCAACACCAAGGTTTGTACAAGGGAAAAACAAACCTCGAGGAACTAGAGACAAGGTCACGGACAAGGTCACGGACACTGACTGCAGGGAGGGGAAGGCAGAGAAGGTCACAGGGGGTCCTACGTGGCTGCTGGAGGTTCAAATGGCATCACCTGCCAACTGAGAAGCACCTCCAAAGGCTGCCGTTCTCGCCCAACTGGCGTGGCTCCGTGGTTGAGCGTCGTTCGACCTCTGAACCAGGAGGTCACGGTTCGATTCCAGGTCAGGGCACACGCCCGGGTTGTGGGCTCCATCCCCAGTGTGGGGTGTGCAGGAGGCAGCCGATCCATGATTCTCTCTCATCATTGATGTTTCTATCTCCCTACCTCTCTCTGAAATCAATAAAAAAATATTTTTTAAAAAACAGGCTGCCGCTCTTGGGTCAGTGTTCCTGACGGGCAGGCATGGCAGTGAGGAAGGGGGACTTAGCTCATTCGTGACTCAGGTCGCTGAAATGGAATCGCTTTATACAAAGTTAATGTGAGGGGGACGGAGACTAAGAGGAGTGTCACATGCAGACTTTCAACCCCGCAGGCTGCGCAAGTAGGGCCCGGGGCCTGGGCCTGGGGATAAGGAGTCCCCGCCCTGAGGACTTGCCACCTGAGTGGGCATCGTCTCCCTTGCAGACCCTGTGTGCACTCTCCTTTACTTTTTCTTTTTTTTTTAAATATTATATTTTTATTGATTTCAGAGAGGAAGGGAGAGGGAGAGACAGAGAGAAACATCAATGTGAGAGTGACACATCGATTGGTTGCCTCCTGCAGGCGCCTGGACCAGGGCTGGAGATTGAGCCTGCAACCAAGGCACATGCCCTTGACCGGAATCGAACCCGGGACCTTTCAGTCCTCAGGCCGAGAGGCTCTACCCACTGAGCCAAACCGGCTAGGGCTGCGCTCTCCTTTGTTCTGCTGACGTGCGTGCCTCTTATGGCACCTGGCCAACCCCACTGCTGTGTCTGTCCCGGGAGAGGGGGAGGGTCCCCCCTCTGCTGAAGCTCCAAAAGGTGCCGAGAGCTAGGGGGACAGATGCCCAGCACCTATTACAGCTGGTGCGCTCGCCCTGTGTGAGCGAAGAAGCTTTCCTGTTGTGTTGTCTTTGGCGACTGGGAGACACAGTGGGCAGTGCTCAGACTTCAGATAAGAAGCAGCTGATGAACTTGCTCAACAAAAACAAACAAAGGCAGGGACAGGGTGTCCCCAAGAATGGATACACACGGGAACAGCTGAGAGTTCAGTTTTGAATATGAAATGCAGTTTAATAAGCACAGCCTTTATAATTATTCCAAGTGTGTGCACACATTTTTGGGGGGACACCCTGTATATTAGACAAGTTAGAGAACACCCCACCCTGTGAATAGTGCCCTGGAAATAGTGCTGCCTGGCAATTCTCAATGATCATTACTATTGGATTAGGAGTTATTACCTTATTATTTATTTATGTTAATCATCACCTGAGGACATCTTTCCATTGGTTTTTATTTATTTTTAAATATATTTTATTGATTTTTTACAGAGAGGAAGGGAAAGGGATAGAGAGTTAGAAACATCGATGAGAGAGAAACATCGATCAGCTGCCTCTTGCACACTCCCTACTGGGGATGTGCCGGCAACCAAGGTACATGCCCTTGACAGGAATCGAACCCAGGACCCTTCAGTCCACAGGCCGACACTCTATCCACTGAGCCAAACCGGTTAGGGCTCCATTGATTTTTAGAGAGAGTGGAAGGGAAGAGGGAGAGACAGAGAGAGGACCATCGATGTGAGAGAGACACAGCCTTTGGTTGCTTCCCGCACACGCTCCCACCACGGCTGGGGATCCAGCCCGCAACCGAGGTCTCTCTCTAACCCAGGATCCTTCAGTCCGCAGGCGGGATGCTCTATGCACTGAACCAAACCGGCCAGGGCCATCCGTCCTGGAATACATTTCGAGGGGAGCATCCTGGTATCCCCATACAGGTGGGGAAACGGAGGCACGCAGCGCTTCAGTAACCTGTCTGGAATCCCGTAACAAGCTAGCATGTCTGCAGGTGGGGGCTGAGCGCTGTCTGGCTCACTCCCGGGTTTTTCCTGTGCATGTATCTCCATTCTCATATTTCATTAGGAACTTCGGGGTTTGTTCCCATTCTTTTAAGGTGCATTGTTTGTAGGTGTCAACCTAGGGGTGGGAGTGGGGCGGGCAGAGGGTGACATCGTCAGGTCTGGGGCTTATAAAACCAAAAGCGGGGCCGAAGCCACGGTGGCCCACGAAGTCCCCCGCAGTGGATTAGGCCACAGGACAGCAACGGAGACAGAGCAAGCGCCCCTGATTCAAAGTCACAGATGCCAACGCACGTGGGCACTGGGCGAACCTGGGGCGCCTGGCGCTGCGGGGTCCGGAACCACACGACACAGGAGGCCTGGCCGCGTTTCCAGGACAACCGCGGGGGGAGGGGCGCCCCTGCTAAGCCCCGCCCGCGCTCTAGTGTTTTGGGGCCCGCGTGGTCCCGTCCCATTGGCCGCGGAGAAGCCCGAGCTCCAGGGGGCGGAGTGGCCTCTGCAGCCGCAGGTCCCGGTTCGCTCCGCCAGGGCTTCCCTTTCCGGGCGGGACTACAATTCCCACAAGGCCCCGCTCTCGGGGCGTGCCCGAGCGCGGGGGGCGGGGCCTGGAGGGGCGGGGCCTGCGGGGATGTGGTAGGGGCGCTGCGCTCGCCGCTGCACTCGCAGCCGCCGGCGCGCGCGGACCTCTGACCCTGGACTCTGGCCGCCGCCGGCAGCAGCCCCCGCGGGTCGTCGCCCGGGCCGCCCACGGTTCCCCGGCCCCAAGGGGCCCTGCCGGCCGCGGTGCGGGGCGCGGGCAGCATGAGCCGGGCGGCCCGGCGGGCCGGCGCGGGGCAGGGGGTGGCGGCGCTGCGGCTGCTGGTCACGCTGAGCCTCCTGCGGGGCGTCGTCGAGGCCCAGGTGAGCGGGGGGCGGCGGGCGACCTGTCGGGCGGGCGTCCGGGAAGCGCCGCCGCGCGGGGTGGCGACCTCGGGTGACGGCGGGGAGGAGGAAGCGGGTGCGGGCCCGAGGGGTTCCTTCCGAGCTGATGGTGGAGCCGCTGGGAGGGGGCGGGGGCGCCCAACGCCCCGCTGTGGGTGGAGCACGGGCCCAGCAACGCCCCCCTGGAGAGTTGGGGCGACCTGGGAGCAGCCCCACGGCCTGCGGGAGCCGAGCGCCCCGGGAGCGGATGGGACCTCACTTCCTGAACTTTGGGGCTGGAGGTCTCGGCTGTCACCTGCTTGGGACACAGTGTTTTACCGGTTTGTGCCTCTGCCCATGGGTCCAGGTGCAGCACGTGGCAGGCTGGGGCTGGGGCAGGGGCTGGGGCAGGGGCAGGGGCAGGGTCTGGGGTCTGGAGCAGGAGCAGGGGCAGGGGCTGGGGCAGGGGCAGGGTCTGGGGTCTGGTGTTGGGGCAGGGGCAGGGTCTGGGGCAGTGGCAGGGTCTGGGTCTGGGGTCTGGAGCAGGGGCAGGGTCTGGGGCAGGGGCAGGGGTCTGGGGCAGGGTCTGGGTCTGGGGTCTGGGGCAGGGGCTGGGGTCTGGGCAGGGTCTGGGTCTGGGGTCTGGGTCTGGGTCTGGGGTCTGGTGTTGGGGCTGGGTCTGGGTCAGGGGCAGGGTCTGGGGCTGGGGCAGGGTCTGGGGCTGGGTCAGGGGTCTGGTGTTGGGGCTGGGGCAGGGGCAGGGTCTGGGTCTGGGGTCTGGGGTCTGGGGCAGGGTCTGGGGCAGGGTCTGGGGTCTGGTGTTGGGGCTGGGTCAGGGTCAGGGTCTGGGGCTGGGTCTGGGGTCTGGTGTTGGGGCTGGGTCAGGGTCAGGGGCTGGGGCTGGGGTCTGGTGTTGGGGCTGGGTCAGGGTCAGGGGCTGGGGCTGGGGCCAGGACCGGGACCGGGACCGGCTGCCAGTGGGTCTCGGTGGGAGCGAGGCGTGTGTTACACACAGTGTTCCATGGGCTGGGAATCGGAGGGGTAGTGAGTGCCCAGATCTTTGCCCTCAAGAGGCATGTTTGCTTCGCGTTTCACGGTCGAATTGGGCTGCACGGCTGCCAGGTGCTGCTGTTTGCACCTGCCGCCAAGAGGCAGCACTGCCGAGAGGAACGAGGTGTCTCAGGTGCCCGGTCACCAGGGAGACGTGTTTTGAAGCCATTTGTGCTCCTTGCTAAGAAAAAGCAGAGGTAATGATGAGTATAACCGTGTACACATATTTTTCTGACTCTATTCAGACACTTTTTTCATGGCCTTATGGTGCTCTCTGCACTGAATCCCAGAATGCCTGAATAGTCTACTGTGTCCATGTTTGAATCTTTTATTAAAAAAATAATTTTTTTATTGATTTCAGAGAGGAAGGGGGAGGGAAAGAGAGAGAGAGAGAGAAAAATGTCAATGAGAGAATCATTGATCAGCTGCTTCCTGCACACCCCCTCCTGGGGATTGAGCCCACAACCCCGGGGCATGTGCCCTGACCAGGAATCGAACTCTGATCTCTTGGGTCATAGGTTGACACTCAAACCACTGAGCCACACCGGCCAGACTGGATGCTTGTTTTTGAGTGGAATTTACATTTAGATGTAAACATGAGACGTTCTAACATGAGATTTTCTCATTCTCTCTCTCTCTCTCTCTCTCTCTCTCTCTTCTTCACTTACTACTAATTATGTGTATTACTGCTTCATAATTGCATCTATGCTTTCAACTTTATTATATCCACGTGAACATATGTGATTTTCAGTTCATTTCATTCACTCAGTGAAATGAAAGATTTGTGCATGTTCCAACTGGCATTGTGCCAAACGATCCTCAGAAGTGAGTACGTTTGTTTTTTGTTTCCGGTGGTAACTTTCTGATATAGTGTTTGATTGTGCTTTAGATAGTACTTTAGTCTGTAACAGGTTTCAGTATCCATTCTCTCATTTTATTTGATGTGTCTCAGAAATGAGCCTCTTGCCGTCACTGAAGTTCAGAGAGCCCACGTGACTAATATCTCACCTCGGTCAGTGAGGAAGGCAGAGCGGAGGCCCAGTGGGCCCCTCTCTTTCTTTTTTTTCTTTTCTTTAATATATTTTTTATTTTTATTTTATTTTTGTTGTCTAAAGTTTTACATATGCCTCCTTTCCCCCCAATTGACCCCAACCCCCCCAGCCATTCCCACCCCGGTCTTTAATATATTTTTATTGATTTCAGAGAGAAGAAGCGAGAGGGAGAGAGAGAGATGAAAACATTAATGATGAGGGAGAATCACGGATCGGCTGCCTCTGGCACGGCCCCCACTGGGGATCAAGCCCGAAACCTGGGCATGTGTCCTGACCGGGAATCGATCCGGCACTTCCTGGTCCATAGGTCGGCACTCAGCCTGGCGGGGCAGCGGACTCTCTGATCGGCACAGGGCACCCCAGGGTGCGTGCTCCTTTGTCGTAGAAAAGGGAAGCGCAGGGAGTCCCAGGAGCAGGCAGAGGGGAGACTTAGTTCCTTCATAGACTAAACCGGAAGCAAGACAGCACAGCGTAAAGGAAAACGTAGATTTTTTTGAAAAATATTCTATTCACGTGCAATCATTGAGATGAATATATTGAATACATCTCATTTGATCTTTTGGTTTTGAATACCACCCATATAATCGACTCCCAGAGTCTCCCGACTAGGAGTCTCCGCTCTGGGTCCGAATATCCAGCCACGTCTCGCTGTCTCCACTCGGATGCCGACTTGATCTTGCCCCTCGACCCCCCTCGTCCCAGTCTGCCCCCCCCCCCCCGTACCTGCTGAGCCACCTCACCTCTCCGCTGGTCCTCAGACGGGGCAAGTGTGTTGTTGCCTCGAGCCTCGATGCCGCGCACCGTGTCCTGGGTCTTCTGGGGTCCACTTGCTCCCTTAGGTTTCTGCTGAGGTGTCACCTGGTCAGTCTGGTCCCCTCACTCAGGGTACCTTCTCTGATGACACAAGATCCAAGCCAGACCCTCCACCTCGCTGTGCACTTCGGTCCTCTCACTGCCCGCCTGAACTCCCCGGGGGCCTCCTGTCTCCTTGGGGGAGCATGCAGCAGGGTATGAGGTCCTTGTCACCCACCTGTCCTGGCTCGGCGCTCTGAAATCCCCGCATCTCCTGAGTGTGAGGAGTGTCTTTCAGTCCCTAATACTGATGTTGTGACTTAGGTGGGGAGCCCCTAGGTGGGCACAGGGTGGCCTGACCTCCAGGAGGGGGCGGGGTGCTGGAGACAGAGCTCCACAGAAGCTCTGAAAGCTACGGGGTGTGGTGGGGTGTGCTGGGCTCCCAGGTGGGTGAGGACAGAGCCGGGTGGGAGGGTGGCTCCGAGGTGAGGAAGGTCCGCCTCGCCCCTCCCAGTGCCCTGCCCTGCGCCTCTCTCCCATCTGGCTGTTCCCGAGCTGTCGCCGTTACAAGCACCCAGTCAACATTAGTAGGGTGTTTTGTAGGCCATTCTAGCAAATTATCCAACCTGAGAAGGGGGTCCTGGGAAACCCCGGTGAGTAGCCCTCAGTGCAGGGGGCCCGGGGTTTGGGGCTGGCCTGTGTGGTGAGGGACGCCCTGTGTGGCTGAGCCCTTAATCTGCGGGCTCTGCTCCAACTCCTGGTGATACCAGAGCAGAATGGGGCCCAGTCAGTGCTGGAGAGCTGCCTGGTGCTGGAACACACTGGGTTAAACCTATGCTTAGGCCTGGGAAAGGGCACGCAGTACCTTTCTGACCGCGACAAGTAAAAATGTTCAGTTCTCCAGAATGGGTGTATCTGATCCTTCGTTGTTTTTTATTGAACTGACCAGAGTAAAAAGGGACTCCTTTGTTATGTATCTCAATGAGCAAGTACTGGCTAATTTGAATGTACAGATTATCTTTTTACGTACTAGCACAGGTTTGTTAAGGTTCAAACATCACTTACATATTTTGAATTATATATATATATATATATATATATTTTTTAGGTCATTGGAGTCCTGGATGATTGCTTGTGTGATATTGAGAGCATCGATAACTTTAACACCTACAAAATCTTCCCCAAAATAAAAAAGTTGCAAGAGCGAGACTACTTCCGTTATTACAAGGTATGGTTATAATTTCTTATTCTGTTAGTGCCAAAGGTTTTTATATAACTGTCTACAGATGTGACTTTTATCACCCATTTAAAAACTCAGAGTTTTTTTTTTTTTGTTTTGTTTTTAAAGCTTCAATTTTCTTTTTTCTTTTAAAAAATATATTTTATTGATTTTTTACAGAGAGGCAGGGAGAGGGATAGAGAGTTAGAAACATCGATGAGAGAGAAACATCGATCAGCTGCCTCCTGCACACCTCCTGCTGGGGATGTGCCTGCAACCAAGGTACATGCCCTTGACTGGAATCGAACCTGGGACCCTTCAGTCCCCAGGCCGATGCTCTATCCACTGAGCCAAACCGGTTAGGGCTAAAAACTCAGGTTTGCCCAAGCTGGTTTGGCTCAGTGGATAGAGCATTGGCCTGCGGACTGAAGGGTCCAGGTCCGATTCTGGTCAAGGGCACATGCCCGGGTTGTGGGCTCGATCCCCAGTAGGGGGGGTGCAGGAGGCAGCCGATCAATGATTCTCTCTCATCATTGATGTTTTCTCTCTCTCTCCCTCTCCTTCCCTCTCTGAAATCAATAAAAACAAAACAAAACAAAAAAACCCCTCAGGTTTGACTCTCCTCAGCACCCTATGTGCATCTTTTATCACTGGAATGTATTAGGTATTACACTGACAACCTGCTAGCCTGGTTTTTTGGGTTTTTTTTAGATTTTTAAAGAGAGGGGGAGAGAGAGAAGCATCAATCGGCTGCCTCCTGCACACCCCCAAGCGGTGGATCAAGTCACAACCTGAGCATGTGCTCTGACCTGGAATCAGACCGACCACCTTTTGGTACAGGGGACAATGCCCCATTGAGCCGCCCCGGCCGGGGCTGAAACCTGTTCATCTTTTTAAACTCTAAGAAGCTGCACCCTCTTCCTATGTTTGGGGAATTCTTCATCTTTCACTTTCGCTTTTGAGGCAGAGACTCTTCCCTTCACAGAAGCTGAAAGTGCCGGGGACTTGTTTTGTCAGCCCGCCTCGGACCTTCGGTTCTGCCGCCCAGACACACCTGCTCAGGCGCTGAGCCTAACCGGGCTGAGGGCAGGGTCCTGTGCTAGGTTGCTCCCCATGTCAAGTTCCACAGTTAGCCATACACTCTGGGAGCCCCAGCCAGGCTGGGGGTGCAGGCCAGCGCCACCCCCAGTCATCCTGCAGGATCGGTTCTTAACTCTAACCGTGGTCACCTCCAGGCCCTGACAGAGCATCCAGCAGCAGGTTAAAGGCAGCAGCAATAAGGCAGGACTCAAAGGAATCGTGTTTTAAGTTTTGGCCTGGGTTGGAGCAGCGGCTGGGAGGAGGGGGGCTAAGGGATGGGGGGAAATTGGGGACATCTGTAATGCTGTGAACAATAAGAAAGAGAGAGAGAGAGAGAGAGAGAAGAAAAGAAAAGAAAAGAAAAGAAAAGAAAAAGAAAAGAAAGAAAGGGAAGAAAAATGAAGGCAGAAAAAGAAAGAAAGAGAGAGAAAGACAAAGACAAGACAGAAGGGAAGGCAGGCAGGCTGGCCGGCCGGAATTCTCCTCGGTAGCACTCCCCACACTTGGTTATTAGAGAAGCATGCAAATACGGATGTCCCCAAAAATGTCCACACACACTCTGGATAATTATAAAGGCGGTGTTTATTAACATGCATCTCGTTTTCAAAATTGAGCTCTCAGCTGTTACAGTGTGTGTACATTTTTTGGGGGTGGGGGGTGACACCTGTATATAATTTCTGTTCCTCCGGTAGACGGTGAGTTGGGGGGTAGTGCTTTACCTTCATCTTCCCTGAGAGCCCACCCAGCCCTGACACGTCGGGGTGCTCAGACACACCTGTTAGGTGAGGGCTTGGGAGACCCTGGAAGAAGCTGAGGTGTGAAGTCCGAAAATGCTTTCCACTTCTCCAGATGAGCCGTGCACTCGATTTCATTCCTTTGTGAAATGTCAGAGGACAGAGCACATCATTTATTTATTTTTACGTTTTAATCCTCACCCCAGGATATTTTTCCATTGATTTTTAGAGAGAGTGGAGAAGAGAGGGAAAGACAGCGAAACATCAACGTGAGAGAGACACATCGATTGGTTGCCTCCTGCACGAGCCCTGACCAGGGCCCAGGCTGGGGTGGAGCCTGCAACTGAGGTACATGCCTTTGACCAGGATTGAACCTGGGACCCTTCGGTCCCCAGGCCGATGCTCTAGCCGCTGAGCCAAACCGGGTAGGGCGAGCATCATTTATTATTAATTTTAAAAATTAATGTTACATCTGGGAGTCTGGAGCACGGCAGGCATTTAGGTTCTGAACCATGCAGGCGCCTTGGGACAGGAAGCTCCTCCCTCACCCTGTCCCCGGCCCCAGCACGGGGACCCCGAGGAGAGCCTGCAGAGCCGGGACGCGCGTGTGTGCTCACGGGGACTCGTTCTTTCTCTCCAGGTCAACCTGAAGCGGCCGTGCCCTTTCTGGGCGGAAGATGGCCATTGCTCCATAAAAGACTGCCACGTGGAGCCTTGTCCAGAGGTAACGCACGCAGAGCCAGCGGCTGCGCTGGGACGGGGCCTATGCCTGGCTGACTCATTCCATGCTCTCGTGAATCTGCACCTTGTTTCAGAGGCAGAGAAAATGCTACTGGACCTTACATTTCGAGTTTAGAGTGGGAATTAAAGCGCGTCAAGTGGGGAAATTTCAGGCTTGGGATTAGGTCTCCAGTCGGTCTTTTTACAATAGATAAGAAAGGTTACCTTTATTCTTAAGGAAATGTTACATTTTAGATTTTGTTCTTTGATATCTAGCATAATTGGTCATGTTCTTTTTCATCAGTAATTTGTTATGAGCTATATTTTCATGTGACTTTTAGCTTTTCTTACCTAACCAGTTAGTGTAGTTTGCTGTCCTTAAAGGTATGACAAAACTATCCAAACAGATGTCCTTCCTAATGGGAAACATTTTAAAAATATATTATCTTCATTTTCCTTTAAGAATATAGTGTGTTTTTAAAGTTTTTAGTTTGAAATAATTTCAGACCTAGGGAAAAGTTGCAATATTCCATTTTCCATATGCTTCTTATTCAGAGTCCCTAAATGTTAATGTTTATCACATTTGCTTTATTATTCTCTCTCTGTATATATTTATTAATATAATTATATTCTGAACCACTTAGGTATAAATTACAAACCTGATCCTTTATCCCTAAACATTTCAGTGGGTATTTTCTTAAAAACAAGATTATTCTCTTATCTAACCCCAACATAATTAGCCAAATTAGGAAATTGGTATTATTGACTTTGTAAGAAAAAAGCTGAACCTACTTGCAGTTCTTCTATTGGTAAGCTCTAGGTAATCGTATGGGCCAGAGAACTTAACTCTTGCCATCTGTATTAACCCAAAATTGCCTAACCTGTGTCAATTTCGAGCAGAAATCAAAATTGAACATAACTATTTCAAAAATTTTGAAATTTTTAAAACTTCTGTTTTTGGGGTAAGAAAGTTTATGGAAAAAGAGATCTGGTCATTTTATAAACCTAAAAATTGTCTAAACTGTTAAGTACTGCACGGAGAGTCTACGTTAGAGCTGTTTAGCTGCTCCGATTCTGTGTGTGTCATTCAGTTTTCTATCCTGTGACTTACAGTCTACGTTGGTATAACTCCTTACCTTTCACTCAAAGAGGCAGTGTCAGTACAGCATTGGAATGACTGTGCATTTTCTCCTGTGGAATAAAATATTCCTTCTAGTAGAGCAATAGCATTACTAGTTTGTGAAGAAATCTCAAAAAAATGAAAATTGCTTTTACAATTTTTGTTGTTCTTTTAAGAGTAAAATTCCCGTCGGAATTAAAGCTGGGATTTCGAACAAGGTGAGTCGCCTTCTTCGTGCCTATTTCTTCTTTACGTGGGGCAACGTGCTTACTGCTGGCGGGGTGCAGAAGAGCGCACGATGTGGTTGGCTGGAAATGGCTACTTCTTTTTTTTATGTATATATTTATTTTTATTGATGTCAGAGAGGAAGGGAGAGGGAGAGAGAGTGAGAGACATCAGTGATGAGAGAGAATCACGGATCGGCTGCCTCCTACACGTCCCACACGGGATGGAGCCCACAACACGGGCCTGTGCTCTGACTGGGAATCAAATCATGACCTCCTGGTTCATAGGTCCATGCTCAACTCCTGAGCCGCGCTGGCTGGGCAGGGAATGGATACTTTTTTATTAAAATACTTCTTTATTGAAGATCTGAGCATGCCTTGCCTCTTCTGAGCATGCCCAATTTCCTGTGTCACTCACGTGTATCTAGACACCATACACTTGTAGTTTCCCACGATGGCACGGACACATGAGGCCCTCAGCCCTCCCCTCTGCTCCCTTGTGAGGCATCGTTTCTCCACTTTCTTCCGGCTCTCTCCCCCTCACCAGGTCTTTTGTTCACGTTCACACTCTTTTGTTTGTTTGTTTGTTTTGTTTCAGATTTTAAGTAAACAAACAAACAGTATAAAGACAGTAAAGTCCCTTCCGGACTCCTTCCCACCCCCATTCCGGGTCCTCCCTCCCCCGAGCTGGACACTTTTCTGAAGTTGATGCCCATCCTTCTGTGATACTTTTTATTTTCATACTTTATTGTACATGTGTCCACAGCATGTATAGAGCTTTTCTATGACATTTTAAAAGATTTAAATACTATATTTTTATATTTCTTCAGGTTAAAAACATTGTCTCAGTCTATTTGTGTGTGTTTTGTTAATCCTCACCCAAGGATATTTCCCCATTGATTTTTAGAGAGAGTGGAAGGGAGAGGGAGAGACAGAGAAACATCGATGTGAGAGACACACATCGGTTTGTTGCCTCTTTCATGTGCCCCAACCAGGGCCAGGGAACCTGCAACCAAGGTGCGTGCCCTTGACCCTTCAGTCCTCAGGCCAACGCTTTATCCACTGAGCCAAACCGGCTAGAGCTTCAGTCTGTATTTTTACTGAGTATTATGCTTTTGAGATGTTGTCTCTGTTGATATGTCGTCTTAGTTCATTTTAACAGCTTCATGATACTCAGTTGTATGACTATATCATGTTCTGTATTGATGGTCATTTCAGCTGGCCTTGTTTTTTGCTGTTACTCACAGCGATGGCCTAGCATCTTCGTCTTTTGTCTCATTGTGTGCCATGTAGCTTTCCCGGGGTCTGTAGTAGAAATAAGACTGCGGCCCTTGGGGTTGCTATCCCAGCACCCCAAGGTGGTACGGATAACTCTGGAACGTGGTTGTGCATCGTTCTTGCTTGGTTTGTCACTGTTGCTCTGGACGGGGTTTCCGTGGAGGGACTCCTGGTCCACGGGTCATGCTGTCCTGCGGCTCCTGATAAATGTGGTCAGACACAGGGCTTTCTCAGTTCACAGCATCGCCAGCTTGCGGACTGTGTTTTCAGGTCTTTGCATATTAATTAGGTAGAAATTGTGACTCGTTTTCATTTGTGTTTCTTATTTCAATAACAGGGTGTAGCTATAGTTAGTGTATCTATCATTGGGAGCCTGACTGTTCTGCCAGCTGAGGCAGAAATAAAGAAAGAGGAAGGGAATGATTCTCGCTCAAACTTGTTTATTGTGAACTTCCTTTCAGTACTTGAAAGTGGCCAACAATACCAAAGAATTCGAAGACTGTGAGCAAGCCAGCAAACTGGGAGCAATTAACAGCACGCTGAGGTAAGTTTTGTTTTAGTATTAAAATTATTATGTTTATATCAGCAATCTCTCGTTTTTCTTGTGATGTAAAAACATCAACGTCTCAACTAATTTTTATTTTTTATATTTTTTGTTAATCCTCCCTCTCCCTTCCATTGATTTTTAGAGAGAGTGGAAGGGAGAGGGAGAGACAGACACATCGATGTGAGAGAGACACATCTGATTGGTTGCCTCCTGCACGCACCCTGACCAGGGCCGGGGAACCTGCAACCAAGGTAGGTGCCCTTGACCGGAACTGAACCCAGAACCCTTCAGTCCGGGGGCCGACGCTCTATCCACTGAGCCAAACCGGCCAGGGCTCAACTAACTTTTAAAGGAGGAAAGTATTCTTGATCCTAAAGAAAAATTTTAATGGAGAAAAGTAGAAAGGATAATATAATAAATACCTATATATCCTCCACTCCAAATGAATAAATATTAACATTTTCTACCTCTTGCAACTATTTTTAAGAAAAGAGAAATATCAAAGATATTAAAATCCCCCATTGCTAGCCTGCAATCCTGCTTTCTTTCTTTCCTTTCTTAAAGGTAACTCCTGTCATGCATTTTTGTATATCCAGGCCATGTTTTTGTTTTTATCACATATATACATATATGCACACACACACACATATATATGGTTCTGTGCAGACGATTTTATTTTTCCTTTTTGTAAATGACACAATGTTGTGTTTCACATTCTGCAAGTTTTCTTTTTATACCACACATTTTGCTTTCTAGTCCTATCCATGTTAAGCATAGAGATTTGTCTCGCTCTTTTGACGGATGAATAGTTTTCATGATGTAAATAGACCACATTTTACTTACTTATCCCCCTCCTGATGGGCGTGTAGGTTTCACATTTTTTACTTAGACAAACTGCTGCTTGAGCTTCCTTGGGGATGTTTTTTGATGCACGCTAGCAGTTAATATCCGTGGAAGTTAATATTGATCTGTTTTTCATGTAACTTCCATCATTCCTGCATGTGACCACTAACTGAATTTGTGACTCGTCTAACTAATAAAGAAGTGGCCTCAGGTTATCTGTTTTTAATTACACAAGAAAACAGTGTTGTCATTTTCAACTCCAAGTTTAATCCTCTTCTTTTTTATCCCTCCTTCCCTAGTAATCAGAGCAAAGAGGCTTTCATCGACTGGGCGAGATACGATGACTCACAGGATCACTTTTGTGAGCTTGATGGTAATAAAATCAACTCTTGTAATTAAGTTATTCTTCCTTTAACCTGTTTACAAGACATTGAAATCAATCAGAATGTCAGCAGTTACCGGTCTCTGATGCTGCATGTTGCTCTGTGGACCTTCTATCCATATGGCAGTTGTTGAGAGCCCGTGTCCCAGCCCCGTGCCCTCGGTGCATGACCCTCGCCTTCACAGCTGTCTCATCTTAGGACGTGTGGTTACTTCCTGTCTGAGGAGACGTCCCGGGGAGACGGAGCGACTTGCCCAAGGTTACACGGGAGCAAGAGGCCAAGATAGGGATCCCCCCCAGATCTGACTGAACCCAAAGCCTGTATTCTTTCCATGATGTACAGGGCTGTGAACATACTACACACATGTTCACGCTGGGACTTGCTGCAGGTCCCAGCAAGCCTTCCAATAGCAGGTGTGTGAAGTGGGCTTCCCCAGGGCCTCTCCCAGAACCCCCTGGAGAGAGGCAGAGACAGGCAGTCATGGCCGCTCCTCCTAACAGAAGGCAATTGAGGCGACTCTGAATCTTTTATCTGTAGGAGAAGACTCCCAAGAATTGTGTGGAGTAGGCTTAAGTCCTTCATTAGGCCTTTACCTTACGAGTCGCTTGGAGTGCCATGTCACTTAGCTAAAATCACTGGGTTAAAACAGATTCTAAAGAATCCACCCGGGTTGCTGGAACACACCCACACAGCCCTCTCCGCCGTTTGTGTTCTGTCGTCATGTGACGGAAGGTGATCCCTACAGATCAGATCGTAGCTTTTTAAATAATTCAGCGGCTTACGGTGAGCTGCTGTCCCTCCCTCTCGGTTTTCTTGTTTTGTAATTGTCTGTATGCATGGCTTGCTGCTTCCTTTACTTAAGGTTTCTGCTCAGATGTCCCCTCACCAAAGCCTGCTGCCACCCCCGTAAGACAGCAGCCACTGCCGCTCTGTCTCAGCGCCTGCTCCCCCGGCAGCTACAGGAGCGCCCGGCACGAGGCCAAGTTCACCTGCTCAGATCGGTCCGCCCAACCAGACTGCACCCCGAGGGCAGGCCCAGCTTCTGTTCACTCCCGTGGCCCCAGTGCCCAGGGCTGTCGCCCCAGTGCCCAGGGCAGCCGCTGGACATGGTCCGTGTGCAATGAGCCTTCGCTGGACGAAGCAGCTGGCTCATAAATAACCTACGTAATGGGATAGATTTTTTTACTTTTATATTTTCCCTCAAAACATGTTCATTAATAAGTTAACAATATGGTTTAACACAGTCGTTTTAAATCGGGCTGTGCTTTAAAGCTACGTGGGCGCTTCATACACTGTAGGCTCTCCTGAGTAAGGCCCGTTTCAACAGGGATAGAGTTGGTGATGGAGGGCTGTAGGCTCAATCCTGAGGATGGGAGGGAGAGAGGGAGGGGAAGAGAGAGGGGAGAGAGAGAGAAAGAGCAATGTGAGAGAGACACATGGATTGGTTGCCTCCCGCATACCAATGGGGCCAGGGGCAAACCTGCAACCCAGGTATGTGCCCTTGACCAGGAATCGAACCCTTGGTGCATGTGGGCTAACGCTCTAACCACTGAGCACACCGACCAGGGCAAATTAGTGACATTTTTTAAAAACGAGACCATTGTGGAAGTCTAGGAATGATGACATTTGAATCACAAAGTTATTGAGCCATTTACCTCGTAAGTCAGAAGTAGAGAGTAGCAGTATCTCTATTTTTAATCCAACGTATGCTAGCAAAATAGATGTTTCTGAGCATGTGTCTAGACAGGTATATACTTAGGGAAGAAATAAACGAAAGTATTAAAACAAGTGATGATTCTGCTAGGTCTTTCCGCCTGGGCGGTGACACTGAAAACACAACGAGGGCCTCTGAGGAGGCGAGGGCCCCGCGTGGCTGCCCAGAGGAGAGGAGGCGGGTCTCCCCTCTCGAGTCCAAGTTCTCCAGGTCCCGGGTCAAGTGCCGTCCCAAGTGTGCTCTCCCCTCGCCGGTCAGGCAGAGGGACTTGAAACGCGCAGCCGTCCTCGAGGCGCCTGGGCGTCCTGTTGGCTCTGGGATGCTGAATCCGAGATGGTGAGCCAGGACGGCTCAGGCCTTGTCTCTCCTTTAGACGAAAGGTCCCCGGCTGCCCAGTACGTGGACCTGCTGCTGAACCCCGAGCGCTACACGGGCTACAAAGGGCCGTCCGCCTGGAGGGTGTGGAACAGCATCTATGAAGAAAACTGCTTCAAGTAACCGAGGGGCGGCGGGGAGGGAGGGGGTGGACGGAGGGCGGGGAGGACAGAAAGGGTTTCTCATGACAAATCAAACCGTCTCACGTCTGAGTTTTGGGGGGTTTGTGTGCTTTTTTTCAGGCCTCGGTCTGTTTATCGTCCTTTAAACCCGCTGGCACCCAGCCGAGGTGGGTTTTTAAAACACATTTTCATGCTTTTAGAGGTTGTTTATAAAATGTCTCTATAACTAAACTCAATTTGAGAACGTTTTCAACTGTGTTATATTTTGCTTAATTTGAATGACCAGAAGTATATGAAGCGCTCAGAGTTAAGTCTCAGGATTTGAGCATGTTTTATTGAGCACCTGCTGTGTGCCAGACCCTACACCAGGAGCTCTATGGAAATGCGTTAGAGCCTGTGAGTCGTCATCTATCCGCAGATTCCCGAGGAGCCAAATAGTCGTGGAGCTGCTGGAGATGCGGTGGGAAGGAGCGTGCTCTACAGAAAAGACAGGGGGGAGCGGAGAAGCAGGAATAGGAAAGAGGGAGACAGAAGGCTGGGCGAGGGAGAAGGCCGCTCCATGAAGAATGAAGTTGCTCTTTAAAAAAAAGAAATATTTTTGTTGACTTCAGAGAGGAAGGGAGAGGGAGAGAGAGAGAAACAGAGAGAGAAACATCGATAGCCGCCTCTTGTACACCCACCACCGGGGACCAAGCCCGCAACCTGGGCATGTGCCCGGACCAGGAATCAAACCTGTGACCTCTTGGTGCATGGGGTCGACACCCAACCGCTGGGCCACACCAGCCGGGCAGGAGAAGCCGTTTAAGACTGGAAGTATTCCCTTACGGAAAGGACAGTGAGCAGGGAGCGTCCTGGGCGTGGTTTGTCTAGTTGTGAGCTCATCATCTAAACGAGCAATCTTTCTGATTGTTCTTAGTTGTTTTCTGATATTACCTGTTGTATGAAACGTGAAAATCTTGTACTTTTTGGCCTATATTCTTATTAAGAAGTTTCATTTGCAGGACAACTACACACTGACCAAGGTTCATGTATAATGGATAGTTTAACACACAGTGAAGTTCCATCCCATATTAAAATGAATAGGATTAGAATCGGAACTTTGTAAGGCATTTTCTAAAACCTTGTCTATTGTTTTCTCTTTCAGGAGAAGATGATGGTGAGTTAAACTTTCGTGGTTTTGTTTCAAGGAGAGGAAACGTTTTTAATCAAAAACATCATTTTTCCTCTAGTTCAAAAGAAAGTGTTATCTTACTTTTTTTCAGAAAATAGCTACCAATGAATGGTGACAAAAATGAGTATTTTTAATAATATAAAGTTATCCTATGTTTAAAAAAAGTACAAAGATCATTTCCCCTAAACGGTCAGCATAGCAACTGCAATCAGATTCCACCTGCTCCACTTCCTGGTTCTTGTAACCTACGGGTTACGTTCTGAGGAAGCGGAAGTTCTGATAGTTTGACCAGATAATGTGCTTGTGACTTAAGTATTTTCTAATTGACTTGGAAACTTACAGTCTCAGTTATCATGATAATACGTAATCTGATGAGCAATGCTGCTTTATCAACAGTGGGTTACTCCAGGTGGCTGAATGACTATCAGTCATAAAACACCCCCAATCTGCCAAAACACTTATTTTCAAATGAATAACTATTTTAGATCTACGTCCAAGGGCGCTGTGATGTGCAGGATAGAAAGATACACAACACGGGATGCCTTCCCCTGGGTGCCGACAGCACAGCAGGAAGGACGAGGAAGTCCTGCACATGCTCAGTGCAGACAGCGTGACAGCTCTTAGGGGTGGAGAAGTCGAGCTCACCGAGGGACGGGGAGAGCTGGGCCATAGATGGACGGCAGGTGCTGTGGGAGGGAAAGGCATGGACCAAGGAGTTGAGAAAGGAAAGATCAAGCGTGTTAGGGAGACCCTGTGAGTACTCCCTTTTTCGGGGGGAAATTAGGGAGATGATAGAAGCCAGATTATTGAGGACCTTGGGGGGCTAGACTTTCCTGTTAGCACTTGGGGTTTTTTGAATAAAAAAGAGAGATGATGAATGATTCTTAGTAAGAGGATGTTGGATGAGTGACTGTAGGAAGATGGAGTTTTGCAAAGTGAGTAGACGCTCAGAGGCCCGGGAATTTCCCGCCATCTAATTTATCCCGATTCCTGCTCAGCTGGTCTGTGTTGAGGTTCGCTTTTCTTAAAGTAAAATAAGGATCGGTCACTTCGGAAGGGCATCAACTCTTTCCATTTCATTCACTGCCATTTTGTTCTTCAGTAAACAACCGTGCTGGTCTAGAAATAGTCCTTCAGCATTAAAGTATCTCTTGAAGGGTAGTAGTCTTAAATAATTGAGGAGTCATACCTAGCTTTACTGAATCAGGAAAAATAGAATAATAATGAGATTTTTGTATTAATTATAACTCACTATTTTTTCTGGACTTTAAAAGGAGTGCTGTAGTTATCAAAAGCAAATTTAAAATTGTTAAACTCTCCCCTATGCTTATGGATGTTCATGTTTTCTAGTGAATAAGATTTATGTAACATTTTTACTGAAATGTTTTCTCAAAACTTTTACTAGTCAAAATATCATTTATAGGAACATTCTCCCAAACTTAAATTACCTTTAGGCTTTATTTTCTAGAATCATGTTCCTATTTTTCTACTTCACATGAAGTAGTGGACATTTCTAGAAATAGTCCTTAATCTGCCATAAAATATTTATAGACTTAATTTATTTGAATATATAAATGACTATTTAAAATATGTTAACCCAGTTCTCTGTGTGTGTGTGTGTGTGTTCTTTTTTCAAGGAGAATCGTTCTACACGTGGCTAGAAGGTAAACACGTCTGCGTTTTAAATGTATTGGGTTCTTGTAAGAAATGTATTGATTTATTGAATCTATTTTTGTAAGTTTTGGGATTCATTGCCTAGACAGCTTATTCTGAGTGTTGAAAAGAAAAGCACATGTTTTAGGTTATTATGTTGGGGAGGCAATTACGTGAAAATGTGGAGGCCCAAACCCAGCATCATGGGAATGCACAGGCACTGTCTCTGGTCCCCAGTCCGGCCGCTCTGCGTGGATGCTCGTTGCCTCGGATGCCCATCCCGACTCGGTCCCGTGACCGTCTGCAGGCCTGAGTCCACGCAGACCTTCCTGTGGAAGGAAGTACTTTTTCTCTATGAAACAGAGGGAAGGTCAGTTTGAATTCAGAAGTTTTTAAACCTGAATTCACATCTTGATACAGTCTGAACTTGTCTAGTTAAAGGATAAAGCAGTATAGATCCTGCCCTGGCCAGTTTGGCTCAGGGGATAGAGTGTTGGCCTGGGGACCAAAGGGTCCTGGGTTCGATTCTAGTCAGGGCATGTACCTTGGTTGCAGGCTCCTCCCCAGCCTGGGCCCTGGTCTGGGCATGTGCAGGAGGCACCCAGTCGATGTGTTTCTCTCACATCGATGTTTCTCTCTGTTTTTCTCTCTCTTCCTCCACTCTCTCTAAAAATCAATGGGAAAATATCCTCAGGTGAACATTAACAAAAAACAAAAACAAACAAAAAGCAGTATAGATCCCAATATACCAGATGCGTTTGCATTCTTATATTTTGTAATATTGAAAATACTAGAAATATAAAATATGAGTGGAAAGCTGACCCATTCTAGTGGGACAGATGGTTAAGCAGAACTAGAGAATCCAGGGCAGAGGGACTCCTAAGACGTGCGAAAGGCCTGGAGGGAGGAGAGGAACCAAACCCGTCTCTTCCTCATCGCTGCGTGGGTGAAAGGAGGAACCTCTCCAGGAAGGGCGAGGAGGAGGCTGCCCTTAAGCCGAAGCGGGACTTGATCGTTACGCTGGCTCTGGTTTAGCCTAACCCAGTGGTCGGCAAACCGCGGCTCATGAGCCACATGCATCTCTTTGGCCCCTTGAGTGTGGCTCTTCCACAAAATACCACTTCCCTGGGCGAGTCTATTTTGAAGAAGTGGCGTTAGAAGAAGTTTCAGTTTAAAAAATGTGGCTCTCCAAAGAAATGTCAATCGTTGTACTGTTGATATTTGGCTCTGTGGACTCATGAGTTTGCCGACCTCTGGCCTAAACCGTGAAGCAGCTGTGCTGTTGCCTTCTGGGTAACGTGGGGGCCTGCCACGTGCATCCATAGTGTTTGAGCCTCCAGCCGCCCTGCCTTGTTCTTGTTCTGCCTTCACTTATCATCCAGTTCACTCTGTTCGGAAGTCGGAACCTTATTTTCTCTTGAGAGAGTCTCGACCTCATTACTTCATACCATTTCTTGATTTATTCTTCATGTTCTTGAATCTTAACTTTAAAAATACGCCTCTGTACTGAGTCCTCAGTATTTCTGTTATCTAAATGGATGTGATATCTTTTTCAATATTTTTCTGAGCAGGTTTATGTCTGGAGAAAAGAGTCTTCTATAAGCTCATATCGGGACTTCATGCCAGCATCAATTTACATCTATGTGCGAATTACCTTCTGGAAGGTAATCATATTTTTATGTAGAAATTTGCCTTCTATCCGTGTGAAAACTGTTGGGGGAACATACACATTCTCTATTTTTTTAAAAATCTATTAGCCCTAGCTGGTTTGCTCAGTGGATAGAGCGTCGGTCTGTGGACTGAAGGGTCCCGGGTTTGATTCTAGTAAAGGGCACATGCCTGGGTTTTGGGCTCGACCCCCAGTCGGGGGCGTGCAGGAGGCAGCTGATCCATGATTCTCATCATTGATGTTTCTCTCTCTCTCCCTCTCCCTTCCTCTCTAAAAGCAGTAAAAATAATATATTAAAAATCTATCTATCCCTGACCGGTTTGGCTCAGTGGATAGAGCGTCAGCCTGCGGACTCAAGGGTCCCAGGTTCGATTCTGGTCAAGGGCATGTACCTTGGTTGCAGGCACATCCCCAGTAGGGGGTGTGCAGGAGGCAGCTGATCGATGTTTCTAACTTTCTATCCATCTCTCTTCCTCTCTGTAAAAAAATCAATAAAATATATTAAAAAAAAAATCTATCTATTAAAGTATATCATATATTGCTCTTTCTCTTTAGAAACCTGGGGAAAGCCTAGCTGGGGACCTAACATCAAAGAATTTAAACGCCGCTTTGACCCCGTGGAAACCAAGGGCGAGGGCCCGAGGCGGCTGAAGAATCTGTACTTCTTGTACCTCATCGAGCTGCGGGCCTTGTCCAAGGTGGCCCCGTACTTTGAGCGCTCGGTGGTCGATCTGTACACTGGCAGCGTGGACGATGACGCCGACACGAAGACCCTCCTCCTGAACATCTTCCAAGACACAAAGTGAGCCTCGCGTCCGGGCTGGGAGGCCCGCCCTGTGTCTAACGAGGCGGCGCCTGAAGGACACACACACACACACACACACACACACACACACGGACACACGGACACACATGGGGACACACACACACATACACGCACAGGGACACACACATACGGGGACACACACACACACACAGGGACACACACACGGGGACACACGCACACACAGGGACACACACACGGGGACACACACACAGGGACACACACACGGGGACACACACACACACGAATACACACACACAGGGACACACACACACACACACACACAGGGACACACACACACACACACACACACACAGGGACACACACACACTCGGGCCTCGGGAGGTTCTTTAGCAGAAGGAGTTGGAAGCCAGACAAGGAGGGCCAGGACAACAGTCTGACGTTTTTTCTGAAAATGTTACCTGAAGATGGTCTAACAATGCGTCATTGCACTTTCATACTTGAGAATAGGCTATGTTTTTAAATATAACTTTAAGTTTTATGTAGCAACATTTAATGCTACTTCAATGTTCTTTCTACCCATTTTGTATTCCAGTTGCTATTGAAGTTCAGGTGAGATCATGTTAGATACCTGTGTATGTTAGATATCAATCGATACTTAAGGGAACATTATTAGCCTTACCTTCTAAGAATTTAACCTTTTAAAAAAGAAAATCTGGGTCTAAAACGAGTTTACCAGTTAAGATGAGCATGGAACAATGTTGGCTTAAGAAGTGCTGAACATAAATTATGATTAACTTTTAAAAGATGCTGTAAAATATGAAGAGAGGGATATACATTGTTCACATAAATTGTTTTCATTAATTTTTTAGATTATTTTTATCATAAAACCTCTTTAAAACATTACAAACTTATGCATGATGAAGCTGGCTTTAGTCTTAGGGAGTAGTGTACATGAGAACCGCCGGCCGCTCTCCTAAGCCTGACACGTAAGTTAGGATTGTAAGTGCCCGTGAGAGTTCTACCGGGGCTCTAGTACCCGGCGCTGGAATAGTTCGCCTGCCACGTACAGCCCTGCATTTTGTATGTCCCCAGGTCCTTTCCCATGCACTTCGACGAGAAATCCATGTTCTCCGGTGACAAGAAGGGGGCCAAGTCGCTGAAGGTAACGCTTGCTGGCTGGGGCACTGGTTGTGCTTTAGTCCTGGTCCCCCACTCGCCCGTTCGCTCTCCTCGCTGGTGATGCGATTTGCTGTGAGCGATGCCATAGCCCTGCCCACACTTCCTCCCCAGTCCTTCCTCGCAGCCCCTGCTGGGCGCGTCCCAGCCATCACCGGACCAGGCGGGCACCTTGCAATGTCTTTAAAGGGCAGTATTCTGAGAGTTTCCTTACTTTAAAATCACAGTGTGTGTGTGGTTCTGATGCATCTTTGAAAACAGCATGAGCTGTAACCCACTTGGGAGGCAAGAAATAGTTTATTTTTCTAAAGTGTATTTTATGGAATGTCCCAGTTTCATAAACTGTGTTTTGCCCTGATAGAGTAGCATAAGAGGCAGAAAGTGCCTGTCACCCTGTGAGGCCAGAGGAGACTGTATTTTAGGGACGTTAGGAAGCCTCACATGCGGAGGTCTGTTTCCCTTTGCTTACAGGACGTCCATGAAGGAACACACTGCCCGTCACAGTATAAAGGTGTTTGATTGGCTGGCAAATAGCAGTACGTGCAATGCCCAAGTTCAGACAGCTCCAAAACTGAAACACGCTTCTTGTGTTTGGTGCGAGTTAGTTAGCAAACCTGGTCCGATGTAAGAATACTTCGAGTCTTTTAAAAAAAATTCTGCTGTGTGTAAATATTCTTGCATGTTTGTGTAACTGTTCTTACAGACACATTAATGGGTGTGGTTACAGGGTGTTGCCCCACATTCTGGTGGAGTGTTTCATAATAGATAGTGGGTGCACGGTATTTCTAAAGTCTGAAAACTTTTGAAACACCTTTGGCCCCGAGCTATTTCAGATGTGGCTGTACATGAACGAATAAATTAGCATTGAGTGGTTCTCTAGTGCCAGAGTTTCTTGGTGTTTCTGAAATGAAATGATTTAGCCACAACTCTATTTTAGTTTTGGAAATTTGTTTTCTGCTATACAGTTTCAAATAATTTTCTCCTTCATTGTTGAAAAACAACTCATCCTATATAATAAAAGCCTCATATGCAAATCAACTGAACGACCGGTGAAACAGCCGGTCACTATGATGCACACTGACCACCAGGGGGCAGACGCTCAATGCAGGAGCTGCCCCAGCCCCCAGTCTGCGGGACCCAGGCCGGCCAAGGCGGGTGCCAGCAGGGGGCCCTTCTCCCTGCCCCGATCGCCCCGCTGGTCGGTCACCCCGCAGGTCAGCCTGATGGCAGGCCGGGCCTAGGGACCCTACCCGCACACGAACTTCATGCATCGGGCCTCTAGTTCACTAATAAACTTTAAAACCTTTACTTCTTATCATTCCGACTAACACAGTTTCCTGTTAAATGTCTGATTAGAATGCACATGTTTTCTGCACGTTAGGAGGAATTCCGGCTGCATTTCAAGAACATCTCTCGCATAATGGACTGCGTTGGGTGTGACAAGTGCAGACTGTGGGGGAAGCTGCAGGTTTGTGTGTTGCCTTCTGTTTGAAACTATTGCTAACCTTACATTTTCCCACGAGGAGTTGAAACTTTTTATTAAAATGCCGTGGCTTTTATGTGTGTGTGTAAGGATGTCTTTCCTGTTATTTTATGTTAGTGGTTTCGTTTTAATGTGTCTGTTTCTATTGGTAGAATCTCAGATTCATTTCTGAAGTTGGGGGTTATAAATAGAGTACATTAGTATTTCATATACCCATATCATAGGTAAATATCTATATATATATATATAAAAGCCTAATATGCAAATTGTCCCCTCAGGAATTTGATGGGGAGTTTGATCACTCACTATGATGTGCGCTGACCACCAGGGGGCGGTGCAGGACGAAGGAAAGTCCAGCTGGCAGATGGCAGCCAGGGAAGGAAGGCCCTGGCTGTCAGCTGGAAGGCCCTGATCGGCCTTAATTGCCAGCCAGGCCTAGGGACCCTACCCATGCATGAATTTTGTGCACCAGGCCTCTAGTAATTATATAAAAAGACTTATTCATGAAGTTTGGTCACTGAATCTGTTTCAGTGATGAAAAGAAGGTCACCTCGTCACAAAATAGAGAAGTTCTGCCAAGCAGGCTCATTTCTCTCCACATTCTGCCTAAAAAGGATTGATATTTGTGGGTTTTTTTAAACAAAGATGACAAGTCAGAAAATCAGTCGACAGAATTTTTCTAATGGCAGCTACACAGAAATCAGAATCTTTCTTCTTTCTCTCTAGTGTTTATAACTAAGAAATTACTGAGTGTAGGTCTCGCTAATACTTTTTAAGTTGCGAGTGACTAGGGCCTGTAAAGAAGGGTTTCGAGATTACTTACTGAACATGGTAATCCTACCGTGACACTTAGGTTAAAAAAGGCATGTCAGTGATGTGGAATGGAGGGTATGCGTTAAGTTACTCAGCACATAAACTTACACGTGCACATCTTCGGGGAAGTAGAGACTGTACTTTGTGTAGTTGGATAAATTGCGGAAGTAAATGAGGTTCATGTGCATTTTCTGACTCAGCCCGTCGCCGAGTTTTCCTTTAAACCTTAAGTAGTTACAATATGAATGGATGGTCTGTTTCTCTCTCTTCTTCAGACTCAGGGTTTGGGAACTGCCCTGAAGATACTGTTCTCCGAGAAGGAAATCCAGAAGCTCCCGGAGAACAGCCCCTCGAAAGGCTTCCAGCTCACTCGGCAGGAAATAGTCGCTCTTTTAAACGCTTTTGGGAGGTAAGGACTGCCCGCGCCTCTGCTGACCCTCAGCGCTCACTCCGCTCAGCTGGTCGGCTTTGCTCGGTTCACGGACCAAGAGAAAACCTTACTGTCATACCTGTGCTCACCAGCCAGCTCCCCACCGCTCTCAGCATCTGTGTTGGCCCGGGATCCCCCGTTTGCCTTCTCAAGTGGGTGGGAGGACGCTCTCCCCTAAGAGCACCCTCGTTGGCTGAGCGTCACTTGTTCAAGAACAAGAATGGGGACCGAGGGCTTGGTTGAGAGGTGAGGAAAGACAGAGATGAAACCTTCCACTGCTCTTCTTTCTTTTGTTTTCAATCCTCACCTGAGGATATGCTTATTGATTTTTAGAGAGAAAGAAAGGGGGGAGAGAGAGAGAGAAAGAAACATCAATTGGTTGCCTTCCGTACACGCCCCGACCGGGGATTGAACTCCCACCCCAGTATGTGGGACGACATTGCAACCAACTGAGCCACACCGGCTGCTCCTGTTTCTTAAACCGAGGAGGCATTTTTCTCTTGCTCATTCTCATCCCGCTACTTCTGTATTCAGATAGATATTTTGCTTTTTGTTGATATCACAGATGGTTTCCAAATTAAATTGAATTTGCCTACAGAGTTACATGCAACACCAGCCTACTGAGGAATACAGAGCAGGGCCAGCTGAGTCAGAGAAAATAATACTGAGCTGCCCTGGGGAAAAATGCAAAAAAGTCAAGAATTAAAAAAAAAAAAAAAATAGGGAACCAAGTGATACAGGGATTATTTCTTATGTTTTCTTAACATGCATTTTTAAGTTAAATTAAAAATAAGTTAGTTGCCCCTTCCCCATCTTAGTGGCAAAGTTTCCCCATGTTGCCTCCCTGCATTTAAAGATGGCGTGTAAGCAGAGGTTTCAAACAAGGTAGACACAGAATGTCCCTCGGTAATTGACATTTCATGGAAAATTCAGTCCACCCACTTATGGGGCCTGTAGTAAGATAAAACAGGAGAAACTGAGTTAAATTTAAATTATTCAAAATTAAATGTAAGTGAAAAATATTTTAAATAATTTAAACATTTTCAGTCCAAATAAAAGTAACCCGAGAAAGAAGAAACTGCCACCTTCCCACTGTGGTTCTACCTGAGAGCCTGCTATTACCTCTGATGTTCTCTAGAGGGCGCCAGACTCAGAGCCAGGGCTGCTCTGGCAAATCGATAGAAAGAAAACATTCGATTTTTATTGCATCCACCTTGAATTGTACAGAAGGATAGCTGAGCTTATAGATTTATTTTGTGATTCCCATTCCAGAGTCTTACTGCATTCATTCATTCATTGTTGATTAGGCACCAGGCACATGGAATCTTCGCCCTTAAAGATGGTGGAGCTACAGTACAAAACAAACTGGTGTGTTTGGGGGGCAATGAGAAAAGAGCGGGTATTTGGAGAGAAATGTGCAAAATGAACTTACAGACTAAATATAAAAGCCTTAAGGTTCTTTATTGTAATAAATTACAATCATATCACGTTCCCATCATGAATCTATTGATGATAAGAAGCAGCTGGCTTCCTTGGCCCCTTCTAAGCCAAGACCGAAGGGCCATAGCTCTGTGTTTCATTAATATTTAATAAGGAATCACAGCGTACTTTTTTATTTTTTATTTTTAAATTTCTTTATTGATTAAGGTGTCACATATTTGTCCTCATCCCCCCATTCCCATCCCCCCCCCTCCCCACGCATGCCCCAACCCCCTGTTGAACTTAACCGTTGGATAGGCTCATATGCATGCACACAAGTCCTTTGGTTGAACTCTCCCCCTCCCCCAACCCTCCCCTATCCTCCCTCTGAGGCCCGATAGTCCGATCGATGCCTCCTTGCTTCTGGTTCTGTTCTTGTTCCTCAGTCTATGTTGTTCATCATTTCCCCTAGATGAGCGAGATCATATGTCACTAGATATATACTTATGAGAACTGAATGTGAGACTAGCAATAATAGTTATGCTGACAGGCAGATGGATCAGTCTGTAGTGAGTTTCTTTCTGGACCAACAGTTCTTTTGAGACCCAATTTCAATGTCCACCAGTTCCTTATGTGTACATGTCAGCACTGACCCCTCAGCTCTGGATGGTGGACAAATGGTGGTAACGGAGGTCCGACTCCCTCTGGTTTGGTCTCGGCCGGACCCAGGGGCACGGCTTCACCCGGACTAAGGGGCACGTGGCCTCACCTGGATCTAGGGACACATGGTCTCACCCGTACCCAGGGACGCTTGGGCTCTCCCAGACCCAGGGGCACGTGGCCTCACCCGGGCCTAGGTGCACGAGGCCCCACCCGGATCCAGGGACACATGGTCTCACCCGTACCCAGGGACGCTTGGGCTCTCCCAGACCCAGGGGCACGTGGCCTCACCCGGGCCTAGGTGTACGAGGCCTCGCCCGGATCCAGGGACACATGGTCTCGCCCGGACCCAGGGACGACAGCGTACTTATTTTAAAATAGAAGCTTCAGTGTTCAGTGTTGAATACATCCTTTTAGTTTGGATTTTGCTTTAATAATAGCCCATATACAATGTCAACCATTTGAAATGTGCACACATCATATTAGCGGTGCTAAAAGGCTTTTTTTTCCCCTCCTACAGGCTTTCTACCAGCATCAGAGAATTACAGAATTTTAAAGTCTTATTGCAACACAGTAGGTAATAAAGGCTTTTCTATGTCTAGTCAGACATAAAGTGACTGTGAGGCCTTGACCTCTTGGACATTCAGCAGAAAGAGACTAACCCTCCGGGACTTCAAGAATCTGAGCTCTTAAGGAGAAACGCAAATGTTCACTTGAATATTTATGATTCTTAATAGACTGTCAATTAGAGGTATTTATAAATGAAGTATATACTTTTAAAACATGGAAGTTATGCTAATTCCGTGGTTAATTTTGTTTCCATCTGTTGGATATTCTGCTGTGCTGTTCGTTTGGACTTGGTTTTGTTCTTACTCCGTTATGCTTCATTTCCAGTTGTCAGACCTAAACGACTGTGTCCACCTGGTGACACTGTGAGCTGCCTGTGATGGGAAGGCGCGGCCGGGAGCGTTAGGGCTGGTCTCGGTGTGGGGCTGACGGGGGACCGCAGTGCCCGGCCGGCCTCGCTCCGTGTCTGTCACCTTCTAGCATGTGGGAGTGTCCGTGTGATGAGTGGCCTTGTAAGTGTCTAGTTTCAGAAGTCCCTGCAGAGTCCCCAGGGCTTCCACTTCGTTGGTTCTTGTTTAAGGTTTTAGTTGCTGTTGTAGTTTGTTTGGTCTGCAGGCCCTGCTTCGGTGAAGGTAAGTACTGCCCCAGCCAGGCCCTGAGTGGAGGGCTGGCCCCGGGGCGTCTTCACTCAGAACCCAGACACCAGTTCCTTTGATTTTGTGTTTCTTTGTTTCTACTCCAATTTTAGAAATTGTCATTTACTCAAAAAAAAAAAAAAAAACCCCAGAACCCACAACAATTGCATAAATATTTAGCATTTTCTATCTTGATAGAATTTGAGTGGAAGTTCATGGATTTAAATGCCAGTTTAAAACATTACGTGCACAAAACTCTTTTCCACGAAAGGGAGCATCTTTAGGGGTTTTCCTTTAGACACAATCTATGCAATCCTCTCAGGCTGATTCCTCGGGTGCGATGGCTAAGCAGGTGCGCCAGCTCCAGCCTCTGGGCTGCCTCGCTCCCCACTCGCTCTCTGTAGTTCATGGCAGGCCAGCGGCACTTCGGGTGATCTGTACCAACAGACGGCTCACTGGCCCTACGCAGGCATTGCTAAACCCGGGATCTAGATACCCTTAACGCTGGAAATGCTGATTCTTCTAAAGGTGTTAGGAGATAGAATGTGGGAAGGTGGCGTCTGTGTGGAAGGAGGGAGGGGACACCTTCAGTCTGGTGTGAAGTCTTAAGTGCCCTTACACCCATGGCTGCTGGGCCCGAGTCAGAGCCGTGGCCACTGAGCTAGTTGGCTCCCCCGCTTTTAAAAGGACTTAGTCACCCTTGGAGGGAGGGGAGGGGTGTGGGGGGCTGAAGGGCTCACTGCTAATTCTCTTCTGACCCGATTTCTAACCGATGTAGACCTGGGCTTTGTGGGTGATGGTGATGTTTTTGTTCAGTCGAATGGACAGGCTGGCCGGATCGGAGCCTCCTCCACTTTTCCTTCATTTTTAGGGGTGCAGGTGTCGTGTGGCGGGCGAGGGGACCTTGAGGTAAACTGGTTTACACGTGATAATATGGCAGGTAAATTATATCGCGAAGAATTCCTCTTAGTGCTCATTCGGAATTTAAGAAAATGTGAAAGTTTTGCACTTTGTTTATTTTTACTGTAAGCTTAAAAATCTTTTTGGTGGTGTGACTTCCTC
Source organism: Eptesicus fuscus (assembly GCF_027574615.1). Lineage (NCBI taxonomy): Eukaryota > Metazoa > Chordata > Mammalia > Chiroptera > Vespertilionidae > Eptesicus > Eptesicus fuscus. The sequence goes on along the minus strand of NC_072496.1, from coordinate 5,249,718 downwards.
GTTCCCGCAGCTGAAGACAAAGCCTATTATTTAAACTCGATTTCCTGCAGAATCCTCGGTCATTTCCATGTATTGCTTTTTTCCTGTACTTTGATTCGCTTCAACCTTAGGCAACAATTGTACATTAGAGTGAGTTCTAGGCGATTCAGGTCTGGTTGGGGTCAAAGCTCTTTTCAAAGTTTAAACTGATGTTTTTTCACTGCCGAGAAAAATAAACAAATGAAGTCTATTTAAGCTGAAATTCATCTGCTTCCCTTATTTGACCATCCATCAGTTTGTGGGGCATCTTTGTGTCTGTTTCTTAAGTGGTTCATGTGCTGTACGAATCTGTTTTGTGAGCCTGGTGGTTGGAGGTCGTGTGATATGAGCTGTTTTTCCAGGTCACGTGCCTTTGTTGGGAAGGGACATAGGATACTGGCTGCTTTGTACATGCTTGGCTGGTTGCACCTCATGGCGTGGTGTCTTTGTCTTGTCACCTGTTTGAGACCCGCACTTGACCATAGAAGGACAGAAATGGTGGTCCAGCGGATGAAGCCAGAAGATGCAGACAGGAAGGACCCCTCCTCCCGTGGCAGAGCCTGTGTTTCCTTAAGTGGCGTCGCTGTGAGTTAGAAACGCTCTCCGTTATAACCGGTCAAGTTTGCACATTCCTCCTGTGGTGACTCGTAGCCTCCGAGGAGGATCAGACAGACGAGGAGTCGCTTTCAGTGTTGAAGCCTGATGACGAGAACCTTTTGACGTGTTCACATGAGAATGTCTGGCCCTCCGTGGTCTCTGCGCGTGTTGAAACTGTGCCATGTTTTCCAGCCACCCTCGGTGCTGTGTACGTGAGCGAGGACAGCCCCTGGCCCTCAGCGCCGCCTCCGCTGGACACTGGGATCAGCTCGCAGGAAAGCTCTCGGCAGTCTGTGAGCACAAGCACCTGCAGAAACCATAGCTTTCACCCCATACGGGGTGGCGGTGTCATGGAAACCGTTTGCTAAAGCAGCACAGCACACACGCAGTTGTATGTGCGCCCTATTCTCGGGAATATCTGCAGGAACGGAATTGCAAATCGTGTGTGTTGTACCCACTGTTCAGTAGGAATGTGAATTAAACGTTTCTACTATCTTTCCTTCTTGCTTCCCCTTTTATTTAGTTACTAGTGGCCCAGTGCACGGATTCCTGCACACTGAAAGGAAATTAATTAGAAGAAATATTTTAATATCACTATTCACCCTTACTCTATAATAGAAGTGTCAACCAAATTCACGATCGACAATGACAGATCAAAACAGATGCGTGCGATTGGCGCCAGCAAGAACTTTATATGTATCGTGCATGCTCGAGTCAACGTTTATTTTTAAATTGCCAGTGCACGTCATATGTACCGGTCAGTCGGTCGGTTGGACAGACGTACATACATACGGTCAGTCACTTAGCCTTTTATATATATAGATTTATTTACTTACTAGAGGCCCAGTGCATGACATTCGTGCACTTGGGGGTGGGGAGGTCCCTCAGCCCATCCTGTGCCCTCTCACAGTCCAGGAGCCCCCAGGGGATGTCTGACTGATGGCTTAGGCCCGCTGCCCGCAGGGAGCAGGCCTAAGCCGGCAGTCGACATCCTTAGCGCTGCTGCGGAGATGGGAGAGGCTCCCGCCACTGTGCTCGCCAGCAGTGAGCCCGGCTTCTGGCTGAGCGGTGCTCCTCCTGTGGGAGCACACTGACCACAAGCGGGCAGCTCCTGCATTGAGCGTCTGCCCCTGGTGGTCAGTGCGCGTCATAGCGACCGGTCATTCTGCCGTTCGGTCGATTTGCATATTAGCCTTTTATTATATAGGATTTATTTAGTGTTAATCCTCACCCAAGGATTTTTTCCATAGATTTTTAGGGAGAGTGGAAGAGAGAGGGAAAGACAGAAACATTGATGTGGGAGAAACACATTTGTGCCTCCTGCACAAGCCCCGACCAGGGCCTGGGCTGGGGAGGGGCCTGCAACCGAGGTACCTGCCCTTGACAGGAATCAAACCCAGGGACCCTTCAGTCACAGGCTGACGCTGTGTCCACTGAGCCAAACCAGCAGGGCGTTTTCCCCCTTTTAAACACTCCTCTTTTGAGAGGAGCGTTTGATTATAAGTTGTGGAGAAGGGAGAAAACCCTGAGCAGTCGGGTGGTTCCTTTTGATGGGACGGGGCCCTGCCTGAGGGCTTTGCGCAGGCCGTCACCTCAGTCCTAAGGACGGACCCCGGGGAAGGGCGGCTAGGACACGCGTCCGCAGTCCAGGCGGAGGGGCGCGGACTGGAAACCAGGGAGCCTGCCTGGAGCCTCCTCCCAGAACGCGCGGCATCCGTGACCTCACGAGTGGGCTCAGGACCACCCCCCCCCCCCCCCGAGAACTGGGGACCTGCAGCATCTTTAGAATTGTACCGAGTCCCAGGCTTTTTAAATAGACGAGTTTTATTTAATGTTTTGAACAGGTAAATACATTCACGTGGTTCAAAATCCGAAACAGAAAAGCTCTGCAGTGGAGTGGAGTGTCTGTCCCTCCTCCCCGCCCCCACGGAGGCCGCTGGCCTTGCGCAGGGTCCCAGGCACACGGCGGGAGGTACAGACACACGGTTTACACAGAGTGGCGGCCCATACGTGCTGTTCGCTTTTCTCACGTAATTTTTCTTGGCAGCTCCCCGGTATCACTAGATAGCTCTCTCTTCGTCTGTTGTGTGTGTGTGTGTGTGTGTGTATATTTTTTTAGTGACTGCCTGATATTCCATTATAGGAACATGCAATCATTTAATCAACCCCCTGCGAGCCATCATGTGGATCATTACCAGACCTCGCGTGGGTGTCATTTCACACGTATGTAATCACGCAGTTGTAGAATTCTGGGGTGAAAGACCGTATGCGTTGGTACGTGCGAAAGGTTTTAGAAGGTTGCCCTTCGTTAGGGTCCGTCACCCATTCGCATTCCCACGTGTCATTCAGACCATGCCCGCCTACCCACCTCACAACACAGATGTCAGCGGAATCTCCGTGTTGACAGATGCGAAATGACACGCCCGAGTCTGTCTGTGGTTTTATTTGTAAGTAAGGTGACTGCTTCTGGCGTCTGAGCCGCCTGCGTTTCCTCCTCCTCTGCCTCTGGCCCACTCTTAGCCTGTCCCTGAGTTTCCAGGCGTCTTTTGTTGGGACGTGGCTGATGGTGGCTTGGCCACGTGACATTTCATAGTGGTTTCTGGACTTGGAGTCATGCTAAGGTCCCAAGCGGAATCTTCATTCCTCAGCAGTCATGTCCCTGTATTTTCTTCTAGAACTTTTATGGTTTAGTGTGTGTGTGTGTGTGTGTGTGTGTGTGTTAACCTAAATTTTTACTCCTTTCGAGTGTATTCTGGCCTAAGGTATAAGTTACGGATGCAGCCGAGTTCTTTCCAGATGACTGCCCGGTTATTCTGCATCGTTTATCGAAGTCTGTCTTCCCCCCCCTTTCCTACCCAATTTTGTATTGGCAGGTTTTGTGGTTTTGTCTTAAAGATCTCTAACGCTCAAGCGTCAGGACCCCCAGAAACTGGCTGTGGCCCGGCCAGCACGGCTCAGTGGTTGAGTGTCGACCTATGAACCAGGAGGTCAGGGTTCAATTCCCAGTCAGGGCACATGCCCAGCTAGTGGGCTCCATCCCCAGTGTGGGGCGTGCAGGAGGCAGCAGATGCATGATTTTTCTCTCACCATTAATATTTTCTGTCTCTCTCCCTCTCCCTTCCACTCTGAAATCCATAAAAAGGTATTAATAATAAAAAACCAAAACAGGTCATTCGGGTACCTGAGAACAGTAATCGCCATTCCTCGCCTCCTCTGAGCCTTTAGTATCTGAGTCGCTCTGATGCTGGACTTAGCAGCACATGTAAATGAGGAAACTTAACCTCCCTCTCCATCCAGATCTGCCACACGCCACAGGGTGAACATGACCACCCACTGCAGGCGGAAACTAGCTTGATAGCTCTTCGCATCCTGGCTGCGCTTATACCTCTTGTGCTTCAGCGTCACCTTTTTAAAGGGGGGAGACGAGAAAATGAGGCCCTTTCTATCCTTTCCAGTAAAAAATAATAGTTCATATGAATACTAGCAGCTTTATCACCAAAAGAGATTATGGCTTTTTTACCAAATAATGTTGGGCATTTCCATTTTCCTGCCAGTAATAACAGAATAATCAAGTGTTTATATATCATAGGATGAGTATAATCATTATAGGATCTTAGTGATATTTTTATCACTGTGCTTTTATTTATTTATTTTTTGGTGGTCAAGTATAGATGGTTTACTTATTTGGGGTTAAATATCACTGTGTTGTGTTTTTTGTTTTTTTTAAAAAAAAAAACACATCTGCCATTGCCCAGGCCAGTAGCTCGTTTGGGGCATCGTCCTAGTGAGCCAGGGTTGCGGGTTCGATCCCAGGAATCAACCAGTGAATGCATGAATGGGGCCGTTTCCTGGAAGGGGGCGGTGTTACAGCTGCAGAATATCCACATATCACATACATGTATATGACATGTCACACATATAAATATATCTTGGGAGTTCTGGAATGGCACTTGCGGTTGGAGGACCAGTATTTCACACCGTGTTTCACTTACACGAGAGACGACGTAGAAGCAGTTGTCTGGAGCGTGTCCCTTGCGTGACCGAGAGGCGGCGTGAGAGCCGGTATCGAGGGCTTCTCCCACCCGCAGCACGAAGCACGCGGCTTCCACAGGCACTTCCTGAGCGCCTTAAAAATAAAGGGCGCTGCCCGGCCGGCGTGGCTCAGCGGTTGAGCATCAACCTAGGAACCAGGAGGTCACGGGTTCGATTCCCGGTCTGGGCACAGGCCCGGGTTGAGGGCTCGATCCCCAGTGTGGGGCGTGCAGGAGGCAGTCGATCCATGATTCCCTCTCATCATTGATGTTTCTCTCTCTCTCCGTCTCCTGTCCTCTCTGAAACCAATACAAATATATTTCACATAAAATAAAGGGCACTTTTAAATACGGTTGGAAATGGAAGGAACCCTGTTTGGGGCTCCAGTCGTGTGGCCCCCGGGCCGGGTGTTTATTACTGATCCCCCAAGACCCTCTCCTTGTTCCTTCAATGTCATGGGCGGTCAGTGGGCTGGGAGAGGCGCCTTCCCGCTGCCGTCCCGAGGTAACGAGTGGACATCACAGGTCACTGGGCGGAAACACGAGGCCACATCTCTGAACCCAGCAGAGGAGTCAACTCTGTCCACCTTCTTCCCATGATCCTGTGGGTGCAGACGTTAGCGCCCTCCTGAGAAGGAATCCCAAACCCCGGGCAACGCTGAGATTCTTGGAGGGATCCCTCCCTGGGCCTTGACGGCCTCTAAGGAGCCCGTGACCTCCAGGAGGTCGGCTGATGCTCTGCTACCTTCTCCCTTTCACCCCTGGCGCTGTCAGGAGGGTCTCCCAGCGCGGAGCTCAGAACCCAAGGATCTGAGGAACACGTTTGTCCAAAAGCCTTAAAAAACCCTCAGACCACACACTGTATACTTTTCTTATTCTTTTCCCCTCCGCTGATTTTTAGAGAGAGGGAAAGACAGAGAGAAACATCGATGTGAGAGAAACACATCGACCGATTGCCTCCTGCACGAGCCTGGACCAGGGCCCGGGCCAGGGCGGAGCCTGCAACCGAGGTACGTGTCCTTGACCGCAGGCTGACGCTCTATCCACTGAGCCACACCGGCCAGGGCGTCCATACTTTTTAAAGTGAATTATGCATCAACGTCTGTGCAAACTAGAAACTGTATTGCAGTCACCTTCTCCAAACCCCCGAGTATATAGTTTAGCATTATTATTTAAGTTATATAAAATACATTTTCATAAAAGTACAGAATTTTTTAAAGTTTAAATTAGACCCCTGGAGACAGGCAGCCGGGGCTCCCTTTTTTTAGTACTAAAATCAGGTTGTGTTGATCTACGTTACTGCTGAGCCCTATGCAGCCGGGAGGAACCTGTGGCAAATAAAAGTCACGTCCTACTTGGTGAGGAAAAGTGTCCCAAAGATTCGGCGTTCGTTCCGTCCGTTCTCCTCAAGCTTCTCCACCGGGGAACGGTCCGTAACACTGTTAGCCGGTGCTACCCATGGCGTGGCTTGTCAGGATCCACAGCCGAATCCGGAGGTAGAGTCCCCGCTTGCGCCAGGAAGCTGTTGGTCTGCTGTCCCCAGTCGTAGTAGTCGGGAGCGAAACTTCGAGAGAAAAAAAAGAGGTATTTCCGTGGCGTGAAACGCTGACCTTACCATCGAGGACTCTGTGTAAACCGCCGACAATTCCGAGGATTTCTAAGGCGGCTTCATTTTTTAAAAATGTATTTTATTGATCTCAGAGAGGAAGGGAGAGGGAGAGAAACATCAATGATGGAAGAGAATCATGGATCGGCTGCCTCCTGCACGCCCCACTACTGGGGATCGAGCCCGCAACCCGGGCACGTGCCCTTGACCGGAATCGAACCTGGGACCTTTCAGTCTGCAGGCCAATACGCTATCCACTGAGCCACACCGCCTAGGGCTAAGGCGGCTGCTAGAAGCCCATGGTTCCACAAGCCAGTGCTCTGGGCAGCGGCTAGAGGCCCACGCACAGTCTACTCAACTCCAGAGCCCCCGGGTCCAGTGATCCCAGAACCACAAACCCATCACGGTGGGTAACACAGGTCCTAGCAACAAGCTACCTGAACCCTAACGCGGAGTGCGTACGTACCCTTTGCTACCTGCGTGTCTGTGCCTGTGTTATCACCTGTGACTGCCTCAGGGGGCTTTTTTGAGTTCCTACCTATAAACTGCTTAGGCCTTAATCGTGTGGCTCAGTGGTTGAGCACTGACCTAGGAACCAGGAGGTCACGGTTCGATTCCCGGTCAGGGCACATGCCCGGGTTGCGGGCTCCATCTCCAGTGTGGGGCGTGCAGGAGGCAGCCGATCCATGATTCTCTCCTCATGGATGTTTCTCTCTCCCTCTCCCTCTCCCTTCCTCTCTATAATCAATAAAAATGTATGTTTTAAAAAAGCTTTTAAAAAAGCTAACGAGCCTTTGAGAATCAATCCAACAGACTCCTTCCCAGCCCGAGCGAGGGCTCACCTTCCCTGCAGTCCCTGAGGGGCGACGTTCCAGGCGAGGTCGTCGTCGCTGTCGTATCTCCGGGGGTTGTCGAAGAAGTAGGACCTGGGGCTGAACCCGTGGCTGGGGACCATGCCCGGACTGGTCTGGAAAGACAGGGACTGGTCAGCGCCCCTCGGACACGGGCAACGGGGAACCAGGCCTCCTGCGGGAGACAAGAGGGGTTCTCCTCCTCCGGGCAGAGGCCCCCCTGTTCCGCTGCAGAGTGTGTTTCTCCTGCTTTTATTTTGAAGAGGTACTCTTTTTTTTTTTTTTTTAATTTTAAATATATTTTATTGATTTTTTTACAGAGAGGAAGGAAGAGGGATAGGGAGTTAGAAACATCGATGAGAGAGAAACATCGATCAGCTGCCTCCTGCACACCCCCTACTGGGGATGTGCCCGCAACCAAGGTACACGCCCTTGACCAGAATCGAACCTGGGTCCCTTCAGTCCGCAGGCCAGTGCTCTATCCAATGAGCCACACTGGTCAGGACGAGGTCCTCTTTCTTTTACCATGTGGACATCTTCTTTCAGAGTTCTGCTTACGACCATGAAGTATCACAGTCTGAACCCCGAAACGAAAAACCAGACAACGCCCGGATTAGCCAAGCGAGATGGTCCCAAATTGGGTATCAACCTGTACAGTAATCCTGTGGGCATTCACAGCAATTGAAAAGAATGAAATTAGCCCGGCCGGCGTGGCTCAGCGGTTGAGCGTCAATCTGTAAACCAGGAGGTCACGGTTCGATTCCCGGTCAGGGCACGTGCCCGGGTTGCGGGCTCCATCCCCAGTGTGGGGGCGTGCAGGGTTCTCTCTCATCATTGATGTTTCTCTCTCTCTCCCCCTCTCCTTCCTTTCTAAAATCGATAAAAATATATTTTTAAAAAATTAAAAAATAAAAGTCAACCCCCAGAGTCTGAAACCAAGTTGTTATGGGATGGTCTCTCTCTGTCGTTCCTTCGTCTGGTTTGGGTATAAGGGCCTCAGAGGAGGCGTGTGGGAGGGAGCCCTCCCTTCACGGGCCATGGGAATCCAGGGTCCAAAAGGCTCCGTGAGGCACGGCGACGTCCTACATCACAGCAGGCTGAAGCAGGCTTTCGACGGCCAAGCTGAGAACCAAAGGCCCACGGCCCGTCTGCGCTTAGAACGGGGCGCTGTTTCCTGCAGGTGCCCAGCGGTTCACCGGACTCACCAGGTCCCTGGCCGGGTTTCGGACGCGGAAGAAGTACACGACCAGGGTGGTGGGCAGGAGCTCCCACACGAAGAGGACCACCCCGAACACCACGTACCCCGCATCTCCCAGCTGGTTCTTCAGGTCCGCCTGTGGGGAGAGGGGGGAGTGCAGCCAGGGGCCGAGGGCAGAGGGAACAGGACAGACAGACAGACAGACAGACAGTGTACCCGAAGCCGCGAAGGGCCGGTCCTTTTCCTTCTCTCTCAGGCCGCACCGAAGTGCAGCAGCCGAAACCAACTCCTCAGAAACTGCGCATCTCGCATTCCATCTACAACATGTCTCTTCCCGTCCACACGAATGACGTGCACACGTGGCCACATGCTTTGCCACACACAGTATCTATAAATAAATATCCCCCAAAAGCTGCAGAATGTAAAGAATTGTGGTCGTGCCAAAACCGGTTTGGCTCAGTGGATAGAGCGTCGGCCTGCGGACTGAAGGGTCCCAGGTTCGATTCCGGTCAAGGGGCATGTGCCTTGGTTGCGGGCACATCCCCAGTAGGGGGTGTGCAGGAGGCAGCTGATCGATGTTTCTCTCTCATCGATGTTTCTAACTCTATCCCTCTCTCTTCCTCTCTGTAAAAAATCAATAAAATATATTTAAAAAAAAGAAAAAAAGAATTGTGGTCGTATTTTAAATTGGTTATAGAAGCTCGCCTGGCTGTGGTGGCTCAGTGGTCCAGCATCGTCCCATGGACCAAGAGGTCCCGGGTTCGATTCCCAGTCGGGGCACATGCCCAGGATGTGTGACCTTGATCCCCAGTGGGGGGTGTGCAGGAGGCAGCTGATCAATGATCCTCTCTCATCACTGATGTTTCTCTCTCCCTCCCTCTCTGAAATCAATAAAAGTATTTATCTATATATTCGAGTCCTGGACCACCCGCCTCCTTGTTCTGTTTCTGTACTGTGATGGCTTCTCTGTGCTTCTCTCTTCCTCAGAGGCCAGAAACCCCGGGAGGCAGAGAGGGAGGCAGTCTGTTCTCGCATATCCCCGGCTCTGTCCAGGGCCGGAGAAGCAGTATTTGTCAGGTGAGGGAATGCAAACTCATTCTCGTTGCTTTTCATTTTGAGCTTTTGTGGACAACGATGCCAGATGACATCTCACGACCTTTGTGCACCTGCTTTATAATTTATGAATTTCCAGAAGAGATGACAAAGAGAGAGAGACACCGTGAGACCACCGGTAACATGAGCTTTCGCGAACACCTGAATGTCCTCAGTCCCCTTCGCCTAGATTTCCTCCAACGCTACTGGTACTCGTGCGCCATTAAAAAAAAAAAAAAAAGTCTGACGTTGTAATTTCATGGATTTTCAAAACCTAAATATAACTGGTTTTACCTGTGCAAATTTCACCCTGCAGTAAGACCATTTCCATTTTTTTAAATATATTTTTGATTTATTTCAGAGAGGAAGGAGGAGGAAGAGAGAGAGAGAGAAGCATCCATGATGAGAGAGAGTCATTGATCAGCTGCCTCCTGCAAGCCCCGCACTGGGGATCGAGCCCACAACCTGGGCGTGTTGACTGGAATCGAACCTGGGACCTTTCAGTTCGCAGGCGGATGCTCTATCCACTGAGCCAACCCGGCGAGGGCACCATTTCCATTTATATGGAAGCACTTGTAATGAGAAAGTGTGTGTGTGTGTGTGTGTGTGTGTGTGTGTGTGTGTGTGTGTGTGTGTACAGGTTTCGCAGGTACTTCGATCCCGTTTTACAGGTGAGGATGCGGTTCCCACACAGGCGACCCTCAAGGTCACCCGGCCGTTCAAAGCAAAGAACTTCACACTCTGCTACATGGGATGCGGCAGGGGACGTCCCCTCGCGCCCACTGACCTACCTGGTCGGACACGTTGTACCAGTCGTAATCGAAGGAATGCACGTTCTTGCTCTGAGAGAAGGATAAGATGAACAGGTTGTAGCAGGCGCGGGAGGCGTACAGCAGGACCACGGTCACGCCCACGGCGGTCACCTGGCACACGGAGGAGCCCTGCAAAGGCGGGAGCCGTGAGGGGCGCGCCCACGCCAGGTGCGGGCACCGGCCTCCTCCCAGGCCCCGCCACCCTCGGGCTGCAGGCCCCACTCCGACCTCCCGTCCCACAGCCCTTCCCAAAACCCCCGTTAGCTGCACGCAGACGCCGCAAAGCCTGGGAGCGGATCTGCAGGAGCCTTCAGCAGGCTAAGACGTGGGCCACTTTGTGGGGCGCGGCCACAGCGTTTGGACAGGTTCAAGCCTCGGACTGAGGAGAGGGCACAGTCCCCTCATGGCCACGTGCAAGTCCCCGCGTGGAGGACAGGGCCCTCCCCGCACCATGACAGCCAACAGCTGTGGTTGTGAGCTTGCACCTATGATCCGAACACGTGGCCCCACGTGCCTGAGTGATGTGGGCGTGATAGAGTTCAGGGGCATGTAGCTGAGCAGGATGGAAACCCAGGAGAATGTTGTCAACATCTTGACCACACCCTTCCTTTGCCTCGTGGCATCTGGCTATAAAATAAAGACACGGCTTGTGGGGTGCGGCGCTGTCTCTCAGGAAGCAGTGTCCCACCGAGACCCAGCTTTCATCCTCTTGTCTGTCTTTCCTAAGCCTTTCAGCCGCCCCCACTCAGGGTCACCCTTGGCCGTGCCGGCGCGGCACACCACTTGCCAGAACAAGGAAGTCAGGCGGTCGGTTGACCCTATCTTCATGCGTCCGTGTCTCTGGGTCTATTTTTGTTCATCAGTTTATTTTGTTCCTTAGATTCCACGTAGGAGTGAGATCGTGTGATACTTTCTCTGGCTGGCTTATTTCGCTTAGCACAACAGCTCAGAGGGAAGGCAGGGTAGGTGGGTGGGTGGGAAGAGATCAACTAATGAACTTCTATGCATCTATGCATAACCCGTGGACACAGACAACGGGGTGGTGAGGGCCTGGGGGAGGGTGGGAACGAGCTGGAAGAGGTCAATGGGGGAAAGGGGGGGCCTCTGTAAAACTTTCAACAATAAATATTTAAAAAAAAAAAAAAAGGCCTGGCTGGCATGGTTCAGTGGTTGAGCATCGACCTATGAACCAGGAGGTCACGGTTCAATTCCTGGTCAGGGCACATGCCGGGTTGCAGGCTCCATCCCCAGTGTGGGGCGTGCAGGAGGCAGCCAGTCAGTGATTCTCATCACTGATGTTTCTCTCTCCCTCTCCCTTCCCCTCTGAAATCAATAAAGAGATATTTTAAAAAATAAGTAAATGAAGTGAAACGGTGGTTAAAACCCTGGCACCTCCAGGCCAGGAGTCCATTCTGCACACTCCGCTGCCCCGAGCCCCCGACACGGAATGCGTCTCGCACACCAAGTTCAGGGGCCGCCGCGGGGTGTGGCTAATCATTGGCAGGTCAGGTGGGAAGCGTGCGGACCAGGCCGCCGTTTTTAGACCCGGCGGAAGGACGGCTCCCGGGCCCGCCGGCACCTCACCCTGGACTCCAAGTAGATGTTGGCCAAGGACATCTTAGAGATCTTGTAGAGGCAGACGGACAGGGAGACGGCGCACAGCACGAAGAGGGTGTCGTTGATGGCCACGCGCACGGAGACGATGGCCTTCCTCTCCCAGGTCCCCGTCTTCACCAGCACCGCGCAGGTGAGGTTCACCAGCAGGAACACGAGGCTGATGAGCAGCGAGGCCAGGTACAGGGGCAGCCTGGGAGGGAGGGGGAGAGGTTAGGGCACCACAGCTGCCTCGTCCGGGTCAACCCGCAGGTGTTTTTATGGTGAGGCCGGACGTGCCAACGTTCACACACACTCTGGTTTATTTGTTTGTGTTTTAATCCTCACCCGAGGATATTTTCCCATTGATTTTTAGAGTGAGGAAGAGAGAGGGAGAGACAGCGAAACATCGATGTGAGAGAAACACATCGATGGGTTGCCTCCTGCACATGCCCCGACCAGGGCCCGGGCTGGGGAGGAGCCTGCAACTGAGGTACCTGCCCTTGATCAGAACCGAACCCGGGACCCTTTGGTCTGCAGGCTGATGCTCTATCCACTGAGCCACACCAGCCAGGGCTTTTTTGTTTGTTTGTTTGTTTGTTTTAAATATATATTTATTGATTTCAGAGAAGAAAGGAGAGGGAGAGAGAGAAACATCAATGATGAGAGAAAATCACTGATTGGCTGCCTCCTGCACGCCCCCCACTGCGGATCGAGCCTGCAACCTAGGCCTGTGCCCTGACCGGGAATTGAACCGTGACCTCCTGGTTCATAGGTTGATGCTCAACCGCTGAGCCACACCGGCCGGGCGACAAACACTTCGGAGGTGGGCTCTGGAGGCGGGCGGTCCAGGACTCGAACCGCAGGCTGTGCCCTCAGGAAGGTGCCCGGGCTCTGGAGCCTCACGCCCCGCCCCGGGCGGCCTGAGGACCGAATACCGGGGTCATCAAGCACGGGCTCGGCTCGGAGCTGGTTCCCAGAGCAGCTCACCACCCCGCTCCCTGGGAGCCTGGCAACATCCACCTGCCTGAGCCTCGGTGTCACCAACTGAAAACACTGACAGCGACTCCCGCCGGCTGTCCCCTCCCCTCCCCCAGAGCCTCTCCCTTCACCAGCAGCAGATTCTAGAAACCTGCTTCTCCCCAGGGTCCCCGGCCCGCTGCCACCCCGTCCTCTCCGGCCCCACGACCGACTCGCCAGCTCCAGGGCGGAACCCTCGGGGCGCCATCTCCCCAACCCCAGCTCCCGGCCGCCCCCTGCCCCGGGCCGTCCCCGGGGAGCCCCCGCTCCCTCTTCCTCCTCTTGCCCCGAAGGGACGAAGGCACCGGGCTCCCCGCACCCCTCTTCCTGCGGCGATGGCTCCTGTACGACCAGGTCACCTCTGTCCTGGTCCCGACCACGTGCCAACGAGCCGGCCATCGCAGTCACCACGGCCACGGCCACGGCCACGCTTAGCTCCTAACGCTCCTCCTCCAGTTCCCAACGACCACACTGCACCGTCGTTCCCAACATACGATCTCAGACTCCTGACTGATTTCTGTCACACTCACATACACACTCATACTCACATATACACACACACACATAGACTCACACATACATTCACACACTCACACATACACTCAAACTCACACACACACTTACATATACACACTCACATTCACATATGCACTCACACATACACACACACATATACACACTCATACATATACAAACACATTCACATATGCACTCACACATACACTCACACATACATTCACACACATACACACTCATACTCACAATTACATACTCACATATGCACTCACACATACACTCACACATTCACACACATACACACTCACACACATACACTCATACTCACATATATGCACTCACACACACATACACATTCACACACATACACACTCATACACATATGCACTCACACATACACATATGCACTCACACAATTCACATACACACACATACTCACATATACATACATTCATATATGCACTCACACATACATTCACACATACACTCTCACACTGACACACACGCATACTCACATATACACACTCACATTCACACATGCACTCACACACACACACACACTCACATTCACACACTCACGCACACACACACTCATGCACACTTACGCACACTCGCACACACCCACATACACACACACACTCGTGCACACTCACCCCAGGGACCCGCTGCGAGACCCAGAACCCCCGCGCCTGTCGGGGCGGCCCCCGCGGAGCCGCTCCCCTGCTCTCCCGGGAACCCGCCGGCACTTACCGGTACTTGAGTAATTCTGGAGAGTACTTGGACTTGGCCTTGAAAATCACCTGCAGCGACAGAACACAGGGCGGGTTGGGGACACAGTCAGCTGACCCCGCGGAGATGACACCGCCACGCGGGACTCCCTCCCCACCGGCGCAGGCCCTGAACGCGGCGTCGTCACGCAGGCGGGCGCACGCTCCTCCTCTCGTTCACAAACACCCAGCCCGCCTGGCAGGGTCTCCGTGCCCTCTGCAACTTGTCTGCGACCCCATGGCGACCTGTCTGCCACGTGTGGGCGCCGGAACACAGCTCTGGGTCACGGTCCTCCCTGAGGCGTGGCGGCCCACCGTACACGGGCCACGGCTGTGCCCACCTACGGTGGGCACCGAGAGATGCCGGGAGTGCGGGCGCCGGGGCTGCTCCCCACGCTTTGCATCCTGGCTCCACCATGCGCAGCTGTGTGACTCTGGAACCGTTACCTAACCTCTCTGTGCCTCAAGTCCCTCAGATGTTTGTTTTTTTCTTTCTTTTTTTTTCGTTAATCTTCACCTGAGGATATTTTTCCACTGATTTTCAGAGAGAGTGGAAGGGAGGGGGAGAGACAGAGAGAGAAAACATCGATGTGAGAGAGAGACATCGCCCTGACCAGGGCCAGGGATCAAGCCTGCAACCGAGGTACATGCCCTTGGCTGGGAATCGAACCCAGGACCCTTCAGTCTGCAGGTCGATGCTCTATCCACGGAGCCAAACCAGCTAGGGCTCAAGTTCCTCATCTGTAAAAGGAGGTGAGGAGCAGTCCGTGTGGGTTTTGGTGAGGGAGAGGTGGCGTGGGACCTGGGGACTCTGCGTGCCAGCCCTGCTGCTGCCCGTCATCTCGTGTGTGTCCTCAGACCACGATTCCCAGTGCAGAGCCGCTCAGCTGTGACACAGGCGCTTTCTCGAGCATAAAGGGAACCTCCGGAGTCCAAGGGTTAGGCACTCCCGACACATCTGCTGTCCTCTCCCGCGGTTCCTCTGTGCGCACTTCCTCCCGACAGATTGCAGAAGTTACGCAAACCTGCGGGCCTGGGGCCTGCGACAGCCCACGGTGAGATGGCACGGCTCTGGCCGGCCGGTGTGGCTCAGTGGTTGAGCGTCGACCTATGAACCAGGAGGTCCCAGGTTTGATTCCCAGTCAGGGCACACGCCCGGGGTTGTGGGCTCGATCCCCAGTAGGGGGCGTGCAGGAGGCAGCCAATCAATGATGCTCTCTCATCATGGATGTTTCTATATCTCTCTCTCCCTCTCCCTTCCTCTCCTCTTCCTCTTCTTGCCCCGAAGTGACGAAGGCCCCCCGGGCTCCCCGTACTCCCTCTTCCCGATGGCTCCTGTACGACCAGGTCATCTCTGTCCTGGTCCAGACCACATGCCAACCAGCCGGCCATCGCAGTTACCATGGCTACGGCCACACTTAGCTCCTAATGCTCCTCCTCCAGTTCCCAATAAAAAATACGTATTTTTAAAAAGTCGTGTTTGGAGAGATCACACACATTTATTCCTGGACTGGAAAATACGCTGATAAGCGGGACTAACAAGAGGGCTTTCGTGTAGATCCATTTTGATACCAAAGCTACTAAAAACAGTATAGATGCTATTTCCTCCAAATTTTTAGTCAAGGACTTCCACTACACCAGGGCAATCTATCCTTTTTCTACCTTTTTTTTTTCTTTTTAAAATTCAATCAATGACACTTTCTTTAGAGAAACAGACACTGTTCAAAGGAATGCAATGCCTACTTGCACCAAGCCTCTGCCCATGGGACAGCTTACTTAAAAAAAATTTTTTTTAATTAAAAAAATATTTTTACTGATTTCAGAGAGGAAGAAAGAGAGAGAAACATCAGTGATGAGAGAGTATCATGGATCGGCTGCCTCCTGCACGCCCCCTACAGGGGATCGAGACCACAACCTGGGCATGGGCCCTGACCGGGAATTGAACCGTGACCTCCTGGTTCATAGGTCGACGCTCAGCCACTGAGTCCCACTGGCTGTCCCATGAGACAGCTCTCAAATTACCCTCGGCAGGTGGCATGCTGGGTGCCCTCCCCTCGGGCAGAGTCCTTGTGAAAACGGACGTTTTAGTGCCTGGAAACCACCTGAGAATCAGAGGCGGCGAGGACGTGGCAGTGGCCGCGTTATTAAACTTTATGCAACGCTAAACACAAGTGTTTGCAAAGTGCTTTACAAAGACTCCACTTTCATTAACTCCACGGTGACCGCGGGCAAGCCCATTTGGCTTATTAACAACACTCCCCATAAAGTGGCTCCTGTAAAAGCACCCCAGGAAATGTCTGGGCGTTCGCGCCGGCCTGAGCCTGGCTGCAGCAGCTCAGGGGGCTGGGTGCAGCACTTCCGGGTGGGAGTTAGTAAGTCCCAGCTCAGGGGGGCTCCTGGGCTGGGGGCTCCTGGGCTGGGGGCTCCTGGGCTGGCGGCTCTGAATGTCCCACCCGAACAAGGACCGTCCCTCCCACCTGCTATCACTCAAAAGAGCCAGTCTGGCCCTAGCCGGTTTGGCTCAGTGGACAGAGCATCGGCCTGCAGACCAAAGTGTCCAGGGTTCGATTTGGTGAAGGGTCCCTACCTCGGTTGCAGGCTCCCCCCACTCACCCCCTACCCCGGCAGGAGGCAACCAACAGATGTGCTTCTCTCACATCGATATTTCTCTGTCTTTCCCTCTCTCCCACTCTCTCTAAAAATCAATGGGAAAATATCCTCAGGTGAGGATTGGGGGAAAAAAAACAAAAAACAAGCATGCAGGTGACCTTTCCAGGCTGGGGTCAGAGGTCGGCGGAGAAATTCTAGAGTTCAAGTCCTCCGGTGGGTCCGCCTTGCCCTCGGTACCAATTCTGACTTGTGCCAGAAGATGCTGCCCACGTCCCGCGTGGCGAGGGCCAGGGCCCCACCCCCATCATCGGATGGTGCCTGGCTGGGAGCAGAGACTCACAGGTGGCCTCCAGCCCGCACCGTCCTCCTCCCCTTCTTTTGGGGAGGGGAGGGCACCCCCTGAGAGACAGGCCAGCAGGGAGGTAGCGTGGGCTCAGACGCCCCAGAACCAGTGCATCTGCCCCCATTCTCAGCCCCCTGGTACTGCGAGAGCCACCCCACCCCACTCCCGTCCCCCGCCCCCCGCCCCCTCGCGCGCCCAGCGCTGCGCTCGGCCACCTGCCAGGTGCGGGCGCCTCCCGCGCGCCCCACGCACCTGCGTGAAGTACAAGTTCATGAGCGTGAGCGTGAAGAACTGGAGGCACACGGGGCAGCAGTAGAGCAGCCAGAAGAGGAAGGGGCCGAGCGCGTTGGCCGCCACGAAGTCCCTGAAGTAGAAGGAGAAGAGGACGGTGCGCAGCGAGGCCCAGAGGAGGCAGAGGAAGAGGAAGACGCTCTGGTAGCTGAGCCGCTTGTGGCCGTAGCGCAGCACCAGCCAGAGCTGCGCGTAGATGAACGCGAAGAGCAGCGAGTAGAAGGCGGTGTAGACGCCGGTGAGGCCGAGCTTCACGTAGGGGGGCACGGCCGGGGTCAGCGTGGGCGGCAGCGAGTCGTTGCGCAGCGGGTCCCAGCGCGGGGCCGCCATCGGGCCGGGGGCGCAGCGGCGCGGCCGGGGGCGCGGGCCTCATCGGGGTGGGCCGTCCGCGCGGGGGTCTCCGCGCATCGCTCCGCCCGGGTCCGGCTGCGGGAGGAAAGACAACCAGGCGACTTCCTCCCGGCACCACATGATGTACGGGGCGGCCTTTGTCTGGGATTGGCGGCGCCGCGCCCCCGCCCCGCGCGCCCCCGCACGCATTCGCGCGCCCCCGCCCCGCGCGCGCCCCACGGCCAGTCCCGTGGGCCCACCGGCGCGCCCCACCCTGCGCGTCCCCGCTCCCCCCGTTTCGTCCGTCCCCCCCCCTGCGCGTCCCCGCCCCCCGTCCCATTTGCCATCCTGCGCGTCCCCGCCCCGCGCGCGTCCCGCACGGCGCGCCCCACGGCCAGCCCCTTGGGCCCACCGGTCCCGTCCCCCACACTGCGCGCCCCGCCTTCACCCTCCACGTCTCGCTGCGCGCACCCTCGCACTTCGCCGTCTCCGCCCCGCGCGTCCCCAGGTGCCGCGCCTCTGGCCCTGTGCGTCTCCGCCCCGCGCGCCCCCAAAGCCCCCGGTTCCGTTCCCCCCACTCCCGAACCCGAAGCCTCCTAGACCTCCCCACCATCCACCCTTCAGGGACAGAGCTCAGCGTCTCGCGCTTCCTGATGACTCCTTGTTGTTTTGCAGAAGTTCAGTCTTTTCGAAAACACCAAACTTTGAAAGGTGTTTTTTTTTTTTCCTTTAAAACTAAAACTTGACGGCTCCGTGGCTGCGCACGTTGGGGTGACGTTTCTTTCTAAATTCAGGAATGCCCAAGGCAGGGTGCTGTGTTCCAGGTTCAGTCTGTGAACTCGGAAGGAAGGGCTGGTCCCAGGGGCGGCCATCGGCTCCGGAGACCCGCGCCGTGCGCCCTGGTGGGTACGCTGCGCCCCTCGCGTCCGCTCAGTGCACGGGGGTGGAGGGGGTGCGGAGGGGGGGGGGAGGGCGCAGGGGGCCCCGTAAGCTCGGGGCGTCAGTAGCCGTAGCCGCAGGACTTCTAAGGGAAGTGGCACCGCTCTCTGATCCTGCCTCCAGTTCCATGCAACCCGCCTAGTAGGACCGTCCCTCCTGGACCAACAAGCCCCTCATTCGCTGTGGCGTGAGCGAGTGGCTGCTCGGAGGCGGTGGTGAGGTTGACTAATTTTACGCCCCAGGGGCGCTTTTCTGCCTTGTTCTGGGGGTGCCCGCAGTGTAGAGCAAGCATTTCTACGTGAGCGGTTCTGGTGCCGAAGACAGCGACCCGATTCTTAACTTCCCAGGCCAAGAAAACTCTCTCCACACCCGTCTCCAAAAACGGAACAAATCCTCATCTGTAACAGGGTCACTTCCTCCGGGAAGTCTTCCCAGATCACCACGCCACCCATCACCCACCCGGGCTTAGGCTAGGTGCACCACCTGTGTAATCACAGAGCATCTCTGCATAGTTGTCAGTCTCTCCGCTTGTTGAGAAGTGTCCTTAGAATAGAAACTACCCATGTCCTTCCAGTGCTTGCCTGGACATCCCAAACTACCTTTCTGTGTTATCATCCTGAAGGAATGTGGTTTGTCCCCAGAGGCCTGGGCTGTGATGAATGTTGCTTCCATAAAGAGGGCCTCCGAGCATCAGCATCGTGTCTCTTTCCTGTAGTCAGAGGTGTGAGGTTCAACGACCCATCCCTCACTTTGGAGGGCACCCCTCCCTCTCTCTCTCTCTCTCTCTCTCTCTCTCTCTCGCTCTCTCAATATATTTTTATTGATTTCAGAGAGGGAGGGAAAGAGACAGAAATATCGACAAGGGGAGAGAATTATTGACTGGCTGCCTCCTGCACCCCCCACACTGGGGATGGAGCCCGCAACCCGGGCATGTGCCCTGACCGGGAATCGAACCCTGACCTCCTGGTTCCTAGGTCGATGCTCAACCCCTGAGCATTCTAGGTCTCGAAGCAAGTGAGGAACAGTGTCCCTACGCAGGGAGAAGGGAAGCTGTGTGCGTTAGGCGTCCCCAGTCCCCTCCGCATGCCCCATTCAGAGTCTCCCGATGCTCACTGTTTCCGATCACTTCCCTGGTTATCGTCGGGAAGAGAGAAGGTTGTGAAACTAACAGCTGTGAGTCAGGAACCCACAGGTGTCCCTTCTGGTTTCGCTGAGGTTGCAACAAAAGGTTAGGTGTTCTCTCCAGAGTCAG
The DNA here is from genome assembly GCF_027574615.1 of Eptesicus fuscus. Lineage (NCBI taxonomy): Eukaryota > Metazoa > Chordata > Mammalia > Chiroptera > Vespertilionidae > Eptesicus > Eptesicus fuscus. The sequence continues at coordinate 5,229,852 of NC_072496.1, read as the reverse complement.
CGGGTCCCTGGTGTTCAGACTCCCTGGAGCCAGGATTGAAGACCCTGCCATTCATTTTATTTAAGGTTTCTAACCAGAGCGTCTAGCCCTCCACCCACAGTTCGGGGTTCCGGGTGCCTCACGCTGCTCTCTGTTTGTCGCTGCCTTAACGTCACTGTTCCTGGCGACTTGTGTCCTGAACTGTCTTGACACCTCTTGAATTTTTATTGTCCTTAGATCCAACCAGAACAGTCATCAATCGCAGGGTCTCCCCATTCCTTGAGGGTGTGTTTCTGCCACCATTCCTGGTGTCCATTTCTGAATTTCTCAGGATTCTAGATCGCAAGCAACAGACATAGACATGGGCTAATTTTTATTTATTTTTACCCCACTCTCTGCCTTTATCTTCACAGTGTTCTCTCTGTGTGCATCTGTGTCCAACATTTCTTTTTATAAGGACACCAGTCGTGTTGGACTAGAACCCACCCTAATGACCTAATCTTTTTTTTTTTTTTAACTTGGATGAATTTAAGCAGAAAAAGCATGTGTTAAAAGCCATGTTATGTCGCTCGTGAAACCGTCAGGACCTCAGAAAGAGGAGTGACGGGGGAAATATGCTGCAGAACTGGTTTGGCCACACTGCTCCCACCCCTGGCCTGGCCATGCTGGTTTGCATCGCTGACCACACAATGCCGGACACTGGAAACGGCCTGTATCCGCTCGGAATGGAGAGACAGTTGCAAAGAACAGAAAACCTGACAACATAGTTTAAAAATAAATGCTTGTGCCCGGCCGGCATGGCTCAGTGGTTGAGCGTCAACCTAGGAACTAGGAGGTCACGGTTTGATTCCCGGTCAAGGGCACATGCCCGGGTTGTGGGCTCGATCCCCAGTGTGGGGCGTGCAGGAGGCAGCTGGTCCATGATTCTCTCATCATTGTCAATATTTCTGTCTCTCCCTCTCTGAAATCAATAAAAATATATTTAAAAAAAATAAATGCTTGTGTTTTGTTGTGTGTGTGTGTGTTGTTTTTTTAACATTATGTAGAAGTCAGTTGTTACAAGCATGAACAACTGGCTCTTTCAATCTGCTTTCCTACCGTGAGCGTATGTAGGGGCTTTAATCTTCCACGTTGTTCCCTCGTGGGTGAATTGAAGCAGAAAAAGCAGGTATGAAAAGCCATGTTGCGTAGCTTTTCACTGCATTCAAGGCAGAAATGGGGAGGACACAGAAAGAGCAACTCCTGTTTCAGGAAGGCAAGAGTTTTCTAAGGAATCTCAAGACGGACCTCCTGCGATATCCCCCTGGGAGAGGCTCCCCATCCCGCCATCCCATGTTACAAAGGAATACAGGAAAGCACTACTCAGCAGGGCCTGCTTCTACGGGGTGGGGCAGGCGGGGGATAGGGGCACGCATCTCTCTCCGCAACAGATGACGCATTCCATGCATCGTGAGTCCAGAGCTTCTGATTCAGAGTCGATGTTAGAGACCCTCTTTAACAAAAGGAAAAACAAAAAAACAAAAACACTGCAAATACAAAGTTGGGTACTACGGGGAATATGTATATAGATCAGCAAATTGCAAAATCCAGAAGAATCATGCTACGTTTTTTGTTTTTTAATATATTTTTTTATTGATTTTTTACAGAGGGGAAGGGAGAGGAATAGAGTTAGAAGCATCGATGAGAGAGAAACATCGACCAGCTGCCTCCTGCACACCTCCTTCTGAGGATGTACCTGCAACCAAGGCACATGCCCTTGACCGGAATCGAACCTGGGAACTTTCAGTCCGCAGGCCGACGCTCTATCCACTGAGCCACACCAGCCAGGGCCATGCTACGTTTTTACTTGTTAAGGGCCCGGGGCATCTCTGAAGTCCCTTGCCCTTGCATGTTCTGGCTGCACAGTCTTCATATGAGCATGAGTCTGCAACATAATTTTCTGTGGAGAGAACAGAAAGATCCCTCCCACCCCCCACCCCCCACCCCCACCCGGTCTGGCACGATTGGCTAGGTACAGGTTCTGTTATTGAAGTTCCGGAGAGTCTCAGCGTCACAACTGGTTCCTGTTCGTCCCGCTGGCTTTTAGGACCGCTGTCAGCTGGGAGACTTCAGGCAACTCCTCTGTCCCTTCTGACGCGCAGCGTTGGGGGGACCTCGCGCCCCCCTCGTGCAGGGATCCATCTTCAATCGTCTCAGAACCGTGGACGCTTGTTGCCCGGTGTGTGGGGCTGACCCTGCGGAGGATGGAGTTTTCAGTCGCTCTCCTGGTCCAGGCCCAGGCTGCGGAAGGGCCTGGAAGATGCCGTGGGGCCCTAGCCGGTTTGGCTTGGTGGATAGAGCGTCGGCCTGCGGACTGAGGGCTTCCGGGTTCGATTCCGATCAAGGGTATGTACCTTGGTTGCGGGCACATCCCCAGTACGGGGTGTGCAGGAGGCAGCTGATGGATGTTTCTCTCTCATCGATGTTTCTAACTCTCTATCCCTCTCCCTTCTTCTCTGTAAAAAACCAATGAAATATATATTTTTTAAAAAAGAAGATGCCGTGAGTGGGCCCAGTGCGCCCCGTGCCTCCTTGGCCTTGCCCCTCTGTGTGCACAGTGACCGGTTTGTGTTCAGAAAGGGAAGAATGAGCCCGGCCCGTGTGGCTCAGTGGTTGGAGCGTCGACCTATGAACCAGGAGGTCATGGTTCGATTCCCGGTCAGGGGCACAGGCCCGGGTTGCAGGCTCCATCCCCAGTATGGGGCGTGCAGGAGGCCGCCGATCCATGATTCTCTCTCATCACTGATGTTTCTCTCTCCCTCTCTCTCCTCTCTGAAATCAATATAAAAATATATATTTTTTTAAGTTTTCACTTCAGACCGTCCTTTAGGCTGACTTGAGGCCTCTGGGTTTGTAAGGCCCCCACACAGGCCTGCCCTGAGCTCCTCAGGTTAGCGTGTGGCCCCGTGTCATCCGCACGTCGGTGGTGAGGGCTGTGTGCTGGGCCGGCCCCCTCCTCCTCTCTCGGTCCCTCCGTGACAAAGCGACTCAGAGGCACGTGGCCCTGAGACCAGCAGCCGCTTCGTAGGCATGTGAGTCGCCGGCTCCAGGGCTGAGCATCACAGGACCAAGAGGGAAAGAGGAGGAAGTAGAGTTGGGGGTGGGGGAGGCTCTGGAGACAAGCGGGAACTAGGGGTGTGGGCAGAAAAAGAAGGGTTTGGTAAAGGGAAGAGAGAGGGTCTGACATCAGAGGCCGCGTGGGCTGCCAGGAGGGAGCGCGAGCAGGTTTGGGACCATCCTGAGGTCAGAACGGGGGTTGGTGGGGTGAGAAGGCTCCAGGAAAACCAGGCGAGCAAACCCCCCAACCCCCCAACCCCCCAACCCCCTCTGCAAGCTGTTAGAGTCAGCCCTTTCACGCACAGTGTTGCGTGAATTCCCGCACGTGTCTCCATCGATGGATCGTAGGGTCAAAACTCCGTTCTCCAATGTCTTCCATCGCCAACGATTCACTTCTCAACCACGTTGTTCATGGAAGAAATATCCAATCGGCATAGTTTAGGGCAGGAAAAAAGTGTTCTTCTGCTCACGAGAGATTCTCAGATGGCACTCAGTAACGAAAGACAGATTAACAAGGCCAACTCCCCCCCCCCCCCAAAGTTTATTAACATGTATCTCTCATGCCCACATGGGGGAGAAAAACTCAAAAGAGGTGGCTTAGAACTCCAATTGACAGGATGGGGCAAGAGTAGGTTTACAGGGGTGTCCACTCTTGAATACAATCATTAATAAATAATAATACAAGGATACTCTCGCTCGGCCGGTGCAGCTCACTGGTTGAGCCTTGACCTATAAACCAGGAGGTCACAGGTTCGATTCCCAGTCAGGGCACATTCCCAGGTTTCGGGCTCGATCCCCAGTGAGGGGGGCATGCAGGAGGCAGCGGATCCATGATTCTCTCTCATCATCGATGTTTCTCTCTCTCTCCCTCTCCCTTTCTCTCTGAAATCAATTTTAAAAAAAATTTTTTTTTTTAAAGGAAAGTAACCCGTGAAACAATCGCAGAGTGAGAGACGCAAGGTGGACGGATCTGGCGGTGGCTGCCTCAGAGATGCTGGACCCAGAGGCCTGGCGTGCAGGGCGTGGCGGCGCGTGACCTGGGTACCCAGAGGCGTGCATGGTCCTGGCCTGGCTTGGAATCTACAGCCGGGGGACACAGGCGAGTTCGGCTTCCCTTTGACCCCCCGTTTCCTAATCTAGAAATTACATCTTATGCGTGGTCTCCCCCTTGTGTGGCTGTGAGAGTTCAGTGGAGCGAGGTCGACACAGGAATGGAGGCGGCCGGCCCCAGGGCCGCAGGGCTGAGGTCCCAGGGTCTGTGGCGGCCACGGCCACGGCCACGGCCACAGGCTCAGCCTCCTGGCTCAGCCTCCTGGCTCAGCGCCAGCTCGGGAGGGGGCGGGAGGAGGGAGAGACAGCCGTCCAGATCCGTGCCCCCTAATTAACAGGCTTGACTAAATGATAGGTGGGTTTTGTGGGAACCACAGACAACCGCTAAGGAAGCCCTGTGGGCTGGAGAGGAAGTCGCTCCCCCGCCCCCCCGCCTCTCCCCCTGCCCGTGGATGGACCAGGCCTCGTCCAGGGCCCTCTCCATCTCGAACAATTCACTTCTCAAAACCTACAACCTTCTCTTGCGATCCCTGTAGGATCAGTCCCGCCTCTCTCAGGGGACAGACAAAGGAGAGAATGCGTGAGTGTGAGTCCGTTTCCCACTGTTAAAACCTCAGGATATTGTGCTGTGAGTATTTTTGTGGTTTTCTTTCTTTTTTCTTTTTTTGCTACTTATAATTATTGTTCCGTTTTCATTTTTAATGTACATTTCCTTTCCCTTTTGTTAAGTTTCCATTGGCATTTCATGTCCCTTTTTGTTTTGAAAGGGTTTATTTCTAGATTAAACAGTACAAGCGACATGTATTGTAAATAGGAAAGGCGTGGCTCAGGGGTTGAGCGTCGACCTAGGAACCAGGAGGTCACGGAGAGATTCCCGGCCAGGGCACATGCCCGGGTTGCGGGCTCCATCCCAGGTGTGGGGCGTGCAGGAGGCAGCTGATCCATGATTCTGTCTCATCATGGATGTTTCTCTCTCTCTCCCTCTCCTTCATCTCTGAAATCAATAAAAACACATGTTAAAAAAAACAAAACAAAACGGAACTGGCACAAAACCCATACCCGCTTTGGAGACCTGGAAGTGGCTGGTTCTCCCAGCCCAGGCTACAACTCTTGGGACTTTCTGCCCCTGAACATCCTACTGCGGATTTCCTGCTGTGGATCTCAGCTGGGGCTGCTCTCCGGGGGTAAGGAAATCCTTTCCTTGAGGGTGACAGGGGCTGCGAATCAGTGACGAGCCAGGAGGCAGGTGGGGAAAGAACAGGCTTTGGCGCCCTCTGCCGAAGCCGTTTTCACACGCCGCATATGAATTCAATAACATTGACGACATGGAAATTTCTGTTTGGGTGGTGGTGGGGTGGGGGTACTTTTCCATTGTTTTTTGGAGAGAGTGGAAGGGAGAGGGAGAGACAGAGAGAGAAACATCGATGTGCGAGAGACACATTAGTTGGTTGCCTCCTGCACCAGCCCCGGACCAGGGCCGGGGATTGAGCCTGTAACCGAGATACGTGCCCTTGACCGGGAATCGAACCCGCCCGGGACCCTCCAGTCCACAGGCCCATGCTCTATCCACTGAGCTAAACGGGCTAGGGCAGTGGTCGGCAAACCGCGGCTCGCGAGCCACATGCGGCTCTTTGGCCCCTTGAGTTTTTAGCAAAGGCCAGCTTAGGAGGACCCTAAGTAAGTTAATAACAATGTACCTACCTATATAGTTTAAGTTTAAAAAATTTGGCTCTCCAAAGAAATGTCAATCGTTGTCCTGTTGATATTTGGCTCAGTTGACTAATGAGTTTGCCGACCACTGGGCTAGGGCAAAACTGGAAATTTTCTTTTCTGTTTTCTGACACGTGGTCAATTTGAACGTCTCCTATCAGGAGAAATGTGAAACATAAATTTAATAAAACATTAGTGAATACTAACTACTCCCCTCCTAAAACATTGATCAAATCGCTATCAGATTGAATACTTTTTTTAAAATCCTCACCCCATGATATTTTTCCCATTGATTTTTAGAGAGAGTGGGAGGGAGAGGGAGAGACAGAGAGGGAGAGAAACATCAATGTGAGAGGGACCACATCAATTGGTTGCCTCCCGCAGGCCCCCAACTAGGGCCCAGGTATGTGCCCTTGATGGGAACTGAACCCAGACTCAGTCAGTCCACAGGCCGACACTCTATCCACGGAGCCAAGCCGGCTAGGGCTGAATTTTAACTACCGTATAAGACGACTTTTTAACCCAGGAAAATCTTCTATACACCCAGTCGTCTTATACGCCGGAAAATACGGTAATACCCAGCGGAATCTCGTCAAAGACGAGGGAAGAGACAGCAGGGACAGCTGCCAGGCGGTTCTGCGTGCGAGGCCAGCACAGCCCCGTCTGGGGAGAGAGGGAACGTCCGCTGCAGCTTCTAAAATCAGGAAACCACAGGCGAGTGGAAAAAGAAGGGGTGGCCCGCTGCGGGCACCCACAGGCTGCACCCCCACAGCCCTTGCCGCTCTCCCCACCCCCACCCATGTTACCTGGGGCGGGGGTGAGGGGGTCACCTCGGCTGCAGGCCAAGCCGCCCTTGAGCCAGGCTTGACAGGAGGTCTAAAACCTGGCCAACAGGATGTGAGCAGAAGTGGCCACTTCCTTCCAAAGCAAGTCAGCCCTCGCTCACTTCCTCCGCCCCCTTCCTGCGGGCGGGGACCCCAGAGATAAGCTGTGATGCTGACCAGGACCCTCCTAGGGGACACATCTTCGCGGCCGTCCGAACACAGGCACCTCCCTGCCTGTCCCGTTCCTCCAACCGCTTCTAGAAAAAGAGGGAAACGCCTATTTTATCTGAGCTACTGTAGTCTGGGGTTTCTGTTACAGTAGCTAATCCTATACCCTAATGAATAAGATACGTGTTTATAATATTCCCGCTACTAGTAACAATAATTAACACACACCGAGTGCTTTTTATATGTCAAGCACTGTTGTTCCAGGTGCTTGACATGTAATAGCTCATTTAATCTTCATATATACTAGAGGCCCAGTGCATGATTGAATCATGCACATGTAGGGTCTCCTACACGCTTTTGCTTTCGATCGTGGAGGAGCCGGCGGAGGCTTCTGAAAGGCCTGGTGCACCAGCGGACAGGCACCCAGCTCCCCCACTTTGGATGGTCCGTGGCGGGCAGTGAGCTCACTGCCCCAGAAGCCCCTTCTGTTCCGCAGCACAGCCATGGCGCAGACGCTGAGCTCAGCGTCCTGCTGGCCCAATCGGCTACCCCGGCCACCCCGAGTCCCGCCCCCTGCGCCTCCCTCTGGCCCAATCGTGAGCGTAGCGGAGTGATGGTAATTTACATAGTACCATTTTATTAGGTAGGATATTTACTGATTTCAGAGAGGAAGGGAGAGTGAGAAAGAGAGAAACATCAATGACAAGAGAGAATCATTGATCAGCTGCCACCTGCACGCCCCACACTGGGAATTGAGCCCGCAACCTGGACATGGGAATCTAACCGTGACCTCCTGGTTCATAGGTCGCCGCTCCACCACGGAGCCACGCCAGCCATGCAGCTCATTAGGTCTTCATTTAACCCTCTGAGGTGAGAAAGAAGGCACCTGCTGAAAAGGGTGACGAAGTGGACCCAAATGGCCCTAGCAGCCGCTGCTACAGGGGCCTCTCACGCAAACTGCGCCTCAGGGAGAAGCCTGCACAGAGCTGCCCGCCTGCACTGTGACTCCGCCATCTCAGCAGCCCTTAGAAAGGAGCTCCTGCCCTGACCGGTTTGGCTCAGTGGATGGAGCGTCAGCCTTTGGACTGGAGGGTCCCAGGTTCGATTCCGGTCGGGGGCATGTGCCTTGGTTGCGGGCGCATCCCCAGTAGGAGGTGTGCAGGAGGCAGCTGATCTATGTGTCTCTCTCATCGATGTTTCTAGCTCTCTATCCCTCTCCCTTCCTCTCTGTAAAAAAATCAATAAAATATATTTTTTAAAAAAGAAAAAAAAAAAGAAAGGAGCTCCTGGCATCCTATTTCAACCAATAGGACCAAGGCTTTCTTTCCCCAGCCAATAGGAGCTGCCCCCTCAGCATCTTCACTGACCAATCAGAGCAGCTCCATTCTGACCAGGAAAGTGCCTGTTGAACCAATCAGACTTCAAGGATATGGAGTCCCTATTTGCATGACAACAGACCAGCAGGAACCAGGGGCAGGGACCTCTCTCTCTCTCTCTCTCTCTCTCTCTCTCTTTCTCTCTCTCTCTCTCTCTCTCTCTCTCTCTCTCTCTCTCTCTCTCTCTCTCTGTAAACCAGCTCCCAGGGGAGGTGCACTTTCCCTTTCCACCAAAGAGGGAGGACTGTTTCCCAGGCTGAGCAGACCAAGGAGGAGCCAAGCAGAGCTGTCTAGGCAGGGAGGGGCCTGGCCCCAGGGCTGCCTCACAGCTGTGCTGGATCAGAATTGAGTTGGGTTTTTTGTGTTTTTTTATTTTTATTGTTGTTGGTTTTTTAAATATATTTTTTCTGGAGGCCCAATGCACAAAATTCGTGCAAGAGTAGGCCTTCCTTCCCCCGGCTGCCGGCACTGGCTTCCTCTGGCACCTGGGACCCAGGCTTCCCTGGCAGCCCCGGCTTCATCCGGAAGATCCCCATCCGGTCTAATTAGCATATTACACTTTTATTATTATAGATTGATTTCAGAGAGAAAGGGAGAGAGAAAGAGAAATAGAGACATCAATGATAAGAGAGAATCATTGATTGGCTGCCTCCTGCACACCCCACACTGGGGATGGAGCCCACAACCCAGGCATGTGCCCTGACCTGGAATCGAACCGTGACCTCCTGGTTCATAGGTCGACGCTCAGCCACTGAGCCACCTCTGCTGGGCAGAATTGAGCTGTTTTGCACTAAATATAGTTTCCTTCTTCGCCGCACCCCGAATGGGATTCCTGTTGGTGTTGAATTGGCACCGACGACCATCCCTTGACAGTAGCATTACTGTCCCCATTTTGCAGATGACAGACTGAGGCATGAGGAGGTCAAGTAACCTGCCCAGGGTCCGAGAAGAGTGGCAGAGCTGGGACGGGCACCCAGGCCATCTGACTCCCGACTCTGTTCCCAGTATGGATCCCAAATTCCCGCTGGGGTGTGGGATTTAGGGCGGGGAGGGGACAAGTTCCCTTTTTGCTTTATACATTTCTGAACGTTTGCATTCTTTTTTACAATTTGGAAAAGGGAGGGTTTTGTGTTGTTTTTTTTAAAGTCTAAATATTTTAGTGAAAAATAAACACCATGGAGAGTGGTAACGTTCATTTAAAATAAACTAAAAGAAAAATATATATACTTTTCAGGCCCGGCTACCCCCTCAGCCTCCGAGAAGCAGGAAAGATGTCCCTACAAGCCCGAATATTACAAGACAGAGTGAAGGATGGGTGTGACGCTGAGCTGAACAGATGGGACTCAAACGCCCCCCGATGGGCCCGATGAGCCGGCTCTGCGGTTGTCCAAACAGCCCGTTGAACACATCTCTCATTTTTCGTCATTTGTTTGGCCGTACTGTAGCTTCAGTGTAAACCTAGAAAGAAAAAAAGCCCGCTGAGTCAACCAGAAATCCCGGAGAGCCGGGCACCGTCTCGGCGTCTGTAAATATTTAGGGCTCCCGTTTGTGCCTGGGAGCGGAGAAGTGCTGACGTCCGTAAACCTTCCCGTGACAGCCGGGGGCCTGTGTCCCCGGCCACGCTGTCGCACCATATTTGGGCCGAAATGAGTGGATGGGTGATTGTTTTATTTTACTTAAAAGAACACACACATAATTTTACTGATTTCAGAGAGGATGGGAGAGGGAGCGAGAGATACAAACATCAATGATGAGCCCAGCCAGTGTCGCTCAGTGGTTGAACGTTGGCCCAGGAACCAAGAGGTCACCGGTTCGATTCCCGGTCAGGGCACATGCCCGGGTGGCGGGCTCCATCCCCAGTGTGGGGCGTGCGGGAGGCGGCCCATAGACGATTCTCTCTCATCGTGGATGTTTCTATCTCTCTCTACCTCTCCCTTCCTCTCTGAAATCAATAAAGAAATATTTTTAAAGAAGAAGCATCAACCACTGAGCACGCTGGCCGGCAGGTGATGGTTTGAGACCTTCCACCTGGACCGGAGGACGTGAGGTCCGCACAGTTTGAAGGGACTCGGGGGTTGGGAACCAGTCCCGGGCTGGGAACCGAGGTTCTGGGAACAGCTGTGTGTGCTCTTGTCCCTGCTGGAGTTTCTGGAAGCTGAAGAGGCTGCCTGGCCACGCGGAGACGTCAGCTTTACTTCCAAAGCGAAGAAGGAAGCCCGCTGTTGACGGGAGTTCTCCTTCCATAGCTCTATACTGGCAAGGACCGCGCTAAAGAGCGGGTGGTGTGCATGTATGCATGTGTGTGCATGTGTGTATGCATGTGTATGCGTGTGTGCATGGGCGTGTGTGCATGTGTGTGTGTGTGGAGAGAGGAGAGTCAGAGAAAAAGAAAGCAAACGTGGTAACATGTTAACATGTGAGGACCTCTGGGTGCAGGGCAGGTAAGTAATACAAAGTATGACCCTTGCAACTTCCATGCGCGTCTAAAAATTGCCGAAATCAAGGCCACGTTTTAAAACAACCACAGAAGGCCAGTGGCACGGAGGCAGCTCAGGGCGGAGGTCTGAGGATCACAGCCCGGCGAGAGGCGCAGAGGGAAGCAGGGTGTAGAAAACAGAAGGGTTAAATTTTATCCTGAAAACTCGGGCAACTTCCAAACCAAACACACAGCTAGACATCGCCGCCTTCCCCCAAAGTACCTTGGACCCAAATCCCCTCTGGAAACACAATACGTGGAGCACCCAAATCCTGCCTGATTCTCATGCTAACTGGTTATTTCGTTTGTTATCCTTATCGGAGATCCTGATGGACCAAATAGTGATCATCTTATTCATGAATTGCAGGCATTCCTTTGGGATTGGGACGCCAGCACAATGAGCTCTCCCTGACATCTGGCTGATAAAGGAATCATCTGGGGCCAAACTTCGCAGGACAGCGAGATCGGAACAGACGTCTGTCTCCTTCCGGGAACTGGCCCACTGAGCTATTTTCCCCACTCAATGGCCTGGACTTCTGTCTGAGTAAACCGAACGGAAGAGTTGCATTGGCTTCTCATAGATTTCAGCTGCTTCCTGAATTTTGCCTTTCTGCCCCACCTGGATGACAGCAGTCCACGGGAGTACGGGTCTCAAAAGCACAAGGTTTCATTTAAACAAAACAAAACTCGAGTATTAGTAGAGTTGTGGGCCCCGCCTGTGTGGCTCCGTGGTTGAGCGTTGACCTACGAACCAGGAGGTCCCGGTTCGATTCCCGGTCAGGGCACATGCCCGGGCTGCAGGCTCGATCCTCAGTGTGGGGCGTGCAGGAGGCAGCTGGATCAATGATTCTCTCTCATCATTGATGTTTTTCTCCCTCTTTCTCTCTCTCTCTCTCTCCTCTCCCTTCCTCTCTGAAGTCACACAGTGAGAAGAAGTGAGCCGTAGAAGAAATGGGCTCAGGAAGAAATTACAGAGGCGAAAGAAGGGCCCTTGGAGCTTAGGAGAGAGAAAGGTGGAGGTAACATGCCTGGGAGGAGAGGGGGAGAGGGGAACGGCGGGGTGGGGGTGGAGAGCCTGCTGGGTCTTGTGTCCTCAGGACTTTTAAGGACTGAGATTTTAGGGGAGGTTCCAAGGGGGAGGATCTCAACAGATAGGCATCTGCTTTCCAGGTGTGTTCTTCCAGGGGTCATTAGTCGGTGTAGCCTGGTGTAGCCGGTCCTGACATCAGCGGTGACATCACTTGGTTTTATTGCTTTTCTGGGCCTGGAATGGAAGCATTCACATCCAGAGATAACATCTGGGCCTCAGTTGGGAGCGGTTGTGCAAAGGCCCACCGAGGAGTTGAATGAGGCCACTCTTCGGTCCCTCATTCCCCTCCAAGGGGGTCTGTCGCGTGCCTAGGGACAAGCCAGGGGAGGAAAGATGGAGGAGGGTCCAAACCACAGAAGCAGTGGCGTGAAATGTGAGGGGGTCTGACCCACAAGACCAGTGATGTGCCAGGGTAGGAGAGCTTACCTGGGGGCCAGGTCTTTGCTTTCCCAGTTTTGTCTGTTCTGTCTGCCCGGGTGGCCTTCTGCACCCAGGCCATGTCCTTGTTCTGCTCCTGTCTGCCCTTAGTTAGCGCTACAAAACAAAAAACAAAAAAAAAAAACACCCCACAAAACCCACACGAAATAGCTAGAGAAAACTGTCTCATTATTATGTACACCTAGAAAGTAACCAGAGCACAGTATAAAGTTAATTATTCTACGCTGAAGGTTATGATGGCACACGACGTGTATTTGTGTGTGTGGGTTTTAAATATAGTTTTATCAGTTTCAGAGAGGAAGGGAGAGGGAGAGAGAGATGGAAACATCCACGATGAGAGAGAATCACTGATCAGCTGGCTCCTGCACGCCCCTCACTGGGGATCGAGCCTGCAACCCGGGCATGTGCCCTGACTGGGAATCAAACACTGACCTCTTGGTTCAAAGGTCGACACTCAACCCCTGAGCCACGCCGGCCGGGCTGTGTGTTTGAAATGATGAATCCCTAAGGAGGGCCTGGCACCCAGCCCCCATTGTCCCAGCAGGAGGCTCAGCGGGGATGTCACGTCCCCGGGCGGCGGGCCGTGTGCAGCGAGTGCCGGGCTATAAATAGGAAATGACAGAGAGTGTACAGTGCACCCTGAGCGTCCTTCAGCAGGACGAGGCTGATGAAATGAGGGAACGGGAGCATATGTAAATAGAGCGTGGACATGACGTATAAACAACCGGGCAACCACATCTTGTGGATGGAGACCCAGGGAGACGCTTCTGTGGAAAGGTGGGAGCGGGTGGCAGAAAGAGGGTCAGCTTTGACTTCAGATTCACTGGGTTCGAATCCTGGCTCTACCCCTAAAGGCTGGGAACCAGGAGCATCATCTCACTCCTGCCCATCTCATTTCCCCGCATCGGCTGTGAGGCCACGAGCTTGTGCAATTGTTTGTTTTGTTTTGTTTTTAAATACGTTTTTATTGATTTCAGAGCGGAAGGGAGGGTGAGAGAGAGAGAGAGAAACATCAATGATGAGAGAGGATCATGGGTCAGCTGCCTCCTGCACACCCCCTTACTGGGGATGGAGCCCACAACCAAGGCATGTGCCCTGATTGGGAATCAAACCGTGACCTCCTGGTTCATGGGTCGATGCTCAACCACTGAGCCACGCCGGCTGGGCTGCAATTGTTAACAGTATTAACTGTGTTAGAACATAGTTAATATCCCATTGTGTTACTGCTGTCTGTCTTGGTCAGCGGATTGTGAGCTGCTCACAAAAGGAATTGTGTCTTAATGGTCATGGTATTTCGAATTCCGGATTCAGTGTCTGACCCATGGTGGAGTCTCAGTAAATGTTGAAATAATAAGAATCAGCCCTAGCCGGTTTGGCTCAGTGGATAGAGCATCCGCCCTCGGACTGAAGGGTCCTGGTTTGATTCCAGTCACGGGCACGTACCTCGGCTGCAGGCTTGATCCCCATCCCTGGTTGGGGCACGTGCGGGAGGCAACCAATCGGTGTGTCCCTCTCACATCGATGTTTCTCTCTCTCTCTCTGTCTCTCCCCCTCCTTTCAACTCTCTCTAAAAATCACTAGAAAGATATCCTGGGGTGAGGATTTACAAAGAATAAGAATAAGAATCCTGGGAACTGTACCCTTAGATAATAATGATGGTTTAATATGAAGGGAGTCCTTCCTTTGTGCCCGGCTCTGTGCTCAGACCATTTCATGGATCATCTTATTTAGTTCACATAACGATCCTCTGATGGTCGGTCTGAGCATCCCAGGCCCGTGGGAGGGTACTGAGACTTAGGAACGCCCCAAGTTTCCAGCGCTTCAGCCAGGACGGACCCCAGGCGCTACTCGGAACCACCAACGCGGAGGAACATTCCGTGGACCAGTAGGAGTCCCAGAAGCTGAGTACCAACCAGGGCGAGAATTCATGAGGCCTGAGGACATCCCAGCACCCGTGGCAACTTCAGAGCGGGCTCTGATGTGAGACAGAGGTGGGTGGGGGCACCTGAGGTGCACGCTGGTTTAGGGCCCGTGCTGTGGGCAGGGGGGCGCCGATGCTGGATCAGGGGCTCCATTTGGAGTTCCTGGCCATTGGAACGGGCAGCGCCAGGGCCCAGGAGCCTAGGGATGGGTGGCAGCGGTTGAGGCTGTGCATGGCAGGGGGTAGAGTCAGAGAGGGAGCTCGGTGCTGCAATTCCAGGAGGGAGCTGAAGGCAGACGCCACTGGGTTGGGCAACAGATTTGGGCCACCGATCGCAGGCACTCTCAGGAGAAGAACATGAAGCAATACAGAGGCCACTTCGTTAGACGGTCATTGGCGCCGAGTCCAGGCAGCGAAGGAGGAGACTGCATTCAGTGCAGACAACGGAACTGTGAGACGGCACAGCTGTGGGAACGCTCCACCGTGTGCACAACTGTGGCTCAGCATGGCTGAGGCTCCGCTGGGCTCCACCCTCCTCTGGCAAGCTGTTATCCCTGCTTCAGCTCCAGCTGGGAAAAGGAAGCTTCAGCGGAAAGGGGAAGTGTGGCCCTGGCCGGTGTGGCCCAGTGGATAGAGCATCAGCCTGCGGACTGAAGGGTCCCGGGTTTGATTCCCAGTCAAGGGCACGTACCTGGGTTGCAGGCTCAGTCCCTGGCCCTGGTGGGGGCGTGTGCTGGAGGCAGCCAATGGATGTGTCTCTCTCACATTGATGTTTCTCTCTCTGTCTCTCCCCCTCCCTTCCTCTCTCTCTCTAAAAACCAATGGGAAAAATATCATTGGGTGAGGATTAAAAAAAAGAGAGAAAGAAAAGAAAGGGAGTGTGCTCTGTGGGCCAGAGGAGAGCTGACTTATAGAGAGAGAGGTCCCAGTCCCAGGTCCCCGATAGGTCCATCCTCATGCAAATGAGTATTCCAAATCCTCACAGTTTGATTGGCCCAATAGACATTCTGTTCTGATTGGTTGGAATGGAGCTGCTCTGATAGGCCAGTGAGAATGCCGAGGCTATAGCCGGATAGCTCCGATTGGACGGGGAAAGTCTCCGTCTTATTGGTTGAAATGTGATTCCAGCAGTTCCTCTGTAAGCACTGGCTCCTCGTGCAGGCTTCTCCCCGAAGCCAGCTTGAGGGGAGGCCTGCTTGGCCATGGTGGGAGCCCAGCCAGGCTCTGTTTATCAATTTGAGCCCCGTTAGCCACCCCCAGCCCTTCTCAACAGGTACCTTCATCCCTGGGGTCCAAATCTGATGACTAATGAATTGAAAAGGTGTCCTGAGTAGATCAAAGACTTTATGTTCAGAGGGTGTAGTTCATTAGCTGTTTCCTCTGAGAATTATTCCGATGTGGGTCCCAGGTCCTCAGTGTCAGCTAGTGACAGACACAGGGAAGACGGTTGTCCTCTGCAGATTTAGCACGACATCCCATACATCCAGCTCCCGCTGTCCCACGTCCTGTTCCCCGACTTCAAAAGGCAGCCCCGGTTCCACCTTTAACCTTGCGTCCCATTCTAGCCTTTCTCCCTGTCCCTGCATATTAAATGTATAATCACGTCTCACTCCTTTCTATTTTTTAAAAATATTTTTATGTATTTCAGAGAGGAAGGGAGGGGGGAGAGAGAGAGAGAGAGAAACATCAATGATGAGAGCAAATCATGGACAGGCAGCCTCCTGCATGCCCCCCAGTGGGGAGGGAGCCCGCAACCATGGCATGTGCCCTGACTGGGAATCAAACCGTGACCTCCTGGTTCATAGGTCAGACGCTCAACCACGGAGCCACGCCAGTCGGGCTTACTCCTTTCATCGTAATGCTGCTTAGATTCGTTTCTCCTCAGTTTCCTCCTTTTTTTCCTTTCTCAACCCTTTTCTCCCCTTTGACTGCCCACCTGTGCCAAATTAACAATCAACCCGGATTTAGGACCCCACTTACAACACTTACCTCCGGTGGCCAAGCACTCTCTCTCAATAGTTCTCTGAGTTTAAATTCCTAGATTTGATACTCAAGGCTTTACTTGGAAGAGTCTTTTCTCAGACTCACCACTTGGGGGACAGCTCTTTTACCTCACCCACAGAATGGCCCCCACTTTCCAGAATGTCCCCTCTCCAGCCCCCTGACGAAACTCCGCCTCTTCCTTAGCCCTGGTCAGATCCCCACATCCCACGGAGGTCTCCTTGGCCGGTTACTCCAGCCCGTATGTCCTCTACCATTTAGGCAACCCCTCCTAACACTGAATTAAGTTATACATTCGCTGCTCTGTCTGGGAGGGTGGGACCCCATTTCTGGCGGGACTTCCACCTGGGGCAGCCCAGGATCCCTCCTCCATAAAGCTGCGGGAAGGGCCCTGTCCGGATGGCTCAGTGGTTGAGTCCGATCTATGAACCAGGAGGTCACAATTCGATTCCCGGTGGTGGTAGTTGTGGGATTCCCCGGGTGGGGCGTGCAGGAGGCAGCCGATCAATGATTCCCTCTCATCCCATTGATGTTTCTCTCTCCCTCTCCCTTCCTCTCTCTGAAATCAATAAAAAATATATATGGGGAAAAATAAAAAAGCTGCAAGAATAGAGGGAAAGGAATGTGCCCCTGGCCTGGACCCTTCTTGCCAGCCCCCAGCCCCTGCCCCGCTTCCCACCAGAATCGGACCGTGTGGGTCTGACCTCCCACACCACCAGGCACCCAGCTCGCTCCTCCGGGACACACCTGCGTCCTCCCCACGACTCTGCCCTGACCCCTGACACCGTGCGGGGCCGGCCAGGGGTCTGTTCCCACCTCCCGTCCCCGCAGCGGCCGTCCGGTGAGGACCCCGCTAGTTTGGGGGCTCCCTGCCTGGGGCGCCCACCACCCCGGGGGACCAGCGCTAGGGGCGCGCGCGCGGAGTCGCCCTCCCTCCTACCAGGACAGTGGGCGGCTCGGGCGCGCCCAGCCCGCGGGCGGGCCCTGCCCCGGCCCCTCTCCGCCTCCCCCCTCCCCGGGGAGGGGCTGCCGGGGGCGTCCGGTTACGTCCCCGCCCTCCAGCCTCCAGCGCCCAGCCGCTCGGGCAGCGGGACCGCAGTCGGGGACCATGTGGAGCGCGGTCGGCCGGAGCCGGGCTGCGTGGCCGCGGGCGCTGCTGCGGCTGCTGCTGCCGCTGCTGCTGGCGGGGCCGGGGGGCTGCCTGCGCCGCCACGACCTCTTCCCCTTCGGGCCGGCGCGCGGGGACCTGGAGCTGGAGCCGGGCGACGACCGCGTCTCCCCCGCCCTGGAGCTGAGCACGGCGCTGCGCTTCTTCGACAAATCCGACCTCCGCTCGGTCTATGTGAGTGCGCCCGCCCCGCGCGGAGAGGGGGCGGCCGGGAGGGCGGGGGGGGGGGGGCGCCGGGAGGCCGAGCGGCCACGGGAGGAAGGAGGCCAGCGGCCGCGGCCCCTGCGGAGCCGGACGGACGTGGGCGTCGGGGGCGGGGACCGACCCGCCGGCCGCCCCCTCTCCGGGCGCGCGCGCTCTGGGTCTCCAAGGCCGGTGCGCTCCCGCCCCTCGGCCCCGACGTCCCCATCGCCCCGTCGCTGCCGTCGGGGAGCTCGCGAGGCCGGGGGACTCGCCCCGTGTGCGCGGCCCTGTGCGCACCCCGCTCCCTCCCTCCGGGACCCGCTATCCGGGGACCCTGCTGTCCATCGCGGCCGGGGAGTGGGTCTCGCCGTGGGTCCGGAGCCTTTGGGGACCGGACACTGGCTCGGTGGGGGCGCAGCGCGCGCAGGGAAGGACAGGACCGCCCAGCCACCTCTCCGCCCCGGGCAGGGAGCGGACGGGGCCCCGCACTGGGGGGTGCGACTCCGGCTCCGGCTCAGCCACGGTCCTGGTCTCCGGTGGAGCTCGTTTCAGCCCAGAGTCCAGGGCCGGGGAAGCTGGGCTCCCCCGCGGTTCAATTTCCAATGGGCGAGCATGGTCACCAGGGGGGCCCTCCCATGGGTGCGGGGCCAGGTGACCTCGGGCTCTCGGGGTCAGGCCTTTGGGGGCGCTGCCGGCCCCAGCCGCGCACCATGTGGATTTCATATAAAGCTGCGCGCGCGTTCCCAAAGGGGGGACCACCCAGCAGAGGCGGGAGTGGGTCCCGCGTGGGGACGGCTGTGCGCCCTGCCCACTGCGCCTCAGGCCACACCCCCACCCCCTGGAGATGGTCGCTTCGCCTAAAAAGATGGAGACTTGAAGCCCGGCTGGTGTGGCTCAGGGGTTGAGCGTGGACCGATGAAGCAGGAGGTCACGGTTGGATTCCCAGTCAGGGCCCATACCCGGTTGCGGGTTCGAGTCCCAATGGGGGGGCGTGCAGGAGGCAGCCGATCCATGTTTCTCTCTCATCCTTGATGTTTCTATCTCTCTCTCTCCCTCTCCCTTCCTCTCTGATATCAACAAAAAATATATATATTTTTAAAAAGAACCTCCACCCGCAGGGACAGCCGCCCAGCTGCTGACTGCCCTGACCACCTGGGGCTCTCTGGTGAAGCCTAGAAGAGGCTCCTTAGAATAATGTCTCCAAAATGCATAAAATAAAATAAATGCATAAAATAAAACCCACAGGGTGGCCAAGGAAATCCATTATGTTGATATACAGATCAAAATAGTAGAACAAAATGTTTGTGAAGGTATAGATGCGCTTCTTTAAAAAAAAGAGTACATATGTATATATTGATTGGTTGCCTCCTGCACGCCCCCTACTGGGGATGGAGCCCGCAACCTGGGCATGGGCCCTTGAACGGAATGGAACCCGGGTTCCTTCAGTCTGCAGGCCGACGCTCTAACCACTGAGCAACCGGCTCGGGCTGGAGTGGTGGGCATTTCCTTGAGAAAGAATCCCAGCGCTCGCTGTGATCTTATGTGTCTGTGCTCGAGGTTGGGTTCCCGGGGAACTGACTCTGAGATGCCGCTTGGCAGGCGGGTCATTGCCTGAGGGGCGCAACTCAGCTGCACACCGAGGGGCTGAAGAGGGTTGACCGAGGGGAACAAAGGTCTCGGCCAGCCTCCCCTCCCCCGTTGCTCTGAAGGTGGGAGGGTCCCCTGTCCCCACGAGAGGAGAGGGCCGGGCCGCTGGGCCGGGACAGTGACCAGTCCCCGGATACGGGCTCAAGGGAAGGAGGTGTGACATTCTCAGGAGGTGGCAGGGACCCGAGGACCCAGCCCGGCGTCCACCCCGTTCCGTAGCCGCCGTGTAGATGCGCGCTGAGCTGGTGGGCACCCTCGAGGGGCCCTGCCTGAGACACGGAGCTGCCGGGCGTGTGCGCAGGACCCAGGAGGCCTGCACGGCTCCGGGCCCCAGCCAGGAACAGCGGGGAACACCCACGGAGGGAGAAAACCGTGATCTGACCGGTCTCTCTGCCCGCGTCAGGGACTCCCCAGTTTCTCATTGTTTAATCCCCCAACAACTCCTCCGCTGCGGTTTGTTCAGATGAAGAAATGGTAATAACAATTAGTCATCGCTCCAGGCCATCCCCCCCACACCGCTCAGCGCCCAAGCTAGGACTCCCTCCCGGGTCTGAGTCTGATTCGGGAAGCTTTCGGGCATCAAGCCCCCCACGGAGGGGATGGGCAGAGGGGTGTTGTGGGCTGGGGGCTCAGGAAAGGCTGACAGAGGAGGTTACAGGAAAGGTAGGTTCCATTTCACTGGGTGGAGGGGGGATGGAGAGGCTGTCCCGGGGCAGGGCGGGAGGGAAGGGACTGCCAGTGCATGCGGCTGGGACTCAGCCTGGCATGTGCCGGGAACTGGAGGCAAGCGACGTCTGGCCATTGCTCTGCTGGCTGCCAGGCTGATGGAGACAGCAGACAGGTCATGTCCTCTGGGTGATGTTTGTCCCCTGTGAGCAGGGAGCTGACTAAGGGGGGACGATTTGGCCCAGGCAACTGTCCCTCCCCCGCCCCCCCCTCTCCCCCCCAACCTTTCACCGAATGGGTTCGCATCCTCGGATGATCTTTGCCTGAATCAATAGTAAGTGAAGGTTGCCACACATGGTGTGTTCTATTTCATTTGTGTTGTTGCCATCATTCTCCCTACCTGTATTAGCTGGCATGCTTCGGTCTGGAAGAGGGTTCCCTTGCCTTGTGAAATCAATAAAAATAGATTTTTTTTGGGGGGGGGGAAAGAAGATGGCCCTTGCCACTGGGGCCCTTGAGGTACTCTGACGCGTGGTCGTTCCGGAAAGGCGATGGATACTTAATCGTTTCCCTGTAGTTTCCCCGTCATGTCAGAGGAAGGGATGGCGTTCACAGGAGGGGATCCGTGTCACCCAGATTAGGGAGTCCTGGGGCTCCAGGCGGCGCAGGTAAACCCCGGTGTTCGGAGGGGCACGTTCCTCCCGAGAAACTGGGGGTTTGGACAGCCCTCCCCCTACTCCCCCACTGTCTCCTGTTGGGGAGTACCGAGGGGCAAAGACTGCTTCTCATCTTTGATGGACACACAGAAGCTAAAATGCAAAGACCCTCAAGCATTTAAACACGTTGGAAGGTCATCTTAGGGAGACACCTCCTGCAGAGGAGACGGGTAACCCCATCCGAAGTTGTGCGTCCGATATGAACTGGATTCAGTCGCAAACATGGACTCATCTCTTCACGACCACCCCTAGGTTGTCCCTTACTTTTAAAAAAATATATATTTTATTGATTTTTTACAGAGAGGAAGGGAGAGGGATAAAGGGTTAGAAATATCGATGAGAGAGAAACATCGGTCAGCTGCCTCCTGCACACTCCCAGCTGGGCATGTGCCCGCAACCGAGGTACATGCCCTTGACCGGAATCGAACCTGGGACCCTTCAGTCCGCAGGCCGGTTAGGGCAGTGGTCGGCAAACCGTGGCTCTGTTGACTAGTGAGTTTGCCAACCACTGGTATAGGGGCTTAATCACAAGGAACAACAACAGCCTGTAATTATTGGAATCGAGAGTCTAGGTCAGTGGTCGGCAAACTCATTAGTCCACAGAGCGGCAAACCTCGGCTCTCGAGCCGCATGTGGCTCGCCAGCCGCCGTTTGCCGACCACTGTAAAGGGCATCCCTTACTTATGTCGACTCATCCTTTTGTTTCCATGTCGAATTCAGGCCGGAGCCGTTTCTCTGGCTCTGGGGGGTTCGTGGGAACCGTTTGTAATTTGGACTCCAGACTTGGGTCCTGGCCCCTGGAGTGCATCTAGTAGATCTAGGCAAGGCCCGTCGACTGAAGCGCCCTTTTTCGCCAGCGACGAATGAATGCGGCGACACTGATGCCTGGTCTGCTGGGCTGACTGAGGTCACCGGAGTGGAGATGCCTTATGAGCTGCGATGGGTCAGACCCCAGGCCCCTCGGGGTTCGAGGCTGAAATCCGTCAGCCTCCTCCTGGGCATTTGGCAATTTCCACGGCTCCTTCCTCAGGTGTTTCTTTTCTTAGGCCCTTGTAGTTGTCCAGCCCTTTCTAGCTGTGCAGTCTCTACCCTCAGCGCCATCCCATGTGGCTTTGCAGCGCCCATGACTTCTGCTCCCGATGTCGCTAAGTCGGCAGCCCAGCGATGCCGGAACGTGCAGCTCAGGGGCTCCCACGGATGTGGGTTTAGGTCTTGGTTGCATCCCTTGCTCACTGTCCCCGGGACCTTAACCCAGTGGTCGGCAAACTCATTAGTCCACAGAGCCAAATATCAACAGGACAACGATTGAAATTCCTTTGGAGAACCACATTTTTTTCAACTTAAACTTCTTCTAACGCCACTTCTTCGAAATAGACTCGCCCAGGCCATGGTGTTTTGTGGAAGAGCCACACTCAAGGGGCCAAAGAGCCGCATGTGGCTCGCGAGCCGCAGTTTGCCGACCACTGACTTAAGCTAAATTATGTCTCTTGTCATTTCCTGTCTACTTCAGATACGCGAAGAGAGGCATGGCTGCATGGCATTTTTGAAAAATTGCAACAGCTTTAATCAAGGGCCTCAGATTTAGCAGCCTGCGAAGTTGGTTGCCTCGCCCGGCTGGCGTGGCTCAGTGGTTGAGCATCGACCTAGGAACCAGGAGGTCCTGGTTCGATTCCCCGTCAACGCACATGCCCGGGTTGCGGGCTCGATCCCCAGTGTGGGGCGTGCGGGAGACAGTTGATGCATGAGTCTCTCTCATCGTGGATGTTTCTATTTTTCTCCCTCTCCCTTCCTCTCTGAAATATATATATTTAAAAGTATAAAGTTCGTTGCCTTTCCATGCTTTACCCTAAATGATCTTACCTTAAGTTGGTGCTTCCTTCCGCCCAGGGAGCTCGATTTTGCAACCTGAGGACTGTCATTGTCCTCGGGTGCAGCTTTTGTATTTCTCAGAGGCCCCATCTGGTTCTCATTTGCGCCGACCTCCCTCGCTCTCTAACCAAACACATCTGTTTTGGTGAAGGCTCCCCCCGCCACCCCTGCCGGCTGCTTTCTGCCCTGGGGACCCCGTGAGGCTCACTTAAACGTACAACAACGATGGTTGCTGTTTCACTTCAGCGTGCCTTTGACTGTAAGGACTCCAGCCTGTCATTTATTTCATTTTATTTTTTTTAAAGTATACTTTCATAATCCTGGTTTCCAGGATTACATGAAATGCTGGAGGGTATTCTTTAAGAGGAAGAAGAAGAAAAAGGTCAAGATAAAAATTATGAACAACAAAATGACAACAAATACATACCTATCAAGTGAATCTAAAAATCAAGTGAATAAAAAATCTGATGAACAGAATAAACTGGTGAATATAATAGAATCAGGGGGCATAGAAAGGGAGTGGACTGACAATTCTCGGGGGAAAGGGGGTGTGAGGGGTGCAGGAAGAGATTGAACAAAAATCTTACACCTGTGGATGAAGACAGTGGCGGGAGGGTAAAGGCATGGGTGGGGTGGGGAATCAGGTGGAGGGGAGCTATGGGGGGGAAAAAGAGGAACATATGTAATAATCTGAACAATAAAGATTTATTGAAAAAAATTTTTAAAAAGTATACTTTTATTGATTTCAGAGAGGAAGGGAGAGGGAGATAGAAACATCCGTGATGAGAGAGAATCCTGGATCGGCTGCCTCCTGCACGCCCCACCCTGGGGGTCGAGCCTGCAACCCGGGCATGTGCCCTGACCGGGAATCAACCTGTGACCTCCTGGTTCCTAGGTTGATGTTCAACCACTGAGCCACCCAGCCGCGCCCATGGCATTTTTTTTAAGTAGCGCAAATGGGGACCAGAAGGCCGTGCTGGTCGGTGCCTGCTGCGTAACCGTCGGGCTTCGTCCTTGTTTCTGCACGCGGGGCCTGGTGCCTGGGGCCGCGAGGCTCCGTAACATCCCATTAATTCCTAAATCTGCTTGCGCCTGCACCTTCTGCTCATTATCACAGTCTAGCGCACCCAGCGCAGGGAACATTCCTGAAAATCCGCGGTGGTGAGGGAGGGCCGAGATGGGATGTGGGCCAGTCTGGGAGAGGGGGGAATTTAGAGGAAACCCCAGGCCCTTCTCCGGATGGCAGGACGTTAGCGTTGGCTCACCTGTAAAAGCCAGCCGCCCTTTCCCGCCAAACTTTAGATCAGTTGTGTTCATTATCTTTTTTTTTACAAAAATGTTTTATTATGGAAAATCCCAAACATAATCAAACATAGAGAGACGATTAGAACACATTCCTGGGAATCACCCAGCTTCAATGAGTATCGATTTATGGCTTGTCTCTTATTTTAAAAAGTATATATTTTTTATTCATTTCAGAGAGGAAGGGAGAGGGAGAGAGAGAGATAGAAACCTCAATGATGAGAGAGAATCATGGATCAGCTGCCTCCTGCACGCCCCCTACTGGGGACCGAGCCCATAATCTGGGCATGTGCCCTTGACTGGGAATCGAACCACTGAGCCACACTGGCCAGGGCAGTCTATGGCTTGTTTTGATTCATTTCTATTCACTTATTCCCAGTACCCACCCTCACCCAAATGGAGTTATCCTAAAGCAAATCCCAAATAATTTGATTTCATCCTAAATATTTCAGCATGTATCTCTTAAAAATGATTCTTTCTTTAAGAAATATTTTTAGTGATTTCAGAGAGGAAGGGAGAGAGAGAGAGAGAGAGAGAGAGAGAGAGAGAGAGAGAAACATCCATGATGAGAGAGAATCATCGGTTGGCTGCCTCCTCCTGCGCACCCGCCGCTAACGGTGTGTCTGAAGAATAAAGTTTACGGGCCGGAGGAGGGGCAGTTTAAAGCTAAGAATCCAATGAAACTTCTAGATGTTGTGGTGTTTTTTTTTTAATATTTTTTATTGATTTTTTGCAGAGAGGAAGGAGAGGGAGAGAGAGTTAGAAGCATCGATGAGAGAGAAACACCGATCAGCTGCCTCCTGCACACCCCCTCCTGGGGATGTGCCCGCAACCAACGTACATGCCCTTGACCAGAATCGAACCTGGGACCCTTCAGTCCGCGGGCCGACGCTCTATCCACTGAGCCACACCGGTCAGGGCGAAACTTCTGGATGTTGTGCATGACATGTATCTGTGGTGTCATCTGTCTCCATGGTCACAAACAGCGGAGTGGACGATGCAGGCACGCCGGCTGACACTCAGGGTCCCACCCTGACACCGATGAGGGTCCGCTGGGCCCTGTCCAGAGTGTCTGTAGGGCTTCGAGGCCGAGGGCTGAGAGCATTTCCTGTGGGAATAGGGACATTCCAGTCATAGAAGGCCCTGGGAGCCTTTGCTACACTGTCGGTCTGACTTAAATTCCGCTCGAAGACAGATTTTTAGAACGTGAGCTGTCTCTCTCTGGCCCTGCATGGGACTCCCCCCGGAGCAGCTGGGGGCTGCCAAATGCTGGCATCTTGAGAGAGGGAGCCCTTTCCCACGCTCCCGCCCCGGCTGGGAGGTGTCGGGAAGGGGGTGGGGCGGACCAGCTGGGCCAGCTCATCCCTGCCCCCTCCTCGCAGCCCGTCCCGGGATTGCAGAATGTCAAGGCCGGTGCCAGGTGATGATGGGAAGGAAGCATGTTGCCCAGCCGCTCCCAGCCCAGGGAGCGGGGTAAGAAGGGAGGTGTGCAAAGTTCACTCCCAAACCCCCCTCCACTGGCTCCACCCCACGCAGCCTTTCACCCGGTGCTGGGCATGTCGCAAGGGCTTGGTCTTCAGTTCCTGTCCTTTATTTATTTTTACTTTTTTAAAATATGTTTTTATTGATTTCAGACAGAGGGAGAGAGACCTAGAAACAGAATCATGGATCAGCTGCCTCCTGCACGCCCCCTACTGGGGATGGAGCCCACCACCCGGGCGTGTGCCCTGACCGGGAATCGAACCGTGACCTCCTGGTTCCTAGGCTGATGCTCAGCCCCTGAGCCACGCCCGCCTGTCCTTTTTGTCTACCCCTGACTCCCCCTCCAGGAAGGAGGTCTGAAGTGGCTTGAGGGTAAGGATGTGGGTGGAGGAGGGAGGGAGGTAAGTGGCCTGGGAAACCCACAGGCCTCCATCTCCTGCACAGATCTGCGCGGTCCCGACGAATCCCCTGCCCTGGCGTCCTTCCAACCACAGCCTCTTACAGTGCAGGCCGAGGGCCATTGGCGACGACTCTCCCATCTGATTAGGGATTTTTTAAAAAAAAAATACATTTTTAAAAATTGATTTTAGAGAGGAAGGGAGAGGGAGAGAGAGAGAGATAGAAACATCCACGATGAGAGAGAATCATGGATTGGCTGCCTCCTGCTCGCCCCCTACTGGGGATCGAGCCCGCAACCCGGGCATGTGCCCTGACTGGGAATCGAACCGTGACCTCCTGGTTCAAAGGTCGACGCTCAACCACTGAGCCACGCCGGCCGACAGGGATTTTTTATTCTTCTTCTTCTCAGATTCTTGAAGTAAACAGACCCGTGCCGTGGGTTCTGTGGCACCAATGGGTTGTGCACGAATGAGGACATGAGTGGGGTCAAAGCCTCCTTCTCGCCAGGCTCTGGAGGAGGCCAGGTCCCCGCCCTCCCCAGGGGGCTCTGCCTCTTTCCCACGTTCCCGAGCAGCCTGGGTTTCCTCGGGATGAGAACAGGGACGCCGATTCACGGGCGGGGATAACGGATTCCAAGAAAGCTGCACTGTGGTGAGGGGGCAGCCCACGGGGACCTGGGCTCCCTGCGGTCACATCCCGATGTCGCCTCTTAACTTTGGAAAACTCGATTTGCTTCCCTCGGTTTCTTCATCTGCAGAATGTGGATACTGCCCAGCCGGCTGGCGTGGCTCAGTGGTTGAGTATTGACCCATGAACCTGGAGGTCATGGTCACGGTTCGATTCCCGGTTAGGGCACATGCCTTGATTGTGGGCTTGATCCCCAGTGGGGGGGCGTGCAGGAGGCAGCCGATCGATGATTCCCTGTCATCATGGATGTCTCTCTCTCTCTCTCTCCTTCTCCCTTCCTCTCTGAAATCAAATAAATAAATAAATAAATAAATAAATAATGAGCCCTGACCGGTTTGGCTCAGTGGATAGAACGTGAGCCTGAGGACTGAAGGGTCCCAGGTTCGATTCCGGTCAAGGGCATGTACCTTGGTTGCGGGCACATCCCCAGTAGGAGGTGTGCAGGAGGCAGCTGATCGATGATTTTTCTCTCATCGATGATGTTTCTATCTCTCCCTCTCGCTTCTTCACTGAAATCAGTTAAAAATATTTTTTAAAGAAACAAAAAAAGAGTGGGTGGGGGGTGGGAGGAAGCCAGGGGGGAAAATGGGGGGACATATGTAATACTTTCAACAATAAAGATTTATTTTTTAAAAAGAGAGGGGCCCTAACCGGTTTGGCTCCGTGGATAGAGCATCGGCCTGCGGACTGAAGGGTCCCAGGTTCGATTCCGGTCAAGGGCATGTACCTTGGTTGCGGGCACATCCCCAGTAGGAGGTGTGCAGGAGGCAGCTGATGAATGTTTCTCTCTCATCGATGTTTCTAACTCTCTATCCCTCTCCCTTCCTCTCTGTAAAAAAATCAATAAAATATATTTAAAATAATAATAATAAATAAATAATGACGTATGTCGAACGGCTCTTTGCAGAACACACACCTGGGGGAGCCTGAGACCCTTAGACCCTTGGTGTCTGGGGTGCGGGGGCCGGGGGATGCCAGCGTCGAGCTGTGCCCCTCCCGCAGGACGCTGCCCAGGGAACCAGTGCTGCTTCCCACCATCAGTTGCGTGGTTTCCATTCGGTGGCACGTGGCTTCGTGTGGGCCCCTGTGACAGCGTCCTGCGAGTGGGCGCTCCACCTCCCCCCTGGAAAACGTCCCCTTTGGGCCCCTTTGAACTCTGCTTGGTTTCCACAGGTCACCACGAACGGCCTCATTGCCACGAGCGAACCCCCGGCCGCAGAATCCCATCCCGGGCTCTTCCCGCCGACCTTCGGGGCCGTGGCGCCTTTCCTGGCCGACCTGGACACCAGCGACGGCCTCGGGAAGGTCTACTACCGCGAGGACTCGTCCCCCGCCGTCACCCAGCTGGCCGCCGAGTGTGTCCAGAGAGGGTTCCCGGGAGTCTCCTTCCAGCCCGCCAGCGCGGTGGTGGTCACCTGGGAATCCGTGGCCCCGTACCGAGGCCCCAGCGAGGACCCTGCCCGGGAAGACGAGGTGAGTGCTCCCCCAGGTACTGGGGCGTGGAGCCTAGCGGGGGGCCGTGGCCTGGCGTGTGCCACTCAGCGGTACAGCATATTGTGTCACTGACGAAGAAAGGACTTGCAAACAAAAAAGCAAAATCAGGTCATGGCGGGGCCGATCCCTCCAGCTCCTTGTCTGCAAGGCTCGCAGTCTACGTCCCATTGAAGAAAGGCAGTTCCTGAGAAACTGCTCGGTGGCAAGAATGAGGTTGATGAATCCCATCCCCCTGACGTTGGATCAGATGGTGGGAGGTCGTTTCTGGTTAAATAGAGACTTTATTTATTTTTAAAAATTGATTTCAGAGAGGAAGGGAGAGGGAGAGAGAGTGAGAAACATCGATGATGAGAGGGAATCATGGATCAGCAGCCTCCTGCACGCCCCCTATAGGGGATCGATACACCCTAACCAGGAATCAAACCGTGACCTCCTGGTTCAGAGGTCGATGCTCAACCACTGAGCCACGCCGGCCGGGCGAGGCATTATTAATGCCAAGTGAAGGTTAAAATCACAGGGGAGTCCTCAAGGGTGTGAAGAAGTAAAGGCAAAGCCCACACTCTAGCTGGGGAGACAGAAACCACGTGCACCCCGGGAATGTTTCAGACAGGAGTCCCGCCACGTCCAGGGGGCATCTCCGGGGCACGGAGGTCAGCCAAGGCTGGGAGCGGTGCCCCGTGCGGACGTGCCCTCGGAGAAGTAGGCGGGGCAGCCGGCTCTAGGCCTGAGTCACTCTTTAGGGACCTGCCTCGGTCTCTCCTGGGAAAGGCCATTTCGCCCCACCGCTGTCTAATTTTCATAGGATGACACGGCGGCGCGAAACCTGAAAGGCCCCAAAGCATCCATCTCCACGTGGATGGAGATAAAGCCGCCTCCTTCGTGGAAATGGTGGGAGGGCTCCGTGGGGAGATAACATACGAAGGGCCCGGCCCCGGGGACGCCGTCCTTACACGAAGGCCCTTTCCGCCGCGCCAGCCTCAGAGGCGTGGAAGTGGCGCTGTCTTGGAAATACCTGAACGTGCTGCTTCTAGGATAAGGGGTGGGCACCGCCATCTTCCCACGTGGGCCATCACGTCTGCTGAAGGGCCCCTGGGGAGATGTGGCTCCTTGCCTGCGTGACCGACTTGTGACCCATCTTCACAGAGAAACACGTTCCAGGCGGTCCTGGCCTCCTCGGGTTCCAGCTCCTACGCCATCTTCCTGTACCCCGAAGACGGCCTGCAGTTCACCTCGACCTTCTCAAAGCGGCACCAGAGCCAGGTCCCCGCCATGGTCGCCTTCAGCCGAGGGCTGGTGGGACTCTTGTGGAGCAGCGACGGGCCGTCTAACGTATTTGCTAACGACAGGGAATCGATCGGAAATTTGGCCAAGTAAGCTTCTTTCTTCGTTCTTCCGTAGACTCCCCCTTAAGAGTAGCACATTATTATTTTATTAAGGACTAGAGGCCCGGTGCACGAAATTTTGTGCACTGGGGGGAGGATCCCTCAGCCTGGCCTGCGCCCTCTCACAGTCTGGACCCCTTGGGGGATGTCCGCCTGCCGGCGTAGGCCCGCTCCCTGGGGGACTGGGCCTAAGCTGGCAGTCAGACATCCCTCTGGCAGCCGGGGAGCAGGCCTAAGCCAGCAGGAGGACATCCCTCTCACAGTCCAGGACCCCTCGCTTCTTACTGCCCGCCTGCAGCAGAGGTAGGAGAGGCTTCTGGCTGAGCGTCACTCCCCCTATGGGTGTGCACGGACCACCAGGGGGCAACTCCTGCATTGAGCGTCTGCCCCCTGGTGATCACTGTGCATCATAGCGACCAGTAGTTCTGCCATTCGGTCAATTTGCATATTAGCCTTTTATTATATAGGATGATGTAATGGGCATCACAGAACATTCCCTAAAAAATTCCCTTGGGTTGCAGTGTTGGATATAGTTTTTCTATTATGTGGTAGTTTTTATTTTATTTTATTTTATTTTTGTTGTTGTTTTTTAATTGACTTTAGAGAGAGAGAGAGAGAGAAACATCAATGATGAGAGAGAATCATTGATTGGCTGCCTCCTGCACGACCCCTACTGGGGATCAAGCCCGGGCATGTGCCCTTGACTGGAATCGAACCTGGGACCCTTCAGTCTGCAGGCGGATGCTCTATCCACTGAGCCGAACCGGCCAGGGCTGTGGTAGTATTTTTCTGATGAACTCAAGGGAATATATTCTTAGAATGAACACGTGTCCTGTTGTTTAGGTATCATCCTAATTTAAACGGCATCTACCATCTCCTCTATAAGTATAAAGTTAGAAATAAAGTTTGTCTTTTTTTAAAATGTATTTTTATTGATTTCAGAGAGGAAGGGAGGGGGAGAGAGGGATAGAAACATCCATGATGAGCGAGACCCCACTGGGGATCGAGCTCGCAACCCAGGCATGTGCCCTGACTGGGGATCGAACCGTGACCTCCAGGTTCATGGGTCAACGCTCAACCACCGAGCCACGCTGGCCAGGCTAATTATGGTTTTCCATAATTTAATTTTTTACAGCGGCTGTGTTTTAAGAACTGGCTTGCAAAGTTTCTAAAATTTAACAACTGGCTCTCACGAGGGGCCTGGACAGACAGGTTGATTGCACGTCCCTTCTTTCCGTTGTTTGATCTGATCAGAGTAAAAATGGTGCAGCAAGAAGTAGAGATCAGGGTTCGTCCGTCGTGCTTTGCGATTATAAAATGCCTTTCGCATCGGAATCTCATTTGCATTTCACGGCCCACGATCCCACGGCGAATGCAGACGGGAGTTCTAGGGAGCCACGTCTGTACCGTTTTCACTCCCAACACTTCCAACACCAGACATGTGGGTTTCTTTCCCACACCAACCAATTCTCCTCCAACTCTCCAGACACCAACAGGGTGTCCTCCAATTCAGTTCGGTTCTCAACACTAGATGCCAGGAGTTAGCACAGACCCCTGCAGGTAAAGGGTTCCATCTCCCTTCAGGTGCCAGTCCCAAGCTCCCGGTTGCAAGACCCGCCCCCTTACCCCCAAGTCACAACCCGGAAAGCGCTTACTTAGTATTGCCAGTTTACTATAAAGATAAAACTGAGCCCTAGCCGGTTTGGCTCAGTGGATAGAGCATCGGCCTGTGGACTGAAGGGTCCTGGGTTCGATTCCAGTCAAGGGCATGTACCTCAGTGGCGGGCTCCTCCCCGGCCCGGGCCCTGGTCGGGGCTCATGCAGGAGGCAACCAATCTATTGCATCTGTTTCTCTCTGTCTTTCCTTCTCTCTTCCACTCTCCCAAAAAAATTCAATGGAAAAATACCCTCGGGTGAGGATTAACAGAAATCCTATATAATAAAACCCTAATATGCAAATCGACCGAACGGCAGAACGACGGGTCGCGATGACGCGCTCTGACCATGTATTTCGCACGTCTCTATCGAGATGAACCTATGTTTCTATGAAAATTGAAGCTTTTGGTTTTTGGTGGCCCACATACACTTAAACCCTGTTTATTTGGCCCGTGTCAGCCTTGCATTTGACATGCTTGCTTCAGGGGTTTTTATTACACACCATGTCTGTTTAGAACATCGGCCTTTGGAGATAAACTCCATCTGGAACTCAGGGCGTGGAGCTGAAAATTCCAATCCTCTCATCTCGCCTTGGTTTTTCTGTCCAAGAAGCTGTCTAGGGTCCCCAGCGACCGGTCATCTCATTTACATAAAAAGGCCCCCTCATCCCTGCAGAGATTCCAGGGGCTTAGGCGCTGGAGGCCAGAACTAGGACAGAGACCAGCTACCACTGACCCTTGAACAACCTCGGCTGGAACTGCGGGGCCCACTTCTATGGGGATTTTTTTTTTTTTCTCAAAAAACACTGTAAATGTATTTTCTCTTCCTTAGGATTTTCTTCAATATCATTTTTCTTTTTTCTTTTTTTTTTAAGGCCTTGTGTTTTATTTTGGGTTTGTTTGTTTTTTTGTATATTTTTTTTATTGATTTCAGAGAGGAAGGGAGAGGAGAGAGAGATAGAAACATCCATGATGAGAGAGACTCATGCATCGGCTGCCTCCTGCACACCCCACAGTGGGGATGGAGCCCACAACCCGGGCATGTGCCCTGACCGGGAATCGAACCATGACCTCCTGGTTCATAGGTCAAAGCTCAACCACGCCAGCCGGGCTATATTTCTTATTCTATCACACCATGCCAAGGAAAGAGAATAAGGGGTACAATGCATGACTCCAGTCAGTGGGTTGCTTGCATGGGTAGACCTGGCAGTGTCCCTGGAGAGCACCCCTCCCAAGGCGGAGGGCGAGCCTGTGCTAGGCTGTGTGGCTACAGCCTCACCACATGGCCTTAGCTCTGTGATGGTAACCGGACAACCCAGGGGTCCGGGCTGCCTGTCACGACTCAAACCAATTCAGCAGAGACAGGGTTGAGTCCTAGATGAGCGTGTATTTCAATCCTGCCGGCAGCGAGGAGAGCAGCAGGGCACCCACAAACATCTGCTCTGCCCCCCACCATAAGCCAGCTGCTTATATTGGGTGGGAGGATGAAGATGACACGGGGAAGTAGGCAAAAGGGTACGCCAAATGGGCAGTTTACAGGGAATGGGGGCCGGGCATTGGCAAAGGCCTGGGGGTATGCAAAGGGCTGGGGGTCTTCAAAGGGCTGGCGGCTCTGGTCTCTGCAACAAGGTTGTCAGTCTTCCCATGATAATAGGCAGCTCCCGGATGGGGAGGATGGGCCGCATTTCCAGGTGAGCTCCTAGGCCCTGCCTGCTACTCCCAGCCAGATTAGAACGGGCCTTCTTTTTTTCTTTTCTTTTTAATATATTTTATTGGTTTTTTTACAGAGAGGGATAGAGAGTTAGAAACATCGATGAGAGAGAAACATCGATCAGCTGCCTCTTGCACACCCCCCACTGGGGATGTGCCCGCAACCAAGGTCCATGCCCTTAACCAGAATCGAACCTGGGACCCTTCAGTCTGCAGGCCGACGCTCTGTCCTCTGAGCCAGACTGGTTAGGGCAGAACGGGCCTTCTTTAATCAGAACAACACCATCACGGCTAGCAGAGCATGATTAATATTTCTTACCACTAGAGGCCCGATGCACGAAGATTCGTGCAAGAATGGGCCTTCCTTCCTCTGGCTGCCGGCACCACCCTTTGCATTCTGGCCTGGAGCCACCTTTCCGCCTTCCCATGCTGCCCAGAGGCCCAGAGCAGCTGGGGCGGTGCAGAATGCCTGTGTTGTCACCATGGCAATGATGCAAGCGTCCCGCCCCGGCCGCTTGGCGCCTGCATATGCAAATTAACCCGCCATCTTTGTTGGGCTAATTTGCATACTCACTCCCGATTGGCTGGTGGGCGTCGCGAAGGTACGGTCAATTTGCATCTTACTATTTTATTAGTGTAGATTCTAGCTGGTCCCCAATAGTCTATCTGTGCCCCTATCATGATGACCACACAAGACCCAGTCGGCTCTCCCGGCCTCCAGGCCCCTGAGTTTCAGGTGGACACGGATCCAGGGCTCCTTCTGCCCGGGGAGGAGGGGCTGTGTCCCAGAAGCCTGTCCTTTCTCGTAGGAGCAGCAACTCCGGGCAGCAGGGCGTCTGGGTGTTTGAGATCGGGGGCCCCGACACAGCCAGCGGCGTGGTGTCCTCGGACGTGAACCTCATGCTGGACGACGGCGAAGACTACGAGGAGGACGAGGATTACGACTCGGTGACCAGTCTGGGCCCGGAGGACGTGGGCACCACACCCTTCCCCTATGAGACCCTGAGGCGGGGAGACACCGGCACCACCAGGCACCGGGTCTCGTCCCCCAGCCGCCCGGCCACCGCCAGGCCCGCCAGGCCTCCCACCGAGAGGACCCGGTCCTTCCAGCTGCCCGCGGCCAGGTTCCCCCAGCAGCACCCGCAGGTCATCGATGTGGATGAGGTGGAGGAGTCGGAAGTCGGTAAGGCTGCTGACGGTGCCGTGAGAATACTCTTGGGCGCTGGGGTTTCTGGACAGAGGACAGGTGCTGGAGGGGGTCCGAGGCGTGCGTTCTGGGGTGGGTGGTGAGGGCGAGAGCTGGGAAGTAGCGGGGGGGAGCTCACGGGCTCCATGCTTTTGATGGCACAAGACATCGTTGGGGATTAGGGCTGTGGTGATGGAGATGGTTGAGCACGTCCTGTTTTTTTCTTTTGTGTGTAATTTTTTTATTTTTGTTCATCCTCGCCCGAGGATATTTTTCCATTGATTTTAAAGAGAGTGGAGGAAGAGGG
Organism: Eptesicus fuscus; assembly: GCF_027574615.1. Lineage (NCBI taxonomy): Eukaryota > Metazoa > Chordata > Mammalia > Chiroptera > Vespertilionidae > Eptesicus > Eptesicus fuscus. Next base: position 5,195,870 of record NC_072496.1, on the reverse strand, counting down.
AGGGAAAGACAGAGAGAAACATCGATGTGAGAGAAACACATCGATGGTTTGCCTCCTGCACATGCCCCGACCAGGGCCCCGGGCCCGGGAGGAGCCTGCAACCGTGGTACGTGCCCTTGACCGGAATCAAACTCGGGACCCTTCGGTCCCCAGGCCGACGCTCTATCCACGGAGCCACACCGGCTAGAGCCCTTGGTCTGTTTTAGGGAGAAAAGTGCTTTAGGAGTATTTTGCAAGTCAGATTTTTCTTATTTGTGATTTCTGAGATCAGAAGTGCACGCAGCCACCTGAAAAAACATTGTAGACGTTCCTTCGGCTGTTGACACAGTTATCTTTGACATTGATTTCCTCTCGGCTTTGGCACGAGAGGAGTTCATTATTCCCAGCTCCGGTTAGTTTCAGAGTCGGTTTGAGAAGATTTTAAAATACAGAACAAGTAGATCCCTCCTTTTTTTCCCCCCCCCGAGATCTCCCTTTCAAAGTGCAATATCTCCTGGTCAACTGTATTATATCAGGTTTTTGCTACATTTTGGGGGAAAACCAGCACGCTTTGGTTTGTCCAAACTAAACCGTGTTCATTCATTTTTGCTCTTGGGGTTGACGTATAATCCATTGAGGTTCATTTAAATGGGATGGTCCAGGCCTTTAGATAACGTGTAGCAAGACTACTGTTTCTGTTACGAAGTTACCAGAAGGCCCTCAGGAAACCTACTCCATTCCACATAGTCACTCACTTTAAAAAAAAAAAAAAGATTTTTATTGATTTCAGCGAGGATGGGAGAGGGGGAGAGAGATAGAAACATCAATGATAAGAGAGAATCATTGAGAAAAAAAAAAAAGAGAGAGAGAGAGAGAGAATCATTGATTGGCTGCCTCCTGCACGCCCCCTGCTGGGCATTGAGCCTGCAACCTGGGCACGTGCCCTGCCGGGGAATCGAACCGTGACCTCCTGGTTCATGGGTTGATGCTCAACCACTGAGCCACGCCGGCTGGGCCTCTCTTGTATTTCTTCTTCTTCTTCTTTTTTAAATAATTTCTTTATTGATTAAGGTATTACATATGTGAACTCACCCCCCTCCATTATCCCCCCCCAACCTCCCCTCCACTCATGCCCTCACCCCCCAGTTGTCTGTGTCCATTGGTTAGGCTTATATGCATGCATACAAGTCCTGTATTTCTTCTGACTTGTCCTAATGTGTCCCCTAACGATAGTCATACATGTTTGTTCTTCTTGAGTATACCGAAGCCCGGACGAGAGCTGGGGGCCAGGAGCAGTGAGCTTGCTACTTTCTTCCAAGGCTCAGAAGTGGAGATGTTGACCTTTTGTGTCACGACAAGGACGTGGGTCCGTGTCTCAGGGCTCCCCACCCTGCACCCTGGGTCTCCTGGGGGTGACGCGGACACCCCTGCCTGCGTGGCACTCTGCTCCTGCCGCCGGCTCCCGAGGGCCGTCTCCCCAGATGTGCCAGGTTGTTTGCTTGCAGCTGTGGAGATCTGAGCTTTTCCCCGACCGAGGCGTCTCTGACATTCTCCCTTGGTGAAGCCGTCCTGTACAAAGGCTATCCTCTCTGACATCCAACAACAACAACATATGGTGGTGCCTTGCGTGGTATTCGTCCACGCCTAGGATTTGAACCCGCCGTGTGCCTGAAACAGATGTTTCTCTGTCCGTCTATCTCAGTTATTTCGCTGTTTCTAGCAGAAAGGTCAGCCTCCCGCGGCCCGCAGTGCATTCCTGGCGTGATCTGAATGGTCACCCACAGATACGCAGGCCGTGGGGACCCACGGGGCGCTGGGCCCTCCGCTGGAGCGAAGCAGTCTGCAGTCACATGTGTTCAGCGTGGGGGCCAAGGGTTTCCGGCGCCAAACGCCGCCTCTCCACACACTGGAAATTTCCTCCGAGCATCTAGGACGCATAGAGCCTTCCCTTTACTTGTATCTTCACTCGGAACAGTCAGTTATAAGCCGGATCGCTCCACGCTTTAAAAGTTCTCCTTCTACATGTGCTTTTTAAAAAATATATTTCTTTAATAATTTCAGAGAGGAAGGGAGAGGGAAGAGAGAGATAGAAACATCAATGATGAGAGAGAATCATGGATCGGCTGCCTCCTGCATGCCCCCTATTGGGGATCGAGCCCACAAACTGGGCATGTGCCCTTGGCCAGAATCGAACCTAGGACCCTTCAGTCCGCAGGCCGACACTCTATCCACTGAGCCACACCGGCCAGGGCCCTACGTGTGTTTTTGAGCTTTCTTTCCAAATCAATTTCCTCTGGATGGTGGGGTATAATGAGTTCGCTCCTAATTCTAACCAGTTGAACCAAGGATGCAGAATTTTAAAAGTAGGCAGAATTCTTTTTGTTTCTTGAGTGAAAGGAATTGAAAAAGTCTTTCTAACCAGCTTCTTTTAAAAATCCTCACCCGAGGATATTTTTTCATTGATTTTTAGGGAGAGTGGAAGAAAGAGGGAAAGACAGAGAGAAACATAAACGTGAGAGAAACACCTCCATTGGTTGCCTCCTGCATGCGCCCTGACCAGGGCCCAGGCCAGGGAGGAGCCTGCAACCGAGGTACATGCCCTTGACTGGAATCGAACCCAGGACCCTTCCGTCCGAAGGCCGACACTTTATCCACTGAGACACACCAGCGAGGGCCTAATCGGCTTTGGAGTATAAGAGCTTCTTAGCTGTTGCCTGGAGAGAAGAGGCAAAATAATTTCAAAATACTCTGAAGTCATTAAAATGGGAAAATTAAAAAAAAAACAGTAAAAAAAAATACCTTAAGGCCCCTTTAAAATGTGAAGCTGATCTTTTTGACTCGTTAAGGGATATCATAATGTGTCCCCTAACGATAGTCATACATGTTTTTGAGTATACCGAAGCCCGGACGAGATTAGAGCAAATTAGATTAGAGCACTTTTTAAAAAATATATTTTTATTGATTTCAGAGAGGAAGGTGGAGGGAGGGAGAGAGAGATAGAAACATCCAGTGATGAGAGAGAATCACTGATCGCTGCCTCCTGCACGCCCCACACTGGGGATCGAGCCCGCAACCCGGGCATGTGCCCCGACCGGGAATCAAACCCTGACCTCCTGGTTCCTAGGTCGACACCCAGTCACCGAGCCACGCCGGCCGGGCAGACTAGAGCACTTTTTGATCCTTCACCCTGTGACGTCTACACTCCTTTCAGCCCCGTGTGCGTGGGGTGTGACAGATGGAGCCACCACCCCAATTACGTGGCTCCGGGCAGTGAGCCGTGTCCCTGAGCCGCCTGGCAGCGTGCCGTCATCCCTGCAGGGCTGGGGTGCCCCGTGGGACCCGCTCCTGCTGCTGAGCCCCGAGGCGTGCTCACAGGTGCCCCGTGCTTCCTCCGCAGTCTTCAGCTACAACACGGATTCCCGGCCCACGTGCGCCAACAGCCGCCACCAGTGCTCCGTGCACGCCGAGTGCCGGGACTACGCCACCGGCTTCTGCTGCAGCTGCGTCGCCGGCTACACCGGGAACGGCCGGCAGTGCGTGGCCGAAGGTCTGCTTTTCCGTGCTCGTTCGTGGGCGGGGAGGAGGGAGGGCGGACTAACTATTTTTATTGATGTCAGAGAAAAAGGGAGAGGGAGAGAGAGAGAGAGAGGAACATCCATGATGAGAGAGAATCATCGGATCGGCTGCCTCCTGCACGCCCCACACTGGGGATCGAGCTGCAACCCTGGCATGTGCCCCGACCGGGAATGGAACCGTGACCTCCTGGTTCATAGGTCGATGCTCAACCGCTGAGCCACACCGGCCGGGCACCATAGTTCCTTGTAGAGCCCAGACCCCGTTGTGGGGGCAAACTCCAAATTGGATCCAGCTGTCACTTCTGGACCAAGACGTCTCTATGGTCGTGAGAGTCTCGAGGGCCCAGACACAGTTTACTCCGCGTGCGTCCCCGGGGAGCCAGGGCCATAAACTCCAGTGAAAACAAAAGCGACAGAAACCCCGCCGCACGGAACATTTGTCCCTTCCGATGCCAGATTACCTCACCGGTCACTGGCCGTTTCCTTTGTGTTCCGTGAGGAAACGCAATTGCTTCCCAGCGTCGGACTCAGGAAAACTTGGAAGCATTTTTCTGCTTCTCAGATCCCCTGCCCTCGCTGCAGCGAGATCGGCGTTTTAATTTGCTAAAAAATCAAACAGACAGCCACAAACACAAACCATGTTCCCTGCTGGGCCCTCATTCGGTCAAGGGAGGGTTGGTATGCTAACGTTGGCAGCGAGAGAGAATGCTTGTCTACGTGTGTTCACGTGGGGGAATGTTTTCAACATCCGTCAGTGTGTTTCCTTCCAAACGGCACCGCCCAGGGGTGGTGTGCCTGAGCGTTGGGTTGGGGCTTGGCTTGGATACCCTGGGAGAAGCTTCCAGAATCAGCAGCAAAACCTTTTCTTCCCAAGGAGCGGCCCCGGCGGGCGGCTTTTCCCGTGCCAAGTGTCTGAGCCGGGAATGCTGACTGTGCTTGGCAGAAACTCAGATCGGACAAACCATCTGGCCCCACATTTTTAAAAAAAAAATGCATTTTATTATTTTCTTCAGAGAGGAAGGGAGAGGGAGAGAGAGTTAGAAACATCGATGAGAGAGAAACATCCATCAGCTGCCTCCTGCACTGCCCCCACTGGGGATGTGCCCGCAACCAAGGGACATGCCCTTGACCGGAATCGAACCTGGGACCCTCCTCCAGTCTGCAGGCCGACGCTCTATCCACTGAGCCAAACCAGCTAGGGCCTGGCCCCACATTTTAACATTACATACATGCCCTGTAGGAGCCTCATGGTTTAAATATTTGTTGGCTACTTACTACTTTTTAAAAAGTTTATATGATTTCAGAGAGGAAAAGAGAGAGAGAAAGAGAAACATCAATGATGAGAGAGAATCATGGATCGGCTGCCTCCTGCACGCCCCCTACTAGGGATCGAGCCCGCAACCCGGGCACGTGCCCTGACGGGGAATCGAACCGTGACCTCCTGGTTCCTAGGTCAATGCTCAGCCACTGAGCCACGCCAGCCGGGCTTGCCTCCTGCTTTACAGGCCCAGGGCCTATCCCTGTTCTTCTCTCATGAGGGGCTGGCTTCTCCCTTTGTCTCCCCGACAGGGTCCCCCCAGCGAGTGAACGGCAAGGTGAAAGGGAGGATCTTCGTGGGGAGCAGCCCGGTCCCCGTGGTGTTTGAGAACACGGACCTGCACTCCTACGTGGTGATGAACCAGGGGCGCTCCTACACGGCCATCAGCACCGTCCCCGAGGCCGTGGGGCACTCCCTGCTGCCCCTGGCCCCCGTCGGGGGCATCATCGGGTGGATGTTCGCGGTGGAGCAGGACGGGTTCAGGAACGGGTTCAGCATCACGGGTACGGACACTACCCACGAGACTCCCTGGCCCCGGGGGCGGGGGGCGGGGGGGGCCGCGGGAGACAGGGACTGGGGATGAGTGGAATGGGAACTCCGTGTCTAATGACAAGCTTACTGACAAGCTTTTTGTTCCGGGAGAAAGACGTGGCGGTGAGAGGACCGGTGTTCTTTCGTGAATTAATATTTACGAAGACTGTCTGGCATCGTGCCGGCCCGGCTCGCCCATCCTAAAGCTTGGGCATTTCTCCGTGTCCCTTTCTCATCACCCGTGGAAATGCCCGTGGTCAGCACAAGCCCTGAGCCAACCCGTCTCGGAGGCTGGCCTGTGGCTGGGAGGCGGCCTCTCTCTGCGGGCGACTCCGTGGGGGCTCCCTGGGTGCCCCAGCTCTGTCCTCGGGGGTCCCCAGCCCCATTCCCACCAGCCCCCTTGAAGCACCCGCAGAGGAGGTAGGACCCCCACGGCCCCTGACCAGCCCCGTGAGCCCAGGGCGGGCACTGAGGTGGCTGTCTTTTCTTTTTTCTTTTTTTAATTCCTTTATTGATTAAGGTGTTACATATGTGTCCTTATTCCCCCACTAGCGTTCCCGTTGCAGGAAAAATCCTGCAATAGGATTTCCTGCTGCACTCTACCTCGACTCCGTTCCTCCCTTGTCGCCTGCCTCACCTTCTCCTCCAGCCCGCCTGCGTTTCCCTTCGCCCTCGGCCCCGCCTCTGCTCTGCCCTTGTCGCCTGCCCCGCCTTCTCGGCCAGCCCGCCTGCGTTCCACCCCCCCCACCCCCCCGGCTTGCTTGCTTCTTCTTCTTGCTTTACTCCCTTCTGCAGCTCTTGGCTTCTTTCGACGCTGTCTTGATATGCAAATTAGCCGCCATCTTTGCTGGGGTAATTTGCATACTCGTCCTGATTGGCTGGTGGGCGTGGCTTAGGTGTAGCGAAGGTGCGGTCAATTTGCATATTTGTCTATTATTAGATTAGATTACCCCTCCTCATCTCCCCCCCACTCATGCCCTCACCCCCCTGTTGTCTGTGTCCATTGGTTTGGCGTATATGCATGCATACAAGTCCTGTGGTTGATCTCTCCCCCTCTCTCCCACCCTCCCCTGCCTTCCCTCTGAGGTTTGAGGGTCTAATCGCTGCTTCCCTGTCCCTGGATCCACGTGGGCTGTCTTTTCGGACGGCAGAGTGACCGAAGGACCTTGCTTTTCCAGGGGGCGAGTTCACCCGCCAGGCCGAGGTGACCTTCGTGGGGCACCCGGGCAAGCTGGTCATCAAGCAGCGGCTCAGCGGCATCGACGAGCACGGGCACCTGACCATCGCCACGGAGCTGGAGGGCCGCGTGCCGCAGATCCCCGTCGGCGCCTCCGTGCACATCGAGCCCTACACGGAGCTCTACCACTACTCCCGCGGCGGTGAGGGCACCCCGGGCGCCCAGGCTCCCGGTGCCACGGGCACAGCCCGCGCTGCTGCCGTCTCCTGGGCTGCAGAGCGGGGAGCGGGGGTGACACCTTAGTGACATCACCTTTCCCCACTGCCAGACATAGCATCGCTCCCTCCAGAGAATTTATTATTTGTTATTTATTTACTTTAATTTTTTATTGATTTCAGAGAGGAAGGGAGATGGAGAGAGAGAGAGAAACATCAATGGTGAGAGGGAATCATGGATCAGCTGCCTCCTGCACACCCCACCCTGGGGATGGAGCCCACAACCTGGGCATGTGCCCTGACTGGGAATCGAACCGTGACCTCCTGGTTCATAGGACGACGCTCAACCACCGAGCCACGCCAGCCAGGCGTCCACTAGCCTGTAATCGTTAGGTTGGCTCTGGGCAGCGTAGGAACTTAAAGAGAAGCACTTGGCGGGGGAAAAAAGCAACAAATGTTGCTGATGCAAACAATACCCGTAACAGTAGGGGAGATCCAGGTAGCAGAAGGAGCCCCCTTTGGAACTAAACGGTGTTGCCCTAGCCGGTGTGGCTCAGTGGATAGAGCACCGGCCTGCAGACCATAGGGTCCCGGGTTTGATTCTGGTCAAGGGCACATACCTTGGTTGCAGGCTTCTCCCCGGCCCGGGCCCTGGTCGGAGGCAGCCATTCGATGTGTCTCTCACATCGATGTTTCTCTCCATCTCTCCCTCTCTCTTCCACTCTCCCTAAAAACCAATGGAAAAGTATTCTTGGGTGAGGATGAACAACAAAAAGGAAGAAATGAACGATCTCATTTGATCCTCCTGCATGTCCTCTACCGGGGATCCAACCTGCAACCCAGGCACGTGCCCTGGACCAGAATCGAACCCAGGACCCTTTAGTCTGCAGGCCGATGCTCTATCCACTGAGCCACACCGCCTCCCCTGCAGTCTCCTCTGGAAGCGGGGTGTCTCCCAGGCCACCGACGGGACGGGTCCGACCCTGGGGGAACCCACCCGCATCCTCACGCCTCCTCCTTTCTCTCCCCACCCGCGTCCCTCCCGCGTCATCCAGTGATCACGTCCTCCTCCACGCGGGAGTACACGGTGACAGGGCCCGAGCGGGACGGCGCGGCCCCCGCGAGCATCCACACGTACCAGTGGCGCCAGACCATCACCTTCGAGGAGTGCGTCCACGACGGGGCCCGGCCGGCCCTGCCCAGCACCCAGCAGCTCTCGGTGGACAGCGTGTTCGTCCTGTACAACCAGGGGGAGCGGATCCTGCGCTTCGCGCTCAGCAACTCCATCGGGCCCGTGCGGGGTGAGACGCCGCTCCCGCCGGCCCTCGTGCGCCTGCGTCTCTCTGTGTGCTCTGGGCATATTCTTGTTTAATGTATTTTTATTCATTTCAGAGAGGAAGCGAGAGGGGGAGAGAGAGAGAGAGAAACATCCATGAGGAGACAGAATCACGGATCGGCTGCCTCCTGCACACCCCACACCTGGGGATGTGCCCGCAATCCAAGGTACATGCCCTTGACCTTGACCAGAATCGAACCTGGGACCCTTCAGTCCACAGGCCGACGCTCTATCCACTGAGCCACACCGGTCAGGGCCTTTTTTTTTTTTTTTTAATGTATTTTTATTAATTTCAGAGAGGGAAAGAGAGAGAAACATCAATGATGAGAGAGAATCACGGATCGGCTGCCTCCTGCACGCCCCCACACTGGGGATCAAGCTTGCAACCCGGGCATGTGCCCTGACCTGGAATCGAACCGTGACCTCCTGGCTCATAGGTTGACACTCAACCACGGAGCCACGCCGGCCAGGCGTGATTTTGTCCATTTCCGGCAAAAGGGCCTTCTGGCCTGTTCTGCGGGGGAAATCTGATGGGGAAGATGCTTCACCAGAGCATCTGCCAGCCGCTTCCCTGTCCCCAGACCACGGTCTCCACCCCGCCTTCCTCTGTCGGGCGGGGGAGGAACCGGCGAGCGTTCCGAGGACTCACCTGTCAGCGTCTCTGTCCTCACAGACGGCTCCCCGGACGCCCTGCAGAACCCCTGCTACCTCGGCACTCACGGGTGCGACACCAACGCGGCCTGCCGGCCCGGCGCCGGGAACCAGTTCGCCTGCGAGTGCTCCATCGGCTTCCGGGGGGACGGACGCACCTGCCACGGTACAACCCTCGGGGAATGGGGCGTGGGGGAGGCCGTGGGGAGCTGTCCGCATCCTGGGGTCCAGACGGCGCGGGCGGGGACGAGGCCCTGCGAGGAGACTGGCATGCCCAGGTGCCCCCTGGCACCGTTAGGGGCACTGCCCCTTCCCGATGCTCTGACTCTAAGCAGCAGAGAAGCCTCTGTGAGGCCGCACCCCGCACAGGTGCAAAGGGGAGCTGAAGCCCGCACTGCATACAGGGGGTGACACCTTAGTAACATCACGTGGCTGTCTTTGGCACAGAACGTCCCCAGGCACGGTGGGGTGAGCCAAAGAGGTTCACCCTCTTTTAGAAAACAGATGTTTATTGATTTCAGAGAGGAAGGGGGAGGGAGAGAGACAGAAACATCAGTGATGAGAAGGAATCGTGGATCGGCTGCCTCCTGCACGCCCCACCCTGGGGATCGAGCCCGAAACCCAGGCCTGTGCCCCTGACCGGGAATGGAACCCTGACCTCCTGGTTCCTAGGTCAGCGCTCGACCACGGAGCCAACGCCGGCCGGGCCAAAGTCGCTTTTTTTGAAACACGCAAATTCCCCGTCCCTAACGCTTCCCGGGGAGGACGGAGCTTGGAAACGCCCCCGTGGCCGCGTTGTTCTGCCGCTTGGACTGAAACTCGCTCTCTGCTCGTTGCTTTGGCCGCCGAGTGGGAGGGAGCCTTGGGGCCCTGCCGTCCGTCCGCACACGGCATCCAGACATCTGGGCTGAGGATCCTGGGAGCTGGCGGCAGGGACAGTGGGAACCAGAATTGTCTTTTTTTTTTTTTTTCTTAATATATTTTTATTGATTTCAGAGAGGAAGGGAGAGGAGAGAGAGAGATATAGAAATATCAATGATGAGAGAGAATCATGGATCGGCTGCCTCCTGCACGACCCCACACTGGGGATCGAGCCCGCAACCCGGGCCTGTGCCCTTGACCGGCATCGAACCGTGACCTCCTGGTTCATAGGTCGATGCTCAACCACTGAGCCACACCGGCCGGGCTGCAGTATATTTTAAAAAAAAACGAACACCCTTTGGGTTGGGGTTTTGCCTGGGTTTAGGTCCCCCCGCAGGCAGCAGTGCTTTCTGCGTTACGTACGCCGTGACGTGCGAGGAGGTTTAACACGAGGCTGCTTCGCGTTTTCCGAACTCTCTGCAGACATCGACGAGTGCTCGGAGCAGCCCTCGGTGTGCGGGAGCCACGGCGTCTGCAATAACCACCCCGGGACCTTCCGCTGCGAGTGTGAGCAGGGGTACCGGTTTTCCGACGAGGGGACGTGCGTGGGTGAGTTCCGTGGGTCTGGGACTTTCAGAATCTTGATGCGTGAGGGGTTCGTTAGTGCTGGTGGAAAGGTGTTGCCACAGGTAACCATCCCGGCCGAGGGGGAAGGCGCTGGGTTCTGGAGTTGGGGTGGGGGTGGGGGGCAGTTTACAAAGCTGAATCTGACTCTGTCCCTTTCCTGCCACTTCCTGGGGGCCACCTGTCCACGGATCAACGCTCTTACTGTTCACCCCAGTAACACCATCGCCTTATCTGTTGGAAGCTTTGTATTACTCTCCGTTCTTACAAAACGATGTTTCACTCTTTTTCTTTTCTTTTTTTTTAAGATTTTAAAAATATATATTTTTATTGATTTCAGAGAGGAAGTGAGAGACATATCAGTGATGAGGGAGAACCATTGATCGGCTGCCTCCTGCACGGCCTCTACTGGGGATCGAGCCCGCAACCTGGGCATGTGCCCTTGACCGGAATCGAACCCGGGACCCTTTAGTCTGCAGGCGGATGCTCTATCCACTGAGCCAAACCGGCTAGGGATCTTTTTTTTTTTTTTTTAACCTGTGCAACATTTATTCAACTCATTATTTAATGAAGATACCAGTAGAACATAAAATTGTTTCAAAAAGACACGTTGGCCCGGCCGGCGTGGCTCAGTGGTTGAGCATCGACCTGTGAACCAGGAGGTCACCGTTCGATTCCCGGTCAGGGCACGTGCCCGGGTTGTAGGCCGGATAGATCCCCAGTGTGGGGCGTGCAGGAGGCAGCCGACCCATGATGCTCTCTCATTATTGACGTTTCTAACTCTCTCTCCCTCTCTCTTCCTCTCTGATATCGATAAAATATATATATATATATAAAAAATAAAAACACAAAACCAAAAAGTCACTCAGAGGAGCTCTTTATAGGCAGCTTCAAAAAGGAAAAGGCATGTCAGCCTCAGAAAGCCTGACAGCCTCGAAGAAGGGTTCTTGGGACACGTGTTTGTCGTTAGCGGCCGTGCCGGGCACCGCGTGTGCTTTTTTCTCACGGAGAAGAAATAGGAAACCCATTCCGCCGAAAGTATTTGCCGAAGGACCCATCTGCCAGGTCGGTCATGCCGCGAGGCCCCTCGGACTGCGGCCCTCAGGGGAGGCCACGGAGACAGAACATCTGAGAAAAAAAAAAAAATCAGGAAGCGAGCCCGATACGGATCATGGGAAGTTAGAGGTTGGGAAACATTTAGAAATGAGGATCCAGGAGCCTTCGGGGCTGGGAAGCCAGAAAGCAAAGCTGGAGGCTGCAGTCAGTCCTGCGTCCGAAGCCAAGGGCTTCAGGGGCCAGCAGGCCTCCGGGCCCTGACAGATAAGCTAGTCAGACGGACTAGACGCAGAGCACAACCTAGGAAGTGGGGGAGCTTTGACCTTCAACTGCACTTGACACCCTTCGCCCACCTGCATTAAAATGAGGCCAGTGCCTCCAGAAACTGATTCTTTTTTTTTTTTAATTAATATCTTTTTATTGATGCCAGAGAGGAAGGGAGAGAGAGAGACAGAAACATCCATGATGAGAGAGAATCATGGATCGGCTGCCTCCTGCACGCCCCACACTGGGGATGGAGCCCACAACCCGGGCATGTGCCCTGACCGGGAACCAAACCCTGACCTTGAGGCTCAACCAACTCAGTCACGCTGGCCGGGCATTCCTCCATTCATCCTTCTCCTTATCCCTTTAAAAGCTATTAAAACAATTAGACTTGTTTTCCCTTAAATCGGTGGCTTTGGGGTTCATGCGGAGGGACCCACCTTGTAGGCACGCGTGTCATGACCTGCTTTGGGCTGACTTCTTCCTGATGGAGGTCTGCCCTTCTATTTGGGGGGCCCATTCTGCTTGGGGGGTTCAATTTTACAAGCCACACGTAGGAACATGGCTTCGCGGCCTTATCCAAGGACATGAGTTCACGCTATGAATGAGGCTAATTGTTGCTCGAGGCGGATGGTGATGATGGTGGTGGCGGGCCAGCCACAAAGGAACAAAGAATTTTTCTGCTTTTCCCCAACTGCTGCACTTTGAACTGTTGGCTCCAAGAATTTAAAGTTCAGAGATTCTTGGATAATTCCAGTCTGGAGGGCAGCGTGCTCAATGGGCCGTATGAACTCAACATTTCTCCCCAATTTAAAACAGACTTCTCTTTTACTGCCTCCCTGACCCATGTCCTTGCCCTTTGCTGTTTACTAAGCCCTAGCCTGCTTTCTGTTTGCTCTGTCTTTTTTTTTTTTTTATAATATATTTTTATTGAGAGGAAGGGAGATGGAGAGAGAGAAACAGCAGTGATGAGAGAGAGTCATGGATCGGCTGCCTCCTGTACATCCCCTGCTGGGGATGGAGCCTGCAACCTGGGCATGTGCCCTGATGGGGAATCGAGCCATGACCTCCTGGTTCATAGGTCCATGCGCAACCTCGGAGCCACGCTCGCCAGACTGTTTTATCCGTCTTGAAGCTCGGATGGGGCTGCCAAGGTCGCAGGGGGAGGTGGGGGCCCGAGGGCTGGAGGGAACAGGCAGTTCTCATAGTTTGAGGATGACCCAACATCTGTGAGTGGAAAGAGGCCAGTCCCCTTTGCACAGAGGGGAGAGTTCAGCTCTGCTAAAGTTACTTCTTTTTCTTTTTTTTAAACTAGAGAACAACAGTTCCTGTGTATTTGGCCTGATTTCCCTCTCTGCTTTTTGAGATGGAGATACAAAGATTACAGTCTAGCCCTGGCTGGTGTGGCTCAGTGGATAGAGCATCAACCTGTGGACCCAAGGGTCCCGGGTTCGATTCCGGTCAAGGGCACATACTTAGGTTGCAGGCTCCTCCCCGGCCCGGGCCCTGGTCGGGGTGCGTGCAGGAGGCAACCAATCGACGTGTTTCTCTCACATCGATGTTTCTCTCCGTCTTTCCCTCTCTCTCCCTCTCTCCCTGAAAATCAATGGGAAAATATCCTCGGGGGAGGATTAACAACAACAACAACAGAAAAGATTACAGTCTAATTGTAATTGATTTTTCATTCCCATTTGGAGCCCAATTTTCTCTCCTTTTGAAATCTTTTCCCCCCATCCCACCTTGCAGCATCCCATTGGGTGAACGGCCGGAAATGGCCGTTCTGGGAGGTCAGGAGCCTTGAGGAAGCACAGCTGGGCACATGGGTGTCCCCTCTGGCGGATCAGGGCTCCCTCCGTGGCTGGTAGACACCCAAGGCTGCCTCCCCCAAAAGCCCATCATCTTTCTCGAACACCTGCTCCCTTCCCTGGACGTCCATGTCCCCTTCCTTGGTGGGAAATGGGTGACCTTGACCTCAGCCTTCATGGTCACTGGCCACCTGCCCAGTGAGCCACCGGTGGAGACCCCGAGCGGACAGAGTCTCAGATCCTCAGCTCCAAACACTCCACCCGCAGGGCCGCCCTGGGACGTGGGGGCCCCTGGGATGTCCCACCTCCACATCCCGGTGAAAGGGACGTGGATGTGGAGAGGGGCCCGGGACGGAGCCCTGGGGGGAAACGAAGGTCAAAAGCCAGGCTGAGTCCAGGCGGCGTGGCCCAGTGGTTGAGCTTCCACCTATGAGCCAGGAGGTCACGGTTCGATTCCCGGTCAAGGGCACATGCACAGGTGGCGGGCTCGATCCCCAGTGTGGGACGTGCAGGGGGCAGCCGATCCATGATTCTCTCTCATCAGCGATGCTTCTCTCTCTCTCTCTCCCTCTCCTCTCCTCTCTGAAATCAATGAAACTATATTTGGAAAAAAGGAAAAGAAAGCCAGGCAGAGTGGCCAACCCAGGGGTCCTTCTGGGAGGCCCGATCGAAGGCCGCGTCCAGGTGGGAGAAGAGAGGAGAGACAGGGGCACCAGCTGAGTGGGGAGAAGGGGGTGAAGCCCATGAGATGCCCGGAGGTCTGGGGTCCGAGGGGACTAACCCACCGGCGTGGGGGGATCTGGGAAGGGCACGGGCACTCCTCGGGGGCCTCCCTTCTGAACGTCGTGTCCACCTTGTGTTTGAAGCTGCCGTGGACGAGCGCCCCATCAACCACTGCGCCACGGGCCTGCACGACTGTGACATCCCCCAGCGGGCCCAGTGCGTCTACACGGGCGGCTCCTCCTACACCTGCTCCTGTCTGCCCGGCTTCTCCGGGGACGGCCGGGCCTGCCAAGGTGCGTGCGTGTGGACTCTGATGTTCTCTCTGTAGAAGCCGGGAGAATGCCCTGCGGCAGGGGTCGGCACACTCATGAGTCCACAGAGCCAACTATCCACAGGACAACGACTGAAATTTCTTTGGAGAGCCACATTTTTTAAACTTAAACTTCTTCTAACGCCACTTCTTCAACATAGACTCGCCCAGGACGTGGTATTTTGTGGAAGAGCCACACTCAAGGGGCCAAAGAGCCGCACGTGGCTCGCAAGCCGCAGTTTGCCGACCACGGCCCTACGGTCGTGATCATATGCGGATGGCCGTCTTACCTCGAGTTTAGTAAGAGTTATTCTTTCGGCTCCGTTGGTAATGTGGGCTCCGTGTTATTTTTATGTAGGCATTTGAACTACTCATTTTGTATTTTATTTATTTTTCGTTAAATATATTTTTAATTGATTTCAGAGAACAAGGAGGAGGGAGAGAGAGAGAGAAGCATCACTGATGAGAGAGAATCATGGATCGGCTGCCTCCTACATGCCCCGCACTGGGGATGGAGCCCAGACCTGATGAGGCATGTGCCCTGACTGGGAATGGAACCGTGACCTCCTGGTTCATAGGTTGATGCTCAACCATTGAGCCACACTGCACGGGCCATGCATTTTCTCTCTGTGGTAGTTTGAACTACGCATTTTCTTTTGGGGGCCGTTCTCCTTGGGGAAAACACTTGTCCTTCCCCTGAGATTTTGTTCTGCCTGACTTGCTCCTTCAGGCAACAATTAGACACTTGCTGTCTGCTAAGAACGGGGCGTGGGGAGGGGCGGATTGTCTGTTTTTTAGGAAAAGAAAAACCACTTTTGAATTCATAGAGCTTCAAGTCCAGCCATTTATTATTTTTAAAATTATTTTTTAAAATATTTTATATATTTTTTTAATTGATTTCAGAGAAGAAGCGAGAGGGAGAGAGAGATAGAAACATCAATGATGAGAGAGTATCATTGATCGGTTGCCTTCTACACGCCCCCTACTGGGGATCGAGCCCACAACCCGGGCCTGTGCCCTGACCCAGGAATTGAACCCGGGACACTCTATCTACTGAGCCACACCGGCTAGGGCAAGATGACTTCACTTTACACCACAAAGTATTTCTGGAAAGTCCAAGCTTTTCCCAGATAGATTATAATCTCAGAGAGACTGCCTCTTCATTACTCACCATGTGAATTTCCTCTAGTCGCTGAGGGTTTCCGTCCAGCAGTCGGTAATTTGTCTGCACACCCGTAGGCATTTTTGAAGCTCGCATTTATGATGAAAGAAGCGTTTTATTTTTTATTATTTTTTTTAATAATTCATTATTGTTGAAAGTATTACATAAGTCTCCTTTTCCCCTCCCATTGGCCCCTTCCATCCCCCCCCTCCCCAGGCCCTCAGCACCCACTGTCCGTGCCCACGGGTTATGCACATGTGCATACAAGGTCTTTGGTTGATCACCTCCCACCCACCCACCCTCCCCCGCCTTCCCTCCAAGATTCCGCACTCTGTTCCAAGCGGAGAAGAAGCAGTTTATAATACAAAAGAATCCTCCCTTTTTTCCATTTCTTAGGAAAAGGGAAACAACACATTTGTAAATGCACAAGATAGAAATTGGGGCCCTGGCTGGTGTGGCTCAGTGGATAGAGCATCAGCCTGCGGACTGAAGGGCCCCAGGTTCGATTCTGGCCAAGGGCATATGCCTGGGTTGTGGGCTCCATCCCCAGTAGGGGGCGTGCAGGAGGCAGCTGATCAATGATTCTCTCTCATCATGGATATTTCCATCTATCCCTCTCTCCCTCTCCCTTCCTCTCTAAAATCAATAAAAATAATTTAAAGAAAAAGAAATTGGGGACTTGTTTTGATAACTACTGTGATAATTAATGTTGAGTGAGTGATTGTTGTGATCGTTAACGCTGAGTGATTGTTTCGATCGTTAACGTTCAGTGTCCCCAGAGCAGAAGCAGGGCCCCCGTAGTGTTGAGCTAGTGGCTAAGGTGATTGTGTAAACCACGGATTCCGGAGGGAACGTTGTCCTGGGGCTGTTTTGCAGACGTGGATGAATGCCACCCGAGCCGATGCCACCCCGATGCCTTCTGCTACAACACCCCGGGCTCCTTCTCGTGCCAGTGCAAGCCTGGGTACCGGGGCGACGGCTTCCGCTGCGTGCCTGGAGGTGAGGTGTCGGGACGCCGGGAGTCGGTAGGCCAGTGCCCTGTCCCTGAGACCTGAGTACAGGGCCCCGGGAGGGGAGGGGACGTGGGAATGGGTGAGCTCCACGCGGGTCCTGAGGGTCCTTGAGGTAGAACAGAGCGTGGCCGCCGTGAACAGGCATGCAGGCTGCGCACTGCTCAACCGCGGGGTCACCGAAGGTGGACCAGGACTCCTGGCAGCCTGGAGTCTGGTCGTCCTGGCAACCGGAGCAAGCAGTGCAGGGGAGAGCGGGTCTGTAGCAGTCAGGGTTCGCAGAGAAACAGAAACAGTAACAGTTGCGGGGGGGGGGTGTGTGTGCAAATATGTACATTCACATTAAAGAGAGGCAGTGTAGCCCTAACCGGTTTGGCTCAGTGGATGGAGCATCGGCCTGCGGACTGAAAGGTCCCAGGTTCGATTCCGGTCAAGGGCATGTACCTTGGTTGCGGGCACATCCTCAGTAGGAGGTGTGCAGGAGGCAGCTGAATTGATGTTTCTCTCATTGATGTTTCTAACTCTCTATCCCTTTCCCTCTCCATTCCTCTCTGTAAAAAATCAATAAAAATTTTATTTTTTTTTAAAAAGAGAGATGCCGTGTAAGAAATTGGCTCACACGATCAGATGAACGTTGACATTTTGACAAATAATACTGCGTGTCGCTGGTCTGCATTGTTTTCCGCTGAGGACAGTGGTCAGCAAACTACTCCTCATGGGACTAATCCCACCCACCTCCTGTTTTTGTAAATAGAGTTTTATTGGAACACAGCTGTGTCCGTCGGTTTGTGTACAGTCTGTGGCCCCCTTACCCACGTGCGTGTCCAAGGAGAGGTCCGTTTGTGGCAGAATCTATAAACGCCTGCAAAGCCTGAAATATTTGCCACCTGGCCGGAGGTTTGCCGACCCCTGGCGTAGAGGGACCCGGGCGGGGCACCCTTTTGTGCCTGAAGCGATGGGTGAAGGCTGGAGTGTTACCCGTAGACTCCCATAGGCAAGTCACTCAGAGAGGAGCGGAGACATTCTAGCAGCTGTTAAAAACGACTAGCATTCAGCCCTGGCCAGTTTGGCTCAGTGGATAGAGCATCAGCCTGTGGACTGAAGGGTCCCGGGTTCGATTCCGGTCAAGGGCACGTATCTCGGTTGCAGGCTCGATCCCTAGCCCTGGTCAGGGCACATGTGGGAGGCAACCCATCAATGTGCCTCTCTCACATCTCTCTCTCTCTCTCTCCATCCTTTCCTTCCACTCTCTCTACAACAGTCAATAGAAAAATATCCTTGGGTGAGGATTAACAAAAACAAAATATTTTTTAAAAACCATCAAAAAACAAACCATTATCATTGCACCTTGAAGAATGGCGGAGCGGGCGGGGGGTGGAGCGGGGGCGGGGGGGGCGAGTAGAGACTAACATTCATCACTTCCTGAGGTTTCCTTCCCATCTCCAGTTCAAAAGGAAGTAGGTGCTTTGATTTCTGTTTTGTTGTTTGAAGCCTGACGCCTTGTCCCCTTCGTTAAGGCTCTGCTGACGGAACCCACGAACCAGGCCTGCAGGCTGGCATCTAAGGATAAAGCCGGGCCGGCTGCTTGCTGGGGCTGTTCACACAGTTAATCCTGTTCTTTTCCAGGGATAGAGAGTTAGAAATATCAATGAGAGAAAGTCAGCATCCGGCCGTGTCCCCCGAGAGAGAATGTGCGCCGGAGACAGAGCTTTGTCTGTAACCGAAAACCATCTGAATGCCTGTCAGCGGGAGGGACGGGCAGATGAGCTTGGGTACCATTCAGACGGTGGAATAATACACAGCCGTTAGAATGGGTGAACTGGAATGAATGGGGAAATCTCAAAAACACGTTGAGCGGAAGCAAGTCCCGAAGGGGTGTATGCGGCGAGGTCCCGTTGGTGTACACAGGACCCTGTAAGGAAATACACCTGCGTGTGGGCTGATGTCCCCGTTTTCTTTTTTTTTTAAATATATTTTATTGATTTTTTACAGAGAGGAAGGGAGAGGGATAGAGAGTTAGAAACATTGATGAGAGAGAAACATCGATCAGCTGCCTCTTGCACACCCCCTACTGGGGATGTGCCCGCAACCAAGGTACATGCCCTTGACCGGATTCGAACCTGGGACCCTTGAGTCCGCAGGCCGACGCTCTATCCACTGAGCCAAACCGGTTTCGGCTGTCCCCGTTTTCTTTGAACGGGATGGAACGAAGCAAAACAAGAAGATGTCAGGGCAGGTCGAGAACGTGGAGTAGGAACAGGTATCGGGTTATGAAACGATGCTTGTACATATGCTTGTGCAAGTGCGTGGAAGCGTGAGTGCAAGACATGTCTCAGCAGACGGGCGTGCAGGACTGAACGTACACCCTTGCGCAGACATGTCACGGTGCATGTGTGTGCGGGACTGAACGTTCCATCCGTGTGCAGACACGTCACAGTGCACGTGTGTGAGGGACCGAATGTCCCATCTCTGTGTAGACACAGCATGGTGCGTGTGCGTGCAGGACTGAAAGTCCCATCCATGTGCAGACACGTCACGGTGCACATAGGCACATCACGGTTAAATGAGTGCAGCATTGAGCATGCACCTTGTGCAGACAGGTCCGGGTGGACTCGGCGGCCGGTCTCCCGCCGTGCAGAACCCGCTCTGCCCTGCCGGGCCCTGGGCCTGAGTGTCCCGGGCCCTGACTGTCCTGCTGGGCCCCTCAGACTCAGGCATTTCCTGTGGGGTCTGAGCTGCCCCATTCAGAGGCCCCGCTTCGTGCCAAACCCGAGGGCGTCACTACAGGGAGACACGCACGTGGGTGAGGGGCCCTGCCTGCGACTTTGGTCCCCAGAGCCCAGACCCAATGTGCGTGGGTGGCAAGAAGCTTGAATGATAATAATAAAAAGACACGTAAGCGGCTCTGAGCTTTGCCAATAATAGCCCAACTCACCCTTTCTTTGTGTCCGGCTTCTCCAGCGGCTGGAGACAGCCGGGGCTGGAGGTCGTGTTTTGCCAGGGCCTTTGGAATAGCAGGGTCCTAGCGAAGGGCTAGATATTAGTGACGTAAGAATGAGCTTTTCCCTTTTTTAACAATAATATCCTTTCAGGGATTTCTAACTACTTTGTAACCGCGTGACGTAAGCTGGTGATAAAAGCAGCTATTAAAAGTCAAATAAACGTAAAACAAATGTCAGTGCTGTCCATCAGCTCGTGCGGGGACACACGGACTGTGGTGCAGCTCCTGATAGACTGTTATTCAGCCCCAGAGAGGAAGGAAGTGCTGATAACCGGGCTACGTCTTTTTTTTATTTTTAATACTAGAGGCCCGGTGCACGAAATTCGTTCACAGGTAGGGTCCCTAGGCCTGGCCAGCGATCAGGGCTGATCGGGGCCTTCTGGCTGCCAGCCAGGGCCTTCCTTCGTTGCGCGCCGCCCCCTGGTGGTCAGCGCACGTCAGAGCGAGCA
The DNA here is from genome assembly GCF_027574615.1 of Eptesicus fuscus. Lineage (NCBI taxonomy): Eukaryota > Metazoa > Chordata > Mammalia > Chiroptera > Vespertilionidae > Eptesicus > Eptesicus fuscus. The sequence goes on along the minus strand of NC_072496.1, from coordinate 5,175,823 downwards.
GTCGAACTCCCGAGGAGGCAATTTGCATATTAGCCTTTTATTATATAGGATTTTTTTTTTAATTGATTACAGAGAGGAAGGAAGTGCTGATGACAGGGCTTCGTCTTTTTATTTTATATATATACATATATATATTTTATTGATTACAGAGAGGAAGAGAGAGATAGAAACATCATTGATGAGAAAGAATCATGAATCGAACCGTGACCTCCTGGTTCATAGGTCCACCCTCAACCACTGAGCCATGCCGGCTGGGCGGGATGATTTAAATTTTTAAAAACGAGTAAAACACAACCCAGTGGTGACCAGGCAGCTCGGCGGTTCTGAGTTGGGAGCGGGGACTCGCGCTGCACGGCGGGATCCCCGGTGACGCCACAGCTGACGTGTCCCCTGCGCTTGTCTCCCCGACAGAAGCAGAGAAAACGCGCTGCCAGCTCCAGCGAGAACACATCCTCGGGGCGGCGGGGGTGGGGGACCAGCGCCCTCTGCCCCCGGGGATGTTCGTCCCCGAGTGCGACGAGCAGGGGCACTACGTGCCCACCCAGTGCCACGGCAGCACCGGCTACTGCTGGTGCGTGGACCGCGACGGCCGTGAGCTGGAGGGCACCAGGACCAGGCCCGGGATGAGGCCCCCCTGTAAGTTGGGGGTGGCGCGTGCTGGGGCTTGGGGGTCATAAAGGCCTGAGGACCAGGGTCCCCAGCGCCTGTGAGCATCGTTGGGGGGCCCTGCTGAAGACCCGGCGGGTGCTTTCTGCTGCCCTGAATCCTGAAAGCTCCCCTGGCTTGAACCCCATTCCCTCCCTCCTCTCCTCCCCTCTGCACCCCTCTTCTCTGTCTCCCTTGGCATTCCCACGTCTCTCTCTCTCTCCGCTTCTCCTCTTGGCAAATGGCTCGTGGCCCGCTGCAGCCCTGCTGTGGTTGGTATCAGAGAGGGCACGTGTCCCGTAGGTGAGCCCCCTGCGGCGGGCAGCCTGGCATTGCAGGGATGGCAGGAACCCCGGGGCCCTGCCCACTCCGGTGGCAGGAAGGCCTCCACCCGGGGACACGGCTCCTGCCCGCTTGTGCCCGGGGCCCTTTAGATCCGAGGTCCCTTAGGACGCAGAGAGCGTCCGAGGTTTCTGCAGCTGGTTCTGCGGCAGCCGTGGCCATGGGACCCGGGTTTCCCGACACCCGTTCCCTGCCCCCTACCCTGCGGCACAGGCTGCCTGGGGGGAGCCAGGGAGCCGAGGCCACGGCAAGGCCAGCAGTGAGGAGACAAGGCTGAACCCCAGACAGTCGGCCCCGGGCGTCCTGAGCTCTGGGGAGCCCAGAGGGCCGCGTTGCTGCTGTGGGTCTGGGCACGGAGGCGAGGCCACGGGGCCAGTGTCTACCTCACAGAGCTCAGCGGCCTGGGGCAGGGCCTCAGGGTGGCCGTGTGCCGCTGTTTGGGTCACTGTGGCCACAGCCAAAGCCGGCGTGCACAGTGAGGCACCTTCTATCTCTAGTAAACTGAGGGGAGGGGGGCGAGGTCTTCGGTCACTAGACCTTTAGTGTTTCACTCAGCCCGGCATGTCTTCTTCACCAGCGCCCTTTGAGGTCTTTTTGTTCCCGCGCTTTCCGATAAAAAACGGTCATTGTGTGCCTGTGGTCTGTGGTGCCACGAAGGTGACCTGGCATGTGGGTGTGTGTGCAGGTGTGTGTGCATGGGTGTGTGCAGGTGTGTGTGCGTGGAGGTGTTTGTGTGTGGACGTGTGCAGGTGTGTGTGCAGGTGTGCGTGCAGGTGTGTGTGCATGGGGGTGTGCAGGTGTGTGTGCGTGGAGGTGGACGTGTGCAGGTGTATGTGCAGGTCTGTGTGCACATGCCTGTACAGGTGTGTATGCAGGTGTGTGTGCACAGGCATGTGCAGGGGCGTGTACAGGTGTGTGTGCAGGTGTATGTGCAGGTGTGTGTGCACGGGCGTGTGCAGGTGTGCATGGGTGTGTGCAGGTGTGTGTGCACGGACGTGTGTAGGCGTGCATCCCTGCCGCACTCAGCCTCGCTCATGGACCTCTCCTGCCCCCAGGTCTGAGTACGGTGGCTCCCCCGATTCACCCCGGACCCTCGGTTCCTCCCGCCGTGATCCCTCTGCCCCCCGGGACCCACTTGCTCTTTGCCCAGACGGGGAAGATAGAGCGCCTCCCGCTGGAGGGCAGCACCATGAAGAAGACGGAGGCCAAGGCGCTGCTGCACGCCCCGGTGAGTGCTGGCGCGTCGCCCCCGAGGACGCGGGGTGACCTGGAGGACCCCGCGGGGCGTGGCCAGCCCACCGCTCGGAGGAGCCCGCCCGCCCGCCCGGCCGCGCACCGGCTTCCTGGCTCCTCGTCCAGTTTGTTGCGTCGACTTGTCCGTGCGTGCGTCTGCATCAGGCGTGTGCCTTCCCACCGGGGACACAAACCCGTGCGGCCGGTTTGTGCAGGTGCCCGGTCCGCAGTGGGGTCCCAGCACGGGGCTGGGCGCTCACGGTGTCGGCTCACGCGTGTGAGTGGTGGAGGCGTTCCCCTGGGCCTCCTGGAACAGGCCCGGGGTCACTGCCCTCCCTGGGTGGCCGCCAGCACACCCTCCGGTGGGAACAGGTTAGTTCTCTGGGAAAGTCCTCTTCCCCCAAGACCAAGACCAAGGGCAGAGGCCGCGTGTCCCTGCGGCTCCGAAAAGCAGAAGGTGAGGTGGGAGGGTGCTGACGCACAGGGTGTATAGCCACCGTGTCCTTCGTATTTATCTCTTTATCACCACTTGGACCATTTTTTAAAAATGATTTTTATTGATTTTTATTTTTTTTTTTTTTTGGAGAGAGAGGAAGGGAGAGGGGTAGAGAGATGGAAACATTGATGAGAGAGAAACATCATCCATCAGCTGCCTCCTGCACACCCCACCCTGGGGATCAAGCCTGCAACCCAGGCATGTGCCCTGACTGGGAATTGAACCGTGACCTCCTGGTTCATAGGTTGACCCTCAACCACTGAACCACACCAGCAGGGGAAGAACTCAATAGTATGTTTAAGAATCAGCCAAAACCGGTTTGGCTCAGTGGATAGAGCGTCTGCCTGCGGACTGAAGGGTCCCCGGTTCGATTCCTGGTCAGGGCGCATGCCCAAGTAGCAGGCTTGATTCCCCGGTAGGGGGTGTGCAGGAGGCAGCCGGTCCATGGTTCTCTCTCATCATTCATGTTTTTCTCTCTCTCTCTCCATCTCCCTTCCTCCCTGAAATCATTAAAAATATATTTAAAAAAATAATAATAACCCCTACAACTCAATAAGACACGTTTAAAAATAGACCCGCGTCTTGCGGACACTTTGTAACGCAAGAGCACGTGACAGGACCCCACCGTCACGGGCCCCTCGGGTGCTGGTGGGTGGACCCCTCTGACCCGGGTCTGCGCTTCCAGGATAAAGTCATCATCGGCCTGGCCTTCGACTGCGTGGACAAGATGGTCTACTGGACCGACATCAGCGAGCCTTCCATCGGGAGAGCCAGCCTGCACGGCGGGGAGCCGACCACCATCATTCGACAAGGTGGGCGTTCTTCCTTCTGGGTGTGGCTTCTGGCAACGGTTAAACGAAATTCCTTAACTCGCAGATGCCGATGTAGACAAGGGACTGTATGCGTTGTCAAGGCTGTCTTACATGGTTGTGTTTTACCAACATTGAACACAATTGGCCCGGCCCGCGTGGCTCAGTGGTTGAGTGTTGACCTGTGAACCAGGCGGTCACGGTTCGATTCCCGGTCAGGACACATGCCCAGGTTGCAGGCTCGATTCCCCAGTGTGGGGTGTGCAGGAGACAGCCGATCCATGATTCTCTCTCATCATGGATGTTTCTCTCTCTCTCTCTCCTTCTCCCTTCTTCTCTGAAATCAACAAAAACATATATTTTTTAAAAGTGATGATTACAGCCCTAACTGGTTTGGCTCAGTGGATAGAGCGTCGGCCTGTGGACTCAAGGGTCCCAGGTTCGATTCCGGTCAAGGGCATGTACCTTGGTTGCGGGCACATCCCCAGTGGGGAGTGTGCAGGAGGCAGCTGATCGATGTCTCTCTCTCATCGATGTTTCTGGCTCTCTGTCCCTCTCCCTTCCTCTCTGTAAAAAAATCAATAAAATATATATTTTTAAAAATGATGATTACCACAAAAATGCAACGACTCTAAAAGTCTCTGTACCGGGGAGGGCAGCTGACTCCCAGATACTTTCAGTCCAGGGACGCGGTCCGGCTGGTGGTGCCTGCTGTGTAAGACCCTCTCGCTTCCTCCGCAGAAGGCTCAACTCAAAGACGGGCCTTTATTTTTATTTTTATAATATATTTTATTGATTTTTTTTACAGAGAGGAAGGGAGAGGGATAGAGAGTTAGAAACATCGATGAGAGGGAAACATCGATCAGCTGCCTCCTGCACACCCCCCACTGGGGATGTGCCCGCAACCAAGGTACATGCCCTTGACCGGAATCGAACCCGGGACCCCCCCAGTCCGCAGGCCGACGCTCTATCCACTGAGCCCAACGGGTCAGGCTCAAAGACGGGCCTTGAAGAGCTACGCGCTCCTGAGGAGTTCTCTTTACTTGGGGCCCAGTGTCGCTCTCCCAGGTTCCCGTTGAACGTTTCCCTCCTAATGGCGGTTCCGGGGGCCCCTCTGCCTGTGGGACAGCCCCCGGGGCACGTTCCCTTCTCTGGCTCCCTCCGCAGCGAGGCTGCCCGGGAATCCAGCTGAGGCCGAGATGGATGAGCTCCTTAAACAACACGTGCTCGTTCTCCTGGCGGCTTGGTTTAAGGAACAGAAGTTGGAAGGCGTCCTTCTGCATCCTGTCTCTCTCTCTCTCTCTTAAACATGTGGCTGTTCTCTGTGATGTGACTTCAAAACCCAGCGGGAGGGGGCAGGTCACCGCTGCTATTTCCTGTTGCCCCTGGGACTGGGGATCCGCCAAGAACGCAGCGAGCCGCCCCGGCCAGAAGCCCCCTGTGCGAACCGGAAACCAGAATGTGATCTCCACGGAGCAAGGGAGTGGGTCTCTTTATTTCAAGAGAGAGAAAGGCACTCGCTGAAGTCTGCGTTGGGGGTCCCGGTCGGCACCTCCCTAGAGAGTGAGCGTGGCGGCGGCTTCTCTTCTTTTTCTTTTTTAAAACATATTTTTATTGGTTTCAGAGAGGAAGGGAGAAGGAGAGGGAGATGGAAACATCCATGATGAGAGCATCATGGATCGGCTGCCTCCTGCACGCCCCACACTGGGGACTGAGCCTGCAACCCGGGCCTGTGCCCTCGACCGGGAATCGAACCCTGACCTCCTGGTTCCTAGGTCAGTGCTTAGCCGCTGAGCCACGCCGGCCGGGCCCGTCTTCCTTTAGACCTACGTCTGGTCCCACAGCCTGGAAAACCCTCGTCAGGATCTTGCCTGACAGACTCCTGTTGGTCCTTCAGGAGCCGGCGTCGCGCCTGTCACCTCCCTTGGGAATCCTGGCCTGGTCTCCCCAGCCGAGTCCCTCCCCACGCTCCCCAGGAACCCAGGACGCTGGCCCCGTTGGCTGTGGGCTCCCTGTTGGTGGGGCCAAAGCTTCGGGCCTGGATGCCCACCCAGGGAACGCGAGGCATTTATTACCGTGTTGCACGTCACATTCCTGCTTGTTGTCTCCACGTGCAAGGATCGGACGCGTGGGAAACAGCCCCACGGGGGGCCAGGAGCCCCGATGCCCACTGCTTCCCCAGTCAGACGTGCCCCGCCTTCGCCCCCAGGTCTCGGAAGCCCCGAAGGCATCGCCGTGGACCATCTGGGCCGCAACCTCTTCTGGACGGACTCCCGCCTGGACCGCATAGAAGTGGCGAAGCTGGACGGCACCCAGCGCCGGGTGCTGTTCGACACGGACCTGGTGAACCCCAGAGGCATCGCGACGGACGCCGTGAGAGGGTAGCGTGTGCCCGTCTGCGTGTGCGTCTGCTTTGCTCGCGTCTGTCCTTCGGGGTGCCCTCCGCGCGGGGCTCCGAGGCCAGCCCGCTCTCCCGCGATGCACGCCTCCAGCTGGTGGCGATGGGTGTCCACGGGGAAACGCCAGCGCCCGTGACAGTCGTGGATCTGGTACCACGTCCCACTTTCCGATCTTTTTTTTTTTTTTTAACATATTTCAGAGGAAGGGAGAGGGAGAGAGAGAGAGAAACATCAATGAGGAGAGAGAATCATGGATGGGCTGCCTCCTGCATGCCCCCCACTAGGGCTCGAGCCCGCAACCCAGGCAAGTGCCCTGACCGGGACTCGAACCGTGACCTCCTGGTTCATAGGTCGACACTCAACCACTGAGCCACGCAGGCCGGACGCACGCTCCGATCTTTTACCGAGCCTTTGTAAGCCGGGTGTTTCCACGTGGGTTGCATGCAGATCAGCAGCTGAGTTGTCTGAACCTCAGAGGAGCGTCCGGTAGAAATGTCCCCGTGGGGTCCCTCCCGATGGCCTCGCCAGCGCCTCGGTGCTCTCTGTCCCTGTCCCTGTTGCGGCTCTGAGCCCGACACACCAGGCCCCGGGCTCCCGGCCACTGGCCACACGTCACGCGGTTCTGTGCTCCGCGCCCGGGGTCTGCTGCGCCCCCCGAGGTGGGAGCGTGCGGGACTCCCGTGCGTGTATGCGGGTGTGGGTGTTCTGTGTTGTTTTCCTCTTGTAACGGTTTTGAGATGTTTAAGGGAAGCGAGATCAGTATTCACAGAACAGCCAACTCAAGTGAAGAACGGAAGGAAAGTCGTCTCCTTAGCTCCAGTCCTTTCAGCCACTCCCCATTTTCTTTCTTTGTTTTTCTTTTTAATATATTTTATTGATTTATTTACAGAGAGGAAGGGAGAGGGATAGAGAGTTAGAAACATCGATGAGAGAGAAACATCGATCAGCTGCCTCCTGCACACCCCCCTACTGGGGATGTGCCCGCAACCAAGGTACATGCCCTTGACCGGAATCGAACCTGGGACCCTTGAGTCCTCAGGCCGACACTCTATCCACTGAGCCAAACCGGTTAGGGCGCCACTCCCCATTTTTATGTCTGCCACTGTCCTGTGTGTGTGTGTGTGTGTGTGTGTGTGTGTTTTAAATATAGACTTTTATTGACTTCAGAGATGGGAGAAAGAGGAACATCCATGATGAGAGAGAATCATTGAGCAGCTGCCTCCTGCATCCCCCACACTGTGGACTGAGCCTGCCACCTGGGCATGGAGCCCGCCACATGGGCATGTGCCCTGACCGGGAATCGAACCTTGACCTCCTGGGTCGTAGGTCGACATTCGACCGCTGAGCCCCGCCGGCCGGGCCCGTCTGCACTGTCCTCATCAGAGGCTCTTTCTAAGTGGGTTCCATGGAACGTTCTCTCGTGCCTCTCCCTCACGTCTCTTCCTCGCCCCCCTCCGTGCCCCCCCTCAGGAACCTCTACTGGACGGACTGGAACCGGGACAGCCCCAAGATCGAGACCTCCTACCTGGACGGCACCCACCGCAGGGTCCTCGTGCACGACGACCTGGGCCTGCCCAACGGGCTGACCTTCGACGCCTACTCGTCGCAGCTCTGCTGGGTGGATGCAGGTGAGGCCTGGGCGGGGGCGGGGGGCCCACCGTGAGCCGGCCCGTCGGGGCATCCAGAGGATCTGTCCCGGGAAGAGGGCGTGAGAGGACTTCTTCTTTTCCTGCACACAAATAGCTGCATTTTCTTGCTCGAAAAGTCATGGTTTCTCGGGGCCTGGCGCTGTCTGGGGAGGCATTTCCATCACTGAAGTCGGGGGTCAGCAAACTCTAGCCCGTGGCGTCCAGCCTGCCCCCCCGCTCGGGAGTCACCCGGGACCTGGGATCGTGACATTTTATTTTATTATTTTTTAAAAATATATTTTATTGATTTTTTACAGAGAGGAAGGGAGAGGGATAGAGAGTTAGAAACATCGATGAGAGAGAAACATCCATCTGCTGCCTTCTGCACACCCCCTACTGGGGATGTGCCCGCAACCAAGGTACATGCCCTTGACCGGGATTGAACCTGGGACCTTTCAGTCCGCAGGCTGACGCTCTATCCACTGAGCCACACCGGTCAGGGCGGATCGTGACATTTTAAATGGTTACGTAATTGCCCACTCGTGTCCTTGATGTTGCCTCTTGGCCCATGGAACCTAAAATTCAATCTGGCCCTTTAAGAGATCTGGTATCTGTTCATCAGGTCACAGCGTACAAACCTGTAGCTCCCTCTGCGCCATGGGCCAGGGCCGGACGTGGAGCCTCAGGAGAGAAAGCCATGCCCTCCTGCCCTGGGCCCTGCCCGGGCTGACCTGGGGATCCCTCGGGCGCGGGCTGTGGGCAGCAACGCCCGTCACCGCCCGTCTCTGTTGAGAACTGCTCTGGAGCAGGCTGCCCGGTGCCGCGGGGGAGCCGGGGCTACGTCTTGCACTTGGGGCGCACGAGGGGTGAGGTGCCCACGGTTATGGGGACGCACCTCAGTCGCCACGTGGGCACCGGCCTGAGGCTTGCACAGCTGCTGCCCTGTTGTTTGCAGGCCCTGAATTCAAGGGGGGTCTGGGCGGGGGGGACGTGAGCGAGAGCTAGGAGGTGGCCCGTTCCTCCTGAGCCCCTGCTCCGGGCACAGGCTCTGCTCTGCTCACACTGCCCCGCAGAGCCCGGCGTGGGTGCCCCGCCGGGGGATGCTGACCGACCAGGGCGAGAGGGGCTGAAGGGCCTGCTCTGCAGGTCTGAGGAGCACCCCCGTGCATTCTGTGGGACCCACCCTGAGAGGGCTCCACTCTCCCGGGCTGGGTCAGGCTCGCCAGAGCGAGGCTCTGCTCTTGGGGGTCAGCTCGGCTTTGGGGGGGGGCTACGCGCGGCTGTTCAGGGCTCGGCTCGGCTCTTGAGAGCTGGGGCCTGGCGGGTCCTCTCGCCCCCTCTCCTTGCTCGGTGACACCGAGGGGCCCTTTCCTGGGCGGGGACCACCAAGGACTTGTTCTCGCTCCCCAGGCACCGGCCGGGCCGAGTGCCTCCGGCCCGAGCAGCCCGCCCGTCGCCGGGTCCTCGAAGGGCTCCAGTACCCTTTCTCGGTGACCAGCTTCGGGAAGCACCTGTATTACACGGACTGGAAGACGTGAGTCAGCGGCCGGCCTGGCCACCCTCCCCCTCCCTCGGGGCGGCCAAGCCCTGCCCTTCTGCCCCCGGGCCTGACCTCCGGCCTCCGAGATCCCCCGAGATCCCCCCCCACCCACCCACTGGCTGGCCGCCTGGAGGCCAGGAGACGGCGAGGCTCCTGGGAGAGCAGGCACCGTGGGTCCCATGGGCGCAGCAGGGTGGGCGGCGGCCTCCAGTCCGTCCCCTGGGGCTTGCTGAGCCCTGAGCACCCCTGCTCTTCCCCCGGAGCTGGCCTGGGGGTCCCTCGGCTGGTGGGCCCCCTGCCCACTCCGTGCCCCCACTCCCCACTTCCTCATTGTTCTCAAGCTGCATGTGCCACCGGCCCTCGACCTCCCCTCCCGGCAAAGAGGAGGTGAAGCCGAGCAAGCACTGTGGCTGGGCCGTGTGCATAGAGAGCAGGTTTCCTAGCTGAGAGTGGGTGCCGGAGGGGAACCCCAGTTTTTAATGTATTTTTATTGATTTCAGAGAGGAAGGGAGAGGGAGAGAGAGATAGAAGCATCCATGATGAGAGAGAATCATCGGTCGGCTGCCTCCTGCATGCCCCTCCTGGGGATCGAGCCATAACCCCGGCATGTGCCCTTGACCGGAACCGAACCCAGGGCCCTTCAGTCTGCAGGCCAACGCTCTATCCACCGAGCCACATAGGCTAGGGCTCTGTCCCTTTTTAAGAAGACAGGGAAGCCCAGCCAGCGTGGCTCAGTGGTTGAGTATTGACCTGTGAACCAGGAAGTCACGATTCTATTCTGGTCAGGGCACATGCCTGAGTGGGGGGCGTACAGGAGGCAGCGGATCCATGGTTCTCCCTCATCATGGACATTTCTATCTCTCTCTCTCCCTCCCTCTCTGAAATCAATAAAAGCATATATATATATACATATATATATATGTATGTATATGTACATATATATATGTATATATGTATGTGTGTGTGTGTGTGTGTGTGTGTGTGTGTGTGTATGACAGGGAAATGCCGGCTTGACCACCCCCGTGGAGGAAGGGCTGGCTAGAGGGCAAGGCCAGGGGATCTGTGTACGCTCCACAGACTCCAGCGTCTCCCCAAAATCACGGGAGAGGCCGCTCTGCCAAAAAAAGTGGGAGCCGTCGGATGTGTGTTACCTTCCGCCTCTGGGTTCTTGTAGGAATTCGGTGGCTGCCGTGGATGTCGCTGTTGCCAAGGAGACGGACACCTTCCACCCCCACAAACAGACCCGGCTGTACGGCATCACCACCGCCCTGTCTCAGTGTCCCCAAGGTAACCCACCTGGGCTCCCCGGGGGCGCCCACCCACGCTCAGCCTGTGCCCTGATCGCCCGGTGGGTGGGGCGTAGCCCCCCTGTGCAGGGTCTGCCTTCCTTGTGGCTGAGCCAGAGGAGTAGGACGTGGCCTGAAGGGACCAGGGGAGGAAGAGCACCGGGTCTGGGGCTGGGTCCAGGAGTGGCCGCCTTCTAGAAGGTTCCAACCGGGAGTGTCAGTGCTGGGAGCTCTGCTGCTTTGAACGTCCATTTATTCAGCCGAACAGCCATGGCCATAATGAATAATAAAAATAATTACAGACACGGAGGGGGCACTTCCGGCGAGCTGGGTGCTTTGCACAGATTGGCTCCCTCCGCATCCCGAGTAGTTTTTGTTCATTCGTTCATTCAATCCTCACAGCAATGCAGTGAGGTAGCTACAATTATTATGTTCATTTGAAACTATTTTTATTGATTTCTGAGAGAGGCGGAGAGAGAGAGAGAGAGAGAGAGAGAGAAACATCCATGATGAGAGAGATCATGGATCGGCTGCCTCCTGCACGTCCCAGCCTGAGGATCAAGCCCGCAACCCGGGCCTGTGCCCTGACCGGGAATCAAACCGTGACCTCCTGGTTCATAGGTTCATGCTCAACCACTGAGCCACACCAGCTGGGCTATTACGCCCATTTTATAAATAAGGAAGCTGAAGCCACTTGCCCAGAGTCGCACGGCTGACCGTGGCAGAACCAGAGGCATCGAGGCAGCCCGGCCCTGGAGTCGGTGCTGCCTCTTCAAGACCCCTCCCCCGGACGGACTCTCGTCCCTGCCTCCCTCCTCTCCCCAGTCAGGTGCAAAGCCACGTGGGCCAGCTAGGTAGAGGGTACTTTGTGTTTTACAATCCCAACTCCGTGTTGTAATCAGAGCAAGTCTGCTCTCCCTGAGGCCCGCATGGCGCCCCGGGGTCAGGAATCGGGCTTCCGGACTCTCTGGCAGAAACAGCCAGGAGCTGAGCTTAGCTGAGTGCCTGGAACAGCCCCCTCCCCGCCCCCCCTTGAGCCCCGGAGCCCCCACAGGCGTGGCCTCCCTGTGCTTAGAGGCTGTCGAGCTGATTTCTGCCTCCTCCAGGTCACAACTACTGCTCCGTGAACAACGGTGGCTGCACCCACCTCTGCTTGGCCACCCCAGGAAGCAGGACCTGCCGTTGCCCTGACAACACCCTGGGAGTTGACTGTATCGAGCGGAAATGAAGACAAGAGTGCCTTGTTTCCTCACCGAGTGTTTCGCAGCAGCACCCTGCCGCAAAGGGTCCAGGCTGGAAACTGTCTGACCTGGTGGCTGAGTGGCCGCTAGCCTGAGCCTTAACAACGTTCCCCTCACCATTCCCCCAAAACATAAGCCCTGAGCTTCTGGAATGGGGAAGTTCCTACCCCTACACAGAGAGAGGACCCCCCTGCCTCCCCCTGCAAACCCTTAGACAAATGAATACAGCCCCGAGGGAGGGTTGTATGTGTTCCCTAACTTAGCACCCTAGTGGTGAGCAGACCCTCCCAGGCCTGAGCCATCCCCTGTGGCCTTACGAGCTCAACCACACGCTGACACACCCACTACTTTGTCAGCGCCTCTATGCCTGCCAAGGCTGCGGCCCATTGGAACCTAAATCAGGAGAGAGCCTTACCCTGAATAATTGGAGTTTGTTTTCAGAGGCAAGTTTCCTCCCCCACTCCCCAAGAATCACCGCGTTTGGGGAACACATAGGTTGTTTAGATAGCCCGACTCATACATTAGTTTCACCTTCTTTTTTATATTTATCATTCATTCTATATCAAGCCGTCTATATCAAATGTCTGTCATGATTTTGTATAATTTTTATAAGTGTTTTTTAAATGGTAAATTCTTGAACTGTGGAAACCATTGAAGGTGCTTATTAACTGTTCCCCCAGTTTATACAAGTGTTGGATGATTCCTTGAGTTTACAGCTATATAAATAGTAGTGTAGGTAATAAAAACATTTTTTGGTAATAAGTCTTTCTCTGTCTTGCTTGAATGAAGACATGAATGTCAGGAGGTTGATTCACGATGGAAAGACAACGGTGTGATAATTTGCGACCCTGGAGTTACAGGGGCAGTTTGTTTCCCAGGCGAGTCCACAGAAGACTGAGGGGCGTGGGGTTGACTTAAACACGAACTCAGCCACACACCACCCTGTTGTTAATCCTCACCCGAGGATATTCCTCCATTGATTTTTAGGGAGAGTGGAAGAGAGAAGGAAAGACAGAAACATCGATGTGAGAGAAACACATTGACTGGTTGCCTCCTGCACAAGCCCTGACCAGGGCCCAGGCCGGGGAGGAGCCTGCAAGCAAGGTACCCTTGACTGGCATCGAACCCGGGACCCTGTGGTCCACAGGCCGATGCTCTATCCACTGAGCCACACCAGCTAGGGCCACACCACCCTTTTGGACATTGTGTTCATTTTTTAGAAAATGTCCATTTTCTGATTCTGCAGAAAAGAGTCACTCCTACCTCTTTAAACCACAATGGTAGATGTGAAGCCACTGTGGCGTCTGGGTTCCGCTGGACATATTTGTAAGGGTGATGTCATAGCCTTATTATTTTAAAAAATATTTTCATTGATTCCAGAGAGGAAGGGAGAGGGAGAGAGAGAAACATCCATGATGAGAGAGAATCATGGACCGGCTGCCTCCTGCACGCCCCCACACTGGGGATCAAGCCCGCAACCTGGGCCTGTGCCCTGACCAGGAATGGAACTGGTGACCTCCTGATTCCTGGGTCCATGCTCAGCTGCTGAGCCACGCCCAGCTGCTGAGCCACGCCCAGCTGCTGAGCCACGCCCAGCTGCTGAGCCACGCCCAGCTGCTGAGCCACGCCCAGCTGCTGAGCCACGCCCAGCTGCTGAGCCACGCCCAGCTGCTGAGCCACGCCCAGCTGCTGAGCCACGCCCAGCTGCTGAGCCACGCCCAGCTGCTGAGCCACGCCCAGCTGCTGAGCCACGCCCAGCTGCTGAGCCACGCCCAGCCGGGCCAGCTTCATTTACTAAATGCCAGCATGGGCTTAACACCTGATGTGACATCTCTTTGCAACGAGGCAAACCTGCAGCGAAGGGCGTTCCCAAGACCATAAAAAGGTAGGGGCAGCGTGGTTTTTGCAAACTCACACGTTCGCAGATGTGAACGGAGGGGGAGACAGGGCCCAGAGCCCTTCCTGGCAGGACCGTCCCTGCCTGGCTGTGGCTCTAGGATGGGCTTCCTGGTTGCCTGAGGCGCTGGTGGGGGCCTGGTGAGCCCAGCAGGTGTGACCGGTTGTACTACTAGAGGTTCTTCTCGGATGCAGTTCCAGCAGAGGCCACTAGAGGGCAGGAGAGGCCGCTGAATGCCTGCCTGGTAGAGTGGGTGTGGGGCTGGGGCGTGGGAAGGGGCGAGGTTTTGGGGGGTTAGGGGACGGGATGGGGGGGCGGGGCGCAGGGTGGAGGCTCCAGGAGGCCCCGATAACTTCCCCCAAAGCAGCAGGGCTCAGCCTTTCTTATCTTCCTACTCAAGAACTTGCTTAATATTGGTGGGTTGCCTAACCTGTAACCAGAGGGAAGTCCCACTGTTAGTTTCCCAAAAGTCTTCAAGCCTCTTCACTTCACTGCGGATTTCCCCCAGAGAGCCCCGCACGTTCCTTCCGACGTTACCCAATAGACATTTAGGGCGTCTCAGGGCCCGGGGGCCACAGCCTTCCTTCCTGGGCCCGCCTGTGTGCACCCCAGTGCCTTCCTCTCTGCAGGGGCAGGAGCCGCCAGCAGAGCCTCCTCGCAGCCTCAGAAGGAACCGACCCTGCGGACACCTTGATCTTGGGCTGGTGGCCTCCCGAGCCGAGACCCTGCGGCTCTGTTTAAGCCTCTCGGTCTGTGGGGTCGGTTACAACAGCCCCGGAAACCCATCCACAGGAGACAGGTTCCCCGATTCGCAGGCTCCATCTCGGTTCTTGCCGATCTGAGGTTTCCTGGGATTATAACGTGGGTTTTTTTCAGAAGGAAACCAACATTAGCTGCAAGGGTGCGGGACCCCCACCCGGGAGCCTGCACGTCGTGGTGGTCAGGACTCAGAGCTGCCCTGTGAGCGGGGCAGTGTGGGGCGTGCAGGAGGCAGCCGGTCAATTCTCTCTCATCATGGATGTTTCCTCTCTCTCTCCCTCCCTCTCCCTTCCTCCCTGAAATCAATAAAAATATATTTTTTAAAAATTTCAGGTTGAGCCCTAACCAGTTTGGCTCAGTGGATAGAGCGTCGGCCTGCGGACTGAAGGGTCCCAGGTTTGATTCCGGTCAAGGGCATGTACCTTGGTTGCAGGCACATCCCCAGTTGGGGGGGGGGCGGGGTAGGAGGCAGCTGATCAATGTTTCTCTCTCATCCGATGTTTCTAACTCTCTATCCCTCTCCCTTCCTCTCTGTAAAAAAAAAAAAAAAAAAAAAATTCAGGTTGAGAGGGAGATGGGGAAAGATCCCTCCCCCGCCCATATTGCCGATGGCAGAGCCTTGCAGATGGGAATTCCCTTGCTTCCCGGTCACAGCTGTGGTGACTGGAGTCATCCCCATTCCAGGGTCACTGCACACGCTGGCACCTGGCGGGGGGCGGGCTGGGCAGGCAGGTGCACACACTGAAGGGACAGGCCTGCCCTGGCCGCGCCCCAGGCCCTCTGCTAGGCTGGCCGGGGGCAGGGGGGGGGAGGGGGGAGGGGAGGGGAGACACTGTGGCCTGTCCCTCGGGCCTGCAGGTCCCTGGTGGCTCCACCCATGGGCTCTGCAACAGTTCCTGTTTGGGGATCAAGGCACCAGTGAAAGTGGCAAAGAGGAAGCTGTGGCTGAGCTGGGAGAGGGGGGTGGGGGCAGGGCCGCCTTCCTGTTGCCCTTTGGGGATGGGATGCTCCCGGGTTCACCTGCGAAGGCTCAGTGGGACGTGGGCCACTCCCAGGGGCTGCTGTGGGGGTCCCCTGGAGACCACGGAATAGGGGAGACCCTCACTCAGACTCTCCTTCCTCTGCCATCACCCCCCCACCCACCGCCACCCCCACCCCCACTCACCCACCCTTCCCTCAGTGGACACTTCTCACACTGCCCTGAAATGACCTCCTTTTAAAAATATATTTTTATTGATTTCAGAGAGGGAAGGAGAGGAAGAGGGAGATAGAAACATCCATGATGATGCCCTAACCGGGTTGGCTCAGTGGATAGAGCGTCGGCCTGCGGACTCAAAGGTCCCAGGTTCGATTCCTGGTCAAGGGCACGTACCTTGGTTGTGGGCACATCCCCAGTAGGGCGTGTGCAGGAGGCAGCTGATCGATGTTTCTCTCTCATCGATGTTTCTAACTATCCCTCTCCCTTCCTCTCTGTAAAAAATCAATAAAATATTTTTTTTAAAAAAGAAGAAAAAAGAAACATCAATGATGAGAGAGTATCACTGATCCGCTGCCTCCTGCACGCCCCACACTGGGGATCCAGCCTGCAACCCGGGCATGTGCCCTGACCAGAATCGAACCGTGACCTCCAGGTTCATAGGTCGACGATCAACCACTGAGCCAGCTGGGGTCAGAGGCCCCATTTTTTTTCCAAAAGCCATTTCGAGACTTTCTCGCTGGTTGAGCTTGTTCCTTCGCAGCGCGGGGCTGTTTGTGGGCTCGCAGGATGTGGCAACCGCCGCTGTGGCGTCCGAAAGGCGTTTTCCCTCTGGGATGGATGTTACCCCACAGGCCTCTCCTCGGGAACTGAGCAAGTCACCCTGACGCAATCGCAACCGCTGGCTGTGCTCGAGAAGCGGGACAACGTTTGCTGGGGGTGCGGCACCCGCAGAAGAAGGGGCCTGGGGCCCCGGCCGGCGCGGCTCAGCGGTTGAGCATCGACCTAGGAACCAGGAGGTCAAGGTTCGATTCCTGGTCAGGGCGCAGGCCCGGGTTTCGGGAGGCACTCAACCACAGAGCCACACCGGCCGGGGCAGGTGTACACGTTTCAGGGCCACGTGTCGCGTCAGCCGCCCCGGGGCCGTGTCCTCCGTGGGGATCAGGCAGCGTCTGGAGAACGCCTCTCGCTGGGGCCTGCCTGATCTGCTCCTCGTGACCGGCTCCGATGATGCGCTCGGGGCTGACATGTTACATAAGTGATAACCTCGGAGTGAGTCACGCAGGAGGCACATGATGTTGGTGTTCATCTGTGGGGAGATACTTCGGGGCGAGAAATATCTGATTCCTCCCCAACGGGTCCCCAGCAGTTTCTAAACATGCCACCCCCTCCCCAGGTGGCGGGTTCCTCCCGTGCACCCCTTCCCTGCTCTCAGGACAGAGGTGTGCACTGAACGAGGACCCCACAAGTGCTCGTCGGATCGACCTCCGAACCAGGAGGTCAGGGTGCGATGCCCGGGTAGGGTCAGGGCACATGCCCAGGTTGTGGGCTCGATTCCCAGTGGGGGGTGCGCAGGAGGCAGCGGATGGATGATTCTCTCTCATCATTGATGTTTCTCTCTCTCTCTCCCTCTCCCGTCCTCTCTGAAATCAACCAAAAATATATTTTAAAATGAATGAATGAATGAATGAATGAATGCTTGAGGTCCCGGGTATCTTGCAGCAATAAACACCTCCACAGGAGTACCTCTCAGGAAGGTCTCTACAGCTAGCAGGTATTTGTATGTACACACATACATACATATACACGTGTGTACAGACAGCTAAAAGACCCATGTGTGACCTCTGAACTAGATCTACTAACCTTAATACTTCAGATCATTTTTTCCCCTCCAGGAAAAGGGATAAATTGCGTGTTCAGACTCTTGAGTTTAATTTTTTTGTTGTTAACCCTCCCCCGAGGACATTTTCCCATTGATTTTTAGAGAGAGGGGAAGGGAGAGGGAGAGGCAGAGAGAAACATCGATGTGAGAGAGACACATCAGTGGGTTGCCTCCTGCACGTGCCTCGGGGAGGAGCCTGCAACCGAGGTGCATGCCCTGGACCGGAATCGAACCCGGGACCCTTTAGTCTTGCAGGGCGACACTCTATCCACTGAGCCACACCGGCCAGGGCGGGTTTCATTGAAGAATGCCTTTTCCCCCTGATCTGTTCTCAGGCAGGCGTGTTACAGCGTCCGCGGGCGAATCCCATTCCCAAGGTGTCTCTCCTCCCTCCTGTCAGGCCTGCTGTCCGTGAACGAAGGAAAACAGACCCATAACACAGGCAGGAGGCCTCAGATCTCCGGCCCAGGACGCATAGGAAACCTCAGAAACATCACGAAGGCGGTGAGCCGCGCCCCGCCTGCCGGCCGGACGGCCGTACCTGTGTGGCTGTGCTTGCTCTCCGATTGATTGACAGCAGAATGGAGTCTCGGACCGACGGGCTGCAGAATCTGATACGCGCGTCCCTGTAATGGGATTGTCAGACATGGGCCCGGAGGGACCTTGGCTCCGGCTCTTTGTCCGGATCTTATTACACCAGGGGCAGGATGCCAGGGGGTTGTTCGCTGATAAAACGAGAGGCTCTCCGCTTTGGAGTGCCTTTCCTGGGCCTCTGCCGGGCTGGGCACCTCCACGGGGCCCAGGAGACCCTGCCCTCACACCAACAGCACTTCTGACAGGGGCCGGAGGAGCTCATCGGGGGACCAGCTAGGATGGTAAGAAATATTCGTCATGCTCTGTTCACTGTGATGGCTTTAGTCTGATGACAGAAGAAGGCACAGCCTCGCCCGGCTGGGAGCTCCCTCGGAAATGCGGCCCATCCTGCTCGTAACGTGGCTGCGAATCCAGAATCACCAGCCCTCTGAAGACCCCCCAGCCCTCTGCTTACCTGGAAAAGGCCCAGTGGGCGTCCCCTTTTGCCTGCCTCCCCCAGTGCTCTTTGTCCTCCACCCAATATAAGCAGCGGGCTTAGGGTGGGGGGCAGAGCAGATGTTTGTGGGTGACCTGCCGCTCCCCCACGCTGCCCGCAGGACTGGAATACACGCTCAGATGTAGCATCCCCAACGCACAGCACCTGTTCAGATGCAAAGCACACAGCTCCCTTTTATTTAAAAAAAATATATATATATATATATATATATATATATATTTTATTGATTTTTTACAGAGAGGAAGGGAGACGGACAGAGAGTTAGAAACATTGATGAGAGAGAAACATCGATCAGCTGCCTCCCGCACGCCCCCCACTGGGCATGTGCCCGCAACCAAGGTACATGCCCTTGACCGGAATCGAACCTGGGACCCCCCATTCCACAGGCCAACGCTCTATCCACTTGAGCCAAACCGGCTAGGGCTCCCTTGAATTCTTGTATTGTTATTTTCTTCTATTATTTTTTGTTTTTGTTAATCCTCACTCGAGGATGTTTTTCCCATTGAGTTTTAGAGAGAGTGGAAGGGAGGAGGAGACACAGAGAGAGAAACATCGATGTGAGAGGGACACATCCATTGGTTGCCTCCCACATGCTCTCCCCGCCACGCCCCCCACCAGAGCCTGGGATTGAGCCGGCACCCGAGGTAAGTGCCCTTGACGGGAATTGAACCCGGAACCGTTCAGTCTGCGGGCTGACGCACTAACCACTGAGCGAAATCAGTGAGGGCCATTTTCCTCTTATTTTGGGTGTTTTGATCCATGACTCCCTTGTTCTTCAGCCTAAGACTTTCATTTAAAGCACAGACTTTCCATCAAATAATGAAAATTCAATACAAATTTCCATTTGTATGTAAGCATGTGCATTGCATTTAAAATGGAAGGAAAATGGAATAGCAGTCGCTTAAAAAAAAAAATGCAGTCTTAACTGGTTTGGCTCATTGGATAGAGCGTCGGCCTGCGGACTCAAGGGTCCCAGGTTCCGTCCGGTCAAGGGCATGTACCTTGGTTGCGGGCACATCCCCAGTGGGGGTTGTGCAGGAGGCAGCTGATGGATGTTTCTCTCTCATCGATGTTTCTGGCTCTCTCTCCCTCTCCCTTCCTCTCTGTGGGAAACCAATAAAATATATTTTATTGCCGGGAGCCTGGACCCCTGAGCCACTGTTCCTGGGAAACGCGAATCCGCCCGGAATGGCCTGTGCGCTCCCACCTCGGATTCTGGAAACATCGATGTGAGAGAGACACATCCATTGCTTGCCTCCGGGGCTGAGCTTCCCGCCTCCATCACGGGGTGCGGCCACTCGTGCTTCTTAATCAGAGCATCGGCTGACTTAGCCCAGGCGGCCCTGCTTGTATTTGTACCGAGCGTCTCCCCGGCGAGGCCTGCTCAGCGCTGGGTCTCTCCTTGGCGCCTCTCCAACCCCCTGACTAATTTCCTGTGCGCAGGGCCCTCAGGCCAAGACTCCGCTTCGGAGCCGCCACATCAGAGCCTGGGCCACCGGCTCAGAGGGCTCCCTGGAGGGGCGCCTGCCACAGGTGACACGGGTGCCGGCCCAGAAGCACAGAGGCGCCCTGGCTGGCGTAGTCCAGTGGTTAGGCGTCGGCCTGCTGCAGCCCTGTGAGGCCCATTATAGTCTTCTCCCCATTTTATTTTATTTTATTTTTTAAAAAATACACTGAGTGGCCAGATTATGATGATCTCTGATCCCATAATCATCTGGCCACTCAGTGTATTTGTATCTCAAATGGGAACCAAAAGTATTCTCGACTTTTGCTGGAGATCAACCACCTGTTTGCCCTGAGCTTTCTATCAGCCACTGCAAAGGGGAACACTGATCTGGTGCACGATTTATAGTGTCTTTGATATCAAATAAATGAGGTACTCAGGAGAAGGACACTGAGTGGCCGGATTATTATGCGTTCAGAGATCATCATAATCTGGCCACTCAGTGTATATTTTTATTGATCGCAGAGAGGAAGGGAGAGGGAGTGAGCGATAGAAACATCCATGATGAGAGAGAATCATGGATGGGCTTCCTCTTGCAGGTCCCCCACTGGGGATGGAGCTGCACCCCAGGCATGTGCCCTGACCGGGAATTGAACCCTGACCTCTTGGTTCAGAGGTCAACGCTCAACCACTGAGCCACGCCGGCCGGGCAGTAACCAGTACGCGTTCTGAGAGTTCCTGGCATCTGCCGTGCAGAAAGCAGAGACATGCTGAGGAGGCGCTCTGGGTCCCACGAGCAGCATTCGCAGAATTGCGCCCGAGACCACACCGCACGGCAGAGCGGGTATTGGTGCTCTGAGACCACACCGCACGGCAGAGCGGGTATTGGTGCTCGCATCAGAGCTGCGAAGCCGTGACATGTTCCGTTCGATCATAAAGGTCGCCTGAGGCCCACAGGGTGTCACACTGGCATTGCCACGGCCTCAGGCTGACACACTGGCATTTGGGGTGGACACGTCATCGGAAACAGCCTTGACTCTTGTGGGCTGGGGCCCCTGAGATCATTCGCCAAAGATTCTAGATCGTATTTCCAGCTCCTCTCTCAGGCTCCGGCACTGGATAACACGGAGCGTTTCCAGGATCAGCAAGAGTCCTTGTTCATCCTGAACCATTCAAATACTCTGTCACGGCCCGGCTGGTGTGGCTCAGTGGTTGCGCATTGACCCATGAACCACACGCGGCTCTTTGGCCCCTGGAGTGTGGCTCTTCCACCAAACACCACGGCCTGGGCGAGTCTATGTTGAAGAAGTGGCGTTAGAAGAAGTTTAAGTTTCAAAAATGTGGCTCTCCAAAGAAATTTCCATCGTTGTGCTGTTGATGTTTGGCTCTGTGGACTGATGAGTTTGCCGACCACTGAACCAGGAGGTCGGGGTTCGATTCTCAGTCAGGGCACATGCCCGGGTTGCAGGCTCCATCCCCAGTGTGTGCGTGTGTGTGGGGGGGAAGGGAGATGGTGTGCAGGAGGCAGCCGATCCATGATGCTCTCTCACCATGGATGTTTCTCTCTCTCTTCCCCTCTTCCTTCCTCTCTGAAACAAATAAAAACATCGTTAAAATAATAATAGCACTTTTGCACAACAACAGAATTTACAAACCAAGGTTGCTCTCTTCCCCGTTGCCCATTGCTGATTAGTTTTCCAGCTCTCCCAGCAGAGTGTCTGAAACTCAGGGAATTTAAGATGATCCCCGCCGCTAAGCCTGGAAGAGGAGAGGGTTCTTTTCCGCGATTAAATAATAAATGAACTGGCATCCGAGTGGCTAAGACCGAACTCCCAGCAGGGGCTTCGTGGCTTCACAGAGCGTGTGCTGGGGAGGAGGGACGGGACATACTGGTCGTCTTGAGAAACTAAGATGTCACCCCTAAAGGAACATCAGACCATTCGCTCCAGCCCCGTCCTGGCCGATGAGCAAAATGAGCCCCAGGCATGTGGCAGAGGTAGTGAGTCCCAGCACGTGAGGACCAGAGCCTGGGTCTCTCTCTTTTTTAAAAAAAATATTTACTCTTTTTTTAAAAAAATATATTTTATTAATTTTTTACAGAGAGGAAGAGAGAGGGATAGAGAGCTAGAAACATCGATCAGCTGCCTCTTGCACACCCCCTACTGGGGATGTGCCCGCAACCAAGGTACATGCCCTTGACCGGGATTGAACCTGGGACCCTTGAGTCCGCAGGCTGACGCTCTATCCACTGAGCCAAACCGGTCTCGGCAGAGCCTGGGTCTCTTGACTAGAATCTGTCCTCTTTTCACTCTGCTTTCCAAAAAACAAGCCCGGCCGGCGTGGCTCAGGGGTTGAGCGTTGACCTATGAACCAGGAGGTCAGGGTTCGATTCCCGGTCAGGGCACATGCCCGGGTTGTGGGCTTGATCCCCAGGGTGGGGCGTGCAGGAGGCAGCTGATGGGTGATTCTCTCTCATCATGGATGTTTCTATCTCTCTCTCCCTCTTCCTTCTCTGAAATCAATAAAAATGTATTTTTTAAAAGAAGAAGAAGAGGAGGAGGAGGAAAAGGAGGAGGAGGAGGAGGAGGAGAGTTGCTCAGAGGGACAGGTCACAAAGACTGGGCAGCTCCCAAGCCACCAAACCGGAGGAAAAGTGACATAAGTGGTTATTCACTTATTCAACCCGTTTTGGTTGAGCATCTGCTAAGGAGGAGGTTCTGGGGATAGAGCAATGACCCCAAAAGGTGCATTGTCTCTGTTCCCATGATCCTCCGGGGGGCAGGAAGACAGAAAGTAGCAAAGGCAGCGAAGAACCATGCAATCACTCGTCGTAATGAGCGCTGTGGGGGGACTCAGCAGGATGCTGGGAGAGAAGATAGAGGCGGGGCAGGGAAGGGCTCCTAAGGATGTGGTTTTTAAGCTCAAGTGGGCAAAGACAGGAAGGCGTGGAGGCGGAGCGTCCAGGGCCCAGACCTGGAGCTGTGCCCACGCAGGCTCCAGAGCGGGGGCGGGGAGGGGGGGGGGGGGAGAGCGAGAGCAAGGCCGGGAGCATTGGCTGGGGAGGCAGGCAGAGGCCGGGCAGGTGGACTCAGGTGAGACAGGTTACAACTAGAATCTGCCCTAGCCCGGCCGGCCATTGTGGCTCAGGGGTTGACTGTCGGTCTATGAACCAGGAGGTTCCATTCCTGGTCAAGGGCACATGCCTGGGTTGTGGGCTCCATCCCCAGTGGGGGGCGTGCAGCAGGCAGCCGATCCATGATTCTCTCTCATCATGGATGTTTCTCTCTCTCTCTCCCTCTCTGAAATCAATATAAATATATATTTTTTAAATAAATAAATGTAAGATGACAATAGTGTTTAAGCACATGTTTCACCAGAACAATAGCATCAAGAAAAGGACAGAGGCGGAGGCCAGCACAGAGGGAGGGCCCAAAACTAGGGGTTTGGCGCACGTTTGCACCAGGTGGTTAGTGACAGAGGCGGGGCTCAGGGCTCACACGCTGGTGTTTAGTTCAGTTCTGTGTCCTCCAAGGACTTCTGGATTCTCAAACCAAGAATACTGATGATAGCCTGGCTGGCATGGCTCAGGGGTTGAGCGTTGACCTATGAACCAGGAGGTCATTGTTTGATTCCCAGTCAGGGCACATGCCCGGGTTGCAGGCTCGATCCCCGGTTGGGGTGCGTGCAGGAGGCAGACGGTCCATGAGTCTCTCTCATCATGGATGTCTCTCTCTCTCCCTCCCTCTCCCTTCCTCTCTGAAATGAATAATAATTAAAAAAAAAAAAAAGTACCGCTGATGCTCACGGGGACCAACATGCCCCTCCCCCTCTGCGGGAGAATCAGGGCACCATGACTCACAGGAGCCACCTCAAAATCACTGACTGGAAACCCCGACTGCAGCTACACGGCAGAGGGATCGGACTGGCTTTGCCAAACTCCCCATGTGACCCAAGCGTGGCCACCCGCCAAAGAGCCGGAGGGAGGGAGAGAAGGCCACTCGCCTTCCTGGCAACACAGAGATTCCCAAGCCCCGTCCCTGAATGGAAGAGGCAGCTTGGGCTTCCGCGGAGCCATTTCCAGGGAGGATTTGGCTTTGAGGAGAGCGGCTGTGGAGCCAGGCTGCTGGGTGCATCGCCTCTCTGGGTGGCTCCCCGATCCTTCCGTGGGGGCGGGCTGTGCCCTGAGGCCCTTGTTTGTGGTGCATGAAGCTACTGCCTTCGCCATCTGCTCCTGCATCTTCCTCGGGGGACCTCAGGGAGTGCTGGGGGATCTACCTTCGCCATCTGATGGGGGTCCGGCTGGGTGAGTCAACTGTGCGTGTCCTCTAACGCCAGGACAGGGATCCTGCTCGCACTCAGCTGAACGGAAGCCAGGATCAAACCGCAGACGAGCGGCCCGGGGCGTGGAGACCCGTTTCTCTG
This sequence comes from Eptesicus fuscus, assembly GCF_027574615.1. Lineage (NCBI taxonomy): Eukaryota > Metazoa > Chordata > Mammalia > Chiroptera > Vespertilionidae > Eptesicus > Eptesicus fuscus. The sequence goes on along the minus strand of NC_072496.1, from coordinate 5,151,734 downwards.
CAGGGAACAGGGTATGTGGCCGATAGCGACGGTGCAGTGAACATCCCTGCAGAGTGACGACCGGAGAGAGAAGGGCTCCTTGCTCTCCTGAAGAAGGTAACACACATGTAGGCAGGTTCACGTGTTTGTGAGACTCCCCGGTGCCAGCCGAGAGCGTGGCGGCTTGGGTGGGCAGGCTGGGTGCCCGGCTGAACCCCCGGAGGGAAGGGGATCAGCAGGCGGGCTCCGGGCAGCCCTGAGCTCTCGGGGGCCGGCTCCTGCAGACGGCTTGCTCGGAAAGGAAGGAGAACGAAGCTCCTACGCTGGAGAGGGGGAGCCCAGGTCCCTCATTGGAGAGATTCCAGCTCGAAGGCTTGGATGCCAGGGAACCCGGATTGTTGGTCTGGGGCGTGGCCTCATGACAAGGTCTCACTCCATAAGTGGGTGCAGATGGGCTCAGGGGGGATGGAGCATTCGATCATTCCCACTTGGATAAAAAGTGTCTTTGAGTAAGAAGTGGAATTTCAGGGACCTCGAAGAGTGGTAGGCAAGCTGCTGATGGGACTTTAAAACATGGCACTGGAGCCCGGCCGGTGTGGCTCCGTGGTTGAGTGTCCACCTCTGAATCCGGAGGTCACGGTTCGATTCCCGATCAGGGCACATGCCCGGGTTGCAGGCTCGATCCCCAGTGTGGGGCATGCAGGAGGCAGCCAATCCATGATTCTCTCTCATCATTGATGTTTCTATCTCTCTCTCCCTTTCTCTCTGAAATCAATAAAAATATATTTAAAAACACACACACACATTTAAAATATATTTAAAAGAAACACACATTTAAAATACGTTTAGCTGCCCCCAAACATCGGTGGGCATATGTCACGTGTGGTTATTTCTGGATTGAGACCACAGGACACTTCCATTTTCCATACTGTATACTTGTCTTAACACTTGAATTTATTACTGCATCATATATTTTCTGTTCTGGGCAGAAAAACAATCTCGATTTAAAAGGTAAAAAAAAAAAAAGAAGAAGCTTTTATAAGAATTAATGACAGTTTCCCACAAGTACAGCCTTTCCCACTTACTTAAATTATGACAGGAAAGCACACTCTGCATGGTTTCCCCAGCAAAGAAGGGAAATTTAGGTTCTTCTAGCACTTTTTTAGCTGTTGAAAAGATCATCTCATAAAATAGGATGGTTACAAATTTTTTTAATGCAATGACATGGGTTTGTTTTGTTTTGTTTTTTGGTTAATCCTCACCCGAGGATATGTTTCCATTGATCTTTTAGAGAGAGTGGAAGAGAGAGGGAAAGACAGAGAGAAACATCGATGTGAGAGAGACCTACTATGTGAGCGCATACTATGTGCTAAGTACTAAATTTCCATGAACTCAAAGAGGAAGGAAAGTCAAACTTAATCTAGGGCCGGAGAGCAGCCTGCAACCAAGGTACGTGCCCTTGACCGGAGTTGAATCAGGACTCTTTGGTCTGTAGGCCAACGCTCTGTTCACGGAGCCAAACCGACTAGGGCACGACATGGGTTTTTAAAGCAAAGTATACATACTTTGGGGGATTTAAAATGCTATCAGAGCCCAAACCGGTGTGGCTCAGTGGATAGAGCGTCAGCCTGTGGACTGAGGGGTCCCAGGTTCGATTCCGGTCAAGGGCATGTACCTTGGTTGTGGGCACATCCCCAGTAGGGGGTGTGCAGGAGGCAGCTGAGCGATGTTTCTGGCTCTCTGTCCCTCTCCCTTCCTCTCTGTAAAAAATCAATAAAATATATTTAAAAATAATAATAAAATGCTATCAGAGATTTAGTAGAGAAAATTACGTTAAAGAATCTTATTAAAATCTAACCTGATACATTTCGCAATAAGGAGTGGATGTTGCTGAACAACTTAATGGAGGCATGAATTATGAATTGTGCTCTTCACTAAAGTTGCAAGGTACCTATTTAAAAAAAGCAACTTTTAAAAGATTCATAGGCTTTCTAATAAAGTAAAGCACTCCAAAACTAATATGTACACTTAATATCTATGTTGTAGGATATTCTTGAACAAACTCAGTACTGGGGTAGCTTGGTTAAAACACTTTATAACTCAGATAATCAGAGAAAAGTCACAATGACATTACTTTGTGCCTTTAACAAATACGGAATATTTTGAGGGCCAATTGGGTACCGTTGTCAGATAAACTCTGTTTCATTCTCATCTACTCATGATCACCTATGGTCTTCCACGCAAGAGAAACAGAAACTTTACATTTTTATGACTTCTTTAGTCCGTTAAATAAAAAGGAGGGGGGGCATTTTGAGATTAGTAGTAGTGGTTGAAATTTGATGTGTAAGTAAGAGTCGGTTTCGTTCTTGGTAAAACTGTAAAAATAGGTCAAGTTTGACTTTCCTTCCTTTTTGAGTTCACGGACATTCATACCTAGCACAGGATAGGTGTTCATGATGTACAGCTGACCCTTGAACAACAGGGTTTGAACTGTGTGGGTCCTCATATATGCACTTTTTTTTTTTCAATAAATAGACAGTTAGCCTTCCCTATCCTCAGGTTTTGCGTCTGAGAATTCAACCAACGGCGGATGGCAAACAGTATTTTCCCTCCATTGTTGGGAATCCGAGGATGCAGAGAGCCAACTGTGTGGATTGTACGACACCATTTTATATCAGGGACTTGAGCATCCGTGAATTCTTATATCGATGGGGGGCAATCCTGGACTCAATTCTCTATAGATACCAAGGGATGACTATAGTTAAGTTTTGGGGGAATCAAAAGTTATATAAGGGGTTTTGATTATGTGTGTGGGGGGAGGGGCGGGGGTTGGGATTCCTCACCCCAACTTGTTGGAGAGTCAGCTATATTTGTTAAACAACTGACAATTTCCCGGATGCGTCTCTTTCACTAACTTGTTAGGGATTTCGTATCGCAGGGGTGGAAATTTTTTCCTTTCTTCTCTTGGCTGGTCTGCTATTTAAATTGACATAAGACTGCAAGGCCGGTGTAGCTCAGTGATTGAGCATCGACCTATGAACCAGCAGGTCACGGGTTCGATTCCTGGTCAGGGCACATGCCTGGGTTGCAGGCTCGATCCCCAGTGCGGGGTGTGTGCAGGAGACAGCAGATCGATGATTCTCTCTCATCATTGATGTTTCTCTCTCTCTCTCCTTCTCCCTCCTCTCTGAAATAAATAATATATATATTGACATAAGACAGATGAAGAGGAGAAAAAAACAAATTTAATTTCAGATGTATTGGAATCTTACGAAAATATGGGCCCCAAAGGCAGTCAGCCAATTAACTGAGCTGAGGAATGGATTAGGGGCCCGGGGCTTCAAAGGGGGTGCAGGACAATTGATAGGAAGACGAGGAGAGCAGATATTGGGTCATCAGATGTTTGCCCAGCCAGGCAGGGGAGTCTTTCAGATAAAACGCTTATCTGTGGTCATGGCGCTCTTCCTAGCGTAGGCTCCCTATCGAAAATCTTTCAGGCAGTTAAAGGGGCGGTCCAACTTTTTCCTACGTAGGCTGGGTCTTGATTGCCTTCAGCTCAAAATAAGCCACATGCCAAAGCGGCACATTTTGGGGTGGCATATTGTGCTCCCCTTTAGGCTGTTGCCCATTCCTGGAGTATTTGCATTTTGAAAATGTATTGATTGATTTGAGAGGAAGACACACACACACACACACACACACACACACACACACACACCCTGATGGGCCATCTCCTGTACATGCCCCCACCAGGGATCAAACCCGAATCGTAGGTATATGCCCTGACCACGAAACCTTCTGGTGCGCGGGGTGATGCTCCAACCAACCCAGCCACACTCTCCAGGACCACATATTTGCATTTTTATAGATTGCCAGAGGAAGTGGGCAACCTGTGCCCAAAGGTATGAGCTGCTAATGGCTGAACTTCAGAGTTCACGGGGGAGACGTGTCAAGGTGTGGGATTTCACTGGAGAACCCCTTCAAACCACACCCCTGGGCAATTAGTACTTTGCTTGTCATTGAGGCAGTCAGGAGTGGGAGCTATTCAACGTTGCATTTGGTATCCAGCTTAAAGGAAAATTATTTCTTTCTTTTTTTTTTTTAAATAAGAGAAAGTGTATTTAGAAAGTCACAGAGGTAGGAGAGAGCTGTAGAAGGAATGGCCTTGGGAAACAAGTTACAGAGGCAAAACCTGGGGGCCCTTGGCGGTTAGGAGAGAGGACAAAAGTAACCGGCCTGGGCTGGGGAAGGAGGGGGAGGGGAAAGGCGTGGCCCAGGCTCTGGGCCCTTCATCCTGAGAGCTTTTAGGAGCTAAGCTTGGGCATTTTGGAGGAGGTCCCAGAGGAGGATCTCAAAATTACTGGGATGGTCGATTCCCAAGCAATTCCTGTCCATTTGTAGACCATGCACTTAGCGTTTGTATGACTAGGTAGAACTTGAACCCTTGACCCTCAGACCTCAGAGTTCTGGCTCTGTCTCCAGGACCTCGGACTAAAGCCTCAAGGCTTGTCACAGTGACTGGGGGGTGAGGAACGGTGTCCTCTAAAAACCCCAAATGGCCCCGGCAAGCTGGACCGGGCCAGCCACTGTCAGTGATGCAGCCCCAACACGCTTGCATTGAGCCCCGGGCTGCCCCCCTCTGCAGGCGCCGCTATTTTAAGGCGCAGAACGTTGACCACGCGCCGTCCACTAACTACCGTGTTGGAAGGAGGCTGGGTTGAAAAATGCATCTTTGCGCTGCACTAATTTCACAGCGGCTCCGGCTCCGTTAACGTCTTCGCGTTTTTTAAAAAAATGTTTATTGATTTTAGAGAGGAAGGGAGAGGGAGAGAGAGATAGAGACATCACCCCTTACCCTGTTTCCTGGACCCCCCTCCAACCTCGGAACCCCTGCAGTTTGCCTGTCGCTTTCCCGGCTCTGATGCAACTCATTTAGCCCAGCCCTAGCAGGGGGAGGGCGCGGGGTCAACCTCCCTCGGCCCCGCCCCGCCCCTAGGCCCCGCCCCCTCTGTCCGCCCCCTTCCTTCCCCATTGGCTCACCGCCTCCTACGTCACGCCTGCGACGGCGGAGTTGCCCTACCAGCGAGGGGCGGGCGCGGGCGGAGCCAACGCGCAGGCGCATGCGGGCGGGCGGGGCGGGCCCGGATGCGGGGGGAGGGCGGTGTTCCCGGTTTCCTGGGTTACCTGAGGGGCGGGGGTGGGAGCGGGCAGCGGCCGCGGCGAGGACGCGGGATCCGCGGTGTGAGGGGAGCGCGCGGTGGCGGCGGCGGCGGCGGCGGCGGCGGCGGGGGCCGGACCGGAGGTAAAGCGGCGAGAGGAGCCGACAGCCCCGGGAGCGGGCTCCTGCCCGCGGCCTGGAGGGAAGGCGGGGTGGGGGGTGGGGTGGCTGTCAGCCGGGTGTGGGGTCGCGGCCCGTCGCCCCGGCGGTACCTCCTCTCCCTCTTGGGGCTCGGGACGCCTCCCGCAGCCTTTTTGCAGCCTCGCGCTGCGGCGGGAGCTCGGCGGCGGCCGCGCGGCACCGGCACGAACTTTCTTTCCCGGCGCGGGGTCGGAGGTCCAGTCCGCTGCTCCCTGGACTGTAGGGGCCCTCGGGTGCCGCGGCTCCCCTGCCCGGGGTGACAGTTTCCCGCGCCACCACCCCGCCGAGCGCTCCTGGCGCCCCGGCCCCGCGGCTGCTCGCCCCCAGCCCTCTCCCGGATCCTCTCCCCCGTGCGCTCCCGCCTTTGACATCCTTTGCCCAGGCTACAGGGTCCTCGGAGACGCCCGCCGTCTGACCCGGCATCCCTGGACCCTTGGCTGGGTTGCAATTACTTTCCTCTCCGCCACCTGTGGGATGAAACGGCATGGGACAGCCAGGCCCGCCTGGGGCTCAGGGGTTGAGCGTGGATCTATGAACCAGGAGGTCACGGTTCCATTCCCGGTCAGGGCACATGCCCGGGTTGTGGGCTCCATCCCCATGGTGGGGCGTGCAGGAGGCAGCCGATCCATGATTCTGTGTCATCATTGATGTTTCTTTCCTCCCCCCAACTCTCTCCCCCCCCCTCTTCCTCTCTCTCTCCCTTCCTCCCCCTCCCTCTCCCTTCCTCTCTGAAATCAGCTTCCCAGCCTGGCCGGTTAAACCAAAATAAACCCTTCCCCGTGTGCTCTGCAGACGGTACACGCCCAGGGTCAGCACCCGGTAGTTATGGAGGTTTGCTTGCAGCAGGTAGCAAATGGGGAGGGAGTGGAACTCGTTGGTGTTGACTTTGGACTGATGTTTCCTTCGCCATTGAATTCAGCTTGCATTTCCCCAGGTGCCCGTCACAGGTTGGTAGGACGCACCGACCGGGGCTTTTCTCCCTGCCCAGTCTTGGTCATCCTGCCCAGTTACTCTGCACGTCCACACCCAGACACCCTTAGGCTAATAAAGATGCTGACTCCGAGCGTGCGTTTTATAGGTGTAGTTCATGAAGACGGAGTGGCTGTTTTATAGAGCGTTGCTGGTGGCCGGCAACTTTTTTTCTTCTTCTGATAATTCTTGCAGACATTCCTATTGTTACTACAAAGACTGGAGAATTTGGACAAGAGGGAGCATAAGGAGAAAATGAGTTACTATATAATTTATTTTTAAAATAGGTATTGTATTTATTTCAGAGAGGAAGGGAGAGGGGGAGAGAGAGAGAGAAACATCAATGATGAGAATCATGGGTCGGCTGCCTCCTCCACGCCCCCCTACTGGGGATCAAGCCCCACAACCTGGGCATGTGCCCTTGACCGGAATCAAACCCGGGACCCTTCAGTCCTGAGGCCAGCGCTCTCGCTACTGAGCCAAACCAGCTAAGGCTATAATTTAATTTACATGAAAGCAATTTCTAAACTACACAATTATATATAAACTCAGTATTTATTGAGCACCTACTGTGTGCCCCAGTTTTGTAAACAGATACTCCCCCTCCCCTTCACAGAGCTTACATTCTGCGGGGGGCGGCTCAGGTAATAAATAAGATGTGTGCTACCTCAAATGGTGTGAAGGACTGAAGAGGAAAAGCAGGGGAGAGGGAGGATAGGGAATGAGAAGAGGGTTGCAACATATTTTTTTAAATCATTGTGTTTGGTGGTTTAAACATTTTTTATTTATTTTTTGTTAATCCTCACCTGAGGATATTTTTCCACTGATTTTTAGAGAGAATGGGAGGGAGGGGGAGAGCCAGAGAGAGAGAAACATCGCTGTGAGAGAGACACATGGATTGTTTGCCTCCCCACATGCCCTAACCAGGGCCTGGGATGGAGCCTGAAACCCAGGTATGTGCCCTTGACCAGAATCGAACCCGGGACCCTTCTGTCCGCAGGCCAATGCTCTAGCTACTGAGCCAAACTGGCTAGGGCGAGGGTTGCAATTTTAAGGAGAGGTCGCCAGGGAAGAAAGACTTCTTGGAAAAGATGACATTGCAGCATGAGACTGGAAGGAAGTGAGGGGGTAATTCGTCCACCCCTGGAGGGGAGGAGTGTTGGGAGGGAAGGGCCCTTGCAGGAGCCTGCAGGCGGAGTGTGTGGGCATGTTGGGGCAACAGAGGCTGGGCTGGCTTGGAGGGAGTGATGGGAGAGGAGTAGAAACGAGTCCGGAATTAGGTGGGCATGGGGAATCAGAGTGTAAGGCCTGCAGGCCTTTGTGAGGACTCGGCTTCCACTCTGAGTGAGACGCATCGCTTTGCATGAAGAGGGGATAGAATCAGACTTGCTTTCTAAAGAGGTCACTCTGGTGGTTGGATGGAGAATAGACTTTGGGGGGAGGGGGCGGGGTTGGGCTGTGGCAGAAGCAGGGACATCAGTTCCGGGATTCTTGCCATGATCCAGGCCAGCGATGATGCCACTTGTGCCCGAGGACCGTTGGCGTGGTGGGTTTCTGGATGCACTGAGGGTCGTAGAGTCCACAGGAGACTTCCAGAACACCAGATTTTATCCTGAGCAAGTGGAAAGCTAGAGTAGGCGCGTACTGAAGTGAGGCTCATGAGAGGAGCAGTTTGGTGGGGAGAAGGTCAGGAGTCGGTGAGAAGACAATAAATTAGGCATCCAAGTGGTTACAGTGCCGATCTGCGGACCCAAGGGTCCAATTCCCCGTCAAGGGCATGTGCCTGGGTTGCAGGTTCCCTGGCCTTTGGTAGGAATGCATGCAGGAGGCAGCCAATCAGTGTGTTCTCACACCAGTGTTTCTCTCTCCCCCCACCCCCTTCCACTCCCTCTAAAAATCAATTGGGAAAATATCCAAGGTGAGGATTAACAACAAAAAAAGATTCTTATTAACAAACTGACCCTCTAATCAGATACAGAGTGTAAAAGAACATAGATTCTGGAGATTTTAGTGAGCTTGATCATGGTGAATGATCTTTTTAACATATTGCTGAATTTGGTTTTCTGATATTTTGTTGGGGATTTTTGCATCTATTTTCTTTTTTAAAATATATATTTTTATTAATTTCAGAGAGGAAGGGAGAGGGAGAGAGAGAGAAACATCAATGATGAGATAGAATCATTGATCAGCTGCCTCCTGCACACCCTCTCCTGGGGATCGAGCCCGAAACCCGGGCATGTGCCCTGACCAGAATAGAACCGTGACCTCCTGGTTACTAGGTTAACGCTCAACCACTGAGCCACGCCGGCCGGCCTGTATCTCGTGTTCATCAGGGATGCTGGCCTATAATTTTCTTTCTTTGTAATGTCTTCGTCTGGTTTGGGAATCAGGGTAAATGGTGACCTTGTAAAACGAGCGTGGGAGCCTTCCTCCTCTTGAATTTTTTGGAAGGACAGGTGTTAATCCTTCCTTGAATGTTTGGTAAAATGCACTGGTGAGCCTCCTGCCAGGCCCCGTCTTCCCTTTTAACAGGGATGCCCCGTGTGCAGGTTAGGAGGGGGCTGCCGCTGTGAGAGACCTAGCTTCTCATCGGGTCTCTGACGTCACCTGTGCTAGATCTTATTCTTGGGGGCCGGATGGAGAAGTGGGCTATAGGGCGGGCAGTTAGTGAGCACCAGCTCTCAGTCCTAGGTACCTGTGAGCAGCCCCACAGGAAGCCTGTTCCCACCTGTCAGCTAGCACCTCCTCCCCCTGACGATGGCCTTGCAGCTTATTTCACGGAGGAAATGGAAACACCCCCATCTCGGTCCTCCCCCCGCCAGACACACTTATCTCCTGCATCTGCGCTCGCGGGCTCTGCCGTCCTTATTGCATTAGGTGACCATCCCTGTTCTTCTCCCGCGGACATCGGCTCCTTTTCATCCTGCTTACTCACCGTTCCTGGTGATCCTTTCTCATTCCAGTTTCTCATCTATTTTCATTTCTCATGCCATACAAACGTGCTATAACATTTCAGCTTACAAATACTCCATAATGTCTTTCTTTTTAAAAAATAAAACCCCTCGGGGGCGAGGCTCCGCCCTTCGGGACTGGGTTCGGCTGTTAGGGCGAGGCTGGGCGATTTGGGACCAGGCTCGGCACTTAGGCACAAGGATCATCCCTTCAGGACCAGCTTCAGCTGTTAGGGCTAGACGGGACAAAAAAAGAATAAAACAACCCTCTCCTATTCTGGGTCCCCTTAAAGCAACCACCCGTTTTGTTGCCATTCTTTAGGACATATTCAGGGGTGCTGAACACGGGGCTTAGCCCTAGGACCTCATCTCTGCCCCCTTTCCTCTCTCTCTGCGCCCCCACTGTTCAGTATGTCACCACTAGCCCCAGGCCTGTCAGTGCGGAGAGCTCTACTGGACGGCGCTGCCCTGGGCTCCCTCACCCACCCAGTCCCTTTAAAATGCCTCTGCACGTGATGACTGCCAGGTTGAGTCACCCGTGCCAGCCTCTCCACGGGAACTCCAGCTGCTACACCCACCTGCCCGCGTGACATCTTTCCTTGGTGTCTGAGAGATTGTCAGACTGAACACGGCTAAACGGGATGTGGTTGTCCCTCTCCTCCTGCCCCGTCAGCCTGACCTGTCCGCAGGGCTACTCCTAACACAGGTTAAGAGACCTTGTTGCCTTTTTGGGGGGCCAGGGCTCTGAGGGCAGGCGGGAAGGAGACTTGCATGCTTAGGAAGAGACTGTTCTAGGGGACACCTCTGTTTCCCCTTTCCACACCTCTCTTCAGTCCCTGAAAGCAGGGCTGAGTGGCTTTCCTCGCTCGGTAGTAATTTTTACCTTTTCCTCTCGTACTCAGCATCTGATGCATCAGACACTCATCTCAGTGCCCTGGAGTGCTCTTTGCCCAGGTCCTTCCTGGCCCCCTTCCTTCCTTTCTTCACATTTTGGCTCAGATATCACCTCCTCAGACATTCCTGTGCACCTGTCTAAGAAAGCCCGGATCTGCCTTCACAGCCGCCACTCACGAGTTAGTGCCCCTGGTTAGTGTTTGCACCTGCCCACGCGTGGTTACGCTCAGGCATTTCACACCCGGGACTCATTTCTGCCGGGCATGAATATTTTTTAAAATATATTTTCATTCATTTCAGAGAGGAAGTGAGAAGGAGAGAGAGAAACATCAATGATGAAAGAGAATCATGGATGGGCTGCCTCCTGCATGCCCCCTACTGGGGATCTGCCCGCAACCTGGGCATGTGCCCTTGACTGGAATCGAACCTGGGACTCTTCAGTCCACAGGCCTACGCTTTATCCACTGAGCCAAACCAGCCAGGGCCAGGCATGAATATTTACGGAGCACCTGACTAGGTCAGAGCCATGTCTGGAAGTATTACAGGGTTAAGTACCAGAACCTAGTCATTTCAAGGGAGTCTTTCGATAAAAAACCATCAATGAAACCTCATAGTTTTAAATGTAAATTTTTGTGTTTCTGATCTTCGTTTCTATAATATTTATCTTACAGCTTGGTCATGAGCACCGACAGTAACTCTTTGGCACGTGAATTTCTGACCGATGTCAACCGGCTTTGCAATGCGGTGGTGCAGCAGGTGGAGGCCCGGGAGGAGGAGGAGGAGGAAGAGGAGGAGGAGGAGACGCACATGGCAGCCCTCGGACAATACCTTGTCCACGGCCGCGGATTCCTTTTACTTACCAAGCTGAACGCCACCATTGACCAGGTAACGTTTCCACGTCAAATAGCTTCCTTCTTCACTATATTGTCCTAAATTCTGGGTACGTAGTTTCTGGGTTACATAGTTTCTGAGAGTCTCTAGATAAAGTCCTGTCTCTCACATCACTCCAAAAAAGAAGCCCCATTTAAGGACATATGTTTATTTGGATACTTTCCAAAATGTCTGAAAAATTTTAGAATTGTAAATGGCCTTTCTTCAATAGTGGCTTCATATATACTATGTTTGCATCCTAATATCAGTGCAGGATAACTGTGATTATTAATAAAGTTACAAGATTACAATAGAGGAACATAGGAATTTGCACTTGCAATAAACATCAGCCATGTGTTTGATAAATTTCGTGCAAACTATGTTTAGGCAGCTTGCCGGCTGTGGGGTGAAAGTAGAGAACCCTTTGTGTGAACTAATAATTACTGATCCTCTAGCTGGTATTCACGTACGTTAGTACATTATGTGTTTGCTGAAAGGATTGTATGATGGTAGTAATGTGCTGATTCCTTCTTCTAGAATGAACATTTTAAAGCCAGTAGGAACTACAGACATGTTTTCATCCAACCTCCATTTGTAGATGAAAAACTGAGACGCAGAAACATTTAAGTAACTCAGGTTAACCTGAAGCCCAAATGTGATTTGTATCTTAATTAAATTTTAGGAGAAAACAAATATTTATTTTATGAAAGAAAAACTCCACCACCTGCTTCCTGGGAATGAATTAATGTAGTCAGAGAGTATTTCAGTTAACTTGAATTGGCAAGATTATAAGGTCTCCGTAGCACCAGTTTGACGGGCATGTCTAACCACTTTAAATGTCACTGGCGTTAGATGTACACTTATCCATTGTTAAATTTCTGTGATCTGACAGCACATTTCTAATAAATACATTTGTTGGATAAATACAGAGACTAAAACTGAACACCGCCTCTGTTTTCACTGTAAGCTCAGGAACCTAACAAATATGAGGAAGTATTTGTTCACTGTGGTGCTCACCTATCATGGATCATTCCTGAATATTTGCAGGTTTATGTAATTTTATTCTTTTTCATGAATGTGGTTTATTAAATGTGTCACTAAACGTAATTTAAGTTTTATATATTTGTGTGACCAGGAAAAATTATTTGTTAGACCACATGTGGTGCTTTTTTTATTTTGAAATCTTGATGATTTCATATTCATCTCATGCTCTGTTCGTCTTTCCCCACATTAGAACAATTCAGTGCTTTCTCTTTTTAAAAGATACTATATAAATAACATCATAAATATTGAGGAGCAAATGTTGAGAGAAACTAAAAACGACCCAAATAAATTCAGAACTATGGAATTTTTATATAGTATTGGAAAAATCAGTATTGTAAAGATACTGTTTTCTCCAAATTGATCTATAGATTCCAGTGCAATCTCAGTGAAAGTCTCAATGGCTTTTTTTAATCCTCACCTGAGGATATGCTTAGAGAGAGAAAGGGAGTGAGAGAGAGAGAAACATTGATATGAGAAACATTAACTGGTTGCCTTTTGTACATGCCTTGACTGGGGATCGAGCCACAGCCCAGGCATGTGCCCTGACCAGGGCCTGAACTGGCAACCTTTTGGTGCACAGGATGATGCTCAACCCACTGAGCCACCTGGTCAGGCACAAAGGCTTTTTCTTAATGGCAGCATTATTGAGATATATTTCACATATCATGGAATTCACCTATTTCATATGTACAGAATTCAGTGTTCTTTAGTATAGTCACAGCCAGACAATTTTATAATATTTCCATCACCTCACATAGAACCCTACACCTTTTTCCTGTCACTCCTATTCCTTCCACTTCCCTAAGTCCTAAGCAAACACTAATCTACTTTGGATCGCTATAGATTTTCTGCTTTCTCTTTTAAGTCATGAGATAACTTTTAATATATTATTCAGTGACTCCAATCATTCAAGTCATAATTGAATACTGTGTTTCCTATGCTGATATTTTTTAATCCCTTCTTTTCCCCTTCACTTACTTTTTGGGATATCTGTAGCAGTGATAGTAGGAACAGTAGAAGTAGAGTGAAATTAATAGCCTATGAAAAACAGGGCTTATCAATATTTCATTGCTTAAGCCAGGGAATGAAGCATGATCATTTGGATCCTTGAGGGGAATTTAATTGCACAAGATTTAATCATTTAAGGCGGAATCAGAACGCTGGGTCCCAGGCTGCATGTCTCAGGAGGAACTTGAGCTCTTACGCCCCCTTCTCCCTCACTGCGTGTAGTAAATGCACGGATGTTAAGTGTACATTGGGATGTTTTAACCAATATATTCACCTGTGTGGCCACCACGCCATCAACGTGTAGGACTTTCCACCCCTCAGAGGGGTTGCCCGGCTCCTTTGCAGTCTGTCCCTCCCGGCCCCTTGCAAGATGCCACTGCTTTGTCGTGTAGCCTCCAAGGTCCTCCCGTCCATGTGAGTCAGCAGCTCTGCTTTCTGTTTCTGATGGGCGTCTGCTTGTCTGGACGCCACGGTTTGTTTATGTCCCCCGCTGTTTAACCGTTTGGGTCAGAGCCATCTGGCTATTCTGAGGAGACCTGCTGTGAATTAACATTTTAAAAACAATTTCTCAGAGACACTGACCATTGTACTACACAAGAATATATTGCCGTGGGGAATCACATGGCTATGTTTACATTAACCCCCCAAATTAAATATAGATTTGCTGTGCTTATGTTATGCATGATTTTCCTTCTTCCCCTCTTTCTCTCGCTCTTTCTCTTTCTTAAGTTTGGGTTGTGCCCGTTCAGCTGTGTTAGTTCTGGAAACAGTCCAAGTTCCTTGGCATGTCATCCTGACGTCCTCGAACCCACTGCTCCGGGGCCCGCCTTCCTTTGTGGCTTCAGAGATGGTGGTCTGGTTTGGGATCTCAGCCCTTGCTTCTCCCGACTCCCTCGCCTTTCCGCTCCCGTCGTGCCTCCACCTCTTGGGTGGCTAGGCGAGGCAGCTAATATAACATCCAGTCTAAACAATAGCGTCGTGAAAGGGATCGTGCCTGACACCTGGTCGGCACGTAAAATAGGTTTCCTGAATGGAACTGAAAAATTACCAGCCAATGAGGCTTCTTGTACTGGGTATTATGCTACGGGGAATTTAAAAAGGAATGACAGACATTTCCCTGCATGGGGGAAGCATAGTGTCAGTGCTGCGTGAGGAGTGGGATGATTCCTATAGACGGACAGTCTAGGCTAGCCAGGGACAGGGCTGGCTAGGGCACGTTTTGCCTCCATGGCACGGTGAGAACTTTCCACTTGGAAGGTAAGAGGTAACGCCCACTATTTCTCTGGACGCTGTGGTGTGAAACAGAGGGCTGTCCACAAATAAGAGGAAAAGATCTTGTGACTTGCAGAAGGATTAGAATTACGCGTGCGGCTCCTTCAGGACTGGGAAGGAGAAATACCTGGGAGTGTACCATGCCTAAAAGGCACTCGGTCTGGAAGGTTCGCGAGAGCGCCCCATGGCGAACGGTTAGAAACGGTGGTGATGGTGGAAGGAGAGAACCGCTCCCCTATTGCACCGGGCAGTGGGGGTGACAGTGTCCTCAGGGCAGCAGTGCCCTCAGAGGGGTCAACCCCAAACCTGCACCTGCTTCCCTCTCCCTCTTGGGGTTCCCAAGCACTAGTGCACTGGGTGGAGTGGGGGCCACGGGCATGGTCCTGAGTGGGGAGGACAGGAATCCTGGGTGGGCGCGGGATGAAGGCTTCACAGGGGAGGTATGGGGGGCTGGGGCTGGGCCTGGAGGGCAGCGAGCCAGCGCGCCCTTAGCTCCGTGGGAAGGAGAAGTCCCGGCAGCGTCCGGCAGAGCCAGGAGCAGGAGCCTGTGCACGGGGCAGGGACGATTTGCCAGTGTCCTGTTGGGGACCCAGGGCTCAGTGACAAGGACAGCGTGTCCGGAGCACTTCACACATCCTTGACGTTTCTGCAAGCTCCCTTGGAATGTTGCATCCTCGTCTGCTCAAGGGAAAGGGCCAGAATTGGTGTGAAGGTTTTCAGGGTAATTGTGCCGGATACATTTTGCGGCACCCTAAAAAAGGTTTAGGTTCATACTGAGCCTGCGCTATGCATGGAAGGCATCTTGTTATTTTTTAAGTAGAGAATACAGAAGTGGGGCCCCTTGATACAATTTTACTTTGAATCCAGAATTTAAAGACTTCAATGCAGAGAGTGTTTATAAAAACCCAACTATGGCCTAGGCGTTGGGTGCAGAGGGCATGGCTGCTAAGCACTGAGGCCTGCACCTGGGAGTCCAGGCTTGGAGGGGGGCTGGGAAGTGTGTTTGAGAAGCTTCCCGTGGTGTTTGGAGGTAAATTCAACCTCCTGCGCGGCGTGGCCCGTGAGGCCTCGCTGACCTGCGCCCTCCAGCCTCATCCCGGGCTCTCCCCGGGCCGCCCTTTCTCTACTTTATATGCTTCCTAGGAGCTGTTGCCTCCACATCTTTGCATGGATTCCTTCTTCCCACCAATTAAGTATCTGCTCCAGTGGCGCCTCCTGAATAGGCTGCAAATGCCCCCCTTTCCTTCTGTCACCCCCCCCTTTATTCATTGTCTTCATTGTATTTGAAACTGTCACCAGGCGGATCTGACCGGTCACCCTGGCCCCTCCTCACGCACGATGTGAGGAATTACACTTGACTTGTCCTTACTTCCGGGGCCACCATGGCCCAGGGGGGAGTCCCGCTCCAGTTCTGTAGCTCCAGTCCACGCCTCTGCCTGACACGCTCGCTCCTTTCTGTGCCTCCTGTCTGAGCACCTGTGCCACACCTGGGTCCCGACTCACGCCACGTGCCTTCTGTTCTCTAACTGTGTGTGTGTGTATCTTATGGACCAAACGCGGGGACCTTCTCCGGGGCTCGGACCATCTCCTGCAGGAAGGGTAAGACAGTAAGTGCTGTGGACGTAGCGTGCCGACCGTAAACACTGGATTTCCTTCACTAATACGTCTTTCTTTTTACGTCTTACTTGTTCATGTCTGTTTCTCTTTTTAAAATTGTGTTCTCTGAGTCTTACATTTAACTGCATGAAGATGTTTTTCTAATAACTTGATATTATTGGTTTGCTAATTAATAGGACTTAGCTTTTCATTTTCACCTGGCAAATTGGTTTTTCGTAGGTGAGGAATTCTTGCAATGTGCATGGTGCTGTGGGAGCTATTTTTTTTTTTAAATCAGCAAGAACATGCTAAATACCGCCAGCTACTCTTACATTCTCCTGTCTTTGGAAAGGTTTATAAATTGAAGAGTACCACAGCTTTCACTGGATGTGAGATGAGTTCGTTGGGACCTTAGCTTCCCAAATGCAGTCTTTCAGGGGGAAGGGTTTTTTGGTTGAACGTGAGACAAGGTCTTAGGAATTAACGCGCCTCCTGCCCTCGGAACGTGAAGGGGTTTTCCGTTTCTGATCCAGGCGCTGACCTGCAGGGAGGAGCTGCTCACGCTCCTCCTGTCCCTCCTCCCGCTGGTGTGGAAGATTCCTGTTCAGGAAGAACGGGCAGCAGGTAGGATTCTTCTCTTTCCTTTCTGACTGCAGACAGGCACTGCCTCTAGACGTGTCCCTCGTGTTATCAAAATTCCACTGGGAGAATGCGCCCCTGAAAAGTTGCTTCCGTGCAGGCTGGCAGGAACAGAGCAGTCACAGGGATGTGAAGGACAGCACGGGGAACGTAGGCAATAAGATTGGTTCAGCGCATGGCACTCTCCGGAAATACTTTGCGTGATGGTCGCTTTTAACGTCAGTCTTAGAGAATATTGGGTATCTGTTGTATGATTTTGAAATAATTTTGGGAAATCGTAAGGTTCTTAAGTTACATCAGGGCTATAACCTAAATACTGGACTGTGTTGGAGAATATACTAAACCCCTGCATCTTAATTGCCTGCGCTGTTGCAGGAGGCCTGTAAAATGGCGTGAACAGTGGTGCTGTACAGCCTAGAGTCTCTTCTGGTAACGGAAGAATACAGTAATTTATGGTTTTAAATTAGATTAATTTTTCCAATTCTGTTCTCCTTTATGGTTTCTGGATCAGTTCGTACCCTTAGAACTAATCGAATCTGGTACTTATCATGAGAAAGATAAGTGGGGTGGGGGGGGTGGGGGGAGTGACCGAGGGACGGAACAATAGCTAAAGGACAACAGCCCAGGGCCAGGGGACTGAGGTGAAACTCCTAAAATGAGTGCTGAGTACAAACTGAGTTTGAAAACATGTTAAGGCATTCTAAAATTTCCTTTTTCGTGTCCTTAGATTTTAATCTACCGTTCTCAGTTGATATAATCCTGACCAAAGAAAAGAACTCAAGTTCACAAAGATCTACTCAGGAAAAATTATACTTAGAAGGGAGTGCTCCTTTGGCTCAGGTTTCTGCAAAAGTGAAAAGCAGACGACAGCGTAAAGCCACCCACCCCTGTTCCGTAAGAGATGCGAGAAGGACGCAGCTCTCCACCTCGGGCTCAGAGGCCGACTCGGGCGACAGGAGGCCCCGGCGGCCCCCCCAGCTGCAGCCTTTTGTAGCCCAGGCTTCTAAAGAAGGCGAGCCTGCAGCGCACCCCAACCGCCTGTCAGCCAGAGAACAGACTCCCCCCGAGACCGTGGCTTCGGGAAGTTTCCAAGAGATGATGCCAAGCCAGGAGGCAGACACGGACGTCTTAAGTGAGCCAGCTGCCTTGTCCATTATCAGTCACATGAGCAATTCTCCATTTGACTTATGTCACGTTTTGTTATCTTTACTAGAGAAAGTCTGTAAGTTTGACATGAACTTGAATCATAATTCTGCCCTGGCAGCCAGCGTCGTGCCCACCCTGACGGAGTTCCTCGCCGGCTTTGGGGACAGCTGTGATCTCGGGGGCAGCGCGGAGAGCCAGGTGGTTTCTGCAGGTTGGACTGAAGAGCCGGTGGCCTTGATCCAACGGATGCTTTTCCGGACAGTGTTGCATCTCCTGTCAGTGGATGTTAGTGCTGCGGGGACGATGCCGGACAGTCTCAGAAAGAATCTAACCGAACTACTCAGAGCAGCTTTAAAGATTAGAACTTGCCTGGAAAAACAGCCGGACCCCTTTGCCCCGAGACAGAAGACGACGCTGCAGGAGGTGCGGGAGGGGTTTGTGTTCTCCCGGTACCGGCACCGGGCCCTCCTGCTGCCCGAGCTTCTGGAGGGGCTGCTGCAGCTCCTCACCTGCTGCCTCCACGGCGCAGCCTCCAACCCCTTCTTCTTCAGCCACGCCATGGACCTGGTCCAGGAGTTCATCCAGCACCAGGGCTTTCACTTGTTCGAAACAGCCGTTCTGCAAATGGAGTGGCTGATCTTAAGAGACGGCGTCCCTGCCGAGGCCTCCGCCCGTTTGAGAGCCCTGATAAGCAGCGTGCTGAGGATAATGAGCACCGTCAAAAAGGTGAAATCGGAGCAGCTCCATCAGTCCATGTGCACCCGGAAGAGGCACCGGCGGTGTGAATACTCCCACTTCATGCATCACCACCGGGATCTCTCGGGGCTCCTGGTCTCGGCTTTTAAAAACCAGGTTTCCACAAACCCCTTCGAGGAGACCCCGGACGGCGCCGTGCACTACCCCGAGCGGTGCTGCTGCCTGGCCGTGTGCGCGCACCAGTGCCTGCGCCTGCTGCAGCAGGCCTCCCTGGGCAGCACGTGCGTGCAGGTCCTGGCCGGCGTCCAGGACGTGGGGCTGTGCTGCTGCATGGACCCCAAGTCCGTCATCGGCCCTCTGCTCCACGCCTTTAAATTGCCGGCGCTGAAGCATTTCCAGCAGCATATATTGAACGTCCTAAACAGGCTTATTTTAGATCAGCTAGGAGGCGCCGAGATGCCGCCAAGAATGAAAAAGGCAGCTTGCAACGTTTGTACCGTTGACTCTGATCAACTGGCCAAATTAGAAGAAACGCTGCAGGGGCCTGCGCGAGACGAGGAGCCCGCCTCGGGCCTGCCCAGCCCCTACCGGTGTCCCGGGATCCTGCCCAGCAGCGCGTCTGAGGACTTGTTGTGGAGGTGGGATGCCCTAGAGGCGTATCAGAATTTCGTCTTTGAAGAAGACAGGTTGCACAGTGTGCAGATTGCGAACCACATTTGCAGTTTAATGCAGAAAGGCAATGTGGTGGTTCGGTGGAAATTGTATAATTACATCTTTAACCCTGTGCTCCAGAGAGGAGTAGAACTGGCCCATCACTGCCAGCACCCTAGCGTTCCTTCAGCCCAGACGCACGTGTGTGGCCGTCAAAACCAGTGCTTGTCTCAGGAAGTGCTTCAGGTTTATTTGAAAACGCTGCCTGCCCTGCTGAAGTCAAGGTGTGTATGTGTGTGGGAAGGTATCTTCCTTATTGTATGCCTTTGAGTTATCTCTGCCCTTTATTCTTTCACTAGAGGCCTGGTGCACGACATTCTTGCACTGGGGGTGGGGGGTCCCTCAGCCCGACCTGCGCCCTCTTGCAGTCGGACATCCCCCGAGGGGCCCTTAGTGCTGCTGTGGAAGCGGGAGAGGCTCCCACCACTACTGCTGTGCTTGCCAGCCGTGAGCCCGGCTTCTGGCTGAGCAGTGCTCCCCCTGTGGGAGCGCACTGACCACCAGGGAGCAGCTCCTGCATTGAGTGCCTGCCCCCTGGTGGTCAGTGCATGTCATAGGGACTGGTCATTCCACCATTTGGTCGATTTGCATAGTAGGTTTTTATTATATAGGATGCCATATTTATATTTATTACCTAAGCAATATATGTAGAAAAATTAGAAAATACAGAAAAGCAAAAAAGAAGAAAATTAAAATTACTTAGAATTTCACCAATGAGCTTTCCAGATTTTGTGATTATCAAGTCTGGGTACTTAAAAAATAGTTCTATAAATAAAGCTTGCTTCGGGTAGGTAGCCTGGCCTTTTAAACTAATGCATATACCATTTTAAAACTTACAATAAAATACAACCCACGTATCATCATTATCTTTACAATAATTTTTTAAATTCCTGGCAATCTAACATTGATTCGATAGAACTGACTTTGATATGAAAGTTTGTAACTCATTGGCATATTGGCAGACAACCTGGGTCTTTGCTGCGCTGATTTATATTAAAGTTATTGCCAGGGTTCCAGTGATGCAGACCCTGAATCTCACCTGAGACAGCTGAGCACCTGCAGATCTGTAGCTGGGTTCTTCCTTAGTGAGCCACAGGCAGATGGACAAAGAGACACACAGATGGCTGCCTGTTTCAGAGCGTCCAGCTGCGTGTGCTGGTGCTTGGGCATCTAGAACTTCTATAGAATCTGCTATTTGGAGCAAAATATTCTTCCCTAAATTGCTTCATTCAACTTGGGACACATGTAATTCATTCTTTCTAAATGCTGAAGCCGTATCTTCCTATATAATTAAAGGCTAATATGCAAATTGTCCCCTAGACCGGGAGTTCGACCAGGGGGCGGGGCTGGCCGGCCTCTCGGGGCCCAGTGCACGGATTTGTGCACAGGTTTGTGCACGGGTGGGGTTCCTCGGCCTGGCCTGCAGGGATGGGGCCAAAACCTGCTCTCCGACATCCCCCGAAGGGTCCCAGATTGTGAGAGGGTGCAGGCCAGACTGAGGGACCCTATTGGTGTATGATCGGGGACAGGGAGGGACCGCA
Source organism: Eptesicus fuscus (assembly GCF_027574615.1). Taxonomy (NCBI): domain Eukaryota; kingdom Metazoa; phylum Chordata; class Mammalia; order Chiroptera; family Vespertilionidae; genus Eptesicus; species Eptesicus fuscus. The sequence goes on along the minus strand of NC_072496.1, from coordinate 5,131,059 downwards.
CGAGGGCTCCAGGGCATGTCTGGCCCGTCTGGCTCAGTCCCCATCTGCCAGACCCCAGCAGCAAGCTAACCTACGGGTTGGCGTGTCTGCCCCCTGGTGGTCAGTGCGCGTCACAGTGACTGGTCGAACGAACGGTCGGACACTTAGCATATTAGGCTTTTATTATATAGGATATATATTTGGTGTTTGAAGAGGAATATGAAAATCATTAGAAAGTAACTTGAGATCCTGGTCACATCTAAGAACTTAAGCCACATGGTTGATTAATCAAATTAGGTAGTGTTTGTTTAGTGTATGCCTCATGCAGCAATAACAATTATAGTATATGTACCCAAAATATTTAATATTAAAACCAGTTTAAGTTTCATTAAATTAAATAATATATGTACCTATTTATAAATGATCTGTCTATCTGTAAAACCTCTTGTATGTTTTCTTCTCTCACAGGGTAATAAGAGATTTGTTTTTAAGTTGTAATGGAGTAAGTCAAATAATTGAATTAAATTACTTAGATGGCATTCGACGTCATTCCCTAAAAGCATTTGAAACTCTGATAATCAGCCTTGGGGAGCAACAGAAAGACCCTTCGATTCCAGGGGCGGATGGGCTAGATGAGGAACCGAAGGAGTCGGCATCCTTCCACGCCGGTACCTCTGTCCACAACCAGCAGGCGCTTTCCGACTCTCCTCAGAGCCTCAGCAAGTTCTACGCCAGCCTCAGAGAAGCGCACCCGAAGAGACGCAAGTCCGCCCCCCACGACGCCCACATCCACACGATAAACCTCTTCCTCTGCGTGGCGTTCCTGTGTGTCAGTAGAGAGGCCGACTCCGACGGGGAGCCCGCCAACGATTCGGAGGACACTTCCGGCTACGACAGCACGGCCAGCGAGCCCCTGCGCCAGGAGCTGCCCTGCCTGCCTCTGGAGAGCCTGGTCTTGCCGTCCCCCGGGCGCATGCACCAGGCGGCCGACATCTGGTCCATGTGTCGCTGGATCTACATGCGGAGCCCAGCGTTCCAGAAGCAGCTCTGCAGGCTGGGCGGGGTCCGGGTGTGCCATCGGTTGATATTCATGATCATCCAGAGGCTGTTCCCGGGTCCCGGCGAGGAGCAGGGGAAGTTGGGTGCTGCGGCTGTGCAGGGGGACCAAGAGCCAGTGAGAGCTGCCCACGCTGAGGTCGCTGCGGAGGAGGACTTGGGGTCTTCGACTGGGAGAAGCGCCCCCACCCCATCTGGCCCGGGCGGTCCAGCGGGGAGTGCTGACAGGGTAGGTGCATCGGGGTCACGGCATGCTGCTCCCACAAACGGGAACCCGATTCCCGCGGCTGGAGCTGCTCCTGAGGAAGCAGAGGGGCCTGCAAGTCGAGCAAGTGAGACCGCACTTCAGAGCATCCGGCTGCTGGAAGCCCTGCTGGCCATCTGCCTCCACGGCACGCGAGCCGGTCAGCACCGGGCAGAAGTGGAGCCACCCGGCCAGGTAAAGACTTGCTGTCACGCGATGTGTACTTTTCAAAGTTCCAAGTTTTGAGACGCGCCTTAGTGCTCAGCACCCCAGTGCCAGGTGCCCGGGAGGACACAGAGCACAGGACCAGTCCTTGCCCTCAGGAAGCTCATAGTTTAAGCTTTGTCACGTGCAAAACCCACACGCGACACAGTTTCCAGCTAAAAGGCACTAGGTAGGCAGTAATGGGAGCTGAGTGATAATGATGTGTTTCAGAGTTCTTTTTTATTTATTTAATATATATATATATATTTTTATTGATTTCAGAGAGGAAGGGAGAGGGAGAGACAGAAACATCAATGAGGAGAGACTCATGGATTTGCTGCCTCCTGCATGCACCACGCTGGGGATGGAGCCTGTAACCGGGGCATGTGCACTGACCAGGAATCGAACCGTGACCTCCTGGTTCATAGGTCGACGCTCAACCACTGAGCCATGCCAGCCGGGCTGTTTCAGAGTTCTTGCGTGGCCTTGTGTGATGCTCTCGGTGGGACAAGCCCTGTGGGCGTCCAGGCTCCCGAGCTTTCCCTCGGTGAGGCGGGGGCTGGACATTTATTCCGAACCTTCTTTGCCTGGGTTCTTCCCTCACGTATTCTGCTTTCCTCCTGCCAGTACTTCACAACACAAAAGGAACCCCAGCTTCAGGCCCTGCTCCTAAGGAACCTCCGAACATGGCAGGTCCCTTCTTCCCTGACTCGCCACCCTCACTGTTCCATCACCCACTCTCCTGCTGCCTCCATGTTGCTCCTGTCCAGGCGTCCCGATGCTCCCTTGTTGCTACCAGTTACAACCCACGCCCCTTAGTGTGGCTACAAAGCCCCTCACAGTCTCGCTTCCTCTTCCTTGTTGAGCCTCACTCCCTGCCATCCTTCACCAGGGGCCACCAGCCTCGCCGCGCTGACCTCTACTAAGACGCCATTCTTTGTCATTGCTCTGTCCTTCTGTGCATGCTCCTCGATTGGCACATCTCCTCCTCTGTCCATGTGCCTGCTGCTCCTATGGGTTCTCCATCTTTCGTCCCATACAACCCTCCTCTGGGCATCTTCCCAGGCCTCCAGGCACCTGCTCTCTCTGTTCTCAGAGGACTTTGTTTATAGCTCTGGTGTGGTCGCCGTCATAGCTTGTCTGCCTGTGTCTGGGCCTCACGTGGGATTGAAAACTCCTTAAGGTAGATGTCATCTTTATGGCTGCATTGCCGAATATCGGGACGTGGACAGGCAGCCAGTTCCCTTCAAGGACAGGAGTGAAAGCGGAGAGAAAAGGATGAGCGAATAAGTGCTTCTCAGAGTCTCAAGGAATTTATAAAATCTAGAGATGGTTAATCAACCTGAAGTTTCCACTTTTCATTTTGTGATATAATTAATTTACGATACATTGAAATTCAAAACCAAATAAGGTAAGTAAAGCATTTAATAAATAAAACTGTTATTAACCCTTTGCACTCGCTTGCTTTTATCTCGATTCCTTTATTCCAATGCTAACTGTGTCGAGTCACACTCGACATCCGAGTGCAAAAGGTTAATTGTAACAGTCGGTGTTTTTGTAAGGGTATTTATATAGTCATTTTACTTTCATATCAACTGCAGATAAATGGACTGGCTATCTATAATAATAAAAGCATAATATGCTAATTAGACCGGAAAGCCTAACAACCTTCCTAGCGTCCTTCTGGATGACCTTCCAGACAAAGCCAGGGCTGCGAGGGCTGAGCCCCTTGTACGAATTTCGTGCCTCGGGCCTCTAGTTTATTAATATTAACTTATCATCTGTCACTGTTGCATTTTTTTCTTGAAGCATTTTATTAATATTCTTAGTCTCTTTTGTTTTACCTTAGAACTTGTCTGTGGAAAATATACTGTTTGAAATGAGGGACCATCTTTCCCGGTCAAAGGTGATTGAGACGGAATTGGCGAAGCCTTTATTCGATGCCCTGCTCCGAGTTGCACTGGGGAATCACGCGGCAGATTTTGAGCACAGTGATGCTGTGACTGAGAAGGTACGAGTAGCATGCAGTCGTGCTGTTGGGGTGACAGCAGAAGCAAAGAGTGTGGGATGGGGCTTCATGGGTGAACGTGGTTAGAACATATAGCCCAGAGTTGGTGAGTTCCATGAACAGACGTGTAAAAATAGAATACATTTTACTAGCATTAAGTTGTAAGGAGTATAATTTCACCTCATTGTGGTTTTTAGTCATTTCCATTATATAACTAGAATGTACTTTGTTAGGCTTAGTTTTCAGTAAAACTGAAATGACCCCAGCTTAATATGCTAGAGAGACCTCCCACCCATGATTGAGGTTAATCAAGTTGTCTGAGAAATTGTGCTGCATGAATTTAATAACTTACAGTGGTAAATATCAATTCATAGGATTTTTTTCTTAAAGGAAATACTGAAACTGTTCTTAAAATGATAGTTGCATGATAAATATTAGATTCCTAAAGATGAGCAGATGTTACACTTTTTGCCTTTTAATCGCACCAATCTTGCAGAGTCCTCAGTCTGAAGAAGAATTGTCATCCCAACCTGGAGAGTTTTCAGAAGAAGCGGAGGATACTGCATGTTGTGGTTTTAAACTTTTAGTTGAAGAAGAAGGTTATGAAGCAGATAGTGAGAGCAATTCTGAGGATAGTGAAGCCCAGGATGATGGTAAAATATCAGGAAGTACTTGTAATTCGATTTGCAAGTCAGATTATTAATTAGCAAAATGGTTTATAATAATGTTACTTTACAATCTGTGTTGCCGTACAATTTAAGAAGCGCATTGCATCATCATTTCATTGGGTCTTCACCATGAATTCTGGCACTTGTTTGTGTCTGCGATTGGAAACCCCGAGGTCGATTTTGTTAGCACAGACACTGACCTGAGAATACAGGGGAGAGCAAGTCCCTGCTTTTACTATATCCCAGAGAAAAAGACAGTAAGTGGCGGGTGCAAACAGCATGAAGAAGGACCTGATGGGCCACAGCAGGTGGTTTTGGTTGTTTTTACCAAACAGAGTGAAAAGAACTAAGAAACAGCCACAGATTGAAAGGATATGTGTGTGTATACGTAGAGTAGTAGGAAAAATAGGTTAATAGATAAATAAATAACAATACTCTTTCGCATTCTCATGACTATAAACCTACTTTTTGCCAACTCCTGTGTACGCATATACATATAGCTAACTTGATTTATTAAACTATTTTTGCTTTTTTTCCAGTTTTATTGAGATATGATTGACATATATCACTATATAAGTTTAGATATGCCACTTGATGGTTTGATTTACATATATTGTGAAATGATTACCACATAGGTTTGGTCAACATCCATCTACTATAGACACAATAACAAGAAAAAAATTTCTCTTTGTGTTGAGAACTCTTAAGATCTCTCTTCACAACTTTCCTGTATGTCACACAGCAGGTTAACCATCGTCACCGTGTCGCACATTACGTCCCTAGTGCTTATTGATCTTGTAACTGGAAGTTTGTACCTTTTGACCATCTTCCTCCAGTTCCCCCTCCCCAACCCCCAAACAGGTGCTTTTGAAAAACATTGGTGTAATGGTGTTGGTTTTATCAGAGTACAGTCATGACTTTATAATGACAGATTGCTTCCTTTTTGTAAGTTTGCTAACTAGATGTTAACTTAAGGAATTCTGACCTAGCTAGAAATTTATAAAATTCTTATCTGTGTGGATACTGTTCAAGAGCACAGCAGTCTCTTTTAAGAGCATGTAAGTTAAATTTCCCAGAATGTAATATTTAGTGAGACACTATCTGTGTGTTTCTCACTTAGAAGAAGAAAAAGTACAGAATTTCTCCAACCCACAGCCAAGCCTACCATTTTCAGAGATATAGTCAGGCAAAGAAATAACTGCCCTGTGATTCAGGTGTTTGGGGGCCAGAAAGTTTGGGGTAGTATTTTTTTTTCCAATAGGTCAGAGGAATGTGTTAAATCTGTATCACATGTCTATGAAACTTGCTGTTGATAATTTTTGTAGTTCTGTTGAAGATCAAAATTACTTTGAAGGCTACTCATTTATCTTCAAAGTATCCGTAAGACTTGATTACTCAGGATATTTGCCATAATAAAAAGGCACGTTGTAGGAAAAGGTTTTGTGAACATCTTATAAAGAGCACTTTCGCCACTACAACTTTCGAATGATGAATGAGATTTGAAATACCTAGTCAGTGTTTAGGGAATGAAAATAACCTTTTCCTTTCCCCTTCCAGGGGTAGACGTAAAGCCTGAAGCAGAAGGTTTCATTGCATTAAGCAGTCCAAATGACTTACTTGAAAACCTCACTCAGGGAGAGATAATATATCCTGAGATTTGCATGCTGGAATTAAGTTTGCTTTCTACTAGTAAAGCCAAACTTGATGTGCTTGCCCACGTATTTGAGAGTTTTTTGAAAATCATCAGGCAGAAAGAAAAGAATATTTTTCTACTCATTCAACAGGTAAAAGATGTGTTTCGTTAAATGAGACCAATATTTATCCCACTCATGCCCCCAAATACTCATTTCCTTATTTATAACCCAACTTGTCTGAAAATTATCTGAGATGATTACTTATCCTTTATGATACCTTGCTCATGTTTTTTAGCTACAAGTGGTATTCTAAAAATCTTCTAATTCCATAGTTCTCTAAAGTAGCATAAGAAATTAATGATGTCGTTGGCTAACTAATAATGCCTCCTTTTATATTTCTGAAAATGGGTAATATTTTTTAAATTGTATTTAATTTTAATGTTTGGTCATTGTTTTGAAAAATTAGAAAACAAAAGCAGTATGAAAAATAAAAATTGTGTATAATCCTACACATAGCCTTCTTTTTAGTCATTTTAGATACTTATATATGTATATACAGCAGACATTCAAATAATTTATTACATTACAATTGCTTCATGCTTTAATGAGGTAAGAAATTTAATTTATTATGTTTTGTTTTTTAATCTTCAGGGAACTGTGAAAAATCTTTTAGGAGGGTTCTTGAGTATTTTAACACAGGCTGATTCTGATTTTCAAGGTGCGTTGAAATGTTAAGTTTTAAACAATCGTTTTGAAACTATTTTGTTGTGATGTGAGATAAAGGGTTGATAACAAGGGCTTCCATTGGCAGAGTGCCCTATGGTTTCAGAAGTGGTTTATATGCATCATCTCTCTTGTTCCTCGGACCCGCCCCGCCCAGTAGGCATGGCCCAGTGTCAGTGCTTCTGCTGAATGGGCTTCCCCAGGGCTCTGTCCTCAGGCCTCTCCGCAGGGCTATTTTATCAGTCTCAAACCGAGATGGTATTTAATTCGTAGGACTTTCTTGGGGTGAGGGGTAGGGGGTGAGGATCACCTGAGATAATGCCTGTAAATATACTTTGAACACTGTAATGTGTGCTGCAAATATTAGCTAGTAAAAGTTCTATGAATTTGTGTATAACAGACCATCATTTACGCTAAACCCCATAATGGAATAAAACAAATGTTCAAAGTAATTGTTTGTGATAATTAAGTGTGTTTATAATCTTCAGTATCTCTACTTTTAGTTATGTTATCTAATTTTATATTTAGAAAGCAAAAATTATAATTTAAACATTTTCAAGATGAGAAGACTACTTTATGGTCACCACTTAACAAATACTATATTAATTTATGCTTTTAAAAATCTAATTAATTTTAAACCTTACCAGTTGGGGTGACATTGGTTAATAAAATGGTATGGGTTTCAGAAGTACAGTTCTGTAATACATCAGCTGCATATTGTATTGTGTGTTCCTTCCGTCACCATTTATCCCCCTTTACACTCTTTTACCTCCTCCTACCCTCCTTTCTCCCTGGTAATCACCATACTGTGTTCTCTGTCTTTTATGTGTGTTTTTTGCTTAATCCCATCACCTTTTTATGCTTCTTTAAATAATACCTTTACTTGACTTGGAGCTAACCAATCATTAAAGAAAGTGATTTTCTTGTGTTTTTTTGTCAGTTGATTAGTTAGTTTGTATTTAATCATATTTTATTTCTTTAGCAAATTTTTGGATTATTAGGTTGTTTATAATCCGTTTAAAATGTGACAATAGTATTTTATCTTTTTCAGTGAAATTGTTTATTCGTTTCTTTAATTAGCTGTGCACTTGGCTTTAACTTTTCCCTTTGTCTGTCTTTAACTCAGCTTGCCAGAGAGGACTGGTGGATTTGTTGGTATCTTTGATGAGCTCAAGAACATGTTCGGAAGAGCTAACCCTTCTTTTGAGAATATTTCTGGAGAAATCTCCTTGTACAGTAAATATGCCATAATTTCATTTTTGTCACTGATATTTAATAGAATATTTTAAAACGTATGAAAATCACTAAACCTTCTCTTTTGTTGTGGTAATTATATAGTCAGCTCTGTGTTATTGTGAAGTTTCCAATTATTTTATTGCTAGAGGCCAGGTGCACGAAATTCATGCACTGAGGGGGGGTCCCTTAGCCCGGCTTGCGCCCTCTTGCAGTCTGGAAGCCCTCGGGGGATGTCCAACTGATGGCTTAGGACTGCTCCCTATGGGGAGCGGGCCTAAACCATCAGTCGGACATCCTTAGTGCTGCTGCAGAGGCAGGAGAGGCTCCCACCACCACCGCGCTGAGTGGTGCTCCCCTTGTAGAAGTGCACTGACCACCAGGGGGCAGCACCTGTGTTGAGCGTCTGCCCCCTGGTGGTCAGTGCGCATCATTGCAACTGGTCGTTCCGCCATTTGGTTGATTTGCATATTAGCCTTTTATTATATAGGAGGATTTGCACATATCTTAACCATTTCTCTTCTGTTTTGGCTAATCAGATATTTTGGGTCATAGTCCATTTACCACAACCCACCCAGTCTTTTTTTGTGCTTAAGAAATGCTAAATAATTTTAATTACCAAACATAAATTAATTATGAGTAATTATAACCATTTTGAGACTAATCTTGTTTTTAGAAAAGTATTATACACTCTTCTGTTGTCTTCTATCACTTCTCCTTTCCATGGGTGACTTTTAGACTATTGTTTGCTGAAAAATGCATTTTTTGTTGATGTTGTTAATCCTTACCTGAGATTATTTTTCCATTGAATTTTAGAGAAAGTAGAAGGGAGGGGGGAGAGACAGAGAAAGAGAGAGAAACATTGATATGAGAGAGACACATCGATTGGCTGCCCCCTGCACCCACTCCAACTGCGACCGGGGATTGAGCCTGCCCTTGACCAGAATCTGGTTCTATCTCACATTTAAAAATATTTAAGAGAAGCAAGTATAGTCTGATTGGGAATAAAGATTTTTTTTTTTTTTGTAGAAATGACCTTGGTATAATTATTATATTTGATTTTTTAAAAAATATATTTTTTATTGGTTTCAGAGAGGAAGGGAGAAGGAGAGAGAGATAGAAACATCATTGATGAGAGAGAATCATTGATTGGCTGCTTCCTGCACGCCCCACACTGGGGATCCAGCTTGCAACTTGGGCATGTGCCCTGATGGGAATCGAACCCAGGACCCTTCAGTCTGCAGACTGATGCTCTATCCCCTGAGCCAAACCAGCTAGGGTTGTATTTAATTTTTAATACTTAAGGCCAACTCATAACAGTTTGTACCATAAAAAGCATTTAAATCTCAAACAAATTAACCACAAGCGATAACACATTTTAAGAATGAAGTCTCATATTTTATCTTAACTATACAAAAAATGAAAATGTAATGACATGGTAGATAGGAGGTGTTTAGACAGGAATGCTGATATGTGTATGGGTATGTTTGTGTGTTCATTTGTAACCTGAATTTCAGGATTATTATGTTCCTGGTAACATTATTGTAACGTTTTATTTGTTTTTCTTTTTCTCTAGGAGATTCTTCTCCTGGGTATTCTGAAAATCGTTGAAAGTGATGTTGCTGTGAGCCCTTTACACTATCTGACCTTCCCCTTACTACACACTCCGAATCTAAGCAATGGTGTTTCATCACCCAAGTGTCCTGGGATTCTCAACAGTAAGGCCATGGGCTTGTTGAGAAGAGCACGCGTGTCCTGGAGCAGGAAGGAGGTGGACGGTGACAGCGTTCCCCAGCAGCTGCTGTCCTCCTGGCACGTGGCCCCCGTGCACCTGCCCCTGCCGGGCCAGAACTGCTGGCCGCACCTCTCGGAGGGGTTCAGCGTCTCACTGTGGTTCAACGTGGAGTGCGTCCAGGAAGCCGAGAGTTGCACAGAAAAACGAAGGAAGATCAGGAAAAGAAGGAAGTCGTTAAGTGTACGAGACAGTAGTTTCGATGGAACAGGTATGGCGACTGTGTTATCTGTTACACTCAGCTTTTTCGGGTGGCGATTTTGTTGGACAGTAAGAATATAACCCTGTTCTAACTTGCTCTTAACATGTTATTTTCCTTAAATGCCTTAGTAATGGCAGGTCCTGACTTACCATAGCCGGAGTTGTCAGGCAGCCTTGAAAACTCCATTTTCTCCTGTACTTTTCTGTGAGTGTGAGTGTGAGTGTGAGTGTGTGTGGGTGTGTGTGTGTGCATGCTCGTGTGGGAGGGTGAGGGCACCCACCACACACACTGCTGCTGCGGAGGTCACCAGCCCCACTTCCTGCCTCTTCCCTGGGTGCCTTTCCAGGATTCGCGGGGTTCCTGATGTTAGCCCCTCCCATTCATAAAAGGATCGTGGCTCAGATTGTAGTAGTTACTGTGGTGGCATCGCAGTTGGTCACATCATTCCTGCAGTTAGTCTGCAGTTGCCATATATTTTATTATTCTTTTTATATTCTTTATTTTTATTGATGACACTACTACAGATATCCCCATTTTCCCCACCTTCATTTGCCTCCACCCAGCCCCTGCCTCCCCCCGCCCCTTTCCTCTGGCCATCACCACACTGTCACACGGTTGTCTGAGTCCTGGGCTATGCAGATATGTTCTCCGGCTCACCTTTCACCTTCTTTCATCCCCCTCCCCTCTGACAGTTGTCAGTCTGTTCCATGTATCCAGGCTGCTGTTTCTGTTTTGTTTGTCAGTTTATTTTGTTCATTAGATTCCACATAGAAGTGAGGTCACATGATATTTGTTTTTCTGTGACTGGCTTACTTCACTTAGCATTAAAAGTTATTAAGTATTTTAAAATACCGTATTTTCCGGCGTATAAGACGACTGGGCGTATAAGACGACCCCCAACTTTTCCAGTTAAAATATAGAGTTTGGGATATAACCGCCCTATAAGATGACACCTGGCGTATAAGACGACCCCCGACTTTTGAGAAGATTTTCCTGGGTTAAAAAGTCATCTTATACGCCGGAAAATATGGTATGTAATAACTGGAAAAAACATTTAGTAACTTTTAATGCACTCATTTACTATTTCACTCCTGGTACTTTTTTGGAGTTAATTAACATCTAAACTTTGGAAATTCTTTTCATTAAACAGGCCATTCTGGGTAAATAATTTACTACAAATAAACAAGCATGCTTTGTATATTTTTAAATTCACTTTTCCACCCAGTTTTTATCAACTGCTTTACTGACCATTCTGACATCTTTCTTTCACAGAGAACGACAGGTCAGAAGGAGCAGAGCACGTACATCCTGGTGAGAGGCTCCTAGAAGGAGGCTGCATTCACATGGTTTCACTGGGATCCAAAGCGCTGATGATCCAGGTGTGGGCTGAGCCCCTCACTGGCACCTTCATCTTTCGGTAACGATTATCCCCAATCCTATGAGTAGGGCATGTGTTTAAATAGTTCATGTAGCCCTGACTGGTTCGGCTCAGTGGTTAGAGCGTCGGCCTGGGGACTCAAGGATCCCAGGTTCGATTCCGGTCAAGGGCATGTACCTTGGTTGCGGGCACATCCCCAGTAGGAGGTATGCAGGAGGCAGCTGATTGATGTTTCTCTCTCATCGATGTTTCTAACTCTCTATTCCTCTCCCTTCCTCTCTGTAAAAAAATCAATAAAATATATTTTAAAAAAGAAGAAGATAGGTTTCTGTGTTAAAAAAAAAATAGTTCATGTAAGAGACAAAAGTGTAAAATCTGCTAATAAAGATCATAGCAAAACAAAAATCTTATTTAAAAAGGAGATACAGTTTAACAGCTTTTAATACCACTTTTGTAACAATATATTCTATCTAAAAATCTATAATTAAACTCTAAAGTAGATTACGTTAATTCTCAGATTTTAGACCAAATCCTTACTTAAGTCCTATCTATGGAAGTATTCTTTCAGATTGCAATGATCCTAGGATGTTGTTAATATCTGACAGTGGTTTTTCCACGCAGACCATATATTTAATAGCCATTATCTAAAAAGCTTAAGATCTCCTTGCTATCTTGTCCCTTCCTACCTCCTTTGTTAGCTAGTTTAGATGTGGGGAAGCACGGGACTTGGTTGGAAAGTCTATAAGGAGGAATCTCTGAAAGGTCGGAGGCCTCTAGGGGAACCTTGCCGAAGGCAACAGACCCTGGCCTTGACTTTTCCAAACAAGTCTGAGCCCCCGGGTATTTTACTGAAATCTTTATGTTAGACTTCAAAACGTCCTTGTTTAAAGGACACTGCAGATGCATGTGTTTTCTCAAGGATGCTTACCCTGCTGATAGTACCTAGAGGTTAATTTTAGTTCGAGCTGTTGCTGCAGTAAAAGCCTAAGGAGGCAGGCACACGGGGCTGTCTGGTTCCTTTAGCCAGGCCGTCCCTTAGCCCTTCTTTCACAGAACGTGTCAGAGTCATCATCCATCCGTAGCTCAGGGTCTGCTGGTCAGTCCTGGCATTTAGATACAAATCTTTTATTTGTATTGAGTGAGTATGAATAGCATGTGGCTCTTTTTACAAAACTTAAAACTAAGTAAACAATGTTATTTAGGGATATATGCTTTGTAAAAGTTATAAAGGTTACTAGATACTGTATATACATATTACATCCTAATTCAGCAATTCCTCAGGTAAGTTAGACCTCCAACATATCCCAGCATTTGGACACTTATGTACAACGTGTATTAATTTATGTATGAACCAAATATTATAATTTCTAAATGGGCAATGACTATAAATAGTAAAGAAAAAAGTTTTTTTTTTCAAATTGAATTCTGAAAATTATTGCCTAAATTATTAACACTAGCAAATGAACCTACTCTATTTTAGTTCATTAATTGAGGTAATCTATAATAATAAAAGCATAATATGCAAATCGACCGAACGGCCGAACAGCAGAACGACTGTCTGGACGACCACCCTGTGACACGCACTGGCCCCAGGCCAGCCAAGGCGGGTGCGATGCCATGGTCGGGAGGCCCTGCCATCGCCCCACAATCGCCCTGCAGAGGGAGGCCCAGGCCACTGGCTGGTGGGGCATTCGATTGCGGGGGCTCCGCGATTGCCCCAAAGAGGGAGGCCCAGGCTACCTGACCGGTGGCGCTGCAGCAGGTGGGCAGGGCCTCCCTCTGCGGGGCGACCGATTGTAGGGCTCCTGGACTGCAAGAGGGCGCAGGCCGGGCTGAAGGACCCCCAACTCCCCGAGTGCATGAATTTCATGCACAAGGCCTCTAGTAATACAATAAAATAAACTAAGCAGATTATGGTATAAAACAAAGACCTACTGACTTTATGTTAGTTTAAAAATAGAACGGGCTTTTAATCTCACTTACATAACTACAATTGTAGTTGTACATGTGCTAAAGACTGAGATCTGAAATTCCATGTTTGCAGCTTGTACCTTTTCTCTCCTCTGCAGCCTGTGTGTGGATTCAAACGATGATGCAAAAGCTATTTTACTAGCTCAGGCGGAATCACTGGAGAATGTTTTCCTCCCAAGCAAATGGCAACATTTAGTGCTCACCTACTCCCAGCAGCCCCAGGGGAAAAAGAGTCTTCATGGGGAAGTCTCCATGTGGGTCTCTGGACAGAGGTAGGAAACATTTTTAGTAAATACTTGTTAACCTCAGTTACAGTTTTAAGGTCAGTCTGTTACAGCTTCTAAAACAACTTATAGAGCACTATAGATCAAATTCCTATGTTAACATAGGAACCTACGTCAGAGTTGGATATTTTCCTATTTATCACTTCCATACAAAAGCAATTTCCCATAGAAATAATTGTTGGAAATTAATATCTGGGTTTAGGGGAGCAATACAGAAATGTGGACATTTAGACATTTATGTGGAATATATATTACATCAAGGCACTATAGTTTTGTCCTTCAAACCCATATATTATAAAATTAGCCCAGAAGGATTATTTTAATTGACCAATAAGGCTTTAATACCTAACTTAAAATCAGGGATTCAGATGAAATTAGAATGACTAGAGAAAAATATAAGCCCACTTATTTCTGCATTACCTGAAGGAACTTTTTTGCCTTTTGATACAAGTTAATGATTTAATCTGTTCACCGGGCAATGAGCAAGTGACCAAGGACAAACATATTATTCTGTTGATTGAAATTGGACACTGTCTTTATCACTTTCAGAACTAACATAGAATGATTTCTACAAATAGTACATTTTAAGAGGCCATTTTAATAATATATGATAGCATTGGAAAACAACGTATTAATATTTTCTATTAATTTATATTTGATTAGCAGCACACAAATCTGATAGGAAAATACGGTGCATAGTAAATAGTATTTGTTTGATTCATCATGCATTGATCATTGTCATACTGCCACTAGGTGTCAGTAGTGTTTCAGGCACAGCCATTTATTTGGTTCCAGAGAGATGCAGTGATGGAAGTTATCTCTAATGTTATGTATTTAAACCTCAATTAAAAAAAGAAGGTAGCTCCCATATTTCCTTTATTCAACAGTATTCCTATAAACAGATACATTCATGTTAAACAGGGAACACAAAGTCTTAGGGAAGGTTTTAAAATAAATGTATACCAAAGTATCATTTCTCATTAAGAACTAACCAGATTAGTTTATTCTAAGTCTTTATCTCAGTCACACACTTGGCATTTAGAAGTGACCTTCATTATCTTTATGTCGAGTCTAAAACATTCCTACGATAGGGGTGGAGCCTGGCACTCTGAGTCTCACCCAGATGATGAAGTCCCCCCAGCATGGGTCTCGATGAGAAGCCTTCTTTTATCTCTTCCTGGAAGGATTCCTACAAAAAACAAGAGATGAATCAAAAGCCCCATGATGACTTAGCATTGAAAAAACACACCAGAAAATGCAAAAAAAACACTGGCATTTCGGCGGCGAGTCAGGGCAAAACCTGAAGAAGTGATACTGCTTTTTTCTGAATCGTCTTTGAAGGCCTCAAGGAGGACCTGAGACTTTAGGAGTTGTTTACCAAAATGGGAGACGTCTTGGTAAAATTCGGGGGAGGTGGTTGGGTTGTGTGTGTATGGAAGTCACACGGCTCAGAAAACTTGCAGCAAATGTCAGGTCCCTTCCCGTGGCCGGGGGCCCGATCCTCAGGCACCTCCATTCTGTCCCGTTCCTGGGGCTTGTGGGCAGGCAGCACCCAGAGACAACAGAGTCAGATGTCTGTCTCCCGTTACCTGTTTGATACCGAGCCAAGGAGGTTGTTCAAGCATTTCCCATTATTAAACACTCATGCTTTAAAAATACTTTCCACTGAGTCCTCACTGGTGATTGATCTAACTTTGTTTTAATGTAGGAAACCTGATGTTACTTTGGATTTTATGCTTCCAAGAAAAACAAGTTTGTCATCAGATAGCAATAAAACATTTTGCATGATCGGCCATAGTTTATCATCCCAAGAAGAGTTTTTGCCGTTGGCTGGAAAATGGCACCTGGGAAATTTGCTCCTCTTCAATGGTACATTTTCCCTTCAAAGCATTTCCTAATTTTCCTTTCCATTAACATGTATTAAACTAAGTAAACTATCCTAGATAAAATATGAATCACTCTTTCTTTACTTGTACTTAATAAGTACTGTATTTCCTTGATTTCAATATGACTTTTAAAATATTTTAACATTTTTATAATCTAAATGTTTCTTATAATCGAGATGTACATTTAATGCAGCAGTACACAGCCTACTCACTACCCCCCAAAAAAGAAGCTTAAATCAACTTTATTTTGTAATCCTAGAAAATGCAGTATTATGACAGGTAAACTTAGAATGGTTGCCTCTTTTATAATTTCAATATATTCTATAAAAATAGCAACATTTAGGGAAAAGAAATATATGATTTAAAAAACACATCACTAAACCTGACACATAGTAGCATTCAGACAATATTTATTGAATAGATGGAAGGAATAAAAATATCAAATCATTTCATTTCATTTTATTTTATTTTATTTTATTTTATTTTTTTATATATTTTATTGATTTTTTACAGAGAGGAAGGGAGAGGGATAGAGAGCTAGAAACAACGATGAGAGAGAAACATCGACCAGCTGCCTCCTGCACACCCCCTACCGGGGATGAGCCCGCAACCAATGTACATGCCCTTGACCGGAATCGAACCTGGGACCTTTCAGTCCGCAGACCGACGCTCTATCCACTGAGCCAAACCGGTTTCGGCAAATCATTTCATTTTAAAAAGGAATTTACTGAGGTATACTTTCCATTTATTGAAAAAATAAAACAAAAACCACCCTGTTTTCTAGTTTAAGGAGCAAATAGAAACTTCATTATTTAATTTTATCAAGAGCTAACTTTATGTATATTAATTCATCTTCCATCAATTTGGAAATTGAGGGTTTAGTCGATTTTATAAGATACAGTAAACAACTAAAAGAATCTGGCATAAAAAAATAGTTGATTTCTTGCTTTTTGTGGAAAATCCTGGTTGGAATGTTTTGAATCAGTAACTACCTTTTTGCTCTTCAGGAGCTAAGGTTGGCTCACAAGAGGCCTTCTACCTCTATGCTTGCGGACCCAGCCACACCTCCATAATGCCGTGTAAACACGGCTCGCCTGCCACTGACTACTCCAAATATATCAGTAAAGACATTTTGCAATGTGACCAAATCAGAGAGCTTTTCATGACCAAGAAAGATGTGGACATTGGTCTCTTAATTGTAAGTTTTCATTTTATGTTTAACTTTATAGTAACTATACATATGTATGTTTACTACAGTATATTGTTGTCTTCTGTTTTATTATTGTTGTTGTTATTCTCTTACTGTGCCTAGTTATAAATAAAACTTTATCAGAGAAACATATGTATAAGAAAAAACATGGTACATATAGGGCTCAGTACTGTCCGTGATTTCAGGCATCCACTGGGGGTCCTGGGGTACATGCCCAGTGGGTCAGGTGACAGGGAGCCAGAAGCTGATCGAAATTCCTTTCTGCCCGGGAGAAATACTGAAAGTTCTATTCGGTTTTAGTTAGGTGGGCTGATGGTCTGGGATTTTATTCTCATATAAAGCAATCTCTGATCTTAGAGTCACTTTTATTTTTTTTAACTTATTAAGTTGATTGAGGTGACATTGGTTAATAAAATTACATGGATTTCAAGTATAATTCTATAATACATCGTCTGTGTATTGCATGTGTGTAGTTACCTTTAAATTCAAGCCCAGGAGGAAACTGAAAGGAAAAGAATTGCATACATTGATCCCAAGTTCCCATCTCACGAGGTTGTGACGGTATAATTGTAATATTTACGTTGGAAGAACAGTGGCTGGCATGGGCATGCAGTGGGTGTGGGGCAGCTCTAGCTGTTGTCAGTGGTGATAGCAAGTGTAACTTCAAGTTTACTCTAAAACGATCAAAGCGGAGCCTCAGCCTGGCTGTGGTTTTCACTGTTGGGCACTAAGCGCACACCTGTTCCTCTGGGGGGGCCGCCTTGCAGCTCACATTCACCTTGTTTAGTGTGTCTGTCCCTTTAAACAAAGAAAAGATTTGCTGGGTGTCCTTTTACTTTGGAGGACCTACTTGCTATTTGATAACTGTCTAAGCTTTGCTTCCTTTCTGAGGGAAACTATTTGTGTTTCAGGAAAGCCTTTCGGTTGTCTATACATCGAGCTGCCCTGCTCAGTACACCATCTACGAGCCGGTCATTAGACTTAAAGGTCAGGCGAGAGCCCCGCTCTCCCAAAGGCCCTTCAGCTCGAAGGACGTGCAGAGCGTCTCGCTGGAACCCCAGCATCTGAAGAGCCTCCGGCCCGCTGAGTGTGAGACTCTCCAGGGCGTCCTGCACGAGATCGGGGGCACCGGGATCTTTGTTTTTCTCTTCGCTAGGGTAGGAGTCACTGCTTTTAATGTCACCTAAAGAGAAACTTTCTATGATTGATAAATGTTAGGGTTTCTTTCTGATTACAGAAAAACTATACATCGCCTGTGTTACACTTTTAAGATTGAAAAAATCACACGCCAGTGTGGCTCAGCTGGTTAGAGCGTGTTCCCTTGCACCGAAAGGTGGCAGGTTTGATTCACAGTCAGGGCACATGCCCAGGGCAGGTTCCATCCCTGGTTGGGGCATGTACGGGAGGCAGCCGATCGATGTTTCTCTCTCACATAGATGTTTCTCTCTCTGTTTCTCCCTCTCCCCCTCTCTAAAATCAAAAAAGACTTTTTTTAAAAATCTCATCTTATTTAAGGTGCCATCAAGCTTTCTGCCACACGTGGTTAATCTTTTAATTCATGAAGATTTTAGAAGTTTTCTTTTACCCCAAAATGTAATTAAAATAATTAAATGTTAAATTATAAGATTAAAATTGCCTGTGAGATAAAAACGCATGCTGTAGTGATGATACAGAAGAAATATACTCTTTAAAATAAGGCTTATGAAACTTGTTTTTCCCTTGAAGCTTCCAGATGTATGGAAAAAACCCAAGGGGCACCAAATAAGTATAAAAAATTATTTATTTGAGTTTGAAGTTTTTTTAAAGAGGAGAAATATAAAAAGTTTGACTCCCGTGATGAGTGCTATTGAGCATACATTGCTTGGTTTCCTGTTTGATTGAGTCGTCTGAGGCTGCGAGGGCCTTCCTGGGGCAGCCAGGCAGTCAGCAGTGTGCACTGATTGTTGGAGGGATGGCTGACATCCAGGGCAGGGGACCCGACCTCTCTTTGCTACGAACCATCTGCCTCCCAGGCACTCATATCCTTGTCTAACTAACGCAACTCTGAGCATCTTCCATCTTCAGAATCTTAGCACAAGTATTACTTCTGCAACATAATCACATTTTCACAGTCTCCCTGCCTGGCTTGCTTTCTTTAATGGAATGATTTTTTTCTTAATTTTGTAATGAGGGACCATATCAGTGTTTGTTATTATTAGTGTTTTTATAAATATTTTGTTAGCATTTGACTCACCATACCCTAAGCTATCTTTTCGTCTTCTGCCTTCTTCAGACTTTTTTTTTTGCATTGAATATCTAGTTGAAGATTTCTCCTAGTGTTTTAAAAGAAAAAGTTCTTCATTTAACAACTCGTCATTTGTGATGTATTTTTATAGCTTGTATAATTTCAAAATGCCACCGACTTCTAAGGTTGTTAGTTGTTTTAGTTTATTTGTTATTTTAGAGACAAAATAGTATAGAGTTTGTCTTTCAGTTTTGTTTTATTTATAATTCTTAAAGAATTACAAAGTATGAGCAATAAAAAATTAATGTTCAAATGAAACTGATGGATTAATTACATAATGGTAGATAGTCACATGTTAAATTTTTACTCTCAGCAAATCAGAAAAAACATATCCATTTTTTTAGGTTGTGGAACTCAGTAGCTGTGAAGAAACTCAAGCGTTAGCACTGCGCGTTATCCTCTCGTTAATTAAGTACAACCAGCAGAGAATACACGAGCTGGAGAACTGCCATGGGCTTTCCATGATTCATCAGGTGCTCACCAAGCCAAAATGCACCGTGGGCTCTCACATCCTGAAGGTACGTCCTCGCGGAGTTGACTCTCGTGGTGTCCTGTGCAGTGAGATACTTGATGAAATTTAGAATTACTCAGCAGTTTTCCTTCCAAGTTAATGTTGAGATTGCTCAAGTTGAAAGCTTAATGTTTCTGTTGAATTTTGGGGTGACTCGATCATTAATGCATCCTGTGTTGGTGCGAATTGTCCATAGACCCTCCTGGAAGGTTGCTGTGGTGAAGATATTCTTCATGTCGATGAGAACGGGGAGTTCACGTTAGATGTGGAGTCGAAGGCTATCATCCAGGATGTTAAACTGCTCGAGGAGCTGCTGCTCGACTGGAAGGTCTGGAGGAAAGCAGAGGCACGTGCTTACGCCTTCCGGTGAAAACACGCGGCGGGGCTGTGCCCTCTCAGTGCTGAGCGCCCAGCGCACGCAGTGTTCCCTGCATCGGGAGCGTCTCGTGTGCCTGACTGAGGCTGGGCGCATTCCTCCCTCCCCCGTCCCTGCAGCCACCATTCCACCTTCTGTGTCTATGAGTTTGGCTACTTGAGATGCTTCATTTAAGTGGAATCATTCTGTATCTTTTTGTGCCTGGCTGGTCTCCCTTAACATCATGTCTTCAGGTCCCATGTTGTAGCATCTGGCAAGGTTTCTTCCCTTTTTAAGACTGAAAAGTGGTCCAGTGTGTGTGTGTGTGTGTGTGTGTGTGTGTGCGCGCGCGCGCCACATTTTCTTTATCCGTTCATCGGTCGCTGGACGTGTGGGTTGCTCCCCCATCTCGGCGACTGTGCACAACACTGCAGTGAACGTGGGCGTGCGGATGCCTCCTCCAGGTCCTGTTTTCAGTTTGTTTGAATGTGTAAACCCAGAAGTGGGGGTGCTGAATCAGGTGGTGCTTCTGATTTTCATTTTTTGAGGACTCTCCACACTCTTTTCTGTAAGAGCTGCACCATTTTACCGTCCCACCAGCCACGTGCCAGGGTTCCACTTTCTCTGCTCGCCAGCAATGTTATTTTCTGTGTGAGGGGTTGCTGTTTTTTTCACAACGGCCACTCTTTTGGGTGTGAGGTGACACTGCGTGCAATATGGCCTTAGGTGCTCTAGACCAGGCGTCCTCAAGCTACAGCCCGCGGGCCACAGGCGGGTGTTTTTGCCGTTTTGTTTTTTTACTTCAAAATAAGATATGTGCAGTGTGCATAGGAATTTGTTCATAGTGTTTTTTTAAACTATAGTCCGGCCCTCCAACGGTCTGAGGCACAGTGACCTGGCCCCCTGATTAAAAAGTTTGAGGACCCCTGCTCTAGACCATCAACCGTCCCACGGCCTTCGAGGATGGATAGTATTTTCAAAAAGTGAGCTCTCTCGGGTTATTGGATAAAGAGAAGAACATCTTTTCAACATCGTTGTCGGTGTGTGTTCGCAGCCAGGTGTGTGGGAGGCGCTGCTGGCGGCCCTGGAAGTGCTCATCCGGGCAGACCACCCGCAGCAGATGTTCAATGTCAAGCAGCTGCTGAGAGCGCGAGTCGTTCATCACTTCCTGCTGACTTGTCAGGTTCTGCAGGTACGTTCCTCGTAGCTTTGCCCTGGGAGGCATTTTTTGCAATGACTTGTGTTTAGTTACCAATACTATGGACTCGAGTTCTTGTCAGGGGAATGTTTCTCTTTTCCCACTTCTCTCCTTTCCCGGTTCCCTTCTTTCAGCAAATAGTCAGGAGTTTTCCAACCCCTGCCTCTTACAGTTTGACCTTTACACTGTCATTATTCCTAACTCAGTGACAAACGAAAGAGGAACAGCTGCTGAGTTTCTGAGATGCTCCGTTATGCTGGATATAAGAATAATTGTGTAGTCTCTTGACCATCAACAATAGTGAAAGTTTAACTTGTTCCGAGCTTTGCACAGTGGCAGCATCGTAGCCAATGAGGTTTACCTGAGGCGCGATGATTGCTAACGAAACCTTGGTCCACATTCTTAAATAACAACACAGCCTGCCCTTCCCCTCTCTCCGCGTGCTCTCACTCTGCTCATGTGTGATTTGTTAGTTTTATGTCTATTATGACATTGCGGTTTATTTCCTCCTGCGAAGCCCCTGCGGGCAGGGTTGATCACACTAACCCAGTGCCTGGCACACACAAGGTGGGTGCAGGCCCCTCGCTGACTGAATATTGATGAGCCGTGCCCCCATCACTGGTCCTCTCAGTCACTTTCTTTGTATATCCATTTAGAAACTTGTTGGCCAGTTTGCAGTGAGTTTATCTGACAGTGTGAAGTTTTTCTTCAGTCTTCCCATGTCAGAAAAGTAACACATAAATTTGGATACTTCAATATATAGTCTCACATCCGTATTATTTCTAAAATCCTGGAGTTAGCAACTCTGCCCAAGGTCACCCAGTAGTCAGCGGAGGCGCCGAATGCAAACCCGGGCAGCCTGCGTGCCTGGTGGGGATGCTGGTCGGCTTTCCCCAGTCGCCAGGATAAGTGGGCTGCAGTGAAATCACTGCTGATTTTCATGTGCTGTAATAGCAGAATTACTTGAATTGAGAAATGGCAACTCAATGTAATGGTGAATATGGTAGACCAGAGAGGTAAATCTACACGGTTCTATCTTAAAAGGAGTATCTTGCTTAAATGAAAAATGGAAGTTAAGTTGACAGTTCTCTTTAAATCTAAGGAGAGTTTGGTTTTTATTTTTTCAGGAACACAAAGAGGGGCAGCTTACCTCCATGCCCCGAGAGGTTTGTAGATCATTTGTGAAAATTATAGCAGAAGTCCTTGGATCTCCTCCAGATTTGGAATTATTGACAATTATCTTCAATTTCCTTTTAGCAGTTCACCCTCCTACTAATACTTACATTTGTCACAACCCAACAAACTTCTACTTTTCTTTGCACATAGGTAGGTATAATCATTGTTGTTAGATCTTGGCTGTCTCCATTCTTGTTTTTTCTTCCCACTTCACCCACATTTGTTTGATACCCATTGAATGGCGTCTATGTGATAGAAACTGCCCTCCTTACACCTGGTGGGGACGGGGCAGAGGGCTGTGAAATGAACCAGGCGTGGTCTCTGCCCTCAGAGAGCTTAAATGCCCAGAGAGAGGAGGCATAACTCGGACAACTACAGTAGGGGACAGTCCTTGGTGAGTACCTCGTAGAGACCACAGAAGACTGATCTGAGGAGCGAGGTACAGCCGGCAGCTGTGGACGAGAAGAGTGAATGCGCACACCTCTGACACTGAGGAATTTGGGTAGAATTTGATAGGCAGCTGGGAGAATTTGCATTCCAGATGAAGAGAATGACGTAAAGGGAGGGACAGTAGAAAGGAAAAATAGAGACTAATGAATTTTACCTAAGTATAGGGGGTCTATAAAAGGAGTAGTGAGAAATGTAAATATAAATATAGTTTGGGACCATCGTTTATTTTTTTCTCTAAGGGCATATTCACTGAGTCTTCGGATGTAAGAATTGGAACTTGTAGCATTGTAGTTAGGGCTCGCTGGAGGGTTTTTTGTTGTGTCTGTCTTGAGCAAAAAGATCTGGTAGAAGTCAGTTATTGCAGCGAACTCCAGAAAGGGAGACCACCCACCTAGAAGTGAGTCGAAGCTCCAAGAGTAGATGAGACTGAAGAATGTGGAGGGAAAGGAGGCGAAGGAGAGAACTGTTGGCAATAATGCCATTGGGAGGGCGGGAGAGAGAGGGATCGATTGGCAGGCAAGGAAGGTGGGCTCCTCAGATGGTGAGAAGCACCCAGAAGATGTGATGTGGTGAGAAAGCGAGCAAGCCCAGACCTGGGGGAAAGCTAGATAGTAACTTTAGGGAGGAAAAGTGTAAGAAATGAATAAATGGATCCAGCAGCAGTAAAGATCCAGGTGAGATCAGGCCCGTTGAATCGTCAGGTTCAGCGCACACTCAGTGATGAACGTGCCGTCACGGTCTGGGGGAGGGTCATCGCAAAGATGAGTAAAACATGGTCCCTTCCCTGAAGGCCTCACAGCCTAGAAGCGGGGAGAGACAGAAAAAGGTAGTTCCACTGTGTGGAAGGCTGCCTTACATCGATGGTAGCACAGAGAGAGCATGGAGGGGGTAGGCCTGGAGGCTGCGTGACTCTCTGGGTCCTAAGGGTGACCAGGAGTGGAAGGGAAGGGCCTCCCAGGACAGCAGGCAGCTGGACCGGGGGCTGGGAGAACAGGAGGCTGAAGTGTGATGTAAGGAAAAGGCTGGAGAGGGTCTGGGGCCAGATCATGGAGGTTCTCGCAGACACGCTTGTCCAGAGGGGTCAGGAGACAGCAGAGAGGCCGGGCAGGCTTTCAGCACGGGTGGCATTTGGAGAGAGAGCTGGTGGCCATGAGGACGTGAGGGTGACCACTGTCCGTCACTTAGAATCCGTGACAGTAACCCAGGTCGGAGGTGACAAGAGCCTGTGTTATAGGCTGTGCGGGCATGAGGAGAGGTCAGGAAACGGGAACTGAGGTCCGAAGTCTGGAGTGTGACTGGATGTGGGTGGAGGGAAGGTAGTGGTTCAGACGGCTCCAGGTCTCTGCATGGGAAGTGGGCGCTTCCACCCAACCAGAGAATAGAATGGGAGCCAAGTCAGGGCAGAAAGACAATTCAGGTTTAGATTTGTCGCGTTCATGTTGCAGTTAAGAAATCCAGCCTTGAATTTGTAAGTGTGAAGGTCAGAAAGGAAGATTAAGCTGTAGCTATCAATTTTGTAGTCATTTGGGGCCTTGAAGAGGATATATATATATATATAAATATAAGGGTCCTTTCCTCAGTGAATGGGAGATGAACAGTCTCCTTAGAGAGATCAGATTAACATAAAAAGTGAGTAAGTTTGCTGCTGTCCAGCTACAGAAATAACTAAGTACACAAGGAAAATAGTAATAGTCTCACAAAGCTACGGTAAGAGATTGTCCCGGACTCACAGGTCACATGTGCCTTGGTATAAAGCATGCTGTGTTTTTCACTTTGAACATCTTTTGTATTTTTTTAAAGTTGCAGTAAGATTTGCTTTTAACGTTAAATTTTTGTTTTGCCCTTAAAAATGTTACTGTCTCAACGGGTGTGTTTTATTCTGACTCTAGATGGCAAGATCTTCCAGGAGAAAGTGGACTCGATCGTGTCCCTGAGGCACTCCAGCAGCGGAGGGAGGGCCGCCCCGGGCCCGGGGCTGATGTCCATAAGTCCGTCTGGCTTCACCGCGTCCCCGCCCGAAGGTAGAAACCGTGAGAATGAAAGCACAGCCCCTCGCTTAGTTCTGAGTCGAGGCAGATGCGTACAGTGTTTCATCACGACAGCACCACCTGACGTTCCCACTAAACAAGTGAAAGTGTTAGAATATGTTTAGGAATCCATTTCCCTGCTTCCGGCTTCCGTGGCTCCGTCCGACAGGACATGCTCAGGAGAACCTGGGGGCGGGTGGGCTCTGCCCCTCTTCTCACGGGCATTTGTCTTGAGCTTCTGAGTCACCTCCCCTGTCCTCAGAGCTCTGTGGGGCCTACTCTCCCCCTCCCACCGAGCTCATCACTCCAGAGGGACCGCGCTTGCCGTGTGAGTGGCCTTCGGTACCCCAGCCTCACACTCATTGCTCCAGGGACCTTTCCCTCCGCCTGACCTGCCAGGGTGCACGCGTCTGCCCTGGACCCGCAGCAGCAGGGGTGCCCTGTCCCCGCAGCAGGCTCCTGTCTGGTTTCTCTATCGCCCTTCCACCTGCCCTCTGCCTGTTTTCCTCATCCAGCCCAGATCCCTTCAGTCGGCAGTTTCCTTGACCCCGTCTTCAGCTTCCTGTCCTCCTGGCCTTTGTGTTCCGGACCTGAAACCCTAAGCGTGCTGTCTCCCCGTCCTCACGCTGCCGAAGCGGCTGAGAAAGTGCTTGCTGAGGGCCCTGCCATGACCAGGTCTCCCCTGTGCTGGCCGCCAACGCCGGCTGCCCTGTAATTTCTCTGTGTTCAGAATTCCCTTCGCTGCTTCCTAATGTACCCCAACAGTCTGCCTCATCTCCGCTGGTAGAGAGAAGATGGGGTGTGTCCTGGCTGGAAACTGGCTTTGGGCCCTTTCCTGCTGCTGGCCTGCCCCGCCTGAGGCCTTGCTTTCACTGAAACCTCCCCTCCGTGCTGTCTCGGGCTGCATAGCCAATATGATCTCACTTCACCCTGAAAGCAGCCTTTACCTAGATCCATGGTCGGCAAACTGCGGCTCGCGAGCCACATGTGGCTCTTTGGCCCCTTGAGTGTGGCTCTTCCACAAAATACCACGTGCGGGTGCGCACGTACAGTGCGATTGAAACTTCGTGGCCCATGCGCAGAAGTCGGTTTTGGGCTCTCAAAAGAAATTTCAATCGTTGTACTGTTGATATTTGGCTCTGTTGCTAATGAGTTTGCCAACCACTGACCTAGACCATTCCACATCCTCATTCTCATGTGCAGAAACCAGCAGCCATAGAATTCATGGTGACCCCGCCTTCTAATCACAGAACTGGCACTTGAATCCAGGTGTAGCTGCAAAGTCCACTCCTTCCACTTCCCCAAACTGTCCCAGCAGGGGAATTACGTTTCCCCTAACTTCGCTGCCATAGAATCATCCGTCCTAATGATTTTGGCTCATTCAGGTCATAGTGTATTTGTTAAGTAGATGGGAAAAGACATACATTTTTAGAAGATTTTAATAAAGAATAGCTAAGAGAAAACAAGTTCAGGCACTGAGGAATTCTAAACATTAGTTACTAGGAACATTGACCTATCTGTATTCTTTTTTTTTAAATCCTCACTCGAGGGTATTTTTCCATTGGTCTTATTAGAGAGCAAAAGAGAGAGGGAGAGACAGAGAAACATCGATGTGAGAGAGACACATGAATTGGTTGCCTCCTGCAGGAGCCCAACCAGGTGTTTAGGTGGCGTTTCTCTCCTCTCTTCCCAGGACACAGCTCCTCCGGCAGCATTCCCCCGCAGACCGGGGCCAGCCTGCGGCGCTGCAGAAGCCTGCCCGCACTCCCCACGTCCTCCCTCCTGCCGCCCCGGACACTGGCCGGAGGCTCGGACGGGGGCATCGACAGGCTCCCGAGTGCTGCAGGCAGCCCTGCGGTTCCCCAGCCTGAGCAGTGGAACTCCCCCGGGAGCTCAGAGGCGCTGAAGCAGGGCGAGGAGGAGGCGTCCATCAGCAGCTGCGAGTCTGCAGAGGCTGTCTGCGAGGTGGACGCTGCCCTTCCGAGACCAGCCTCTGTGGGCGATGTCCCCAGAGGAACGCTGGAGTGTCCGGGGGTCGGAGTCGATCCGAAGGAGTTGGAGGCAGAGCCCAGAGCGGACGGTGACAGCCCCGGGGACGAGTCCTGCCCACGCCGCCCTGACTACCTGCGGGGACTGGCCTCATTCCAGCGCAGCCAGAGCACCGTGGCGAGCCTGGGGCTGGCCTTCCCCTCGCAGAGCGGGTCTGCCGCCGTGCGCCGCTGGCCGAGCCTGGTCGACAGGAACGCCGAGGACTGGGCCAGCCTGGCCTTCTCTCCGGGTTATGAGCCCAACTACCTCCGCACTGCACATGCTCCCAGGTAGTCACACATGTCTGCGAGCCCTCCCTCCACACGTTTCACTGTTCTTCTAAGAATTCTATGCTTCTAGAAACGTCTTCATTATGTCACTTCTTAATATAACGTATATCGACGGCAAACAGAAAGACACCTTTCTCCTTGTTTTAATCCTCAGTAATAATGAATTCCATATTTAACCAAATGCTAAACCATAAATAGCTCTCAAAAAAAACGGTCTGTACTTTATTTAATTCTTTGTGGTTATTAGAGAAAAACTCTTCAGTTCAGGGAAATGATGACTTACTGTTGTTTCCTGAAGCTCCTTGACAGCGAGGTCCCTGGGACCGCGGGCGCTGATGGGAGCGCCTCATGCGCTGTCGGCACAGCAGACACTGGCCACGTGCCTTCGAGCACTGAAGTGTGGCTGGTGCAGAGGAGCTGACTTTTTACCTAGTTTTATTTTTAAATTATTTTTATTGATTTCAGAGAAAAAGGAAGAGAGAGAGAAACATCAGTGATGAGCGAGAATCATGGATTGTCTGCCTCCTGCACGCCCCCAACTGGGGATGGAGCCCACAACCCCGGGCATGTGCCCTTGACTAGAGTAGAACCCGGAACCCTTTAGTCACAGGCCAGTGTTCTATCCACTGAGCCAAACCGCTAGGGCTTTACCTGATTTTAAATAGTTCAGAGAGCACTCTTGCTCTAGCTGGTGTGGCTCAGTTGGTTGGAGCATCATCCCATACACCAAAAGGTGGCGGGTTCAGTTCCTGATCAGGGCACATACCCGGGTTTCAGGTTCGATCCCCAGTTGGGGTTCATGCAGAAGCAACCCAATGATTCCCTCCCTCCCTCCTTCCCTCCCTCCCTCCCTCCCTCCCTTCCTCTCTCCCTGTCTCTCTCCCTCCCTCCCTCCCTCCCTCCCTCCCTCCCTCCCTCCCTCCCTCCCTCCCTCCCTCCCTCCCTCCGGTGTAGGATAGAAGAGTGTTTAGGAGACTGTCTGCCTAAAAGTATTGGTGACAAACCTGATGGTAAATTTGTGAATCACAGTTAAATCAGGAAGCATTTTCAAATGTTAACATTAAGAATGTTTCACATGTTAAAATCAGTCATGTTCCACATCGCGACAGTTTAGGCCAGTGGTTGGCAAACTGCGGCTCACGAGCCACATGCGGCTCTTTGGCCCCTTGAGTTTTTAGCAAAGGCCAGCTTAGGAGGACCCTAATTAAGTTAATAACAATGTACCTACCTATATAGTTTAAGTTGAAAAAATGTGGCTCTCCAAAGAAATGTCAACCGTTGTCCTGTTGATATTTGGCTCTGCTGACTAAGGAGGTTGCCGACCACTGGGCTAGGCAATAAGGGATCACGTGGCCGGCAGTGGTGTACATCCGCTGCGTGTGCAGGGCCGTGCACTCGGTGATGGCACGGGATGACATCACTCACGGTGCATTTCTCAGAACGCCTAAGAAATCAAGCTATGTGGCTCAAGACTGTACGCATCACGATTCTTACGGGAGTCGTGCCCTGGTCTCCATGACGCTGTGTGAGTGGGTGTGTCCGCTCTGTTGCAGGGTCACTGAGGACACGCTGGTCCCCATCTGCTGTGGGCTGTACGAGCTCCTCAGTGGGGTGCTCCTCATCCTGCCTGACGCGATGCTGGAGGACGTGATGGACAAGCTCATTCAGGCCGAGGCGCTGCTGGTCCTGGTGAACCACCCCTCCCCTGCCATCCAGCGGGGCGTCATTCAGGTGAGTGTGTGTGGGAAGCAGAGCCTGTCACACTGTGAGCGGGTCACTGGGAAGGGGGGAGGCGGCAGCGTTCTCTGCGAGGGGCACAGAGGTCCGGGGGAAGGGACGGGTTCCTGACACAGGTGCCTTGTAATGACACGGGGGGCAGGACAGGAACAGGTTAGCCCTGGCGGCTAGGGGGATGGGCTCCTGTGCTCTGAGCACGGATCCATGGAAGAAGTGATTTCGGGAGGAAAATAATTAATGTGGTTTTACGCATGTCATGTTTAAGATGCTAGGGAGGGTGGAATGGAGGCCTGTGCTTAGGGTAGAAACAGGTCCAGGTGCTACCCACGTGCCAACAGAGAGAGCGCAAAACTGTGGCCAATATGTTCCCTTCAGAATTGGGCACAGACGTTCTACGTGCACTTGACGAAGGCGGCCAGTCCACCAGGGGTCACGTTCAGCTAAAAAGCGAGTTTCCCGTCACAAAAGTATTAAGGTCTCCAAGGTGGAGTCATCACTAGCATTCTGTAGCCTTCAGAGACTAAGTGTGTCCCCTTTTGCTATGGAGGTGGCATTGTTCTTAGCTTTCTATGTCCTAGACACATGAAATTAAATGGTAACTTACAAGTGCAATAACTGTCTGATGTGTATACACTACATAAAGTCTTAATACATTCTTTAACTTGTCTTAATTTTCCCCTAGCTGTTAGATGTGTATTTCAATAGAGCATCTAAGGAACAGAAAGATAAGTTTCTGAAGAATCGGGGCTTTTCCTTGCTAGCCAACCAGTTGTACCTTCACCGGGGAACTCCAGAGCTGTTAGACTGCTTCATAGAAATGTTCTTTGGTCGACATATTGGCCCTGATGACGAGTAAGTGGGTTCTTCCCTCCCCCGCAATTGAGGCTCGTTTGTCCTCAATGTAAAATCTAAGAAACTGTCTTTAACAAAAGCACTTGGTCTTCCTTTGTATTTCATTCACTAGCTGGGGACGAGACAGGTGAATGCTGTATCAAAGGAAAGAAAGTGAGAGTGGAGATTTGGCATCTAGTGTTCTCAGGGGGAGGTCCCTAACAGAAACTCAGCAACTGATGCCAGGATCCCTGGAGAGGCCCCTCCCACCCCTCGCCTTCAGGCCGTCCGGGGGCGGAGCCAGCCCCTCACCTGGAACCCCTGGGGCACTGATGCTGAGCTCTGGCCTGGTGCAATGCTGAAGGATTAGCAAACAAGCCCAAAAATAAAAGAGCACTTTCTTCCAAACCAGAAGTTTAGCAGGAAAGTTAAACTGTGATTTCTGTCTATGACAGAGAGAAATGAGTGTCTCATTATTATTATTATTATTATTATTATTATTATTATTGTTATTACTAGAGGCCCAATGCATGAAATTCGTGCAAGGGGCTCGACTCTTGCAGCCTCAGCTTCCTCGGGAAGGTCGTCTGGCTGTTCGGTCTAATTAGCATATTAGCTCTTTATTATAGGATTATTCAGTAGACCAGTTCAGGCCTGGCAGACTTGCCTTATTGCAGTCAGGAGAGCAGTGCTTTTCATCTGTGCACAGCTTTGGGCTCTTTCAGAGCGGTTCTGCGTTATCTCATTTGATTCTCACAACAGCCTTGAGAAGAATGGTAGAGATCACCACCCATATTTGACAGATCAGGAAAATAGGCACAAAATGCTTGAATAATCTCCCTCCGTGACTGAGGCAAATCGTATGGGGACAAGAGGTCCAGACTTTTTGCTAGACCTCGGTTTACTAGCTCATGTCTGTCAAATGCTGTGTAACATTATTATTATTTTCCTCTGCACTTGTTATGGAGATAACGAAGGGGCCGATGGATGAATTGAAGTGAGTCCATTAAAACTATGAAATTATTTCTGTGTTTCATTTGTACAGGACAGACTTCTAACAGCACCTTTTATCTTATTTTTGGAGGGGTCTATAATCTAAAAAAAGATGAACAATCCATGTTCCACAATTTTACTTTATAGCCTCAAAATCAGGTTAACCGAACGGCCCATATTGCAATCACTTTTCCTTCTTTCGTGGTTAATTGCTTTACTGTGCTCTTACCTGTGCATTATTATTGTAGGTTTGATCAGGAAGATGTGAAGAACCTGGAAGTTTTCCAGAAGTGGGCTGTCATTCCTGTCCTGGGACTAATAGAGACCTCTCTGTATGACAACACGCTCCTGCATAACATTCTTCTACTTCTTCTCCAAATACTCCATTCCTGTGCGAAGGTAGCAGACATGTTGTTGGATAATGGCCTTCTCTACGTGCTGTGTAACACAGTAGCAGCCCTGAACGGACTGGAAAAGAAGTAAGTTGTAAATCATCATTTGAAGCTACATCAGATAAATATTTCAGAAACGGGGAACTTTAGTAATAGGCTACATTAAAGCATCTGGTTTTTCATAATACTTTCAAAGAACTTTTTTTTTACAAAACATTAAGTAAGATTAAATTTGGAGGGGACATAGTTTCCATCATTTTCAACAAAGTTTTGTAATCAGAAGATATTTATATGACTTTTTAGGTATTTAGAACCTGAAGACAAGTTGAAAAAGTAGGCTTACAGTTGTTCATATGGAAAATAATACAATAATTAAGAAATAAGAATATGGTAATTAACTGTCACGTACTCACAACTGTAAACCTACTTTTGCCCTCCCTATATATTTACCAAGCTCCCACTATAGTCTTGTAAACATTACTATGCCATCAGAAACAGGAGCTTGAGGATTAGGGAAATATAGTCACGTGACGACCACACAGCTAGTAAAGTGTGTGAGGTTCAGAGAGTTAATCAATGGATCCAAGTTCATCTCTGAGAAGCCTTCTCAGAACGTTGCTGTTCATACCTACGAACTCTCCACCTTGGTGTGGGCTCAGAACCTGCCTGTCTGTTCCCAGAGTAGCTCCTGTTAACTTGTGTCTTTTTTTTGTTTTGTTTTGCTTTTTTAAAAAAAATATTTTTATTGATTTCAGAGAGGAAGGGAGAGGGAGAGAGATAGACACATCAATGATGAGAGAGAATCATTGATCGGCTGCCTTCTGCACACCCCCCACTGGAGATTGAGCCCTCAACCTGGGCATATGCCCTTGACCAGAATCGAACGCGGGACCCTTCAGTCCACAGGTCGATGCTCTATCCACTGAGGCAAACCATCCAGGGCTTAACCTGTGTTTTCACACTTACCACCCTTTACCGTTTATCTCTTTACTTGCCTGGTTCTTTGCAAGACTATCAGCTTTTTGACAGATGTCAGTGTGTGTCCTCACGTGTCAGTTTTCAGCCTGCAAGTCGTGTTGCCTGCCACAGGGTGAGCGTGGGTCGGTAGTGAGTGAATGCTTGCTGGCGGAGCAGAATTAACCGTTCTCTCTGCTTAAATCCTTTTCTGTTTCTTTAGCATGCCTTTGAATGAATACAAGTTGCTTGCTTGTGATATACAGCAACTTCTCGTAGCCGTCACAGTTCACGCTTGCAGCTCCTCGGGCCCCCAGTACTTTAAAGTGATCGAAGACCTCATTGTGCTGCTTGGGTATCTTCAAAACAGCAAGAGCAAGAGGACTCAGAGTAAGTTCATCTTTAAGGGGTTTGGGGGGCGTTGTATAGTAGCCAAAAAGCTTAATTGAACCGAATCGATTTCTTCTTGGAAACTGTTTTACTGAAAGCTTAATTTTGTGATGATATCTATCAGCTCTAAAAAGCAGCCTTTTTAAGTGGTAAAAATAAAAATAAAGAGTGATGCCTCTATGTAATTAGTAGCTGGCAACATATTAAAAGAAGCCATTGATTTTTCTTACCAAGTAGAATTAAAAGGCTAATGTTGAATAATAATGCCCTTTAGTTTGCTTTAATGGCAAATATTAAAGAGAGTATGAAACAAAAATGTGAGAATTTCTGGTTAAACTTTTACCGTATCTATTAAAAAGTTTGTTCTTTAAAACAATTACATAAAATGAAATAAATGTGTGGGATAGTATTTTATAGTGACCATTTGGAAATTTGCTTTAAAATTGCTTTGAAAGAGCAATTTTAAAATGTTTATGTTGATTTAAAATTTTTGGAAATATTTGATTTCAGAGAGGAAGGAGAGAGAGAGAGAGAAACATCAATGTTGAGAGAGGATCATTGATTGGCTGCCTCCTGCATGCCCCCCACTGGGGATCGAGCCCACAACCTGGGCATGTGCCCTTCACTGGAATTGAACCTGGGACCCTTCAGTCTGCAGGCCACCGCTCTATCCACTGAGCCAAGCCAGTTAGGGCTGATTTAAATGTCAATTCTGATAAAACACTATTGACAGTTTCGATACTGTGTAACTATAGAAATCAGAGTTGACAGCCACGTAGCTTGCAGACATTGTGGTGCCTGCGTTTTCAGGCATGGCCGTCGCGCTGCAGTTCCGCGTCCTCCAGGCCGCCATGGAGTTCATAAGGACCACCGCGACCCACGACGCGGACAGCCTCACCGAGTCCTTCCAGGCACCTTCTCCCCATCACACGGTCTTTCTGAAGCGGAAGAGCATTGCGGGTGAGTGTTGAAATTGCGTTTTAGTAATTATGAATTGTAGGCTGCTGGGCTTTCCTGTGTTCCGAAGCCATTCACGTTTTTAAATGCTATCAGTTTAAGAACTTGGGCTGTAAATATGAGGAAGTGTTCCTCCCAGAAGAAGCTGCTCGCTGCTTTCTTCGCTGTGCTTTTCCCATGTAGTTACCTCCGAGCACCTGCCTCATGCTAAGCCCTGCGTTCAGTGTAGGCGGTACACTGACTTAAAGGCAGACACAGCATCTGCCCTTGCAGATGATGAGAGAGTAGAGAAGTGTGGTGAGACTGTAACAGGGCGGCCCGCTTACATCAGGAGGCGGGGAAGTGTCTGCGGAGCTGAGATTTAAGGTCATAAAGGACACAAAGGCGTCAGAAAGGGAGAGGTCAGGAGGCGGGTGTCCCAGGCAGAGGCGGCGGCTCACGGGAGGAGCTGAGGCCGGAGAAGAGAAGGAAGCTGCTGTCCCACTGCCAGGTTATCCCCGTGTGTCAGTCTGACTCCCGGGCACCACTGCCAGGTTAGCCCGTGTCAGTCTGACTGCCGGGCACCCCTGCCAGGTTAGCCCGTGTCAGTCTGACTGCCGGGCACCACTGCCAGGTTAGCCCGTGTCAGTCTGACTCCCGGGCACCACTGCCAGGTTAGCCCGTGTCAGTCTGACTGCCGGCACCACTGCCAGGTTATCCCCGTGTCAGTCTGACTGCCGGGCACCACTGCCAGGTTATCCCCGTGTCAGTCTGACTCCCGGGCACCACTGCCAGGTTATCCCCGTGTGTCAGTCTGACTCCCGGGCACCACTGCCAGGTTAGCCCGTGTCAGTCTGACTGCCGGGCACCACTGCCAGGTTAGCCCGTGTCAGTCTGACTCCCGGGCACCCCTGCCAGGTTAGCCCTGTGTCAGTCTGACTCCCGGACACCACTGCCAGGTTAGCCCCGTGTCAGTCTGACTCCCGGGCACCACTGCCAGGTTAGCCCGTGTCAGTCTGACTTCCGGGCACCCCTGCCAGGTTATCCCCGTGTCAGTCTGACTGCCGGCACCACTGCCAGGTTATCCCCGTGTCAGTCTGACTGCCGGCACCACTGCCAGGTTAGCCCGTGTCAGTCTGACTGCCGGGCACGTGCTTTCACTCATCCCACCACCCAGTGATCCTCGCCTCTGTGTGGTACAGACATCTTTCCATGGACATACATATAGAAAGAACACACTTTAACAAGTGCATAATCTGTTATATTGATTTGCCGTGACAGTCTTTCCTAACTTTTACCAATCAACAAAGGTGTTATGCTTTTTTACTTTTCTGTTTTTGCTATTGTAAACAGGGCAGCAATATACATTTTTTTTTATTTGCTTCATTTTTTGTCTCAAAGGTGACTCTACCCACCAAAATGTAATAACTAAAAGTACCGATTACCTGAAAGAGTGGACAATCTAAAATGCTATTAAAATATTTAAATATCTTAAGGATGAGTCATTAAAACTTGCCGTATTTTAGACACGTGTAATCATGTTTATAGAGGCTGTTTATGGAAACTGATCTGTGTTTTCCTGACCTAAAACAAAGGTTCAATTCCAGTGAAGGGCGCCGCTCTTCCTCCCCTCCCGAGACGCCATTTTCGTTCCTATGGTCACCTCCCGATGCCCTCCTCCTCCCGTGCGTTCAGGCGAGACTCCTTCCCCGCAGGCTCTTCCGGATCCGCTCCCTGGGTGGCACCTCTCGGAGCAGGTGCAGTAACGCTGCTGAATGCCAGCTCTCCTGTCCACCTGGGGAAACGTTGCTCAGGAAATGCTCTTGGGATTGAATCCAAGCGACACATATGCAGCAGATGGCTCAATAGCAAATCACTGGGATGATGCTCACCTTTCTGATCTCCTCACCTTCCTTTGACTGATTTCTGCTGTGTCACTATATACACTTTCAGAACTATTTTATCAAGTGCACCAGTGGCAATCATCCAGAAATAGCAATGTTCTTACTAAAACACTATGTGCTTTATAAATCTATTGATTATTTTAGAATACGAGGAAGTGCAACAGTATTTGAAAATACTTTGTCAAAACATTTTAAACTACTTATATGTGCCCTTCTAATTCTTGGAGTTTATCAGGAAACTCAAATTTTGCCAAACAATAGCCATCCTCCTAAGCTAGGTCACCTGGTTCCGCATCCTTATTTAGGATTCTGAAATCAGAAGTACTGTCGCACTTCTTCAAAGAGGGGGGAGCATCACTTTCTTTTAATCACTCTTTCCTTTGTGCAAATTAACTTCGTATTAAATAAGATCTTTTCATGTTCTGATGATCAAAAAGTGGCAGCAAAACTAGTTTCCTGGATCTTGTTAACTCTGGCATCTGCTGTTTTATTGATATATTTGAAGGTCCTCCGAAATGTCCCCTTGCTCACACGGACCCCTTTCTGATGCGAATGCGCTCGGTGGCGAGCGATGAACTTCACGTGATGATACAGCGGAGGTTGAGCCAGGAGAGCCCCGTGCAGGCGAGCGAGGCCGAGCTGGTGCAGAGGCTGCAGAGACTCACCGTGCTGGCGGTTAACAGAATTATTTACCAGGGTGAATGTTATTCTGTGTTACACATGTAGTATAATACCTAGAGCAACCACTGAAAAGCTGTGCGAAGAAATACACTCAAAAGCGCTATAGATAAGTCAAAATGAGATTCTTAAAAACATGGTCAAATAATCCCAAGAAGGCAGGAAAAAAATACACAGTAATTGTTAATCGATACTAGAAAAACAATACATTCAAGATTTTAAAATATATATATATATTTTTTATTGGTTTCAGAGAGGATGGGAGAGGGAGAGAGAGATAGAAACATCAATGATGAGAGAGAATTATCGATCGGCTGCCTCCTTCACGCCCCACACTAGGGAACAAGCCCACAACCCAGGCATGAGCCCTGACCGGAAATCGAACCCCAGACCCTTCAGTCCACAGGCCAGCACTCTATCCACTGAGGCAAACCAGCTAGGGCCATCCAATATTTTTTTTAAAAACTTTTCTAATTTATATTTGGGGCACCTGGCCCTCAGGCTAAACTCTGAAACTGAACCACTGTTCTCCCTGGCCCCACATTGAATGGGTAGCACGTGAGAGAAACAGCGCTGCATGTCCACCTAGTGTAAGCATCACGTGATCTTCACGTGTGATTTGTACAAGAACCTCATGGCTTTAATGATGTCATAATGCAGTTCATCTTCATTAGTAAAATAAATCTGTAATTTAGAATTGCATGGCTTATATGTGTTTAAACTTCGACAGTGTTTTAAGTGAGATCACTTTCTCTATGTATTCAAGTAATACACTTACACATCTATATTGTGACAACTGAATCAGCAATTACATAGAGTATTTTTACCAGCATCATTACATTTGTAATGGCTAGGTACCAGGGATTTAACTGCTTTATTTTATTTTTTTAATTCAGAGTTTAATCCAGACGTTGTTGCCATTTTGAGTACTCCAGAAGATGCCACTCAGAGCAAGACCTCAGTTTCCCAGACGGAAATTTCTGAAGAAAATAGTCATCGTGAACAGATTTCCGTTTTCAATCCATTTCAGAAGGAAATATTGACATATCTCATAGAAGGATTCAAAGTATCTATTGTAAGTAAATTAATTAAATGGGCAATGTTCATTCACACAAAAGGAGTAGAGGTTTTTTGTTTTCATTGCTGACACTGTTACAGATATCCCCCCCCCCCTTTGCCCGCATCCACGAAGCCTCCTTCCCTCTGGCCGTCCCCTCACCGTGGTCGGTGCCTATGGGCTATGCATACTGGTACATGTTCTTTGGCTAATCCCTTCATCTTGTCATCCAGTCCCCTCTCAGCCCGCCCCTCTGACAGCTGTCAGGCTGCTCCATGCATGCATGCCTCTGGATCTGTTTTGTTCATCAGTTTATTTTGTTCATTAGATCTCACATATAAGTGAGGTCATGTGGTATTTGTCTTTCTCTGACTGGCTTATTTCACTTAGCATAATAACCTCCAAGTCCATCCATGCTGTTGCAAAAGGTCAGAGTTCCTTCTTTTTTTACAGCTGGTCTATTCCTGGGTTCTCACGTTTTTATTTATCCATCCATCCATCAGTGGGCATTTGGATTGCTTCCACCTTTTGGCTATTTGAACAGAGGTGTACGTCCACCTCTTTTAAACACTGTTGTATGGATGTGTATGTCTTTCTAATTTAGACTGTATTTAGAAACGTAGAATAAAACAGGTTATGTGATCTTTGTTAGGACTGTGTTGAGGTTAGTATGTTATGACTTTAAAAGTCTGATTCTAATTAATTTCTGTTTTGGTTAAGGGTTCAAGTAAACCCAGTGGTTCCAAGCAGCAGTGGGCAAAGATCGTGTGGTCTTGTAAGGAGACCTTCCGCATGCAGCTGGGGAGACTGCTCGCCCACATCCTGTCCCCAGCCCACCCTTCCCAGGAGAGAAAGCAGATTTTTGAAATAATTCATGAGCCAAGTCATCAGGAAATACTACGAGACTGTCTTAGCCCATCTTTGCAAGTAAGAATCAGTATTTCATACATAAAAACTGTGGGTGAAACATCAAATTGCACAAAACAAGAATTGAAATTAAACTGTATTTTCATGCCAAGTATTATAGGTACTAGAGGCCCGGTGCATGAAATTTGTGCACAGGAAGGGTCCCTAGGCCTGGCTGGCAATCAGGGCCTATCGGAGGCCTTCTGGCTGCTGGCCAGGGCCTTCCTTCATTCCTCACCGCCCCCTGGTGGTCAGTGCGTGTCATAGCAAGTGATCGAACTCTTGGTCTCCAAGTCTAACTCCTGAGGGGACACTTTGCATATTAGCCTTTTATATATATATCGATAGTTTTCTTACCAAGTGCCACCTGAGGACTTTGTTCAGATGCTCTCCACCAGTCTCGCCTGGATCTGTTTGTTCCCCATTCTTTTCAATGCTTAAGTGAAGGTCTGTATGTAAGTTCCTACAAGGAATTAGAATCATTAAATGATTGATCAGAGGATGTTAAAATGAGTTATTAGAAACAACTTCAATGGCTATTCAAGGTGAATAAAAACATTTCTGGTAGTTTTTCAAGATGATTTTAGAATGTCGTTGAATACTAAATGGAAATATTTTCAGTTAATTAAGAACCTTGCCTCTAAGACACAAATGTGAAAATACTCCAGTCATTTACATTCCTCTTCATTTGCCAACTCTCCAGGCCTTTTACTCGGAGAGCATCTGCTCCGTTTCCTCTCTGGGTCGGGTGGCAGCTGTCTCCCGATTCATTTAAATGTCACATAGGATGAGCTCTGCTATTCCCGTCCTGCACATGTTCCTCTCATGCTTCTAGGAAGTGGCAGGATGTGATGCAGCATGTTAATGTACATACCACCCAAAATGTAAGAGTTTCCAAACCCATTTGTTGACATTTAATACTATTCACATTTAAAATGTGAGCGATATTTGTATTAATGCAAATTCTTAAAGTAGAATTCTGCATTTTTAACTTGTTGGCACATTTAATGTCTAAATAGCACACAGCATACAGGTAACAATGCGGTATAACTTCTAAAGCATGGAAGGGCCACCCAAAAAATCCTGAGTCAGAGCTCGGTGTGGGCTCACGCTGTGAAGGACAATCGCCATTGCCCCGAGTAGCAGCTCTAATGTCAGTTACAGGGTCTGCTCATCAAAGATTGGCCTAGCCCGGCCAGCATGGCTCAGTGGTTGAGCATTAACCTATGAACCAGGAGGTCATGGGTCACGGCACATGCCCAGGTTGTGGGCTTGATCCCCATTAGGGGGCGTGCAGGAGGCAGCCGATCAATGATTCTCTCTCATCATTGATGTTCCTTTCTCTCTCTCCTTCTCCCTTCCTCTCTGAAATCAAAAAAATATATTAAAAAAAAAAGAAAAGAAAGATTGGCCTAACCCAGCCCGTCTCTGGACCTTCACAGTGCTGAGGTCTCGCTGGTTCCAGGGTTCTCCGAGGGAGAATGGATGCTTGTAAGCTCATCCTCGGAGAACTTTTTGTTTTGGAGTGTTCACCCACCTCTGCCAAGCAGAAGCCAAAGGAGAAAGAATAAATAAGCAGAATTCCCTTATCTCCAGGCTTAAAGGGAAGTTCCCCTCCAGTTACATTTGCTATGAGGGGAACTAAGTCTGTCCCTTATCCTAAGCTTACTTCCTGTATTTCTCCATCGAATCCTCTCCAGAATTCTTTCCCCATGATAAAAGCCTGCTTGCTGCCTTTTCTTATCCTTTTTTATCTTTACCTGAAACACTTTAAACCATAGAAATCATGACATTTTTCAAAAGGCATTTTCTTATGTATAATCTAACAACATTATACATAACAATATTGGCATACTCCCTAATGTCATCATATATCCAATACAGAATCACGTTATTTCAGTTGTCCCCAAAGTGTCTTTTTTTAAAGCTCATTTATTCCAGCCATATCTAACCAAATAAATGTAGCAATATAATTTAACTACTGTTAAATAACTTAACTGTAAGAAGTAAAAATTCTTTATGACTGAAAAAAATATATTGCTTTGTTTTCAAGCATGGAGCCAAGTTAGTTTTGTATCTGTCGGAGCTGATCCATAATCACCCGGATGAGCTGACTTGGGAGGAGCTGGACGCGGCCGCACTGCTTATGAGCGCGTTGCAGACGTGTGGCCACAGGGGCCCCCCTCCCAGTGCGGCCGCAAAGCCAGAGCTGCTCAGAATCATCAGAGAGGTGAGTTGAAGAAACAGCACGTGTTCTTAGGAGGTCCCACTGGCTGAAAGGAAAGGATGCCGGAAGGCTTGGTTTTCATTATCGATGTCAGTGGGGATGAATCTGAAACACTTGCTTTCTGTGTGTGGCTTTTTTTACCGTGAGAGAGCAAGCGGGCTCATTGAAGGACTGTTTTGTCCTCTGGTCATCCTCCTCTATGTAGTGTTCAGTGAAGGGAAGCTTCAGTAGCGCTACCAGTAGCGTTCAGTGAAGGGCAGATCTTCACATTGACAAGCGAGTGGAGGAACCAGCCTTGAGTTACGGGTTCTTTAATGAAAAAACAAAATAAGGAAGGGAGCGCCTGCGCAAACCCACCAGGTTTGGCAGCCCTGGTTGACTCTTCTACCCTCACCGCTCTGCCCACACTGCATGGACACGGG
Organism: Eptesicus fuscus; assembly: GCF_027574615.1. Classification (NCBI taxonomy): domain Eukaryota; kingdom Metazoa; phylum Chordata; class Mammalia; order Chiroptera; family Vespertilionidae; genus Eptesicus; species Eptesicus fuscus. Next base: position 5,090,841 of record NC_072496.1, on the reverse strand, counting down.
AATGGGCGCATTATCTAAGGAGCTGATGTCTTTCATACTCTGGTCTCCTGGGGACAATGCCTTTCCTGTGTTAGCTTGGCTTCACAGTTAGTTTATTGGGTTCTGTGCCAGTGTCAAATGATAAAGAATACATTTTACATTATTATTTCTTTCAGGAACAAAAGAAATATGAAACAGAAGAAGGTGTGAATAAAGCCACCTGGCAGAAAACAGTTAAAAATAATCAACAAAGGTAGGATTGTAAGTGTTGTCAAGTCACGTCTTTTAGGAACCCATTAGATTTCACATAGACTTTTAATTGTTTGGTTTTTTTAATTTAATTTTATTTTTTTCATCACCACTTATCCCCTCTATGCCCTCTTCCTCCTCAACCCCTCTCCCCCACCATCACTACACTGTTGTCTATGTCCATGAGTTCTCTCTTTTTTTCTATTTTACTCAACCCATCCCCTCCCCAGCACTCTCCCCCTCTCCCACCAGAGCTGTCTGCCTGCTCTCCATGAGTCTGTTTCTGTTTTGCTTGGCAGTTCAGTAAATTCCACATATGAGTGCAATCATAGGTGGCTGTTGTAGTATATAACAATGGTCTTTCTCTGACTGGCTTATTTCACATAGCAGGATACTCTCCAGGTCCATTCACGCTGTTGCAAACAGTCAATTTTTCTTTCTTTTTATGGCAGAGTAATATTCCATTGTGTAAATGTACCACAGCTCTTTCCCTACACATTTCACGTTCCACGCGTGCTTAACTTAGGGGCAGTTTTGTCTGTTCAGTCTCTTTCAGCGTCTCGATTCAAGATCAAAGGAGATATCCAAAATCGCCGCAGACATCACGCAGGCAGTGTCTCTCTCCCAGGGAATCGAGAGGAAGAAGGTGATCCAGCACATCCGGGGGATGTACAAGGTCGACCTGAGCGCCAGCCGGCACTGGCAGGAGCTGAGTCAGCAGCTGACGCACGACAGGTGCTCGGAGGGAGATGGGAGACTTCTCTTTCACGCTAGTCTTTTGTACGATGGATCTGTATTCCCAAGCGAATTATATAAATAGTTTGGGGGGGGTTTTCTTTTCCTTTTTTTAATAGTTGGGTTTTTAACTGAATAGACTAGTTTTTTACTTACTGAATTTATACAATAATTTTTTTTAAAGCTACAAGCACTTCAGGTTGCCACTTGAGACCTTCTTTTCTTTTGACTAACAGAGCAGTCTGGTATGACCCCACCTACTACCCCACTTCCTGGCAGTTGGATCCCACAGAAGGGCCGAATCGAGAGAGGAGGCGTTTGCAGAGATGCTACCTAACTATTCCCAACAAGTACCTCCTGAGGGACCGGCAGAGGCCGGAAGGTAACGGTGCTCCCGACCCGGCTGTGCGTGGGCAGAGAACTGTGGTCTTCGGGGAAAGATGACGTGCGCTCTTTTCCTCGCAGGCGTGGTCAGACCGCCCCTCTCTTACCTCTTCGAAGACAAAACTCACTCTTCTTTCTCTTCCACCGTAAAAGACAAAGCTGCAAGTGAGTCTATCAGGTAACTGAATCCGTGAGCTGTTGCTGCTTCTGGTGGAGTTAAAGATCCCGCAGCCTGCTGTAGGACTTCCTGCTCTATTTCACACAGCGTGTGGCTTTAGGAGAGGCCCCAGACAGGGCTCACGAGAGGATGAGGTTGGATGCCAGAATCCGAAAGGGAAAGACAGTTTGATAGAACGGAGCCCTGGGACTTGTGTCCTGGTGCTCTGGCCTTGTTTGCACACGGACGCTTCTGTACTGACCTGTCCTGGCAGCCTGTGAAATGGGCAGCGCTGCCGCGGCATCCACAGGCGATCAGTGCGGTGAGGACAGGTTCAGATTCCGGGCCTGCGCCCTCTAGCTTTCTGATCGTGGCCAGTTCCTCACCTCTCCATGCCCGTTTCCTTACCTGTTGTTCCATGAGGAAGGTGGTAACGCCAGCGTAGCTTAGCATTGCCGAGTGGTGATGGGTCAGTTATTGGCATGCCCATTTTATAGATGGAAAACTGAGACTCAAAGAACGTAAGTGGCTTGACTAAAGAATAGAGGAACTTTTGTGACTCTAAATCCTGCTTTTCCTAGAAACTAGACTTTCCTTACGTGTTTGAACTATCAGAGGCAGGAGCCAATGTTTGCTTATTTACTGGACAATATAAAATATTCAAGTCTCTTTTCAGTAACTGAATCCTGTATTCTGCCTGCAGGGTGCAGGGATTACAGCCTTTTCTAGAAGTTTCCGTCATTTCTCTCTTCTACTAGAATGTTAAAGAATGAGATAATATTTTTACGAGGGTTTTGACAAGACGTCTTGTACTTGGAACTTGTCTGCTTTGCTGAAATCTTTTACAAGATAAAATAAAGCTTACACTTTCTAAAACTTGTCAAAACATTCAGTCATCGTGATTTTAAACGTATTTTTGACAGAGTGAATCGCCGGTGTATCAGCGTCGCCCCGTCTAGGGAGACAGCTGGCGAGTTGTTATTGGGTAAGTCACGTTTTGGAGAGTTTTACTCCGACTCACTGCCTTGTTTCGTTCGTGATCAGTGGACACATTGTTTTGGCCACTGCATTAAAGGCGTTAAATTCTCTCTAACATCACGTAGGTTATGCCTTGACATTATGTATAAAGCATGGGCTCATGGGTGTGAAGAAATGGCAGCATTTTAATGTTTCTAAAGCTGACTTTCTTCCTGAGTGTACATTTTCATATTTAACCATTCCTTTTATTTTATATATGATCAAATTCCCACAGTAACCCTGTGAATAGAGTCCTCCTCCCCACCCCTTCTTTTTATAAGGTAACAAAGACACAGGGAGGCTGAGCAACTTGCCCGAGATCTTGCAGATGCTGCTCACAACTAGGGGTCGAGTGTCAGGAACTATTTCTGGGCGATGGCCTCAGGTTCAGGCCACTGGCTCCAAAGGTCCTGCTTTTTACCATACGAGGTAATGGCGCAGTACGTCTTTAAACTCACATGCGGTTATGTTCTGCAGGTAAATGTGGAATGTATTTTGTGGAAGATAATGCTTCTGATACCATTGAAAGTTCGGTGAGTAGACGCTTCAGTTTGCACTAATTAAATTCACACACATTTCAAATATGTATAAATTCAGTATCACAAAAAAGCAGGTAGAACTAGTAGAGCTCATTTATTGTGACTTTATGTGTAGATTTATCTCAGGTGAACACATTTTATAAAAGACAGTTCTAAAAAGTAGTTTCAAAAAAAAAATAAAAATAAAAAAAATAAAAAATAAAAAGTAGTTTCAGCTTGATAGTAGAATTCTGCTGGCTCATGCTCAATGTTCTTTAACCTAAAACTGCTCTGAAAAATAAAGTCTAGTAAAAAATCAAGTCTATTAACTAAAAAACAAGCCTAATTTTTATTCAGCATTTTGAAGAGCGTGGTAGAGGATTTTCAGAAAACCTCATCTACCATATTGCATTTTGATATTTTTAAGATTCTAAAATTAAAATGATTGTTAATATTTCATGCAAAGCGGGAACTTTCATCTCTCTCCTTTGCCCAGAGCCCTCAGGGAGAACTGGAGCCAGCGTCCTTTTCCTGGACGTACGAGGAGATCAAAGAAGTCCACAAGCGCTGGTGGCAGCTGAGAGACAACGCCGTGGAGATCTTCCTGACCAACGGCCGGACCCTACTGCTGGCCCTGGACAGCACCAAGGTGGGTGGGCCGCCCCACGGCAGACGCGCGGCAAGTTCACGGCACCGTGAACTTGTACTACGCATAGCGCTCAAGTTTAACTGATCTCAACTTTCAGTCACTGTTTCTGAAATCAAATAAAAATTGCCTATTTCTCAGTCCTAATTAAAGTAAACCCTAGATTTTTGTACTCCAAAACTATTAAATCCTCATTTCCCAAAGGGACTGTATCTGTGATGAATGAATGAATGAATGAATGACCGGCCTGCAGTAGTAGATGTCACGTCTGACAAGCCCTCTGTGAACCCCCGCAGCCTTCAGCTGCTGTGGCTGCTCTCCTGGACCGAATGCCTCTGGAGAAAGCTGGTGGCTTGCCGCTCCGGGTCCTTCCGGTCCTCCCGGGTTCTCTGTGGGAAGCTCCCGCTCACTTCCTCCTCACCACCCACTCGCTCTGCTCAGCTCCCAGGGACCTCGAGTTGCTGGCCCTGTGCTCCTGCTCCGTGTCCTCAGTGACGGGCCGTCAGCAGCGTTTGACCCGGCTGGTTGGTCTTTCTTACTGAGAAGCACCTTCCCCACCGGGCTGTTTGCTTCCCCCCGCGCAGGTTCGCGATGACGTGTACCACAGTATCCTGACCAACGACCTCCCCAACCTCCTGGAATACGGCAACATCAGCGCGCTGACCAACTTGTGGTACGCCGGGCAAATCACCAACTTTGAGTATCTGACCCACCTGAACAAACACGCCGGCCGCTCCTTCAACGACCTCATGCAGTACCCCGTGTTCCCCTTCATCCTGGCTGACTACGTTAGCGAGACCCTCGACCTCGGGGACCCGTCCGTCTACAGGTAACAGGCACCCCCTTTCTGCTGCGTCCACATGCTGTTTACTTCATCAAAGCTTCTATCGTAGGAATTTTCAAACGTGCACAAAATTGTATGAAAATGGAACGAACCGCCATTATGTCCATCATCCCAACTCAATTATGAAGACATTTGCCAAACTCACATCATCTTTTTTTTTCTTTTATGTAAGACAAATGGCAGACCTCTTGTTATGTCCCTCCTGTGGTCTTCAGTCCACATCTCCCAGGACAAAGGTGGAATGCTTCTTACCTAACCTCAGTGCCATTATCACAGCTAAGAAAATTACCAATTCTCATGGCATCATCTCACATCCAGCCCACCTCAGAGGTCCCCTGCTGGTACTCGAGGCATCCTTTGGGACTTGATTGACTCGAGTCAGGCCCGCTGTCCCCTTTGGTGGCAGTGTCTGTGAAGACGGACGTGGCGTTTCCCATGACCTGCGAATCCGATAGCAAAGTGCTTATTTCCGCGCACACGCTGCAGCTCAACTTGGCCATTTTAAGTGTGTAGTTTCTTCACTTTTCACTAAATAACCTCATCATTATGTGACATCTCCTCATGGTCATATTTCCTGTTCAAACTGCCCTTCATGCCTCACTGCCTAACTGGGCGTGGAGTCTGGGAAGTGGGGACAGGAGCCCCCAGTTGCCATGGCAGCATCCTTCGCCGTCCTGGAGGAAGAGGGCGGGGCAGGGAGGGAGGGATGGCCGTGCTGTTGTTGTAGTGCTCACTCCTAAGTCAGGAATTGCTGAGACCCGTAGGGTCTGCTTAGAAAGCTCTCCCCTAACGTTTATGCAACCATCATTTTGAATGGTGACTGTTAGTTGCAAAGCAACAAGTGTGAGCACTAAACTGAGGGCCAAGTGTTCTGTCGATCACTACGCACTTGAGGGTGCAGCCCTCTCGGCAGCTTGATCCTGGCAGCGTCAGGGTGCCGTCTCATCCCACCCTCTCTCCCTCCAGAAACCTCTCCAAGCCCATCGCCGTGCAGTACAAGGAAAAGGAAGATCGGTACGTGGACACGTACAAGGTGGGTTCCGTTTTCCCTCGTTTTTGATAAATGAAAACTCGAACTTTGTTTTAAAGGGTTGTGTTTTACTTGTGTTTAGAAATTTTAAACGTATAGTATTGATTTTTCTGGTTTTCACGTCTTTGTACTTTGACAGACAGCTGGAAATCATTATATGATTTTAAATATTAGTCTGTCTCAATGCCCTGAAAACATTTTCCCCAGAAAAAGAAGTCCAAGTCACTTATTAGAGTGGCATAAATTGGAAGCTAGTAATCCATTGTTATATTGAAATATATAAATAACTGTATTCCTTATAAAAATCACCAAGATTTCCAGGGACACTATCCCCTGGGGTTATTTCTAGAACAATATCAGTGTATTTATGATGCACCATAATCTCTCATTGTTCATAGTCAGTCATGCATTGCTTTATTAACAGAAATGAGCAGATTTTATTTTATTTTTTTGTTAACCCTCATCCGAGAATATTTTCTCCATTGATTTTTAGAGAGAGTGGAGGGAGGAAGGAAGGAAGGAGTAGAGGGTGCAGACTGGAAGGTGCCTCCAGGTGGTCAGGCAGCAGCCGGGCACCCCGGAGGACACTGTCCCCAGACACTCAGGTGGCTGAGGTCGGAACACGAGGGAGGGCTGTGAAGCCACGCGGGGGGCTTGGTGGCCATAGCGTCTGGTTCCCTTGTCCCTCAGTACTTGGAGGAAGAGTTCCGCAAAGGGGCCCGCGAGGACGACCCGCTGCCGCCCGTGCAGCCCTACCACTACGGCTCCCACTACTCCAACAGCGGCACCGTGCTGCACTTCCTGGTCCGCATGCCGCCCTTCACCAGGATGTTCCTGGCCTACCAAGGTGAGCCTGCCGGGCCAGGGGACACCCGGCTGCCTCCTGGGACTTCTCCGGACCGGTCAAACCTCAGGAAACGAGTTCTGTCTGCCCCTTCGACAACATTCTCTTCTCAAACCTGCCACAAGCAAATCATCTTGCTAATGTCTCCAACGTTAGCTTCAAATTAAGCATGTCCAAGTTTACGAAACATAAATCACTTTAAAAAATTAAGTTGTAATTCACATACCATAGAATGTACCCCTTTTACCCTTTAAAAATGTATGCGATTCTCTTTTTAAAGATATTCAACTTAATATTTATTTCAGATCACAGTTATCTTTGAACCCTAAAGGGTTATGGTAATTTATGATAAATAACTGCTAAATAATAGGAGAGCCACATCGCCACCTTCACCTGGTAACTTTCTAATCAATAATCCTCTACCTCTGCTGGCATTTTCAGGGGCAGCTGCGGGCCTGAAGGTGAATAGCTCGAGGTGAATTGATTTGTGTGCAAACGGGGACGCATTCGCCTGTCAGTTTCTAATGAGAACCATGTGTTACTCACATGCACTCTCTTGCAGGAATGATGTCTCCTTGGCTTTCTTATGTTTGTTCCCCTGTAAATGCTCAGGACAGATGTGCACAGGACAGCTGTTCAGGCATGTGAGGGTCATTGCCCTGACCTTTCCGCCTCCCCATGTCTGTCCCGGGCTGCTTCCCCTTAGTTAGTTTGACATCAGGTCAAGAGGTTCCTCCGTGCAAGGTCTTACCCCATTTTTTCCAGAGTGAGTTAGTAAGCATTTCTTTAAGTGACCCTCCCAACTCTCTGAGAATAAGGAAATATCTGTAACCTAATTTCTTCACAGATTTTATTTAGTGGCAGGCAGTGCTGACTAACCCCACAGACTGGATAAGAAAGGAATAAAAGGAATGGAAATGAGCGGGGCAGAGTACAGCTCAGGCGTGGGGAAGAAGCCAGCACATCCTGGTAAAACGTGCCTTGCTTGACGCTGAGACTAGTCCGTGCTAGTTTCCAAATGAAACGTGCTCACGTTCAGCGAGTTCAGAGGCGTTTTAGAGGGAACGTAGGCCCCTGAGGAGCGTCCGCCCCGCTGTCTCCAGGGCTGATAGATACCCTTGAGACAGGGTGATACCCTTCGGCGCCGCTCCTGCTCTGGGCCGGCCCTCAGCCAGGGCGCAGCGCAGAGCTCAGCTCTGGAGTGGGAACAGTCGGCACCAGGAAAACGTAGCGAGGAGGGAGTTAGAGCATCTAAGAAGAAGGGAGAAAAAGGAGTCCTAACAATTAGAGCTAAAGGAGTAATTTTGCTTCCTGATGGGGAAAAGCGTATTTTATCCACTTGAACTTTAATTTTACTTCCTTATTATTCACTCATCCCATAAACAAACTGTTGCTGAGTACCCAGGATGTGCTAGGTCTCGGTGATACCCCAGGTCCCTGCTCTTATGGAACTTCCATTCTCCTTGGGTAGACAGTCATCAATTAAACAAATGCTAGAAATTCATCTAATTTTATGTATTATGAAAACAACACAGATTTTAAATATTATAATATGGTCTCAAATTATGTATAGAAATATTTATTTTCAAGAATAAATGAATAACCTCTTAAACTATAGGTAAGCAAAATGAACATCATTTTACTAGTAATCTTTTTGAAGTAGTGAAATAAATTATGGCAGGCTTCAAATGGAGTCAGTCTCTGTGTCTTACTTCTTACTTCTGTTTCTTTACAGATCAAAGCTTTGACATCCCAGACAGAACCTTCCACTCCATGAACACGACCTGGCGTCTCTCCTCCTTTGAGTCCATGACTGACGTGAAAGAGCTTATCCCGGAGTTTTTCTATCTCCCAGAGTTCTTAGTCAACCGAGAAGGTATAACAGGAGATCATTTCTAGTTTATGTTTTTGAGCATTTGTACTTACTTTATAATTTTCCAAAAATAAAAATAGCTGTTTTAAGTCCTAAAATTTGAGTCCATAAATAAGAGAAATACCTTTATTAAGTACATAATCTTATTTCCAAGTCAGCTTGAAGATTTTAAGTGTTTTATAGGACCAGATATATCTGGAAAACTGTGACTTTGAACTATTAAAATTCTTTGTAAACATGTATTTTAATTTTATTACAGAAATTATTTTTTTCAGATTACCAATGTAATTTCAGATTACAAGGTAATTTTAAAAAATGAATCATAAATTTATTGAAAACACAAGGTTAATTAACCAAAATATCAGTGATTTTTATGAAGAATGATAGTGTATAAGTAAAAGACTCTAACCAGAAATCTATATATATAAAAGGTTAATATGCAAAGTGTCCCCTCAGGAGTTCGACTGGGAGACTAACAGTTCTCTCGCTATGACGTGCGCTGACCACCAGGGGGTGGTGCGGAACAAAGGAAGTCCCCAGCCTGCAGCTGAAAGACCCTGATTGGCCCTGATTGCCAGCCAGGCCTATGGACCCTACCCGTGCACGAATTTCGTGCACCGGGCCTCTAGTAGCTAATAACAAAAAGGAACACTAGAGGATAGAATTAACAGATTAGTCAACCCTGTGAGAGGCATTTGGGGCTGCTTCTAAGTACTTAATTTCATATTGTTATGTGACCTTTAGGAAGATGCGAAGTTGAGAATTATCTCTTTTGGGAAGTTAGTGTTGGGCAGATTCCTGCAGGATCTCACTGTGTGCTCGCTGTCTGGAGTGTGTGGAGCATAATGAGTAAACCCGCACTCCGCGCCCCGGGGCACGTTTCCTGTGTTGCCACGTGAGGACATCGCAGTGAAGCCAGCGCCTGCGGGTGGGGTCCTGCCGGTGGCTTTCAGGTTGGGGCTCCGACTTGACTCTGCTGCCCGTCCTCTCTGTCCATCGCTTCTCGTGCGTGAGTTCCAGTTTCGGTGGCTGCATAACAAAGAACCCCACACTTAGTGGCTCAGAGCAAAACGCATTTATTACTGTCACAGTCTGTCTCCAGGTTAACGGAACAGACTGTCCCTGTGGCTCTGTTGTTGGGTGAGTGAGTGACGAGTGTCCGTGTCCCGTCCTCTTTGCTGCTCGTTTTCCTGGTTAGAGTGTCAGCCACGATTCCTGTGGTCAGCCGCTCTCAGGACCGCTCCGTGCCCGTGAAGCGTGCTCTGAGGGAGATACACGTTAAGATGAGTCTTGTTTTTAGGGTTTGATTTCGGAGTGCGTCAGAATGGTGAGCGGGTGAATCACGTCAACCTGCCGCCGTGGGCACGCAACGACCCGCGTCTCTTCATCCTCATCCACCGCCAGGCTCTGGAGTCGGACCACGTGTCCCAGAACATCTGCCAGTGGGTGGACCTGGTGTTCGGGTACAAGCAGAAGGGGAAGGCGTCCGTCCATGCCATCAACGTGTTCCATCCCGCGGTAAGCGATCGAAAGGAGCCTGCACTTACACAGAGGAAGGCAGAGCCAAGTGTTTGGAGGTCAGCTGCTTTCTGTAAGATGCCTCAGTTATCGGAGAATTGGCAGTGACACTAAACTGTTAGAACCCAAATAACCCTCTCGAACCTACCAATTGTCTGTTAACTTCATTTCTGCGCTTCCCTATATATCCCTTCTGACAAACGACTTTCTCAATAATTTGGTATTAGACATGAAGTCTCATATGCTATTCTCTGGTCTTAAAGTAAAAATCAATTCTATAAGCATACCTGGTCAGCATCAATCAGGATGCAGTATTCTCGCCCATCCCTTCAGAAACATCAATTTCTAATCTCAGCGAGGCCAGGAATGATCGTGAACCTGCTCAAAAGTGTCTCAGAGTCGTTTCCATGGAAACAGGAGAGGAGCAGGCCACGCGTGACGAGCAGAGCACGTGTTGCTGGCCCTTGGCGTTCCTGCCGATGTGGCTTCACGCAGACCTGCCTCCCTCCCCTTCACCTTTCAGACGTATTTTGGGATGGATGTGTCTGCGGTTGAAGATCCGGTTCAGAGGCGAGCGCTGGAAACCATGATCAAGACCTACGGCCAGACGCCTCGCCAGCTGTTCCAGTCGGCCCACGTGAGCAGGCCGGGGCCCAAGCTCAGCCTCGAGGGAGAGCTGCCCGCGGCCGTGGGGCTGCTCGTGCAGTTTGCCTTCAGGGAGGCCCGGGAGCCGGTCAGAGAAGCCCCCCACCCGGTAGGCCATGTTAGAGGGACAGTTACAATGAGCAGGAACCTACCTGTGCTTGGCCGTCGCGGCTGTGATGAGACAAGTGTTGCCTCTTAAAGTAGGAAGTCGGTGCAATTTTTACTTTGAGATAGAAAAATAAAGCAAGAAAACCTTAAAAGGAAAGTAAGTTCTAATAGTCCACTCTGCTCTTCTTTTGAAGGCAGCGTAAGCGGGGAGACGTGGATGGGTGTCCACAGGGGTTGCCGAGGGGAATCCCAGAAAGCGAGGAGGGAGAGGTCGGGGGGAGTGCAGGGGGCTGGGAGCCAGGTTGCTTTCTCTTACTTTGTTTAGAATGTAAATTAGGAGTAATCTATATTTACTACCTCTTTAAAAATCATACTTTTTCTTCTCTGGTTTAGAGTCCTTTGTCGTGGATAAAAGGCCTGAAGTGGGGCGAGTATGTGGGCTCCCCGAGTGCCCCGGTGCCCGTGGTCTGCTTCAGCCAGCCCCACGGGGAGAGACTGGGCTCCCTGCAGGCGCTGCCCACCAGGGCCATCTGTGGCCTGTCCCGGAACTTCTGCCTCCTGATGACCTACAGCAAAGAGCAAGGTAAAGGGAGTGGACGTCATCCGTGTCTTCCCTGAGGTGTGAGTGTTTCCAGATCATCTGAGCTGCTGTTGTTTCGGCTCTAAGTTCTCTGAGTCCCTGGTGAACACGGATCCGATTTGTGGTGACTTAGTACGAAGCAGGAACTGAAACATACGCTACATGAAACAAATGGGAGTTGGATGCAGTGCCATTGGGAACGAGGGGGGAGTTTGAAGGCACAAGAATAAACGGCTCTGCTCACAGATGGACACTTTATTGATCGATAATTTGATGAAAATGTTCCCTTTGAGGCTCTTGAATCCCAGAACAGACAGACTTAGTGACCATCAAATCTGGTCCTTGAAGGTAAACAAACAGCAAAGCGAGGAGCCATCAGAGCCTTGAAAACGGGTTTAAAACCACCGGTGACTGGAAAGCCGTCCTCGCACCCTCAGGCGCCGACTCCCTCAGCCACACGCTGGAGGGTGCTGGCAGGAGGCGCCTTCCTACGCCTAAGTGTCCCCGAGGCACGGACAACAGGGACACGGTCCCCTCACGTCACGCCTCAGCCCTTCCAAACGAGCTATGTCACTAAGTGCAAGAGAGCTCGCCCTGCTGACGAGGCGTGGGCTGTGGGCCCCACATCTGTTCAGATCAGCTTGGCCTGGACGCCGCGTGTGGGCTGAAGTGGATGCCTCTTAGCCGCACGTTAGCATACACGTGGCTGTGGGTGCCTCGTGCTCCTTGGGGTCCATGCACCCACACCCAGCCCCCGCCCAGGGTGCCGGGACCCCTGCCGGACATCCAGCACCTAAGTGAAATGGTTAAGACTGGCCGGGCCTCGGCTTTTTCACACACACACACACACACACACACACACACACACACGTATGTATATCCTCACCCAAGGGAGTGTTGTTTCTGTTTTTTTTGGAGAGAAGCATTGATGTGAGAGAGAAACGTATCGGTTGCCTCCCACGCGCCCAACCAGGGATGGCATCTGGGTGCTGCCACAGGGTTATCTGGGGAGCTGTTCACACAGCATCTGGTTCATGATCACTTTCAGAAATAAATCGGTGCAGAACATGACTAGAGTGAGCTTGACTATTACTGTCTTTTATAAAAATCCCTTAACACAGATGAAAAGCCATCTCACGTAGATTAAAGGACTAGGATGAGCATAAACCGCTCACCCTGTGGACGCGAAGATGCCTCTGCACAGAGGCTGTGCCGCTGTGCGAGCTCCAGCCCGTGCCCTGTGTGTCGGGGCTGCGGGCACAGAGCCTGAGCCTGACCCTCCCCCCCCAGGCGTGCGGAGCATGAACAGCACGGACATCCAGTGGTCGGCCATCCTGAGCTGGGGCTACGCCGACAACATCCTGAGGCTGAAGAGCAAGCAGAGCGAGCCGCCCGTCAACTTCATCCAGAGCTCTCCGCAGTACGAGGTAAGCGGCCACGCGGTGCCCGGGAACAGCGATGAGCATGCTCACGCAGGCCAGGCCATGGCGCCCGGCTCCGAGGTCCAGCGACGTGTCCCGGCGAGAAGCTGGAGCCGCTGGGCACCTGCTGGTCTCGGGGCTTCCAGAGGCCCCGTATCTCATGGAGACGTGGGGTCAGCTCAGCTGTCGCCAAGGACACGCTGTGGGAACAGAATCAGCGTGGCTTTCCCCTCCTGGCGCCCGCCTGCCTTCTGCCCCGTGCCTCCCTGCGCACTGGTGCTTCCCAGGGGCCCTGGGCGTCAGGCTGCGGGGGAAGGAGCGCGGGTCTCACTGGGATCCGAGGGAGCGTCCCCGCCTGTCATTCCTTAGAAACACACTGCTCACTCATTAGCTCGTGGGAAAGTTCATTAGGATGTTAGGTGAAGACTCCCGCACTGACCGTCTTCATTATCATGAAATCCTACTGTCTCTTTATCTTCATTTTCTGATTAATTAGGAACAAATGGCCTTGTGTGTGTGTATGTGAGAGAGAGCGTGTGTGAGCGTGTAACTGTATGTACACAGAAAAATGTAGATGCATAAACATTTTAATTTGGAAGCAGATTTAGGCACCTGATTAAAGTTGCAGAATACTCTCTTTTTATATCTTTGCACCATTCTAATCACTGCAAGTAAAATGTTTCCCTCAAATTTTGTGGTCATATATTTTGAAAAGAGTCGTCAGAAAGTAGCAGCATGTCTGGTGCTTTTTAAACACGCTCATCTGCGATTTGTCCTTTCCCAAGGTGACCAGCTGTGCGTGGGTGCCCGACAGCTGCCAGCTGTTCACCGGGAGCCGGTGTGGCGTCATCACCGCCTACGCCAACAGGATGGCAGGCAGCGCGGTGGGTCCGGGCAGCGCGGTGGGTCCGGGCAGCGCGGCGGGCTCAGGGGTGTTTTTATTTTTGAGATAAATGCTGGGACCCCTTTTGTCATTGCTTTTATCTCACGTTTTCCTTCATTTTGACTGTCAGCCCTCAGAGATAGAGATGGAGTCCCAGGTGCACCTCTACGGGCACACAGAGGAGGTCACCAGCCTGTTTGTCTGCAAACCCTACAGCATCCTGATAAGCGTGAGCCGCGACGGCACCTGCGTCATCTGGGACCTGAACAGGTACCGCGGGGCCCGGGCCCGCCCAGCGGCGAAGGTGCCCGTTCTCACTGAGGGACGTCGTATAACTTCAGGCCGAATACAGGCTTCACCGTGGAACTGACATCAAAAGATCAGTGAGGAAGACAGTTAGGGATGCCTTACGAATAGTAGTACATGTTCTGAGGGAAAGAATTCCACAAATAAGAGCATATAATCATACTTCATGTTCATATGCACATCCATTTGGTCTTTCAGGCTGTGCTACGTACAGACTCTGGCAGGACACAAAAGCCCCGTCACAGCCGTCTCGGCCAGCGAAACGACGGGCGACATCGCCACTGTGTGCGACTCAGGTGAGCCAGCCCGAGGCCAAGCTCCGGCCGCGGCCAGCAGTGCTCTCGGCCCGCTGGTCACGTCAGTGACGCTGACGGGTGCCGTTCCCGGTCCCTCCAGGTCGAGTGCTCTGTTGACAGCATGTGTGTGTATCAATGTGCAACCAGGCCCCCGGCCGGGGCGGCTCCGTGGCAGAGCGTCAGCCTGCGCACCAGGCCCGGGTTCTGTGCCCGGTCACGGGCATGCGCCTGGGCTGCGGGTCCATTCCCTGGCCCCCCGTTGAGGGAAATGGGGGACACCTGTAATACTCCCCGCAATAAAAATAAAAGGACTGGCTTTTCACCCGGGTAATCTGGAGTAACCCTTTTCTTCAGAGCCATCAGGTCACCTCTGACAGGATCTCAGAGAAGATGCTCTCTTTTTGGAGCTCGGTCAGCTTTCCGATCGGTCCTTTCCGATTCAGTTGTGCCTGGGCCTGTGCGGAAACATGAGTCAGCGTTCATTTGCCTGCTGCTCTCGACTGCGGGTGGATTTTGATGCTGGCCATTGCTTTTGGGTGAACATGCCGAGTCCCATGTGACTTGCAGGCAGTCCTTTCATTTGTTCGTCTGCAGCCAGGAGCGGCCTGTCAGCGTCAGCGCCAGCTCCGGCTCAGGCCCAGGGGCGGCGGGGAGGTGCCACCTCGGTGACCTGCGCTGGTTTGGGTTCCAGCTGGCGGCGGCAGTGACCTCAGACTCTGGACGGTGAACGGGGACCTGGTGGGACACGTGCACTGCAGAGAGGTCATCTGCTCCGTGGCGTTCTCCAACCAGCCGGAGGGCGTGTCCATCAACGTGATTGCGGGGGGCCTGGAAAACGGGACCGTGAGGTGAGGCGCGTGCGAGGGCTGCTTTTGTTCCCAAGGGCCCAGCAGTTTCAAAAAGAAGTTTTTAATATCTAGGCATGTTAATATTTAGCCATTAGAAATTCAAAATCACCTTCCGTTACTCGTGTTTTCTTTCTAAAGGACAGCTTTAGTGCAGTTTTGAAAGTTTGTGTTCTTTGTTAACCGTCGAAGATTAGCAGTACGAAAGTAGACCCCGTGAGGTGTTCTTCCTCCGCCCCCACCCCCCACTTCCCAGCAGTAACTGCTGCTGTTGATCGTGCGTCCTTCTGGGTGATTTTTAACAAACGAGCAGGTGGGCTTTCTTCGAGAAGGCACTTCGTTGGCATAATTGTGGCGCCTTCCCCTCCAGGCTGTGGAGCACGTGGGACCTGAAGCCTGTGCGGGAAATCACGTTCCCCAAGTCCAGCAAGCCCATCGTCAGGTGAGCCCCCCCTCGCTTCACACTGCTCTGTGCGTGCATTTTGGTCGGACGTGAACGCACACAGCCCTCCAGAAATCTGTGATGGGAGTTGCGCAAACAGCCAACACTTACCAACCCCAGGTTGCCCAGCCCCAGTGGCCAAAGGAGGCCCCGTCCTTGTCTTCGTGGAGCTTAAATCTGAGTCGGGAGCCAAGTCTAACTGACCGGCACGCGGGCGGGCCCAGGAAAGGCCTTCCTGGTGAAGAGATGGTCATGTGACTGACGGCCCAGGGCGTGCCAGACAGGACGGACCCGCTCGGCCCCTCCTCCGACTTAAAACTCGATTCGACATAAGGAATTCAAATGCTACCCTATTAAATACATTCACTTTCAGTATGCTAAATTTCAAGTTTAATGACCCTAAATTGATCATTTATTTTTATATTTAAGTGAAATTAAATCTCCATAAATCATTTATTTCTATAAAGAGGAAAGATAGAACTGTTACAGTTTTAAAGTTCCCTATGCCCAAGTAATGGTGTTGAAGTCATAAAGGATAAACAAGAAGGAGCAGGAAAGTGGGGGAGGAAGGGATGGAGCCGGCACTGCTCCGTGCCGCCCGTTAGAGGAGCCCCAAGGTGCCCGCGGGGCCCCGGACCACATGCCAGTCAGCCGGACCCGTGGCCACGGCAGGCACGCATGTACCCACCTCCTGTGTGATCACCCGTGTTGAGACACACTGTGCAGACGGCTTTTCTCTCCCACAGCCTCACGTTCTCCTGTGACGGCCACCACCTGTACACGGCCAACAGCGAGGGCACCGTGATCGCCTGGTGCCGGAAGGACCAGCAGCGCCTGAAGCAGCCCATGTTCTGCTCCTTCCTGAGCAGCTACGCGGCCGGCTGAGGGCGGCGGGGCGTCCGAGCCTGGCGCTCCAGCCAGATCTGTGGCTTCAGTTTAGGGGGCTGAACCTGAAGAAACGAAGAGCAAACACCTTCCGGATCATTACAAAACCTCTTCATCCGCACGGACCTCTGAGCTCCCAGGGGCTGGGCGGAGGGCCTCGCTGTAAGGGGTGGTCGGGAGGGGGTGACAGCGGGCATGGCCAGCAGGACTGGGGCCTCCGTGAGTCAGTCACATCGTCCAGTTTCTTCTGAAGAGATTAGGGCGCCCCCCGTTTCTATTATTCCAGAAGTTTATGCCGAGATAATTCCCCCCCCCCCCCCCAAAAAAAAAAAAAGGAAAGAAGAGGATCAAGAAGCCAGGAGCTGATGATTACCAGGTGTCTACGGGCTGGCTGACGGCCGGAAACAGACCTTGAACTTACTGTTAAACGGCAGCTGCTGCCAGGCCTTAGCTCAGAGAGACCCAGGGTTGGTTGCCAGCCACACACAAGGACGGGTAGCTCTGATGTCAGACACGTCCTGTCTCCATAAAAACCCCGTTTAAAACCCTAACACTAGCCACCGCCTGCCCTTAGCTGAGTCGCTGAGATGGAAGCCCGGTGATCGCTGGTCACGGGAAGCCGCCACCGCAGAGCGCGCAGCCGGCGAGACGTCGGGCCGACGTGCAGGAGGCTCCCCCCAGGGAGGTGACGGCTCGCTCTGTCCTAAAAAGGCCGGATGACCCTGCGGGACAGTTTCCACTCTGGTTCTGCTAACTGTGCCGCCTGAGAATTCCAGCGACAATGGAGACACCTCACTGTGCGCCCAGCACGCTGCCCGCGTCAGGACCGGACCCCAAAGCTCCCGGACCAGCCTCCCCCCTGGTTGCGGCCCTGAGTCCCCTGGGAGCTGCTGCATCGGCTGTGAAGACACTAATAGCTGAGTGACACGTGACCACACGATACACACGTGTTCCTGCCTGAGAATACCGGCACGTTCGTGTGAAAATTTGACTCCTACGGTGTTTACAGAACTACTTTCGTAACTTCCAGACTTTCTAAAACATTCTGCGTGAAAACCCCATGGCACACGATTCCTGAGGCTCTGCGTGGATGGATGCAAGAGGCCGCAGGGGCGGGGCCGGGCCGTGGCCGTGAACTAGAGCCGCACCCCTCGCCTCGCACAGACCTGGGGCTCCGAGGCCCCGGCGGAGGCAACCTTCCTCCTGTTCCTCGCAGTGACCTGTGTTTTAACAAACTGCAGCTGCTGTCCGCTTTCACTTTCCTCCTGAGCGTGAACTGAGTCCCGTTAGAAGAGGGTTGCTACTCAGTCCTGTATTTTTAAGGCTGAATTTCGTCGTTTATCTAAAGAAATATGCAAGTGACTGGTCTTGTAAAGAGTGCAATGTTCTATTTTTATGTAAAATAAACACGAATCTGGGGGGATTATTTATTCAGCATGAAACCTATAACATGTACCAGTTAAACGCCCACGCATGTCGCAGCAGACACTTCTGTAAGGGACGGCCCTCCCTCTGTACCCGCTGCCGCTCGGCCCGAGTAAATTTCATAAACAGACGTGAAGGCGGCTCTCTCTCCACCCCGTGCCGGGCCAGACTCCAGCTGGGGCGCTGCTGGGTGACCCGCACCGGGGGAGCGCCCTTAGCGCCTTGGGAATTCAGTCGCGGGGACGGACCCCACCTGCACCCACCTCCCTCCCTGGGCCTGGGGGCGCGGGAAGGCGGGGCGGGGAGCCTATAGGGGGACGGGGGAGGGGGGTGAAGGGAAGATACGGCACAGGGACCTGGGCGGGGCTGTGGGTGGGGGCTGAGGGGCGGAGCGGAGCCCCTGCGCGGGATCCCTGGGGAGGGAGCCCCCGTGACGCACCAGTGACGTGGGCGCGGGCCGGACGCGACCCCTGCGGAGGAAGACGCGGGCTGGGCCGGGCGGAGCCACAGGCACCGGGCGCCCTGCCGGCCTCGCCCGCCCGCAGCCCCAGGCTCCCGGCCCCGCAGCCTTTCGGGCCGGCGCTGCTGACGGGCTCCCGCCCCGCGCCCACGGGGGACGATGCCGCGCTGCCCGGCTCCCCGCGCGCGCCCTGCGGGAGACAAAGCCCGCGCGTGAGCGGCGGCGGGGCTGTGCGGGCGGGCGGCGCACCTGGGCTCCGCGGGCTCGAAGGGCGGGAACGTCCCGGATCCGGTGCCGGCGGAACTGCGGCGCGCGAAGAGCTAGTCCCGCCGCCCGGCAGGCGACAGGCACAGGTGCGCCGGCAGGTGCGCGGCTGCTCGCACCCGGGACCCTCCACCCAGCGCAGGTGCGTACAGACCGAGCAGGACGCGGCTGCTGGGGCGGCGAGGCCCCCGGGGACCCCTGTGCTTGTGGGTCCGGGCCGGGCGCTGCTCCCCTGGGGGTCACCCTGTCCCCATGCACAGGACCGTCCTGGACCGGGGGCTGGCCCGTTGGCCACGTTATTGGGGGGAATGCGTTGGGGAGCGCCAGCCCCAGTTCTGTTGCTCCCCATCCCCTGGGACACCTGCCTCCGAGCGGGTCCAGGGCTGCTCCCCTCCCTGGGGCGTCTGTCCCCTGATGCTGGTGCTGAAATGCGGGCGCTCGCCTGGGGGCTTTGGGGAGCGCGGGTCTGATTTGCCTTAGAAATAATAATGGGGGAGGGAGGGCGAGGAGGGCAGGGGTGCAGCTGGAGAAGGGTCTTCATTGAGGAGGATTTGCTTGTCGTATGCATCTTGGACTAAGGCAGTGGTCGGCAAACTCATTAGTCCACAGAGCCAAACATCAACAGGACAACGATTGAAATCTCTTTGGAGAGCCACATATTTTAAACTTCTTCTAAGGCCACTTCTTCAAAATAGACTCGCCCAGGCCGTGGCATTTTGTGGAAGAGCCACACTCAAGGGGCCAAAGAGCTGCATGTGGCTCGCGAGCCGCAGTTTGCTGACCACAGCCCTAGCCGGTTTGGCTCAGCAGACTGAGCATTGGCCTGTGGACTAAAGGGTCCTGGGTTCGATTCTGGTCAGGGGCACGTACCTTGGATGCAGGCTCCTCCCTGGCTTGAGCCCCTCGTCGGGGTGTGTGCAGGAGGCAACCCATTGATGTGTTTCTCTCACACCGATGTTTCTCTCTGTCTTCTCTTCCACTCTCCCTAAAAAAAAAAAAAATCAATGGAACAATATCCTTGGGTGAGGATTAACTAGAAAACAAACAAAAAAACACACACATATTTTTATTGATTTCAGAGAGAAAGGGAGAGGAAGAGAGAGACAGAAACATCAATGATGAGAGAGAATCCTGGATCGGCTGCCTCCTGCACGCCCCACACTGGGGATGGAGCCTGCAACCCGGGCCTGTGCCCTGACAGGGAATGGAACCGTGACCTCCTGGTTCATAGGTCAAGGCTCAACCACTGAGCCACCAGCCAGGGGACCTGGTGGGTCCTTAGGAGTGATTGTGGGTAAGGCTGCCTCACACACACACACACACACACACACACACTACACCTTGTAAGGAAGGTGGCCAAACGGCTGAGAAAAGATTGACGTGCAAAAGACACATCCTCTCATTTATTTATAGCCACGTCTCACTACCACCTTTTTTCTTTTTTTATACCTTGTCTCGTTGTTGTACTTGAGAAGGGGAGATGCCTAAAAGGCAGGCACGTCACTCGATGGCCCTTCCTCGTCGCGGTACCTGGAAGCGGCGTCTTCTAGAAATCCCCCCGATTGGCCCTCACGCACCTTTCTGAGCGTGGGCCCATCTGATCCCGTGGGTTTCCCTTTTCTCTCGGGCATTTTATTCACTCCGGACACACTCAGGCGGGAAGAGACTTACCGCTCAGGGAGAGGGATTATTTGGTCGCTGTTTGTGAACCAGAAGCGGCAAGTTAGCTTCTTTAGTGCACAAAAAAACACTGCAAAATATCCTTTCCACAGCAGCCGGCGGCAGGTGGCGGACGGGCCGAGCTGAGGAGGCCCGCCTCGCCCTTGGGAGGCAGCGCCCGCGCCCTCTGCCCTCTCTCCCGGCCGCTCCAGGGCCTCCAGGGCCGCGGGGGGAAGGAGGGCATGTCCAGCAGCAGCACCGCCAGCATCTCGCAGGCCCGCAAGGCCGTGGAGCAGCTCAAGATGGAAGCCTGCATGGACCGGGTGAAGGTGAGCAACGCCTGCCCCCCGCCCGCCCCCCTGCCCTCAGCCCACACCCGCCAGCAGTGTGCTGTAGCATTGCCACTGTGCCCTCCACGGTCAGGGGTCAGGGGTCAGGGGTCAGGTGACGCCCAGTGGGAGGAGTCTCCAGGTATACGCTGGGTCCTCAGGGCTCGATTTAGCTCCGTTGTCGTGCCAATAAGCCAGAACGAGCTCAGCATGGAGCCCTAGCTCTGTGGTCGGCAAACTGCGGCTCGCGAGCCACATGCGGCTCTTTGGCCCCTTGAGTGTGGCTCTTCCACAAAATACCATGGCCTGGGCGAGTCTATGCTGAAGAAGTGGCGTTCGAAGAAGTTTAAGTTTAAAAAATCTGGCTCTCCAAAGACATGTCAATCGTTGTACTGTTGATATGTGGCTCTGTGGACTCATGAGTTTGCCGACCACTGACCTAGCTGGTTAGGCACATGCCCTGGTTGCAGGCTCCATCCCCAGTGTGGGGCCTGGTTAGAGCAAGCATGTCCAACGCGTGGCCGGCGAGAGGGAGAGAGAGAGAAACATCCACGATGAGAGAGAATCATGGATCGGCTGCCTCCTGCACACCCCTCGCTGGGGCTGGAGCCCGCAACCCGGGCCTGTGCCCTGACCGGGAATCGAACCGTGACCTCCTGGTTCATCTGTCGATGCTCAACCCCTGAGCCACGCCGGCCGAGCAGAGGGAACACCGAGTTTGACCTTGTCAGAGACACCATCACCGGAGGGGGCTGCGTGCGGCTTGGCTGTGCTCCCCACTCTAATCCTGCTTTGTTTTCTCGGGGGTGGAGGGCGGAGCCGGCAGAGACATCAAAGAGGCTTGTAATTGATCCCAAGTCCTATTGTTAGAGACCGGGATTGCTGGGAAATAGGTGTGAGTCGCCCTGCGTGGATGCGAAGAACAAATGCAGGGCTGTCACCGCCAGAATAATAATTATGTCATCCCCTTGTCCTGGATGTGACTATAGCAATTGCAACATTTTCTCCCGTCGTTGAAGCTTGTAATTACAGTGCAACCGCGGGGATTATGTGCTAACTTGGTCTGTCTTAATCACCTCTTTTCCTCTGAAATGTGATGGTAAAATCCCACAGTTGCCCCCAGGCTGCCCGTTCGTTTCTTTTAAACTGGGCACTTGCGCCCTAGCCGGTTTGGCTCAGTGGATAGAGCGTCAGCCTGTGGACTGATGGGTCTCAGGTTCGATTCCCGGTCAGGGCACATGCCCAGGTTGCGGGCTCGATCCCCAGTGTGGGGCGTGCAGGAGGCAGCCGATCCATGATTCTCTCTCATCATTGATGTTTCTATCTCTCCCTCCTCCTCCCTTCCTCTCTGAAATCGATCAATCAATCAATCAACCAATCAATTGGGCACTTGTGACCTCCTCAGGAATTGGTTCCTGTTACACAGGACTCTACTCTCATCTAGAGGAGTGTGGCTAAGTAAAGGCACTGGCGATCCTCCAAGAAGAACAGGAGGCGCCGAAACCGGTTTGGCTCAGTGGATAGAGCATCGGTCTGCGGACTCAAGGGTCCCGGGTTCGATTCCGGTCAAGGGCATGTACCTTGGTTGCGGGCACATCCCTAGTGGGGGGTGTGCAGGAGGCAGCTGATCGATGTTTCTCTCTCATCGATGTTTCTAGCTCTCTATCCCTCTCTCTTCCTCTCTGTAAAAAATCAATAAAAAAATATATATATAATAAAAAAA
Organism: Eptesicus fuscus; assembly: GCF_027574615.1. NCBI lineage: Eukaryota > Metazoa > Chordata > Mammalia > Chiroptera > Vespertilionidae > Eptesicus > Eptesicus fuscus. The sequence goes on along the minus strand of NC_072496.1, from coordinate 5,068,776 downwards.
AAAGAAGAATAGGAGGCGATCTAAGAACAGTTGGTTTTCTTGGAAGAGAAACTGTGGCATCCAGGGCAGTCCCACCTTTGGGGGAACAGAAACATCCCTGGATTGGACCCGTCAGACCAGCAGGGCCAGGCAGGGGAGCAAGGTTGTTAGGGTGTTGCAGACACGGGGCTGCGAGGGACGCAGATACACGGATGTGAGACAGGAACATGGTCCCACGCCATCCTCCACTCGCTGTCCCAAGAGAGCCCCATTTTTGAGCCCCCACCTGCAGTGCTTCAGCCCTGGCGCAGTGCCCCCTGGAAATTAAACGAGTCAGATCCATCTACGTTGATACTCACAGGCATCTGAACTAGTCAACTGATCCAGGGCAAGGAAGAACAATTATCACAGTGGTTCTCAGCCTTCCTAATGCCGCGACCCTTGAATACAGTTCCTCATGTTGTGGTGACCCCCAACCTCCGATGGTCTTAGGCTCTACAGCAGCGGTTCTCAACCTGGGGTCGCGACAGGTTGAGAACCGCTAGCAGCGTCGCCTAAGACCATCGGAAAACACAGATATTTACATAACGATTCATAACAGTAGCAACATTACAGTTATGAAGTAGCAATGAAAATAATGTTATGGTTGGGGGTCACCACAACATGAGGAACTGTATTAAAGGGTCGCGGCATTAGAAAGGTTGAGAACCACTGAATTATAATGTAGCAAGTCAGCTTCAGGCCAGCAGAGGGTGCTGGTGAACCATAAACAGAGGCACACGAAAAATTTTGTTCTTCACACTAGAATATTTTTCAAGTTTACTAGGTGTACCGGTTAATAATGCGGATTTTTTTTTTCAATAGATGGAGTTACACATAAGTTGATATATATGCAATTTGATGTGTATGCTATTTTGTTATATTGACAACAAGCTTCAAAACTTCCTATGTCAAATTTGCTGAAGGTGTTAACATCATAGATACTTTTATGCTTAAAAATGTCGCATTTCATGCCAAAAAAAAAGAGCATTTGCGGGAAGTTTTAGTTCATTATTTTGAAGAAAAGTGCTGCTGAAAGTTATCATATACTTTGGGAAGCTTATGGTGAACATGCTCCATCTTAAGATACTTGTGAATGCTGGTTTAAATGCTTTAAAAGTGATGATTTCGATGTTGTCAGTATTCACCAGACCGTGCTCTTTCAGATTACCACTTGTTCCGATCGATGGCACATGCACTTTCTGAGCAGCACTCAATTCAAAACGTACGAAAAAGTGGAAAATTGGGTCTCTGAATGGTCTGCCTCAAAACAAGAAAAGTTCTATTGGGACGGTACCCACAAATTACCTGAAAGATGGGGGAAATGTGTAGCTAGCGATGGACATCACTTTGAATAAAGCACTTTTGATGTTTCTCTTGAAATTATCGTGTTTTCTTTGATTACAAAATCCGCATTATTAACCGGTTAATAGTTAATTCGTATTATTAACCAGCTAATAATTAATCCGAATTTTTAACCGGTTAATAGTTAATCCACATTATTAACCGGTTAATGCTTAATCCGTATTATTAACCGGTTAATGGTCAACTGCATTATTAACCGGTTAACGGTCAATCTGCATTATTAACCGTAATGCCTCCCGTTCCGCCAGGTGGTGGGTCTGGAGCAGCATCTCTGCCCTCAGAGGCAGATGTCCAACCGTCTCCTCGGGTTTGCACCCAGCCTCTCCCCAGGCCGAGTGTCCTCCTCTGCACACAGCCCGTCCTGTCCTCCGCGGGTCCACTCTCCACACGCCTGCTGGGAACTGGCCTCTCACCCTGCGACCGTCCTGTGTCCCCACAGGTGTCCCAGGCCGCCGCAGACCTGCTGGCCTACTGCGAGGCCCACGTCCGGGAGGACCCGCTCATCATCCCTGTGCCGGCGTCGGAGAACCCGTTCCGGGAGAAGAAGTTCTTCTGCACCATCCTCTGACGCCCTCGGCGATGCAGCACCTCCTTTTCTGGACCACCCCACGGGAACGCGCATGCATGTAGCTTTGGGGAGCCCCCCTCCACCGCCCCGTCCTGCCCTGCCCATCCCTGCTCAGCCACCCTCAGGGGGACCGGTCTCCTCTGTCCCTTGGGTTTCTTGATGGTAACGATTTCACTTTTTCTTTTTGTTTTCATAAAATATATTTTTGTTTATTTCAGAGAGGAAGGCATGGGGTGTGCCTGTGGTGGGCAGTTGTCACTGTGTCCCCAGCTTGGCTGTCCAGCATCTGACCCCCCTTCCCGTAGGAAGGAATCACCCCTTGCAAGTCAATTTAGTGGGATGCAGTGTCCCCGCCCCCTGTGGTTGCTCACAAGGGGAGGTCTTCCCTCTCCGGTGCACCCCCTTCCTAGCACCGCCTGGCCAGTTTGTGGAAATTCTTCCAGCTGTACGCGTTGGGTTTGTGCACGTTCCTGTACCTCTGTTATACTGCAATAAAAAGTTGGTTTGGTGGCCAGCAGTCAAGGATCTTACTGTTATTATTTTTTTTTTGTCTTTGAGGCACTTTGCTAAGCCTTGACTCCTGGGCATTGGAGAGTGTATCTGACACATTTTGAAAATGGGAGGTGCTGACGATCCAAGGCTGTGTGGACGTAGGGCAGGCGTTGAGCGCCACGCAGACAGTTCCCTGGGAAGGGGTGGGGATGGGGGTGGGGAATGCCAGGCTGCGGAATTCATGTATTTTGGGAAAACAGTGGGGAATCCCACTAGTCAGAACCTGACATCCCATCCGGTTCCTATTGGGATTTCCCACTTGGAGCAGCGTCTCTGTAACTGAGGCAGGTGGCATCCTCCCCACTCCTCCTGCCTCAGGAATGGATGGGGGGCGGGGGTGTGTGGCTGCCACAAACCCCAACAGCACCTCCGGGTGAGGAGCCCCACCCAGGGCTCCAGCTGGCTCGGCGATGCTGTGTCTTCTGAATGCAGCCCGGTCCCGGCCCCGCCGGGGTTCTCGGCGCCCGCCCAGGCCTCTGAAGGGGCCTGAGGGTCCTGGGACGGCAGGGCCGGTCTGCGCTGCACCCGGGCTGACATGATACTAGAGGGTTCACGGCGGACTCGCGGTGTCGGGCAGCGTGGGGGGCCCGCAGGAACCCCGCTTCGCACAGCAGCCAGCGTCTGCGCGACTGAGAAATGCGGGCTCTTCTAGCTCCTCAGGCCTTCGCCAGGGCGGGGCTCACTCCCGCAGCAAGGGGGTGGGGGGCTCCCCAGCCTCCGAGGAGGGAAGCTCCCCGGCATTCCCTCCTCCAAAGCCTGGAAGGGAGAGGGGGTGGCCAAGAAGGTGTGAAAAAAGATGCGCATGCTCAGTGTAGGACCTCGCGCGTCGCCTCCGCGCCCTCCGAGTGACGCAAGCGAGAGCATGGGTTTCTGGGAAATGTTGTTTATGGGCCTCCGGACCACTGGTGCGCCGCCCCGCCTGGGCCGGGAGCAGGACTCCAACTCCCGGCAGGCTGCCGGGGCGCGAGAGAAGGGGCGGGGCCAGCGAGAGCGGAGAAGGCGGGGCCGGGTGAGGGGCGTGGGGATGCCCGGCGAGGGGCGGGGCTCCGGCCGCGAAAGCGGCGGTCGCCGCCCGCATCTGAGGATCCGAGGCGCGCGGCCGGAAACCGCAAGGCACCTGGCCGGCGGCGGGAGCCCCTGGGGCAGTCGCACAGGCATCGACCGCCCCCTCGGCAGGTTCCCTGCCCTCCGCCGGGACGCGGGAGGGCCCGGTGCGCGACGGGGGCGCGAGGTGGGGCCGGCGGGGGCGGCCAATGCGAAACTGGCTGGTGCTGCTGGGCCCGTGCGTGCTCGGGGCGGCGCTGCACCTCTGGCTGCGGCTGCGCTCCCCGCCGCCCGCGCGCGCCTCCGCCGTGTCCCCCGCAGGTGAGGGCCGGGCCGGGCCGCCGGGGGTGGGGCGGGGCGGACGCGGGGCGGGGGTCCGGGTTGGGGGGGACGGGCCGCACCGGGGGCCTTTTCACCCGCGGGCGGTCAAGTAGGGGAAACTTGGGGGCGCTCTTGTCTGCGCGCGTCCGGCCGCTGGCCCCGATGCCGACCCCGAGTCCTGCGGCCGCCCCAGGCCGGGCCCAGCCGCCCGCCCGCCCGCCTGGCGCGGAGCCTCGCGTGCCCTTTAGCCGCCAGCGGGTCCCTCTCTTCCTCCCCGAGGTGTCGGTCCATCTCGTTGGGTCCAGGCGGAGCCCTGGGTGCTGCGGGGAAGGCCCGCGCGGGGGCCAGCGGCGGCCGGGCTTTGCTGGGAAGGGATAACGGCGCTGCGGGAACAGACGGTCGTTTGTAGTCTTTGCAAACTTGCTGATCGAAGGCGGGTCGACAGACGTGGACGCGAGCGCGAGGCGGGCGGCGAGCGGAGCGGCACCTGGCAGCGTGGTTGGCGAACTTCGCGCTAAGGACACGCACGTGAAATACCGCCTCCGCCCGCATCCCCGCCTCGTCCGCGCTCACGCCGCCCTCCTGGGCGGGAAGCCTGGTTCCGGCCGCGCCCCGGCCTCAGCCATAGGGCGCTTTGCCCCTGGCAGGTGCCCATGGGATTGTGTGTGCGTGTGAAGGGGTCCCACCGCCCTGAACACGACTTAGGGGTCCCTACTCTTCTTCTTTTCTAAGGGCTCACCCTACCTTTAAAGACACCTCGAAGGCTCTTTTAAAGATGAGGTGATCGTCCTGCTTTTTTGTTTGCTTGTTTTTTATTTTTATTTTTTAAAATATATTTTATTGATTTTTTTATAGAGAAGAAAGGGAGAGGGATAGAGAGTTAGAAACATCGATGAGAAGAGAAACATTGATCAGCTGCCTCCTGCACACTCCCTACTGGGGACTGTGCCCACAACCAAGGTACATGCCCTTGACCGGAATCGAACCTGGGACCCTTCAGTCCGCAGGCCGATGCTCTATCCACTGAGCCAAACCGGTCAGGGCTGTTTGCTTGTTTTTTAACTACATGGGGATTTTTTTTTTTTTTAACCATTCTTCCCCCAAACAGCTGTTCCCTTCTCCAAAAGTTGTAAACATTAGGATTGACTGTTTGCAGTTCTTATTACTTTTTTAAAATATATTTTATTGATTTTTTTACAGTGAGGAAGGGAGAGGGACAGAGAGATAGAAACATTGATGAGAGAGAAACATCGCTCAGCTGCCTCCTGCACACTCCCTCCTGGGGATGTGCCCGCAACCAAGGTACATGCCCTTGACCGGAATCGAACCTGGGACCCTTGAGTCTGCAGGCTGACACTCTATCCACTGAGCCAAACCGGTTAGGGCTCTTATAATTGTTAATCTGCATTTTTAACCGGTTAATTGTTAATCCACATTATTAACCGGTCAATAGTTAATCAAAGAAAACACGATAATTTCAAGAGAAACATCAAAAGTGCTTTATTCAAAGTGATGTCCATCGCTAGCTACAGGTTTCCCCCATCTTTCAGGTAATTTGTGGGTACGGTCACAATAGAACTTTTCTTGTTTTGAGGCAGACCATTGAGAGACCCAATTTTCCACTTCTTCGGACGTTTTGAAGTGATACTCAGAAAGTGCGTGTGCCAATGGTAATCTGAAGAAGAAATACAACAAAACAGCATGCATATCAGATCGCATATATATCAACATATGCGTAACTCCATCTATTGAAAAAAATCTGCATTGTTAGCCAGTACACCTAGTATTTGAGCCCGGCCGGTGTTGCTCAGTGGTTGAGCGTTGACCTATGAACCAAGAGGTCATGGTTCAATTCCTGGTTAAGGGCACACGCCCCGGTTACGGGCTCGATCCCCAGTGTGAGGTGTGCAGGAGGCAGTCAATCAATGATCCTCAATAAAAATATATTTTAAATAATAAATGAAAGCAAAATGCTAACATGAAAAATCGCAGGGGTAGTGGTAAGTACTGCAACAACAACAAAACAGTGTCGGAGGCTGGAGAAGGCGTTGCTGCTGTTTTACGTGGAGGTCGGGGAGGCCTCTGAAGGGGTGACAGCCGAGCAGGCCCTGAATGACGTGCGCGAGTCCTGTTTGCCCCTGGTACTTGCCTGATGCAGCCGCTCACCTTGAACAGGGGAACCGCAGTCAGGATGGGCACCTGGGGAAGGAGCAGCAGGTCTCCTGTGAAAGCCATGGGGGTGCAGACGACCACTGAACTAGAGAAGACAGACAAAGGATACCTTGCTTATAACACTGGGTTGGGCCCAGCTGGTGTGGCTCAGTGGTTGAGTGTTGACCTATGAACACTACTAGGTCACGGTTCGATTCCCGGTCAGGACACATGCCAGGTTGTGGGCTTGATCCCCAGTGTGGGGCGGCCGATCCATGATTCCCTCTCATCATTGATGTTTCTCTCTCTCCCCCTTCTTCTCTGAAATCAATACAGAATATTTTTAAAAAATAACATATTGGGCCCTAACTGGTTTGGCTGCTGGATAGATTCTGGTCAAGGGCATGTACCTTGGTTGCGGGCACATCCCCAGTAGGAGGTGTGCAGGAGGCAGCAGATTGATGTTTCTCTCTCATCGATGTTTCTAACTCTCTATCTTCCTCTCTGTAAAAAAAATCAATAAAATATATTTTAAAAAATAACATATTGGTTTGGGATGATGTGTTAGGAGGAATTTTGTAAAGGTTAATTTAGAAAAATGATGTGACCACAAGACTTCTCTAAGGTATTTGGACAAAAGCATAGCCATTCAACAAAGGCTTAGAGGGCTTGGGGTTTTGCTCGATAAGTAGAGGCCAAAGACCAATTGTGAGCTTGCTTTGCAATTTTGCCTGGGGCTGGTTCATCCCAAATAACCCCTCTAAGCTCGTTTTGTCTGTATTGTTTCCTTATTTATGAAATGATGACCTCATAGGGTTGTTTGTTTGTTTTTTTAATGAACATTCAATTAATAGAACAGTGCCTGATTCCTAGTAAACACTCCTTGAATTTTATTTTTTAAATATATATTTTTATTGATTTCAGAGAGAAAGGGAGAGGGAGAGAAGGATAGAAACATCAATGATGAAAGCGAATCATTGATCAGCTGCCTCCTGCACGCCCCCCACTGGGAATCGAGCCCGAAACCCGGGCCTGTGCCCTGAACTCAGAATCATGACCTCCTGGTTCATAGATTGATGCTCAACCACTGAGCCTCGCTGGCCGGCTGGGCAACACTCCCTGAATTTTAGAGAGATGGGTGGAATTGTGGTGGCGGATGCCTGCTAGGGAGGTGTTTGGGGAGGGCATGCTGGTGGTGTGTATGATGATTGATCTTCTCCGTAGATCTGTGATGAACTCGTATGGTTTCCCCATTTTCAAGATTTCTGCCTACTTGTGATAGATGTCCTCTGAGAAGAATTGGTTTTAGCGCAAGATTCCTGGTGGGGTGAAATAAGAAGTATCTGTTCCATTTAGAATGGAAGTTCCTTTAGGAAACATACCTCTTGTGGAAAACAGGTCTCTGCACAAAATTCCTGTCTTCCTGTCATGGTTACGACATGCCCTTCGGAAAAAAAGGTCAACATGTTTTTGTTGTCTTTTGACTGAATACCTAGATCCTGTGGCCTATAAACACATGGCACTTACTGGAGGAAAGGTCGTTTATTTTGGGACACACTTTGGATCAGTTCCCACCGTCGGAGAAAGAGATGAAATGGATCCCTCCTCGGAGCTATTTATAAGCCTGTCGCTCTCAAGCTTTGAAACTGGTGACGGAAACAGGGACAGAGTAATCTTTCCCTTCAGTCTTCCTTCTAAGGACGCATTTTTAAAATGTAATCCCTCCCATCAGACCTTACGACGGTAAAAAAGGAGCCATTCACATGACTTGTCACTTGATTTTTTTTTTTTTTTTTTCTAGAAACCTGGCTTCCCCGCCTTGATTCTTTAGAATAGTTAGTGAGCGAGACACGGTTTGGTGGCTATGGAGTTTATTGGTGTTGATAAGGGTGCTGGTACTAACCAGCATGGGCGTCTCGGCTTCATCCCCCAAACCTACACACTAAACACTTTGCCTTTGAAAGCACGTTTTTATTGTTGTTGTTGCTGTTGAGAGCTTACTATTTGCCTGGTACCAAACCAGTCCCTCTGCACATGCTCTCATGTGATTTACACTCCATGGGAAGAAGTATGCCCATTCATAGTTAGGGGAACAGGTTCAAGAAGTTAAATAAGTTTTTTGTTGTTGTTAATCCTCACCCGAGGATATCTTTCCATTGCTTTTTAGGGAGCGTGGAAGAGAGTGGAAAGACAGAGAGAAACATCGATGTGAGAGAAACACATCGATTGGTTGCCTCCCGCACGAGCCCCAACCAGGGCCTGGGCCAGGGAGGAGCCTGCAACGTGCCCTTGACTGGAATGGAATCCGGGACCCTTTGGTTACGGGCAGACGCTCTATCCACTGAGCCACACCGGTTAGGGCTTAAGTAACTTTTATATGTAATATGAGAGAGCCAGGATTCCGATGGTGGCCTGACTGACTCTGCCGCCCACTCTGCCGTAGTTTACGCCACGGTGTCTTTCCAAACTGACGCGTGTTATAAACATCTTGTTTGTTTTGAAGAGTTTATATATTCACATGAGCATGTACCTGTGTGTGTGTGGAAGACACCACACTGTTAGTAGTAGTTATCCCTGGACAGTGGGTTTATAGGTGCTTTAGAATTCATCTCTTTGTATTTATGTGTACTTTCTACAACCATACATTTATGTTACGTTGTACTAAACATGCTTATGCCCCTTGTTACACTTGGTCATGAGACATGGCATTTCTGATGTGCTGTTGCTTGTTTCTAGATCCACTGGCCCCATCTCCTCCGGGGAAATACAGCCACTACGACGTGGTAGTTGGCGTGTTGTCAGCCCGCAATAACCATGAGCTGCGAAACGTGATCCGGAGCACCTGGCTGAAGCACTCACGCCAGCACCCCGCACTCAGTCAGCGGTAGGTTCCTCTGAGCTGGCACCTGCCGGCTTCCGGGGCGGAAGAGGCAGCGTCTCTCCCTGGGAGAAAGGGCCATTGTGTTCTGTTTTTCCTCCCTGTGGTTGAGCCCCAGAGTCCATGTAACCAGGGTTTGAAGCCAAAAGATAGTTGGGGGAGAATATGGTCATTGGTTAACATACCTACTATTTATAGATGCCTCGTTTGCTGGTTTTATTGTTTTTGTTTTTTTGCTCTGGTTTAGAATAGCAATTCCTTTTTAAAAAAATATATTTTTATTGATTTCAGAGAGGAAGGAAGAGGAAGAGACAGATAGAACCTCAATGATGAGCCCTGGCCGGTTTGGCTCAGTGGATAGAGTGTCAACCTGCCGACTGAAGGGTCCAGGGTTCGATTCCCAGTCAGAGCACATGCCCAGGTTGCAGGGCTCGATCCCCAGTGGGGGGCGTGTAGGAGGCAGCTGATCATTGATTCTCTCTCATCATTGATAGTTCTCTCTCTCCCTCTCCCTTCCTCTCTGAAATCAATAAAAATATATTTTAAAAAGTATGTAGCTATATAATTTAAAAAAAAAAAGAAACTCGATGAGATTGCTGGTTACATTGGTAGCAGGCATTTCAGAGGAAGTGGTGGATATTGAAGCTAAAATTTCTGTTTTATAAAACGAGCAGGAAATGAGAAACTAGAGGCTGCAATTGTCGTTAATTCCTGTGTAGAATTTCACTGTCAGGGAAAGGGTGTGGCCAAGGAAGGACAGGAGGCAAAGAGAAATGATGTCAGGACGTCATCGTATTTACAATGAATAGGGAAGGATGAAGCCAGGGGTTACAGGTAACCACGGTTACAGGTAACCGGTGAAGCAAGGTGGAGGAGGGGAGAGGACAGCCCCTCGGGTAGAAAGGCCAGCCTTTCGGGTAGACAGCACGCAGAGAAGACACGGGGCTGGGTGTCAGGTGCAGGCAGGAGAGGGTGACGGCCTTTGCTTTCCAGCGGTCTGAGCTGTGGCTACGTGTTCTCCCTTGCTCACTGTCTGCGGATGCAGCGGAGGGCTCGCCGGAAGCCACTGGTGGTTGGCCCCTCTGGATAGGCCGGCTCCCTCCTTTGGCGGGGCTGGGAGAGGGACGTCAGAATGAACGCGGCTCAGTCCCCTGCCTCAGTCAGCGCTCTGAGACGGGGAGGAACTGTGCGCACGCAGGGCGAGGCGCAGTGACCGCGCTCATGCCGCCCGCCCGCAGGGTGCTGGTCAAGTTCATCATCGGCGCCCGGGGCTGCGAGGTGCCCGTGGAGGACCGGGAGGACCCCTACTCCTGCCGGCTGCTCAACATCTCGGACCCGGGTGAGCCTCCTCCCTCGGCCCGACGGCCTCCCCGGGGCCGGGCGAAGGACAAGTCCTGAACCGAATGGGGTAGAGTCTGTTTGTAGCGGAAGACAGTGGAGCCGGGTGAAGTGCTTCTTGTAACCTACCCGAGGCATTTATTGAAAAGTTACGTGAAGAAAACTGTTGTTGACCTTGATTAGACGGCGGCGGCGGGGAGTAGAAAGAGCAGGGATTGGAAGCCACTCAGCCTGGGTTCGATTCCCGGCTCTGCCCCGTTCTGTGCCCTTGGGCGATTCCTCAGTCTGGGCTTTGGTTCTTACTCTGGCACCTGGAGGGGGCACCACACCCACACAGTCCCGGTGCAGGGGTCCGAGTGGGGCGTGCGGGCCGTGTGCTGTGCCCGCTCCATCAGGACTGTGCAGCGAGGGCTCCTCGTGGGAGTGGGACGCGTGGCAGTTACTTTGTCTGTGACACCTGCCTCACATGACCCGTCTTTTAAATTGTCCGAGATGTAGGCTTTTTGGATGTTGCCGAGCAAGACTCAATTTAGTCATTATTTATAGCTGTAATCCGTATTGTAACTGAAAACTTGGTGGTTACAATTTTAGAATAATTCTTTCCCCACGAGCAGCCATGTTCCTGAAGCATGTAGAAAGCATTGCCAGTGGGAAGGAGTTCCAGGACAGATAGTGACCTGGACTGTGCTGTCCAGCGGACCTCATGCCTGCCGATGACCTGATGGTGTCACACTCCTTCCCCACTTGTCCCTCCCCCAGTTTTGAACCAGGAAATCGAGGCGTTCACTTTCCCTGAAGACACGCCCGCGGGCTTCTCGAAGGACCGCGTCGTCAGCGTGAGCTTCCGCGTGCTGCACCCCATCGTGATCACCAGCCTCGGGGTGCTGGGCGGTGCCAGCGACGTGGGCTTCCAGAGGAACATCACCGTCAAGCTGTACCAGGCCGAGCAGGAGGTGAGTGCGGCTGCGCACAGGCGTCCCGGTTCTTCCTCTTCAGAAGCGCGGCTGCTTCCTCCTGGCGCATCGCAGGCGGGGACTTCACCTCCCTCCCTACCCATCGGGCACGTTAGAGTGTAGTGCACAGGGGCGCGCAAAACTAGGCCCGCACGTTGTCAAGAAGGAGTGTTAATGAGAGAAACACACACAGTCCACTCAGAGTGCCCTTCATTCTGAGCTACAGACGTTTTCTGGATGGTAAGTTGGTATCTAAGAATAGGCAGGAGGCCCTGGCTGGTGTTGCTCAGGGGTTAGTGTCGGCCCTCGCACTGAAGGGTCAAGGGTTTGGTTCCCAGTCGGGCATGTACCTGGGTTGCAGGCTCAGTGCATGGGCCTGGTTGGATGTGCGGGAGGCAACCAATCGATGTGTCTCTCTCGCATCCATGTTCCTCCCTCCCTCCCCCCCTCCCTCTCTCTCTCCCATTGTCTAAAAATCAATGAGAAAAATACCAAGTGAGGATTAACCAAAAAGAAAAGGAAGAAGAGGCGTGAGAAGAGGGACGTGTTCTGTCTGAGCACAGAGGGAAGGGCCGGGAAGACGGCAGGAGCAGCCGTGCCCTTTGGTGGTGGTGTCTCCCCCAGAGGTTCTTTCTGAGGGGGTTCCGGACCCTGTTCCACGTAGAAGTCTGTGCTATTCCATTTATTCTTAACCCTTTGGGGTTAAATATAGTCAGTTGTCTTAATGCCTCACACTTCCCCTCGTGCCTCTCATGTCAGGGTGGTCGTTTTAAGGTTATGAAGATTATTCTTAGAACTTCGTGACGATTTTAGTTATCTTAACCATCTTTACTTAATAGCCATGGCAGAGCTAGAGACCCCAAATGACATCTAAACCACAGTGGGACAGTGCTAGTAACCAGAGTGGGGCCACTGAGGACTTAGCTGGCCATGTGAGATTTGCAAATACCATTTAGATATGCAAATACCATGCGAGATATGCAAATACCATGTGAGATATGCAAATACCATGTGAGATATGCAAATACCATGTGAGATATGCAAATACCATGTGGGATCTGTAAGGATCCGTGTCCCACAGGAAGTGTTTCTGGTCTCTCCCCTTTGCAGGAGGCCCTCTTCGTCGCTCGCTTTAGCCCCCCGAGCTGTGGCGTGCAGGTGAGCAGGCTGTGGTACAAGCCCGTGGAGCAGTTCGTCTTACCGGAGGTACGGGGTGCGGGGATGGAGCACCCGGGCAGCCTTCGCACGCTGGGCCGGGCTTGGGGCAGGCACTGCTGTTCTGTGGGTCAGGCCGGCTCTCCAGGGGCTAGGGGAGGAGGCCACAGCGGGGTGGGCTGAGCAGTCGAACTCTGCAAACTCCAGGAAGCATCGCCATGCCTCCGAACCACTCTGCAAAGCGTTGCCTGCTACCCTGGTCTCGGTGGTGGAGCGGGGAGCCGTGTGGCTGCGTGGATGACAAAGGATAGTAAGGGAGTCATGAAAAGACCTGATACAGAAACCATCTGTCACGGTGCTTGCATTCCAGTGGGCGAGGTTAGTTTGACAACAGAAAAATAAACAGGAAGCGTTAGCAGAACGGGGGCAGCTGGCACGGCACTGACAGCGGAAACCAGAGAGAAGTCAGGAGAACTTACACCTGTGTCGAACTTGGGGGAGAGGAAGTAACTTCCTAAACTCAGACTTTCATAGTAGTAATCAGGAAGGAAAAGCTTGTCAGGTTAAGCAAGGTAAGACTTCGGGACCTTTGAACTCAGTAAAAAAGAATAAATGGCAAACAATTCTGAAAATTATTTTCAGCATGTAAAATATACACCAGATTATCTATTAAAAGCTCATACCGATTAATATGAAAAATATAAGATTCAGTAGCTAAATGGCAAAGAAGCAAGACAAAGCAATGCCCAGAAAAGGCCATATAATTCATATACCTACTAGAAACCCAAGAAACACAGGAATCATTTTTTTTTAAATTTTTTTAATTAAGGTATTATATGTGTACATATCTTACCATTGTGGAATCATTCTTAATGTAACAGATCAGCTTAAGCTTACTTTCTTTTACCAATATCGCATACTGGCATTTTCATAAGTTGCTAATGACCCTGGAAATTAGTGTAATTTGCTTTTGAATTTTGCAGTTTGCACTGTGTACCGAAATCCACATAAAATATGTTTGTTTCTTATCCCAGTAATTTCATTTCTGGGAACTTGTTTTAAATGAAACACAAATGATTGGTGGAAAGTAAAGTTTGACACCAAAACGTGCCTCACGTGATTGTCGGAGATACTGGCGGCGCCCAGATGTCTGAGGGCGGGGAGATGCTTGAGGAACCGGCTGCTCCGCTCAGCAGCGCCTTCCCCGGGCCTGGTTCCCCGGGCCTGGTTCCCCGGGCGCGGGAGGAGCCGCTGGGCAGTGGCAGGAGCCTGAGGGACCCGCTTTGACTTGGGAGGAATCACAGCAGTGGCTGAAAATGGTCTGTGTACTCTTGCTAATTGTCTTTTGGATGCATATTTAAAAAAGCAGACTCAAGGGTACACACCACAATGTTTACCACGGTGTGCTCATGGTGGGATAGAAATGTTAACCAGTGTGTCTTAGGAAAAAATAAATTTAAAAAAACCCCACTTAAACCCTAAATGACAACCATAAAGAAACGCCTCACTTTTTCTCTTTCACAAAAGAGCTTTGAAGGCACGATCGTGTGGGAGAGCCAAGACCTGCAGGGCCTGGAGTCCAGAGATCTCCGCAGCGTGGCCGTCCATGACGGGGGCGGGGTCCTCAGGGTCACCACGGTAAGTCGTCCTGGGGTCAAGGTTGTCGTGTGCCCGGCAGCATTTTTAATACATAAAGGTGTTTTAAATTCCTTTTTACACCAGCCCAGACAACATGGAAGAATCAGTCTGTGTTTAGAATACGTAGAAAATGTGTAGTCACGGTAAAGATGAAAAACTCTGCTGTTCTCTGCTTTTGTCACTCCACACACGGCACACCCCACACCCGGAGCCGGGAATGAGGGAGCTGCCTGCTGAGGGGGGGCGGGAGGCTGTTCAGAAAGACCTGACTGTGTGTCCTGGGATTGTGAGCGCTGTGTGGGCCGCTGCGCAGGCCTGACGCGCACCTTGGTGATGAGGGGCAGGGAGGACACTGGCGTCGCCGCGGTGCAGGCCTCCTGCCCCCGCAGCTGGGCGGTGAGCTGCTGGGTCACTGACCCCGCCGTCAGCGTGCACACATGAGGGGTGGGACGTGGTGACGACACACTGAGCGCTTGCACTCGTGTCTTTCAGGCCGGGGAGGCGGCGTGGCCTCCTGAACTCACGGACGGTGTGGAGGGCGTGGCCGGCGGCTTCATTTATACGATTCAGGGTGAGTGGGCTGGTCGCAAGTCGGAACGTTCCGAGTCTCACGCTTTTCTCCTTTCTGCTACGGTCATACGTCTCTCTAAGTAAAACATACTTTGGATTAGAACGTTTTGTACTTGACATTTATGGCCTCATATTGCATCTGTCAGTTAGCAACGTATTCTTCTCGCATCATTTTTCAGTGCCTTTGCTCGTAACACGCAAGGGCAGGCTGACCTTTAACCTGCTGTGTCCCGCCGTGTGACACCACAGCTTAGCCATTCCCGGTCGGAGATGTGGCCGGAGGCTGGCTCCGTTTTTCCCGTTACACACGGTGCTGCAGGGAGCAGCCACGTGACCCCGTAAAACAACGTCTGGGGGGACTTGTCCGTGTGGCACCCTCAGCCTAACCGGTGCTGCTTTGCCTCCCACGGAAGCGCATCCAGTCACCCTGAGCGTCCGCTTCCCTGCCTGCACGCTCCCAGCCACCGCCCCCTGGTCCTTGCCTCGGGCACAGAGTGTAGGGCACAGCAGGGCGCGGGTTCTAGCATTTTCTCCAGCTCTCGGCTTTTCCTTCTAGAAGGTGATGCTCTCCTACAAAACCTCCACTCGCGCCCCGGACGACGCGCTGACCACCTGAGGAACCTCCGCGAGGAGGACGCCTTGCTGCAGGAGGAGAGCCGCCGCCACGGCGATATTGTCTTCGTGGACGTCGTGGACACCTACCGGAACGTTCCCGCCAAGCTGCTGAACTTCTACAAGTGGTGGGTGGTCAGTGCCGGCGGCCACAGTGTGTTTCCATGTCCTTTTGGTGGAGAAACAGTTGGTCAAACCATCACACCACTGAGATTTTTTTTTTTTTTTTAATATATTTTTCTTGATTTCAGAGAGGAAGGGAGAGGGAGAGATAGAAACATCAATGATGAAAGAGAATCATGGGTCAGCTGCCTCCTGCACGCCCCCCACTGGGGATCGAACCCACAACTCAGGCATGTGCCCTTGACCAGTATCGAACCCGGGACCCTTCAGTCCATAGGCCGATGCTCTATCCACTGAGCCAAACCGGCCAGGGCGACCACTGAGATGTTTAAGAAGCAAACCAGCCCGCGGCCCCTGCACACGGGGCCCCTGTACACTGGGCCCCGGTCTGTTGCATCCTGGTTCCCCGGGAGGAGTGGCTGGTGAAGGCTGCTGCTCCCTCACGCTCGCACGCCGCAGTGCAAACCGTGGTGCTCTGTCCAGAACACACAGGCCACGCTGATTGCACGTGGGCCAGTCCTTCCTCGAGTTATTTCCATGTTGTCTCACGCCAACGTCAGACGAAAATCAGTGAGCTTGAAAGTGGCCCATTTTCATACCTGTCTACCTAAATCTTACCCCTAGTATAGTCCCTGTCCCCAGGTTACCAGCTGAGTTCTGTCCAGCGGAACATCTACGTTATATTTCCATTCTCTACCCACTTAAAAATGACTTGCCCTGATTTCAAAACTTGCACATAAAATGAAATTCAACCACCCTCAGAGTCTGTCTTATTTATAACTTCCTGAGCCTCCAGTATTTCTGGGGTCTTAGTGGGAATTCCCACCTTTATAATAATAATAGCAACAATAATAGTAACTGTTGTACATACCGTTGTTAATATTAGTTCCTCCAGCGCCCCGTCATTGGCTTTTGAGCCCCTGGATACTGTCCACCCTGACGAGGACTGAACCTTCTAGCCGCATCTGTCTGGACTAAACCTGTCAAGTGTGTTCACATCTGTGTCTTTCCTTTCAAAACTCCGTCAGCGAGTGTGTTTTCTTGGGGAGCCCCGTCTGTCCCTGCTTCTCTGCTGCCCTGGGCACAGTGGGAAATAGTCAAGCATCTGGGGGTGGGGCCCTGGTCCTGAGGTTCGTGTGTGGGAGGAATGTTTCCTATCCGACAAGCTGATGTAACTCTGAGTCGTCCTGTGGGCAGGGGACAGATACAAATAAGACGAGTTGGTGTGACTGGATGCCAGGATTGAGTGGGGCAGCTACTGTAGCTCGGCCACCAGCGGGCCTTCCTGCTGTAAGGGGGCCGAGGCAGGGATATGAAGGGGTGCCGAGGGGCATGGAGGCCCAGGAACGGGACAGGTGTGCGGGTCGTGGGGCAGTTTTAGTGCAACGCGAGCAGCGGGACCGCCTCGGCTGCTGTTTCCTCCTATGGACGCCCTGACCCCCGTCCCTTTTTCGCCGCCAGGACCGTGGGAGCCACCAGCTTTGATTTGTTGCTGAAGACGGACGACGACTGCTACATAGACCTGGAAGCCGTGTTCCACAGGGTCGCCCACGGCACCCTGCAGGGCCCGAGTGTCTGGTGGGGAAAGTAAGTTCAGCTGGTTAGCGGCGGCGCCGTGTGCCCGAGCACCGGCCATTCACGCGGCATGAGATGGACTTCTCTCCGTAAGAAAACGTGGCTGAGATGGGCAGTGTCCTCACTGGGCTCCTGGGTGCCTGCATGTTACTAATCTGTGATCAGAGGAGAAACTTTAAAGTGAAAACCTCCAGCTAATGCAACGAAGGCGAGAAAGTGACTTGTCTTTTCCCTTCTGCCTCGAAGTGAGTGGTTCTCAGATCAGCAGCTGCTGCGTGTTAGATGTTAGAATGTTCCCTTTCTGAAGCTTCCTCTTCAGGAATACATTGTGGGCCCGTGGATTTCTTAAGCAAATATACACAAGGTGATCTGGTACTTGCCATTCAGAAACTACACACGCAACTTTGGGAGAATTTAAATATGTTGATTTCATATAAAATACCCTTCATAGGTAATTCCTCTCTCAGACTACATGAAGTGTTCCTGCTGCTTCCCTCGCTTCTGTGCCCGGTGGTGACGGGAAGTGCGAGTCGAGCAGAACATGGTAGGACGTGTGTCAGGCGCACAGAGGAGGCAGCTCACTCCCTGTCCATCTCAGTTTCAGGCTGAACTGGGCCGTGGACCGGACGGGGAAGTGGCAGGAGCTGGAGTACCCGAGCCCTGCGTACCCTGCCTTTGCGTGCGGCTCGGGGTACGTGGTCTCCCGGGACATCGTCCACTGGCTGGCCAGCAACGCGGGCAGGCTGAAGACCTACCAGGTGGGCAGGGAAGGGCTTCTGCCTAAGGGGCACCACCCAGCCAGCTCCCCCCGCCCCGCCTCCCTGAAGCGGGCCAGCCCCGTGGGAATCACTCGTTAGGGACACACTCCTGTCCCCCACATGTGGCGCTCAGTTCTGTTCCTGGCCCTTTTGGAGCCTTACTACATTTTCCGCCTGTTTACTAGCCCCTGGAGGAGTAAAGATTTACATTCCGCAGGAAGAGGAGGAGCCCTCTTTCCGTTGGGGTGGCACTGGTGACCGTGTCAGCCCACAGCGCTGCCCGGTGACTCGGTCCAGTGTGTTGCGTGCCATCAGTGCTGGGGCGTTGGGGCCCTTGTTGTAGGATGTGCTGTCTTCACGTGAACAGCCACCAGCTTTCACTCTGTGTCCGTGTTCACCTGCCAGGGTTTCGTGTTAGATGCCAAAATAAAGAGGCAGAAGGATAATTTCTTACCCATTAAATAGGTGTGGCGCTGTCTGTACAGATGGTAGAGCATTTAACCCTTCTGATGCGCGTCTAGGGTGAAGATGTGAGCATGGGCATATGGATGGCGGCCATAGGACCTAAAAGATACCAGGTAAGCGGGCGTCAGAGGGGCTGGAGAGCCGAGGTGGGGGGCTGTGTCGCACCTCGGGCGGGAGCCGCGGATAGAAGGTCTCCTAGCGTCGTCGCTGTGCTCATGACTGGACTCACTGTAATCCACCTGGGTTCCCAGGCAACATGTTTCTGAGTTACACGATAAGGAAATGTTGTGAATGGAAGTTCTGCCCACAGAGAAGAATTAGGTTTTATCGGAAGTTCTTTGCAGCTGACAGGAGTTCCCAGCAGGGTGGTGGGCTGACTGATGCCAAGGAAATGCGGGGTGAGACATGGTCAGGCTGCTGGTCAAGTTCACTCATCACCGAGCTAGAAAAGCAAGAACCAGTCTGCGCAGACCAGACCAGACGGGCAGAACAGGGCCCAGAGCCCTGGAGGCAGCCCCCTGGCCTCTGCCGCAGCATTTCTGTTGGAGTCTGGAGTCTTGCAGCTCCCGCTTTGGCCAGAGGAGGTGCCTGGGGCCCAGCCGCGCCCCCCACCTCAGGGGGCGGGAGTGAGCCCCGTCAGCTGGTCCAGCTCGCTGGTCCCACTGCTCTCGCTGTCTCAGTGCCATCTGATTGCTCTCTGATTTGCCCGATGGGATCCGCCTGGTTCTGTGCGGGCGTCTGTGCTGGCGTCTGCAGGGCTGACTGGCTGTGGCGGTGGCTTCTGCATTGCGTTGGCGCTTGTTTCCTGAGTGTTAGAGGCTCTTGCGCTGTGGCCGCCTGCTCCTTGGGAGCTGGGGTCTGGATGTGAAACGCTTCCCCACGGAGAGAGGGTCTGCACCCGTGCTGCCACGCAGGGCATCGCTGTCCGTGAGCGCGCTCAGTTCCGACGGAGACGCGTGGGGCTCCACAGATTGGGACTCGAGCCGGACACCCCGCCGAGGGCGGGCTCTGGTTCCATCCCACCCCCCAGGGCCACGTGAGACCCACCGGCTCCTCCGGACAGTTGTGTTGTCTTATGCCCCAGGCTCTGGCCCTCAGGGTCCTGCCTGGCTGTGGGGTCCCGTCCTCTCCTGGCCCCAGAGAGCCGCAGGCCTTTAGCGCAGCAGCTGCGCAGGGACAGGAAGGCCAGCCCTGCAGCCTGCGGTCCTCCCCTGCGGGGCCAGGCCACCCTGTAGGGCTGTGGGCCGGCCAGCTCTGTGGTCTCGGCCTGAACGGTGGCTCTGGACTGTGTCCGGCCCTAACGCTGGGAGCGGCTGGTCCCGAGTCCCTCCTGCTCTGCACAGCTTCCCTGTGACCCTGAGCAGGTGCCTCCCTCTTAGTTCCAGGTTCTCATCTGTGAGGACTAAATTAGGGGACATTTATAAAGCATTGGTACGGCCCTGGGACAGGTCGCCTCCCATCAGAACAGCCGCGGGAGGCACACCGCTGTGCAGCCGCCAGCTCTGATGGCAAGTGAGAAACTTCCCACTCGCCGTTTCCAAACCCTTCTTCCCAGGACGCCCCTCGGTGCACACGCCGCACGTCGCCCCAAAGCCCGCGTGGCTGTCTCTGCAGTGACTTCCGCTTCCCTGCGCGCACGCCCTGTCTTGTCCTCGAGCGTTGACATCCGTCCTGTCGGCTTTGTACCCACAGGACAGCCTGTGGCTGTGTGAGAAGACCTGTGAGACGGGGATGCTGTCCTCCCCGCAGTACTCCCCACAGGAGCTCGCGGACCTGTGGCGGCTGAAGGAGCTGTGCGGTGACCCTTGCCAGTGTGAGGCCAGATGAAGGTGACTCTAGGGGAGGGGCCTGGGTGTCTGCGGGAACCCCGAGAGCAGGTGCGGCTCGATGCGTGCTCCCTTGGAGCTCCAGGCGGGCTCCCCTGGACCCGCGTTGTGTGGCTTCATGTTCGCCCAGTTT
Source organism: Eptesicus fuscus (assembly GCF_027574615.1). NCBI lineage: Eukaryota > Metazoa > Chordata > Mammalia > Chiroptera > Vespertilionidae > Eptesicus > Eptesicus fuscus. Next base: position 5,048,733 of record NC_072496.1, on the reverse strand, counting down.
CCTCTTTAAGAATCAACCCTGATGCTGTAGCATAACAAAAACTTTATTTATATATTGGAAGATCTGAAAAATACCAAAGTTTATAAATCCTGATGCACCGTTTCTAGTTAGCCTTCACTAGCGATCGTTTTTGGTTAAAAGTCAGCTTGTTCAGAAATCTTGAGTGCCTGAGAGTTGGACTTTCAGCCTGGATTGCAGAATAGCTTCGTATAGCACGATTAGGACAATTACATGAGACAAAAAACAGCCCTCAGAAATCCTGTGTGATGCTGTGGTCGCTTCTGAGCAGCAGTCACTTGTACCGAAGTGTGCGTTTCTGGAAATAACATCACTTTCTGTGGATGTCTGGGCAAAGGGGGCATTTATACCTGGGGAAGAACCCACTGAGTTCTCAGTTCTGGACCTTGGTTTTAAAGTTCATTTATTATTAGTGGACTAATGCACGTTTTCTTTTGCCATTTCACACAAATCCTGGGAGTCACCGCTTAGTACTCCTATTAAAAATGCGACATTTTTGTGAATATAAGTAAAATCAAGTACTCTCAGGGTTTTAGTGCCAAAGGGAAGGATATTTTTAAATAGTTGACACTTGGAAAGAATTATGCTTGCCTGCTGTCACTGCCTAAAGCTTCCCTAATGTGAGTGAATGTTGGTCAGCGCTGGGAATCACTGACAGGAGTCCAGGCTCCCGTAGGTGTAACTGCAGGAGAGAGCATGTCACTAACTGTGAGAAGTGCTCTTACTCCGAGCTCTGCGGTCGAGGAGCGATCGTAGCATGTCCGCTGTACACAGTGGAGGGTGTGCCCCTAAGTTTAAGGGACATTTCCCTAAATGACGAACCAAATCACTAGTAGCCTTTTAAACCAGTAGTATCAAGAGGATTCCATTAAACTGGTCTTATGACAGACATGAACTGTGTTCAGATTTTATTAGACTAGATTCTATTTAGCATTGGAATCTTCACATAATGAAATGCAATTACGAACTAGAAATATGAAATAAAATGAAAAAAGCATTAGGCACAAAGCCTTTATTGTCGCCATTATGCACAAGCCTAGAAACGGTCTTTCCTGAAGAAAAGGACAGCCTCTGAGACTTGCTCCCGTCGGTCATTTCCTGCCAGTGACCTGGGAACCGCAGTCCCGTCTCTGCGCTTATCGGCGGCGGTCACCATCGCACTAACAGACAGTCTCCGTTCTCCACAGAGTAAAACTGTAAGGACTGCTGGTCATTCTCTAGCTCAATCTCTCGGCCCGGCATCTGAAGTCGGAACAAAGTGGGGTGATTCAGACAGACCGGCCAGAGCTCATTACACGCCCCGCCCCCAAGACGGGAGAGTCCGCCCTGGAGACGCAGTTCACAGCCGCCACCGCTGTGGGCTGAGCTGCCGGCTCGGGCCACTCACCTTGGGGCTCTCGTAGGCCAGCAGCAGGTCCGACACCGGGACCCTGAGGAGACGGGACAGCAGCCCTTTCACCTTCTGAATGGTCATGGAGTCTGTCAGAGAGAAAGCCGCCAGTGCTCAGGTGACAGCCACCTGTCGCAGGAGCTCCCAGTACAGGCCCGCAGGTGCAGTGACAGCTGAACTGTCACCTCGGCGTCGTCCACCCAAGTGACCGATGAGGCCCAGGCCCCGGGAGCAGACCCGGTCTCGGCACTCAGAGCCAGTGCTCGGCCCGCGTGCCCTTGTCAGCGACTTGTCACACTCCTCAGTGGCATCTAATACTCCCTCCTCATCCCAGCCACCGGAAGTCACATTCTCTGCAGAGGAATGAATGTGAGGGAAGTCATTAACTTTCCTTTTAAGTCTTTGGGGTTATGATGGCCTAACTGAAGACCACTGCGGGGCCTCTGTGAAGGGAGGGGTTCCTACATGGTCTGCTAGGCCCCTCCCCGCAGGCGGCCGGCAGTTATCACGCGGGTCACTGTGCTGGACACGTGCAGTGACCACAGGCCTGGACTGCAGCCTGAGTAGATGCTGTGGTTTGTTCAGAAAGCACTGTGTATGAACTTTCTCCAAAGGTAGTTGTGGTAAATAGTGGCTATTTTGATTATGAGAAACACAGTTTCTTTGAAGCTTTAGCTGGAGGTACAGCAATAGTGTGGTGTCCTACAAATATCACATGGATTCCAATATTTTTCTATCAAAAACGATTTTTGTAAAGGCTGTCTGTGTTTTTATGCAACTTGTGATAATAAATGTTCTTTATTTTAGAAAAAACGCCTTTTAAGTGTGTGTATTGAATAGCCAACAGACATTTATCATTTTAATCAGCATAAGCTGCTCAGGTAGTTGTGTCCTTTCGGAAAGTCTAGGTGCACTGGCTTCACTGTTTGGGGTGGGCGAGAGCTGACCAGCCGCGGGCCTGGGAGAGGCCCCCGGGGCTGCGCACAAGCTGTGCCTTTGCTCAACATGTGAGCACACGCAGGGCTCCCTTTGCTCAACATGTGAGCACACGCAGGGCTCCCTTTGCTCAACATGTGAGCACACGCAGGGCTCCCTTTCCACACAGGCTCCTCCAAATAAGCGTTCGGGGAGTGAGACGGGCTCGGTCACCTGTCTCAGAGCAGGAAGAGCTGGTGACAACCGGTACGCTCTGCGCCGACACCGACGCCGGCGAGCAGAGGCTCCTTCCTCTTACCTGGCAGTTGTCTCTCCAGGGCTTTCTGGTCGGGACGGTCAGGACAGCTTATCTTCAGGGCTGGGAGGAAAACGGGAAAGACTAGCTGAGACCTGCTCCGCTACGGGCTTCACTGGCACCTGAACGTTAGGGGATTGCCAAGGGGCGCAGCCACTCGGTCGTGCTGTGAATATTTCACCCGCATTCGCGTTACTGACAGCAAAGGGGCTGGACCGACCTTCTGTTGCTTCCCCTTCCTGACAAGTTCACGAGGTTTTCACGTTAAGACAAGTCACACGTTTCAAATCACAGTTCAGTTCACTGTTCAAGGACTCCCCACATCTATAACACTATTAAACGGGCCGAAAGCAATGAACTGCTAAAATGTTCAATACAGGAACTTGCACGGGTTGGAGAATTTATCATTTCTTTAAAAGCCAACGTACTCGGGCACTGGAGAGAGACCCTCTCTGTTAGGCTGTCACTCTGTTTCGGCGCCTAGGGACTTGAACACAGAGCAGCTGTCTTTGGATTTGGGGTTCTTACTTAGCAGCTGGTTTTTGAGCAGAAATGGTTGTTGTGTCTTGAGTTCCCCATCTTCAGGTGCACCGTATTCTACGTGAGAGAGAAAGAGCGATGAATGGCAATCCACAGGCCACTGTAAGGGAAAAAGTGTCAGGTGAGTGCCAACTCGGGACCAGCCCAGCAGCAGCCGGTCCGCTAACCTGGATCCACTCCCTGTGGAACCTCCCTCCGTCCCTCCGTGTGACACCGCTGTCCTCAGAGGCAGGCAGTGTCCTGACAGACGCGCCCGATGAGGCTGTGCGTTGACTCCAAGGGTCACCCCTGCTAACGCTTCCCTCTCGTTCTGAACTCGAGAGAGGAACCTCGAGCTGTTTGGGACACGACTCACACCTTCACCCAGTTCCAGCCAGATTTAGCCACGCAGGACGGGCCCTCGGAACCACCCCGCCAACCAGGTCCCCGGAAACGCAGCCGCAACCTGATACGAGGTGTAAGGACAGCAGCACTGATGCTGGGCCCTCGGGTGCGAAGGCAGAGCCGTACTGCAGGGCTGCTCAGAACCTTCTCCCTCCCCCACGTGACTGAGTTCGCCGAAAGCAGCCAGGAAAGTGGGCCAGCTAAGGGAGTCACGTGACAGCCATTCCCACAGGCAGCTTTCCTTCCTCACAGAGAAGGATCCAGCCCGAAGCGAAGCAGCGAGCTCCCATCAGGAAACGTATAAAGAAGGAAGTCACGTGGAAGTGACATGTGGAATAGTGATGAAGTCCAATCAAAGCGGAAAGGAGTCGGGGACAGAGGCCTGAGGTGGCAGCTCCGGGCTGGAGTGAGGGCGCACCTGGCACGGCGCCTGCATGCTGCCTTCCAACGGCCTGGAGGCCGAGGGGGCTGGGACAAGTGCCAGGGCCTACAGTCCGCCTTCAAACTCCGCACTTTACATCCCCGGGGTGGACCGGACGCCGGCCCTGCTCAGAGCGGCACCTGCACGTACAGATGACCCACACCCCAGGTTCCTCCTGCTGTCTGTTCTCTAAGGACAGCTAAGACCTGCTCCCATCTTGCCCAAGTCGCCCCGGGAAAGTCCCCAGCACCCACTTAATGAGAGAGAACAGAGCCCGGGAGAGAAGCCACAGCCTGTCTCCCCGCTGCCACCGGGAAGGCGGGATGGGTACGCACTGCGGCAGAGGGCCTGGTATCTGGGGTGGGCGGCCAGGAACGCCTCGCTGGGCCTGTCCTGGTCGGGATCCTGGTGCCCACCCGCCTCTTTCCACTCCTTTCCAAACGCCTTCCGGTAATCCAGCTCGGCCCCCCGCCGCTCCTCGGGGCGGATCTGCGTGGAGAAGTGCAAACAGGTCTATGGAGGCAGTTCTCTCAGCGTGTGTTGTACCCCATCTTCCTCACTGCCCACCCAGAGATCATCAAGCTGATAGGAACAAGGTAATCATTGTATTTTTACCCTTTTTAACACTGACAGTTTATTCAAAAAGAAAATTCCGTTTCCTACTTTTTGTTCATGAGCGTATTGGCCCACGAGCTGGTTTCTGGACTCTCCAGGTGCCTGAGGGCGCCGAGGCGTGGGAGCCCCCCGGGGGAGCGCACGTGCCCAGCCAGCGGCTCCCAAAGGCACTGCCTCCCCGTTTACAAGAAGGGGAGGGTCAACAGGCTCCTGCTTCTGTCTTTCTGCTCCATCCCCCCCAAGGAGGAGGAGGAAGAACCCGGTGTCCTCACCCTCCTTGGGTGACAACGAATCGACCGGGTGACAGGTCACTGCTCAGTCCGATTCCACTGTCACTAACATGCATTTTACCACTTAAGGGGAACCGTGTCGGACGCCCTCTGCAATGTTCAAATACAGCGTCTTCTGCATTTTCTGTGACTTGTTTTCTAGTCTCGGAGACAGCCAGCTGTGGCGCCCACCTCACATCTGTTGAGGGTCCGCAGCTGGCCGATCTTGGCGATGATGAACTGCAGGTTGGTCTTGGCCCCGCTGCCCACAGTCAGGGGGTTCCTGAGGCAGGACAGCGAGTGCAGACTCCGCAGCTTATCCAGCTCGTTGATGAAGGACCACTGACACCCAAAGAAGGGAAGAGACAGGTTTCAGGCTCACTTTTCAGGTGATCTGAACGAGCAACAGAAAAGCAACGTTACTGGTGGAGCCTGAGGGCCAGGATCTCATCGCACCAAGCACTTTGGGCCAAGGAAAAAGAGTGCTTAACGAGTTAAACTAATTCCTTCCTTAATATTTTTGGGTTTATATGAGGAATTTCACTCTGAGGAAGCATTTCCCAGAAAATTTAAAATGTTTTTTCATCGAAGGAACCTACAAGTGGGCGTGAGGGTAGAGAGCGGCCACAGGGCTCGGCACCCGGAAGAGGCTTACTTGCGATATCCGATTGTCATCGACGACAAGAGACTGCAAGGAAGGAAACATTGCTGTTTTGGACCCTGGAAGGAGGAGAGTTACGTTACATAGCAGAAGTGAAAGCAGCAGCTGAAGCATGGAGTACAGGGGAGGGGAATGTTATACTCTCACATACCAAACCCAGCATCCGGGAAATGGAGAGAGGAAATCCCAACGTCACCAAGGATTAGTCGTTCTAATCTGAAGTGACAAATGTTCAGTGTGATTGCACGGAACAATACCAAATGCTGAGGGCTATCAGCCAGACTAGATCTATAAATTTTTTGCTATACCTTAGGTTTTCATCCCAGGTAAAATGCTCAGAGACCATCAAGTCCAACTCAGGGCATGCAAATTACGTCCTCCTGGCTCCACAGCCATCTAACAGTCCTGTGTCTACTGCTGTGCTAGGAGCCACATGGGTCACCATCTTCCCAACGTTTAACGAGTGAAGACTGATTTTAGCACCAGGGCCAAATTATTCACTCTTCACTTACCTAGTACCTGCACAGGTGCAGATTATACTGTATGTGGTTCACAAGTAAGCTCTCTGAGTTCAGATAAAAATTTGCCAAAGAGAAGGAGCCCATCTGGGAACTCCGTCATCATTACTGAATTCCCACTGCAGCTGTAGACGGCATAGGACCCGTTCACTGAGTTGACTGGGCACTAATGTAACCGGCATTCTAGGAGCCATTACCTGGGCAGATATGCTATTAGAAACAGCTGATTTTCATCAATTGACTGATTAGAGGAAAGGTCTAGTATCCTGACCAACTGGAGAACGTCAGCCGGCCTGTATGGAAAAGAATTTTTTCAACATGAATTTAATATCGTAATTGTTTTCAAACACACAACCTTTAAATACCTACATCTGCTATTAAGGAAGGTTGGGGGCCACATACTAATTCAGGGCTTTCCCTCTAATGGGGTTTTCCTCAATTAGCGGTGAAGTTTGAGCTGACATTCTAATTTGTGAAGGCAATGAACGAGCATTTTTCGAATTCTTATTTGCAAATCCCTCTGAAAATTAACATGTGATTGCGATTATTTATTCAGGGTGAGTAGATGGTGACAGGCAGTTCCGTAAACCTTGTTACCTTTCTGAAATGGAAATGTTGTTGGACTTGAGGTACAGCTCCTCGAGGGCCGGCCACCCCTGGGCACAGTGGAGCACCTGGGAGGGAAACGCAGTTCAGGGGGAGCGCCCTCTGCTGGCTGTTTCCCTGTGTTTGTCACTAAAACGTGCACTTTAGAAATAAAGTGCCTTACAAGACATTTCATTGAAGGCTGTAGTTCCGGCCAGATGACATGTTAATGGCCGTGTTGTAAAGGCAGGGACACGTCTTTCGGCACTGAACCAGCCAGTGAGGTATCAATGCATCCCACAGGCATACCCGGATGTGCACTAACGCAGCACACTGTTACCTGCTTCCCCAAAGGAAGGAGACGGATGTGCAACACCTCTCCTCAGTTATCGATGCCAATCGGAGTTTGCAGAGAACATGCTGATCAGTCAGAATTTCTCACTGACTGCTCCTAGACGTTCTCACTTGAACCTCCTGCTCCTAGATGTTACAACTTGAACCTCCTGCCCTCTCCCCACCAACATTTCTGTGGGCCCTTCCTGTCCCGGCGCTAAATCTAAACCTGGAGAGGGGGGCACAGGAAGGAGCCCCAGGAAAGGAGTGCTGTGGCTGTGGCCCCAGTTCAAGACGACAAGGGAGGTGCCTCGGCATTTCACAGGTGAACGCACTGGGGGTGTCCTCTGCCTGTGTCTGACAGTGGCCTGTTCTGGATGTGTGAAGGCAGCTGATCCGACAGAAAACAGCGGTACCAAGTGCTTGGCGGGTGGGCCCTGGAGCCGTCCCAGCGATGCCCAATGAACAGCCATCCTAGAGCTGAGCTAGAAGGGCTGTGAGGACTTCAGCCGCGGTCCCACCCTGAGCTCACTGGTGCTGCAAGCTCAGCCAGCAGCCACTCGAAGCTCTGAAAGCCGAGTGCACGCTCACTGCACGCTCTGCGCAGCCGCGGTTCAGACCCCAGGACGCGTCGGAAGGAGCTGAGACAGGGACTCTGAGACACAAAGTCCTACCTCCCCACCATGACTGTGAGGCGGCCTACAGATCCTATTATGTGAGTAACTGGGTGATTAAAATGAGGCCACAGTTATGCTTCCATTCTCTATTAAACCAGTCACTTAAAAGTGCTTCCTATGGGTAACAGACCAAAGAAACAGGATTACCTCGGCCCACGTGATTCCCGTTCCGTTGAGGACTAAGACCTTCAGTGCGGAGAACGTCCCGGTGGGAGCGGGCGAGGCCGGGGGGAACCGCAGCTTGTTCTCACTGTGGAAGAGGAGGTGCAGTGCTCCCTGCTGCCCAGGAGCCGACACACGGGCACTGACGGCAGCAATTGGGGATTTAGCAAGAGCACCTGGATTATGTCAACCTTACAGTCACATCAAAAACAAAGGGAACCTGGCCGGCGTGGCTCAGCTGACCTATGAACCAGGAGGTCACGGTTGGATTCCCGGTCAAGGGCACATGCCTGGGTTGTGGGCTCGATCCCCAGTGGGGGCGTACAGGAGGCAGCCGATCAATAATTCTCTCTCATCATTCATGTTTCTATCTCTCTCCCTCTCCCTTCCTCTCTGACATCAATAAAAATGGATTAAAAAGTAACAACAAACCAGTTCCTACCTGAGATCAAGGACTTCTAGGTGTCTGAGCTGCTCAGCAATAGCTGTGACTTCCTCCCATGCTGACAGCAGGTTCTGTGACAAGTTGACGACGCTAATATCTAAAAGCATGTTAAGAGCAGTAATACCGAAAGTCACAAAAGACCCGACAGTGGTTCCCTCGTAGCTCTGAGCACAGGGTCTGCACCCCTCCGTGCCCTGTTCTGCACAGAGGACTTTACCTTTTTAAATCGTCCAACTGTCCGTTCAGAAACTAAAAGCTGTCACATACTGCCCACTAGACACAAACACCTACAGTCCAAGTCACTGCCGCACCATCTCGCATTGTCTGAAAGGGGAAAGCCGTGACGGTGCTCATTTATCAGGCCCTGCGTGTCCCCAAGGCCCTGTGAGGTGCTGTCGCTGCGGCAGCCTCACCTGAGCCCTCACACCTCTCCACTGGCCGTTAGCCTCTGCACCGTGGGAATCCCTCAATCGTGGTGGCATCTCCAGGACTACAGGGGTTAGCGTCAACAACAGTGCTACGAATGCTCTGGCTGTCCGGAGGGTCTCCTGCAGGGGGGAGGCAGTTGCTATGACACCCACTGTCCCTGGCCCAGGAATTCAGAGAAGAATAACCAGTAGGACAGAAAGAGGAAGGGACCTGAGCTGAATGCTGGAGGGGGTGGTGGCTGTGCCCCCTCCAGAAGGGCCCAGTTTAGCCAGCCCGGGTGAAGAAATGGAGAGGAGCTTGGGACAGGGCTGGGCCAGCTCAGGAGACTCTCTCACTTATCTGGGCAGCGAATGCCCCATAATCTGGGCTGCTGTTAGGGAGGAAGCCGGGAGATGGACACGGGTGGCCGACAGCGGTGTCCGCACAAGTCAGGTGATCACGGAAAGGATACTAGGACACGTGCTGGCGATGTCTCCTTTGTCACCAGCACAGCTTACTGCACAGCCCCTCAGGGAAATGTCTCGCAGCTCGCTCAGCTGACTGCGGGGAAACAGAGTTCACGTGGACCCGCACACACGGGCGCATCCACGGGCCTTTAAAAATTACACAGCATCTCAGACACATAACAAGGTACCAGAGTTAACAAATATCAGGACCCGCCACCCAACTGAGAAATAAAGCATTACCGAAAAAAAAGAAAGCATTGCACACATCACAAAGACAAGTCACCTGCCTTGTCCCCTTCCATACCGCCCTCTCCCCACCCCAGGGGCCAGCATGCTACATTTGGGGTTTAATCTTAAGCCATCTGAAGTTTCACTATATATTCCCATATCCCTAAACAATTAGCCTCTTGTTGTGTATCATGAGACTTGATATAAATGGAACCCTACTGTATATATCCTCCTGCAAATTGCTTTTTCCATCCACAGTATATTGCTCAGCAGTGATTTAGCTTAGCACAGTGGTCGGCAAACCACGGCTCGCGAGCCACATGCGGCTCTTTGGCCCCTTGAGTGTGGCTCTTCCACAAAATACCATGGCCTGGGCGAGTCTATTTTGAAGAATTGGCATTAGAAGAAGTTTAAGTTTAAAAAATTTGGCTCTCAAGAAATTTCAATCGTTGTCCTATTGATATTTGGCTCTGTTGACGAGTTTGCTGACCACTGGCTTAGCACATGGACCCACAACATTCACTTCCACTTCCCACAGTAGCCACCAGGGGTCACTACTAGGACACATCACCCGGGTCAGGCCAAACCACAGACCTGACAGTGGCTAAAAGACATCATTTCCTGCCCGGCAGATGCTACATGATAATTGGGGAACTTAAAGGGGAGACGCAGGGAATTCTGACTCGATGGGTCTAGATGGGACCAAGGTGATAGGGTGTCAGCTACGTGGCACAGGGAACAGTGCACACTTCCGACTCCATGTCAGGTATCAACCAGCTAGAGATGTCACCACGAAATAGGAAAGGACCAAGTGTCCACCTTCGTTACTGAATAGTCAGCACCAGACAGTAGAGAATAAAAGTTAATGATCGGCAAATCCATCTTTCCATCCCGATCTGGAGAAGCCCAACTACCCTGAGCTTGGGAAGGACTTTACTTTCTCGGAATCCTGACCCTTGGACTCCTGCGGTTTCCAGCTGCTGTTTGTGCAGGAAGCACAGGCCAGTTGGGGTCAAGTTCTGAGTGCGGACAGGGTCAGGTGAACTCGCTCCTGAACCTGATGGGATGCCACTGTCAGCTCCTCAGGTGCTGGCCGTGTGGGCTGATTGCCAACAGGGAGGAGTCTGCTCTCCCATCATCGATTCCACTCACCTCTGCTTTCTAATAACAGAGCCAAAACCAATAGTTTCCACAGGTATGTTCCCGATGGTGACAATCTGCTTTTTTGCATCATCCTCTGGCTCATCTTCGTAGCGGTCCCTGAGCGCAGTGAGGAAGTCCACTCCGAAGTTGGCTTTGTGCGGGCGAATAAAGGAGCCTCCTGTTGGGTGGCTGCACGGGGGAGAAACGGAGCAGTGACTACCCACGGAGACACTGAGATAAGATGGCACACGCAAAACCCCTCAGGACTGTCACTGCCACCAACGGGAACATCTGCGCTTACAAACTTATTCACCAACACATTAGCAGATAAAAGCCATTACAGGCAGTCCTCGGGTTACATCGGACTCGACGTACATCTTTTCGTGGTTACGTCGCCATCTCCCATTTATTTATAAAAAAAAAAAGTGCCATCATTTCGACGTATGTACATATGTGCTTTATGTTTTTTTATTATTTACTGTATTTACCACAAGGTCAGGAATTGTTATCTTTCTTTTAATTTTTTTTTACTGTTTCACTTCATTACTGCTGTGTATGTGCTCCATGTGACTGACGTAGGTGCTTATGTAGGTGAGTTCTGACTTAGGGCAAAAATAGCGCGTTACGTCACGCGCCGTAGGAACGGATCTCTGACGTAACCCAAGGACCTACTGTATACAATTTTAAAAAGAAAAAAAAAATAGCTCAGTCGGCTTAGCTCAGTAGGTTAGTGTCAACCTATAAACCAGGAGGTCATGGTTTGATTCCCAGTCAGGGCACATGCCGGTGGCAGGCTCCATCCCCAGTGTGGGACGTGCAGGAGGCAGCCGATCGATCGTTTTCTCTTATTGATGTTTCTATCTCTCTATCCCTCTCTCTTCCTCCCTAAAATCAAGAAAAATATTAAAAATATATACATATCATCCAGCAAAAATGGCCATAAATGCTGGGAAGAATGCATGCCACGAGCCAGACCCTCTATTTTAAAGCTTTTTCCTAGAGAGCAGGGCCCAACCCTGAACAACAGAGAGTCGTCCTACCAGCCTGAGCTCACCAACACCCCACGCAGCCCATCCTAATATCTGTGAGGAAGGGGCAAACGAGCTCTGCTGTTCTACCTCTAACACACTCGGCCACCTGACCTTCACACACACTTCTGCAGATCTCCCAAGACCGGCATTCTACTATGTGCATGTTCAGGATTCTGTCTGACACTGCTGCTTACCAGGTATCTAGGCTAGTTCTCTTTTCTTTCATTCACTTAATGGATTGTAAATTTGTAGTGAATCAATGAGAAATGTCTACATTCATCCAATTTTTTAAAAACGGAAGAAAACAAAAACACAAAAAAGGACAAAGAAAGCAACCCCAATGTAGGGTTACGAGTCTGTTTTATAGCCCCAGCCAGTTTGGCTCAGTGGATAGAGCGTTGGCCTGCGGACCAAAGGGTCCCGGGCTCGATTCCAGTCAAGGGCAAGTACCTTGGTTGCGGGCTCCTGCCTGGCCCAGGCCCTGGTCAGGGTGCTGGAGGCAACCAATCGATGTGTTTCTCTCACATCGATGTTTCTCTGTCTTTCCCTCTCTCTTCCACTTTCTCTAAAAGATCAATGGCAAAAATATCCTCAGGTGAGGATTAACAACAATATCAAAGAAAGTCCGTTTTTTAAAACATGGAAAAAAAATCTACCAATAGAACTGTGTGTTTTAGAATACACCAAATTCTACATTACAGAACTAACCCAAGAGCCAAACACTTCTTTTCCAGCCATTTTGATTAAACACTTAAATATTATCCCAAATAGCCACGCCAATTCATAATGAAAAGTTACCTGCATTTGAAATACACAGTCCCTTCATGGCTCCCATCATGCTTGCCTCTCTCAGGATTGTCCCATTCCACTCCCAGCCAGAGTCCTAGCAGAACAAGAAACACCAAATGAGAAGTAGTGACAGAGGTACCACTTGGTATCTGCTCTGTTTTTCTGCAAGCAAATTTAGCTTGCAAATACAGTTTATTTAAACCTATGCATGATCCTAGCTCAGGCAATTAAATTTCCAACCACAAGCAGCCATTTGCCAAACATTAGGACTGTTGTATTTCTTTTTAAAGTAATTTTTACATGTTTATTTACAACAACAGCTAACACTTGCACCAGTAACTGGTCCAAGTGCTTTGAACACCTTAACTCGTTTAGCTGTCACAGCAACCCTACAGCAACATTCAGTGCAGTAACCCCAGGAGCAAGTACTAAATCTGTATTCCATTTCTCTGTCTTTGTACCAATTCCATCAGATGACCTCTAAAAGAAACCCCAAAGTAGCACCAACTGAGGTAAAGTAATGGGGAGACTGCCCCATACAATGAGATAATTAATAAAGGATAAATATATATCAGCTCCCTCTGCACAATTGTAATTTTCGGGGGGGGGGAAAAAAACAACACGCCTCACAATACATATATGAAGAATGTGTCAAACTCACAGGCAACTAAATGAATGAAAGGAATATGTACCGCCTCCTATTCGCTAAACTACCATTACGTTCCTCCACCTGCATTACTGTATTTGCGCTACATCACTCCAAAGTGCCAGGAGGAACTGGGCTTATTTCCTCTAGCTGCTGGGCGTACTGGCATTTGTAGGTTAGCACCTTGCCAAGGGCACACCCCCTTCTCAGGGCAACCCCATGATAAATCACTACCGAGGGGTAAATGCCCAGTCCCTCGTCTCAACTAAGAAAGACTGAAGATGCCTGGCTGGCATGGCTCAGTGGAGGTCACCGTTCGATTCCCGGTCAGGGCACATGCCCAAGTTGCAGACTCGATCCCCAGTGTGGGGCATACAGGAGGCAGCTGATCAGTGATTCTCTCCCATCATTGATGTTTCTATCTCTCTTTCCCTCTCCCTTCCTCTCTGAAACCAAAATATATATTAAAAAAAAAAAAAGACTGAAGGCCATCCTAGCTTCAGAGTGCCCCATGGAGTCAGATGAAACCTTTGATCAGATCCTGTCACAGTCCAACTTCTCCTTCTACCCAATCCTGCTCCCTTCTCATTAATTAGTATTGATCCCCAGAACACTCCTAATAAACTTTATGAACACTAAATAATTAAAGTGTATAAGTAAGTATAACCATAGATACCACCGGATATTTTCATCAAATAAAATTGTATACAGGAAGCATCTCTGAATTGGTTATTAATTTCCTCAAAATTGGTTTACTATAGCACTATTGATAAACCTACAAAGAACTACAAATACATACTTATGCACACACGCAAAGTCATACGTTACCAGCCACAGGAGGGACGGTGCCATGAAAACGCACTGTTGCACATTCTCCGTTAACTGAAACTCTGCGACCAACGACATCTGATGTCAACGTGTCATTCATTCTAATGCAAAATATGAGATCTAGGAAGAAAAGTACAGACTTGATGAGCACTTAATAAAATGCTTTTAGACTTCATGTAGATACTCGTGAGGTCCATGCTGCTGAACAACTTAGTCTTCATATCCTGGTGAGAACCGAATCGTTCTATGTGCCTTACTCTGATCATTTTATTTCACCGTCTAACTATATCTGGATAATCTAACGTACTTTTAAAATCTTGTTTGACTCCAGTTAGCTCACATCAGATGCCTTGTCTATTCTGTCATTTCCTGAAGGGGCTGGGAAGGGCAGAGAAGAGAAGGGGATGAGGTGATGGAGAAAAGGGAAAGGAGCCCTGACCGGGTGGCTCAGTTGGTTGGGTGTTGTCCCATCCACTGAAGGATCCTGGGTTTGATTCCCGGTCAGGGCACATACCCAGGTTTTGGGTTTGATTTCCAGTCGGGGCGCATATGTGAGGCAGCAAATGGGTGTCTCTTTTTTTCTCTCTCTCCCCCTTCCTCCTCTTTAGAATCAATGAAAAAAAAAACAAACACACACCACATCTGCTGGTGAGGATATTTTTAAAAAGGACAGGAAACGGGAGACATGAATAGTGTTCCCCTCCCCTACTCTGTCTTTCTTGAACAGTCTGTCTGTGTAAAAACCCCTGGCTGCGGTGTCTTTGGGAACAGGGATGTCACACCCTCATCTGGGTCCACCCACAATTTAGGACCGTTCCCCAACCCCTTGGTCGTAGGCGCCACGCAAAACTTTTAAATGTTCTCCGCCCACTTCACATGATTTCTCCTCCACCACAAATATTAAAAGACTAGAGGCCTGATGCACGAATTCGTGCACGGGTGGGGTGCAGCCGGCCGCCCCCATTGGTACCGATCTGGCCGGGCGGGCCCCATCCCCTGGTTGAACTCCCGGTCAGGGGCACAATTTGCACACTAGTCTTTTATTATATAGGAGGATTTGGAAGGTCGAGGCTGTTTCTCTTAACGTGACACCAAGTCCCCGGTCGCAGGGACCAATATCACGTCTTCCAAAGTGACAAGACAACAGGCGTTTGCCTGACGTGCAGGGCGGCGCGGCCCACCCCGCTGGGCCCCGCCCGGGTCCCGCACCTCCGCACACATCCGCACCCGCACGCCTATATCCATACACAGGCTCGCGCGCGGGGAGCAGGCAACGCCACACCCGGGCAACCTGGGGAGTTTCTAGGAAGTTTCTAGGAAAGGGAAGAAAGACCAAAAGCACGGCAGGGTGACCACTGGCCACGGGCCGCCAGGAACGCTCGCACCCTCGGCTCCTCAGCCGCGCCGATGCTCACCTGCCCGGGACAGCCCAGTGATCCGGGCGGCGGCCCCTGCTGCAGCGCAGCTTCCGGTTCTGGCCGGAAGTGCCTCGTCGGGACACCGGAAGTCCCGCCTCCGCAGTGATTGACGGCCGCTGGGGTTGAGACCAGACTGCGAGTCGAGGCGGGCAGAGGTTCGGTCGTCCGTCCCGAACCCAGCCACTCGGCTGCCCCGGTGCTGGCCGGCGACTCCCGAGCCCGAAGAACCGAACCGCCTGGGGGACGCGGAGGTGCCTGGTCTCCGGTTATCGCGGGAGCGAGTCCCGAGTCCTGGGTGAGGTCCAGCTCCGTGTTTGAGAGCCTGCCCGGTAGGAAGCAGCGGGGATGGATGGTCACCAAGGACGGAGGGAGGATTCCCCCGAAACTGGGGGAGGTCCACCAGCCAACCCCTAAGGCGGAATGGAAGTCGGGCAGTGACGGAGTACGCCAATTCCGTAGTCGGGTTCCTTTCTCGGCGCCGGATCCTCGTCTGTAAGTTTCTCGATGGTTGCCTGCCAGGGTCCGAGGCGAGGACGCCGAAGGGAACGTGTAGCAGCGGGTCCGGTTCGTGATCCGAGCGCCCGAGGCCGAGGGTGCTGTTACTGTTGGTGCAGACGGGAGAGGCCGTTACCCCGCCCGAGGGGACCCTGAGTCACCGACACCCAGCGAGGTGGCTTTCATGATGAGTTGTGTTAAAAGTGGATCTCGACACGGATACCCGTGGTGAAAGTAAAAACGGCTCTTTGTGGTTTAGCGAAAGGGACAAAACTTCCAGGAGCTCTGCTGGGTGAAATCCTACCAGTAAGCACGGAGCACCCCGCTCCTGGCTGGAGGAGGTATGTGGATCATCCTGACACTTTCCCATTCCAGGTAGAGAGCCTTGCAGCTCTAACACGCCATGTTTATTTTAGCTTTGTGGTTGTCAAGGATACAGGACCTTGGAGCCTGCTTCATTCTTACCTACACTCCTCCAATTCTGTGCTCCCCCTGGCTCGCTCGCTCTCTTTTAAGACTCCCCAGTTCCACACAAGGGGGGTGTGGACGTCCTTGTTTCAGCAAGTGAATAAACCTGTTGGATTATAGGTTTGTTTCTGATGGGCTTTATCAGATAGGGGTTATCACTGTTTATTGTGGCCAGTCCTCCTGCACACGTCAAGGTAGGACACCTTTAGCTCCATCTTAGGAGAAAACTGAAGCTGAATAACGGTAACTTATGTACTGATATCCATCTAAGCCCTGAAAAGGGCTGGAGGATTTTTAACTTTAAAGTTTTAGATTGCCTTTCAGCAGAGAATGACCAGTTTCTTTTTTTTTTTTAAAGAAATATTTTATTGATTTTTTACAGAGAGGAAGGGAGAGGGATAGAAAGTCAGAAACATCGATCAGCTGCCTCCTGCACACCCCCCACTGGGGATGTGCCTGCAACCAAGGTACAGGCCCTTGACCGGAATTGAACCCGGGACCTCACAGTCCGCAGGCCGAGGCTCTATCCACTGACCCAAACCAGTTTCGGCCAGTTTCTTTCTAATTACTGGCATCCACCAAATTCAGGTCAGTCCCACCAAGTTATAGAACAGTTACGTGAATCTTCCTCTTCTTTGTAAACTGCTTTCTTCTCTCCCCTAAATTGTGACAATATTTGCCTGATGCTTTATCCACTGAGCCAAACTGGCTAGGGCTACATGTCCAATTCTTTATGGTTAGTTGATTTAACCTAACAGCTTTAATAAGTCATTTCTTTCTTGTAAAGTATTGACATGTTAGAATACCATTTATTAAATCTAAGTCTCTTTAAATTGGTTTCTCAAATGTTTATTCCCATTTTGCATTTTCTATTAAGTGACTGGGAAAGATTTTACAAAGTACCTGTGCAGATTATCATTAGTACTGCCGCCCCCAAATACCTTCCATTATTCATTACGCCAATAATCAGACCTTCAGACATATTTTTCTTTATGTATAGTAACAAAAGTAATTCAAAGACAATAAATTGGTCATTCTCCTATAGCCGTGGTCGGCAAACTGGCTCGCGAGCCACATGCAGCTCTTTGGCCCCTGGAGTGTGGCCCTTCCACAAAATACCACGGCCTGGGCGAGTCTATTTTGAAGAAGTGGCGTTAGAAGAAGTTTAAGTTTAAAAAATGTGGCTCTCCAAAGAAATTTCAATCGTTGTACTGTTGATATTTGGCTCTGTGGACTAAAGAGTTTGCCGACCACTGTCCTAAAGCATAGAGTGCTTCTCAAAGACTACACAATAAGGCAGTTAGTGCTGCCATGTTGGAGAGTCCAATGCCACTTGCACTGTATGTGAATTCACATTGTGGCGTCCATTAGCGACTCTTTTCCTGCATTTCAACAGGCAACAAAGCCTGTTCTAGGTTAACGACAGTGAAAATGGAACAGATAAGAGACATCACAAAGGGCTTGGGAGGACTAAATGGATATCGGAGGCAAGGGTAAGAAATAAATCCAAGACACACTCCTGGGTCACTTAAAGAGTGAAGATGGTGCTTTAAAAAAAGGGCCGGGGTAAAAGTGATTTCACTCCATTATTTAGGTTGGTAGAGGGACATGAAGAAAGAATGAGCTAGTTTTAATTATTTATTTCAGGTAAAGAAGCAGATACAGGACCTGGCTTTGAGGTCAGGCTTTTGATATCATAATGGTAATCATAAAAAAACTGAGAGCCATGTTTTAATTTCTCTATATAGTTAGCATTAAGTCTTTCTAAATAATAATGCTTTCTTCTTTTTAAGTTATGGACTCATAACCACAAAATTCAAATTCCCATAGTGTAGCACAAATACCCATGATTTTAAGAGGTTCCCTAGTCTCAATTAAAATGAAAGATTCAAATTTTCATACAAGTTAGTAAAGACAGTACCCAACTTAAGAAATTTATCTTTATTGTTGAAAATCTTACCGAGGTGTCCTCCAACTTATCGAAAAGGTGTGAGTGCTTTGGTGAGAATGTCTCAGGCCAGTACAGGTGCTGGTGATCAGATCGGAGACAACAGCCTATAGAACCGATCCAGCCAAACGCACTGTTTCTGAGAAACACAACCTTCATTTCGGGATGTCAGCACTTCTAACAGTCACCGAGGCCTCTTCCTACCTCCCGGCCTCAGATGGCTCCAGGGGTTTGGGCTGGGAATTCCACAAGAGGGAGCCAGGGTTAAGGCACTGGACAGCTAATTAGTGCCGGATGGTAGCGTGGAGACTTTGCAGGCAGGCACCAGATCTCATGTTAACACTCTCTCTCCTTTCATCAGAGATTAAAGAGGCCTGCAGCTCCCTTTCCATTCAAGCACCAGCTGCCTTCTAGCGGGGTGGTGCGTGGGAAGGAAAAGGGCATTTCCTCCTGAAGTGAGCTAACTGCTCTTTTATGATTTTTACTACTAACCCTGGGAAAGTAGACAAAGGTTTAAAGGCTCCTTCTTAAAATACTTCTCCATGTACTTTTTTTCTTTCCAAATGGACAGACTGTTATACCCCGATACTAATCAGTTTGGGGGCACCAGTTACTTTATAACCAACCAACTTGGGCCGGCGTGTGAAAGACTTCTTGATGCTGTTTATCACTGTCAGCCTTCTCATGGAAGACTCACGGGAATTTCCAGGAAGGAGACTGATACTCTAAGCAGCAACTTTTAGGAAGAGGAATTCCCATAGTCGATGGGCCATCGAGCCATAGAAACTGGTCCCAAGTAGCCACTGGCTTGGAACTGTCAGCCTTGGGGTAGATGAATTGGGAACTGCCCATACAGTATAGTCCGAAGTATTGATATTCCTGGAAGCTTCTTTTTTTTCTTATTACTGTCTTCCCTCTGTCAAACCCTCAGCCAGCCACTTTCCCCAGGTTGTGTGGGGAGGTACAGGACAGGAACATACAGGGCAGACCAGACCCGGGAGAAAGGTAATGAGGTGGAGATAGCAAGGCCACCACCAGGCACGAGCCCCATGGCCTGAGAGGGCAAAGCCCAGATGGCACAGGAGGGCTGTTGCTTCAGAGAAGGGTCCCTGGCATAACAGTGATGAGGTTCCCAAACACAGTCCCAGCCCCGAGGACCCTGGCTGCTGTGTCCATGTCCCCTGGTTCGGAAGCTGCAGCTGGAAGTAAGCGAGGCCAGGGGACGTGGGGCTGGCAGGCTGCGGAGGCTCTCACCTCTCCATGTCCCCGGTCGTCTCAGCACCACTGCAAGCAGCGACCCCTCAGCAGCCCAGAGGTGCCCCTGGAGGAGGAGGGGTGGAGACCAGCTTGGCGCAGGCGGACACGTTCAGGGGAAGAGGAGAGCTGCTCCCAGTGCAGAGAAGACGGAAGTCGAATTCTTTATTGACAGAATCAATCAAACACTCCTGGCAGAGTTGGCCACAAGGACCCAACACAGCACACTTCGACATTCACATTACACCTAATTAAATGAGACTCCTCTCGGCTCCCTCCATTGTGTACAATGATTACAGAGTGGTTCTACATGAAAACCACCTCACCCACATCGCCCCTGTCCACTCCGTTTTCAGAGACAAACAGCTTGCTCCAAATTTATAAAAAAATAGGCTAAAAGACAAAAAAATAATCAACTAAAATAAGCTGTCAGGCCTAATCAAGAATGGCTTAATATTACTAATTCTCTTCTTTGAACATTTTACTTAGCTGCGTTATTAGAGCTACCAGTTCAGGGTTGCCACCGAGTGCATCAATTTGTTTGTAGGCTTTCGATTCAAGCTCTCTAAGAGTATTCCGAGTATATTCAAAAGAACCGACACTCTCAAGATAATGTACACAGTACTTTTTAATGTCTATGTTTTCGGTTCTCTGGCGCAAGATGTTCTGCACCTGGGTGCTTTCGGGCTTCAACCAGATAGCATGAATAGTCGGGAACGAGAACTTGCCCTCTGTGAGATCTTCACAGAAGCTTTTGTTCTCACTATATTCTTTGGAGTGTAGATTAGCATAATCATCTCTAATTTGGAAAAAGAGCCCCAGTGTATCAAGTAGTGACTTTAAATCTTCTTTGTAATCAGAGAACAACTGCATGAGACCCACTGCTAATCCAAACAGTCCACCGGTCTTCTGCTGCACCATCGCTTTGTATTCTTCTTCAGTGGGACAAGTGTAGCTATCCCTCCAATAAATATCCAGGCCTTGTCCCTGATGGAGTTCCAAGAGCTGGTGCGTAAAAAGCTTAACTGCATCTGGGTGATCGAGAGTTAAGACTTTCTCCAGGCCAAGAAAATACACATAATTGGCAGAATTGATGACAGACGGGATCCCATAGATGCTGTGTGCCACGGGAAAGCCACGGCGGAGTTTTGAGTTGTCTTCGATATCATCGATGAGCAAACTGGCATTATGCAACATTTCCGTCACTTCAATGATAATCTAACAAAAAGACAAATGAAAAGTTCATTTTTTTTTCATATTTGAAATACTACATGAACAGATTATGATGGTCTCAGGTGCCTTAGTTTTTAAAAGTAGTAATTTTTTAGCAACCCCAATATGAAAACAGTAGATTGCATGAGCATTAAACAAAATTAAGAGCTAGGAGTATTTTTACGTGATGCCATAAATTTCTTGGGGATTAAGAATGAGGTTAGAGGCCCTGGCTAGGTAGCCTAGTTTGTTAGGGCATCCCAGCCTGGGTGCATGCAAGAATCAACCAATGGATGCATAAAATATACGAAACAAGAAATCAATGTTTCTCACTCTCTACCCAAAGCAAAAAAAAAAAAAAAAAAGAGGGAGGATTGGAATTGCCTAGATACCTGAAGCTTGTCGTCTGGAACTTTTAGCCAATGATTAAATGCCTGTGAAAGTTTGGTTCTCACTTGCTTACCTGCAATTAAAGAATAAAATTTGGCAGT
Source organism: Eptesicus fuscus (assembly GCF_027574615.1). NCBI lineage: Eukaryota > Metazoa > Chordata > Mammalia > Chiroptera > Vespertilionidae > Eptesicus > Eptesicus fuscus. Next base: position 5,027,658 of record NC_072496.1, on the reverse strand, counting down.
AAAGTTAATACTTTAATTATAAAAAACATTTCAGAAATTTACTCGAAACAGATCGGACTTGATAAATCCAACCCCATCACCCATTACCCACTGGAGAGCTTCCAGTGCTGGGCCCACTGGACCCTTCTGTCGAAATGCACATTCTAACCCCAACCTTAAAACCAGGGCGGGCAGCAGAGGTTCTAACCCTTCAGCAGCCCATTACTTTCATCTTAACTTGTATCAACAATTCTGGAATGGAATTGGGGTTTAGGAATTATGATCTAATTCATTCCTTTTGAAAGGATGCCAGCCTAGTTAGTGGCAGTTAATTAGCACTGTCAATTTCACAGAACATATTAGAGAACATAGGCATTTTTTTTGAGAACATAGGTATTTCTAGTGAAATGTACATTGCTATTGAATTACCTCATACAATTACCTCTTAAAATTATGTAGCATTCCTTTAAATTAAAGTTTTAGAGAACGGACAGCTCTGCCGCTTTCCTACCAAAAAATAACTACCATGGCCTGAAGTATTCCCCTTTATATGAGAAAAGAGTATTTCAGGTTCCAAGTGACTGGTTTATAAGTGAATTTTATTCTAAGAACTTACACTTGTTATATGTCTGAATTTTTACTATTATCATTTTTTCCAAAGTTAAAAAAAATATCAAAATAACACACGTGCATACACATAAACATGATTAGGCAAGTGTAACCGTTGGAAGCCATGACCAGGTGGCCCATCTTTACATAGGAATAATGTGGGTTATGCTTTTAAGTAATGTGACTTAGAAGCATTACTATTTGGCTGTTAAAGGAACTAGTAGTGTAAGAAATGGAGTGTGTGTGTGGGTAGAAGCATGAGCATGGCAGGTAACGGAAGCTTTTTGTTGTTGCACAAATTGGCATAGCGTTCCTTAACCTAGTGGGGAATAGGAAAGTGTAGCATCCATAAGTAATAAAATCTCCAAAAAGGTACTCAAATGTTTTAAGTATTTTTAATTTTTAGGTAAGTTATATACTTGCATATTTTTAAGGGTACCTCAAAAATGTCCCTTTTAATAACCAATAATCACTTTTCTCCTATGCATGACCTTAAATATAAAAATCTCAAGAGCTGGCAAACCTAACCTTTTCTGAATGCCAACATTTGGTGTGGGTGGCAATAGATGTTTCTCTCTCTCATCCTCTCCCTTCCCTTATTTCTAAACATCAGTTAAAAAATATTTAAGAATTGAAAAGTGTGTTTTTTGTAGTGTACTCTTGAGTATGTAGGTGAAACAATAAAAAAAAATTAGCACACCAGGCCATGGCTCTATTAATTTAGCTTTAGGTTGATGAATACTACGGAATGCCTATGTGAGTCTGAAGGCTAACATGTGAATGACCACTACTATGTAAAACCTACCTGGTAACTGAAGCAAGTACTTGTAGGGTTCTAGAAGAATTCTTTGCACTTTTTCGTGAGTCTTCTCCATTGTTGTTGAATTTCAAAGATCGTCTGTTAAAAAAGAGAATCATAAATATGAACTCATTAATCAAACTATCGTTGAGTGTCAAATTACAAAGGAATTTGTATCTCAAGGAATTTGTAAAGCCAGACTTTGTTTCATTTTAAAAGAAAATTCTATGGGTCTGAAATCTTGAGAACATTATGCTAAGTGAAAGAAGCTAGTCACAAAAGACTACATATTGTATTATTCCACTTACATGAATTGTTCAAAACAGGCAAATCTGCAGAGACAGAAAGTAGATTAACAATTGCCTAGGTAACGTTAGGGTAGAGGGGCTAGGGAGTGACTAATGAGTATGGTATTTCCTTTGGGGGCCATCAAAATGTTCAAAAATTAAGATTGTGGTGGTGGTTGTACAGCTCCGTGAGTACACTAAAATCCACCTAATTGTATACTTTAAATGGGTGAACTATGATATATAAATTAAATCGCATTAAAAAAAGGAAGTTTTCATTCAAGTGATTGGTCAGTGTTCACCTGGATTTTAAGGAACAAAACTTCTATTAAACCTTTTATATTTACTCAACCGTGAAAGGCTTATTATGGTTATGTCAAATTAATGTTAAAACAAATCCACAGATTTCGATTATTCTATATATAATTGATTATACAAATTAGTAAACATACTTGTTTTCTATGAATATTAAAATGTTTTATATACTACATATAATTTAAGGGGAGACTTCTCTGCTGTATTTTCACTACAATCAATCCATTTCAGAGATTCTGATTTAAATTAAGACATGAATTATTAAAAATATTCCCTTCCTTTATTCTTCTTAAATTTACATTTACTTTAATATTTCCTACCATATCACTCATGGTCTTCCTAGATCCTTCTTCACTATTGAATCTCTACTCTCCTGCTCTGTAAAAATCTATTTTTATTTGTCCTCACATTAGAAGTTTTTAAAAAAATATATATTTTTATTGATTTTTTTACAGAGAGGAAGGGAGAGGGATACAGAGTTAGAAACGTTGATGAGAGAGAAACATCCATCAGCTGCCTCCTGCATGACCCCTACTAGGGATGTGCCTGCAAGCTGACGCTCTATCCACTGAGCCAAACCGGTCAGGGCACATTAGAAGTTTACTAATTGCTCTGACATCTTTGACACATTTCAGGTTTTCCCCCTTTATCTGCTTTCTTTTGCTTCTCTGGACAATGATTTCGTCTTTAGGATTATGAATTTAAAGAACTGAAAAGTGCACGCCCTGGCCTGTGTGGCTCCCCTGAATAGAAAGGTTGCAGCTTTGAATCCTGATCAGGGCACTGCCCAGGTTACAGACTCCATCAGCGGTGGGGGTGGGGGTGGGTGGCAACAGATGTTTCTCACTCTCACTCCCCCTTTCTAAAAATCAATTAAAAAACATATTTAAGAATTGAGAAGTGTGTTCTTTGTAGTCTACTCTTGAGTATGTAGGTAAAACAATAAAAAAATTAGCACACCAAGCCATAGCTCTATTAATTTATTTTTAGGTTGATGAATACTACAGAATGTCTATGTGAGTCCGAAACAACTCACTTGCAAAACGCTAACTGCTTTAAATCTATTCAAGCAATGGATGGGTGACAAATACAAAAACATCCTCTCCTCCGTGTGACTACTGCAATGACTTCCTAGCGGTTCCCTGCATTAGCTAGTGATCTTTGTAAAACTGAAATCTTCAAAGGGAAGTCTTCTCTCTCTTTCCACTGGGAAAAAACACACACCAAAACTCCTTAACACAGTGTGTAAGGATCTGGGTCCCTGCTCCTCCAGCCTCAGTTCCGCTATTTCAAAAGCTCCCATTTGACAGGAGGCTTTCCAACGGGCAGTTCTTTAGGTCTGAAAAGTGCTTTCCTTAGTTACCCCCAGCCAACCTCTCAGGTCCAACCTCCCCGGCTCGGTAAAGCCCTCCCTTAGGTCTCTAACCCCACGCTCTATCTCAGCTCCCCTGCAGCCCTGCTCGGCAGCACTCCCCGCCGCTGCCCTCAGGCCGGCCTGTGCGTGCCCTTATTACCACCACCCCGCCCATAGGCTTAGGTCCCCTGAGGCAGGAGCCGGGCCGGTTCCTCTGCCGGTAGGCGTTCCGCAAGTACGCGACTGAACGATCGCACGGAAACTGCCTTCTAACGCGTTCGAGGGTGAAGTCAGGGCGCACACATTAGCGCATGAAAAGATCAAGGGAGGGGTCTGGTGTCAGAACGGCTAGAGAGAGACCTACAAAAGTAAGCGCAGCTCGAAACCTTCCGGCCGATGAGGGGTCTGCAGAGAACGACCCGAGGAGCGGGCGGGGGTTTGAACAACTCCGAGGCCGACTTTGCACCGCGGCGGGGCCGGGAGCCTCCAGCATCCGCTCCGCCTGCAGGGTCGCCGGGCCCGCGAGGCTCCGCTTCCTCTCCGCTCCGATGCCCCTTTCCGCCCCGATCCGGCCCCTCCAGTTTTTCCCTTTCGCCCGCGACGGGACGCAGAACATTCGGACCCAATCCGGTTCAAGCATCCGGGGCCTCACCATCCTTCTTTCTTTCCTCCAGACCCCGCCCTCCTTCCCATCCGGGTCCCCCCCGCTCCCCAGCCGCCACCACTGCCGCTCACGGTTCAGCGATGAGATCACAGCTTCCGCGCCACCGGTCCGGGAGTAGTAGCAGGGCCCAGTATCAACTTCCCACTTTATAGCTCACACCCGGGCTCCTCCCGACGCTTCCATGAATCCCTCCCCCTACTTCATCAAGGAACTCTCCGCCCTCCTCGGCCGCGAGCGACGCCGCATTATTCTGTGCAAGAAAATGCGCCATCCCGGTCCCACTGCGCAGGCGCCGCCGCCACCTCCCTGCACTGTCGCCCCGCCCCTTTCCCCCCTCCCGCTCCGTCTCACGCAGGCGCGGGGCGTTGCGGGTCTTGCAGTTCTCGCGGGCGAGGGCTCGCACACGGGCACCCCGGGTCGGACTACATTTCCCGGTAGGCTTTGGGGCGTCACTTTCTGTTTCCATAGAACTGGTGGGAAAATGGCGTCGTTGTTTGTATCCCAAGGACCAATAACAACGAAGTGTGGGCGGGTTCTAAAACATCCTGGCCAATCCGCGGTCGTCTCAGAGGCCATCCGGGAAAGAGGTAGGGGAGGGGAGACAGCTTAGGGGAGTGGAGAGCGGAGGGAAAGGGGGGGCTCGGGCGGGGGGAGCGATGTTTGCCCGTCAGTCGAGTCCGGAGTGAGGAGCTTGGGCGCCGGAGCGGAGGAGTCTCTGAAGCTTAGCTGGCCGCCGCCACGGCCGCCGCCTGGACCTCTCCCCGGAGCGAGCCGCAGAAGGGTCTGTGGCCGCCGTCCTCTGGGGGGCAGCGCGACGGGGGCCCGGGCTCCCGTCCGGGAGGGTTTTTCGTCGTCCCCCTCCCCCCAGCGAGGGAACCCGAGCGGCCGCCAAACAAAGGTACCAGTCGCCGCCGCGGGAGGAGGAGGAGCCGGAGCCTCAGCCTCGGCCCCGCTGGACGCGCCGCGCGTCTCCCCATCTCTCCCCCGGGCCTGCTGGTTTTGGGGGGGAGCCGGGGAGGGGACCCCGGACGCGCTGGGCTCAGCGCCGGCCTCCGACGAAGGTAGGGCATTTCTGAGGCGTCCGCGGGCTCGTCGGGGGGTCCTTCGGGGAGTCCCCGGGCCCGGCCAACGCGCGGGAGGATCGCCGCGGTGGGCTCGCCGGGCGCCCGAATCCTTGGCCTCAGCTTGCGGAGCCCCCCCCTCCCCCCGCGGTCGCCCCGGCCTGGTGGCCGCGTCCCGGGGTCGGCGAGGGCCCCGGCGGGGCCCGGCGAGCGCGGTGGCTGAGCCGCCTCCGGCCCCTCCTCCCGTCCCCTGTCCCCGCGGCCGGCCCACGGGGTCCGCTCGTCCTGTCGGTCGGTCCCCCGTCTCGGGACGGGACGTGGGCAGCGGCCCGGCGTGTAGGTCCCTCGGAAGCGGGGGAGCGCAGAGGCCCCGGCCGGCCCGGCTTGTTGCGAGTTTCTTCTTTGACAGAAATGGCGTCATTGTCGGAGCTGGGAAACTCTGTCGGGTCCCGACAATGGGGACGCTGAGCTGCCGAGCCGGGTGGGCGGCGGGGTGTGCGGTGGCGAGTCCCCGCATCGGCCTCTCGCGGCCCGGCGGTCTCTCTCCGCCTCGGCCCGCGCAGGGGGTGCCGGAGCAGGGGGTGCCCGCGGTGGTGACGGTGTCTTTTGTTTCCCCTCCAGGTGCAGGTGAATCGGGTGTTGTGGAGGGCGCCGCGGTCCTGGCATCATCATGAAGGTAAGATCGCCGCGGAAAAGGAACCTCTGGGGCCGCAGAATCCAGGAAGCGAGGGGGTCGGATCGAGGGCGCGCTTGGGGCCCTCGGAGCGCTGGGCTTGGGGGCCTGGGGTGCGAGCCCTTCCCGGTGGGGGGGACGAGAGTTAGTGGGGTGGTTGTCGGGGCGCAGTGCTGAGGAGTTGGAGCCAGTTTTGGAATCTCGCACTGAGGATGGCTGTCCCGTGGATCGAGCGCCTCTTTTTGCCGGAAATGAGAGGCAATAATTGCATGCTTGCGAGTGTTGCTAAAAGCTAAGACAGAAAAAGCAGGTCAGGTAATCCGACTCTAGAACCTGAACTGTATTGGGGTTCTATCGGTTACACCGATGTAAGAAAACCCCACTGATTGTGTTAACGGTGCTGTGAGTTTTTAAGCAGACCTACCTGATTAGCCAGGAACAGAATCTTAACGCAAAGATTTTTAAAAGAGGATGTGGGTGATCTTGGCGCAACTCGGAGATGGCAGTGGTTCCTTGTATTTCCAGGGATTTAGGATTGCGTGGGGTAGATGTCCTTGTTGAACTACATAGTCTGGGAATTGTCAGGTGTAGTGTTGCTTTGTGATGAAACGGATGGTCTGGTTCCTCTTAAATGTAAACGTATTCACCGAAGGAGTCGATATTGTCCAAAAAGTAGAATTTGCTTAATTGGTGGAAGAAATGACAGCAGTAAAAGTACAGGCTTGGTCCCCTGTGGAGACGTGTGACTGAGTGCTGTGATGTTTTTCAAGCAGTCTAGGAGGAAAGCCTTAGGCACCTGAGTGTCTAGATTCAACTGGTGGAACTTGGAGGCCAGCAGATATTTTCATCCACGTTCAGAAGCGCGTGTGAAGGAGGTAGCGTGTGTGCACAAGGGCAGAAATGCAACAGATAGTCTGTCAAAATTTAATGCAGTCCACTTTTGACAGTTCCTTTGAACTATTTTTAAACACATTTGCTTCACTTTTCTTCAGAGTCAAGAGGGCTTTTAAAATTTGTAATGCTTGTGTTTATGGCAGAAAGAAGAAGCTGTGGCTACTTAAATGTTTATCAGCTGAACAAAGTAATTATGTTCAGTCCAGTTATTTCTTAGGCTTTTTCTTCCGGAGTTTGAGGTGCTTTAAACACCTAAAATGTGTGTATCTGCTGAATTCCTATCTCACCTTCATGTAAACAAAAAACAAATCAGTGATGTTTCATAAATGAATCCCTTTTTGTTAGTCACAGCTGTGACTACTGTACTGTGATCTGTGTAAAACAGTGACAAGTGAGTTTATAAGAAAAATGTTTGCCTTGCTTGATGATGGACAAGAATTTCTTAAGAAAAATGTTGGGTTGAATAATGTGTAATAGATTCAGAAGCTGAATAACACAGGATTTCATTTGGAATAAATGCTGTAATTTGTCACAATTCCCAAAGTAGTGCCTGGCCTGTTAGGAACTCTGTTAATCTTTGGTTAAAAGAAATGTAGTAAGTTGAAAGTCTTTTAGATTTAAATTTTCTTTTCCTTTCCTTTCTTTCATTTCCTTTTTCTTCTCTTTTTTTTCCCCAATGTGTGTTTAAAAAATAAAAATGAAAGTACGTTGGAAACTTTAACCCTAAAAGTTTCATGGTGTGAGGCAAATGCAAATTTTGGGGTATCATTTTAAAACTAATTTTAAATGCTCAGCATTTCCATTATTCCTGCCTTTAAGAAAAGGTGTTATTAAAATACACTTCTGATTTTATACAAGATGAACTTCCTGTTACTATATACTAAGTTTCCTCTTAGGAAACCTACTAGTAATCAGTAGTACTAAAAACTTAGCTAATTTCTTATAACTTAATTTCTTGTGTGATGAAAGTTGAGAGGCTGCCCATGATTGGTATTTTGCTTTAAAAAAATTGCAATTCAAAAAGTATTTAGTATTGATTATTTTGGACTTAAATTTTTTCCAGGCTCCCAATTTCCATATTGTAATGACAACAGAGCTATAGAGGGATTTATGCCATTTGTTAGCTCTTACCGAACATATTTATACTTGATGTAAGGAGGTGGAGTGTATAATGTTGATGGAAGAAGAGTTGAGGTGGTGAACACACAATATGTATACATGTTGTGGAATTGTGCACCTGTACCCTGTATAATTTTGTTAACAACCAGTGTCGCCCCCCAATAAATTAAATAAAAAGGGGGGGAAATCACTGTAGTTCTGCTTCTGACTGTGCAGTTTAAAAGTAATGATGCTTAGCCCTGGCTGGTGTGACCCAGTGGTTAGAACATCAAACCAAAGAGTTACAGGTTTGATTACCGGACAAAGGCAGGTACCTGGGTTTTGGGGTCGCTGCCTGGCCCTATTTGGTCAGTTGGTCCTTGGTCCGGGTGCTTGCAGGAGGCAACCAATGGATGTGTCTCTCTCATCCTCCTCCCTTCCACTCTCTCATTGGGAAAATATCCTCAGGGGAGAATTAACAACAACAAAAAGTAATGATGCTTAAAATTTTCACTGATTTGTAAAGCATAATAATTTTTTAAAAAGGAAGTAAACTTTTAAGCTTGTTATGTACTATTAGTCACAAGGTTTTTTAAAATTTTATTGGGACATTGTTTTGAGGTAAAAGTGCTCTTTTGGTTGTTGCTTTAAATCCCAGAATAAATACAATGTATATTATTATATGTTTGAGAAGGAATGTTCTTGTAGTGCTATCTTCAAGATTGGTATACTCTGTCTTATATTTTTGTCCAGTGTGTTTTTGAGAAAGCTGACTAACACACTTTTGTGCTTTTAACATAGATCATGATGTAGGTATTATGTTGTATTTATTTTTCATACTTTTGATAGCCCTTTCAACATCAGTGATAGCACATTATCAAGAAATGATAGACTATTAAAGTTTCTAAATTATTCTAAGACTTAATTATATCAGATTCATTTTCTACTTTTTTTTCTCCTGCATCTATATTGTTAATATTACACTGTAGCAAAATTTATTTTACTTATTTATTGTTATTTTAGAGAAAGAGAAGAAGGGGGGGGGAGAGAAACATCGATTTGTTCCACTAATTTATTGATTCTTGTATGTGCCTGACCTGGGATTGAACCCACAATACTTGTGTATCAGGGAGGTGCTCTAACCAACTGAGCTACCCAGCCAGGGCCATTGTGGTAAAATTTCAAGAGAAATGAGAAGGCTAGACATTTCAGAATCTTTAGGGAGTAAGTGCTATAGGTAGTTGTACTTAGAACTAGGGAGATGGATTTTTCGGATGTATCAGTTTCTCTTCAGTAATCACTGGCTTCGATCATATACAAATAATGGGTTGATTACAAATGCCTTTTTAAATGCCCTTTGCTTGTGTGCATGTTCTTACTCCCACTTCCCCTCCTCTCCCCTCTTCTCCCCTTTCCCTCCTTTTCCTTCCCTCTCTCCTTGCCTCCCCCCCTTCCTCACTCTACCCCCCTCATAAATCATTCATTTAACAGCCCCTTGCATGTGTCAGGCCGTGTGGAATGAAGGTGAATAAGCTATAGACCTGCTCTCAGGGAGCTCACAGTTAAGTAGAAGACAGAGAAAACAAAACATAGTGCATATTGAATTAGAAGAATATTGAGTCAATATATGGTAATTATAAGTCCTGTGGGCGGATAGCTAAGTCAGAGAGACCCATGGAAAGTCCTCTGGAATTGACATCTAAGCGGAGAGTTAAAACTTTCACTAGGCAACGAAGGGTAGAAAGTGTTTTCGACAGAGGAAACAACATGTGGAAAATAAAGAAAAAAGCAAGGTAATGTATTTGGAAACGAAGGAGTTCACTGGCTGGCTTACCTTAAAGCACGATGTGTTGGAGGTGGGAATGGTGGGCAGTGATGGGGGATGAGGCTAAGTCAAGGAGTTGAAAATATTCTTGCAAGGTCCATGACATCACTGAAGGTTTTTAAGAAGGGGTAAAGACGTTGGGTTTGTATTACAGAGAGAGCACTTGGGTAGTATTGTATTGAATACATCAAACGGGAGATCTGAATGGAAGGGAGATTCCAGGTGAGGACCCCAACTGAGAAGTGACTAAGCCTTAGTGCACAGGGAGTGGAGCAGAGGGGATGGTCTGAGGTATCTAGGAAGTAGAATTTAGGACCTAGGAACTCACGTGGGGTAGGAGAAATATGCAGGTTCCTTGGGGCATGAGATGGATGTTATCGTCATTTGAATGAAGCATGTTGTCATTAAAGATAAGTAGGGTTTTGAGTATCTAAAGGACCTGTAAGAGGTCCACATTCATATGGATCTACTTACTAAGCTGTAAGATTAAGAGCAGTGTGATGGAGAGCAATCAGAGACTTGATTATCCAGCGTGAATGTTAACCTCATAGTTAATATTTAACTACAATATTCAGATGGATTTAGGTCCATAATGTGACAAATGTATTTTGTCCTATAAATTTGTGGTCTTTTTGATGAAAGGCAATTTTATAAAATACCGACTTGTTTTCTGTCCAAATTGCTCTTTGCTTACTGTAATTTTAAAAAGTATGGCAGATGAGTGTATTTTCCCCTGAAGAATGCATTTTTGCTAACTCGGCCTATAAATCCAGTCACTGAAGAGATATTGTGTACTTTCCTGGTACCAGACATGGTTTTGGTGCTGAGGGTACATCAGTGAACAAGCGTTGACTCCCTTGTGGAGTTTACTTTCTGTTAGGGTAGACAGACACCAAACAGAACAAAAACAAAAGCAAAAAAATGTGGTAAGTGCTATGAAGAGAAACAAAGCAGATTCAGGCTAAGAGGTTAGAGGGACAGAGGGTGTTATTTAATTATTTATTCATTCATTCATTTGTTGTAAGGAAGGGCCTGTTTGAGGCGATAACATTAAGCATCGTGTGAGACAGGTGATAGAGTGAGCCGTTCACTTACCTGGGGAAGAGCATTCCAGGCAGAAGCTGCGAGTGCACAGACCCTGTAGGCCGGCCTGTTTGATCTCGGCATACTGAAGAAGCAGGAAGAGGCTGCAGGGCTGGCATGGTAGGAGATGAGGCTAGAGAGGTCACAGGGCCAGGGCAGTGTAGGGCTTTGTAGTCCATGGTGAGGACTTAGGGGTAAAATCTGAGTGTGTGAGGAAGTCATTGAAGGGTTGGAGCAAGAGAAGGAAGTGATCTAACACGCATTTTCAGAAAGAACAGTAACTGCTGTACAGAAACAGACTGCAGGGAGCAAGAGTGAAAGTAGGAGATGAGTCTGAGGCTCCCAAGTGAGTTCAGTGAGAGGTGGACACGGTGAGCGGTGGCAGTGTTGAAGGTGGGATGATGACAGGGTTTGAATGGAGTGAATCTGGGAAAAGTGCTGCTTGCTGCTACTTAGAAATGACGCCCTCCCCCTTTTGCTGTGTGAGTTGGTAGGTGGAAGTCTTAGAACTTAGTACAGCAAGCTGGTATTCCCTTGTTAGTGAGCAGTGGACAGTCAGATCAACAGTTCTTTCCATTCTACTTGGTTTTGTTTGAATTTTAGAAAATGAGATAAAATTCACCCTTTTGAAGTATACAATTACTTTTTAGTGTTTTCACAAGATTGTGAATCCATCACTGCTATTCAACTCCAAAACATTTTCATCTTCCCAAAAGAAACCCTGTACTTTTTAGTGGTCACTCCACTGGCCTTCCCCTGGCAATTACTAATCTGCTTTCTGTCTCTAAGGGTTTGCCTATTTTGGACATTTCCTTTGAATGGAATCATACAATATATAGCTTTGTGTGACTGACTCCTTTTACTTAGCATAGTATTTTCAAGGGTTACTCACTTTGTAGTATATGCCAATACTTCATTCCTTTTTATTCCTGAATAATACTCCATTTTATTGATATACACATTTCATGAATCCACCTGTTAGTTATAGGACATGTGGATTATTTCTACTTTTTGCCTATGAATAATGCTGCTAATGACATTTGTATACAAGCTTTTGTGTGAACATATATTTTAAATGTTGGGGGGACCTAGGAGTGGACCTTTCCATTTTCAGGGAAGTAATCTATTATTTGTGATACCCTGTTGAGAGCTTGATGACCACCAAGGAGTTGGACTTTTAAAAAATTCAACATTCATTGAACACTTACAGGCTCGTCTCTGTACAGTGAACAAAACATGTAGAAAGTCTCGGCCCTGTGTGCCTTGTATTTTAAGGTCAGGGGAAGGTAAGCAGACAAATAAGAATAAACATAAATAGATTACCTAGTTTGTTAGATGGTAAATAGTATGAAAATAAGAGGGGAGCCGGGTAAGGAGGATAGGGAATGAGGCAGGCTGTAGTATTTTTTTTCTTTTAAAAAATATATATTTTACTGATTTTCTTACAGAGAGGAAGGGAGAGGGGATAGAGAGTTAGAAACACCAATGAGAGAGAAACATCGATCAGCTGCCTCCTGCACACTCCCTACTGGGTATGTGCCCGCAACCAAGGTACATGCCCTTGACTGGAATCGAACCTGGGACCCTTGCGTCCACAGGCCGATGCTCTATCCACTGAGCCAAACCAGCCAGGGCTGTAGTATTAAATAAGGTGATCAAATAGGCTTTATTGAGAAGACTTGATGGAAAGATGTGAGGGAGTTAGTCATGTGGCCTCAGACAGCTTGACTTATTCAGTGAACTGCATAGGGGTTAGGGGGGCTGGAGTGGAGGAAGGAAGGGAGAGACAAGGAGGGGTTGGGGTCAAACCCATAAAGGGATGCAGGTTGGGGGCCCAGCAGATCCGATCGGATCACCTAGGACCTTGAAGGCCTTTGTAAGGAATTTGGATTTCACTGTGATAGAAATGGGAAGCAACTGGGGGTTTGAATAGAAGACTGATGCAGTCTCTATATACTGGCAAATTTTCATTATATTTAAAGGACCACTGACTGCTGTGTTAAAAACTGGCTGTAGGCAAGTAGAAGCTGACCGTTTAGGAAACTGTTTTAATAAAGGATGATGGTGGTGGTGGTGGTGGAAGGAGACAGGACTTGGGATGGTGAACACACAATACAATATACAGATGATGCATTACAGAATTGTACTCCTGAAACTTATATAATTTTATTAACCAATGTCACCGATTTTTTTTTTTTAAAAAAGGGGAGATGATGGTGGCCACCACAGTGAGGAAGGTGAGCAGTGGTCAAATTTTAGGTGTCCCCAAAAACATTTTTTTCTTAATCCTTACTTGAGGATATGCTGAGAGAGAGAGGGAGAGAGAGAAACATTGATTGGTTGCCTTGCGTATGCCTCCCACACTGGGGATCCAATTGGTATCCCAGGTATGTGCCCTGACCTTTTGGTCACAGGACGAAGCTCAATGAACGGAGCCACTCTGGCCGGGCTTAGGTGTCTTTGGAAGGCCGAGCCAGCAGGCATTCCTGTCAGGTTGGTGTAGGGGGAGAGTAAGCGTCAAGGACACAGATTTCCTGGCTGGTAACTGGAAAATGAATGAAGTTAGGGCTGCATAATTTTCAAAAATAAGCATTTATATTTTATATTTGTAAAAAATGCTAACTGGTGTATTGCTCTGCCTAATGCGGCTGTAAACAAAATACAGACATGCTATATTCATTTTTTAGTAACAGACATTTAAAAGAGCTGCAAACTTTTATTCTTGACAAATTGTTTAAAAACAGGATTCTTACTGCCTTCCTTTTGATGTCACAGAACAAAGATGTTTCTACGTTCAGGAGAAGGATGGACTAGTGTTCTGTGTAAGATGACGCCCACAGGAAGCAATGGAAACCATAGTCACACTAATATCACATTTGATATTTAAATGTTGCAGATTGTAGAAGGTGTATATTTTGATAGAGCATAATCTGCAAATAGAATTATTAAAAATTTGTATTGATTACTTAAGTGCAAAGCATCACTTTTAGCTTATTACTTTATACATATAAAGAGCCAGCGACCATAACGCCCACTGTGGCCAGCGAACCAGCCGGATCAGGGGATGGGGCGGGCCAACCGTGCAGCCCCTCCCCCTTCCTGTCCCTCCCCTAATCGGACTCTTCCACCCCGATCAAGGGCGGGCTGCCGGCCAAACTCCCCCCCCCCCAGCCCCGCCCTCGATGGGCCCCCACCACCCTGATCAGCCCACAGCCCCTCCCCCTGGACGGCCCCACCCCTGATTGCCCCCCACACCCCAACCTCCTGCAGCCCCTCTTCCCTCCCGGCCTCACCCCATATTGGCCCCTCCACCCTGATCAGGGGTAGGGCCGGCTGGCCAAACACCCATGGTTCCTCCCCCAGGTCCCTGGCCCCCGATTGGCACCCCCCCACCCCATTCGGGAGCGGGGCTGGCTGGCCCACCACCCACAGCCCCTCCCGATGGCTGGCCCTGCCCCAAATCGGCCCCCTAACCCCAATTGGGGGGTGAGGCCCGCCAGCCAATCACCCATGGCCCCTTCCCCCAGCCGGCCTGGCCCATCTCCTCCTCCTGACAGGCCCAGCCCCGATCCATCCCAATTGGGGCCAGGCCAGCCGGACCTCACTTGTGCATGAATTTGTGCACTGGGCCTCTAGTTTGAATATAAAAGACAAAGGAAAATATGGCCTCCATTAAACCTAATGGATGTTGAATGAAACATAAACATAAACTATAAGTAGGTATTTGGGATATTTTAATTATTTTACATCAAAATGAGACATTTGTTCCCTCTTTATTAATTAGTATGTTTAATTTAATTTAATTTTTTAAATGAAATCTTAATTATTGATTGATTGTTTTGATACAGAGAGAGATCAATTTGTTGTTCCCCTTATTTATGCATTCATTGGTTGATTATATGCCCTGACTGAGGATCGAACCCACAACCTTGGCATATTGGGACACTGCTCTAACCAACTGAGTTATCCAGCCAGGGACTGTTTAACTTAATTTAAAAAAAGAGCTTATATTATAAAAATTATTACATTTCTACTCATTCAGAACTGCAGGAAATCCTGACATTCATTTCATGGAAGACAATGTATTTCTAGAAATGTGATAATATTCATACTGTGATTGGAGACACCATTCACCTTTGGGGAGGAAAATGAGTTTATAAAAGTATGTAAACAGTTTACTGGAAAAATAAAAGGCAAGTATTCTATAATCAGCCTACAGAGACAGAGAAACCAAGCTTCATGTTCACCTTACTATGCTAATGGTCATACTTTAGGCTGGTAAATAGGAAAGGGATAAAATAAAGGAGGCAAAGAGGGAAAGTTATAAAACACTTGTCTTACTCTGAACATAGTTTGCAGTATTCCTTAATTAAGAATTGCTCGTACTCAGAAGGTCCAAGTATGGGTATCAAGGTTTCTATAAATCTCTCTTCCCCAGATTTATGTGCTGAATTTTAATATGGTCATTTTCCTGGGGAGCAGAACCAAAGCTTAGCTTCTCAGTGGAACTCAGTTCCATTTGCCAGTCTGTAAAATACAATACTATAGAAACGCAGCTCTACGTATCATCTGTTAGCTGATCTGCTACCAATCATCTTAATAGAAGTAGTTGTTTGCACGTCTTTCTACTCTTACTTAAAGAAACAGGTAATCTGGTCAATACTCACTTTATTTTCTAATTTTCATTTATGTCACTATACAATTAGAAAAAGAGTATTATATTATACTGTTTCTGAAATGTTAGCATTTACACGAATAGCTTAAAATGTTTGCCTTTTTAAATTTCTAAAGAGAATCAATGTTTTCAGTTATAATTATAAATAAAGATCCTTGGATGGACACGTTTTATAAAATAACTTTAAAAGGTTGCTCTGAAAATCTGGAAGTATAGTTTTTATCACACTAGGTATTATTTATAAAACTATTATAAAAGTTAATGTATGTTTGCTCTTACTTTTCCACATTCAGTGACGTGCCTAATGGGGTCATTTGTGGCAATGATGTACTTAGCTTTAGGGTACAGTTGGAGATCCATATAAAACCCTGCAGCACTGCCTGGTGTGAGTGTTTTTCCAATTTAACATGGTGTTGGCAGTGGGTTGATCCTCTGGGCCAAATTTATGATTGTAAGAAAGATCGTACAGAAAATAGTGTATGTATCATTGTTAAAGTATAAATTTAGCTATCAATTAAAAGGATACTAATTCTGTATATAGTTTTATACTATTAAAATGTGTTACTCTACAGTATATCTTGCACAGTGGAATGGATACTTTATGCAGACTTTTCTTATTTAAGCCATTTTCTTCTAATTTATAGATTAATATTTGGCAGTGTGACTTAACTCTAGGTTATTTGAAGTCCTGTGTGTCAAGGTTTTACAAGTAAGACTGCTTTCTCCTAATTTGATAAACTTGCAGTATAATTGCTTATGAAAGCATAGTCATTAATAACTTTAATAACTTTAATTGAAAATCATACTTAGTTTTGTCCTTTATAGCCAAAATCAAGATTATAAACTGTCAAAGAAAGATTCACTTCATATACTGATAGTAAAAATTATACTTGAATGTATAAAAACCATCTTTTTTTGAGCGAGATCTTGTTTCTAGGACTCTCTCTGTTCCTTACTGTTGAAGTTTGGATAAGGTCATTTATGAAAGTAGACATCAGTTTCATTTTTTTTTTGTAGAATGGGGATAATAGTTACCTTACGATTGTGTAAGTACTAAATGAAATAACATTCAAAATGTTTTATGCTGGGCTTGGCATGGTTCTGAGCAGTCAGTACATGTTAGCTGTATTGTTCTGGTGAAAGCCTGTCACTCCTGCTATGAACCGATAGAATGAGGATTCTTTAATGAAGACTGCTTGGGATTGAGTTGGAACTCCTCTGCTTACCAGGTTGTGGGTAGTTTTCTTAAACTTTCGAAGAAGGCTGGCATTCTTGTCTAAAATGAGGAATGGTTTTAGTACTTACCTCATGGGGTTGTTGGGAGTGACTAAATGTAATAACAGGATCTACTACCTAATAAATTCTCAATAAATTGAAGTTATTGTTATTAGTTCTATGGAAAGAATGTGTAAATTCTTGTGAATTTAGGCTTTCAAGGTGATAATATAGTGACTAGTTTTGTTTTTATTTCTAATTTTTTTTTGTTTCTTTTAAAAAATATATTTCTATTGATTTCAGAGAGGAAGGGAGAGGGAGAGAGAGATAGAAACATCAATGATGAGAATCATTGATTGGCTGCCTCCTGCATGCCCCCTACTGGGGATTGAGCCCGCAACCCTGGCTTGTGCCCTTGACTGTAATCGAATCCGGGACCCTTCAGTTGGAAGGCCGATGGATGCTCTATCCCAGTGGTTCCCAACCTTCCTAATGCCGCGACCTTTTAATACAGTTCCTCATGTTGTGGTGACCCCCAACCATAACATTATTTTCGTTGCTACTTCATAACTGTAATTTTGCTACTGTTAATGAATCGTAATGTAAATATCTGATATGAAGGATGTCTTAGGCGACCCCTGTGAAAGGGTCATTCGACCCCCAAAGGGGTCGCGACCCCCAAGTTGAGAACCGCTGCTCTATCCACTGAGCAGAATCGGCCAGGGTTGTTTGTTTCTTTTAACTTAAAAGTAGATTTGGAAGTTTGGGGGGAAAGTTGTACTTTCCAGATTAAGAGTAAAACCTGTTATTTTTGTCTTAATGGAATCCTTTAAAACAAAATGTTTAATATAAGGTGAAAACCAGATTTCTTTATTCCAGGAACTCGTTGCTCTCATTTCAAACCTTTCGTAGCCCTTCCTGTTGCTGAGGGTTCTACGAAATACTTGTCCTCGCTTCTAATTTGCTGCTGGCTTGCCTAGGTAGGATTCTTTCAAGGGAAAAGTAAATTTTGCTCCCAAGCCTAGAGGGTTGTTAATGGATTAGGTGAACCCTTATACATAGTTACTTTCTGGGTAAGCATCCACCTCTAGCCCTGTTTATGTACGGCAGAAACAAACTTTTCTTCTCTAGATCAGATCACTGTTCTGATGTGGCATTTAGTCCCCTGAAGCTGGTATAGGTGGTGAGCCCGTGGGGGTGGGTGAATGAGTGCTGGGGCCCTGCCATCCCTGAGTAGTTTTCATTCATTCATTCATCTGTTGGAATTACCTCCATTATGGTTTTTAATGCCTCTCTGAGATTGTCATACACAAAAAGTTGCTTTTATAGATTTACCTGTATGTTTAAATACATTTACTTACTGGAGGTTTTAGCATCAAATTTAGTACTTTTGTTTTCTGATTCTTCTGGCTGCTTTGGCACCACGTAGTAAATATGAATGCTTACTCTTTTTAAGAAACGATCTCAATAAAATGTCATCTAGCATGTTTTACTTTAAAAAAACAGATCTTGAATAACTGAATATTTTCTAGGTAATGTCAGCATTAGTCAGTCACTTGGAGAATTGATTCAGCTATTCTCCTTTTTAAAGCATTTTATGTATTGGTGTACGGAAGCCCAGGGCACAATGGAGATTACTGTTGATTCATTTGGGCACTTAACATGTTTCCTTGGCATTTTGGCTTCTTGAAGGATTAGTATTCACCAACAGCTAATTTCAGAATCGCTTATCCTTTTTAGTGTTCTCAGGGAATTCAGTGTTTCTTAGGTGCCAGTGAGGGCATTTGGTTAGATTGACTAGAAAAATAATTGGTTAAGCAGTGCTGATAACTGTGAGGTAGCTGTTGCCTTGACAACTAGAAAACTGTTCTGTTTGCTAAACAAAGGGATGGTAATTTAGTAGTTTAATTTCCTCTTGGCATAGAGGTGTTACATAAAACCTTTTATTTTAGCCTCTGAGATGGTCTATATTATTGACCAGAATCAGAGAAGCAGAGCAAAAAGAGAAGGTAAGAGGTTTTTTGTTTTGTTTTTGGTTGTATACATGTTCTACCTATCAGGGTGGGTGTTGGGCAAAAGACTCTTAATTAACCGGCTCACAGTTCTTTGTGTCTCTCTGTGTTGGACCAAAGTGCAGTAGCCTCAGAATAGGTGTACAGCCTTGGTTGTCTTTCTGTCACTCTAAAGGGTTATGGTATACACTTCCTTATGGAGCATCCCACCAACTCTTAACCTCTCTTGCTATAGCATGCAACACGATTATTTCTGAATTGAGTAAGGGGGATAATATTTATACACCCCTTCATAGTGTACACAATTATACTGTCATCTGCTGTTTATGTAGGATCTTTTTTATTTTATTTTATGTTTTTATTGATTTTAGAGAGAGGGACAACCACCCTTGTCTTAGTTTATGTAATACCTCTCCATCTTTAAAGTTATTAAAATTATTTGATATAAATATGGGCACTTTTGTTACATAGCATTAGAATTTTTTAAAATATATTTTATTGACTTTTAGATAGAGAGGAAGGGAGGAGAGAGAGAGAAACATCAATGAGAGAGACACTGATCTGCTGTCTCCTGCATGAGATCAAAACCCAGGTATGTGCCCTGATTGGGAATCAAACCCCGAACCTCCTGGTCCAGGGGACAAACACTTAATCCACTGAGCAACACCAGCCAAGCACATAGCATTAGAATTTTTTAAAAAATTTAAAATAATTTTTTATTTTTGGAGATGCTAGCCACAACTATTAGGAGTGAATTTACTTTAAGATCCAAGTGAAATTGATATTTTCATTATTTGTTGCTGTATAACAGTATTTTCCCCTTATGTTTTATGGAATGTAATGGTAATAGATGTTAATGGGAAGGTAATAGATGTTAATAGGAAGAAAAAAGAAAGAGGTTCTTTGGACAAACCAGATTGGGAAATGATGAGGCAGAGTGGGAATTCATTCAATAAACCAGTTTTCCCAAATTCTCCCTCTTTTTTTTTTTGGGGGGGGAAGCTTCTTGGGATATTAGTATTTCTCGTAAAACACTTTGGGAAAAGCTACTTACATAATCTTTCTTTGGCTATGGAATTGATTAATATAAGCAGAACTCCTTATTAATACAGATCCTATGCAAAAGTACTATATACCTGATTGTAAAAAGTCAGAGCAGCTACATTAGGACTATTAAAAACCAGTGAACCCATGCCTTAAAGCATTTGAGACATTTTGGCTAAGTTTGATTGGAGACTTCCCAGATTGGATTTTGTAGTTTGAATACATGTGATTCCTCCTGCCCCTTTTATGCCAGTCTGTCTAAAAGTTGTCTAGGTAGCGATATATTCTGAATTTGGGTGCCTGTAAAGATATAGCCTGTAAGAAGAAATTTCCTCTGACTTTGAGCTTTAAGAATCTGCTTTTTCGTGGTCATGTAATAAATATATATTTGAATGGATGGTGGATAGAGGGGGCATTAAGGAATGGTATATATTTGTGATTGAGCAAATTCATATAAACCATGTGTATTTTAATAGAAAAAGATGCCTTTATACTTTATATCATGTACATTTAGTACATTTAAGTAGACTTTGATATATATTTTTTAGTTATTTTTAAGTTAGTGTATTTTATAGATTGTACTTGTTAACATACATAGTCAGTTATCACAGCTTTTATAGCTGTAACAAGATTTGACCTGCCATTCTGAGGGCTGATTGTGGGAAAGAATCAGAGTTTAAATCTAATTTGTGTGCATTTTTAGGCCCTGGATGAGCCTCCCTATTTGACAGTGGGCACTGATGTGAGTGCTAAGTACAGAGGAGCCTTCTGTGAAGCCAAGATCAAGACAGCAAAGAGACTTGTCAAAGTCAAGGTACAGTCTATATAGATTTTATAAATTACATGTCCAGTATTTACTATTTAAACTTTGGTGAGTATATTTAATAATTTTTTTCTGCAAGATGAGTTTAGTTTCTAGGAGTAATGGCTATGAAAATACCTGGGGAAAAAATCATTGTGATTGCAAGTATTTTATTGGAATGAAGTTAGATTAATATTATATATATTCTAGAGGCCCGGTGCATGAAATTCGTGCACGGGGGGAGAGGTCCCCTCAGCCTAGCCTGCACCCTCTCCAAACTGGGACCCCTCAGGGGATGTCCGACTGCCTCTCATAATCTGGGACCACTGGCTCCTAACTGCTCACCTGCCTGCCTGCCTGATCGCCCCTAACTGCCCCCCTGCCCCCGCCAGCCTGGTTGCCCCTTACTGCCCCCCGCCCCCGCCAGTCTGGTCACCCCCAACTGCCCTCCCCCCCGCCAGCCTGGTCACCCCCAACTGCCCCCCCCCCACCCCCGCCAGCCTGGTCACCCCTCCCTGTCCCCCTCTGCCGACCTGGTTGCCCCTCACTGGCTGCCCCCCCCCCCGCGGGCCTGGTCGCCCCCTGCAGCCTGCTGCTCAGTCATTTGGTTGCCCCTCACTACCCCCCCTGCCGACCTGGTTGCCCCACACAGTCTGTTCGGTTGTCCGTTCGGTTGCAATGGTTTCTTAGGCTTTTATTATTACAGATATATACATATTTTATTTTATTTTATTTATTTATTTTTCAGCTTTCATCAGATTTTCTTTTTTTTTTGTTATTTATTTATATTTTTTAAAATTTCTTTATTGATTAAGGTGGATATATACATATTTTAAACCCAAGGATTTTTTTTTTTAATTTATTTTAGAGAGAGGGAGGGAGGAAGAGAGAGAGAAACATCTATGTGAGAGAGAAACATTGATTGGCTGCCTTTGCATGCACCCCAACCGGGGATGGAACCTGCTACCTTTTGGTGCATGGGATGATGCTCCAACCAACTGAGCCACACCAACCAGGGCAGGATATGGTTTTTATTGATTTTAAAGAGAGGAAGACGAGATAGAGAAAAACACTGATGTGAGAGAGGAACTGCCTCCCACAGAAACCCCTACTGGGGGTCAAACCCATAACCTAGTTATGTGCCCTGTCAGGGAATCAAACCCACCACCTTTTGGTTAAGAATGCCACTTGAACTCACTGAGCCACGCGGTCAGGGCAGTATACTGAAGGACACTTTGCTATAGACTTGGTATTGTGTGTGTGTGCATGTGTCTAATTAAATTTATCATCTCTAGGTAACATTTAGGCATGATTCTTCAACAGTGGAAGTTCAGGATGACCACATAAAGGGCCCACTAAAGGTAATTCATTTATTTATTCATTATTAATTCCAATGCTTCAGAGGTAAACATTAAAATTATACCCGGTCATTTCTTTTTAACTCATTGACTATTTTGTTGTTGAATTGATAAGTATGTATTGCTCTCTAAATACATTAATAGAGAAAATGCTGAGAGAGAATCGTGGATCGGCTGCCTCCTGCACACCCCTTACTGGGGATTGAGCCTGCCACCTGGGCATGTGCCCTGACCGGGGATTGAACTGTGACCTCCTGATTCATAAATGGATGCTCATCCACTGAGCAACACCAGCCTTGACACTCTGCTCATTTTTTTAATTGGATAGTTTGTTTTGCTATTGAATTGTTTGAGTTCTTTATATATTTTAGATATTAACCTTTTGCACTCCATTAAAAAAAATAAAACCAGTTTTTGGTTTGTTCACTTACCTTCTAAAAGTTTTTCTAACTTTTAAAAATACTTTAGGTTGGAGCTATTGTGGAAGTGAAGAATCTCGATGGGACATATCAGGAAGCTGTCATCAATAAATTAACAGATGCGAGTTGGTATACTGTAGGTAAGGGAATCCATCTTTTAAAGATGTATTTTCAAAGAGAATACAACCAAAGCAAAGTTTCCTTGATTTACTTCCTCCCCAGTGCCATAGACGATGTCACTGTTAATAGTTATCTTTCCAGATTAAAAAAATTATTTTATTAATATGTGCATAACATATTACTTGAAATTATTTAGTTATACATACACTGAGTGGCCAGATTATTATGATCTCTGAATGCATAATAATCTGGCCACTCTGTGTGTGTGTGTGTGTGTACGTACGTGTACACATACACACACACACACACACACACACACACACACACACACTCGAGGCCCGGTGCATGAATCTGTGCATGGGTGGGGTCCGGCCAGCCTGGCCAGGGGGAGGGGACATGGGCTATTGGCCGGCCTGCCTGCTCATCGAACTTCTGGTCGAGGGGACAATTTGTGTATTAGCCTTTTATTATATAGGATATATACTGAGTAGCCAGATTATTATGCGTTCAGAGATCATAATAATCTGGCCACTCAGTGTATTATAGAATTGGATTTTTAGCTTTTTTCATTTCAAAGTGTATCTTAGAGAAATTTATTTTTCCATCTTAACCATTTTTTTAAATCGTCACCATAGGATATGTTTATTGATTTTAGAGAGAGGAAGGAGAGAGAGAGAGAGAGAGAGAGAGAAACATCGAGTGGGTGCCTCCCATATTAGCCCTGACTAAGAGTATTGAACCTGCAATCTTTTGGTGTATGGGACGATTCTCCAAGCAACTGAGCCACCCAGCCAGGGCCATCCTAACCATTTTTAAGTGTACATTTAAGTATATTTATCTTGTTGAGTCACACTGGCCAGGCTGTTATCTCTTATTATTTTT
Organism: Eptesicus fuscus; assembly: GCF_027574615.1. Lineage (NCBI taxonomy): Eukaryota > Metazoa > Chordata > Mammalia > Chiroptera > Vespertilionidae > Eptesicus > Eptesicus fuscus. The sequence continues at coordinate 5,004,490 of NC_072496.1, read as the reverse complement.
AGTTTGTGAGTTCTTTTTATATTCTGAATATTAACCCTTTGCTGCTTTCGTTGCAAGTACTTTTCTCATACCGTTTTACTATGTCACAAAATATACGTATATTCGGTGTATATGTAAACTTACAGTAAATTTGGTGGGACATTTTAGTATTTTAAATAAGTAGTTTTCAACCAGGAGCTAGTTCATCACTCAGGGAACATTTGGCAATGTCTGGAGATATTTTTGATTATCACAGCTGGGAAGGGGGTGCTAATGGCATCTAGTGGCCAAGGTTGCTGTTCAATATTCTACAGTCCACAGCACAGCCTCTCCCCCGCGTCCCCCCCCCCCAAGAGAATTATCTGGTCCAAAATGTTAGTAGTGCTGTGGTTGAGAAACCCTGCTTTAAATAAAAGTAGAGTAATTATTTAATGGCAGTCCGAATATATCAGTTTGTGTTTTTTCTGTTTCTTAGCTAAATCTGTAGGTTTTTACCAGCAGGAAAGCTTGCTTTTCCTTTACCACAGTGAGAAGGGTTAATTAGCATTTAAATAGTTTCATACTGAAATGCTAACATTTTTATTTGGTGTTTTCTGTTTGAGGGAAGAAGGTTTTTCATTTATGGTATATTGTTTCTTTTTTGCTAGAGATTGGAAAAGATACTCAATGTTTGAAGCTGTTTATTAGAAAACATAAAATGTGACCTGAATTTTTAATGTAATCTTTTAAAACAATAAATAGCTCTATTTCCGCTCTGAAAATTAAATAATTTATTTTATCTTGTTAATCTTTGAAAACCTCTTCAGCAGTTTCCATTTTTACCTCCTCTCCTAGTTTTTGATGATGGCGATGAGAAGACGCTCCGACGGTCCTCACTGTGCCTGAAAGGAGAGAGGCATTTTGCTGAAAGTGAAGTAAGTAACCATTTAACAGATGAACATCTCCTAATAGTTTGTATTGGGGGGAGCAAAGTCTGCTTTCTCAAATCAAGCAACTTATATGTTAATTAGGAAAATTCATCAATACATAATACCATAATAATACAGTCTGTGAAGCCTGCTTGAGGCCTTGTGTTTGAGTATTCTTTTTTTGTCTTGTAAATGATTATAGGAAAGAGATGTCTGATTTGTAACGCACTTGAACCCCTCATCATGAAAATAATGTAGTTACTACCAGCAATCCAGAACTATTGCTAGTAGCTGACATAATTGCAGCTTCTCCTTAAAGAAGCCTTGCCTGACTGCCCTTTCTAAAATTGTCCCTTCCATCCCTCTTAATTGTTTTAGGTTGGTTTCATTTTCTCTATGGCACATATTGTTCGCTGACTTTAAAATATGTATATGTGCTTGATTATTGGTCTATTATTGTTTGCCTTTCTCATTGGAATGCGTCAGGAGGGCAGGGATTTTGTGTCTGGTTTGCCACTTTGTTCCCAGTGCCTAGAACAGTGCCTGGCACAGAGTAGGAACTGAATAAATGTTCGTTGAATGAATAAGTGAAATGCTTATATTTCTTAGGGAAATATAAAGCATTTCTCAGAGCTTTACATACATTATTACATTTACATTATGAAGCAGAAACAATTATTTTCTTTTACTTACAGATAATGAAACATGGTTAGAGCTGGTTCTCAAACCAGCACTTTCTAGTACCAAATCCATGCTCTAAAATTAAAAGGTGTTATTCAGTTACTAAGAAGGGAAAGTTCACAAAGTTTGTAAATCTGTAGCTTGCTACTCAGAATTTTTAAATGGACATATGGTTATAAATAGTGCTGTAGTGTCTAGACCCACTCCCCCAGTCTATAAAAATTAATGGCCAGAGGGCCCCAACCATAATATTTTTTCTAGTCATTATTTAGAACAGTGTTTTTTTGGGGACATTTAATATTATTTGTTAAATTGTTAGACTTTATTTTATGGGTGTTTTGTTGTTGCTGTTTGGAAAATATTTTTCCTTCCCTTAAATGATTGAATTTCTATTTCAGTTCAGAATCTATATTATGATTCCAGCCTATCTTTTCAGTCTCCTATTCTACCATTTCCCTGTGCTTCTCCCTTATAAGACTCCTTGGTATTTCCAGATTGTGGTTTATACTTTGTTAGCTTGGATTTTGCTGAGCCCTCATCCACTTAAGGCCACTAGAAACCCTTCCTTTTCCCTGGTGTCTTTCATCAGCTCTCTAAACAAATTTGATCTCTATCCTTGGATGCTTTTGTTCTTCTATATTTGGTGTTTTTGGCTTACTTTTCTTATTTTCTCTATAAGATTTTAAGCTGTTCTGGGGAATAGCCCTGTTTTTGTTACCTTAATAGACTCTCCTTTTCCAGTGTTTGCTTCACAAAAGCTCTTAATAAATATTTGTTGAATGAATTGTGAAGGCTTAAATATATGAAATGCATACAGCTTTGGGGCAAATGCAGTGAATTTGGTTCATTTCATTTTCCCTAGAACATGTAGCAGGTCAGTGAATATGGTGGGCTCGAAGACTTGACTTATCTGTTAAGTGAAGAAAGGCATCTTATTGAATCCAGAGAAATATCTAAAATATTAATTTTGTTTTTGCAAGAGAAATTTATGTTGGAATAGTTCGTAAGACAGTTGTAGTGTAAGGCTGAAGCATTATCTCCTGCCGTTCAGGAGGCTAAGTTTTACTGTGTGTGTCTTGTAATGAGGATAATTAGCATTAGTTTGTATTTAGATATCTGAGCTTTAATCTAAGTTGATGGGCACTGTTTCATATAACACTGTGGTTTTAACTTTGAGAAGTTATTATTCTAAGTAGTTCCTCACTTTCACTTCCATCCTGACAGTTTTCTTGGGGTCTTTAGTTCCCTAGTGGTTATGAAACTGTTGTGTTACAGCAAAGGTTTTATTGGAGGATGAAAGGAGTAACAACTGTGGAAAATCTTAAAAATGCAGTAAAAGTAGCAATATTATCAGGATTGATATTCAGAGAAATAAGTTAGCTGAAATAACATCTTCAGAAATCGATCCAGAATCCTTTTTCTTTATTTTGCTTTTAACCATCAACCATTTCTTTGTGTGGACATCATTATTTTTGGATGGGATTAAGGACAAATAGGTTGCCATGAACGTCAGTTGAAAGCAAGCAAGAAATGCTCATAAATTGATTATTGTCTTCATACTAAGCATTATATTGGATGCTGCAGATTGAAAAGGAAGGGAACATAAAATATTAAGTGTAGAAAAACTAATTTTTACATATTCTTTAATAAAGCTTTATTGCAGAAAATGTTTGCAAAGTAATATAGCCTACATTTTTTCAAGCAATTAGATGCTTATTCTGATAATTTTGTTTGTTACTTACTAAGAATTTATTTAATATATTATGAATCCCTATGTGCAAAGAAAAATTTGAGCTGCAATTGGCCTTAACCTAGGAGTTAGTTAGGTCCTTACATATAGGTGTCTTATCTCTCAAAACTGTTTCCATTGAGTTATGTTTGTTTTGTTCTGTATTTTAATCATTGCTAGAAGTCTGTCAACCTTCAAATAGATAATGAAATCATCTAAAGAGAACAGCTAAATTTCTTTTTACCTTTTTTCAGTAATGGGATCAATCATCCTTATTCTAATATCTCTCAAATGAGTTTTCTATCTTTAGGAAGGTTATATTTTAGTCTTCTTGGGAGTTTTTAATGTCAGAATCTAAGCATATTCTTAAACTGGTTTAAAAAGAAGAAAGAACTTGCAATGTAATAACTTTTTCTGGGTTTATGTTCTTACTCACAGACACTAGACCAGCTCCCACTCACCAACCCTGAACATTTTGGTACTCCAGTCATAGGAAAGAAAACAAATAGAGGAAGAAGATCTAATCATATGTAAGTCCATTTTCATGCCTGTTAGTTAAACCTGAATTCATTTCTCCTAGTGTTGTTGTAATAGTTACTAATTTTAAATTGTAATTTCAAAAATGCTAACTGAATCTAATAGTAATTTTAGATCTAGTAGTAATTTCAGACTCCTTAGCGTGGGTTCTTGAGGTTCTCCATGTTCAGCCAACCTTAGCAGCTGGTTATCTACCTCTTATTTCTCCCTACATGTATGGTGATACTGTAGTCAAAATGGAATGGGCCAACATTCCCTGAATACATTCTTTGTTTTCCTGATATCATGCTTTTTTATCTCGAATGCCACCTTTCCATGACAGTGCCTCACTCATTCTTCAATTCTCAAGAGAAACGCTCCCATTTTTATGTGAACCGTTTATCTCTCCACTCTTTCTTTGAAAACAGATAAAATGTTTATCCTCTGAACTCTCTAAATTCTTTGCATTTATCTAATGTCAGAGGCAATATTTCACCACTTATTATCATTACTAGAGGCTCAGTGCATGGATTCGTGCACTAGTGGGGTCCCTTGGCCTGGCCTACAGGGATCGGGCTGAAACTGATTCTCTGACATCCCTGAGGGGTCCTGGATTGTGAGAGGGCACAGGCCAGGCCAAGGGACCCCACCGATGCACATTCGGGGCCAGGGAGGGACCACAGGAGGGCTCCAGGGCGTGTCTCGCCCAATCCCTATCAGCTGGACCCCAGCAGCAAGCTAACCTACTGGTCGGAGCGTCTGCCCCCTGGTGGCCAGTGCACATGATAGCAACTGGTTGAATGGTCAGAGGGACAATTCGCATATTAGGCTTTTATATACATACTAGAGGCCCAGTGCACAAAATTTGTGCACGGGGTTGGGGGTGGGGGTGGTCCCTCAGCCCGGCCTGCGCCCTCTAGCAGTCCAGGAGTCCTCAGGGATGTCCGACTGACAGCTCATCCTTAGCGCTGTTAGCACTGCCGTGGCCACTGAGCTCACCAGCCGTGAGCCCGGCTTCTGGCTGAGTGGCGCTCCCCCTGTGGGAGCAGCACTGACCAACAGGAGGCAGCTCCTGCATTAAGCGTCTGCCCCCAGGTGGTCAGTGCACATCATAGCAACCAGTCGTTCTGCTGTTCAGTCGATATGCGTATTAGCCTTTTATTATATAGGACTAGAGAGAGGCCTGATGCATGAAATTCGTGCAAGGGGCTCGGCCCTCGCAGCCCCGTCTTCGTCTAGAAGGACATCTGGCCTACATTTGGCTATTGGCTTAATTAGCATATTATGCTTTTATTATTATAGAGATAATGATTTCCCTTCCTAGTAGTTTTACTCTCCTTGACATCAGGAACTGTCTTATTTTCATGTGTTACAGTTGTGTCAAATAATCTACATATTTCACAAATTACTTTCAATGAAATGTGCCAGGCTCCAAAAAGCTAATTAAAAAGGACCACAGGATCAAGGGGTCATGATATTTCAGGCCATCAGAGATTTTTTAAAAATCTTCAAACAGTTCCAGAAAGAAAAATAATTATTACAAAGGACTGGGAAGCAGAATGGCATCGGACTTCTCAAGAGTAACTCTGGATGCTAGTAGGAAGTGGATGCAGAAGGGAGGAATGGAAGTCTCTGTTGAAAAGGAGGACTTAATTATCAAATCTAATGGGGGAATTAAAGATATGAAGATACAGACCGACAGAATGGCAAAGACATGCAATAATTTCCCCAAAACATTATATAAGAAAGGAAAATTACATTTACATTAGTAGAATGGAGGGCGGGGAGGTCATTGAATAAAAAAGATTACATCCTGTAACAGCGGGAAGTTAGTAGAAAAAAAATGTATAAAATGTATAAATAAAGAAATATTAGCTTAAGAATATTAGTTAGAGATAAGGCAGTAACTGTCAGAGGAACCGCTGAAAGAGTTAAACATAGTTCTTTTCATGGAGCAGATGAAAGTTGGAAGGGATGGGACTGGAGAATCTAGTTTTCATTTATTTTAATGGAGGTTGTGTTGAAAACAATTTTGAATGTTTTATTTTGATAAAATCTATTAAAAATAAATATTAGTCAAATTATTTAAAAACTTTAGTATAAGTGAATGTTTTCATTCCGTATGCAAAATTAAGTATTAAAACTAATTGTGGCTATGCTTTGGAGACAGAAATTGGGTAAGCAGAGCTCTCATATTACAGCAAACCCATGAAAATAGGTATTAGTTTTATCCTTATTAAAAATTGGGGAAATTGGCTGCAGATACAATAAGTAACTAATTTAAGGAATACAGGAATGAAGGGACCAGAACTTGAACTCATCTGTGCTCCATAAGCCTTTCCCATTCAATTGATTGACCCTTTTTTATTTTTACTTTTTAAAAATGTTTTACTGATTGTATACCTTTTATGATTTCAGGAGAAATAAAATCAGAAGTACCACAGTAGAAAGAAATAATAAACCTATACAGTTCATTTATTTAGTCAACAAATATTTATTGAACATACACGCTGTGCCAAGCACTGTTCAGGTACTTGGTATATATCAGTGAACAAAACAGGCATTTATAAATCTCTGCCTTTAGAGCTTATATGTATTCTCTCATTTAAGGAGGAGATAAACAATAAAGTAAAAATGTCAGAAACAAGTAAATGATATGACAGATTTGTAAGTGCGGTGGAAATAAGAGACTGGACTGAGCAGGTTGTAAATTTGAATAAAGTGGTCAGGGTAGCCTAATTGAGATGACTTTGGAGCAGAGACTTAGAGGAAGTGAAAGTAGAGGGCTCCAGGCTGTTCTGCTGCCAAAGCGGGTAGAGAACTGAGGTGTAGCAGGAGCTGGTGGAGGAAGGGAGGTCAGGGGATTTTTATTTGAGTAGGAGAAATAACAACATACTCTGCAAATAACAGTATGCTGGAAGACTCAGTCTAGTAGAGGCAGCAGAATGGAGACAGCAGAGAGACACAAGCATTGCTGGAACAAAGGCTTGAGGAGATGATGGAGGGAAGGGAATCTGGTCCATAAATAGAGAATGGGTTTGAGGGGAATATGGACATTTACTCTGTTTTATGTTGCCAATCAATTTATGTGTATCTCTCTGGTGTCTGAAGCCTTCACACTTGTTAAGTCTTAAGAAAGAAATTAGAACTTTTATAAGATACAGATGACTTTCTTAGCCAAATAAAGCCCAGTTTTTCTCTTTCTATGTTTTATAGATTTGATATATGTTATCTGTGACATTGTGACTTTCTTGCTAATGATGATGATATAAAGGGCATCCATAAAACCCTAGCTGAATGAGTTTTTTGTTTTTTTTTAATGTTTTCATTTTTTAGTGAGAGAGGAAAGGAGAGGGATAGAGAGATAGAAACATTGATGAAAGAGAAACATCAATCAGCTGTCTCCTGCACATCCCTTACTGGGGATCGAGCCCACAACCTGATTGTGGGCTTTCTCAGAAGCAGATTCAGTAGAATTTTTTGTTTTGTGTTTCTTTTGTCCTTTTTAGTAGTATTTTTTACTCTACTTTTGTCTAATATCACATAGATCCTTTTTCTAATGTCTTTCTAATTTACTAATTCAATATACAATGTAACTAGAAGGGATTTTTAGCAATACAAAAGAATCATATTGTGCATTTTATGAATATTTGTGCATATTTGATATTGAGAATAACAGTGATGATCTCTTATCAGATTGTTTCCTCTCTCTCCCCTGACCCCCAGTAATAAAGATCTGCCTGCCTTCTTTGAAAATTAGCTTTGTACTGAGAGTGTAAAATTACTGTCTCCATAACTCCTTTAATCTGAATGTAGGACCTAATATATTTTACTATGTATATCATGGGGGGTATTTTATATGGGGCCTTCAGCTTTTTGAGAATTTGGGGACCAATGTTAGTCTGTTCTGATCTTTCCCTTAATTGTTTAAAATAGCACTACATAAATGGGAAATATTTTCAGGAAAATGATATGTTTTTCTTTAATGATGTTCCTTTTATGTTGGTATTCTTTAGAAATTTAGGAACTTAATTTTTAAATTAGCCGTTCTGTAGGTATTAGGAAATGGGAAAAGATTTCTAGAATATCTATATCAACTTGGTGTGCTTATTCTTTGTGAAGATAAGTGGAAATGTCTTCCTGTTTTCTTTCCCTAGACCAGAGGAAGAGTCTTCTTCATCCTCCAGTGATGAAGATGAGGATGACAGGAAACAGATTGATGAGCTACTAGGAAAAGTTGTTTGTGTAGATTACGTTAGTTTGGACAAAAAGAAAGCATTGTGTTTTCCGGCATTGGTGAGTAACCTCAATATAAAAGAGTTTCATTTTCAACTACATAAGTTCATGAAAAAAACCACAAGTGATTTTCTTAGTGTTTTTCATAGGTACAAAATGGGGAAATGGTTTTAGCATCATTGAGTTCAGAGAGAGATTAGCTTTCAGAATTGCCTCTGAGTACAAAGAACTCTTGAAGTCATTTAAGAAAGGGAAAATTCATAGGCCTCTTACATTGGCACTGCCTTTGGGAAAACGTGCTTTATCCTCCCTGTAAATAACAGCTGAGGCTATTTCAAATAAAATAAATCTTTTAATGTTAGTAGGAAATCTTATACGGACTCCAAAAAGGTGCCCACTTGAAGTGTTTACTTTTTAGAGTGGGTAGTATTACAAAGAAATGTAATTTTTTTGAAATACTTATTTAACTGTAAATAATATAGAGCCCCATCTCTAGCTTTTTTTTAAGGATGGAGACTGTCCTGAATAAGGTTTTAATACCTGATCCCATTTTGGGTCCTGCCCTTCTCTTACCGTGGTGCAGACCCTCGCTAAGACCCTAGCTCCACTCCATTCCGGCTCTCCACTTCTCATAGGATGCGGGCTCCAGCTTCAGTCTGGTCAGAGCCACGCTTCTGCTTGCAGCCCGAGCCTGTGCCAGAGGCCGCGTGGGGGATCCGTAGGCCTGCGGGGATGTAGGATGTAAATTTCAAATCACTAGGGACTGGGTCCACGTGTGTGTGCCTGTTTGCCCTAAAACTAAATTTAATTTTTAAACTAAGCTGAAACAACTTTCTAAAAGGATTTAAATGATTGGTTCTAATGTAACTATCCACAAATGTGCATTTACTTATCATAATTTCACCCTTTTTTTAAAAAAAGGTGGTTTGTCCTGATTGTAGTGATGAAATTGCTGTGAAGAAAGATAATATTCTTGTTCGATCTTTCAAGGATGGCAAATTGTAAGTATAACTCACTTGTTATGAAAAATATGCTGTTTTTCCACATTAGAATGGTAAATTATAGTGACATTACCCTTTTACTTTTTGTCATTCAGAAAGTTTCAAAGTAAGATCATTTTTCATATTATTAGTAAATGTAGTATGTCTTTCCTTGTTCATGATGGTCTTTGCTAAACTACACTCTCAGGATTGTCGAATTTGTCAATTTTGCCTGTGTAATAGCTGGTGGTTTGTTTAGGCAAATTTGATGTATCTACTATATCTAACCCTTGATTGATATATTAGTGGATACATTTATTGTTCTTGAATATTTAATTAGGACTCTTTAATTGTATCTTAAGTGTTAAAGATATTTTTCATGTAGAACTTTCTTAGAACTGAGTTACAAATTTCTATTTTTTTCCCTTTAAGAATTGTGTGACCAGAAAAGCCCTATCTTTTATACTCTGCCTTATAGGATGACTGCATCTTTAAAGGATGATCATATTTTAAGATTGGCATTTGGGTTTTCAAGTTCTAAAAAGTGATTTATGAAAACCCATGTAAACAAAATGGAGATAATAAGAGAAATTTGAACACTGAAATTGAATACTGGCTTGATGATATTAAGAAATTACTAGTTTTTAAATGTGTGATAATGGTATGATATTTTTAAAAAGAATTTTGAAGCTCCTTAATGAAATTATATGTCTGGGATTTGCTTCAAAATAATGGAGTTCAGGTAGGAGGGAGTAGGTAGGGGTATGAGCAGTGAAGATGAGTTAATGATTATTGTAGTTGGGTAATGGATATGTGGGAGGTCATTGCACTATTTGGTCTACTTTTGTGTATGAGATTTTAAAAATAGAAGGTTAAAAGGAATAGGCAAGCTGAAAATTGTATTTGGAATTGTTTTCAGGCTTTTGTGGATTGACTGACACAAACCAAATGCAGGAAAGCTAAAGAATGATTTATCAGTGTCAAACAGGAAATATATATGATATATGATAGAACCTCTTATAGATGCTTACATCTGATCCCCCTTTATAGTTGAGGATTTTAGTCTAAAATCCAGTTAAAGTTTTGTTAAAAGAGCATTTACATTATAAACTAGTACATTTTCTTCCATTATTAAATTTAGTAATTTCCTATGATTATCCCAAGATAATGGCAGATTCTTGTTGTTTGACTTCTTATTTATTGAATTGATGCATTCTGCTACCCAAACATTTTTATCTGTTGTTAGTTTTAGTATTTCAGTACTTTTCATTAGAATTTCATTGCTTTTAGCCAGGGACCCTTGATAATTTGAGAATACCTTGTTTATAAAATATCTCTATTAAAGGTGGGGTCTTTTTGTAGATGATTACATATATTAACATTTTATCTGTAACTTTCAACCTTGTGTAAATGTCAGTATTCCCATATTTTCAGTAGCTTTCTGTGGTGTGTAATTAGGCTCTTAATTAATTTCTGTTGTATTTTTGTGTTTGTTTTTTTTCTTTAAAATTGAAAAAATAATACAGTACTTCAGTACCAAGAAAGGATGTCCATGAAATTACGAGTGACACTGCACCAAAGCCTGATGCTGTATTAAAACAAGGTAAGGGCAATCTTGGAATAAGTTGTTAACTAAAAAACTGATAGTGTTGTTGGAGATTAAATTTTCTTAGGTGGGGGTGGGTGGGTAGAGATTAACCAAAGAATTTGTGTTCGTATATGCATAGCCCATGGGCACAGACAGTAGTGGTGACGGGGGATGGTGCAGGGTGGAGGTGGTCCAGGGGGAGAAAGGGAACCTCTGTAATACTTTCAGTAATACATTTTTAAAAGGATATTTTTAAAAAGTTGCCTTTAAAGTTGTACTTAGTTTTCTGTGACTTTGTCTTTTGTAAACCCATGTGTCTTTTGTTATCATAGTTTCCTTTTTCTTTTTTCAGCTTAATATTATCTAAAGTGTGAAAGAACTATATCAGCAGCTATTGCTATAGTCTGGCTTTTGCCTCTAAATAAAATGTTAGTTCCTGAGGATGGTAGAAACAGGAATCAAAATAATTTTGATTTGGCATTTCTCATACCATAACAATAGTTATATTTATTATATTATTCAGTGGTTATATTAAATACTGTAATTGCATTTCTTACTAGATTTTTGCCATTGTATGTAGCTGTTGATTTTCTCTTTGCCTATATTCATCAAATCTAATAATATGTTGTGTAGACTGGTTAAAAATCATCAAGAATTTATGGTTTAACATTTATTTCCATGTATTGTAAAATGAGAATAACTGCATAGGTAATTTTAATTGAAGTTAATTGTTAACATAATTCAAGTTTGGAGATGTAGAGAAAATATTTATATTTTCAGGTATTGTATGTTCATTACAGTGGTTCTGGCTGGCATGTGATTCTATTTAATTGTCATTTGTTGGGTAAACAAAGATTTACCTAACTTAAATGTGTTTTTATTAGACATGCTTAATTTTTGTTTAAAAGAAGAAAACGGCTCCTTTGTATTTGTTAGAACCTAGGTCCCCTTCCAATGGTAGCAGTTTTGCCGTATTATAAAAATGGCTGCCTGATGCTTAAGACTGAGCGGGTTAAATGAGCTGCTACACGGAAAAGCCGTTAGCTCAGTGCCTGGCACACAGCAGGCACTTAATAACTGTCAGCAGTATTTGCGCAATGGTTTTCATTTCTTTGTTTACTATCTGTAGACAAGTCAAGTGTCTTATTTCTCCAGTTCACATAGTTTATGGTCTCTTTCCAGCCTTTGATCAGGCACTAGAGTTTCACAGAAGTAGAACTATTCCTGCTAACTGGAAGACGGAATTGAAAGAAGACAGCTCCAGCAGCGAGGCGGAGGAGGAGGAAGAGGAGGAGGAGGATGAGAAAGAAAAGGAGGATAACAGCAGTGAGGAGGAGGTAAGTGAAAACAGCTGAGGCCTTTACATTAAAATTACAGTTGGGTTTTCTTTGAGTTAGAATTTGGCGCATAAGTCATTAATTACTTGAATATTTTTAGTATTAGAAATACTTCATAATAAAATTGTATTTGTGATACTCATTGTAATCAAGTAGTTTGCTTGCTTACCTTAAAATAGAAATATGGTCTTGTGAAATTAAAAATAAGTATAGTTATCCCGATAACCTCAGAAACGTTTCTTAATTTTACTATGCTTTTGGTTTAACAGATGATTAAGGAAATACCCATCTAATATAGCAAAACTTACACATGCTTTTCACTGCCCTGTAGATAGCTGTCACCTCATACAATGTTTACACTACATCTGCGTATTTTATTGAAATACCTAGGAAAGTATAAAATATATATTCCATCTAGTATTAAAAGACTAAGTAAGAAAGTAAAGGTTAATAAGAATCTTAACTGATTTTATCTAATATAGATGGGTAATTCGGATAAGATCATAAATAAGACATCTGAATTTATATAGATAAAGAAGCTAGTACTTTAGGTCTAGCAGACAAGTACCAAGAAAAGATGTCCATGATATTGCTAGTGACATTGCACCACTGTACTCTTGCATGGTTTGTTGAGCGACTTCATAAAAGTTATTGGGGGAGAGGTACAGATAGCGAAGCCTAGTACATTTGATTGTGAAGTGAATTGTATTTAATGTTTTCAGGAAACTAAATGTCAATATGTAATCTTTTAGGTAAGTTATGAAATTCTGCCACATAACTATTATTGGCATAGGGTTGTTTTATGATAAGTGATCTGTGGTGACAATGTGTAAAAGTGTCAAAGTCTTCTCTCCCACTGCTTTCTATTTAAAATGCTAAAATTATATACCTTCTTCTACTCACCTTTGCGCATACTAGGACCTCTACCCTCAGTGTCCTTCCCTCCTCTCCCCTCCCCCAGTCAGCCTGGCACCCTCCTGTTCAGTTTTCAGACCTGACATATGTCACCATTGTAAGGGGAAACCTTCTGTAAACCATCACCTTTCTCACCTCAGGAAAGTTAACCACTCCGTTTGCTAGTCTAAACTACTGGTCCTTGTACATATTTTGTCATTTCTCTGTGTCTGTGTGTGTACACAGACACACATACATAAGTACATTGATTTGTGTCTATTTCTTTATTCCCCTACTGATCTATAAGCTCCTCAAGGGACCTTGTCTTCCTTGTATTTATATTCACAGTGTCTGACATAGTGCGTAACATGTAACAGATGATCAGTAAATGTTAATTACCAAACTGTTGGTGCTTAGATTGGTGTTTTTGTAAAAGCAAATCTGGTTTCCAGTTTAAACATTTTATGTGTCATATATATAAACTTGACTTAAAAATTTTGCAACAGGAATTAACTTGGCAGTTTATGAAAGTCAAATATTGTACCATGGGAACATTAGGTGATATCTAGAAAATAGATTTCCTTAGACTTACATCTGACTACTGTACCAACACACAGCATATGTGGACCATGTTTCAACTGAGATTTGAGAAATACAGATTTATCCTAAACAAGTTAATAATTGTCATTTATTCTCCTCTGCCCAGCTAGCAAGCCTACTAGCTTATCAACATGCGTTTGTTTTTAACTGGCCTTCCTCTGCTCTGCTAGCGTTTAAAATAAAGGGGCAAATCTCATTCAGACAATGGCAGTAGACACAGTTTTAAAAATGAAAGTGATTTATTTAGACTATCAATAGCCAAGTATGCTCCTGCCTTTACTATTAGAGAGACACTGGCCTCAGCCGGAGTAACTGTAGCCTTGGTGTATCGTTTGGACCACTTCCTCTGCAGTTACTCTTCGTCATTCATTGCTCATTTTTCTTTCATTGATTCAGCACCTGACCTAGTGCGTCCACCTACCGGTGCTCATAAAATGTTTGTGAATGGATGATAGTCACTGAATTGATGAGTTCCTCCCTCTCACCTACTACCCTGCTCCTTGCAGGTTGCTTCAGGACCAGCTCCCCACTGCCACAGCCCCTGGCCACAGCAGCAAGAAGCTAGTCCCTCCCTTGTAATTGATAAATCGGGGAACTATTTTATTACTTGAAGATTTCCCTAAGTCTGAATCTTCAGGTATTGTAGATCAAGTTTGTTCCCCACTTTACCGATTTGTCACGCTTGCAGTACTACACAGTGGGGCTGTGTGTAATGATGGACAGACACTTGTAGTTACAGCTACTGGGACCCACACTTGTACAGTGCTATGAGGAGCAATAATCGAGTCAGTTTTGATGTTAAATTAAACCCTGACCCAATTTCATAGAAGTGAGAGTAGGTCTTCTTGAGCCTGTGACCCTGATTTAAAGACTTGATCTCTTACGTGAGCTAAACCAAAAGGTGGTGAGCCATCTTTGTAGTCTCATTTCTTCTATGAGAATTTACATTTGGGATTGTCACTTTGGAGATATCTTTTAGGGCATATTCTTCTATAAAGCCTAAAATGTCTAGAATGTTCTGGGTTCGAACAGCTTAGTATTAAGAAATAATTTGTATTTGATAAAAAGCCTTTGAAATATTTTAGTGAGTATTAGTCTTTGCTGTTGGTAGGAAATCTGCTTGTTTTATTCAATGCTTAACTGAGCAAAATAATATTCTATTCTTCTGTGACTAAAACTAGGAAGAAATAGAACCATTTCCAGAAGAAAGAGAAAACTTTCTTCAGCAGTTGTACAAATTCATGGAGGATAGAGGTGAGTGTGTTTTCTTTCTTTTTTTTTCTTTCTCATCATTAATGTTGTAGGTATCAGATATATAGTTAATATTTTAAAAATAATAATTCTGTTCATTAAGCTTCCTGTTCCTGGTAATTATGGCTGCCTTTTTGATTGCCAGTATCACCAGCACCTTACATAGTGTCTGTCACGTGGAAAGTGGAATGAGGAATTGGACAGTGTTTTGATAGATGTCATGGCCGTGGACCCACTGGTGCCTGTGTTCTGTCCTGTCGTTTCTTCACTCCCATTAGGGCTCTTCTACCAAAGAGCTCTGACGCTGGGGAGCAGCAGCAGAGAGGGGATCATAGCAGCACTGTTGTACTTGCACCCACATAAATGCCACTAGGAAAGGGCCTCCTTCTCCACAACCACTGTTTGACATACATGTGTGTGTGTGTGTGTGTGTGTGTGTGTGTGTGAGAGAGAGAAAGAGAGAGATATGTGGCTACACTCTAAGATGGACCCTAAGTCTTTTTATAAAGGCTCAGCCTCACAACTAAGAGAATGAACCCACACACAGAGCCAGAAGTAAAGAAGTGTGACAGTATTTCAAGGTGAACCTTGGCTTAGCTCATTGAACCTGCCTAGTGTTGTTACGTAAATGCAGGGTTGGGGGAAAGAGGAACAGGTGCTGACCTTCAGTGGAAACCCAGTTCTCCAGGACTATGGGACTGTTACCCTCTTGCTCATCTGTTCAGAGTGTAGTTTCTCCTTTCCTGGGAAGATGCGAGCAAGGGAAAGGAGTCGGGAGAAGCAGAAAGCTCTCTAGCTTGAGGAGAAGGACATGAATGAATAAGATTTGGAAATGCCACTTGACTCTGTAATTATTTTTAAATCTCCATTTTGCTTGCTGATGAGTAGAAGCTGGCTCTGTTTGTCTTTTGCTTTCATAAATGATAGTGGCTGCTATAACGTAGTTATCTTTTTATAGAATATGCATTGTCCTTGATTCCTGTGTTATTTCTTTGTATAAATGGAGGCTTGGCCTAAGAAGGTAGGCTATTTCTTAGGCTTTTATGTAACATAAATAAAAGGTGATGAATAAAATCTAATATTAGAACAGTGATAAAATGTGATTATGCCAGTCATATGTTTTTTGGAAAGGGCCATAGATTGTGTAGCTCTGTTCTGTTATTTCCTCTACGTTTTCTAAAGGTATGATAGTTTGTGTCCTTGCCCTACATTTTTCCGTATTAGAATGAAAGAAAACTATAGCTTTACTCTAGAATCATTTAGAGAAGTAATAATTTAGTAAAATGCAAAGAAAGTAAGCCCTGGCTGGGTAGCTCAGTTGGTTAGAGTGTTGTCCCCATATGCCAAGGTTGTAGGTTCAGTCCCGTGTCAGGGCACATACAAGAATCAACCAATGTATGCGTAAGTAAGTGGAGTAACAAATTGATATTTCTCTCTCATCATTAAAGAAAAAATTAATCTTTAAAATGCAAAGAAGGTATCATAAAGATAACTCAATGTGAAGCAGTTGCCCATCATTTCAACAGTTTTACCAAACCTTGTTTCCCTGATTTTTAAAATTATTATTATGCTTTCTTTGGTATTTATTCTTTAACTCATAAGGAGAATAATAGTGGAATGAAATCATACAAGGTTTCAACAACCTGGTAAGAGGAAAAAAAAATTTAATGAAATGGGCTTAAGTAGAGGACATGTTTTTGATGAATAGCATCCTCCCTCCCCCACCATATATATGCAGGGTAGGACAAAAATAGGTTTACAGTTGTTCGTATGGAAAATGCAATAAATAATCATATAAAAATAAACTGTTTTATACTCACAACTATAAAGCTACTTTTGTCCCACTTTGTGTGTGTATGCATACACTCATTGCACTGTATTTGAATCTTTTGAAATTTAAAAAAAATGCAGTGTGATTTTAATATATTTTGTGTTTTCCTTAATAGGCACACCTATTAACAAACGACCTGTACTTGGATATAGAAATTTGAATCTCTTTAAGTTATTCAGACTTGTACACAAACTTGGAGGATTTGATAATGTAAGTATTATAATCAAAAGTGAAACATGTTTTTTATACATGTTTTCTCATCTAAAATTATTTATTCCAATGAATAAAAAGTGGAAATGACTGGTTAGAAACAGAGCTGGCTTCCTCAGAACAAATTTAAATTTAATTAAAGATTTTTTTAAATGAGCTTCCTGACTTACTGTTAAGTTTGTCAAACTTTCATAAACCACGTAGTTATGTCTTAAGTCACAGCATAACTATATCGATGGAAATTCTTGCTTATGTCTCCCACTAAACTGTAACATACTTGGGAGCATGGATCTGTGTTAATCTTTTTTTTTTTTTTAAATATATTTTATTGAGTTTTTACAGAGAGGAAGAGAGAGGGATAGAGAGTTAGAAACATCGATGAGAGAGAAACATCGATCAGCTGCCTCCTGCACACCCCCTACTGGGGATGTGCCCGCAACCAAGGTACATGCCCCTAACCGGAATCGAACCTGGGACCCTTCAGTCCGCAGGCCGACGCTCTATCCACTGAGCCAAACCGGTTTCGGCTGTGTTAATCTTTATATCTGTAATCTCTTCCACTGTGCCTGATATATAAAACATATCATTTATATATGTATTTATTGAAACATCCAGAAAATCTTTTTTTGAACTAGAAGAAATTATCTTAAGATTGCCATGTTAAATGATGCTCATCTAATTAAGACTGAAATTTTTTCCTGTAGAAACAAATGTTTTAGTAAAATCCATAGAACTGCTTTGATTTATTAGCTTGTAAGTTTTATGGGACATGATACATCATTTTAAAATTTCTGTCTCAGTTTCTTCATTATAAATTTTGATTAGGCATTTGGACATTTTCTTATTTACTATAACAGGATTTATTTAAAATGAAATGGTATAATATTTCAACATTTGTTAATTCTCTGAGATTTGTTAGAATACTAAAACTTACTTTAAGATATTGTGAATCAATTTTTTATTTAGTATTTATTGAGATTGATATTTTTCATCCATTTGAGACTAAAACCAATAAATATAAACATTTATATATACTATGTTTATAAAAATATTTTTATATTCCTACCTTGAATTTGGAAGTTTTCATTTCACTTTGTCCATTAGATTGAAAGTGGAGCTGTTTGGAAGCAAGTCTACCAAGACCTTGGAATCCCTGTCTTAAACTCAGCTGCAGGATACAATGTTAAATGTGCTTACAAAAAGTAAGTCGGTGTACATGGTATAGCTATATTCACTGTTTTATCCAGAAAGCAGGATGGGATGTATCCCATAACTGAGGCTCTAAGAAGAAATCAGAAATTTTCGCTAGAGTAATCACTCTATAACATAACATTTTCTAGAGTATTCTATGAACACTAGATCTATGAGATTGTCTGTGAAGCAGTTTTTGTGGCCAAGTAAGTTTTGAAAGTACTGTGTTAGGTTAAAATGCTAACGTTTTGAAAGTTAGGTACACACAAGTCTGATTCCTGGTTCTGCCAGTTACTAGCGATCGGTGCCCTTGGACCATTCCTTTGTTCTCCTAAGCCTCAGTTTCCTCATCTGTAGAAGGAGATACTACTGCTTGCTTCATAGGATTACTCTGAGGACTACTGCTTGCTTCATAGGATTACTCTGAGGATTAAATGAGGTTTTACATGTGCTTAGAGGCCCAAAGCCTGGCTTATAAAGAAGTGCTCAACAAACATGCTGTCACTAGAGCTTGTAAAAGCTACTGTTGTTACAGTTAGTATATTTATGATTATGATTGTCTTCACTTTTAGCATAGTTTTTTTAAATTAAACTTTCTTTGAAAAATGTTTCTATTTGGGTTAAAAAGATTGGGAAGAACTGAACTAGAATAAATGAGAATGTTAATAAGGCTCCATGTCTGAAAAACAAGAGAAATGAACAAATTTTAATAACCACAACTCTACAGTAATATTTCAATATTTTTCCTAAATGTAATTTCTCTTCATGTTTCTAGATACTTATATGGTTTTGAGGAGTACTGTAGGTCGGCCAATATTGAATTTCAGATGGCACTGCCAGAGAAAGTTGCTAACAAGCCTTGTAAGGAGTGTGAAAATGTAAAAGAAATAAAAGTTAAGGAAGAAAGTGAACCAGAAATGAAAGAAATAAAGATTGAAGAGGAGGAAAAGATGATAATAAAAGAAGAAAAGCCTACTGAAGATGATGTTGAAAGAAAGGAGAATATTAAACCCTCTCTGGTAAATCAGATATTGTCCTTTGCCGCCTTTGGTACATTTTCTACATACTCTATAAAGATTTGTTAATTTATTGTATAATTTTATACTTAGATTGTGCATTTTTTTCAGTAAGTGCTATTTGTGTTTAAAATAGCTGTTCAGTATTTTTGGCTAGTGTTTTAAGAATGCAGGAGTTTCTTAAAATAACTAAAACCTTCCTCAATATTAGTATTGGTTAGTACCTTTTTAAATTAGAACATGGAATTAAGTTGATAGTATTTACTTTTGTTGGTTTAGTTGCTCTGATCTTTTTCTAGGGAAGTAAAAAGAATTTATTAGAATCTATATCTACACAAAGTGATCAGGAAAAAGAAGTTAACCTAAAAAAGACAGAAGAAAATGAAAATCTGGTCAACAAAAATGATGAGACAACTGGGATAGATGAATCCCTCAGCATAAAGGTAGAAGCTGAAGAAGAAAAAGCAAAATCTGGGTAAGAACTCTGTTTTTGGTTAAGATGCATTTTGGCCGAATGAATTCTTGTAATTTTCTCTTTGTATGTGCGAATTGAAATTTGATTGACAAAATATAGAATAATTGGCTGATTTGTACTTATTACATAAATAGCATTTGCCTACTTCAGAGACCCTACCAATGCAAATGTAGCAAAAGGTCATATTTTTTATTGATTCTTTTTGCTCTCATCATAGAAATTTGTAAAATTTTCAGCTAGAGAAAAGTACTTCTTACTACATTAAGCTCTGCTAAATAACCAGATAATACAAATTTGGGAAAATGATTTTCGCCAGTGTTTTGTAGGTGGTATGTTGGCTGTAGATTTTGACAGTTGTATTCATTTCTTAAGCAAAAAATAAGAATGGAAAAGTGCTAATAATTAGTTTTTAAAAGGCCAAAATTGTTATGCTGTGTTTTATGTGCAAGTGACATTTACTTGTTTTGGTTAGTTTGGAATGAAGAATTATTTAGCAATGTAATTTGTACACTGCCAGTGGAGCCCTGGGTTTTAAAGGTGATCTTTGGTGTCTACTCTTATTTCTGAGGTTTAAAAACCCTAAACATTCCTCGGTTAGTGGCCCATTTCAATAAGTACAACCAATGTTTTTTAATCATTTTAATATTTTTCTGAAATTTGGCCACAGCATGAAGCCAAGGAGGGAGGAAGAAAAAAGAAAAACATGTTTAGATGAATATAGTAAAAGGTATTTATGTTTGTTACGTATCTGTGTGTACAAAAGTATATATCTCGCATATTCCTTACTGCTATTGCAACTATTAAGAAACTTAGTGAGTAGCCAGCTTTTTGCCTAAAATCTCTTGATCATTTTAGTGTTATTTTGCAAATTTGGCCTCAGCGTGCAGATAAAATTTAAAGGAAAAAAAAACACCTGGGTTTAGATGAATGTAGTTTGTTTGTTCATTATATTTGGTTATAGTTCTCTGTATGTAAATGTTTATTTGAAATTATACATGCTGCCACTGGGGACTGTTTCACCTATTAAGAAAGAACTTAGTAAGGATTCAGCTTTATGCCTAAAAATGTGACATTTAAATCTGCAGCTATTTCTGGAGCATCTACTGTGTCGAAGGCACTCTGATAAGCCTTTATTTTCTCTTTGTTACTAGTAATTATCTTTACTTTTCACATTAGTACTTTAAAAACATTATTATTAGTATAATCTGTATTTTGTAGGGTTTTATTAATTCATTTAATTCTTCAACTATATGGCTTTCTTACTACAGAGATATAGTAGTATATGTCATACCACAAACTGAAATTATCCTGGTGTGACTGCCCTAGTTTGATATTTTTTAGAAGCATTATGTGTTAGAAATGTCCAAAAGTGATTTCTGAATTTTATTAGTTCAGTGCAATAGAAAATTTAACAGTTATAAAGAATTAATATTTAAGTATTTCTCTGATATATAACTTCCACTAAGTAATTAGCTACGACCTATCGATGCCTCCTTGCTTCTGGTTCTGTTCTTGTTCCCAGTCTATGTTGTTCATCATTTCCCCTAGATGAGCGAGATATATGTCACTAGATATATACTAATAAGAACTGAATGTGAGACAAGCAATAATAGTTATGCTGACAGGCAAATGAATCATCTGTAGCGAGCTTCCCCCTGGACCAACAGTTCTTTTGAGACCCAATTTCAATGTCAGTAGTTCCTTATGTGTACATGTCAGCACTGACCCCTCAGCTCTGGATGGTGGACAAATGGTGGCAATGGAGGTCCGACTCCCTCTGGTTTGGTCTCGGCCTAACCCAGGGGCACGGCGTCACCCAGACTAAGGGGCACGTGGCCTCACCCTTACCCAAGGGGCGCGTGGTCCACCCGGGCCTGGGACCCAGCCTCACCCGGATGGATCCAGGGGCGCACGGCCTCACCCGGACCCAGGATCTCTCCCAGACCCAGGGGCACGTGGCCTCACCCGGGCCTAGGTGCACGAGGCCTCATCCGGATCCAGGGACACATGGTCGCACCCGGACCCAGGGAGGCTTGGCCTCTCCCAGACCCAGGGCCACTTGGGCTCACCCGGGCCTAGGTGTACGAGGCCTCACCCGGATCCAGGGACACATGGTCTCACTCGGACCCAGGGACGCTTGGCCTCTCCCAGACCCAGGGCCACTTGGGCTCACCCGGGCCTAGGTGCACACGGCCTCATCCAGATCCAGGGACACATGGTCGCACCCGGACCCAGGGACGCTTGGCCTCTCCCAGACCCAGGGCCACTTGGGCTCACCCGGGCCTAGGTGCACGCCGCCTCACCCGGATCCAGGGACACATGGTCTCACCCGGACCCAGGGACGCTTGGCCTCTCCCAGACCCAGGGCCAGGGCTCACCCGGGCCTAGGTGCACGCGGCCTCACCCGGATCCAGGGACACATGGTTCACCCGGACCCAGGGAGCTTGGCCTCTCCCAGACCCAGGGCCACTTGGTCCATAATAGGTATTGGTAAGCTGTAGCTTTTTTCTTTTTTTAAAAAAATATATTTTATTGATTTTTTACAGAGGGAAGAGAGGGATAGAGAGTTAGAAACATCGATGAGAAACATCTATCAGCTGCCTCTTGCACACCCCCTACTGGGGATGTGCCCGCAACCAAGGTCCATGCCCTTGACCGGAATCGAACCTGGGACCCTTAAGTCCACAGGCCGATGCTCTATCCACTGAGCCAAACCGGTTTCGGCTAGCTTTTTTCTTTTAATTTGTTTCATTGTAAGGAGTGTGACATCAAACTGGGAAATTTTGATATTTCTTTGTGAATTCAGATAGAATGCATTTTACACATTCAAAGGCTGTCTTTCTTGGCATTCTGTGTTGTATCTGGTTTAGTGCACTTACCTCTGATTTTGCTACTGAATTCTTAGAAGAATTTTCTATGACTGATTCAAGCCAGTAATTGTGTTGTCTGATTATATATACATCAGTATATTATTTTCATGACTTTTATTTGATTTGTGTCTGAAGTTGCTATTAAATGTGAAATTTTTATTTTTTTGTTTTGATTTTTTAGTACTGAGGATTAAGTTTTTATTTAGATTAAATAAATATTACTCTGGCTACCACTTAATGTAGGCTGGTGCTTGCAATTCTTGGCATTTATCAGTTGTGCTGAGCGTATTACGTGATGTAAGATACGTTTAGAGTTGTTTTCATTTTTTAAAAAGTTTAGACTTTTTATTCTATCTTTCTGCTTTTATATCATGATTCTGAGGTGCATGATAAATCTCTTGTTTTGTTGTGGCCAGCACAATACATTTCCTTTTTCCCCTGATATTTTAACTTGTACTTTTATATATGTATATAGTATGTAATACACAGATAAAACATTTGTTTAAGTTTGTTAATAATAGCTTATTACCCATAACACCCTTTCTGATAATTTCTTGGATATTTTAGCTTTACTGATCTTTAATTTTAAAGCTGTTAATGTATTTTCAATAATAGAGTTCATATTTTTTATCTTAGATTACAGTAGGTTTCCTTTAGGTTTTAGGTTTTAAGTATATATTCATTTGGCTGTTGTTTGTTTGTTTGTTTATCTATTGTTGAAAGTATTACAGATGTCCACTTTATTTTTCCCATTGATCCCCTCCACGCCCCACCCAACTCTTCCCAGGCCTTCACTCATTTGGCTGTAGATGAGTCTTTAAAAGAGGAATAATTCTTGAGAATCCTTATAGACTTGGGATATATTTCAGAGAAAATTGACACATTTGACACTTTTATGAACTCAGACTTAATTTCATAAGTTTATTGTGCTTCCTTTCATCCCTCACTGTATAGAAGGAAAGAAGTAGAATAAAAAGGGTTATAATGCTGCTTTTATCTCTATTTCTATATTATTTTTGTTGCCTGTATAATTAGGAATGCTAAAATATGTTATTGCTAAAAAGGTTGCATATAAGAATATTAAAAATTGTCAGTGGAAGTTGGCTTTTTGTATAAATATTATTTCTATTAACTTTTAAAGTTTAATGCTCAGCTGTCTTGTGATTCTGTTTTATGATGTTTATTCATTTGTCAGCTATAAAGTGATGGATTCTTTTTGAGAGGAATCTATTGTAATATATTTAGACATACTGCAGAGCAGATAAAAACTTAACTAAATGTCGAGTTTCATACTAATGCATTGATTTTTTGTAATCTAGTGCTTGGAAAGATTTATGGCTTGAGATTCTCTCCAACTTGTTTAATACAGATTTGTGGCTAATATTAGAAAGTACAGGGTACTGAAAAGATCAGAATGGTTGCAGTGCTGCTTCTGAATGGTTTAACTTGGAATTTCATTTGGAACTTTAAAGTTGAGAGAGTTGGTAGAGAAGAATTTCAGTGAATATGGTAAAGAGAGCAGAAATTTTGAAGTTTAGAAGAATAAAAAGAAAAAAACTTGATGGGATATTAATGTGAAGTTAGTAGAATATACTTGTGACAGGTAAAATAACATTTTAGTATATAATATAACATTTGATTTTAGTTGGAGCACATTTTAAAGTTATTAAGACTAGCCATTGGCTAGTAAAAGTTTTTGTTTTAAATATCCTGAGGATGGAAATATTTGAATGAACAGTAATTTTAGTCAGAAAATAGCTTGAGGTGTAATGATTTTTGTTTTTGTGAACCGAGATGTAAAACACTTTCATAATAAAACCTGAGAAAATTGTAACAGTCGACTGTACTAGTTTCTTGCTCAGCAGCACAACTCCTGTCCGTCTGGCTGTTGGAAGTTTTCTTTTAATGCACTTATTTTTCAATGTTCATGTTCTCTAAATGTATCTTTTCTGTAACCACGGTCATCTTATACAGTTTTAGTTTTTAATATTAAGTTGAAAATCAGAGAATTTCATACACATGGAACCTGCTGTTCCCGGAACAATCACAGCCACAATTTTATCAATTTATGTGGTTTGGAACTGAAAAGCTTATGAAGTGTCTTTTATTAACTGCAATTTTTTAAACCTTTCAAGAGATGAAACGAATAAAGAGGAAGAGGAAGATGATGAAGAAGCTGAAGAGGAGGAGGAGGATGAGGAGGAGGAAGAGGATGAAGAGGAGGATGACAACAATGAGGAAGAGGAGTTTGAATGCTATCCACCAGGCATGAAAGTCCAAGTGCGGTATGGACGAGGGAAAAATCAAAAAATGTATGAAGCTAGTATTAAAGATTCTGATGTCGAAGGTGGAGAGGTCCTTTACTTGGTCCATTACTGCGGATGGAATGTGAGGTAACTTGAGTTTTAGCTAGTGATTGCTACCTGAAAACACTGATAAATAATTTCCTATTTTAAAATTTAATTAATGAATTACAGGCTTATTAGTATTTTCATTGAGGTCATAGCACTATGTAAAAAATAAGTAGTTTTTAGTATGTAAATGCCTCGTGTAGTGACTTCCTACCTCCTGTTGTTAATACTTAGAAGACATCCTTAGTGTCTGCCCAATTAATGTTTACATTACATGTGGATTAATCAAAGCGACACTTGGTGAAATGATAGGAAAACCCTTAAAAATGTGAGAGAGATTTGAGCTTCTTGATGTCTACAAGCCAATGATCAGACTTCTTGCTCTCTTGCATTTTCAACTACCTTGCCATAGTAACCTCTCTGTAATCTTCTTAAGTCATCATTTCTTTCCTTCGGACAACATACTTCTTTCAGTAGGCAGGGAGTTTAAAGTTGAGATTGCTTAAGAAGCTGTGGCTATTTCAAGAAGGCCTTATCTCCTCCGTAACAGTGCTTGTGTCACAGTGTTTTTCAGAAGCCTCAGAAATGTATGTTCATGTTTGAAGCACTGTGGTTGCCATGTAAGCGGGTCTGCTTAGCTTAACCAGAGTGCACGTCTCCCTTTCCTACCTAGGGAGCTGAGAGGCAAGACAGAGGTTCGGTTTCAGGTTGGGTTAAACGAAGTGTTTTTCTTACCAAAAGTTTCCTTTGGTTTATCCAAAGAAATTGTGTATTTCAAGTTTGTCCAAAGTTTCTGTCAGTTTTGGGATCTGATCATTTAGGTATCTTTTAAGAAAAACTTCATTTGGGAATATTTAATACTATTTTTGAAATATAGCCTGTGATAGGGTTTAGCCTTTGGAAAGGTAATCATAGAAGTTTTAAGTGGTGGTTTCATGTGTGCCTAGTCTCTTCAAGGAGGAATATAGTTCTCATGCTTTAAATTATAATTTGTTTGGAAAGTCACTAAAAAAATTTCACCTCTTTCTTAAAAATAATACTCTGTTCCTTAAAAGTACATTTTGTGTTGTCCGGTTGCAGCAGTAGGAAACTCTAGAAACGTCTAATCTGATTTCCTTATTTATTGTGAGAAAAGTACAGATCTGATCCATTGGGCTTGTTCTTTATTTCTAACCAGCAAGATTAACAAAGTTTTGAATTTAAGACTTATCTGTCATCAGTGTTGTCCTGAAACAAGCTTTTCCAGATACTACTTTTAAAATCGTGTGTAATTAATTCTGTTTTCCGTTCTTATGCTGCCTAAAAAAATTAATTATTAAATAATGCCCACAATATAGATAAAAGCACATCATCTTTTTGCCTTCTCCTTTCAGTTCTCCTGGTTATTTTGCTAGTTTATTTTATTTTACATTATACACACACACACACACACACATATTTTGCTAGTTTATCTATAACAAGGCAGTTTTCTTAGTAGCCTTTTAAAATGCTTTAAATTCTGTGATGAGTGGATAGAATTTAAGCATTCTCTAACTTTCACTATAATCAGGGCTTGATTGTTTTCTATTAATTATCTCAAACGAGAGGCTTAGTATGTATGTGAGTTGAGACATTCATAAAATTATTCTGTAGTTAAGATAAAACTTTCTGTCTCGTTAAGAAAAGATTGACTAAAAGAAAGTATCCTATCCTAGGAGCACTTGGATTTTAGGGGGTAGGAAATATTCAGTATTTTAGCTTTGAAATTGATAGTGGGTTGGGCAGGATAACGGGAGATTCTCA
Source organism: Eptesicus fuscus (assembly GCF_027574615.1). Classification (NCBI taxonomy): domain Eukaryota; kingdom Metazoa; phylum Chordata; class Mammalia; order Chiroptera; family Vespertilionidae; genus Eptesicus; species Eptesicus fuscus. The sequence goes on along the minus strand of NC_072496.1, from coordinate 4,978,065 downwards.
ATGGAGGCATTCAGGGGTTTAATAGTATAGAAAGGAAAAGGAGGACTATTCAACAAGACTTGCTTGTGTCACTGAGAAGGATGCGCTACTCCTGACAGACAGCTCAAGCATTTGTGTGGTCTGAACGTTGAAGAGAAGAGAACTTACCATCTTGGTGAAGAACTATGGGGTGGATCCCCACACACTGCAGCATCGTAGAGAAAACCGCTGTACTTCAGTAGATGGAGCAGTTAACTTTCTTAGTCAGTAGAACAGCATCCTCTTTCTCTGCAATAGAAACCGAGGCTGTCCTGCTGATGAGTAAGGAATCACTGTGGGGAGCATTGGAGATCTTGCTCCCCAGCATGTGTCGTCAGTTTGACTCAAATAAAATTTAAAAAAAAAGGAAAAGAAATCACACGTAATTTTTGCTGCTCCTTCTTGTCTGAAGCTAATCTAATGAGGACTGCAACAAGCCCTCATCAGCTCTACAACTGTTTTCCCATTATTTTTGGAAATTTAGCTTGATCTCTGAATTTACACTTGATGTGAAATTGAAAATGAAGATTTATGCATGAAGGTTCATGAAAGTATTATTTTCAGTGGCAGCCATTCATTACTATGGCAATTTAGAAAATTTCATGTGGGGCTGTTTATGTGAGTTTTGTGTGATCTGAAACATCATTTTCTAGCAAACAGGGTTTTCTTAAAAGGAAAATACCTTAGTTTTTAAAAATACTGTTCTATGTTATTCTTTTTTTTCTAAAATGCTATATAAACCTTTACATTAATGTAATCATTATTTATACCCTTACTTCAAAACTGAAAAATGTGATAACTAGTGAATGAATATTGAACTACTTTGGACCTCCTGGCAACAGAATTGGGAGTAAAGCAGAAATTAAAATCCGAATTAAAAGGATTGGTTTATAAATGCCATACCTGTAGAATGTAGAAACTAATGGATTGGGCTCAACCTGGAGCCCAGACTCCTCTATTCTTCTATATATGGCAACTCTTAATTTTCTGGGGACCTGTCAAACTGTTCTGTAAAGGTTCCAATTTCTCCGTATTCAAATAAAAGTACTATGGCAGTCAAAAGGCTGTGAGAAAATCTTTTGCAGCATACAAAATACTTAGTATCAGATAGTCCTACATGTAGAGAAATGTAAAACAAAGCTTAAAAGCAATAAGGTGAACTTAAAAAATTACTTTTGAGTTGACTAGTTTTTCAGTGCAAGTGAAAATAGACTTTTTTTGTGTGAAATAAAGATTAAGCAGTTATCTTTACCACTCAAATGGGCTTTCTTTCTGTTTTCAACTTAAAAGAATGTTTATTAAACGGGACTTTTCCATTTCGGAGTTTGTAGATTAGCAGGTGTATTTTATGTAAAACATAAAAATTGGACCTGTTTCATTTGGTGGCTTTGTAGATTGGCAGGTAGTCCATTGGTCTAAATGGACACAAATACAGTAACCCCCTAAATTGATCAATTATTAGTAAAGTAAATTTTTGGGATACTTTAGAAACTCAGTATCTGAATCACAGTTGCTAACCCTTTTCAGTGGTCTGTAAGTAAAACCTGCTCTGCCATTGTTCTTAACACTGCTTACTACCTCTGCCTAAAGTCCTATACCTTTGCTTCAGCTGATAGAGTTAAATTCTCCAGGAAAATGGATTGATATCATTACTGTATCATTCTCTTGGGGTGGTTGTGTCAAATCATAAATTATGCTATAATATTTATGTTTCTATCATTATGCTGTTGTTTTCTTTATTATGATGAACACCATTCATGTGCCTTTGGTATGGGTTTAACAGTATTACATGAAATAGAAATACGGAATGCTAATAGCATGGTTAGAATTTTAGCTTTTCAGTAATATACTTTTATTTTTGTTGTATCCTAAGTACATTACTAAAAGCATAAAATTGTGTTCAGTGAGTCTTTATAAATTTTGTTTTAGATATTTTCTCAAATTAAAAATATATGTATAGCCGGAGAGCTCAGAGCATCATTCCAGTAAGCCAAGGTTGCAGGTTCGATCCCCAGTCAGAGCACATATAAAATGCATAAATAAGTGAAACAACAAATTGATGTTTCTCTTTCTCCCTTCCTCTCTCTCTAAAATCAATCAATAAATTAAAAAATAATAAAAAATATGTGTTGAGATTATAATAGGAAATTCATCAAGTAGGTAAATATCAATAAAATTGCTTATAAAGTTTATTATTAATAACTAGTGCTGCTTTTCATCATGACTTGGTCTTTTTTCTATTACAGTGTCCCATAGGTTCTTAATTAAGGGAGGAAACTTCATCTCCTTGCAATGACAGCATAAATTCCCACTTTAGACATGAGGTTTTTAAAAGCTTAGTTATATGATATATGTAACTTAACCTTTTGTTTATAGGAAGTAAGATATAAAGTATTATTGCTCAGCAATTATTAAATGAATATACATTACAGAAAACAAACTACAAATGACTAATATTTTACTTTAATGATTGTTACATTTTGTCTTTTTTAATAATCTGCATATTTCAGATAGTGAGTTTTTAGTATTATGTCAATTGGATTTTGCTTATGAAATTACTTTGAAAATATGTTTGTATTACGTGTAATTTTAATCTCTGATTATGTCTTTTGGGTGTATATTAACATATGCTGATAAGGTTCCTTTGGACATGGTTTAGTTGGGTTGAAGAAGAACCACATCTGAATTGTTGTTGGTCACAGAAACCATTTATGTCTGGTTGACTGATACTCTTTTCCATTTTTATTATTGCTAAGTGGTTGCTTAGGTGATTTGCCAACATATCCAAGCAAAAACTATAAAGCTTTCTTTTTTGAACTCGACTTTTCTCTGGTGAGAGCAATTATGTTATGGTCTCTGAATGATTTCTTCTAGCTTTGTACAAATATTTTAATTCATCACATTTAAAATACAAATGTTTACGTACCTTCTTTCAGAAGGTGCAGAAGGTTTGTGTTGTTCCTTTTGTAATTCCCATTTAGTGTTGCCGTCTCTGCTCACTTGTAAGCTCCCTGCAGGAAGGAGCTGTGCTGCCTTCACTGCTGAGTACCCAGTGCTCAGTGCACAGCCTGTCACGTGATAGGTGCCTATGACGTATTTGTCAGGTGACTCTGCCCTTGTTAGGTGCTTTTGGTCTTGGAGTTCACAGACTTGATCAGTTCAGGGCCCTCTGGTGCGCCTCCATCCCCCATAGGCCAGGGAGTGACCTTCGGAAGTTCAATGAGTTGCTTGTGCATCTTGTCTTTCATGTTTGTTTCATTATTTAGATGACTCAGTAGAAATATTTTCAAATAAGTCATGTACTTACTTGAAAATATTTCATTAGTATTTTAGTTAAATATCTGGTAGGATACTTGTCTAGATCCTATGCTTTAATTATAAGGAATTTATTGATAACAGAATTTAAGAAGTATGGTCTAATCACTAACAGGCAGTCTCAATTTTTAGAGAGAGAGAAACATTAATGTGAGAATGAATATAGATTGGCTGCCTCCTGCACAACCCCTACCAGGAATCTATCCTGCAACCCGGGCATGTACCCTAAACGGAATCATACCTTCAACCCTTCTGTGCATGAGACAGTGCCACGTCGCTCAGGGCAGTTGGTAACTTTATGCATCAAACCAGGAAGTTGAACTAAATGATCTCCAGGGTTGTTTCCAGTTCTAAAATGCAATGATTCTATTTATTTATGAGTTTCTCTTTAATATGCCATAAGTGTCTCTGTGGTATATGTCTGTATATTTATATCAATTTCCTTTAACTTTAGATATGATGAATGGATTAAAGCAGATAAAATAGTGAGACCTGCTGATAAAAATGTGCCAAAGATAAAACATCGGAAAAAAATAAAGGTAAGTGCTTATTTTTCTCTACAACTTTCCCCCCAAAATTATGCATTAAGTATGTGTGCATTAGTGTTAGCAGAGTTAGAAATACTCCTTAAAATAGTTAATTTAGCAAAAGCCAGATTTGGGTACAATAATATTGTCACTTATGGAAAAGCATGTTGGAAACTGTACTAAATGATTGGTGAGACTTTTCTCAGTTTCAACATCGTAGAAGGCCACCCAGCCAGATTTTACTGATCCATGTCAGCCCTCTCCTGCCCCTCTGATTTTCAGCTAGGGACCCCTAAAGTGGTGGGCCTGGAGCCCTGGGTTACGTACTAACTGCACACTGCTCAGGACACAAGGAGGCTTCTTGGTCTGACTGCAGGGAGTGGCTTAGGCAGGTTCCCAGAGATGCCGCTTCGGGGAAGTTGATGTTACTTTTCTGTATGATCCAATTGCTCTTTCTAAGATTAACTCTCTTTCATGTTCTCTTAGAAAGCAGACCATTAGCTTGAGAACAGTTATCTTGTTAATGGCATTTTAATATTTTGAATGGTGTATGTATTTGAGGTGTTTAGTAGTTCTTCTGAAGTACACTTTTCATATTCAAAGTGAGAAGCTGTTTACTTTCCTGCTAAATAATACTCTAGTGGCCCCTAATAGTGAAAGTTTTCCCCTAAAATGGTTATGCTTTTCTCACTGTAACGTTGGGTCCATGGTTAAGTTTTGGTGTAGCTACCCCAAAGGCCTCATCAAGCCCTTTCATCTTCACTCTCAGTCTTTGTTGGAAAATATGGGGTGACATTGGTTAGCACAATTATATAGATTTCAGGTACCCCAGAGACATGCTAGTCTTTTGTTTGCCTGATTGCTAATGTATTTCAGCTATTTAAATATAAATACTAGACAAGAACTTTTTGCTCATCCTGCATTATTTGTTAAATAATATTGAAAAAACATCTGTGGCTGTTTTGAGGGGCTTTTTGTATATTATTGTTATTTAATAATATATTAAAAGAGTTAAAATTAGTATTAACAATGTTACTAATTTATGGCTAACATGAGATACTTTTTTCCCCTTAACCTAGAATAAATTAGACAAAGAAAAAGACAAAGATGAAAAATACTCTCCTAAAAACTGTAAACTGCGACGCTTGTCAAAACCACCATTTCACACAAATTCATCTCCTGAAATAGTATCTAAACTGGATCTTACTGATGCTAAAAACTCTGATACAGCTCATATTAAATCCATAGAAATTACTTCTATCCTTAATGGACTTCAAGGTAAATATAATAAATATCCTTTTTGCATGCAAGTGTTTGTTGTTAGTTTTTATAAATCAAATTCTGTAAAGGTAATTCATTGACATCAAATTGTTTTTTTAATGGAACCAGAATTTTTTTTTGGTTCTATTACTTGAAATGAAACCAGTCATTGATTGAGGCTTAGAAATATTTATGTTAATAGATCCAAGGGCACCAGTAAATTATAGTTAAAATTTAATATTCATCCTATTGTATTGATTCTGTGCTTTTTTTTTCAGGTTCCATCCTTTCTGTTGCCATGGAAAGCACAGTTAGTGTTATGCCATATTAGAATATAAAGTTAAATTGAATTTTTTGTAAAGAATATTTAACTTTGCTTATCTTGATTACATTTATTACATTCTTTTTTATGGTGACATTACTGTTAATATTTACAGCAGAATGAAGTGTAACTATCAGATAATAACAGTAATAAAGACTGGTGGGAGGGGGAGGCTTATAAATCTGGCTGGCAGGGAAAAGAGGGGGAAGATCTGATCTATCAAATGAAGTAAAAGAATGTATCTCCATAAAAGATATTTCACATTTTTTATAACTTGAAGAGTTCAGATTTTTTTGTTAATCCTCATTGGAGGATATTTTTCCATTGATTTTTAGATAGAGTAGAGCGGGACAGAAGGAGAGAAACATCGAGAGAGACACATCTATTGGTTGCCTCCTTCCTGAGCCCTAACCAGGGTTGGGGAGAAATTAGCAAGTAACTAAAAGAGGAAATATCTTTAGAACTGACAGGCAGAAATCTCTAAATGGAAAGAGCCCCTCAAGTACTTAAAGTGATGCAGAAAGAGCCATGCCGCAGTACATTGTTATGAAATTATAAAATAGCAGGGATAAAAACATCACAAAGGCATGAAAGAGTGTTTCAACACTACAAGCAAAAGAGCTAGCTGTACCTTCAAAATTTTGAAGGAAAATAATTTCACCTTGGAATTCTGCACCGGGTTAAACTAATCACACAGTGAAGTTTGAGGGTCAGGATGTATTCAGACATGTAAGGACAAAGAATATCTTCCTCCCATGTGCCTGTTTTAGGAAACTGCTAGGTGGTGCAACACAACAGGGGAGTAAACCGAGCAAAAGGAAGATGTGAGGTGCGTCTGACAGTGCATCTAACAGGGTCTAGGTCAAGATGAGGTGCATCTAACAGGGTCTAGGTCAAGATGAGGTGCATCTAACAGGGTCTAGGTCAAGAGAAAGCCTGTAGGAGCTTCCTGGGATGATGGCTGTTAGAACTGAGCCAGAGAGCAGCCCCCTAGAGGGAGCAGAAAATAGGCGTTCAGGGGAGGGATTGGTGAGTAAGGAAACTGGATAGAATGCTTGACTTCATGGAGCAGGTGAAATAAATGTGGTAGACATAAAAAAAGGAAGACAGCATGAGTAGAAAAGAACTTCTGGAAACTCCTTGAAAAATAAAAGGCTCTACCAGAAAGAAAGTAACAAGTGTACTATTTCTGCACTGAACTATATTTACATGTTATGATACTATATTTAAATAAATATGTATAGGGAAAGTATGGGGAAAGGGGGATGAGGTATTAATGAGAGAAAATCCTCGCTTATATGAGGTTAAACATAAATCAACAAATAGAATATTATTAAGAGATGATGGTAATAACTATCAATAGAAATAGTTATAACCACCTATATGTACTGCTTTGATCATTTAAAAAAATTTAGTTATGCAGGAACACATTGAAAATTTTTAATGTTTTTACCCATCTTAATTGTCTCAATTTTTTTTAAAACTTAAACCTAGTTAAAGAACATACTACATGGATTTCTTAGAATGTTATAGTTAAGATTCCAAATTCTGGAATCAAATGACTTAAATTTAGACTTTCTCTTGACTTTTTCTAGCTATTTGGGGTAGTTTAACCTCTCTAAATCCTAATCTTCTAAACTATAAAAAGGGATGATAAAAACACACTCCTCAAACACACACCTCACAGCTTTAATGAGGTATAATTTACAGACAATAAAATTCACGACTTTTATGTTTACAATTTTATATGTTTTGGCAAAAGTATATAGTAGTGGAACTATTGCTTCAGGCGTGATGTAGACATTATTGGCGAGTGTCTTAACTCTCAGAAGCAGTTTCCTCACTTGTAAAATGGAATAAAACCTGGCGAGCAGGGTGGCTATAAACATAGGAGCTAATATATAAAGTGCGTGGCGCAGAGAAGATACTGCTAATCTTCCTCTCATACATCATTTTTCTTCTTTCTTTTCTAGCTTCTGAAAGTTCTGAAGACAGTGAGCAGGAGGATGAGACAGGTGCTCACGACATGGACAGTACTGGCAAAGAGGAATCGAAGACGGAGTATTTGGCCCACGCCAGAAATGACCTTCTTTCAAAGGAGGAACAGAACAGTTCATTTTTGCTAGAAGAAAGCAAGGTCCATGCAGAGTTGGTAATATCTAAACCAGCGTCGAAATCTCCAGAAAGGTTAAGAAAAGATATAGAAGGATTGTCCGAAGATACTGATTATGAAGAAGATGAAGTCACAAAAAAGAGAAAGGATGTCAAGAAAGACACCCCCGATAAATCCTCAAAGCCACAGGTCAAACGTGGAAAAAGAAGGTATTGCAACACAGAGGAGGGTGCAAAAACCGGGTCGCCCAGCAAAAAGGACGAGAAGGCCAAGAACAAAGAATCGCTTTGCGTAGAAAACAGTAGCAACAGCTCTTCCGATGAAGATGAAGAAGAAAAAGCAAAAGCAAAGCTGACACCAACTAAGAAATACAACGGTTTGGAGGAAAAGAGAAAATCTCTGCGGACGACTGGTTTCTATTCGGGATTTTCAGAAGTGGCGGAAAAAAGGATCAAACTTCTCAACAACTCGGATGAAAGACTTCAGAACAGCCGAGCTAAAGATCGCAAAGACGTCTGGTCAAGTATTCAAGGCCAGTGGCCCAAAAAGACGCTGAAGGAGCTTTTTTCTGACTCGGACACAGAGGCCGCAGCTTCCCCTCCGCACCCGGCCCCGGAGGAGGGCCCGGCCGAGGGGACCCTGCAGACAGTGGCCGAGGAGGAGAGCTGCTCTCCCGGTGCCGAGCTGGACGCACCGCTGCCCGCCAGCGCCGACAGCCAGCCCGCCGAGGAGAAACCCCTGGAAGCCAGCGACAAAAAGGCGGACTTTCCAAGCAGTGGCAGCAATTCAGTGCTCAACACCCCTCCCACCACCCCGGAGTCCCCGTCCTCCGTCACCGTCACGGAGGCCGGCCAGCAGCAGTCTTCTGTGTCCGCATCAGACGCCCTGGCCCCACACCAGGAAGAGGTGCGAAGCATCAAGAGTGAGACCGACAGCACGATCGAGGTGGACAGCGTGGCGGGGGAGCTCCAGGACCTGCAGTCCGAGGGGAACAGCTCGCCCGCCGGCTGCGACGCCAGCGTGAGCTCCAGCAGCAGCACCCAGCCCGAGCCAGAGCCTTCGGAGAAAGGTGAGCCGTGCAGCCGGGGCCTGCCTTAGGGCCCCCTCCTACCTTCCTGTGGCTTCTAAGGGAGCACTAGTGTGAACGCGGTACAAATGCAAACTTGCAAAGTCACTTGAGTAATGAGTAGTGGAATGCATTTATCTCAAAGCTTGAGCAGGACTCAGCCTCCTCGGCACCCAGGCCCAGTCCAGACCTGTTAGAAAATTCCTTCTACACCGGTCGACTCTGGGGCCTGAGCAGCGTAAATATATTCTGTAACGTTGTGTTTGCAATTGTCATGTGCAGTTTCTCACGACCATTTTGATTTGTTGACAGACCCCTCCAACCTTAACCAAATCTGTATGTAGGGGTTTGGAGCAGCCAACTGGCCAGGCACTGCTTTCCTCAGACAACCGTGTCAAACTGAGTTTCAAGCCTGACTAACTTGTGTGAGTTTGTAAAGGAATTTGATGCTTTTGTAGATGCATAGCTCCCAAGTTGAAGGACCAGTGTGTATGTTACTAACCTGCAGTGATACTTTTTTGACTTTCCGTGACGTCGTTAAAAGTGGAAATTCAAATGAGTAGTTTCCAAAAGTATTAGTACCTTTCGATGGTGCCATAGCTGTACTTCTGTCATCATTTTTCTTATAAACCACTTCGCTCAGGTGTCTTTAAATTGGTATACTCCAGTCTGACACTTGGCTTCAAAGCACTCTTTTCCATTGTAAAGGCAGAGCACGAGGTAGGGTATGTGTTTTATGTAACATACCAGCTTTTATTATGCCAGCTTTAGGGTCTTAGCTAAGCTTAAGAGAGAGGATCCAAGTTTTCTCACACAAATCATCTTCTCCTCTTCCAGCTTTATTGAGATATAATTGCTATAACATTGTCACACAAATCTTGACTTAAAATATTTATCTTGGAACAATAAATACTAAGTAAAAAATATAATTGCTATTAAATTGGGATGTTCTTTGTTTTTTTTACATTCACGGATATAGCTACTATGATTGTATTTGTCTGCCATACTATTTTATGGAACTGAATTGTCCAGGCATAAATAATCTTCAAAATTAGAGAAGCCTTTGTCATAAATGATTAGAGAGACTTTCGACAATAGCATGATAAAATTTTAATACTTATCATTCTTACAAGATTGTATCCTTAACTGTGTTCCTCATGAAAGATTAAATTTTTTAAAAAAAAAGATATGGTAGTCCTTCTGAATTTTAATCTTGAGTAGGTTAAAAAGAAACATGAGAACTTCCAGATTTAGGGTAGCAGAGACCATCTTCTTTATCTTGTCACAGCATATAGTATTTTTAAATTATTTATTCCTTTACTTTAAAAAAAATAATTTTCATTGAACTTTAGAGAGAAAGGAAGGGGGGAGGGAGAGAGAGGAAAAAACATTGATGTGACAGTGAAACATCGATCAGTTGCCTCCCGCATGTGCCCCGACTGGGGATCGAACCCCCAACCTGGGCATGTGCCCTGACTGGGAACGGAACCCATGACCTTTTGGTGTATAGGATGACCAACCAAGCCACACTGGCCAGGGCAGGGATAACTTTTTAAGCACGTGTTTGACAATACCTTACTTTAATGAAGTTGTCTATTGATATTAGAGAATTTGCATTGCATTAAAAATAAAAATGTAAGTCCTGCAATTTAGATTTAGGATTTTCCTCCAATTTAGCCTACATTAACCTGAAAGTTTCAGAATTAAACTCTTGAGGAAAAATCTGGCAATTATTTTTAAGAGTCTGCTTCTAAATAATATCTAAGTCACCTTCTCTATGTTTTATTTTGTTATATTAAAATAGCATTAGGAAAAGTTATCAATAGATACACTCATTAAAAAGGAAATCTATTTAAAGTTTCAAACAAACAGCTCTTTTATTTTTTGACCATGGAAGCCATGTCTTATATACTCAAAGTTGAGTTTACCACTGGTAATAGGACTAAGAAACGTTTTTGTCGCAAACATGGCATAATTTTATCCTAATATTGATTATATCATGTTATTATAGTATGTGACATTGGAACTGAATAGATAGGACTTTATCTATGGAAAAAGAACTTAACTGTGTAGTCCGGGAGAAAATACTTACAGTTAGAAAGCATCAGAAACACAGGAGATGCTGAGGACCAGATTAGTAAAAAGAATGTATAGAAACGACAGTGTAGAGTAGTGAGCCATCAGTGAAGCCTCAGCAGCAGGGAAAGTAGGGAACATTTGGGACTTGGGCTAGGCCTTGAGGGAAAGGAGACACTTATAACATTTTGGATAATCTTCTACCAAGAAGAGGAACTGTTACTTAGAACTGCTTTGCTGGATTTGTAAATGGTGTGTGTGTTAACCAGAGCCCTGAGAACTAAGTTCCCGATGAAATAAATAAATGTGTAATATAACTGTGAATTACTACTAAAATTTATCCCATTCGTATCATATCATTTACAATTATATTAATATCATTATAAGATATATCATTAATATTTAACCTGTAATTAAATTTTAATATTTTGGTTTTACTGAATTTTAACAAATTTTACTTTTTGTTTTCAGCATATGCCCGTTTTTGAATTACTACTAGACTTATAAGCTCTCAGTACTATATTGAGAACTATTTTCAGTTTATATCTGATTTTTCTAAGAAGAATGTTCACACTTCACTTGCTTTAAAAACAAACAAACCCTCTAACGTAATAAGTCAGCTCATTAATAACAATTTATTTGAAAAATAACACTAAGTTCGATGATAAATTTATAAATCTCGTAAGAGCATGTATAGTTTCAGAATTGTTCTATACTTATAAAATGTGGAATTAAGTTATACCTAGGAAAAGCTTGATTTTTATATTATGTTACTTAATAATTTCTTTCCCATCGTAGCCTGTACAGGTCAGAAAAGAGGGAAAGAAGCTCAGGGAGGAGGAAGTTCATCAAAAAAGCAGAAACGAAGCCATAAAGCAACAGTGGTAAACAACAAAAAGAAGGGAAAAGGCAGTAAGTTGTAAAACCTCTAATTTTTTAGATATAAAAATAATGGCGGATATGGTGATCACTTTGTAAGGTATATAAATGTTGAATTACTATTTTGTAAGCCTGAAAGTAATTACTGTATGTCAACTATACCAGTAATTTAAAAAATTATGGCGGTTATTTTTCCCCATTAAGGTATTCAGGATATGGTATATAAGTCAATATATGTATTTTATTTAATCCTCACCAGAGGATATGTTTTTTATTGATTTGAGAGAGAGGAAGGATGTCAGAAAGAGAGAGAGATGAGAGAGAGAGAACCATTGATTGGTTGCCTCCTGTACAAACCCGAAACCTGGGTATGTGCCCTGACTGGGAATTGAACCTGAGACCTTGCAGTGTATCTATGGATGACGCTCCAACCAACTGAGCCACACCGGCCAGGGCTAAGTCAGTATTTTAATTTTGTCACTACCCACAAAATGTCACACAAGTCTTCAGATCGTAGGTAAATTCTTGGATTAAGCAGTTTGGTCTTATTCAGCAGTGTCATTCATTGCTGATGAATGAGCCAGTGATCTTTTTTAAAATAACAGCTACCGCTCCTGTAATGTAAACAACGTTTCCATGTTTGTTTTATGCTCCATAGTTCTTTCCCCTTGTCATATCACATTATGAAATGCTTCAGTTCTGTATTATTTTTATTACGATAAATTGATTGCTTTGTCATTCTTCAAGGCAAAATCAGCCTAGAAGAGAACAGTCAAGACAGCTTTGGCGCTGTCATCCCAACAACTCCAGCTACCACCTTGATCTTGGGTACCTCAGCCATGTGGCCAAGAGTAGCCATGAGCAGTATATACTGTGCACATTGGTTAAAGGGGGCTCTAACTGAAGACTTAACTTTAGCAATGACTGTTCATCGGCCTACAGGGATATATATACTGTATTTCTCCTGAGAGCTGCACATGTTATCTCTCTCTTGTAGACGAAGTGAGAAGCGGAAAATATGTAAAGAATTTTTTTTCAGGTGCCCCACACTGACTCCTGCTGCTCTTCCAGGAGACTCCTGCCACCTCCACTGCCTGACCTTGGCTCTCGGCCGGCTTGGCTGCACTTCAGTGCAGAAAGGGTTATGCGGCCAGCGCCCCGAGGTTCTGCTGAGCCCATATGACTTCCAGGCGGTGAATATGGCGTTCCTTGGGGCCCCGGGCGGCTGTGCTCAGCAAGGCCATGAGAGCCAGGCTGAGTCAGACCACTGCATCATAGTGGGCCAAGCCTTGGGGGCTTAGCGAGGAGTTGCCAGGGGTTCCAGAGCAGCAGTGGGGGGTCTGGGCGGGGATTTGATTAGGAAACGTGTAAGAGAGTGGTGGCGTCTCTTTATTCCTAGAACACCACCTGGAGGAGATGTATACACCTTCCCTGTCTGGAGTATTTTTCAGGCCGTGAGAGCCTAACTATATTCTTTTATTTTTGGTAGCTGTTGTTAAATGAAGAATCAATAAATAGATGCCAATTTGATCGTCAATTATTTGGAGTAACTGATAGGATAGTTAAAGCATTTTTTATTACACTATGATGTTTTTGTCTTCAAGACTTTAGCATTTAAATGACATTTCCTAAGAGGGGTCATCTTCAGCAAGACAGTTAACATTCATATAATTTAAGATAAAACTTTTGATTGCTTTCTTTCATTTTAATTATTGGTCTTACACCTTGGTAAATCAGAATGAGGATACCATCCATTCTTTGAAAATAATTTAGTTAAATGAATTAACTCTCATGGAATCTAAAATAATACTTTTTATCCAGAAAGAGGAAATTGATGGGAAAATCAGTGCCATCATCTTAGTCAATCACATGTTAAACTTATCAAGGTGTTAACCATTTCTATGGTACTGAGGCTTTAGTCAGCAAAACAGATGTAACATAATATTGCATAGCCCTCAGAATTTTTCATAAATTACTGAATCCATTTATCAGGGTAAAACTGATGGTTTATTACAGTCAGCAAGCTGTTATTTAAGAAATTCATTATATGTATCAAAGTTTAGTGTTTACTCCCGAATAATCTTTATTGAACATGATGATTGTGCATCATTGTTTATTTGTGGCCAAAGGAGTAGGATACATTTATACAATCTAAAATGTTAAAATTAAGAAGATTCTATAATGAGTCGGTTTAAAAGATTCCGTATTCTATTTTTTTATATATTAACATAATGGAATAAAAAGCCATTCAGATAATTACTGTAATTTGACAGTTTACCAGGTATAATGGAAGATTAGGGTTGTTTTTTGTGTTGTTTTTTTTTTTAAAAATACTATTGGCAACTCAGGTAAGAAGAGTTTCGTTTTGATAACTGTGCCGGTGCATTGTACACGATGATTTTCCAAGCGTTTAGGCAGCTTCTATAAAGCAAGTTGTATACTGTAGTAATAAGTTCACATGGTTAACTTTAAATTGTCCATTAAAACCTGTGACAAAACCTTTGGTACTTTTCCGTTTCCAATGCTTTCCTTTCGCTTGTGTTTTCAGCCAACAGTAGCGACAGCGAAGAGCTTTCTGCCGGGGAGAGTGTCACCAAGACCCAGCCGGCCAGATCCCTCTCCGCGGGCGTGAAGGCTCACAGCGCCAAGTCGCCTGCGCGGACACAGTCGCCAGGGAAATGTGGGAAGAATGGGGATAAGGACCCTGATCTCAAGGAACCCAGTAACCGGTTACCCAAAGTTTACAAGTGGAGCTTTCAGATGTGTAAGTGGCAGGTGCTGGATTGACAGTTGAGTCAATCTGTAGAAACTTCATCCTGGTAACTCTTGATGCGAGTAATTGAAAAGCAGTTTATAACCAAGCTTAAGAGACCCAGTAACCAGCTGCATCATAGAGACTTTATTTGGATCTTGATTTAAATAAACAGATTGCTAAAAGAAAAATTTGAAGGTAATTGAGGAAAATAGCAACTTTGGCTAGGTATTTCTGATACGGGGTGGGGAGTGCAAGGGGTATAAATGAGACAAGATTCGACATGAATTGCTAATAACTGAAGGTGGATGATGGATGTATGGGGCTTCATTATACTACTCTATATTTCTGTGTACATGAGAAATCTCCATAATACATATATTTATTTTGGGGGATGGAGACTACCCCAGATTTTCTTACACAAAAAAATATTCTTAGGATATTGAAAATTGCTTTAGAGCCTTTGAAAAAAAGTTTCTCCAATTTAAAAGTTATACATATGTACTCATAAAAAAATCTAAAAAGGATTTTAAAAAATGTATCCACAGTCCTGACTTTTGAAAATATAAACAATTTTAACGTTTTGGTGTCTTCCCAGTCTTGTTTCTAAGTATGAGTTTATACGATATACTGTGATGATACTGTACATGATGTGGAATTTTTAGCATACATGTGTAGGTTGTAAGGTCTTTAATTCTCCACACTCATTAGTCCAATAAGTATTGTGCATATATTATGTACCAGTCATTGTTCTAGGCTAAGAAAAAGATCTTAGGGAAACAAATTTACAATCCTTATTTTTAGTTTTTCTTTTTGACCTCATTCTATAGCCACACTATATGTTGTTTCTTTTATATCTTAATATTTTGTTCAAAAATACATATTAATAAAAGTTTTAAAATTTACAGCGGACCTTGAAAATATGACAACTGCTGAACGCATCACAATTCTTCAAGAAAAATTGCAAGAAATCAGAAAACATTATCTGTCATTAAAATCTGAAGTAGCTTCCATTGATCGTAGGAGAAAGCGTTTGAAGAAGAAAGAAAGAGAAAGTAAGTGTTTTTTACCATTACTTGCACATAAAGCAGCTGTGACTCTGCATTAGACTCACAGGAGTTTGTCCTGTATGTCTTTAGGCAAGTTCTTTAAGCTGTCTTATTTTCCTCACCTATCAAATGGAAAAATTTGCCGAAAGAAAAATGATCTCAAATCATAATGTTCACTTTCATAGAGCGTACAGTCTGCCCCCAAAAAATCCTAATAAAATTTCGGTTAGTGAAAAGTGCTGTGGCCCTAGCCTGTGTGGCTCAGTTGGTTGAGCTTTGTCCCATGTACTGAGAGGTCACAGGTTCGATTCCCTGTCAGGGCACATGCTGGGGTTGTGGGCTCGATCCCCAGTAGGGGGCATGCAGGGTCAGCCGATTATTGATTCTCTCATCATTGATGTTTCTTATCATCCTCTCCCTTCCTCTCTGAAATCAATAAAAGTATATTTAAAAATAAAAATGAAAGTGCTATGAAGAGAATAGACTGAATCTGAAGGGAAAACTTGTCAGTTTCAGCACAGGCTGCCATGACAGTGCCACAGACTGGTATGTGGCGCCAGTGTTGGAAGTGAGGAAGACCTAGAGAAGACAGGTTGAAGGCTGTGGACAGAGAGGACCAGAAGCTGCTTTACTCCTGTTACTTTTTGAAATGCCTCTTGGACTTCCAAGTGGCACGCCAGGTAGACAGTGGGATATAGAAGTTCGTAGCTCAGGGGAGAAATCAAGACTACGGATAGAATTTTCAAGTCATTTGCGTATCTATAGTACAACAGTTACTGCACATGGTTTTTTAAGCCCCAGTACTTGAGTAAGTCACCCAGGAAAGAAGTGTGGATCGGACACAGGAAACCTGGAATAAGCCAGCTTTTATAGGTGGAGCGAGGAGAAGCCAGAGCAGCAAGGAGTAGCCGTGAATGAAGAAAACCAGGAGAAGATGGCCAAGAAAAGAGTTTTAGGAGGAGGGGAGTAGCCCGCTGTGCGATGCAGTAGTTGAGCTGTGGACCCTTTTGTTCCATTTTAAGAAGCAGTTAGCCTTCCATTCTCACACCATTTAAATTCACAAGGAAGTCCAAACACAGAAAGATACAGGAATTAGGGGGAAGGGTTTGGGGTGGATTATAGATTTTTTTCTATTGGATTCAAAGCTCTTTCTGGCATTTGTTTTATTATTACATAAAGTTGGCTCTCTTGTATTTCCATGCCCTGATAGGCTGTCTCTTTGTCTATCCAGGCAGGAGCAGTTCCTAGTCTGTGCTTTCTATTCCATCTGCTTAGCTTCTTGAGAAATAACTTGGTTTTCCTTTCTTTATATTATAGGATTGTGAGAATTAACTGTTCTTTTTTTTTTTTAAATCCTTACCTAAAGACATGCTTTTTATTGATTTTCAAAAGAGGAAAGGAGAGGGAGAGAGAGAGGAACATCAATGTGAGAGTGAAACATCGATTGGTTGCCTCCCACTCACACCCTGACTAGGGATCAAACCCGAAACCTGGGTATGTGCCCTGACCAGGAATTGAACCCACAACCTTCTGGTGTACAGGATGACACACCAACCAACAAAGCCACATCAGCCAGGGATGCTTTTTTTTTTTTTTTAATTTATTTATTGTATTTATTGGGGTGATTTTGGTTAAAAAAGCTACGTAGGTAACATTGACTGCTCTTGTAAGCTAAATAATTTTGGAGAATACAGGCGAATTGTAGTCCAGTGATTCACTCCTGTTTCTTGCTGGGTGTACAATTTATTTTTAAGCTATTGATGGGGTTTCCCTTTCCCTTTAGGTGCTGCTACATCCTCATCCTCTTCTTCACCCTCATCCAGCTCCATAACAGCTGCTGTTATGTTAACTTTAGCTGAACCATCAATGTCCAGCGCATCACAAAACGGAATGTCAGTTGAGTGCAGGTGACAGCAGGACTTGCTAAAGCACTTTGCACTTAATGGCTGTGAGGGCCACGTCTTTTTTATACTGCACAGTGGCACAAAAAAATCAGACAAAGCACTATTTTATATTTAAAAAATGTTTCTTGACAAGCTGACTTGGCACTTAAGTGCACTTTTTTTATGAAGAAAAAGTACAATGAACTGCTTTTCCTCAAGCAATAATTGTTTCCAACTTGTCTGGGAATTGTGTGTCTGGTGACTTGAAGGCCTTCCACTGTGGCTAATGGAGGCTTTTCACTGCCTGTAGAGACAATACAGTAAGCGCAATTATTGGGTGGCCAGAAAATGGTAAGATAACTTACTGTATATGTATTCCCTTGTATTTTGTTAAAGCTGGAGCATTTGATATTTTTCCATTTATTTATGAAAAAAATATGAACCTATTTTCATTTGTACAAGCTAATTGTTTTTTAAAGAGAGTCACTTTGCGGTGGCTTTAATTGTATAAGTCAAGCACATGTAATAAATTCAAAACCTGCCGTTAACAGGACATCAGACATCAGTCCTGGTAACCAAATATTAAAGATTCTCTTTAAAAAAGACTGAACATGTTTACAGGTTTGAATTAGGCTAAAAGGTCTTGCAGTGGCTTTTCATACCCCTTCAAATTGGAATGGAACTACTGTACTTTGCCATTTTTCTATAAATCAGTATTTTTTTTTAATTTTGATATAATACATTGTGTGAAAAAAGAAAATGGCTAATAAACTGTATTAAATCTTAAACAATGTATAAAGATTGTATTTAGCCAGTTCAAAGTGTATATTTATTCATAATGAATTATAACAGTTATATTTTTGTGTTTTCTTGTAAATGTTTCTTTTCCTTAAATACAGATAACTCATTTGTATTGCTTATTTTATTATGAGCTACAACAAGAGGACTTCAGGAACAAGTAAACTGTATTAGTATGGTTCAAGGTTGAAGTATAAATAGGTAATCGGGTAGTAGACCTATGAAATTAAATGCCTTGTATAAAATAAATGAACGCAGAATTGTTTTCACTTGTATTGACTTTATGTTGTATGATTCCAACCTCTGTTCTGTTTGGCACTTGTATTTAATTCTCCACCTTTGTAAGACATTTGTATATTGCGGATGTGTTCATTCAAGCTATTTAATACCTGGCACTGTTAATACACAGTACTTTACTGTACAGACTGTTTTACTGTTTTAATTGTAGTTCTGTGTACTTTTTTTTTTTTTTAATGGGGCTGGCATGTTTTATTTGTTTTCAGGCAATATGATGTGAGAATTTTGAAGCGTTTTGTTGTAGATGCTAACGTGTCAGAATCCTTTACATTCAACTTTTCTAAGAAAAGCATTTTCAGTCTTGTAGTGTGTGCTTACAGTAACTAATTTTGTTGAAAATGGTTTCAAGTTACTCAAATTTGTACAGGACTGTAAAGATTTGTTGACAGCAAAACATTGAAGAAAAAGCTTATAGAATAAAAGCTATAAAGTATATATTAGGATCTGCAAACAATGAAGAATTATGTAATATATTGTACAAATGTAAGCAAAGGCTCTGAATAAAATGCCATAGTTTGTGAGTCATTGATTTTGTTTCTAAAAGATTAAGTAATTTTGGTTCATTTATGTACGTGATGACTGACTACAACATATATCTCCAGGCTATATTGTCAGGAGGGGTTAATTGACATACAGAAAGGGGAATGTTCTATCCATAAAAATTAAAAGTCCACTAACCAGATACAGGATTTATTAGGCCTCCTTTTATCTTTGTATACAGTTTTGCTTGAGTCTGAGCATGATGAATACCTAAGACTTGGAGATTTGTCTAAAGAATAAAATCAAGACTTTTCTTTAACATACTTGAAACCATTACCAGCAGCTCCCCCCCCCCTTTTTTTTTTTAATTGATTCTAGAGAGAGAGGGAGAGAGAGAAAGAGAAATCCATGTCTGTTATCCAGTACGCACACCTAGGCAACCTAGGGAATGCTTCCTGACAGGGAATCGAACCTCTGCCCTCTGGTGCTTGGGACAAAGCTCCAGCCAACTGAGCCACACTGGCCAGGGCACCACCTTTTTTTCCTTTAAATGGTAATTGTGTTTTAATTTGCATGGACCCTTGTTGGTCTCATACTTTTAGTGTACCCTACTCATGCACATGGGAATGGGTGGGCATTGCTGAAACAGTAGTCAGGCCCTGCCCTCACAGAGTCCTGTTGACTTGGCTGCAGTAGGACCTGGATATTGATCTTTTTCTTAGGTCTCCAGTGATTTAATGTGCTTCAGGTTTGAGAATCACCGCTTTGCTTCAAACCTTTTAAGATCAATAGTTTCTTTGACCCATTTAATGAACTTCCCACAGAGAGAAAATACTGTTTTAAAAACATACTGTTTCAAGGCCTATAAAGCTCAAATGTGTACTTTTTTACGATTTATTTATTATTGTTTAAAGTATTGCATGTCTTTTTTCCCCATTGACACACACATCCCCCCCCCTCCACTCCCACCCCGGAGGGCAAGCCCCCACCACCCCAGTTTCCCTGTCCATTGGTTATACTAATATGCATGCATACAAGTCCTTTGGTTGGTCTCTAACCCTCCTCCCCTGCCCCTTGTCTCTATTTTTATCAGTTTATGTTGGCCATTATATCCCACATATGAGTGAAATCATGTGATGTTTATCTTTCTCCGACTGGCTTATTTCACTTAGCATAATGCTCTCCAGTTCCATCCATGCTGTTGCAAATGGTAAAAGTTCCTTCTTTTTTCTAGCAGCGTCAAATGTGTATTTTTTTTTAGAGAGGAAGGGAGAGACATCAAAGATGAGAATCATTGATCGGCTGCCTTGTGCAGCCCTCCACCCCCAACTGGGGATCAGACCCAGGGTTGCAGGCTCTCTCCCTCTCCCTTCCTCTCTGAAATCAATAAAAATATACTTAAAAAGAAAAGAAAAACTATATATTAAAAACGAAACAGGAACACGGATCCGGACCCCGCCCCGCCAGTGGGTGTTTGCTGCCGCCAGCGCAGCTGTCTCCGCCCCCAGCGCGGCCGCAGGGGGGCGGAGGGGAAACGACGAAGGAGCGGAAGGGGCGTGGCTCCGACCGGAAGTGTGGCTCCGGGAGGCCTGGGGCTGAGAATGGCGGAACCCGTGCATAGCAGCGGGAGGAAGGAGAAGCGTGCGGCGGAGCGGGGGCTGGCGCGCGGCCCGGCGCGGACGCCGGCGGGTGGGCGGCGCGCTGTCGCAGAGCCTGGGGCGTCTGTCGGCCCGCAGAGCCCGGGCGGCGGCGGCGGGCCCGCGCAGGGAGACTACCTGGTGGGACAGGTGGCCGACAGCCTGGTCCGCGGCGGGCGCGGCGGCGGAGGCGGCACCGGGCGGCTGGCGGCCCTCTTCACCTCCCGGGAGCCGCAGCTCCCCCCTGTGTACGTGCCGGTGCCCAAAGTAAGTCCCCGTGGGAACCGCTTTCAAACAGGAGTCCGCCTCGCGGGGCGTGGTTTCCAATGTGGGCAGATGGGGTGCATCTCAGGTGACCTTGCATTGCTGAGCGTGCCAGGGAGAGAGAGATGCTAACTTGTCAAGACCACTGAATTGTTGTGCTTTTTTAAATTAATTTTTTAGAGAGAGAGGGAGAGGGATGGAGAGAGAGAAACATCAATGAGAGAGAAACATCATTGATTGGCTGCCTCCTGCACGCCCACCCTGGGGATGGAGCCCGCAACCCCGGCATGTGCCCTGATGGGGAATCGAACCTTGACCTCCTGGTCCCTGGGCCAAAGCTCAACCGCTGAGCCACGGCCGGGCAGGACCACTGAATTATTAAGGATGAGGTCTCACACCTGACTTCACACTTTTCAAAGGAAACCACCAAAAAAAGGCAGCGGGAGGAGGAGGAGGAGGAAGAAAGTCCGGCCCTCATTGGAAGCCCACGTTTGCAAGAACCTGCCAAAAAAGTGAAAGTGAAGAAACTTTCTGATGCCGAGAAGAAGTTGTCAGACAGGTGGGTAAAATTCTCTCAGTTGAGAGTGAAGAATGGAGATGGGAAAGAAACAGGTTATTACACCTGCATGATCCATCTTAATTTTTTTCTCATTTCCTAATTATATCTATATTTTTATACTTGTATTATGGAAAACCTCATATATATTCAAAACTTGAAAAGATAAGGACCCCAGGTACCCAACAGCAGCAGCAGTGGTTACTACTGGACCAGTCTTATTTCGTCTTTATTTCAGCATGGGCCTCTCCTTATCCTATATAATAAAAGCCTAATATGCTAAGTGTCCCATCATACATTCAACCAATCAAAGCATAATATGCTAATGATATGCCAAGGCAGCTCAACCGCTTGCTATGATGTTCATTGACCACCAGGGAGCAGACAGTCAACCAGTCGCTATGATGTGCACTAACTACCAGGGGGCAGACACTCCAACTGCTAGGTTAGCTTGCTGCTGGGGTCCGGATGATCGGGACTGAGCGAGATGGGCCGGATATGCCCTGGAGGGCCCCATTCTCCCCAAGGTCCCTCCCTGGCTACCAACCTCCTGCGTCCCTTTCCGGTCCAGTTGTGCACTGGTGGGGTTCCTCGGCCTGGCCTGCACCCTCTCACAATCCCGGACCCCTCGGGGGATGTCGGAGAGTCCGTTTCGGCCTGATCCTGCTCAACACAGAAGCTGCCACCTGGTGGTCAGTGCGCTCCCACAGGGGGAGCACCACTCAGCCAGAAGCCAGGCTCACGGGGAGCAGGCCTAAGCCATCAGTCAGACGTCCCCCGAGGGCTCCCAGACTGCAAGAGGGCGCAGGCCAGGCTGATGGATTCCCACCCCCCCTCCCCCCAGAGTGCATCAATTTTATGCACAGGGCCTCTAGTCTATATTATAAAAAGCCAGTGGCCATGATGTCATAACACCAGAATGACCAAACGACCTGTCACCAGGAGGTGCATTGGTGGGTCCCGCGGTGGCGGCGGCAGGCGGGATATCTGGATCTTGCGGGATTTTGCGTGCTGGGTCTCTAGTGGGAGAATAATAGTGATCAGCATTTACTGAGGACTGACTGTGGGAGAGACGGCCTTTTCCTTGAGAGGCCATTCTCTTGTTTCTTTTATGTGTCTACACCATTTTATCATGAACTTTGCTTATCTTTTCAGAAACTGGACTTCTAAAAGGCCTCTAACCGTCTCTATCTTTGTATTAGCAGAGGCTAGAACTGAGTAGGAACCAGGGAATAGTGAGTGAATGGATGAATGAATGAATGAATGGATGACTCCTACTCCCCATTCTCCCCACTCCTTAAGATACCCCATCAGTTTTCTTATTGGACTGATTGATGTTCAGACCTCACTTTATCCATGTGCCCCAAGACTTTATTTGCCGTCTCAGAATTTACATTCAACAAGCAGTCCTTGAAATATACAGAACTAATAAAAGTAGGAAATCTGGTTTTTCCTGTTGGCCAGATTGCTTTTACAGCATTATTTTGCAGGTGTATTGACCTTTCTAGACCCCCAGGGGGTGCTGCAGTACCCCTAGAGTTCCAGGGCAGATAATGGCATTAGGCATTGGCAGAGTGTCAGCTAAATCTCCAAGGGCTTTAAATGAAACCACTTTTGTTTAAATGAACTTCTGTTCCTGCTGTTACCTGGCAGTCCTAACATATCTTCAAAAATGGAGCTTTTTCTGACTGTTGAATTTTCTAAAGATGCTGGTCACTTTTTGATAATGCTACTTTTAAAATGTAGATGTGTTCGTGAATGGTATGTTTATATTTAGGAAAGTCAGAAGTAGGTGGGGAATATTTTTAATCACTGTGCTTGGTCAAATAGTAGACCTGACTCATGACTATTGTTTCTTCTTCCTTTTTTTTTGCCTTAAAAAGAGAAAATGCTCTAGCAAGTGCTGATTTAGAAGAAGAAATTCACCAGAAACAAGGGCAGAAAAGGAAAATTTCTCAATCTGGTGTTCAAGTAGCAGATAAAAAAATACTTGCTGATGAAGATCACACAGCTGTCAATCAAAGGAAGAAAATTAAAATCAACCAAGAAGAAGAGAGGCTAAAGAATGAGAGAACTGTGTTTGTGGGGAATTTGCCTGTCACGTGCAATAAGAAGGTGAGTGTGCGATATGTGGATGGTACGGATTCAGAGAAGGGAGTCATTTATAACTTGGTTTAATGTTCCTCTATGGAGTAAGCACACAACAGTAAGTCATTGATTCCTAACTTCATTCTACATGACTACATAAGTCATTCTGTAGATTGATGCCAGTATCCACCCCTCTTTTCTGCCCCCATACTCACTGGCCAGTTCAGGCTTTTGCAAATCTTATCTGAACAATTGCATTGATCCTGCCTTACCTTCTGTCAGTGCTCCTGCGTGCAGGGATGTCTGTCTCTTTCCTTCACTGTGTTCTCCCTGGCAAGTGCCCCGAACATATTAGAGGCTCAATAAATATTTACTGTGTAACGGAGTGAACGCATCCTCGGTTTCCTCCGTTACGTCCTGTTCACTAAACCAGAACATGCCCTTTTCTTCCTTCTGAGTTCCTGTCCCAGTCACACAGTTTGGCAGTCTCTTGGGTCAAAATCCTGCTCATTTTGTTTATTTATTTAATATCTTCTTATTGATTTCAGTGAGGTACGGAGCAGGAGAGAGAGAGAGAAACATCAGTGATGAGAGAGAGTCCTGGATCGGCTGCCTCCTGCACACCACACGCTGGGGATCGAGCCCACAACGGAGCATGTGCCCTGACCGGGAATTGAACCCTGACCTCCTGGTTCATAGGTCGATGCTCGACCACTGAGCCATGCCAGCCGGGCCTGCTCATCTTTTAAAGGACACCTTAAATTCCACTTTAAAAACAAACAGTACAAAAAAACTCACTACCTGTTTTTTTCCTTTCCCCCTTACCCTGTTGTCTCCTAGCGTTTTATTTGTGATTATTTTGTAGGGCAGAACACATTTGTGGCATAGTTTTGGTTATTGATCTTTCTGTTAGATTAATAGAGGCTCCAGGGAAGGGAGTGTGTGTGATGTGTTACACGTATAATTCATTCTTTATGAATTAGAATTGATCATAATTCTAGCTGTAAAACATACATTCTTCACATCTGGAGCCAGACATAAGAAGAATGTATAAAATTTCCACCAGACTTTTCTTCCATCCATGGTCCTAATTCCAGACAGCAGGGGAATTTCTCATGGTGAGATAACCTTAAAGTTCATTTCTGGTTTAAGCCAGTGTGAAAAGATGAGAGAATCTATGGACTTGATCCTCTTAGTTTACACGTGGTAAAAATTATCAGAGCTTGAAAGACAAAAGTGTTACGTACCTTAGAGATACTAACATGAACTTAACATTGTGTTTTTTTTCCCATGTTTCAGTAAAAAGTGTCTTTCAACCTGAGTAGTCACCTGCTTTTTCTGAAATGTTCATAAAATAAAACCTGGCAGTAAATGATTATCAGACCGTTTTACTTCATTCCCTTTTGTAGCCATTTATTTGATGCTCTGGAAGTGAACTAAAGTATGTGCTTTTTTATTTTAGAAGCTGAAGTCGTTCTTTAAAGAGTTCGGGCCAATAGAATCCGTGCGATTTCGTTCTGTGGTATGTTTTCTTCCCCCTTATAACTGCATAATCGTGAGACATCGTGCATTGAAATCAGACCTGTTACCCTGGTGGTATCAGTGAGGTGGAGGAGCACTTGACTTTCACTTTTTGACTTTAAACCTAATATTTGAATCAAGAGTTCAAGTCTAGCCCAAGAGAAAAGTCGTGTTTAGTGCCTCTTGCTGACTCTTGTCCTTATTCAATAATTTAGCGAGTCACAGAGTGAAATGATATCCTTGCTGCTAAGGCCAGCACTGCATTTTGGAGGGTAGATGGTGACTTGTGTTTGCTGTGTCCGTTGAGTAAGCGGAAATATTAACCCTTTGCACTCACTTGCTTTTTTCTCGATTCCTTTATTCTAATGCTAACCGTGTCGAGTCACACTCGACATCCGAGTGCAAAAGGTTAATACTTACTGAAGAGCATTCTGGGATTGTAGGCTTTCAGTCTGGGAGGTTTGTGTGGCCGCTTCATACAGTGTGTATGTTCTGGACATAGAAAGATGAAGTATTTCTTAAAAGTCACTTTACTGTAAAACTATACGAGTCCATGGTATCTCACTTCACTCTGTAGACCAGGGATAGTCGTGTTTCTTGGAGCATGAAATGAGCAGTGTTCATACCTTTGGAATGTAATTAATGTGTATCAGGACACAGGAAACGTTTATTCCTCGTCTCACTGCGCTTTCTCACGTGATTCTCTATAAAGTGGGGCTTCTCAACCTGGGTACTATCGACATTGTGCGGAGAGTTCTTTGCCGTTGGAGGCTGTCCTGTGCATTGTGGGATATTTAGCAGCGCCCTTGGCTTCTACCCGTTAGCGGCTGGGCCCGCCCTGCCCGCCCTGTTGTAACAGCCCAGAACATCTCAGATGTTGCCAGGTGTCCTCAGAGGGCAGAACCGCCCACTTCCCTCAAAGTGGACATTGCCCAAGCTCGGGCACAGCTTCCATCGTTTTCATCATGTGTTTGTTTCTCACTTTTGTCACATGTGTTTTGTCTGCCCTTCTGAGTCCTGCTTCCCCATACCCGATCCTGGCCTGACACAGACACTCGGGTATCTTGCCAGGACCCCGATTTCAGTGTCCTGTGCTTTCGTCCCAGCCTGTGCTGCCTACCGATCCTCTATACGATGTAGTGCCATCAGCTGCAAGCCTAGTGTTTGTCATCCCTGCCTGCTTTTCAGCTGCGGTTTCTTCTCAAGAGGAGTCATTCATTGCTTTTTCTTTTTCTTTTTTTTTTTTGTTAATCCTCACTGGAGGATATTTTTTACTTTAGAGAGTGGAAAGGAGGCGGGGAGAAGAAGGGGGAGAGAGAGAAACATTGATGTGAGGGAGCCACATCAATTGGTTGCCTCCCACGTGTGCCCCAACCGGGGCAGGGATCCTGCAACCCAGGTATGTGCCCTTGACCTGAATCGAACTGCCACCCTTCGGTTCCTGGGCCAGTGCTCTAACCACTGAACCCTGCTGGCCAGGGCGCCCTAGAATGTTTTCAATCAGATATTTAGAGCGTATTAATTATAATTAACGTAATATTTCAAATAATGAATTTTCTTTACTTTTTTTTTTCTTTTTAAAAGATTCCAGCAGAAGGAACGATGTCCAAAAAGTTGGCTGCAATAAAGTAAGTTTATAATCAGAGAAGCGGAGTAGTCTTATATTCGTTTCCATTTTGGTTAAAATTGAGACCATCTCTTAGCTCCATAGATTTTTATACTTGGAGAAAACATCATGCTTTACCGGTCCCTTTTGCCTGTAAATAGCATATAAATCTGTCAAATGTTTGTCTTTAAGCCTCAAGGTGAATTGTAAAGTCACGGAAAGTATTGTGAACTAACCTACTGGAAAAGGGGACTCAGTGACAACTAGTAGGAAGGCGTGGGTCATGTGTTTCAGCCAGTGTCTGTGTAGGTGGTGTGTTATTTTTGTTGTTATTAAATATTTATTGAAAGTGATGGAACTTCCTCCAGGAATTCTTGTCATATGTATAGACTGAGAGTAGAAAACAAGCTATTTATTTTGGTGACTTTGAGATGAACAATTTTACATGGTCCTTTTTTATTTTTTATTTTTCTAGGCGTAAAATTCATCCTGATCAGAAAAATATTAATGCGTATGTAGTATTTAAGGATGAGAGCGCTGCTACTAAAGCATTGAACAGGTAATTTTATCTCTCTGAGGTCTGACAGAATTATTCAAGTAGCTATGGGTATTTTTAATTCTTTGGTTTCACTTTAAAGCCAATGGTACAGGAACTCAGTGCTACTTTTTAAGAGCCATTTTCCCTTCATATGTCTGAAGCAGAAATGGGGCCCAAATCGCCGATGGATTCCGTATTAGAGTCGACCTAGCATCGGAGACCTCATCTGTGAGTATCTGCGAGTTCTTTTTAAAAAAATACATTTTATTGATTTTTTTACAGAGAGGAAGGGTGAGGGATAGAGAGTTAGAAACATCGATGAGAGAGAAACATCCATCAGCTGCCTCCTGCACACTCCCCTACTGGGGATGTGCCCGCAACCAAGGTACATGCCCTTGACCGGAATCGAACCTGGGACCCTTCAGTCCGCAGGCCGATGCTCTATCCACTGAGCCAAACGGGTTAGGGCTATACGAGTTCTTTAAAGAACTTAGAGCCTTGGAGAGAGTTTTCTTCTGAGATTTGCTTGGAGAGGAGTGGGCTCAGCAGTGTGAGGGGGGCACCTCTGGGCACAGCACTGGTCCCTGGGATGACACAGGAATGGTCACATCAGCTTCAGGAACGTGGCCCCCCCTCCCACCCTCTGGTTGAAATCATTCTGGAGAGTTAGGCTGGCAGGTGAGTGAGAGCTCATCTGGGCACACGGCTTATTTCATAGATGGTGGGCTAGGAAGTTAAATTACTCATTAGATCGTTTTTGAGTCTCTGTGTTAGGCGTCCTGTGCTGAGATAGTCTCAGTTCTCCAGGAGTTCCCAGTGTAAAGGTTACAGTTCGATTCCTGATCAGGGCACATGCCCGGTTGCAGGCTCGATCCCTAATAGGGAACATGCAGGAGGCAGCTGATCAGTGATTCTCTCTCATCACTGATGTTTCTATCACTCTCTCCCTCTCCCTTCCTCTCTGAAATCAATAAATACCTATATTTTTAAAAGTCTCTTGAAACAAATGAGTAAGAGCTCTCCATAGAAGCATAGGTTAATTGCTGTTGGTGTCAGAAGTTAAGAAGTGACAGGCCTGGTTGACATCCCTGGCCGCGACTGTGGACCTAGCACAGGGTCAGCAAGCTGGCCTGACCCACTTGCTGGCTGCTCTTTTCAATAAAGTTTTATTAGCATACCAACACCCCATTGGGTTGGTATTACTGCGCTGTAGGCAGAAGGGAGCAGTTACTACAGAGACCGCGGGGCCCACAGCCTGGACCATGTGCCGTGGCCCGTTCCCCCAGCACAGCACACCCTTCTCGAGCACAGCCAGGGCCAGTCATGTCGCTGAGAACTAAAGGCCACTCCCTCTTGCAGTTTCACTCCCGCTCCCGCGGGGAAGGTGGGAGAAACAGACTCACACAAGGGACGGGTGTGGTGAACCCAGGAGACGGACACCTGTGGTGTGTGTGTGAGGAGGTTGTGGGGGGAAGGCTGGGCTCTAGGGTGACCCACGTTCTGTTCCGGTGAGTGACTGTGTGTCTTTGTGTTTCAGAGGGACAAGCGATCGGTGTTCGTGGGGAATCTCCCGTACAGTAAGTGTGTATAAACAAAGTACCTGTTTGTTGTTAAAGTACCGGAAATAACCACTGAGCAGCACCTGTCTGTGCGTTAGGAGGAACTTTAAAAAGGCAGGCAGGCATGTAGCCTCACTAATGTTCCCAGGGCTGGTGTGAAACCTCCGGCTCCCTGAAGCGGTCCCAGGCTGCGCCTCCACGCCGGTGAATTTGTTTTCAGAAATTGAAGACTCCGTGGTGGAGGACCACTTTGTGGACTGCGGGAACATCGTGGCCGTGAGGATCGTGAGAGACCCGCTGACCGGCGTCGGCCGAGGGTTTGGCTATGTGCTCTTCGAGGTACGGAGACCGCTGCACTGTCACGTGCCCTTGAGATGCACTGGGAGGGCGTGGCGCTGCGTGTCATCATTCACACATAACTCACTCGCCCTCCAATTCCTGGATTAAAAATCTAAATAAAAAAAAAAAACAGATTCCAATGGGCTATTACTAATGAGGTAAGTTATGTGACAGTTTTAAGACTCGGCATGTATTTCCAGATAGCTTTAAGAAAGGAGCTCACAGCCTTCCGATCCCATCAGTGCTGCATTGTGGTTATCTTACCGTTTCTCTGCCCTTGGTCTTTCTTCTGTGT
Organism: Eptesicus fuscus; assembly: GCF_027574615.1. Lineage (NCBI taxonomy): Eukaryota > Metazoa > Chordata > Mammalia > Chiroptera > Vespertilionidae > Eptesicus > Eptesicus fuscus. Next base: position 4,948,827 of record NC_072496.1, on the reverse strand, counting down.
CTTGATAAATTCCTCAGGTTCTTTAAGACACATCTCGTGTATATTCAGGGTTGTTGGCATTTAGTAGCTCTATATTAGAAGATTGATAGGATTTGGGATCTGAACGGAACCCTATGAGGCATCTTGTCCAGCATCTCCGCACCGTACTAGAGTCAGCTGCTACATCGGGGCTTTTGCAGGAAGAGCCTTGTGCGAAGGAGGCTCATTGGGTTGTCAAGATTGCATGTGACTGCCTAGCCTTCCGTCAGGTGAGAGTTCATTATACAGCGAGAAAAGGGCAGCCTGTGGGGCTGTGACTTACCCTATAACCTGACAAGGCAGCTGGTCTGCTTCTGGGGAAACGTGTGAGGAGCATGATTAACCCTTTGCACTCGCTTGCTTTTTTCTCCATTCCTTTATTCTACTCGGGATTTAATTTTTTAAATACCCCACATTTTACAAAGCGCGGCAGTAGAATAAAAAACTGGAGTTTCTTTTCATACAAACTTACTTATTTGGATTTTTTTATATTTCAAATTATTGATACATTCAAAGAGTAATTTTAATCTCTATAATTTTTCATGGTGTGATATTTTTTGAAACATTCACCCACATGAAGACCTGGTTTACATTCACATGTTTCGCAAATATAAATCGTCTCTCTTCTTCCTTCTTTGATTTTTCTGTTAGAACAAACAACACAATCTTTGTGTTTTTTGTTAGGGTGAGGTGTGATTATATGGAGCTTTCCATCTAAACGTTGCTCTAAGTTAGTGGATAATAATCTACCCCTGGAAGTTAGTGTACCGTCTCTGAATTCTCCAACAAGATCATGTACTAGTTTCCTAATAAATTTCACAAGCGTTATCGGTTTTTCATTTTTTCTTTTTTGGCATCAGTTAAGACGGCATTTACATTTTACTTGTCCTTTCATGCTAATGAAAACAAGAAAAGATACTGGAAAAATAGACAAAAACCCCCCTTTCCCCCGCGGTGAAACTACGTGTCGAGTGTGGCTCGACATACGAGCTGCTACCGATGCTAACCGTGTCGAGTCACACTCGACATCCGAGTGCAAAAGGTTAAAAGGAGACCACAGCCCAGCAGCGGCGACACTGGGCCTGGACTCCTGGATATGGAAGAGGGGCGGGGGGGGGCGGGGGGGGGGGGGGGTCCGTGTGCAAGCCGTTCTAATCCGTTCAATTTGCGATTTGACTAGTGTCTTTGCAGATGAGTTTCTGGTTGAAATTAATATATTGATTTGTATTGCAGAATACAGATGCTGTTCACCTTGCTCTGAAATTAAATAATTCTGAACTGATGGGGAGAAAACTCAGAGTCATGCGTTCTGTTAATAAAGACAAATTAAAACAAAGCTCAAATCCCAGTTTGAAGAATGTCAGTAAACCTAAGAAGGGACTTAATTTTGCTTCCAAAAATGTAGGACATTCTAAAAGTTTATTTATTGGAGAAAAAGCTGTTGTTGTCAAGAAGAAAAAGAAAGGACAGAAGAAAAGTGGACGAACTAAGAAACAGAAAAAACAGAAGTAGCAACTCGAAGCTTTACCTTTTCTACTGAGCTCTGATAATAAAACGTGGTGAAACCATGTACTGAGTTTCAGAATTTTTTGGGGCGGTGAATGTGAACATGGAAATGTTTTCAGTTTATTTGCATTGTAATAGTACCTTTGAAGCATTTCTTGTAGGATGTAGGCAGGTTAGTTACCATGGGTTAGTTTTAGGGCATGTAGCTCGCGAGCCGCAGTTTGCCGACCATGGGGTTAGAGCATCATCCTCCTACAACAAGGTTGTGGGTTCCATCCCCAGTCAGGGCACATACAAGAATCAGCCAATGAATGCATAAATCAGTGGGACACAAATCGGTTTCCTCTCTCTCTAAATAAATAAATTAAAAAATAGAGAAATTTCTGTCTCAATACTCAATAGACCCAGGACCTTGTTCCTAAGATGCTGACCACACCTCACTGTCCTGAGGGCTCTATGATTAAGCAAGGGAGATGGGAGGGGGTTGAGGCAGGGCACTAGGTGAGGCCAGTTTGAGTCAAAGGGGGAAAAAGTTGAAATAAAGGGCCAGATGGAAGAAAACAAGGCTTCTGCGCGGTTACAGGAGCGAGTTCCCTGTCCCTGGAGCCTGGCAGAGGCCAACTCCACCTCACCAAGCCCTCTGCAACGTGCAGTTTTGTGTCTTTCTGTCCAAAGTTTTGTCTTAAATTTTAACCCACATACAGAATGTTTTCTATATTTTTTCCCTTCAATGTGTTTTACCAGTTACATTGTTCCAGCCATTGCTCCATTTGATTTTCTTCCACGCGTGATACCGTATTGCAACATGGCTTTGACATGGGATTCAGATTGTGGTGCTCGTTGCACAACGGGCTGTGGCTGAACTTGAAACGAGTCACAGGCTGCCTGCATCAGACAAGGATAAAGGCAAGCCTTTGCCGGCGGCAATCTCCCATCTCTGTCGGGCGCCGTCGAGTGTACGTGCGCGGCGGCCACGCGCGCCCTCGGGCGTCAGGCTCGGCAGCTTCCCCGGAAGTGCGCGGTCCCTCACACCGCACTCACTAACGCGCACGCCACTCCCGGGGCCCCGGAGACGACGCCTAAGCCCCCTGCGCAGGCGCAGAGGCGGCACGGGCGCCTCCGCTCAGGCACTGCCGCGGACAGCCTCGGGGTTTCTTCTCAGGCACCGCCGCGGGCAGCCCGTGGACCTCTTGTGACGGCGCCGGAAATGGCGCGCTCGGCCTTTCCCGTCCCCTCGCGGCGGGCGTCAGTTTGAGCGGCGCCGTCCGCTCGGAGGCTTCGTGACAAACGGCTTCCTCCCGGGCCCCCTCGGCCGCCGACCTCTCCGTGCGGTCGAGGAAAGATGGTGGGCCGGAACAGCGCCATCGCCGCCGGCGTGTGCGGGGCCCTCTTCATCGGCTACTGCATTTACTTTGACCGCAAGAGACGGAGTGACCCCAACTTCAAGAACCGGCTGCGAGAACGTGAGTGGGCCCTCCCACCCCCCCGCCCGGTCCTGCCGCCTCCCCTGGCTCCCGTCTCTGCTCCCTTTTCTCCCCCACCGCCTCGCCACCCTCCCGGCACCCCTCCCCGCCCGCGGGCCGGGGCGGCGGGCTGCCGCGTGGTGGGCGCGCCTAGGACCCGAGCCGCAGCCGGGAAGGGGGGGGGGCACGCGCCCCCAGGCTGCTCCTGGCCCTGCGACCGGCCTGACCCCTCCATTTTGGAGGAATGGGAGCGATTTCCCCATTTTGTTTCCCCCCCGTTTTTGTCGTCCACATACGCTCTTGTTTGTGTTATAATTTAGGCGTCGGCGTGCTGGGGTGGTGCTTGGGTTTCTCTCTTTAAAATACGCTTGTGTGGACTTCAGAGGGGAAGGGAGAGGGGGAGAGAGAGAGAAACATCAATGAGAGAGAATCACGCATCGGCTGCCTCCTGCACGCCCCCACCCTGGGGATGGCGCCCGCAACCCGGGCCTGGGCCCCGACCGGGAATCCGACCGCGACCTCCTGGTTCCTAGAGGTCGATGCTCCTCACCCGAGCGGGCTGACACATTTTTCCTATTTTACGAATTTCTGCCAGGAGACGAGGTCGGCGAATCCAGCGCGGCAGGGCCATTGCATTCTTAAACCCTCTTGGTGGCTGCGCTCTCGGTGCCGCCAGGATATGAGTGAATGCGACAGGAACCGCAGGGGAGTCCAAAGGGCTGCGCCTCCCGGTGGCTCAGCCTCATTTCAGACCTGCGACATCTTGGAGGAGGAGGAGGAGGAGGAGGAGAGGGGGATGGTGCCGCCCAAGCCGCTGCGGCCTTTGCGTCTCGGAGGCGCGCTCCTTTGCCACCATAGACGAGCACATTTGTTGGAATCAGGACTGTTTTTGAAACTCGGCTAGGTTGCTCCGACCGTCGCTGAAGTTAAAATGGATGATTACGTGATGGCAGCCCAGAAAGTACAAAGCAGCGATTGTCCTGTTTCGGACAATTCCTTTAAGCTTCTCCTAAGGCATCTCACGTGCTCAGTGGCCACGTGGGGCTGGTGCCCGCGCGGGGTGGGGGAGGGGGGGCTGCGCTGATGTCACCCCACCAAACCAGGACAAGGGATTCCCACTCCTACATGTTAGGAGGGCAGAGATACAGAGGTTCTTTATTTAATTTAAGGTTAGGGAGTTTAATGGAAGGAATGGTGGACGAAAGGGGGGCCAGCTCAAGGGAGGCCTTCGTGGCGGCCTTATAAACTCAGACCTAAACTAACCACAAAGGATGGTCTGCAATGAAAACTTTTTAACTAAAAGCCGTTCGGGGCCCTAGCCGGTTTGGCCCAGTGGATAGAGCTTCGGCCTGCGGACTGAAGGGTCCCAGGTTGGATTCCGGTCAAGGGCACATGCCCGGGTTGCTGGCTCAGTCCCCAGTAGGGGGCGTGCAGGAGGCAGCCGATCAGTGATTCTTCTCATCATTGATGTTCCTATCTCTCCCTTCCTCTCTGAAATCAATAAAAATATATTTTTTTAAAAAGCCATTCATGGCAATATTTTCCCCCCGACAAAGGTCAGTCTCCACCTTAACTGAGCCTGCCATCTTTTTGTATCCAGGATAACATACCTGATAAACAGGCCTTTGCAAAAACAAAGTTATCGCCTCATTTTCTGGCCCCTCAAAGCACAGGCACTGCTCTGCGGAGACCACAAATCCCCTTGTTTATTTAGTTAATTGTTGACTGTTAACCAACCCGTATTCAGGCTTGGAATAAAAGAAGTACAGGTGTCTATCATTTTATTTTTTATCCAATCCCAGAGGTTTCCCGCTTTGCTTTCTCCCGCCTCCCTAACCTATCACCAGTGGATTTCATGTAACCTACCTAAGTCTTTTGATTGAAATGTAGAAAATAAGATGCAAAGCTGCCATTTTCTGGAGCATTTTCTCAATCCGTTGAGATTTTGCTTCCTGGCAGTTGTCAGGCTCAAGTAAACTCACAAAAATTCTCTACACTACCTGAATGTTTCTTAGATTGAAGGAATGTTATTTTGGATCTGATACAGTTTCCAGGCCAGGTTAGTCACAGGTTATCGGCCTGATCTTGAGATTTCTGAATCTAAATTTTCTTAGTTTGTAAAGTCGGGTACTGTCACCTGCCTCTGGTTGGTTTTCAGAAGATGAAGAAAGATGTTTGAAGTGTCCCCACCATTCCTGACACGGGGAAGCTGCATTAGTCCTTCATCTTTATTGTTGAAAGTATTACATCTGTACCTTTGTACCCCATTGCCCTCTCTACCATTTTAGACAGATAAAGAAATCTTTTGTGTGTTTTTTGTTTTTCTAAAGTCCTTTTCAATTTAAGTGGCCAGGCTTGGATTATTACTTTGGGCAACCGACTTAAGGTTTTAGTTGCACTTTTGTAAAATGATATAATGAAGGAAGAGTTTAGTGCGGTCTCTGGCTCATAGTAATTGATGAATGCTGAAGATTGCTTATGAATATAATTTACTTTATATTTTCTTTAGAAATTACAACTTTAATTCACGCCCTGGGCTGTTGGGCTCAGTTGGTTGAGCTTCCAGGTTGCTGATTGATTTCAGGTTAGGGCCCATGCCAGGGTTGCAGGCTTGACCTTGACCCCTTGGGGAGGGCATGCAGGAGGCAGCCCATGGATGCTTCTCTCATCAATGTTTCTCTCTCCCTTTCCCTGCCTCTCTGTCTAAAATCAGTAAAAACATTAAGAAAGGGGTTTTTTAAGCTTTAATTGCCACTAGTTTTGCACTCTGATTAAAAGTACTTAGTTGTGCCCTGGCCAGGTGGCTCAGTTGGAGCATCTTTTAAAGTAGACGAGTTTGTTTTAGCTTGTTAGGGTCACACAGTAGCCCGGGGGACTGACTTAGCAAATACTGAGTCACAGTCTGATTTTGCTGATTGGCTTGCCAGTCTGTTATGTTACCATGTGTCATGTCCCTTCATCATAGATACTGTATGGTACTCTATCTGGAAGTAAGTTAATGTAGCAAATTGTCTTATGAAACTAAATCCAGAGGTTTAATCCTTTTTTAAGCAGTTGATGTTAGAGAAAGGAAGGGGGAGCGAGAGAAACATTGATTTGTTGCTCCGCCCATGCATGCACTCACGGGTTGATTCTTGTCTGTGCCCTGGCTGGGTATTGAACGCCCAACCTTGGCGTATTGGGATGATGTCCTAACCAACTACCCCCACCAGGGCCAGAATTTTAATCTTGTGCTAAAATTCAAAGTAACCAAGCAAATCTTTAAAGTTGCTAACTGTATTCAGCATTCAGCAACAACAATATACTCTCCACTCCATAAAAGAACAGCTATAAAATTGGATGGTAATGGACCTAAGTCTCAGTTTCTACCAGATTTTGTTGCCATTTTTGTCATTTTACACACATTCTGGCTTAGCAAATTGTATGTCTCTGTTTGTGCCACAAACTCGCCACGTCCATTTCTGAGGTGCCTCCTATTTCGATGGGAACGTCTTCGCTTCTACAGCGTTTAGAGGCAGGAGAGGGATGGCGCCCACATGCCTGAAGCTCAGCCGCCTTCTGTGAGCCCCCTCCACCACTTCCTAGTTGTGACCTTGGTCAGTTCTCTCTGTAAAATGGGGACGACGATAGACACGTCTTAGTGTTACTGTGAGGGTTGAAGAAGCTAAGTGATGTTGTTTAGATAGTGTCACGGCACGGAGCATCGAAAACTGAGAGTGCTCACCTTAGCTCCCAAGCATTCCTGTCTTCATGTCAGTTTTATCTTAAAATCTCCCACGTCTCCTCTAGTCTTAGTACTCTCCTTCCAGCCCTAGACTGTGCCGTCATATTTAGGAATTCCTTAATATAGTCGGTATAGAAAATGCATGCCTTATTTTCTGCCTAAAGCGGGCCAAACAAAACCCTGAAGCAAAGTGACGGTAGAATATGTTGTGTTCTTTTCCCCCACACTTAACTGCCCAGTGATGAATACCTAGGAAAGGTAGTTTGTCAGAAAAAAATACTGCATTCTTCAAATTAATGTGCGAGATCAACTTTAACCTATAATTTTCTGTTGAAACTGCCAGAATTGTTTTGTAGGGTTGGCAAGAGATAGTGGTGCGGTTAAGCTAGTTCTAAGGTTAGAGAAGAAAAGGCTCCCTGGCCACAGTAACCTGTTGGGCAGTCAGCCGTGCGTTGGGACCTGGCTTTGTGGAGGGCGTTTGCTGGTTAATCGCGGCTGTGATGCTCACGGTGGCCACGTTAGGTGGGCCTTGTCTGGAGAGTTCAGAGGTCACTTACTTGCCAGAGGTCACCCAGGAGGAAGTGTTGGGGCCTGAGCTTTCTTAGCTCTGTCTCATGGTCACTCCCGTGTTTCAGTGAGCACAGCTCCTTAGCTGCGGAGTGGTATTGGACTGTATCAGTAACACATGCTTTATGGCATGTTTACATGAGGCACCGCTAACACATGCTCACTTCATCAGAGCTCTAACCAAGTGCTGTGCTTAGGCCAGTTTTACCTGGAAGAGGGGGAGCCCAGGGGACTGCCACCTGCCCTGTGGCACCGCTGTCGGGAGGAGCGGACACACACGCCTGTGCTCCCTCTGCACCCACACCGTCACGCCGTCACGTGGGTGAAGCGTTAATTGGCGACTTAAATGCCATGAGTGTCCTCTTGTTTGGTTGTAAGGGTTGACTCAGTGACGATTAAGGCTTATTTTTTTAAACTTGAAACTCTTAAATGCTGGTTCTCTCTTCCCCCCTCCCCACTTAAGACTGCCAGTGAGTGTTTACCATTCAGGACTAGGATCTGGGGTCGTTCAGTAACGAAAGGCCCTGACGGAGTGCTCACTCTGCTCCTGTTCCGTGTCCTTTGTGGGTGGGAGGGAGGGCTTGCTCTGCTAGCAATGACGGGAGACCGCTGATGGGCTGTCTCCATCTTGTCAGGGCAGGTCCTGGTGCCCAGGGGAGAAAGCTCCTGCCCAGAACGGTCCCCATGACCCTGAAAGCCACAGGGGCCCCGGAAGCAGCCCAGAAGCTGTGATGTTTTGGAAACGGGATGACTGACCCTCACCGCGTTGGGACTTCTTGGGGTGCTCATCTCAATAACGAGAACGTTTCCTTTCTTGCAGGAAGGAAGAAACAAAAGCTTGCCAAGGAGAGAGCTGGACTCTCCAAGGTAAGACTGCGTCTGGTTCTTGCTTAGGTTACCCAGGGGTGGGCAAAGGTAGGTTTACAGTTGTGGCACACAAAGCACATTTTATTCTCGTTTAGTAATTAATTATTGTATTTCCCATACGAACAATGTAAATTGCCCACCCCTATATTACATACTTTATAGAAATAATTATTTAAAACAAAACTCTACTTCAGGTATATTGATTACAATTACATAAAAGTCTATAATGGTGATCAAAAAATTATAATGTGCATATTTCATAGTAGTGATATTTGTATTCCTTTTATACTTCAGGTTTGACTCAAACTCAAAAACCAATTTGGTCAATAAGTTTATTTGTTTGTTGTTGTTTTTACATTCCTGTCCATGTAGATACTAATCTTTGCGAGTGCTGTTGAGTAAATTCAATTTTTGGTTTTATTTTTGGTGGTATGATTTTCTGTGTATAGGTCATGTCCCGTGGCATAATTTTGTTATCAGTTATTAAATATTCTCCTTCCAAACAGTTACCTGACCTTAAAGATGCGGAGGCTGTTCAGAAGTTCTTCCTTGAAGAAATACAGCTGGGGGAAGAGTTACTAGCTCAAGGTAAGAGTCACGTAAAACACCAATTCAACTTGAACATCTAAGTGGCTCTATTAAGCGATTTGTGAATGGGCCGCATCCCATTTGGCAACTACAAGGAGGGCACTCCCACCATGGGGTTGATCAAAACGGAAGATTTTTATGGAAAGCAGGGAGCTATTGATAAAAGAAAAGAAGGGATTATATTGGGGACATCTTTTCTTTTGGGGGGAGAGGGGTATCATGTAGGTTGCCTTTTCTTTCTGTGAGGGATGGAGAAGGGCCTATGACAGATGACCTTATTGGTTCTTGACCCGAAAATTCCATCTGGGTTTATTAGTATCATGTGACACTTTTGGGGGGCCGATTTTTATTTTTCTTTAAAAGACTAGAAAACTGAGTAGAAGTTGCCCTTTGTAGAAAGCATTTACATTTGTTAGGGTGTCTCCCTCCCGGTACTGGAAAAGGGGTGACCTTATCTCTAGAAACTCTTATCGATGCAGAAGACAGTGGTTTCCGGCTCTAACAATTGTACCCTCGGTCACTGTGCTTCTCCTGGTCACCTCCCTTGCCTGACTCCCCCATCTCCATCGTCTTGGTCTTCTGCTGAAGAGGCTGTTTAATATTTATTTAAGGGGGCGGCTTTGGCCCCATTGGTGAGGTTCTCCGTTTCCAGGGTGTCTCAGGTGAACAGGAGGTTTGCATATAATTAAGCTTGTTGGTTTTTCTCCCCTACAAACCCTACTGTGCTGCCCGCTGTATAAGATTACAGCGCCTTTCTATGTTTAGAGACACACATACCACTGCTGCCCACAGTGTCAGTATCAGTACAGGAGCCTGCTGCGCAGGCTGTCCAACAGGAGGTGCTGTAGAGGCGGTCCCATGAGGTGTGCGTGCATTCCGATGTTCGCGCAGAGAACTTGCGTAACGATACGTTTCTCAGAGCTCGTCCCCGTCCTCAGGCTGTGTGTGGCTATATTTCAAGATAAGCTTTTAGACATTTCATAACGTGAGGATTGTGTTATTGGAGACTGGCTCTAGAAATGAATGTTTCTTGTGCGTTATCATTGCCCATAATGTATTTTGAGTGAGTTTTAAGCTTACTTGATATAGAGAAGATGAGTAATCTTTACGAATGAGGCTGCCTTTGCCAGGCCAGTGTGGCTCAGTGGTCGATGCAGTGAAGACTTTAGAGTTGAATTCCTGGCGAAGGCAGAGGCTTTTCAGGTTATGTGTTACTTTTATGTCACTCTTCCAGGTGAATATGAGAAGGGTGTGGATCACCTGACCAACGCGATCGCGGTGTGTGGCCAGCCACAGCAGCTGCTGCAGGTGTTACAGCAAACTCTCCCGCCACCAGTGTTCCAGATGCTTCTGACTAAGCTGCCAACAATTAGCCAGGTAAGGACTTGAAATGTTGTGAAATAAAGTAGAATTTGAGAATGAAATATGTAGGGACATTAGCATTTAAAAAGGACTCGGGAAGTGGTGTAATCATGAAACTCATCCATGTAATGAAAACCGTACTCCAGGTAGCAATGCCTGAGACCCTCCTCCCTAATGGGAAAGCTTCAGACGACTGGCTGGCATACGATCTAGTGACAGTGCCCTAGATGCGGGCCAGGAAGTGTGTCTTAGATTAAGTCTCAGCCTCGTATTCAAATCCCAGAATTCAGGCCACTCTCAGCTGCTTTGTAAAAGTAGTTCTCCGCCTACTCTTCTCTGAGACCCTGCCTTCGGGCCAGTGGCTGGCGGAGAACAGAGGAGCCACGATGGCAGAGCCTGGAAATAGGGCACGGAGACCCCGGGCCCCTCTGACCTCACTCGTGCCTTGCTCCTGCCAGGTGGGCTTTGGGGTTTGAACTCTTCGACTCTGGAATAGGGCAAAGTGCCATTTGTGTTCACTTTCACCCTTCCCAAGGGGCCCAAGTCATCTGCTCTTTGGAATGGCATGACCATTACGTGTGTTAATGTCCACATTAGGTGTGATTAAAAGTTAGTAAAATGTAATCTTCAAACTGGTCTTGGCTCCACTAGATTGGAAAGGGACTAAGGAAAGACACGTTCCCACAGAGGTAGGGGCGAGGGTGAAAACACCAAGGACTTGGTCCTAATGCTTTTTATTCAGATGGGTGTGGTTCCCAGGCTGCATCAGAGTCACCTACGTGCTTTGCGTCATTGGCACTTGGGAAAGCAGTGCAGGGAAGAGCTTCGGGGAATCTGACCCGAGGATGATGCCTTGAAAATGGATGAGTTCAGGATGAAGCCTGAACTTCTCTCGATAAAGATGACTTTTTACTCAGTTATTTGTCTCATGTCACCTGGAAATGCTTTCAGAATGCTAATTTGAGAGTACTGTGTTTCTTCTTCGTGCAAGGATTTTGAACATTTCCAGGCCAAAAAGGGAAAGGTGTGGAGCATGGGATGATCAGTATTCTTAGCGCTAATCGGTATTTTTAGTGTACGTAGGAGTAAAAGGAGATCTCGAATACATTTTGGTTTCAGTTATGTAATTGGCTGACGTAGCACAATGCGATGGTGTGCCTTCTTTATTCACTTGAAATTTGTCATGAGACTGACAGTTGTCATCATCATTAGATGATATAAAGCGTTTAATGTTGAAGTAAATCTCAGAATGGGTAAACTTTCTAAAGATTTGTTTCTTTGAATTCAAAGGGCATTTTTGCTGAACTTAGAAATCTGATTAAATGCTTATACTTTGTAAGTTAAAATTTTGTTTTTCTTTTTTCAGAGAATTGTAAGTGCTCAGAGCTTGGCTGAGGATGATGTGGAATGAGAAACAAATGGTCAACATAATCTCAATTAAAAATATTTTTAAAATCTTGACTTGGAGGATGAACAGCTCTGGGGGAATAAGGGCAAATATGCTTGCTATGGACTGTCCTACACTGAAATCTGCCAGAGTGAATTTTTACTTTGTGTAGATCCATCTGTCTTTTATTTATTTTTCCCAGTGAAGAGTGTATTTTGATAGAGAGCTTTTCATTTTATAAATACACTATGAGTTACCGAAATATCATGGATTTTGTTTATTCCTAAAACATGTAATTAAAATGGACACATAACATCATATTAATGTACATCCAAAATATCTAGTGCTCAGTTTTGAAAGGCAAAAAAAGTAGGGGAAGGCTGAAGAATGCACGTTTTTTAAGCTAGAACATTTGGCTGGAAATGTGATTGTGTCTATCAAAGCTGGGTATTAAAATCTTTGAGATGATTTCTTCGCATTTAATCTCTTAAATATGTGAGATGCGCTGCGGTGCTGTATTAGCTCCCCCACCGTGTGTATCGGTCTTGAAGCGTGTGGTTTAAGTCGGTGGCTAATGTGCCCTGGATATTTCCCTGCTGCCGCTGCAGGTGCACGTGGTTGCAGGAAGCACTGGGCACTAGGTCTGTGTGCGCCCTGATCTAGCTGCTGGGCCTGCCGGTTACTGCCTCCCACTCTCCTCATGATGAAGTGAGGGGCCTGGTACGCCGATTCAGAGAAGTGTCCCTGTCGCTTCTGATTCATTTCATTGTGTGCAGCATCATGAAATTCAGCCTTCTCCTGAGGAGCAGTCAAGCCTTGCACTTTTTTATTCTTTGAATTTTGCATGCTTGCCTGACTTCGTATTTCTGAAGATTTTTTTTTTAAAGAGTAACGTGTTGATTTTCACTGAAATCATGTGCTTTTGTCACTACTCTTGTAAATTAATCTGAAACTTAACCTTTAAGGTAACTGAGATGATATGCTTGTAAAAATGTTTCTTTGCTTTTATCTTAATGTACCTCCTTGATCCTTTAATCTGATTCATTTATCTTCTGATGATGAGAATAAGGTGGAGCCTGTGGCTGGAGACTTGCAAAGCCTGGAGGTAATGAAATCGTGACGTCGTCTGCAGCCACAGATCCAGTGTCAGGCCTGAGCCCAGGGTGTGGCGTGTGGAGCTGAGCAGTGTTTCTCATTTTGTGGCTGCCTTCGTTCTGCCTGGACATCTGTGGGGAGATCCCAGACCTCTCCATGTGGGCTAGGCTTTTTATCATGTTTTATTTACAAACCTTTCTGGACCTTGAACTTGGGTTTTGTGGTGGTGGGAAGAGTCTGGAATGTGGTTCTAATTTCTGTCTGAGAGCCGCATGGCCCTGGGCACAACACGTTGCATCTCTGAACTTCCATCTTCTCATCTGTGAATTGAGAACTAGGTGACTCACCTCGAATGGCTTCCAGGTCTGTGATCCTGAACCTGTAAACTGCTTTTTATTTTATTTTATTACACCCAGCATGCTTTTTTGGGGGAGGGGTGACCAGTACAAACATGCTGGTTAGTCGGTTTTACTAATAGGACCCCCGATCCAAAGCAGGGAGTGGAGGTTGGTCAGTGATTGGAAACAGTCTTCCATCCTGCTCCCGCCCAGACGAGTGTGCAGAGCAGGGGCCGCCCTAGGAAGAGAGGACAGCACAGGTCAGAGGGAGCACAGGTGGGGAAAGAGCAAGAGACCGTCCCACGAAAACGGCTGGCTGGAGGGCCAAGGGGTAGCTTAGACTTGGAAGGGTCTGAGGGTAAGAGTGTGTGTGTGTGTGTGTACATACACACTAGAGGCCCAGTGTATGAATTCGTGCACAGGTGGGGATGCTCGGCCTGGCCGATGACGGGCGTGAGGTTGGCGGTGGGAGTGCACTGACCACCAGGGGGCAGCTCTGCGTTGAGTGTCTGTCCCCTGGTGGTCAGTGCACATCACAGCCACCGGTCATAAGGGTCGCTTTGGCTTTCATGTATATAGGTGTATACACACATATATTTCCCTGGACATACCATTGCCAAACAGTTTCCTGGAACCTGGCAGCCACGTTGATGCTGGCCGAGTGGTGCTCAGCTCAGGCTTGGAACAGGGATGGCTGCTGCGTGTCCTGTGTGCACGTGTGGGCGCTGGGGGAACCTTCGGCAATGGAAACGAGTGCCCGTGGGCCTGCTGTTTGGGGCAGAGATCGATTGCTTGGACTTGAAGGGAAAGAGCATTTAAAACAGGCCTCCTGGTGGGAGGTGGCTCTGCTGTGCTAGTGACATAACTAGGACTCGGTTCACACTTAGCACAGTGTGCACAGCAGGCAGGCCGCCTGCCCTTCTGGCCCCGCTGAGGCAGCTGTGGGCCAGAGTGTGAATGAAATGTTACTGCGAAGAGATTCTGAGAGCATTGGTATATCCTGTAGACAGCATATGACATTTTCTTTCTTGTCACGTAAATGCAGTGTTATGATTGCTGTGGCTCACCTGTGTCAGTGACAATTAAAGGGTTTGGAGAACACGTTGGCTCGGTGCTTGTTTGCAGAAGTGGATTCTGAAGTTGGTGACAAAGTCGTGGTACCCGAGTGTGTCTGGGTTACAGCATCTGAGGGTGTGGACAGCTGGGCAGGTGAGGCTCTTGGTAGTCAGGGCTTCGCACCCTCAGCGTGAGTCGGAACCACCTGGAGGCTTGTTGAGCAGATGGCTGGGCACCAGGCTCATTCAGCGCTGCTAACACGGTCCCAGGCTGGGGAGGTGCTGCTGCTGTGGGGCCATGTTACGAATATGACACAGATGCTCCATGGTGGTATGGAACACGTGACAGGTGACCTTTATTGGGTCACCGATGTGTGCTGTAGCTCTCTGTAACATGGGGTTAAATGGGATGAGAAGGTCAGCTAACAGAAGTCGCCAGTACTCACCGAGATCTGAAGCATAAAGACTGTCATCCTCGGACTCCGTGTCCAAGATCGCCGGTCCACTTCAGTGTGCGCGAGGAGCGAGGGTTTCTCCAGAAATGGTCGTCTCCTCGGCAGGCTGCCACCTCAGCAGAAATTATGCTCCAGAGCATTGTAGCTGTGAGTTTTCAAATCTGACTCCACTTTGTGTTTTGGGGTGAATCAAATGCTCCCCCCCCCCCCCCCCCCGTTTTAGGTACAAGGTTTCTAGATCACTATAATAGATACAATATTTTTTTCTTCACCTTTTAAAGGCTGCAGTGTGTTCTAGAAACAGCCCAGGAGGCCTCATGGGGGCACTACATCCTGTTTAATTTCCACCGATAGTGAGAAGGTGTCACGTGTTTTGATGTCATTCTGAAAAAGGAGCTGGGGCTTGGGGCTGGAGGGAGGACAGTGGGGAAGAGGCTGGAGGGAGTCGTGTCCACGTGGCGTGTGGACTGCACGTGCCGGAAGGTTCACACGGCACCTGCAGTCGCTCCAGTGCTCTCCCCGAGAGGAGGGCCGCTCTGGTCCTCGCAGAGGCTGTCACCAGCTGTTTCGGGTCCCTTCCCGTGGGCACAGTGGTTTCGGAAGCTTCCCTGGCAGCCCTCCTGTAGGCAGGACTCCAGCAGCAGTACAGAGACCAATGGGAGGAGAGGCTGGAGCGGGGTGCGGGCAGGTCCGGGGTGTGTAACTCACTGACTCCTCCTCCAGTTTAAACCCTGCCCGGTGGTGCATGGCAAATGGAAGATTCAGGGCTCACCCCACCCCCAGCTTTATTGAGGTACGATTTACAAATAAGACTTGTATGTATTTAAGATGTACAATGTGATGTTTTGATGTACATATACGTGATGAAATGATGACCACCTTCAGTCTAATTAACATGTCACCTCACAGTGACCTTTGTGTTTGTGGGGAGAATAAAGATTTACTCTACAGATGTCAGGTGTACGGTCATTAACTGCAGTCCCCTCCCACCTCCCTCTCCTGTTCTTCACCACGCACTCCAGCTCTGCCAGTCTAACACCATTCCGCTCATTTTCTCAGGTTTGATTTTTTTTAGATTAAGTGTGTGAGATGCAGTGTTTGCCTTTCTGTGTGTGTCTGCCATATTTCCCTTAGCATGTCCCACAGGTTCGTTCATGTCAGATGTGGCCTGCTTTCCTCCTTTAAGGTTGAGTATTCCATCGAGTGTGTACCATTCTGTGTGGGACGCCCCACGAAGAGGCACAGGCGGCCCCATGGCTTGGCTCCTGTAAATGCTGCAGTGAACGCGGTGCAGACACCTGAGGTGACGTCGTTTCCTTTAGACAGATGCCCCGGGTGGAATCGCTGGCTCAGACAGCAGTTCTGTCTTTACGTTTTTGAGGAACCTCCAGACTGTTTTCCAGACTGGCTGGCAAATTTATGTCCCCCCTAAGTCCATGAGGGTTGCCTGGCCGGCGTGGCTCAGTGGTTAAGCGTTGACCTATGAGCCAGGAGGTCATGGTTCAATTCTCTGTCAGCACATGCCCAGGCTGTGGGCTCGATCCCCCGTGTGGGGTGTGTAGGAGGCAGCTGATCAATGATGGTCTCTCATTGATCTCTCCCTCTCCCTTCCTCTCTGAAATAAATTTTTAAAAAGTGCATGAGGGTTCCCTTCACATCATCACCAACTTACCTTTTGGCTTTGTTTGCTGTTAATTCACACCCCTCAGCCAGCCAGGCGCCTGGGCCTGCAGGCCGGTGACTCGCTTTACCCCCAGGTCCGGGGCTGCCTTCATGGCCCTTTGTGGTGGCTCCTGGGAGATGGAGGGTGGACCTGAAATGCCAGCCGCTCCTGGGGACAGGGAGCTCTCTGCCGCTCAGCTGTCCCCTGAAAGGCCGATGCTGGGCCAGGCCGCTCATGGTCCTGTTTCTAAAAGCGCAGAGTCACTGCTTTTGAACTTGAAGGCGGGGAGATCCTTAAATCTGTCCAAGGCCTGTCGGAACTACCCCCCAGCACTAAACGAAAGGGGCTAGGAGCTCGCCCCGGTGGCTGAGATGGGGCTTGACTTCCCCCACTGAGCCCTGTGCATCTTACCTGATGGGATGCCTTCTGTTCCCAGGAGTTTTTGTGAGTCTACTACAAATGGACCGACTTAGCTTTAAACAAAGGCCTTTTATTATGCGAACTGACAATGCATAAACACAGATTAAAGGTTTCCCCCAGAGAATAGTTGTTGAATAACAGCAATGGAAGAATAATGAGTAATGATGAAAGAAAGCAAGTTAGCAGCTCCCCCCAGTGTGTGCCTCCCCGGTATGGATCTGCTGAGCCGGTCACCCCACGACCTGCCCTCGGCAGGGAGGCTGGGACAATTGCTGGAACTCAGGAGACTTCCTCCAAACAAGCCAGCGTTTCCCTGGACACCGGAATGGAAACATGACCCATTGGTGAAGCTGCTGCAGCTCTCCTACCTCTGACTGCTGTGTTTGGCTGAGTCTTCCCGCTCACTCCTCTCCAGTTAAATACTTTTTAAATGAAAATCCTCACCTGAGGATATCTTTCCGTTGGTTTTTAGAGAGGGGAAGAAATAGCGATGTGAGAGAAACACCTTGATTGCCTCCTGTGCGTGCCGTTGACCGGAATCGAGCCCAAGACCCTTTGGGCTGCGGCCGATGCTCTGTCCACTGACCCAAACCGGCTAGGGCTGGACCTCATCTGCACCATCGGCGCTCCTGGGCTTGCAGCCTCCGCAATGCGAGAGCCAATTCTTCATAGTAATTCTCTTTATACATGTCCTGTTGGTTCTGTTTCCCGGGAGAACCCTGGTTAATACAGGCCTGCTCCTCTGTGCAGGATCGCAGACTCAGTCCATTGCTACCATCTTCCTTGAAACCCCTCGGCCCCAAGCACGCCTCTGGCCTTTCTGGGAAGCATCTGCTTGGCGTGCTCGGGCGCCATCTGGTGACCAATGGAGGCACTGCAACGTCCTGGCCTCCCCACTTCACTGTTCACCACCGCCATTGACTGTCCTCAGCACGGATTCGTAGACTCCCACGTTCCTGTGCCGCCTTCACTCGTGTTCTCATCCAACACACATCTAGGGGGAGGGCATTGCTGCAGAGGCAGAGACTGCCCAGCCATGGTCTCCCCTTCCCAGAGTCCACAGTCCAGCTGGAGACACAGTGAAAACAGACGATTATAGTCACATGTGCTCAGGGCCGAGTGGGAACTGAACAGGAGCAGAGGCGGGAAGGAGGGGGGTATCGGGGTGGGCCACGCTTCGATGGGGAGTTTGTGGTGTCCCAGGCACCGAGTGCCGTCGGTCCCAGCTGCTGGCTGCTGGTCAGAAAGCAGCTGTGCAGCTAGGCCGGCGTGGCTCAGTGGTTGAGCGTCGACCTATGAACCAGGAGGTCATGGTTCAATTCCCACCCAGGGCCCATGCCCGGGTTGTGGGCTCGATCCCCAGTAGGGGACGTGCAGGAGGCAGCCGATCCATGATTCTCATAGATGTTTCTATCTCTTCCTCTCTGAAATCAATAGAAAATACATACATTCTTTAAAAAGCCCTGGCTGGTTTTGCTCAGTGGATAGAGCATTGGCCTGTGGACTGAAGGGTCTCCAGTTCGATTCCGGTCAAGGGCACGTACCTGGGTTGCAGGAGACAGCCAGTTGATGTGTGTGTCTCACATCGGTGTTTCTCTCACCCACCCTCCACTCTAAAAATCAATGGAAAAATATCCAAGGGTGAGGATTAATAAATAAAAGGAAGCCCCTGCGGAAGGGGCTGAACTGGGGTGCCCATTAGGGTTTATGTGCATGCGGGGGGGGGGGGGGGGGTGCGGCTATTGCCCTGCCTCCTGCAGACGGCTCTAGGGACGCGTTTGGCTGCCTGGCTGGGGGAGGACAGGCTGGTGCTGGCAGTGAGCAGGTGCCCTCTGCCCTGCACCCACCCTGCACAGCCACTGGGTGGCGCTGTGAGAGCTGGAGAGAGAAGCAGCTCCCCGTTCAGATCCTTTGCAAACTGTCATTTCCACCACCTCCCTCCACAGGGGACAGAGCAGAGCCATTTCGCAGCCGCTTCCTGCTGGTCTGCTCCCAGGCCCGCCCTGCGGAGGGCAGAGGTTGGACAGCCCTCTGCCCGCTCTCTGCTCCCACCCAGGTTTCCTGTTTCTCGGATCTTTATCAATCTGTGTGTTGGCGAACTGGGGGATCGGCCGCCGTGGCTCAGCGGCTAATACAGGCCGGCTATGAGCAGGAGAGGGTGCTGGGAGCACCCTCCAGAGAGCAAGTCCCTCTGCTTCCTCTCTTAGATCCCCTCCGGCTTTTTTTTCTTTTTTATTTCAGAGAGGAAGTGGGGGGAGAGAGAGAGAGAGAGAGAAGCATCAATAATGAGAGAATCATCGATGGGCTGCCTCCTGCACGTCTCCCACTGGGGATCAAGCCCACAATCCAGGCATGTGCCCTGACCTGGCATGGAACTGTGACCTCCTGGTTCACAGGTCAGTGCTCAACCACTGAGCCACACCGGCCAGGCTTGGAGGCTTATTAAACCGTGTGAACCATGAGGCTGCAGTTCCCAAACTTAAGTGGCCCATACAGCACAGGCGCCGCGGCCTCCCGGTCCCCTTGATGGCGCTAGGCGTGCTCTCCACACGCGCCTTGGGCCACCCAACCCTGGGCAGGGGCCGGGGCTCAACCAGCCCGAGTGCAGGTGGGCGGCCACCCTCTGCTGACTCAGGCACGGCCGGCCAGGGCCGCCTCAACCCAGGAGCATCCTGGCCTCCACTAGCCGGGCGGTTACCCCAGGAGACCGGGGGGCAGGTCATTACCGGCTTCGTTAGGCCCCGCCCGGGCCGAGAGTGTGGACTTGGGTGCAGGTGAGCTGCTGAGCAGGATTCCTGGCGTGGGGGTGGGGGTGAGGGGTCAACGCCAAAGTGTCCTGGGCCCGGCGCCGGGAATGGATGGACTTGGACCCAGGCTGACCCGCGGGCTCCGCCGGGCACTCGGAAGTGCAGAGACCGCCCTGACGTTGCTCAGGTCCCGGGCCCCTTCCAGCACCCCGGTATTTGTGACATGAGCCTGGGAACACGGTGTACTGTTTGGTTTTGTATCTGTGTGAGGATTTCGAATGACTAAACACGACAACGCACGTGTCACTTGAATGCCCTGCGGGTCCCCATGTGAGGAGCGGCTTCAAGGGGCAGGAGGCAGCGATGGCCCAGGTCCCCCTGAGCCGAGGGAGTCCTCTCTCTGGTGCTCGGTGCCCAAGGTGAGGGTTTAGGAGGAAACCTGTGTCCTGGGGACACGGAGGACGCGCCCCTTGGGCAGCCACACAGCAGAGCCCGCGCCGCCAGCCCTTCGGCAGCTGCGCCTGGTGAACAGCACGACTCGTGCCAGAAACGCCAGGACGGTGCGTCTGGGGAATGTTTTCTACCCTCAGATCACACACAGGCATGCACACACACGCACACACACACACACATGCTCACATGCACATACACTAACACGTCAACACACATGCTCATGTGTGCTCAACATACACACACACACACACACACAGGAAGGAAAAACAGCAGAGCCTGTGCCTGGTGCGGCGTGGCTTCCCTTGTGGTTTTTTCCATGACTTCTTCCTCAGTTCCTTTTTCTGCTGCCAATTTTAGATCCCGGTTGTTGTTAAACTCTGTCAGTTAAAATGTAACTCTAAGAACAAGTCCTGTGACATGTGGGCGCCCGGCGGCCTGCAGGAGAGAGGGGGGTGGAGGCGGCCCCGGCCAGCGAGCGCCACACCCCGGACCCCTGCGTGCTGCCCACAGAGGGTCCGTCCCCAGGCCGCCTGCCCTCTGGGCCCGGAGGCATCAGGGACGCCGCATCGCAAGGGCCACCTGTTGGAGGCAAGCAGATAGGACGCGTCCCATTTTGAACATTTTTAAAAAATACATATTTTTATTGATTTCAGAGAAGGAGAGGGAGAGATAGAAGCATTTGCCTGTGTGCCCCGGGAACAGAGTGTGGCCCACGAATGGGGATCAGTGGGGGTTCGGAGACTCTGGTAATGAATGCACTCACACGCCCCCCCCCCCCCCCGCCCCTTTTCCAAAACAGCGCAGCCTTCCGAGGGAGCAGACAGGACACGCGTGCGCGTCTACAAGACCATCCGAGAGGCCTCCTGGCCCTTCCGAGGGCTCTGCGGGGCAGGCGTCCCCTCCGCTCCCTCTGGGGAGGGGCAGGGCCTGGGGCGCCCCGGGGAGGAGAGGGCTGTCGGGCAAGTGGCCCAGGGACAGGTCCCCTAAAGAAGCGCGTGCACCGAACACACGCAGACCACGGACACGGGTGCGAGGCCACGTCCAGCTGAAATGAGACGGCATGCTTATCCAACTGCTCCTGCCGGGCCGGGGGCCGAGGGTGGATTCCCGGGTGATCCCGTCCGACTCGGGGCGTCCGTGGTGCTGTGATTAAGGACACGTGGGCTGCGGGGCGGAGGACGGGCCTTTGAAACGCTGTCGACCGAGGAAGGGGAAGGGAGGGGACAGCAGGTGCCACGCCCGTGTGCTCGGGCGCGAGGTCCGGGCAGCGGCTGCCGGGACTGCGCCAGGAGGGCCGGGCGGTGTTGACCGTGTGGCCGGGCCCTCGACTTCCCAGTCGGTGCTGACGGCGACGGTGCAGGCGCCCTCGGGAGCCGCCTCCGCTTCCATATAACCGTGGAGGACTTTTTCTGACTCATCTTCCGAAGATTCCCCGCTTCGTCTGAAAATAAACAGAATGAGTAACAGGCAGACACGCCGTGGACAGCCAGCCCCTCCCAGCCGGGAGAGTTACCTTCCACGGTGCCCGCGGCCTGTGGGGCCCGGCCCGCGCCACGCCCGCCCGCCAGGGCAGCAGGGCCTGCGGGGAGGCTGCCCGGAGCCCAGCGTCCGGTCGGAAGGGAAGTCTCTCCTATTTTATTTTTTAAATACATGTTTATTGATTTCAGAGAGGAAGGGAGAGGGGGAGAGAAACATCAGTGATGAAAGAGAAGCATTGATCGGCTGCCTCCTGCACGCCCCCCACTGGGGATGGAGCCCGCAACCGAGCGCGTGCCCTTGATCGGGAATCGAACCGTGACCTCCTGGTTCCTAGGTTGACGCTCAACCACTGAGCCACACCGGCCGGGCGTATGTTTTGTTGATAGCATTACAGGTATATCCAGTTCCGTCCTCCTCCTCCTCCCCAGCCCCTCCCCTTCCCCCCCAGGTCCTTGCCACCCCATCGCCCGTGTCCATGGCTGCGCATATACGTATATAAGGTCTTTGGTTTATCTCTTCTCGTCCCCACAACCCCACATCGGGAAGGGACGCCCTGACGGTCGGTGGAAGGACAGCTGGACCCTTGTCCCCTGGCTCGGCGGGTGTCTGGGCTTCCCCCATCGTGTGCCTGGCCAGTGCCGGGCCTGCCCCTCCCGGCTGGAGGAGGGGGGGAGCAGAGTGATGGTTGCCCGGTGTGGTTGTCACGACAACAGGGTGGCGGCTGCCAGGGCTGCCGGTGAGGGGCACCTGAGTGCCTGCAGGTTCAGATCTGCCCTCCGGGCCGGGAGCCAGGACCGCGCGCCCGTGTTCCCAGCGCGCCCGCCTGCGCATGAGCTGACGGGCTGTCCCCAGGTAACCTCTCTCTCCCGGCACTCGGTGGCCTCTGCCCGGGCCCGCGGGGCGCTGGTCCTCTGCTGAAGCCTGTGGGTCAGGCAGCCCCGAACCCACACACCCCGTGGGCCTCCCCTGGGGCCATCGCACAGCCGGGGGGGCTGGGCGGCACCTCCCTTCCCCGGGGCGGGCGAGGCGGTGACCGGATGACGAGTTGGCACGGCCACCGGCCTGGATCGGCGCAGCAGCGTCATCGGACCCAGGGGCACCTTTCCCCGAGTTGCTCAAAGTGTTTTCCAAGCAAACAGCGGTTTCCTAACACCCGTGAGAAGTAGGTGGGGTGACAAAGCATTCTTTGTCCCCGGCGTCCAGATGGGCACATTGAAAACCTGCCCGGCCAGGTGGCAGGGCCAGGGAGGGGAGGAGGTGCCCTCCCCCCGTGGGTCAGAGCAGCGCTCGGCCTGTCCCGGCCCCGGGGAGGAGGCGGTGGCCGGAGGCTCAGGGCATCGGCCACAGACCCAGGGCCCTGACGCATGGCCGGGAACTGGGTCACGGCCTGTGGTCCGAGGCGTTGGCACTGGCCGCGGGAGACCCGGGAGGTGTCGGGACTTTGACCAGCGGGGTCTGCCTCCAGTTACTGGGCTCGCAGGGGTGAGGTGGGGGTGGGGATCCAGCACTTTGCCCGGGGTACAGGGTGGGGTACATGGGGAATGAGGCCGGCGTGGCCCCTGGCCTTGGGGAGCTGACCGGGCACAGATGAGCGAACACAACATTAAGGGAAAAGCGTGTTGCCCTGGCCGCTGTGGCTCTGTAGGCGGGAGCGTCGTCCCGTCCACCCAAGGTCTCGGGTTCAATTCCCACTCGGGGCATATGCCCAGGTTGCGGGTTCGATCCCTGGTTGGGGTGCGTACAGGAGGCAACCGATCGTCGTGTCTCTCTCACATCAATGTTTCTCTCTCCCTCTCCCTTTCTCTCAAGTCAATTTTAAGAAAGAAAAGACCTTAAAAGATCTTAACCTCTGGTGAAGATTAAAAAAATAAAAGAAGAAGGAACCATGTTGGAGAGTGCCATGTGCTGGAGGGAGGGGCGGGGGGAGAGGACCCACTTAGCCGGGCAGCAGGAGGCGCCCACCGGAGTGAGCGGGAGCCAGACCGGGGACGAGTGTCCCCCAGGAAGGGGTCAGCCGTGCACAGGGAGTGAGCGAAGGGGGAGGACAGCGCCTTTTCTTCTTTCCCTTTTTTAATAGGTTTGCAGAGAGAGAGGGAGAGAGAGAGAGACATCCATGATGAGAGAGAATCATTGATCTGCTGCCTCCTGCACACCCTCCACTGGGGATGGAGCCCCCAACCCAGGCATGTGCCCTGAGCGGAATAGAACTGCGACCTCCTGGTTCCTAGGTCGAGCCTGTAGGTCAACCACTGAGCCACGCCGGCCGCGCTGCGGTCAGGTGTTCATCCGGACAGAACTGCTGCCCCTGAACGGTGCCTTTGCGGCTGCGTCCTCACGGGACTCCCCCACAGCGCACGTCATTCCTGGGGGGTTCCAGGTGCAGAGGCAGCCGCTGAGCGAGGTTCTCCGTCCACAGCCAACCGCAAAGGGAGGGCTGGGAATGAGCCCGGGCCTCTGGTCTCCACCACCCCCCTCTCCGCCCCACTTTCCCACGCCCCTGCCACTGTGCTTGCGGGCCTGGCCCCTGGGCAGACGGTGGCTCTGAGTGTGGTCAGCCCGGCCCGGCCCGGGAGGCGTCTCCTGGGAACCGGCGGTGAGTCAGGCCACGCGGCCACGTGGCCGAGCGGGAGGAGGCTGAGACAACGCCGTGACCTCACCGTGGATCCAGGTCACGCGTCACCTGGGGGAGCGGCGGAGCTGGGGCACTTGGGAGGGAGGCAGGCGGCTCCCCAGCCAAACCCGCGGGGTGGCCTGGCACCTTCCCCTCGGGGCAGGGCGGAGGGAAGCTTCTGGAAAGGAGGCCGTGCAAGGCAGCAGGCCCAGGAGCCCCGAGGCCTGGGGACCCCGGCCACACCTCACTCCGCCCCTCTTTCCAGAAAGGAGCCACGTACTCGGGGGGTAAAGGCCAATCACAGGCAGGAGCTGCCTCGCTGCTGAGCTCTTTTAAAATATCTGTATATCTTCACTGATGTCAGAGAGGAAGGGGGAGGGAGAGAGAGAGAGGAGCATCCATGAGGAGAGAGAATCACGGATCGGCCGCCTCCTGCACGCCCCACACTGGGGATGGAGCCCGCAACCCGGGCCTGTGCCCTGACCGGGAATCGAACCGTGACCTCCCGGTTCCTAGGTCGACGCTCCACCCCGGAGCCACGCGGCCGGGGTCTTTGGGATGCTGTGACAGGTGTGACCCTCTGTGGTGACCTGAGGAAATGGCACGGATGGCTCTTCCAGGTTTGGCTGTCTTGCTCGCTCACTGTTTGTAAGTCTGAGAGCCCCACCCGACGGCCGGCCAGGGCTGTGCCACCCAGAGGAGCCCTCCGGCGGGGCCGTCCTGCGGCCCAGCCCTGTCCCCGTGGGCTCCCCACGGGCCATCACCGGGGGGGTGAGTGGGCTGACGGGTGAGTAATCAGGGATCTGCCCAAGGTCAAGGTCATGCAGCCCCAGAAACTGCACGTGTCGAAAGGCGCGAGGAGCCGCCACCGACCACACCCGCTTCCCGACCCGGGAACGTGGGAGCGGGGCCCGGCGGGTGGTGGCGGCTGGCGGAGCTGGTCCCGGCGGCACATGCCCGTCCTGTGACTCAGAGCCCAGGAGCGGCCCGCCGTCGCCCGAGGACCGCGGGCGGGCGGGCGGGCGGGCGGGCGAGCCGTTCCGTGGCTGCTTGCGCTTCCCGTCGGTCGGCGCTCGGGCAAGTGGCCTGTTCCGACAGGAACTCGCCGGGCGAATGACACGGCCTCTCTTCTGTCCAAACCCGTCCTTTGTTTGTTTTTTAATGTACTTTTCTATTTATTTTTAAATTTTTACTGATTTTAGAGAGAGGAAGGGAGAGGGAGAGAGAGAAACATCCATGGTGAGAGAGAATCCTGGATCGGCTGCTTCCTGCACGCCCCCCACTGGGATCGAGCCCGCAACCCGGGCATGTGCCATCCTGACCGGGAATCGAACCGTGACCTCCTGGTTCCTAGGTCGATGCTTAAGCCCTGAGCCCTGTCGGCTGGGCTGACAACACATATTAATGCAAACACAATACTGTTCTTTGGTTGTTGTGAAGAGAGATTTTTGTGGCCCACGTGGTGTGCGAGCAGGAATTCCTAAACCCTCCTTGGGTGGCCCCGGGGAAGGGGGGGACCCTGGGCTGAGGGTGGGGTGCGGAGCGGGGAGCTGGCCCCGAGCATCACTCCCCGGCCCCTCACCTGGGTAAACACATTTCTATCCCGAGGTGTGGGTTACAGACTTTCCCTTTTCTCAGAACTGGGAGGTGCCCTGTGACACACTCGGGCGGACAAACAGCCGCGGGCGTTCAAATCCCGTGAAACAGGAGCCGAGGGCCTGGGCTGTTCCGAGCCGAGGCCAGCCCCCTGCTCGGGCGGGCGAGGCGGCTCTGTCCTGTCCCTCCCCTGCCTTCCCGCCTGCAGGGCGGCGCTGGCTCCTGCCAGATCCCGAGATCACCCTGGGAGCCAGGCGTGACGAAAAGCCTGGGCCGCGGAGGAAGCAGGTGGCTGTGATGTTCCTGCCGAGCGAGCTCCCAGGGGTGGATGGAGCCGCCCCTCGGGCCTCATGCAGCCAGGCCTGGCGCTGCGTGGGGAGCAGGTGAAAAAGGCCCGAGAGAGCCCAGCCGGTGGCTCGGTGGTTGAGCGTCAACCTAGGAACCAGGAGGTCACGGTTCGATTCCCGGTCAGGGCGCATGTCCGGGTTGTGGGCTCCATCCCCAGTGCAGGGCGTGCAGGAGGCAGCTGATCCATGATTCTCTCTCATCACTGATGTTTCTCTCTCTCCCTCTCCCGTCTTCTCTGATATCAATTAAAGGAAGAGAAAAGAAAAGGCCGCTAGCATCATGTGTGAGGTCCAGGTGCGCAGGTGGCCGCAGGTGCGGCTCCTGGAGGAACCGAGCTGGCTGGCGGGAAGGCCGTGCCCGCACGCCAGGCAGCCGTGGGGCGGGCAGGGAGCCGGGCCTGCTGCTGCAGGGCTGCCCCCCGTCAGGTTCCCGCTGACTCGTGGACGCAGCTCCGTGCGGTTTCCTCCGCAGGCACCAGCCGTCCTGGGCCCGGGAGCCGCGGGGACGGGCCTGTCGGGAGGGAGTCCTGTCGATGCCCCGGGAAGATGCGTGAGTCCCAGCTCCCGGCCTGCGCTCGGTCCCACCCCATCCCCGTGAAACCCTCTCGGGTGGCGTCGCTGGGCGGGGACGTCGGCTTTGTTCAGGTGGCGGGTCCGGGAGGGAGAGTGGGGAGGCCAGGCCCCCAGCGGGCCTGGATCCCCGGCCCTGGTCGGGGCGCGTACGGGAGGCCTCCAATCGGATCCGTGTGTCTCTCTCACATCGATGTTTCTCTCTGTCTGTCTTTCCTCTTCTGTCCACTCTCTCTAAAAACCAATGGAAAACTCTGGCCTGGAGGGCAGCAGCTCAGGGGCCTCCCTCCCTCCATGTGCCCAGGGGTTTAATTCCCAGGGCCCGGGGCTCCCCCCCAGCTGCCCACACACCGTTCTCCACGCACAGCCCAGCGGCACGCTTTCCATCCCGGCCCCCAGTCCCCAGCCCACACGCCCCCTCTTCGCTTGTTCTGCTCATCCTCACCCTGGGATGGTTTCCCAGCGATTTTTAGGGAGAGGGGAGGAGACGGAGAGAAACACCGGAGTGAGAGAGACACATCGATTGGCTGCCTCCTGCACGCCCCCTACTGGGGATCGAGCCTGCAACCCGGGCCTGTGCCCTGACCGGGAATGGAACCCTGACCTCCTGGTTCACAGGTCGACGCTCAACCCCTGAGCCACACCGGCTGGGCTAGGTCTGTCCAACCTCAGTTTCACGTTTCTGCCCTCGCAGTGGGCTGCCCCTTGAGAGCTGGGCGACCGGGTGTGAGTGTTAGGGAGGTGCCTGGGAGCGGGGGCGGGAGGGGGGGGGTGCAGGCTGATGGCCTGTATCTCCCTCCAGTGACTCCCAGTCGCTACCTGGGCGCCCGCGGCGATGATGTAACCACAGGCGTCTTCAGAGCCAGCTGCTCTGTGGGTGGGTCGGCCGTGTGCACGGCAGGGGAATCCCGCTGGTGACAGCACGGCGTCCTTTCGAGCTGACACGGCAGCCGATGCCCCAGAGCGACCCCGGGCCCGACAGCCTGGCTGCCAAGCGTGGGAAGCCGGGGCCCCAGACGTCACGCCCGCCGGCCCCTCACCTTCACACGGAGCCGCGGCGGGGGCCTCGCTCCTGACTCATCGCTCATCCGGTTTCAACCCCGTGAGTCAAAACGCACCACTTTCATTCAAAATAACCTTCACTGGGGGCGAGCGGGTTCTTTTCTCTGCTTTTACTGTCCCGTGTGGTTTCTGGGGGGAGGAAGCCGGCAGAGCGCGGGCGGGCGGCGTCCGGAGGGACTCGGCACGGGGACACTCGCCTTCCCGACTCCGGCCGCGCACGGGGCCTGGGGCCCGGAGGCCGGGCTCCCCTGCGTGTCCGGCAGCCGCCTGGCCCGTGATCGGTGAGGTCGATGTGAGCCCGTGGGAGCGTACGTGGGAGCAGGCACGGCCATGCAGCCCGGGTGAGAGGCGGGCCCTCTGCCCTCGGAGATTCTGGTCCGCGCTCCAGTCCAGGAGTGTCGGGGTCACGGGATACCCGTTACACAGGCACACCCCTGCCCGGCCCATGTGGCTCCGTGGTTGAGCATCAACCTAGGAACCAGGAGGCCACGGTTCGATTCCCGGTCAGGGCACGTGCCCAGGTTGCGGGCTCCATCCCCAGGGTGGGGCGTGCAGGAGGCAGCCCATCCATGATGCTCTCTCCTCTTGGATGTTTCTATCTCTCTCTCCCGCTCCCTCCCTCTCTGAAGTCAATAAAAATGTATTTTTTTTAAAATGCACATTCCTGAGCCTCACGCCACAGCCCAGGGTGGGCCCTGACCTCAGGAGGGTTTGGGCACAGTCCGGCTGAGGGGGAGAGAGACAGCCACTCCCTGGAGGCGACCCTCTCTGGGTGCAGGGGGGAGGCGGGCGGGGCTGCTAGACCGAGAGGCTGTGGGAGGGAGAGAGGAAAAGGCGGGGCAGCCCCCGGGGTGAAGTGGCCCCTGACTCCCCAAGGGGGACCCCACTAAAATCCCCTGCCGGATTTGAGGCTCCCACTCTTTCTGGCTTGGGGACCCACGCGTGGGCATCCCCTAGTTGCCTGGTGAAAAACAACAGTGCCAGACCGGTTCCGGGGTGTTCCACGGGGTAAGGCCGTACTCTGGTCACGTTGCTTTTTGTGTTCTTTATTTTTTTTTTTATAATATATTTTTATTGATGTCAGACAGGAAGGGAGAGGGAGAGAGAGAGAGAAACATCATGATGAGAGAGAATCATGGATCGGCTGCCTCCTGCACGCCCCCCACTGGGGATCGAGCCTGCAACCCAGGCATGTGCCCTTGACCGGGAATCGAACCGTGACCTCCTGGTTCACAGGTCGATGCTCAACCACTGAGCCATACCGGCCCGGCTCTATTTCCTCTTGATGAAGCTTCAATCAAAAGTTGTCAGTGAAGTTATAAAACTTACATATGTAGGAAACCCACAAAGGCAAAGCAAGGGCTCTTTCATTCTTTTTATTTTTTAAAAATATATTTTATTGATTTTTTACAGAGAGGAAGGGAGAGGGATAGTTAGAAACATCGATGAGAGAGAAACATCGATCAGCTGCCTCCTGCACACCCCCTACTGGGGATGTGCCTGCAATCAAGGTACATGCCCTTGACCGGAATCGAACCCGGGACCCTTGAGTCCACAGGCCGACGCTCTATCCACTGAGCAACACCGGCCAGGGCTCTTGCATTCTTTTTTTTTTTTTTAATATATTTTATTGATTTTTTACAGAGAGGAAGAGAGAGGGATAGAGAGTTAGAAACATCGATGAGAGAGAAACATCGATCAGCTGCCTCCTGCACACCCCCCACTGGGGATGTGCCCAGCAACCAAGGTACATGCCCTTGACCGGAATCGAACCCGGGACCCTTCAGTCAGCAGGCCGACGCTCTATCCACTGAGCCACACCGGCCAGGGCTCTTGCATTCTTTAAGTGACGTTTGGCAAGACCAGTTCATTTGTCAGCGAGCGGCCAGGGTCCTGCGTTAATCTTCCCGTGAAGGCTGTGTACTCTGGGAGGCGAGCCCCATGGATCCCGGCCTGGCAGGAATGTAAATGTTTGGACCAGGCCGTGTTCCTGGGAGGCTGAGCCGCTGCAGAGACCGAGGGGCCAGTGCGTGGAGGGTGGACGGTGCGTGTGGATGTTCTGGGAAATTTCTAGCTCTGACAAGACACAGACGCCTCCCTCCCCTGCCCTCCCCCACGTGTCCGGTCACCCTCGGGAGACGCCTGGCTCCGGGGGGCCTCGGGGAGACTGTTCCCTTCCCCCTGATTGTGGCCCCCTTTAAAATATATGTTTTTATTGATTTCAGAGAGGAAGGAGAGAGAGAGAAACATCCATGATGAGAGAGAGTCATGGATCGGCTGCCTCCTGCACGCCCCACACTGGGGATGGAGCCCACAACCCGGGCCTGTGCCCTGACCGGGAATCGAACCGTGACCTCCTGGTTCCTAGGTCGACGCTCAACCACCGAGTCATGCCAGCCTGGTGGAAGGCTCCTTCTTAAACAGCTTCTCTCAGCTCAGCCGCCCCCCCGTATCCCCCCAACCCCATCTATAATGGGGGAATCCTAGGGACACCAAAAATGCTCACCGTCACTCATCACCAGGAAAATGCAAATGAAAACCACAAGGAGCTATCACCTCACACCTCTCAGAATGGCTGTTATTTAGAGAAAAACAACACGTATCGGCACTATTAATAAATGGCAGGCCTGGGCCCTCGCCGGGTTGCTCAGTGGATAGCGCACCAGACTGAAGGGTCCCGGGTTCCATTCAGGTCAAGGGCACGCACCTCGGTTGCAGGCTCCATCCCCAGTAGGGGGCCGTGCAGAAAGCAGCTGAGGGCTGATGTTCCCTCTCATCGATGTTTCTCACTCTCTTCCCCCTTCCCCTCTCTCTAAAAATCAATCAAAACATTTAAAAAAAAAAAAAACAAACATGAATAAATAAAAAGAAACAGCAGACCTGGGATTCAAATGTGACCGGTGAGCCTGCGCTGTTACCTTTACACTCAGCTCGGTGCCCCTACCCAACCCCCCCTGCTAGGGGCTGAATGTTGGTGAACCCCCAGATTCATATGTTGAAATCCTAGAGCCCAGAGAGATGGTGTGAGGAGGCGGGGCCTCTGGGAGGCGCTTAGCTCACGAGGGTGGAGCCCCGTGAGTGGGACGAGTGCTCTTACAAAAGGGGACCCCAAAAGAGCTCCCTGCCCCCCCTCGCCCCCCAGCACCATGTGCCCTGGGAGGACGCAGGGAGACGTGAGCAATTGGCAAACCAGAGCCTGGCCACGCCGGCCCCTGGCCTTGGCCTTGCAGCCTCCACACGCGGGGACCGAATGTCTGCTGTTTGTAAGTCACCCCGTCGGAGGTGTTTTGTCATAGCAGCTCCCATGGACTGAGACCTCCGCCCCCCCCCCGCCCCCCCGCAGGCATCCGGGGAGGAGGACATGGCCCAGTCAGCTGGCCCAGGCACGGGGTGGGGGTGGGGGGCAAACACCTCAGTTCAGTCCTGAACCCTGGAGAGGGGATGGCAGTGACAGAGGGGAGGGGGCAGGAGAAGGGCAGATGGACAGACAGGTGGCCTCCAGAACTGGGAGCTGAAATCCTATCCCCATTAACCACTCTTTTCAACCACTAAGCCACGCCAGCCGGGCCCATCCTTGCTTTTATTTTATTTTATTTTATTTTTAAAATATATTTTTATTGATTTTTTTACAGAGAGGAAGGAGAGGGAGAGAGAGTAGAAACATCGATGAGAGAGAAACATCGATCAGCTGCCTCCTGCACACCCCCCACTGGGGATGTGCCCGCAACCAAGGTACATGCCCTTGACCGGAATCGAACCCGGGACCTTTCAGTCCAAAGGCTGACGCTCTATCCACTGAGCCAAACCGGCTTCAGCAACCTTGGCTTTTTTTTCTTTTTTTTTAAATGTGGAGTCTTTATTTTTAAAAAATCTTTATTGTTGAAAGTATTACATATGTTCCCTTCCTCCCTCCCCCCACTGACCCCTTCTAGCCTACCCCCACCCCCACCCCAGGCCTTCACCACCCTGTTGTCTGTGTAAACCATGGGCACAGGTTCTCTGGTTGATCGCTCCCCCCCCTACCCACCCACCCTCCCCCACCTTCCCTCTGAGGTTTGACCTTGGCTGGCTCTTTCTTTCTTTCTTCCTTTCTTTTTTTAAAATATACTTTATTGATTTTTTTACAGAGAGGAAGGGAGAGGGATAGAGAGTCAGAAACATCGATGAGAGAGAAACATCGATCAGCTGCCTCCTGCACACCTCCCACTGGGGATGTGCCCGCAACCAAGGTACATGCCCTTGACCGGAATCGAACCCGGGACCCTTCAGTCCGCAGGCCGACGCTCTATCCACTGAGCCACACCGGTCAGGGCGACTTGGCTTTCTTAGACGGGATTGATTCACCTCGGGGTCCAGGGCCCGAGAGGCTTGGGCGGTTCTGTAATGTTCCCTGGAGGCCTTGGCTGAGGAAGTGGAGATTCGATAACTCGAGGTATCATGGTTTTGGAGTGAGGCCACGTTTTCTTTTTTCCATTTTTTTTTTTTTTTTTTTAACGGGAGGGTCATCTGTTTCATCTCCCTTGACTTTTAAAAACGCTGGAACGGGTGTCTGACGGATCACGAGGTTTTTCCCCTTTGATGTGTACATGACGGGAGGTGGAAAAATAAGGCCTTTGCTTATTAGCAAGGCACATCCATCTCTTGGAAACGGAAAACAGTTTAGAGAAGAGAGCGGACGTCAGATTTTCCCGTGATGCGGGTGCCGCTGACCTCCCCGCGGGGTAGGGTTTCGGGGAGAGCCAGGCGGGCCCCACAGACAGGAGCCGGCTGCCCCGGGCTCCCCCCGGCCTTGGCCTGGCCCACCCCGCGCCTCTCAGCATCAGGGAGCACAGGGCTGAGTCCCGGGCGGCTCAGGGTGTTTGCCAACATCCCCCAGAGAGCCGGTGCCGACCCAGAGCCCTTCACGGCTCCGAATGGCTGTGTCTCTTTTCCTTTTTAAAATGTTTATTGATTTCAGAGAGGAAGGGAGAAAGAGAGAGAAACACCAACGATGAGAGAGAATTATCCATCGGCTGCCTCCTGCACGCCCCCCACCGGGGACCCGGCACGCAGCCCAGGCACGTGCCCTTGACCAGAATCGAACCCGGGACCCTTCAGCCCGCAGGCCGATGCTCTATCCACTGAGTGAAACTGGCTAGGGCCTTTTTTTTTAATGTATTTTTTATTGTTGATAGTATTACAGATATTTCCCACCCCCCTCCCCTTTTATCTCCCTCTACCCAGCTCCTCTCCCTCCCCCCCACCCCCAGGTCTTCATGACCCTATTGCCCGTGCCCATGGGCTACGCATCTATAATAATAAAAGCGTAATATGCTAATTAGACCGGACGTCCTTCCGGACGACCTTCTGGAGGAAGCTGGGGCTGCGAGGGGAGCCTGGGTCCCGGGTGCCGGGGGGAAGCCGGTGCCGGCAGCCGGGGGAAGGAGGGCCTACTCTTGCACGGATTTCGTGCTCCGGGCCTCTAGTATAAATATAACGTTCTTTGTTTTATCTCTTCCTCTTGCTTTGTCTGTGTCACATGCGTTTGGGGAAATTCCCCGTCAAGGGGGCACATGGCTAACCCCGCCTTTGTCTGACGGGGTCACACGTTCCCCCTTTGGAGAGGGGGCCGCTGGAGTTTCCAATCTGTCCCACAGCCCGAGAGCCACTGTCCCTGTGCCCACCCCACTCCCCCTTGGCCGGGGTTGGGGGGCGGCCTCCCTGGTCTGCCCCCCTCCCCACCGGGTACTTGCCCCCCGGAGTGGGAGGCAGAGGAAGGACCCAACAGACAGGCCGCGCTGGGGACGGGACTGCAGAGCTGAGAAGCGTCCTGGCAAAGCGGCGTCCGGCCAGCGGGCGCCCGGGCTCCAAGAATCCCGGGAATGCGGGGCCGGTCTGGTTGTCAAAACAAAGCAAGCGGGGACGCTGAGCCCCCGACGAAAGGGCATCGGGACTCGGGAACAAGTGTTCCTCCCTCGCACGTGCGTTTCCATCCTGTTGGGCGAACGTCCCCAGGAGCAAACTCTCGGTCTTTCTGGTTTCCCATTTTTGGGTGAGGAAGCAGCTGGGGCCTTAAGGGAAAGGGTTTGCTGCCGGCCGGCGCGGCTCAGTGGGTGAGCGTCGACCTAGGAACCAGGAGGTCACGGTTCGATTCCCGGTCAAGGGCACAGGCCCGGGTTGCGGGCTCCATCCCCAGTGGGGGGCATGCAGGAGGCAGCCGATCCATGATTCTCCTCTCATCATGGATGTTTCTCTCCCTCTCCCTTCCGCTCTGACATCAATTTTAACAAAATCAGTCAAAAGAGGTGGGGGGGGGGGGTTGCTGAGCGCACCCAGGAAGCGGGGAGCTGAGACAGCACCTCCCGCCAGGGCTGCTGTGGCCACTTGCTTCCCAGCCCGAGTCGAGGTTCCTGACGAGGGACAAAAGGTCGAAGGGCACCCCGAGGGGGAGCAAAGCTAAACAACAACAGGAAATGGCCGGCTCCGGGATTTTCCAGGGGAAGGCTGGGGACCGCGGCCAGAGAGCAGGAGGCCTCGGAACCTTCTGGAAGCCGCCTGAGACGTTGGGGAGTGGGGGTCCCGGCGGATTCGGTTGGATGGAGGCATGGCCACGACTCGGACCCCCCCCCCCTCCCCGCCACGGGACCCCGGGGCCCCAGACTCAGCGCTGGCTCATTCGCCTCCTGCCTCCTCTCCTCGGAGGCGAGTGTCCACGAGGTCCTAACGCTGAAGCAGGAAAAGGGTCTAAAATCACCCAGAACACGCACCGCCCCCTTGAGGTCACAGGGCGTTTCTGATGTCTGTGGGCACCGGGTACCTAACAGTTTCTTTTCTTTTTTCCTGTTCATCCTCACCCGAGGATATTTTTCCATTGATTTTTATTTTATTTTTAAAATATATATTTTATTGATTTTTTTACAGAGAGGAAGGGAGAGGGAGAGTTAGAAACATCGATGAGAGAGAAACATCGATCAGCTGCCTCTTGCACACCCTCCTACTGGGGATGTGCCCGCAACCAAGGTACACGCCCTTGACCGGAATCGAACCCGGGACCCTGGAGTCCGCAGGCTGATGCTCTATCCACTGAGCCACACCGGTTTTGGCGTTCCATTGATTTTTAGAGAGAGGGGGGGAGGGGGAGACACAGAGAGAGAAACATCGATGTGAGAGAGTTGACTCCAGCCTGTACCCTGACCTGGGCCAGGGATGGAGCCTACGACCAAGGTACATGCCCTTGACCGGAATCGAACCCGGGACCCTTCAGTCCTAGGGCTGACGCTCTATCCACTGAACCAAATCCCCCAGGGTGGGCATAGGGTATTTAGGACGATGGTCAACAAATGGGGAAGCGGGCTCACCCTGCCCCTCACTTTTAGGACTGACACTCAGTCCTTTTTGCTACCAAATTAGGAAAGGGGGCGGCCCCCTGCGGTCCTCGTCCGGCATGAATTCCCCCCCCCTCGCTCCTTGGGGTCAGGCTGGGGCTGACTGCCTGGGACCCTGTCATCTCGCAGGAGCCCTCCGTACATGCTTCTGGACTTGGATCCAAGAGGCTCCTCGCCCGGCCGGCGTGGCTCAGTGGTTGAGCGTCGACCTAGGAACCAGGAGCTCACGGTTCGATTCCCGGTCAAGGGCATACGTCCAGGTTGCAGGCTCGATCCCCAGTAGGGGGCGTGCAGGAGGCCGCCGACCAATGATTCTCATCATGGATGTTCCCCTCTCTCTCTCCCTCTCCCTTCCTCTCTGAAATCAATTAAAAAAAAACATAAAAAAAAAAAAAAGACTTTCTTTGCCAACAGCAGGGAAAAAAATGTCCAGTTTCCTCCTGGCCTGGTTCTGTATTTTTTTTTTATTTGTGTTTTTTTTTTTAGCTCTTGTTTTAACACCTACTTCATGAGGGAAGTCAGAATTTTATGTGAAAGAGAAGAATGTGTCAGCGTGTTTCTAGCGCCCTGTATGCAAATGAGCCAGGAAAGTCTTTTGCAGGCCGCCACCGGGGGTGAAAGGTCACCCCTCCCCGGCCAACAGTTATTTGGATTAAAATACGCAGGGCCCAGGGGCTGCAGGAAATGAGCTGCGGTCACCTTCAGGCATGTGTGAGAGTTCCCAATCAGGAATTCAAAGAACTTGCTGTTTGATGAAAAAGTGAACCGGATTCCTCTCCTGTGTTGCCTCACTTCCTTGGTGGTGATACCACTACAGATATCTCCCCTCCCCCCCCCCTCGTACCCCCATTCTCTCAGCCCCTACCCCCCCCCCCCAAAGGTCTTCATTACCCTATGGCCTGTAAGTGTATCAGTTCTTTGTGCCTATAAGTATATTAGTTCTCTCTTCCTGTCCCCCCAACCCCACATCGAGGCATGTCAGTCTGGTCTTATTCTGTGGGTCAATTCCGGACGCTTGTGGAATGGCATCTAAAAGGCCACAGGGTCCTGGCCGTACAAGGGATGGCACTGTGTGGTGACCGCAAGGCGGCTGCAGGCCGAGAGCCGACCCCCCGCCCGCTCTCTGCCGCACCCACCTGACCCCTCTCCCGGGGCCCTGAGCGGGTCTGCCCATTTCTCTCCTCCGAGGACTGGGAGGCGACGGCTTCGCTTTAGCCAATGAAACCACGAAAGCTGTTGGAAAAGCCGGAAACGCCCTCCAGGCCGGCATGGCTCGGCGGTCGGAACCAGGAGGTCATGGTTCGATTCCCGGTCAAGGGCACAGGCCCGGGTTGCAGGCTCGATCCCCAGTGGGGGGGGGGGGGCCGTGCAGGAGGCAGCCAATCCATGATTCTCTCTCATCGTGGATGTTTCTGTCTCTCTCTTCCTCTCCCTTCCTCTCTGACATCAATAAACATATATTTTAACAAAAAGCAAAAAAAGCAATGCCTCCTGCTGCCGGTGACCTGGTGTGGGGAGGGCAGGAGAGCAGGTGAGCGCCTGGCCCGTTAGCTCTGCCCACGGGCTTGGCCGTGACCTTGCGCCACAAGCACCAGGGGCCGGGGGAGCCGCTCCGTGGAGGGCGGTCTGGCGGGCAGTGGTTTCCTGGCTCGTCCGTGGCCGTTGCTCCGCGGTGATGACTCATGTCTTTGGAAAGGGTAGCTGTGCCTGAACAGGGAAGTGAGAGAGGACCCTGCCCCGGGGCCGGGCGGGGGGGGGCGGGGGGGGGCCTGTCACCAGATGTGAGCTCTGCTGTGGAAAATGCGGGGGGAGGGGGGCGCGGGGGCACGCACCCGGGAGGGGCCCTGCCGGCTCCGCCCCGGGCATCAGCGTTTCCGAGGGCCGTC
This sequence comes from Eptesicus fuscus, assembly GCF_027574615.1. Lineage (NCBI taxonomy): Eukaryota > Metazoa > Chordata > Mammalia > Chiroptera > Vespertilionidae > Eptesicus > Eptesicus fuscus. Next base: position 4,912,204 of record NC_072496.1, on the reverse strand, counting down.
ACTTGGTCCCTCCGCCGCCCCCTGGAAGCGCGGGTGCTGGCCGGGCGGCCGCAGGCGGGAGGAAGTGGCCGGTGACTCGGTGAGCGGCGGCTTCCTCTCTGACTCAGGATCGGATCGCTTCTGGCAGGGGTGCCAGGGGCCCGTGCGGTGCGGCGGGAGGCTTTGAACTTGGAAGCAGACACGGAGGCTCTGCCCCCCATGGCGACCGGCCCTCTGACGCGAGGCCGCCCCGTGGCCTCAGCCGTGGGACCAGCGACGTGGGAGCTGAGGCCTTGCCGGGGGCGTGCCCACCTTGGGGGCTCCCTCGTATTTGGGAGTCATATATGTTAAAAAAAATATGTTGTTATTGATTTCGGAGAGGAAGGGAGAAGAGAAAGAGAGAGAAACATCCACGATGAGAGAGAATCATGGACCGGCTGCCTCCTGCACGCCCCACACTGGGGATCGAACCCGCAACCCAGGCATGTGCCCTGACCGGGAGTCGAACCGGTGACCTCCTGGTTCATAGGTCGACGCTCTACCGCTGAGCCACGCCGGCCGGGCTGGGAGTCATATCTGGGGCAGTGGCTGGGCCTGAGGGCTGAGCCTGGGCAGGTGTGAGATGGTGGAGCCCAGCTGAGGCGGCTCCCGGAGTCCATGTGTCCACTCAGCCGAGGAGACGACAGGAGGGCCCGTGTGCAGCAGCCGCCCCCACCCCCATCCCCCGCCCCGGCCCCACGAGGGTCGCGTTGGCTTCTGACTCCAGACTCTGAGCTTGCCCAGGGTCTGCGGTCAGGGCGCTGCCTCCAGGGCGGCCACCTGACCCCTGTTCTAAGAAACACCGCCTCCTCCAGGGGACGGCCTCTGCCCCCTGCGGACACAATCGGAAAGGCATGGACTTGATAGAGACGCTGAAAGCCTCTCCGAGTGATGGCAGGGGTCTGCATCCCCTGCCCCGATGACCCGGACGCCGGTCTCTTCTTCCAGGTCGTTTCTGTCCCTCCGTCCCCTCCCGTGTCCGCGGCCAGCGCCGAGGCCCGCTGGGCAGCTCCGGCAGGACGGCGCAGGCGGCGTCAGGGTTTTCCGTGAGACGCTGTTATTAGCCACAGGCCCCAGACGTGCAACTCAGACCGGCTGGGGCTCCCCAAAGGGGCCGTGTGACCACGGCGAGGGGGCGGGGCCTGAGGGCACCTGCCGCGGGGACCCGGCCCTGCCTGGGGCTCTCCCACTTCTCACAGCGTCGTCCGCCAACTGCTGAGTTTAGTTTATTTTTAAATTTTAATTTATTTATTTCAGAGAGGAAAGGAGAGGGAGAGAGAGAGAGAAAGTTCAGTGGTGAGAGAGAATCATGGATCGGCTGCCTCCTGCACACCCCACACTGAGCCCGCCCTTGACAGGAATTGAACCCGGGACCCTTTGGTCCGTAGCTGAGGCTCTATTCACTGAGTCAAACTGGGTAGGTCTTTCTTTTCTTTTTTTTTTCTTCCTCCCTCCCCGCTTCCCTCCCTCCCTTCCTCCCTCCCTCCCTCCTTCCCTTCCTTCTTTCCTTCCTTCCTTGTTAATTCTCACCCAAGGATATATCTTCCATTGATTTTTTTAGAGAGAGAGGAAGGGAGGGAGGAGGGGGAGAGACAGAGAGAGAAACGTCGATGTGCGAGAGACACATCGATCGGTTGCCTCCTGCACGTGTCCCGACTGGGGCCCAGGGATCGAGCCTGCAACCGAGGTACGTGCCCTTGGCCGGAATCCAACCTGGGACCCTTCAGTCTGCAGGCCGGCGCTCTAACCATTGACCCACACCTGCTGGGGCCCAACGCTGAGGTTAGTGTCCCGGATCGGCCTCTGAGCCCGGTAGGGGATGGGCACGGTGGCAGGTTCCACAGCTTGAACACCTCGCCGCCTCCCTGCCGGGGGGACGCCGAGTGGGAGTCCCGGGCCAATAGGCCCTCCCTGGGGCTGGGGGGCCGTCACGGCTCGGTCACTGTGGCCGGGGAGGATCCCTGAGCCGACAGCTCACCTCTGGACCCTGCGATCGGTGCAGGGAGGGAGGGTTTTCCTGGACATGGGGCTCCCGTCCTGGGCAGACGGACATCAGCCCACCACTCGGGGCTCACAGCTCCGGGCGCCCAGGCTGAGCCTCCAATCCGCCTCCCCTGGGCCCCTGGTGAGGGGCACAGCCTGGGGAGCAGGCTCCTCGGTCCTGGAGCCCAGGGCGTGGCACCCCATAGAGGATGGGGGTTTCTCAGCTGCATTTTCAGGGGGGGGGGGGGGACAGACGTCGGGGCCGCCGCTGCGAGTGACTTTCTGAACAACAGCCGGGGAGGATGCAAGCAGCCAGGGGAGGAAGGAGAAAGGAGCCCTTCTGAGAAGCACGGCAAAACCGAAACCGAAGGAAAACCCCACGAAAATCCCTCCCGGGGCACAGGAAATGCCGCGGACGCTCTGAGCCGCACGCCGGAGGGTCGAGGCTGGGCCGCCGAGCCCGCTGTGTTTGGGCCAAGGGAGGCCACGCCGGGACCCAGCCCGAGGGAGGCCGGCGGGGTGTGGACGCCTGTGTCCACGCATCTGCTGTTCAATCCAGAGCTGACCGGGGTCCACGGGGCGCCGGGGAGACAGGACGGGAACTGGTTCAAAGGGCGTGCACCCCACGGGGGTCAGATGACTGTCAGCCGGCCGGGGCCTCTTGAGTGACAGTGGGAGGAACTCTGACCTCTGTGCCGTCCCCAAAATGCCCGTTTGGAAACCTCTTGGAAGACGGACGAGGCAAACACTCCCCTAAGAAGAACGGACGGAGGGGCAGCGGGCCGGCCTGCAGGAAGCAGCAGAGAGCCCGCCGCGACGCGGACATGAAGCTGACCGGCCTCCGTCCCTGTCTCCGTTCCTCTCCGCCGCTCCCTTGCGTCCGGGCCCCCAGTTTCGGGCTCAGGGAGTGTCTTCAGGGGACGGCCTTGAGGGTGTGGACACTTTCACTCCCGTTTCATGGGTGTCTGTCACCATGGCCCGGGGACGGAGCCTCACCCGCTCCCCACACAGCAGCTGGCCGTGGCCTGTGGCAGCGGCTCTCCCGGCCAGGCCTGGGGGTGCTCGGGGGCACGCCCGCTGGTGTGTGACCCTCAGCGGAGGGTGTCTCCTGGGCACCCCCAGGAGCCGCAGGGTGAGCATACACGAAAGTCTGCTTTTCATGGGGGGGGGGCAGCGGGGGGAAGGTGAGGGGGTCCCCCTGTTTGGCCAACACGACAAGGTGGACCAGGCATCCCTGGGAAGGAGCAGTGGCCTTTTGCCACGACAGTCCCCTAAAGACGCCTGAGACGCTGTTGCAGAGGGAGGCGTGGTCGCTTGTCCGGCCCTCGGGGCTCCGGGACCAGCTCCGATGTTTGTCCATCGGTTCACTCATCATTGATCCATCCACGTACCTCTTCGCTCGGGCTGGGGCTGCCACGTAGTCACTCCGTCACAGTGAGACTGTCTTCTTAGCTTTTTATTTTATTTTTTTAAATACATTTTATTGATTTTTTTATAGAGAGGAAGGGAGAGAGAGTTAGAAATATTGATGAGAGAGAAACATCGATCAGATGCCTCCTGCACGCCCCCTACTGGGAATGTGCCCGCAACCAAGGTACATGCCCTTGACCGGAATCGAACCTGGGACCTTTCAGTCCACAGGTGGACGCTCTATCCACTGAGCCACACCGGCCAGGGCTCTTCTTAGCTTTAAAAAATATATATATATTTTTTATTGATTTCAGAGAGGAAGGGAGAGGGAGAGAGAGATAGACACATCCATGATGAGAGAGAATCATGGACCAGCTGCCTCCTGCACGCCCCCTACTGGGGATCGAGCCTGCAACCCAGGCATGTGCCCTGACCGGGAATCGAACCGTGACCGCCTGGTTCATAGGTCGACGCTCACCCACGGAGCCACGCCGGCCGGGCCAGCGCTGTGTTCGTAAAGGCAGCGCTGTCTGCTTCCAAGCTCATGCCTTCTCCCCACATGCTTTGAGATTTCATACATGGCGTTGACCAGGCGTGTTTTCCAATGACCCCATGACTTCCAGCCGCTCCAGCCAATGCGGACGGAGCCGTGACAATACCGGGCTTCAAGGGGCATGACCCAGCCCTGGAGACGTTGACCTGCGAGGCCGTTGCTAAGTGCCTGCCTCGGCCCACATTGATGGCCAGGAACCATCCCAAGCTCCCAGGCGAGGAGTGTGCAGGTACCGCGTAGGAATACGACCCGCGATCAGGCCAGGCTGTCCTCTGCGGAGATGCAGCCACTGACAAACATGCCCCCTTATCCCCCCCCCCCCCCCCCCCACCACCAGTGGCTCACATGCTTGTGTGTGACTCACAGTTGGTGTGTGACGGGCCCGATTAGGCCGGGAACGTTTGGTCTGCTGCAACGGATTGAGCCACAGGCCACGCCAGGCTCCGGGTTCCCGGCTTAACAAGCGTGGCTTTGCCAAGAAGGAAACGCCCAAAAGCGGTCTCCATCCCTAAGAGACTGAGGCAGGCATGGGGGGTACGGGGCGAACAGGGCTTCTCCCCACGCAGATCCCATGTCTTCGCACCGGCTTGTCCCGTGGGCACGTGGATGCTCCAGCTCCCCGTGGGCCCTGTGCCCCACGAGGGGCAGCCCTCCACTCAAGTCAACACTGCTGGGCCCCGGCCGGTGTGGCTCAGTGGACAGAGCGTCGGCCTGCGGACTGAAGGGTCCCGGGTTCGATTCCAGTCAAGGGCACCTGCGCGGTTGTGGCTCGATCCCCAGTGGGGGGCGTGCAGGAGGCAGCCGATCCATGATTCCCTCTCATCATGGATGTTTCTATCTCTCCCTCTCCCTTCCTCTCTGAAATCAATAAAAATATTTAAGAAAGAATCAGAGGGGCGGGCTACAAATTCTTTTTAAATATGTTTGTATTGCCCTGACCGGTTTGGCTCAGTGGATAGAGCGTCGGCCTGCAGACTCAAGGGTCCCAGGTTCGATTCCCATCAAGGGCGTGTACCTTGGTTGCGGGCACATCCCCAGTAGGAGGTGTGCAGGAGGCAGCTGATGGATGTTTCTCTCCCATCAATGTTTCTAACTCTCTATCCCTCTCCCTTCCTCTCTGTAAAAAAATCAATAAAATATATTTTAAAAAATAAAAATAAATATGTTTGTATTGGTCGGGGTGCGTGCGGGAGGCAGCCAATCCATGTGTCTCTCTCCCATCGATGTTTCTGTCTTTCCTCTCTCTTCCACGCTCCCTAAAGGATCAATGGAAGAATATCCTTGGATGTGGACGGACAGCAACAACAACAGAAACAAACCAACAGCCAGGCGGTGCGTGTTTCAGACACTCTCGCTGCTGCGCACGGGTTGGAAATCACCTTTCGGGGTGTCCCGCATGCACACGGGGCGCGGGAGTCACAGGCGGGTGCAGGGATGGAGGGCGAGGCGTCTGTTTCACTGGAGACAGAGGGGTCTGCGCCCCCAGATGCCAGAGGGGTGCAGCCAGCCCCTCCGCCCCGCCCCCCAAGTCCCATGCCGAGTGGGCTGTGGACTTTCCCACGTACAGCGGCCACGTGTCCCCGACCCTCCAGCTGCATTTCTGGAAACGGGGGCATTTTCAGAGTCTGCTCTGTTGCAAGACCTGGAGTGACATTTCAGAGCTGCCCTGGGGCATCTGCCTCCTGACGGGGGGAGGGGGAGGGAGGAACTGGCCGGTGTGGGTGGGAGGCAGGGAGGGGGGCTGGGAGGGGGGAGGGGGAGCCACATCCTGCTGACGTCGCAGCGCCCCCCTCCGGGAGAACAGAGGGGTTCCCGGCCGCCCACTCCCTCCCATTTACTAGAAACCCCGCCGCCAGCGTGGAAACCGGGGGCCCCCAGTCCGTTGTCTTTTGTGCGGTTCTCGGGGGACCCAAAGGGCCGTGGATGGGGGGCAGTTTGAGGCCGCCTGGTTCCCTGAAACAGGGGGTTTCCATGAGTCATAACAGCCGGGGGGCGGGGCGGCGGGAGCTGCAGGCACCTCGCAGCCTCGGGGCCCCAGGGGGCGGGGGACAGGCCCCACGTGGCCAGCGGCGCCCCGCCCCGCGCCCCCCCACAGCCGCGTGTCTGCCGCGCCCCCTCCCCCTCTCCCCTGCGCCCCCAGCGCCTCCCGTGTCCACTGCGCCCCCTCCCCGCGCCGGGTCCCCGCCAGCCCTGCATCCCTGTCCCCCTTCCCCCCCTGCCCGGCCAGCTGGTGTTCCCAGAGACCCCACCCTCGTCCCCTGCGCCCCCACCGCCCACTCGTGTCCACCCGTGACCTCTGCGCCCCCACACCCGCACCCCGCACCCCGCGGTGCTCCGTGCATCCTCCCTGCCAGCCTGGCTCAGCGCCCCTGCGCCCCCCACGCCTGCCCCCTGCTCTGCCCAGAGTCGCCCACTTGGCACCCCTTTCTTGGGAAATGCAGGACCCCAGGATGGGGGAGGGCGCCCCATCTCCTCCGCTCCCGCAGCAGAGTCCCCAAGGCCGCCCGCCCTCCAGCCCTGGCCTGGGTCCCAGAAGCCCCCCGTCTCTGCGGCCTGGACCCCGGGGCCTGTTTGTAAGTCGGTTCGGAGCTGGCGGGGGTCACCCCAAGACGAAGAGAGACCCCTCCCACCACCCGCGTGGCAGGGTTCGCTCTGCTCTCTGGCTGCAGCCCCGAGTCAATGTCTATCCAGCAAAAAACAAATGCGGCGCTCTAACCATTGCACCACACCCACTTCGCAGTTGGCTTGCAGCCGGCCGGGCCCCCACCTGCGTGTTTTTGCCCTGAAACCAGATGTGCCTGTTCAAAGCCGGGCCTCCCTAGCGTTGGCATCTTCCGTGGATCCTAGGATTTGGCTGTTTCAGCCTTGATCCTCCAATATCGCCTTAAGAAAATATTTTGTATTGATGTCAGAGAGGAAGGGAGAGGGAGAGGATCCTTGATCGGCTGCCTCCTGCACGCCCCACACTGGGGATCAAGCCCGCAACCCGGGCACGTGCCCCGACGGGGAATCGAACCGTGACCTCCTGGTTCCTAGGTCCACGTTCAACCGCGGAGCCACCCGGCGGGCCAATACGCATTTTAATCAGACGATGCCACGGAGGGAGGCTGGCCCCTGGTTGGGGATGCCCCGCAGTTCCGAGATGGCGGTCAGCGGAGTCCCTGAGATGGTTTGGGTTGTTTTCCTGCGTGTGCCGGCCACGTGCCCGGCGTGGCTGCCTTGGGGGTGTTTCTTTCCCCCGCTGATGTCGAGAAGGAGGAACTCTGAACAGCTGCTGTCCTATCAGCGGCTTTTTGTGCTCGCCTGGGCAAGGGGGTCGCATCGAAAACGGATGGAGCCCAGCTGGTGTGGCTCGGTGGTTGGGTGACGACCTATGAACCAGGAGGTCACAGTTCGATTCCCCATCAGGGCACATGCCTGGGTGGTGGGCTCGATCCCCAGTGCGGGGCGTGCAGGAGGCAGCCGATCCGTGATTCTCTCTCATCGTGGATGTTTCTATCTCTCCCTCTCCCTTCGTCTCTGAAATCAATAAAAATATATTTGAGAGAGAGAGAGAGAGAGAGAAAGAGAGAACACAAAAAAACCAGACAGGACTCCATCCACCCAGCGGCCTGTGCCACGGAGCCCTTCAGCAGGTGCGTTGACGAGCGTTTAGCGGAATTCGAGAGACTTGCAGGTAGCCTCCGGTGTTTGCGATTAAATCAAGAACGTAATCTTGACGATGAGAGAGGATCCTTGGTCAGCTGACGCGTACAGCCAGAAACAGCAAGAGGAAGCGATGGCTACACGGTGAGTCACGCGGGCCCCGAACCCGCGCGGCCTCCCAGTTCTCTTCCTCTGAGGCTGTCATAGAAACCCCGGTGTGGCCGCCCGGGCCAGGGGGGCGGACAGCGGCTGCTTGGGGAGAGGAAGGGAAGGAGGCTTGCAGAGCAGAATAAGCCAGGCCTCCCCCCGATCTCTCTCTCCTCGGGATAATAATTCGCTTTCTCCAGGCCCGTGGTCGGCAAACCGCGGCTAACGAGCCACATGCGGCTCTTGGGCCCCTTGAGTGTGGCTCTTCCACAAAATACCACGGCCTGGGCGAGTCTATGTTGAAGAAGTGGCATGAGAAGAAGTTTAAGTTTAAAAAATTGGGCTCGCCAAAGAAATGTCCATCGTTGTGCTGTTGATAGTTGGCTCTGTGGACTCATGAGTTTGCCGACCACTGCCCCAGGCCTCGGTTTTCTCCCTTGTAAAAGTGAGGGGGGAGGAGGGCACGCCTCAGAGGGGGGCACGCTCAGGGCTGGGCACTCAAGCAATGCTCCCATGAAGCCCTGGCCGGCGTGGCTCAGTGGATAGAGCGTCGGCCTGTGGCCTGAAGGGTCCCGGGTTTGATTCCGGTCCAGGGCACGTACCTTGGTTGCAGGCTCCTCCCCGGCCCGGGCCCTGGTCTAACTAGTTAATGTGTTCCTCTCACATCGATGTTTCTCTGTCTTTCCCCCTCTCTTCCGTTTTCTCTCTAAAAAATCAATGGAAAAATATCCTTGGGTGAGGAATAATAAAAAAAAAAAAAAGAAAGAAATGCTTGCATTAAACAGAGCAGCCTTGCCCTAACTGGTTTGGCTCAGTGGATAGAGCGTCGGCCTGTGGACTCAAGGGTCCCAGGTTCGATTCCGGTCAAGGGCATGTACCTTGGTTGCGGGCACATCCCCAGTAGGGGGTGTGCAGGAGGCAGCTGATCGATGTTTCTCTCTCATCGATGTTTCTAACTCTCTTTCCCTCTCCCTTCCTCTCTGTAAAAAAAAAAATCAATAAAATATATTTTTAAAACAATAAACAGAGCAGCCTTGGGAGAGGCTGGTAGGCCAGGGGTTGAAGGCACCGAGCCCCGTGCAACTCCTAGTCTGAGGCAACCCCCCCGTTTCCCAACGAGCTGGTTACAAAAGCCTTGGGTGGTGTGTTTTTCCCGGTGGCCAGCTGGAATAGGCAGACGTTTCATGATGCAAGTGAGCCAGGCCGCTTTCTGGTTACCGAGGTTAAGTTCTCGATTTAATCGCCCGCGTTATTTAAAATTGCCCGCGTGAATACACTTACTGAGAAGGGTTCCCTTTTCCCGCGCGTTCAGCCTCCGTCACCACGCAGGCCCGGCGGCGTGACCTCCCTCCTCCTTCCCGAACCCGCACGCTCGCCCGCTGCTGTCCAGCGGCCCAGGTGTCTTTGAGGTTTAGCGCCCTTTGAGCCTGTACGTCGTGGTCCCCGGCAACGCCGTCTCCAGAGCAATCCCCAGGAACCACTTGTGGCCTCCACAAAGCGAACGTGTGTTCTTGTAGTGCTTTCAAAAGGGATCTCCGGCCCGGCCGGTGTGGCTTAGTGGTTGCGCATCGACCTAGGAACCAGGAGGTCCGGGTTGGATTCCCGGTCAAGGGCACAGGCCCAGGTTGCGGGCTCGATCCCCAGCGTGGGGCGTGCGGGAGGCAGCCGATCAAGGATTCTCTCTCATCGTGGATGCTTCTCTCTCTCTCTCCCTCTCCCTTCCTCTCTGAAATAAAGCAAAAGCGCCCCTTACCTAGTGCCCTCGTTGGCATGTGAGCTGCAAGGCCCCGGATGGCAGGAACTTGCCGTTCTGGAAGGAGGCCTGGTGGCACGGGCTTGGGGCCGGCCGTCAGTGGGAGTGGGCAGCGGGAGAGGCCACATCTCTCCATTGGGCAATCCTCCTCCCCGGGGAGAGGGCACAGAGCTGGGGTCCACACAGCCAGCGTGAGCCGGTTGGGCAACTGTCCCGCCAGCTCCCTCTGACTCCGGCGGGTGTGTTTAGGCCCAAGAGTCCTACCTGGCCACAGTCTGCAGGGACCCGACCACGGTTCATGGAGTTTTGTAGCAACGGCTTTTCCAAAGGAGGAGTGGAACCGATACGATTTTAAAATTTTATTTGTGTTATTTTTGGTTAATCCTCACTGGAGAATATTTTTTCCCCCATTGATTTTTTTTAGAAAGAGTGGAAGGAAGGGGGAGAGACACAGAGAGAGAAACACCGATGTGAGAGAGAGAGAGAGAGACATGGATTGGTTGCTTCCCACACGTGCCCCGACCAGGGCCGGGGATCGAGCCTGCAATCGAGGTACGTGCCCTTGACCGGAATCGAACCTGGGAGCCTTCAGGCCACAGGCCGACGCTCTATCCACTGGGCCACACCAGCCAGGGCCTTTTGAAACATTTTTTTTTTAATAGGATGTTTTGCATACAACACGAGGATGTGCCAGTGTGCATTACGAGTAAACACATCTGCTTGGCCTGTGTGGGGTGTCTGGAATTCTCTGGAATTCTTTTATTTTATTGTACTCTACCCTAAGGATTCCTGTGCTATGCCACAGTCGGCCAGTCATAATCTTTGAGAAATTTACTTCTGGCACTTTTTTGGTATTCTCCCATTCACACTCTACATTTCACATGAGAGAGAGTTTAAAAAAAATTATATATATATATATATATATATATATATATATATATATATATATATTTATTTCAGAGAGAGGGAGAGGTGGTAGAAATATCCATGATGAGAAAGAATCATGGATCTGCTGCCTCCTGCATGCCCCATGCTAGGGACCGAGTGGGAATTGAACCAGGACCTCCTGGTTCATAGGCTGATGCTCAACCCCTGAGCCACTCCGGCCGGGGAGAGAGAATTTTTAATATGCTGCAGGGAACCTCCTACAAACATAAAAATCACCACTTAGTGGCTTTGCGGCGTCGATCCCATCATGTCCGTGCGAGCGGGGTCATTGGGATGCAGAAAAATAAAGGAAGGTAACACAGCCGCGTGCTCAGACGGAGCGCGGGCTGTTTTTGGAAGATGTGTGTGTTTGGGGATGAGCTAAGTGTCATTTCTAACCCCAAAAGACCCCAAGGTGTGAGATTAGGTAAGTGTCTGCGAGGTTTGTTTTTGCCAGGCGGGATTCTGTGAGGTCAGGGGAGAGGTCACAGGTCGAGGCTGCAGAATCAAGGTCGCTGACTGTCCTTCCTCGCTCTGATTGGGCAGTTCCTGAAAAAAAAAGCTGCCCGGCCCGTGTGGCTCCGTGGTTGAGGGTCGGCCTAGGAACCAGGAGGTCACGGTTTGATTCCCGGTCAGGGTACAGGCCTGGGTTGCGGGCTCCATCCCCAGTGTGGGGCGTGCAGGAGGCAGCCGATCCATGATTGTCTCTCATCATGGATGTTTCTAGCTTTCTCTCCCTCTCCCTTCCTCTCTGAAATCAATAAAAATATATTTAAAAACAAACAAACAGCCCTGGCTGGTTTGGCTCAGTGGATATAGAGCGTTGGCCTGCAGACTGAAGGGTCCCGGGTTCGATTCTGGTCAAGGGCATGTTCCTTGGTTGCAGGCACATCCCCAGTAGGAGGTGTGCAGGAGGCAGCTGATCGATGTTTCTCTCTCATTGATGTTTCTAACTCTCTATCCCTCTCCCTTCCTCTCTGTAAAAAATCAACAAAATATATTTTTTAAAAAATAAAAACAAACAACACACACAAAAACAAAACCTGCACCACCTCCTGGAAGCCCTCGGTTAACTTCAGTTCTGAGCTCTGAGGGACCGAGCTGGGCGGAAGCTTCTAGCAAGGGAGCTGGGGGTGAACTCCGCAGGCGCTGCCTGAGCCAGGCCAGGCCGCCCGTAGCCGGGGCAGAGGGCGCACCAGGAGACAGCTATCCGATGTGGCTGTTGGGTCTGGCCGGCCTCTCGAGCTGCTGAGCTGGGCAGGAAAGAGAGCCGCCTGTGTGTGGACTTAGCTCGTCGGTTCTGGGGTGCCCTCTGTCACCCGAACCGTGTCTTTGCTCGAGAGAAAAAACAAGTCTGCCTGGCACGCCGTGGAGGGTGGAGATCAGGTGGTTCGTGTCTTTCGGCCACGCCCCACGCGTTTCTACGTTGATTTCCCAGCACCCTCGTGAGTGGTTTGGGGTGCCTTTCGGCTCTATTTAAACATGTCCAACAGCCTGGCGGTGTGGCTCAGTGGATAGAGTGTCGGCCTGCGGACTGAAGGGTCCCAGGTTCGATTCCGGTCAAGGGCATGTACCTTGGTTACAGGCACATCCCCAGGAGGGGGTGTGCAGGAGGCAGCCGACCCATGAGGTTTCTCTCCCGTCGAAGTTTCTATCTCTCTCTACCTCCCTCTCCCTTCCTCTCCCTCTAAAAATCAATAAAAACATATTTAAAAAAAAATAAAATCATCTAACAGATTTGCTGCACACCCTAGGGTGAGTTGTAACCGTGTGCTATGATGATCTGGGACACGGCATGGGCCCGCGGGCCACGTGTCCGCATGAACCAGAATCCCGCTGTGCGCACGAACGCCCATCTGGCGGCAACACGGTTTCTGTTGAGTTTTCTTCCGCCTGGTTATCGGCGTCAAGGTCGTTGGGACAGGGCCTGGCACAGATACTCTAACCGTACGGCTTAATGTGTAACCCGTCTGTCTCCCTCCTGTGTCAGCAGCTGGCACCGAGGGGAGCCTGCAGCCGGGGAGGGGAGGGCCGGGCCGGAGCGGGCCGTGTCGAAACCCACGCCCCCGGTTGCTGCACGCGACCCGTCCCCTTTGAGCAACCCGTGAGGCCTGCGGGTGCACCGGGTTCTGCAACCGGAAAGCCTCTGGTTTGAACACCCTCCCGAGCAACCTGCGGGCCTGTGGTCTGGGGACGGAGCTTCCTTATTGACCTGGCGGCTGGTGACGCAAGGCCTCCTGGGAGGGCCGCGGGGGACCGCAGTGACAGTTGCACGGTGGCCCGGACTCCCGCCCAGGGCTCTCTGGACGGAGGAGAAGTCGGAACATTTCCCTTTTCATCTCCTCCCTTGTGTGAATTGGTCATTTAAAAAAAGACATAAGCGAGCCTTCCAGAAGGGGCTTCCGCTCATGCGCTTCGGGAGGTGAGCTGGACAGAGCAGCTCCCTCCCGCCCCCCTCAAAGCCCACCCTGACAGCATCCTGTGTTCTAGCGGGTTCTCCACGGTGGCTCTGTGTGTCATGGATCTGCTCGGAGGCGGACGCAGAACAAGCAGATCTTCAGGAATTGTGTGATTTCTTTAAAAAAAAAACACACACAACACCCCACGCCCTGCCCGTGGGTGGCTTGGTGGTTGAGCGCCGACCTGTATGAATCGAGAAGTCGCTGGTTCGATTCCCGGTCAGGGCACAGGCCCGGGTTGCAGGCTTGACCCCTGGCTCGGGGCCACTTGAGATGTCTCCCTCGCCTGGATGTGTCTCTCTCTGTCTCGTCCACTCTCTCTCTAAAAGAATTAATTCATTTTTTTTAAAAAAAGTTACAGAGCCCTCGCCGGTGTGGCTCAGTGGACAGAGCGTTGGCCTGCGGACTGAGGGGTCCCGGGTTCGATTCCTGGTTGCGGGCTCAATCCCCAGTAGGGGGCGTGCAGGAGGCAGCCGATCCATGATTCTCTCTCCTCATGGATGTTTCTGTCTCTCTCTCTGAGATCAATAAAAACATATTACAAAAAGAAAAGGAAAGAACACGTTCGCTGCCTGATGAGAGCTGACGTGTCAACTTTTTCTTACCCTCCCTGCATCTGGGTCCCAAGGTGCAGCCCTGCCCTCCCCCCTCCTCCACCCCCCACCCCGGTCCCCATCACCGTGAGGGGTCAGAGCCCAGACACGGCCAAGAGGGTCTGATGGGCGATGTGACACACGAGTGACCCGTTTCCTTGACACGAGAGACGCAGGGCAAGCAGCATCACCTTCTGTCGGATGTTCCTCTCCGGAGCGGGTGCCCCTGGGGCGGCCCTCCCCGCTCTCAGGATTCCCGGGGGGACCTGGGCCGGGCGCTCACCCCGGCGGGGCGGGGGTGGGGGGTGGGGTGGGGCGGGGGGACAGGGAGTGCGTAGTCCCTTATCTCGGGTACAACCGGAGTCAACAGCGGGACCAGGAAGTGGCCCGGGGCCCGGCCCGCGTGGAAGGGGGAGTGTTTGTTTTTCTCTCGGAGCAAAGTTTGAATTGCGCGTTCACAAGGCACCGCGGCCGGACTCGGTTCTGGAGAAATTTGACTTGGCACCGCATCCGAGTCACACGTTGATAACGGAGGCGCGGGAACACGGAGTCTCCTGTGTTTTCCCGGCTTTATCATTAACCCCGCGTTCGGGAACGTGTTTGCTTGGAGAGGTGTCCGTGTCCAGGCGTCCAAGGAGGCGGTCATTCTCCACGGATGAGGGGTTGGGGCATTCTTTTCTTTATATATATATATATTTTTTATTGATTTCACAGAGGAAGGAAGAGGGAGAGAGAGGTAGAAACATCCGTGATGAGAGAGAATCACGGATCAGCTGCCTCCTGCACGTCCCCCACTGGGGATCGAGCCCACACCCCGGGCACCTGCCCCCGACCAGAATCGAACCTGGGACCTTTCAGTTCGCAGACGGACGCTCTGTCCACTGAGCCAAACTGGCCAGGGCAGAATTGGGGCATTCTTAGCCGAGAGGCGTCATCGCGGCCGAAACCCCGGGGGGCCCTGTGTGACCTTGGCCTCCGATGGGCGTCAGGTCTCGGCTCTATCGCGCCTTCGCGTCGGCGTCCTCGCCTGTAAAATGGGCATAAGCACCGTCTCCCCCTGAAGCTCGCCGTAAGCAGACGTGTGTAGGGGCGGACGGGAGAGCGGGACGGAGTATACCCAGCACCCAGCTGTTAGGATTCTATTCCTTAAGTCATTTCCATGTTATTTCACTGTTCGGAGTAAGACTTCCGTCTTCCCTTTCTGGAAGCGTCTGCAGGGAGTCACCTGTACCAGGTGGAGTTGGTTTGATCATCCCAACCGCCTGGTGAAGTGCCCGGGATTTTACGCCCATTTAACAGATGAGGAAACTGAGGCTCAGGAAGAGGCAGGAACCTCCCCGGGACCTCCCAGTTGGGAAGTGATGGGTCTGCCACCCCCACGGCCTCGCTGATCTCCGGCTGAGGAGGCCCCAGAGGGGATCATGTCTTATATTCTGGGAGGAGCGCAGGGAGGTCCCCGTAAGCTCAGGAGGCCACTTATCACGCTTCTGCCCAAGGGACAGGGGTCCCCTTCGAGAGTTCTTAAAGGGGCAGTGCCAGGCAAACAGGTCCTGGGAGCCAGGCCGGCTCCAGCGGCTGTTTCTCCCCCCTGTTGGTGGGGCCCCCGCAGCAGCAGGACCAGCAGCAGGGGCCGGCTGAGCAGGTGGCCCTGGGGCCGCGGTGACTCGGAGGCAGCTGCCGGGGACCTGCGGGCGAGGCCTCCTGGCTGCGCCTCCTGGCTGCCAGCGGTGTGCTCACCTCTCCCACCTGCTTCTCCTTCTCAGGCGGAGAGGCCGCCTCAGGAAATGGGGACGCGCCCTAAGTGGATCCCCCTGGTGGATGTGGCAGGAAGGGGGGTGATGGAGACCATCTTGTATTTTTTGTTTGTTTTTTTTAAAAATATATATTTTATTGATTTTTTTACAGAGAAGAAGGGAGAGGGATAGAGAGTTAGAAACATCCATGAGAGAGAAACATCCATCAGCTGCCTCCTGCACGCCCCCCACTGGGGATGTGCCCGCAACCAAGGTCCATGCCCTTGACCGGAATCGAACCTGGGACCCTTCAGTCTGCAGGCCGACGCTCTATCCACTGAGCCAGACCGGTTAGGGCGATACTCTTGTTTTTTTGTTGTTTTTTTGTATAATATCCTGAGGATATTTTCCCACTGATTTTTAGAGAGAGTGGAAGGGAAGGGGAGAGACAGGGAGCTCAGGGTCTGAAGTCTCCCCGAGAGAGACCTGCCTTAGCGCGGAGGACCTGCCTGCGGGTTACTGCGTGTCCCCACCGCGGCGTGGTGAGCGGGGAAGGCCGGGGCGGGCAGGGTGCCGGTCAGAGCCTCGCACAGGAAATTGGAAACCGAGTGTCCACCCCACGCTGCCTCTGACCCGCTTACACCAACCACCCCCTGACCTTTGCTCCCTGCATCTGCGGCCGCCGGCTCTGAGCGCAGAAAACCGGCCCCTGGCCAGCCTCCTGGGGACCAGGGTCCTTTGGGGCCAGGCCAGAGCTGTGGCCGCGGCATGATGCTTTCTTTGTTTTCAACAAAGTAAATCCTCCCTCCCTCCCTCCCTTCCTTCTAGCTTCTTTCTCAGTAAACCTGCTGCCTTAGCTACCTAGAAAGCTCTTCTTTAAAAAAAATTTTTTTTTAATGATTTCAGAGCCCTCACCGGTGTGGCTCCGTGGATAGAGCATCGGCCTGCAGACGGAAGGGTCCCAGGTTCGATTCCGGTCAAGGGCATGTACCTTGGTTACGGGCACATCCCCAGTAGGGAGTGTGCAGGAGGCAGCTGGTCAATGTTTCTCTCTCATCATTGATGTTTCTAACTCTCTCTCCCTCTCCCTCTCCTTCTCCCTTCCTCTCTGTGAAAAATCAATAAAATATATTTTAAAAAATGATTTCAGAGATGAAAGGAGGAGAGATAGAAACATCCATGATGAGAGAGAATCCTGGATCGGCTGCCTCCTGCACGCCCCACACTGGGGATGGAGCCCACAACCTGGGCATGTGTCCTGACCGGGAATCGAACCGTGACCTCCAGGTTCATAGGTTGATGCTCAACCACTGACCAAGAGCTCACTCCACTCGAAGGCAGGGTCCTGCAGGGCCGAGCAGCTCTGGCTGCTGGAGATGCAATGGTCCATGGGAGGAGGATCTCAGTGGATTTGCACAGCTCAGGGGAAGCACAAGGCCTCCTGGTGGTTTCCTGTCCTCTCTCCCGCCCTCGTGGTTGTTCCGTCTTGCTCTGCCTGCCTGTCCGTCTCTCCCCTTTCACAGTGAGAGCGGCCGCCTGCCCTCTGCCCGAGGGGACGGGTGGACGAACGCACAGAGCCTCGGGCGGGCGGCGCGAGCCCGCGGTCCGCTCCCTGCTCCTTGCCCTGATCTCGGGGGTGGCTCAGCCCGGCTCCGAATTCTTGGAAAACAGCAGTGAACTTTGTTCAGCCAGAGCTCGATTTCCCCAGCGGCCCTCCTCCCTGCAGCTGGCCCCGGCGCTGACCACTTCTTACGCGCCCGCCGAGGCTGCTTCCGCCGTGCCCGCCCTTCTTGGAAGGCAGCCCGGGCCGGGCCGGGCCGGGGGCGCAGGCGCAGTGGCCTGTGGCCGTGGCTTGCGGTCTGCATCCTTCCTGGGTCCTTTGGAAAGAGTGCGTGTGCATCTACTTTTGAAACCAGTGGCTAGAATCGGAGGAGCAGGGCAGCCCCACAGACCTACAGTTGCTTTATTATTATTATTATTATTATTATTATTATTTTAAAGTGATGTCTCCAGCAGGAGTTTTGCGAGTTTTTAAAAAAATATATTTTTATTGATGTCAGAGAGGAAGGGAGAGAGAGAAAGAGAGAGAAACATCAATGAGGAGAGAGAATCCTGGATCAGCTGCCTCCTGCACGCCCCACACTGGGGGGTCGAGCCCGAAACCCAGGCATGTGCCCTGACCGGGAATCGAACCGTGACCTCCTGGTTCATAGGCCGACGCTCAACCCCTGAGCCACGTGGCCGGGCCTGCCTTCAGCTTTCTTACTCCCACGTCTCCTATCAGCTCCCCGGGTGCCTTCCTGAGGCAGTGACGTGTCTATGGCTTCGATGAGCTTTGTGGTCTAAGCCTCTTTTATTTAAAATAAGAAAAATGGCTCTGGCCGGTTTGGCTCAGTGGATAGAGGGTCGGCCTGTGGACTCGAGGGGTCTGGGTTCGATTCTGGTCAAGGGCACATGCCAGGGTTGTGGGCTCGATCCCCAGGAGGGGGGCGTGCAGGAGGCAGCCGATGCATGATTCTCTCTCCTCATTGATGTTTCTCTCTCTCCCTCTCTCTCCCTCTCCCTTCCTCTCTGAAATCAATAAAAATATATTAAACATAAGAAAAACGCACGAGGCGAAATGAAATGCCCCTTCCTGTCTGGAGCCCACCCTCAAGGCCCCGAATTGCTTACCCGCCACCGGGTTTGTCCTGGGCTGGTGTATGCGCCCTCCTCGCACTTCCCCAGCTGCTCAGACACTCAGGAAAGTGACTCACGTGCCCTAAATACCAGGATTGCCTTATTCCCGTTGGGGCTCCGGGCTTTGGGGCCCAGACACAAAGCAAAGGCCAGGCCAGGATTCCACCAGCTCCTCGAACGACAGGACATGGTGGGCCCTCCGTGGTGGTTTCGTTAACGCGGCCTCTCCGGCCCAGCCCCTCCTTCTCCACCTACGGAGCTCTATCCACGCATCGAGGCTCGGCTCGGGTAATAATACTCCTGTGGCTGAGAAGGAGAGCTGCCCCCCCCCCCCTCCCGCCCCCATATCCACGCTCCTCTGGTTCCGGTGGTCACAGAACCCCCGAGGTTGAGCTGGGCACGTGTTCAAAAGCGAAATGACTCCCAGCCTTTCCTTGAACGTAAGTGGTCCTCGTTGGCCAGAAGCTGGCTCCTTCCCGGCCTGCTCGCGGGCAGGCGTGCCAACGTGGTCTCGGGCGAGGGCCTCTTGGCAGAGCAACAAGATGGAAGGAGCCTGGGCCCTTGGCAAGGTGCAGCTGCCCCACCAGCCCTGGGCTCCGAGGTTCAAGCAAGAATCTGAGCGAGCACCAACGTCCTCTCTCTCTCTCTCTCTCTCTCTCTCTCTCTCTCTCTCTCTTTCTAGCTACTGTGTGTGTGTGTGTGTGTGTGTGTTTTGTTAGAAAACCCAATCTGATCTCCTAAAAACGCACCCTCACCCTAACCGGTTTGGCTCAGTGGATAGAGCGTCGGCCTGCGGACTGAAAGGTCCCAGGTTCGATTCCGGTCAAGGGCATGTACCTTGGTTGCGGGCACATCCCCAGTAGGAGGTGTATAGGAGGCAGCTGATGGATGTTTCTCTCTCATCGATGTTTCTGACTCTCTCTCTCTCTCCCTTCCTCTCAGTAAAAAAATCAATAAAATATATTTAAAAAATTAAAAACAAAACACAAAAACGCACCCTCCTCTGTGGCACCCTCCCCATTTGCCTGTTTCCACGTATCGCCGAACTGTGCGATTTTGGCCTCACCTAGAGCCGTCCCCCGGCTCTGTTTTGGAACCCCGAGATTCGTATGAGTTTCTGGTCCTCGACAAGGCAGGCCCCGGGGAGCAGGGGCCCGTTACCCGCAGCCCCTCTCCTTGCCTTATTCCCCGTGTACCTCCCGATCGTCCGCGCAATGAATTTTTTGCTGAATGAAGAATGGTTCCCTGCCTCTCCCGGACTAAAAATACTCTCTTCCTAAAAGCATCTGTGTTCAATAGACATATAATGCAAAACACATGCAAATTTTCTAGTAGCCACACGTCAAAGATGCAAAAGGAAATTGGCAAAAATCAATCTCCTCTGTCTCCTTTAACCCTGTCTATTCGAACGGTATCTCCCTAAGTAATCCCTCTAAAACTTATTACTAAGCATGTTTTTCGTGGGTCTTCTTCTTCTTCTTCTTCTTCTTCTTCTTCTTCTTCTTCTTCTTCTTCTTCTTCTTCTTCTTCTTCTTCTTCTTCTTCTTCATATGAAGTAGCATTTGGAGTCTGGTGTGAGGTGTGCATCGCAGCACGCCCTGATTCAGAACAGCCGTGTTTGAGGCCCTCGGGGTACCCGTGGTGAGGGGCACCCGTGGGACCCCAGGCCAGGCTGGCAGGGTGCAGGTCAAACGCTGCGAGGCAGAGATGCTCTATCCACTGAGCCAAACAGGCCGGGCTACTTTTATTTATTTTTATTTTTTAAATAATTATTTATTGTTGGAAGTATTACATATATTCCTTTCCCCCTAACCCCCCATTTCTCCCTCCAGCCCACCGCCGCCCCAGGACCTCAGCACCCCACTGTCTGTGCCCACGGGTTATGCATATGTGCATACAAGGTCCTTGGTTGGTCACCTCCCACCCGCTCACCCTCCCCCGCCTTCCCTCCGAGATTCCGCACTCTGTTCCATGCCTCCATGTCTCTGGATCCACTCCGTCCATCCGTTTATTTTGTTCATTGGAGTCCACATGTGAGTGCGATCATGGGATGCGTGTCTTTCTCTGAGTGGCTTACGTCACTCAGCATGATGCTCTCCAGGGCCCTCCATGCCGTCTCAGAGGGTAACAGATCCTTCTTTTTCACAGCCGCATAGTACTCCACGGGGTCCATGTCCCACAGCTTTTCTATCCACCCGTCTACGGACGGGCACTCGGGCCGTTTCCAGATCTCAGCGATTGTAATTGTGCTGCTGTGGACACAGGGGAGCAGATATCCTTTCTGATTGGTGTTTCCGGTTGCTTAGGCTGTATTCCTAGACGTGGGGTCACTGGGTCCAATGGCAGTTCCATGTTTAATGTTTTGAGGAAACGCCACACTGTTCTCCACAGTGGCTGCACCCGTCTGCATTCCCACCAGCAGGGCACGAGGGTTCCCTTTTCTCCGCATCCTCGCCAGCCCTTGCCGTTTGCTGATTTGTTGATGGTAGCCATTCTGACAGGTGTGAGGCGGTACCTCATTGTCGTTTTGATTTGCATCTCTCGGATGATCGGTGACCTTGAGCATTTTCTCATACGTCTCTTGGCCTTCTGTAGGTCCCCTTTGGAGAAATGTTGGGCTACTTTTATTCTTGAACAGATAATTCCTTTTCTTGGTTCGAAACTATGAAAAGTCTGGCTGCTACCTCTGCTCCCATCAACCGCCAACTCAACTGTTAGTTTCTTGTGGCGTCTTTATCAGCTACAAGCAAATGTGTGTGTGTGTGTATGTGTGTATGTGTGTGTGTGTATGTGTGTGTGTGTGTACATTTTCCTTTTTCTTTCCTCCTTCCCCAGAACAGGAAATGCAACGGCTCATAAAAGGCCGGAAGGACCCTCAGTCTCACTTATGGTAAGAGACATGCAAACTGAAACGGCCATAAAACGCCCATGTGGCGAGCCTGGCACGGTAGCACCCTGTGCCAGCGTAGCTGGGCTTTGTTCTTCTCGCTTGACGGCGTGTCTTGGAGGCCTTCCCCACCTGTGTGCAAAGAGCTTGAGAGCGGCCTGTTCATGGATGCGCCATGAATGTGCCCGGCGAGTTGGGTTATTCCCAGTCTTCTGTGGCTCCAAACAGTGCCACCCGGGGCCATGGCCTGGGTGTGCAGGTCAATGCCGGTGGGTAGGAGTGTCAAAGTGTGTGTGTGTGTGTGTGTGTGTGTGACATTGACGATGTATCCCAGACCCCCAGGGCATGGCCGTCGGGGTCCTGAGAGACCCTCTTCCTCCGCGGCCTGCGGCTCAGGCATCTCCCCGCAGTTCTGATTTGTGACCCCGAGCAGCGTGCCATTCTCCTAAGAGCCAGTTGCTCTTCCTTTTCGATGAGCTGCCTCTGCATGTCCTTTGCCCACGTACACACACACACACACACACACACACA
This sequence comes from Eptesicus fuscus, assembly GCF_027574615.1. Lineage (NCBI taxonomy): Eukaryota > Metazoa > Chordata > Mammalia > Chiroptera > Vespertilionidae > Eptesicus > Eptesicus fuscus. The sequence continues at coordinate 4,890,886 of NC_072496.1, read as the reverse complement.
CACACGCACACTGCATTGTTGGCTTGATCGGTTTTCTTAGCCACATCTAGGAGCTCTTTGTATGTTTAGGGGAAATTAGCTAGCTGCCTGTCATTGGAGTTGCAAATATTTACCTCGCAGTGTTGTCTTTTGATTTTGCTTCTATTGTGTCTGTATAGGATTTTTTTTTTTTTTAAGTAGGTAGTCGCCCTAACCGATTTGGCTCAGTGCAGTGATGGCGAACCTATGACACGCGTGTCAGCACTGACACGCGTAGCCATTTCTGATGACACGCGGCCGCATGCCGAGGATGAAACATTTGCGACTAGAGTCTTGGAGTTAGTTTTTTCCTCAAAGTGACACATTACCCGAGTTATGCTCAGTTTTTTGGCGAAGTTTGGCACACCAAGCTCAAAAGGTTGCCCATCACTGGCTCAGTGGATAGAGCGTCGGCCTGCGGACTGAAGGGTCCCAGGTTCGATTCTGGTCAAGGGCATGTACCTTGGTTGCGGGCACATCCCCAGTGGGGGGTGTGCAGGAGGCAGCTGATCGATGTTTCTAACTCTCTATCCCTCTCCATTCCTCTCTGTAAAAAAAAAAATCAATAAAGTATATTTTAAAAAATAAAATAAAAAGTAGGTAGTAGCATGCAGTCATTTTAAAAACATAGATTGTGGGTAAAGAAATGCTTTTCATACTCCAAGTTTCTACATGAATTTGCCAATGTTTTCTTCTAGTATGTTTATGGTTTCGTGTTTTTTGTTTGTTTGTTGTTTTTTTTTTAACTTTACATCTTTGATCCATCTGGGTTCGATGATGTGGCAAAATAGGAGGTATGGATCTAATTTAACTTTTTTCTTTCAGTTGACTTCATAGCATTTCCGGACTCATCCCCAGTGGTTAGACGTAATTTCCCGAGTTTCTGATCAGGGTTGGTCTGATTCTGTATTCCGCAGTTTATTCCGCTGACGGGCTGTCTGTCCCTCAGGCAGGACAGCTCCCAGCAGCTCCTATGGATCTTGACTTTGAAAGTTTGGCTGCTTACCTAAGCTCCGTCCTGGTCCCTGGGTTGTTGGCCTCGCCGGCTGGAACCCGTGTGGGAGAAGGATGCTCACCAGAGATTTTTCTAGAAAGCCGCCTGCACGCTGACATCGTTGTCCTCTCCTCCCTCCGTCTCTACTGTCTTAACGCACCCACGACATACCTTGTCTTACCTGCTTCCTCTTTGCATTTTTGCAGTGTGTGGACCTGAGTTGTTTTTTTTTTAAATATATATTTGTATTGATTTCAGAGAGGAAGGGAGAGGGAGAGAGAGAGAGAGGGAGAGAGAAACATCAATGATGAGAGAGAATCATGGCTCGACTGCCTCCTGCACGCCCCCCACTGGGGATTGAACCTACAACCAGGGCCTGTGCCCTTGACCAGAATCGAACCTGGGACCCTTCAGTCCGCAGGCCATCGCTCCATGCACTGAGCCACACCGGCGAGGGCTGGACCTGAGGTTTAATGAAGCCAGAGTGATGGGACCCCCAACGGTGGGGTGCTGGTCCCGACGGGAGGCGGCCAGCCACGCGGCTCCTCCTGGGCACGGAGCCGGCTGGGAAGCCGCCGCAGCCCCGGCTGGCCCTCGCCTTCCTCCCACGGGAAAGCGGAAGGAGCCGGTTCTCCTTTTATTTCCACAAAAGGAACATCCTCCAGAACAGGAGGGGCACGTGCTGGCGGGCGCGTCATCGTGGACCCAATGCCGTCCGCGGCCGAAGGAGGAAGGGGCGGACGGTGGCCCTCAGCGCCCGGGGAGTCTTCGAAGGAGGAAGAATCTAGGAGTCTAAGTGGCGGCCATGACCAGAAGGCTGTTCTCCGTCTTTTTTGTTGCTGTTAGCCTTCACCCGAGGGTATTTTTCCATCGGATTCTAGAGAGAGTGGAAGGGAGAGGGAGAGAGAGACAGAGAGAGAGAGAGAGAGAGACATCAATGTGAGAGAGACGCATCGATGGGTTGCCTCCCTCATGCACCCCAACTAGGGCTGGGCATTGAGCCTGCAACCGAGGTCCATGCCCTTGACCGGAATGCAGCCCCGGACCCTTCAGTCTGCAGGCCAGCGCTCTGTGCACTGAGCCACACCGGCCAGGGCAGGTTTTCTGTGTCTTTAGGCCTGAGCATCCCTGCTGAAGCCTCCTAGGCACTGATGTCTTTTCCACCTCCCACCGAGGCTTGTCCTGGGAGGGACAGAAGCTGGCCAAGACACCTGCCTTCAGGGGCCGCTCGGGGAGGAGGGGGGAGGCAGGGGACGGAGGAAAGCCCGGGAGCCGTGCACGCAGGGGCGGGAGTGACCCACGGCAAGAAAAGCACTGCTTGCATCCAGTGAGGCTCTTGACAGACGCTCATTCATTTCATTTCCGAGGGCCGTGGTCGGCAAACCGCGGCTCGCGAGCCACCTGCGGCTCTTGGGCCCCTTGAGCGTGGCTCTTCCACAAAATACCACGGCCTGGGCGAGTCTATGTTGAAGAAGTGGCGTTAGAAGAAGTGTAAGTTTAAAAAATGTGGCTCTCCAAAGAAATGTCAGTCGTTGTGCTGTTGATATTTGGCTCTGTGGACTAAGGAGTTTGCCGACCACTGGTCTAGGGGATCTTGACATGCTGCCTCAACGAGGACAGGCATCGGTCGTTCCTACAAAACTGTTCAGGCCCGGCCGGCGTGGCTCCGTGGTTGAGCGTCGACCTAGGAACCAGGAGGTCACGGTTCGATTCCCGGTCAGGGCACACGCCCCAGTTGTGGGCTCGATCCCCAGTGTGGGGCGTGCAGGAGGCAGCCGGTCCATGATTCTCTCTCATCCTGGATGTTTCTCTCTCTCCCTCTCCCTCTCCCTTCCTCTCTGAAATCAATAAAAATGTATTTAAAAACCAAACAAAACGGTTCAGGTCTGTGACAAAGGTGACCCTCGGGACTCAATGTGGACTTGAAATATCATTCTCTCTCTGTCCCTGTGTCTGTCTCTCGTTCCCTGTCTGTCTCTGTCCCTCTGTCCCTGCCCCTCTCTCTCTCATCTGCCACTTCATCTTGAGTCACCATCTCCCTCTATCCCACTCCACAAAACCTCGGAAATGGCAGACGAGAAGTTTCTATTTTAACTCTGACATTACAATGCTCTTATGCAACTCTAAAATTTTAGCCCTAAAAATGGGACTTTCTAATAGATGTTGGATACTTTTTTTTTTTTTTTGTCTAATGGACCAAGATGGCTGCAAATGTAATACAAATAGGCCAATTAATTCTACATTTCTTCCCAAGTCAGGGTAATAGTGAAAAACGGTCTTAATGGATGGAACGCATTATCATTGAAGGCCATCAACCTGAGTCTTTGTCGGGGGGCGGGGGGGAGTAAATTAGATAGTTTCATACTAGAACTGCTAGTTTTTCCTGCCTTTTAAGGCACCTCCTAGTATTACCAGAATCTTCTGATAAAACAAAAAAACAAAAAACGATGAAACAGCCCTGGCCGGTTTGGCTCAGTGGATAGAGCATCGTCCTGAGGACTGAAGGGTCCCAGGTTCGATTCCCGGTCAGGGCACATGCCCGGATTGCGGGCTCGATCCCCAGTGTGGGGCGTGCAGGAGGCAGCCGATCTAGGATTCGCTCTCATCATTGATGTTTCTCTCTCTCTCCCTCTCCCTTCCTCTCTGAAATCAATTAAAATATATAAATATATATATATATACACACACACACATATATATATATATATTTTATATATATATATTGTATATATATTTTTATATATATATTTTATATACATATATATATATATATATATATATATATATATTTTTTTTTTTTTTTTAAAAGATGAGACTCATTAAGGTACCGTTCACCGTGGCTTTGCCCCATTGTCACCTTGTCCCTTCTGGTCATGACCTCTCCCCCTCTTGACGGGCCCCGTCGTGTTTCGGTTTGATTGGTACCCATAGCTAGCCTTCACAGGGATGCGGACGCCCGCTACCATCGACGTGGCTGAGAAAGACGCCTTTCTTTTCACCGGCACCAGCCCTCTCTCTCCTCCCGCCTCGCGTCCGTCCCGCTCCTTGATGCGCTGTGCACGTCCCCTGGCGTCACCGGTGTTTGCTGTTTGGAGACAGTGTCCCTCCCTCCTGCCACTACCCCTGGGGGAGCTTGGCTTCCCTCTCCTCCCCGTGAACAAAGGACTCGAGCACTTGCTGCTGGAGAACCCTGTCCAGACATTTGTGTGAGTTACTGTTATTATTTATAGTTCTCCCCCGAGCATTTTCTCTCATTGATGTTTAGAGAGAGTGGAAGGGAGAGGGAGAGAGAGAGAGAGAGAGAGAGAGAGAGAGAGAGAGAGAGAGAGAGAGAGAGAGAGACGTTGATGTGCGAGAGACATGTATGAATTCTTTCATTTCGTCACCCCTAGATTTTTCTGCCTAGTGTTTGCTTTGTTTTAAAGAACTTGGCCACACATTGTCCACAACAGTGGTCGGCAAACTCATCAGTCCACAGAGCCAAATGTCAACAGCACAACGATGGAAATTCCTTTGGAGAGCCAAATCTTTTAGACTTAAACTTCTTCTCACGCCACTTCTTCAACATAGACTCGCCCAGGCCGTGGTGTTTTGTGGAAGAGCCACACTCAAGGGGCCAAAGAGCCGCATGTGGCTCGTGAGCCACAGTTTGCCGGCCACTGGTCTAGAACGTGGCTCGCTTTCTTCTGAGGGGTACTGGGTCCTCGGGGGCAGGGCAGGGCGGGGGGGACATACATAATGTGTAGGGCCCGGTGAGAACTAGAACTGCCGAGCAATTCTTAATGATTGTTCATTGATGATTAAGAATGTAAAGTTGGCCCTGACCGGTGTGGCTCAGCGGATAGAGCGTCGGCCTGCGGACTGAAGGGTCCCAGGTTCGATTCCGGTCAAGGGCATGTACCTTGGTTGTGGGCACATCCCCAGTAGGGGGTCTGCAGGAGGCAGCTGATCGATATTTCTCTCTCATCGATGTTTCTAACTCTCTATCCCTCTCCCTTCCTCTCTGTAAAAAATCAAGAATATATATATTTTTTAAAAAGAATGTAAAGTTGGTGACAACACAGCACGGGACCAAGAGCCATAGCACAGGGGACACCCCACGCGGCCCATCACTCCTACATAAGTAACTTCTGATGACTAAGCCCGGGCGGATGACATGCCCTGAGGTCTCCCTCTCTGTGAGAAACCTCTTACGAGGCAGCCCGGGAGCCCTGACCACCCTCGGGCCGTTCTAGCGTTCTCATCGGAAAACGCGTCTTTGTTGTGTACGCAGCTCTTAGTCAGATGGGACCTGGGTTTCGTGTGCAAAGAAAACAGCTGACGTGCACCCTGCGCTAACAAGGAGTGAAATGGCTGCATTTAGCGCCCAAACAGGAGATGTTCTCGCGCTAGGCCCGTGGTCGGCAAACTCATCAGTCCACGGAGCCAAAGATCAACAGGACAACGATTGACATGTCTTTGGAGAGCCACGTTTTTTAAACTTAAACTTCTTCGAGCGCCACTTCTTCAACATAGACTCGCCCAGGGACGTGGTGTTTTGTGGAAGAGCCACACTCAAGGGGCCCAAGAGCCGCAGGTGGCTCGCGAGCCGCCGTTTGCCGACCACGGCCCCAGCCGGTTTGGCTCAGCGGATAGAGTGTCGGCTCTCGAACCAACGGGCCTCGGGTTGGATTCTGGTCAAGGGCGTGTCCCTCGGTGGCAGGCCTGATGCCCGGCCCGGGCCCTGGTCAGGGCTCTTGTGGGAGGCAGCCGGTCGATGTGCGTCTCTCTCACGTCGATGTTTCTCTCTGTCTCCCCGGCTCCCTTCACGCTCTCTAAAAAAAATCAATGGAGAGATATCCCAGGGTGAGGAGTGACACCAAATGTGAGATGTTTTTAAAAATCATAGGAGTGTGGGGCCCCTGGGGAGGTAGGTCGGCACCAAAGAGAACAATGAGGGGGCAGGGGGTGTGGCTTCGGACGGTGCAAAGGTTTCCATCCGCGCCGCCTGTCTTCTGCGGGGCACTTCCTGCCCCTGAAAGATCTGATTTACCAGAAAATAAAAAAACGCCCTCACCCAACGGAGCAGCAGAGACGTGAAGTCAGATGACTGTCAAAGGGTTCCCACGGCTGAGTCAGCAGGCGGGCAGCTGGGGAGCACGTCCCGTGTCACCCCGCGAGGGGAGGGAAGTCGGCTGGACCGCGTTGGGGGCTGCTGTTTGCTCCAGGGACCTGCCAGGCTCACTGCGTGGAATGTTCTGGAACGTTCTGGAACGTTCTGGAATGTTCTGGAACGTTCTGGAATGTTCTGCTCTCCAGACAGGGGAAAGCTAGCCCCGTGGACCAGGAAGGAAGCGCACTCATTTTCTTACTCCTGCTTCTCACTGCCGGGACGCGAGGGCTGCGTGGGGCGGTGCGAGCAGGAGGCCTTCCGTAGGACTAGATGGAGGGACCTCCGTTCTTCCTTTTGGGATCGAACATGTTATTGACTTTGACTGCGAAACCGTGCCCATTGCTTTTGCTGTGACTATTCTGTGCACATGCTTTTTATCTTATTTTCATTTGTTAATATATTTTCATTGAGCCCTAGCTGGTTTGGCTCAGTGGATAGAGCGTCGGCCTACGGACGGAAGGGTCCCGGGTTCGATTCCTGGTCAGGGCACATGCCCGGGTTTCGGGCTTGATCTCCAGTAGGGGGCAATCAGGAGGCAGCTGATCCATGATTCTCTCGCATCATTGATGTTTCTATCTCTCTATTTCTCTCCCTTCCTCTCTGAAGGCAATAAAAATATTAAAAATATATTTTTTTTCATTGATTTTTTAAATGTATTTTTATTGATTTCAGAGAGGAAGGGAGAGACAGAGAGAGAGAGAGAGAGAGAGAGAGAAACATCAGTGATGAGAGGGAATCATGGATCGGCTGCCTCCTACACGCCCCACACTGGGGATCGAGCCCGCAACCCGGGCATGTGCCCTGACCGGAAATCGAACCATGACCTCCTGGTTCATAGGTTGAGGCTCAACCACTGAGCCACACCGGCCGGGCCAAAATAATTCTCCATCGTCTCTTTGTCCCCAATCCCTAAAAACACACACACACACAGGCTTGGGCATCTGGTTTTTTGAATCCAGCCATGCCATTGGCTCCCGAGACAGCAAATGCCTGGTACACCGTGTTGTGGGCTTTTCCAGAGCTCCCCCTCCATTAACAAGCCATCGGTCAGCCAATCAACAAACAGATGGGTCAGTCCATCAACAAACAGATGGGTAAATAGCATTCCGGGGAACGTGGGGTGCCCCGGGGCGGTGGTTTGGTGAACCCCCGGGAACGGGCTGCCTGCTGAAAGTCCCGATGGGGAGGCCTGTTCACTCCCGAGCAACCCGTGACCCCTTTCCCAGCCAGACCCCCCTGACCCCCCAGAGCGCTGCGCACACACTCATTCGCGCGTCACCGGCCCTTTGTGCTCGGCGATTATCTCCAGTTGGCAGGGGAGTAAACTGAGTCACGGGAGTTGAAAGATCTGCTGACTGCGAGGCCAGGAGCCAAGGCAGGGCAGGGCCCGCCTCAGACTGGCTGGCTCCTCGTCTGGCGAGGCCTCCACAGAAGGTGCTGGAAGGGGAGTTGGGCTTCCGGGCTCCCAGGCTCCCGGGCTCCCGGGGTCCCACCCACAGGGCCACCAGCCTCGGTTCGCTGCTCTGCACTCACACCCACGCCTGGGACACAGGTCCCTGCACGAGACATCACTGTCCCAGGGCAAAGGCTCTGCTTTTTAAAAAATATATTCTTATTGATTTCAGAGAGGAAGGGAGAGGGAGAGAGAGAGAAACATCAATGAGGAGAGGGCATCATGGATCGGCTGCCTCCTGCACGCCGCACACCGGGGATCGAGCCCGCCACCCAGGCATGTGCCCCGACCGGGAATCGAACTGCGACCTCCTAGTTCATAGGTCGACCCTCAACCACTGAGCCACACCGGCCGGGCTGAGCCCACTTCTTATAACTGGGCTCCCCTGTCCACCAGGGAAGCAGAGAATGCAGGCCCCTTGCTCTCCGGCCCCCGGCAGTGGGTGTGGGCAGTGGGTGCAGGCCACGAGGGTGCCTCTGTGCTCGGCTGCGGCTGTGGTTAGAGCGGAGTGTCCCCGGCCTGCTTTGCTTCCTGCTCGTTTCTGGAAGCTTCCGGATTGATGTGTGAGTTGCCAGCTACCCTCCCCGCGAACTCCGTTCCCGGTGAGGTTCCCCCACGTGGAGCTCTGGGGGTGTGTGCAGCTGCCTGGGGACGGGCTGGGGAACGGAGAGGTTTTCCCTCTTCCCTCCCTCCCTCCTGGGCTGGTGGAGGGATGGGTTCCAGGAGCCGGGACGTGACTGCTGATAACGCGACGGGTGAGCGCGCGAGGAGCCCGGGGCTCTGGCCGGTGCAGAAGGCCTGGCTGCATTCATGTTTAGCAACACCCGTGACCTCCCGGTTTTGCCCGTGTGTTTGCTGTTGGGTCTCCCAAACCGTTTCCTAAGGGAAACCTCCCCCGTCTGTCCCCGGCCTTCCCCGTATTCTGCAATAAAGACGGGACGGACGAATGAAAACCTCTGTGCTCTGGGCAGCGCCCCGGGTGGGTCAAGGGCAGGCTCCGGACCAGCCCCCAGCCCTGTGCCCTCCAGCGCGAAGCTAGGTCATCGTCGTCCCAGTTACACTCCTGGGTGACAGCCGCCCCAGGACTGCCGAGAGAGGAGGCAGGGCCTGGTGTGCGGGCTGCAGAGACACCGTCTGTGTGCTCCTGTCGGTGTCACTGCCAGACGGCGAGCCACCCGCGGGCGCTCAGCTACGCTCGGCGGTAGGGGCACCATTTGCGCCTGCAGCTGTGAGCCCGGAACGGAGGGGCGTGTGTCTGTGGGAGTGTGTGTGTGTGGGGGGGCTCCCCAGCCCTCGCCGCGCCGTGACTCAGTTTGCCCACCAGGGCAAAGGGGATGCAATGACAGCTCCAAACTTGTTTGCAGAACACACGGAGGGCCTTGAAGGAAAGGTGGTGTTTCATGTAAGTTCAAAGCCTCGGGTAATTATTTTATGGCCCCTTTTATTCCTGAGACTTTTCTGTTGGCCTGGCTCACGAGCCCCGAGCCCGAGCCATAAAATCGCGTTTATGCAGGCGCCCTCCACCTTGGCAGGGCCCCACCTGCGCAGTTCAGTCGGGGTGGGGAGGGCGAGGACCCGGGCGGGGCCAAGCCTGCAAGGACCGAGCCGTTGCCGCCCAGTTGAGGCCGTTACCCTGTCCCGGACGGCTGCTCCGTGGGGGATGCTGATCTCCGTCCAGGTGGCCAGCTTCTGCCCCAAGGAACGGGGTGGGCACGCAGGGTGGGCTCTGCCAGTTGGGATGGTCCAAAACGCCCCATCAGCCGAGCTCTTTCTTGTGGGGTCTCGCCAAACCACTTCTGTCCCTTCCATATTTTGGGCTCTCTCTCTCTCTCTCTCTCTCATCTCTCTCTCTCTCTCTCTCTCCATACACACACACACACACACACACACACACAGGCCGGACCCCACCCATGCACAAATTCATGCACCGGGCCTCTAATATATATGTAATACACTGAGTGGCCAGATTATTATGCGTTCAGAGATTATAATAATCTGGCCACTCAGTACATATATATATATCCTATATAATAAAGAGGTAATATGCAAATTGACCATCACTCCAACGCACAAGATGGCCATCCCCTTGTGGTTAAAGATGGCTGCCCCCATGTGGACACAAGATGGCCACCACAAGATGGCCAGCAGGGGAGGGCAGTTGTGGGCGATCAGGACAGCAGGGGAGGGCAGTTGGGGGGGGGAACCAGGCCTGTAGGGGAGAGTTGTTGGGCGGGATCAGGCCTGCAGGGGAGGGCAGTTGGGGGCGACCAGGCCTGCAGGGGAGGGCAGTTGGGGGCAACTTGGCCTGCAGGGGAGGACAATTAGGGGCAACCAGGCTGGCAGGGGAGGGCAGTTAGGGGCAATCGGGCTGGCAGGGGAGCAGTTAGGCTGGCAGGCAGAAGCGGTTAGGGGCAATCAGGCAAGCAGGCAAGCGAGCGATTGGGAGCCAGCAGTCCTGGATTGTGAGAGGGGTCCCAGATTGGAGAGGGTGTGGGCTGGGCTGAGGGACACACACCCCCTCCCCTGTGCACGAATTTTGTGCACCAGGCCTCTAGTATACATACATATATATATATATTTTTTTAAATTGATTTCAGAGAGAAAGAGAGAGAGAGAAACATCAATGATGAGAGAGAACCATCGATCGGCTGCCTCCTGCACGCCCCACACTGGGGATTGAGCCTGCAACCCGGGCATGTGCCCTGACCTGGGAATCGAACCGTGACCTCCTGGTTCACAGGTCGAAGCTCAACCACTGAGCCACGCCGGCCGGCCTGGCTTTCTTTGTAATGTCCCGTGTTTGTTATTTGTCCCTAGTCCGTGTCCTTAGAGCAATGAAACAAGGAAAAAGATAAAACCCGGCTCTGAGGCTGCATGCTTCATGGTCTCACTCCCCACCCCCCATCCTTCGTACCCCCCCCCCCCCGCCCTCGCCCCCGTCCTTCTCAAAATTGCCGGGGCATTCCTCCCTCTCTCAGGCTGGGTTTGCCATCCTCACGTTTATGGCATTTCCCGCAATTAAAGGTTAACGCCTTCACATTCTCCCTCCGCCCCCTTATCACAAAGGGCTCGGAGTCGCGGTGAACGCTCAGGTGAACCGAAAGGAACACGTTAATTATCTACAGGCCCTTGGGCAGGAGAGCTGCCCGTGGTCGCCTTCCGTGGGCAGGCAGGCAGGCGAGCCGCGGCCCCGACCCCTGCGCTGACCTTCAGCAGCACCTGGGCCAGGAGCTGGCTCAGCTCGAGTCCCGGGGGCCGAGGGCCTCAGAGTCGGCCAAGGTCAAACCCGCTGGGCCGTGCTGCTGCAGTGAGCACGCCCTGGACCCCGGGACCCTGTAAGGAGGCCAGGCTGCACCTCCGTTTAACATTGACCTATGAACTAGGACAGTGGTCGGCAAACTGCGGCTCGCGAGCCACATGTGGCTCTTTGGCCCCTTGAGTTTTTGGCAAAGGCCAGCTTAGGAGGACCCTAATTAAGTGAATAGCAATGTACCCACCTATACACTTTTAACCTTTTGCGCTCGGATGTCAAGTGTGACTCGACACGGTTAGCATTAGAATAAAGGAATCGAGAAAAAAGCAAGCGAGTGCAAAGGGTTAAGTTTAACAAATGTGGCTCTCAAGAGAAATTTCAGTCGTTGTACTGTTGATATTTGGCTCTGTGGAGTAACGAGTTTGCCGACCACTGAACTAGGAGGTCATGGTTCGATTCCCACGTCAGGGCACATGCCCGGGGTGTGAGTTCGCTCCCCAGTGTGGGGTCTGAAGGGGGCAGCCGAACCATGATTCCCTCTCATCATGGATGCTTCTATCTCTCTCTCTCCCTCTCCCTTCCTCTCTGAAATCCATACAAATATATTAAAAGAAAAAATAAAAGGGGGGCAGGCTGGGAAGGTCCCCCTCAGCCCCAGTGCCCCGGATGCACGCCCCAGATCCTGGGAGGGTGGCCTCCTTCTGAAGCTGGCAGGCGGCACCCTGCCAGGAAGGGGGAGGAGGGGAGGAGGCGAAGGAGGAGGAGGAGGTGGCGGAGGAGGAAGAAAGTGTGGAGGGAAGGGCTGGGATCCCCTCTGCACCCCGGAGAGAAGGGCTGAGCAGCTGGGACCGGCTCAGCTGCCTGGATGGTGCCCGGGGGTAGAGCTACCTTGGAGCGAGGTCCCCTCGTTCACAGCGGGTCTGCTGCAGGCAGGGGTGGCCGGGGGCCAGGCGGGCTGTGGTCCAGACTCCTGCTCGCTGGCTCGCTCGCCCCCCGCAGGAAAAAGACAAGGGAGGCCCCAGTGGGCTTAGGAGGAAAGAGGCGTGGGGTCCTGATTACTGTCAAGCGCTCCGGGCCCTGCTCCTGCCTCCTCCGGGCCGGGCTCGGCCGCCCTCGGCCCCAGAACCAAACATTTCCACATTAGGCAGCCTCGCTGGGTGTTCTCCGCCCTTGGCAGTGACCTCAGGTGACCTCCGCGGCGGCTCCGAGCCAGGCCCCCTGCCAGGTGCACCTGCTGTGTTCCGCGGAGGCCGCCCTGTGACCTGGCATCCGGGCCCTGAGCCACACTGAGCAGACGGCGCTCCGTGCCCCGTGCACTCTCCACGCTACCTCCCCGGGCGCCCTGGGGAGCCGTGAGGGCAGCTGGGCCTCTTGTTCACACCGTGGTTACAGCGCCCGCCCAGTGGGGTGCACTGACCCCTCAAAATGTGAGGTGGCGCCGTCTGAGATGGCGCTGTCCACATGGCTCCCACGACTTGTCCAAGGTCAGATAGGACTTGTCCAAGGTCAGATAGGACTTGTCCAAGGTCACATGTGCCGTAACTACAGCACACCCCCAGAGTGTGAAGCTTCCGTGTGAAAAAAAAAAAAAAGTATGAAATAGCCCTGGCCGGTGTGGCTCAGTGGATAGAGCGTCGGCCTGCGGACCAAGCGGTCCCAGGTTCGATTCCGGTCAAGGCCACACACCTCGTCTTCGGGCTCCTCCCTGGCCCTGGTTGGGGCAGGTAGGGGAGGCAACCAATCGATGGGTTTCTCTCACATCGATGTTTCTCCCTGTGTCTCTCCCTCTCTCGTCCACTCTCCCTAAAAATCAATGGAAAAATATCCTTGGGTGAGGATTTTTTTTTTTAAAAAGTGTGAACTGTCACACTGATAATTTTTATGTTTATGTTAAAAAAATAAAATAGCCAAAACCGGTTTGGCTCAGTGGATAGAGCGTCAGCCTGCGGACTGAAAGGTCCCAGGTTCGATTCCGGTCAAGGGCATGTACCTTGGTTGCGGGCATATCCCTAGTAGGGGTGTGCAAGAGGCAGCTGATCGATGATTCTCTTTCATCGATGTTTCTAGCTCTCTATCCCTCTCTCTTCCTCTCTGTAAAAAATCAATAAAATATATTTAAAAATAATAATAAAAAATAAAAATAAATAAAATAAAAGAGTCCAAGTTCTCAGGTGCTCACAGCCATCCGGTCAGTGTTTCCAAATAGAGCATCATTCCCTGAAATAAAATGTAGCCGCATGTGTCATTTTACTATTTTAAAATATATTTTTACTGATTTCAGAAAGGAAGGGAGGAGGAGAGAGAGAGAGAGAAGAGAGAGAGAGAGAGAGAAACATCAATGGGTTGGCTGCCTCCTGCACGCCCCCTCCCGAGGATCAAGCCCACCACCTGGGCATGTGCCCTGACCGGGAATCAAACCGCGACCATCTAGGACGTGGACTCCTGCAGCCTCATGGTCCAACGTGTGTCCGGTTCTGCGCGTGTGAGTTCTGGGTCCCGCGGCCACACGTTGCCCGGGGACCCGCCGTGGCTCACCCTCGGCGGTCACGGCCCCAGTGGCCTCTGGGAAACTCCCGGGCTCCGCAGGGACTTGCCGGGGGATAATTACAGGCGTGCAGGGACCCCCCTGCCTCTCACCCTGAGTCATAATTAGTTCCCTCCACAGGCTCCAGGGGGCTGATGGGAGATTAGCCGAACAGAGAGAAGACGGGCAGGCGGGTCCCCTGGCAGCTGGCCCGTCAGCCGATCGCACAGCGCCTGCCTGTTCCGGCCTCCGGGGCTGCGGCCTGGGATGACACCTCTCGGCCCCCGGCCCCCGGCCCCCGGCCCAAACCTGCAGCTCCCGCCCCGGTTCTGGGAGACAGACGAGAGGTCCCTTAGAGAGCGGGGCTTGTTCCCAGGGAACGTTTCCCACCTGCATGAGCTCTTATCTTTTTGTTTCCCTGTTTGTTTGTTTTTAGAGAGAGTGGAGGGGAGGGGGAGATACAGAGAGAGAGAGAGAGAGAGAGAGAGAGAAACATTGTTGTAAGAGAGACACATCCATGGGTTGCCTCCCACACAGGCCCTGACTGGGGCGGGGGATTGAACTTGCAACCCAGGTACGTGCCCTTGACCAGGAATCGAACCCGGGACCCTTCAGTCCGCAGGCCGACGCTCTATCCACGGAGCCAAACCGGCCAGGGGCTCATTTTTCCGCGTTTGGAAGGATTCTCGGGTGAAGCCATCTGGGCCTGATGTTTCTTTTTTCTTTTCTTTTTTAAAATATATTTTATTGATTTTTTACAGAGAGGAAGGGAGAGGGGTAGAGAGCTAGAAACATCGATGAGAGAGAAACATCCATCAGCTGCCTCCTGCACACCCCCTTCTGGGGATGTGCCCACAACCAAGGTACGTGCCCTTGACCGGAATCGAACCTGGGACCTTTGAGTCCGCAGGCCGACGCTCTATCCACTGAGCCAAACCGGTTTCAGCCTGATGTTTCTTTAGGAAAGGTTTTCATTACGGATCTCATTTATTTAATGGATAGAAAACTATAAATTCGTTCGGAACAGCCCCTTCTCTTATGTAGTAGCTGTAGGCTACATTGTCAGGTCTGGGTTTTTTTGGTTTTTTTTGTTTTGTTTTTGCTTTTCGTTCCTGATATTCATATTTGCGTCTCATCCTCTTTTAAAGAAATCAGTCTTGCTGGGAGTGTATTCGTCTCATTCGTCTCTTTAAAAGGCAGTGGCTAGCTGTGTTGGTTTTCTTTGCTGCATTATTGTTTTCTGTTTCATTAACTCCTGATGTTGATTGTTCCCTCCGTGTGTTGTCTTGGGGTTTAATTTGTGGTTCTTTCCCTGAAGTCGGGAGATGGAAACCCGTTCGTCGCTTCTCCATCCTTTCTTCTTTCCCAGTGACGCACCCGAGCTGTGAATTTCTCCTAAGCGTGCTCTGACGGCGTCCCGTGCGTTTGGATCGGTTTTATTATCGTTTCACAGAATATTTCCCAGTTTCCACTGTGGCTTTGACATTGACTCACGGGTTGTTTAGAAATGCATTGCTTCATTTTACATCACATCCATCCAGTCAAGGACCGAGCTCTGTGAAAAGGGTTCCGGCCCGGCCAGACGTCGCTCAGGGGTTCAGCGTCGACCTAGGAACCAGGAGGTCAGGGTTCGATTCCCGGTCAGGGCACATGCCCAGGGTTGCGGGCTCCATCCCCGATGTGGGGCGTGTGCAGGAGGCAGCCGATCCATGATTCTCTCTCTCCCTCTCCCTTCCTCTCTGAAATCAATGAAAATATATTTTAAAAAAGAATAAAGGAAGTCTGGAGGTTTTAACCGGGCCCTTCCGAGTTCCTTTCCGGCCATCCCAGCCCCATTAGACTCCCGGGAGCTCCGGTGAACTTGCCAGCGTCCCGGTGGCCCCGCTGCTGCCTGGGCATCGCACGTGCCCGGGAGAAGGGCGCCGTGCCCACCCTCTGCTCTCGCCTGGTCTCTGCCACCTTAGCTCCGGAGCTGCTCACGGCATTGGTAGCGTGTGGATGCCTGCCACTTGATTTTTAAAAAAGATCTTGTAAAAAAAAAAATAATATAAAAATAAATAAATAAAATAAAATAAATAAAATAAAATAAAAAAGATCTTGTCAGGGCTGGCGAGGATGCGGAGAAAAGCGAACCCTCGCGCCCTGCTGGTGGGGATGCAGACTGGTGCAGCCACTACGGAGGACAGTGTGGGGTTTCCTCAAAACATTAGAAATGGAACTGCCATTGGACCCAATTCTAGGAATATATCCTAAGCAACCCGAAACACCAATCAGAAAGGATATCTGCACCCCTGTGTTCACAGCAGCACAAATGCAATTGCTAAGATCTGGAAACGGCCCGGGTGCCTGTCCGTAGACGAGTGGATAGAAAAGCTGTGGGACATGGACCCCGTGGAGTACTATGCGGCTGTGAAAAAGAAGGATCTGTTACCCTCTGAGACGGCATGGAGGGCCCTGGAGAGCATCAGGCTGAGTGACATAAGCCAGTCAGAGAAAGACAAGCATCCCATGATCGCACTCACATGTGGACTCCAATGAACAAAATAAACGGATGGACGGAGTGGATCCAGAGACATGGAGGCACGGAACAGAGTGCGGAATCTCGGAGGGAAGGCGGGGGAGGGTGGGTGGGTGGGAGGTGACCAACCAAGGACCTTTATGCACATATGCATAACCCATGGGCACAGACAGTGGGGTGCTGAGGGCCTGGGGTGAAGGGTCAGGGGTGGGCTGGAGGGGGTCAGTGGGGGAAATAGGGGACGTATGTAATACTTTCAACAATAAAGAATTCTTTCAAAAAAAAAAAAAAATCTGTCCACATTATTCAGTGTTCTTGGCAGGAAGGCAGCCTGGGATGAGCCAGTCAGCCCTGAACCGCCTCCCCGCCGCCCCCCGGGGAAATGTCCCGGAGCCAGGGTTTGGGGGCAGGTCTGTGCGCACAGACCCCTGCAGGTGGGGCCTCTGGGGGTGGGGTGGGGGGACCCCTGTGAGTTCCAAGGGAACTCAGAGCCCCCCTTGCTGCCCCCCTCCCTCCTTCATCGTCCTCATTTTCCTCATCGAGTGCATTGGATTCAGCAGTTAGTTATTCACCCGGCCTCTGTTTTAAAATGGGCTAAACACAATTTTTCTAATTTCTTAAAGATGAAACAATTAATCTTTTGGGGTTACTTAATTTCCTTTTTTTAAAAAATATTTTCATTGATGTCAGAGAGGAAGGGAGAGGAGAGAGAGAGAGAGAAACATCCATGAGGAGAGAGAATCATGGATCGGCTGCCTCCTGCACGCCCCACACTGGGGATGGAGCCCGCAACCCAGGCGTGTGCCCTGACCGGGAATCGAACCGTGACCTCCTGGTTCACAGGTCGACGCTCAAGCACTGAGCCACGCCGGCCGGGCTGACCTTTGGTTTCTTGACCGTTTTTTTCAGAAGAGCCAGTTCCCCTCAAGGAGCCTGAACCCCAGAACGGCTCCAGGAGGCGCCCGGCCCTCCAGGGCGAGGCTCAGTGTCCGGAGCACGTGCCCCCTCCCTGCCCCTTGCAGGCTGCCCCCCAAGTCGACGCAGCGGCTGCTCAGCCCTGACCACCCCTCATCCTCCTCGGAGCCACCCCCACCCCCACCCCGACCCCGGCCTCCCGGCCTCGCACAGCCCGCTCTGCGCCAAGTCTCCCGCGCCCTTGAGCTTGAACGTGACATTGTCACGATGTGCTTCCCCCTCACGTGGCTTCCTCTTTCCTTTGCAGTTGAAAACCGTGACCACAGATGTGGTCACAGGCGCTTGCGTAAGGGGGTTGGGGACAGTGTGTGGGGACCAGGACGGGTGGGCGTGCGTGTCCAGCCCTGGAGAGGTTCATTTTGGGGGGAAAGGAGGGAAAAGGGGTTTTCTGGAGGGCACCTGGACTCTCCCCCCCCCCCCCGCCACGGTGCCTTTCCCACCGCCCCCTCCTTCCGCCCCCGGAGAGTCGGACCCGCTCAGATTCATTGTCTTTGCTCAGCGTCAAGGTTACCCACAGACCCTGGAGCTGGAAGTCAGATGAAGTGTTCAAACCCCAGGGCATCAGCTAGGAGTTGGCGACCTTGGGCGTGCGCCGGAGCCTGCCTCAGTTTCCCCACTGTGACGTGGGTGGTTCAGTAGTACCCACCTTGTAGGGCTATTGTAAGGAGCCAATGAACGAATGGCCTGGCTGGTGTGGCTCAGTGGTTGAGCGTCGACCTACGAACCAGGAGGTCGCGGTTCGATTCCCGGTCAGGGCACAGGCCCGGGTTGCGGGCTCCACCCCCCAGTGTGGGGGCGTGCAGGAGGCAGCCGATGCATGATTCTCTGTCATCGCTGATGTTTCTCTCTCTCTCTTCCTCTGTACATGTCTCTAAAAACCAATAAACACGTATTTAAAAAATGAATGAATACACGTAAAGCTCTTAAAACGGTGCCCCGCGCCGCGGGCCGTGTCTGCCGTCCCCGGGGGTCCCTCGGCGTCGGTCTCCACTTTGCACCGTTGCTTGCCGTCATTGGAGGTGGCCACGCGCTCCGCAGCCCGTTAGGCCGATTCGCAGTAGCAGCTATTTTTTTTTTTTTTTTTAAAACATCAGTTTTCATGTGGGGCACCCTTTCTTGGGGAAATTGCAAAAAATAAATCGTTTTTAAGCAACGCAACAGCCCTTGTGGGGTGTGTAATAAACTTGTGAAATTTGCGGAACTTGGCGGTTGAGGTTCTCTCGGTCCCACTTCCCTGGAGCCTGGGGGACCCTCCAGGTGTCTCTTTCTCTCCGGCTCAACGCCGATCTCGCCCGCTGGGCCTGGCCCTTGCCTCTCGGACCGGAGGGGCCGTGAGTTCTCAGGCAGCCAGGGCTCTGCTTCCCCGCTGTTATTCCAGAAAGTCACCCCGCCATAGGTGAATGGTGACCCCACGTGAGAGGCCAGTCTTTTTTTCTATTTTTTATTTTTATTGATTTCAGAGAGGAAGGGAGAGGGAGAGAGAGAACCATCCATGATGAGAGAGAATCATAGATCGGCTGCCTCCTGCACGCCCCACGCTGGGGATCGAGCCCACAACCCTGGCATGTGCCCTTGACCGGACTGGAACCCGGGACCCTTCAGTCCGCAGGCCGACGCTCTAGCCACTGAGCCACACCGGCCAGGGCAGCGAGATGATTCCCACGCGCCGGCGTCACTGAGCTTGTGCCGGCCCCACGGTCCTGGCCCGAGCCGAGCGCGCAAGGCTGCACGTGTTTCTGTCTCCTCCGAACTCTTCGCTGGAAACTCAAGGTCACTGGGTCAGGAGGCAGACAGGGTCAAGGCCAACGGGATGAGCAGAACGCTGGGCCACAGCCTCAGCCGCTGGGCCAGGCCCTCGGCACCACAGAGGCAGCCCTCTCTCCGCGGAAGGACGGCCACGAGCCAGGGCCCGCGGGTGGGGGGGCTCCTGTCTTGGTATTTGGAAGGGGATCCCCTCTATTCACCTGTTCACAGCAAAGCACCTGGGATGCGGGCCCGAGGCTCGGTGCCCACCTGGTGCCAGCCTGGCGTGAGGACCCAATGCCCCTGCAGGGCTCAGAGCAATGCCTGGCGGGCGGCACCCGTGGACAGAGCATCGGCCTGCAGACTGAGGGCCCTGGGACTTTGTCCATCACATTTTTATAAACAAGACACTGTCTCGGCCTGGCCAGTGTGGCTCAGTGGTGGAGCGTCGACCTATGAACCAGGAGGTCACGGTTTGATTCCCGGTCAGGGCACATGCCCTGGTTGTGGGCTTGATCCCCAGTGCGGGGCGTGCAGGAGGCAGCCGATCCATGATTCTCATCATTGATGTTTCTCTTCTCTCTCTCTCTCTCTCCAAAATCAAATTTTAAAAATATTTTTTTAAAAAATGTTCAAGGCTGGACTTTCATGTTCCAAAAGACTCCATGCCTGTAAGAAAACTGTCAATAATGATCAAAATATGAGTGCACAGTGGATTCTGGCGTGCACGCACAACCTCCCCCTCCCCGCTGCCGGCCTCAGGATCCGTGCTCTGAGAGGCACCCCCTCCCGGAGGGGCTGAGGCCTCCCACTCGGGGCCCGAGGCACCGTTTGGCTGCCCCCCGCCCCGGGGGCTCCCGGCCAAGGCCGTTGGCAGGAGCTCCGGGCGCCCAGAGCCCCCCCCCCCCCCCGCCCCAGGCCTCCTTCCTTCACCAAACAAGGTCAGGCTTCCTAACTCCTTCCAGGGCCGCCTCTGGCTCCGTGCCCTCCAGCCCTTCTTCTTTTTAACATCTTCCCTCTCCAGTCCTTGCATTTCGCTTCAGTTGTGCGTCTGTTTGTGGGCCTGCCCCGCCCCTGTGTGTTTTGGCCTCTGGGGACCAGGAGCCCGGCGGTGAGGACATCGCCCCCAGCTACCGCCGTGCCTGCTGGGTTAGAAGTGAAAGCGATGGCTGGCTGGGGCCCGGCCCCTGGCTTTCTCTGTGGCCTCAGAGCCCGAGGCTGGGTCCCCGCGGGCCACCACCCAGGCCATCCTGTCGCCCCATCTGCCTGCCCCTGTGGGCCGCCCACCAGCCTTGTTGCTAATTTGTGTGTGTGTTTTTTTAAGTTTGTGTTGGTTTTATAAAATCGCTGGCTCTGGGCTTTTTCGACCCAGCTTGCTTGCTAGCATCAAAGCAAAACCAGGACCAGGAGAACAAACACTCGGAGGCTGGCGGAGGCCGGGCCTCCCTCGGCAAGGCCACGGCTCGCGGGTGGGGAGGTGCCAGCCGAGCGCCTCGGGGCACATCTGGAAACCCCTGGCACCCCGGGGCTTACAGCACCCGCTTCCTGCTCCCCGGAGGGCGCGCGCGGGGCCGGGCGCCGTGACTCACCCACTCCCCCGGGGCGGCGCTGGCCGGAGTGTCTGTCTGTCCGGCGGAGGTGTCACCCGAGGCCCATCCTGCGGCCGGGGTTAAGTTTTCCACCCCGAGCGGCGCACGCTCTCTCTCCAAGCGAGGCGTCCGGCACGGGGTTTGTTCTGAGCAGAAAGCGACGGGCGCGTTCGCGGTCCTGCACAAATGAAAACCCAGCTCTCGCTCGGGGAGGGGGAGAAAAAACACACACCCAGCATGTAAACAGCGTGGGGACGGCGTGTCAAAGCCCGCGTGTCCGAAAAGTCTCAGGATGTTTCAACGCGAGCCAAACTGTCCGGACACGGGAGGGCGACCGGCCCGCTTCGAGAACGCACCAGGCCTCCGATGGAAAAGCCCACCCGTGGTACCGGAGAGGAGGCCCGGGCTGCGTGTGCGGCCCCGGGAACACGTGCGGGTCCCAGGTCCCGGGCAGAACGCCCTGCGAACAATGAGCAACAGGAGGGCTGACGTATCAGGCCCGGCTTACGGAACCCGAGGGCCCAGCGCAATGTTTATTTCACTCACATCCTCGGAAGCGTGCCGGGATGCTCACCATCTAAGCCAGGGGTCCTCACACTTTTTAAACGGGGGGCCAGCTCCCTGTCCCTCAGACCGTGGGAGGGCCGGACTATAGTTAAAAAAAAAAAAAAACTATGGACAAATTCCTATGCACACTGCACATATCTTATTTTGAAGTGAAAAAACAAAGCGGCAAAAACACCCGCCTGTGGCCCGCGGGCCGTAGTTTGAGGACGCCTGGTCTAAGCAGCTCTGTCTGGGGCCCTGGGCTGGGGGGGGGGGGGGCGGCTGGGAGGGGGGGGCGGGGGGGATGCCGGGGCCTCTCCCGCACAGACCTCGGCCAGGCTGGCTCCCAGGCCCGGCTCTGGTCCCAGACTCCACTCCGCCACGTCCTCGGGGAAAGGACCCTGATGTTGAGACTTTGCCCTCAGTCGGAGCTCCCAGTCCTGCCTCGCCTTCAATGATCTTCTAGAACTTTCTAGTTTCCAATGCAGAGATCCTTTTATTTAAAAAAAAAAATAATTTTATTTTTTATTGATTTCAGAGAGGAGGGGAGAAGGAGAGAAAGAGAGAAAGATCCATGATGAGAGAGAATCATGGATCGGCTGCCTCCTGCACGCCCCACACTGGGGATGGAGCCCACAACCCGGGCATGTGCCCCTGACCGGGAATCGAACCTGTGACCTCCTGGTTTCATAGCTCAATGCTCAACCTCTGAGCCATGCCCACCGGGCACATTATTAATTTTTAAAGTTGCTCAACCACTGAGTCGCCCCGGCTCGGGCTGGATGCTCTCTAAAATCTCCTTAGTGCTGATGTTCCAGAAGTCGCTGGGAGGCCCTAGACCCCGGCCCATGGTGCTGACTCTGCGGCTTCAGGCTCAGCGTGATCCAGGAGACCGTGGCTCGGGGACTCAGCTGAGCGTACCGTGCACCAGGCACCGGCGAGGACGACTGGCTGCAGTGGCATCAAAGACACACCTGCCCCCAGATGTGGGGGTGCATCCGCTGCAGGAGGCGTTCTTCTCGGGCTGCGAGCCTGCCGGTCTCCGCACGCCCGCTCGCCCGCATCCCTGCTGCTCACCGTGAGTCAGACAGAAGCCTCAGCAAGTTCTCGCTTTGATGTCGGGGAAGCTCATCTGCAGCCCCAGGTGCTCGGCCCGTCCTCGTCCCCCGGGGCGTGGGAACGGAGAGGCAAGCCCATCAGCGTCCCCCGATGAAGCGGTCGGTCGGTCAGTCGAGAGCCAGTGGCCAGGGACTCGGGCCGCACCTGTGGGGAGTCAGCGAGCGAAAGTGCATGAGCGGCCGGAAGAGACCCTTTTAAAGGGGAAAACCGGCCCGGCCGGCGTGGCTCCGTGGTTGAGCGTCTGCCCTCTGACAGCTTCCCCCCGAGTCCCCTCGGGCCAGCCCCCCTCCCCGCCCCCTCCACGGCCCCCAAGTCTGTGTCCAGGAGGTTCTCAGAGCAGCTCTCCCTTTGTTATAGCTCCGACATAGAGAAATTATTTTATTTTTAAAAAATATATTTTTTTATTGATTTCAGAGAGGAAAGAGGGAGAGAGAGAGATAGAAGCATCAATGATGAGAGAGAATCATTGATCAGCTGCCTCCTGCACACCCCCTACTGGGATGGAGCCTGCAACCCGGGCATGTGCCCTGACCGGGAATCGAACCATGACCTCCAGGTTCATAGGTCAATGCTTGCTACTAAGCCACGCCGGCCGGGCGAGGAATGATTTTCTACTGGGTAGAGAAAGTGTATGTGGTGGGAAGGATGTGGAATGGGCACCCGAGGGTGGGTCGTGTTTTTGTTTCATCTCCCCCCCTTCCCCCGCCATGTACAAGCAGTGGGCACGTGCCTATCACAGCGTCTGCAATACCAATGTCTGTGGTGTAAATACTGCCCTTCCCGTCAATGTCAAGCCGGCACCATGACGTCCCTGACCGTGGGTTTGGGGGACATGCACTCGAGGGGATCTGTGAGCTGGCTGCAGCGCCCCCGCCCCCCCCCTAGCCTGTCCAGCGAGGCCGTGGGTGCTTTAACTGGGTACGGGGCCTGGGCAGTGCCCAGTGGGGGGCCTGGCACAGGCAGGGCTCTCGGCGGGCGGCTCCCTGCCCTTCAGGCAGCAGCCAAGGGACCCCCTGTTCTGGGGGAAGCAAATGGCCAACAATTGAAAAATAACACCCGGCTCTCTTTCCTGGCCCCGGAGAAATGGCTCGGGGGCACCTCCGTGGCCGGAACCCAGGGCCGTGGAGTGCCTCAGGGCGGCTCTGAGAAAGGTGCCGTCGGAGGTTCCTCCTTCCTCGCCACGGAGATCGCCCCATCCCCCCCCCCCCCCCCCCCCCCCCCCCCCCGCAGCACCCTCGGCCGGCCCCACGGCCCCTGCCAGTCCGTCCGTCTACGTCTGCAGAACCTCGTGCCACGTCCAGCCGGCTCTCAGGTGTTTGTTCCTTTCCTGATTAGCAGCTTTGCTTCCGGCCACAGCCAACAAAGGGACAGAATCACATTGTTCAAAGCCAACACACAGTCCCGCTCCCGGCCCTCAGCCTCGCCGTCCGCTGGACGGAGCAGAGCGAGAAGGCTCCAGGCCACCCGGCCACCAGGCCGCGAAACACACCTTCGTCTGCTTCCAAAGGCCGTGACCGAGGGCAGCGCTATGTGGGTCCCCCCCCCCCCCCCCCCCCCCCGCCCTCGGTCACCAATGCCCGAGAGAGACCTGGACACAGTGTCTTTCCTCTCGGATGGGCTTGCTTCCAGGTGACTTGGATTAATTTATTTTTTTTCCCCTCGCCACCCCTCTGTTCCTCCTTCAGGTGCCTATAGTAATACTATTGTTTTATTTTTAAATGTTTTTATTGATTTCCGGGAGGAAGGGGGAGGGGAGAGAGATAGAAACAAGAGGGAGAGAGAGAGAGAGAGAGAGAGAGAGAGAGAGAGAGAGAGAGAGAAACATCAATGATGAGAGAGAATCATGGATCAGCTGCCTCCTGCACGCCCCACACCCGGGATCGAGCCCGCAACCCGGGCCTGTGCCCTGACCGGGAATCGAACCCTGACCTCCTGGTTCCTAGGTTGACGCTCAACCCCTGAGCCCCGCCGGCCGGGCAGGATGGGTCCGTTTTACATCAGAATTCCCCAGCCCAGCGCAGCCTCGTTCGGTTCTCGCTTTCGTCGCCTTTGTCTTGGCCTCCTCTCCCGTTTCCCTACAAAACCAGACGCACTTGCCCCTCCAGCCACCCCGAGAGCCCGGGAGAGGAAGCGGGTGCAGGCGGAGCGAGCCCTGGGAAGCGTGCGCGGCCCCGTTGCCATGGGGATGAGATGAAGGGAAAACGCCTCTGCCCATCCAACTCGGACCCGTCCTCCTCGGTCCCGGGCAGGAGCCCAGACAAACACGGGCCTTGTTTGGGGAAGGAAAAGGTGAACGGGCGACGAAAACAGCGTGAGAGGCATTTTCAAAGCACGACCCTCGGCAGCACCAGGAGAATGCCGTCGGGCGGTGCAACCACCTCCCTCGTCCGGGACGTTTATCCTGCAGCTGAGGGGGGCGGGCGGGGGAGAGGGGAGACGGCCACAGCCGTGACATTCCAAGCCTCCCTCTAGGGCCACAAGCTGATCCCCCGGGGCAGGGGCCTACAGGGACCCCTCCAGAGCGGGATCTGGGGGAAGGCGAGTTCCATGTCTGCAAGGCCAAGAGCCTGGTGAGGTGTCCAGTGCGGGGAGGGGTGCAGGGTGCAGGGCAACCTCACTGCAGCCGCAGATCTTAGACATGGAGGAGGCCTCAGCGAGAGCCTGGTCACCAATCTATGACCCGGTTGCTCAGGTTCTTCTTGATTACCGCTAGGCACGGTGACCTCACTACCTCAGGAGAAGCCCGGGGGGGTGAGTGAGTCCATGTTGCAGACGTGGGGTTAAGCGCAGCCAACATGAACACGCACGTTGGATAAAGCATGCCTGCTGGCCTGCTCAGTGGTGAAATGTCGACCTAGGAACCAGGAGGTCACGGTTCGATTCCCCGTCAGGGGCACCTGCCTGGGTTTGTGGGCTCGATCCCCAGTGGGGGGCGTGCAGGAGGCAGCCGATCCATGGTTCTCTCTTGATGTTTCTCTCTCTCTCTCTCTCTCCCTTCCTCTCTGGAATCCGTAAAGAATCAATAAAGGAAGCATGTTTGGGGCAAACATCCAGGGCCTGGCCTCCAGGTCATTAGGGAAGACGGGCGTAGAGAGGCCCTCGGGAGGACGGAAGGGCGTGCGCCTGGAAAAGAAGGCGGGGAAACGCCTCCCGCTGTGGAAGGTGGGAGAGTTTTGGACGCGCCCCGCGCCTGCCTGCCGACGTGCGTGCGTGCGGGGGGGAAGCCGGGAACTGGGGCGAGATGCAGCGGCACAAAACCCTTCCGGAGACGCCGGGCACCGAGGCCCGGACTCTCTGCTGCTCTTCGTGAGGGCTCCCCAAAGTGGTCCAGAGCCAGAGCGTGTTGCCATGGCAACAGGCTCGGCAGGGGAGCCACTCAGCATCACTCAGTAATTCACATCTGTGTCGCCCCCCACCCCCCCCAGCTCTCTCTGTCCTCGCGCCCCTCTCTTTTTATCTGTAAATGGAAAGCAACGTGTGAGTGACGCCACCTTGAAGCTGAGTTCCTGGAAGAAAGGAGAGGAGCCTTTTTTTCTGGGGGCTGCCCCCCCCCCGTCCCCCCAGGTCCTTTCTCCCTCTCCCCGGGCGGCGGCGTGCTCTCTCGCTGAGGGGTGGAAGGAGCTGGAGGGATGGGAGCCTCCAGGGAGGCTGGGAACCTTCCCTGCCACAGGGGAGGGTCTCCCCTGAACGCTCAGGAATGGGCCCGCAGGGTCGGGGGGCCAGGTGGGTGGATGGGGGCCAGGCAGGTGCGATGAGTGTCTTCACCCTCCCTTCAGGGCCTCGACTTCTCTCTCTAACCTGTGAGGGCTGCTTCACCCCAGGTCTCCAGCGGGGGCCGGGATCCAGGAGGCGGCATGGTGCGGGCGTTCCACCCGGCACGGGGCGGGGATGGGGGCGCCCAGGGAACTGCCCTCGGAAGGCGCGAGCGCTGCTCGGCCTCGGGGACGTCCCCAGAGCAGGTGGCGGACGCTTTCCGGAGGGAGCCGCCGCAGCAGGGGCTTCTGGGAGTTCTCCTATTTGTCACCTTTGTCCCCACGACCTTGGCCGCTTCCTTCCCACCTCCCTCGCGTCCCTCCCTGGGCCTGGAGTCCATCACGCACACTCTTTTCTAATATTTTTTTTATTGGTGTCAGAGAGGAAGGGAGAGGGAGAGAGAGAGAAACATCCATGATGAGAGAGAATCATCGATTGGCTGCCTCCTGCACGCCCCACCCTGGGGATGGAGCCCGCAACCCGGGCCTGTGCCCCAGCCAGGCGGGAATTGAACCGTGACGTCTGACCTCCTGGTTCATAGGTCGGCGCTGCACCGCTGAGCCACGCCCGTCAGGCACCCACACTTTAGGAGGCCAAGGAGGCTCCTGCGGAGGCCGGCTGGGGTCTGTCTGCAGGGACACGCGGCCGGCCGGCTCACCCGGAGGCCCCGGCCTGCTCTGGCCTCTGTCTCCCTGGAGGAGGCCAGGAAACTGCCGAGTCAGCCCCCGACCCGCTGAGGCGGCTTCTGGGACCAGGGAGGGCCTTTCTGAGAACCTCGCTGAGCCCCGAGGGCGAGGAGGGTCAGGCTGTGCAGGGAGGTGGGCGGCGGGGGCGGGGGGGGGGGGTGGCCTGGCAGCGGCCTCCCCTTCTCAGTCAGCTCTGGCTCAGAGCCCTGCCAGCTCCCGCCCGCCCGGGCCGTGCCTGTGATCAGACGTGTCACCTCCCGGCCGGTGACAAAGGAACCGGATTGAAAACAGGAGACGGGCTCCTCACAGCGTCCCCTTGCAACACCAAACTGTCCGTGCTGCTGCGAGCCGCAGAGAGGACGGCCCGGGCCTTGGGTGGCAGGACTCGGGGGCCAGTCAGGTTCCTGCGGCTCCCCCGACCCCGCACCCCAGACCCCACACACCCCCGACCCTGACGCCCCCCCTGCTGCACCCCAGACCCAGCGCCCTCCCCTGCTGCACCCCAGACCCAGCGCCTTCCCCTGCTGCACCCCAGACCCAGCGCCCTCCCCTGCTGCACCCGCCCCCCAGCTCGGCCTGGGGCCCGCGGTCGGGGCCGGGCAGCGCCCTGGCAGCCAGCAGAGCCCTTGGCCGTGGCCACAGGCCCCTGGGTTCGCCGTGGGGACCAGGGGCCCCTGGGCCGGTCCCCACCCTCCCCCTGCTTCCTGCCCGCTCCGCTGCTTTGTGCGCCCGGGTTTCTGGAGCTTTCTCAGAACCGTGGCTGCGTTCCCCGTGGAAATCATGACATTTTCCGTTTCACATTACGCACTGCACGGCCTCGGGAAGAGGGAGGGCGGCCAGCGGGCCCGGGGCCAGCCCCCGCCGCTGTAAACAGCCCGCGTCCCCGTCCCCCGCCACCGTCCCCGTGTGTATCCTGGAGTCACCCCGAGCGGACAGCGCGGCCCCGCGCTTCTCCCCCAGCCCCGGGCCTGGGCACGGGGTCCGGCCTCTCCCCTCTGCGCCCGGGGCACATCTGGACCGAGGCGTGCCTCCCCCTCGGCCGCGTGTTTTTTAAACTTTACTTTCCTCCGCCATGGCAACCGCGGCCTGTTTGGCAGGGGGAGCGGGCGGGGGAGCGGGCGGGGGGCCCGGGGAGAAGAAAGGGCCTCTGAGGGGGGCTGGCGGCCGGCCAGGCTAATCACGCTGCGGAGCGGAGCGCGGCCCTGGCGGGCGGCCAGGGGACAGAGAACAAAGCTGTCAGTTCCTCCTGTTGGCGGCCCAGCCGGTTTGGCACCCGAACACGGTTTCCCAGAACTCCCGGCCTTGGCCGCCCGCCATTCCCTTCGGGGCAGCAAACAGGATTAGCGCAGCCCGGCTGTTTTTCTGCCCGCGCCTCCAACTGCCCATGACATCATCCCCTGCACGCATGCGCCAGCGCTGGCCTCCAACCCCCCCTTCCTCCCCCTCTCTCTGTGTCTGCCTCTCTCTCTCCTCTCTCTCTCTCTCTCTCTCTCTCTCTCTCACACACACACACACACACACATGCACACATGCACACACACACGCACACGCGCTCCCACTTCCTTCCTGCGGCGCCCCCTCCTCCGACTGCCCTTAAATGCAGTGTTCTAGGTCATTCTTCGTGCCCGGCTCTGCTGTGACATGAAAACGCCCCGGTGCTGGTGCGTCCGGCTGCACCGAGCCAGACGTGGTGTTTTATTTTTGTAACTGAATTCCTGGGAGATAGGAATCTCGCTTTCCTCGGCGGCCGGCAATCAGCGCGCGCAGGGCTGCGGTCTCCAACCGCCCGTCGCCGCTTCCTCGCCAGGCTCCGGGAGGCGTGAGCTCGGCTCCCGTTCAGGTTTAAAGGGCCCACGACCCGTCTCTCTCTCTCATACACACACTCACACACACACACTTGCACACACACACACACACACACATACACACATGTACACACTCACACACAGACTCACTCACACACACACACACTTGCACACATGCACACACAGACTCACTCACACACGCACAAACACTTGCACATATGCACACAGACTCACTCTCACACACGCATGCACATACACTCACGTGCATACACTCTCTCACATACATGCACATACACTCACATGCACTCCCACGCATGCACACACACTTATACACTCACACTCACATGCACACACACTCTCACACTCACGTGCACACACATGCACACACACGCACGCACACACACGTGCACACACGTGCACACACGTGCACACTCACGCACACACATGCACACACACATACACACACTCACGTGCACACAGGCACACACACACACACACACAGCGTGCACACCAACACCATTGTCCGGGGGCGCACAGCCACGCAGACAAAGGGCAGGAAGGCGCCCGCGGAGGCCGGCGGGCACGCGGCCAGCGTGCAGTGTCCTCTCCCTCTCCAGAAGGAAAGTAGGTGAATCGGTAAAAGCCGGCCGGGCAGGCGGGGGCGCGTTATGCAACGGCCAGCCGGGCTCCCCGCGGGATGGAGGCTCCTGGCCGCACCCAAGCTCCCCGCCTGCCCGCCGCTCCGATTCATGAACTAGTTCTCCAATTCATGAATCACCCGGGAGCCGGCCGGAGAAAAATGCGTCGGATTGATCTCATTTCCATTGAAACTGGCTCAGGGCGGCCACGCTGGCTGCAGATAGGACCAGAGGCACGCCCGCGCCGGGGTCCACGGGCCGGCGCCCACCTGCCAGCGGGGAGGGGTTGGGGCTCCCCACCTCACACGGAGTCAGTGGGTCCGGTAAGACCCACCACTATAGGGGCCTGTGGCTGTGCCCACTGTGCAGGTGGGTCTGATGCTGTGTTCTCCATCTCTCTTTCTCACTTTAAAAACTATATATTTATTTATTTATTTTTGCTCTGGCCAGTTTGGCTCAGTGGATAGAGCATCAGCCTGCAGATCAAAGGGTTCTGGGTTCGATTCCGGTCAAGGGCATGTACCTTGGTCGCAGGCTCCTCCCCGGCCCAGGCCCTGTTTGGGGAGCGTGCAAGGAGGCATCCAATCGATGCGTTTCTTTCACATCGATGTGTCTCTCTGCTTTTCCCTCTTCCACTCTCCCTAAAAATCAATGGAAAAATATCCTCAGGTGAGGATTAACAAAAAAATTTTTTTAATAAAAATATTTTTATTGCTTTCAGAGAGGAAGGAAGAGAGAGAGAGAGAGAGAAGATCAATGATGAGAGAGAATCAGCTGCCTCCTGCACGCCCCACCCTGGGGATCCAGGCATGTGCCCTGACTGGGAATCAAACCCGGGACCTCCCGGCTCCTAGGTCGATGCTCGACCCCTGAGCCACGCCAGCCGGGCCGAATCTGCATCATTTTGGATCCCAGCTTCCAGAGATGAGATGCTCATCCCCTGGGGTTCAGACACACGGCCGCACCATCAGACGCAACTCCCTCGGCGGGCTGGACGGTGTGACCTTGCTGTGTGCATCTCTGCAGCTCCTGG
This sequence comes from Eptesicus fuscus, assembly GCF_027574615.1. NCBI lineage: Eukaryota > Metazoa > Chordata > Mammalia > Chiroptera > Vespertilionidae > Eptesicus > Eptesicus fuscus. The sequence goes on along the minus strand of NC_072496.1, from coordinate 4,861,087 downwards.
GGCGGGGGGGAGGGCAGGGGCCGCCGGAGAGGGGGGAGAGGACGCCTTGGTGTGACTCTCCATAAGCCGTTGGTTCCGAGGCCAACGGCGCTGCTCTGCGTCCCGTGAGGTCTGCGTGAAGCTGCCCTCCAGCCCTGAGCTGCCCGCGCCCGGGGCGGCCCGGGGTTAGGTCACTCCCACCGGTGCCGGGCTGGCCTCCGAGCAGCCGGGAGAGCGGCTGGCTCATGTTTTGCATTAACTCGCCTGCTTTTTCCACTGCAGCCTCCCGTTCCGCGATAAACCCGGGTTGCTAGGAAGGCTTTATGTAACAGGGGCCGGCCCGGCTCCTCCGAGCGGCACTCGCCCCGTTCCCAGAGTTCCCCGTCCGCCTGGCAGCACATCAGAACCTCGGTTTCATAACAGCCCAGAAACAGGGTTTTCTAATCACGTCCCGAGGACGGGACCGATCACACCAGGGTCTGGAGTTTTTATGAATTGCTGACGGTTAGCTAAAAAGAGACCCCCTGCCTGGCCGGCGTGGCTCAGTGGCTGAGCATCGACCTAGGAACCAGGAGGTCACGGTTCGATTCCCGGTCAGGGCACATGCCTGGGTTTTGGGCTCCATCCCCAGTGTGGGGGCGTGCAGGAGGCAGCCGATCCATGATTGTGTCTCATCACGGATGTTTCTCTCTCTCTCTCTCTCTCTCTCTCTCTCTCTCTCTCTCTCTCCCTCTCCCTTCCTCTCTGAAATCAATACAAATATATTAAATAAATATTTTTTTAAAAGAGACCCCCACCAAGTCTGTCTGGCCATCTCTGAGGTCGGGTGGGAAGGGACATCGGAAGACTGTGGTTTCTGCCTCCATGAGCTGAGGGTTACTGACCCGAGGCCTCTTTCAGAGAATTTGCTAAATAATCTCAAACATATTGAGGAACTTACTCATGTTTTTCAAAAAGGAAAAAAAAAACACACACACAAAAAAACGCCTTCTTCCTGCTTCATCCTTCATTCATGGAGAATGTGGTTTCCTTTCATTGATTTGTTTATTTAAAATATTTTTATTGATTTCAGAGAGGAAGGGAGAGGGAGAGAGAGAGGTAGAAACATCCATGATGAGAGAGAATCATGGATCGGCTGCCTCCTGCACGCCCCACACTGGGGATCGAGCCTGCATCCCGGGCCTGTGCCCTGACCGGGAATCGAACCGTGACCTCCTGGTTCCTAGGTCGACGCTCAGCCACTGAGCCACGCCGGCGGGGCCCTGCTTTAAATTTAACTGTCGTCTTCCTCTCCCGATCAACCTGCCTGGGAGTCTCTCCTACCTTCTCTTTTGGGAATATTGGCCCTACAGGTGCCTACGTGGGCGTGTCAGGACAACCCTCCTCACTTTTGCTATTTCCTCCGCGGCCACTGACATCATTTCTCCGGTCTCTGCGGCGTGGAACACTTTCGCGTTGCGTTTCATGGGATTTTCATGGGAGTTTCATGTACCTGCCATTTGCCCTTTCTTCTGGATCATCAGCAAAAATGATTAAAAAAAAGCCCTAACCGGTTTGGCTCAGTGGATAGAGCATTGGCCTGCGGACGGAAGGGTCCCAGGTTCGATTCCGGTCAAGGGCATGTACCTTGGTTGCGGGCACATCCCCGGTGGGGGGTGTGCAGGAGGCAGCTGATCGATGTTTCTCTCTCATCCTCACCGATGTTTCTAACTCTCTATCCCTCTCCCTTCCCCTCTGTAAAAAATCAATAAAATATATATTTTTTTAAAAAATGATAAAAAAAAAAAAAAAGCCTCCTCTCCTATCACCATGTCCCTGCGCCCAGCTGGGCCCTGGGCCGCCCCCCACCCCACTCCCACCCCCCCCACCCCGGGCACACACACACTCACTCTCCTGAGCCTGCCCACCTGCCGTGGGCGAGAATGGCTCCGAGAGGGCCTGCCGTCAGACGCCTGGCTGAGATTTAATATCCGTGAGACCCATTGAGTGTCTGGACACCTGGTTGCCATGGAGACGGTGGTCATGAAAACACACCGCTCTGCAGAGAGAGATAAAACGGGTCCCCGTGGCACGCCATCAGGCGCATTAGCTCAGGGAAATGGCACGCCGCGGATCACCTCCCTCTGTTGACCCAGGGCCGCTGCCTTTCAGACCCAACCCGGGCGGCCTCCGCGGGCGGCCAGCGCCCAGCGGCTTCCGGTTAATGTCTCGCAGGGACCGTCCAGGCCAGCGGCCCCCCGGCTTCCCGTCCCAGCTGAGTCAGCCTAGACGAAGGCGACCTGCTTTTTGGGCACCGTCTGTCCTTTGCTGACCCTCACCGACCCGTCAGCACAGGCGGGAGAGAAGCCTGACCCTGATGCGCTTCAGAGCAGGTGGCCGGGAGGGGTGAGGGTGCGGGCCAGGTGGCTTCGGGGGCTCTGGCCGGTTGGGAGGGGCCCCCGAGAGCAATCCATGACACAGGGTAGGCCTGTACCTGTGGCCTGCCGGTCAGAAGCGCATCTTCCAATACAAAGAAGGGCTCTAGCCTTTTTTTTTTTTTTTTTAATTTCTTTATTGATTAAGGTATCACATATTTGTCCTCGTCCCCCCATTTCCATCCCACCCCCCTCCCCACACATGCCCCCACCCCCCTGTTGTCCTTAACCGCTGGTTGGGCTCATATGTCTGCACACAAGTCCTTTGGTTGATCTAGGGCTCTAGCCTTTAAAAAAAAAATAAATGAAGGGGTGAGTTGGTGCTTGCCTTCTAGCCCTGCCATGGGCCGGCGGGGTCTGGGGAGGGGAGAGCGGCTGGAAACAAAGCAGCTGTGGCCACTGTCCCATCGGGAGGCAGACAAGGTCTCCAAGGGCTGCCCAGTGCCTGGGTCTCCAGCGAACACGGGAGACGCCCCGCCCCGCCCCGCCCCATCGGCAAGTCTGCCTTATCGACCCCTGAGAACCCGTCACCTCTGCTCCTTCTGCTTTGGAACTCGGTGATCTGCGTTCTAGAAAATGGGTCGTCGCTGAACCATGGACTTGGTCCTTTTCTTTTCTTTTTTTTTTTTCTCTAAGTGTATTTTTATGGATTTCAGGGAGGAAGGGAGAGGGAGAGAGAGCGAAACATCTATGATGAGAGAGGATCGTGGATCGGCTGCCTCCTGCACGCCCCACCCTGGGGATCGAGCCCGCCACCCGGGCCTGTGCCCTTGACTGGGAATCGAACCCTGATCTCCTGGTTCCTAGGTCGACGCTCAACCACGGAGCCACGCCGGTGGAGCGAAAAGGCAGGTGAAAAGCTCAGCTAATTTTGGAGCCATTTAACTAACGTTCAGCTCCCTCCTCATTCATGAAATGGGCCTGTGTTTCCTCTGTCCACACTCCTCCCCCTGAACGAAAAGGAAAAAAGGAAAGCATGTTTATAACAACACACCCTGCTCCCCTTGGGCTGGCATGACATCCCCCTCCTTTCCTTTCTCTCTCCAGCCCCCCAGGTTTTTCCTGAAAATGTTAACTCGGGCCGGGGTCCCGGGGTCTTCTCACTTTTTGCCCCGCGTCTCCATTTCTTTGAGTGCTGGGGGTGGGAGGGGGGCTGCTCTTCTGTGTCCCCCCGTTTCCCCCTCCCCCCTGCTTCCCCAAAAGCACCCGGAGCGCTGCCTCCTCCCCGTTTTTGTCCTGTTTTCGCAGAACCCGTCTCCATGGTCCCGGCCCCGCCGCCGGGCCCCGTCGGGCGTTATCTCTCTCCCAGGGCAGCGGCCCACATCCTGGCCGGCCAGACAATGGCCCTGCGTGTCTTTTCTTAGCGTCCGTGCCTTTTGTTCCCGGGCGCAGGATTTCCTTATGGTTTGTTTGGGCTTTTCAAAAGCTTATGGGGATCCGGAGAGGTGCCAGGCTCACGCCCCGAAGGATACCGGCCCAGTGTATGGGCCTGACACGCCGCCACCGCGTCCCAGGCCCCCATCGAGGTCCGGGCCCGGCCGGCACGGCGGCCGGTGGGACGGCCGTGGGGTCCGTTTGCCAAAAAAAAGTGGCTGCAAAACACCGGCCCGAGCCTCGGCGCACGGAGCCTCCTGTGCGGAAAGAACCGGAATCCGGCCCAGCATCGTGTCTGAAACGGGGAGAATGATGATCGCATTGCTAAGTATGGTCTTGTGCAGAGCGGGTCACCAACCCTAGTCATTTATTTGTTTAAACTAAAGTCCGCCGCCTTCATTAAAACCAGGGTATACTTACTTTTTTTTTTTTTTTTTTAATTATGCAGCTATGTTTAAACCTTGCCTTCCTTCATTTTGTACCAAGCCCTATCTTTATAGGATATGTTCAATACAATGCAATGTTATTTTCAGAAACAAACCCAGCCCGGCCGGCGTGGCTCAGTGGTGGGAGCGTCAACCTAGGAACCGGGAGGTCACGGTTCGATTCCCGGTCAAGGGCACACGCCCGGGTTTCGGGCTCGATCCCCAGGGTGGGGCAGTGCAGGAGGCAGCCGATCCATGATTCTCTCCCTCGTCACGGATGCGTCTCTCTTTCTCTCCCTCTCCCTTCCTCTCTGAAATCAATAGAAATATATTTTAAAACCAGTCAAGGCGGAGGAATGGCGTCATAGACAACGGTCTCAAGGCCGTCGTACAAACTGGAGACAAAGAGGGGGGACCCTTCCATTCGGTAGAACCCCTTTCTCGGGCGCCCCCGTTGATGGCACGTCGGTGTGTTATCTGAGGGCCTGGCTCCGTCCCAGCCTCCCTTGGGAATCGGCTTTCCGGGATCCTTTAATTAGAGCACCAAGACACAACAGCAAGATGAAAGACTCGGCAGGTATGTGGACTGCGCCCAGCGCTGCTGGTGGTCTGCCCGGAACCGGGGAAGGCGCGGGAGGGTCTTGTCCCAGCTTGCCTGCACGGGGGTCTGGCTCTCACACCTGCTGGGGAGTTGGGGGGACAGTACCAGGCGAGCTTGAACGGCTGGATGGCGGCTTCAGGCTGAGCTCCTGGAGACTGAGCCCTCCTGCCCTTACAACGTGTCTGTACGAGGCCCGGCCGGCGTGGCTCAAGGGTTGAGCATCGTCGACCTAGGACCCAGGAGGACACGGTGTGATTCCCGGTCAGGGCACGTGCCTGGGTTGCAGGCTCGGTCCCCAGTGTGGGGCGTGTGGGAGGCAACCGATCCACGATTCTCTCTCATCACGGATGTTCCTATCTCTCTCCCCTCTCCCTGCCTCTCTGAAATCAATTTCGAAATATATGTATTTAAAAAAACCCATAAATGCAGCTGAATAGACCACACGAACGTTCGGAAGGTGTGGAAGGATAATTCGAAGCCGCAACTGGGTCACCATTCTCACGCAAAAGAACAGAACTCTTGGCAAAAGGAAAGGACGTAGGCCCTCGCCGGTGTGGCTCAGTGGATAGAGCATCGGTCTTCGGACTGAAGGGTCCCAGGTTCGATTCCGGTCAAGAACACATGCCCGGGTTGTGGGCTCCATCCCCAGTAGGGGGCGTGCAGGAGGCAGCCGATCAATGATTCTTACTCATCATTGATGTGTCTATCTCGCTCTCCCTCTCCCTTCTTCTCTGAAATCAATAAAAATAAAAAAATATATATATATATATATATATATATATATATATATATATATTAAAAAAAATAACTCTTGGCAAAAGGAAAGGACTTAGGCCCTCGCCAGTGTGGCTCAGTGGATAGAGCATCGGCCTGTGGACCGAAGAGTCCTGGGTTCGATTCCGGTCAAGGGCACATACCTCAGTTGCAGGCTCCTCCCCTGCCCGGGCCCTGGTCAGGGCGCGTGCAGGAGGCAACCCATCGACGTGTTTCTCTCACATCGATATTTCTCTCTGTCTTTCCCTCTCTCTTCCACTCTCTCTAAAAACCAATGGAAAAATTCCCTCCGGTGAGGATGGAAAATAAATGTTCTTTTAAAATAAAAAATAGAAAGGACTTAGCACGTGACCGGCCCGGGTCTTCTTAGGGAGCAGCTGGGTCTGGGGAGACGGGGCTGATAATGTCCCCTATCAGGGGTTCTCCGCCCAGGGCAGCGAACCCTGCCAGCGGGAGAAAGAAATGATGGTATCCCTCCAGGAGGGGCTGCACGCGGGCGGTCCACAGGCGAGGTCAAGTTCGTTAGCGCTGCCTCGCCTGTGACGAAACGGCGAGTTCTCCCGAGGACGTGAGCGATGTGTGCAAACGTGTGCGAGTGAGTGCTGACGGCTCCCCCGGCCCGCGGAGTGCCTCTCAGCACATCGGGGCGTGAGTTCTCTCCCAGCGGTGAAAACACGAGTGCGTGGCAACCAGCCGGGCGCGGGGAGACACGGCGGGCCAGACCGGCAGGCCCTGCAGCTTGTCCCAGAAGGGAGAGAAGTCAGTGTGGCGGCAGATACCCCCGTGGGCACGGGCGTGTGCCAGGCAGCACGGGAAATACAGCCTCCACCGATGCTAAACCTTTCAAGCCCGGCTGGTGCGGCTCAGTGGTGAGCGCCGACCTAGGAACCAGGAGGTCACGGTTCGATTCCCGGTCAGGGGCACATGCCCAGGTTGCAGGCTCCATCCCCAGTGGGGGGCGTGCAGGAGGCAGCCGATCCATGATCCTCTCTCATCATGGATGTTTCTCTCTCCCTCTCCCTCTCCCTTCCTCTCTGAAATCAGTTAAAAAAAAAAAAACAACAACAAACCTTATCTCCAAATGCAGTCATATTCTGAGGTGCTGGGGGCTAGGACATGAATTTGGGGGGACACAGTTCAGCTCGTGATGGGGGCCTTGAGAAGAGTGAGGGCACAGAGAGGGGGCTCCGGAGCCTGAACCCCAACCAGGGCTCCTGCGAGTGTGAATAGCCTTCCTGGGAGCCCCGGCGGTTTCCGTGGAGATATTGTCAGTGTCCCCAGTTTTGGAAAGGGAACGGAGTGACCCTCTGGCCCAGCTCCCTGTGGCCGAAGAGGCCTGTGATGGAAAAGCCGTCTGTGCGGGCGACGTGCCGGGCGGCAGGCGGCAGGCGGCGGCCCCACGGATCCCTGTGCGGCTGCGGCTGCGGCTGCCGGGGAGCTGGAGGTTGGCGTCGCTAAGGAGAGGCTTCTGCGATGACCTCAGAAAACAGAAAATGGCTGTAAATAAGGCAGTACGTGGCTGCTTTGAATTGTACACAGCGCATCATCCGATCATGGTCAAATGACAACCTTGACATTTGGGGCAGGAAGCAAGCGGCGAGGGGCGTGGGTGGGCCTCGGGCGCGGCCGCTGCCCCAAGTGCAAGTCATGGAAGAGCCTTAAGAGGGAGGGACACAGAGGCTCTTTATTATTATTTTTATTATTTTAATATGTTTTTATTGGTTTCAGAGAGGAAGGGAGAGAGAGAGAGAGAGAGAGAGAGAGAGAGAGAGAGAGAGAGACAGAGAGAGAAACATGAGAGAGAATCATGGATTGGCTGCCACACTGGGAATCCAGCCCACCACCCGGCATGTGCCCTGACTGGGAATCGAACCTGGGACCTCCTGGTTCATAGGTCACTGCTTAACCCTTTGTGTGCCATAAGCGTCTATAGACGCAATTAAATTCAAAATATCGTGGCGTGTGGGGATGGTTTCCATTTCGGACATGTGGCAGCTAACTGGTTAACCAGTGAGCCACACCGGCTGGGCCACAGAGGCTCTTGATTTGTGTGTGTGTGTGTGTGTGTGTGTGTGTGTGTGTGTGTATACTAGAGGCCCAGTGCATGATTGAATCATGCATGTGTAGGGTCCCCTACATGCTTTCGCTTTTCTCGGTGGAGCTGGGTGCCTGTCTGCTGGTGCACCAGGCCTTTCAGAAGCCTCCGGCTCGGTGGAGGCTTCTGAAAGGCCTGGTGCCGGAGCAGACAGGCACCCAGCTCCCCCATTTTGATGGTCCGCGGCTGCTGAGGGGGGCTACCCTGCTGTTGAGAGGTGCAGCTGGGTGTCCGTGGCAGGCCCCCTCAGCGGCCGCGGATCTGGCCATTGAGAGGCGCAGGGGGTGGGAGTCCCGCCCCCTGCGCCTCTCAACAGCGGGGTAGCCCCCCTCAGTGGCAGCGGATCCGTGCCTCTCAATGGCCGGATAGGCCACCCGGAGTCCCGCCCCCCAGCCTCCCGCCGCCCAATCATGGGCGTAGCGGAGTGATGGTAATTTACATGTTACTCTATTATTAGATAGGATATATATATGATTTTATATTAGATTGAGGTGGAAACAAGAATCCTGTTTTATTTATTTATTTGTTAATCCTCACCCGAGGATATTTTTCCATTGATTTTTGGAGAGAGTGGAAGGAAGGGAGAGAGACACAGAGAGAAACATCGATGTGAGAGAGACATAGATTGGTTGCCTCCCCAACATGCCCCAACCTGGGGCCGGGGAGGAGCCTGCAACCGAATTTTGTGCCCTCGACCGGAATCGAACCCGAGACCCGATGGCCCGCAGGCCGACACTCTATCCACCGAGCCAGAGTGGCTGTTTAGACATCAGGGTTGGCGACGCCGCCCTCTCCCCCATGAAGCTCTCTGCTCCACAAACCCCGACTCTGTGCGTCAGTAAACAGACAGGACCCGAGGCCTCGAGGGAGGAGAGAGTGAACTCCTGGTGCCGCACGAGGGACGGACGGACGGAGCGGCTGCCGCAGCGTCTAGTGAGATCAGGCCCAGGGGACACCCTGTGCTCCCTGAGGCCCGGCACGGAGGTCACGTGAGCACAGGCCTTGCGGAGTCTGAGGCCAGGCTGTCCTGCAAGGCAGCGCTCCAAGCCCTCGTCTGGGCGGCTCAGGGAGAGCCACGGAGCTTCCCCGGGCTGCGTCATGCCGGCCCACAGAGGCAGCCACCCGAACCCTGAACTGCAAAAAGTTGGCGTGATGGGCCCATCATCCACATTCAAGTTCAAAGGGCAACCACAGGGCCCTCGGCAACAACGCCCACTAAAACCCTACCCTGTCTGACATCCGTGACGTTGAGGGTGCAGAACTGAGAGAGCCCTGGCTGGTGTGGCTCAGTGGATAGAGCGTCGGCCTGTGGACGGAAAGGTCCCGGGTTCAATTCCGGTCGAGGGCACAAGCCCGGGTTGCGGGCTCGATCCCCAGTTGGGGGCGTGCAGGAGGCAGCTGATAAATGATTCTCTCTCATCATGGATGTTTCTAACTCTCTCTCTCCCTCTTCCTTCTTCTCTAAAATCAATCAAACAATAAATATATATATATATTTTTTAAAGGTGCAGAACAGGGACCCAGGCAGTTGGTATCGTGGGTAACAGAGTGGCTTTGGGGTCAGGTGGCTCCATCCAGGTGTTCGCATGTCCTGGCTGTGTGGCCTTGGACGGAGCGGTAACCTCTCTGTTCAGCGTAACCGCCCCTACCTCCTGGCGGTGTCCTGAGAAATGCACGCAGGAGGCCTGGGGACGGTGGCAGGGAGGGACTCGGGACACGCAGGGAGGCTGTTATGGTTACGGGACAAAGGCTTTTGGACATGTCATTGGGTGAAGGGCGAGGCGGGGAGCGGGGAGGGAGAGAGGGCGCATGGGACTGTGAGAGAGGCCTGTCTGCCGCCCTGTTGACGAGACGGAGCGAGGGACAGGGACGGGACGGGCGTCCTTAGGAAACATCGCTGCAGCATTACCTAACTCCCAGCCCCGTTCCAAGTGTGGGACAGACCACACATTCCTTCCCCTGCAAGCACAACGGGTCGTTCCCTCTCAGGGGTTCTGTGGTCTTGAAAAACTCCGAAGCCCTGGCCGGGTTGGCTCAGTGGATAGAGCGTCGGCCTGCGGACTGAAGGGTCCCGGGTTCGATTCCGGTCAAGGGCATGTACCTTGGTTGCGGGCACATCCCCAGTAGGAGGTGTGCAGGGGGCAGCTGATGGATGTTTCTCTCTCATCGATGTTTCTAGCTCTCTATCCCTCTCCCTCCCTCTCTGTAAAAAAAAAAAAAATCAATAAAATATTTAAAAATAAATAAATAAAAATCAATGGGGAAAATATCCTCGGGGGAGGATGAACAACAACAACAACAACAAAAAAAACAAACAATAACTCAGGAGCCGCTGCTATGGCCTTGGCCCCGCCCACCTCCAGGTCCTCTTCACCCGGACCACTGTCTCGGACTCGGAGTCACCAGCCCCTGGCCCCCGGGGACACCAGCCATCATGAGAAACCTCTGCCCAGCAGGTGCCTCGAACCCCGTGGGAGTGCAGGGCTGAGAGGGAGCCCCTGGGGTATGTCTGACAGCAGCGTGCAGACTTGAAGGAGACCCCGGTTCCTGGGGCGGAGAAGGAGCTCACGGAGTCCGCCCGCGTTTGCTGAATCAATTGTAGGCGAGCTCCTGTCGACCGCGGGGAAGCGCAGAGAGAGGAAATCGCGATGGCTTTCCTTTCGATGACAATGGCTCCCTGGCTGTGCAAGGCCGTCGAGACCTCACAGCGGTCTCGCCCAAATCCGTCTTTCCTTCATCAGAGATCACCCAAAGCCACCCCGCCTGTGTCTGCGACTCTTTTAGAAACAAATGGAAGCCCGGTGGCGCGGGGCTCAGTGGTTGAGCGTCCACCTAGGAACCAGGAGGTCACGGTTCGATTCCCGGTCAGGGCACAGGCCCGGGTTGGGGACTTAATCCCCAGTGTGGGGCGTGCAGGAGGCAGTTGATCCATGATTCGCTCTCATCATGGATGTTTTTCTTTCTCCCTCCCTCTCCCTTCCTCACTCGCTAAAATCAATAAAAATGTATTAAAAAATAATAAAGAAAAGCAGGTTGTAGGATCTGTTGGTTTTGTTGTGTGTTTTTTTTTAAAGAAATAAATGGGAAATTCCTCGCTAAGTGGATACATTCATGAACCCATCGGCAGGGGTTGTCCGTTTTGTCGCGCGTGTTCTCTGGATTTGGTAACGAGGCATGTAGGCCGCCCAGGTTGGTGGGGGCAGAAATAGAATGAATATTGGGGACCAGCTAGAATGGCAAGAAATGTGAATCACGCTCTGTTAACTGCGACTCTTTGTTCTGATTAAAGAAGGCACAGACTAACCTGGCTGGGACTTGCACGTGGGACCTGGGAGCTCACCTGGAAATGCGGCCCATCCTCCGATTGACAACCTTGTTGCAGAGACCAGAGCCGCCCGCCCTTTGAAGACCCCCAGCCCTTTGCACACCCACAGGCCTTTGCCAATGCCCGGCCCCCATTCCCTGGAAACTGCCCATTTGACGTACCCTTTTGCCCACTTCCCCGTGTCATCCTGTTCCTTCTACCCAATATAAGCAGCTGGCTTATGGGGGGGGGGGGGGGGGGGCGGGGGGGAGCAGAGCAGATGTTTGTGGGTGCCCTGCTGCTCTCCTCGCTGCCGGCAGGACTGGAATTCACGCTCACGTATGACTCAACCCCGTCTCTGCTGAACTGGCTCTAGTCGTGACAGGCAGCCCGGAACGCTGGGTCGTCCGGTTACAAGGTGACGTTTGCCGTCCTGGTTCAGTCACAGGGGCTCTGGCTCTGAGCCATCAGCAGAGCACATGGAGCAGCCGGCGTGAGAACAGCCCGCCCCCGTCCCCGGGCGCGGGGTGACACCTGACTCATGCCACCGTGTTTCGCTCCCTCCGTGGGTGTGAAGTGATGTCGACAGCGGCACTTCCCCGCCTGGAGGGCAGCCGCTGCCGGTGGGAGGCGTGGCTGGGACGGTGCAATGGGCTTATTCCCAGGGAACTGGGACTCTGGGTCTCTGGACAGCTTTGGGGCCGCGGGTGCTGATCGGGGCTGCCATCCTCCCTGTTGTACGCAGATCGGGGTGGCCTGGGCCGCCCCCACCCCCCACCCCCCAGCTGGGCTCTCAGGTGTCAGCCCGCTGGGGCCCATCCTGGAGGAACTAGAAGAGGCCTGGCTGGTGACTCACTCCAACTCATCTGAGCGGCTGCCACGGTTCCCTCGGGCCCGGACCCCGGCCTCCCACTCGCCGGGCCTTCCCAGGCCGCCTGGGACAGCTCAGGGCCGAGGGACCCAGACAGTAAACCCACGTGTTTCCAACTGGACAGTGAAAAAACACAACTGGACGCTTCCTGGTTGAGCATCACCCACTGAACCAGGAGGTCACGGTTCGATTCCAGGTCAGGGCACAGGCCCGGGTTGCGGGCTCCATCCCCAGGGTGTCCCTGCTGAATTGGCTCAAGTCGTGACAGGCAGCCCGGGGCCCTCGGTTGCCCGGTTACGACGTGAGGTCTAGAATCTGCAGGGACAGACCTGTTGGAGTCTGTCCGGCACGGACACGAACACCCCCTTCGCTCTCCAAAGTGACAGTTGGACAAGGAATCCTGTGGTCGCTCCCCGGGCCGGGGACGTCATGTGCCGTCTAGCCGAGCCATGTCCTTTCTCGTCCTTTCTCGCTGAGCCCCGTCCTTTCTCGCTGAGCTGCGAGCCTGGGAAGCCGGCGGCCTCAGGGGCCGAGACAGGGAAGTGACTTGTCCATGCTCACACGGTGAGTCAGTAGCAGGACAATTTAGGAGAAGCCAGGGGCTCTGACTAAGGCGCTGCTCACCCACCCCCGCCCTGGACGGGGGAGGAGGAGTGACAATTGATCCCTCACCAGCACACGGAGCCAAGGTGTGAGCCAACCTGTGGGGAGGAAACCAGCAACAGAAAGCAGCTGGGACACATACCTGGGTGCAGGCCCGACGCCCCAGTAGGGGGCGTGCAGGAGGCAGCCGATCCATGAGTCTCTCTCATCATTGATGTTTCTCTCTCTCTCCTTCCTTCCTTTCTGAAATCAATATATATGTGTGTGTGTGTGTGTGTGTGTGTGTGTGTGTGTGTAAAAAAAGGCAGCAACCCCAACTGGTTTGGCTCAGTGGATAGAACATCAGCCTGTAGACTGAAGGGTCCTGGGTTTGATTCCAGTCAAGGGCACATGCCTGGGTTGCGGGCTTGATCCCCAGTGTGGGATGTGCAAGAGGCAGCCGATTAATGACTCTCTCTCATCATTGATGTTTCTCTCTCCCTCTCTCTCTCTCTCTTCTCTCTTTCTCTCCCTTCCTTTCTGAAATCAATAAAAATACGTTTAAAAAAAGAAAACAGCTGGGAGACCGGAGGAGTGCCTTGCAGGACGCTGGCGGGGGAGAGGATGGCGTGCATCCCACAGGTGAAACGGCTCTGGAGGGCGTACGCAGGGCAGGTGCGAGGTGATCTCCTGCTCACACAACGCAGCTGAGCCGCGTGCAGCTCCCCCGGCTGCTGCTCGGTGGGTGAATCCAGTGTCTGCGGGGAGAAGGGAAGCGCCGAGGAGGAACTGCAGGAATGTGGGGGTGCCTGCAGGAGGAAGTGGTAAGCTCCCCGCTGCTGGCAGCACCCCAGGCGCCCAGGCTGCTCCTTAGCCAGGGAGTGCTGAGCTGGCTCCGGCCAGAGGAAGTCCGCCCAGGGGAGGGGGCGGGCCGAGGCCTGGCTGCAGCCCCCCCGTGGGAGGGCATGAGGGGCGCGTGGGGACGGAGGGCATCCTGGCATGCCCGGCTGGTGTGTGTGTGGGGGGGGCGGGGGAGGGGGACAGACAACATTGGGAGAAAAGAAACCAAGAATGTCTGCCCGACATCCTCATGGTTGGTTTTATGGGAAAATGGTGAGACTCTCTCTTGCAAGCGGTGATTACAGGGAGGGCAGTAGGCGGGAAACCGCAGTGGGTTTGTTTTCAGGACCGAAAAAATGTTGTCCCCAAGCTAAACAGCTTCCGATTGGGAAATGCGACCTGGTTCCATACCACCCGGGGGCCCTGTTCCCCGCAGGCTCTGGCCTCCGTCCCTAAAGGCCCCCCGGGGGGACACATAGCCTTCTCAGCACCCAGACCCTTAGTGTTCTCTTTCTGCAAAACAGTTGGTGTTGCTCCAGGCAGCCCTGTGTGGGCCCCAGCAGCACAGGTGGGGGTGCGGGGCGCCTTCCCCGCTCATGGGCCAGACTCCAGCCCGGGACAGCTGGGAGCTGGGACCTCAATGCTACCCCCTGGGGCTGGCGGCTGCTGGGGTCGGCTCCCCACCCCCCAGCTTTAGCATCTTTAAAGGAACAAAGGGACCCAGCAGGGTGGCCCAGTGGTTGAGCGTCGACCTATGAACCAGGGAGGTCAGGGTTCGATTCCCAGTCAGGGCACACACATGCCCGGGTTGCAGATCCCCAGTGTGGGTGTGGCGTGCAGGAGGCAGCCGAGCCATGATTCTCTCTCATCGTGGATGTTTCTCTCTCTCTCTCTCTCTCTCTCTCTCTCTCTCCCCCCCTCTTCCTTCCTCTCTGACATCAACAAAAATATATTTTAAAAAACAAGAGTTAAAATAAATAAATAAAGGTCATATATTGTTGAATTGATTAAACAAATATCAAGCCACATGTTCAGAACGCCTCAGCGGCCATGCTTGCGTTTGCCAAATATTTGGCGATGGCTGGCTTTCCCCCGCCCACATTCACTGCAAGAAAGACGAAGGAGGGCGTCCCCGGGGGGGTGGGCTGAAAGGTCCCCAAAAATATTTGCACATGACTCGCCCCAGGACTGGGGTCAACACTCCATCCTCTCCCTGGGTCCATCTTGAACACGGGACAGACTTGCTGACTGCGAGGCGTCGTCCCCCGTGGCCGCTCCGTGCGTGGTGGCCAACGTACACAGGCCTCCCGGGGTCCAGGGACCGGCGCGTGGATCTTTCCGGAAGGCCAGCCCAGCAGCAATCCGGAGGACTCGGAACAAAGTCGTAAATCAGGAGCACCCAGCACTGAAGGTCACGCTGGCCGGTGACTAACGGCTCACACTCACTGCCGGGCCTGCCAGGAAATCCTGAAAGGCAGGCCTTGCCTCGATTACATCTGTGACCAGTTAGCCAGTTAGCCCCGGGGGGGCGGGTGGGAGGGGAAGGTGTCCCCGATAGCAGATGGCCCCTGAGGCAGACTTCTTTCTTTTCTTTTTTTTTTTTTTGTTAATCCTCAACTGAGGATATTTTTCCATTGATCCATTGATTTTTTTTTTAAGGGAGGGGGAGAGACAGAGAGAAACATCGATGTGAGAGAGATACATCGATTGGTTGCCTCCCGCAAGGGGGCCGGGGATACGTGCCCTGGAGCAGAATCGAACCCGAGACCCTTCGGTCTGCAGGCTGACGCTCAGACGAGCCAGGGCTGCTGAAGTACACGTCTGAGGAGTTTTTCCCTGGGAGCAGATGCTGCCTTCGATACATGGAGAATCATTTGATGAGCGGAAAAAGTCGATCACTGACGGAGACTTGAGGTATTTTTCTCTCGTGCCAGCTCAGTCCACAGAGCAATGAACATTTCCAAAACTGCAGGGCGCCGGAGACATGTATTATCTGGATGCGGCGTTTGGATAACTGATAACCCACCTCGCACAACGGACAGGGGTTTATAATACTTTATTTATTTTATTTTTAAAAAAAGACATTTTTATTGATGTCTCAGAGGAAGGGAGAGGGAGGAGAGAGAGAGAAACATCCATGATGAGAGAGAATCATGGATCGGTGGCCTCCTGCACGCCCCACACTGGGGATCGTGCCCGCAACCCGGGCATGTGCCCTTGACCTGGAATCAAACCGTGACCTCCTGGTTCCTAGGTCGACGCTCAACCACAGAGCCACGCCAGCCGGGCTCACTCTGAGCTCTTAGAATGCCAGGTTTCAGAGCCTTCCACCATGAAGTCCAGGCGATCTTGGATACACAGCCCCCCCACTTCGGATAGATGGATGGAAAAACTTGTTCTGAAGGAGGAACATAATACCTGACATTGTTTTAAATACATATTTTTATAAATATGTCTAATATATGCACTACATTACATGTAATATATTAATATTTAATATATATGTATATATATATATAGTATATAATATATGTGTATATATATATAAACTAGAGGCCTGGTGCACAAAATTCGTGCATGGGGGATGGGTCCCTCAGCCCGGCCTGCACCCTCTCCAATCTAGGACCCCTCGGGGGATGTCCTACTACTGGTTTAGGCCCCTCTCACAATCCGGGACCGCTGGCCTCTAACCACTCACCTGCCTGCCTGCCTGATCACCCCTAACCACTCTGCCTGCCTGCCTGCCTGATCACCCCTAACCACTCTCCCCTGCCAGCCTGATCACCCCAACTGCCTCTGCCTTGGCCCCTCCCTGCCACCGTGGCCTGTCCAGAAGGACGACCGGAAGATGTCCGGTTGACCCGGTCTAATTGGCATATTACCCTTTTATTACTATAAATATATACGTATACATTGGTTGCCTTGGTTTTCACTTGGAGTTCCCCAGAGGGAAAACACAACCCATACATAAAGGGTTGTAAAAATACCCTTGGGTGAGGATTAAAAAAAAAAAAAGTAGACGTTGTTACATTTTTAATTTTTTATGTCCTCATCGAAGGACATTTTCCCATTGATTTTAGAGAGAGTGGAAGGGAGAGGGAGAGACAGAGAGAAACGTCGATGTGATTGGTTGTCTCCTGCACGCACCCCGACCAGGGCCCACCACTGAGGTCCATGCCCTTGACCTGAATCGAACCCGGGACCCTTCGGTCCACAAGCTGAAACTCTATCCTCTGAACCAAACCGGCTAAGTCTAGTTACAGTTTTTTAAAAATAACCTAACACTATTTAAACATTCTAGAGACACTAGTATTTTTTGTTTATAATTCTGTGGTAAATTACCGACTTTATAAAGTGTTTTCTAAAATATTCTGAGTAACTGCCTCCTGATTTCTCTCTTCTTAAGGGCTACAGCATTCCAGTGGTAACAGACAAATGTTTACAGCAATGATTACTATAGAGAATTAACATGGGAAAAATCAAAGACTCCTTCCCATTATTTTGGAAGTGACCTTGGATGGGGAGAAACTGATGTAAAATCTCCAGGCTGTGGCCTGGCCGGCGTGGCTCAGTGGTTGAGCGTCGACCTATGAACCAGGAGGTCACAGTTCAATTCCCGGTCAAGGGCACATGCCCAGGTTGCCGACTAGATCCCCAGTGTGGGGTGTGCAGGAGGCAGCCGATCCATGATTCTCTCTCATCATGGATGTTTCTCTCTCTCTCCCTCTCCCTTCCTCTCTGAGATCAATAAAAATATATATATATTTTTAAAAATCTCCAGGCTGTGCATGTGAAACTCAAGACGCCTGGGTGTGCTCCGGGAACCCGGGCTGGGTTGCTATGTAGCCCCAAACCGCTCCATCTGAGATCTGCTGTGTGGCGAGCAGAGAACCGGCCACAGGAATTTTCCCTCCTGACCCACTTATTATAAAACACCGTCCACAGAGGCTTTGCAAACTTGGTATGTGCTTTTCGGAACAACACAATGAGATGCCATCTCCTGGGCTCCCTGGCACGGGCTCCTGGCCTTGGAGGTGGGATGTGGGGTGATGCACGCACCATCCCGGGTTGGGGGGAGGGGGCTGCCTGCGGATGCCAGGCTGGCCGAGGGCCAGGTGCGTTGGAGGCGGTCCTGGACGTGAAACCATCCATCGTGCGTGGTGAGATCTGAGGTCGAAGCGCTGCCCGGAGCCTGCGGACATGTGTGTCGAAGCTCGGGGCCGTGAAGCGCTCCCTCCATTTGATTTTCCAGCGGGACCTCGCTGGTCCGCCGTCCAGAAAGTTCTCATTCATTTGGCCCGAGGGTACCCCGCTGGCTTTTTAGGGGGGGCCGCCGGAAGCTTCAGCAGGAGTCGTGGCCACATGGAAAATCGAGCCACTGAAGGTCTCAAATCGGGAGTCCCTGCCCCAGAGGCTGCGCTTTCCTTAGTCAATTTAAATTCGGGGAAATGTCCCGGCCGGTGTGGCTCAGTGGTTGAGCGTCAACCTCTGAACCAGGAGGTCACGGTTCGATTCCCGGTCAGGGCGCAGGCCCGGGTTGCGGGCTCGATCCCCAGTGTGGGGCGTGCAGGAGGCAGCGGATCAATGATTCTCTCTCATCATGGATGTTCCTATCTCTTTCTCTCTCCTCTCCCTCCCTCTCTGACATCAAGAAAAATAGATTTAAAAAAATAATAAAATAAACAAACACATCAACAAATAAATTTGGAGAAATGTAAATAAACATCCTTAACTATATAAAACTATGTGAGAAAAAGATTCCTTTTGTTTTGTTTTGTTTTTGTTAATCCTCACCTGCGGATATTTTTCCCATTGCTTTTCAGAGAGAGTGGAAGGGAGGGAGGGAAGGACAGAGAGAGAGAGGTGGGGGGCGGGCGGGGGCGGGGGGGGGGTGGGAAACATGGACACATCCACTGGTTGCCTCCCGCACGTGCCCTGACCAGGGGACTGGGACGGGGAGCGAACCCACAACCCAGGCACATGCTCTTGACTGGGAATCAAACCCGAGACTCTTGGGTCCCAGGGCTGACTCTCTAACCACTGAGCAACACCGGCCAGGGCGCAACACGATTCTTTTTTTTTTTTTTTTTTTTTATATTTTATTGAGTTTTTACAGAGAGGAAGACAGAGGGTAGAGAGTTAGAAACATCGATGAGGGAAACATCGATCAGCTGCCTCCTGCACACTCCCCACTGGGGACGTGCCCGCAACCAAGGTACATGCCGCAGGCCATGCTCTATCCACTGAGCCAAACTGGTTTCGGCAGCAACACGATTCTTATTCGCATGGGTTTTCCGTGATTCAGAGTTCCCTGCCACACACCCCCACGTCCCACAGCAGGGAAATGTAACAGCCGTTTTTGTCCAAAGGCTGGGATCCGCCCTCTTATTTACTCGGGTTAGCCCGTGACCTCCGAACCTTGTTTGTCCTCGGTCATCTGTGCGCTTGGGGCCGGGGCTGTTTTCACCGTCCCGTTCGTTCCAGGTGCTGTTTTGAGATGGGCGGCCGCGGGGGGCCGGGGTCACCGCTCTGTACTGCCCTGGAGAGTGCGCGCCGGGGGCCAAGGTCCACGTTTCACGTTGGTGCTCTGTGATTCGGGCTCGGTGGCTGCCCTGTGGGTCATTTCCCTTTGGGTGGGCTTATTTCTTTTTTAATATATTTGTATTGACTTCAGAGAGGAAGGGGGAGGGAGAGAGAGATAGAAATATCCATGATGAGAGGGAATCATGGATCGGCTGCCTCCTGCACGCCCCCCACTGGGAATGGAGCCTGCAACCCGGGCCTGTGCCCTGACCTGGGAATCGAACCGTGACCTCCTGGCTCCTAGGTCGACGCTCAACCACGGAGCCACGCCGGCCGGGCTTCCTTTGGGTGAATTTAGAGTTCAGTTCCTCGTCCCCCAAACGTCCCGACTGGAAAGGAACAGGGCGAACTCTCCCGGGAAAACCTTCCCAAGGCAAAGCTCTTCCCGTACTGATAGGATTGTATTTGGTCTACGATTGAGACCGAGCCCACGTGCAGATGTTAACGGCGCCCCCATTTCTTACTGGGATGTCTTTGACTATATTCTTCCCACTGCCCCCCCCCCCCACCCCAACTTCCCGCCCACCTCCCCACCCCTGTCCCCAGCTGTCCCCAAATCCCTTCTGATCACCTTCACACAACAAAACCTGCAAGGGAAAAGCGATACCCGGGATAATGTATTAGTAAAGCGGTCTGCCCGGCCGGTGTGGCTCCGTGGTTGAGCATCGACCTCTGAACCAGGAGGTCACGGTTCGATTCCCGCTCAGGGCACATGCCCGGGTTGCAAGCTCAATCTCCAGTGTGGGGTGTGCAGGAGGCAGCCGATCCATGGTTTTCTCTCTCATCCTTGATGTTTCTCTCTCTCTCTCCCTCTCCCTTCCTCTCTGAAATCAATAAAAATATATATATATTTAAAAAAGAGAAAGAGAGAGAGAGAGGTCTAAGAACTCACACCAGCAGTATACAATCCCAAACACGGACCGTGGATGTTTGGGGATACCAGTGATATTCAGGGGCGGGTATGAGACCGTGCCGTCTGAACTGGCAAAGCATTTTTTCACAACAGGCACCCGAAAGCCACGCTGGGAGGACATGTTCACTTTCTTCCTGGGTTGTTGCTGCCCCGAAAGGCGTCAGCAGGAATCTGATTAGAATGTTCCTGAGCTGACGGTGGAACCGCTCTGAGCTGGATACTACACCTCCCCAGCCCTCACAAAAAAATGCAAGTGGCCTCTGTCCGGCAGGTTGCCCGTGAGGCGGCCGTGACAGACCGCATTTCTGGTTAATGGTTAGCTCCTCCTGACCTTAGACTTCGCCCCTGTGTGTAATGACACAGCCTTCGTCCCCGGTGGCCGTCCTGCCTCCTGCACGGAGACGGCTGTTCCTACTTCGTAAACAACGGAGGTGTTGAAACGCTGCCACGGAATTGGTTAAATTTTACCGCCGGGGGGAAAGCTGAGAGAGAGCAACGGACTTTCTTCCCTGTGCTGGCTTTATTGGCTTCTCCTAAAATGCCATCATGGATGTGCCATGATAGAAGCATAAAAAAAAAGAAAAAAAGAAAAGAAAAAGGCTTTACAAGTCGTCCTCTTGGTCTGCGAGGTGAAATATCCGAGGAGAACTCCGGCCCTGTGTGTCTCCCTGGCCTCTCCCTGTACAGACGTCCCTGGGAAATTTCCCCATAAAACAGACACATAAAAAAAAAATCATTCCCACAACGGGAAGGGAGAGGAGACCTTTCCTTTTTAACCGCCACCCAAGAGCACGCCGCTCTGCTTGGGGGCGTGTGGAGAATCCTGCCGTGTCCAAGAAGGAGCAGAACATCTGCTAACATGTGGGCTGCACGGAGGCCCTGTTGGCGGGGGTTGGCGTCGGCTACCTTTGCGTGAACTCTCGGTGGCCGGGGGTCGGAGCGCAGCCTGTGCTGTCCATCTAGCCAGCCCCGCGCTGTGCAGTGTACTGACTTAGAGCAAAGTTCCGAGCTGTGCATCAGAACTACCTGACACAGGGCTCTGCTGGCCGGTGTTGGTCCATGGATAGAGCGTCAGCCTGCGTGTGGACTGAAGGGTTTCAGGTTCGATTCCCGGTCAGGGCCCATGCCTGGGTTGTGGGCTCCATCCCCAGTGCGGGGCGTGTAGGAGGCAGCCGATCCATGATTCTCTCTCATCATGGATGTTTCTCTCTCTCTCCCTCTCCCTCTCTGAAATCAATAAAAATCTATATGAAAAAAATTGCCCCAGCCCAGGGGTCGGCAAACTCATGAGTCCACAGAGCCAAATATCAACAGCACAACGATTGAAATTTCTTTGGAGAGCCACATTTTTTAAACTTAAACTTCTTCTAACGCCACTTCTTCAACATAGACTCGCCCAGGCCGTGGTATTTTGGGGAAGAGCTACGTTCAAGGGGCCAAAGAGCCGCATGTGGCTCGCGAGCCGCAGTTTGCCGACCACGGCCCCAGCCGGTTTGGCTCAGTGGATAGAGTATCGGCCTGCGAACTGAAAGGTCCCAGGTTTGGTTCCAGTCAAGGGCACATGCCTCGGTTGCGGGTTTGATCCCCAGTGGGGGGCGTGCAGGAGGCAGCCGATCCATGATTCTGTCTCATCGTTGATGTCTCTCTCTCTCTCTCCCTTCCTCTCTGAAATCAATAACAATATATATGAAAAAAAACCCCACAAATAAAATAAAACAGGGGCTCTGTGGAGTGAGACAGCTGCCTGGCATCTAACTGCCTCTCAGGACAAGGAAACCCCATCCATGTGTCCATCCATGTATTTGTCCCTTAATCCATTTCCATCCTTTGTCCAAAAAAAAAAAAAAGGAAATTACCACTCCTGGGGAAATGACAGCTTCTGAGACGTGGACATTTTTGTGCAATGACTGTAATTTTTCATTCCTCAACATGGCGACCCCGTAAGACGCGGGAGTGAAAAGAAGAAAAGCAGCAGGAATGAGCCGTGGAGAGGGGAGCGTCCGCACCGACGTGGCTGCCTCTGTGGGCTTCTGTGGGAACTGCCACGGGCCCCCTCGCTGGACCCGCAGGCTCGGCGCCCGTCCCTTTGGGCTCAAACAGGGGCACTTGGCAGAGGCGGGTCTTGTGTCTTTTTTAAAAAAATTCCTCGGAACCAGACAGGCTGGCCCGCACGCCGACCCCAGGAACAAAGCCACGAGGTCATCTGCCAACAGAAAGCCATTCCAAACGCTCGGAATGCCGGCTCCTGAGCCCAAACCGCCGGACCGACTCCCAAAGCGGCGCGTCCTGACCTGCGTCCCTCGGGCCCAGGGCTCGGCCTTCCAGGCTCTCCCAGGAATGTCTCCCGTCAGTCACAGTGGAGAGGGGCTGCCTGCCCCCCAGCCGCTGGAAGTCTGGCTCCGGGGACACTGTGAGACACTGAGCGCCCGGCCGGCGTGGCTCGGTGGCTGAGCGTGGACCTGTGAACCAGGTTCGAGTCCCGGTCAGGGCACATGTCCAGGTTGCGGGCTCCATCCCCCGTGTGGGGCGTGCAGGAGGCAGTTGATCCATGATTCTCTCTCATCATGGATGTTTCTCTCTCCCACTCTCTCTCACTCTCCCTTCCTCTCTGAAATCAATAAAAAAAATCTATATGAAATAAATTGCCCCAGCCGGTTTGGCTCAGTGGATAGAGCATTGGCCTGAGAACTGAAAGGTCCCAGGTTTGATTCTGGTCAAGGGCACATGCCTGGGTTGCGGGCTTGATCCCCAGTGTGGGGCGTGTAGGAGGCAGCTGATCCATGACTCTCTCTCATCATGAATGTTTCTCTCTCTCTCTCCCCCTCCCTTCCTCTCTGACATCAATAAAAATATATTAGATAAATTAAAATATATACACCAAGTACCCTTTGCATGAAAAGGAAAGCGTAGGGCTCTTTTTTTGATTTTTCAAGAATAGTGGAAATGAAACCTCATCACACAAGTGCTTCCCACACCACCATTTTTGAAAAAGATAGAATTGAACAAGCCTGAGGTTGTTGTGTGTGTTTTTTTTCTCCATAATCAGACCCAAATACAAACAAAAGTCAGATAGAGAAGGTTATGCGCATGACATTTCACTAGATTAGCAAAGTCACAGCAAATTCCAAAACATCAGAATTCCTCAAACTTGCTTGCAATGCATCCCTTAGAAAGGCAGTGTAGAGCCGGCCGAGAAGCCACACGGCGGTGACGCGTGAATCCTGGGTCAGAAAACCCCAAACGCCTCGGAACAAGTCTCCAGACCCTGCTGACCGGCTCGGCC
The DNA here is from genome assembly GCF_027574615.1 of Eptesicus fuscus. NCBI lineage: Eukaryota > Metazoa > Chordata > Mammalia > Chiroptera > Vespertilionidae > Eptesicus > Eptesicus fuscus. The sequence continues at coordinate 4,838,049 of NC_072496.1, read as the reverse complement.
CAGGGCCTGTCAGCATCCGGAACGGCTGTTTTTCTTCTTCAACTGAGTGAGACCCTCCTAAGTCATCCGAAAGGCCTGTGCACAGTACATGGCATCTTTGCCCGTTATGTATATATTACATATATATCACATACTAGTATATAGATCACCTATATATTACACATGTATATTACATATACATTACACATAGTACACCTATACATGACATATGCAGGTTACACATATATTGCATATACAGTATAATGCATATATATCACACATGTATGTTGCATTATGTATATTACACATATAGTACACGCATATATGCATATATACACACATATATATATGCATGGCAGTCTCGTGTGGATTTTCCATAAGCCTTGAAACACTTTAGTTGGGCATATTAATGCTGATAACAGATGTCTGTGCCCTGGCGGACTCCCGCTAAGCATAGGCCGTGGTTCAGACACCCCTGGCCCGGGATCTGAACCCAAACCACGCGGACACAGCGTTCTCAGATGGTGTGAGGACCTGGTCGCCATGGAACCTCAGGACTTGATGTGGATGGCAGAGTGGCCCCCAAGGAACGGGCAGGCAGCTCCTGGCGTTTTTCCGCATGTGTGTGACACGCGTGTGTCAGAAGAACGTCAGGCTTGGCTAGGTCGGGTTTTCCCGGACGCCTGGTGCCCACCCACCACGAATGGGGGGAGCAGACATGACGTCAAGCTCAGCAGCCCCGCGTCCCCTCAAGAACACGGGCCCGGAGTGCCAGGTGTGTGGGGAGACCCTCGGCGTCTCCTGTGCAGATAGTTACATGGCTGTGAAAAAGGACCTGAGTGGAAACAGGGATAGGAAGCAGCCCACCAGTGGGCTGAAGAATGAACTGCAGTTTGGGAAGCCTGGATTCCAGCTCTTGTTTGTCTGCACATTTTCTTTGTCTCAAGGCAAAGTCCTCATTGCATTTTTTTTTAAGTGTATTTTTACTGATCAGAGAGGAATGAAGAGGGAGAGAGAGAGAGAAACATCAATGATGAGAGAGAATCATGGATAGATTTTTAGACCATGGTGTTAGACAGCCGTGCTCACTCCTGGATTGCAGTTCTGACCCTCGCCTTGGGTGCAAATCACTTATCTTTTAACTAGAGGCCCAGTGCACGAAATTCATGCACAGGAGTGTGGGGGCGGTGTAGAAGGGGTCCCTCAGCCCGGCCTGCACCCTCTCGCAATCTGGGACCCCGCAATCCGGGACCGCTGGCTCCTAACCGCTCACCTGCCTGCCTGATGGCCCCTAACCACTCTGTCTGTCTGCCTGATCGCCCCTAACCGCTCGCCTGCCTGCCTGATCGCCCCTAACTGCCTCTGCCTCGGCCCCCCGCTGCTGCGGCTTTGTCGAGAAGGAGTCCGGAATGATGTCCAGAAGGCCGTTCGGCTGTCTGGTCTAATTAGCATATTAGGCTTTTATTATTATAGATACCTCCGTCTTAAAAGGATGACAAGATGATAGAAGGCATGCTTGAAGTACCTTTTTGAAATGACCATAGGAGAGATAAAAGTTAAATAAACCAAGGCGTCCCATTATCCTTAACCTTTTAGAATCATAACGTCGTCTCATTTTTTCCGCTCCCCTTCCTAGTGAACGTACGTGTAGGAAAGTTCCATGTGTAAGTAAGCTGACGAGAGAAGGTTTACCCTTTTAATACTCTCCGACGCTCTCCGGGAAGTCCGTCCACCGTTTTGTCAGCCTCTCTCTTCCTTTGGGAGGACTGTGGTGAGCGTCGTCCATAGAAGCTAAACCTCCTTCTGCCAGGACAGCGCATTTCGGCGGCTCTTTCCAAAAAGGCAGGCAGGCAGGGAGGGAGGGAGGGAGGCCCCGGGCCCCGAATGGCTGCTCAGTCCCTCCCAGGTCTCCGGCACGCTCCCTCGCAGGCCGAGCGAGGGGGTGACCTCAATCTCTCCTTTTGTCTGTCGTTCTCACTCCGCTCTTTAGGTTCTGACACCGGAAAGTAGGTAACCTACATCGAGACCCCAGGTTTCCCTCCCACGGAGTCCTGTGCACGACGGAGGCCGGTGACGAGCGGCTTCCGTGGGTAGACGCGGAGGGTTAGCGCCCCTGCGACTGTATTTGGCCTGATTCTTGGGCCCTCCACAGAGCCTTTATCTGCTCCACGTGCACACGTCTCTTTAATATCCCGATGCTGCCCTAGCCGGTGTGGCTCAGTGGACAGAGCACCGGCCTGGGGACTAAAGGGTCCCAGGTTGCAGGCTCCTTCCCTGCCTGGGGCCCCGGTTGGTGTGCATGCAGGAGGCAACCAATCAATGTGTTTCTCTTACATCGATGTTTCTTTCTTTCCCTCTCTCTTCCACTCTCTCTAAAAAAATCAATGGAAAAATATCTTCGGGTCAGGATTTAAAAAGAAAAAAAAATTTTTTTTAAATAGCCCAATGCTTTCTGTGTGCATGGGAGGCGGGCCACGGGGAGAGGCAAACAAGGGGGAAGTACTTCTAAAACAGTGTATTTGCAATTTGGAAAACAGTGGAATTGTCTCATAAAACGCCGCTATTACTTAGAAGAAGGCTCTCACATCTTTTTTTAAATTTCTATTTTTTTATTTTTATTGATTTCAGAGAGGAAGAGAGAGAAACATCCAAGAGGAGAGAGAATCATGGATCTGCTGCCTCCTGCACGCCCCACACCGGGGATGGAGCCCGCAACCCGGACATGTGCCCTTGACCGGGAATGGAACCGTGACCTCCTGGTTCCTAGGTCGACGCTCAACCCCTGAGCCACGCCGGCCGGCCGGGCCAGGTTTGGATCTTAGGCGTCTGATGCGCACACAGGGGAAGCCCATGGGAACCTGAGCGTGGAGGTCAGATCTGCTCCTGCCTTTGAGCTGCTGCTTCTTCTGGGTCACCTTCCCTCGCTCCTGCTTGGCCAGGATCACACCGAATGGCTTTCCTTTTGTTTGTACGGCCGTGACTTTTGTTTGCATTCTTTTAAATCTTAGAAACCAGAGCTGGCAAGGGCGGCTGCTCAGACTCCCAGCAGGAGTGCTCCCCATAGGATACTCCCTTTAGTGCTCAAGTCGAAATCGCAGCATCTCAGCCTTCTGGGTAAAAGCCGGTCTCCACCCTCTGCCCCGCCACCCTGCACGGGGCCTCGGCCCGCCTGCCTGCCTGCCTGCCTGCCTGTCCGCGCAGGACCGGGTGGGAGCTTGCTCGCTGCAGCCGCCCTGGCAACCTTGACTGTGAATGGCAAACATGACCAGGATTCTCTCCTGCCAGGCCCTGGGGCCTCGAGCAGGAGGGCAGAGCCTACGTGACTCAACCGTACCCACTTCCTCTTTCATAAGCCATCACATGATGAGCTGCCATCACAATTACTGCCTTGTCTGTGCGAATTGCAGACGCATTGCCTCACCCCAGAAACCCCGGTTCTGTGCTCGGGGGAGGCGAGGAGGCGGTGCCCGCTGCAGAAGGCATTGGAAGGGATCCAGCCCTGCTGAGCTGGGAGGGAGGGAGGGAGGGGGTGGGAGACGAAAACAAAGCTGTGTTTACTTAGCACACATGACAGAGCCGCTCTGAGCGACATGAAAGGCCAGGCAGCAGGAAAGACTCCGATACAATATCGCTGCCCTGGGTCCGGGGCTGCAGGCCTTAACCCCCTTGATCCCGGATCCTTTTATGGCCCAGGGACGCCATAAAACCCGCCTTTCCATGTTCCCCGAGGGCCCTGCATTAGGGAAGTTACATGGACGCGCGGTTTCGACATTGGGGGAGGGAGGGGGGAAATGGGGTGTCGAATAAAAAGGAACTGCTCTCCATGCGGAGAAGAAAAGCTGTTCGACAGAAATCCTTCTTTGGCACCTCTTGGGGGCGGAACTTGAATCTCCCTGCTCCCACTTTGGGCTTGGGATCCCTGGAGGGTGTGAGTGCTGCTCGCAGGTAAATGTGTATAATTAGGCCACGGCTCTAACGCCTCGTTCTGTCATGTTTCTGGCACTGCCTAGTGGGGCCAGCTCTTTGGGGTGCTGAGTGGCTCACCTCCCTGCAGGGCGAAGACGAGGCCTGATCGGCTTTGGGCAGTGCACCCCCCCCCCCAACCCCCCAACCCCGGGGGCCAGGTCACGTGCTAGAACGTGTCACACGTCCTGGGGTGAGGCCATGTGTCCCCAGGGAGAGTGAGCAAAGGGACAGGTCCCGAAAGAGGTGCCACAGCAGGGACCAGGAGTGACCAAGCCCACGTTGTCCCCAGCTGCCCCCCCAGCCAGGAGGAGAGGGCAGGATCTGGAACGGAGGGGAAGGCCTTTGAGGGGGGCGCCCCCTTCTCTGGAAATCCCCGGGGGGAGAGAAGAGGTGCAGCGTTAGCCTGCAAACATTGAGGTCTGGCAGTGCGTCTTCTGGGCCACTGCGAACAGGTTTTTTCATGCGCCTTCAGCAGCTCCCTGCGCTGTTTTTCCAAGGGTGTTTTTCCTCTTCCTTGTGGTTAATCCTTTGAAGCAACCTGCCATTTTCAACAGCAACTGGGGAGAAACGTCAGCAGGATTTTTTTTTTCTTCTCTCTCTCTCCGCCTACCAATCCGGTGGAAGGAACGATGATATAATTAGTACCCTGTCCTTCCCACACCTAACCCGCTCATTCCAGGCCCCAGCAGCCATGCGGGCCTGTTTTCCAACAAAAGCGGCTCCAGAGGCCGGCCTTGCAGAGCTTGAAGTGTCAAAATTCCAACAGAGAGTGACTAAGCCTGTGTCTATTAGTCAGGAAGAGGAACGACCAGCCAAAGTGATTTACTCCCAACACACGCCAGCTCCTCCTCGCGATGCAAGGGTGAAACTCCAGTGCTGGGTGCAGCCGGGGCAGAGCTGTGACTGCCAACCGTGGCGGGGGCGCCGGAGGCCGGTGGTTCACGGCAGGCGCGGACACCCCATCGGGCTACAGCTGGGCTCTGGGGGCGTGGGGGGTGCACATCCGCTCCGCCCCAGACAGCGACCCCACGGCCCGCGGCCTCCCCCCGCCGCCCCCGCCCCCATCCACGCGGGCCCAGCAGAGCAGGGCGGGGTCTGCAGGAGCCAGGAGGCGGGGCCAGGGCGGCGGGGGCGGGGCCTTGCGCAGTGACGCGACGCGCTGGCCGCAGCCGGGTCCCTGGAATGTGCGTACGCGCAGTGAGGCCGCCAGCGCCGCCGAGTCACGTCCGCGCGGAGCGTGCGCAATCGGCGGCGGCGCACGCGGGCTTCGGCCCCGCGCCCCACGTCATGCGCCCGCCTCGGACCTACATAAGAGGCCAGGCGCTGGCGCCGCGAGGACCGCGCCGGGGAAGCGGGTGGACGGAGAGGTCGTCCTGCGCCTCCGCCTCCCGAAGGCCCCAGGCTGGGGGACGTTCTCCTGTGTTAGGAAAACTTGGGGCTCGGCGGTGTGTCCCCCAAACCCCCGAGGCACACGCGAGTGTAAAGCACCACCCAGCAGTCCAAATGCAACTCCGAACACCCGGGAACCACGCTGCCTCCTGACAACCAAGGCGCAGAGTGGCCTCCCTTTTAAAACACGGGATGATTAGCATGATTTTCCCCAAACAGGCCGGGAGGGGAGGGCGTCCCTACTGCGTGATCGAGGCTGGCGGCGGCGGCTGGAGACACGCAGCCCGCGCGGAGCGGGCTCTCCCCGCGGCACTCGGTCTGCGCGCGGGGGCGGGGCGGGGCGGGCGCGGGGGCGCGCGAGGCAAGGCGGGCGGGCGGGCGCGCGCGCGCGCGGGGAGAGGGGAGGGGGCCGCGCAGGCGCCGTGCAGGGCTGTCGAAGAATCGAGCCCGTAGAAGTGGAGCGGCGCGGCGGCAGCTCGGCAGCCCCGGCGGCGGCGCAGCGGCGGGCAGAGCGCTGAGCGCGCGCTAGAGAGCGGCGACGCCCGGAGCGGAGGGAGCAGCGCAGCGACCGGGGCCCGCACCGTCTGCCCGCCTCCTCCTCGGCGCGGCATGCCTCGCCGCTCGGGCTGAGCCTGCCCCCGCGGCCGGCCCCCGGCCCCCGCCCCCCGGCCTCCCCGCACTCCGCGCCCGCCGCCGCCGCGACCTGCTGCGCTCGTCCGCGCCCGCGCGGCCCGTCTTCGCTCCGGTCTGGAGGCCCGCCGTCTCGGCCGAGCCCCCGCCGCCGCCGCCGCCGCGCCCGCCGCCCGCCCGCGCCCGCCGGGGGGCCGTGCTGCCGCGCCTGCAGCCCCTCGCCCCGCGCCCGCCGCCCCTCGTGCCGCGGGGGCGCTGCGCGGGCGCCGATCCCGCGCGGGCTCTGCCTCCGCCGCCGCCCCTGCGGCCGCCGCCGCCGCTGGTGGGGGAGCCGCGGGGTTGGGGGGGCCGGAGGGCGCGCGCGGGGCCGGCGGCGAGCGGCAGCGCCCCCTCCCCGGCGGGCGGCGCGGACATGGCCGCGGCGGTGGCGGTGGCGGCCGCGTCCCGGCGCCAGTCCTGCTACCTGTGTGACCTGCCCCGCATGCCCTGGGCCATGATCTGGGACTTCACGGAGCCCGTGTGCCGCGGCTGCGTCAACTACGAGGGCGCCGACCGCGTCGAGTTCGTCATCGAGACGGCGCGGCAGCTGAAGCGGGCGCACGGCTGCTTCCCCGAGGGCCGCTCCCCGCCCGGCGCCGCCGCCGCGGCCGCCAAGCCGCCGCCGCTCTCGGCCAAGGACCTGCTGCTGCAGCCGCCGCAGCTCGGCCCCGAGGCGGCCCCGCGCGCCCCGCAGGCGCTGGAGCGCTACCCGCTGGCCGCCGAGCGCCCCCCGCGCCTCGGCCCCGACTTCGGCGGCTCCCGCTCGGCCGCGGGCCTGGCGCCGACCCCGACGCCGCAGCCGCCGCCCGTGAACGGCATCCTGGTGCCCAACGGCTTCTCCAAGCTGGAGGAGCCCCCGGAGCTGAACCGCCAGAGCCCGACCCCGCGCCGCGGCCACGCCGTGCCGCCCACGCTGGTGCCGCTCATGAACGGCTCGGCCGCGCTGGGGCTCGGGGGCCGCGCCGCCGCCTCGCTGGTCGCCGTGTCGGGGCCCACCGCCGGCCTGGGCTCCGCGCCGCCCGCCGAGCTGGGCGTGCACAAGCGGCCCGCGTCCGTGTCCGGCTGCGCGGTCACGGAGCACGAGCCGCGCGAGGCGGTGGCCGCCGCCGCCGCCGCCAAGGAGAAGGCGCCGCCCGCGCACCGCGGCCCGGCCGACGGCCTGGCCCCCGCCGCCGGATCCGCCGAGCTGGGCGCCGAGGCCGCGGGCGGCAAGGGCCGCGCGCCCGGGGAGCAGCAGGACTGGGTCACGCGGCCCAAGACGGTGCGGGACACGCTGCTGGCGCTGCACCAGCACGGCCACGCGGGCGCCTTCGAGAGCAAGTTCAAGAAGGAGCCGCCGCTGAGCGCAGGCAGGTTGCTGGGGTTCGAGGCCAACGGGGCCAACGGGTCTAAAGCAGGTAGGGGCGGCCGTGGGGGAGAGGGACCCCGGTGGTGGGGGGCGGGGGGGGGGGAAGGGGACCCAGGGCCGCGGCGCCGGGGAGGGGGGCGGTTCTTTGCATTCACATCTGCCCCTGCCTGGGCCCAGGAACAACACACGGCCCACTTCCTGCTCGCCCCGGGCGGGCGGAACCGGCGCTCCGCTCGGCGGCGTGTGCCTGTGCTGCAGCAGCACCACCGACATGAGTCAGGCCGGGCCGCCGGGCCGGACCCAGGGTTTCCTTCCCCAGCGCCTTCTGGGACGGGAGCAGCCGGGCCCCCAGGCACCCTTTACACCGGGGAAGGGGGGGCGGGGGGGGCCTCCACATCCCCCCGGGCAACAGGTCAAACCGAGGACAGGCGTGCCCTGTGCAAAAACAGGCAGGCATCCAGGGGCCGGTTTCTGTGGCTTTTTAAAAGGAACTGCCACGGACCAGCCCCGCGGACAATGTGTGTGTGGAGTTGCACGTGCATTTGAAACTGACATGGGTTTTTTTTTAAGCTGCAGGCTTTCCCCCAGGGTAGAGGTGCTTTGGTGAGCTTTGTGTCGGTTAGAAAAAGATCCTTTTCGGTGTGTGTTCATGTATTTTTTTTCTCTCTCTTCCCCCCCCCCCCCACCCCCCATTATTTGCTTGTTGTTTTCAGTGGCAAGAACGGCGAGGAAAAGGAGGCCTTCTCCGGAGCCAGAAGGAGAAGTCGGGCCCCCGAAGATCAACGGAGAGGCCCAGCCGTGGCTGTCCACGTCCACGGAGGGGCTCAAGATCCCCCTGAACGCCACATCCTCCTTCGTGTCTCCGCCGCCGCCCACAGCCTCGCCGCATTCCAACCGCACCACCACGCCGCCCGAAGCTGCCCAGAACGGCCAGTCCCCCATGGCAGCCCTGATCCTGGTGGCAGACAATGCGGGGGGCAGCCACGCCTCCAAAGAGGCCAGCCAGGTTCACTCCACCACCAGGAGGAACAGCGGCAGCCCGCCCTCCCCGTCCTCCATGAACCAGAGAAGGCTGGGCCCCCGGGAGGCTGGGGGCCCGGGGGCCGGCGGCGCCGGAGGACTGGAGCCCGTGCACCCCGCCAGCCTCCCGGACTCCTCCCTGGCGGCCAGCGCCCCCCTCTGCTGCACCCTCTGCCACGAGCGCCTGGAGGACACCCACTTTGTGCAGTGCCCCTCGGTCCCTTCCCACAAGTTCTGCTTCCCTTGCTCCAGACAGAGCATCAAGCAGCAGGGGGCCAGCGGGGAGGTGTACTGCCCCAGCGGGGAGAAGTGCCCCCTGGTGGGCTCCAACGTCCCCTGGGCCTTCATGCAAGGGGAGATCGCCACCATCCTGGCCGGGGACGTGAAAGTGAAAAAGGAGAGAGACTCGTGACTCCCCGGTTTCGGAAAAACCCGGTCGTTACCCTTAACGAAAACTGCTTGAACTGTATATATATCTCCATATATATATATATACATATATATATATCCAAGACAAGGGAAATGTAGACTTCATAAACATGGGTGTATAATTTTGATTTTTTTTTTTTTGAATACATTGTGTTTCTATATATTTTTTTTTTTTGACAACGACAGGTATGTACTTATCAAGGCATTTTCTCCTTTTGTTAACGTTATTAGCCTCTCTGTGCTTTATTATCCTGGTGACAGTTACCGTTCCGTGTAGGCTGTGACTTGCGCTGCTTTTTAGAGCACTTGGCAAACCCCGCGAGCTGCTTCTAGCCGTATTTGTAATGCACTTACTTTAAAAAGAAAAAAAAAAGCCAAATACATTTTCTGACGTCGTAAGATCGCCTTACTGTCTGTCATTCCTTGTTGCTGGCTCCGGTCTCGGGCTGGAGGCCAACTGGTGGAGAAGGAAAGGAAGGGAGTGAGTTGGCAGGGGCACCGTTGTGAAGTGGGCACACCACTGGGCAACCTGACCGAGTGCACCCCCAAAACACTGTCCCCCGCACAGGAACGGGAGGATAGATTGTGAGTCTGTCTTTGTTTTGCTCTTCAAGTTGAGTGGCTGGGGCACTGAGGACCGCCTGGGCGTCGCTGCTGAGAGATTTTGGGGGGACGGTGTGGTTTAGAGGGAGAATTCTTGATGTTGAAGGCAACGTTGACCACTGCTTGCTGAATCAGTTGTAAGATTCGAATGTCGTCGGTTACATAACACACAGCCGGGGGACGGAAGGCGGGGACGGCGGTGTGCAGATGGCACTGCCACCTTCCACCGGGGCCTGGTGCTGCCTCCCCGTAAACACCCCGAGCTCTGTTGCTGCCCGTGCCGTTGCCTTTGGAAAGAGCTGCCGGAGAGATTCCGGTCCCGGTGAACTTGGAGATGGATGGTGGGGTTGGTTTCGTTTCTGTTCCGTGTTTTGTTTTTGTTTTATCGTTGAACCTGTAGCGCTGTTGTTGTGGATCGCGTCACCCACACCCTGTCTCGTGCAAGTGCTGAATGCAGTCATGGTGCAGACGGAGCCACAGCCCAGGGTGCTGGCTGCCGGGACTGCCCGGGGCCGTGTCGGTGACAGCCCCGCGGGGTGGGGGGTGGGGGGCCCTGTCATTTCCTCTGACCTGTGGAGTGAAGAAGACAGTTCTTCTGGGGAGAGGGGGAGGATAAACTAGTGGACATTAAAAGGTTTTCCGTAACGGGCCCCACCTCTCCAACGCCTCTCAGAAGCCTTTTGTAAACTAATTCCTTTTGATCACTACTTTGCATCAGTGAAATGATTTTTTTAAACCGATACATCATCCAGGATGGTAGACGTAGTTGTCTCCGAGCGACGCTGGTTTTTCTCTCTGTGCTGTTAGCCCAGCCACAGGAGCCCGATGCTGAGCCTTTTGATGTTCAGGTGTGTGTCACGTGGCCCTAACATCAGGCTGAATCATCGTTTTCAAGGTCTATTTACAACGTAACGTGGTGTAGCGTTCACAGCCCGGCTTTTTACTTGCATTTGAAAACAGGTTGTTACCCACTTGGGGTTATCTTTCAGTTACGTATTTTTGTCTTTTGAAAAGTGCTCAAAAAAAAAAAATTTTTTTTTCTAATGGTCGGGTTATTAACACTTGAAAAACCAGATACTGCGCCAAATACAGTCTTTCTCGTAGTGTTTTTAATGAGTGCACTTATTAATGCTGTGCAGATTCATTTTCCAAGTCATTGTTACATGGCCGACAGACTTGCATGATTAACCAGTTTGTTTCTTTCTTTTTTTTTTTTTTTTTTTAATTGGAGTAGCTATGACTCAGATCCAACTGGTTTCTCTTATGTAATGTACACAGGCAGGCAGTCTGTTTTCCATGCCCATAGAGACGTGTGTAAAGAATTCAACCCATTATGGTCTGTTGTATAAATGTGTATCTAGGCACTTTATCCTAAACTGGAATTTGACCTCATAGATGTTACACGTCGATCCGTCATTTGACCTAATTTGTGGGAGCTATCTGTTATGTTTTGCAATCTTAACACAGATAGCTTTTTTTAAAAAAAAGAATGATCTAGAACCATCCTGCTGTTTTGTATACGTCTATCCAGCTGTGGAAAATACAGCCTATGGTTTTTCTCTGCTGATGGTGAACGGCGCGGGGGCGGGGTGGGGGGTGGGGAAGGGAGATGGAAAAAAGCAAACAGCTCTACAGGGCTGTGCGTGGAGGTGACTCCTGTAAAAAAATAAGATTTGCATGAGCCTGCCTGGCCCCTGTGGGTGGCCTCTATGAGAGACTGGCAGCTGGAAAGTGTTGATCGGGGTTATTTTTCTGGCTTTACGTGAAAAAAAGTTGACATGGGGACAGGGGTTTGATCTGTTGTTATACCTGATGACAGTATAGTTTTCCACAGCTGGATAGAAACGCCTGAAAGCTACTTTAACTGTACGTGGGCAGTATCAGATTTCAGATCCTAATATTTCAGCTGTGCTTTGAATACTCAAAATAGTACGGGATGGGCGTTGTAGCTTTCCCCCCTTTTCTTTTTCTTTTTTTTTTTTATCTTTCCCGATTTATAGGATTTCACCAATGTACCCTCTCACGTGGCCTCACGTTAAAAGTTATGGGAACGTACACATGGTTTACAACTTTTCCTATATACCTTTCCTTGGCCACCAAGTATTTTAAAAGTGTGCCACCTTTTAACCTTAACTTTTAAGTTGAAGGTGATAACTTTTTCTATATATGATGCAACTCCTGTCAAACCGAAGCGAGTGTAATCTCAGCTATGATCATTATTATATTTTAAAAAATCACGCTGTGGAAATATCACCTGCATTCTGTCATTTTGTCAGATTTACAGTACCTTTTTTTTTTCTCTCTCTTTAAACTTTTAGCATTAAATAAAAATAAAATTGGGAGCACTGAACCTTTTCCGAGGCCTTTTTTTAAAGTTTTTTTTTTAAAAGGGAGGTTAGACACGGCTATTGCTTTCCTCACCAATGGCAGGAGGACTCAAGGAGGTGTGGGTTGGGGGGGCCGGGGTTTGGCTGGAACTGCAGTGCAGAGATAAAAAGACACAACAAAAAGGCATCTGAGGGTAGAAAAATAAGGGGGGGGGGGGGGCGGGCAGGGACTGGGGAAAGGGCCACTGGAGAGAGGACCCAGGGCCAGAAAACACTTGTTTATTGTTGAGCTTGCAAGGAGCCAGCCCTTGGCAGTGATGGCATCAAACACTGTCAGGACATGAGCTCTCTCTCTCTCTCTCTGGAAAGCTCTGGAGGAAAACGGCCCTGTGTGGCCAGATGAAATGCACTGAAGGCAAAAGAGAAAGAAAGAAAGAAAAAAGCCCACCCTTTGGAAAGCTCCGGAATAGAATCAGGGCCCACGCCATGCAGGAGGTTTATGGATGTGGTGAAGCCGGGATGCATAGAGAAGAAAGGAGGTACATTTACAAACCACTGCACTCGACTGTCACAGAGGAGATTCCCAGGTGTCTGCAGCTTGGACGCTGTTGACCAGTGGCTTGGCCGGCTTCTCCGTGAAAGGAAGCTGAGAAACGTCTAAGGAGTTAGCGGACAGGGTGGGTACACACACAGACTTAGTGCGTGTTTTAAATTAAACAGCAACAGCTCGTGTATCCTGGGATGTATTTTCATTAGGGGATGGTCCAATCACGTGGGGGGCTCATCCTTATATTTTCATAATATAGGTAGTAGCCTGTTGAAGGCGGTTTTCCAAAAACAGTATTCCCAAACAGTGAATTACAGATCATGCTACACAAGTTGCATTTCATAATTTAAGGGAAATGTTAAGCTTTTTTAACTTCAACGCTAGGCCTCATTTTGACTGAAACTTAAAAAATCGTGCAGCTTGCAAAGTCATTTTTGAGTTTCAAAAGCTCCTTTCAAAGGACGCTTTTATGATCGCATTCAGTTTCCAGTTTTAAAAAACACAAAACAAACCAGACTCTTGATGTGGCAGATGTCTTTGTTTATACTCCAAAGCAGGGGGGGGGGGGGGCGCGGGGGGGGGGAAGTTAAAGGGAAGATGTGGAACGGCTTTTTTTTTTTAAGTCCCTGGTTCCTCCCAGCAGCTTTGCATCTGATGGATAGATGGTTTTATTTGGTGAGTGAAGAGTGAACTGTTTCTCTTCCTGATTCCAAAGTGTAGACGTGGGATCATTCAGAAAAACGCTCCGTGGCTTGCAGGCCAGGAGAAGGCCTGAGTCACCCTCCCTCGCTTGCCTTTGCTTACGGGAACAGTGAGAAGGCCCGCCTTTCCCCTGTCACAGCCCAAGGTCAGAGTCACCCGTGAATGGAACACAGTTACCTACTTGGTCCCTCCTTCGTCCTCCATCCATCCGACCCCTGAGGTTTTAGAAATGAGGGGGTTGGGGATGCTGTTTAACTCCTTCAGCGCCCCTGGCTAGGCCTCTGACAGCTATGGCATCGATTAGAACACACATGATTACAGACAAATAGAAATTGTGGGCGCGACCTCCCAGATTTTCAACGATTTTGCCGTTTCTGTGGACGGCCTGCATTTTCCTCCAAGGGGGTGAAATCATTCCCTCACAGTAATTTAGAAGGCACAAAAAAATACAGGAAAGTCTATTTGTAAATTACTTAAGGGACTGGAAGATGGACAATGACCAGATTTATGGATTATCTATGGATTTCTCCATTAAACCCCAGACAAACCCATCATTAGGGATATCTACGCCGTCCCTCTTTCCCATTAACAAATTAATTTGTACCTAATTTAACAGTGAACTTTGTGTTAACCCGTCAACCTGTTACCTCTCCTTCCCCATGACAATACAGCTTAACGTGATTGAAAGCAGCTTTCCTCGGTGAACTTGAGGTCTAACTTTTTTTTTTTAGTTGTAGAATATGAAGTCTACACACTGGCTTTTAATCATTTAATCTTGTCTGCTGCTTTATGGCACTGAGCCGCATAAAACAATCCATAGGAGCCACCGAAAGTTATGTCAGGACAAAAAGCATACCATAGGCAAATCACTCTTTAGAATAATTTAGACTTCGGGTCATAAAGCTGTTATTTGGGATCTGAAAAACAGACTGGGAATTGAATGAAATCTCCTTAGTAGAATAACCCTATTACAATGGTATAAACGGTTTCTTCCATAATATAATCTTTTTTAAAATATATTTTTATTGATTTCAGAGAGGAAGGAAGAGGGAGAGGGAGAAATATGTATATATATATATATATATATATATATATATATGTATATATATATATATATATATACATATATATATATATATATATATATATATATATATACACACACACACTGAGTGGCCAGATTATGATGATCTCTGAACGCATAATAATCTGGCCACTCAGTGTATATCCTATATAATAAAAGGCTAATATGCAAATTGTCCCCTCGACCAGCAGGCAAGCCAGCCAACTGCCCATGTCCCCTCCCCCTGGCCAGGCTGGCCGGACCCCACCCATGCACGAATTCATGCACCAGGCCTCTAATATACACACACACACACTGAGTGGCCAGATTATTATGCATTCAGAGATCATAATAATCTGGCGCGCGCTCTCTCTCTCTCTCTCTCTCTCTCTCTCTCTATATATATATATATATATATACCAAAAATATTCTAGACTTTTGCTGGAGATCAACCACCTATTTGCCCTGAGCTTTCTATCAGCCAGTGCAAAGGGGAAAACTGATCAGGTGCACGATTTATAGTATCTTTGATATCAAATAAATGAGGTACTCAAGAGAAGGACACTGAGTGGCCAGATGATTATGCGTTCAGAGATCATAATAATCTGACCACTCAGTGTATATGTATATATAATTGATTTCAGAGAGGAAGGGAGAGATAGAAATATCAATGATGAGAGAGAGTCATTGATCAGCTGCCTCCTGCACCTCCCACACTGGGGATCAAGCCCACAACCCAGGCATGTGCCCTGACCGGGAATCGAGCCAAGACCTCCTGGTTTATAGGCTCAACCTATAAACCTGGCCAGCCACACCACCGAGCCACGCTGGCCAGCATAATACAATCTTGAAAAAAAATCAATTTGAAAAAACGTAGACTAGCCCTTTAAAACTCAAATTCATAGTGTATCCAGTCTTCTCCAGGCAGGTAAAATTTATCACAAAATCAGCCCTGAGATTCCTCCCGGAGGTGACTTTCTCCCCGGGGCAGACGAGGTCTGGAGGCAAGACCGCATTCCTGTTGACTCTGCAGGCATCCGCGCTCCGGCCCAGCTCACCCTCTGAATGGGCGTTAGAAGTTCGATTGCGTAATCTGCACAGCCTCCCAGCCGCTCCGCAGAAGCCCTTGATGCTGAGATAAGACAGATCCTGCCTAGAGTAACCGTGTCACATTTGAATATTTCTAAATATAGTTTCTATTTGGGGGGGTGGGGGGGGAATGAGCTGTTACATAATCTGTAGATCCCATCTCTTACTTTTATTTAGTCATTACTGCATCGTTACCATCGGTTCACATTCAGATGCCCATGAGGGGACAGGCCTGCACAGGAGGCGTCGGGGTTGTTTTTTTTAAATATTTTTTTATTGATGTCAGAGAGGAAGGGAGAGAGGGTGAAAGAGAGAGAAACATCCATGATGAGAGAGAATCATGGATCGGCTGCCTCCTGCACACACCCCACATCGGGGATGGAGCCCACAACCTGGGCATGTTCCCTGACCGGGAATCGAACTGTGACCTCCTGGTTCCTAGGTCGACGCTCAACCACGGAGCCACGCCGGCCGGGCAGGAGTCGGATTTTGCTTATGTATTCAGGTAGACTCAGGGAGCAACTTTAGCCAATAAAGGTTTAGGTCACTGCCCGTTTCTCTGCCATTTAGAACACAGCTTTCCCACGACACTTCAATACGTGAGCTGAAAACGGCTGTTTATATCTCCAGGAAAAAAATAAATTCAGATATATTTCACAGGAAGTAAGGTTCTAAATTCATTCCAATGTATGGAAAGACTATTAAAAATGAGCCTCTACTTACTAATGTGTACCTTTTTCATCGTATGATTTTAAACTATTAACTGCCCTGGCCGGGTAGCTCAGCTGGTTAGAGCGTCATCCAGATACACCAAGGTTGTTGCGGGTTCGATCCCTGGTCAGAATCAACTCAACGAATGCATAGGAACAATAAATCGATTGTTTCTCTCTCTCTCTCTCTTCCCCTCTCTAAAATCAGTCAATAAAATTTTTTAAAATAAAATATGAACGATAGGACAGAGAGATCTGCAGAGAAGTGGACCATAGGAGTAGGGACTCTCCGGGTCTGAATAAATCATCATTTCTTTACACACAGCCTTGGCTGGCTTAGGGCCCTCTGCATTCTAGGCCTTGGGGTGCCTTAACCCCACGCTAAAAGCCTCTCCCCGCCCCCCCTGCCCCCCCCCCCTCCACTCCACCCCATTTTGTTATTTCTGCCTCCAAACTGCCATTCGATCAGCTTTGCATGTGTGTGTGTTACACAAGATAAAGACGTATTGTGCCCCACATATCACTGAAATCAGAATTTCACGGGAGGGAGACCGTCATCAGAGAAGTTCTGGAACAATATTCGCTCCAGCAGCCCCATGTGGTTGTTGCTGTTATCCTCTAACACCTGTACATGTATATACATTTTTTTTGCTGTTGTTAATCCTCACCCGAGGATATTTTTCTAACGATTTTTGGAGGGTGTGAAAGGGAGGGGGTGGGGGAGAGAGAGAGAGAGAGAAACATCGATTGGAGCGCACGCGCCTGCAACCTACATAGGACGTACATACGTGCCCTTGGCTGGAATTGAACCCGGGACCCTTCAGTCCCTGGGCCTTTAACAGCTGTATTAAGCGAGGCGCACATCACCTGGGCTCTGGCGGAAGTGCGCACAGCGGCAGGAGTCCGCCAACTCCAAAAGAGCGTGTTTGCTCCCAGGAAGGGGGGGGGGGACCTTCTCCCGGAGCCCGGAGTCCGGAGCCTCTTCCTAGCACCTGCACCCGGGACCTGGGCTGGACTCCGACCTGCGCACGGTCTCAAGTCCAAGGTAGTGTCATGCGCCAAGTTCACTCCGCGCGCGCGCGCGCGCACCCATCAGGCTGGAACCGCTATCTTGACACAAATCAGGGCCAGTTGCAAACACCCGGAGGAGGCAAGGCGGGGTCCAGATGACCAAACTGTAGCTTTTTCTGTTTTCACTTCTCACTGTTGCTCGGAATGGCGCTTATTAAAAGGAAGAAGACAGCTGCCCTGTGTACCCCGGGGAGGGAAAGGGGAAGAGGAGGCCCTGGCGGTTTCCAGCGCCCCGGAAGCCCCGCGCTCCCAGGCTGACTGTTTCGAGAACTTTTCCTGGACAGCCCGCGCCCACTCTGCACACTTGGGGCCCCGGCAACCCCGCCAGCCCCGCTTCCCGCTTCCCGCTCGCCCTCACCCCCCACCCCCTGCGTCCAGGCGGGCCCCCAGCGCCAGCCTGGCCCGCGCAGCTGCCGCTGCTATAATTAGGGGACCGGCCCCCAGGCACGTGGAGGCGCTGGGCCTGCCCTGCGCAGCTGAACCAAATAAAGGCAGAGCCCGGCTCCTGGCGAGGCCCAAGCCCTGCGCCCCGTGCGCCCCTGTGGCCCAGAAAAGATCAAACAGGCGGGCGGCACAGCCACCCAACCCGCCCGCATCGGAGAAGTTGGAGAGGCGCAGGAAGAGCTGCCCAAATGTCACTCCCTTTTTGGAAATGGTGCTGCTGCTTTTTTTTTTTTTTTTTAAGTCTGTGGCTATAATAAGGCAAGTGTTCCGCGCTGGCGGAGTAAACAGCCTTGAGGAGGGGCGCCCGACTTAGCAGCAAGCACCCGAGTGCGTGGTGCACGCTCATCAGCATCCTTACGCAGACTCAGGACATGCGCATGCGGGGAGGACAGGCCTGCAACACCGCTGCCTGCGAGGGAGTCGCCCTGTTTTTTTGTGTTGTTGTTTTTTTAAATATATTTTTATTGATTTTAGAAAGTGTGAGAGAAAGAGAGAAACATCAAGGATGAGAGAGAATCATGGATCACCTGCCTCCTGCACGCCCCGCACTGGGGATCCAGCCCGCAACCTGGGCATGTGCCCTGACCAGGAATCGAACCGTGGCCTCCTGGTTAACAGATCGAAGCTCAACCACCGAGCCACACCGGCCGGACCCATTTTAGAATCTCCAAGTGGAAGTCGTACAAAACAGTCTGCTCCTTATATTATTTTTATCGAGGAACGTGGGAGTCTTCCCAGGGTGAAACTGGATTCCTGGGCAGTTCTTTTCCTGTGGCTGTCTGTCTGTCTGTCTGACCCAGCAGTCACCTCCGAGATCTCCTCGGCGAGGGAACTGAGCCCAGACATGCGGACTCCAGTGCGTGTGAGCGCACTCAGAACGGCCCACTTCTGCCCCAGGTCCACAAACACACGGGGACAAAGGTCAGGAAACCGCCACGTGTTCCCGGGCTCCGGAGAGGCCAGTTCAGGTCACTCGACTCACTATTGTGCTTCTATTTCTTTATTTTATTTCATTTAAATTGCCCTGTACTTGCCTCCCTGGGGCTCAGGAATCCAACTGGGAAATCTCTAGAACTGTTTTTTTTTTTTGGTTTTTTATTGACCCAACCAGACATGAGAAAGCCCTGGGTGTATGTCACGCCCAGTAGGTGCGTGGGCACAGTGAGCGGTACCCCACTACACGTGTCCGAGTTTCGGTTCTGTGAAAGGGGGTGATAGCCAACAGCTGTGACACACTGGAGGGGAGGGGCGCCCCCTGCTGTCACAGAAGATGTGGCGTCTCCTGGGCCTGAGTCTGTACCTGTGACACCCATGGGACCAGGTGCCCCGTGAGGTTATGTGCCCGCAACCAAGGTACATGCCCTTGACCGGAATCGAACCTGGGACCCTTGAGTCCGCAGGCCGACGCTCTATGCACTGAGCCAAACTGGCCAGGGCTCATCTTTTTCTTAAAAGGTTCTGTGCTCAGATTCACTTAGTGGAGAGCCAGCCTACCTATCAACCACCCAAAATGGTTTACCCAATTCCACTCATGGATTTAAAAGCAAGGATGGGGCCCTAACCGGTTTGGCTCAGTGGATAGAGCATCGGCCTGCGGACTGAAGGGTCCCAGGTTCGATTCTGGTCAAGGGCATGTACCTTGGTTGCGGGCACATCCCCAGGAAGGAGTGTGCAGGAGGCAGCTGATCGATGTTTCTCTCTCATCGATGTTTCTAACTCTCTATCCCTCTCCCTTCCTCTCTGTAAAAAGTCAATAAAAATATTTTTAAAAAAAATAAAATAAAATAAAAACAAGGATGGGCCCAGCTGGCGTGGCTCAGTGGTTGAGCATTGACCAATGAACCAAGAGGTCCCGGTTCGATTCCCAGTCAGGGCACATGCCTGGGTTGTGGGCTCGATCCCCAGTAGGAGGCCTGCAGGAGGCAGCCGATCCATGGTTCTCTCTCATCACTGATATTTCTCTCTCTTTCTCTCCCTCTCCCTTCCTCTCTGAAATCAAGAAACATATATTATAAAAAAGATAAGGACTCTTTTAAAAAATGAAAGCAGGGATGCTCTTAGTGTGGCTGGCGGCAGGTAGGAAAGGGAGGGTGGGAGATGAGGATAAATTTAACAATACTAGTATTGCCTTTAAAAAATAATCAATAAAAATGACGTGTGATGAAAAATAAAAGGACATCGTCATTGGATTTTGACCTCGGTAAAAATGTCGGATTTGCAAAAAAATCGTTTCATTTTCTTGTAAATCACAGTTCTCTGCCGATGGGCCTTCAGAGATCATGAACATCGCAAATCTGTAGCAACCGAAGGAACGCATTCAAGGTCCCGTTGACAAACGTTACCCAGAGTTGAGGGTCATCGGTGACTCGACCGAGCCTGGGACCACTCATCGGTGAGTTTATGGGGATGGAGGACTCTTAGGGAATGAGGTCCAAACTCATCATGGACGAGAGGACTCACAGGCAGGAAAAGAGATGGCATGTGAGAGCCTGGAGAGGAAAACACGGCGTGAAGAGAACCTACATCTGGTCATAGTTATTCATTCATTCACTCACGGGCTCACTCCCTCTTTCTCCTCGCAGATTTCTCTCTGGAATCAGACTGCTGATGCTGAAATTCCAGCTCCACCTCCTTTTTAAAAAAATATATCTTTATTGATTTCAGAGAGAAGGGAGAGAGAGAGAGAGAGAGAGAGAGAGACATCAATGAGGAGAGAGAATCATGGATCGGCTGCCTCCTGCACGCCCCACACTGGGGATGGAGCCCGCAACCCGGGCATGTGCCCTGACGGGGAATCGAACCGTGACCGCCTGGTTCCTAGGTCGACCCTCAACCACTGAGCCACGCCAGCCGGGCCTCTTCGGTTTTCCTATTACCTGGGCATCTTTCTGGGCCAGGGATCAGAGGCATGCAGGGGCACGATGCCGCGGGAATGCAGGAAGGCCGCTGCTCCATAGACAGGCCGTAATTCTAAGCCGTGCAGAGAAAGACAGGATTCTCCGCGCCCTCACACCACGCCTGGCGACGTCCAAGGCCTTTAATCCTCGTAACGGCCTATAAAACAGACAGGTCAGGAGCCCTTTTACCGAACAGAAAACGGAGGCCGAGCAACGGCGAGTGGCTTGCTTAAAGGCGTATTGCTCCTAACGGAGCCTCTATTTCCATCCGGATCTCCGAACTCTCAATCCCATCTCCTTTTCACCATTTTTTCTTCCCAGTATTTACAAGTAACACTTTGGGGGCCTCCTCGGTACAGAAAGATTTTTTTAAATATATTTTTACTGATTTCAGAGAGGAAGGGAGAGGAGGAGAGAGAGAGAGAGAACATCAATGAGGAGAGAGAATCACGGATGGGCTGCCTCCTGAACGCCCCACACTGGGGATCGAGCCTGCAGCCCAGGCCTGTGCCCCGAGCGGGAATCGAACCTCCTGTTGGACAGTGGTTTCTAAGGCTCCGCCTCCTTAGGAAGCCTGGGCAGGAAGGAGACCAGCACAGCCTCCTGTGTTGAATGAGGTGCGTGCTCAGTGCCCGGTCCTCGGCGTCACCCAAGCTCGGAGCACTAGGACCACACGGCGCTGCCCGCCCGCCCGCCTCCTTGCTCCTCGGCC
This sequence comes from Eptesicus fuscus, assembly GCF_027574615.1. Lineage (NCBI taxonomy): Eukaryota > Metazoa > Chordata > Mammalia > Chiroptera > Vespertilionidae > Eptesicus > Eptesicus fuscus. The sequence goes on along the minus strand of NC_072496.1, from coordinate 4,817,084 downwards.
CTGGCCACCCCTCACACGCCAGCCACTGAAACCCTAAACCCCACCGATGAGTGGAACCCTCCCAGCCTGGCCCCGCGTTGACCCCCTCACTATTTTGCTTCCTTGTTAACTTTCTGGTGAGTCCAACAGCTCGAACAAGAGTGTGAACCCGGCCTGCCCCCACCCGGCCACCCCCCCCCAACACCCCCCACCCCCCACCGGAAGGTGGACATTCAGGCCACTGGGAGGTGGGCCGTGGCCGCCAGAAGCAAATCCTGCTCCAGAAGCCAGCAGGAAAGCCCACAAAGGAAGAAGGAGGCTCTTTGCCAACGGAGAATTTGTTTTGCACTTTCCAAAAGGTAGGGGCACCCTTCCAACAATTTTTTTTTTTTTTTTTTTTTTTGCTTACAGGCTCAGAATTTAAACCTAGGACACTCCATGGCCAGAACCCTCCCCACACCCGGGGCGCCTGCCAGCCCCCGGAGTTCGAGTTTCTGCCCAGTAGGCTTGTAACCTGAACTCGCTGTTTCTCAAAAACCCGGTTCTCGGGAGCGGGCCCTCGCTCGGAGCCACGGGGTTCTGAGAAGGATTGCGCTTGTCAGCTGCTCGGTCACACGCCCCGCGGCCCCTGCGTGCCAGCCGATCGGTTTCCCTGCCCCCCAAGTGGGCGTCCTGACAGCGCCGCCCAGGGCTTGCCACCATCACCCAGAAATAGGCCATCGGGCCTGGGATAATGAGTCCATGTCAGGGTCCCTCGGGGTCTCCACCGCCAATGACAGGTTGCAAACTCATAGATACTTTGGGTCATGCTATAACGTCACCATAGAACTGGCCCCCCCTGCCCTGACCGGTGTGGCTCAGTGGATAGAGCGTCGGTCTGCGGACTGAAGGGTCCCAGGTTCAATTCCGGTCAAGGGCATGTACCTTGGTTGCGGGCACATCCCCAGTAGGAGGTGTGCAAGAGGCAGCTGATGGGTGTTTCTCTCTCATCGATGTTTCTAACTCTCTATCCCTCTCCCTTCCTCTCTGTAAAAAAAAAAATCAGTAAAATATATTAAAAAAAAAAAAAAAAAAGAACTGGCCCCCTGATGAAAATGTAGTTTAGTCGGGATAATATCTCCTATTTATTTATTTTTTTAAGATATATTTTTATTGGTTTCAGAGAAGAAGGGAGAGAGGGAGAGAGAGCAATATCCATGATGAGAGAGAATCATGGACCGGCTGCCTCCTGCACACCCCCTACTGGGGATGGAGCCCGGAACCCGGGCATGTGCCCTGACGGGGAATCGAACCCTGACCTCCTGGTTCCTAGGTCGACGCTCACCCACGGAGCCACGCCGGCCGGACCACTTATCTCATATTTACACAGAGCCTCCAAGCGAAGGGGCCCTCAGATGCTACCTCCTGCTTTTTTCCAAAGTCTCGCGTGTCCCTGACAGCCGACTGCCAGGGACCAGGGACGTGAGTCCCCGGTTTGCGGATGAGAAACCTTGCAGGTCGGCTGTGAACCCAGAGCCCGGGATCCGCCCTCCCACGCCCGCGTCATCGGCTGGATTTACGTCCACGCACGATCCGCAGCACAAAAATACACGCGGACCGATGTCCTGTGAGCCCCTCTGGCGGGGATAGGGTGTCCTGTGTGCGCAGCCCGGCTGTAAATAGACGTCCGTAGTGGACAAATATAGACGGAGCCTGTGCTCGGTGGCGCTGCCCCTCCCCCCACAGCCCTGCTCTGTGCTGGCTGTTGGGGGGGCGGGGGGGAGGCCCTTTTTTTAGGCCCAGTTGCCTGATAGTACAAAGAGTTCTGTGTTACGTCTCAACACGGCCATTCATACCCTGTGACCCATTAAGCGCTGATTCCTTGGTCGGGGTTCTCCCAACATCTCGAGAGGGGGGGAAAAAAAAAAAGAGGGAAAAAATAGCCCGACTGGAAAAAAAAAGCGGGGGGCTGGGTTGGGGGGGAGCTCTCATGTACAATACTTAAGTCAAGAATTTGGAAACACGACTCCGGCCAAAGCCTTAAGAGCCCCGGTATCAAATGCTGTTATTTTTGGGTGGCGTGCAAAGCAGGCGGGTGGAGGGGTGGCCCTGGTGCCCGTGTGGCTGGGGCGGGAAGCAGGAGCCCGGGGCTGGGGGGAGTGGAGGGGGCGTCAGGAGGGGTCCCCGCTAGGTGGGGGGCCGCAGCTGCCTGGCTGGCCCGGGCCTCACAAGGGGAGCTGGCCGCGTGGCCGGGGGAGCATGTCCCCTTCTCTGCGCCATCTCCCTTCTCTGCAGAAGGAGGCAGATGCCAACATGGCCCTCTGGGTCCCCTGAGGCCACCTGGCACGCTCCCCTGCCCAGGCCCCCGGGAAGTGCACCCCAGGGCAGTCTGACACCCCTCCTCCTCCTCCTCCGGCGCGGTTTTATTGGACAGCGGGGATGATGCCCGCGGAGGTATGTGTATGCCCCGTCTGCAGGGGGTGAAAGGGATTCCTGGCTTAGGATGTCACCAGGTCTGCACCCCGCCCGCCCCACGGGCGTGTCGGCGTCAGAGTGAGGCCCTGCCTGTCCCGCCAGGTCCCCCTGCCGGCATAGGCACAACCAGGGACACACACACACACACACACACACACACGGAGGCACACAGGCACGCCCACACACATACAAGCACACACACACACACAGGCACACAGGGGTGCACACGCGATCACACACATGCACACACAGGGTTTAGTCGGGACAATATCTCCTATATATTTATTTTTTTAAGATATATTTTTATTGGTTTCAGAGAAGAAGGGAGAGAGGGAGAGAGAGCAATATCAATAATGAGAGAGAATCATGGATCGGCTGCCTCCTGCTCACCCCACATTGGGGATGGAGCCCGCAACCCGGGCATGTGCCCTGACCAGGAATCAAACCGTGACCTCCTGGTTCCTAGGTCGACGCACAGATGGTCACACACACATGGCATGCACAGATGGTCACACACACATACAGGCACACATGGGACACGCTGGCAAAACATGCATGCATACATGCATGCACACGTGGGCATGCACAGGGGTACGTGCACACGGTCACACACATACAGGCACACAGGGGCACGCGTGCACGCCCGACTCAGAGGCCACATGGTCACCTGCTGTGTCATGCATGGACTTGTGGTACAGATTTGAAAATTATTCTAGGAGAGCCCGGCCGGCGTGGCTCAGTGGTTGAGCCTGGACCTAGGAACCAGGAGGTCACGGTTCGATTCCTGGTCAGGGCACATGCCTCGGTTGCAGGCTCCATCCCCAGTGTGGGGCGTGCAGGAGGCAGCCGGTCCATGATTCTCTCTCATCATGGATGTTTCTGTCTCTCTCTCCCTCTCCCTTCCTCTCTGAAATCAATAAAAGATATTTTTAAAAAACGATTCTTGGGTCACACGAGAGAGACGTGAGACTCCTGTGAAAATAACTCAGATGTCAGATCAACCCTCCTGAGCACACACTGGAGGGAGCGGCAGGGACTCGGACTTCCCTTGGATGGGAAGGTCTCTAAAATGTTTGGACTCGATGCCTCTTCGTAAGAAAATCGATGTTTCACCGCCGAGCGACCTGCGAAATTTAAGACTGTCTATTCTTGGCTCGAGCATCAGGTGTGGGTGTCTCGGAGACGACCTCTAAGTGACCTTCTAGTGTCCAGAGCTGTTTTCCAGCCGATGCAGCAGAGAGTCTGAGAGCTGAGGGGAGGGGAGGCCGCCAGGCCGGCTCTGTCCACCTGTTCGGCGAGGGACTCGCTCTGGGCCGTGTCTGGGGTTCTGAGGACTTGGGGGATACTGTGAGGCTTAGCCCCCAACTCCTAGTTTGGACATGTCCACCACTTCCTTATTTTTAAAATATATATATTTTTTATTAAGTTCAGAGACGAAGGGAGAGGGAGAGAGAAATAGAAACATCAGTGATGAGAGAGAATCATGGACCGGCTGCCTCCTGCACGCCCCACACTGGGGATCAAGCCCACAGCCCGGGCATGTGCCCTTGACCGGAATCGAACCCAGGACCCTTCAGTCCGCAGGCCCATGCTCTGTCCACTGAGTCAAACCGGCTAAAGCTCGCCCCCTCCCCCCTTTTTTTTCTTTAATTTTCTGAAGCTCCACTGAGCTGTTCTTCCTATCTGAAGCTGCCAGCCATTTGTCAGGGGAACTGGACGCCAAGGAAATAAGGGGAAGCGTGTTTGCACGGGAGACAGTTGTTTTTGCAGCCTGGCAATGGATGATGTCACTGTCTGGGAGCTGGGGCTCTGGGCCCGGGGGCGGGGAGGACAGCAGCCTGGACTGACGGGGGGAGGTGGTCAGAACGCACAGAGCCAGGCCCTGAGTCCAACCCCCCAGGCCCAAGAGGGGCGGCCAGTTGGCCAGTTGGCCAGGACATGGCAAAAGGTTTTGAATCCCTTCGGTAAAATAGCCACTTTTTCTCTAGAAGTTGTGTGTACATTTTGCCATTGCTTATCTATCTGTCTATCTATCTATCAATCAATCATCTATGTGTGTGTGTGTGTGTGTGTATATATATATATGTATTATTATTGATTTCAGAGAGGAAGGGAGAGGAAGGGAGAGAGAGAGAAAAAAACACCAATGATGAGAGGGAATCATGGATCGGCTGCCTCCTGCTCGCCCCCTACTGGGGAATGAGCCTACACCCCAGGCATGTGCCCTCACCGGGAATCGAACTGTGACCTCCTGGTTCATAGGTCAACGCTCAACCATTGAGCCACGCCGGCTGGGCTGCCATTGCTTAGCTGGGTTGAGTCCACTGTTGGAATATCATCATTTCAAAATCGTAATGATCTCTCTTGTTAGGTTAAAGCGGGGACCGCATCTGCCCTTGGGTGACCTTGGCTTTGTCATCCTGCTCCCTCGGCCTGCTTTAAGGAGCGTCTCAATGCGCTGTGTGTTGATTATGACCGAAGGATTCTATCCTATGGCATTGCTGTCTGTGGATTTCGGGAATATAAAGACTGGGGGTGGGGAGGGGGGGCGCGAGCCGGTTTTGCTAAGTGGATAGCGCACCGGCCTGCGGACTGAAGGGTCCCGGGTTCCATTCCCAGTCAGGGCACATGCCCAGGTGGTGGGGCTCGAGGCAGCCGATCCATGATTCTCTCTCACCGTTGATGTTTCTCTCTCTCTCCCTCTCTGAAATCAATAGGAAATATATTTACAAGGAAAAGATCTGCTCCATTTCTCCCAGGCCTTCATGACATCTGTGTGGTCGTGTGTATTGATTCCGTAGGTAGCCAAGGATTGGCCAAGGTCACCCTTGCCCTGTCCCCCCAGTCCCTAATCACCCAGGTAAAGGCTCCTGGGAAAATCCAGACCCCACCAGCTGTGTGTCCTCCTCACGGGTTGCCTTGCTGGGTGTGGCAGTGACCTTTGGTCAAACACCTCACCTGTAGCAATCTTTCTCTTATTAGCGTTACTTTTTTTTTGGGGGGGGGGGGCGGGGGGGTTCTAACCTTTACACATCTCTCCCTGCTCCATGGGCAAAAAGTTTGAAAAGTGTTCTTTTGACATTTCAATGTGAAGTACAGCTAACTAGCCTTTGCTTCTACCTATTATGTGAAGTAGGCATCTCATACCTTTCCCCCCTCCTATTGTCTATTTTTTAAAATAGAGAACATGAGCCCTAACTGGTTTGGCTCACTGGATAGAGCGTCGGCCTGTGGACTGAAAGGTCCCGGGTTCGGTTCCGGTCAAGGGCATGTACCTGGGTTGCGGGCGCATCCCCAGTAGGGGGTGTGCAGGAGGCAGCTGATCAATGTTTCTCTTTCATTGATATTTCTGACTCTCTGTCCCTCTCTCTTCCTCTCTGTAAAAATAAAATATATTTTTAAACAAATAATAAAATAAAATAGAGAACATGAGACCAACTGGTGTGGCTCAGCGGTTGAGCGTCGACCTGTGAACCAGGAGGTCACGGTTCGATTCCCGGTCAGGGCACATGCCCGGGTTGCGAGCTCCATCCCCATTGTGGGGGGTGTGCAAGAGGCAGCCCATCCATGATTCTCTCTCCTCATTGATGTTCCTCTCTCTCTCTCTCTCTCTCTCTCTCTCTCTCTCTCTCTCTCTCCCTAATGCAGGACTCTGACTCCCCCAAAAATGCATTCAAATGTGACGTTGTATAGAGAAGGTTCCCCAGATAAAGAACTGTCACCCTGGCCACTGTTGTTAGTTAAATGCCCTACTTCCGTGCAACCTTGAGCTTAATTCTTGTTACAAAGGAAGAGTCGCCCTGGCCGGTGTGGCTCAGTGGCTAGAGCATCGGCCTGTGGACCAAAGGGTCACGGATTCGATTCCGGTCAAGGGCAGGTACCTCGGTTGCGGGCTCCTCCCTGGCCCGGGCCCTGGTCCAGGCGCGCGCAGGAGGCAACCCATCGATGTGTTTCTCTCACATCGACGTTTCTCTCTGTCTTTCCCTCTCCCTTCCACTCTCCCTAAAAATCAATGGGAAAATATCCTCGGGGGAGGATTAAAAAAAAAACCACCCAAAACAAACAAAAACAAGAAGAGTGAACCTAGAGCTACTTGAAACATTTTCGCTCGCAGGTTTTTTTACAAGCCCGGGATTTCGTAAGACGAAGGAAGGGTGTGTCCGGTCAGCCCGAGACCTGCTTCTCTTGGTTCCTCAGCCCGCGGCCTGGCAGCCGGCTCTGGGTCCTGGGTTCCGAGGCGTGTCTCACCCCCACTGGCAGCCGCGCCGTGACTCAGCCCGCTGAGCAGCTCTCCCTTTCCCTTCGTGTGACAGGTCAACTGTGCTCATTGCTCTGGCATGTTCCGTGCCCCGTGGCTGATCAACAAGGCAAGCCGGTCAGGAAACCAAACCAGATTCCCGGGGTCTGAGTCACCGTCGGACGCCCGCCAGCCTTGCCGTCGAAGACACGCGCCTGCACCGCGCACAGAGCAAGGAGCGACGTGGGCTCGGTGGAAACCAGGCCCCCCCCCCCCCCCCCCCCCCTGCCCCGGGTTCGAGATGGACAAAAATCCGAGCGCTTTTCAACGTCGTTCACGCCTATTCCGGGGTGATTTTCGTTTCTCAGATGAAGTGCGTCAAAGCCCCAAGTCCTAAAAGAAGAAGAAAGATAAAAATTATGAACAACAAATACATATCTATCAACAAGTGAATCTAAAAGTCAAGTGAATTAAAAATCTGAGGAACAGAATAAACTGGTGAACTTAATAGAATCAGGCATAGAATGGGAGTGGATTGATAATTCTCAGGGGGAAAGGGGTGTCTGTGTGGGGAGTATGGGAAGAGACTGGACAAAAATCATACACCTATGGATAAGGACAGCGGGGGGGGGGAGGTAAGGGAAGAGAGGGGGTAGGAACTGGGTGGTGGGGAGATATGTGGGGGAAAAGGAGAAACAATTGTATTCTGAACAATAAAGATTCATTAAAAAAAAAAAAAAAAAAAAGCCCCAAGTCCTAAGGTTCCGGAGGGAAGCCGGAGAAGCGCCGGGGGGCGTGGGCCTCAGGAGCGCAGCCGGATTCCACATCAAAGGGCCTCGGACGAAGGAAGGCATCAACTTGGGACACTTCTCCTCCCCTCCCGGCCCCCTGGATCCGCCGGACGCCGGCCCATCTGGGCTGAGACCTGGAGGCGGCCTCCCTGGGAGCAAGGGTGTCTCTGAGGTCACCTCCAAAGCCCAGGTTTCCACGTCTGGTGAAGCAACCGGAATGTGTTTACCAACGTGCACGTGACTTTTGAGGTCAGCGCCGGGTTTCTAGCAGAAGAGACGTCACTGGTATTCAGGACAGGGAGAAGCAGGCAACCCCTGGGCCTGTTGCCTCGGCGGCCGCGTCTGCAAGCAAACGGTCTCGGGGCTGCCTCTCTCGACCCCTCAGGGCACGCCCCATCCACTCACCCACAAATGGGGGACTTACCCCGGGCTTGAGTTTGGGAGCAGATGACATCTCCTCCCACCTTTTCTTTCTCTTCTCTTTTGTTAACCCTCACCTGAGGACATTTTTTCTTTTATAAAATATATTTCTATTGATTTCAGAGAGGAAGGGAGAGGGAGAGTGAGAGAGACAGAAACATCCATGATGAGAGAGAATCATGGATCGGCTGCCTCCTGCACGCCCCCTATTGGGGATGGAGCCCGCAACCCGGGCACGTGCCCCGACCCGAATCGAACCGTGACCTCCTGGTTCCTAGGTCGACGCTCCACCCCTGAGCCCCGCGGGCCGGCCGGGCGGGGCCGATGGGTTCTGGATAACTTGCAGTTGTAAGGCATGAACCTGGGTCCCTCTGACCTCCCCGGAGGCCGCTAATTGCTCGACCCTCTCCTGCCCCCGGCTGCGCACTCCTGTGGTCAGGGCTCTCGGGCGCAGGCTGTGGCTCTGCCAGGGCAGACGCCTCTGCGGGAGAGAGAAAGCTCTCGCAGGCAGGCGAAGGGCGCCCTGTTCTGACCCGCACGGCTCCGTCTGCACTCTGGTGCCCGCTCTCCGCGCGGGAGCGGAGCCGGGTCTGGACCAGACGAGCCTGGACCGCTGCAGGCCTGACCTCGACGAGACCACATCGCGTCACCCTCCCCACGGTCCTCCTCGGCGAAGATGCGCGAAGGTTTCAGACAAAGCGCTGTTGGAGGTCAGCAGTCTGCGGTGTGCGAGCCAGGAAGTGGGAGTGGACGGGACGCAGCTCCCGGACGGCGCTGGGGTGCGGTGCTGAGGGCAGGTGGCCGCCGCACGCGCGTGGCGCAGGGCTGGGGGTCGCTGGGTGCATGGCACGCCTCGCGTGGAGCGACCCACGACCCTCCCGCCTGCTCCCTGCAGTCACTGTCCGAACCCAAAGCCAGGAGGTCGACATGCATTTGTTTCACTTCGTCCGGGATGGAAAACCCGGATCCTGGGGCCCAGAAGGAAAAGTCTCGGAGGCCATCAGGGTACGCCTTCATGTCCCGGAGACGGAAGGGGCCAGAGCTGTTTAAACTCTGGTAGACCAGCTGGGCCGGCGTGGCTCGGTGACTGAGCGTCGACCTATGAACCAGGAGGTCATGGTTCGGTTCCCGGTCAGGGCACAGGCCCGGGTTGTGGGCTCGATCCCCAGTGTGGGGCGTGCAGGAGGCAGCCGATCCATGATTCTCTCACATCATGGATGTTTCTGTCTCTCTCTCTCCCTCTCCCTTCCTCTCCGAAATCAATAAAAATCTATAAAGAAATAAAAACAAAACTCTGACAGACCAAACAAGGAGGCAAACGAGGCAAAAATGGGAAGCAAGTGAGGCCCTCTGAAGAGACAGGCAAGCCGTCATTCCCACGAGATAGGATTCAACCGAAAATATTGCTGATTAGGTTTCGCTGTCGGTTTGCAATTCGGTTTCCTCCCACAGCGCAGCTACATTAAGGATCGTAGATTAAATAATTAAGTCAAGACGCGTGGCGGAATGTGACGATCGCCATTTGTCACTCCCCAGGACCCGCGTCTCCCCTCCTCGGCGGCGACAAACCCAGCCACGGGACTGTTGCCGAGGAGAGCCCGGGATGAAACAGTCACGTATCGCCCTAACCGGTGTGGCTCAGTGGACAGAGCGTCGGCCTGCGGACTGAAGGGTCCCAGGTTCGATTCTGGTCAAGGGCATGTACCTTGGTTGCAGGCACATCCCCAGTAGGGGGTGTGCAGGAGGCAGCTGATCGATGTTTCTCTCTCATCGATGTTTCTAACTCTCTATCCCTCTCCCTTCCTCTCTGTAAAAAAAGTCAGTAAAATATATTTTAAAAAATAAATAAAAAATAAACAGTCACGTGTCGCTATCACCGTAAAGCCGTTACACCGGACGCACCAAGTCTCCTTTAGGCGAACTCCCCACAGCCATCCAGTGTTAATGGAAGTACCTCCCACATCGCGATGAGAAGCACACGGCTTGAGTGATAACGATGCAAGAGGTGATGATCGTCGACGGGAATGTGTAATCTGCAAAACGACAAAGAGCCGGCCATTCAGAAGGCTTCATCGTGGCATTAAATATTTACTTTTACCTCCACGGCTACATCTGCGTTTGCATCTTGCATATGTCAAGTTGCAAAAGACTCCTGAATAAGAGGTGTCGTGCCGGCTGCATCCAATGCCGGAGCCCCTCCCGTGGGACTTGCTGCCTTCATCCGCGTGGCCGCACGTTGCTCCATGGATCATGGAGCGGAGCGCACCGCCCTCCGTACGGTGTACTACGAGTTGTGCTTTTTTCCCGAGGGGAGTTGACTTAGCCTGAGCCTGTTTGGCTCAGTGGGTAGAGCGTCGGCCTGCGGACTGAAGGGTCCCTGGTCCGAGTCCCGGCCAAGGGCACATGCCCGGGGTTGCGGGCTCGATCCCCAGTGGGGGACGTGTAGGAGGCAGCCGATGGATGATTCTCTCTCATCATTGATGCTTCTCTCTCTCTCTCTCCCTTTCATTGCCTCTCTGAAATCAATAAAAATATATTAAAAAAGAAAGAAAGAAAGAAAGAAAGAAAGAAGGAAGGAAGGAAGGAAGGAAGGAAGGAAGGAAGGAAGGAAAGAAGAAAGGAAGGAAGGAAGGAAAGAAGGAAGGAAGGAAGGAAGAAGAGCTCGGATGAGACGTCAGGAGGCACATCAGCCGGAAGACAAAGATGTCAGTCGGAACGGCCGGCTCCTCCTCCGACAACATCTGGAAACAATAGGAAAGGCAGCGGGTCTTTCCTCGTCTGGGAGCTCAGTTCCCTGGAATCCGGGGCTCCGGGCCGTGGGAATGCGGGCCAGGCCCCCGCTCTCCCGGCCGCAGGCTGGTGCAGGCTCCCGGCTGGAGGCCCCGGCAGCAGTTCCGCCATCAGAAACACGCTCTCCTCCCTGTTCCCCCGCCCCCCCCCGCCACCCCCGGCCGGCGGGGCCCGGCGAGCCATGGCCCAGCCTCACACGGACACGCTGGCCGTTTTTATTTACTTTTAAATAGATTTTTATTGATGTCAGAGAGGAAGGGAGAGTGGGAGAGAGAAACATCCATGATGAGAGAGAATCATGGATCAGCTGCCTCCTGCACTCCCCACACTGGGGATGGAGCCCGCAACCCGGGCATGTGCCCTTGACCGGGAATCGAGCCGTGACCTCCTGGTTCCTAGGTCGACGCTCAACCACTGAGCCGCGCCGGCCGGGCTCTTGATGTTCTGCTTCTGCCTTCAACAGCACCGTGGCTGCTCCCTGGAGCAAAGTGCCTTGTCCTTCCGCTCGGGGAGGAGAGCAGGTGATGATGAAATAAGAAGGGGCCTCATCTCCGAGGTCGTTCCCCAAGGTCACGGCCACGCCCCGCAAAGCATGACGTCTCCCTTGGGGCCCACCGCCCGGAGCCGCCTGGGGATGTTTCTCCTGTGGGGATGTTTCAGGCTGGTGGGGGAGAGGGTCCCAGCGTCTGAGCGCCCCTGCCCCCCGCGGGGTGGTGGCAAGTGGGTGTCCTCTGGGCTCCGTACCGTCCTCCCTCCCGTGGGAGGTGAGACACGCCGTGGCGTCCCCCTCGGATGCTTTCAACGTGTTCTGTGCCTTTTCCTCTTCCCACCCGGCCCTCTCCTTTCCCGGGGCCGCCGTGACACCCGTTGCCATGGGAACCGCCGCCCCTGCCTCCCTGACTGTGAAGAGACAGCGTGATGGTGAGCGTAGGGATGCAACAGCTTCCAGGAGCCGTTTCGATGCTCAGGCTCGTCTCCCCTTCTCCTCCCTCCAGCCGCCCCTTCCACCACGTACCCCCAGGCCCTGGAGACCGGCGCCCCCTCCTTGGGGTGAGCCTGGGGCTGAGCCGGGAGGAGGGTTAGCGGGGCGAAGAGGCGGCGTCTCAGGTCTCATTACAAATCTTAGTTCTTCACACCACAACGTGCGAGACACAAAGGCTCCGGGGTGGAATGGAAGCTTCGGGCCCAGAGCAGCGATGGGGGTCGGGGGGGTGAGGGGGGGGTGAGGGGGTGTCCGAACCCATTCCACGAGCATCCTCACCTGCCGGCCTACAGAACAGAGATGCTCAGCCATCTCCACCTCAAACCTCCCCCCCCCGACTCACCCCTGTGGCCACTCGCCTCTGCCCCCGCCTCACGGCCATACCTGAGCCTGGGGTGGTTATGGTTCATCCTCCCCCGAGGATAGTTTTCCATTGATTTTTTAGAGAGAGTGGAAGAGAGAGGGAAAGACAGAGAGAAGCATCGATGTGAGAGAAGCACATCGATGGGTTGCCTCCTTGCACGTGCCCCAACCAGGGCCCAGGGCTGGGGAGGAGCCTGCCCTTGACCGGAATCGAACCCCGGGGCCCTTCAGTCCACAGGCCAGTGCTCTATCCACTGAGCAACACCAGCCAGGGAAGTCTCCTTACTGTTTTGGAGACATGAAAATAATAGTGCGTGCAAACATACACACACACACACACACACACACACACAAGCACACACCAGGCGTTTCATTTTTTTTAAATAGATTTATTGATTTCCGAGAAGAAGGGAGAAGGAGAGAGAGAGAGAGAAACATCGATGATGAGAGAGAATCATGGATCGGCTGCCTCCTGCACGCCCCACACTGGGGATCGAGCCCACAACCTGGGCCTGTGCCCTGACCGGGAATTGAACTGTGACCTCCTGGTTCATAGACTGATGCTCAGCCCCTGAGCCACGCCGGCCGGGCCAGACCAGGGCTTTGAAAATCCACAACCACCGAAGCACCACCCCCGACCTCCCCCCCACAAAGCCAGGCTCCACGGGGCATCGGGGGAGACCGCGGGCATGGGGCTGCCTCCGTCACCTCCCAAAATTGTTGGCGGGGATCTCGGCGCCCCTTTCCTCCTTGGACCCGGACCTGATCCCGGACCGAGGACACGAGCCCGCCCGCCGGATCATCGCAAACATGTCGCCGGAGCGAGGTGACGGCTTCACCTGCGGCAGAGGCCCGGCTGCTCCCGGCGAGTGATGTCAGCGGGCTTGTTCGCATTCTTGGAAGCTGGCGGGAAGCCACCTCTCCCGTGATCTATGAAATCACTGATAAATGCTCCTTTTCACCAGAAGAAAAACAGCTTCGTACATGCGGCCCTTTCTCCGCTTCCATCCTCCCTCCCGCCCCTCTTCCCTCCGCCCGCCCCCGCCCTGCCTCCCGGGCCCTCCGCTCCTCCGCCCCTCCAGCGTCTGGGATTTGTCTCTCGCAGCCGCTGCCGAGCCTGTGAAGTGGAAATGAGCTGCTCGCTATCGCAGATCAAAATGAGGCTGTTGAGATGCTCAGGATGGCTTTGTCCTCTCCCTGAGCCTGGCAGGCTGCCAACGCGCCCGCGGGAGTCAGACGCACACACATGCACACGCACACGCACAAAAAGGCGCATCTATGCGGCCCGGTATTTACGGCCCAGCGCCAGCTCGGGGTGGCTGTTCTGCCGGTGAAGATGGGAAATAGCCATTCAGGATGGCCATGAAGTGTGGAAATGGCACCCGTGCAGATTGCGTGGAATAAACCGAGCGCGGAGAAAAGCCGTGAGAGCCCCCCCACACTGGCTCATCCCCGGTCCCGCCGAGTCCCCGCTCCTGATCGGGGTGGGTGTGAATACCTGGTGTGGGAACGCATCTGTCTGCTCTCCCCCTGTCTCCCCGTCAGGCACGCGGTTCGGTCCGTTATGCCACCCTCTGGGGCGTTGGGGCGGGGCTGCGGCTTGGAATTGAATTAATTCTTTGCCCTCCTGTGGAGATCCATTTAGAAGGCCTGGGGCACAAGATGTAATCATCCTTATCTTAGTTCCTGCAAAAATGAACATCATCATTATTATTATTTTTTAATACATTTTTATTAATTTCTGAGAGGAAGAGAGGAGAGAGAGAGAAACATCCATGATGAGAGAGGGAGTCATGGATCGGCTGCCTCCTGCACGCCCCACACTGGGGATGAGCCTGCAACCCGGGCATGTGCCCTGACCGGGAATCGAACCGTGACCTCCTGCTTCATAGGTTGATGCTCAACCACTGAGCCACGCCATCCAGGCTTTAATTTTATATCTCGACATGCATTTTTTTTCTTGTATTTTTCATGCATTTCTAATATCAAAGCAACATGCTCATATTCTTCATGTGAAAGTAATGTGCAGATTTTATTTTATTCCTTTAATATGCTTTTATTGATTTCAGAGAGAGGAAGGGAGAGGGGAGAGAGAGATAGGAACACCAATGATGAGAGAGAATCATGGATCGGCTGCCTCCTGCACGCCCCACACTGGGGACCGAGCCCACAACCCGGGCCTGTGCCCTGACCGGGAATCAAACCCTGACCTCCTGGTTCCTAGGTCGGTGCTCAACCACTGAGCCACACCGGCCGGGCAGTGATGGACTCTCTGAATGTGCTTGTTTGTACCTGGCAGAGTTCCTCGCCCGCTGGTCAGCTCCTGGCGCTGTTGCTTCAGAGCGGAGCGGGGCCTTTGCGTGAATCTGTGACAAACATACCAACCACACGTGCGGCCCATCTTCCCCCGCACGGCACGCGGCGAGGCAGGTGATCGAAAGGCAGCGTGTTAAAACCCAACGCGCATGACAGCGAGGCATCGGTGTGAGAGGACCGCGCCCCCCCCCCCCCCCTCCCGCTCCGAGTTCCTCCCTCGCAGGCAGGCAGCGGCGCCCGGGGTGAAAGCTGGCCTGGCAGACAAGCCCCTTCAAGCTGGCGAGGCCGCTGTCACTCGCCCCACGGGCTTGGCGGGCAAGAGCCAGGATGACAAACCTGCCCGCTGCGGTGCCACGGGGAAGCCCACGCGGGGCGGCTCGGGGCCAGCGCCGCCCGCCCTGCCCTCTCGGGGGGTGGCAGCCGCACAGACTTGCTCTGCCCCAGATGGCACGTGACCCCGGATTCCGGCGCCCGGGAGCCGCCTCTGTGAGTTGGGAAGAAAGGGAAGGGAGAACAAAGGTGATCGTGGAAACCAGGGCTTTCCAAGGAGCGCGTGGAGACAGCCCCGCGCAGGCAGGTGAGCTGCAGGCCCGGGACGCGCCCACGGCGGCCTGGAGCTTCATCGGGAAAAGACTAGAACCTCCTAACCAACTTGGCTCAGTGGATAGAGCGTCGGCCATGAACTGAAGGGTCATGGGTTCCGATTCCGGTCAAGGGCACGGACCTCGGTTGCAGGCCCCAGTGGGAAGGGTGTGTGTGTGTGGAAGGCAATGAATCAGTGTATCTCTCTCACATCGATGTTTCTCCCCCTCCCTTCCACTCTGTGAATATCAATGGGAACATATCCCCGGGTGAGGATTCACAAAAAAAAAAAAAAAGTAATAATAATAAATTTTTTTCAAGATTATTTTTATTGATTTTAGAGAGGAAGGGAGAGGGACAGAGATAAAAACATCAATGATGAGAGAGAATCATGGATCAGCTGCCTCCTGCACGCCCCCCACTGGGGACTGAGCCCGCAACCAAGGCACGTGCCCTTGGCCGGAATCGAACCCGGGACCCTTCAGTCCACAGGCCGATGCTCTATCCAATGAGCCAAACCGGCTAGGGCCGTGGTCAGCAAACTGAGGCTCGCGAGCCACATGCGGCTCTTTGGCCCCTTGAGTGTGGCTCTTCCACAAAATACCACGGCCTGGGCGAGTCTATTTGGAAGAAGTGGCGTTAGAAGAAGTTTAAGTTTAAAAAATGTGGCTCTCCAAAGAAATGTCCATCGTTGTGCTGTTGATATTTGGCTCTGTGGACTAATGAGTTTGCCGACCACTGGGCTAGGGCAATACATTTTTTTAAAAATATATTTTATTGATTTTTTATAGAGAAGAAGGGAGAGGGATAGAGAACTAGAAACATCGATGAGAGAGAAACATCGACCAGCTGCCTCCTGCACACTCCCCCACCGGGGATGTGCCCGCAACCAAGGTACATGCCCTTAACCAGACTTGAACCTGGGACCTTTCAGTCCGCAGTCTGACGCTCTATCCACTGAGCCAAACAGGTTTCGGCGGCAATACATTTTTTTAAAAGAAAGAAAGAGTAGAATGAGCCCCCTCCTGCCTGGTGCCTTTGTTCCTCCTGTTCGTGCCCTTTCTGGGCCCTCGGTTCCCTGGGGGGTTACCCTGGGGGCCTGGGAGAAGGGGTGCCCCTCGGCAGTGGGGAGCCATGCGGGCCCAGGAGAGATGCTGGCAAATCTGCCAACCGCTGAGCTCCCAACAGCCCTGCAGCCCACACTCCGGGTCCAGGGGACACGCCGGTGCTGTCAGCCTCCGTCACGGGCCCGCAGGGACGTCTGGGCCCCGGGCCCTGCCCCCGGGGGTGAGACAGGAGGCCTCCTGACCCCCCTTCCCCTTTCCCCCCCCACCGCCTGGCCAGGTGACTGTGAGGTTCAACGCCCTTGGAGATAAGAGGCCTTGCTGTATGCAGACTCTGATTCTGCCATTTCAGCAAACACTTATCGGGCCGCCCGGGGTCACCTGCTCCCTCTGACCGCCCGGAACCGCTCTGACAGGTAGGTCATTGACTCCAGTTTCTGGGCAAGGCCCCGGAGCCTCACAGAGGTGCACGGACCTGCCCCAGCTCGCCCTCCTGGGCAGGGGCTGAGCCAGGAGCCGCCCCCAGGGCCGCGGGGAGAAGGAATGCCCCCCGGGGAGGGCCGCGTGGCGGTCTCGCCTTTCTGCCCACGGGGTCGCGTCTCCAGGCGGAGAGGTTCCCCATCTCCCTGGGCTCTAGGTCCCGCCACCCACGCGCCCACGTCGTAAGCCAGATGTGAAAGTAGCTGCGAATATCTGGCAGCCATAACACCTGAGTTGTGTTTTGTTCAAAAGACCCCCAAACTGCCTGGCCGGGGTGGTGGCTCCGTGGTTGAGCATCGACCTGTGAACCAGGAGGTCACAGGTTCGATTCCTGGTCAGGGCGCATGTCCGGGCTGTGAGCTCCATCCCCAGTAGGGGGCGTGCAGGAGGCAGCCCATCCTCTCTCATCCCTGATGTTTCTATCTCTCTCTTCCCCTCTCCCTTCCTCTCTGAAATCAATAAATATATATATATATATAAAAAATATATATATATATAAATATATATATATATATTAAAAGCCCTAGTCAGTTTGGCTCAATGGATAGAGCATTGGGCCTTGCCCCAAAGGGTCCCGGGTTCGATTTTGGTCAAGGGCACGTACATTGGCTGCAAGTTTGATTCCTGGCCCCTGTTAGGGCACTGGTGGGAGGCAACCAATTGATGTCTGTCTGTCTGTCTGTCTGTCTCTCTCTCTCTTCCTCTCTCTCTCTCTTTCTCTCCCCCTCCCTTCCACTCTCTAAAAATCAATGGAAAAGTAGTTTCACTTGAGGATTAACAACAACAACGAAAAGCCCCCAAACTGAACGAGGGGGGATGCCCATGTGGCTAACGGCTCACGTGACGGTTCCTCAAGCCCCACCCACCATGATCATCCTCACTGTTGGATGTCGCGTCTCCACGGAGCTCGTGACCACTGACTAACTGGAGTTCACCTGGGCCTGCCCGCCCCTCCCCCTGTCTGTCTCCTGTGTCCCTGGCCACCGCCTCCTGCCAGCGGAGCACTCCCGGGGAGCGCCCCCAGGGACCCCTTTCCTGAAGCAGCTGCCACGCCATCCCGTTGTTTTCCACAAGGAGTCCCCCGGGGTTCCCTGAGGCAGACGCGCACTTGACCCTGCCGTGACCCGGTCATGTGGCCTCCCCACGGGAGGCGGTGCCAGGCGCTGGGCGCCCACGGGCGGGTCCTGGCAGCCTCCCACCTCCCGGCTCATCACCTGCTGTGTTCTCCCTGGAACCCACGTTGGGACCTGCCTGGGTTTCAGGGGTTCCTGCAGAGGCAGCTCCCCACGGAGCCGGCCTGCGGCACAGCCCACGCCGCGGTCAGAACTTGGAAGCGGGCGCACAGGTAATGCATCTGCCCGGGTGGGAGAGGGAAGCATCGGCCAGCACCTGATCTTGACTTTGACGCTTGCCAAGCACTTTATTTATTTTTTAAAATATATTTTTATTAATTTCAGAGAGGAAGGGAGAAGGAGAGGGAGAGAGAGAAAGAGAGAGAGAGAGAGAGAGAGAGAGAGAGAGGAGAGGAGAGGAGAGGAGAGGAGAGGAGAGAGGAGAGAGGAGAGGAGAGGAGAGGAGAGGAGAGGAGAGGAGAGGAGAGGAGAGGAGAGGAGAGGAGAGAAACATCAATGATGAGAGAGAGAATCATGGATCGGCCGCCTCCTGCACACCCCCCACTGGGGATGAAGCCCACAACCCGGGCATGTGCCCTGACCGGGAATCGAACCGTGACCTCCTGGTTCATACGTTGATGCTCAGTCCCTGAGTAGAAGCAATATATATATATATATATTATAACAATATTTTATTGATTTTTTTACAGAGAGGAAGGGAGAGGGATAGAGAGTTAGAAACATCGATGAGAGAGAAACATCCATTCAGCTGCCTCCTGCACCCCCCCCCCCCCCCACCGGGGATGTGCCCGCAATCAAGGTACATGCCCTTGACCGGAATCGAACCTGGGACCCTTCAGTCCGCAGGCCGATGCTCTAGCCACTGAGCCAAACCGGTCAGGGCAAGATATATTTTTAAACACAAGCCTCGTAGAGAGGAGATCCCCTCACACGGCCCCAGTGCCTCCTCACGGGCAGCTGTTGGCAATGGATGCCCCCAGCCCGTGCGAGGCCGTGTTCTCCGTTGGCGTTTCTATTCCCGGCCCTGGCAGACCGCAGGCCGCTGTCCCAGGAGACTGGCCGTGGCCGGCCGGGGCAGGAGGCTGCGGCAGAAGGCTCTCGCCGGCTCTCGGTTTCAAGGCTGTGATTTCGTGCCGCCCTGGGGCTGCTGGGCCTGTGCTCGTGGACGGAGTTGGTAGCTTTCCTATTTCCATTCTTCACACACAGACTCCGTGGCACTGCCCGACGGGGCTGAAGTCTCAGGAGTTGGCCAGTTGGCTGCCTGCCCGGTGCCCGCTGCCCCTCTCCCCCTTGCCCGAGAACTCTGGGCCCCTGCTGATCCTCCCAGCAGCCCACGTCCCTCATTTGCAAATTAAAACAGCCTTTTTGGCGCAGCGGGCCGGTGTGGCTCAGTGGTTGAGCGTCGATCGACCTATGAACCAGGAGGTCACGGTTCGATTCCTGGTCGGGGCACGTGCCTGGGTTTCAAGCTTGATCCCCAGTGTGGGGTGTGCAGGAGGCAGCCAACCAATGATTTTCATCATTGATGTCTCTCTCTCTCTCTCTCTCTCTCTCTCAAATCAATAAATATATATATACACTTTTAAAATATATTTTATTGATTTTTTACAGAGAGGAAGGGGAAGGAATAGAGAGTTAGAAACATCGATGAGAGAGGAACATCGATCAGCTGCCTCCTGCACACCCCCAACTGGGGATGTGCCCGCAACCAAGGTACGTGCCCCTGACCGGAATCGAACCTGGGACCCTTCAGTCCGCAGGCCGACGCTCTACCCACTGGGCCACACCGGTCAGGGCCATACAAATATATTTTAAAGAAAAAAGAAAAGAGCCGTGCTGGCCTCCGTTTGCTTCTTCTCGTCGCTCTGATGAGGATGTCGCTCCTCAGCCGCAGAGAAGAAAGGCACTGACGTGTCCTGCAGCGGCTCCTCTCCACGGCATATGCATTCAGACGGGCCTGCTCGGCTGCAAGGTGAGTCCCCTGGTACTATTACCGCTGTTGTGTGGGACCAGCGGCTGGCGGAGACGCCCTCTGCCCGCCCTGGGCCCCGGGCCCCGGAGGCCGTCCTCCTCGCAGGGCTGTGTTTGTTTGACTTACATAACACAAACAGCTCCAAGGAGACGCGCTCCACTTTTGTTTTCAGGCTCAGCCTCCACTTGCCCTCCGCCGGGCTCCGTTGCCGGGGTGGTTTCCTGTGGCCTCTGTTTTGCTGCTAGAGAACAAAACAGCCCGCCCGTGACCCTGCTCGGGGGGGGGGCGGCCCTTGCTTCCCGTCCCCCCAACAATGAGTGTGAGCCCCTGCTCTTGCCAGCCGCGTCCTCAGAGGCTCTGCCGGACGGGCAGGGGGGGCGTCCACCCGGGCAGACACGAGGCCGGCGTGGGGCTTGACTTTCTCCGTGGCTTTTTAAAATAATATGTTTTTGTTTTTTTTTATTGATTTCAGAAAGGAAGGGAGGGAGAGGAGAGAGAGAGAGAGAAACATCCATGATGAGAGAGAATCATGGATCGGCTGCCTCCTGCACGCCCCACACTGGGGATGGAGCCCGAAACCCGGGCCTGTGTCCTGACCTGGAATCGAACCACGTGACCTCCTGGTTCATAGGTTGAGGCTCAACCACTGAGCCACACTGGCCGGGCAAGAAGGGTCTTTTCATCTCTTCGGAACTCAGTTTGGGGAAGGGACTAGGAGAGGAGAGGAGAGGAGAGGAGAGGAGAGGAGAGGAGAGGAGAGGAGAGGAGAGGAGAGGAGAGGAGAGGAGAGGAGAGGAGAGGAAAGGAGGAAAGGAGGGAGGGAAGAAGAAAGAAAAGAAGGAATTAGAGTGATGAGGGGGAGGACGTGAAATTGGAGGTTTTGCATTAAGAAATATTTTAAGGTCGCCCGGCCGGTCGGCATGGCTCAGTGGTTGAGCATCGACCTATGACCCAGGAGGTCACGGTTTGATCCCCGGTCAGGGCACATGCCTGGGTTACAGGCTCGATCCCCAGTGTGGGGCGTGCAGGAAACAGCCGATCCATGATTCCCTCTCATCATGGGTGTTTCTATCTCTCCCTCCCTTCATCTCTGAAATCAATAAAAAAAATAAATACTACGTTCAGGTCTACCCACGGAAGCTCGGCCAGGGCTCCGACCAAGCCACACAGCTTCCTCGTCTCTCCACGCCGCCCAGACGCCTCCGATCCTGCCAGCCGCAGCGGGCACGGCTTCAACGCCTGCACATCTTTTCCTTTGCCAAGTCCCCAGCTCACCCTCCCGTCCCCTCCACGTTCCTCCCCTTCAAGGTCAAATCCCAGTACTCGTCAACTTTCCAGGGCTTTCCAGTGGGGTGACAGCCGGGCCTGCAGAGCCCTGGCTGGGAGGGGGTTGTGAGCGGTGGGACGCGGGGGCGGGGGGGGGGGGGGTGGGGGGAGGCGGGCAGGGGGGACACGCCAGGGCCTGGACTTTCTCACTCGTGGCTCAGAGGTGCAGGGTGTGACGGTAAACAGCGTCTTCTGTCTTCGTCGCTGCCAGCGCTGGCCTCCTACCCCCCCCCTCCCCCTGTCCCCCTCCTGTTCCCATCCCCCGAGGGTTCCAGTAACAGGGCGTGAAGCAAACACGGACAAACACCCATCTTGTGTTCCAATGGCATTTTTTTTTGTTTGGTTTTGTTTTGTTTTTAGAAAATGTTAATGATGGGCCCTGTGATTACCCCGCGGGTTGGCACCGCTCACTCTGTATTAAGCACATCTGGCATTTGGTTACAGCGCAAGTAGCAAGGAGTGTTTTTGGCACTGGAAACCCAGCGCGGCCAAGGTTGCCATGCAGCTTGGAAGCGCGTCAGAGAGGCCAGCCAAGCTTGGGGAGATACAAGACTTTTTCTGTAGGGCTGGGCGGCCGGCCAGGACAGCTCCAAAAAAAAAAAAAAAAAAAATGTGAATTGGCTTCGAGCGGCTGCCACGCAAACACTTCTGGAAATTTCTGTGCTGGGGCCTGCCAAAGCCATTATGCACAACATGAATTACAAGGGCTTCTCTCTCTCTCTCCGAGCAGTTGCTTTTCCTGAGCTTTGAATTCTCCGGAGCGCTTTATAAAACATACACCCACAACCCAAATGAGAAAAACACCCTGAAAATTCCACGGCCACCGTGCGTGCGTGTGTGTGTGTGTGTGTGTGTGTGTGTCTTTTTCCATTCGGGTTGCCAAGCTCCCAATTTTTCCTGAATCGGGAGAAAGAGCCCCAAGTTTGGATTCCATCTCACTCGAACACGTGGGAGGCCGCGGTGCTTCCTGGAAATTCTAGAAGAGAGGGATGTCTCATCCTGGAAAGGACCTAACGTCTAGGGAGGAAAAACAATAAAAAACGCAACCGACGGCGAAAGCCACGCGCCCTGCCCTGGGCTGTCCCATCGGTCGGTTGTCCGGTCCCTGGGAGGCGGGCCTGGCTGAGGGATTTTTCTTGGGGCTGCGGAGCGAACCTGCGGGCAGGATGCGCTCCCCGGAGCCTGAGACTGCCAGACCGCGCCGCTCGCTCTGAGGGGCCCCTGGACCAGGTCTCGGGTCCTGCAGGCCCGTCAGCCACACAGGCGGTTCGGGAGCAGAGGGTGGGCCCCGAAAGGCAGGCCACCAAGGCTCAGGGTGCGCCAGCCGGGGAGACCAGCCATCCCCATCTGCCCCGGACTCCCTCCTCCCCAGGGCTTAGAAGAGGCGTCTGCATCATTGGTTCCAAACCGAGAGGCCTGTTTCTGGGGTGACTCAGGCTGCCCAGGACTGTGTCCAGGGCCCCGAGCCCACGCCTCTTCCCCAGGAGCCTGGGGAGGACATGGCGCAGAGGATGCGTGTGAGAGCGAACAGGCCGTCGTGTGAGCACGGACCGGGCGGCAAGCACAGCCGAGCCCTCCCCGCTCCGTGCGGGCAGCTCTTTCCTCACCCACAGCCTCTTGGTTTTCTAAATGTGTGGTGTCGTTTTATTATTTTTATTTTGTTAATATACACTGAGTGGCCAGATTATGATGATCGCTGAACGCATAATAATCTGGCCACTCAGTGTATGTGTGTGTGTGTGTGTGTGTGTGTGTGTGTGTGTATTTATATTAGAGGCCAGGTGCATGAATTCGTGCATGAGTGGGGTCCGGCCAGCCTGGCCAGGGGGAGGGGACATGGGCGGTTGACCGACCTGCCTGCTGGTCGAACTCCTGGTCGAGGGGACAATTTGCATATTAGCCTTTTATTCTATAGGATATACACTGAGTGGCCAGATTATTATGCGTTCAGAGATTATAATCATCTGGCCACTCAGTGTATATTTTTATTGATTTCAGAAAGAGGAAGGGGGAGAGAGAGAGAGAGAGAGAGACATCAATGATGAGAGAATCATTGATCAGCTGCCTCCCGCATGCCCCACACTGGGGATGGAGCCCGCAACTCGGGCATGGGCCCTGGCAGGAAATCAAACCCTGACCTCCTGGTTCCTAGGTCGACGCTCAACTACTGAGCCACGCCGGCCCGGCCCTCCCTCCCTCTCTTTCTTTCCTCTCAGAACTGGATTGGCAGCAGCTGCTGTTCCTGTGCCGTGGGCCTCACTGAACCAGTGGAAGGTGCCAGTGCTCATCGGGGTTCCTTTCCCGTGGAGAACGGGTCCCAGAACCGCAGTCCACCCTGAGCCATTGGACGGGGTTGGGCTGGAAGACAGCTGGCGCGGGAACGGGCTCCTGGCCGCGTTCCTACGCGGCTCCCGTCGCCGGTCCTGTTCTTGGCTTCACCGTGGATCCCAGGACACGTTCTCCCCGTTTCCTCTGCTCATGTTCCTGGATCCTTGCTGCAGGATCGTAGGAAGCACAGAGCCAGGGGAGTCAGCCAAAAAGGATGGCTCCCCTTCCCGGGAAGGGGGGGGCGGGCGTCTGTCTCCGATCTCACACGGGCCCTGCGGCGCCTGCGTTCCCACGTGAGGGCTGTTGTTTTCGTCGCCAGGTCCATCACGTGGCGGGGGGCGCGGGGGGGGGGGGGCGGATTTTAAACTCAGATTCGTCGTGCGGGCTTTTTCCTTTCTCTGTGGAAGGAAGCCGCCCGCTCGCCTCCCCAGGAAGCGCAGTGACCTGTCGGCTCGCGGCCTGGCCCCGGGGCTTCTGTGACGTCCGTGCCCTGGTGGCGGAGGCCACGCCAGGAGCTTGTGAACTGGGCCGAGTCCAGCTGCCACAGAAGCGCGAACAAGATGATGACCCATCATCATCAGAGCAAACTGTGGCTCGGCCGGCGTGGCTCAGTGGTTGAGCATCGACCTATGAACCAGGGTGCCCAGTCCTGCACACCCCCTACTGGGGATCGAACCCACAACCGGGGCCTGGGCCCTGACCGGGAAACGAACCTTGACCTCCTGGTTCATAGGTCGATGCTCAACCACTGAGCCACGCCGATGGGGCTATTTATTTATTTACTAGAGGCCCGGTGCACGAAATTCGTGCACGGGTAGGGTCCCTAGACCTGGCCAGCGATCAGGGCCATCTGTGGGGCGACCAGCGGGGCGGTTGGGGGACCCCGCTGGCACCCGCCTTGGCTGGCCTGGGGCCTGCAGGCTGGGGTCAGCTCCTGCATTGAGTGTCTGCTCCCTGGTGGTCAGTGTGCATCATAGCGACCAGTCATTCCACCAGTTGTTCCGCTGTTCTGTGAATTTGCATATTAGGCTTTTGTTATATAGGATTTACTAGAGGCCCGGTGCACGTGGTGGGGTCCCTCGGCCTGGCCTGTGGGGATTGGACCAAAACCAGCTCTCCGACATCCCTGGATTGCGAGAGGGTGCAGGCCAGGCCGAGGGACCCCACCGGTGCACGAGTCCATGCACCAGGCCTCTAGTATGTATATAAGATCTTTGGTTAATCTCTTCCCCTCTCCCCTCTCCCCCCTTCCCTCTAAGATTCATCAGTCTGTTCCATGTTTCCATGCCTGTGTGTGTTTCCACTCCTGCATTGAGCGTCTGCCCCCTGGTGGTCAGTGTGCGTCATAGCACCGGCCGGTCAGCTGGTTGGCCGGTTGCTTAGGCTTTTCTATATATAGATTTTACTGAGAACGAATAAGCAAGTTTTGGTTTCTTAAAGAACTGACATTTAGACCGTCCTCCCATCTGCCGCCCCCTCCTTAGTCCCCCGAGCTGCCCATTATGGGCACAAGGCCAGGCCTGGTTCTAAACTTTCCCCTGGGTGCTGAACCTCGATCCGGGGCTGTGGTCATTTCCATGCAGAGCAAACGAGCATTTAGAATGATCTGGAAGCCAGAAGCCAGCTCCGCGTATGATTTGCACCCCTCAGAGCTTTCGGTTCCTGCATGCGTTCCACCCGCCTCCTCTCTGCGTGAAGTTGCTGACGCAGGAAGAAGATTGGTGATGAGAGAAGCTGATGGTTCCTTCCCCGGTCGCCCTGGGTCGAGTTCACATGCAGGCTCTGAGTCACATGCCTCAGATGTTTTTTTATTGATGTCAGAGAGGAAGGAAGAGGGAGGGAGAGAGACAGAAACATCCATGATGAGAGAGAATCATGGATCGGCTGCCTCCTGCACGCCCCCTACTGGGGATGGAGCCGGGTTGCATGTGCCCTGACCGGGAATCGAACCGTGACCTCCGGGTTCATTGGTGGACGCTCAACCCCTGAGCCACGCCGGCCGGGCTGTCAGACGTGTCTGTATATGAAATGCTGGAGGCACAACGTACACACGACACAGGGACATACGCCATCACGGGGAAGTGAGAGACGGGAAGTGAAACCTGTCATAACCGCCTGGTCTGGGCTGTGGGCTTCTTGGAATTTTCAAAGGAGGGGATCTTGTTGTGTTCGAAAGCCACGTTGACACACACGGACACTATACGTTTAGCATGCCTTCCGTGGAAGCCATGCGAGATGTGTGGACAGGTTAGTACTTCTAAATAGGTCCCATGTTCATAAAAACGCAGCCAATGGGAGATGGATGGAGAGAGACACGCGCTCTGTCTCAGCCAGTTCCTACACAACACGTAACATCCAGGGCCCGTGTTGTGCAAAGTCTATTTTTTTTTTTTTTTTAAGCATTTTAGGGAAGGATGGAGCGGTCGACAACAAACACTTGCCAAAGCCAAGCCACCGATGGGTGTCTATGTAAGGGGAGGTGGAGGATAGTTGAGGCCAGGTTTGTGAAGGGTTTCGAACGCCTTAAAATCAATCCGTTTTCACCTTCGTGGGGGCTCTCGGGCCTCACTGAGGATCGCGTGAAAGCGGGGAGCCCGCCCGCCTACCAGAAAAATACATACACGCCCATCAACTTCTCCTACCAAATCCAAAGGCTTTATAGACCTCCTGCAGCTTCCACTTCCGCTGGGTCCGTGGTCGGCAAACTGCGGCTCGCGAGCCGCAGGCGGCTCTTTGGCCCCTTGAGTGTGGCTCTTCCACAGAATACCACGGCCTGGGCGAGTCTATGTTGAAGAAGTGGCGTTAGAAGAAGTTTACGTTTAAAAAATGTGGCTCTCCAAAGAAATCTCAGTCGTGGTCCTGTTGATATTTGGCTCTGTGGACTGATGAGTTTGCCGACCACTGCTCTAGGTGGAGGACATGAGAAAATAAGACCTCCCTTAGAGGGGCTAGAGGTAGTTAAAGGCGAATAATGTGTCATTTTTATCACATTCACGTGTCACTACCTTCTTGTGGGCTTCATTCATCCTCTTCCTCATTTCATATGATGGTTAAACATTGGTCAGCTCGCCCGGCCGGCGTGGCTCAGGGGCTGAGTATCGACCTAGGAACCCGGAGGTCACGGTTCAGTTCCCGGTCAAGGGCACGTGCCCGGGTTGTGGGCTCCATCCCCAGTGTAGGGCGTGCAGGAGGCAGCTGATCCATGATTCTCTCTCATCATTGATGTTTCTATCTCTCTCCTTTCCTCTCTGAAATCAATAAAAATATATATTTTTTAAAAATAAGTTCTTCTTCATCACTCTAGGTCACTTAAAATCGCTGAGCCCGACAGAGGACACGAGAAGAGGCCCCAGCCCCCGACAGAGGACACGTGACGGGAGCATTCGCTCCAAGGCTCGTGAAAATGTGCGTAAATTTTATTCTTATTTACTGTGAAATAACTGAAAAGCAGTGGTCTCGAAGAAAGGCGTTTTTAAAACACAATCTTTTACACATAAGTTTAAAAGGAATCGGTCCATTTATTCAATAATGAAAAACATCATTATTTTCACATTCCCACCTAATGTCTTCTGTTTTCTCCCATCAACGTTTAGCCCAGCTGGGAAGTAGGCCTATTCTTTAGTTATGCTTTAAAAAAAATAATAAGAGTGTTCTGAGCCCTGGCCGGGCAGCTCAGTTATTTAGAGTATTATCCTTTTTAAAAATATATATATATATTTATATTGATTTCAGAGAGGAAGAGAAAGGAGAGAAAGAAACATCAATGATGAGAGAGAATCATTTTTTTTGGCTGCCTCCTGCACGTCCCCTACTGGGGATCAAGCCAGCAACCCGGGCACGTGTCCTTGACTGGAATCGAACCCGGGACCCTTCCGTCCACAGGCTGACGCTCTATCCACTGAGCCAAACCGGCTAGGGCTAGAGCACTATCCTGATACACCAAGGTTTGGGGTTCGATCCCTAGTCAGGGCAATAATAAGAATCAACTAATGGCCCTAACCGGTGTGGCTCAGTGGATAGAGCGTTGGCCTGCGGACTCAAGGGTCCCAGGTTCGATTCCGGTCAAGGGCATGTGCCTTGGTTGTGGGCACGTCCCCAGTAGGGGGTGTGCAGGAGGCAGCTGATGGATGTTTCTCTCTCATCGATGTTTCTAACTCTCTCTCCCTCTCCTTTCCTCTCTGTAAAAAAATCAATAAAATATATTTTTTTAGAAAAGAATCAACTAATGAATGCATAAATAGGTGGAGTAACACATCGATGTTTCTCTCTCTCTCACGCTCTCAAAAATAAATACATAACGAGTGTGATGAAATAGCCATCCCTTTTGTAGACAGCTGGACTTCCTTGGGGGGAAGGAAGACACCCCAGTGGGCTAAGGTGCTTCTTCTAGTGAAACCTCCTGTCGCTTCCTTTCCTATTTTTAGCACAAGGTGTAGGATTTCAGCACACCAGGGCCTGGCGTGTGTGTGTGTGTGTGTGTGTGTGTGTGTGTGTGTGTGTGTGTCTGCTCTCTCTCTCTCTTTCTCTCTCTCTCTCTCTCTCTCTCTCTCTCCCCATATATATATTCCCCGCCTTTACTATCTTCTATAAAAGGAGCCCGTATTGATTGCAGCTGATGGGAGCCGCCCGGGCTGACATCTAAGCAGCGCCAACCCAGAGGGAGATCAGCATTACATCAGCCGTCAGCCCGGGAGCCTGGCGGCGCGCCAGCCGGTGAAAATGGCCCCGCGTGCGTCACGGTTCCCTTGGCGATGCCTCTCGGAGCCTCGTCAGCTGTCCCCGGAGGTTGTTTCCTTCATCTGTCAGCAGACATTCCTGCATCTTTAATGCGAGGAGCTTTCCCTGTTCCAAAAGCACTCAGGTGCCGGGGCAGCAGCTGGCACCCTGTTGCTAGGATCTTTGGAAAACGCGTGTCTTCCGTGGAAATGCGTGTTTGTTCTATTCAAAGCATTCTCGGGGGGGCCTCGGGGGGGTTCGGATTTCTGCTTCTGCCTGGGAAGGGGACCTATTTTGGGAGAGACTGGGCCGCCAAGCCGCCTCTCCCTGCCTTTATCTCCCTTCGCCAAACCCTCCGACGATCCGGTTACAGGGGGACATTTCACGGAACAAAACCGCTGGCCGAGACTGGCTGGAGTCGGGCCCCCCCTCGAATGGCCTGCCCTCTGACCTCGCTCTAAGTGTCTGCGAGACAGAAGACCGTGTGGGCGGCGACCTTGGGCGTCCCCTGCTGGCCGAGAGCCGCCGTCTCCCGTGGCCCGCGTGACACCATCCAACCCCCCTTTCCCGTGTCCTGATTCCCCGGTCACTGGATCTCCACCTCCATCTGGGAATATTTTACACGGAAAACCACCACGTCCAAGTGGGTGAAAGGAGCCTCGAGCTCACACCCCTTCCTTCTCTCCCCACATGGACCACAGCTCCCCGAAGTTCGGGTACCCTCCCACCCCACCCCACCCCTCCTTCCCATTGTTGGGCAGTTGCTGTAGCAATTCATCACAGCACATAGTTTGGAGCCGCTTACATCTGCGGGGTTTTTACTTTTTTTTTTTTTATTATTGATTTCAGAGAGAAGGAAGAGGGAGAGAGAGGCAGAAACATCCATGATGAGAGAGAATCATGGATTGGCTGGCCACCAGGGCCAGGAGCCTGCGACCGAGGTACACGCCCTTGACTGGAATCGAACCCGGGACTCTGCAGTCCGCAGGCCGACGCTCTATCCACTGAGCCAAACTGGCTAGGGCTAGGACCACTGGCTTTTACACTTGACATGAACTTTTAGAGAGATTTCATGAAATCTAAGCTCCTCGTTTGTTTTAAGAGAACTCCACTCTAGCACATGCCAGGATTGCGGGCTCGATCCCCAGTAGGGGGCGTGCTGGAGTCAGCCGATGAATGATTCTCTCTCATCATGGATGTTTCTATCTCTCCCTCCCTCTCCTTTCCTCTCTGAAATCAATAAAATTATAAAAATAGCCCTAGCCGGTTTGGCTCGGTGAATAGAGCGTCGGCCTGCGGACTGAAAGGTCCCGGGTTTGATTCCAGTCAAGGGCATGTACCTTGGTTGCAGGCACATCCCCAGTGGGGGGTGTGCAGGAGGCAGCTGATGGATGTTTCTCTCATCGATGTTTCTAACTCTCTATCCCTCTCCCTTCCTCTCTGTTAAAAATCAATAAAATATATATTTTTAAAAATATATAAAAATAAAGAGTGAGAACTCCCACATCCAGAGAACTTAAGTGGCTTGGCTGGTGTGGCCACGTGGGGTTCAACCTGACGTAGAGCCCCCCCCCCCCTTGTGCACAGGTTCTGCCTTCACCGTCCCCAGCCTTGTCCTCCCGGGCAGGGCCGGCCTGGCACCTGTGCCCTCCTCGCCCCTGTCCAGTGGAGTGTGAGAGGCTCAAGGACCATGCAGGCCACATGCATGTGGACGTGAGCAGGAACAATGGGGCTCACCCCAGGGGGTGTCTCCTGGACACTCGACTCTCCCTCGCTTCGCTGGGTGCGCACAGGAGAGCTTGCCTCTCTGCACCCCACTCAGACCTGCCGGGGTGCAACGGCCCCAGGCTGTACTTGTCCCCTGCTGGATCGGGGCGGGGGGGGGGGGCAGGGGGCGGCAAGGAGCAGCCCCACAGAGCTGGGGGCCAGAGGCAGAGATCTGGCTGGTGCCGGGTGAACCTGATCTAGACTCCCTCCCTCGCCCTTGGGAGACAAGGAGGGTCGGGGGGAATCGATTAGACACGTGTGAGGAGTCGGGAAAGGGCGCTTTAGCTTCCCATAGGGCTCGTGTACCCGGAATACGAGTTCTTCCCTTCCCCCCAAATCCATGCATCCCCCAGGGGCGGGGATGGTGTGTGGCTGGCTGAGCCTGGTGACTGTGATTCCCAGCAAGGACTTTGGGGTTCTGACCTCCTGAGTGTTTTGTTTTAAATATATTTTTATTGATGTCAGAGAGGAAGGGAGAGGGAGGAGAGAGAGAGAAGCATCCATGATGAGAGAGAATCATCCATCGGCTGCCTCCTGCACACCCCACACTGGGGATGGAGCCCACAACCCGGGCAGGTGCCCTGACCGGGAATCGAACCGTGACCTCCTGATTCGTGGGCCGGTGACTGAATCAAGTTTCCTAGCACCCGGCCCTGCCCTCGAGCCGTCCTGTAAGTAGAGCGACGTGGTGGCCATCGGCAGCTGGGGCAGGTCCTGTGCTTCAGGTGGGGGTGAGGGGCTCTACCCGGACGGACAAGGGGGTGGGCGAGTCTTCAAAGACCTGAACCGGGTCTTCAATGTGAGGTTAACCTTTTGCACTCGGATGTCGAGATTAAAATTACTCTTTGAATGTATCCATCATTTGAAATATAAAAAAAATCCAAATAAATAAGTTTGTATGAAAAGAAACTCCAGTTTTTTATGCTACTGCCGCGCTTTGTAAAATCTGGGGTATTTAAAAAATTAAATCCCGAGTAGAATAAAGGAATCGAGAAAAAAAGCAAGCGAGTGCAAAGGGTTAAAAACACAGAGTACCTCCTAAGTGCCACTGCCTTGTCTCTATTCCTTTCCTTTTCTTTTTAAAAAAATATGTTTTTATTTATTTTTAGAAAGAGAGGAAGAGGGGGGAGAAAGAGAGAGGGGAGAGAGAGAGAGAGAGAGAAACATCTATGAGCTGCCTCCTGCACGCCCTCTACTGGGGATTGAGCCCAAAAACCAGGCTTGTGCCCTGACCAGGAATCGAACCAGTGACCTCTCCGTTCATGGGGCAACGATCAACCCCCTGAGCCACACCAGCCAGGGCTCTCCATTCCTTTTCTACCATTTGTCCACGGCGACCTCACTATCCAGCCATCAGCAACGATCTGCACCCGCCCTCTCGTGGAGTCAGCTGCTTAGCATGCTGTTCTGTGCAATCAGAGATTAAATCCCAGATTCACTGGCACCGAAGATGAAGCCGCTAATTATACACAGGAGTTGCATTTAAAATCCGTGTCTTTGAATGACGGATGGAATCTTCTGTGCTAAATCCTCCTTGAGACTCAGTGCGCCCAGCACCTGCTGGGCTGAAGGGCAGTCGATGTTTAGTCTTCCCGTGTGGGCTCGCTCTTCCACCCCTGGCCTTGCCTGGACTGCAGTCTGTGCATGAAAAGAATACCTTTGGCCCGGCCAGTGTGGCCCAATGGTTGGGCGTTGACCTATGAACCAGGAGGTCACCATTCAATTCCCGGTCAGGGCACGTGCCTGGGTGGGGGGCTCGGCTCGATCCCCGGTGGGGGGCGTGCAGGAGGCAGCCGATCCATGATTCTCTCTCATCGTGGGTGTTTCTCTCTCTCTCTCTCCCCCTCTCCCTTCCTCTCTGGAACCAATAAAAATATATTAAGTAAGTAAGTGCTACGGGAACCTAAATTGTTTCTGAAAATGCTACCCAACAAGACATTTCTCCAAAGGGCCTCCGTCCCTTCGGTATTTCACAGGAATTCCGACTCAGGCAGCTTCACGCAGCCGTTACCAGTTAATTACCGATATAAATCTCCCAGCAACTTCATAACTTCATTTGCAAATGGAGAGGCAAGCTCCCTCAATCACCGCCTCCTTGTCTCTCACCCCCACTCGTCCTGTCTGAGCTGCGAGGCCCTGGCAGCAGCTGTGACCTGCGTGGTGGCGTCCTGGTGGCTTAGGGCCACTCCGGGCCAGGGAGCACCCGGCACCCGGCAATCGGACCTGGTCCCCGCTCAGGCCCGGGACCCGCACCCCACCCCTCACCGCCCCCCCCCCCCGGCCCCGGTGGGGGAGAAACCCGGCTCCTCTGCCTGCAGGTTCTCACACCACAGGGAGCGTTTTCCTGAGCTCGGGCCAAGTTTCGGGCATGGAGTGAAAACTGAACCCTGGTTTGGGGTTTCCTCCCCAAATTCACACAGAGCTAGGCATGGTGAGACGGGCGAGGTGGCGAGGACAAGGACGGGCAGTGCCGGGGCCCAGGAGGGCACAGGGTGCTGTGTGTATTTCTGGCTCGGCCACCCAACTTGTGTGGTCTGAGACCGGTCCCCTCCCTGCTCCCCACTCAGTGAGCTTTGTCCAGTACCCAGAGAGCTTTTTTAAAAAATATTTTTATTGATTTCAGAGAGGAACGAAGAGGGAGAGAGGGATAGAAACATCCATGATGAGAGAGAACCATGGATCGGCAGCCTCCTGCACGCCCCACCCTGGGGATCGAGCCCGCAACCTGGGCCTGTGCCCTGACCGGGAATGGAAGCGTGACCTCCTGGTTCCTAGGTCGACGCTCACCCACGGAGCCACGCCGGCCGGGCTTGGTCAGCTTTTGATTTAGGCATATTTATGTGCGTTTGACTTTCAGCTGATGGAAAAGGGTACCTGCCTGGTCTAGAACAGCAGTCGCCAACCAGTGATCCGCGGACCACTGGTGACCTGCGAGGTCCGAAAGGTTGGCGACCGCTGGTCTAGAAGGTTCATCTAAGTGACCTCCCAGGTCCCCCCTACCCCCCAACTTGGAGGTTCTGTGAGTCTAGCCCAGTGGTCAGCAAACTCATTAGTCCACAGAGCCAAATATCAACAGTACAACGATTGAAATTTCTTTGGAGAGCCCAATTTTTTAAACGTAAACTTCTTCTAACGCCACTTCTTCAACATAGACTCGCCCAGGCCGTGGTATTTTGTGGAAGAGCACCACACTCAAGGGGCCAAAGAGCCGCATGTGGCTCGCGAGTCGCAGTTTGCCGACCACGGGTCTAGGAAATGCCCTGGTGCAGGAGACCAAACCCAGGCTGTGCAGTCAGAAAGAGCTGGTCCCAGGTCCTAGCTCTCACGTTGCCTTGCGGTGTGGCTTTGGGCAACCTACTTAACCTCTCTGAGCCTTAGGTTCCTCATGAGAAACACGGGACCCAGGCCAAGCCCCAGGTGGTTGCCGTGGAGATTAAATAAGAAAGTGCTTCTAAAACACGTCGGGCCCATCCATCAATCCCAACGTAAATATGAGATCCTGCTTTTCCTGTCACCAAGTCTCCCATGGGCCAGCACTATGGCCATCCTATGTTTGAATATTGCTTCTTCTCCCCCTGCTTCTGAAAACAGAAACAAAGGAGGAAATAATAGCTCTCCAACAGCACCCGGGCACGGAAATGGACTTTCCATTCAAAAACTACACCGAGTGGCCGGATTATGATGATCTCTGAACGCATAATCATCCGGCCACTCCGTGTCCTTCTCTTGAGTACCTCATTTATTTGATATCAAAGACACTATAAAACCCTCGCACCTGATCAGTGTTCCCCTTTGCACCGGCTGGTAGAAAGCTCAGGGCAAACAGGTGGTTGATCTCCAGCAAAAGTCGAGAATCCTTTTGGTACCCGTTGGAGATACAAATACAGCGAGTGGCCAGATGATTGTGCGTTCAGAGATCATCATAATCTGGCCACTCCGTGTAGGTTCTTCATTATTCAATTGCTATTGGAACTGAACATAAAAACAGGGCCCAGCCTGAACCGATGTGGCTCAGTGGATAGAGCGTCGGGCTGCGGACTGAAGGGTCCCAGGTTCGATTCCGGTCAAGGGCATGTACCTTGCTTGTGGGCACATCCCCAGTGGGGAGTGTGCAGGAGGCAGCCGATCGATGTTTCTCTCTCATCGATGTTTCTAACTCTCTCTCCCCCTCCCTTCCTCTCTGTGAAAAATCAATAAAATATATATTTAAAAACACACACACACACAGACACACAAAAACAGGGCCCAGTGCTGATGACCCAGAGCCGGGCAACAATCGTGTTCCAACTGCTAGATTGCAACTACTTCCTGGCAGCGTCTCCATAACACCCCGAATGGGAGGCTGGCGCACTGCAGGCCGAGGGACTGTCAGCACCACTGAGCAAGGGCCCTGGAATGACTGCTCGCTCTGCTTCCATTCCGCCCCAGGCCCTGCATTTCTGGGGGGTTACTTCACTGCCTGGGTGGCCTGCAGGCCTTGGCCTCCCCGGCCGCGTGCCTCATTCTAGCGCTCTGGGCCAGCAGTCACCACCCCGATGCAAGCCTTTCTTTCATGCCCGGCGGGGTGAGTAACACCATGAACTCCCTGGCTGTGAGGTCTGGGGTTACGTCAAAGCCTGCCCCCACCGCGCTAGCAGTCAGAATGCCCGAGGAAGTGTTCGCCGGCCTGGTTTTCCTGCCAGACCTGCGGTTGCCCTAATAAACAATCCGTGAGAGATGTTCCCCCCTGGAGATTCCATCTCACCAGGAGGGTGGATTTCAGAATGGAAGCCAAGGGCTCCCGGCCTCCAGACGCCATGGAAACGGATGGCCTGGGGAACCTCAGACCCGGTGTCCAGGAGGGACGGACAGCAGGAGAGCGCTGTGCAGTGTGGTTTTCACCAGCTCCTCTGTGGCAGGTCTCGATGGGGGGAAACGTCGCAGGGTGCTGCTGGGTAAGGGGACAGGACCAGCTCCCCTGGGCCTGGCCAGCGCCGCTGGTCCCAACCCAAGGCCACCTGCCTGCACAGTGGATGCCACACGCCATCTGGTGGCTCCGGGCTGACATTGCGTGCACCATGTCCCTGCTTTTACGCCATGAACGTGATTTTTAAAAATATGTACGTATGTTTTATTGATTTCAGAGAGGAAGGGAGAGGGAGAGAGAAGTGGAAACATCAATGAGGAGAGAGAATCACGGATCGGCCGCTGACCAGGAATCGAACCGTGACGTCCTGGTTCATAGGTCGACACTCCACCACGGAGCCACGCCAGCTGGGCTTAATGTTATTTTTTTTTAATGGAGGTAAAGCTCACACTCAGCGAAATGCATAGATCTTTTTTTATTTTTATTTTTTAAATATATTTTATTGATTTTTTACAGAGAGGAAGGGAGAGGGATAGAGAGTTAGAAACATCGACCAGCTGCCTCCTGCACACCCCCTACTGGGGATGTGCCCGCAACCAAGGTACATGCCCTTGACCGGAGTTGAACCTGGGACCCTTCAGTCCACAGGCCGACGCTCTATCCACTGAGCCAAACCGGTTAGGGTGAAATGCATAGATCTTAAGGGTTCAATCAAAGGAGTTTTGACAAACGTGAAACCAACACCCCATTCGAGATAGACTGCTCCCATCACCCCGGGAAGATCCCTGTGCCTTGTCTCAGTCAACCTCCAGTTTAGAGGCAACTGCTGCTCTCATTTCTTTCCGCAGATGACTGTTGTTTGTTATTCAATTTCATGCAAATAGAATCATGCAGTACATCGACCCGGTGTCCCCGGCTTTTTCGTTCAACACAATGTCTTTGAGATTTATGCATGTTGCAATGGGTGAGTCATTCATTCTCTCTCGTTGCTGAATAGCAATATTATATGACCACATCACAATTTGTTTATCCATTCTAAACGGTTACAAGCTCTTGGTTATAATGAGTAATGTCAAAAACACCCCCTGCACAAACATTTTTGTTGGCATATATCTTTATTTATTGTAGAGGCAAACACCTAGGGGTGGAAATGCCGAATCATAAAGTAGGCATATTTTGACTTCGTTAGAAACGGCTTTCCAAAGCGATTGGACCATTTACACACCCGCCAGAAATGGGTGGGAGTTCCGACCGCTCCATATCCCTGGCCCTTGTCATTTGGTGTTTTCAATCTTTTCAATTTTAGCCATTCGAATGGGTATAAAGTGGTATCTACTGAAGATTTAATTTGCATTTCCCTAACGACTACTGATATTGAGCACCTGTGCGCATGCCGCATTTGCATATCTTGATTTGTTAAGTGCTCAAGGCTGTTGCCTGTTTTGGCTGATAGATTTATGAAGAACATACTGTTGAGGGCAACTGATATTTATGGCGCATTATATGTTGAAAGCAATTGATCTTTGCTGCCTCGTTCTAAATGGAAGAGAACAATAGAACCATTTATACATCGTCACTGGAAAGTAAGTGACCGAAATATGGGAAAACTTTGCATCTATGATGTCGGGTAAGTTTAAATTTAAATAACTTGAAAATATATATATAACCTAAGCCAGGCGTCCTCAAACTACGGCCTGCGGGCCACATGTGGGTGTTTTTGCCGTTTTGTTTTTTTACTTCAAAATAAGATATGAAGCAGTGTGCATAGGAATTTGTTCATAGTTTTTTTTAAACTATAGTCCGGCCCTCCAACGGTCTGAGGGACAGTGAACTGGCCCCCTGTTTAAAAAGTTTGAGGACCCCTGACCTAAGCTATAAAACTAAGTGACTTTAAAAACATATAAAAAATAACTTTTTAAAAACTTTAAATTATGCTTTATCCCTTGTGCTGATTGCATGGCCAGCTCTTTGAAAGTGGGTGTATGTTTTCTCCACTGACGACCGGGAGGTCTCTATGGCGAGAATGCAAAGAAAGCCCCCGTCACTGATTCAGTTTGCCTGGGCCCGAGCCAGACATCAAACCGGCACCGTGCATGCTCACATGGTTTTCTGTTTCTGCATCTAGCAGTGGGCGCTGTCAGAAATACCGAAAACCCTGACACAAGGACTATTTTCGAGGTTGCACGTGGGGGCACAAGCAGTGTGTGGGTAGGTCTGCACGCTCGAGTCCTCTTGGGCATTTGACTTCCAGAGCTGGCGTGGGCATCTTTTCAGACCTACCCCTAGCCCATAGCTAGAGTGCTTTTCAGGGCCTCGCAATCACTTTTTTAAAATATATATCTTTATTGATTTCAGAGAGGAAGGGAGAGAGATAGAAACATCGATGATGAGAATCATTGATCCCTGGCCTCCTGCACGCCCCCTACTGGGGATCAAGCCCACAACCCGGGCAGGTGCCCTGACAGGGAATCAACCAGTGACCTCTTGGTTCCTGGGTCATTGCTCCACCGCTCAGCCACACCTGGCTGGGCCCTCGAAATCATTTTTGCGTGTTCCTTATTCCTTATTCATTTGTATGCCGATGTCAGCAACC
The DNA here is from genome assembly GCF_027574615.1 of Eptesicus fuscus. Classification (NCBI taxonomy): domain Eukaryota; kingdom Metazoa; phylum Chordata; class Mammalia; order Chiroptera; family Vespertilionidae; genus Eptesicus; species Eptesicus fuscus. The sequence continues at coordinate 4,779,945 of NC_072496.1, read as the reverse complement.
CATTTCAGACCCCACTGTGTCCGTTTCTTTGCGTGTGGCGCCCAGCCTGCGCCTTCTTGGAAGATCAACTTCCAGGTGATTGTGATGGACAGCCTCACAGGCGCACCTGACTGACTCAGGGCCCGCAGGCAGGACGATCTCCAAGGAGGAAGCCATGGAGCTGGTGCAGATACTACATTGACGTTTTTTTTAAAATATATTTTATTGATTTTTTTTACAGAGAGGAAGAGAGAGGGATAGAGAGTTAGAAACATCGATGAGAGAGAAACATCGATCAGCTGCCTCCTGCACACCCCCCACTGGGGATGTGCCCGCAACCAAGGTACATGCCCTTGACCGGAATCGAACCCGGGACCCTCGAGTCCGCAGGCCGACGCTCTATCCACTGAGCCAAACCGGCTTCGGCTACATTGACGTTTTAGTAAAAAAAAAAACTAGGCAAACAGGGCGAGCGGGTCCAGCCTCCCGGCAGCGCTGGTGGACCAGGTGCACACCAAGCACAGCTGGACCAGGGAGCGGCGGTAGCTCCGGAGCCAGCCGCGCACGCGCACGCGCACACCCTCGCTTGGGCCGGCCGCGCACGCGCACACCCCCGCTTGGGCCGGCCGCGCACGCGCACGCGCACACCCCCGCTTGGGCCGGCCGCGCACGCGCACGCCCTCGCCTATTTTACGCGCCGGGTGTCGGCGGCGGCGGCGCGCGGGGCAAATGGAGTGGATTCTCGCGGAAGCGTTGCTCGGGCAGAGCCGGGACCCCCGGGTCCTGCTCCGGACGCTGTGCCGCGGGGAGGCGTCCGCGGAGCGCGTGGAGACGCTGCACTTTCTCCTGCAGCGGCTGGAGGACGAGGCGGCGCGCGGCGGCGGGGACGCGCTCCCGGAGGCCGCGCGCGAAGTCGCCGCCGGCTACCTGGTGCCGCTGCTGCGCCGCCTGCGCGCACGCCCCGCGGGGGCCCCGGACTCGGACACGCCGGCCCGGCCCCGCCGGCGCCTGCTGAGGGCGGCGGGCGCGGCCCTGCGGTCCTGCGCGCGCCTCGCGGGGGGCCCGCCGCTGGCGGCCGCGCTGGCTGAGGAGGCGCTGCGCGACCTGCTGGCCGCGGGGGCCGTGCCCGGCCTCGAGGGGGGCGCCGAGGCGGCCGTGGAGGTGCTGGCGGCCGTGGGGCCCTGCCTGCGGCCCCGCGAGGACGGGCCGCTGCTGCAGCGCGTGGCGGAGGCCGCGCTGGCCCTGGCGCTGGCCGGGGACGGGGAGGCGGCGGCGCTGGCGGCCGGGCGGCTGCTGCCGGCGCTGGGCCGGGGCGGCGGGGCGGCGCTGCGGGCCGTGTGGGGCGGGCTGGTGGCGCCCTCGGGGCCGGGCCGCGTGGGCCCGCGGCTGCAGGTGCTGAGTGCCCTGGCCGAGCGGCTGCTGCCCGCGCCCGGCGAGGGCGAGGCGGGCCCGGACGCGCGGCGCTGCGCGCGGTTCTGGCGGACGGTGCAGGCGGGGCTGGCGGACGCCGAGGACGCGCTGACCCGCAAGCGCGCGCGGTACCTGCTGCAGCGGGCGGTGGAGGTGTCGGCCGAGCAGGGCGTCCCTTGCACCTGCGGCTCCGGGGAAGCACACGGTACCTGCCCCTCTGACCCCAGCCCAGCCCTGCCTTGCTTTGCTTGGCTGTATGGGAGGGAGGTCCCTGGGTTTGAAAACCAGCCCCTCGAGGTCGTCTCCTCCATCCAGGCCCAATTTGGTTACTCCTATGGTCCCCCCAAAACCTGGGACCCTCATCTAGAGTGACACCAGTCACTGCAACTGAGAACGGGGCCCTTCCCAGCCTTCCTGACCCGTGGGATAATTTAGGGACCTGGGCCCACGTGTGCACTGTATCGTGGTCGGTCCACTCTGATGGAAAAGAGGGGTTAGCTGCCTTCAGATGGGAAGGGAAATTACCGGGGCTGACCAAGTGAGCTCGGTCTTTTTTTTTTTTTTTTAATTGATTTCAGAGAGGAAGGGAGAGAGAGAGAAACATCAATGATGAGAGAGAACCATTGATGGGCTGCCTCCTGCTTGCCCCCTCCCCAGGATGGAGCCTGCAACCCAGACACGTGCCCTGATGCTGAATGGAACCCTGACCTCCTGGTTCCTAGGTCAATGCTCAACCCCTGAGCCACGCAGGGCTGCCTGAGGATTTCCGTGGTGCAGCTGTGAAAGCAATCCCGGGCAGGTGCCCTTGACCTGAATCGAACCCGGGACCCTTCAGGCCGCAGGTGGAGGCTCTATCCACGGAGCCAAACCAGCTAGGGCTGAACTCGGTCTTGAGTTAGAATTCTGCAATAGAAACCATCACTTTTTAAAATTTCCCTTGGTAATTGAGCAGGATTTACTAATGTTTGTTAATCGTATGGTCCTTAAGTCAACCTGTTCAGGGTATTTTTGCCATTGATTCAATAGAATGAGTCAGGTTTTTAAATACTTTTACATTTTGAGCTATGCTTCCTACTACTTTCTTACTGAAAAGTGTAGGTGAAATAGCAAGGTGTGTGACATTTGATTGGTGGGTTTACTGAAATGGGTGAGAATATGCTTCCCTTATCTCAAACCCATCTTTGAGCGATCAAAGCCCAAGATGGAGTGATTCAAAAATTGTCTCAGGAAATTTCTACCTTTTCAACTATAGCTACTTGTTCATTTATTACTGGTCAAGGATTTTTGTCTGAAGTTGTGAGATTAGATTTTCATATAAGTTTAAAACTTTCCATTGCTTTTCTTAGAGAGGAGGTGGGGGGTGGAGAGAGAGAAACATCAATGTGAGAGAGACACATCGACTGATTGCCTCCTGCATGCAACCCAAGGGATCGAACCTGCAACAGAGGTCAGCAGGCTGGGACCTGAGGGGCTGTGACGGTGATGGGGCAGGTGGAAGACGGGGTGGGACTCAGCACCCAGGATGCATCCCTGTTCACCCTGAGCTCCGCTGTGGGCAGTGCATCTCGATTCAGAGGCCACTGTCCTGCCTTCTCCAGAGAACAGATTCCAGGCTTTTTCTTGCTCAGGAGGAAGGGGGTCTGGGTCGGCTGCCTCTTGGACACACGGCACAAACCCTCTCCAGTTTAGCTTCACCCTCAACTCCGCTTACAGGAGTAGCTTGGTGTCAGTTCCTTAGGTTTGGGGTGATTTTGTAAATCAAAATTTGCTTTCCTTGTGCCAACTTAATGCTCACTTTTTTCTTGAGTCTGCTTGGTTTTCATCGTCGTCTGCTCCTGTTTTCTCCATTCCACTTGAAAACTCCTTTATTGATACAGTGAGTTCTTAGGGAGAGAAAGTAGTTTGTGTTCCAATCTGTCATTCTTATCCAGAACTACAAAATAGCGATCTTAATTTTTTTTAAAAAAAATCTCCTTTTGCCCAGCCAGGGTTGCTCAGTGGTTGAGCATCAACCTATGAACCAGGAGGTCACAGTTCGACTCCAGTCAGGGCACATGCCCGGGTTGTGGGCTCAATCTCCAGTGTGGGGCGTGCAGGAGGCAGCCAATCAATGATTCTCTCTCCTTATTGATGTTTCTATTTCTCCCTCTCCCTTCCTCTCTGAAATATATATATATACATATATATATATATATATATATATAATGTATACATATATATATAATATATACATATACACATATATATAATCTCTTTTTGAGATTCTTGTTCACTCAGGCCTCCTGTCTAAGCTTTGATTCGGGGCCCCCTCCTAATTAAAGAAGACAGCATTTGATAATAGTGGCAAAACTTTAAGGTCTAATATTGTTAAAAAACACATAAAATTTGCCAACTAATTTTCCTTTTAACTTTATAACAGGCCCAAGTCTGTTTTGGTGGTCTGAGGAAAAAAAAGATGAGCTTCTCAAGTTCTGGGAAAACTATATTTTAATAATGGAAACTCTAGAAGGAAATCAGGTACATGTTAACGTATTTTAACAAATCCCACGTAGATCCAACTCTCCCCTCCCCACACACCTCCACCCCAATATTCTGTAAAAGCAATACAAAAAGACCAACTTGGATATAGTGTGCCTTGTTTTCTGGCATAAATGCAATTTAAAATGGGATGTAAACACAGAGAATTAAAGAATACTTTCAGTTGACTTGTTATCGTTCAGAGAATTTAGTCTTATTCGATCCTCCCTTGACACTTCTGAAGTGTTAGTTTCTCGACATTCTGAATAATCTCCAAAGAAATACACACGTAGGAAAGTTTAACTTAAAGCTATTCTGAGGTAAATCGTTATTAGGTAAATAATTGCCTTTTAATTTTGTAGGTATTTTTCTTTTTTAATTGTTATATCTGTGCCACCCTGGTCACTATCTTCTAGGTTATAATCATTATCTTTGTCACACTCACTCTTACATACTTGAATTTTTATTACTTAAAAACTGGAAGGAGTAGGCATCTGCTTATGTTTTACGTAGGGGTGGGGAACAGAAGGGCTGCTGCTACGTAAATAGAGTGAAATTCCTATAAGACTTTAAAGGCGGATGTTCATTTCCCGTGCCTTTTTGCCCTTGTTTTCAGATTCATGTGATAAAGCCAGTTCTGCCGAAGCTAAACACCCTGTTTGACTCTGCGGTGTCAGAGGGAACCGGTAATGGTTACTTTTCGTTGGATTTCTTAGTAGCATTTGTCGTTTTTCCCCTTTTGTGTTATAACTAGCGCTTGCTCATTATAGAGAAGTGGGAAAACCATAGAGTGTACAGAAGAAGGTGAGAAGCGGCTGCTAACACTGCAGAGCGTATCTTCTGCCCTGATGGCGGTGCTTTCTTCTCACTTAGCGGCCTATCCACATGCATCGGCGTGTCTCCTTAAGTCTGAGAACATCCCTTTAAATGGCGGCCGAGTTTTCTGCGATTTAGAGACATGGGCAATTCTCCAAACATTTGATTCTGGAAAACGTCAGAGGTTGACAGGAGAAGAGTTTGCATGATGAACCCCATCACCAGCTTCCACGGGGGCCAGCCTGTGCCGTGTCTCAGGTGCGGCCTGTCCAGCCCCTCCCACATCTGCAGGCACCTCCCCAGCAGCAAACATCCCTAAAAGAGAAGGATTCTGGTCATTTTTTAAAATATATATTTTATTGATTTTTTACAGAGAGGAAGGGAGAGGGAGAGAGAACTAGAAACATCGATGAGAGAGAAACATCGATCAGCTGCCTCCTGCACACCCCCTACTGGGGATGTGCCCGCAACCAAGGTACATGCCCTTGACTGGAATCGAACCTGGGACCCTTCAGTCCGCAGGCCAATGCTCTATCCACTGAGCTACACCGGTTAGGGCTCTGGTCATGTTTTAATGACGCTGTATTCTACATTTTAAATAGTAGCTCTTTGTTGTTATATATTTTAACCGCTTTCCAATCTTATTCTCTAAATATATCAGTGTCATTGTTTCTTAGTTACTGTTTAGGGGTTTCCGTTCCGTATCTTGGACTTCTCAGAAAGAAAATTCCAAGATATAATTTCAAATATGGTGTTTAAGCCTTTAATACTCTATTATGAGAGCTTCCTAGGAGAAATATGATGAAGTTAGAGCTTCCTAAAATTTTTTTATGAAATTACATTTACATCAGTGAAATGCTAACAGTGTTTTATGATAAAATTCTACATTACCGTGTTTGCACATGAGAATTAACCTATGTAAAGAGTTTTAGTGCCTACTCTGGAAAATTACAAGTTTAATAGATTTCCTTGGGAATCGAGCTTTATTGAGCTGATTGCTATAGTTTCCCGAGATACTGGATTTTTCAGACTGTGAGAATCCATTGTCTCGCTTGGGGCTAGCCTATAATTGAATTCTGTTGTGATTGCACTTAGGCATTTATTATTAAAATGATTCTCTTGTTACTGCATTTTGCCCAGAGCTCTTGGCAAACTAAATTAAATAGCAATGACAGGTTTTGAAAAATCACCATTGTCAAAGTATCTTGGTGTAAATTACAAATAATGGGCCGATTTATTTATAGAATGCCATGAGTTAAAAATGCCGATTTTTTTCTAACAATTAAAGGATATGTCAAAAGAGTCAATATCTCTAATGTACATATTCACCCCGTTTCTCCCCCTCACTCAATTAGAAGTTTACTCAGTAGTGTCCAGTTTATGCTAAGGACTGGGATAAAGTGGTCGGTCAGATGTACTATTTTTCACTTGATTTTTGTCCGTTTTCCATGAAAAAATAATTTTGATTTTGAGTTCCGTGGATGGGATTAAACACAGACTCCCTTGGGAGGAGGTTGTGTGCCGGGAGGGTGTTTGTTGATGACTGTATCGTCTACGTGGACCAGCGGAGCGCGGGCCCAGGGTCACCCCGAGATCCTCCCACAGGACGGTGGCTCCTGCACCCCTCCTGGCACCTGTGTGTTTACAAAAGAATGTTGGAAAGCGAGAACAAAATCCTGGCCAGGGAAGGTGTCACCCACTTCTTGCAGCTCCCCGAAGCGAAGGTGCTTCCGCTCTCACCGGAGTTTTCGGAGGTACGACAGCCTTCCCTCCCGGTTCTCAGGGTGCCGTAGTGTTGGACGTGCCTCAGTTTCCCCCCCCCCCCCCAGCCCCTGCACTTCCTGTACGCTTGTGTTTTGGACCAATGTCTAGTAACATATTTTTATTATATTTTTGAAGATATAATCCCCTCCCCCCATCTTCTAGGCACAGGGAGGGGCTTCAGTTTTCTCCTGGGTATCTTTCCGTGTTTCCTCTTTTACTACCTTTATTTCCACCGCGTGTTTCTGTTTTGGGTTCCTTTCTTCCTTCTTGAACCAACGTGACCTCTATTTTATATGTTTTTATCAGGTGAGAAAATTCTCAACTGACTTTGAGGCCCTCCAAGACGGTCTGTCATACATTAACCTGCAGCGCAAGAGGCAGCTGCGCTCAGGACGGCTCTCGGCACCCTGGGCGGATGTGCAGCTAAGGCACGCTCGCTTCCAAGTGATGATTGCAACTTAACACCAGATACTTTTCTTTCTAGTTCATTATCGGACCACTAATGGACGCACTTTCAGAGAGCTCTCTGTATGGCAGGTAAACACACGTGTTGTTTAGCAGCAATGCAGTCATATGTCTCTGATAAATACATTTAATGTGTTTGTGCAAAATGACCAGATTGGTTCATGCGTTTGGTACATAATATACGTTGCCTAATAGACATTGAACTTTTTCTTATCCTGCTGCCTCTCCTGTTTGCTCTTCTTGCCTTTCTTCTGCTGTTGTGCCAAGCGCTCCCCTCTTCTCTTTCCTGGCTTCCTTTCCTACCTGAGCCCTTCCGGCCTGGGCTTGGGAAGGTATGTCTTACGTCACCTCCTCTCTGCCTCCTCTCTGCCTCCTCTCTGCCCTCTTGGACATTGTAGTGACTGGCTAACCTACACTTTAAACCTTTTTTAACGTTTTTATTGCGACTTAAGAAAAGTTGTGAGAATAATACAAAGAATCCCACCCACCTTTCGTCTACATTCCCAGATGTTAACGTTTTACATTTGCTCAGTCGCTCTCTCTCTCTCCCTGTGTGTGTGCATCTGTTTCTTAGTTCCATCTGCTGAGCAGACTTGCCACCTCTGTCTAGTTCTGTGTCTCTCTGTCTGTCCACCACCACATTAAACACCAGGGGTTCACACCAACCCTTCCCGTTCCAGCCCCATTCCACAGGCTTCGTCCTCGCCTCCCCTTCCATGTCTGGTACCCGGACACTGGCCACCTTTACCCTTTGGAGAAGGTGGACGTGTGAAGAGTGTCCATGTTGTGCCTTACCCTTGTTTTCTGAGCATTATCTGTATTCTTGGATTATTTCTTCAAAAACTTCCCGTGCTTTTGAAATGGTGTTGTCTTTCCAATTTAGTCCAAGTTCATGCTTGCACATCTTCCATGTGGTACACCTCTAAACAGGAAAAAACCTCCCACCGTCAAAAAAAACACACACACAAAACAAAACAACAACAACAACAAAAAAAAAACCTCCCACCGTCAATTTCTTTAAGAAGTTTAACTTAGTGTTAAGTTACATTGGTATTTAGTCCCATTTGGTAAATATTGAAGGAGGATAGCAATGCTTGACTCGCCAGCTATTTTTAGTTTTCAAATAACTCATTACTGTGACTAGTTTTCTGAAGCGATTAGATAGCCTTCCTAAAGCCACAGACAGCTACAACGAGAGGCCTGTTCTCTAGCGCTCTGTGCAGTTAGCAGGTGATGTTTCTGGAATAACCATGTAGCGAGAAAAAGTGACTTTAGTAGATGTTAACAAGTAAGTGCTCTTGCAAAAGTAACTTACTCCTAATATGTCTTTCTTTTATTTTTTTAAATATATTTTATTGATTTTTTACAGAAAGGAAGGGAGAGGGTTAGAGAGTTAGAAACATCAATGAGAGAGAAACATCGATCAGCTGCCTCCTGCACACCTCCTTCTGGGTATGTGCCCGCAACCAAGGTACATGCCCTTGACGGAAATCGAACCTGGGACCTTTCAGTCTGCAGGCCAACGCTCTATCCACTGAGCCAAACCAGTTAGGGCTCTTTCTTTTATTTAATACCCAAAGACTTAAAAGCATCGGATCATATATTGGAGGTAATAAAATGTCATTTTAAATGATCATATTGAGACTTTTTAAAAAGTGGTACTACTTAGCAAGATCCATACATTTGTGTCCGGGAGAGGGTCACAAAAAGGAAGTCCGTGCCTACTGAGCACAGCTCGTTCCTAACCCAGGGCCATTTCCCTAGAGGGTCCTGGTGTTCCTGTGATCAGAAGGATCCTCAGTATTTTACTGAAAATAAAAAGTAGGTTCAGAAGTAAAAGATGGTCTCATTGTTTTATTAAAAGAACTTTGGACCACAGTACATTTAGTTCCCATCATGCTTATCTGTAAATAAACTTTAAATGTGTGCCTTTTCCCTCTCTGTCTCCAGGTCGCCGGGCCAGCAGATAGGAAGTGGGTCTCCACTGGGATTGAAGTTACAGAGCTTTTTAGCTGCTTATGTTTCTCTTCTTCCAGAAGAACTAAAGAGTATGTGCAGTAAAGGTTTTTTTGTATTTTTTTTAATTTGTTACCTTTAAAAAGTTATTTATTTTAGTGTATTGGTTATAAGCACCATCCTATGACTGTTATACTCCGTATTACCAAAACAGTTTCCTTTCTCTAGGACGTGCCAATTGTCAGACTTAGGCAGGTGTGCACTGACACTAGGCACACGTTCCCACGTGACTGATCCCAGTGTTGGCGTGAGCCCGTGGCGGGGACGTTAGAAGGGGTGCTGCCGTGTGCCCTCTTTTCCACTTGTTTCTATTGACTTTCAAAAATCAGTAAAATGGGTGGAAGGAAGAAAGAGCCTGGCTTTAGGAAAACGGTGCAAACAGAATGTCCGTGTTGGTGAGGTCCCTCAATAGAGGTTGGCTTAGGGAGGTCGAAAGAAAAATACACTTGCCTTTTGGAAGACTTGGGGCCCCAGGTCCAGAATGGAAAGCACTGTTTATGCAGAAACATGTGTGTGGCTGTTCCTGGTTATTGCCTGTCCTTTTGAAGACAGCGGACTAGTGGGTGTGAGGTTCATCGCATTGGGGTTTTGAATTGCTTTTCCCACCTAATGGCTAAGATGTTGAGCGTGTGGTCATGTGCTATTGACAACGATGACATCTAAAACTTTTTCTTCCAGGTAGTTTTCTGTTAAAGTTTATTCAGAAGATGTCGAGTAGACATTGGTGTGCTGTTCCCATTTTGTTTCTGTCTGAGGCTTTGGCCAGCGTCCCGAGATGCAAGGCCCTGGGTCTGGAAGGCCTCCTGGCCCTCAGGTAATTGGTCTGGGTGCTCACCTAGGGGGTTGGTGCTTCCTGTTAACCTGGGGATATTCTTCCCATTGATTTTTAGAGAGAGTGGGAGGGAGGAAGGGAGAGAGAGAGGGAGGGAGGGAGGCAGGGAGGGAGGGAGGAAGTGGGAGAGAGAGAGCGAGAGATTGAGAAAGAAACATTGATGTGAGAGAGGTGCATCAATTGGTGTCCTCTCACACACACCCTGACCGGGTCTGAGGATCAGACCTGCAACCCAGGTTTGTGCCCTTGACCGGGAATCGAACCCGAGGCCCTTTGGTGTGTGGGCTGGCTCCAACCACTGGGAACACCAGCCCAGGCTCTAGCAAATGGTTTTGGTTAATATTTACATTAGGATTTTTGAGCTCTTAATTTTATAAAATAAAAAAATTGGACTTATTTTGTTTTATGAATTACTAACTTAAATATGTGCCATTATATAGGCTATACCCACTTTAAAGTAAGGCCAGTAGGTTTTTTTATTACATCGATGTGTAGGAAACTAGACTACAAAGTTGTTGTTTTTTTAATGTAAAATTCTTGTTTTAAAGGATCTTCATTTCTGGTCTCATTGTTTTTAAGAGGTGTGTTTCCTACTGAAATGGCGCTCGGTTAGTGGCCTTAGTGGGAGTCGGTGGTGGTAGCTGCACACCAGCCTGTCGGGACGGCTGGCTGTCAGGCGTCTGCCTGTGGGTGAACTCTGTTGTCCTGTCAGGGGCGTCCTCCAGTGCACCATGGCCACTCACCAGATCCTGCTGCGCGGGGCCGCCCAGTGCCATCTGCTCCACGCGGCCATGAACCTGGTCGACGTGGTAAGTGCGTCTCCTTCCCTCGTGTGCACGTCTTTCCGAGGGGGTGGGTGTGCAGGAGTGGACGGGGCAGGCCCGCGAGCCGTTTGTTCAAGGTCGGCCCTCGGCTGGCATCGGGGACGCGTGCATGGAGCGGGCTCACCCTCCGACCAGTGAGAGCGGCTCTCTGCCCACAGTGCCCCTGCAGCCACGGCCCTGTCCTGACGGCTGTCCCCGGGCCTGTCCTGACGGCTGCCCCCGGGCGCCCGCAGTGCTCTCACAACCACGGGCCTGTCCTGACAGCTGTCCCCAGGCGCCCGCAGTGCTCTCACAACCACGGGCCTGTCCTGACAGCTGTCCCCCGGGCGCCCGCAGTGCTCTCACAACCACGGGCCTGTCCTGACAGCTGTCCCCGGGCGCCCGCAGTGCTCTCACATCCACGGGCCTGTCCTGACAGCTGCCCCCCGGGCACCCGCAGTGCTCTCACATCCACGGGCCTGTCCTGACGGCTGCCCCCGGGCGCCCACAGTGCTCTCACATCCACGGGCCTGTCCTGACGGCTGCCCCCCGGCGCCCACAGTGCTCTCACATCCACGGGCCTGTCCTGACAGCTGCCCCCCGGGCACCCGCAGTGCTCTCACATCCACGGGCCTGTCCTGACAGCTGCCCCCGGGCACCCGCAGTGCTCTCACATCCACGGGCCTGTCCTGACGGCTGCCCCCGGGCACCCGCAGTGCTCTCACAACCACGGGCCTGTCCTGACGGCTGCCCCCGGGCGCCCGCAGTGCTCTCACAACCACGGGCCTGTCCTGACGGCTGCCCCCCGGCGCCCGCAGTGCTCTCACATCCACGGGCCTGTCCTGACAGCTGCCCCCGGGCGCCCGCAGTGCGGGCACTGGCTCTGCACAGGGGTCTTGTCAGCAGGGCCCCTGGGTCTCAGGAGCCTCCCGGGGAGGAGTTTGCATGTCGCTGGGAACTGAGACGTCCGGGGGCTCCCCTGGCAGAGGACGGGCAGGAGCTGTCCCTGTTTCCTCTACTTGCCCACATCTCCTAGGGAATCGACATTCGGGGGTGTGTCCTGCCTTAGTGTTTTTTGCGGAGCCCCCCTAATGCCGTGGTTGTGAAGGGGGACCGGTATATACTTAAGGCTCTGCGAGTCATACGGTCTCTGGCACAACCGCTCAAAAGCAGCCGTAGACAGCTGGTAAGCAGATGGATGTGGCTGTGCTCCAATAAAACTTTATTTACAAAACAGGCTGTGGGTGGTTTTCCTGGCCCCTGGCCTAGAGCAGGGGGCCTTGGTTCAAGACTCACAACCTTCAGGGAGTAAAAGCCTGAGGTAGCTTTAAGCCAGGGGTCATTTTTGTAGCTTTGAAAAGTAAGAATCACTTTTGATTTAAGTAGTAAGTAATTTCTTATAGAATGTTTTTGTTTTTAGATAGTGACCATCTTGTCTGTAAGATAGTAACCTTGATTGTAAGGAAAATACATTTATAAAACAATCTTATTTTACATAATGGGTTGGTTGTCTAATCAATATCTTCATTTCATAAGTAGGATAATATTTTCTTTTTAAAAAATTGGTGTTTTTTTTAAAGATCTCACTGATATACTTTAAGTAGTATACTAGGTTGCTTTTACGATGGTTTTATTTTATTCAATTAAAATATTTAAAGTAACTATTAACCCCCCCCCCCCCCCCCCCCAGGAGGAAGTGTCGCTGTCCGACATCTCCGCGTTTCTCACGTCTCTGAGACAGGAGGAGTCCCTGGGCCGGGGGACGGCACTGTGGACAGAGGTGAGAGGGGAAGGGTCTGATGACAAGGCCTGAGATCTTATAAAACATGTTTGCTAGTTGAACTCATCAGTAGCCGGTGTGAGAGGAACATAAAGTACCTGCTGGGGAGAGAGAAGTACTCGCTGACCTCACTGCTGGACAGCGTCTGCCGGTGCAGACCCACACGCGCGGCCTCCTCCATGGGCTGACGGCTCCCTCATTGGCTCCTCGGGGTGGAGGGGGGGGGTCAGTGTTAGTCTCCACTGATTTATTCACTCATCAGTTTTGTCCTTGGTCAAGTGGGGTATTCTCAGTTTCATTATTATTATGTCTCCTTACATGTAATCTGGGGTTACCTTAATGGACTCAAAAACTATTTCTTTTTAAATTCTTACCTTTTAGAAAGACCTAATTATTTACTTTATATTTAAATTCATGTATGCATTTGCACATTAAGATATATCGGAAAAAGAAAGTTGAGAACATAGATTTCACAATTACATATGATGAAAGAGGAATTCTGGGAAGTTCTGTGACTTAGTTTTGCAAATCTTCTAAAAGGTGTAATGGAGAAGGGCTAGGACAGAAGTTCTCTTTTAAATTAATGTATTTTAAAGTGCAAATGTGATATGATAGAAAATAAACTTGTGAGGAGGCAGGAACTTTAATTATAACTTACATTTCACATTCTTTCAAAAATAAACATTCTTGTTTTAGTACGTGAAGCTAGGATGAATTTTAATTGAAGGTTGTAATTTGTTTTACATAATGTGCTGTTTTTCAGAGATGTTCTTTATTTTTTTATTTTTAAAATTTCTTTATTGATTAAGGTATTACATATGTGTCCTCATGCCTCCATTAACCCCCTAACCCCCCACCCACCCACTCATGCCCTCACCCCCCTGGTGTTCGTGTCCATTGGTTAGGCTTATATTCATGCATACAAGTCCTTTGGTTGATCTCTCCTCCTTTCGCCCACCCTCCCCTACCTTCCCTCTGAGGTCTGGCAGTCTGATCGATGCTTCTCTGCCTCTGGATCTGTCCCTGTTCATCAGTTTGTGTTGTTCATTATATTCCACAAATGAGTGAGATCAGGTGGTATTTGTCTTTCTCTGACTGGCTTATTTCACTTAGCATAATGCTCTCCAGTTCTTCTTTTTTACTGCAGCGTAGTATTCCATTGTGTAGATGTACCACAGTTTTTTAAACCACTCTTCTGCTGATGGGCACTTAGGCTGTTTCCAAATCTTAGCTATGGTCAATTGTGCTGCTATGAACATAAGGATGTATATATCCTTTCTGATTGGTGTTTTTTATTTCTTGGGATATAGTCCTAGAAGTGGATTACTGGGTCAAATGGGAGTTCCATTTTTAACTTTTTGAGGAAACTCCATACTGTTTCCACAGTGGCTGCATCAGTCTGCATTCCCACCGGCAGTGCACGAGGGTTCCTTTTTCTCGAATCCTCTCCAGCACTTGTCATTTGTTGATTTGTTGATGATAGCCATTCTGACAGGTGTGAGATGGCACCTCCTTGTTGTTTTGATTTTCATGTCTCAGATGATCAGTGACTTTGAGCATGTTTTCATACGTGTCTTCGACTTCCTTTGAAAAGTGTCTATTTAGGTCTGTTGCCCATTTTTTGATTGGGTTGTTTATCTTCCTTTTTGTTAAATTGTATGAGCTCTCTGTAAATTTTGGAGATTAAACCCCGATCAGAGATAATATTGACAAATAAATATGTTTTTCCCTGCAGTGAGCTTTCTTGTTGTTTTGTTGCTGGTTTCTTTTGCTGTGCAGAAGTTTTTATTTTGATGTAGGCCCATTTGTTTATTTTTTCCTAAGTTTCCATTGTCCTAGGAGCTGCATCGGTGAAGATACTGCTATGACATATGCCTGATATTTTGCTGTCTATGGCTTTTTCTAAGATTTTTATGGTTTTCCGTGTTTACATTTAAGTCCTTTAATCATTTTGAGTTTATTTTTGTGTATTGTGTAAGTTAGTGGTCTAGTTTAATTTTTTTGCATGTACCTAACCAATTTTCCCTACACCATTTATTGAAGAGACTGTCTTGACTCCATTGTATGCTCTTGCCTCCTTTGTCAAATATTAATTGGGCATAGTGGTTTGGGTTGATTTCTGGGTTCTCTATTCTATTCCATTGGTCTATATGTCTGTCCTTGTGCCAGTACCAGGCAGTTTTGAGAACAGTGGCTTTGTAATATAGCTTGAAATCTGGTATTGAGATCCCTCCAACTTTGTTCTTCTTTCTCAAGATTGCTGCAGCTATTTGGGGTATTTTTTTAAATTATTACTATTATTCCAGATGAATTTTTGGAGAGTTTGTTCTACGTCTTTGAAATATGCTGTTGGTATCTTAACGGGGATTGCATTGAATCTATAGATTGCTTTGAGTAGCATGGACATTTTAATGATGTTGATTCTACCAATCCATGAACATGGTATGTTCTTACATCTGTTTATGTCTTCCTCTATCTCTTTTTTCAGTGTCCTGTAGTTTTCCGATTATAGGTCTTTTACCTCCTTAGTTAAGTTTATTCCTAGGTATCTTGATTTTTTTGGTGTGATGGTAAATGGGATTGCTTTTTTAATCTCTCTATAAGTTCACTATTGGTGTAAAGAAATGCCATAGATTTCTAGGTGTTAATTTTGTATCCTGCTGCATTGCCAAATTTACTTACTAAGTCTAATAATTTTTTGATGGAATCTTTAGGGTTTTCTACGTACACTATCATGTCATCTGCAAATAAGGACAGTTTTACTTCTTCTTTTCCAATTTGGATGCCTTTTATTTCTTCTTGTCTGATTGCAATGGCTAGTACTTCCAGTACTTTGTCGGACAGGAGTGGTGAGAGTGGGCATCCCTGTCTTGTTCCTGTTCTTAGGGGAAATGGTTTTAGTTTTTGTCCATTGAGTATGATGTTGGCTGTGGGTTTTTCATATATGGCTTTTATTATGTTGAGGTATGATCTTCTATTCCCACCTTGCTTAGTGTTTTGATCAAGAATGGGTGTTGGGTGTTTTCAAATGCTTTTTCTGCGTCAATTGATATGATTATGTGATTTTTATCTCTCAGTTTGTTTATGAGATGTATCACGTTTATTGATTTGTGGATATTGTACCATCTTTGCATCCCTGGGATAAATCCTACTTGGTCATGGTGTATGATCTTTCTGATGTACTGCGTGACCCGATTTGCTAGAATTTTGTTGAGGATTTTGGCATCTATGTTCATGAGGGATATTGGCCTGTAATTCTCTTTCATTGTGTTGTCTTTATCTGGTTTTGGTATTAGGGTGATGCTGGCTTCATAGAACAAGCTTGGAAGTGTTCCTTCCTCTTGAATTTTCTGGAATAGTCTGAGGCGGATAGGTTTTAGTTCTTCCTTGAATGTTTGGTAAAACTCCCCTGTGAAGCCTTCTGGCCCCGGGCTTTTGTTTGCTGGGAGCTTTTTGATGACTGCTTCAATTTCTTCCGTAGTTATTGGCCTATTGAGATGTTTAGATTCTTCCCCGATTGAGTTTTGGAAGGTTGTATTTTTCTAGGAATATGTCCATTTCCACTAGGTTGTCTAGTTTGTTGGAGTAGAGTTGCTCATAGTATTTTTTAACAATCCTTTGTATGTCGGCAGGGTCTGTTGTTATTTTGACTCTCTCATTTCTGATTTTGTTTATTTGCGTCCTCTCTCTTTGCTTCTTGGTGAGCCTGGCTAGAGGTTCATTAATCTTGTTTATCCTTTCAAAGAACCAGCTCTTGGTTTCATTGATCTTTTATATGGTTTTTTTTTGTGTGTTTTTTTTTTTTTTTGGGTCTCTGTGTCATTTATTTCTGCTCTGATCTTTATTATCTCCTTCCTTCTGCTCACTCTGGGCCTTTCTTGTTGCTCTCTTTTTAATTCTTTGAGTTGTAGAGTTAGATGATTTGCTACCATTTTTTCT
This sequence comes from Eptesicus fuscus, assembly GCF_027574615.1. Classification (NCBI taxonomy): domain Eukaryota; kingdom Metazoa; phylum Chordata; class Mammalia; order Chiroptera; family Vespertilionidae; genus Eptesicus; species Eptesicus fuscus. The sequence goes on along the minus strand of NC_072496.1, from coordinate 4,763,624 downwards.
TGTTTTTTGAGGAAGGCTTGTAGAGTTATAAACTTCCCTCTCAGAACTGCTTTCATTGTGTCCCATAGATTTTGGATTGTTGTGTTTTTGTTGTCATTAGTTTCCAGGATGCTTTTAATTTCTTCTTTGATCTCTTTGGTAACCCAGTCATTATTTAAATGCATGCTATTCAGTTTCCAAGTGTTTGAGATTTTTGGATTGTTTTTATTTTTTATTTCTAATTTTATGGCATTGTGGTCTGAGAAGATGCTTGGTATGATTTCAATCTTCTTGAATTTGGCGAGACTTCGCTTATGACCAAATATGTGATCTATTTTTTAAAATGTCCCATGTGCACTTGAGAAGAACGTATATTCCGTGGCTTTGGGGTAAAATGTTCTGAAGATGTCAGTTAAGTCCATCTGATCTAGTGAGTCATTTAGGATTGCTGTGTCTTTGTTGATTTTTTTGTCTAGAGGACTTAATCCAGTGATGTCAGTGGGGTATTAAAGTCCCCTACTATGATTGTATTGTTGTCAATCTCTCCCTTGATATCTTCCAGGAGATTTTTTATGTATTTGGGTGCTTCTGCATTAGGTGTATATATGTTTATCAGGGTTATATCCTCTTGTTGTATCGATCCCTTTAGTATTATGAAGTGGCCTTCCTTATCTCTTGTTATGCCATTTACTTTGAGGTCTATTTTGTCAGATATAAGTACTGCTACCCCAGCTTTTTTTTTCATTTCCATTTGCCTGAAAGATATTTTTCCATCCCTTTCAATCTGTGTGAGTCTCTTGTTCTGAGGTGGGTCTCTTGTAGACAGCATATATATGGGTCATGTTTTTTTATCCATTCAGCCACTCTTATGTCTTTTGATTGGAGCATTTAGTCTGTTTACATTTAAAGTTATTACTGAAAGGTATTTGTTTGTAGTCATATCTATTTTTGTGTCTGTGTTCCTTCTTACCTGTTTATTTCTTATTTTTACAGTATTCCCTTAGCATTTCTTGCATTGCTGGTTTGGTGGTGATAAACTCCCTTAGCCTTTTTTTTGTCTGCGAAGCTCCTGATTTCCCCTTCAATTTTGATTGATAGTCTTGCTGGATAGAGTATTCTTGGATTCAATCCTTTGCTTTGCAACACTTTGTATACCTCCTTCCATTCCCTTCTAGCTTGATGTGTTTCTGCTGAGAAATCATTTGACAATCTGATGGGTGTTCCTTTGTAGGTAACTCTCTGTCTCTCTCTTGCCGCCTTTAAGATTCTCTTTGTCGTTTATATTTGCCATTGAAATTATGACGTGTCTTGGTGTGGGTCTTTTGGGGTTGATCCTACTTGGGACTCTCTGTACTTGTGTAACTTTTATCTTCCCCATATCCGGGAAGTTTTCTGTCATTATTTCTTCAAATAGATTTTCTAATCCCTGCTGCTCTTCTTGTCCTCCTGGCAGCCCTATTATACGCATGTTACTTCGTTTCATGTTGTCCCGAAGCTCCCTTAGGCTTTCCTCCTGCTTTTTAATTTTTTTCTCCAATTGCTGTTTAGATTGAGCTTGTTTCTGTACCTGATCTTCTAACTCACTAATTCGGTCCTCTGCTTCTTGTAGCCTACTGTTGAAACTTTCCATGGTGTTTTTGATTGTAGCTATATCGCTTTTCATTTCTTCCTGATTCTTGCATAGGTTGTTGATTTTTCTCATCCATCCGATGTATAAATTCCACGACCATTACTCTGAACTCTTTTTTGGTCATATTGCATGCTTCAATTTCACTAATTTCCTTTCTTGGCAACTCCTCATTTTCTTTCCTCTGGGGATTGTGTCGTCTCCCCATTCTGACTATCACCAGAAGGTTCAAGCTTCAGGTTGCGTGGACCTGGGCCGTGTGCCGTGGGAACTTCGCACCACCCGAGTTTCACTGAAGTGCTCCGACACTAGGACGTGTGTTTGCCATGGGTTGGTGGGAACCAGGCTTGCCCAGGGTCAGTGTTCCCAGCGTTCAGTGTGGTCTCGTGTGCGCACTGAGAATCAGGGACCCTGCCTGCACCACACTGTTGGCGTGTGCCGAAAATGAGTCCCCTAGCGCGTGCCAGGAGTCGGTTTCCCTGTGTCTGCACCAAGAATCGAGTGTCAGAGTCTCTGTTGCCTCGTGCGGCTTCTCGCTGAGAATCGGGGTCTCCGTGTGCGCATGCACCAAGAATTGGAGTCACTGGATCTTAGTGTGAATGCGCTGTGAGTCAGGGATCCCAGCCGCACACGGTAAGAAACAGTCAAGTCGGTGGTGCCCAGTGCTGCCTCTTGCCGGGAGAATCTGGGTCCCGTCACCATGGGGGACTGGGATGCACAATAGCTCTGTGGCGTGCCTGCGCTGCGGAAAACTGACTGCCGTGTGCGCTTGCCCAGAATCAGTCAGGTGGCACTGCCGCCCTGCGTGGGCTTCGGGTTTGGTCTCCCGATGGCACTGTGGGGAGCAGATTCCAGTCTCTCAAATTCCAGTAGCAGCGCTGCGGTCCGAGTGCGCTCTCAAGCTCAGATTCCCCGGAGGGGCTTTGCAGCTCGGGCGAGGGGCGGGTCTATCAGTTGCTACGGCGCTATCCGCCAGCCTGCAGGGTGGGGGATAGGCTCTGTGACTCACAGAAATCTGCCAGGAAGTCTGGATTCTTGTTGTCTGTCGGTCTGAAGCTGTGGCCGCAGTTCTCTGTCCCCAGTGGCTGCAGGGTCCAGGTTTGTGTCTGAGGCCAGGATCCGAGTCTCAGGCAGCTGTTTCTCAGGATGGCGTGGTCTCCGTGGCCGCACCGGCCGCCGAGAAGTGTCCACTTTGTGCGCGGGGCTCCGCCATCTAGGACTGCCCGGTTTGGCAGCCCCTTGGAGGACGTGCAGAATCTAACTGACCCTAGCTTATACACACACACACCACACACGTCTACACTCTCCTCTATGGGTTCCTCACTCTCTCACTCCCTCCCTCCCTACCTTCCTGCCGGTCGCCATCTTGATTCTCCAGAGATGTTCTTTAGAATAGCTTATCACATGTGCATTTTACATGAGGTACTTTAAAGTCCTGCCTGTTCGTGAAGTTGGTAAGATCTTGGATGGGGAGTAGAAAGCCCGCACACGTTTTCCTGCTGACACTATCTGTGCAGCTCAGTTGTGGCAGAAAATGTTTTATTACTTTGTTCTAGTCAGTCATTTCAGTTCAGTTTGTTGTGGAAGAAAGCAAATTGGCTTTGGGAAACGAGGGACCCTTTGTTCGGGTAGGTTTTTAAAATAAAGTAATAACTGTTGTCTTCCCAGCTCTGTGATTGGTTGCGTGCTAATGAGAGCTGTTTTGGACGACCCTCAACTTGTGGCTCCATCGGACTTCAGGAGACGTGCTCTTTAAACGCTTACGTCAAGAGCCTCGTTCAAGAGTTCATTACGTCACCTGCTTGGGAAAGTAAGTCTGAAGGCCGTTTTCTGGATTGGTGTGACCAGAGGGTTTTCGGAGAACTTTATCTGGTTTTCAGATCAAGATTGGGCTTTACCACCTGGGGATGGTAAGAGAGGATGGAGTGACGAGGCCTCAGAGGCGGACACTCATGTTTAAGTGTGTGTGACCACAGCCGTGTCACCTCGCTGCTCCGTTATCATTGAGTGTCGGTAAGACACAGGCATCGAGCCGTTGGTTTTCGAAGCCGCCTCTTCGGCAGGTTCTGTTAATGCTTTGCCAACTCGCCTGTCCTTCCTGCAGCCGGAGAAAACTGCCGGATGCCTGCCTGGGCTGAAGCCAAGCTGGTTGCTCTGATGGTCTTGCTGGCTGTGGACGTGGAAGGAAGGAAGACCCAACACAGGTAAGCGTTTCTCAGCTGGAAAACAAAGCTTCCCCGGAAAAGGCTCAGGTGAACGGGGCATTTTCAGCACTGTCCCCCGATCGGCTGGAGCTGACCCAGGGCTTGAAAGGAAGGCCCTGGAACACTGGCAATCCGTTAATTACACGTTAACAATGGGTTCATAGTACAAAGGCTCCCAGGGTGGTAACTGTGAGAGAAGGTTAAACAAACCACAGTAATCCGGGTTTTATTTAAGAATGTTAGAAGAATGGTTTGTAAGATCCTAGCATAAGATTAGGTGAAGAAATTGACTATTTAATTCCTGTGTAAAATGTATAATTAAAAAAAAGGAATAAAGGTAAAACAGTCTCATATATATATATATATTTTTTTTAATATATTTTATTGACTTTACAGAGAGGAAGGGAGAGGGATAGAGAGAAACATCGATCAGCTGCCTCCTGCACACCCCCTACTGGGGATGTGCCCACAACCAAGGTACATGCCCCTGACCTGAATCGAACCTGGGACCCTTCAGTCCGCAGGCTGACGCTCTATCCACTGAGCCAAACCGGTTAGGGCCAGTCTCATATTTTGAGGATGTGAGCAGGTCAGTTCTCTCAGATGATAATTGCTGCAAAAAGCAGCTTCCTGAGGCCGTGTATTGCATGCTATGCAGTGACTTTGGTTACATCAAAGCTCTTTTCTAGGCAGTTTTAGTGCTAGTTGATTATAACAGTTTTTCATAAATCTTTAATATACAACTGAGTGGCCAGATTATTATGATCTCTGGACACATAATAATCTGGCCACTCAATGTGTGTGTGTGTGTGTGTGTGTGTGTGTATTAGAGACCCAGTGCATGAATTCGTGCATAGGTGGGGTCCGGCCAGCCTGGCCAGGGAGAGGGGACATGGGCGATTGGCCGGCCTGCCTGCTGGACGAACTCCTGGTCGAGGGAACAATTTGCATATTAGCCTTTTATTATGTAGGATATACACTGAGTGGCCAGATTATTATGCGTTCAGAGATCATCATCATCTGGCCACTCGGTGTGTATATATTAGAGGCCCGGTGCATGGGATGCGTGCACTGGTGGGGGGCGTGGCCTGCGGGGATCAGCCCGCGGTGGGAGCTCCGCTCATCCAGGTCAGCCCAGCAGCTGTGGATCTGCCCTCTGAGCAGCTGCTCCCTGGTCCGGCATCTTCCGTGGAGCCGGAGCACTTGCCTCTCCAGGGGACCTGGTCAGGGCCAGGCCCAGGGGCAGTAGCACTGAGAGGCGGCGGACGGAGTAGGCCTCAGTCCCTCTGCAAGCCTGGGGCAGCCTGTGGAGTCCGGAGGAAGCGGCAGGTGGCGAGGAGGAGGAGGAGCCTGGGGCGAGGAGGCGATGGATGGCAGCCCGGGTTCCTGCCCATAGGCCCGGGGTTCGCAGCAGGAGCAGCTGCTCATCCCGGTCAGCCATGTGGCCCTCCTACTGTGGGAGCGCCCTGACCACCAGGGGGCAGCTCCTGCATTGAGCGTCTGCCCCTTGGTGGTCAGTGCGCGTCATAGTGACTGGTATACCGGTCGTTCTGGTTGTTCCGCTGTTCGGTTGCTGGGCTTATGTTATTTAGGATATATTTATATGTACACACAGACACACAACATGTATGTGTACATATATCTTTAACATGTCTCCTCGCCTTGACTAGCATTTGTGTTTTTGGATTGGGAGGCAGGGTCTCAGCATTTTACTCCGCAGATAGAACTGTGCTTCCTGCTTGTGCCAGAGCGAGCACATTGGTTCTTCCTGCGCTTTCCCTCTGGTGCCTCGCTGCCCTCTGGGACGGTCAGACCCGGGCTCCGCGAGCCGGTCGGGGAGCGGTCAGTCCAGAGGCGCTGGTGTTGGGCTCGCACAGGAGGGCTCCTGTCTCATTGAGTCGTTGGTTCACAGTTCCACAAGCGACAAGGAGATAATTTCCTTTGGAAATTCTTGTTTTTTAACGTCTAGCGAGCGGCAGAGGACACAGAACGTGTTGAGGCTATTCCTCGATCCCCTCCTGGACGCCCTCGCCAAGTTGGGTTCGAATGCCTACCTGCCCCTGCGGAAGACGGACAGGTGCCTGCAGGCGCTGGTGACGCTGCTGCGCACGTGCTCGCCGAAGGGCGCCAGCGCCCGGGATGGTGAGGACGGCCGCCGAGCTCTCGCTGGGTACTAGCTGGTGTTAGAAGGAGCGGACATCCCGACCTGCTCTCTCCTGCGGGCGGGGCGGGGCGGGCCAAGCTTCCCAGGGGCTGACACTGCGGTGTTGACATCACTGGGTACTACTGACTTCAGAATGGGATTCATTTGCTTCTGTTTTTTAAAAACTTACGTTTGCTCCTTGATTTTTAGACCCTTGACAAGGACCCCCGTTTTGTGTATTAAAGCAAGATCCGTTTCCAATTGCCTCTAGGCTAGGTGCTGCAGAAAGTAAGCTAAACAGGACAATGGCAGCAATTTCATATTCATTGTTTAAGTATGTTCATCTCTGAGCGCCTTTAAGCAGAAAGTCCTTCCTGTAGGAAGGATCGCAGTAGGAGACGGAGGCGTGGAGCTCTTCCTTCCGTCCTTGGACCACGATGTGTGCGCATCAGCTCTAGCGATGAGCATGAGCGGAACCTGGCTTCCAGTCCTTTCTGGCCACTTTCCTTTGGATTGGGGAGATTTAAAGTTTAAAGAATTCCAGAGAAACATTGGTTTTAGTAAAACGCGAGGATAATATTGATGAGGTCACTTTTAACATATGCGTATGGGATAGCAGAGCTAGGTTCAGAGTTCTGGTGATTTTGGTAATGGCAGCAGAACCGAACGCCGCCTGTCGGGGCTGGAGCTCCCGGAGGCTTCCAGGCCCGTTCCCGGCCCCCGCGGCGTGGTGACTGCTCCCTGTTGGCATCCGTTTTGGTAAGGGGCTCACCCGCGTGCTCGCCATCGCTGTGCTTGTACGGACCTGGTGTGTTTTTACCAAACGGCTGATTTCTGCCATTGAGTCGCACACTTTTCCCCACAGACGAGGTGTCTCCTCTCCTCCAGGACCTTGTCGCGTCCGCCGCCGAGAGCATCTCCGACTTCCTCCTCAGGAGACTCACTCTGAATGAGCTGAGCACTGTGAGTATTCACTGGGTGGCTTCCATTCTTTTAGTTTTGTGTTCATTTTTATTGATTTTAGAGAGAGGGAGGGAGGAGGGAGAGATACGCCGTGCAGCTCCCTCCTGCACACCCCCCGCCTGGGTGTTAGGTGTTAGGATCATCCACCGAGTGGTTCTGTCTCAGAGTCCATTGGTTCCACAACTGACAACCTGGCATGTGCCCTGAGCCAGAGTCGAACCTGCCTCAGGTGTTCTCGCCGCCCCATCAGCTCTGCAGGAGCTTCCCCAGGCCCCTCTCCCCGCATGCACGTCACCCACCAGCGGCTAGAACCCCAGCAGAGTGCCTGGCGTGAGGGGTGCTCAGTGAGCGCCGATAGTGAGGTCTCTGCTTCCTCGGGCCAGAGAAGGCCTCAGAGAGCACAGTGATAGATAACTGAGCCTAATCACAGCCACGGGGCCGTCCGGTCGGCCTGCTCTCAGGCTCAGAAACCCCGGGGTGGGCACACGTGACCCTCCCGCTGTGGACAAGGAGCTCGGGGCTCAGGAGCGCGGAGGTCACAGCGGGCAGGAGGTGAACCGGGACTGAGCCCGTTCTGCGGTCACGGCCCGCGGCTCACTCCAGCCCTCCCTCCTGGCTCTGAGAGGCCGGTGAGCTGCTCCGCTTCCGGAACATGGCGTCAGCGGTGGTTGGTGGGGAAGCTACACAGCAGGCGGGGTCCCCGTGGGCTCCCCAAGAAGGAGTCCTGGCTGGTGGGGACAGCGTGGCAGGCCCCTGGGGCAATGGCCCGTCCCAGCGTGTGTGAGTGCTTTCACACAAACACTTCCTGTCTGACCTCGTCGTTCGGTGCCCGTCGGGGGCCCTGCTTGTTGATGTGCTGCTGTCTCGTAGGCTGCAGACCTGGATCGCTGCCAGCTGTACCTGCAGGTCCTCGCTGAGCTGGCGGGCCTCCCCGGGAAGCGGGGCGAGAGAGGCAGCCCCGTCCTGAGAATCATTTCCCCGTTGAGAGACGCATCCATCCGGCACCTGCAGGACACGGACGGTGGGCTGGTAATGCTGGGGGTCTGTTGAGAAGGGCTTCCGTGGAGTACAGGTGCATCATAGACGCCTGCCTCTGCTGAAACGTAACTTCCACAGTCCTTTCCTCTGTAGTACCTGAGAAGGGTGGGGTTCCCGCGTGTCAGGTGCCCAGGAAAGGTGTGGCGCCGGCAGTGTTCACATCACTCAGGTCCGGAGGGCTGCACGGGTCCTTGCTCACGGCAGGAAGGGCACTGTGTCCGCGTGCTGCCGCCTGGCTCTCTCTCCCCGCCCGCCTCCCCTGCCGCGGACTCCGGGCCCCAGGCGGCGTCCACCAATCACAGGCGCGCGTCCCTGCCGCCGTCCTTCACTGAGAGCATCCTCCCTCAGTGCCCACCTGCCAGGAGCCTTTATGGCCCAGCTCGGACCACATGTTCCTAGAGGCCTTCTCGGGTCAGCTCTCGCCCTCTCCTTCATTCCCTGTTGCTCCTCGTGCCTCGTTGTGGTGGTGATTTCATCCACTTGCTTTTGGGGTGATTGATGTCTGTCTGTCTCCACCAGGTCTCGGTACCTGGAGGCATTTCTTAAACGTGACAGGACGAGGCAGAGTGGTTGTGAGCCCAGGCTTTGGAGTTTAGTCGTCCTGGGGGGAATCCTGGCTTTGTCCCTGCTGCTGTGTGACCTCGGGGAAATCCCTTCACTTCTCTGTGCCTTGGACCCCGCAGTGGCCAGACGTCTTCCTGCTCCTCCATGGAGAGTGCCAAGTGTTTCACGTGAAACACCCCTGGGCTTAGTGTCCCTGGAGCCCCGGAGGCGGGCTCTGCAGCTGCTCCCAGCGCAGGGGGGGCTCTTGGGTGTGGTCCCCGCCGTGGACAGCTGTGCCGTGTCACCCCCAAAGGCAGCCCACGGCTGATTGAGGGAGACACTTACATATGGGCCTGGGGCCTTTTCATAACACACTTCAGCCTGAGAGTTCAAATACGACTCCCCCATCGGGCTGTTGGTCCAGGTGTCATTGAGCAGGAGACGGCTGAGGGGCTAACCTACACACAGGTGCGGGTCTGTGGTGTGCTGCTCCCGGGACCCCCTGCCAGAGGGGGCGCTGTCTTCTCGCCTGCCCTGCGGGTTTCACAGCCACTGAATTTGTTCGCCGCCCGTCTGTGGACTAGTGTGAACCCGCGTGGCGGGCACGGGGTTCCCTTTTGTGTCCTCTGATGCTCAGGAGCAGGAGGGGAGCGAGGGGGCGGGATCTCCGAGGTCGGGCAGCCTGGGTCCTGCCCGGCCAAGACGCTCCTGGTGAGTGACGGCTGCACTGTGTCCTGCTCAGGTGCCCACGCTCGGGAGGCAGGTTCAGAGGGCGGTCAGCATGGCTGCCCTGGCCGCGGTGTGTGAGGTGTGCGAGGCCCTCGGCCAGACGCCAGAGCTGCAGCGGGACCCTCCGGACGCCGGGCCCTCGGAGAGGCTCCTCGCCGCCCTCCCGCTCAGTCAGAGGCTGCAGAAGCCGCAGCCGGAGGAGCAGAGCAGGTGTGTCCCCTGGGAGGGAGTGTCCCGAGGCATCCTCCTGCGCGTGTGGGAGACCCAGGCTGGTTCCAGGGCGACGCCCGACGCTGGACGGGGTTCAGGAACTCCGAGCGGAGGCTCCGTTCAGGGTGGTCACGTGTCCCATGTTGTTCATCTCCGTTACAGACACCCGTGAACTTTCCGCGTTTAGTTTCCAGTGAGTCATGAGTGGGCGAAAGCCTACTTCATGGAAGTTAGAAGTCGAGGTTCGTGAGTCTCCTGGTGTTTCGGTAGACGGGACATCTAATAACTTAATTTCTCCCTTAAAGGAACAGCCAGACTTAAGGAAGGACAGCAGTGACTCGACTTTCTGTTTCAGTCTTCCGGAAGAGTCGTCGCCTTCCCCGGGATGGGGCAGGATAGCTGCGCAGTACGTCCACGACCAGTGGGCCTGCCTCTCGTTCCTGCTGAAGGAGCCCCACGCCCTGCTCCCCGCCTCGGAGGGTGCGCCCCCGGACCCTGTCCTGCCCGCCACACAGACGCCAGCGAGGACACTGCAGGCTGCGCTCGCCGCCCTCACGGTCCTCCCCTCCGATCGCGTTCTGCCCGTGTTTCGCTGCATGAAACTGCTGGTTCCCCAGGTAGACAGTGAGCCGTGGGTTAGAGAATGACGTAGGAGGTACCCGTTCCTGAAGTTGCTGATGGTTATGTCTTCTCTTTCCCCACCAGCTTCTGGCCTCCTCTGAGTCGGTCTGCGTAGAGGCTTTTGACATGGCTTGGAAAATTATCTCTACTCTAAGCAACACTCAGCTGGTATTCTGGCCCAATTTAAAAGCTTTTGTTCAGTTTGTGTTTGATACCAAGGTTCTTACCATTGCTGCAAAAATCAAGGGCCAGGCATACTTCAGAATAAAAGAGGTAACTTTCTTTTAATTTGGGGTAAAAAACACATAACATACAACTTACCGTCTTAACCATCCTGAAGCGGATGACCCTGCTGGCCCGCTCTGCTCAGCCCTTTCTGGCGCCCCGCACACACGAAGGCCCAGGTCTTTGCTGACAAAATGCAGACAAACGGAAACTGTCGGGGAAGCTTTTTTCTCTCCTTTCCTCTCTGGACAGTGGCTTCCCGTGGAGAGTTCCAGGTGAACGCACCGCCAGGGACATCTTGTTACTGAGAAATGAAAACGTGTCGTCTGTGATTGCTGGGCATCTTGCAGAATTCTAATGACAGAATTTTTAATTTTTTGGACTGTTCATGCTTATGTGAGAACCACCATTGGAAGCCAGTCCCAGACAGTTTCTAGCAACAGTAATTTTTTGGAAACAAAACAACTAACTTGGCCAAAGGGTACACTGACCATAGTTTTTCATTCCAGATTATGCACGAGATGATTGAAATGTCTGCTGTAAAAACCGGAGTCTTCAATACCCTGGTAACTCACTGCTGCCAGTCGTGGCTAGTTCCTGCTCCAGATGGGTCCCAGGGGTCTTTTTCCAATGCTACCAATTACAGCGAACTGGTCCTGGAGGCGTGTGTATTTGGAACTGTGTTCAGGCGTGATCAGAGGTAAACCTGTCCTTACTTCAACCTGTCCTAACTTACATTAAGTACCTACATGGGTAGACTTGTTTTTATTTTGAGGCTTTCAATGAGCAGAATACAAAGACTTAGTTCATTTAAATTTGGGGCCTTAATTTCTTTTTTTCTAAAACCTGTTGTTCTTTGTCACATGTTTTTTATGGACAGACTAATTCAGGACGTACAGACCTTTATCGAAAATCTTGGACATGATTGTGCGGCAAATGTTGTTATTGAAAAGTAAGTACGAGGATTTCTCACATCTTGTCATAAATGGAATATTCGCAATTGAACATCATACGAGACACATTAATTAAATTTTTAAAAATATATTTTTATTGACTTCAGAGAGGAAGGGAGAGGGAGAGAGGGGTAGAAGAATCAATGATGAGAATCACTGATGGGCTGCCTCCTGCACGCTCCCCACTGGAGATGAGCCCACAACCCGGGCATGTGCCCTGACTGGGAATCGAACTGTGACCTCCTGGTTCATAGGTTGATGCTCAACCACTGAGCCACGCCGGCCGGGCAACAATTTCACTTATTTTATCTTTCCACATTCGGACACGGAAAGTGCTGGGATGCCGAGAGCACACGGTGCCCCGAGTTTGCCCTTCACGTAGAGGACCTGCTGGGGTAGGACGGAGGAGCCAGTGAGGCACTGGAGGCCGAGTCTGGCCCCTGAGCGGACAGAGACGGTGCTGCTGGCCCAGGGCCGCTGTGCACGTGGCCGCCTGTGCCTGTTCCGGCTTCCTGCACCGGCACTCCGTGTGCCATTCATTCGGCCCCTCCCACTGTCCTCCCTGCGTGACAGCACTGTCCCGAGTGTGGGCCCTCGTGATTTTAGAGAACTTTGGAAGGTTCTGACGTTTGTTATGTATCTTGCAGCTAATAATTGAGGTATTTTTATGTTTTGAAAATGTATTAACACGGACTATCATCTCATACTTTTAGTACCCAAAGAGAGGACCACTATGTCCGAGTTTGTGCTGTCAAATTCCTGTGCTTGTTAGATGACTCCAGTGTGGCTCATAAGGCGTTTGTGGAAGACCTTGCCATCAAGCTGTTAGAGAAAGTAAATGCGTTTTGTTTTTGTTACTTTAAAGCATCTTTGTTTTTGTATAGTTAACAAGTCAAAATCCACTATTTGCTCTTTATGCTGACAAAATGTTTCTAAATGTTTTTATAAAAAAACACCATGAGATTTATGTTCCTTCCATATTTTTAGTTAAATCTCAGTAATTGTCCAACTCCAGTTGCTTTTGAGAACAAGTGTTTCCTGTACTCTAACCTTCCCTCCGTGTTTTCCAGTACCAGTCAAAACCAGTTACAGTTAGTGTGATGTATCCACCCATTGTTTTATGTGAGAAATAGAGTAAAAAGCTAAGAATTTAGAAACGGCCATAATGCGAGGAATTTGTTTTTGAATCTGCAGAATTATAATGAGCATCACACTGTCTGCAGGAGGGATTGTGCATGTCTCGGGGCCTTGAGAACCATGTCAATCTCTGTCTCCTCACCCCGGCCCAAGTCTCCCCCTTCACCAGCCAGAGGAGCAAGGAGGCTTCTCAGACTGTGTCCTGCAGACAGTGACACAGCTCCTTTCTAGTTTTAAAAGCAGAGGTTTTAAAAGTTTTAAAAGTCAAGTAGCGAAACGCATCGTTGTGAAAGGAAACTAAAGTGTCTTCCTTCTCGTCCTCTCTGCCGGTCGGAGGACCAGAGGCTGCTGGAAGCTGTGGCTGATGCTGTCTTCATCAGCCACAGGTTCAGCGAGTGAGTCCATGTTGACCCCCACCCCCAGGAGGCTCTGGTGTCCTCGTCCAGAACGCGGTGCTACGTGAACTCCCAGCAGCACCGAGTGAAGAACCGCGTGTGGCAGGTCCTGCTCGTGCTTTTCCCCCGCTTCGACCAGGTGTGTGTCCCTGCAGTCGGAGCGTAATGGCTCCGTGTGAATGAACGGGGCAGTGGAAACTGTCAGGTTGCTGTTTGAAAACGCGAAGTAATCTGCTGAACACTTACACTTCAGTTCTGAAAATTGAAGTTATTCAGAACATTTTTAACAGACTGCGAAGGCAGTAAGGTGTTGTAGCGTAAGCCAGAAACAGGCTTACCTGGCCCAGTGGCTCTCTTCCTTGCACTATTTCAGTGGAATACTTCAGTGTTTAAAGTTCCATCCATGTGCCATTTGATTAGCCCCCCAGGCCCCTGGTCCCCGGCCGCTGGTTGCTTGGCGGGTGCCTGCTGTGGGCTGTCGGTACTGCGGACACCACAGCGGCCTCATCGAGGAGGTAGTGAAGGTGGAACCCAAACCAGGTCTAACCCAGACGCACCCTCCACTACAGCCCGGCCCGGGGGCTTGAAATGAGCTTTTCTGCTCCTCTTCCACCAGTTAGAACCTCTTCTTTAAAATAAATACACATGACAAATACTTTCACATGAGGAGATGATGCTTTCTGCCTGCTCCTGAGAGATGTTCAGTTACCCAGAGGGAAGTGCGGTTTTGAAGAGAAGGATGGGGCGCGGAGGCGGACTGTGGAGTCAGGGTCTCGGCCAGAAGGACTGGGCAGCTGTGGGGCAGGAGGATGGGCAGTCGTCCAAGGAGATGGGGAGGCCGCCCTGCTCCTGGGCTTCGTCTGCCTCTGCTGACGGGCATCCTGGCCGCAAGTTGTGAGCCCAGGGCACCTCGCACACCTTGATCTGAATTCGGCCGCTTACTAGATCTGTGGCTTGGAGACAGTTACTTACCCTTTCTGAATCTCCTTTTCCCTGTAAAAATACAGAGTAAAAACCTTCCTCACAGAATTGACGTCCAAGTAAAACGTGAATGTCTCAGTAGAAGTTCCTCATCATTATGTCTGTCAACAGATTTTAGGCTGTTGTTTGCAGAGTGGTAGATTCAAGAGTTACTTACAATAAAGCTTTAAGCTGTTGTTTTATTTAGCAGTATTTTTAGCGGCATTTTTAAAGTTAACCAGTTTCAGAATTGCTGAGAGACTAGATCTTAATTATCCCTTCCACAAAAAAAGAATTAATTATGTGATCTGGTAGAGTTGTTAGTGCCACGGTGGTAATTGTATTGTGACATGTAAATGCATCGAGTCAGCATTTTATCCCTTAAATTTAGTTATATGTTAATTACATTTCAGTAAAAATAAATTTAAGACCATTAATAACCATAACACAATTTAATTTGTAAATTTTATTTTTCTCAGAATTTCTTGAATAGAATCATTGACAAGATTTTGCAGGCTGGTTTTATCAACAACCAGGCGTCCATCAAGTATTACATAGAATGGATTATTATACTGATTCTTCATAAGTTTCCTCAGTTTCTTCCGAAGTTCTGGGATTGCTTTTCTTGTGTAAGTAAAGGAGATTTTTCATGTTTTTAAATTAACAAAAGATGTGGACTGTGCTGGGAGATCTGTTTCACTCTAATTAGTTGTTGCTTGAGTCTCAGTTGCCCTGGCCCAGTTGGATTGACATCCTAGGTTGTGTTTTGAATTAACTGAAGAGACAGAAACCTCTGGCTTACCTTGAGAGCTCGCCTGTTATAACAGAATAAAGATGGAAAAGGCTTTGGTTAGTAAGAAGGGCAACAGGTGAGTGCTGCAGTCAGATGTCTGATCTTAGAAATAAGAATGATGAAGAATTAAGTGTACTCCTTACACTTCAAGGAAATTTCCAGTAGGCAAATTTTATTTTTTTAATCTGTTTTTTATAATTTTTAAAAATACATATTTTATTGATTTTTTACAGAGAGGAAGGGAGAGGGATAGAGAGTTAGAAACATCGATGAGAGAGAAACATCCATCAGCTGCCTCCTGCACACCCCCCACTGGGGATGTGCCCGCAACCAAGGTACATGCCCTTGACCGGAATCGAACCTGGGACCCTTCAGTCCACAGGCCGATGCTCTATCCACTGAGCCACACCGGTTTCGGCTCCAGTAGGTAAATTTTAGACGACACCAGAGTAGCAGGCTTTAATGAGAATCTTTAGGTCTCTCTCACCCAATGGAAACAGACGTCGGTTTATTCCATTCTTATTTCATGTCCCTCGTCCACCCTCGTCCTGAGTCATCGCTAAGGAGTTGATACAGGGTCGTGATGGGTGATAGTGCAGGCCTCTGCTCTCAGTCTGCCGTACTCGGTCTCCTTCACCTGGTGCCCCCACAGCTGCTAAAGCCCCTCGTGTCCACCCTCTGTCCATGGAGCTGCCCCTGAGCTCGTCCCTCCTGCAGTCACCCTCACGGTCACAGTCGGGCTCCTGAGAACCCGATTTCCACACCCGAGTCTCCGCCGCCTCCACCCCCGGAGCTGCCGTGTCTGCAGCCTCTTCCAGTCTGTGTGGCTTCTGTCGGTTTAGCGTCACAAAATAATGTTCTTCCCGGTGACGACTGGTGGGAAGGTTTCTGAACCCACTTTCACACTCTCAGCTTTCCATCCTGGACTTTAAAGCCACGGTCCCCGCGGTCCCCTGAACATCGGACCCCGTCCTTGCCACTCCTGCCTCGCTGCCTTGTCCTTCCACTGCCTCTGTGTCTGTTGGTCTTGCTCCCTCTCCACCTGTTCGTTCCCCGACTCCCTCCCCTCCAGCCAGTGCTCACCCTGCAGGCCTCACCCCCACCCCCCCATGGGTGCACCCTCACCCACCACTCACTTCCCAGGAAGTGAGCAATGCCTTCGAGTCGGCAGCCGGCCGTGTGTTGGCATTTGGTTCTAGGAAGTTATTCTCTTTGCTTTTGATCCTATATCCGCCCCTGGGCTGCAGCTGTGAGCGGGAGAGACTGCCCCCTGCTGGCCCCGCAGTGTCGCCCGGCACTATATCCCTGAATGACATTTCATCTGACTTTGTTTCAGGGTGAAGACCATCTTAAAACAAGCATTTGTACATTCTTAGCGGTTTTGTCCCATTGGGACATCATTACTCAAAACCTTACAGAAAAGGTGAGTGTAAATTGTAAGAAGAGTTTAAACTTGACTATCAAAATAGAACTTTTAATATTTGTCCTAATTTTTGTAACTGTAACATTCCTTGTGTCTTCTGCAATTTCTCCCAGTGAATCCAGCTGGCTACAAGCCCGTTGGGCGGGGTACTCTGTACCACATTGTTGGGTCTTTGCCTTGACCGTCAAGTTAGCACGTGGTACAAACAGGACGCTAAGTTATTTCAATGTACACACGTGCTGGAGGGTGGGGAGTACCGCAGGGTCACGCGTGTCCGTCTGTCTAGGGAGGAGGCGGGGAGCCCGGAGCCCGTCTGGGACGCAGTGGTGCCAGGTCTCCCTTGCCGCGGTCATCCAGCCGCGGTCGGTGGCCACTGAAGAATTCCTCTCCTCTTTTCAGACGCTGGCTCTGAAGCAGGCCCTGGTCCTCGCGCTGCAGTGGGGCTTCAGCCACAACTTCAGTGTCCGCCTGTACGCGCTGGTCGCGCTGAACAAAGTCTGGGGCATGTGTAAGACGCTGCAGATGGGGGAGCTGGACGCTCTGGCGTCCGTGATCGAGTCCAGTCTCAGCCAGGTGGAGAGCACGCCGGGAGCAGGGTGAGCACGCGCCGGCAGCCCCTCGGTGAGCAGGACGGCGGCAGGCGGCGCCCCTCGGCTCACTGAGGCCACGTGGGAGCGCAGGGCCGGGCGAGGCGGAGCTGGCGGCCCGTTAGGTGTGCACTGTAATTGCAGTGGGATTGTTGGCGGCTCCCTGACCTTGTAAACTGCTCCTGTGGAGGGAGGGGCGTGACCCGTGTTACAGAGCCCCTCAGGGGAAGCATCACTCCCTGCCGTGCCTCTCAGGCGGTGCCTTACTGCATTGCATTCCTGACCCGCCCCCAGCAGTGCCAGGGCTCACACCACAGACCAGGCAGCAGGAGTCCACAGAGAGGGCTTTGTTCGCACGCTCAGCGCGCACTGATTTACATAAACCGGGGGACAGGGTGGAAGCAGCCGAGGCACACGGAACGGGGACTGGAAAATCCGTGCCTTGGCCTGACGGCCAAGTTAGCACAAACAGGGCGCTCTGAGAGCCAGAGCTGCTCCTGGCGCCCGGCCCGGCCGAGACAGTCCGTGGCCAGACGAGAACCTCCGTCCCCCTTGACAGCTGCGCCAAGAACTCAGACCTGCTCACGTGACACCTGTGGTTTGTGAGAGCTGGTGACAGTTTGGCTGAGTCTTCAGAGCAGAGAAGGGACTTAGGCGATGCCGTTCTCTCCTCAGTGTTTAAGCCGGAGACTGAGGGTCCCACCGACGCCTCCCATTGCTCCCCAGCCCCTCCTCCCGGCATTCCTGTCTGTCAGGTGCTCCAGGTGTCTCTGTCGTGTCAGCTGCCCATCACCTCGGAGGGAGCTCAGGCCTCTGCACCCCTCGAGTGACCCCCCCCTGTTAGGTCAGCCCTGGGTCCACTCTGTGAGTCGTTCTTAGTTGTACGACTTGGATCGAGTTGTTGGTTTTGCATTTCCCTTCAGAAGGCCCAATGTAGGGTCAGTCTCTAAAGCGCTGACCTTGGAGTTAGGGGTGCACAGCTGAGGGTAGAATTCACACGTTCCCCTCCTTTCCGCACTCTGCAGGGGACAAACCAGGCAGGCGTCTGGCGTTCCCCTGCCGTCTGTGCCTCACCCGCGTTGTCGTCCTCAGGAACGCCAAGAAGAACTGGCAGCGCATCCAAGACCATTTCTTTTTTGCGACGTTCCACCCGCTCCGGGACTACTGCCTGGAGGTGAGCACCGGCCGGTGAACGCTCCGGTACCGGCAGCCCCGGCGCTTCCTTTGCCTTCGTGGTTGGGGGCCGACAGTGAGCTCACCTTTCCCCTCACATGCTCCCCCTTAACACGGGGGGTTCTGAGTGTGTCTACGCAGTGAACCTGCTAGTCAGGTCCCTCTCTCAGGCAGCCGGGCCTGTGCACACGGGAGGGCGGTGTTTACCTCGGAACAGAGATCTGTTCTGACGTGAAAAGGAAGTGGGTGAGAACACTCGGCAGGTGAGGTTCTGTTGTAACGAAGCCCCTTGCTAACAAAAGAACGAGAAGATGGACTCTTGTTAATTGCCTTGTCTAGGTCCTGGGGGACTGAACCTGGGTCCAGGTGATACCCCGCCTCCCGAATGGCTCATGTAATTAACTTCAAGAACCACAGACAGGTCTATCACAACTAGTCAGCCAATCAGTTAACTTGATCTCTAAGGGACTAAACTTTGTAGAAATGGCATTACTTTCTCTCTGAATTGAAACATGCGGCCTTCTTTTCCTCTAAAGAACTCGGATGTCTGCGCTACTGTGCAGTCATTCCTCTGGTGGGTCACTAACACGCTGGCCTTTAGGAAAGCTACAGCTCTGTGCATGGAGAGCCGCCACAGAGCATTAACTGCCTCCGCTGCGTCACTGCAGACACTGTCCCGGGTTTTCCAGATACCTGACCGCTCTGATCTGTGTCCTGAGTGCGCAGGCGCCTTGCTCGGCCTTTCTGCTGGGTCCTTAGTGCCTCTTAGCTTACGCCCACCTGCCCGCCTGCCACTCGGTGTTCCCGCAGGATAAGTCCTCGCTTTCCTCTCTCCTGCCTCTCGCGCGTGTTGTGTATTTCACTCTCCACTCCCGATAGGAAGGAACCCTAACTGCAAATGAAGTGAATCTGCACAGACTCCCTCTCATACATGTGTAGCTGTTCTGGTACCCACTCACTATCTACTGCAATCATGATGCTAACTTAAATTTACACAAATGTTGCATGAAGAAAACCATACTCGCTCTAAAGACTTTAATGAAGACTTGCATGTTGATCTAAATTTACTGTTTCATTTTAAAATTGCCTATTCCCTGTGCTTCCGCTTCTTCTGGCCTTTGACCTTGGTGACTTCCTGGTTCTCAGTTCTCATAGGTAAGAAAAAGGACTGTTTATGTGATGACTGAGTTGTGTACCTGTGCAGTTTACAGAACACCTTTTTTCCTGTGCTGCTTTAACCCCGTTTTATCCACTTTACAAACGAGGAGGAGGAAGCCAAGAAAGGCCAAATGGCTCACTAGTGGGAGGGGACGGGAGGACTGGGCACCGGAAGAGCTTGACCTGTTGCTTACGGAGAAGGTGGTGGTCGGTAAACAGCACTTGTCCAAACGCTGCCCAACATCAGTACCGATTCCAGACGCTTTGCCCCATGGAGAGCCCTGGGCTGTGAGCGCATTAGGGACCCGAGTGCGAGGCCTGCTGCTCGCCAGGTGCTTAGACAAGGCGGTCGGACACATGGCAGTGGCTACAAGATAGAAAGGACGTACTCGGACCAGATAGGATAGTTTGGGGAATAGGTTAGTAATAATAAGTTGTACTTGAAACAGTTATGTATTTCTTGGCTTTTTTTGTTGTTTTTAAGAGGGAAAGTTTAGATTTTACAATTTCCTTTTCAGACCATATTTCACATCCTTCCGCGCCTTGCAGGCCTTGTTGAAGACGAGTGGATCGCCATCGACAAGTTTGCCAAGTTCACGGACCTTCCCTCGGGGGCAGGGGCTCATCGCTACCTCTCTGCGACGCAGCTGCGCGAGCTGAGGCCGGGGGACTGGGCTCAGCAGGACGCAGGTGAGAGCGGCTGCAGACCGAGCCGGTGGCTGACAAAGGCTCTTTCACGAGGCCGTGAGCGCGGCTCCCCGGGGAGCAGCAGTGGAACGTGGTGGAACCGCCTGGTACTTTCAGGGCCTCAGCTTCGCTGTGAAAAGCCAGCACCCTCATCTGCTTATGTATCTTTCTTAGAAATCTTGTTAAAGCCCACTGCTTTTCCACTACGTATTTCTGTAAAATAGAGATTTTAAGAAGGGCCAGATTCTGAGTGAAGCCGAGCTCTGGGTTCTAGTCCATCCTCGCTGGTTGGCAGCCACTTCCCACTGTCTCTCTCCCCAGCTCCCAGGCCCACTCCCCGCTGCTCTTCCCTCACAGCCACGAGCCCCGACCCATTTTTAAAGCCACAACTGATCCTAACAGCTGTGTGCCGAGTCTGCATTCTCACCGCCGGCCCACTGGTTCTTGTCCCGAATCCCTAGCCACGGCCCTCGCTGAACTTCCGGTCTCCCTCTGCCCGGCCTCTCCTGGGCGCGGGACGCTCCGCAGCTCTCTCAGCTCCACGCCTCCCGGCTGGACTGACCGTGGCACCCTCCCGGGCCGCTCCTCCTGGCCTCTCGGTGAACTGCTTCCCCGACTTGTGTGACGGAACACAGAACACGCGGGGCCTGGTTTCGACAGGGGCTTCTCCTTTCCTGCCCAGGCGCGCGCTCCGGGGAAGCAGACGAGCAGTCCGCGTGGACAGATGTTCAGAAGAAGATACTCCCGTGGAGACACTCCGCTCCCGACGCAGACCTGGAGCTGCTATTTCAGGATCGTGCTGCCAAGCTCGGCAAGGCCATCGGCCGCTTGATCGTAGTGGCCTCCCTCATCGACAAGCCCACCAACTTGGGAGGTAACCGTGCGTCCGGGGGCTCCCTTAGAATCTGTAGATCCTGCAGCTGGCCGTCAGCGCACGGCCATGTGGGCCGCCGTCTTCCAGGCGTGACCCGCCGCGGGAGGCCAGGATGGGGGGGCACCGTGCGCTCAGCCTCGTGCTGACGGCGGTCCCCGCTTGCTCCGCAGGCCTGTGCCGCACCTGCGAGGTGTTCGGGGCGGCAGCCTTGGTGGTCGGCAGCCTCCAGTGCGTCAGCGACAAGCAGTTCCAGCAGCTCAGCGTCTCGGCGGAGCAGTGGCTGCCTCTGGTGGAGGTGGGTGGCAGGGACTTAGTGGGCGTCGGTGGGCTCCGTCTGGAGTCCTCCACCCTCGTGCATCGGCTCCTCGGCAGGAATTGACAGCAGCCAGTGCTGTTCTCAGGTTCCTTTCTGATCCCTACGTGGCTGTCCTTCCAGAAATCAGTAACGTAGGATTCCTTTCGGGAAAACATGCCTTGCTGGTATAGGCATAGTTTTTACACATTTCTAGGATGTTGGGGGAGTTCTTGGTTATAGTGTCTAATTGTTTTTAAAGACTTTTAAGCAAGCTCAGTCTGGTAGGTGTTTTTAAACTCTGATTTGACTCGTAGCGGGGCTGTGACTGACTGACTTGGTGCTTTTAAAATGGATGTGTAGGTAAAGCCGCCGCAGCTGGCGGCCTACCTGAGGCAGAAGCAGGCGGAAGGCTACACGGTCATCGGCGTGGAGCAGACGGCCCGCAGCACGGCCCTGACCCAGTACTGCTTCCCGGAGAGGTCGCTGCTCCTGCTGGGGTGAGACCTCCTCGCGGCTCAGCTGGAAAACGGCTCGGAAACGTCCGGTTTCCCTGGACTCCCCGCACTCGGCCTGTGACGCTTCTGGAAAGCCCCCCGACTTTTCACTGTTTCTCCTGTGGGGTGGATGGTCGGGTGACCGTGGGACTGCCCCTCACATCTTTTTATCCTTATTTTCCTCGTCACGTAGACCGGCTTCCTTTCTCCCAGGACTAAACCGGGAAAAAGAAAAGCTCAGAAAGTAACCAGTCCTCTCCCTTCCCACCAGAAACGAGCGTGAAGGAATCCCCGCCGGTCTGATCCAGCAGCTGGACGTGTGCGTGGAGATCCCGCAGCAGGGCATCACGCGCTCGCTCAACGTCCACGTGAGCGGAGCCCTGCTCGTCTGGGAGTACAGCCGGCAGCAGCTGCACAGGCGAGGGGCCCCAGCCTGAGGCCCCCTTCCTCTGAGGAGCTGGCGGTGCTAGTGGAACAGCTGGAAAGTATTCGCACAAATGAAACAAGTTCTGGATTTACTAGAATAATTTGTGCATTTTTTCCTTATGCCAAACTTTTTCACGTGCCTTAAACATAGTACGCTAAATTTGTATTGCTTCTTTAGTAAAATGTTTTAAGCAGTTGTGGAAATAAAACTATTTTTAAAAGATCATTTCTTTCCTAGGAACTGTTTTTTTTTTCCTTAGTGAAATAGGTAGGGATCCAGTGTGCAGCTGAATAGAAGTGAGAGAGGACAGCCTTACCTTGTTACTGATTTTGGGGAAAAACATTCCTTGGGCCAGCATTGAGTGTATTAGCTATTACTTTAGCTTATAGTTCAAGTTCTTCCCTTCACGATGCTTGGTGTGTGCGCTATTCAAATGCTAACTCCTAGGACACATGACAACCTGCTTTAGTTATAGCATCTGCCCACTGCCTTCCGCTAACCCAGTGGTCGGCAAACTTCATTAGTCAACAGAGCCAAATAGCAACAGTACAATGATTGAAATTTCTTTGGAGAGCCACATTTTTTCAACTTAAACTATACAGGTAGGTAGATTGTTATTACCTTAATTAGGGTACTCCTAAGCTGGCCTTTACTAAAACTCAAGGGGCCAAAGAGCCGCAGTTTGCTGACCACTGCTCTAACCAAAAAAAATAGGCACATGTATTTTCATAACAGGCTTTAATTCTTAAAATAGATTTCTTACTAAATTAAAACTGAGCATGTCTCATACCACTATTTCAGTTCTCCGCTGTCTGATCATTTTCATTATTAAAAGTCACATGTGCAGAAGTGCTGATGTTTACCATGACTTGAGCTGCCCTAGTCCATGGAGCACGTGGAAATGTCCGGAAAGAAGAGTCCGCCTTTCGGGGAGGCCGGGAACAGCCTACGACTTGGCTGTGGTGTTTGAAGGCTGGAACTGTCCGGCTTCAAATTTTTCTTTAAATTTTAAGTAGTCTCTTCTTTTGTCAAAATATTTTATCTGTTGAGAAAAAGGGGTTTGAAACAAGGTCAGGTTATGCAGCTTGGATAAACAAAAGTACAGATTTAAATGTAACAGGTTATAGTCAATATAAATTGTATAAGCAGCCTGAGTCATTTATATCCTAGAACCATTTCAAAGCAGTACATTTGATTATAAAAGTCTGGGAAAAGGATGTAGACCATAAGTCACAACCCTTTTGGGTTACAGACCCTACTGAGCCCTTGAATAAGCAATCAAAATCAATCAGGAAATAAACTACCATGAGACAAATGAAAATGAAAACACAACTTTGCAAATTTTATGGCTGCAGCAACAGCAGTTCATAGCTATGCAGGCCCACCTCCAGAAACAAGAAACATCCCAAACAAGCCGAGTTTCTAAAGGAACCAGAAAAAGAACACCCCCCACCCCCCGCCGCAAATAGAAAAGATGAATGAAACTTAGAGCTGGTTCTTTTAAAAGACAAAATGGACAAACCTTTAGCCAAAAAAGACCCCAAATAAAATCGTAAATGACAGTTACAAACGACACCACAGAAATATGAAACATTAAGGATGCCAACCAATTCCATTTTTCTAGCAGCCTATAACCTCCCAGGACTGAACCAGGAGAAAGACTTGAGCAGCCGTCACTAGCAGTGAAGTTAAGGTGGTAATCAAACATCTCCCAGCAAGCACAGGGCCGGGGCCAGACCGCTCCACAGGTGAATTCTACCAAGCATTTAAAGAATTAATCCCTATCCTTAAATGATTTTTTAAAAAATCGAAGAGGAAGGAATGCCCCCTCAATCATTCTAGGAAGCCAGCATTGCTCTGACACCCACACCAGATACAGACGTGACAAAGAAAATTACAGGCCAATATCGCTGACCAGACAATCCTCAACGAAATATGAGCCGGCTGGATTCAGCAATGCAAGACTTAGGGCCTGGCCAGTGTGGCTCAGTGGCAGCGGTGACGCGGAGGATGAAGGGCAGGGGACACGGACCCTGCACTCGGGGCCTGTTAGCTGTGACCAGGGCGCAGGATGGTGACGCCTCCGGGTGGCAGTGGCCTGGGAGCACGGAGAGCACAGGAAAGAAGCCGCTGGCCGCTGTACAAACAGAAATTCACCAGGCAGAGCACAGAGCCCCCGAAAGCAGGGGAGCGGGAGGGTGTAGAGCCAGGGCTGGAGGAGGCAGTGGGTGTGAGGAGGGGAGGGGACTGTGGCCCAGAGCCCCTGAAAGCAGGGGAGCGGGAGGGTGTAGAGCCAGGGCTGGAGGAGGCAGTGGGTGTGGGGAGGGGAGGGGGTGTGGCCCAGAGCCCCTGAAAGCAGGGGAGCGGGAGGGTGTACAGCCAGGGCTGGAGGAGGCAGTGGGTGTGGGGAGGGGAGGGGGTGTGGCCCAGAGCCCCTGAAAGCAGGGGAGCGGGAGGGTGTAGAGCCAGGGCTGGAGGAGGCAGTGGGTGGGGGGAGGGGAGGGGAGTGTGGCCCAGAGCCCCCGAAAGCAGGGGAGCGGGAGGGTCTACAGCCAGGGCTGGAGGAGGCAGTGGGGGTCGGCCGGCAGTGCACCCGACCACAAGGCAGCGCTGTGATTCCTGATGGTCCTCATCCACCAGACTTCACCTGCGAGCCCCAGCGCTTTCAAAACAAGTTTGGGGTCTCTTTCCAGCCACAGGTGAGGCTGGGACACAGCCTTTTGTTTTTTAAAATCTCCACCTGATGCTAACATGCAGCCTGCGCGGAAAATTATGGCTGGACTGTCAGGGGTCTCCTGGGAAAATGTGGGGGTGGACCCCCCAGGACCCTGCTCTTCACCTACATCAGTCCTGCCTCCCGGGACCAGGTCCTTCCGTCCTCAGTCCCCTGCTGTGCTCAGTGACCACAGGTGGGCGGAGAGCAGGGCGAAGGGGCGCATGGGCAGTAAAAAGCAATCAGGTGTGCCGTCAGCCCAAACCCTGCAGTTTTCACCTCCGCCTAAGCCAGGAGCTCCTCTCAGTGAATCCCTCTAGGCCGCGGTGGGCAAACTCATTAGTCCACAGAGCCAAATATCAACAGGACAACGATGGACATTTCTTTGGAGAGCCACATTTTTTAAACTTAAACTTCTTCTAACGCCACTTCTTCAAAATAGACTCGCCCAGGCCGTGGTCTTTTGTGGAAGAGCCACACTCAAGGGGCCAAAGAGCTGCATGTGACTCGCGAGCCGCCGTTTGCCCACCACGGCTCTAGGGCAGTGGTCGGCATACTCATTAGTCAACAGAGCCAAATATCAATAGTTCAACGATTGAAATTTCTTTTGAGAGCAGAAAACAGACTTCTGCGCATGGGCCACGAAGTTTCAATCGCACTGTACGTGCGCGCTCGCACGTGGTATTTTGTGGAAGAGCCACACTCAAGGGGCCAAAGAGCCGCATGTGGCTCACGAGCTGCAGTTTGCCGACCACTACCAGTGGTTCTCAACCTTTCTAATGCCACGACCCTTTAATACAGTTCATGTTGTGGTGACCCCCAACCTCCGATGGTCTTAGGCTCTACAGCAGCTCCTGGGGCGACCCACAGGTTGAGAACCGCTAGCAGGGTCGCCTAAGACCATCGGAAAGCACAGATATTTACATAACGACTCATTAACAGTAGCAACATTACAGTTATGAAGTAGCAACGAAAATAATGTTATGGTTGGAACTGTACTAAAGGGTCGCGGCATTAGAAAGGTTGAGAACCAAGGGGAATAACCGGAAATGCATTTTGGGGGGCCAAAATCATTGCCTAATCTAACCGGCAAGCCCCACACAGACCAGTTTTCAGCTTATATGTCGTTACACATTGGACCTTCATAGTAAGTCCACGAGACGGGGTGTGTCCTGCTGGTTTCACAGACGAAGAGGTCCCCCAAGGCAACCTCTGTCCACGGAGTCCACTCCCAGCCTGGCCCCAGCAGGACCCCACCCTCCATCACCCCCGTGGTCTCCTTCAAGCCTCAGGCTCCTCTCCAAAAACCAGAGGAGTGAGACGTGAAGACCCTAAAGCCGCTCCACCTCTAAAGCCACCTGTTCGCAAACCACCTGGGACGGGAGCAGCACCCGCCGTGACCAAGCACAGAGATCAGTTCCGATCCTCCGGCGGCCGCTCGGACCAGCACAGAGCACGGGGCCTCCACGCTCTGAGCTTCAGCTGCCACCTCCGAGTTGCAGCATCAGCACTCATTTCTTATTTTATGGTGTGTTTTTCTCATTGATTTCAGAAACAGGAAGAGCGAGGGATAGAAACATCCAGGATGAGAATCACCCACCGGCTGCCTCCTGCACGCTCCTTCCGCCTCCCGCTCCCCCAGCGGGGGATCGAGCCCAAAACCCCGCATGTGCCCTGACTGGGAATCTAACCGTGACCTCCTGGTTCAGTGGTCGGCAAACTCATGAGTCCACAGAGCCAAGTATCAACAGGACAACGATTGAAATTTCTTGGAGAGCCAAATTTTTTTAAACGTAAACTTCTTCTAACGCCACTTCTTCAACATAGACTCGCCCAGGCCGTGGTATTTTGTGGAAGAGCCACACTCAAGGGGCCGAAGAGCCGCATGTGGCTCGCGAGCCGCAGTGTGCCCACCACTGTCCTGGTTCATCGGTCGACGCTCACCACTGAGCAACACCGGCCGGGCGCAACAGCACTCAGAGGGCATTAACAGAAGGCGCGCCCCCCTTACACACAAGATCACCAGTGGGCTCAATGCTGGTCCCTTCCACAGCCCCTGCCTCCTAAGGACCCGCGGGGCAGGGCGGGGGGGGGGGCCTGTCAGGGAGGCAGTGGGGTCAGAACCGGCCCCATGCACATCTCCATTACATGTTGGGTTCTAGAACGCGGTGGTTTTGGGGTGGGCACCTGGGCGTGCGTTCTTTGTGAGGGCAGCGCCCGGCCAATGAGTGTGCCTCCTCTGGCCCCGCAGGCGGTTCCCGGAGAAGTCTACCGATGTCGCGGGTTGGGTTTTGGGGGGCCACGTTCACGTGTGCGTTTCGTTTTTCCCATGATCCTTCAGGGGGCATTTTCCGAAGGTCAGCCTGATGCGAGCCACCACGCCAGCACCTCCTCTCACAGCCTCCATCCAACTCAGCACCTTCTTCCCCCCGCCCGCCCCCCAACTCGCGTGCACAACCTCCCAGGCAGAGAGAACCCGGTCCGCGGGCGCGGCGCTCACCCACTGCTGGGGGCAGCTGGCTTCGAAGGAGCGTCGCAGCGTCTGGCACGGGCCGGCGTCCTCGTGCTCGTCCAGGCACTTCCAGTACTCGTCCCGGGCGCCCCAGCACGCCTGCCTCTCCTTCATGGACGGCGCCGCCATCCCGCGGGCTCCTGCCGGCCAAGCCACACGGGTCAGGACCGAGGCCAGGAAAGCACTGCGCTTCCCACCGGCCCGGCTTTTCTAAGTTACGCCTAGATATTTATTTTATTTTATTATTTTTAAAAAATATATTTTATTGCTTTTTTACAGAGAGGAAGGGAAAGGGAGAGGGATAGAGAGTTAGAAACATGGATGAGAGAGAAACATTGATCCGCTGCCTCCTGCACAGCCCCCACTGGGGATGTGACCGGAATCGAACCTGGGACCTTTCAGTCCGTAGGCCGATGCTCTATTCACTGAGCCAAACCGGCTAGGGCTATTTTATTTTTTTTAATTTTTAAAAACTTTTTACTGATGTCAGAGAGGAAGGGAGAGGGAGAGAGAGAGAGGAGAGAGAATCATGGATCGGCCGCCTCCTGCACGCCCCCTGCTGGGGATGGAGCCCACAACCCGGGCACGTGCCCTGATGGGGAATTGAACCTTGACCTCCTGGTTCGTAGGTCAATGCTCAAGCCCTGCGCCGGCCGGGCGGCCGGAGGTGCAGCTGAAAGCAATCAGCCTGCATCGCCCGCACCAGAGCAGCCGACCGCGGGCGGCGGGCTAAGGGGGGGCCCGGGTCAGCGCCACGCCCCCGTGGTCACGGTCACGGAGGGGCGCTCTCTCACATTCTCCAGCCAGTTTCCCCGTCGATAACACGGGGGGCAGCGGCGCCCCCTTTCCCAGGCGCTGTTCGCACCACCCTACGCTCCCTCCAAATGAAAACAACCCGCGGGACGCGGCGTGCCCACGAGGGGCCGCAGCTCGCGAGGGTCGGCGACCTCCTCGGCCCACCCCGCCGGCCGACAGCAAACTTGCCTCTCCGTCCGCTCCGAGGGAAGAAAGGGCCACGCCGTCCGCACCCGGGAGCAGGACGCGGGCCGGGTCCCGGCGCCGCAGGGGTCACGCCGCCCCGCGGGCTGAGCTCAGGCACGTAGACCTCGGCACCACCTGCCAGCAATTCACCCGGCGGAGTCGCCGGCCTCGTACTGACCCTCACGGGCCGCCGTCGACGTGCCAGGGGGCGGGACTTCCGGCTCCGCGCGCTCACCTGGGGCGGGATTTCCGCCCTGTTGGGCGAGGGGGCGGTGCCTGGGACTAGGCGGTGATCCTTTGGCTCCGCCCAGCGGCCTGGGTCACGTGTGTCTGGTCCCGCCCCCTCCGCAGGTTCCGGCTGGGACGCACTAGGCTCCTTTCTTTCCCGGATCTGAAACGCTCAGTCTCGCCTTCCGCCACCCGGAAGGTTTAGGCGCGGGCACTGACTCGCGACCCCGCGGCCACGTGGGACCAGTACCGGCGGGAGGAGGGCGGGGCTGAGCGTGCACCAGCTGTGCACGTTCGATTCCTCCCTTGTCAGATTTTTTAAAAATGCGGATTTTTTTATATACATATATTTTTTTTTAAATTTCAGAGAGGAAGGGAGAGGGAGAGAGAAACATCAATGATGAGAGAGAATCATGGATCAGCTGCCTCCTGCACGCCCCATCCTGGGGATCCAGCCCGCAGGCCAGGCATGTGCCCTGACCAGGAATCGAACCCTGAACTCCTGGTTCATAGGTCGCCGCTCAACCACTGAGCCACACCGGCCGGTCCAGCGCTGTGTCCTTGATGTCACCGTGCCGAGCACGCTCAGGGCTTGTTTTCTGGAGGCCCGTGTGCCTGCCTTTCACTCCGCGGAAATCAAATCTGTCTCTAGGGTCAGAATTGTCTTTCCTTCCCCAAGTCGGGTGGATGTGGGTGCCTTGCAGGGAGAGAAAGCGTAAGGACGGCAAGGAAGTCAGAGCTGGTGTGCTGGGAACGTCACCCCGTCGCCATCAAGACAACGACACGCTTCTTTTTAAACCGTTTATTCATCTGTTTGGCCCCACAGGTCATGGAAACGGAGAGTAATAATTGGCTAAAAAGTTACGGTTCCCCAGGGCCCCCGTGCCCCTACGCACCTTTGGTGGGTTATGACAACATTTTCAAAATAAGGCTTCCCTTTCGTATGTAACAATGTAAACTTCAAAAAATAGTAAACTCTTTTAAACCCCCCTGGTCCCTCTTCAACAGGTCCATCACAGATAGAATTTCCTGGCGGAGCTAACCGGTGGGAGCCAACAGCCTGGTGCTGAAGTGTCTCGGCAGAAGATGCACGGGTTCGGGAGGTCATGCTTCCAGTCACGGCCACGAAGTAGAAGCGACCCGGCGGCCCCCTCCTCCGTGGTCACACCGAGAACCACGCTCCGTCACACCGCCGTCAGCTTGGCCATTTCTGGACACACACACACACACATACACACACACGCCCATCATATGTAGTTTTATTGGTTTGTTTTTTTTTTTTAAAGATTTGTACATCTAAACGATAAGATGGCGCCAGTGACGGACAAGGTCACTCGCTTCACATAGGCCAAGATGAAGTTTCTGTAGAAGGCACTGGAACGTCTCCGGTGGGCCCTGGGACAGACACGCGAGAGCAAGCCGCGGGGGAGGGGGGCTCGGATGATTACCCCCCCCCCCCACGTTACCTGGCTCAGGCCTGACCTCCTCCACCTGCCCCCCCACTCCCCCCCCCCGCCCACCGGGCTGGTCACAGAGATGGCTTGCGATGTCATTCTCCTTTTGCGTGTCCCCTCTTCCTATCCGTCTCCATCCAAACTCACTCACAGTTATCTTTTGGTTCCTTGCGATCGCTTAAGAAATAAAGAGTCCAGCTCTGGTATGAGACGGGCGATGACCTCCCACCGCCGGAAAGGAATCACAGTGTGCAATGGGGTTTTCGGTCGAGAAGATCCAGAACGTCCGCCTGCCTCAACCAGAAGGTGTGGCCCCCAGACCGCCGGGGCCGAGATGGCTCCTACTCGCTTTCCATTCATTGAAAAAGAGCTGAGGGTCTTCTCTCGTGCGTGTTGAGTCGGTACCGTTAAGTGGAAGGTCTGATGTGGACAAGAGCAAGCGGATTGGACATGCCCATAAATACCGTGGGACTCACCCAGGTGACCCGGACTGTACAGGTATGTACACCTCTGCCCACCGAGGCGGCGTCGGGAACAGACCTCCGGATCCTTCACGCGAGCGTCCCCGAGGGTCCTGGAGGCTGGTCAGCGGGCAAAGGAGGGCCGGGCCCTTCTCTTGTTCTGGGGGCCGGAGCCCAGGTCCCCACCGCCCTCCGCCGGCTCCTCCTTCTTCCTGACCTTGAGGCGGGTGAGCAGCTTGACCAGCCAGACGTCCCACTCCTCGGGCAGGAGCAGCAGGAGGAAGCCCAGGCCGATGATGATGATGGCGATGACCCGGACCCCGTTGAAGACGATGTTGGTGGTGTAGTGATCGACCACTGCGGGGGCAGAGAACGCGGTTACTCAGCGAGAAGCCAGGCCCGAGGGGGACAAGGGGACAAGGCGTGGGTCCTCGCAGGGTGGCGGGCTGTGGGCGGGAGCTGTCTTCTCATGGCCCCAGAACCTTCCTTTTTTAAAAAATATTTATTGATTTCACATAGGAAGGGAGAGGGAGAGAGAGATATAAGTATCAATGATGAGAGCTGATCAGCTGCCTCCTGCACGCCCCACAATGGGGATTGAACCCGCACCCTGGGCATGTGCCTTTGACCGGAATCGAACCCGGGACCCTTCAGTCCATGAGCTGATGCTCTATCCACTGAGCCACACTGGCTAAGGCAGAACTGTTCTTTGGTTCTGTTCCCGGTGGCAGGGGCTGCCTGAGGCACATCACCCTTCACTCCCTCTGGCGGGTGGCCTTGAACTTGGGGTCGATTCCCGCAACTCACCTCGGTTCAGACACGAATTTGTTAGGCGAATAGACAGGGGGCGGACACACACAGGGTAACAGTTGTTCATATGACAAATAATACAATAATTGCCCGGCCGGTGTGGCTCAGTGGTTGAGAGTCAGCTCATGAACCAGGAGGTCACGGGTTTGATTCCCAGTCAGAGCACATGCCTGGGTTTTGGGCTCGATTCCCCAGTGTGGGGCGTGCAGGAGGCAGCCGATCAATGATTTCTCTCATCATTGATGTTTCTCTCTTTTTCTTCCCCCTCTCCCTTAAAAGAAAAAGAAAAAAAGAATACAATAATTACTAAATAATAACACAAGAATAAACTCTGTTTGACCTGCTCGCAAACACAGGCCCCACCCTGTACAAACCAGAGCTTGACTGTGGCCGCCTGTGCGTGTCAGGACAATGAACACGTGATGGTTCCTCTATATTTTTGGTACTTTCCATGTTCTCTACCACGACATGCTTTATTCTTAGAATCTGAGAGCATTACTTCATCCATCATGTATGCACATCTCTGTGTTTTGAAGACCAAACTAGAACGGGACTTGTGCAGATCATCACTATAAATGCTTGGTCCTTCCCGACATGACAGAAGAGACGAGCAAGCGGGGGTCAGGAGGCAGGCTCCCCATGTGCCCTGTGTGTGGGAGCATGTGCGTGCTGATGGATGTGCATGCGTGTGTCTGTTTACAACCGAGGTGAGACTCACCTGCATTCACAGGAACACTGAGGACGATGCCGAGAGACATCAGGGTGGGGTACGTAACAGCAATTCCGAAATTTAACACGACGTTGAACGCTGAAACAGAGCAAGAAGCGGTTACGCGTGACCGGCCCTGGCCGGCCCCCGTGGGCTCTGTCTGACCCCGGCTCCTCGGATCACTGCCCTTGGCTCCGACCCCGTGAACTTGGGGGGTGGGAGGGGGGCTCTGGGATGTGGGGATTAAGGACCATTTTCCCGATGACTCAGCTCCTCTCTTTCCCTGAAGAAGGAAGAGCAATTTGGAAACGGTGACCAGTGAGAAGGCGCCAGAGAGGAGGATGGGCCTGCTCACCCTTTCCTCCCCGCCTGGCTGGCCGGGACCCGGGGCTGACTGCGTGAGCAGGGGTGCTGGGGTCTGCATTTTTATGTTTTATTTTTAAATATATTTATATTGATTTCAGAGAGGAAGGGAGAGGGAGAGAGAGAAACATCAATGATGAGAATCATGGGTCGGCTGCCTCCTGCACGCCCCAACATGGGGATCGAGCCCGCAACCCGGGCACGTGCCCTGACCGGGAATCGAACCTTGACCTCCTGGTTCCTAGGTCGACCATCTGAGCCATGCTGGCCATGCTGGGGTCTGCATTTTCAGACGGGAAGGATGAGGTACCTCCTGGTTGCATTTCTGCCTGGCACCAGACCAGCCTTTTATCAAGTAACGATGACAAAGACATTCATAATGAGAACAGGTGCTAATGTTTATTGAACGCTGACACTTATCGGTGTTCAATAAATGTTACCAGCGTCCAGCCGGCATGGCTCAGTGGCTGAGTGTTGACCTATGAACTAGGAGGTCACAGTTTGATTCCCGGTCAAGGGCACATGCCCGGGTTGCAGGCTCGATCCCCAGTGTGGGGTGCATGCAGGAGGCAGACGATCCATGATTCTCTCTCATCATCGATGTTTCTATTTCTCCCTCTCCCTTCCTCTCTGACATCAATAAAAAATATATTTAAAAAAAACAAGAAAGCAGGAATGTTGATGTTTGTTATATAAACGCAGCGTTTTCCCGTCACCACGGGTGGGGGACGGGCAGGTGCGCTACTCACTCAGCAGGAGGACGGAGAATCCGCAGAGGTTCCCCCAGGGGATGTCCGAGAACGGGCTCCAGTACTCGATGCGGGTGAAGTAGAGGACGACGGGGATGCAGGAGATGAAGAGCACGTTAAACACGCCCAGGACGGACAGGAATAAGGCGGCTTCTCCGAACTTCGCGCTGCCCAGGAGGAGCTTGAAGAGAACCTGCGGGGAAGCGAGAGGCTGCAGGTCCCGCCGGCCCAGCCGGGCCCCGGTGAGGCGAGGCTCGGGCTGGGGCTGGACCGCAGGACGGAGCCACCTGACAGCCAGTCCCACCGCCAGGCCTGCGGGGAAGGGCGGTCAGACCCGCGGCTCACTGCCCACATTGCAAACCCAGTGACATCACAAGTCCAGTGACATCACAAACCCAGTGACATCACAAACCCAGTGACATCACAAACCCAGTGACATCACAAATCCAGTGACATCACAAGTCCAGTGACATCACAAATCCAGTGACATCACAAGTCCAGTGACATCACAAACCCAGTGACATCGCAAACCCAGTGACATCACAAACCCAGTGATATCACAAACCCAGTGACATCACAAGTCCAGTGACATCACAAGTCCAGTGACATCGCAAGTCCAGTGACATCTCAAATCCAGTGACATCACAAACCCAGTGACATCACAAACCCAGTGACATCGCAAATCCAGTGACATCACAAACCCAGTGACATCGCAAATCCAGTGACATCACAAGTCCAGTGACATCTCAAATCCAGTGACATCACAAGTCCAGTGACATCGCAAGTCCAGTGACATCTCAAATCCAGTGACATCACAAGTCCAGTGACATCACAAACCCAGTGACATCACAAACCCAGTGACATCACAAACCCAGTGACATCACAAATCCAGTGATATCACAAGTCCAGTGACATCACAAATCCAGTGACATCACAAATCCAGTGACATCACAAGTCCAGTGACATCGCAAATCTAGTGACATCACAAATCCAGTGACATCACAAATCCAGTGACGTCACAGGGGAGTTCCTCTCCAGCTGCTTGGAGAGGGAGCCCCTCCTGAATCGTGGGCTCACACTTGTCTGCGTTGCACTCACAACACTGCGCCCCAGCTTCAGCGCGAAGACGAGGCAGCCACACAAGTGAGAAATATCAGCCACGATCACACACTCCTCTCGGGGACCTTACACACCCATCTCTGGCCCGGCCGGCGTGGCTCAGTGGTTGAGCGTCGACCTATGAACCAGGAGGTCAGGGTTCGGTTCCCGGTCAGGGCACATGCCCAGGTTGCGGGCTCCATCCCAGTGTGGGGCGTGCAGGAGGCAGCCGATTCATGATTCTCTCTCATCATGGATGTTTCTCTCGCTCCCCCTCTCCCTTCCTCTCTGAAATCAATAAAAATGTATTTTAAAAAATTTCAAATGACCTTCCCCAGTCCTCACTGAATGATGTCACCAATCTCACCCTGAAGACCCACGGCCACACCCACTTTGTCCCAAATGCTACGAAGGTTTGCCACCAAGGGGAGGGTCTGGGGAGCTCGGGCATCGGGGGCAGAGGCCCTAAGGCCCAGGCCCCATCGAGGTCCCCGCGTCCGTCCGGCCAGGTGGCCCCGCCGAGGCCCGTGTCCTCCCGGCGGGCGGCTCCCACGCCCCTGCCTCACCTTGTAGAGCGCGGACATGGACGCCGAGCCCACCACCAGCGCGATGCCGATGACCGAGTGGCTGTGGAAGCCGTCGGCGTAGGTCATCATCACGATCCCGGCGATGGCGAGGATGGCGGCCACGATCTGCAGGGGAGGGAGGAGACGGTGGGCGGGCGGGCAGGGACCCAGGGACCCTGCGTGCCAACGAGGCCGAATGTTCCCGCGAGCTCGGGAGCTGAGCGGAACGGGCCTCCTTTTTAGTCCTTTTTTTAAAAAAAAAAAAAATGTCAGAGAGGGAGAGGGTGAGACAGAGAGAAACATCAATGATGAGAGAGAACCATGGATCGGCTGCCTCCTGCACACCCCGCATTGGGGATCCAGCCCGCAACCCGGGCCTGTGCCCTGACCCAGAACGGAACCCGGGTCCCTTCAGTCCACAGGCCGACGCTCTATCCACTGAGCCACACCGGCCAGGGCTCGGTCCTCCTCTAAGTCTTTGCTCCTGGCTAGATGGGACAGAGCCCGGCTAGATGGGGCCGAAGCAGTTGGCCAGGAGGGCGCCATGGTTAGCATCACACAGTGGCCGGTCGCCCTCGTTCTTGGGAATGTGAGAAGGACGTGCCACACCCCAGTGGCAGCTACTTACGTGGTCACAGCCGAGCCTGGCAGACAGCGCCTGGCCGTGACCTCCCCGCTCCTTCCCAGCCCCCCCGACAGCACCCGCTGTGGTCTCGCTTCTTTGCGTGTCACATCCCGACAGCCGGGCATGCAAGGACCACAGATCCAGGTCGTGGTCACACGCCCGCCGCAGGGTCTTCCTTCCGACGGGGCCTGTGTGTCTGCCTGCAGGGCCACTGCCCAGGCCCTAGCCCGAGAGGTGCCGTTTCTCTTCTCAGCTGCTGCGGGGCCCTCCCCCACGGCTGCCTCCCCCCTGTCCTGGCGGGAACAGGCCGCAGGTGGGAGGGAGCGCCAGGGAGATGCTCACAAGCCCGCCCGTTGTGCAAAGGAAAGCATCGGAGTGCATGGGGGGGGGGCGGGGGGGCGGGGGGGGGGACACTAGCGACCTCGGGACAGCTCCCCAGGGAGAAGTGCGCCAGCTCAAAAGCCAAGTCCAAGTTCTTCTTTAAAAATATATCTATATTTTGTTGATTTCAGAGAGGAAGGAGAGGAAGAGAGAGACAGAAACATCAGTGATGAGAGAGAATCATGGATCGGCTGCCTCCTGCACGTCCCACACTGGGGATGGAGCCTGCAACCCGGGCCTGTGCCCTTGACCGGGAATCGAACTGTGACCTCCTGGTTCCTAGGTCTTGGTTCTGAGCCACACTGAGCCACGTCAGCTGGGCGGGAAGTCCACGTTCTGATCTGAGGGGTCACGGAGCCCCAGCATCGTCGCTGGGGGTGGGGCGTTGGCACGGGGAGCGCAGAACAAACATGTGCAATGCAAGTTTCAATCCTGGATTTAACGGAGCGTTTTCTCTCTCTCCTGATCATTCAGCGCTGACCTCTGACCTCCCTAACACTATCACACAGCTCACATGTACGGAGTGGTCCTGGGATAAGCGTCTTCTATGCATTTTCTCATTTAACCCTCAACACAGGTAGATCTTTTCATGCATTTTATTTTATAAATGTGGAAACGGGTTCAGAGAGGTTCAGGAAGTTGCCCAGAGTCACAGAGCAGGTGTGTGGCAGAGCAGGGAGACAGCGTTCAGGCCTGTCTGCCTGCAAAGTCAGTGTCTATATTTATATACACAGGAAAGGATGACTCACACAGCAAGCCACCGCCGGCTGCATTTTGAGATTTGACTCTTAGTGTCCTTGGTGGCTTACATGTCGAATTGTGAGTGAAGGTGACACAGCGTAGGCTCAGACAGTGCCTGAGCTGTAGACTTATTCTAGTGTATTCCTCCCGCCATATTCTCACGAGACGACACATCGGCACATAACACAGAGGCTCCCGACAGAGGCGGGGACCCTCCACAGAGACACGCCCCGTCTGTCTGCCCATCTCTCAGGATTAGTCATGTTAGCCACTTCACACGTCACCTATGTATTTCATGTTCAAACACCACGTGTACCACATACAACTCTTCATTAAGAGAAAGAGGCAGCGAGTTAATAGCGATTTTCCCAACAAGAGAACAAGAATTGACAAAAGAGCAGGCAGCCCAGCCGGTGTGGTTCAGTGGTTGAGCATTGACCTATGAACCAGGAGGTCACGGTTCGATTCCCAGTCAGGGCACATGCCTGGGTTGCAGGCTCGATCCCCAGTGTGGGGTGTGCAGGAGGCAGCCGATCCATGGTTCTCTCTCATCATGGATGCTTTTCTCTCTCTCTCCCTCTCCCTTCCTCTCTGAAATCAATAAAAATGGTGTTTTTTTTAAAAAAATAAAAAGAAGAAGAAGAAGAAGAAGAAAAGCCGGGACCTCAGCTGGGCCTCTCGCTCCTTCGTCAGCCTCTCCTGGTTGGAAAGCATGGGCTGTGCATGGGACGACCCCAGCAGCTGGGGGGCCTCGGCGCGGGGAGGGGCCGGAGGTCGTGCCCCGGAGCCCCCACGCTCTCACGCTGTGGCTGCTCTCACTGCCCCAAACTGCCTCCTGAAACGGGGGGAGCCTTCTGCCGCTGCCACCCGCCAACCGGAGACGTGGCGGACCCATCGGGCCCTCTCACCGACACAGAGACCCCACCCTCTGAGTTCCATGGGCCTCAGAATGTTCTAGAAAGATGCGCGCGAACTGCTGGTTTGGAATGAGGGGGCCGGGGCTCAGAGACATGAAGTAACCGGCTCCAGGCTCAACAGCTCGCGGGAGTGGAACCCAGATGCAGACCTGACTCCAGACGGGGTCCCCGTGGCGGTCGGTCCCCGAGTCTGAGCAGCAGGAGGAGCGCACGGAGGCACGGTCACGGATGACACCAGGGCCATCCTTCCAAGTCACCGCTGAGGCCGAGAGAGGCCGGCCGCCCCAACGCTAGAGGACACGTTGGCTTCTTTCCGGTCTGACCTGCGTCTGTTGGTTCCCGTCTGGTCATGTGACCCGCACCTGTTCCTTCGGGTCTGGTCATGTGACCCGCACCTGTTCCTTCTGGTCTGGTCATGTGACCTACACCTGTTCCTTCGGGTCTGGTCATGTGACCTGCACCTGTTTTTCCCAGGACCGCAGCCCTTGTGACCTGAGCAACTGTCTTAACAACACGAGTCCTCTCTGCCAACTACTCACAGACCTTTATGCCCGGGAGACTCAAGCTTGTTCCTCAGCCCTCCAGCAGGGGGCAGTGCCAGCTCCCTCCAGTCCCTGGAAATGACGCAGTCCCAGGGGAAGGTTCCAGGAGAACCCGTGCAGCAGGCAGGCCTCGCCCTGGGTGCAAATCCCACCAGTTCATCCCGGGGGGGGGGGGGGACCTTCCTGTCTCCCTGGCCCGCTGCGGGGCCTCCCGGATCTCGTCAGCTCCCCGAGATCCGGAAAACGAGACGAGGAAAACCCTGCACCACATAGAGCGGGAGCTGTCAGACGGCAGGTCACAGCCTTCTACGAGGAGCTGTGCCCGTGAGAGACCCAAAGCCCATCACCGATGCCGCCTCCTTGCTCCGTGGCTCAGCCGGGCCTGGTGCCGAGGCTGCGGCACAGCCCACACCGGCCACGTGACCGGGACAGCCGGACGAGACCATCCCGGACACGAGGGGAAACCCTCTCAGCCACGTGAGCAGCGGAGAAAAGATGTGATGGCCACAATTCTCTGTTCTCCGGGGCAGCGGTCCCCAACCTTCCGGACCTCACGGGCCACCGGTTGGCGACCGCTACTCTAGGGGGTTTCCACGATTTTCTCACCTCCTCCTCTCCACCTCAAAACATGTGTTTTCTTTTTTGGTTAATCGTCACCTGAGGATGTTTTACCTTTTTTTAGAGAGAGACTAGGAGGGTGGGGAAGCGACAGACACAGAGAGAGAAACATCGATGTGCAAGAGACACACGATTGGCTGCCTCTGACACGCGCCCGAGACTGGGCTGTGCATTGAGCCTGCAACCGAGGCGCATGCCCTTGACCCGGAACCGAACCTGGGACCCTTCAGTCCACAGGCCCACGCTCTCTCCACGGAGCCACGCCGGCGAGGGCCACACACCCTCCCCGGGCCGGGTCCCCGATGGGCACGCACTCCAGGGAATGCCTGTGGAGAAGCTTGAAATGGAAGGTGCTTTCATGGACGCCTGTCGCGGATGGTTTGCAAGCAAAAAGGTCTGCCAGGCACACCGAGAACAGGGCCCCCCCCCCGCCGGCTCCTTGCTGCTGCCAGATCGGACGGAAGGAAGGGCGGCCAGCAGCTCAGGCTCGGGGGCCAGCGCACGGAGCGAACGAGCAAGCCGATGGGCGGGCGGGCGGGCGGGCGGTGGTCGGCATGAGCGCGGGAGGGAGACGGGTGGCCAGGACTTACCCTCACGCCCATGAACCTGTCCCTGAGAACGATCCACGAGAGCAAGAACACAAACGCCTTGTTGCAGCAGAAGAGCACAGAGACGTCCGTGGTGTTTATTTTCTTTATTGCGTGTAAGTACAGGTAGTTTGTGAGTGTCCACAGGACACCGAACGGGGCCGCCTTGGTGAAAAACACCTTCAGAGTCAAGCCATTGCCTCCAAAAAAGCGGCAGCATTCCCTAAAACAGGAGAGAAGGCAGTGTTATTAGAGTCACACCAGAGGCCCGGTGCATGAAATCTGTGCACGGCGGGGATGGGTGGGGGAGGGTGGCCCTCAGCCCGGCCTGCATCCTCTTGCAATCCGGGACCCCTCAGGGGATGCCCGACGGCCGGTTTAGGCCCGATCCCTGCAGTCAGACATCCCTCTCGCAATCCGGGACTGCTTGCCCCTAACTGCCTGCCTGCCTGCCTGCCTGCTTGCCTCTAACCGCTCTGCCTGCCTGCCTGCTCAGTGCGTGTCATAGGAGCGGTCGTTCCGGTCATTCCGCCTTAACAGTCGCATAGGCTTTTATATATATAGGTGTTCTCCTACGCCCGGTCTCTCTTTCGTTTTGTCTCTCTCTCTTTTTTTTTTTTTTAATCGAGTTCAGAGAGGAAGGGAGAGGGGACAGAGAGAAACATCAGTGATGAGAGAGAATCGTGGATCGGCTGCTTCCTGCACGCCCCACCCTGGGGATCGAGCCCGCAACCGGGACATGTGCCCTGACCGGGAATCGAACCACGACCTGCTGGTTCATAGATGGACGCTCAACCACTGAGCCGCAGGGGCCACGGCCACCCTGTCCTTTTTTATTTTTAAAGCGCTTATAGGAAGGGTGGGACCTTGTTATTACTTATGGATGTGCAGTGAAGAGAACGTCGCACCATGATCTGACGTCGTGTTATTCCCTCTGTGCACGTCAGGTTGGGCCCCGATGCTCCGACAGGAGGTGGTGCTGGGATCGTGCCAATAATGTCAACCTATTTTATTTTATTTTATGTATGATTTATTGATTTTTTACAGAGAGGAAGGGAGAAGGATAGAGAGTTAGAAACATCGATGAGAGAGAAACATCGATCAGCTGCCTCTTGCACACTCCCTACTGGGGATGTGCCCGCAACCAAGGTACATGCCCTTGACCGGAATCGAACCTGGGACCCCTCAGTCCACAGGCCGACGCTCTATCCACTGAACCACACTGGTCAGGGCGATGTCAACCTATTTTAACGAAGAGGCTGACCCTTCTTTCGGGAACACAGTGCAAGTAGGATTTCCAAGTTCCAGCTGGCTCACCGTCACCAACAATGATTCATGCTGGGACCGGAGCCATCGAGCCATCCGAAGCCAACCGGAAGCTTCCATCCCCTCCGAGAACCTGCCTCTGATGCCTGCAAAGTGTGATGGGTGTAGATGTAGGGAGAAGGGCGTGCAGAGATGGCTGGGTACTGGCAGCCCAAGTGGCTGATGGGAAGTGGGGAGGGGCGTGGGGATCCATCCTGGAGATGGCACAGGTGAGATTCCTGGGCCCAGAAGAGCTCAGGCGGCCCTTTGAGGGGTTACAGCTCCGCTGAGCGGATTTCAGTTCTAACGAGACCAAGATCATTGGCCCCAGACTAGTGCGCCTGGTGCTGATGTGAGACCAAAAACGGTGCCCTCACCCGTGTCAGCTGGCTTGCCCACACAGACCGTGACTATGACCTTGACTATGAGAGGAAGACGATCCATCCACCTGCCAGAGACCTCTTCTTGGGCGCAAGGAAGCGAGCACAGGAGGTGCCCTCTTGACTGATCTCCACTTAACGGAGATGACAGCCTAACGCTCTTCATTCCCGGGCAGACGGAAGGCACCTGCCTTTGAGAGCTTGTTTGGAGGTTCTAGCAGGGGAGCGCAGCTACTCGTATACCCTTGACCGAAGACCGGTCCTCTCCTCTGGGGGGAAGGTCGTCCTCTTCGACCGAGCGCGCAGCTTCGGGAGGGACGAACACGGATCGGTGAGGGAGGAGGGGGACACCCGCCTAGCCAGCCAGATCAGCCGAATCAACCCTGGCGATCAATGGGGTGACAGATGTCGCAGCCAGATCGCCCTCACATCCAGGAACCTGCCTTTGATTGCTGCAAAGTGTGATGGGTGTAGACGTGGGGGGATTCCTACCAACTGAGTCACGTGCTGGCCAAGATTTATTTATGTAAATGTATTTTTATTGATTTGAGAGAGGGAGAGAGATAGAAGCATCCATGATGAGAGAGAATCACGGATCGGCTGCCTCCTGCACGCCCCCCACTGGGGATGGAGCCCACAACCCGGGCATGTGCCCTTGACCGGGAATCGAACCGTGACCTCCTGGTTCATAGGTCGACGCTCAATCCCTGAGCCACGCCGGCCGGGCCAGCAACTCCTCTTTCACCAGCAACATTGTGTGTGTGTGTGTGTGTGTGTGTGTGTGTGTGTGTGTGTGATTGTGTGAGTGTGTGTGTGTGAGTGTGTGTGTGTGTGTGTGTGTGATCCCATCAGCAAAGTCACCAAACACAGAGTCCCATGACCCCAAGCACACCTGCTCCAATACGAACTGTAACCCAAACCTGTGACAACCTGGAAACTGTGCACGGCCCACTGTTGACCCAAGACCAAACCCATTAGGCAAACAGCCGTTCGCCTGACCATTCATCGGCTCCACGGAACCAACTCACGTCAGAACACAAACAACCCTGCTTGGCCAACGCAGACTGAGACCCAGCCCCCACCCGGGGCAGCGAGAAGGAGAAGGTGGGGGCCGAGCCCAAGCCTTGGCCCTGCCCGGGGTCCCTCCTCCCACCGGGGGCCACAGCCGGAACCTGCGTCTGGACCCCGTACCTGAAGCTGCACCGGGCCCCGGCTGACCCGCAGGAAGCGGGCCGACGGGGATGGGGGTGAGGGAGGCTTCCCCCTGGCACACTCGGGTCCCGGGTCTGCCAACCGGCAATGCCACCGGCCCTCCTGAGGACCAGGAAGGGGAGGAACGCGGAGAGGGTCACAATGGAGCGCCTGGGGCAGCCTGGC
Organism: Eptesicus fuscus; assembly: GCF_027574615.1. NCBI lineage: Eukaryota > Metazoa > Chordata > Mammalia > Chiroptera > Vespertilionidae > Eptesicus > Eptesicus fuscus. Next base: position 4,721,869 of record NC_072496.1, on the reverse strand, counting down.
TGGTCCCCAGGTCCAAGCCCTGGCTGGCAGTGCGTTAGCCAAAAGGGCACTTCATAAAATTACTTTTGTCTTTAGGAGAAAAAATTAAACTTTTCCATAAGCCTCTCCCTTGTCCTTGGTTTGGCCTCATGTAAAAGGAACGCTGCCTACACTGACCTTTGGACCGTTAACCGCATCCCCGTAAGGGGCACCACGCCGTGTGTGTTGGGGGCCACAGCAGAGGGGAGGGGCAGGCACACAAGTGGCCGGTCATATCTCGTCCCTGCTCCTGGCCGATGGGGATGGAGGGGCGGAGAGGGAGAAACGGGGGAGGGGGGCTGATGTCCGGGGCTTCTTCCCCGCGTCTGTCATCTCATAACCCTCACGTGAGTTAGGGTTCAGGTCTCCCCTCTCAATACGTGAACAAGGCCAGGCTCTAGGCCAGGGGTCCTCAAACTTTTTAAACGGGGGGCCAGTTCCCTGTCCCTCAGACCGTGGGAGGGCCGGACTATAGTTTTAAAAAACAACTATGAACAAATTCCTCTGCACACTGCACATATCTTATTTTGAAGTAAAAAAAACAAAACGGCAAAAATACCCGCATGTGGCCCGCGGGCCGTAGCTTGGGGACGCCTGCTCTAGGTTACGAGACCTGCGCATCGAACCCAGATGGCTGAATTCCGTATCCCCCAAGCCCCAGTTTAATCCCCAGCCTAGGCCGGTTCGACTTCACCACCCACACCCCACCCCCCACACCCAAACCCCAAACTGCAAACGTAGGACACTGGGATCCAAGACCCAAACCTCCGTCCCGTGGGCTCCCGGGGACTCTGAGTGGGGCGCACAGAGCACGCGTGACCTTATCCTTCATCCCAGATGTCCTTCCTGAACCGGCAGCTGAATGACAGAGGGACGCCTCGCTCCTTCGGTCTAAACTGGTGGAGTTTTTTTAGGGTTTTTCTCTCCAAGTGAGAAGATGCTGGAGAAGGAACAGGTGACGTTTCGCCTTGAACCCCCACAGCAGCCTCCTCCAGAACGTGTGGGCGCACCGGCCACTCGTTACCAACTCAGAGCCCGGGTCGTCCGGGCAGAAGGCGCCCCCAAGTCTAGACTCAAGCCTGGAACCCACACTTGACCCAGCCCCCGGGGAGTTCCTGGGCACACCACGCCCCGGGAACTGCCACCACCGTGACCAGCCCTGGAGGGCCTGCCCAGAGTCCTGAGAACGTCCCATCACACCATCCCCACGACCTCCCAGGAGACGGGGCTTCCACCATCTCCAGGTCAAATGCCGACGCCTGCCCTACTTACCGACACTACCGTTTCCTTCTCCAACGTCTCCTCCAACAAGACCCCCCACGACCGCCGTGCAATCTGTCTCAACGGGAGGGGCCTGGGTGAACCCGGCTTTGTCCTGGAGCTGTGATTTCACTAGGCAAGGAGGTTAGCACCGAAACAAAGACCTCCCTGAACACAGCAGCCGGACTGACAGAGAAACCACCACCCTCGAATAAATACAGTCCCGCTCTGCCTAGATCAGAGTCCGCACAACTCGAGGAGACGGCTCTGTGCGAGGCAGCGGCCTGGCCAGAAGCTGTGCCCAGCATGCATCTGGCTTATAGTTTCTTTCTTTCTTTTTTATATATGTCCTTTCTTTTTATTGATGTCAGAGAGGAAGGCAGAAAGAGAGAGAGAGATAGAAACATCAGTGATGAGAGAGGATCATGGATCAGCTGCCTCCTGCACGCCCCCCACTGGGGATCGAGCCCACAACCCAGGGCATGTGCCCTTGGCTGGAATCGAACCCGGGACCTTTCAGTCCGCAGGCTGACGCTCTATCCACTGAGCCACACCAGCGAGGGCTCCCACTCGCTATTTTCAACACACGATTCTGTTCCTGCTGCCCATCTCCAACCCAGCAGGCACCTTGCCCGCGGGCTGGCTAGGATCCCGCCTTCTGCCTCCAGCTCTGGAGTCAGCCTTTCAAACCCTAACGCCTCTGGAAACACAGGGGCCTTAAAACACTTCTGAACGGTAGTCTAGGCCAACCAGGGGACCCGTCGCGAAGATGGGGGGTGACATCCCCCCTGCCGCCGAGGCAGGGGCACGGGCGGTGCCAGGCCCCGCCCACCCGCTCAGAGCAGTTCCACTCTCTGTCCCCAGCCCGCAAGCTGCCGCCTCCCCCCAGCAGGGGTGGTGTTAGCCGTTCCTGTCATGTTCTCCCGCAAAACCACCAAAAAAGTCCCTGTGTCTTTCGGGAGGAGGCTCAGCTCCTCTTGGGGCGTCTGTGTCCTTACTTGGCCCTCGGCCTCGGGGTGAGCCCCTCCGGCGTCTTCTGTCCCCTCGGAGCTGATCGGACGGCGTCTTGGATGGTCACACGCTGCCCGGGGTGCCCCTCACGCTTTCTGTTTGCTTTTTTACAAATGATGCATTTCTTTTTTAAAAAATATATATTTTATTGCTTTTTTTACAGAGAGGAAGGGAGAGGGAGAGGGATAGAGAGCTAAAAACATCGATGAGAGAGAAACATCGATCAGCTGCCTCCTGCACACCCCCCACCGGGGATGTGCCCGCAACCAAGGTACATGCCCTTGACCGGAATCGAACCCGGGACCCTTCCGTCCGCAGGCCGACGCTCTGTCCACTGGGCCACACCGGTCAGGGCATGATGCATTTCTTTTTGACAATATAATATCCTTCAACCATTTGCTCTGCTCCGATCCCACGAGCAGGTATCTACTGCTTTTCGTTTCTTGCTTATTCTGCAAGGGATTTTTAATGTATAGGCAAGGAATACAAACCTCTATTCTTTTTGTTTTTAAAAAGGTACAACGAGCAGCGTATTTTGCTTTTTTCACTGCACAATCGTTCTTGGAGACATTTCCTTGTCATTGCATGTGGTCTATCATCTCCCTGTTTATCTACCATCTATCCACCGGTCTGTCCGTCTGTCTGTCTGTCTGTCTGTCTAGCTATGTAATCTGCCAGCGCTTTGCGTGTTTTCTTTAAACGGATATGGTTTCACTAGGAAACTGTAAGATGTCAACCATCACATCTTTTTGGTGATGCGGGATATGAGAGATAAAGATTTAAAGTAAAACATAGGGCGTCAAGTGCTATCCGAAGAGCAGAGAAGGTTCTAGTAGCTGAAACTTCTTCAGATCATCCTGTTATACCAGGGATTTTCAGCCCATTTCATTTCACGGCACACAGACACTGATGACTAAAATTCTGTGGCACACCAAAAAGTATATTATTTTTTGCCGATCTGACCAAAAAAAAAAAAAAAAAAGAGAAGAAGAGAGAGAGAGAGAGATCATTTTGATTCATTCACGTGCCTCACGGTGTGAGACACCACGTGTGTCAGATGCCGAAGCTCTCCGTGCCTCAGGGCTGCTGCTGGGCGTCTTGGTGAATTCTACATGCCAGTGAGGTACCTGTTCGTAACACACGTCAGCGCCCCACCCATGTTCTGGTGTGTTTCTACATGCCAGTTAGGTACGTGTTCCTGACACGCATGGACGTAACGGCTCTCCCCCCCGAGGCTTCCCGGCAGACAGCTGATCCCCTGGAACTGCGCGTCCCTGGACGGCTCTTTTTACAGGGATGCCTGGTCCACTTCCCGACGCGAAGGTTCTGGTGTTTTCGTTGGGGTCCCATTAAGTCCAGAAAGGAACGCGGGGAGGATCGGCACGTCGATGTTGTTGAGTCTAAGGAGAATTTAACGTTCTCTTCACAGCGGCCCCATAAAACCCCGCTGTTTATGACGAGGGACTGAACATGGTTTTGATGGAGCTTGTAAACTGGCTCTTCTCTTTCCTACCATTCCTATGTGGTTGTTACTCCCACGGCTCCCCTCGGACGGACTCCTGTGAGCCGGGGGGCGTGGCTCCGTCCCTCCTCTCTAAGGCAGGTCTGCTTAGCCTCACCCGCCCCCCCCCAAAAAGGATTCTGCCAAATGCCCTCATATCCCTCCGTCCACCCTCAGCGTCATCCTCTCCGCTCCCCTCACCGGGGAGGAGGCGTCTTTACCGGGAAGCACGGGCACTGTCTGGGCTTAAACACGCCAGCTGTCACCCGACTCTCACAAAACCGGACCCTCAAAAGGAACCCCGCGCATCCGAAAGACCAACACCCCAACACTAATTCACAATGAAGGATGAACCAGCCTGCCCCCCTTCTTTGGTGGGGTGCTTAAAGCCTTTCTTTCTTTTTTTAAAAATACATTTGTATTGATTTCAGAGAGGGAGGGAGAGGGAGAGGGAGAGAGAAACATCAATGAGGAGAGAGATTCGATAGGCTGCCTCCTGCACGCCCCCTCCTGGGGATGGAGCCCGCAACCCGGGCACGTGCCCCGACCAGGTATCGAACCTCGACCTCCTGGCTCCCACCTCGATGTTCAACCACTGAGCCACAATGTCACGGCTTAAAGCTTTTCTTGGGAAAAACTCCCATCCTTCCCCCAAAACCCAAGAGAAACAAGGAGCAAATGCTGCCACGGAATGGTTCTGACGCCGAGTTCCTGCGGCAAGGGAGCTGTAGCTCCCGGCGCTTTTAATTCATGTGGTTATAAATGAATAATGCACGCGTGATTGAGAGGAGCTCACTAAAGGCGCGTGTCACAAAGCGAGGCACTCGGGAAGAGCGAGGAAGAATCCCCAGGTGCTCCCGCGTGCTACACGGAGGACGTACGTCACCTGGTGTCCGCTCTGCTGGACGCAGGCAACGCCGAGGAGGAGAAGGCAGTGACGGTCATTCTACTTCACAAAAGGCCCGGGAAGACCGAGCATGGGACTGGCACAGACGTCACCACACGAGGCTGCTTCTGGCCCATCTGACTTTTGCCTGCTGGGACCCACTCGACTCGAAGGAACAGGGTGGCGGCCATCCAGCCAACAGGCCCTTTCCATGCCTGAGAGTGGCCCAGGCTCAGGCCCCACGAATAGCGGGGTGTCTCTTAGGGGTACAAATGACCTAGGCTGGAAAACACACCTGCAATTTCCCAGGGACCCTCAGCGGCAGGTCCTAACCCGCTCAGCCCCCGACCTGCAGGGGGGGGGGGGGTGCAGCGGTCGCCAACCTCTCGGACCTCACGGACCAGCCCTGGTCCGCGGGCCACCGGTTGGCGGCCGCTGGCTTAGGGGCCTGGCCCGCGGGCGTCTGGGCAGGGGGTCCAGCCGGCTCTGGCTCGTGCTCGGAGGAGATAAAAGGTGTTTGGTGACTCTGTGAAGCACTCAGCCTAGGCCCGTGGTCGGCAAACCGCGGCTCGCGAGCCACCTGCGGCTCTTTGGCCCCTGGAGTGTGGCTCTTCCACAAAACGCCACGGCCTGGGCGAGTCTATGCTGAAGAAGTGGCGTTAGAAGAAGTTTAAAAAATGTGGCTCTCCAAAGAAATTTCCATCGTTGTCCTGTTGCTATTTGGCTCTGTGGACGGACGAGTTTGCCGACCACTGGCAGAGGCGCTTTGTAGAGAAGAGGAATTGGTCTGATTTTGCTTTAAAAACCAGGCACGGGCATGTCCAGTGATTGCGTGTCCCCCAGGCCGGCCCTCAGTTCCCGAGCGGAGGTCAGCCCGTGAGGAATACAACGAAGGGACGTAGGAGAAAAGGGCAAATGCCCGGAAGTCCCTTCGCTCTGTGGCCCCCTTAGAAAATAAACAGCTCAGCCCGGCCGGCGTGGCTCCGTGGCTGAGCGTCGACCTAGGAACCAGGGGGTCACGGTTCGATTCCCGGTCAGGGCACAGGCCCGGGTTGCGGGCTCGATCCCCAGGGTGGGGCGTGCGGGAGGCAGCCGATCCATGATTCTCTCTCATCATGGCTGTCTCTCTCTCTCTCTCTCTCTCCTCCCTTCCTCTCTGACATCAATAAACACATATATATTAAAAATGAAAAAAGAAAGCGCCCATACGCCCACTGTCAGCCCTTGGTTCGAGCAGCAGCAGCAGACCCAGCCCTTGTGAAGAAAGACAGAACTCCTCATTACACATTAAGCTCGCTTAGGGCCACTTCCCTGTAAAACACACCAAGGACGGAGCATGTGCTTGTCTCTGTGGCTCCGAGCAGCCCGTTACGGCCCTCCTGCCTTAGGGCGGTCTGGGGCCCTATCACCGCCGCTAACCCTCTTAGGCCCTGCAGCAGCCTGCGTCTGGCCGCTGTTCGGAGGAGGTGCACTGCGTGTCTCTCTCTAGCAACTTCTGGCTCAGTTGACACCGAGCCTGCCCAGGCCGGCTCGGTTCCGGTCCTGGTTCCGGTCCTGGTTCCGGTTCCAGGCTCCTGCGGGCCTGGCCTCCGGAAGCCACTGTGAACCCTGTGAAGGCTAAGCGAGCCCCACCAGGGCCCTTGTTCTAAGAGCAGTGCTCTGATTACACCTTTCCTTTAAAAAAAATACTTTTTTAATGATGTCAGAGAGGAAGGGAGAGGGAGAGGGAGAGAGAAACATCCATGATGAGAGAGAATCATCCATCGGCTGCCTCCTGCACGCCCCCTACTGGGGATCAAGGTAACATCCCGGGCCTGTGCCCTGACCGGGAATCGAACCGTGACCTCCTGGTTCCTAGGTTGATGCTTAACCACTGAGCCACACCAGCCGGGCATGCTCTAGGCCAGCGGCCGCCAATCTTTCGGACCTCACGGACCACCAGTGGTCTGCAGACAAGTGATTGGCGCCCGCTGCTCTAGGCCATTTTATTTTTTTTTTTTAAAAAATATATTTTATTGATTTTTTACAGAGAGGAAGGGAGAGGGAGAGAGAGACACATCGATGAGAGAGAAACATCCATCCGCTGCCTCCTGCACACCCCCTACTGGGGATGTGCCCGCAACCAAGGTACATGCCCTTGACCGGAATCGAACCTGGGACCCTTGAGTCCGCAGGCCGACGCTCTATCCACTGAGCCACACCGGTGAGGGCCTCTAGGCCATTTTAGAAGGTGCCGCCTGCCCCTCCTGCTTCATATAGAGGAGCTCCCAGGCCGGGGGGGGAGGGGTGGCTGGGGGTGGAGGTTCACCATCCCGGGGCGGGGGTAGGGGGAGAGAATTCGGCCCGTCCCACTAAGACACTGGGGGACCCCTGACTTGCCAGGTCTGCCCCAGCCCTGCCCCAGGAGCCCCCGCCGAGGGAGACCCACCTGTACCGCTGCCTCACCGACGGCCGCTCCGGGGCCCGGCACGCGTGGCCCACGTAGTAGAGCGGGAAGAACAGGCAGTTCCAGGAGGTGGCGAACCAGGTCAGGGTGAAGGGCGCGTCGAAGGTGCGGAAGGTGCGCTTGGCGAGCTGCGTGGTGCCGGCCCAGGAGGCGCACACGCTCAGCGCCACCGCCAGCCCCCAGCCCAGCTTGCGCAGCCGCGGCCCCGAGCAGCAGCGGCAGCAGCGGCGGCTCCCGCGCCCGGCCTCCGACCCCCCCGCCGCCGGGGCCTCCGCGGGGGCCGGGCCGTCCCGGGGGCGCTCCTCCCCTGCGGAGAGAAGGCACTCAGGTTAGGGGGGGGCCTCCACGTCTTCCCCGCGCCCAGAACGGGGCACCCACCTCACCCACGGCCATGGCCATGGCCCAGGCCCAGGCCGGACACCCCGGGAAGGGGAGGGACAGGGTGTGTGGAGGCAGCTGTTTGAAGCAAAACAGACCCAGGAGGACACGGGAGGGGCTTTGGCAGCTTCCGGAACCGACACGTAAATAGAAGGTGCCATCACCCGGCCGACCCGTGGGCGTGGCTCAGGGGTTGAGCATCGACCTAGGACCCAGGAGGTCAGGGTTCGATTCCCGGTCAGGGGCACAGGCCGGGGTTGCGGGCTCCATCCCCAGTGTGGGGCGTGCAGGAGGCAGCCGACCCATGATTCTCTCCCATCATGGATGTTTCTCTCTCCCTCCCTCTCCCTTCCTCTCAGAAATCAATAAAAATATATTTTAAAAAAGAGAGACGTTTTCTTTGGAGTTCCTAATCTGCAGAACCTTGACCCCCACGTGTGGCCCACGGGCCCAGCATCACCCCCACCACCCCAGCTTGTTGGGAATCCATGCACCATCTCGGGCCCCACCCACCACCCCAGACCCCGAATCTGTATCCCAACAGGTGACCTGTGTGCGCGGCCTTGGCCTTGGGAAGGCCCCCCTCCCCCCACCCAGGACACACAGACGGCTGGAGGGGCAGCGCGTAGCCTGCGTGGCCTCCGGGTGCTGCTGTGCTCCTGGGCCGGGGTCGGGGCGGTGCCCGGGGCTGGGGTCCCCCCTGAGGAGGCCTCACGCCTGGACCTCTGAAAGCTCCCGGGACCTGCCCTGAAGCCCCGCCCTGTCTGGCACTTAAAGGCACAGATACCAAGATTCTCGGCCTGGTGCGTAGGCCGGCGCTAACCACTGAGCAGCGCTGGCTGGGCTCCCTCTTCTCTTTCTTTTTTTAAAAAATCCTCACCTGAGGATATTTTCCCAGTGATTTTTAGAGAGAGGGAAAGACAGAGAGAGGTATCGATGTCAGAGAAACACATCGATGGGTTGCCTCCTGCATGCGCCCCGACCAGGGCCCCGGCCAGGGAGGAGCCTGCCACCGAGGTGCGTGCCCCGTGACCGGAATCGAACCCGGGACCCTTCCGTCCCCAGGCCGACGCTCTATCCACTGAGCCACACCGGCCAGGGCCCTCTGGTCTCTGTATGTGCTCTCACTGGCTTCCTGCCGATGGCCGGCCTTCACCCCCCTCGGGAGCGTTACTTAGAAACCGCGGCGGGCAGCTGGCGCTGGGGGAGGCCGGGGCCGCGCGCACCCCCCGAGCGAGCGAGCGTGTGACTTCTGGAAACCGGCCCGCAGCCCGAGGCAGGCTCCGCGGCGCCCCGTTCCCACAGACCGCGGCCCCGCGGCTCAGGCGTGCTTTTCCACTGTTTGCTTTTCATTCAGGACCGTGTGCGTCCCGGTCAGCTGGAAACTTAAACAGAGCTGAGCCTCCCGTCGGGGGGGAACCACGGGCAGATGGGGACGCCTAGGAGCCGGCGGGCTGGCCTTTCCTGGTGGCCTGGCACCGGGCCCACAGCCCGGGGGCCCACGGCGCTAGGAGGCCGTCCCCACTCGGGGGGGGGGGGCGGGGGGTGCAGGCAGGGAGGACAGAATACACAGAATACACGGGGGTCAAACTTACTCTATTTTTTTTAAACTTAAGAAAGCGTTAACAACCTGAAACCAAGGGTTGCATGGCATGCTTTCTGGAACGCACTAGCTCTACGAGGCAAAATCTTGATTCAGGACCGTCTGTTTGCCCGGCCGGCGTGGTTGAGCGTCGACCTAGGAACCAGGAGGTCAGGGTTCGATTCCCGGTCAGGGCACATGCCCGGGTTGTGGGCTCGATCCCCAGGGTGGGGCGTGCAGGAGGCAGCCGATCCAGGATTCTCTCTCATCGTTAATGTTTCTATCTCTCTCTCCCTCTCCCTTCCTCTCTGAAGTCAATCAAAATATATTTTTGAAAACCTCCCTTGTTGGAGGAGTCCAGTTCGTGGTTCTTAGTAAATTAACAGGAGGGCGAGGCCAGCCTCGCGAGCCCGTCGTCGAACATCCTGTCACTTCGGGATGAGCCTCATGCCCGTCTGCAATCACGCCCCATGCCTACCCCCAGCTCCCCGCCACCACCAATCTGGTCTCTGCCTCTGCAGGTCGGCTACTCTGGGTACTCACAGACCACACAGACCTCTGCACCTGCTTCTTCCACTTATCATAACGGCACTGGGGTTCACCCTCAGGGTAGCCTGTGCCACTCATTCTTTTTTCTTTTTAATATGTTTTTATCTACTTTTTTTTTTTTTACAGAGAGAGGTAGGACAGGGAGCGAGAAAGATAGGCACATCGGTAAGAGAGAACCACCCATCGGCTGCCTCCTGCACGCCCCCTACTGGGGATCCAGCCCGCAACCCACGTAGGTGCCCTTGACCAGGAATCAAACCAGCGAGCTCTTGGTTCGTGGGTCGATGCTCAACCACTGAGCCGCCCTGGCTGGGCGGTGCCCGTCATTCCGCGTGGCGGACCAGCCTGCGCTGCGTGCAGCCATTCGTCACCGGAGGGACACGTGTGTTGCGTCCAGGTTCCGGCTCCTGCGAATCATGCTGCCAGGAAGCCTCACGTACACGTCTTGGTGTGACATGTATGTTTTCATCACTCTTGGGCGGACCAGTGAGGTTTTGGGGGCCTCTCAGCCAACCAAGATGTATTGGCATCTCCTCCGGTGGGACATGAGGCAGACAGTGTACCCCAAGAGGACCCGGCTGACGCTGCTCTGGGACCGAGAGTCTCCCCCCCCCCTTTTTATCCAGGCCTGCCCGGGGGAAGCGGGCCAGAGGGACCATTTCCCATGTGTATTGATCGACGACGCGAAAGCCCATTCAGGACGAGCTTTTGTGTGATGAGGAGCGCGGGAGACGGTTTTTGTTCACGGCCGTCTGCAGGTGTAATTCAGCTCCCCACAACGCAGTTTGGGTGTGTTTATCCATCCCCTCACTAAATCCTTGCTCAGTGAGTTTGTGTGCGATGTGTGTGCGTGTGCGTGTGTGTATGTGTGTGCGTGTATGTGTGTGTGTGTGCGTGTGTGCGTGTAAGCCGTGGTTTGCAGGCAAAAGGCCTCGCAGGCCCTGGACGCCCCATGCAATCCTCATTTCCCACGACCTGTTGCTCCACCTGCCCCTGCCAGGCCACCTGCTGGGATCCTGGACTTTGGGTCAGAAACCCTGCCCGTAGTCACACAGGGCCGAGGCCCCAGTCACCCCCGGACGAGCACTGTCCCAGGGAAAGAATGGAACCCACAGATACCAACGCGGTTTGGATGCTGACCCCAAGCTGAGCTGCTGGCCTCACGGGAGTCAGGGTTTTACAGGAGGGCGGACAGCACAGGTGCCCTCCCCGCCCCCCACCCCCCGGCACACGCCAGGGGCAGCCCGGGCCCTGCGGGCAGCGGGGAGGCCTCGGCCGGAGCCGGCTCCCTGGAGCGGAGCAGGGGCAGCGAGCAGCGGTCCCCCCGGCGGCTGGGCTATTCGCAATGCATCCCGAAGCACAGAGCACTGGTTTCTGGAATACACCTGCGGCGGCCGCGGGGTGCAGGAGGCGGGACTAAACCTGCTGGTCAAGGACCGAGGCGCGGTCTGTCTTAGGGGTCAGACTGTCCTCCTCGGGGTCAGCACCTGCCCGGCCAAGCCCTCTGCACCCATGGGGGAGGGGTGTGTGTGTGAGCTTTTCTGTGGAAGCTCCGGCCAGCCCCAGCCCAGGCCGAGAGGCCGCGTTCTGCACCGCCCTCTGCACCGCCCCGTCCCCTGAGGGTCCTGTCCCGACCCCAGTGGCTTCCTGCGGCTAAAGGTCCGTAAAGTAAGTCTCCATGGCTGGCTCTCCCCTCCTGCTCCGATACCAAACCCCACCTGTACACGTGTGCCTCTGCCTGCACACACACACACACACACACACACACACACACACACAGGTGCACATGCACAAACACACAAGTACAGGCACACACATCTCCAGGTGCACACACACATACACAAGCAGGCACACACACACATATACACACGCGCACACACACACACATGCACATAGAAATTCCAACATGCATAGGTGCGCGCTCACACTAGCACACCGCAGGAACACACACATACACCTGCACACACAAACACGATGCACACAGGCACGCATGCACACACATCTGTACACACAGACACGTGCATGCAACACACACACGCGCACATGCGCACACAAGCCCACACGTGCATCGGCACAGGCACACACACACACACACAAACAGGCACACGCAGCCCCATTTCTCAGGGGTCCCGGCTCACGCCCTCGAGCTCTGCTGCTAAGTGACTTACTAGGCGGGTGCCATGTCTCTCCTGACAGCCAGGGCGAGGCCGGCCTCCCCCCCCTTTCCTCTCAGGAGAGCGAGGGCTGGCTCCAGTCCGACGGCTCATCAGCTCCGGGGAGCAGGGACTGACACGCGAGCCCCGACCCGCCGCCGGCCTCCCTCCCTCTACACGCCTCCCCGAGTCACACGAGGTCTTCACCGCCGAGAACGCATCCCTCGCCAGAAAGGCTTTTAGGGGTGACATCTCTCCTGGCTCTCCCCCGGGTCTGAGCCTCCCCCGCGCCCGCCCCCCCCCCCCCCCCCCCGCCCCCCGCAGGCAGGCAGCGCCACTGCCCACCTCCCGCGAAGGCGGCCAGCTCAGGTCCTTGGCATCCCTCCCGCGTCCCCACACGTCCGTGTCTCTGCCCGTCATCCATTCCCGCTTTTCAAGGCCAACCACCCCCTCTCCCCCTCCCCCGGGCCGTGGCTGCATCATCACCCTCCTTTCGGGCAACCCCAGGCTTGTCCGGGAACAGCCTCCGGCCTCCGTGTACAGAAACACCGGCTCTTGAAACATCCCTGCCCTGCCCGGGAATCGAACCGTGACCTCCTGGTTCACAGGCTGCCGCTCAACCCCTGAGCCGCCGCCGCCAGGCAGGGGCCTTCCAGGCCAGGTGCAGAGCAGGCAAGGAGGTGGTGAAGGTGGGGTGACAAGTCAGGTGAGAGAGAGAAGGCCGTGGGGCGGGGGGGTGATGAATGGATGAGCACTAAATCCTGATGGCCATGTGCAGGGGGAGGGACTGGGGAGCGGAAGGCGGAGAAGAAATCTGACCCTTGTAAGCAGACAGCCTCCCTCGTAGGCAGCACGGAAACCTCCGGAAGGCCTGGTCGGCGTGGCTCAGTGGTTGAGTGTCGACCTATGAACTAGGCCAGTGGTCGGCAAACTCATCAGTCAACAGAGCCAAACATCAACAGTACAACGATTGAAATTTCTTTGGAGAGCCAAATTTTTAAAACTTAAACTTCTTCTAACGCCACTTCTTCAACATAGACTCGCCCAGGCCGTGGTATTTTGTGGAAGAGCCACACTCAAGGGGCCCAAGAGCCGCGGTTTGCCGACCACTGAACTAGGAGGTCACGATTCGATTCCTGGTCAGGGGCACATGCCCGGGTTGCAGGCTCCATCCAGTGTGGGGCGTGCAGGAGGCAGCCGGTCGATGATTCTCTCTCATCACTGATGTTTCTCTCTCTCTCACCCTCTCCCTTCCTCTCTGAAATCAATAAAGATGTATTTAAAAAAAGAAAAAAAGAGGGACATACTGCCATCCCCATCTGCGCATGAGAGAAGGGCCGCTCACAGAGCTGGAATCACTAGCCACAGGGACTGGTTGGGGGCACCACCTCCCGTCCATCTGACCCCACAGCCCCCCTTTCTCCACAGGCGACCTGGCGCCGGCCTCCGGGGGGATTTACTGTACGGCTCCCAACTACCGATTCCTACCGAATGCCATGTTATTGAACACTAGAGGCCTGGTGCATGAAATTCATGCACGGGTAGGGTCCCTAGGCCTGGCCAGGATCAGGGGTGATGGGGGCCTTCCGGCTGCCAGCTGCGGCCTTCCTTCATTCCACGCCGCCCCCTGGTGGTCAGCGCACGTCACAGCGAGCGAGCGGTCTCCTGAAGGAACTGCCACAGGGTCAATTTGCATATTAGGCTTTTCTATATATAGATGGGAATACAGACGATCCCAGGAAATACTACTCTGCGAGGATGTGTCGCTGGTTAATATCCAGTGTCTGTGCTCGGTGGGACAGCCAGGAAGAGGACATGAAAACAAGAGTGGCTGTCAGAGAGGGCACGCCATCCACCCGGCTGGAACCACGGCTCAAGCCTCAAGCCCCATCGAAGGCCCAGCGGGAGGGCAGTCTCCTCCAAGTACCCCGGCCGGGCCTGTGCACCCCTGACACTCCTGCTCAAATGGCCCCTCCCCTCCCTCTGCACCTGGCAAGTCTCACCTCAGCTGCTACGCCTCTACCTCAGAAGGCCGCCTCCTCAGGGAAGCCTCCTCAGATTGCTCAATGACCAGTGTTCCTGGGACACTTTGTTTTCAGCTCTGAACCAGACCATACGACCTGTACTAGACAACTAATTTACCTATGTGCAGTAGATAACTAATCTATCTCTTATGTACCAGATAACTAGTCTACCTATATACACTAGATAGCTAACCTATCTCTTATGTACTAGGTAACTAGTCTATATGCACTAGATAGATAGCTAACCTATCTCTTATGTACTAGATAACTAATCTACCTATATGCACTAGATAGCTAGTCTATCTCTTATGTACTAGATAACTAGTCTACCTATATACACTAGATAGATAGCTAATCTATCTCTCATGTACTAGGTAACTAGTCTATCTATATGCACTAGATAGCTAATCTATCTCTTATGTACTAGATAATAATCTACCTATATGAACTAGGTAGCTAATCTACCTATATACACTAGATAGCTAACCTACCTATATTACTGGATAACTAATCTACCTATATGCACTAGATAGCTAATCTATCTACATTACTAGGTAACTCAGTGGTCAGCAAACTGCGGCTCGCAAGCGACATGCGGCTCTTCGGCACCTTGAGTGTGGCTCTTCCACAAAATACCACGGCCTGGGCGAGTCTATTTTGAAGAAGTGGCGTTAGAAGAAGTTTAAGTTTAAAATATTTGGCTCTCAAAAGAAATTTCCATCGTTGTACTGTTGATACTTGGCTCTGTTGACTAATGAGTTTGCCGACCACTGAGATAACTAATCTATCTAAATGCACCAGACAGCTAATCTATATTACTAGATAACTAATCTATCTATATGTACTAGATAATAATCTACCTACATGCACTAGATAGCTAATCTATCTCTATTACTAGATGACTAATCTAGCCACATGCACTAGATAGCTAACCTATGTATATGTACTAGATGAGTAACCTGCCTCTAACTACTAGATAACTAATCATCTATGCACTTTCCCCCACTAGCCTGAAAACGTCCTTAAGAGAATGGAGCCGATATTGTTCATTCCTGCAACCCCACGGCCTCGCTCAGTCCACGAAGGACACGGAGTGGGGCCCGGTGAGGTGCGTGCTGGGTCAATGACGTCACCCTGCCCACCTCCCACGCCGGAGTCCCACCACGCAGCACAGCTCCTAGTGTAGGTTTACGTGTCCCGCAGGCGGGTGCCTCCCCGCGCCCCCTTGTTAGAAACACGCCGCACGCTAATCCACACTCCCGCCATCCACACACAGACAGCCGCCGCGTGGGGACCCCCGCGCCCTGCGCCTCCGCGGCCCAACAAGATGAGTCAACACTCCCCCAACAGGCACGCGAGATGCAAATAGCTCCAACACATACACCCGGAGCCAAACTGAACCAAAACAACGAGGGGAGAGAACAAAAATCAACCCCCTCACGACAGAACATGACGGGACGGAGGGCAGTCGTGGCGAGGTACTGCAAAACCATGTTCTGTGCAAAACCATGTTCTGATCGGCCAGCCCCGGGGGCCAATCCGGCTTCACCAGCAGCCACGCCTCCCTTCCGGGCCTCACCGTCCTCATCTGTAGGATGGGCACACGGCACGAGGAGGCCACAGGCAGCCACTGCCCGGCCAGCCTCCGGCCAGCTCTCCCTGCCTTCAGGCTCCTGGCAACAGGTGAGAGCTCTCCAGGGAAAGCCACGTGTGCAGGTGCTGAGCCACGTGTGCAGGTGCTGAGCTCCGCCGGCAGTCCCAGGAGCGGGCAGGCGCGGGGCCACCCACACACGGCTGGCTCAGGGTCCCAGGACCTTCACCGAGGGGTCTGCTTTCTTTCTTTCTTTTTAAAAAAAAATCTATTTTTATTGATTTCAGAGAGGGAGAGAGATAGAAACATCCATGATGAGGGAGCATCATGGATCGGCTGCCTCCTGCACGCCCCGCCCTGGGGATCGAGCCCGCAACCCGGGCACGTGCCCTTGACCGGGAATCGAGCCGTGACCTCCTGGTTCCTAGGTCGAAGCTCAACCCCTGAGCCACACCGGCCGGGCCTGAGGGGTCTGCATTCTGCTCTCCACTCACGGACTGGCCCTTCCCAGCCCTCGCCCGCCCGGACAACCTGGCCAGCTCTCTCATCCCACCTCTGCCTCCTGGGAGGGGAGCGAGGGCTGAGAGGGGAGGAGGGGGGGTGTCTCTCTGTGCTTCCTCCTCCCTCCACACCGGAGAGTGAGCTCCCCGCACTCAGGCAGGTGGCTGCTGGGCCTGAGTAAGGCTCGCTCTCCTGGTCCCTGCTCCACATCCCCCTGCTTGTCCCCGGCAGCTGGGGCTGGGGGGTCACCGCACAGGTCACAGCTCAGCTCAGCTCGGCCTGCGCAGCCACTGGGCCTCTCCCGGCCATGCTCCAAACCGGGGACCAGGGACGCCCGTGTGTGTGTGTGTGTGTGTGTGTGTGTGTGTGTGTGTGTGAGCGTGGGGGACAGGGGCTGGTGTCCGGGCGAGCCCCTCCTGCCCAGCTGCCCAGTGAGTGCCCAGGCCAGGCCGGGAAGGAGCCCAGGCCGCGCCAGATGTGCCAGATGTGCGGGGGGCCCTGCACCAAGGAGCTGCGCGCGGTGAGGCGCACCCCCGCCGCCTGCGGACCTCGCTGCAGCTCAGGGCGCGGGGAGCTGCGAGGTGCCGCCTCCGCAGGCAGCTGCACTGCGGGGATGCCTCCCCCCCCACCGCCCCCCCCCCGGGAGCTGGCAGCCCCCCCAGGCCTGGCGGGGAAAGGAAAAGGGGCGACCCCGCTGGGGGGCACACCCCCGCCCCCGCCCGCGCCCCTACCTTCCACTTTGGTGAGGGTCAGCACCGGACTGTTGCAGGCGCTGAGCGGGGCCACCCGGGCGGAATGCTTCTTCATGGTGAGCCGTCCGCCTGCGGGAGCCGCGACCGCCTACATCCTGGGGCCGGCCGAGCGCCCCGGGTGCCCGCGGCCTCCACCCTGCAGGCCCTGCCGGCGGCCCCCGCTCCCGTCCGCCGCCCGTGGTCCCCGCGCTCACTGCGGCCGCCCCGGCCCCGCGGAGCGCATCTTCCCGGCTGG
The DNA here is from genome assembly GCF_027574615.1 of Eptesicus fuscus. Lineage (NCBI taxonomy): Eukaryota > Metazoa > Chordata > Mammalia > Chiroptera > Vespertilionidae > Eptesicus > Eptesicus fuscus. The sequence goes on along the minus strand of NC_072496.1, from coordinate 4,704,982 downwards.
CCCGCCGCTCCGCTCCGCTCCGCTCTCCAGGCGCGCACGCCTCCCGCCTGGGCTGCTGCGAACTCCGACGTCACGGCCAAGTGCGCGCCCCACGCCCACCCGGCGCACCTGCCCCGCCCCCGCCCCACAGCGGCCAGTGTCTCCCTCCCGGCCCGGCCGGGTCCTGGCTGCAGCTTGGGGGATGCGGAGGGGGGGGGGGGGCGGCTAGCGCTGGCCACCAGCTCCTGGGTCAGCCCTGATGGGACCAGCGCGCTGGAGGGGACCCCGAGAACTTGACCTCGGTGCGCCACAGGTTTTGGATGGAGAGCGGCCGCCACTCTCCGCGCCAAGTCCCCGATGGCTGGCTGGTTTACGGGGAAGGGCCGGCAAAAAGACGCATTAACTTCTGCGGGGACACGAGCTTTTCACCCTCACCCTAGTATACGTTCCCACGGATTCTGAGAGAGAGAGTGGAAATGGGAGGGAAAGAGAGAGAAACATCGATGTGAGAGAAACACACAGACTGGGTGCCTCCTGCGCGTGCCCTGACCAGGGCCGGGCCAGGGAGGAGCCTGCCACCGAGGTACCTTGACCGGAATGGAACCAGGGACCCTTCGGTCCGCGGGCCGACGCTCTATCCACTGGGCCACACCGGCCAGGGCTCCGGGCATGTGATTCCGTGTGGCCCCCTCCCCGGGGACTGCTCTTCTGGGGGAGAGAAGATGCCTGGGCTGCAGGAACAGAGCAGCCACGGGAAAACTAAGGTCCCATCCAGGAGGTTGCACCCACTGCCCCGGTGCGGATAGGACCCACCCCCTGGGAGACAGAGAACGCTGGAGGTGCGCCCCGCTCCGGGTTCCCGCCGCCACGGCCGGGCTGGCATGAGCCTCTGCCGGGGGGCTGCTCTCCCTGCCCCGTCTCAGACCCGGCTGTAAGCCACTGGCCAATGATGCTGGTTAAAACGCAATGACATAGCCAGGCCGGCGTGGCTCCGTGGTTGAGCCTCGACCTAGGAACCAGGAGGTCACGGTTCGATTCCCCGTCAGGGCACAGGCCCGGGTTGCGGGCTCGGTCCCCAGTGTGGGGCGTGCAGGAGGCAGCCGATCCATGGTTCTCTCTCATCATTGACGTTTCTCCCTCTCCCTTCCTCTCTGAAATCAATAAAAATATACCGTATTTTCCGGCGTATAAGACGACTTTTTAACCCAGGAAAATCTTCTCAAAAGTCGGGGGTCTTATACGCCGGAAAATACGGTATTTACTGCATGATGTCATTCTCATGCCCCCAAAAGGGAACGTGGTGGAGGGTGACCTTAGACAGTGGGGTCTCCCTAGCGTGGCACCTGCCGGCCGTGTCGGGGACATCCGCCCGCGTACCCCCAGGTCTCCGGCAGGGGTGGTTCTTAGAAGCGCCTCTGGTAGGGTTCCTGTTACTACGTGCCCTCGTGAACAGCTGGGATGGACAGAATGGCCCCCCAAAGCCAGGGCTGCCGGCCGCTGGGGTTGTCTCAGGCTATATCCACGGGAGGGTTTTTAAGGGTCTCTGCAGCGCCCTCTAGTGGTAGCTTCCACACCATACACCTCTCACGGGGAACTTGTCCCAAGACCCCTAGGAGTTCTGGTACACCTGTCTGCCTGCTGGGGTGATCTGTACCCCCTCTGCCTGCCCTGGGGTTATCTGTACCCCTCTGCCTGCCCTGGGGTGATCTGTACCCCCTCTGCCTGCCCTGGGGTGATCTGTACCCCCGCTGCCTGCCCTGGGGTGATCTGTACCCCCTCTGCCTGCCCTGGGGTGATCTGTACCCCCTCTGCCTGCCCTGGGGTGATCTGTACCCCCTCTGCCTGCCCTGGGCTATTTGCACCCCCTCTGCCTGCCCTGGGCTATTTGTACACCTGTCTGCCTGCTGGGGTGATCTGTACCCCCTCTGCCTGCTCCGGGGCTATTTGCACACCCTCTGCCTGCCCTGGGTTATTTGTACCCCCTCTGCCTGCCCTGGGGTGATCTGTACCCCCTCTGCCTGCCCTGGGCTATTTGTACACCTGTCTGCCAGCCCTGGGGTGATCTGTACCCCCTCTGCCTGCCCTGGGCTATTTGCACCCCCTCTGCCTGCCCTGGGCTATTTGCACCCCCTCTGCCTGCTCTGGGGTGATCTGTACCCCCTCTGCCTGCCCTGGGCTATTTGCACCCCCTCTGCCTGCTCCGGGGCTATTTGTACACCTGTCTGCCTGCCCTGGGGTGATCTGTACCCCCTCTGCCTGCCCTGGGCTATTTGTACACCTGTCTGCCTGCTGGAGTGATCTGTACCCCCTCTGCCTGCTCCGGGGCTATTTGTACACCTGTCTGCCTGCCCTGGGGTGATCTGTACCCCCTCTGCCTGCCCTGGGCTATTTGTACACCTGCTTCGGCTTCCTGCTGGGCTGAATATGCGGTGAGGCAGGGACCTTGCTCGGTAAGCACCGTTGAACAAACAAACGAATGAATGAATGAATGAGTGAATGAAGACACCAGGGCAGGAAGAACTGGTCACATGAACACCCGGTGACACAATTCCATCTCCCCCTTCTCGTGAGCTTTGCTTCCTTCCTTGCTCCGGTCTGAACCAGGCCCTTTCCCGTCTGCACCGCGCCCCCTCCTGCGAGCCCACCCTTCTGGCGAAACCACAGAAATGAACACGATACACAAAGCACACGCACGTGCCAGGCCGTGGCCAAGCCTCCAACGCCCGCCTGCTGCCCGGAGGACCGCGCCTGGCGGCAGCTCCGTGTGAGGCCAGGTTATGGGAAATGCCAGAGAGCTCATCGATTCGGGCTTTAACCTTGACTGCTTATTCCAACTGCCGGCATCGCATGCGAGGTGGACAGACGACTTCTCAATTGGGACGAGGAGCAACCTAAGACATAGGGGGGCGGGGAGGATGGCCCTGGGGGGGCTCTGGAGAGCAGGGGCCTTCGCAGGACCGGACACATTTCACCACGGCCTCTGGGGGCTGCGTTCAACTCCTTCATGAGACGGGAGCGGGGAAGCTCAAAGGGGTTAACTCAAGTGTCCTTGGAGCTAATTAGATCCCAAACGTAGCCCGGCCAGCGTGGCTCCGTGGTTGGGCGTCCACCTATGAACCAGGGGGTCACGGTTCGATTCCCGGTCAAGGGCACAGGCCCGGGTTGCAGGCTCGATCCCCAGTAGGGGGCGTGCAGGAGGCAGCCGGTCCGTGATTCTCTCTCATCATTTCTCTCTCTCTCTCTTCCTTCCTCTCTGCAATCAATAAAAATATTTTAAAAAAACAAAACAAACGAAGAAGATGATCGAGAAACAAAAAACCGATGGCTATTCTGGGAGCAGTAAGTGGAAGCACCTAAATATACCCTCAAGTGCACGCGGCCCCGTGACGCCGCGCTCGCAGCTGCAGCGGCAGGAAGCCAGCAGCGCCCGCGCGCGATGGGGCTGCCTGCACTCGGAGGCGCGTCTGGTGGGACAGCACCGAGGCCGCTGGTTCTTGGAGTTCGGTTTTATACTTGGACGAGGTTCAGGACACTCACGGTGCCTTCCACGGGACGCCTTGTTTTCAGGAAAGGATGGACGGCGTGCCTCTAGGAAAACACCTCCGCCCTGAGACGTAAAAGACGACGCGAGCGGCTCCCCGCTCCTCGGGCAAGTCTCCTGGGAGGTGAGCCCTCACGAGGGGAGAGGGAAGGCCAGCTGGGCCATCGGGACGCCGGGCAGAGTGTCGGGAAGGTGGGCAGAGGCCAACGGCAAACGCACATGCTTCTCTCCACCAAGGAAGTGACAAGTCGCCCGGCCCGCGTGGCTCAGGGATGGAGCAATGACCTCTGAATCAGGAGGTCAGGGTTCGATTCCCAGTCAGGGCATATGCCCCGGTTGTGGGCTCGATCCCCAGTAGGGGGCGTGCAGGAGGCAGCCGATCCATGACTCTCTCTCATCATGGATGTTTCTATCTCTCTCTCCCTCCCTCTCTGAAACCAATAAAAATATATATATATATTTAAAAAAAAAAACAATCTGCCCTGACCGGTGTGGCTCAGTGGATAGAGTGTCGGTCTGTGGACTCAAGGGTCCCAGGTTTGATTCCGGTCAAGGGCATGTACCTTGGTTGCGGGCACATGCCCAGTAGGGAGTGTGCAGGAGGCAGCTGATTGATGTCTCTCTCTCATCAATGTTTCTGGATCACTATTCCTCTCCTTTCCTCTCTGTAAAAAACCAATAAAATATATTTTTAAAAAAACAATCTACACGAATAAAAGAGAAAGATGCAAATTGACCATACCTCCGCGACGCCCACCAGCCAATCAGGAGTGAGTATGCATATTAACCCAAAGATGGCGGGTTAATTTGCATACGCAGGCACAGAGCGGCTGGGCGGGGTGGGACACATGCTCTGAGGGGGAGGTTCGGGGCGGGGGGGGCATGGAGGGAGCTACAGGAGCAGGGCTCCAGCTAAAGCGGAGAAGACTGAAGGCTCCGGCCAGAGCAAAGACAGAAGGCGGCAGCCAGAGCAAAGGCCTGGGTCCCGGGTGCCAGAGGAAAACCGGTGCCGGCAGCCAGGGGAAGGAAGGCCTATTGCACGAATCTTCGTGCAACGGGCCTCTAGTGGAGACAATAAAAACCAGTGGTTGCCAGAGGTGGGGGGAGAGGTCAATGAGGGGAGCCCAGAGGACTTTCACACAGTGACACTGGCTGTACGATTATAACGATGGATCCGCGTCATTCCACTTTTGTGCAAACCCGTAGAGTGTTCTACGCCCAGAGCGGCCTAATGCCAAGGACGGGCTTGGTCTGATGATGGTGTGTCCGTGTGGGTTCCCTGGGTGAGAGGTGTCCCCCTCCGGGCAGTGATGTGATCGGAGGGAAGGCTGTCCCTGGGTGACGCTGAGGCTGCCCACGTGAGGACCACACTCTGAGGACCAGCAGGTCAGGGGGGAGTGAGCAGCGTGGAGCGTCACTTCCCCTATCTATGTGCCTGGGGGGTGGATGGCAAGGCCTAGGTGTGCTGAGCATGAGTCTGCAGATGGAATTTCCTGATTTGTTTTCTGGGCTTCACCCAACAAGCGCGGGCTGGCTTGCCAAGATCCTGAGAGGGCGACTGTCCCCACGGCAGGGCCACCTCAAAGGGACCGCAGGAAAGTGATGCGGCTTCCGTGCGACCCCAAGCAGGGGCGGAGCTGCCCCGGGTCCACGCCTGTGGCAGCTCGGAGCCTCGGCAGGTCGGGATGTGTGTGTGCCCGGGCCCTGCACCTGCAGAGCTGAATTCTGACCCGAGGGCTCCCAGCGGCCAGGACACGCCCAGGCTCGGTGAGACGGAGCAGGACGCAGGAGGAGGCCGAGCCTTCGCCTCCCTCTCCCTGCTGGGTGGGGTGCTCCCAGCTGGGCTCCCAGCCACGGAGCCAATGACGGGGAAGAGGCAGGTGTGTTCGTGGCAGAGCCAGGGACAAGCAGACAGGGCGGCAGCGAGGACCGAGCAAGGGCACCACGCACACAAGTGAGGGGGGTGTGTGTGTGCACAGGTGCTGACCAGAGCGGGGGCTGGGCGGCGGTTGCTCCGAGGGGGATGGGTGGGGGGGGGAGAGGAGGGCCCCCACCAGCCTGGATTCCGAGGCCCAGAAAGAATCCTAGGAGCTACGTGCAAACCACGGTGTGTCCGTTGGATGAGAGCTGCTGAGAGTCCCAAGAAGAGGCGGGATGTGCCCAAATGATGGGGAGCAGGGCAGTGCAGGGCTAACAGCCCGCCCCTGGGCTAGAATCCAGGCCCCTCACTTACTCTTTCTAATACAGTATATACACTAGAGGCCCCGTGCACGGATTCGTGCACCGGTGGGGTCCCTAGGCCTGGCCTGCGCCCTCTCGCAATCCGGGACCCCTCAGCGGATGTCGGACTGACGGTTTTGGCCAAATCCCTACAGGCCAGGCCGAGGGACCCCACTGGTGCATGAATCCATGCACCGGCCCTCTAGTATGCATATAAGATCTTTGGTTAATCTCCTCCTGCCCTCCCCCCTCCCCTGAGATTCATCAGTCTGTTCCATGTTTCCATGCCTGTGTGTTGAGCATATGCCCCCCTGGTGGTCAGTGCGTGTCATAGCTACCGATCAAACGGTCGAACGGTCATTTAGGCTTTTATATATAAAGATTTCAGAGAAGACAGAAGAGGGAGAGAGAGATAGAAACATCCATGATGAGAGAGAATCATGGATCGGCTGCCTCCTGCACGCCCCGCACTGGGGATCGAGCCCACAACCTGGGCATGTGCCCTTGACCAGAACCGAACCTGGGACCCTTCAGTCTGCAGGCCGACACTCTATCCACTGAGCCAACCCGGCTAGGCTCGCCTCCTTTACCCTTGATCTCGGGCCGGTAACACTTCTCTGCCTGCCGCTCCGTCTGTACAGCCGGCTGCCTTGAGTGTGCGGGCGCTCAGAATTGATCAAACACAGGGCCAGCCCACTGTCAATCAACAGAGAAAACAACAGTCCAATGAATAGCAGTTCCCACACAGGGGGGCAGGTCCATTTACCAAGACCCTTTAAAATAGGGGGAAAAGGGTCCAACCGGCATGGCTCAGTGGTTGTACGTCGACCTATGAACAGATCGATTCCCGGTCAGGGCACATATACCCGGGTTTCGGGCTCAGTCCCCAGTGTGGGGCGTGCAGGAGGCAGCCGATCCATAATTCTCTCTCATCACTGACGTTTTTCTTTCTCTCTCTCCCTCTCCCTCCCTCTCTGAAATCAATAAAAAACATATTTTAAAATAATAAATAAATAAAAGTAGGGGACAAGGAATTCGTCCTAAGAGAAACCTTTATGAGGCAATCTGTCCCCAAGTGGTATTCCTCCCTGAAGTCCTAAAAAACGAACAAAACACTGGCTTGGCCTGCCCCCTGGTGGATTTCTCTTGTCATTACCGCAGGCAGGGCCCTACCTCCAAATGCTTAAAAACCTTTAGAAATACTACTAAGCAATACAATGATCCAGGAGGCGCCCCCTTCACAAGCATTGCGGGGGGGGGGGGGGGGGGGGGGGGGGGGAATGGGCTGATGTGAAAGTAAGTGTAAAAAAAAACTGACAAAGACCTGATTTGTTAACATTTTCATTACGACGGCTACATATTGGGGGGGAGGGGGGGCGGGTAAGATGGCCCACATATAATTTGTCCTCCTTAAATTTGCGTGCGGCCACCGCACGATAAATTGGCCTGTCGTATCTGATCGCCCTTCCCACACCCACAGAATGTGGGTTTTCAAAGGCTACAGGGGGTGACAGGGTGAACATACATCATAGCCTGGCCCGAGTGGCTCAGTGGTGAAGCAGGTCTACCCCAAAACCAGGAGGTCACTGGTTCGATTCCCGGTCAGGACACATGCCCCGGTGGCGGGCTCGATCAGCAGCGGGGGGCGCACAGGAGGCAGCTGATCCATGATTCTCTCTCATCATTGATGTTTTGTTTTGTTTTTTAAATATTTTCTTTTATTGATTTCAGAAAGGAAGGGAAAGGGAGATAGAATTATCAATGATGAGAGAGAATCATGGATCGGCTGCCTCCTGCACGCCCCCCTACTGGGGATCGAGCCCACAACCCGGGCATGTGCCCTTGACCAGAATCGAACCTGGGACCCTTCAGTCCGCAGGCCGACGCTCCATCCACTGAGCCAAACCAGCTAGGTCTCATCACTGATGTTTCTCTCTCTCTCTCCCTCTCCCGTCTTCTCTCTAAAAACCAATAAAAACATACTTAACAAAAAAAATAAAACACAGCACAGGGCAATCACTCACTTGTTGATCTCAAATCACACACACAACCACCTGAAGAACAACCCTAATGCCGCCCCCGCCGTGAGGCAGACATTGGCTGCGTTCTGATGACATCATCCAAGGGGGCGAGGCATGGGTGGGGAGCGGGGTGGCAAAGGAAATGAGCAACAACAACCACCAATGAAAGGGAACACGCAGCCCTGGCTGGTTTGGCTCAGTGGATAGAGCGTCGGCCTGCGGACTGAAGGGTCCCAGGTCACATGCCGGGGTTGTGGGCTCGATCCCCAGTGGGGGGCGTGCAGGAGGCAGCCGATCCATGATTCTCTCTCATCACTGATGTTTCTATCTCTCTCTCCCTTTCCCTTCCTCTCTGAAATCAATAAAATATATTTTAAAAAAAGAGTGAACACGCATTTTAAAAAATCTCGGGATCACACAGAGATCACCTGAGTACAGTTAGACGTCAACAACACGGTGCGGACACCGGGCCTGGGGGCCCCCCATAGTCTCCCCAGAGGGGGCCAGGCCGCGGGGTCTCCAGGGAGAGCAGTAAGAGGTCCTGGGAAACCTCGGCGGCGGACACAAGGCGGGACCCCCGAGGGCGCGGGCCGTTCAGGAAGGCAGGTTTAAGGCACGCCACCAGGTGAGGCGGCAACCAGCCGAGAACCTGCTGGGGCAAAGGTGAAGTGAGAGACGGGAGTTCCAGCATCAAACGGCCTGTGACCCGGGACAAAAGAGCGGCGTGCGGTGGGGAAGGAGCGCATTTTCCTCACCGTCTGTGATGGGCACGGACGGAGACATCTGGGCACCCATGTAGAGGCGTGTGAATGCACGTGGACAGTGAGCGAGCCACGGGTCCCTCACGTCAAGCCATCATCACTTGCCACGTCGGGTCCGCTCAGAGTCCCCCAAGCATGGGGCGGCGCACACAAAACCCCACGCACCACGCGGGGCGGGAGGGGGGCGGGGAGCGACGCCAGAGAAGATGAGCGCCCCACGGGTCGGGTCGGATGAGGCCTTTCGCTCTCAAACCCACGTCCGGGCCGAAGGACGGTGCCGGGAGGCGAGCGTGAGGATTGCCCACGAGTGAGGTCACGGCTGCCCCCGCCCCCCCGTTCCCAGGGAGGGGTCTGCGTAGAGTTTACGAGGGAGGACGCATACGTGAGCTCCTGCTGCCCACGCCTTAGAGCCTGAGAAACGTCGCACACGTTAGAAAACGGAGGCCAGCCCTGACCGGTGTGGCTCAGTGGATAGAGCGTCGGCCCGCGGACTGAAGGGTCCCAGGTTCGATTCCGGCCAAGGGCGTGTACCTTGGTTGCGGGCACATCCCCAGAAGGGGGTGTGCAGGAGGCAGCTGATCGATGTTTCTAACTCTCTATTCTATCCCTCTCTCTTCCTCTCTGTAAAAATCAGTAAAATATATTAAAAAAAAAAAGAAGAAGAAAGAAAACTGAGGCTAGAGATGCTAAATGAGTCTCCCACGATCCAAGAACTGTGGGTGGCGAGGCCAGGCCAGAACCGCCCTCCCCTCCACCCCCCACACCCCCACCCCGACTTCCTCCACAGGGGGCCGAGCCCAGGGCCTGTGGGGGCCGCCCAGCAGCCTGAACAGAGCAGGTCTCCAGGGCTCCTGAAGACGGTGGGGGGCGGGGGGCGGGGGGGAGGGGGACTGCCTGCTGGAGGGCGCAGCTGTCCCTTCAAGGACACATCCCTCATTTGCAGCTCTTCCCTTGCCAACTAAGACAGGTCTGCAGCCCAGAGGCCAGCCGGTCCTCCCCAGAGGGCCACGCCGGTCCTGGCACGCGCTCTGGAACACTCTCTCAGGCCCCCTCCACAACTCGGGCGTCCCAGCTGCTTCCTGAGCTCGCGTGTCTCTCACGGGAACAGACACGTCCACGTTTCCACACACGGCCTGGCCCATCGTCACACGGATTCAACAGAGAGGCGCTACGAAGTCTGCTACGAAGCCCAATCTCCGAAACGGGCAACAATGCCCTTCTTCCTTTCTCTTTCCTCTCCTTGTCTTCTGCCATTCTCCTTTTACTTCAAAAAGGCAGTGGGTTTTGTATAAAAAGGTGGTTTGGAATATGAATGTGCAACGGGTTTATCACCACTTCGGATCAATGCACAACTATTTCTAAAGCTAGAGGCCCGGTGCACGAGATTCATGCACGGGGGGGAGGGGGGGAGGGTGTCCCTCAGCCCAGCCTGCACCCTCTCCAATCTGGGACATCCCTCTCACAATCCAGGACGGCTGGCTCCCAACTGCTCGCCTGCCTGCCTTCCCGATGGCCCCTAACCGCTTCTGCCTGCCAGCCTGATCACCCCCTAACCACTCCCCTGCCAGCCTGATTGATGCCTAACTGCTCCCCTGCCAGCCTGATTGCCCCTAACTGCCCTCCCCTGCAGGCCTGTTCACCCCTAACTGCCCTCCCCTGCAGGCCTGGTCCCCCCCAACTGCTCTCCCCTGCAGGCCTGGGTCTCCCCACAACTGCCCTTCCCTGCAGGCCCAGTCACCCCCAATTTCCATCCTCTGCTGGTCTGGTCACCCCTAACTGCCCTCGCCTGCAGGCTTGATCGCCCCCACTGCCCTCCCTTGCAGGCCTGGTCCCTCCCAACTGCCCTTCCTTGCAGGCCTGGTCCCTCCCAACTGCCCTCCCCAGCTGGCCATCTTGTAGTGGCCATCTTGTGTCCACATGGGGGCAGCCATCTTGTGTGTTGGAGTGACAGTCAATCTGCATATTACTCTTTTATTAGATAGGATGACTCAGTCCTTGTTTCAAACACGGCTGCCCCCGCGTGTCACAGCTGCACGTACGACAGTCATAAGCCATCTAAGGAAAAGCAGGGTGGGGTCCTTGGTAAATGCAAAGGAATCTGAGACCAACGTGTTTGAGATCAGCTGTGGAAAACGCGTCAAGTTCAAAGTCCTGGGTGTTGTGTGGAGGGGAGGGAGACACCAAGTGATGGGGTCTGGGTGGGGAGGGGCCGCTGAAATGTATCTGCAACTTTTTTTTCCTTAAAAAAAACCACAAAGCAGCCCAGCTGGCATGGCTCAGTGGTTGAGTGTCGTTGACCTATGAACCAGGAGGTCACGGTTCGATTCCTGGTCAGGGCACATGCCTGGGTTTCGGGCTCCATCCCCAGTAGGGGGCGTGCAGGAGGCAGCCGATCCATGATTCTCTCTCATCGTGGATGTTTCTTTTATTTTTAAAAAATATGTATTTTATTGATTTTTTACAGAGAGGAAGGGAGAGGGATAGAGAGTTCAAAACATCAATGAGAGAGAAACATCGATCAGCTGCCTTCTGCACACCCCCCTCCTGGGGATGTGCCCGCAACCAAGGTACATGCCCTTGACCGGAATCGAACCTGGGACCCTTCAGTCCGCAGGCTGACACTCTATCCACTGAGCCAAACCAGTTAGGACTCATGGTGGATGTTTCTATATCTCTCTCTCCCTCCCTCCCTCTCCCTTCCTCTCTGAAATCAATAAAAATATATTAAATTAAATAAAATTTAAAAAAGCAAGGGAGAAGGCAACATTAGACTTCAATAGAGCTGGCTGGTGGTCCTATTCCTTTTTTTTTTTTTGCACCTTTGGGTGTGTTTAAAATAGTTTCTGATAAAAAAATAATAATAATAAAGCCATCCGCGTATTATTTAGATGGATGGAGATAGTGACCAGAAATACGGATAAGCCAACTCGTTCCGCACGGGATGTGAGCTGGGGGCGGGGGGGGGGGGGGGTGTGAGGGGAGGGGAGCTCTGGGCAGCCGATTCCTTTGTACCGTTGAATGCATCCCCCTGTTCGCCCACTACGCTTTCACAATAATAGTCTCCAAAACACACGAGAAAAAAAAAAAAAAAAAACCCTGTGAATTATGCAAAACACAGAGGTGAGACGACACCCCGAGAGAACATGAAGTGACATTTCAGCGACAATTGTGCGAGGGTGCTGGGATAATGGATGCTCCGTTCATCTCCACACGCCGGTCACGGCGTGCTCTTGCTTGTACCGCGCGGGATTATTTTTAACGTCAGCCACGGATCCAAAGAGACACGCCGTCCTTTCTCTCTCTCTCTCTTCTGGGGAGGGTCACTTAGGTGCTTTTCATCCTCTGGGTTTTTGTTCCATCAGTGGTTGCCAACCCTCGTCCCTTAAAACCGACGCGCACGGAGTCTTTCCGGACCCGGCGCTGGGGGAGGCTCTCTGCAGAGGCAATTAGCTTCACGGAATCGCACAAAATTGGTGCCGCGTCCCCCGGTCCATTACCCGCCCCACCTCCTCTCCAGGGTTCGCCGACGAGCACGCTCAATCAAATATTAATTCGGATAGAAACGGCTCCATCATGACCCACGCCGGAGGCCCAAATGGCCGGGGCTTTGTAGCCGGATGCTGCGGGCCACGTCCTCTGGCTCGTGGCTCACCGCCGGGCGCACTGGATAAAGCAGGGCTCCCGGGGTCTGGCGAGGAGGGGGCTTCACGGGGCGGCTGGCCTCGGGCGGACACCCACGGGCAAAGAGATGCCGGGTG